>NC_062268.1:4556047-7106047 GCF_916048215.2 Malus sylvestris | reverse complement strand
TGCAATATCCCTTAAGTCTAACAAGGTTTCGGTGTTGAAGTTTGGCGATTAGCACCACCTCATTCCTAAATTCCTGTAAGCCTTGTCCTGAAACCCTTGAGAGCCTTTTCACAGCAATTTCTTGGCCTCCAAGAAACATTCCCTGGCAACAAAATCCCTTGCATATAAATTTATAAGAAACCACAACAGATAAACATTAATGACAAACAAGTGTTGCTATATAAGGTGATTCGAGTGCAAGGGAATGGTTAAAAAGTGTTCGATTACCTTGTAAACAGGCCCGTATCCCCCTTGTCCAAGCTTGTTTGCATTTGAGAAATTATCTGTAGCTTCTAGTATAGTTTGCATATCAAAAAAAGGTACATCTATACCTTCCTCTTCCTTGAACTCGCTTGTGTCTATCAACTCCTTGACTCTCCTTTCACTATCAAATTGTCCTCGTCTTATTTGATCTACTACTGGGAATAGAAGAGATTTATTCTCTTCAACTATGAACAACTCTGCAGATCTTTCATGACAATAACGCATATGGAAAAGCAGTTACCTCGTTTGTTATTCATATTTCTTCGCCATATATAAATGGAAATGACGATGCACGCCAGAAAAATCACACTTAAAAGCACCGCTACAATTATCAGAGACGGTGGCAATTTTCTTCTCGTATGCTCTTCTTTTGGTTGCCCTGGAAGATTTCCTTCTGCAAGAAAGAAAAGAAAATATTTTTTATTGTCATATAGTCATTTTTATTGTATTGTACAATGTAAAACGATTCTGCAGCACTCGTATCAACATAAAAATTTGATTTGCAAGAGGGCACATGCATGACCGAAATTTTATACCTAACATGATATTCTCACCTTGAGTACATCTTAATATCAAGCGATTCCATCGAAAATTGGTTTCGCACAGGCATCTTTTCTTTCCATCTCGTGCTCGCTTGCAAATTGAATGCGCCCAATCCCTGCAGTCTTCAGATGTTGTACAGGTTGGTTCCATTGGTAGCTCCCAACCCATCTGCACTACATTATGACCTCCGGATGGCAGTACAGAACTAAATATACCCAGGTAAGCATTACACAAACTGATTACTTTAAATGGAAATGATGGATTGATCTGCCGATTAGCCTCTCTGTTTATAGGATCACATTCTTCTACATTTTTGGGTTGGAAGCCTTGGACGAAAAATCTCTGTGTACTTGGGTTTATGCTAACAACTCGAAACAAGGTGTCATTCAGTCCAACAAAGTTAACCTGACCTGTGAAGTTGTTGCACTTGAAACGGGAGTACATGGGGTCACCACAATCCAGTCTTGTGCTCAGGGGATAAGGGATGATGGTTGTGCCGCAAGGCTTACAGTCTCTCACAGTTGATTCTGCACAAAGGTTTAACCCCGCGTTTAATCAAATATAAATAGAATCATGCTAATTGAAACGATATATACGTGTAAGGAATAGCGTGAAACAGCAGAAAGCATAAAGATAAAACTCATGTAACTGAAGTTTGGAAAATGGTTTGATCATCTAATTCACAAAGTAAATAGTTATGCCATCCATGCATTCATTTGTTAGTTTCGAGAAGCTTCAGAGGAAGAATACCTAAATCAGACAACGCAACACGAACAGAGAGGTCCTGGCCCGCATTATACTCTTCTTCAAGATTATTTAGATCAACCAAGTCCCATATTCTGCACAATGGAGTAGGCGAATCCCCTCGTTTACTATAGTTTTCAGATTTAGCATATGAATAAGCCTTGCACTGGCAGCTATTTAAGCACCCGTTCCTGCATTCTGTTTCATTGTCAACGTTGAGTTCTAAATCTGGTTTTCCCACTTTCATCTTCTTCAAGCTCAATAAGGTATAGTTCTTGTTGTCGCCACATAATGCTGACTGTCCTGTGCATCCACCTGAAAAGTTTCCAGAATTCCACTGCTGTAGGTACAGGGGTTTGAAACCTGGCAAACATTTGCACAGAAACGGAATATTATTATCATTGCAGCTGCCAAAAATGCCGCAAGCATTAAACACACTGCAGTTATCTCTTGGCGCCGACCAATACAAATTCCACTGCTTTGTGAAACCAATCCACGTCCAAAACTGTATCTCGCCAGTAGTATTAATCACAAACCTTGTATAATTGTATTCTGGTCGTGGACTAAGTCCTATGCCTTTATAAGAAGAGTTTCGAGCAGCATATTTCTTGCTGAAATTTGATAAGAAGTAAGTAACCTCAGGAGGCATTTGATCAAAGCTGTAAAATGTATCAGTTGCCCGTTCTCCGCCTTTCCAGTACAGAATCGATTCTGATTTATAGATGCCATACTGGTTCTCTCCAACTAGATCTTGTTTGAAGATGAATTTCCCACTTCCCGGGTCATCTTCGCCTCTCCACGAAGTCAACTCCAAGCTTTTATTCATTACCATCCCAGGAATGAATGTATCAGTTGGCCTTTGAAAGCTCTGCCACAGAATATTCACTGTCAACTTATCATCGCCGCTGCTTAGAACAAGGTTCCCGGAATCCATGAGCGTCACAGTCCGCGTTAAAGACTTGGATGTTTCAACCTCCGTTGACCAGTAACTCTTTCCAGTAATATCCAACACATGAAGGTTACCATCTTTGAGTGCAAGAATTCCAGTACTAGTGGAATTGAGAACTGGGGATTCTCTGTTGGCAACCCATACCACTGTCCTCGGACTCAGTTGGTGATACCAGATGCCAACATATCTTTGAGTTCCTGTAGGTGAAGGGCTAAAGAATCCGAGTTCAAATCTTCCTCCAGATGAAACAAGAGTCCCTGATTCAACACCGTCGGTAATTGGAGTGTCGTATGTTATTGTATCTGTAGCATAGCGAAAGCAAACTGAGTGCGATGAGCACAACAAGACTGCTACTGCATATGAAACGAACATGGAAAACAGCATGCGATTCGCAAACCATGCAACCTCGTAATTTGATCTTGTTAACCTCCCTCTGAGAAACATCATTAATTAAGGAGAGGCCACTGCTACCAAAAGATTGGCAACTTAATTAACATATATCGTAGAGAATGTTGATCCTGTGGCAATCATTCAATGCTGGATGGTTGAACATTAGTTGGCCCAACGTGAAAGGTCAAGGTCCTCTAGTTCTGTAGATTTTTCAACTTTTCTTTGTGAGTTTCCACTAATGTCGATATGGCTATGGCCTACATGTATAGAGACTGAGCTCAACGATTGAAAAGTGGCAAATGCACGGTCACGGTCACGGTCATCGAATTGTTGTATATCATCTCTTCTTTGTGTCCACAACTTTATTTCTCGCTTTCCCTCTTATTTTGTAAATGGCTTTTTTTTTTTTTTTTTTATCTGTTATACAAGAATAGTGAATAACGAGACAATGCATATACATTATTCAGCGTCCATAGTCCAAGCTAATTTATCCAAAAATTTCGATTTTACCGATGCATGCAATTTGAAAGAAAAATAAATGAGAATTTAATTTGGGTCTTCATCTTCTTTGGGGAGCATATGGCAGTTATGCAGGGCGAAGCAGTTTAATTTTATTGAAGTTTTGGTTTCAACTTTGTTGTTTCAATCTTATGATACTGCTGCAATGGCAGCATTGTTTATATACATTTTACATACACGCATGCAATAAAGAAAAGCAATACAGGTGTTGTGCTTGCTGTCATGATGCAGCAACTAGAGAAAAAGAAAAGCAGCAAACCATGTGGTAGTCTATCTGTCAAGGAATATACAACATTCCTTTTCACGAGCAATATTCCTTCTCTCCCATATTGTCCTAGCTGTCAATATCATATTCCCTCTCTCCCATACTGTCCTAGCTGTCAATACTCCCCCTCAAGCTGGATCAAGGGGGTTGATTGATCCAAGCTTGAACAATAACCGTTGAAACTGTGTAAAATCAAGAGCTTTCGTGAAAAGGTCCGCAAGTTGATCATGACTTCTAGTGTACACAGTTTCGATGACTTTGGATTGAACTTGAGTGCGGATGTAGTGGCAGTCAACTTCAATGTGTTTAGTCCGTTCATGGAATACAGGATTGGATGCAATATGCATGGCAGCCTGGTTGTCACAGAATAAGGACATGGGTTCCTTGCTGGTGAAGCCAAGATCAAGAAGGAGACTCTTCAACCAGATGAGTTCAGAAGCTGTTGCGGCCATGGCCCGATATTCAGCTTCAGCACTGGACCGTGCAACCACTGTTTGTTTTTTACTTTTCCAGGTGACAAGGTTTCCACCTACAAAGGTACAAAAACCGGTGGTGGATTTTCGATCAAGGGAATTACCAGCCCAGTCCGCATCGGTATAGGCCAGAATGTGATTAGACTCATTTTTCTGCATGAGTATGCCTCTGTCGATCGAGCCCTTGAGGTATCGAAGTATTCTCTTGACAATTTCCCAATGAACCAATGTAGGAGAATGCATAAACTGACTGATAAGGCTTACGGAGTAAGCAATATCAGGCCTTGTGATAGTGAGGTAAATGAGTTTCCCAACCATGCGTTGATACACATTAGGATTTGAAAGAAGGTTACCTGGAGCATCCAGTTGAAGTTTGCTAGCAAGTGGGGTGCGGGTAGGTTTGCAGTTGACCATATGTGCTTCATCAAGAAGGTCAAGAACATACTTCCTTTGATTTAAGAATAAACTCTTGGAAGAGGTAGCCATCTCAATTCCCAGAAAATATTTCAAGGATCCCAAATCTTTAATGGCAAATTGTTGGTGAAGTGACCTTTTAAGAGCCTCGAGTTCATCCATGTTGTCTCCCGTGATGATAAGGTCGTCAACATATATAAGGACTACAAGCTTCCCTTGGACACCATTTCGAACAAAGAGAGAGGAGTCAGCATGACTCCTTTTGAACCCTGCCACTTCAAGAACGGAGCTCAGTTTGGCATACCAAGCTCGAGGAGACTGTTTAAGTCCATATATCACTTTATGAAGCTTGCAGACTTTGGTAGGTTCTTTTTCTTGAGGGTGTCCTGGAGGTAGCTTCATGTACACCTCTTCTTGAAGCTCACCGTGAAGAAATGCGTTTTTAACATCCATTTGAAACAAGGGCCAGTCGTGGTTGACTGCTACTGATAACAACACCCTCACGGTGTTCATTTTGGCAACGGGAGCAAAGGTCTCCTTGTAGTCAATGCCGTAAGTTTGAGTGAAACCCCGAGCAACCAACCGGGCCTTGTGTCTTTCAATGGTACCATTAGAATTGAATTTGGTCTTGTAAATCCATCTACTCCCTACGGCTTTCTTCCCTTTGGGAATATCTACTACACTCCAGGTTTTATTTTCGTTCAGTGCTTTGAGCTCATCATGCATGGCATCTTTCCACACAGGCATACATACTGCTTCTTGAAAGTTTTTAGGCTCAACATTGTTTGACAACTGACCTAGGAAGGATGCATGAGATGCTGACAGTTTGTGATAAGTGAGGGCTTCAGAAATGGGATGCCTTGCACTGTAAGTGATGTACTCTTGTAGCCGTCGAGGAGGGTTGTGATCGCGAGTTGGATTCCTTTTTGGTGCTGCTACAATTGGTTGTGTGGCAACAACTGGTGCTGGGGCACGAGGTATATCTTCACTGACCATCTCATCAACTGGATGATCACTTATAGGGTGGTATGGGGGGGGTGTCTGTATGGATTTCAGCAAGAGTTGGTAGTGGAAAAATATCCATTAGACTCTCCCCCTGAGAACTATTTGGGGAGTGATTGTTGAAGAAAGGAACGTGTTCATCAAACCGTACATCCCTAGAGACAACCAGCTTCCCAGTGTGTGGGTTATAACATTTGTATCCCTTTTGAGAACTCGAGTACCCCATAAACACACACTTGATAGCTCGAGGTTCGAGTTTATCACGATGATTTGCTTGAACGTGAACATAACAAGTGCACCCAAAAATCCTGAAATGAGTTAAATCAGCAGTTCTTCCCTTCATAACTTCAAAAGGTGATTTGGAATTCAGGACACGAGTGGGAAGTCTGTTAATGATATATGCTGCAGTAAGGAGTGCTTGGGACCAGAATCTCTTGGGAACTTGCATCTGAAACATAAGAGACCTAGTTTTCTCCAATAAATCCCTATTCTTGCGTTCGGCCACACCATTTTGTTGTGGTGTACCCACACAACTAGTTTGATGCAAGATACCATGGCTGCTCAAGTAGTTTGACAGATTATTGGAGGTATACTCGGTGCCATTATCTGACCGTAAGGTAAATATTTTTGAGGAGAAGTAGTTGGTTATTAGCTTATGAAAGTCTTGAAAAGCTGTAAAAATTCACTTTTAGACTTTAAGAGATATAACCAAGTAACCCTAGAGTAGTCATCTATGAATGTAACAAAATACTTGTACCCATCAAATGACTCAACACGAGAAGGTCCCAAAATATCTGAGTGTACAACTTCAAAGGGTTTACTAGTTCTAGATTTAGAGGGTACAAAAGGTAGCCTAATGGCTTTTGACATTTGACAAATCTCACACTCATGTGTGTTGGTACAATAATTTGGAAATAATTTAGACATTACTGGTTCGGAAGGATGAGCTAGGCGTTGGTGCCAAAGTTGATGCTTCTGTACATGACTTAGGTTGGCAATGGGTTCCTTAACTTGATTGAACTCCTTTGAGAGGTAGTACAGACCATTTAAGAAAAAACCCTCACCAATCTTCTTCTGAGTGACTCGATCCTGAAATACAACTGTGTGAGGAGAAAAAATAGCAAGACAGTTCAAAGTATGTGTGATTTTTCCTATGGACAGAAGCTGAAATGGAAATGAGGGTACATATAGTGCCGTAGACTCTACATCACTCCCCATCAATTTAATTTTTCCTTTTCCTAGAACTGGTTCCCCTTTCCCATTCGCTACAGACACATAAGTAGGATTAGGTAATTTTTGAAACTCATGTAGATAAGCTTGTTTGTTGGTTATATGGTCAGTGGCACCTGAGTCTATAATCCAAAAATCGTGTGTGAGATATACATTGAGAGCCGTGGAAAGTGTACAAATGATACCTGGGATATTGCCGGATGTAGTGGTGTTTGAATTTGCCAAAAAACCAGCAAATTTTCCAAGCATTTCTGTGGGATTTTCCGTGGTGACATTGTTACCCTCAGCGATATCACTCTTCTTTTGGAGAAAGGCAGCAAACTCATTGATCAGGGAGATAGGGTTTGAGGTGAAGTTTGACATCTCATTAGATGGACGACTCAGAGATTGGAAGGCTTTAGGCGCAAACCCTTTCCCATCCTTGATCATTTTTCCTTCCTTGTTAAACTTAGGTTTTAACTCAGGATGTAAAATCCAGCATTTTTCCCGTACGTGCCCCTTGGTGTTGCAATATGTGCATTTCCAGTCAGCTTTCCTTCCATTAGAAGGCCTTTCACTAGTGAAGTTGTGGTTACTAGTGAAAACCCTAGCTTCTGGGCTAGACCGGGGCTCAACATGCATTACTTTCCTTCGAGTTTCTTCTCTTTGGACTGCATGACACACGTTGACGAAAGATGGTAGCTCAGGGGTCATTAGTAAGTGGCTACGCAAGTCTTTATACTCAACTCCCAAACTTGCCAATAGTTGGAACACTTTATCTTCATCAGCCATTTTCAAGAGTACAGCGGATTCAGTGGTGTGTGGACGGTATAGATCAAGTTTATTCCACATAGATTTCATGCTTCCAAGATGCTGAATGAAAGTTTGATCACCTTGCTTAAGCCCAGCGAGGCTTTTCTTCAGTTCAAACACACGAGCAGCATTGTGTTGACTGCCGTACATTTCCTTGATCGATTCCCATAAGATGTGTGAAGAATCTGAGTAGCTGAAGATCTCGGACAACTTGGGCTCCATCGAGTTAAGTATCCAGGGAATAACAAGCTGGTCATTTGAGTGCCATGCATCAAAGGTAGCTGAGGAAGATTCTGGAGGCTTGGTGGTTCCATTTACGTACCCTAGTTTCGATCTTCCTCCTAGGGCAAGAGATATAGCTCGTGACCACGGCAAGTAGTTGAACTCATTCAACAACACAGAGCACAGTCGTGGGTTGCTCTCCCCGTGTATCATGTTGGCTGGTGTTGGGGTTGAGGGACTTGTAGCCTCATAACTAAATGAGATATCTTCTGCCATCACAACAAATGATGAACAGAGAAAGAAGAACAAGCTAGAAGGATAATCAACAGAGGCAGGACCCTATGGTTCCTGCTCTGATACCATATTGAAGTTTTGGTTTCAACTTTGTTGTTTCAATCTTATGATACTGCTGCAATGGCAGCATTGTTTATATACATTTTACATACACGCATGCAATAAAGAAAAGCAATACAGGTGTTGTGCTTGCTGTCATGATGCAGCAACTAGAGAAAAAGAAAAGCAGCAAACCATGTGGTAGTCTATCTGTCAAGGAATATACAACATTCCTTTTCACGAGCAATATTCCTTCTCTCCCATACTGTCCTAGCTGTCAATATCATATTCCCTCTCTCCCATATTGTCCTAGCTGTCAATAAATTTTGTGCTTTATAAGGAAGTTAAATAAGCAAGATTAAGGAGTAATGACTAATGAGGAGCAAACTATTAGGAAATCGTTGTGGCGGCCGGCGAGTGAGTATCTCCACCTCCGATGCTCGGCCATTTGCACCACCTCACTCCGAGACTGTCGTTGAGAAGCAAACCGTGAGCACAAGGATGACGATCCTGTCAGCACGGGCGGAGCCACCCACAAGGCTAAGGTGGGTTGTAGGCTTGTAGCTTAGGGAGATTTTTTTGTAAGTGTAGTGCTGTTTACACATTCATTTTTATTTTTTACACATCCTTTTCAGTTTTCGGCATTCGATGGAATAAATTATAAGAATAATGGCAAAAAATTAATAAGGGTGTGTGAATAGCACTATCTTTTTTTTAACTCATGCTTTAATGGCTTATGTTAATGCATGTAGCCTACATAGCCCACTCAATCCCAAAACAGGTTAGTATTTCATGTATATTCAGTAGAGGATAGGTAATAAATAGAACCTTTTATTAAAAACTAGCCTCTCTGCAAGCACTAACGTGCGTGCGAGAGGCATTTTTGCATCACGGGCGCTACGCGCCCCACAAATGTGTTATTTTAAATATTCTTATCTTTCTTAAGTGGTTATTTTATAAATTGTGGGTGTGTGTCCATCACAACAATTTCTCATTATTTTCAATCATCTCCAAAGAATTGCGTAAAAATTATTTAAAAATTAATTGAATGCAAATATGTGATTAAAACTGAAAATGGAGAGAGAATGAAAATTGAAAACATGAATTACTAACCCAATAAAAATTTCGATTTTAGGAAAAGAATCTGTTTTGAGAAAAATTTTCACCCTAAAATTCATCACCATCTATTTGTATAAACAATGAAGAAGCAAAACTGAAGAGAACTGGTTGGATTAATTGGAACACTGCCAATTTCATTGATCCTTCTTCCCATGCGAATAAGAAATCAAATTGAGTATCTAATTATAGCTTTAAATGTAAACAAAAAGTATTAAAAGGCTAACTAAAACTATTAAAGCAAAGAACAACATTAATTTAAATTTTGAACAACCTGATTTCTGTATTTTTCTTCTTTGGTTCTGCAAAGATATGAAAAGATGAAAATCAACTTATTCCTTTTATTTGTTGCGTAACTTGCGTTACCAACATTCACAGAGAAAAATTCATGAAGGAAAACTACAATTTTGAAGTTAAATTGGGTTTTAATGAATAAATTTAGACAACATCTGTCCACAAACACAATGATCTCTAAGACATCAAATGATATGAATTACAAAGAACAGGAATAAAATGGGTTCTATCACAGTAATGAACAACAGATAAGGCAATAATTGTGCAAATGGTTCTCTGCAAGTGCAGGCTGTGCAGGCCATGAGATTTAGTTGTGTACGTTCACAGCAACACCAATGGTTCTTCCATGCTTGAAAATATAGATGGATTACTTCCAAACAGAAATACATTGGCATCAGATACGTGTGAAATCAAAGCCATGCTTGCCACCCATTTGCTTGCACTTGATGCTTTAGATTTTCATAGTTAATCTGCAAGCAATGATGATAAAATAAGAAGTCTAACTATAATGCACAATCCCAAATATAAAGGTTGTAAGCAATTTAACCTAAATACCTTTAACTTTGACAATTTTCTGATGGCAATACTTTTACTCCAGTTACTTTTAGAATACTGAAAGATAAATAATTTGTCAAATTTGAGGTAACAAATTGTAATCATGTTTACAAAATTAAATAGTAAGAAATGTTACCTTAATCTTGTACTTCAACCTTTGTACTTTGCGACGGGTGCGATGCTTGTAAAACTGACAAAAAAATGCAATTTTATTTCTATTTGAAAATTGAATGCAATTTGAATTTCCAGTATACTTCCGTATGAAAATAAGAGAATACTTACCGTATTTAGAAAAGTTGTTTGGTCACTATTAATCTTTTTCCTGCACCCATAAATTGTTTTTTTTTTTTTATAATTCGAGATAATTAATTTGTAGAATGATATAGACAATGCCATTAAAAATAAATCGGTAAGAAATGGTGTTGTACCTAATTTGTTGGACTTTATTCCAAATTAGTATGATGCGAGGAGTTGTTGAAGGTTTTAATTATTCTACAGCCTTTTTCATGCGCCACCTATATATTGAAGGTACATATAATGTTAGAATATTTTGTAACAAATTTATTAAAGAATTTAGAATACATACTTCTCATGCTTCTTCTTTTTTCCACTCTTTGAGAATCAGTTAGCTTAGATCAGTAGTTTTTACTCCGACAGATATCTCCCAACCAGGTGTAAAAATAGAGACACATCTGTTTGGGATCTTATCAATAGGTAGTTCCTTCTTTATTTTTTTGTGGGTATTCTTGTAAATATCCTGAGAATGAAAACAAATAATTTTTTTTAATTTCCATAGCACACGTATGGGACATCAAGATAATCAAAATTGAAACTCATAATCTAACCAAAATTTAAAAATCACACAATGGAAATTTCAAAGGAATAAGTTTTAAAAACTAAAATTGACTTAGAAATACTAAATACAAACTCATATATACATCCTGAAAGTTGCAGTAGACCACATCAAATTCATCACCTAAAAGATAAACCATAAAAAAAACCTAAAAACTGAAATGGTAAATTTAGATTGAGATTTACCCAAAGTTACTCAAACTTTTGAACTTTGGAGCCTAATAGAATCGTCTTAACCCTATAACAAAAAAGAGAGAGAAAGAATAAGAAAATTGAAATAAAAAGCACCAAGATTTTAACCACAAAAGCTATAGCATATACGTTTCAAAGGCGAAAACCTGTGGAAGTGAAAAGAAAGAAGCTTACACCCAGATTAATTTCCTTTTTACGCTTGGGGAGAGGGAGAGGGAGAGACAGAAGAATGGCAAAGCAAAAAAAGCGAAAAATTTGAAAAAAAATAGAAGAATGATGACTCGAACATTGCTTAAACCCGTTTTATCCCACGTTGGAGTGTGAGAGTCTGTAATACCAAGCAACAACTCTTGATAGCAGTTACATAACTGAGGGGAAAATTTGAACATTTGAATTTGGATATGAGAAAATGAGTAGAAACGGAAAAAATGGGATTTTACGAACTGGGAAGTTAGCGTTTGTAGTGGGTGAATTACACTCCTTTTTGAAAACTCACGGCAACCTCTACCCCTTTCTTTCTCCCACGTTGGTTTCGTATATATCTATATATAAATATATAATTTTTGTGAGATATTAATTCTTTTTATCTCATTTTTAAATTTCTTAGATTTTTTTTTAAATATAATTTTGTTAGATTAATATTTTCTCCGAAAATAGAAGTGGAGTGGGTAGTTTTTGTTTCTACGGTTGTTCATGGTTCTAACACACTCACCACTGTTGAACGCAATATCATTTTTGCATTTATCTTCTGGTACGTGGGTAGTTTTTGTTTCTACGGTTGTTCATGGTTCTCTCTGAATTTGGAACTGATGACACCATTTTGAACATCTTGTTCATTTGCCGCTTAGAAAATTTTTCCTTGGCTGAGCATATGAAAGGTATTGAAGTGAAATTTGTAAACTGTAAATACCTGAATATGGGGAGTTACTGCTTGGTAGTGGATGGAAATTTTGATCTAACGGGAGTTGAAATTGATTAAATAAAAGAAATTCAAGGAGAGAAGAATGATAGGATAAGTAGGATTCTCCCATGTTGGTTGGTTTCTTATTTTTTAATATATTTTTGTGAGATATTAATATCTCTCCCTCTTAAAATAGAGGAGGCACGGGCCTTTTTTTTTTTTTCCAAATAAAACAAATTTTGAATTTACAGTTTTATTTGAATGAGGTATCTGGAGAGGATTCTCAATCTTATAAACGTGGTGTTTTTAATTATCTAATGTTTTTTTATTGATTTTTTATTATTAAGAGAGAAAATCATCCGGAATTATAGGTGGCAAGTGCATCGTGCAAATGGAGTGGAGTGAAATTCATCTGGTTTTAACTGTTTGTATTTACCATTTGTCTCTTTTTCCGCAAAACTTCTTCCCACGTGGCTTTAATCCAGTTTGTTTTATTTTTTATTATTTCAGTTTTTATTTTATTTTTTATGACAAAATTACCCTTGCAAATTTGTTTCTACTATTTTCGGCCAGTTTTGATTTTTTTTGTTTGGGGGGCTTTTTTGTCCAAATTTTTTTGGTGAAGCCTTGAGACACCAAACTCTCCTTCTTGCTTTCTAACTGCTCTCCATAATTGCTAACTTTTAGAGGATAATTATTATGATTTTTTTTAATTACCATGTTTTGTTTCCAATACAGTTTATGATAAGTTAAATTCTTTTTTACGTTTTTGTCCTCGATTCTGGGATTTTTTGGACTTTGATTGTGAAGAAAACAAAGGGACTTTTTTGGCATTTCTAAATGCTTCACCAAACTGGCCTTCTCCCTTTATATATATAGATAAATTCTTTTTTACGTTTTTGTCCTCGATTCTGGGATTTTTTGGACTTTGATTGTGAAGAAAACAAAGGGACTTTTTTGGCATTTCTAAATGCTTCACCAAACTGGTCTTCTCCCTTTATATATATAGATAATAAATTAGTTCTATCTACCCCCTCTATCCTATTCCTTGAAGAAAAAGACTATTTACCCTATGCGATTTAGCCTCTATACTTCTTTCTCAAAAAAAAACAAAAACAAAACAACTGTTCGATTACCTTGTAAACAGGCCCGTATCCCCCTTGTCCAAGCTTGTTTGCATTTGAGAAATTATCTGTAGCGTCTAGTATAGTTTGCAGATCAAAAAATGGTACATCTATACCTTCCTCTTCCTTGAACTCGCTTGTGTCTATCAACTCCTTGACTCTCCTTTCACTATCAAATTGTCTTCGTCTTATTTGATCTAATACAAGGAATAGAAGAGATTTATTCTCTTCAACTATGAACAACTCTGCAGATCTTTCATGGCAATAACGCTTATAGAAAAGCAGTTACCTCGTTTGTTGTTCATATTTCTTCGCCATATATAAATGGAAATGGCGATGCACGCCAGAAAAATCACACTTAAAAGCACCGCTACAATTATCAGAGACAATGGCAATTTTCTTCTTGTATGGTCTTCTTTTGATGACCCTTGAAGATTACCTTCTGCAAGAAAGAAAAGAAAATACTTTTTATTGTCATATCATCATTTTTACAATCTAAAACGATTTTGCAGCACTCGTATCAACATAAAAATTTGATTTTGTTGGAACCCCCAGTCCCACATCGGACAGAGGGAGAAGAGAAGAGTGCTTTAAATAGAAATACCCCTCTCTAACTAACATCGATGCCTTTTGTGATAAAACCCCACACCTGAGGATTGTGCAGGTGGTTAAGTGGGGACAGTATCGGTGTTGTTAGAGTAGGCCCTCGGCCCGTCGACCTGAAAATTTCCACAGATTTGTAAGAGGGAACATGCATGACCGAAATTTTACACCTGACATGAGATTCTCACCTTGAGTACAATTCAAGCCATCCCATCGAAAATTGGTTTCACAAAGGCATCTTTTCTTTCCGTCTCGTGCAGGATTGCAAATTGAATGTGACCAATCCCTGCAGTCTGCGGGTGTTGTACAGGTTGGTTCCATTGGTAGTTCCCAACCCATCTCCACCACATTAGAACCTCTGGATGACAGTACTTCAGAACTAAAATTATCCAGGTCAGCATTACCTGGACTGATTACTTTAAATGGAAACGATGGATTGATCTGCTTAGCCGCTCTGTTTCTAGGATCACTGTTATCTACATTTTCGGTTTGGAAGCCTTGGATGAAAAAGTCTCTCACAGTTGATTCTGCACGAGGTGTAATTAATTGACTGTCATAAGGAGCTAAGAAATTATCACTACCTCATTTATGTTCACATCGAATAATCTCATGCTTTTGCAATTATGTTCACAAAGGTTTAACCCCGCTTTTAATCAAAGGTAAATAGAATCATGCTAATTGAAACTATATGCATGTAAGGAATAGCGTGAAACAACAGAAAGCATAAAGATAAAACTCTTGTAACTGAAGTTCTTTGTCAGTTCTACTTTTTCGCTGGAAAATGGTTTGATCATCTAATTCACAAAAGAAAAATAATAATAATAATAATAATAATAATAATAATAAATTTAAAAAAAAAAAGAAAAATTCTGCCATCCACATATTCATTTAATAGTTTCGGAAAACTTCAGAGGAAGAATACCTAAATCAGACAACGCAACACGAACATAGAGGTCTTGGCCCGTATTGGTGTACTCTTCTTCAAGATTATTTAGATCTCCCACGTTCCATATTCTGCACAATGAAGTAGGCGCATGCGCCTCCATTCGATGACTATTGGTTTCAGATATAGTATGTGAATAAGCCATGCACCGGCAGCTATTTAAGCACACGTTCCTGCATTCTGTTTCATTGTCAACGTTGATTTCTGAATCTGGGTTTCCCACTTTCATCTTCTTCAAGCTCAAGAAGGTATCATTCTTGTTGTCGCCACATAATAGGGACTTTCTTGTGCATCCACCTGAAAAGTCTCCAGAATTCCACTGCTGTAGTTACTGGGGTTTGAAACCTGGCAAACATTTGCACAGAAACGGCATATTATTATCACTGCAGCTGCCAAAGTTGCCGCAAGCATTAAACACACTGCAGTTATCTCTTGGCGCCGACCAATACAAATTCCACTGCTTTGTCTAATCAATCCATGTCAGAAACTGTATCTCTCCAGTAATACTAATCACCAACCTTGTATAATTGTATTCTGATCGTGGAGGAATTTCTATGTTTTTACTAGTGGAGTTTTTACTCGGAGAACTGAAAATCTTGGGGTAATTTCTAACAACACATTTATTGCTGAAATTTGATAGAAAGTAAGTAACCGCAGGAAGCATTTGATCAAAGCTGTAAAATGTATCAGTTGCCCGTTCTCCGCCTTTCCAGTACGGAATCGATTCTGATTTTGAGATGACATACTGGTTCTCTCCAACTTGATCTTTTCTGAAGATGAATTTCCCCCTTGCCGGGTTATCTTTGCCTCTCCACGAAGTCAACTCCAAGCTTTTATCCATTACCATCCCAGGAATGAATGTATCAGTTGGACTTTGAAAGCTCTGCCACAGAATATTCACTGCCAACTGATCATCGCCACCGCTTAGGACAAGGTTCCCGGAATCCATGAGCGTCACAGTCTGCGTCAGAGACTTGGATGTTTCAACCTCCGTTGACCAGTACCTCTTTCCAGCAGCATCCAACACATGGAGGTTGAAGGTTCCCATCTTGGAGTGCAAGGAATCTGGTACCGGTGGAATTGAGGACTGGCTTTTCTCTGTTGGCAACCCATACCACTGTCCTCGGACTCAGTTGGTGATACCATATGCCAACATATCTTTGAGTCCCTCTAGGTGAAGGGCTAAAGAATCCGAGTTCAAATCTTCCACCAGATGAAACAAGAGTTTCTGATTCAACACCGTCGGTAATTGGAGTGTCGTGAGTTATTGTATCTCTAGCACAGCAAAATGGGTGAGATGAGCACAACAACACTGCTACTGCGTATGAAACGAAGATGGAAAACAGCATGCGATTCGCAAACCACGCAACCACGTAATTTGATCTTGTTATGTTGAAGAAGATCGAGCTTAAAATAGGAATGTTGACTTTGTTTATATTGTAAATAATTCCTTTCCTTATTTGTGAATGTTTTAGCTTGATTGTAGGAACCATATTAGGCATTATTGTAACTACAAATAGGCTGTTATGCCTCTTGAATCTATATCAAATCAATTACATATCATTATTTTACATGGTACTAGAGCATTGATCTGGGCAATAAACCAAACACAACAAAACCCTAGCCGACCTCCATGGCAGACGACAAAGCATCAGGCACGGCCTCAGGAACCCAGTGGGATAATCCCACTCATCAACTATATCTTCATCATTCAGACCAACCCGGTGCTATTCTTGTACCGCAGCCCTTGGTCGAAGACAATTACAGCACATGGAAACAATCCATGACTATGGCCTTAACGGTCAAGAACAAAATCGGACTCGTAGACGGTTCGATCGAAGAACCAGATGGAAAGAATCTCCATGAATGGCAGCAGTGGAATCGCTGCAATAATCTGGTCCAGACTTGGCTGCTAGGGTCGATGTCGAAAGAACGCCAGGCAGATGTGGCTGGAACTGCATGAGCGATTCTCGCATGTGAACGTGGTTCAACTGTTCAATATCGAGAACGAGATTCATGATTATGTGCAAGAAGGTATGTCTGTGGGATGCCCGTGACGCTCTCTGCACTTTTTCGATCTGCACTTGTGGCTCAGTCAAGGAACTGGCTGCATATTTGGACACATAGAAAACTATGAAGTTCCTCATGGGCCTCAATGACTTATATGCAAGTGTTCGCAGCAACACCTTGCTGCAAGATCCGTTACCCACAGTGAACAAGGCATACTCCCTTGTTCTGCGGCATGAGAAGCAATCGGAAGTAACAGCAGGAAAAGCTTCGACACAACCGGATGCGGCGGTGTTTGCCGTGAAGAATGCCAACCGTGAATCCGAAGGAGAAAAAGGTGAGTTGAAGTGCACCAAGTGCAACAAGACCAACCACACTGCCAAGACTTGTCGGGCACACCTCAAATGTGCATTTTGTGGCTGGAAAGGTCACACGGCAGAATACTGCCGCAAGAAGAAGGCAGCGGCTGAGGCTAATTTTGGGGCAGTGCTTTCCAAAGGGAATCAAGCAGCAACGTGTTTGACAGAAAGGAAGGAGATGAAGTTCCCGTTTACTGCTGAAGAGTGCAAACAAATCTTGAGTATGCTGCAAAATAAATCCTCATCTGCCAATCATGTTAGTAATTCTGCAACCCATGAAGAACTCTCAGGTAAAGCCTTTTCACTTAACTCTCATGGAAAACAAAGCACTTGGATTTTAGACAGTGGCTGCACAGATCATATGATTTATGATCCTGAAATGTTCTCCAGCTCGAGGCCTGTCACTAATCACACAGTGGAATTGCCGAATGGGTCCGTAGCACAAGTGACTCACATTGGCAAAGTTGTCTTGTCCCCCAATTTGACCCTTGAGAACGTTTTATGTGTCCCGTACTTTAAGTTGAATTTGGTTTCAATTAGCAAGTTAGCCAATTCATCTTGTATTACAATTTTTCTGAACCAATTTTGTATCATACAGGACCTACGTTCGGGGACGATGATTGGGACGAGAATTGAACGGGAGGGCCTCTACTATCTCGATCATACCAAGAAAGGAACATGCAATCAGGCACACAAGACCCATCCCATCCTTTGGCACCAACGCCTTGGCCACCCATCTACCAGAGTTCTTCCATTATTTCCTATTACTACTTTTAAACATGCACCTTGTGCTACCGACAAGTGCACAATTTGCCCCTTGGCTAAACAAACCAAGCTTCCCTTTTCTTCTAGTTTAATTACTACTCATTCTAGTTTTGATTTAATTCATATAGACATATGGGGTGGTTATAAAATTGCTTCCACTTCGGGTGCAAAGTATTTCCTTACTATTGTTGATGATTACACTAGATGCACCTGGATTTACCTTATGAAACACAAGTCTGATGCTCGGCCTCTTCTAGTTAATTTCATCAATATGGTTGCCACTCAATTTGATTCCAAAATTAAAACCATTCGTAGTGATAATGGCCCTGAATTCAAAATTGACAGTTTCTATGCAGATAAAGGTATCATGCATCAAACTAGTTGTATCAACACACCACAGCAAAATGGGGTTGCTGAAAGAAAACATAGACACTTGTTAAACATGGCACGTGCCTTGCTTATTCAGGCCGGGCTTCGAACTCATTTTTGGAGGGATGCCATCCTCACATCTGCTTATCTCATCAATCGTACACCTACCCCTCTTCTCAATGGCAAAACCTCGTATGAAACATTGTTTAACAAAACTCCCAGGTATTCCCATTTGCGTGTTTTTGGTTGTTTATGCTTTACTTCTACCCATGCCCAAACTCGTTCCAAATTTGATCCCCGCGCCTCTCGATGTATTTTTTTGGGTTATCCTTATGGTAAAAAAGGCTATCGGGTTTTTGATCTTAGTCAACAAAAGGTACTCGTTTCTCGTGATGTGAGTTTCTTTGAGGATGTGTTTCCTTTTCTTCTTCCTCACCATTCCGTTGCATCACCACATCCCCATATTACCCACATTCCCAACGTTTCTTCATCTCACCCTGACCCATTTTTACCCTCTGATTTGGACTCTCTTTCCGCAGCCCTCCTGCCTCCACCTCCCGTTGGGCCTACTCCAACACCCGACCCACCTCACCCCACATCCCTTAACCCACACCCGCCGAACTCACACCTCTGCTTTCTCCTTCTCCGCTCCCCGCTCACTCTCCACCGACACCTCTCATTTCCCCACCACCGTCCCCCCCCCCGCCTACCAGCCCCGCTCTGCGCCGCAGCCGTCGCTCCACCCGACCGCCTGCCTATTTGCAGGACTTTCATCTCGAGACTAGCCTCCCTTCCCGGAACACCTCATCATCGTCTTCGAACCAGGTCACCCGTTCAGGTACGGCTCACCCGATCTCTCAGTTTTTGTCTTATACTCACCTTTCTCACCCTCACAAAACATATCTTGCTCAACTTACTCTTCTTAAAGAACCCACCAGTTTCTCTCAGGCAGTCCAAATCCCACACTGGCGTGATGCCATGAAAACTGAGATTGCTGCTTTACAAGCTAATGGGACTTGGAGCTTGGTGTCGTTGCCTCCTCATAAGCGACCGATCGGTTGTAAGTGGGTGTATAAGGTGAAATTGAAGGCTGATGGTACAGTTGAATGCTACAAAGCCCGCTTAGTGGCCAAGGGCTACAGTCAGGTTGAAGGAGTCGATTACCGGGAAACCTTTGCCCCCGTTGCAAAAATGGTGACCGTTCGTGTTCTTCTTAGTGCGGCCTCTCTGCGTGGCTGGCATCTCCATCAGTTGGATGTGAACAATGCGTTTCTGAATGGTGACCTTGATGAAGAGGCCTTCATGTCCTTGCCTCCTGGTTTTGGACGAAAGGATGAGCATCGGGTCTGCCAATTGCATAAGTCGTTGTACGGGTTAAAACAGGCATCTAGGCAGTGGTTTATCAAGCTGTCCACTGCCCTCAAGGCCGCGGGATTCCAACAGTCACGATCTGACTATTCTCTCTTCGTCCGACGTCGTCAAGACAACTTCCTAGTGTTGCTTGTATATGTTGATGATGTTATACTGGCAGGGAACAATTTGGAAGATATAGAAAACACAAAGTTGTTCTTGGCTAACCAATTCAAACTCAAGGATTTGGGGCAGTTGAAATATTTCCTTGGCATCGAAGTTGCCAGGTCACGACATGGAATTAGTTTGTCACAACGAAAGTATGCTTTGGAAATCTTGGATGATGCAGGATTTTTGGGTGTCAAACCTTCTCGATTCCCTGTGGAACCAAATTTATCACTTACACAGCTCGATGGAAAGCTGTTAGATGATGCTTCGGTATACAGAAGAATGGTTGGGAGACTAATATATTTGACCATAACTAGGCCAAACTTGACTTATGTTGTACATGTATTAAGCCAGTTCATGGACAAACCACGACAACCGCATCTGGAGGCAGCCCACAAAGTGCTTAAATATATTAAGCGAACACCGGGTCAAGGCATCCTACTGCCATCTACAGGGTCGCTACAATTGAGGGCATTCTGTGATGCCGATTGGGCATGTTGTAAGGATACAAGAAGATCGATCACGGGATACTGCATCTTACTTGGGCAAGCACCGGTCTTTTGGAAGACTAAGAAACAGACAACGGTATCACGTTCGAGTGCGGAAGCCGAGTATCGATCCATGGCTACCACTTGCTGTGAAGTTACATGGTTGAAGAACATTTTAAAGGATTTGGGAGTTGATCACATGCAGCCAGTAGCTTTGTTTTATGACAATCAGGCGGCTATACACATAGCATCGAATCCGGTGTTTCATGAGAGAACCAAACACATAGAGATAGATTGCCATCTGGTTCGAGAAAAGGTACAAGAAGGGATGATTCGGACAACTCACATTCGAACCACAAATCAGCCAGCAGATTTGTTCACTAAACCATTAAGCTCAACACAATTTGAAGTGCTACTTAGCAAGTTGGGTGTCGTAAACATACACTCCAACTTGAGGGGGAGTGTTGAAGAAGATCGAGCTTAAAATAGGAATGTTGACTTTGTTTATATTGTAAATAATTCCTTTCCTTATTTGTGAATGTTTTAGCTTGATTGTAGGAACCATATTAGGCATTATTGTAACTACAAATAGGCTGTTATGCCTCTTGAATCTATATCAAATCAATTACATATCATTATTTTACATGTTAACCTCCCTAAGAGAAACATCATTAAGGAGAGGTTACTGCTACCAACAGATTGGCAACTTCATTAACATATATCGTCGAGAATAAAGAATTTACACAGCGGCCAGAGCAGAAAATGTTGATCTTGTAGCAATCACTCAATGCTGGAATAATGAATTTACATAGCGGCCAGAGCAGAAAATGTTGATCTCGTAGCAATCACTCAATGCCGGATGATTGAAGAGTAGTAGGCCCAACGTGAAAGGTCAAGGTCGTCGAGTTTTTGTACATTTCATCTTTTCTTTGTTTCCACTCAATGTTGATATGGAGACTGAGCTCAATGATTGAAAAGTGGCCAACAGGTCAACGTCTTCTAATTTTTTTATTTCATCTGTTCTTTGTGTCCACAACTTTACCTCTCTCTTTCTCTCTTATTTTGTAAATGCCTAAATGGCTTTTTTATTCAGTTATACAAACATGGTGATAATGCAACATCGAACTTAAGACCTCGAACAAAAAATAAAAATGTATTGACCACTTGAACATTCATGCTCAAATTGTTTACGTCACAATGCGCATACATTATCCAACGTCCAAAGTCCAAACTTCATCCAAAATTCTCAATTTTACCCATGCATGCAATTTGAAAGAAAAATAAATAAATAAATTAGGATTGAATTTGGGTCTTCATCTTCTTTGGGGAGCATATGGCAGTTACGCAGGCCGAAGCAGTTTAATTTTGTGCTTTATAAGGAAGTAAAATAAGCAAGATTAAGGAGCAATGACTAATGAGGAGCATACTATTCGGAAATCGAGAATGATGTGGTGGCCGGCGAATGAGTAACTCCACCTCCGGTGCTCGGCCATTTGCACCACCTCACTCCGACGCCGTCTTGAGAAGCGAACCTTGACGAGGATGACGATCTGATCGGCCGGAGCCCCATTGTCTATGGCTGTTATTCCTTATGAAGAATAAATTTCCTTCCAATTCTCAGTACACCTTGAGGGGTAAAGGTGGAATTTTAAAAAAAATTGGCGACAACGAAAGTTCTGTTGGGATGGGCTTCGGCAGTGCAGGTTCCAACCCAACTGTTGGCCACTTTAACCTTTGGGCTTTGGATTTGGCCCAACGTTTTTGTACTACTGATGTCGCTTGTTTAGCCCAACACAACACTTTCTTTTATTTCATGTTCCCACATTAACCTTTGGGATTTTTGCATGTTTATTTTTGTTGTCTTATGCACCTCTCCACTTGCCATTGAGGTCGAATTGGGCTTGTCAAAATTTTCGGGGAATCCTTTTTCTCTTCGTCCCCAGCTCTCTTTTCATTTTGTATGTTTCAGATATATTGTAACCATGGGTCAGCTAACCCCGCAAGCTCATAAATCTTTCATGGAAGAGCTGGGTGTCGTCTTTTGTAGATTGCGAAGTAACCTAAATGTGACATATGTGAAAGTCACCCAAAGCTAAAAAAGGTATTTCGCACACACGTAACTGCGTGTGAAGAGGTTAGTTGTAATAATTCTAATTTTTTTTTATAAATATCTACGTTATTTCTACACTATTTCTCACATCCTTTTTATAAAAAAAACCCCTCCCTTACATCTTCCAATAATCTAAATTTAAATTTTTCAATATTTTTCAAATGGCAACATCTTCAGCCAAAGGATAAGAAATCCAGATGCTTATTCATTCAATGACAAGTGATACTCAAAATATGTCCAAAAATCTTATTTTAATATGATAATTTAATTTCCATTAACTAACAAAAATTAAAAAACAAATTTAAAAATAATAAATTATTGAGAAGGTTAAAAAATAACTTCCTTCGGTTGAAGATGCTATATAAAGATGGCATAACACTGTTTATTAAAAAAATAATTTTTTACAAAACTATAATCTAAACGGACTAAACATAACGGCTTCGATTGGAAATGACTTATATTTCCCTATATCTTCTATTTTCCTTACTTTTCCTAATTTGACGACGGAATTAACTTGGCTGCTGAACAATTCAGCAACCAAGTCTTGTTATTTGACGACTGGCTATTGGCGGTTTCTATGTTGAGCGCGTCGGCTTGATGATTCTTATCTATTATAATATTTTTAATAAAAAAAAGTAGGATAGGAATTGGGGGCCATGATTCGGAGCCGCGAAACGCAAGGCTGAAAATCGCGCTGGTCGGGATTCGGGACCCACAGTACACGTAATAAATAATCAAATCTTGCGGGTGCAGACCCACGTGGTCCGATGGCTCAAATTCCGCCACGTAAGCGAATAGAATCTCATTACATTGAAATACGCCACCTGGACGCCATGTCAGCCAGATTTTCGAAAATATCCTTGCGAGTCTGCACCAACCAAAGGTGGGAAAAGACCGAAGGCCCCCCCCGCATGCATATACAGACCACACAAAGCTTTTGTTCCCCCACGAGCCGACACCTGGCGCCGCGGAGCACCACAGCCTCCGCCTTTGGTCATCCTCCCTTTGAAACCTTTGGACTATTTTGAAATTCTGCAGCGTTTTGTACTTTGAAATGACCTCCGTGCCCTTTATCTACTTTTGTGGTATTCATCACTTTCTTTTCTATTTTTTTTAAAGAAATTGGTGAGAGATTTGACCGAATTTTATTTTATGACAAGTTCTTCTTTAATTAAAGAAATTAACCTTCTTCGATTTTCTCGTCCGATCGAGTAAATTTTAGATACATGCAATCATCTAAAAAAAATACGCATTCAATGTATTTAAAGCTTCTTAAGCAAAAGTAATTCAAACTATCTATTATATTTATAGTTTGGCCTATAATTTTTTTATCATTTAATTAGCTGTAAGATTGCACGACATAACTTAAGACGAGAAGTTTATCTAGTAGGCAATGACAACCTCAACCACAGGTCCACAACCTCGTATAAGGCTTAAAGCTTAAAAATAAACGTTAAATACGTGCAATCATCTGTAAACGAGGTAAGAATTTTGCATTAAGCTAATTCTTGAAATTAAATTATTTGAGTAGTTGATGTGTCAAAAACATGTTCCAAGAATGGTAAAATCGTAATTGAAATAAAAAGCAGGGTTGATGCTATTATTGTCGGCAAGTGGCCCTTTCCCTTCTTTTCCCTTCCATCTTACCCATCCCGAACTTGCAGAAGAGAGAGAATAAGATTTTCCGAGAAACGCACAGAGAAATTGCGAGAAAAGAAAATTCCCAAAAACTGCAGGCGGACTCTGCGTCCTTTGCAATCAAGAGAAAGATGAAGAATTGCGAGCTCTGCCGGCTTCCCGCGAGAATCTTCTGCGAATCGGACCAGGCGATTCTGTGCTGGGACTGCGACGCCAAGGTTCACGGCGCCAATTTCCTGGTGTCTCGCCACTCCCGGAGCCTCCTCTGCCACGGCTGCCAGTCTCCCACGCCGTGGAAGGCCTCCGGCGAAAAGCTCGGCCACACTTTTTCGGTGTGCGAGAGCTGCGTTCTCCCAGACGGAGGCAGAGACGACGACGACGAGAGCCAGGGCGGCAATGATGAGGAATTCGATTCGGATAACGATGAGATTGACGACGACGATGACGACGACGACGATGAGGATGTTGATTTCGATGAGGACGGGGATAATCAGGTGGTGCCGTTGTCTTCGACGGCGACGCCGCCTCCGCCGACTTCAAGCGCATCGAGCAGCGAGCAGTCTGCGACTGCTTTCAACAATGGTGATGGAGGTGATTCCAAAACCGCCACCGCCGTTACGTTGAAGCGATTCAGAGAAACCGCGTCGGATCTTCGCTCCCAGGTACGTTATTCTCTGTTTCCGTTCATTTCAGAATCGTCTTTCATTTTTCAACGGCTAAGAATCCTTCGTTTATATCACAGATCGCCGATCTCGACCGCTCATGTCCTCACCAGAGGTGTGGCTCCGCTAAGGCTGCTCGAGCGGGTCCGTCGGAACGCAACGGCGGAGCCACTTCGGTTGACTCATCGAGACCTCGAAAAGACCGGAGAATCGACCTAAACCGGCCGGCTTCTCCGTCCTAGCCCGTTATTGAGCCCCCGAGGAGTTTTCGCCGGCAAGGCAATCCGTAACCTTTAATGAAGGATTTGAAGCCGTCGATCTTGACCGTAGCCGTCGTAGCCGTCGGATATGAGGTAGCTTATGATGGATAATTCTTTTTAATTACCTAACAACAGTTTGAACTCAACTGATCCTTATTAGAGCACTAGTTAAATTTGTATTAGTCAGACAATTTGTTTAATATTCTCCTTGTTTATGTCGTGCCATTATTTTATAAAAACACTACTTTGTAATTTGTAGGAGAGGTTGATTTTTTTTTCTTTTTTTTTTCTTGTATTAAAATGGAATTTTGGGTTTGTTTTTATTATTTTTACTTTTTATCCCTCTGTTAATATGAATTATCAATCAAGTTAAATCTTTATTTCTTGATGATTTAAAGAGTAAATTGTAACAATTATTCCTTAACTTTAATCAAATTAGAGCAATGGTCCTTAATTAAAAATTCATTACCATTGGTCCCTCAACTTATCATTTATCATATGTAGCTATAGTCATTTTTATCAATTTTATCAAAATTTTGTCAAAATAAGTTAGGTTGGAATAACCATTTATATAATTTGGGATCAATTAACTTATAAAAGTGTAATTATGGTCTTTTTTTTTCAATTACGTCAAAATTTTTGTCAAAACGAGTTATGTTCGAATGACCATTGCTGCAATTGGGTTGAAGTTAAGGACCATTTCTCTTTTTGAATTAAAGTTGAGGGACCAATTGTAATGGATTTTTAGTTGAGGAACCGTAGCTGGACGTTTTGATAAAGTTGAGGGACCAATGGTAATGGATTTTTAGTTGATGGACTATTGCTCAAATTGAGTTAAAGTTAAAGGACCATAGCTACAATTTACTCTGATTTAAATTAACATGTCATAATATTTCAAAGTCAAATTTGTTAATGTAATTTGATAAGGATGTGATATTCACATTTTTTTTTACTTCTCTCACCTTTTTAATTTTTGACCGTTGGATCAGATGAATTTAAGAAGATCAAGGGACAAAAATTAATAAAGGTAGTGGAAGAAATAAAAAGGAATGTATGGATAACACATCCCAATTTGATACTCAAGTAGAATATGTTACCGGTTTTACTTTCATTAGTCACGCGAGTGACACGTCTCTTGTACCTTAAATTTTGCTAAGCTTATTATATGATTTGATGAGAAAGTTTTAACTAAAAGCACTTACTAGATCCCCTACGGACCAAAAAAATATGAGTCTAAAGATCAAATGATCTTAATCGTTGAAATTTGATCAAACGGTTACAAATAGAGAGCTTTTCTAAAAGTTATAATAATTGTAACCGTTTGATTAAATTTCAACGATCCAAATCATTTGATCTTTAAATTCAGATTTTTTGGATGCGAAGAAGCTATGGATTCTACAATAAGTAGCCAAAATAAAGAGTAAAATGAATAGTATGAGAATTGATTTTTTGATGTAAAAATATAATTTTTCGTTAAAGTAAAAAATATATAAACTTTTCGTTAAAATTTTATTTAAAAAATCAGTTGATTTTGCAGCAGTTTATTTTTCTAGAGATCAAGAAAAGAATATATACGTTTTTTAAAGTAAATTAGTCGATGATTTCGTCGTAATAATTTATCTTTTCAAAACTAAAAATGATTCATATAAATATTTCAGCATTTTCTGAGCATTACTGTCTGTTCAGAAGCCTCAAAAATCGAATTCAAGTCCGTTTTATATACGACGGGTTAGAATTTTCATCCCAACCGCCACGCGAGGTGGTTGATTTAGATGCGGTCTTGGGAAGGAATAGATTTGACTTTTGAGTGTGGTGGAGGTGAAAAGACCGAGTCCTCGTGGAGGAGTGCAGATGATGGATGGAGGTGACGTGCATCGTGATGGCCTGCCTGCCTCTGTCTTTAGAATTATGGCAGTTGTCAGAAAACCCTAGTCTCATCCGGATTAAGTTGCGAGAATTCTAGAAAGGAGGTGGATTTGCCCTCCCATTTCCATACTATTTTCATTTCTTTTTGTTTTGTGTAATCATGATTAAGTTACGTCAATATTTTATATTCTTATTACTTTTTATATTTATTATTTTTATAAAAAAATCAGTATAAAATATTAACGTGGCTTAACCGTGACCACATAAACAAAAGGGGAATGAAAGAGTATGGAAATGGGAGGGCAGACAATTCACATCCTTCTATAAATCCTTACATTCTAATAGTTTATTATAAATCGTACGATCATAAATTATTTTAAATTTATTCATTTAAAATTAAACATAAATAATAACTAATGAAAATTAATCGTATAATGTATGTTAAACGATCTTGATACGAGAATTCCTAAGATCCTTACAAAAAAAAATCCGAAGAGAATCCTCATCTCATACATATCAACTCATTAGATAGGGACCTTTCTGAAGGTGTGCATAATGCGTTTGTCCTTTGAACACACAATGTTGTGAACCAGCGATGTGCCATGACCTTCACGAGTCACAACACAATAAGGAGCAGGCACCAACTCGTAGTGATCTCCTGGATTTAATCGCTCCTGCACGTGTGAGAGAATTCCGATCGTTGATACATTGTGGGTATTTAAACTGTACTAATGATCAGTTTTTTTTTTTTTTTTTTTAACTGTTCACGTGTCGTGGGGTGTCTATCATATCAACTTCAAAGTCTAACCATTCTTGTGTAGTGAGTATCTTATCAACAACAGTCAGGTAAATGTTGTACCACTTATGTGTCGTACGTATGATATGCGTCAACGGTCATGAGGTTATAGCTCTCTTGTTCAAATTCTCAACCTTTGATTAATATCCTAGACGTTTTTACTCACCTGTTTTACATCAAACATAAGACCAGTTTTTACAGAAAACTAAGACATGTCATGTTTCAACTGACACGTTTATCTCACGTGATTTGAAAACTACCCTAATAAAATGCCTTAACCTATCGCAGTTTCTCTCCTCTTGATTTTTACAAGCTAGTGGGTTTTGTTAAGTACCTATAATTTGTTCTAATCTTAGTTGTTAACATTGTCATGTTTGGATATGTTTGTTTATTATTTTCTCTCAACAAATATCTAGCTCATGACCTTAAACAAAGTTGATTAACGAAGAACATGAGGATTAGTATATTTTCCGTAATCTTTATTAGTTGATTAATTTAAGGTCCATGGCCGGCCGTCACATCAAGTAGGCCAAACGTTTATGCAAGGATTCAATCACTTTACTAAAACCGAGAAATTAAATCTCTATTGTATGATTAATTAATCTGATTTATCATAAAATAATACGAGAAAAATCTCCCAAGTAAACAGGTTGTGGTTGGAGAGGCTCTCATCGGAACACCACAAGATCATCAACCAATCATATTTTTTAATACATTGTTTTGGTTCGTCTTTAAGGGTTGTTAATTATTAAAAAAGGAAATTATAGTAATCGTCATTCAATTAAAATTCTTGTTTGTGACTCCTTAAGTCATTAAAATGTGCAGTTATGATTCTCGTTGTCAACTCTGTTAGAATTTCGGTCAAAATGAAAGGCTGAATCAAGGGGCAAATATGAAAAACCAAATGAGAAAATTGTAGCAATAGCCCGTCAACTTTAAACCAATTGAAGAAATAGTATCTCAACTCTAACCGAATTAGAGCAATGGTCCCTCAACCCTAATTCAATTTTACCAATGGTTCTTCCAACATAATTTATTTTGACGGAAGTTCTGACGGAGTTGACGAAAATGACCATATAAGTTTTGATGAGTTAAAGAATCAATGTTTATAAATTTTTAATTGAAGAACCATTGCCTCAATTAAGTTAAAATTTAAGAATCATTCATACAATTTTAGAAAGAATAATAACCTCTGCAATTAGCATAAAGGATCTGTACTCGATCGAGAGGTTTGGTTCTTGTGGTGGATATTTGTTTTATGCTTTTAGGGTTCGAATGGTTATGTGGTGGTGGTGTTTGCAGTTGTACTTATTTCTGAAAATTTCTGAACCACTGGGAAGGAAGGAAGGAAGATATTACTAGTAGCCAAAGCAAAAGTATGGTAGGTGCTTTTATTTATCTTGGGATTCTATTGACCATAACTCGATGAAATATGACACCACGATGGTGACAAAAGAGGGAGTATGTTCCTAGCACTTGGAGTGACAAAGGGGAGGGTTGTTTTCCATCCCATTCTTTGTAAAATGTTATTTAAATTAGAGGATAAGTGATACTAGCTTGGCTTAAACCATTAGGTGTTTGGCGCTTTCTAGAGGTGGAATCATCTTTGTCTTTATTTGACCCGAAACCGATCAATCTAGCCACGAGTAGGTTGAAGAGAGCTCTAACTAGTCTTGGAGGATTGAACCGACGTATGTGATTATCAGTTGTTGGCCGACGAAGATATTTAGTAGGAGAGCCTGATCAGTTGGTTGGTTAGGTCACACTTCAAAGAGCAGGCTTGTGGCCAATGAACGGTTGGATGGTATCTAATATTTTGTGTGGGTTTGATTTTTTGAGAGTATTTAACTATCTAACTAGTCAAACAACCCTATTCAAGTTTTTTCTCGATTGATAGATCTCGGGGTTTACATCCATTAATGATTACCAATCAACAAACATGAGTTTGGACAACTGTACACTTCTTGGAAGGCTAGTTAATGGTTCTTATAAACAATATTTCTACTCTAAACTCGACTAAGGAAAGGGACATAGGAAAGATTTGAACCCTTGATGCAGTCGGTTGACAAGAACAATCCTATCCACCAAAACAATCGATCGCTTGCAGATAAACTTTCTCAATTAGAATAAAAATAAATTTCTTAACCAATAATATCTAAAAAATGACTGTCACACGGTTTACGGTAAAATGTTTGTATCCTTTCCCACCTAGAACGATGGAGGTTCATCTAAATTTTCACTTGGTTTTCTGGCCACAAAAATTGGTAAAGGGGATATTTTTTAGAGAATCAATAAACCAGCTGCAGAGAGTAGAGTTTGGATCCTTATTGGATTCTCTTTGTAAGGATTTCTGAGATCTATAAATTGTGTATGTTAATCGTACATTCTACGGTCATAAATTATTTTAAATATTTTTATTTAAAAATAAGTATAAACATTACTTGATAAAAACTGATCGCACAATGTATAATAAACGGATATTATTCACGACGTCACCAAAAGAATCCGAAGAGTATCTTGGCAGAAAGTAATCTGTTTCAGCGCCCTTTCTAATAGTAGGCTAGTTTTGAGATAGAATATTTGCATTATGTTTACCCTTTTTAGCTTCCCGACATAAACTTAATAGTGCCATCTTTTTATACAAACCACATAGTTGGTTTCCAAAATTAAATGAGTGTCGCCTTTCCGCCAAATTACTATAATATACACGTTTATCTTATACACTGATTTAAAGATATATCCTCGACTTCTTGTAGGTGGATATAATAGTACAGGTTTACAAAACTTATAGAACACCTGTACTCCGAAGAACTTCCAATAAGTGATTTTTTATTAGAAACGCATCGAAATTTTTAATAAAAATGCAAGTGCTTCTTTTTAACTTAAAAAACGTTTTTTATGGTTTGAAAGCATTTTTAGTTATTTAAAAAAATTACCTTCATACGCGTTGTATGTTGGGTGAATGATTGAGAGGATCATATACTTCTATGCCAGCCAAAATATTTTTACTAGTACTAATCCGAGGATTATTCTATCTTGATTTCAAATAAAAAGCTGCTTCTCCACTTACATTTGAAACTACTTTGTCTGCAAACGAAAGGGACAACGTACAAAAAGCAAGTTCTTAATTCTATCTTCAATTCTCTGCAAATTGGAAGAGACACTTCACAGCGATTTATTCTTGAGAATTTTAATGAAAAACACTTAGTACTGTTTACTTTAACGAAAAATCATATTTTTAGAGCAAGTTCACCTGTGTATTTGGCCCGATGAACAGGCAACAAACATGAGGCAATAGCCTTAGCAATCAGCTCTAGCCCATGCGAGCAATGGGGCTCGGGGGAGGCCCAATGGACAGGCTAAGCGCGAATCCACAGCCTGAGGCCCAAGTGATGAATGGTTAACGTTACAGTGATGTCAGCCATACTATAAAATTAATAAAAATATAAAATATTAATAAAAATGTAAAAAATTAATTATTTTTTTAATAATTAATTTTTTAAAAAAAGTAAAAAATTAATTAAAAAATCATTAAAAAATAATTAATTTTTTTAAATTTTCTATAAATATGTTATCATTATCTTCCAACTTCCACCATAATTTTATATTTTCTCAAATACTTTGGGTTGTAATTTCTTATTTAATGACACGTGGCACAATGAAACCGATTAAAAATCATATCCGAAATTACAAATAAAATTATTTTGTATTAATTTATAAAATAAAAAATACTAATATTTTATTGTCTATTGTCATGGCTATTCAGTGTAGGGGTGGAGATGCAAAAGGTGGTTACTGTTCATTGGAGGCTATTCAATAGTGACTTGCCCTAGGGGCCTTTGCAATGGTAGAGTTGCTCTTACACTAAAAAATTCATCTTGGTACTATTCAATTTACTCTTTATTTGGTCCTTATCGTTAAAACTTAAAGTTTCTAAACTCTTTTCATTAGTTTTTCTTATATTCTTCTGTAAAATATCCATTATTTGTTTTATGCATGAAACCAGGAGGTGCTCGTCATGCATTATGCAGAAAAGCACGGTGAGGAAAAGCACTTATGCCTAGAAGTCAAATTACAGTTTTGTGGCTGTGATGGTAGCGTTAGGGTTTATAAAATGCCCTGGTACCCCAGACATACAGTAGTTTTGAACCATGGCCACGAACTTGGTTTTACTGTCAAATTTGTCAAATTTTCAATCAAATAGAGGGTTATTTCGTCCGCTTAAGCGAGAAGGAAACTAAAACAAAATGTATACATTTTCGTCACAGTAGGTCATAAGCTGCGCTTCTAAATTTTCCGTTAACATTAATCAGCGAGATTAAAAAACTCGAAAGGGAAATTAAAAGATAATTGCATTGAAAGAAAATTGGAGGAATGAAATGAAGTTCTTGCCTGCCTCTTAAGCATGTTGCTTGTTGAAATGCTCGAAATCTTGTATTTTATTTACACAAAAACAAATTTTCAGACAATATTACCTAACTTTTGGGGCGGTTTAATTTCCAAGTGAAACTATATTACCAAACTTTTGAGGCAGTTTATGAAAGGCTGATGGGTTCACCACACAGTTCCTCCAACTCACTCTCTAGAATTTTCAATAAACGAGCTTTGGTCCTCCTATAAACCCACGCTTGAGCACTCCGATCCCAGTCAAATCTCTGAGGACCACTGCATCAAGAACATAAGTCTTATAGCAAAACGAAAGATAAATTATTAAGAAGTTGAGCAAAACAGTAGGGATGGATTTCTAACGCAGTACATGAGCAAGATGCAGGTAGGAGAATGAGCACGAAAATTTCTATCATGAGATTACGATATTAGTACAAGTACTTGTCAAGATGGTGATTACGGGAGACCATGTTTACATCACAATTGACATGGCAGTACAGTAAAGCATTCCGCTTCTGTATACACAAGGCTCGAAGCTACAATGAATGCAGTTAGCTTCCATAAAGACATGTCAATGGCGACCACATTGGAAACATGTTATACATCAACGACGTGCCAAGAATAATGGGCACATGCATGATGGTAACTCGGTGAGTCGCATCTCCACAGAATACCTGAGCACATGGATTTCTGAGATTGATTACGTATAAAAATGTGCTGCAATGGATGGGATTTCCCCATATAGAAGATGCATAAACAATAAAGACCCTCCGCCCCATCAAACTCCCTCCCTTTCATGAGTTTAAGGGCATCAAGACATTCTTCCACGTGAGAGGAAGGTCACAGGTTCCAGTTGAAGGGCTACCATTCAAGATTCTAGTCACTACTCACTAATCAGATAATATTTCCTACAAATTAGTATCAATTTCAATTTTTTAGCTTCCTTTCCAAAATCTTGTAGGAGACGTTTAATTCAAGCCTGCGCCATTTGATACCTGTTCTTGCTTCAGCTAAGAACCTAGACAGTATTAGAACATTGTAATATCGTCTTCAAATTTATGTAATTTATAATTCACTCATAAGTTTAAGGCATTAATTTCTGATCATAAGCACGTGCAAAGGTGCGTACAAATTGCTCAAAAATGATGCCGCTATCAAGGAAATATGGAAGCCATGGACACAGAAGCAAACTCATGGACACGCAGTAATGCATCAACTGAAGATTAAAAAATACGTTCATTCACACACTTCAATATATATGCGTGCACTATGGTATAGTGTGACAGACTATGGTATAGATTGACAGATCGGCTCGGTGTTGACTGTTGAGGATACATCCAGTTTCATTCATACTACACAATGAAAGAGTTTCCCACGTTACAGAACTGCTCATTCAGAGATTGTAAATTTAGTTACCATGCAGTCCAAACATTTTGAACGAACCTCATATAGACTCACAAAAGTGTAACTATACAAGACACAATCAGACGAGCAAACCTGAAACCAATAAGCGCGACAGAAGAAAACATACCTCACCGGGGAAGACAACCAAATTTGTCTGTTTGGTGTTTGTTTGTTCAAAACATAGGTACCACAATCCCCGAGTTTTAAGGTCAGCACCTCATTCTGCCAAATGCAAACCCAATTACGCACCAAAAACTACATTGCTCTCCTATTTACTCAATCAATTTCAAACAACAACCAGCCATCTCACCCCATAGTCTATGTCAAAGTCGTCGACTTGAACAGAATCTCCATATTCCTGCCAGGTAGAACCATCAATGAAAACATAATGCATGACAATACAAAATGTGTCATCTACCAAAACAAGAAAACAATGCATAACTAGTTTGAAACTCGAAGAACTCCGCACGAAACGGAACTGAAAAAAAAGAAATACCTCGAATTTCTCTTGGAGGTCTTGTATTGTAGAATCAGCTAGCCTGTGAAATTCATCCTCCTGTAGAACAGAACTGTATGCGCATCAACTCATTAGCAACATTCAGTTTACGCCTCGAACCAAACAGCAATTTCAGCTAAAATTCCAATCCCAACACAAAATCTGTATCTTTAGAATTCCCAATTTATGAAGAACTTCAAAAAATTAAGAAAAATATGCGCAAATAGAACCGGTTACAATCTTTTAATAAAAAAATAAAACTGGCGTGACCCTAATGTACGGTTTATTATCACTAATGCTCTATTTTTTGCATTAAAACTGTGTACCTTGTACTATTTCTGCGTATCTTAACTAAGTTGGAGCAACATTTCTGCTTCCTACAACTTCTTAGAGAAAAAGATCAAAACTTTCTTTCCATATTTTCTCGATAACCAAGCAGAATACAAAATTTTGACGGAAAATTGAGACTTACTGGTAATCGATGGCGGCGGGAATATTAGTATCGTCATCGAGATTCAAAGGTCTCGAACAGAAGCTTCTGGAAGCTATCCAACGACGAGGTCCGTCGTGGCTGTTCGAGGAGAGATGCGGAGATTTCTTTGCTTCTAGAATATGGAAGCACGACCTGGACGCGGTGAAAGAAGAAAAAGGAGAAGATGGAAGTCTGAGAAGCCTCCTCGAGAGCCGTCGCGGCGGAAGCAGCTTTGAAGCCATGGCGGAAAGCCAACAGCTTCTTTCTCGAGCTAAAGCTTGAGGTAGAAGACGGGATGGGCCTACGGCCACGTCACCTACATCATTACGTGTGCCTAGTTTATTGGGCTTATTGCTGGCCTAAATCCTAGATGCGTTGTATCTTTTATTTTGTACGGCCGTCAAATTAAATAAAATTTATTTGAAACAACAGAAAAATATTAAATAAGAGCGTGCGAAAAATTAATAATAATGTGCGGTTATTATTTTTCTGTTTGTTTATGTTTTTAGAAAAGCTAAAATCACCTTTAGAATATACAATCAAAAGTTGTCACGCGTTATGTTTTTGGAATTAGAATAATGTGTTATGATTAATATATGTTTAGGTTCGATTCACAATGTGAAACAAACAAAAAGATATGATGCGGTGAGAATTGCTAGGAAGATTTAAAGTGAGATATGTGTTGAAATTTGATTCTACGAAAGAAAAAAAATGAGAATATGTTTTCTTTGATTATGCGATATTCTAGCTAATTTATTCTAATTTATGTAAGAAAGGAATCATATTTCAGTTAAATGATAATATAATTTAGGAGATTGGTTAGAATACTTATATGTGTTTAATATAATCATTTGGTGATATATTCATGGTGATATATGTAACTAATAAAATCACCATATGACCGTCGAGATAGTAGTTGCATTAAACATGTAAGTATTGTAGCCAAATCCCTAACTTTGATGATATTCAACATTGCTTTAACGTGTTTTTTATCAATAAAATTATTTAGACATACAAACTGACAAACTTTTGACATATATTTAATTGGGCCGCCAATATTAGAGAATGTATGAGCAAGTATGCTAGTTAGTGTATCTAAATAATGTCACTTTTTTTTAGACCTAACCTAAATATAACTAAATTGACTAGAATAATATGCTCTTCTTAAACACCATTACCCTTCTCAATAATTAAAATAAATTTAATATTTTTTTCCCACCCCAACCTGGGACATGCATAAAATAAATGAAATAAAAATACACATTTAATTAAAAATGAGAGATTTGAAATTAAAATCGAAAAGTACAAGCCACTTAGTACTACGATTTGTTGATATTATTTTTCATTTGGAAGTAAGAGATTTTAAGTTCGAATCTTTTGAATGGAAAATTCGATACTAAATTAGACTACCATTGTGTGGCTCAACCGAACTCTCACTCCCTTTAATATAAAAATATCGATATACTAAAAAAAAAAAAAATCACCAAAGAAGAAAAAAAGGGTAAAAAAAGAGTGGCTTTGCGACCAAGGACCCTCCTCGCATATCGGTGCGTGTGTGGACGCAAATGCTCCCCATTTATTTAACAAACAAACAGCAAGCACAAATTCTTGGCAAAATCCTCGAACTTAACCAACGCAAGCAAAATAACAACATACAGAATCTAATCCAATCTTCTCTCCAATTCCGTGTCCTTCTTTTGTTTCTTCATTGTTCTCAGCTCGAAGTTTCCCTTAATTTTTGTGAGCCGTTGATTTTTTGGGGCGTATAAAAATCGGAGCCCGGAGGAGCTTTAGGGTTGGCATTTAGCTCTCACGCCGTTTATTTGAAACCATGGATTAATAATACATACAAACCAATAAATACAAAAAATAAAAAAGGTAAATAAAAATTGCAACTTTGTGGCTCTGCTGCAGAAGAAGAAGAAGAAAGGCAAGGTCTTTCTCTGTTTCACCGCTGCCTTCCATTACAATCTGGCAACGGGGAGGTCAGATCTCTGCTTCTGAAATTTATAATCTTTGCGTTTCTTTTGTGGGTTTCTGATTTTTTTTATGTAAAAACTTCTTCTTGCTGTTTATTTTTGACTTCTGGGTTGTGTTTGATTGCCTTTCACAGAATCTTGATGTTGTTTTATCTTTCTGGAAATATTTTTGCGTACCAACCCATTGATTACCGTTACGTGAATTTGATTTAATCTATTTATTGCACAAGTTTCAAAATTTAAACTAATTTAATGGTAATTAATATGATGGCACCATCATTTTAGGACGGTGAGCTAAAATACACTCAATTAATGATATAATAATGTTTGTCTACTGCAAAGTTTAACATAAACAATGAAAGTTGAGTTAAATATGATTAGAACATTTTGGTTTTTGGGATGATTTGCTGCCTCGGATTGGATTGGCTAATTCCCTAGATTTTAAGGCACCTTGAAAGAAAAAATTGAAGAAATTTTGGTCCAAGGTAGAATATGGATTACTCGCGAAAGAAACTTATCGCTTCAAATCCTAGCAAAGTGGTTGGACATCAACACCTTATACTAAACAGAATAAATTATCCCTTCACCTCTACCTTGATTGTTTCTTACTTCAACATACCTTGGATCTTATGAGTTATTCCGTCTAATCCAATCCTATGCACCAAACGAGCCTATAATGTGTGCATAAGCGGAAATGGTGGGAGGTCATGAATTCAAGTAGGAAGCACGGGATTTCTGTCTATTTTTTGGCATGGATTCGTAGAAAGTTGTATTTTGCTGTCCCTCGATTTGGAATTACTGAGCTATATATATATATATATATATATATAGTATGTTTTGCGTTACTGCGTTGGGCGCTTGAGTCTTAGTATTTTGTTTTTCCTTCTTTTAGCAGGCCAGCATTTCCGGCGCATGTTCTGGTCGGGGTTCTTCTCCATTTGACAGATATTTTCTTTCAGTCTGGCCGCTACTGCAAAATCAATTCCCTCTCGCACCTCTAAAAAGGTGTGGGGTAATAATGAGAGAGTGATTTTGCTTTGTGTTTTAAGGAGATCGAGATCATCACACATCTGGAGATTGTGCCGTGTTTCAGTGGGTTTGTCGCTTGATTATGGCTAATGACATTCGCGGCTGCCCTTTCGGAAGTTTGATGGTAGTTTTTCTGTGTACTTAGCAAGGTCAGTTTGTTCATACAGGCTTCCAGACAGTAATGAGCACAATAGTTTCTCGTTGATAGTTTCCGGCGTAGTCAAGGGTAGTTCGCGTGTTGATGTAGCTCACTAGCTCTTATATTTTTCCAGCAATGGTTAGGTTTTCATGTTTCCAAGCTAACGTCCATTGCCCCAAACCTAAGGTAAGCGGAACAATCATCACATCAGGTCGTTGGCACTTCTGATTTATTCTGATTGGTTTTATAGTCCATTCCTTATTTTGATTCTGAGTCTTCTTTTTCAAACAGAAAAGTATTCAACCTTCTGTTGATATAATGCATAAAACATTGCAAACTTCTTCTCCAAGTAAAGTTTTGAAGGATTTGCCTGGAAAATCAAGCGTAAACCCATCACAGTCTAAAGGAGTTTCTCAAGTTAACAGCAGTTTGAAGCATGTACCTTCCCTTGAGGCTGATTGGAAAGCAGGTGATATGGAAAGCAGCTATATCAATGAAAGTAGCGGCAAGGTTACTCAGGCAGGACGGCTCATAAAATGTAGGTCTCTAGGAAGTGAATTATACCTTGAGGGGAGGGCTTCTGCTGACAATGATGCTGGGGACGAGACTGATCAAGGAGTTTCTTCTGACGGTTCTCTTCATCGGAATGGATTGGTGGTACCCGAGGGAAGTAGGGACCGAGGAGAAAGCCCACCTCAACCATCTAAGACAACTCCTGCTTCTGACCTTGGTCAAGTAAGTTCTGAAATTGTCAATAATGAATCAATTTTTTCGATTGGAGAACCATTACAAGCAGAAAAGGACGGCCATGAAAACTGTGATACTCCAACATCTGGAGAGTTTGCTGATGACTCTGCTGACCTTACACCTCGTACTGCAAAAGGGCTTGTTAAATGTTGTTCTCTTGCAAACATTAGTGCTTCTACTCCGGCTGCTGAAGAGAGTTCTCTTGTTAATCCTTTAGCAGTGCATTCAAGATCTTCCGAGGACCTGCATGTCCTAGGGATGAGGCGGAAAGGGAATTCGGTACATGAGACTGAAATGCAGGTAAAGCAAGAACAGGAAAGAGATGATATTGTAAGTAAAGCTGAGAACGATAATATTGAAAACTCCATCGATGATGGCTATGATTCCTGTAACTACTCTAGTTTTGCAAAGGACTGGATAGTGCCACCTGCAGATGAGGTAAGGGCAGACAAAAACCTCCAAGGTGAATCCTCAGTTCAAAGTTGGGATGAATTGCCGAGCAAGGATTTTAAATATAAGCGTATTGAGGAGTGGGTTAATAATCTTCAGCATAGCAGCAGTCCGGTGGAAGAAACGAATGAATTGTCCCAAAATGATCAGGTGAAGAGAGAGTCCAATGATTCAAATGGTTTGACTGCTGCTAAGGTGGATGGTAAGGTCACTCCTGGCATGGAAGCTGCTAAGCGATATATATCTTCTCTGAGTGCAGCTGCCACCACAGCTCAGCTTGCAAATCATGGATTGGTAGTGATCCCATTCCTTAGTGCTTTTGTAAATCTCAGGGTGCTCAATTTATCAGGAAATTCCATAGGTTTGCCTATCTGACTCATCTGTTCCATTTTATTCGAATATTTTATTACTTACGGTATGCTTCTGTGTTACGGTGTTTGTGATGATTCTTTGCATTAATTAATTCTGCATTCTAATTAGCGTTCCATTTGCAAACTTGCTGCAGTAAGGATAACTGCTGGTGCTCTTCCTCGAGGACTCCATATGTTGAATCTTTCAAAAAACGGTATTTCTACTATCGAAGGTTTGCGTGAACTCACAAGACTTCGTGTACTGGACATGAGCTATAACAGGATTTTGAGAATTGGACATGGTAGGTTGCATATATCGAATTACTAAATTTGCTGGCTTTCTTGTTGATTACTCATGAATAATTCCTGTCCTAACATATTTTTTTTTCCATTTTTCCAATTTCTTTTGAAGGCCTAGCTTCTTGTTCGTCTCTAAAGGAATTGTACTTGGCTGGAAACAAAATCAGTGAGGTGGAGGGTCTTCATCGCCTTCTAAAACTGACTGTTCTGGATCTGCGCTTCAACAAAATCTCAACGGCAAAATGTCTTGGTCAACTGGCGGCTAACTACAATTCCTTACAAGCCATCAGCCTGGAAGGAAACCCAGCTCAGAAGAATGTCGGCGATGACCAATTGAAGAAATACCTGCAAGGACTTCTTCCCCACATGGTTTACTACAACCGGCAGCAAATCAAGTCCAGCGCTCTCAAGGACGCTGCAGATCGGTCAGTACGCTTAGGCATTAGCAACCACCAGTTTGATCGCAGCCTTAGACCCGATCACAAGGCTCCGAGGAAGGCTGGTCACGGTGTATCTTCTAAAAAGCCATCGACTTCATCAACTCACGGTCATGCAAGTCAATCTGTAGCGTCACTGAAAAAGTCTCGGGGCAGGCACAGCCACCTCCCTCCGAGTGGAACAAAAGTAACAGCGCAGAGTCGGCAGCACTACTTTGACTTGGGCAGCAGAATTATGAACCTCAAGCAGGATCTCTCGATGCGCAGGAGTCGGAGTGAGGGAACTATGGCAGCCATGTGAGATTTTATTTCAAGCTTTGTATCGGATCATATACATTACTTGTGTTTCGGTGTGTGGATTTCTACATTTGCATTCTGTATAACTTCTGAAATTCTGTATTTTTTTGTGTGCTTACCGAACACCCTATTAGTGAATGGTTGAATTTTCTTTTGCAAGCATTGATTTTCTCTTGTTTGTAGCTCAAGTGGTTAACCGTGTTTGCTTGTATACGTCTAGTCCTGTGTTTGCATGTATGTATGCTTAACGGCGTATGCTTGTATACCCTAAGCGGTGAAGCCCTGGTCCGGCTCTAAGGTCAGCAACATTTGCCTACACCTGAAGTCCTATGTTTGATTCCTTTGTTTACCGAGTAGAAAAATAATAAACAGGCTGCCAAAATGGTTTCAGAGATGACATTACTCCTCACTTTGGTACTTGAGATTTAAAATTAATCGAACGGTGGACAAACTCAACTCTATAAAATCAAAAGATGCATTGCAATTATACAAACTGAGACAAACAGTCAAATTCACCACCACAATTTTTACGGTTTGACAATGAGAAAACGCAAAGTGAAAAACACTAGCAGAACAAATTCGAAATTACAAGAGTAGCCATAAATCCATTTAAATTTGCTATGTAAACCCTGCAACCTTCAATTTATTCGATTTCTGCAACATAACAAGAGAAAAAGGGGTCAATTTACAATTTACGATTTACGATTATTTAGTGTAATTTATAGTTCAGAGCAAAAGAAATTTACCATGAGCTTCATTGTTATCGGAGGAGGAACCGTCGTTGAATTCCTCCGGGTCCTCTTCCGGCACCGGGTGGAGCTCCACCGGGCCATCGGGTTCACCGCCAGCGCCCGACCCGACCGAGTCGTCAGGATACCTCACAACCACAACTGGACGGACACAGTGTTGCACGCAGTAATCAGTGACGCTGCCGAGCCTGCCGACCTTTGCGGCACGCTTGGCGGCTCCGAAGCCGCGGCTGCCCATGATGACAACGCTGAGCCAGAGCCTCTCGACTTCCAAGCAGAGCCGCTCCTTCATGTCGTGGTCCTTCACTATGTGGATTTTGAACGGAAATTGCGCCTCCACTAACGGCTGCGCCAGGTCCGCTGCCTTGGTGGTGATGAAGGCGTCGAAGTCGTCCTCCAATTTCTGCTGCGAGTCGGAGGAGGAGCAGACGGCGTCGTTGGGGTCGACGGAGCCCCAGTCGGCGCCGTAGAGGACGCTGGTGGGTCGCACGTGGAGGAGGACGACAGAGTCCCCAGGTCGAAGGTAGTTCTGTACGGCCCATCGGACGGCAAAGGCGCTCTCCTCGCTTAAATCGACGGCGATCGCGACCTTCCGGTGGGTTCCATCAGGTGTTGGGGTGATCGTGGTGGTTAGCCGCGGCGAGGATGGTTTGATGTGTACGGGCGGTGGCGGGTTCATTGTTTCGGAAAAACGATCGAGTTCTTTGCGTACTTGGGACTTTGTTGAGAGTTTGATGGGTAGTTTCGGTGATCAGCATAGGATTGTGTAGGCTTTAAGAGCTCACTAGAACCAAGTTGTGAAGTGGTCATTTGTGACTGTGAGTGCGAGTCATGTGTTTGAACGGCCTTTACCATTCTATCTTATTCATATCAGACTATCAATTACAAATAGAAGCTGGAGATAGCTGGAAAGGCTCTCATGTCCAAGTCGAGGGAAACCCTACTCACTGATCATTATGTTTGACAGCCTTCTCGGGGAGAAGGTCTTGTGTATAGACGTTCGCATAAAACAACAGACGTAAGAGAGTGAGATTGAAATACCGTGACTGCGAATTAGGAGTGCCTATGACTTAATTGTAAAATTGCTTAGTCACAAGGCATCACTTTTGATTCAATCTTAAACCAAGTCTCGTAAAGAAACTAAACTAAACCAAGGTTCATAAAAATAAAAAGAACCGAGTTTGATCGTCCCCTCATCATGTAACGCCTACTCCTCGCTCCACAAATTATTCTTTTCCATCTTTGTCAAAACTTTATAAATTGAGGCCATGAATATGTGTTGACTTCGGGTGCAAGAACAAACGCTTATCAAGTTTCTTTGTCCCTATTGTGGTTAAAGTCTCTGGATGAAGCATCTTGTGTTACTGAATTACTAGTCGTGCAACACTATTACTTCTGATGTTGCTGCGACGACCCAGTTTCGTTTTGGTCCAAAGCCGAACTAAACCAAAAACTATTGGTTAGGTTTCAGTTTTGGTGGTTCAAAAACCGAACCGAGTGAGATACAAATCAATATATTTTCTATTTATGTTGGATATTCATTTTCTAAGCCCAATTCCAAGTCAACTATTAGTCTAATTTCAATCCAAGGCTAGGTAAAAACTTAACTTTAAGCCCAATTATGTTGATAGTCTTATTCCCTAGAAAACATTTCTTCATTTTCTCTCCAATATCTAAGTTACAAAGAAAAAGATTTAATGTTTTTGTTTTTGAAAATTTTTAGAAACTAAACGGAAAACCAATATGCCAAAAAAAAAAAAAATTACAAAACCGAACCAAATGATAATTTCGGTTTGATTTTCGGCTTTGAGAAGAAACTAAACCGAATGAAATCGAGCCCACCCTTAATTTGTATAACAAAAGTAACTTTATTCTTAAAAGGGAACCTCAACCCCTGAGATATAATAATTGATCAAAAATAGTCCATTTGGTATTAATCCTGTATTCATGCAAGGAAAAAACAACCAATTGTCACGTCATAAAATAATAGTTAACTTGATAGTTAGATAGACCGATCGGCTAATAATGTAACATCTTATAACTTTAAGGATTGTTCATGTTAATTTTGAAAAGACATGAACCAAACTTTTGCTGAATTCTATTCACAAGATTTCTATTATTATTCCATGTCTGTCCACAACTGAAAATAATAGGTTTGTGCCTTATTTGGAACGATTTACTCACACATTTCATAACATCACCGTTTCATGTAAGTCCTAAGTTTATCCGTGTCGGAGAGCTGAGCTCCCAAGCGAGCTAGCAACATGCTATTTTCTAATAAAACATCGGCCAACTCTAGTAATCTAGAAACCTTTATGTAGCTTTGCTGGCTCCGTTGAATGCTCAACTCCAACTTCAACAGAGCCAGCAAGGCTATAGTGCATACAAAAGCCTAGACCTGGTCAAGATGGGTACCTGCAACCAAATCATACGCAATGCTTCTGACCCTTCCATTATTAAGCCTTTAATATTTCAGACATTTCTCTGAAGTATAAGTAGTAAGGTAGGTTTGAACATTTATCAAATTACCATAAACAACGAACTGAACGGCTGAGATTGCTTCCGTGTGAACCCAGTGATGTGATGATCCTGCTGAACCGCCAGCGTCAAAGTTTCAAAGATGTTTAATTTGAATGGAAAAATAGTTGCCCTGGAAGAAGGGTTACAACAACAGAAATTAGCATTCAAACAAAAATTAATCAAAGGGGTTTGTGTTGCCTTTTCAACACGTCAGCACAATAAAACGAAAATCTTGCAGTCGGGTCCAATTTCTCAACTTTGTTCTCTTCGTAGGTTATTTGGTGGAAATGGTCTTCACCGATGAATTGTTGTTGATGGTGTATAAAGTTTGTTCAAATGTGACGCAGTACAAAGCGATAAAAAAGTTACTAACGTAATTCCTTGTAGAATAAAGTCTAAAATCCATTAGAAAATTGAGAGAAATTCCAAAGGGTTGTATTAATTAATTTTTGAATGATTACAATGTTTAATACAAGTGACTTGTATAAAGAGATTACAACCGCTTGAAAAACTCAATGAACTCTAAACAACATTAATCGTACGGAAATCAAAATATCCTACTTTTATTACGAAACTTAAAACTACGTTCTGAAGGATGAAATGAATCTAGATGGCTAAAATTCACTGTACATCACATCAAAAAGGTGCGTTTGACTCGTGGCGTCGTTCCCTTTCCAAAAAGGTATAACGGGCCCTATTCGGAGCTTTGACACCAAATCTGCAAATTCACACTGCATCATTTTATCTTCCGATTATCCATTTCTTTCTCAATCCATTATGCCATTTGTTTAACATCAAAATGTAAATAAGGCGTGCTTGTATTTTATATTACCGTACTAGTTATTCTCTTTACATGATGTCTATTATTTATTAAATGACGGATTATAATACGATATTAATGATACGTGATTAATCATATTGGAATATTACATGTAATTTGCAATCGACGTGTTATGGTTACATTATTGACTTTGTCCATACAAAATATCAACAACATCGTTACAAATTATATTCGTTATACCGCCATGCACAAAGAATTTATCATGATTATACAGTTGTAATACAAATTCATCATTTATCAGAATAAATTCTCACTTACACAATCAATCATATTTTGACACGAATAATTTTGCTAGTTTGACACAGACCCATCACCAATCTTTGCATTTGAATATAAGATTGGAAAGTTTTTCTTGTATAAATAATTTCCAGATTATTATGAAAAGTAGAATAATATTAATCTGTAGAGGATTACATTTATCAATTGTAAATTTATGTATTAATTGTAAAACAAATAGACCTAGCCAATGGCGGCTGACAAAGCTACACATTTGATCAAACTTCGTTCACATTAGTAACATGGTTTTTTTAATTTTTTTTTTATATAATTTATTTTTTTGAAACCCAAAAAACACACGTAGTAACATAGTTGATGTTGTCCAATTCTACAGTTTGGTTGGGTGACCACATGACAAAAATTTACTAGCAAACAGGCAATGGATTCTCAGTAGGATTTTTGGAAAGGAGAAAAAAGCTCACCTTTGAATTTTAGCCGCGCGTGGACGTGACCATGACTTTGACCCTGTACGTAGCTGCCAAGTTCACCCTCCACCCAATGACCAATGGCCCAAATCTCTCTCTCTCTCTCTCTCTCTCTCTCTCTCTCTCCCTAAACTTTGTCTGCAAATTTGCCTTGAGCAGCCATGGATACCAAAACCAAGAAAAGATTGGTGCTTTCAGTTGTTTTCTTCTGCTTCCTCAAAACCCATGTCTCCCTTGCAGCCGACTACATCACCGCCAACCAATCTCTCTCCGGTAATCAAACCATTGTCTCTGCCGGTGGGATTTTCGAGCTCGGTTTCTTCACACCAGGTAATTCTTCAAAGTTGTACGTAGGCATATGGTACACCAAGCAACTAGTATCCGAGAGGACCATAGTTTGGGTGGCAAACAGAGAAAAACCTGTTTCCGATAAATTTTCTTCGGTTTTAAGGATTTCAGATGGTAATTTAGTTCTCTTCAACGAGTCCAAAACCCCCGTTTGGTCAACGAATTTAACCTCCTCCTCCGCCGCCACTGCACTTCTTTTGGATACCGGAAACCTGGTCTTGAGAGAGGGGTCTAGTAATAGTACGTCAGAGCCGTTATGGCAAAGCTTTGATCATCCGGCTCATACATGGCTGCCAGGAGCTAGAATTGGGTTTAACACTGTTACCAAACAAACCCAAATTCTTACTTCATGGAAGAGTTCGGAGGATCCTGCACCTGGTCTTTTCTCGCTCGAATTAGACCCGAACGGGAGCCATGCGTATTTCATACGGTGGAATAGGTCTATGCAGTATTGGAGTAGTGGACCATGGGATTCAAAATCAAAGCTTTTCAGCTGGGTTCCGGAAATGAGGCTCAATTATATATACAACTTCAACTTTGTTACGAACGCAACCGAAAGTTACTTCACCTATTCTCTTTATGATCCAAAGATAATTTCTCGATTCGTGATGCATACTTCGGGGCAGATTCAACAACTGACATGGTTGGAGCCTTCCAGGCAATGGAATATGTTTTGGTCTCAACCGAGACAACGATGCGAAGTTTATGATTTGTGCGGCGCCTTCGGAACTTGCAATGATGCAAGCACCGTCTCCTGTAATTGCTTGAACGGTTTTGAGCCAAAGGCGAAGAGAGATTGGGATTTGCAGGACTACTCTGGTGGGTGTAAGAGAAAAACCGATCTGCATTGTGAAAATGCTACTAGTGCGAGCGGGAAGCCAGACCGGTTTTTTGAACTTCCTAGCATGTCATTGCCTGAAAATGAACACTCTGTGGAGGTTGGGAATATTGCGGAATGTGAATCATTCTGCCTTAGAAACTGCTCTTGCACTGCTTATTCTTATAACACAAGTGGATGTTCGATTTGGGAAGGAGAGCTCTTGAATTTGCAACATCTAACATCAAGTGTCGACCAGGGAATAACCTTATACCTCAGACTTGCAGCTTCTGAGTTTAAGAATTCTAAAAGTAACAAGGGATTGATTGTTGGTGTTGCGGCAGGCTCAGCTGCTGGCGTAGCAGTCCTTTTAGGCCTTATTGTGTTTGTAATCTTGGGACAGAGAAAGCGAGTGAATGGAATGGGAAAAGCAGTAGAGGGTTCGTTGATGGCATTCGGGTACAGAGAGATGCAAGATGCAACGAAGAACTTCTCCGAAAAATTGGGGGGAGGAGGTTTTGGTTCTGTTTTCAAAGGGACATTGCCTGATTCGTCTGTCATAGCAGTGAAGAAGCTTGAAAGTGTTAGCCAAGGGGAGAAGCAATTCAGAACAGAAGTGAGCACAATTGGGACCATCCAACACGTCAACCTTGTCCGCCTTCGCGGGTTCTGCTCTGAAGGTGCTAAAAGGATGTTGGTTTATGATTACATGCCGAATGGGTCTTTAGACTCTCACCTTTTCAACGATCAGCATCCGAATGTCTTGAATTGGAAAACAAGGTACCAAATTGCACTTGGGATAGCAAGAGGGTTGGCTTATCTTCACGAGAAATGCAGAGATTGCATCATACATTGTGACATAAAGCCGGAAAACATTCTCTTGGACGCTGAACTATGCCCCAAAGTGGCAGACTTTGGCCTTGCAAAGCTTGTTGGAAGAGAGTTCAGCAGGGTCCTGACTACCATGAGAGGGACAAGAGGCTATCTTGCGCCGGAGTGGATTTCGGGCGTGGCGATCACAGTGAAAGCGGATGTGTACAGCTACGGAATGATGCTGTTTGAATTCGTGTCGGGGAGAAGAAACTCCGAGCAATCTGAAGATGGGAAAGTTAGATTCTTCCCAACTTCTGCTGCTAGCAAGATTAGTAATCCAGAAAGCGATGTGCTGAGCCTATTAGACCCGAGGCTTGATGGCATTGCGGATGTAGAAGAGCTCACAAGGATTTGTAGAGTTGCTTGCTGGTGTGTCCAAGATGATGAGGCCCGGAGGCCGTCAATGGGGCAGGTGGTACAAATCCTCGAGGCGGTTTCCGATGTCAACTTGCCGCCAATTCCGAGAGCTCTTCAACTGTTAGGAGACGACCAGGAGCAGATAGTCTTCTTCACTGAGTCATCCTCGAGCCAGAGTTCACGCCCACGGAGCAATAACACATAAACGGCTTCCTCTCAAACCAAGAACTCCCCATCTTCAACCAGCTCCAAGAGATCTGAAGAGCATCAGTGAGCATTTTGATGTGCCTTTTCTATCTGGTCATTAAGTTTGATCCTTAAGTAATCGTCTCTGTGTTTGTGTGTGTGTGTGTGTGTGTAGATAGCTTCTGATGAAGTATGTTGTAATATTATTCAAATATCCCAATAAGCTGAAAACTTTATTTTTTCTTTCTCGAACTTGAAAATTTTACTTGAATCATAGAATGGTACGTGATACCTTCGTCAATCCATCCTCAAGCAAGGACGTTAAGTGGCACTGTGATACATTCATATTGGGCATTTTCGTTGACCTAAACAGAAAGTGAAGGGTATTTTGGCCATCTTACCCAAACCTCCCGCCCAAATTTTTACCGTCATCAGTTGAGCCCCACCATTTTCTTGACATAAATAGACATCTTGAATGCTGAGACGAAGATTGAAACCTTAATCACACTAATTAGCTCCAAATGATTCCCAAATTTCACAACCCTAAACTACAAAGTCGACCCTAACCCTCCTTTTCCTTCCAAATACAAGGTTGTAAATGCAAGCTTGTGAGATGATACTGTTGACTGCCCAATATATAGCTAACAATTGCCTTCGGCGTCCTATGACTGCCAACATTTCATAAGGCCTTTGCTGAAATAGAGAATCAGAAAATTGAAAGTAACGGTTACGAAGCAAATGGTAGAAGACCAAAGGACACCGGCGAGTTCCCGATTGGCTCACAAATGGCAGTGGAAGCTCTAAATACTTGTTACAGAATGCAATCAGCATCCGAGCTTGTTCAGCTTACAATGGGGTGTCCACTTGCAGAGTTTGAAAGATTTATCCACTGCGCTGCTCCTGTTATTGCTTCTTCATATGTGCATAAAAAATGTGTTTGGAACTAGTACGAGAAACCAGGGAACGACGGATTGGAGGTCCAGGCAGATGATTCATAAAACTTCAATGGTTCAATGCCATTAAGTGCCCATTTTGTTCCTTACTTCTGCTGTTCAATTGTTTCGACCCCATAACCATGGTTCCAAGACATTATATTTCCCACATTCTTCAAAAGCAGCAGAGTTGAACCATCTTCAGGCAAGGACAGAGAAACATGACGGAAGTGGCCCGTAGTGTCTAGAATGTTCACCTGATTCTGAGCTCATATTTGAAATTTTTAGAATCTGAGAAGCCATGTTAGCGAAAGCCCTTGTGCATTAAGTATGTTCTTGCTACTCTTACGATAAGATATTATCGTTCTATTCATCTTGCACTAGCAAAGTTTGTGTAGACAGTAATAAAATTGGATTTTGATGTTAACAATATTCATTTACTTCTCTAGCTGTTCAGTTTCTGTACACACATTATCAAATTATTGTGGAACCTAGTTATTGACCTGAGACTGATGGATAGAGACTCAGAGATATGGAAATGAACCTTTAAAATATAAAAATAATGATACGATATGGTTGTTTCATGTTTGAAACAACAATGGAAGGGAAAAAAGTAAGTTGATTAGGCTGTGAGAAATTGCCCGATGTCCTATACACAGGTTACATATAAGAATCTCGGCATGCGCTCAAAGAACTCAAAAAGTGCTCATAACAACTATGTTGGTTCCTAATTGAGTTTCATGCTTTGGTCTTCTGTATGTTCCTCACTTCTCTTATTTGCTTGTTTATCCTTTTGTTTCTGACATACAATGTCACTGGTTTAATACCTAGATATTCCTATTTGATTGCAGAATTCTGGAGCTAACCAACGTTGAAACTTCTATCATCACATGTTTGGTGATCCATCAAAGCTAGATTGTCTGAGTTTGCACGATTTACATCCTGAGTCTTGGTGAAAATCAGTTTTTCTACTCAATTTTCTCTATATATAACTAATTGTTTAGCGTAGTGAAGAAAGTTGGGTTAATTTGGCTTTCAGGTTTTTTCGGTGGCCTAGTATCCTTTGTATCGAGTTCCAGAAGGGAACTTGCGTGCAACATTCTTAACTTACCATTCACTTGGACATTTTGTACGGAGACCTATTTCAGTAGATCTTGCCAATTAGTACACAAGTCACCGCCCTGTGTTAGGATTGCAAAGCCACAATGCACATGTAAGAAATCAATACCGTGTCTTTCATGCTCTAGATTTTGGTCAGTATCACTCTTTCTATGTAACAGTTAGTCACTGAAAGGGTTGGAAGCCATTAAAAGACATCAACAATTAATACTGATGAGCATAAAACCACGCTTCGTGACAGTTCGCAAGTGTCGGGAAACACTAAAAGTTAAACTTTTCATGCATAGACTCTTCGCTCACTCTTGATACTTGTTGATATAGTCCCGCTTAGAAACTTGTTCTGGATATTCTTCTTGTAAGGTGACTGCTGGTTTGATCCCAAAACGCCTTTCTGACATTCTTCAAATGAATCTACTACTAACAGTGCAGAAATTCTCAAAGAAAGGCTCAGAACATTGGAGGATGATGCATTATGTTTTGCAAGAGGTTGCGTTTGCAAGGATCAAGTCATGGTCTCCAACAGGCAGCCAGATTACGAGTTCTTCATTTCTCGAAAAACACATCATAACTGGTTACATACAACTAATACCATCTCTTTCCGGTTTTGTGAATTTGAGTTTGCCTGCGTAGTGAACTGATGTTGAAATCTGAGTTGGCCTACATAGCGAAAATTGGAAAAGGGAAGAAGAATTGTAAATGGATAAGGATCTGTAAAGGGTAAAGGGAGAAGGAGATGGACTCTTCTGTTCTTCTGTTCTGTGTCTTAGTTTTTAGATAACAAATTGAAATTGATTTAGTGATGTTCCTTTTTCATCTTTGTTCTAGAATTCCATGAAAAGTGTACATGTCACAGGAGGAGAGAATCTCTTTGTGTCTCTGTCTCTTATCACGTAACTTGATGATTATTTGATAAAACAATTAGACAAAAGGAGATATGAAACCGAAGATAACTAAAAATCCCTTGCCACGAGAGGGTTGATCCCGTGGCTTGCTATTGATGCAAAAGCCTTTAACTAAATCTCAAGGAACATGTGAAACTCTAAGGCTGCAAAACAAAGAGTTGGGTTCCTTTTTGTATCCATTATTGTTCTTGTGCCCTCTTTTTATGGTTTGTACTTACATCCAGTCATCTCTTATGACTTGTATTGGTGTTAAGAAACTGCCGTACGGCAGAGTTGCAGTGCCTGCCTTAATGCCTATTAAGTTTGAGAATGACTTGTATGCTATAGGTATATTGCCACATTGATATTTTGTGCTGACAATAAACGGACAATGTTGTTTTTCTCTACATATACTTGTTGTAATAGCAAGAATTCATCATTTTCAGTCTTGACAAAATTGTACTTACAGGACAATTAAACAACTTTGATCAAAGACCAAAGCCACACGCACCTATTTTTTTTTTTTTTTTGGGGGTGTTTGGGTAATAGATCTTTGATAGCTAAATCAGTTTCTATGAAAAGATAGAGTTTAGCGCTTAATTGCATAGCACAAGCTTACCAGAAAATTGGTATAGAATGAGGTATTTATAGGAACTAGGGCCAACCATGGAGTGAGGGATCTCGCATCATATGTCACTATCTAATTGACCAAAGTGTGTCATCTGTTGAATGAAGTAGGAAATAATTTCAAAGATATTATCTTAGAATTATCTTGTAGAATACTTGATTGGATTTGACTATGCTTCTTTGAATAGAGGAATTAAGTATTTGCCGACAAAAAAATTAAAGGTAAGAATTAGTTATTGATTTTACTTTTAATTCTCTTGGCTTATCTCTTTGCCATGAACATATGAGCTTGGAGGAAAGTGTAGTCTGTGGCTTAGGTCTTCTTGTAGTTGAATTGCACGCGAAACGGATGTAGACCTCATTAATTTAAGAGTAAATTGTACAAATGGTCCCTTAACTTTAATCAAATTGGAGCAATGGTCCTTCAACTAAAAATCCATTACCATTGGTCCCTCAACTTATCAAAATGTGTAGCTATAGTCATTTTCATCAATTTTGTCAAAATTTTGTCAAAATAAGCTATGTTGGAATGATCATTTATATAATTATGGTCCCTTAACTCATCAAAGTGTATAATTATGGTTCTTTTCGTTAACTATGTCAAAAAATTTGTCAAAACGAGTTATATTGGAAGGACTATTGCTACAATTTGATTAAAGTTAAAAGACAATTTCTCCACTTGAATTAAAGTTCAGGGACCAATGGTAATGGATTTTTAGTTGAGGGACCATAGCTGCACGTTTTGATAAGTTGAGGGACCAAAGGTAATGGATTTTTAGTTGAGGGACCATTGCTCCAATTTGATTAAAGTTGAGGGACCATTTGTACAATTTACTCTTAATTTAATAAAGGTTATTCTCGTCAATTGTGAATAAACATTCAGGTGTCAGCTCCATGATTTTTCTGAATTATTTTTTGTTCCACACTTGTATTATTGATACAAAACATTATCATAACAATATACTTGTACCATAAGTTCTTCTCCATTAATTGTTGAATGCCTAAAAAGGAATATGTGAGATTTTTTGGGGTTTTATTAAGTGAGTGACCTAACACTTATCTTTTTCTCTAGCTTTTGCAATAAATATCTAGATGAAAGCAGAGCACTCTGTCCCTTTCTTTCTGATCTTCCTTTTTCAATTGAAAGACATAAACACCTTAAATAAATCCCTGCCGAGCCACTTGATCTTTTATTAATCAAAGTAGAGAAAAAGAGCAAAAGACAACCGTTTTATTTTGATTTGATTTAATTAAGGGTGTATTTTTTTTTCAGTACTTTTAAATATTGGTAATGCTCATTAGCTTATTTATTACAATTGGATGAGTTTAAATGTTAAAATTTATATCAATCTATTATACAAATCTCGAAATATAAACTCATCTCATGGTAATAAATAAAGTGATTAACATTACTATTACTTGAGAATGACGAGCACAAATATTCCCTTTAATTAAAGAAAGAGGGGGGAAGGAAAAAACTTCAAAGCTCAAACATTGTAATAGCACAGTCATTGGTCATTGAACCATATATGAATCTATGATACCTTGCACTCTTCTACCTTCTTGTCAAAAAATCTATTTATATCACATATTGTAAATAATTATATGTATTATCTTATCAAATAGTTCGTTTGCTGAGAGAAACAAGCACATATAAATATATAACTGATGACATTTAAGAATCTCTCATTCTCTACCATTGATAAGTTATATAATTCGGTTAGATCATAAACCAAATCAATACTTCTCTCATGCTTTGTTTGGAAAATATTAAAAAGACTACATGTGTGTATCACATTTGAGAATCACATGATGTGTCATGTATACATGTAATATCAGCTAATAAAATTATTGTATCGAATGTATAATTCATCGCATGCATTACTTATCTCATCGCGTATAATAAAAATGTGATGTCCCATTTTACTTTAACATTACAACTTCACACGAAACGATTACTTCAACTACCTACAATCCACGTGGCAAACACCCATTTAATATACTGAGATTAATATTATGAATGGCCCAGTAATCTTTTGACAAAAGAAGTTTCCAAATCAAATCAAACCATCATTATGGATTTTGGTAGGGTAGTAAAGAATTGTATCCCTCTTTGGATCTTTAATGCTATTCAAATTTTGACGGGAAATATTTTAGTGTGCTGGAAATACACTTTAGACATTAAGTTTCTTAATATAAGTGGTTAAATACTTGAAGAAAAAAATTTACAACTATTTATATTATGACACTTTGTATACAAAATTATGTTCCTGACACGTTGCAAAAATTTTCAATTTTGAGATCTTTCGATGTTGGCATGGGATCAATTGCGTGGTTAAAATCGAGGAGGCCATTTTTCCCTATTTAGGTACATTCATATGGCCAAAACACCAACCAAAATGGACAAAAACAGATAGTGTATTGATAGCTAAGTTGATCCTTCATGGGAGAGATGCTTTGGAACCTCCTCAATAAATAATGCTGAGAAATTAGAAAAAGAAAAGTATATTTAATAAATATATAAAAATGTGCAATGTGCGCATCAGCATCAGTTGCAGTTTATGTACACGTTTTTATAAGATTTTACTGCTCAAATCCACCGCATTGTGGTATATGGTGTACCAAATATTATAAGCATAATCTGTTTCTCAAATTTGTCTAGACAATGACCTCATATTGACACCATAAAGGGATTGAAAGCACACTGATGAATAGAGATATCACGTAATGAATGAGACACTCGTATGTAGTAAGTAGGGGACACAAAGTACATGAGCGGAGTAAAAACAAAGCATGGGAAATCATTTGATTGCTTATTGGATATAGATTCACGTCTTTGGATAAATATCCAATTACAACTGAGATTTTGATCACATTTTTTCACAATTAAATACACAGATCCACTTCTATTTTTTTAGGGTTTCGCGGAAGTGTAAAACCTTGTTCATTTTGATCACATTTGGCCCCATACTGACCTCACTTAATGTGAGAGAATTACTCTAGGCAGACATTATATAGAAATTTATCTCAATTTACAAGGTTATGCACAAGTTTTTATTAACGTTTTGACTTCTCAAATCAACATCGTGAAGATATGATGTGCCAAATTTCATAAGTATTGGATGTTTCTCAAATTTGCCTAAACAACAATTAGGAGTGATTTTACCTTGTCACCGATAAATCACATGATGAGTGAGGCGTCTTTATATTGTGATTGGGGAGTACCCGCCCACAAGAGAGCGAAAGCAAAGCAAGAGATACTCATTGGTTGCGTACTAAATATAAAAATTGAAGCCAAAGAGATATCCCTGGTTTAGTTACAACCAAGATTTTCTTCACAAACAAACACAAATACGAAAAACCACTTCGAATTTTCTGTGGCATGGCTATAGAACTTAAACCACATAAAAGTCACAGGTCACAAGAAAGAAAGCAAAACGGAGGAGAAGTTAATGTAAATACAGATTGTTCTGTTTTTCTCCTCATGTACCACAAGGCACCTACACAATTAAAACCCTGATGTCCTTTCCAACCAGAAGCTGCATCAAACACGAAACAGATAATTTTCACGTCGAAATTTACTGCCCTCTCTCCCCCTGCTGGTGGTGGTGGAGGTGGTTTTTCCTCTCAATCAACCCTTCCATTATTACCCTCTTGTTATTGTCCCTGCACTCCGCCTCCGACCACCTCCTCACATTTTCCGGTGATATTTTACATGAACTCCGCGACGGAAAAAAGTAGAGCCAAATCGATGAGACAAGGATTGCAATCGCCTTGCCCCAAAACACCGTCACTGCAAGGCTGATGAGAAGAAAATATGTTCCGGAGTTGAAACCGGAGCACCTCACTTCCGTGTTCTTTGGTTTCGCCGCGGGGTTTTGAGGATTCCGGAGGCTCTGTTTCGTCGGGTCCGAGAAAGTTTTGGACAACCTTTTGGATTCCGAAACCGAACTCGAAGAAGATAATGCGGACGATGATGAACTAGAAGAACGAGAATGTAATGACATTTCAGAATTTGGTATTGTTTCTTCAAATTTCTTCACCGACTCATCGCCTCCCAAATTCAGAGACGCCTCACTTCTGAGCGAAAAACACCGCTTTGATCCGAACGAGTCCTGCCGGCATACTTTCCGATCACGAGCTTTCTTCGCCTGCAAAATACAGAAAAACATTGTTAAAATAAAAAAACAAAAAAAAATCCCAGAATCTATAATCCATCAAAGATTAAGGATTTCAGAACACTGACCAGGATAGTTTCGAACACCACGGCTTTCACCGCCTTCGAAAAAGTTCGGCTCGGACGAGGAGACATTTTCGAGTTCTCAGAATCCGCCGGAGAAGAAAACCCTCTGTCCAGAGACATGGTTTTCTTCACCAGAGCCGCCTTCTTGTCCTCCTTGTTTTCGTCAGTCCGAACTTGTCTCCTCCGGACAGCTTTGGTCTCGAACACCATGTCCACGTCCACCGGTCGGAAACAGTGCAAAAACTTGGGTTTTGACTTCGAGACGTTTTTCTTCATTGCCTGCTAACAACAACAAAAAGAAACGCCTAAACGGACTTGTTTAAGATGGGATAATTATATTGGGTTTTGCAGGTTACATATATCGGAGGAGGTCGGTTAAGGTTTTGGTCAAAACGAGGAAAGAGCAAGAAGAGAAAGAGAGACTCTGTTTTCTTTTGGGAGTTTTGGGTGTTGGAGGCCGGCATGGGTGTCTTGTTCAATTACTATACAACGAGTGATCGGTTGGAACTTTGAGACTTTTGGGAGATACATACGAGGGGGTTCTCTCTCTTAACAAGAGTGTACCATATGGAGTTTATTTATCGAATCTCGGTAAAAGCCATCCAAAAAAATTAAAAGCTTTTGTCACATAGATGATTTATATGTTATGTTATCCACGATTTTGTTTTTAAATTAGTTAGTTTTTTTACCATTAGTTTTGATTCTCCGTTAGATACTCCTATTCTAATATAAAACTATAATATTTGGCCCAAGATATGGAGAAATTTTTTATTGTAATGGGAACACGAAGTGTTTTTATATAAGTAGTACGAAATTTTATTTTTTAAATTATTAACTTTTTAGCACATATATCCTACTATTTGTATAACGATACGTGATGTACCACCTCTTGTGCCGATCATCCCGAAAAAATCTCTCTAAGACATGCGATTGTGGTTAATTTAGTATTTCGTGCAATTAAAACACACAATTGTACTAACCTTGATTAAGGCCATTTGGCTCCATGGATAAGTTGATCGGGCGAGTTAGTTTTCGTGTTCTTGTTGCACAGAGTGGAAGACCATTTTCTATTGGTTTTTAGACCACTATAGTATTGATAGCCAAGCGGCCTAAGCCTAGGAATTACATTCCAATGTTAGCTTACAAGGAATCCTCAACCTATTACCATTTAATAATTTCTAAGTGAATCATCACATTATAATCGTCTTTTAACTAATCACGTAGTTAACTATTGTGAGAGAAAACCTTGTATATACATTCGCTTTAGAACCTTTTTTCTGCACGGGAGACTAGTTTAGGGTTACAAGTTATGTAGAACTCTTAGGCCAAATCGAATTAATGGTCTCCATGGTAATAGGGTACCAAGAAGATAGGCTTCATGGTAAAAGAAATTAGAATTAAAACCCTCGTGGAGAAGACCGTTAACAAATTTAATCTAAAAGTTAAACTTAAAGGGACACCTCACTCTTAGATATTTTTTGTTTTGTAACAGCTGGAAAATCAGTTATATGTGTTTAGTTGTTAATCACACTGTTAGTGATTAATCTGAGGTCATTAGTAACTAAGCTTATTTAGTGCAGTGTATATAAACCCTCATGTATTACTTCCTGATTAAGAAATGAAATATACAGAAAGTTTTCTTTCTATCTTGGTATCACTCGCCTCTCTGCTTCACCGCATCTCGATCCTCTCATCTTCTTTCTGTGCGATTCACGTTCTCTCTCTCGCTCATCCAGCTCTCTCTTGATTCTGCACTCATGGCGTCATCCACTTCTTCTCCTGATCTTGTTCCTCCGAATCCTGCATCGACTGAGTTTGTCGCCCCCAATTTCTCTGCGATGAACCCTAATTTCTCAAATTCATCAATTTCTTCGATCACGATCCAGAATATCAGCTGTATGGTACCGACGAAGCTGAAACGTGACAATTACCTCGTCTGGAAAGCTCTCTTTGCTCCGATCTTCCGACGCTATAAACTCACTGGCTTCGTTGATGGCTCCGAGCCTTGACCACCGCCTTATCTTCTTGATGCGATTGGTCGTTCTACTAGCACTCCTAATCCTGCCTATGAAGCCTGGTATGAGAAAGATCAGAACATACTGATTTGGCTTAACTCTACTCTCTCTGAAGAAATTATTCCCTTTACGGTTGGTGTGACTTCCTCCCGCGATCTCTGGCTAAATCTTGAAAATCGATTTGGCGGAGTTTCTGCGGCTCATATTCATCAACTCAGATCTCGTTTACACACTATTGCTCAAAGTGATCTCTCGATCTCTGAATATCTGCAGCGCATCAAAGGTATTTCTGATGCTTTAATGGCGGCTGGTTCACCAGTTTCAGATCATGATCTTGTTGATGTCACTCTAAATGGCTTATCTGATGCATATGAATCTTTCATCGATTCTATTATGTTACGCATTTCCTCCACTACTTTGGATGAGCTTCATGGTCTATTGATTAACAAGGAATTATTCATGAATCGCAAAAAGAAAGGACCGATCTCTTCCGCTCAAGAACCTTTTCAGGCCTTTGCTGCTCAAGCTCAGGGTCCTCTTCTTCCAACACCACAGGCTTATGCTGTGCAGTTTCACAATCCTCCCAGATTTCAGAATAATCGTGGCAAATGATCCTTTCAGCGTAACTATCGTGGTAACTCTTCCAAGTCTTTCAATAACTTTCGTGGACATTCTAATCATCTTAGCAATGGCTCTGGCTCCTTTCACAATAATTCTGGTAATCGCTCTAATCCTGGTGGCTTTTCTCGTTCTCCTACCTATGCTGGTGGTAAAAATCCTTGCCAAATTTGTCATTCCTTTGAGCATGAAGCCCTTGATTGCTATGAACGGATGAATCATGCTTTTGCTGGCAAAATACCCCCTGACAAGTTGGCTGCTATGTGTGTGCACACTACATCTAAATCTACCCCTCCTACTTGGCTTATTGACTCTGGCGCTACATCCCATATCACCAATGATATCTCTGCTCTTCATTCCCCTATTCCCTATTCTGGAGAAGAGAAAGTGTATATTGGTGATGGGCAAGGTATGTCTATTCATCATTCTGGACATTCTGTGCTTAAAACTCCTTCAGCTACATTTCGTTTGAATAATGTCCTCCATGTTCCCATGATGAAGTTCAATATTCTCTCTGCTTATCAGTTTTTTAAATATAACAAGTGTGCTTTAACTCTTGATTCTGATGGCTCTGTAATCAAGGATCGCTCTACGGGGAGGATGCTTTTTCAAGGTCCAGCTAGAGATGGTTTCTACCCTCTCCAAGGCATTCCTTCCACCTCTCCACATTCAGCCTTTTTCAGTACTCCGGCTACACTCCAGACATGGCATAGGAGGCTTGGGCATCCTTCTACAGCAATGTTTCGAAAGATTTTAACTACAGCTTCTCTTCCTTCCAGTGGTGCCAAATCTGTCAATTTCTTTTGTACAGATTGTGCTATAGGCAAAAATCACAAGTTACCATTTTCTTCGAGTACCAGTGTGTATCTGCTAGTCTTGAGTTGATTCACTGTGATGTTTGGGGGCCCGCTCCAGTGCAATCTGTTAGTGGTTACAAGTACTATGTGCTCTTTGTAGATGAGTTCACTAAATACACTTGGTTGTTTCCTCTGAACGTTAAATCTGAGGTTTTCTCTGTATTTGTCAGCTTCAAGGCATATGTTGAAAATTTGGTTAGAAATAAAATCAAGACTTTCCGTTCAGATTCTGGTGGTGAATTCACATGTTCTGCTTTTAATTCTTTTCTTGTTCAGCATGGTATTTCCCATCAATACAGCTGTCCTCACACCCCTGAGCAAAATGGGTGTGTTGAGCGTAAACACCGCCATATCACAGAAACTGCACGGACTCTTTTAGTAGCTTCCAATGTGCCTCACCAATACTGGGTTGACGCTTTCTCTACGGCTTTGTATCTCATTAATCGATTGCCCTTATCCAATTTGGACAAATCTCCTTGGGAGTTGCTTTTCAACACAGTCCCTGATTATTCCAAGCTTAAAACTTTTGGATGCAGCTGCTATCCCTGGCTCAAACCTTATGTATCATCTAAGCTTGCTGGGAAAAGTTCTCCCTGTGTGTTTCTTGGTTATAGTTTGCAGCACAAGGGCTACAGGTGCTTAGATGTTCAAACACATCGTTTGTACATCTCCCGACATGTTCTCTTCAATGAAGATCATTTCCCTTTTCAGCATTCTCCACCATCTCAGGGACCTGCCCCATTGGAATCTGCATCCTCCGCTGCTTCCTCCACTTTTACTCTACCTTTTCCCATTTCCCCCACAAGTTCTTCTCTGCAAGCTTCTTCATCCCTGGATAGCCCTGTTCACTCTGTCCCTATTTCCCCTTCCTCCTCAGCATCTTCATCACCTACTTCTCAAGTCCCTCCTGCTTCTCCCCCACCTGTTCCTTCTCCCCTACCTCTTGTCTTTACTAATACTCATCCAATGGTGACACGGTCAAAGGCTAGTATTTTTAAACCCAAGGTCTTGGCTGCAACCAAGCATCCACTTGATTCCAGCAGTTTTGTCCCTACCACTTACCTACAGGCTTCCAAACATGATCATTGGCTCTAAGCAATGTCTGAAGAGTTTCATGCCTTACAAACTACAGGGACTTGGTCTTTTGTACCTCCCTCTCCTCATCAGAATATTGTCGGGTGCAAATGGGTTTTTCGTATCAAGCGAAAACCTGATGGTTCCATTGATCGCTACAAAGCTCATCTTGTAGCTAAGGGATTTCATCAGCAAGCAGGGGTTGACTTTCAGGAAACATTCAGTCCTGTTGCAAAGCCAGTCACCATTCGCATTTTACTCTCTCTTGCAGTCCAACACAACTGGTTTCTTAACCAACTGGATATCAGTAACACTTTTCTTCACGGCACTCTTCAGGAAGAGGTTTTCATGCAGCAACCTCCTAGCTTTATTGATTCCACCAACCCCTCCTATGTCTGCAAGCTTCACAAGTCTCTTTATGGCTTGAAACAGGCTCATCGGGCCTGGTATGATAAACTGTTTCAGTCTCTGATCTCTCTTGGATTTGAAAACTCTCTTTCTGATTGTTCTCTCTTTGTTCAACACCAACCCTCTCTGATAATTGTTCTCGTGTATGTTGATGATATCCTCGTGACTGGTCCACATTCCTCTGCTTGTCAGGAGTTCATTCATCGGCTCAGCACTCAATTTCCTGTTAAGGATTTAGGTCCCCTTCACTTTTTCCTTGGTCTCGAGATTCAACGAACTACTGATGGTCTCTTTCTCTCTCAAGGGAAATATGCTCATGATCTGCTTGTTAAAACTCATATGGATGGTTGCAAACCTTGTTCCACTTCCCTTGGCACGACCAAGTTGGATCACACTGGTCCCTTGCTTGATAATCCTTCCGAGTACAGATCTATTGTGGGAGCTTTACAGTACCTCACTTGGACTCGCCCCGATATCTCTTTTGCTGTCAACCAAGTCTGTCAATTCCTTCAGTGTCCCCGAGAATCCCACTTTCAAGCAGTCAAACGCATTCTCCGTTTCTTCAAAGGTTCGGCTCATCAAGGTATGTGGTTCAGGAAAGGTTCCTTACATCTTACTGCCTTTTCTGATGCTGATTGGGCCGGCTGCATCTTTGACAGACGCTCAACCAGTGGTTATTGTGTGTATTTTGGTCCTAACTTGATCAGCTGGAGTGCAAAGAAGCAACATATAGTTGCTCGCTCGTCCACCGAGGCTGAATATCGTTCTCTTGCTCACACAGCTGCCGAATTGACATGTATCTGCAAAGTTCTTCATGATATTCGTTTCCCTCTTAGCCAGGTGCCCCTCCTTTGGTGTGACAATGTCTCTGCCATTTCCTTGGCATCCAATCCCGTGTTTCATGCTCGAACGAAACATGTCGAGATTGATTACCACTATATCCGCGAACTTGTTTTAGCAAATCTGGTTAAAGTTCAGCATGTCGGTACTCATCACCAAATTGCTGATATTCATACCAAGGCTCTTCCCAAATCCAGATTCCAGTTGTTACAGTCCAAGCTTTCTCTCGGCTCTCCTCCGTTTAGCTTGAGGGAGGATAAAGGGACACCTCACTCTTAGATATTTTCTGTTTTGTAACAGCTGGAAAATCAGTTATATGTGTTTAGTTGTTAATCACACTGTTAGTGATTAATCTGAGGTCATTAGTAACTAAGCTTATTTAGTGCAGTGTATATAAACCCTCATGTATTACTTCCTGATTAAGAAATGAAATATACAGAAAGTTTTCTTTCTATCTAAACTTTCCGTCAAATATCAGTTAGATGCACGCATAAAAAAATTTAGGTTCATGTACTCAAGTATCGGGTCTGCATATGAGCGGGTGCAAGGAAATCTACTTGACTTTATAACCTTATCATGTATTGTCACACTCTTCATCAAAGATGTTGCCTCTCCATATAGGTTTTTCTTTGAGAAGTATTTTGCAGTCAACCAACGCCTATAGTCAGCTTCATATATCTTGAACTTCTCTATGTTGTTCGTGCTATGGAGGTCATCAAAATATGAAGAAATAATACCAGGCTTCTTCTCCTCCGCATCGAGATCTCCATTGTTGACTCCAGTTTCAACCTGTGGATTTGGAGGAGGGTGAGAGATGGGTTAAGTGGCGGAGACGGCAAGCTCACGGCCATTCCCACAATTTTGATGCTGCTGCTAACAGAGATTTGACGAAGCTACAATTACAAAGAGGGGATAGATGAAGAAGAGAATAAGGTAAACAGAAAAAAGAGTGGTGATAGACATTTTTTTATCCCTGCATCTAACAATATTTAAAGGAAATTCCACTTTTGGATTAAATTTGCTACCAATCTTCACCAGGAGGATTTGAATTCTAATTTTTTTACCACACAGACTCTCTTCCGAATACCTTATCACCACAAGTACCATTAATCCAATTTGGCCAAACTCTTATTTGTTTTTTGGAGGGGGAGGGGGAGGGGATTATGGGTTATCAATTTGTAATGAGTTGGTTGGTGTGGTTGAGACTTATGTTTTGAGTGTTTGAGATAGTGGCAATTAATTGGCCTCATTTGATTGTCTTTTAGCATAATATGCGATCAAGAACTTGAGTATTTCTTTTTCCTACTCTAATTATATTGTTGCAGAATATAGATATTGATCTTGACATCGCATGACTCATTTTACTTTAAAATGTTGTGCCTTGACCAAAATAGAAAAACAATAACATATCCGAGTTGACTTATAACATGTCGATACAAAGGAAAGCTAGCAAGAGTAATAACTATAGTCTCCAGTCCATAGTACATGCCAATATTATCATTTTGATGTCTCTAAATTGGTACAGGTACTTCTATGAATCTATATATTGAGAATTAACAAGTAAAATGGGAAGAAATTGGCCATAACGCATGAATCTAATGTCTTTCATGTGTTGTATATCATGGTAATTTTTTCTTAGTACACATGAGGTAGAAGATGAGTACTTTTACCAGTGTGGTGAGTACATCGGTGAGTTAAAGACATGGGACAAAAAAAAGAAGAGGGGATTCAAACTCAAGAGCAAGAAGACATCTACACTATTATAGTCAACTGGGTTAACTCAGGTTTGCATTATCATTCTTTCTCATGAAAGCCTAAAGCGGTTTTTGACTTACAATTAGTAAGTTAATACGGCGCTAACTACTTGTTTAGACATATTTTACAATATTTTTCATAATCTGAACCGACCCTTTTTAAGGTCATAACTAAAAGGTCATCTTACAAACTCTCACTCAAATCGAAAGATGTTTAGTTCTAATTGGGAGTTGAGAAATATATGAACATAATGTTGTTGATAAACCTTGAAATGTTCACAATAATGATTAAAGGGCTAAAGATTTCCACTTTGGATGAATTTCTGCAAAATGATTTATGAATAAGAACCTAAAAAATGAACAGTTCAAATCAATGAGATTACTTTGTGGAGCAGGCCATAAAGAATTGTTAACTTCATATTAAGTTACTAACTAGTTAGCATTTGAGCATTCCTTTCAATTAATTAATAAATTAGTTAACTAACCAAATTTTGGGGTAGAGATCAATGGCCCAACAAATTGAGGAAAGAAGCAAGAGATGACCCTTGGGCCAAAAAACTCAAAGCCCTAATCGTCAGCTGGATCTTGTAGCCTGGAACCATATAAGCATTTCCTAGTCCAACCCACCTGACAAGAAAATTAGGTTAGGACATTATGGATAAAAAAAGACTGGCTCAAAACTGAATTCCAGCAGTATTGACTGGTCTTCTTACGAATTAGAAGTTGGAGTCAAGTTCCCAACAATTAAACGCGCAAGATATCACTATTGTTTAAACAAATTAATTAGTAAGTTAAACTGAATATACATGCATGCATTAAGCTTGGATTACTGAAGTCGTTTTTTTTTAACGAAGTACTGGAGTCAAGTCTGATCATCTGCAGAATTATTTCTTTCTGGCAAAAAAATAATTTAAAGCTTGACTGTGACTTATTCCGATAACACTAAATAAAAATAATCAAACGCGTACTTAGGGTTGACCTTGATCTAGTGTCGAAATACCCAAAGGATTTTCTTACCATTCCAAATTAAGTTCCAGCAAATAAACAAATGGTTTGGTTAGATGCGGTTTGGTTAGATGCAGTGCACGTACAAGATAGAACAAGAGGAGAAGTTTCTGCCTCCCAGGTCAATCTTACATAAACTATATCATACATAGTTACAAGCATTCTTCATTAGGGCCGATTTGGATGGAGAGTGCTTTCAAATCTAATGATTTAAAGGGGTAACTTGTTTGCTTAATCCATATTAATATATGCTAGGGTTTGAATATGAAGGAATATGGATGAAACAACTGGATTTCAAACTATTCACATAGCTAGTTATTTAGATTTTTTTGTCTAACAGTAGATTTTGTGAGATTAGATGTTAGATTAGTCATCGATGGAGTTCGAACTCATAAGGGTTCAACACATTTCCATCACTATGGTAAAGGACCACTTGCATTTAGATTCACTAATTCCAAATGTACACCATCTAGTTATAACAAATACATTCAATCTAATATATTTTTTGGAAAATTTAGTTAACCTTATTGTCAAATCCAAATACGTGTTCTCAAATATCCAAAGGGAGCCTTGCACAATACACAGATAATTACATAATTCATAGTGATTAATGAAATTATGTTTTAAGAAAATTATTTTATATCACCATGTTAATTAGTTAGCAGCCACTTGATTATAAGGGCTATCATAAATATAGGAAGATTCTATATGGTACCTTAATAAAAAAAAAGTATTAATACGATTTAAGATACACTATGATAGTTCAGAATTACACTCTAGGTTATATAATTATGATAAGGTTCAAGTTAATGACTAAAGGATGAAGCAATTATTACTGTAACAAGGTTGGTGGTTACATTGTGGACATTCTATTACATTGTCAAGGCAGCTAGATTTTTGTACCAACATGATAGACTTACAAAATTAACATTTATTATTATACCAATGACGTACGATTAGAATATAGATGTATGATTGCTAGGGAACATTATGAACTTACACAATATTGTAACCGTGTTACAACATGATATTAACATACAAGGTCTAAGGTTAGGTTACACTGTAATCATTCAAATTTACACGCCAAGGTTACATAATTTTCAGAACGTTATATTAATTACACCAAAAGACACTAATATTACTATACCAAGGTTGCCTTTTACGGTGTGGACGTTAGATTACATTGTTAAGGTAGTATATTATAGTTGGACGTTATTGATTACAATTTAACATTCAAATTAAATGGTATTGATATCTTTTTTTTTTTTAGGGTGGTGCTATTCACACACCATTTTTACCTTTCATACACCCCTCTTAATTTCTAGCTATCGGATCAAATGATTTAAAGAAGATCAATAGACAAAAATTAACAAGGGTGTGTGGGAGGTAAAAAGATGTGTGTGAATAGCACTACCCATTTTTTATTTGGGTATTGTAGACGGAACCTAAATGCATACATACATTTTGTATCCATACATGAGTAATGTCTTGTTTTATAGATATTTATATAGGTAGACCGTATAATATGATTATGATATGGTTATATTAATACAAAAAATGAAGTTATTACTACAACAAGGTCGGTGACTACGTTGTGAACATCTTATTACATTGAAGTAGATAATTATACTTAAATGTGATTACATACATTACACCACCCAAAGTTCGAGAGAAATTTTTCAGTATGACTGGTACACGGGATAGTACACCACGTGTCACTATACAAATTGTGAGATATGCGTGTTAAAAAGTTTATAACTTAAAAAATAAAATTTTCCACAATTTCTATAAAAATACGTAATGTACCCCAGTACAACAAAAAATTTCTCTCAAAGTTCAAATTGAATGACACGTATAGCTTTTCTTTTCTTTTTTAATTTTTATTAAAAAATGGCACAATAGACTAACCCCATATTCACACATTTTATGTCGTTGCATCCAAGGAAGCAACCAAATTGGTGTAAATAAATATGTGAACATAATGACAAAACAAGTTGTGTTTAATTAGCTTTAGGTGTAATCTTCCATGTACATATGACTTAGTGACTTTGAGGAAGAAGTGGGAAGGGGACATAGTGAGAAAACGTGAAAACATGAACCGCATATAAAGAGGACTCAATAATTCAAAGCACATGAGCAGCTTGACTTTGACTTCAAAGTCAACACTCTTTCTTCGTACATGGTATTACAAAGTAGATGACGACGCATGAAATCTGCTTCACTGCATGGATTTTCTTCTTATTTTGTGTGGACAAAATGCATGGAATTCAAGCCCGATGACCACCGCTATCCGCACTGTGGGCCTCTGTGTACTGCATAGAAAATGAGTTAGCGAGACGACAGTTCATACACGCACTCAATAACCTCCTTGAATTCTACATTTAGGAGGACAAAAATACAAAATGCTTCATGTTGTACGTGTTATGACCATTTTTTTTTTCTTCGGAAATAAGAAGTTGTAGTTTTAATTGTAATACTTCGGTTATACACGAAAGAATAATTGAGGAACTTTTGTTGATAATTTGTGAGTTGAAATCCTTGTGTAAACTACTAATATCACTACTTTCGCTTTAGTGCTAAGTAGTTCTTTGATTTTATTTTTTTTATTTCATCATGATATTAAAGTTCCTAATTGTATAAGGAGACGTGATTCACGACTCCGTATGGATAGATATGCAAATTAAAAACAAATTTACACAAGACTCTAAAAATATAAAAAGTAAACATAATTGTTGGTGCTCTATTGAAGTCTCCAAAAGTGAACTGAAGGGATGTTCAAACTCTCAAAGCTAGAGAGGAAGGATGTTCAAACTCTTAAAGCTAATTGGATTCTACCTGAAGAAAAAAAATTTATAAAAGGGAACTTTCATGAAAATGGTTTGGGTTAAATTTATTTAATATAAACCATGCTAGAACTTTATTTAATGAAAAAGACTTAAATTTTAATGATTTTTTTTTTAAATTTTAATTTAAATGACAAAAGAACTTAAATTTTTAATGAAAAAGACATAATTCTAATACAACAACAACAACAACAAAGCCTTTTCCCACTAAGTGGGGTCGGCTATATGAATCCTAGAACGCCATTGCGCTCATTTGTATCATGTCCTCCGTTAGATCCAAGTACTCAAGTCTTTTCTTAGGGTCTCTTCCAAAGTTTTCCTAGGTCTTCCTCTACTCCTTCGGCCCCGAACCTCTGTCCCGTAGTCACATTTTCGAACCGGAGCGTCAGTAGGCCTTCTTTGCACATGTCCAAACCACCGGGACCGATTTTCTCTCATATTTCCTTCAATTTTGGCTACTCCTACTTTACCTCGGATATCCTAATTCCCAATCTTATCCTTTCTCGTGTGCCCATACATCCCACGAAGCATCCTCATCTCCGCTGCACCCATTTTGTGTACGTTGATGCTTCACCGCCCAACATTCTGTGCCATACAACATCGCTGGCCTTATTGCCGTCCTATAAAATTTTCCCTTGAGCTTCAGTGGCCTACGACGGTCACACAACACGCCGGATGCACTCTTACACTTCATCCATCCAGCTTGTATTCTATGGTTGAGATCTCCATCTAATTCTCCGTTCTCTTGCAAGATAGATCCTAGGTAGCGAAAACGGTCACTTTTTGTGATCTTCGCTAGATTGCTCCGGTCATTAGTGTGGATAAGTATATAAATGGATAGAGATAGGAAAGCAAACACAAGATGTACGTGGTTCACCCAGATTGGCTACGTCCACGGAATAGAGGAGTTCTCATTAATTGTGAAGGGTTTACACAAGTACATAGGTTCAAGCTCTCCTTTAGTGAGTACAAGTGAATGATTTAGTACAAATGACATTAGGAAAAATTGTGGGAGAATGATCTCGTAGCCACGAAACTTCTAAGTACCGGAGTGTGGTATCGTCTTGACTTGCCTTATCTGTCTCATAGGTAGATGTGGCATCTTCTCTGGAAGTACTCTTCCTCCATCCAGGGGTGGTATCTGTAACTGGTGGAGATGCACAAGGTAATGTATCAATTTCACTTGAAGCTTACTTGTAGTTTCATGCTTGGTCAAGCGAGATACAAACCATGTAGTAGGAGTCCCCCAAGTCGCCGAGCTGGGGGATCTGCTGAAAGAGGTGACAGACAAGGTAAGCAATCAGAGCTCCGGCTGATTGTTCACATTCTCCCTATCTTGCAGGCAGCATAAAGGATAAAGAGAAGAAAAATGAGGAGAGATGATATAGGATACTTTTGCTTTTGAAGAAGTAACTTTCCACAGGCTTATTCTTGAACTGGGCTGGAGGGTTTTCTGGTTTCCTCCAGAGTATAAGGTCGACTGAAGAATTTGAGGGTCAAAACAAGTCCATCAAATCTAGAGTACGTTCGACCCTGCTGATATGGGATACTTTTGCTTTTGATGGAGTAGTGGATGTATCGGCACGTGTGCTGTTACGCTTGTCTTCACATGCTTCCTTGTATCCTTCTCACTTGCCCTATCTGTTCCTCAGGCAGATGCGGTATCTTCCCTGGAAGCATAAGATGTTGAAGATGAGTACTCGAGAGCAATGCCAGGTAAGTAATCAGGTAAGGGGTTCCAGGCAGTCAGTTCCTCGCTGGAAGCTTGATTCCAAGTGCTGACTGATTGCTCTCTTTCTCCTTGTCTTGCAGGTAAGAACAAGGCCAAAGGAAAAGACAGGGAAAAAGCATGATATGGGATACTCTTGCTTTTAACCCTGATGATATGAGATATTCTTGCTCTAGTATAGCTTGTTTACAGAGGTATTATCGGGGGAAAAAAAAGCTGAATATTTCGAAAGGCTTTGTTGGGAGTGCCCTCTCAGATAAGAGAAAGGGTTGAGCATTTTTGCAGGTCTGCCTGTCCGTTAGGGATGGAAGTCGACATATATAGGAGTCTCCCTAACATCAAGTAATAATGCTATTCCTTTACCCTGCTTGGTTATAGCACGGTAGTGGGAGCTGCCAGCTTCACATGTTTTAACTCTGTCAGAGCACTTTGAAAAAGTGGTTTGTGGTATCTGGAAAGCTGATGTTGCGTGTGAAGATTACAGACCTGTCGGGGGTCTGGCTCTCGAGATTCGGAGAACGATGCCTCTTCGATTTTTGAGAAAGCAATCTTGCTGGGGGTCTGGCTCTCGAGATTCGGAGAGCGGTGTCTCTTCGATTTTTGAGAAAGTAATCATGTTGGGAGTCTGGCTCTCGAGATTCGGAGGGCGGTGCCTCTTCGATTTTGGAGCAAGCAATCTTGTTGGGAGTGTTTTCTCGAATGAGAGTAAAGGTTGGGCATGTTTGCTAGTCTACCTTGCCACGAAGCACAGAGGTTGACACACAGGGACTTTCCAATTATCCAGCAGTGGTACTGTTCCTTTACCCTCTCTTCGATTTTTGAGAAAGTAATCATGTTGGGAGTCTGGCTCTCGAGATTCGGAGGGCGGTGCCTCTTCGATTTTGGAGTAAGCAATCTTGTTAAGAGTGTTTTCTCGAATGTGAGTAAAGGTTGGGCATGTTTGCTAGTCTACCTTGCCACGAAGCACAGAGGTTGACACACCGGGACTTTCCAATTATCCAGCAGTGGTACTGTTCCTTTACCCTTGTGGGTAATAATATGGTAGCTAGACCTTCAAAATTTATGTGTCTAAACTTTGTTAGTGTTGTTTCTTTGCAATTCTTTTACCCTTCTTGGTCAGAGCGATGTAGTGGGAGCTGCAAGTTTCACGTGTCTCAACTTTGTCAGAGAACTTTGGCAAAGTTATATGTGGTACCCATGAGCTACTGTTGCGTGTGGGAAGTGGGTGATTGAACAGTACGATTCATGTGCTTTCTACTTCGCCAGAAATCTTCGACAGAATGCCCATAATTTCCGCAAAGCTGAGTGTGCGTGTGACAGATGCTGACAAGGCTGGAAAAGTAGGTGCCTCTTCGATTTCTGAAATCGGCCTTCGTGGTCTCTGAGCAGCCCAGCTTTTGAGAAAGCAACCCTCTTCGATTTCTGAGATCGACCTTTGTGGTCTTTGAGCAGCCCAGCTTTTGAGAATCTCTGAGTAGCCCAGCTTTTGAGAAAGCAAACGCCTCTTCGATTTCTGAGCAGGCGCCTCTTCGATTTCTGAAGCTTCGTCGAGTGCAGATTTTTATAGGGGCTGACATTAAGTTCCAAAGCACACTTGAATATCCACCAGTAGAAGCTCCATTCTTGCACTTCTAAGATCTTGATTTGTCCGACCTCTTCTCTCTTCAACACCTTTGAAAATGTCTGGCCCATCCGACCGTCGTTTTGACTTGAACCTTGTTGAAGAGGCAGCCCCGCCTTCTCCAGACAACATATGGAGCCCATCCTTCGTCTCCCCTATTGGTCCTCTTACCGTTGGGGATTCCGTGATGAAGAATGATATGACCGCTGCGGTAGTGGCCAGGAACCTTCTCACTCCCAAAGATAACAGACTACTTTCCAAACGGTCTGATGAGTTGTCTGTTAAGGATTCTCTGGCTCTCAGTGTTCAGTGTGCAGGTTCTGTGTTTAATATGGCCCAACGCCTATTTGCTCGAACCCGCCAAGTTGAATCATTGGCGGCTGAAGTGATGAGTCTCAAACAGGAGATTAGAGGGCTCAAGCATGAGAATAAACAGTTGCACCGGCTCGCACATGACTATGCTACAAACATGAAGATGAAGCTTGACCAGATGAAGGAATCTGATGGTCAGGTTTTACTTGATCATCAGAGATTTGTGGGTTTGTTCCAAAGGCATTTATTGCCTTCGTCTTCTGGGGCTGTACCGCGTAATGAAGCTCCAAATGATCAATCTCTGATGCCTCCTCCTTCTAGGGTTTTGTCCAATACTGAGGCTCCGAATGATCCCCCTCCGGTGCCTTCTCTTTCTGGGGCTCTACCGACTGCTGAGACTTCTCCTAAGCAACCTTTATGAAGGCTCCCTCTTGTTTGTTTATTTTGACTCAAGTATATGTACATATTTGTAACTTATCGGGGATATCAATAAATAAGCTTTCCTTCATTTCAACGTATTGTGTTAAATACACCAAAGCCTTCTTCGCTAAGTTCTTTGAATTTTCTTTTGTTGAAGCTTGTATGTTGAAGCTTTGTGAGTGGAGCATATAGGTTGAGGTAGTGTTCCCTTAATTTCCCGAGTGAGGAAAACTTCTCGGTTGGAGACTTGGAAAATCCAAGTCACTGAGTGGGATCGGCTATATGAATCTTAGAACGCCATTGTGTTCTGTCCTGTGTCATGTCCTCCGTTAGATCCAAGTACTCTAAGTCTTTTCTTAGGGTCTCTTCCAAAGTTTTCCTAGGTCTTCCTCTGCCCCTTCGGCCCTGAACCTCTGTCCCATAGTCGCATCTTCTAATCGGAGCGTCAGTAGGCCTTCTTTGCACATGTCCAAACCACCGTAACCGATTTTCTCTCATCTTTCCTTCAATTTCGGCTACTCCTACTTTACCCCGGATATCCTCATTCCTAATCTTATCCTTTCTCGTGTGCCCACACATCCAACGAAGCATCCTCATCTCCGCTACACCCATTTTGTGTACGTGTTGATGCTTCACCGCCCAACATTCTGTGCCATACAGCATCGCCGGCCTTATTGCCGTCCTATAAAATTTTTCCTTGAGCTTCAGTGGCATACGGCGGTCACACAACACGCCGGATGCACTCTTCCACTTCATCCATCCAGCTTGTATTCTATGGTTGAGATCTCCATCTAATTCTCCGTTCTTTTGCAAGATAGATCCTAGGTAACGAAAACGGTCGCTCTTTGGTATTTCTTGATCTCCGATCCTCACCCCTAACTCGTTTTGGCCTCCATTTGCACTGAACTTGCACTCCATATATTCTGTCTTTGATCGGCTTAGGCGAAGACCTTTAGATTCCAACACTTCTCTCCAAAGGTTAAGCTTTGCATTTACCCCTTCCTGAGTTTCATCTATCAACACTATATCGTCTGCGAAAAGCATACACCAAGGAATATCACCTTGAATATGTCCTGTTAACTCATCCATTACCAACGCAAAAAGGTAAGGACTTAAGGATGAGCCTTGATGTAATCCTACAGTTATGGGAAAACTTTCGGTTTGTCCTTCATGAGTTCTTACGGCAGTCTTTGCTCCTTCATACATATCCTGTATAGCTTGGATATATGCTACTCGTACTCCTTTCTTCTCTAAAATCCTCCAAAGAATGTCTCTTGGGACCCTATCATACGCTTTTTCCAAATCTATAAAGACCATGTGTAAATCCTTTTTCCCATCTCTATATCTTTCCATCAATCTTCGTAAGAGATAGATTGCCTCCATGGTTGAGCGCCCTGGCATGAACCCGAATTGGTTGTCTGAAACCCGTGTCTCTTGCCTCAATCTATGCTCAATGACTCTCTCCCAGAGCTTCATTGTATGACTCATTAGCTTAATTCCCCTATAGTTCATGCAATTTTGTACATCGCCCTTATTCTTGTAGATAGGCACCAAAGTGCTCATTCGCCACTCATTCGGCATCTTCTTCGTTTTCAAAATCCTATTGAAAAGGTCAGTGAGCCATGTTATACCTGTCTCTCCCAAAACTTTCCACACTTCGATTGGTATATCGTCTGGGCCTACTGCTTTTCTATGCTTCATCTTCTTCAAAGCTACACCCATTTCTTCCTTCCGGATTCTACGATAAAAAGAGTAGTTTCTACACTCTTCTGAGTTACTCAACTCCCCTAAAGAAGCACTCATTTCATGTCCTTCATTGAAAAGATTATGAAAATAACCTTTCCATCTGTCTTTAACCGCGTTCTCTGTAGCAAGAACCTTTCCATCCTCATCCTTGATGCACCTCACTTGGTTTAGGTCCTTTGTCTTCTTTTCCCTTGCTCTAGCTAGTTTATAGATATCCAACTCTCCTTCTTTGGTATCTAGTCGCTTATACATATCGTCATAAGCCGCTAACTTAGCTTCTCTCACAGCTTTCTTCGCCTCTTGCTTCGCTTTTCTATACCTTTCACCATTTTCATCGGTCCTATCCTTGTATAAGGCTTTACAACATTCCTTCTTAGCCTTCACCTTTGCTTGTACCTCCTCATTCCACCACCAAGATTCCTTTTGGTGTGGGGCAAAGCCCTTGGACTCTCCTAATACCTCTTTTGCTACTTTTCGGATACAACTAGCCATGGAATCCCACATTTGGTTAGCTTCCCCCTCTCTATCCCACACACACTGGGTGATTACTTTCTCTTTGAAAATGGCTTGTTTTTCTTCTTTTAGATTCCACCATCTAGTCCTTGGGCACTTCCAAGTCTTGTTCTTTTTTCTCACTCTTTTGATATGTACATCCATCACCAACAAGCGATGTTGATTAGTCACGCTCTCTCCTGGTATAACTTTGCAATCCTTACAAGTTATACGATCCCCTTTCCTCATTAGAAGAAAATCTATTTGTGTTTTTGACGACCCACTCTTGTAGGTGATCACATGTTCTTCTCTCTTCTTAAAGAAGGTGTTGGCTTAGAAGAGATCATATGCCATTGCAAAATCCAAGATAGCTTCCCCATCCTCGTTTCTCTCCCCAAAACCATGGCCACCATGAAAACCTCCATAGTTGCCTGTCTCCCTGCCCACGTGTCCATTTAAATCTCCTCCTATAAATAACTTCTCCGTCTGAGCAATTTCTTGCACCAAGTCTCCAAGGTCTTCCCAAAATTTCTCCTTCGAACTCGTATCCAACCCTACTTGAGGTGCGTACGCACTAATCACATTGATAAGTTTTTGTCCTATTACAATCTTGATTGCCATGATTCTATCTCCTACCCTCTTGACATCTACAACATCTTGTGTCAAGGTCTTGTCCACGATGATGCCAACACCGTTTCTCGTTCTATTTGTGCCCGAATACCATAGTTTAAACCCTGAGTTTTCTAGATCCTTTGCCTTACGACCAACCCACTTAGTTTCTTGTAGGCACATAATATTCATCCTTCTCCTCACCATAACTTCTACTACTTCCATAGATTTTCCCGTCAAGGTTCCTATATTCCACGTTCCTAAACGCATTTTGCTCTCTTGAACTCTACCCTTCTGTCCTAGCTTCTTCACCCTTCCCCGTCTAATAGGATCAAAGTACTTCTTTTGTGTGTCCCGTGTAAAGTTGATAGGAGCATATGCTCCCAAACAACTTTGAGTGGAGTCGTTCGAAAAGAAGTTTCTATAGCCCCCTTGCTCATTTAACACTGTATCCGGGTGCCGATGGAGAAAAGACATAATTCTAATATTAAAAAAAAAAAAAATCTGACGCACGGACTCGCACTTCCTCATACAAACTATTTATGAAACTTTCTACAGTGTTTATGAAACTTAACGGTACTACACTGTTTATGAAACTTATTACACTATTTATGAAACATACTACACTGTTTATTATGAAACATACTACACTGTTTATGAAACTTAACGGTACCACATTGTTTATGAAACTTAACGGTACCACATTGTTTATGAAACTTAATGGTACTACACTATTTATAAAACTAAACGGTACTACATTCTTCTCTCTCTTCTTCTTGAATTTTCTTAGCACATTCTAGCCTTCCAAACACATTTTCTTCTTCTATTTTTCCTCAATACTCATCAAATTTTCATTGTATCTCTTCAATTTCTTAACTTTCTACACTAATTACTTAATTTTCTTCTATTGTCCGCCCATCTGCGGCTTCCTTGACACGCCCCAACCCCAATATCCCCAAATATCAGGGTAGGCACGTGCTGACCGACACTCGAGGGTGACGAAGCCATTTTAAACACGCATATACCTAAAACATGTAATTAGAAAGAGATACGCAAATGCAAAATCGTGTTAAGAGCATACAAGTACTTAAGAATAATGTGAAGGAATTAAAATAAAAAGGTATGAACCGAGGAATAAGTCATACCCAAAGAAGACTCGAAGATGTCTAAGCTAAAGTGCCCGGACGCCGGGATCATGTGCCTCGATTCTAACTCCTGAAGGGGGCGCAAAACAGAAAAGGTGAGTGGACCAAAGTTTATATTAATACTAATAATAGGAAAACCATTTTATTTAGGAACATACTAACCCCCTGTTTTGAAAACATATATATAGTACTACATAATAGATTTTTTGAAAACTCTAACATGAAATGAAAACGTTCATAAAACATGTATGTGTAAAACAATGCTCGATAAATATGCCATCTCTGTCCGAAGGAAAATCCGTAAACCTTATCATATCGTACTCTCTAGGGGTATTATAGTCGACCGAAGACAGTACATGTCCATCACTCGAAGGTGAAGTTGTACGACACTAGGTTACGCTAGTGAAGAAATAAGGTAGGGCCCATCACTCGAATGTGAAGCTTTACAACTTCGGGTTATGTTGGAGAAGAAACATATAACCATAAATATCCTTAAATGTGTCCTATGGCCATAGACATCTACATACCCATGTTGTGTGGATACGTTGTATGATAACCCACTAGATAAGTACCGAAAACATATCTAAAAATCTCATATCCAAATCTAGGGTTCAAAGCCTCATTTCATAAATCCAAGATAAACCATTTCCTTAAATCCGTAACATAAATCATATTTGAAAGCTATATAATTTCATATATGAAAATCCCCTAAGTCATAACCTTTACTAAAATGTAAATTCGATAAATCATAAAAATTTCGTAAAAGTAATTCAAATAAATCATAAATATAGAAATCTGTAAAAACATATTACAAAACATGCTCAATTCATGAAATATGCAATGCATGCAAACCTAATATTTTATAAAAACATGCAAGTTTAGAAGGGGTCCACTCACAAGTATTCCATTGCCTGAGAGCCGCTCAAACTAGCAAGGATGGTACCACTTCCCACAAGTGCACCTAAACACATATAGAGGCCATTCAGTAAAACTCTATTAAAAAGGTTGAATTTCGAAAAATGGACAGCGGATTTGGATTCGGCATGTCGAAAAACCTAAGGAGGGATCTCGGGTGACCCTACGCGCCGTCACAAGGTGGCGGTCCGGAAGGCCACTCGACCGCACGCGCCGAGTTGGGTCGCCGAAAAGTTGGCTGAAAAAGTCGCCGGCAGCGAAGCACAGTACCTCCGGCGAAGGCATGTGTGCTCCATGTGCCGACCATGACAGCCTTCCAAGCACGCCCACGCGCCGACATGGAACATGTGTAACATCCTACATTGACCGATGAAGAGGGGGTGATGTGCCTTATATGTACATGTCCACCTCCATATAGCATGAGGCCTTTTAGGAACTCACTGGCTTTAGGTTCCATCGGAACTCCTAAGTTAAGCGAGTTCGGGTGAGAGCATTCCCAAGATGGGTGACCCACTGGGAAGTTCTCGTTTAAGTTCCCAGAAACAAAACCGTGAGGGCGTGGCCAGGGCCCAATGCGGACAATATTGTGCTACGACGGAGTCGAGACTGGGATGTGACAACCTGGGTATAAGTCCGGGTTTGGTCGGGGCTTTGGGTAAATGTGTTAGGCCTAGGTTACATGTCCCAAAGGTTTGGGCTGGGTGTATAGGATTGGGCTTATGCTAGGGTTAGCAGATTGGGCTTGGGTTCGGGTCAGTGGATTAGGCCTGTACTGGGTTTGGGTTTGGACTTGGTTACTAAATTGGGCCGGGTAGTAGGTTATGGACTTAGGCCCGAATGTATGGCCCAAAGGTTTGGGCTGGTTTTTTGTTGCGAGTCAGGTTTGGCTTGAATAAGCTCGCGAGTTGCACCTGCCGGACCTAATGAAGAAGAAGGGCGGGTTTTTGGCCGGAAAAATCTCGAGCTTCGATTGAGCTCAAAACTCAACCAAACTTTGCAATCCAATACATCAAATTGAAGCTCGAGAGACAAGGAATCAAAATATACTTATTCGTGGCCTGCCGTGGCCGAAGTTGGTCAAAAAACTACCGGCAAATCTTGGTTCCCTTGCCGAAATATGGGCAAGTCTCCACAGTGTTATAATTACGTCTAAAATCCACAACTCCTCAAAACGTCTTGAACACATTCCTAAACCGATCAAGAAAATTCTAAGAACTAACCTACATCAACAACGCCGAAAACTTTGTGTACAGAGCAGTGTCATTATGCAATGGGAGAGAGAAAGGAAGATAAGTCTCAGCCGGTCTAGGGTCATGATGTGGTGGTCTAGGTGCTGGTAGGGTCGCCGGAGTGTGAGCCACGGTGGTGGTGAGGGTGATGTTGTTGTGTGTGTGCATGAGTGTATATGTAGGGGCTCGGGAAGGAAAAGAGAGAGTTGCAGATGAGAGAGGTGACGAGAGAAAGGTTCAAGAGTCTACGGGGAGGGAAGGGAGAGAAGAAAGGGAAAATATAGAGAGAGAGAGTTCTAGAAAGAGAAGGAGAACTTAGGGAGGGTGGACACCTCAGAAATGAGGAGGGGATCTGCCACATGTCAACATGGGAGTAGCCCAAAGTAGAAAATATATCCACTTGGTTAAATTACCAAAATACCCCTATAATTTCGAGTTTCATAAAATCTTCATTCTAACTCCAAATTCGGTTTCGCTTGCTCCCATACGTTTGCGACAACGAGTGCTACAAGGACATGCCACAAAAAATAGCCTTACGCAACACGACAGGACGATCAATAAAAGTCAACGTTTTTACCTCGAAGGGCATTTTCGTAATTTCACACTTTAAAATTATCAAAATATTTGGGGACGGGTCGTTATATTCCTCTTCTCTTCCACCTACAATCTCACCTTCTCCCTCTACAAAATAAAAAAATAATGCAAGTGAAATCCCTAAATTAAATCAAATTCACCCACGAATATGAGCCCAGATCGTACCCCCACTTCATGTCCTTCAATTTCATAAGCATCTCAAGTTTTCGATCATTTCAATATATGTGTGGACTAAAAAACCTTGAATTTTGGTTACCATACAAGTTATTAGATGGCTTTTGGTTAAAATTCAAAGTTTTGAAGCCATTTTCATTAGTTTTTTTTTTTACATATCTACAGAATTAAATGTAGCTGTCCATCCAATTTCTTTAGCTTGGGTGTCATCTTGGAGAAATTTTTCCTTATGCCCATAACACAAGTGGTATACCACGTGTTATTATGTAAATGGTGAGAAATTTTATTTTTTATGTTATTAATTTTTTAACACAAGAATCTCATCACTTGTATAGAGACGTGGTGTACTACCCTGTGTTCCGAGCACATTAAAAAATATATCGTCATCTTGACTACTATTGAGAAATAACACAACAAAAATAAAATAGGGAAATGTAATTTAATTTGAAGTTTTTTTCTTATTCTAAGCAAAAAAAAAAAAAAAAGTCTTAATGATAGCTGACAATGAGAAGAAAAAAGAGTGGAAAGGGAAGGGTGGGGTGGGGTGTACGCGCGCCACCATGTGCGGTTTTTTATATTTTTATTTTTATTTTTATATATTATTTTGTCTTTATCATTAAATAGAGTTAGTAGATAATTTTTTATTAAAATGTAAAGATTTAAAATTATTTTCATTAATTTTCTTTTATAAAATCCACTGCATCATATTTGAGAGAAAATAATCTTGACGAAAAGTTGAGGCGATGTTTCTTTGCAGTTTTCTGGTCTCAATCGCCTTTCCTGAAGTGTATTGACCTCTCAGTTTGCCTTTCAAAATCCATGCCTTTATTCAATAATAGGGTGGGAAATCATTCTCAGTTTCTCAACAGGAGTCTTTAATTAAAGTACACTACTATATAAAATCAATTAAGGGAGTAAAATACCTCTTATATTTCCTATTTTTTAAGACCTGATGGAGTGAGGACCGTACATATGTTACCTAAAAGGGTCCCAATTCGCCCTGTTAGCAGGACACCCCAAATGGGCAGATGGTGTGTGTTGCTTCCATCTCATTTCTTTTGGCGGTCTTGAAAGAGAAAGACTTTTCATTGACCATAAAAGCATTCAAACCACATAACTACAAATCCCTTTTCACACGTGGTGTGAAACCTCTTACTAACTATGTTGCTTCGATCGGCAGTTAAATTGATACGTGTTATTTAAAAAAATAAGGCATTCATACATTGTATGGTATGTAGCAATTACTTAATGAATTAATAAATTTGATAGAATAAATTGCAACTTATATTGAATGGTTTCACTTGTAATCATATCAATTGTGATAAAATTTAACATATGTGAGACTATATAGGTGATTAAGTTGAGATAGTTTTGTGTGATTAGTAGTATGTCGCTGAATTAACTCTTAAACCTTCACATGGTATCAGAGCCCTAACGTCGTATTACGCGATACAATCCCATCTCGAAAATAGGACATAACAATATACCCAAGTTTCAGTCATATAACATTAGTAGTTATGGACAATATCCAAAGTCTCTCATTGAATTATTCCACTCCTAATTGCACTAAGGCTTTTTGTGATAAAACTAACAAATGCCAAACTAACTGTGCATCTAGTTAAATTGGGATAACATCAGTGTGATTAGCAATGATCTACCAGCTTGACTTTGAGTTCTTGACATTAATCATCCCAATTCTTATACATAGATATTACCAGAGATAGACTATCAATCATGTAAACATATATATAAAAGAGTAATGTTGATAGAAATAGTAGTTTATTTTAGATCACTAAATCTAAGTTACCTATTAATAAAACTCTGTTTGTCAACTAAAACTTTTTGAAATTACTATTCTAACATTCTCAACAAAGCTAAACAAAATTAAAAGACATGACAATTTAGTAATTCCATAGCGAACAATACTTGGCTACTAAAATATGAGTAGACATTCTTACTCAAAACTCTTAGTGTTTTAATCACATAATTTTGTGTTTATGATCAGAACTGTTCATACTATGAATCACATTGTAAAGATCATTTATGCAAAAAAAATAAAAAAATAAAAAAATAAAAAAATAAAAAAATAAAACTAAGGTCATTTAGTCAATCTATTGTAGCAAATACATAGATGGTTCGTAATGCTTTTACTGATTCCGTTCATTTGTTTTTAAATAGTTTGATGACTAAACGCCTTAGTTGTAATTGATTTTTTGCAAAGATGTTCTTTATTGAGTGATTTATAATATGAACGATTCTGATTATAAACATTAAGTTCTATAAATTGACAACGAACAATTTTGAGAAAGAGTTTCTACTCATCTTTGAGTAGTCTAGTATTGTTCTTCCATAGCACTCAAATTTTCTGTTTTTTACACGAACCTCTCAGTTGGTAAACATAACATATCCTATTTAAAAAATAAAATATTGGAGATTTTTTTTTTTAAGCCCATGTCTCCCACTTCAAAACCGCCCCCTAACCCGCTTCTTCAAAGTCCCACGCCCATTTTTTTTTTTAAGAAGTGATATAAATATTTTTATAACAAATAGTACACAAATTTAATTACACACGTATAACGCATATGATTAGTAGTTTTTATAATAGGATTTGATCAAAATCAACATTTTGATACTAACTTTGCCATCAATCTATACTTGAAATACAAATTAATTATTGACCCAAGCCAAACTTCTTATAATTTTTTTGAGGTAATCCAGACAATTAATCACTATTTAAGGTTTGTAGACAATTTAAACATTTTCATCAATTTCGTTGACAAACATGCTAGCAAAAGTTTAGGGTAAATTTTAATATTTCATAATCTCAAAACAAATTTCTCCTTGTTTTGGCCTGTTTTCTCTGAAGGAGAGAGGTTGTGACAAAGAGAGTTGAGGAACTTCTTAGATGTGTATTTCTCATTTCATCGACCTTTAATTATTTATAGTAAACTAAAAAGGATTACTTGCCTTCTTGGGAGTACAATCATAAAGGGATAACATCTTCTAATATCCTAAATACAATCTACTTACACGACTACACAGTGTTACATTTTATGTCACAATACACACTATTTAATTACAGGGTGTTTAAAAAGGAAGATATCCCCATTTAAAAAAAAAGGATTAGTTGTGGGCCCACACCACATCGAATTTCAATGATCCGAACCGTCTCTTTTTTAAGTTAGTCCTCATAGATCATTCTTGCAAAATATTAGCCTAATTGGAAATATTTGGTACAACTAATTGAGTTCAAATAAATTAACGAACACTTTGTTCTATAAGAAACGATGAAATTTCATCCATGATAATTAAATAGGCAAATGGTTTGGATTAGTATGAATTTTTGTCAGGATGATCTATGAATCGAGATCTACAAAATAGACGATTCGGATCGTTGAAATTCGAAATGGACCCTACAACAAGTCTCCCAAAAATGGGATCCCTTTGGATAACGGCTTCTCTATAAGGAGGTATTTCCAATAAAAAAAGATACAAGACTAATTAAAGCAAAAATATATCAAGCGTTATTGAACAAGCAAATCTAATTCACAAGGAAACAAAACCTAGATCTTGTTTCCTTCAAATTAAAGCGTAATTTAAAAAAATAACCACGAGTTGATGACCCAATAATAAAGGACGGATTGCGAGGCTTCCTTCAAATTAAAAACTGGAGGTCTCGGGTTTGAAACCAGTGCCAGACTTATGGCTAGGATGAGGCTGAAATGCTTATGTGAGTTCTGGCACTTGGAAGATGTGGATAACCGTGGTTTGTTACTAGTTATCATCTTTAAAAAAAATATAAAACAAAAATGCTAATCTAACCATTTATTTTTACCATCCCTCCAATTAGATGAGACCCACACATGTTGATGAGTCTACCTTTATTAGAGAGATGATACAAATAATGATACAAATAGATGATAAGCATAACATTATTCATAATAAAAACTCTAACATTCTCAATTCCATAATACTTTCCTATTTTCTTATGCTTCTACAAAATATTAAATGGTCTTATTATGAGAATATAAGTTTTTTTGATGTAGGGTGGGAAATAAAATAAATATATAAGTATAAAAGGAAAATGATAGGTAGAGTCTATTATCTCCTTGTACCAGAAGATGGTGAACCTTATCTTATATCCTATCATATTCCTTTTATTTTCAATTAGGGTTAAACTCTGTTTACTACTCTCATGTTTCATGGTTTTCAACATTTAGTACATCAAGTTTTTTTCATCCCAGAGTCATACCTAAAGTGTTAATTTTGGAACAGTCTCATACATCCATTAGTCAAACTGTTAGTTCTCTCGTTAAATGATGATGTGGTGCGCAGGTGGACAATGTCTGGGCGCCACGTGTCATTAAAAATATTAAAATAATTAATTAAATAAAAGTTAAAAAAAACAAAAAACAAACAAAAAAAAAACATCCCCCTCCAACCCAGAAGAAGAAGAAAAAGAAGAAAAACCGAATATGCAACCCAGAAGAAGAAAGAGAAAGAAGGAGAAAAAGAAGGAGAAGAAGAAGAAGGAAGAAGAAGAAAGAAAAAAAACCGAATCTGCAACCCAAAAGAGAAACCTTCTGGGTACGCGTTCGCGGTCACGGGGCAGGGGGGAATGCAGGTGGGTCGCCGGGGGGGGGGGGGGAACGAACTGGGTTTGGGCTGTTTTTTTTTTTTTTTTTTTTTTTTCTTCTTCTTCTTCTTCTTCTCGGTTGCAGATTCGTTTTTTTTCCTTCTTATTCTTCTCCTTCTCCTTCTTTTGGGTTGCAGATTCGGTTTTTTTTTGTTTTTTGTTTTCTTCTTCTTCTTTTTCTGGGTTGAAGATTCGGTTTTTTTTTGTTTTCTTCTTCTTCTTGTCCTTCTTCCTTCTTCTTCTCCTGGGTTGAAGATTCGTTTTTTTTTTCCTTCTTCTTCTTCTTCTTCTTCTGGGTTGCATATTCGTTTTTCTTCTTCTTCTTCTTCTTCTTCTTCTAGGTTGCATATTCGTTTTTTTTTCCTTTTTCTTCTTCTGGGTTGGGGGGGAGGGATGGTTTATTTTTTTTGTTTTTTTGTTTTTTTTTTACTTTTGTTTAATTAATTAATTAAATATTTTTAATGACATGTGACGCCCAGTCATTGTCCACCTGGGTACCACGTCATCACTTAACAGGAGAACTAATAGTTTGACTAACGGATGTATGAGACAGTCCCAAAATTAACACTTTAGCTATGATTCTGGGATGAAAAAAAATTGATGTACTAAATGTTGAAAACCACGAAACATGAAGGTAGTAAACAGAGTTTAACCCTTTCAATTATATTCTCCATCATGCTCCAACTGCATCGGTTGGTTTTAGGGTTTATTTTATTTTATTTTATTTTCCTTTGTATTAAGATTTTAGTTCTCTCATCGTATTAAAAGATACTTGATCTTACCTATTACTTCTCTTTTATACCTATCTATTTATTTTAGGAAACTTTAACGAAAAGTTTCCGGTACTGTTCACAGCTTCCAGTACTATTCACTTTAACGAAAAACCACAATTTTACACTAAAAAGTCAATTATGATACTATTCACTTTACCCTTTATTTTGTCTCTATCGTTAAAACTCAAAGTTTTCAAATTCTTTTCATTAGTTTTTCTTTTATTTTATTTCCTAATTGCATAATTTTGACTATTACAAAATATGATCGATAACCTGGTCTCTCTTCACATTATATACTCCAAACACCACATCCTCGTATAATAGGATGATGATCCGTGGCCAGACAAACTTCATCGCCCCATGACATTGTTGTCATAGTTTGTCTCTAAGTAAGCAAATATCTTGTGTTTAGTGTTTACCAAAGAAAAAAAAAAGTAAGTAAATATCTTGTTTTTCCTTTGTCAAAACGGGCAATATTTTATTTTGCTATTCCTTTACCGGCGCCATTCGTGGCCACACAGTTTTGTGCGAAGCAAAAGTCAGGGGTTGACTTCTGTGGAAGCATCATGGATCAGGCTGCCCTGTTTCCTTGAAGCTGGCTATTTTGCGCTCATGTTCATAGTTTACTTGATGTAATTCGTCCTGACAACATAAAGTCAAAGTCACTCTTTATACATAAAAAAGAAAAGAAATATGTAGCTCCGAGAATCTTCGTCTTGGGGCCCACTTGTAGAAGAAAATTGCCACATACTCCTATTTTAAGTCCTAGTGTCAGGAATGTGGGACCCAAAAACAGAAAAACACATGTTGGGCAATGTCGTCAATATTGTATTGTGTGGCACACGTTTATGGCAATGGTATAAATAAGTAGGAGTTTCAACTTCCGGTAAGACCTAAAAAACCAGCACTGGATCCCTCACTCAAACTTCAGAAAAAGAAAGAGAGAAACCAGAGAGAAAGAGTAGAAAGAATTTGATCAGGAAAAATGGTTAGAACTCCTTGCCGTGATGAAAATGGAATGAAGAAAGGTACGTGGACACCTGAGGAAGACAGGAAGCTAATTGCTTATGTCACTAGGTATGGCTGCTGGAATTGGCGCCAACTTCCCAAATTTGCAGGTGAGACACTAAGTGATTGATTAAGTGGATGAACTTGTACTTAGAGATAATGATTCAATTGCGTTTTAGTTGTTGAAGTATTTAGCTAAAGCGTTAATTAGTTCTTAGCACTAATTAATCTTGTTTTGCTTGAATTAGGTCTGTCAAGGTGTGGGAAGAGTTGCAGACTGCGGTGGATGAATTATTTGAGGCCAAACATCAAGAGAGGAAACTACAGCAAAGAAGAAGAGGAAACTATCATCAAATTACACGAAAAATTGGGGAATAGGTATAAACCCTTCTTAATTTATGTACCCAATGAAGACCTAATTGTTTGAATAACTTGGATCACATAAAATCATATGTTTTTAAGCCGCTGGGGTTAGCCCAGGAGTGAGGGTGGGCGTAGAGTGAGAGGTAGGAGTTTGCTATGTTCAGGGTCCGAAACCCTTAATGTAACAAAAAAAAAAAAAAAAAGCCTTTTGTAATCCAGAATTCAGTAATTGCAGGATGGATCTAGTAGATCATTGCTTGTGTATTGGATTCAAACACCCTCCACCCACCCACCCCTACCCCCCCCCCCCCCCCCTCCCTCTCCTCCTCCTAATTAAGTTGAAAATAAAATCTAGTAATTTAGCTTACCATAAAAATATCCCGGATTCAACTTGTGTAATTGATCTAGTAATTTAGTTTAGATCATTCCTCTTCAACTTGTGTCCCGGATCCAATTCCCCGTCCTCTTAATTCAGCTTAGATCATTGCTTGTCATAAACAAAATCTAGAATTCAGTAATTATTTAAGTGCAAAATATCTCATGATGTATATATGAATCTTGTTTTCCTCGATTTGCAGATGGTCTGCTATAGCAGCTCAGCTACCAGGAAGAACGGACAATGAGATCAAAAATCACTGGCATACAAACCTCAAGAAACGCACGAATAAAAAACATTGCAACTCATCATTTTCATCATCAGCCACAAATACTGAAGAAACTCCCAGTTCCTCAAACCTGGAAGCAGCAGTGGATCAACCAATTAAGAAAGCTATTTTTCCAAATGCAGAAAGTACCACTGCCCTCCAAGTAATCCAAAAAAGTGATGATCGTGTTGATAACAGCTCCCAACTTTCGTCGTCTCCACAACCGTCATCAAGTGAAGTCTCGTCCATGAGTGCAGATGATAATTGGGTTAATTTTGTGGAAGACTTTAATCTTAGTTCCATGGAAGCATATGCAGACAATCAGTTCATCGATGATTTCTGGACCAAGCCATTTTTGGCTGATAATTCCTACATTCCAAGTGGGTTTTACACGCCCTTGATGGATTCCGAGTTTTTGTATCCACTATTTTGATGGAGATTTCTTATAATGTGAGATAGTCTTTTGTAATAAAAACCCAACACCGAACAATAGGTAGTTAAGTTGGGACAATATCGGTGGCTAGGAGTGGGTCAGTGGCCCTTCTATCTCTCTGAATATCTGACAGTCTTATCTAATCAAAATATCAATTTTATGCTTGGAGATACAATGTAATTCCAGCATTTTGTGTTTTTTTTTGTTAATTGTGTTTTAACTTTGTGATTATAAAAGTTCATAATGTAAACCCAGCAACATCCCTTTGATAAAGGATACTGTGTGTGTTCCCTATATATATATCTGAACAAGAACTCTTCTATTAAAAATTAAAACATGATGAAATTACATTTCTTTCTCCTATATCCAATTAGTACTAAACATGCTGGCGACTACCTTACTTGATGAATGGTACATTAACTGAATTATAACCAAGCTTGATAACCAAAAATAAACCATTATTCTCGTGGACAAATGTAAACGTATTTGTACTTGGTATATTTCTATAGACTACAAATCTGCGGTAAAAGACATGACACGAGTATGGAAAAGAATTGCGCGGCTTATGCCCAACTCAACACGATGTACAAGGGACTTAATTAGTAATGCTCACCTAAGGTCCTCATTTGAGGGCATGTGAGATCCTCTTAGATTAATTTGACAATGGATTAATCAATAACCTTATATTATTCATGTTACAACCTAACAAAATAATAATCTCAATATAAAAAATAAAAGGTCTCACTCGTGAACCCTTCCATCTTCTTCCTCTACCCGTCTCTCTCTCCTTCATCCCATCTCTCCCCCTCCCCCTTCCCCTGAGCATTTTTGTGTGAGCAGCAGTACAAATGGAATCTATGTTAACAATGGAAGTCTCTTTTGAAATGATTGATTGCAGATTTTAGATTTTATGGAAGAAGATTTGAAATAGAACTTGTAGCCTAGAATGACCCAGGGAAAGTACATAACCTTCCATTCGTTTCTAAGAGCAACTCCAGTGTGGGCTGGAGCCAGAGGGACATGCCAGGGAACAGGGCAGATAGCCGAGCAATCAAGGCTAGCATGTGCTGGTGAGGGAGCCCAAGCAGGCCTAGAGGGAGAGGCCCGTGGAGAGTTGCCAGCTCGAGAGCCCGGGGTGGGTGTGATGCAAGGCTAACGTCGCCCTGACGTCAGCCACGTTTTTTTTTTTTTGCTTCAGTCGGTGGGGCCCGTGTGCGCAGGCACGTCAATAGCCGTTGGAGGCCACATGGCCCATTGGCGTCCGATGGAGCTCAACGGCTATTGATTTTAAACCGTTGGATTTCCAACGGTAATAATAATCTCAAATCCTTATTTAATTGCAACCGTTGGATCTGAGATCAACGGTCCACGTTATTCACCTTTATAAATAAATAAAAAACAGTTTAAAAATCAGAAATCTTACTTTTGTGCCGCGTGGCACAATCTGGAGTGTGGAAATTCAATTTTTTTTAATCCAACGGCAGAGATTAATTAGTTGAATAAAAATTTTAAAAAAATGTAAAAAATTAATTAGGTGAATAAAAATTAAAAAAAAAATGTAAAAAATTAATAAAAATCAGAAAAAATAAATGAAAAATTTGTAAAAAAAATTGATTTAAGTTTTCTATAAATACATTCTCATTATCTTTTACCTTACACCACAATTTCATATTTTCTCAACTACTTTTCAGATAATGACACGTGGCGCAATGAAAACGATTAAAAATCTTATCCGAAATTACAAATAAAATTATTTTGTATTATTTTATAAATAAATAAAATACTAATATTTTATTACCTATTGTCAGGGCTATTGAAGTGCAACGGTTGAGATGTAAAAAACAATTACTGTTCATTAAGAGTAATTACTGTTCACTAGATGAATAACATAGTGTATTGCCTGAAGAGGTTCCCACGCTAGAAATGTGGTAAAGAGAAGGATCTGGATGGTGAAGAATTTGAAAAAAATGATGGAAGAACGATAGGGTGATTCTAGCTATGTAACCTATGCTGCAAATAATTATTAGAACAAAAGGCCAATTGATGGAAATGTTTTGCTAACTGTTAAAAATCCAATCATCTCCAAAGTGAAATGCATGATATGACATTAAATGTGATGTTACATATTTTTTCTCGGTAAAAAAATTCAGACGGAGAAGGGAGGGGGAGGGAGAGAGAGGGGATGGAGGGGAGAGAGACGGGTAGGAAAAGAAGATGAGAGAGTTTGACATGTAAACCATTTTTTCTTTTATGTATTTAATTCAAATTATTATTTTGTTAGTTTAACAAGAATAATATAAAGTTATTAATTAATTCATAATCAAATTAATCTAAAGATTTAAATAAAAGAAGACCTTCCAAGTCCATGCTCCAGATGTTATTTGAAAACCCATAATTTGCTAATTCTTGTAGGTTTAGTCATAGGTTTTAGCGTTAGGTTCCATGCTTTGTGGCCCCCACATAAATAGAAAATTAGAAATTTTCTCTCTACGTCCTTGTTAGGGCTGGTTTGGTATTGCTGTGCTTTGAAAAAAAGCTGCTGTGAGAATAAGCGGCTGTGCTGTGAGAATAAGCGGCTATGAAATAAATCAGCAGAGTGTTTGGTAAACTTTTTTGTAAAAGTGCTTTTGGAAAAAAAAAGCAGTCTAATAGTGGGTCTTTTCATTAAAGAAGCATTGTAGCTCCGTGTGCTTTGAAAAAAAGCCAGTTTTCCAAAGCTACAAATAGCAGCTTCAGTTTTTTCCTTTGATTTCAGCTTATTCTCACAGCAGCTTCCAAAATAAGCCATTTTTTTCCAGTTTACCAAACACCTAAAACCCTCACAGCTTTTTTTCATGAGTGCTTTTTTTTTAAGCACCTCACTCCCAAACTAGGTCTTAGTTGTTCGTTTTTATTTCTTCACCCTCTATATCCATCGGCATGGTCATTATCTTAGAAATTATTATTTTGACTATTACGTTAACTTATGTGCCGCCGCCATAATTGATTATTCAACATGATTAATTGCACAATATGTTGTATCCGTTATATATATATGCATGTGATTCACACAACACAATCTTAATTATTAGTTAAGCTTATTCATTAGAAAAAAAATAGGTATAATTAGAATCCCCTATAATTTTTTAACAATTTTTAGATCAAACATTTGTTTCTTTTTAAGATTTGATTAAGACGCTTTAACCAACAACCACGTCAGCATTTGTTATTTATTTAAATTATATATCTTTTTAAGTTAAAACTCTAATTATCGGTTTCCAAATATGTCCTTTTAAGAGTTTTTTTCTTTATTTTTTTTATGTGGCCTCTTTTTTAGGGGAATATTTTCTACTTGTTGATAGTTAGAAAAAAAAACTCTTAAAAGGAACCTATATACATACCAAAATGTACATTAAACAACGTACCAAAGCACAAGGCAAAGTGTACCTATATTATGCGCTCATGATTAAGCAATAGTTCGATTGCAACTACAAATTAAGATGGTTAGAAGATGAGTGGAAGACCTTTTTTTTTCATAAGAAAAACAAAATCATGCACGAGGGACATAAGTTATCATGGAGGTGGAAAAATTTTCTGGTGGGAAATATTTATGATTAATATATATTATGAAATTCAAATGCTTCTTATCTGTAGGGAGGATATGCATTATGCAATATTTGTTTTGATTCAAACTCTGAGATATAAGTTAGGCAAGAATTTAGGAGTCTGTGCATCAGTGTTTTGCTTTGATAAAATCTATGGCAGGTTTTGTAATTTAAGTACTATAAAATGGGCACATAAAAATCATGTGGCACCAAATTTGTAGGAAAATGTTTAATCAAATTTCTAAAGTGAACAAATGCTTAGTCTAAAAAATTAAAAAATCAGGTGCCTATATCAAAATGCCCCAAAAAAGTAACTAGCTAGAAGCTTGAAAATTATTCCCATGGTTTCTTTGAAATTCTTCTAGAGATCTATACTTCTTTTTTCAAAGCGAATTGTAGTGAAAACATTTTGTGTGTTGTGAGCAAGTCTGAGAGAGATTAATTAAGACTTAGGGTTTCAACAAACAAGGTTTTTCATGCACTCTAAAACACGATCAACAAATAGACCTAAGTACTATTATAAATCCTGTTCTCTGTGTGTCTTTTGGTTTGTGGTTTGTGGTTTGTTCTGGTGTTTTCTTTAAGTAGGTTGGTTTTATTGTTTGCATATATGGCAGTCTTTGACAAGACCAATACAGACATCTATACAAGATTAATAGAGTGTGAAACCGAATATTCATATAGTGTGAAGCCGCCTACTAAATTGTTGTTGTCTTCTATCGGGGAGACTTGTATATGTAATTAACGGAGAAAGAGTTCTTTTTCTGAATCTATTGCTTCTTAGTCAACCATTGATGACATCGCAACTTTACGTCATTTTCTGTGGAGATATATACTATCGTTTCACTGAATCATCATTTCATCACTACATGTGATGTCAGCTTCATCAAATTAATATCTACTCACTATTAGGTTCTATGATTAATCGTTTAATTAAGTGCGGATCCTCTATCCAAATTTGCGTGTGACATGATAAGATAAAGATGTGTGTCCACATGCGGTTATCTAAGTTAAAATATTAATTTGGTCGAGATCAAAACGATATGTGTGATCTCCTCTACTTGATTGTTTCTTTGTTGCGGGTACGATTTCCTGGTTGCGTGATGTGGCCTTGCCAAATTACTATAGATTGCCATCTGCCAATGCCATGGCCTCCTTTAAATATAGGGAACTTTAACGAAAAGCTCACGGTACTGTTCATTTTAACGAAAAACCACATTTTTACACTAAAAAGTCAATCCTGGTACTATTCACTTTACCCTTTATTTTGTCCTTATCATTAAAACTCAAAGTTTTCAAACATTTTTCATTAGTTTTCCTTTTAAATATATGCAAAAACATAAAATAGAATTGCTATACATAAAAAGAATAAGTTGGCTAATGCTAGGGAGATTAAAGTTGTAGATAAAATTTTACAAACTAAATTATGTATCACTAATAAAAATGAGCACGTTTGTCATTACTTAAATAATAATCCAATCATCAACTTCTATTTCATTTAGTTTACAAAATTTAGTCTACAAATTTAGTCTCTCTAACATTACTCTTGTAATATTTGTGGTCAAAGATAAAAAAAATGATAGGTTTACTACATTTTACATTTTAAGGTTTGATGTGATTTTCAAAAGGAAACTTTAACGAAAAGCACCCGGTACTATTCACTTTAACGAAAAACCACATTTTTACACTAAAAAGTCAATCCTAGTACTATTCACTTTACCCTTTATTTTGTCCTTATCATTAAAACTCAAATTTTTCAAGCCACTTTCATTAGTTTTTCTTTTGTTTGTGAACTTTAACGAAAAACATCTGGTACTGTTCACTTTTAAATGGGGTTTTATCACAAATGGTCTCTGAAATTAAGCCTCATCATCAAGATGATCCCTGAAATTGAAAATTAATCAATGTAGTTCCTGAAAATAGGTTTCGCAAATCAGTATGGTCATTATGTTAAAAATTCTGTTAAGTGCTGATATGACACATAAATAAGTTTTATAAGTCGTTTTTTTTTCTTCTCACAAATGGTCCTTGAAATTGACCTACGACATCAAAATGGTCTCTGAAATTGACCCACAACATTAAAATGGTCCTTAAAATTGAAAATCGATCAATGTAGTCCCCCAAGTAAGTGTCCTAAATCAATGTAGTCATTCTGTCAAAATTATGTTATGTGTTGGTGTGACACATAACTGGGTCACACAAGTCTAAGTAAATTTTAAAAAAATTACAAATAGGTGTAATAATTTAATAGATAATAAAAAGTTGTCAACCCAAAAACTCACTCCTGCAATCACCTCCAATCGTAGTCCACATTCCTCTACCTACATCGTTGTCTAATCTCTAAAAAAATATTTCAATACACCCATCTTTACACACTTCGACACACTTCACCGAATTGAACCTGGATCGGCATCACCTTTGGTGACGGCTTGGCTGATTGACAACGACTTCTAAGATATAACCGTTAACATTTAGGCAATCAAGATCCTCATAACCTTAATCTTGGAGAGCTTGTTCAGCGCTTCCTTGGTGGTCTGGTGACTCAAAGAATGGCGAGGTCTGCCTTATGATAATGAGGTTATAACCGAGGTGCATCTATTTTTGGTTGAAAACTATTTTCAAACCCCCTCTTAGGCCTTGGTTAGGCCTTGGTTAAACCTTATGCCTTTAAGAATTTATGGAAGGGATCTCTCTTCGGAGTAGGCCCTATTATAAGGAAAAAAAAAATCCATTGTGACGGAACGATTATATTGATTTGCGACACCTATTTTGAATGACTACATTCATCGATTTTCAATTTCAGAGACCATCTTGATGATGTGGGTCAATTTCAAGGACCATTTTGATGGTGTGGGTCAATTTCAGGGACCATTTGTGTTACATCCACCCTTACTTATAAAAAATAATTCTGTAATTATCCCAAAAATATTAATGGAACTATCAATTTAGTCCTTAGTTTTCTTACCCAAACAGTATCTGAAAATTGGATTATCTTCATTCTCAAGCTGCCACGTGGCAGCACCCCAACAATCCTCATTTTTTTTCTCTTTCTGTCCCCTACCCCGTGAACCTTCTTTCTTTCTTTCTCTCTCTCTCTCTCTCTCTCTCTTTCTCTCTCTCTCTCTCTCTCTCTCTCTCTCTCTCTCTCTCTTTCTTTCTCTCTCTCTCTCTCTCTTTCACCTCATCATTCTGTTGTCTCTCTCTTTCTCTCCGTTGCAGCTTGGACGACGATAAGGTTCTCTTTTTCTTTTGAAATCAAGGTAAGCCTTGGATCTTCCTCGCTCCATTTTAGTGTGATGCTTGGATGTGATTTTTGAGCGGTATCTCATTATTTCCAAGGTTGGAGAGCTAGATCGGCTCGGGGGAAGGCACACCCAGCTTCGGCGAGGCCGTGGGTGTCGAGGAACTTTTCGAACACCTCCAACCGTTTCACGACAAACGGAAAGTATAAAAACACTACTCTCGTCTTGTGCTTCATTTTGATACCTAGATCGGAGCCTAAGATGTACATTTGCAGTCGGCCGGAGCTGTAGAAGCTCCGACGTTCTCCTCCGTTCGCACCAAGCCCTTTAGGTCATTCCTCAACCCACGGGCCTTAAGCCCATTTTGTTTCAACCCAAAACCATTTCCCTTTCAGTTTTTACTTTTAATTTTTATTTAAAATTCCTTAAGACCTAAAAGGTCTTCGGGCCATTTCATTTAAGGCCCTTAACCTGTTGACTAAACCCTAAACCCTTTTAATTAGGCCCTCGGGCCGTGTAGGTCTTGGCCCGAGCCTAGATACCTCATAAACCCCTAAGAACCAGCCCACCTAATTATCTAAAACCCTAACCCTAAAGACCAAACCAACCCATTTGACCTAAATCCCTAAGGCCCAAACTGGACGCAATACCCATACCCTAAACGGTTGACTCTGACCGTTGACTTTAACTTTGACCATTGACTTTGACCGGTCAACGATCAACGTTGACTTTGTCGTTGACTTTTTGGGACTTTGTTCGGGACCTCTCCTAGGCTAATTTCGATGTCCTGGACCTGTTTTTGAAGTCCATTTTTCCAAATTCAATCATTTGAGTATAGTTTGACTAAATGTACTCTTTTATGTGAATATGTGTGATTATTAGCAGTGATTCTGTTATTCCTTTTTAGTACGGCTTTGCACCAACGGTGTACGGTGAGTGGACCCCTTCTAAAAATGCATGTTTTAACAGTAGAAATGCACACATGAAAAATATGATTTAATGATTACATTTTATGAAATGTTTTATGAGATAACATGTTTACTGAGGCTAGTTTGAATTATTACTATTTTTCCTATAACCCATGTTCTTATAGAATATCCGATGAATGATGATATGATATTTAGAACATGTTTCGAACACCTCTTTAAAGTATAGATGATATATGACTTTATACTATGAAGTTGCTTTTCAATATATATATGTTCAATGGTTTTGTACTTACCTAGTGGTCTTTTCCGTTACGGGACGTAGGGATAGATTCTGGTCCGTCGCGAGTGACGGTTTGGTGTTAGCATGGGGCCTGGAGTGTGTTTCCTTTGGCTATTTAGCACATGGACGGGGAGCTAGCATGGGGCCTGGGGGTTATCGAACAATTCACTAGTGATTATTATATATACAAGTTATGATTTGAGACATTGCATGGCATGTTAGGTTTCGGAAAACCTATGTTTATCATTATATATGTGTTTTCATAAAACCTGGAGGTTAGTATGTTGATAACTGTTTTATTATATATATATATATATATATCAACCTGGTCCACTCACGTTTGTTTTGCGCCCCTTTCAGGACCATATAACGAGGAATACGATCTGAGTTACGAGGAAATTCCCTACCAGTGATTTCGTGCTATATCTTATCTGTTTGGGCACCTATTGTAATAACACTTTTTATCTTAAATTCCGCTTGTACTCTGTATTAGACGTATGCTCTGAACATATGGTGTTATCTTAATATTTATTAACTAGCAGTTGAACTCTAGTATTGTGTTATTAGTCCCTATTGCCTATTTTAGCATATTTCTTAGCTTTTGCTTAAATTAAATGGCTTTCGTCACCCTTTGGGTGTCGGCCAGTAAGTGACCATCCCGATGTCCCGAGGACATCGGGGTCGGGGCGTGTCAATTTGTGATAAAAACCCGTGAATCTTGTGGGGCCCATTTATGTATCACATCAGCACTTAATGTAATTTTTAAAAGACTTGTGACAGAAGGACCACATTGATTTGCGACACTTATTTTCAGGGACTACATTGATTGATTTTCAATTTTAAGGACCATCTTGATGGTGATGGTCAATTTCAATGACCATTTGTGATAAAAACCCTTGTTAGATTGATTGTTTAATCCTTCATTAAATGAGTAGGAGCCTTATATGAGCGCTAACATACATGCAACATTTGCCCAATATTGACAAATAAAACTCATCAATTTACAGGAGGATTAGATATTCTTAGAGATAAAAAGTGTAAATTAATATATAATTTCAAAATTATAGAATGTACGCAATGTGAGAAAATTAGAATTTTATGGCCCATTTTGAAGTTTTGCTTAAACTTATAGAGTGTAAAATATAGTTAGCCCAAAATAATGATGTAGGTGAGGAGATTTTTTTTTGTGTGCAAAGAGAAGTACCATTAGCCTATAAAGTTCACTGTGAAAATAAACCTTATTGTTAAAAAGCCATCATGTTGCCAAGGAAGCACATTGTGGTTGTGGAGCCATGCATAATCATCAAAAAGTTCTTAAAAAATTCACCAAGAAAAGCACTTATAATCTTCAGTAAAATTAGCACACTTCTAACAATTAATGATAAAAAGATTGCTCTGTAGCTATTGTGACCTCTTCTTCCCGTTTCACATGAGGCTTTATGTCACCACATGTTCACTCTAATCATGTGTGTGTGTGTGTGTAAACTATAAATACTGCTAGAGTGTTATTTTGATCACCTAGGAAAATAAAAAAATAAAAAACTTGATTTCAGAGATGGCTAGCGAGAGAGGAGTCTACAGGATGGTGAGAGAGCCCTTCTGTGACAAAAATGGACAAAAGAAAGGAGCATGGAATCCTGAAGAAGACAATTAAAAGGAAAACTAAGGATGGTCATATGAACTGGCGTGCACTTCCCAAACTTGCTGGCAAGTACATAAAATAACATACTTAATTGTGTCTTCAAAGAATTTTCTTAAGCTTAATCTCATAAATCATAGGTTAGCTACAACGTTCTGGGCTTATTTGTGACTTCCTTTTTCATCCCCATTCAACTATTATGAGAGTATGTGTGACTAATTTGACTATAATTTCCAAAAATCGTCATTTAGCTTTGGGTTGGATCACATGCTTAGGGACCCTTCAAGCATGCTTGATATATCAGACAATTCGAGTGAGGTATAATGATCAAATATACTGGTTTGTTTTGCATATAGTTGTACCATAAATTGGGCATCAGTATTTAGGCTTCATTACTTAGCCCATGATTCATGTAAGAGAGGAGGAAACCCTTATTCTATAAAAGGGCTCCCTTACACTCACTTAAGGGACGAGCCTCGATGAGGAAAGAAGGGAAACAGACAGAGGGGAAACGGAAGAGCAAACAGAATAGCAAAGAGAGCAAACACTGCCTCTATAGCTTCCATGTATATTCAACATTCATTTACATAGTGAAACGGAATCAACACCAGTGTGGACGTAGCCTCAACTTGAGGTCAACCACAATATATCTTTGCGTTCTTGTGCGTTTGTGTAATTTACAGTCGGATTTATGTTGGTCCAAAATCGACCCGATTTTGTGCATCAACACATATAATCTCACTGCAAGTTTAGTAAGGTGTGGCAAAAGTTGCAAACTAAGATGGACGAATGAGCTTCAACCGGGTGTAAAATGGGAAACTACTCTCGAAGAAGAAGACAATTTGATCATCGAATTACATGAAGAAGTGGGAATAAGTATGATTGCTTCTTCATTAAGAATGCCATGCATACTTAACTTCTGGCGAATTTCTTTGTGGTACTCTTAGTAAGAATGCTATGGATTATTGAAGGAGATTTGTGTTTTCTGTGTTCTAAATGCCATGCAGACGGATGTATGTAGAATGAGATTATACATGTTCGCAACAGGTATAAGAATGAGATGTGACTGTTGGGAGATATCTCTTCAGATGGGGTGAGCCCAATTTTAGTCTCCAAGGTCCATCACTTTAATAACTTTCTATAAGGGACAAAGCCTTATAAAGTGAGGAAACCTTATGGTGGTGAGCAATGTGGGACAATGAAATTCTCTACTCAAAATTTCCAACAAATTATATATTCAAAGTAACTAAGTATATATAAGTTAACAAAGAAAAAGCCCATAACACTTTTATAACGATACTTATCTACAAGGAACATAAAATGTTAAGACAAAGGGAATAACATATTTAAGGGCTGATGTTATCAGTTCTAACACTATTAAAGAGATATATCTCTTTCAAGTTTTTAGGCTCACAAGTCGGGCTTAAACATTTGTGCACTAGAATTCCAGGCTTCTTGTTTGGCCATTATCAAGGGTCTTCCGATTGTATTGGCCTCTCTTCAAATTTACTTAGGCGCTATGTATGCTCTGCCGCCAAGCACATGTAACACATAAGACTTACACAATCATTTTCCTCTAAATCGTGGGACTTTTATTTCAGACATACAACTTAGGGGAACTTCAGGTATTTGATATACAAACCCTTGTAGTTCATCCAACAAGCGTTGCAAAATGGGCAAACCAAAAGCAAGTTTCTTTCCAGACCCTGTTTTGGCAACACCAAGGTCCTGTCATATAAACCAATTTACTGAGTACCAAACAAGAATGATCATTGCCAATTAAAGATAATGAAAATAGATATAAAATTAATCTAGATTCCACTGAATCCATCTCAACCACTCACAAGAGGTTCAAAATTATTCTAGATTCTACTGAATTCATCTCAACCACTCACATGAGTATCGAAGTGCCTTTTGCAAGTACATGGTACACCCCTTTATTGAGAGCAAACGAAGATGGCGTCTATAACTTCTCAACAGGGTCACAAGATTACTTGTTGGAGAAGTGAAGGATCTGAATTTTGTATCTGTGAGGAACACTCGTCATTCCATGTGATATTGCAATTCAGGTTTAGTTTACCAGATTGTAACTTAAAGTTGATGCAACGGGATATAAAAAGGAGAACTGAACAATAATATTTGGCTAGAAACAACTAGCAAAATTTAGAATTAACCAGGAAGAAAGAGAGATCACAAACTTGTGTGTGATTGATAGATAATAAACAAAAGATAGAAAGTTTTAACGAAAAGCCCACGTTACTGTTCACTTTAACGAAAAACCACATTTTTATATTAAAAAGTCAAACCTGGTAGTATTCACTTTACCCTTTATTTTGTTCTTATAATTAAAACTCAAAGTTTTCAAACCATTTTTATTAGTTTTCCTCAAAAGATAACCAAAACAGCGTTCTAAGTTTTAAGGATACTTTTGAAACTTGTTAATTGTTTGTTTTATTTCCTATTTGACCGTTAAGTCCTATCAGGGTTTGAGCAAGATGACCAAGCCCATCTCAATTAACAGGCTCTGCTTCTATTGTTCAAAGACCAGAGACATATTTCAGATTGGATTTTTTTTTAAAGAGAAATTATTTCCACAAAATTTGTTTACACATTCATATTCATTTTTGGCCGTCAAATTATAAATAAATAAATCAAAGAAAAAAAAAAGAGGCATAAATAAATAGATCAAGGTGCGTCAAAATTAAATATATAATTTGGATTAGAATGTTTAGGCATACTTGATCTAAGGCTTTACTTTTTTCTTTCGATTCAATGATAAAATGAATGACCTAGCAAACAGCAAGTAGAAAAAAATCACATTGTTATGAATTTTTCAATGCTATCTATATAAAGAGAGAAACTTGTATCCAACAAACTAACAGAGTGCATGCAACCCTCATAAAAACCAAATTGTATACCACGATAAGCTAATTTTTAAAATAAATATAATAGAAAACAGGTTAATTAACTAAGAAACTGTAAATGTTGTACTTGTATGTAGTCTGTTGTAGGTAAGTTATGGTCCCAAATCATATTCAATGCAATGCAATTATACAAATCCAAATCCAAATCTAATATTGTGTGCATGTCTACATACCATATTACTGTAGCTAGTAACTGGTAACAAGAAAACCATAAAGAAAAGGTGGAAGGCAGTTGTAGTCTTCTCTCCATTAGCAAATGCCTAGGACTATTATAGGAGAGACAATGTGCCACCTTCGCTGGCATGCGAGAAATTGTAAGTACGTGGCATTTAGTATTCAAAGCTATCTTGCTCTGGTACTTGCTGTTATTACCCGAAGAGGAGACAATGAGCCACCCTCACATTAAAGAAGTTTTGGATGCTTATCATTGTCACCTTCATAAGAAACCTCTCGGAATCCATGTGACTTTCCTTTACTTCTGTATTGTCACAGATAAAACCAAGAAATTACTGAACCAAGAGAAGCTTCTCTCAACCCGCAGTTTCTTCTGATGTTTATTTCTACGTGTGGTTGGCTACCCAGATCAACTTTTATAATCCGCGCTCCTACATGAATATTTCAACGTAAAAGTTAATGAGTGTGTGGTTGTAGTACTCCGAATTTCATTCAACAAAATTAAGACCAAGTCCAGTCGAGGCAAAACTAATTAAGCAATTAGTTTTTTTTACGCTACGAAGAATTACATAGTCAGGAGACATAAATCTACCCCGTAGAAAAGAAGAAAAAAAAATAAACAAGTAAAGAGTGGGAGCCTAAATTTAACCGGTTCTAAAAGACAATATATAATAAAGATACAAGGAAAATAGGGGTGACATGCAAGTTCTTTATGTTACAATAGAATATATCAGAATAGAAATACGAATATTGTAATTGATGGTATCGATAATTCCTTTCCTTTACAGGTTTCGTAGATTGACTGTGATTAGGGTTGTTCAACTATACACATTTCTTCCTAGTGAGAAGAATAATATTGAATCATTCACGAATTCTAACTTGGTAGCCTAGGTTGGAAAACAATGATAAGAAAATTCCAAAGAACGCCACCGAATCTGTTGACGCTCTGCACAAAAGAATTGCTGCCGTCGCGACCGCCCGAAGAAGAACCTGTTGCTCAGCCGGCTTCCATCGAACGATTCATACTGAATCAACCATCTCCTACCGAAAACCTAGAATCTAATTCTAGGCACCATATTGCCAAATTGAATTCATGGCCCGCCTTGTGTACCACCGTTGCTCTCGAAGTCCCAAGAATCTTATTCGAACAAAAATTTGTCATCATGGATGATGAGAAAAAATTCGTCGAAACGAAACCCGACGCTGTTGCACTGGTACCTCGAAGCCGTCATCACTGAACATGTGATCGTTGTGGACAACCTAGCCACTCCAATTCTCGTTGCTATGAGATTGTGGGCTATCCGGGATGGTAGGATCATAACTGGGATCACAAAAATGAAATTCTGATGTTGTTAAGGAACCTTCGAAAAATACCGATCTAGCCTCTGTTTTAGAAGACAGAACATGTAATATTGGTAAAACCTTACCGAATTCTGCACTTGTTTCGAGTAATACATGGATAATTGATTAAAGTGCTACATATCATATGACTTTCGATTCTGGATAGGTCCCCAAATTAAAACTATTTGGGTTAATATTTAACTTTGAGCTTAAAAGAGAGAAAACCCAAAAGAGTTCAATAAGAGGAGTTTCTGCCCGAAGCTTAAATGTCCACTTTGAGACAACATGATGGCTCCTCATTAAATGCAAAGAGTATGTGCTTACAAAGGAAATGACAATTGATGGAAATCCATCAACTCTCGGCCCAAAAGCACTTTATGAATGACATAGCATGTAAAATATTGATGGTTCCCTACCCTCCAATTGATTTCGGGTAAGAACATAAACAACACTTAATTCATCTATAAAAGGTGGAAGAGGGCCCAGAGACAAGGATACTCAACTAATCCAACAAACAAACAAACATACAACTTGTCTCTCAGCCAAGCAAACACCTAGAAAGTCGTGCTTTGTCCAGACTCCACACCCTTTTAACCTTAGATTTCCTTAGAAATACATCTTTTGTCTATGTAAAAGCTCTACTAACTTTTCCTAAATGATGTAGTATTGATCTCTCTTGTATAAACTCTTTTCTAATCATCCCCCTTTAATACTCAATCCTTTTGTAACTGCAAAGAGAAGAGACTGCAAGAGGTTTAACCTTGCCCGACAAGGTGAAATCTTGACCCATTTGTTTTGTCTTTCAATTAATAGATCTGGTGTCATAATGCATTCCCCAGTTTATATTCAAGTTGTTTCCAGTCTTTTGATAACTCAAAGCCTCATCAGTTCTCAGATCTGGTTCACTTAATGGTTTTATTGTCACAAGAAGATTGAAATGAGTTAAAACTGATGTCTTGATCAGATCTGGACCTTCACCCATTAAACATACAAGATAACTAAAAGTCCTTGATCTCAAGACATAGAAAAGAACTTAATGTAGACTTAACTCATCTACAACAATCCTTTGATAAACAAGAAGTCAGAAATAACTTGGGACGCAAGTAATCGGCTTAAAACACACTTGTTCTACATCTGCCATACAGAGATGGTAGTGGCACGCCTAAGCACTTAGTTGGTTTTGATTGCGAGCCTCAAGGCCTACATCTAAGGGCCCCACAAAGACACCTTTCAGAACTAACTTTATTCTCCTATTGCAGCATTGCGACAAGCAGGAGCACGACAATCAACCAAAGTGCCAACTCATCGAGGAACTGTGTGCTCGAGCCAGGAACGCACACCAGCCAGATTTCCTGCCCGAACAAAAACCTTCCACCAAAACTTATGTAACCACCGCCGACAGAACCCCTATCACGATTACTGGTGAGGTTTCAATTGCATTCGCTGATAACCATAATTTGAATTTTATTCAAGTTGTCATAACCCTGAATTATAATTTGTTATATGTTGTTTGTATAACCTTTGTCTTACATTGTATTGTGATTTTCTGGTCTGGATTATTTTGTGTTTAGGGGTTAGACGAGGGGAACGTTACTACCTGGATTTGGTGTTTGATAGCACAAGGTAGTTGACTCAAGCTCTTTCCCGTGTGATGCATCCAAGGGAGACAAGAAAAAAATCTAAAATTTGGCTATGGCGTCATGTCTGGGACAATGCTTCCTTTAGTTATGTGAATAAGTTATTTCAAATTTTGTACTTGAAGTTTGACGTGTTCAGTTTTCAATGTGGTACTTGTGAATTAGCTAAAAGCCACAGTATTCCGTATTCTCCACGTTCGAACAAAGTTCAACTGCTTTAGAGTAAACTGTCGATTTACTCCCTAACTTTCACTTAACTTTCGATTTCCTCTCTGAACTTTTCTATTGAAAAATTAAGGACTCAAACTAATATTTTTAGCCAATTTGCCCCCTATCATTAGTTTTTCATATATTCCATCCATATTTCTGTTAAGTGAGACCATGTATACAACATGTGAGGGTAGTTAAGTCATTTCACTCTTAAAAATGATTAAAAAACTAAAAAAAAATAAAAAAAATAAAACTTTCCGTCTATTTTTTCCCGCTAATTCCTATTCTCAATTTTATTTTTCTCTCTCATTCCTATGCATGAGAAATGACGTATGGTGTTATTGTCTTCATAAGTAGCTAAGTTAGTCTTTTTCTTGAAGCATGTACTATCATTTTTATTTTCTCTAATAAATTAATAATTTGACAAATGCTCATGGTGTTATTGTCTCCAAAGCAGTGCATTAATATAAGAAATATGTTCATAATACTCATAAAAAATGCTCAAGATAATTACATACTTTTCATAATGTCATAACAATCTCAATAAAATTCCACAAAATGATCCTTTAGAAGTTGGAAAACATAACACCCTAACCTTACTCAGCCATAAAAAATGAAAATAGGTTTAGCTACAAAATTCCAACCAAACAAGGAAGGCCATGGAAAGTGTAGTTGATCTCCACATGTAATGTGCGTTTCGAGCAGAATGTTTGTGCTCTTGTTTTGATAACTAAAACCTTATCCTTATTTTGCTTGTGTTTGGTTAAGTGGAATGCCTATATTTTGTAATGGAGATTCTATGGGTTATATACCTTATGGATGGTAAAATCTCTTATTTTTTCCAACTTCTTAAGGATCACTTTGTGGAATTGTATTGGATTATTATGACATTATGAAAAGTATGTAATTATCTTGAGCATTTTTATGAGTATTATGAACATGTTTCTTATATTAATACACTGCTTTGGAGACAATAACACCATGAGCATTTGTCAAATTATTAATTTGTTAGAGAAAATAAAAATGGTAGTACATGCTTCAAGAAAAATACTAACTTAGCTACTTATGAAGACAATAACACCATATGTCATTTCTCATGCATAGGAATGTGTGGGAAAAATAAAATTGAGGATAGGAATTAGTGGGGAAAAATAGAGGGAAAGTTTTGTTTTTTTTTATTTATTTTCAGTTTTTTAATCATTTTAAGAGTGAAATGACTTAACTACCCTCACATGTTGTGCACATGGTCTCACTTAACAGAAATATGGATGGAATATATGAAAAACTAACGGTAGGGGCCAAATCGGCTAAAAAAATTAGTTTGAGTCCTTAATTTTCCAATAAAAAAGTTCAGGGAGGAAATCAAAAGCTAATTGAAAGTTCATAGGGTAAATCGACATTTTACTCATTCCTTTATGATCATTCTAATGTATGGGATCTAAGCACACCCTGTGAAGTGCTCGCAGGTTTGTTACATTTATCGATAATTGTACCCGAGTGACATGAATTTGTCTTATGACTAAAGGTAAAATGAATGTATGGATACAACGACTCCATAAATTGATTTAGTGTCCTCATTGGAGTAGTCTACAAGACCCCCAAACCAATCGTCATTTGATAATACCCTGAAGAAAACTTCCTCCTTGTAGCTCGAGAGGTATCCTAAAGCTAATAAGAGCTGGACCTTACTAGTAAATTCAAACATTCAATGAGCAATTATGTGTCAACCCATAGGTTATCAGATTCATATCTAATACTTACGAATTAATTATCTTTTGTATCTATTCGTAACAATGGCAAGAAGTCTTTGCCCGTCCACGATGGATATTAGCAATGAACAAAGAGATGAAGTCCTTAAAGAAGAATGAGACTGTAAACACAAAGGACATCAGAGATCGTTGAATTACCACCAAATAAAAACATGTAGGGTGCCGATAGGTTTACACAATCAAATATAATTTTGATGGATAAATCGAAAGATACAAAGCAAGATTCGTGGTGAAGGGATACACTCAAACATATGAAATTGATTATGATGAGACATTTGCTTCAGTAGCAAAACTCAACGACGTTAGATTTCTTCTATCATTGGCAACAAATCTCGAATATTTACACCAACTTGATGTGAAGAATGTATTTCTGCATAGAGAATTAACTAAAGATATATACATGGAGCTCCTACATGGTTCAAACAAGTCGACCGAACATAGAATAAAGTATATTGATTGAAGAAATCATTGTATGGTCTTAAAGAAAGTAATTCTAATCATACTTTGTTCCCGAAGAAGAAGAAAGATAAGATTACGAACATATTCTCTATGTAGATGATATGATACTAATTGGTGATGATCCTAAGGAGTGACAAACGTTGCAAAGGTATTTGGCACGCAAATTTGGGATGAAGATCTTGGCCCATTGAAGTACTTTTTAGGTTTAATATGTCAACTTGTCATCCAGTTGATATGTGACATATGTCATTGGAAGAAGGGTTGAAGTTGTGGTTTGATCTGGATCAACCACCACGTGATAAGAAGAGACATCAACTGTCAGTAAGAACATTGATGTATTTGGCTCATACGCTGCTAGACTTGGCGTTTGCTTTGAGTGTCGTAAGTCAGTTTATGCATAACCTTAGAAAGCAACATAAGGATTCATTGATGTAAATTTTACGATGTATGAAGTTAGCTCCAGGAAAAGGGATATTGTTCTCAAAGAATGGTCATTTGAAGGTTTTAGCGTATATTGATGCCAATTGGGCAGGATCAATTGATGATAGCTTTAACATCAAGTTACTTTACGTTTTTAAAGGTAATTTGGGGACATGGAGAAGCAAGAAAGTAAATGTTGTTGCTCACTCAATTGCCAAAGAAAAGTATAGGGGAGTTGTTTTGGGAACTACTGAAATGCTTTGGTTACGAAATATCTTGAGGGATTTAGGATATGGTCTGAAAGAAGCCATAAAGTTGTATTGTGACACTAAAGCCGCATGTGAAATTGCAACTAATCTTGTTTATCATGGTCGAACAAAACATGTGAGAGTAGACTTGTTCATTATCAATGAAAAGCAGGACAGGAAAATTATTGAAATACCAAGAGTCAATCTAAAGATCAGCTTGCATATGTCTTAACAAGAGAATATCAAATAGAATATTTGTAAGACTTGTGAGCAAGTTGGACATATTTGATATCTATACATTAACTTGGGGAAGGGGGGGGGGGGGGGGTTACAATATATTAGAATACGAATGTAAATATTGTAATATATTGAGGATTCCAATCTTTAAAGGTTTTCTTACAATTAAAGTTGTACAACTATAAATATTTTCTCCTAATAAAAAGAATAATATTGAAACATTCACTAACTCTAACTTTTTATGACCAGATACTATCTGATAGTTCATCACTTGGCATTCCATGCGTATATCATTATTTCCAGCTCAATGAATTTGGCACAGTAGAAGTGGAAAATACTTCCAGAACAGGAAAGAAAAAGTCTTGTCGTGTAGCAGGTGACCACCAAATGGCATTATTCTGCCATGGTTCATGCATGGATCCAGAGGATGTGAATGAGACCCAGTACTCTCTCCCTGTCTATTCTAAAACACTGCTGCAGTTAATCACTTCGATCCATCTCTTCCAAAGACAAAACGGAATTCTAAAGTACTTCCAATATCATCATTTCGTATTATGACAGCTAGACAACATATTATATAACATCAATTAACTTCTTTTTTTTTTGGGGGTGGGGGGGGGGGGGGGGGGGGTGTGGGGTGGTTTAATTTGTTTTAGTTATTTATCAGTGGCATTGAATCGGTCAAACTTGGAACGTGGTCCTTTGATCTACCGATTATATGTCAGATAACCAACTACTTCATTGTCAGAATTCACCACACAGCTTAATGGATCATAGTTTACTACTCAGAAGAAAAAAAACTAAGAGTATCTAAATGAGCTCTTAAAAATTTAGGGAGAAGTAAAGAAAATCAACTCCTTATTTAACTAGAGATATAAATAAGTCGAGACAAACGAGTACCAAAGTGCTCTTCTTTGAGCTTAAGATCAGCTTGAGTGCAAATAAAGCTAGTTGTGCTCAAGCTCTGTTAGAAGGATTTTTTTTTAACTTGAAATTAGCTTTGCTCGACTTGTACGTGGATTTGGTTGGAGCTTATGGTTGCTAGCTCATATCGTTTTTGAAACAAGCTTGAACATAAGTTTGGTCCGATTTAATGAAATTTGAATTTACTAATGAGATACGTACATACGTTGATTGAGAGATTTGTAATCAATATGAAGAAAGGATAATGAAGTGATGAACATGAATAATACTTTAGATTTAAGTAAGTTATTATTATTGTAGGCATAATTTACTGAACAATTATGGAGGCTAGAGAGAGAGGGAAGATGCGGCATAGAGAGAGAAAGAGAGAGATGTGTAATTGTGGGTGAGTTCTATTCCACCCCATTGCGCCTTTATTTATAGTAGTAGGATAGGTAAAATCGTTACCCTTTTAGGATTACAACTCTTAATAGGTAATCAACTCCTAATAGGAATATAAGAGATATTCCTAGATTCACTCAGATTTACACAATCACATTCCTAATGTAATAAGACTGCAACACTCCCCCTTGAGTGTGTAAACACTCAAGTAAATGGCGCATCAGATCTTCAACGATGAAGTAAGTACAGTTGATGAAGTCGTCAACACAATAAGTGAATGCGAGTCTCAAATTAACGGAAGGTGAGAGAAAACCCAAGGTGGGAGAAAACCCATATACTAAGGAGAAAAGTGAGAAATTGCATTAAGTCAAAACTATACATCTTCTGGACGCAACTAGAAGAGCTCACAAGGGTATGATCAGCCCATGATGGGTGCCTCGTTAAAACATAGTTAGGTAGCAAAAACCCAGTGGGAAAATGCTCCTAATCGTAGGGAAAATATTACATTAAGATCAAGTGAGTATACTTCTGGATACTCCTACTGAGTTTGACAGAACTTCCAAATGAGAACTACAAGCATTGCATATAAATAGTTAGACATACCAATTTCTCAGACAAGCTTCTGAAAGGTTGACTTCGGCAGTGACGTCGTGTAGAGGTCGACAAGGTTGTCTGGGATCAACTTGCATGACTTCAATCTCCCGATGCTTTGTTGATGCAGATGTAGACACAATATGCCTTGGCGTTGACTTTGTTGATGTATCATGGTTTGGTCGGGTGGATACATGCGGCATAGTCTTCATGGATCGTTGTTGGGACTCAACGATGGATGAAAACACAGTAAGTACTTCGAATATACTCAACAAGAACTCCTAACCATGTCTCACTTGTGGCATAGTGAAGTGAGGTGAGTCTTGGAACAATTCGAAGATTTTGCAACTAAGGTCGTATCGTGGACGTCTAAGATATTACGATATCCCTAATGGTAAAGACATAACCATTCGAGGATTTTGCCTTGTACGGGTTTGATAAGTAACCATCGTCAGCATACCAAACAAGGCAAACATCATTCCGAGGAACAAGGGGTTGGATCCGCTCGAGATGTGATGGGATTTGACCTCGTAGTGCCTTCAGGGTACCTCTTTAATACCAATTCAGTGGTTGCGTATAGGCACGATGCTGCATCTCAACAGCGAAAGAAATGTCCTATCTAATACAATGAGTTAAGTACAACGAAACACAAAGTTGAACTTAGATATGGAATTTCAAATTCCATAACCTCTTCAAGGGTCTCATTTGCATATAACGTATAGACAATCATAGGTACACTCAAAGGTAACACATTTAGGGTGTAGTTCGACTGGTAGACCAAGGTACCATCAGAACAACACTTGAACTTCAGGTCAAGGCATAAACGAGTTTTCCTAAGATCCTTCATCTCAAATTCCATCTTTAGGTGCAAGGCAATTTTCTCAAGCTCTTCTAGAGTCTTAGTGAGAGTCGTGTCAACGACATAAACTGTAACTTTAGCAATTAGGAATAAGACTTCATAGTTTAACATGCAAAGGCATAATTCATATCCCTGATTGATAAAATAATCACTTACACGGGTATACCACATCCGTCGGATTGTAAGTGAACGCCTCAAACAAGTTACGAGGATGTTCCGTGGTTTGGAACTATTTGAACCAGTCCATGTTATTCTTCGAGAACTTACATGTAAATCTCCGTATCAATATCCACATGGAGAAACACTAACCACATTTCATAATACTGCTATTGATCACAGAATGTTTTGAGAGAAACCTTACACAGTAAGGTGTGCATCATATCACACTATTTCATTAATCTCATAGCGTTTCTTTTCCCACTTGTAACACAACAAGGTTACATTGGGCAGTGTAGGAACTACGGGTCCAAAACACACTTTGGTAAGGAATTTGACTTGGATTGTAATTTCGTTTATCCAATCAGTTCTACGTTGTCACTTAATTAACGGAACATAGTTCAATATCATCGATTTTCATTTATGTCGGTAGCTACCGTATAAGTGAAAACATCATTGATGGTAATCTCATTTCAATTCCATTTTCTAATTCAAACTAGTATATTGGACTAAGAACTTCAAGTCTCGGAAGTAATCCGGATTAATCTCATGAGATGGAAATGATTTGAGACAACGATCAAGTATGGATTCATTGTTGTGACGTGTCTTCCGTCTCTAGGGAAGTGAATCCTACGAATTGAGTGATATGTCATGCTCCAGGCCTAGACATATTGATTAGTTATCCGCGAGTGTACTGGACCATCCAACAACGGCAGCACACCCTACAGGGATGTTGACTCCACGTCCGTTAAGTACGTTTATCTTTGCAGGCATGTTTGCAGCTGGTATATGATCTCGTCACTTTAGCTAGATCAGAGGAATGCATCTGGAGCAACATTCTGAAAGCTAGAATTTATCACACATGCTTATTATATTTGTGTGGTATGGGGATTGAGATGAGACATAGTGGGAAACGTCCACGCAAATTCACGTCGTTCTCCAGAAACGTTGACGTTCTTATCTCCCCTAATGGCGGGAAGATTGTCTCATTAAAGTAACAAGCCACAAATGAGTGGTAAAGAGATCGCATGCACTGGATTGAATAGAGCTAGTGTGAAAGAGAATCATAATCGACAAAGATTCACATCCTTCTTTGAGGACCCATAATCATACGTTGCGGCGCGGCGCAACTTGGCACATGGAATGCACACCCAAATGCGTAAATACGAAAATCGTTAGGTTCGTACCTAGTGACCAACAGTAACGTTAAATAGGTTGGGTGGCAATGGGCTCAAGACGGACCAACATAGCAGCGTACAAGTTTTCATAGCCTAGGCAGAAACCAAAAACTTGGTACGTTCAGCAAAATTCGGGCGACCATATAAATTGCGCTTTATGATAACTAGGTGAGGCTATTTGGGGTGAACATAGGAATTCAATATTCCATTATAAACCTAAAATACATACAATACTTTATTGAAAATCGTCGATATAAACTCTCTGGCATTATTCAGTCTCCCGGACTTTAAGGGATAAGTAAGGTGGTGAGCCCTTAATCGGCCAGAAGGTTTAGCAGCAATGTGTGTGGGCAATTATGTGACCAGTTTGTCAACTCATCAACCAAAACCATAAGTATTTATATGGTCCGCATTTTGGTTGGATTAGTCTACATATATTCCCTTGAATCCACTATGAAAAGAAAGTCGTTTCTTATCTTTGCTATGAATGATTTAAAAAATCAAATTTCCAAACGAGCTGGTTTTGGCAAAATGTGCTTGTAGGCACAAGATCCTTACTTAGGGTAAAGAGATGCATCATAGCATCATTGTTCGACCTAAGTGTCCCAAAAGGTCATGCCAAAACAAGTAAACTGCTTGAATCACCTGGCTCCAAGCCGGCTACATGTGGTGTGTTTCCAGTTGGGAGACAACCAATTAACCCCAAATCAAAGATACTTCACTCTATTTTCTTAAGTGATTTCATTGATGATCATTATTCTCTCAAATATCCTTTAAAACTCGACGACAAGGAGAATTTACGGTCCCTTAAAAGGTAATCCAGTACCATTCATACAACGAGGAGCGTGCCAATGCTCTTTAGCAGGTTAGATAGACCTGAACTCGTTGTTAGATATGTGATTTAGGAGTAAAGTCAGTGTGTGTAGTATCGCATTCATCCAGATAACTAACTTTCCCACATTCCTACCTAATCACATGTTTAATTAAATTGGGTCACATGTATTAAGAAACATGATTCAATTAACTTATATTCAAGGACAATATCAATAAGATTATCCATAAGTAAAACAAACACCAAATGTGAATCCAAGAACATGAAAAAATGCTCACAAAGTAAATGGTTTACTAAGGGGATTCGGCTAACAAGGCCATCCATGTCAAAATTCTGCTCTTCTAACGATGTTTGGTGGAGCAAAATTAGTCTCACAGATTGACTACTAGAATGGTACTCCTTAACAACATTGGTAGGGGCACGAACAGATGCATAACCAATGATCTATTCCATTAAGATGGAAGTAGATTCTGCAGGGTTAAGGTTTGGGAATACTATCCCTTATTCTTGAAGTTTTAGGTCTTAGTTGCCAAGGATCATGCTTCGGGCATAATGCCACACCTTGGCAGGCCCTGATTCTACCATATGTTGTAAAAACAAACTCGAAATTGGATTGTGAGAGAGACAGACTCAAATTGGGTTCAGTAAGCTCTAGCTGAAGTTGGAGGGGTTTGTTCGGTAAGTCTCTACTGAAGCAGAGCAATACTGTTCAGTGCATCCCTACCGAAGTAGGGCACCACCATTCGGTAGGCTTTAACCGAACTTGGTTGAGCCATTCGGTAGACTCCAGCCGAACTAGGTCTATACCGTTCGATAGACTCCAGTCGAAGATGGGTTTATACCTTTCTCTCATGTTTATAGTAGTAATAAGATATGAGAATTTGGTAAACTTCCGCATTCTATATTGTTACTTCATGAGCGAGTTAGAAACATGGAATGACGAGAAAAAGTATTCTCTAGTCAAAATTCGATCGGATTGATAAACTTTAGAATTGTACTTATTCATGGACGTAATCATGGTGTGCTTCAGGTAATGTCTTGTACCCCACATGAAGTGGTATCTATTAGAAACGTCCAAATAAGGGAAATCAAACTTGCGATGGTTCGACAATCCATTGATTTGGAGGGAACAAGATTGTGATTAGTGTTATGGGAATGAACCATCCATAAGCATCAAAGTTAGAACATTCGAGTTCTAAGACATGGTTTTCATGAAAAACATCTAATTTTCATGGGTGTATTGTTTTATGAAAACTTCGGGTTTCAAAGGCACTAAATTTGAAACTACAGGTTCAATTTAGTTTATGAACATTTCATTCATAAAAGAGAGGTTCTTGCAAGAACACATAATGCAATATGATGAATTAAGTGTAGTGGATTTGAGTTGCTTCAGGAACTCAAGTGTGAATCCTTTGGGACCACGAAAGTGAGTTAACGGTTCAAAGAAGAGAAATAAATTATTGAATTAATGATGTCCAAAAGTGATATTCAGGTCAACAATTTTGGATTAATTATTAGATTAATGTGATGCATGTCACTTTTAATTAATTCAATAGATCGAGACCAAATGGGGTCGATCATGGAAGAAAAATAATGACAAACGGGTCATATTAGCTTCAGTTGGTGATGAACCAAGTGATAATTAAATTATAGCTTAATTAGCGTTAACCAAAAACGTCCAAAAAATATTTGGGTATGGTTAAGAAGCAGGGGATGCCAAAATATGGCATTGGGTAAAAAAAAAAACACATCCCAGCATGTAATTGCTTACTGTAATGGGTCACGGCCTTTCAACAACAATTGCAAGCCTTTAGGCTCTATTATATGGCTACACAGCAACCCAACTTGACTACAAGTCAACGGGCCAAGGAAGGAGGTCAATGCCCAGCAGCGATGGGCTTGCTGGTTTTGGGCAGTCGCGCGAGAGGAAGCCCAACTTTCATTGGCTTCTTGGTTGACGCAATGCAAGTCCAACAAGCAAATGCTTGTTGGCTAATTGGGTCGAGTGGGCGGACAAGCCCAGCATAGACTGGCTTGGTCTAGCGTGGGCTGGACCAGGAGAAAACCTTAGGTCGTGGCTCAGCGCGGGCTGGTATGTTGCTTTATAAGTCTGCATGCCCAGCAACATTCTAAGGCCCTAGGCCGAAGTAGTTCCCATAAATTTTAAATTCTTTTTCGAAATTTATAGGGTTTGAAAAACCCTAATTGCTTCTAATTTTTTTTCGATTCTTTACCTCACATATTCCACATAGAAAAAATTGTGTAATGCATGAAACATATATATTTTTACAAATATATGAAACATATACAATAAATATATCGGAAGGTAAATATAAATGTAGGGGGTTCATGCATCATAGGAAATGTTTTCATGCTTCACGGTTATTTCAAATATCGTACTTTATTTTAAGCGTACCTAATTGGTAGAAAACAATAAAAGCCTTTGAACTTGTAGAAGATCCTTATCGGAAAGCTGGAATTGCATCTCCTATACGTTGTATCACGTTCAACATAGAAAAATTAAATTGAATCAATAGCATGTCGATCAATTCAAAATAATAAATTAATCATAAAAAGAATGATTAAAACGTAATACTCCCCTAATTGAAGATCAAACTCTCTTTAGCGCAGCTGCGCAACGTCAATAACGTGCTGATAACGTGTTGTAGGCATAATTTACTGAACAATTATGGAGGCCAGAGAGAGAGGGAAGGTGAGGCATAGAGAGAGAAAGAGAGAGATGTGTAATTATGAGTGTGTTTTATTCCACCCTATTGGGCATTTATTTATAGTAGTAGGATAGGTAAAATCCTTACCCTTTTAAAATTACAACTCTTAATAAGTAATCAACTCCTAATAGGAATATAAAAGATATTCGTAGATTCACTATGATTTACACAATCACATTCCTAATATAATAGGATTGCAACAAATATAATAGTTGAACTTAGTTTGGTATTACATCTTTTATTTTAATTATAAGATTAAAATGCCGTAACACTCATGGGTCAAACTTAAAGAACAAACCAAACTTGAGCTAAACTCGAGTTAATTCATTAAATAAAAATAAAAATAATAAAAAACCACCAATGGTCAAGCTCCACTCACTTTTCGGACAAGTCTATTTTGAGCTCAACTTATTTCTTTCACTACTAAGCCCGAGCCCTAATTAGTCAAACACAAACCGATTATGAGTCAAACTCAAAGTGTATCAAGTCATGGATAGCCCAATATCCAACTTATGAGCATTCACTCTTGCACTTGAAGTATCATGTTCAAATCCTCCTTCCGTAGTTTAATATAGATGTTCTATCAAAAAATCTAAGAAGAGAGAAAGGAGAGTAGTCTAATATTCTAGTGAATAGGGTGTTGAGTTTTTACCTATGAACTAACCTACTGTCACACGCGTATGCATGTGGTAATTGGCATTTTTTAATTCAAAAATTAAGTTTTATTTCTGTTTTAGATCTAACGAGAAAATATGCCCGCGCGTTGCTGCGGGAACATGTTGTTTCAGGTGTAATTGGATGAATAAAACACATTTAAGTTGAATAAATTCAACACAATTATGAGCAAACAATCTTTTTTATATACATTCAAGTGAGCTGGCATATAAACACATTGTACAATGAGTGGGAAGAAACTGAACGTCTTTGATTAGAAAGAGATGGTTTCCAAAAAAGTTCTCAAGTAATATACTCTCCTTAGCATGACCTCTCAATCCCCTCTTTTATCTTCCTAGAATCGTACAACAACCCATAAATATGGTGCCCCTTTAAAATCCAAGAATACATTAAAAATTCAACAATACAGTTACAAAATCTCTATAAATGAACATACCTCAAAAAGCCAACGGCCCAAGTGACACTGCATGCACTCACATATACTGCATACACATACGCTCATGCACACTGAAGAATGAACGCATTATATTCAGTTAGCACCATTCAACTTTAAAAGCAGTGAGACCTTCCAAAGGCACAGCCTAATATCCCTCACCCTAATATCCCACCTGCAAAATCTGAACACTGACCTTTCCCTAGCTAGCTAGAAATTTTTATCACCCTCCAATCCCATTTCAGTCCAAGTCCATTACAAAAATGGGACAACAAACTCATAACAAAAATACAATGTAAAAACCATCCCAAATCAGCAAGAATAAAGCGAAAAGAAAAAAACACATCATATACCTTTAACACAGCAGCTTGAAAAAACCCCAACAAAAAATTACAAACTCTGAAAGGCATCGTTTCTTTACTGAAAGAAAAAAAACGTATCACCCATCCGCAACAACAAATCAACCAAACACAGAAAACTCAATTAAAACAGCATTTAGAAGCACTATAAACCCAAATTATCATCGTGATCAATTGTTTGTTTATGATAACTATCTATTTTTGAAGCTCTCACTAATCAGTCCTTGGTTGTAGACTAAGAAAGACACGATGGGCACACACAATTAGAAGCTCTAGGCAAACTTGAATTCAGGAGACGGTTTCTGATATTGCTCTCACTAATCAGTCCTTGGTTGTAGACCAAGAAAGACACTATGGGCACACACAATTAGAAGCTCTAGGCAAACTTGAATTCAGGAGACGGTTTCTGATATTAAATTACGCCGGAGGGTGTGCAAAAGTTGGACTGTGGTTTATTTGGTTCTACTTCTGAATTGCTTCTTGATTAAACTGTTTACTTAGCTGCTTTTAGGTGTCTTTTTCACATGCTTTTTTCTCTCAAAATTTATAGAAATATGAAAATGATCATCACAAATTTCAAAACCTGCATTAACCGAAATTAAAAGGAAATAGACACCATGAGTGCTTGCAAGATGAGAGAAGGGAAACAAAAAGGAAATGGTGCATTTGAACAGAATGATGACAATTTAAAACTTTAATATGAAAATGCATAATTTTCATGTGTTAAATGAATGAGTTATTTTAGGATTACAATGGCAAGCTTTCGGATTTTGAACTTGCGAAGGGTGATATGTTTCGACATGAGTCGTGGGAACCTATGGTTATGCAGCCCCAGAGTATGTGATGATTGGTGAGTGTGTGCGTGTGTGTTTTGTAACCATCAGTTCATCATATATCAATATAGCACACTCCAATTCAACCTATCCAATTCAAAGTAGCACATCTCTAATTCAACATATCCAATTCAAATTAGCACATATCCAAATTCCAATTCAATAAGCCACATATCCAAATCAATTCAAACTAAATACCTAACATTCAATCACATATCCAATTCAAACTACATGGCTAATATTCAATAACATGTCCAATCTTTTAGCACATTTACAAAACAGATTTAGAACACTATAAAGTCTACTGAGCTAACATAAAAATCCAACACAAAGACAAAGCAGCATACCAGTTCTCTATCTTGTATGCTCTTTTCAGCTGGATCTTCTTAACTCGTTTGAAAACTTGTCCTATGTGCTCTGTTGCACCCTGCAAATTTGTTAACTCAACTTAATAAGTAACACGCTAATTCTTTTTTAGCCAAAACTAAGCCGAAAATTGTCAATCCCATAAAAAAGCTGCACCTTTTTCACTGTATTTTTCTAGACTTTAATCACAGAGAATCAGTCAAAGCAAGGGAAATTATGTTGATGTTTCATCTAATCGCCAAATACTGAATAAGGTTCTCAAGGTTTTTCATTGAAAATTTGACACAGTTTAAAGGCATTACTCTAAAAATGTTTTGCAAGTATAAAACGTGACCAAGTTGATATCAATCACAAATCCAAATGAATGTTAAATAATGAAGCAAAACACTAAAACGAACAGGGTTTAAGAGGTTTAAAAACTGTGTGTTAAACCTAATCATGAAAGAGAGAATGATGAGGAAAAAAATGAAAAAATACGTAAAAACTAAGGAGAAGCAGAAAAAAAAAAGGCAAATACATTTATTTTCCACGTGAGGTTTTTGGGTCGATGGAATTTTTGTGTACAGAACAATGGGATCAATTAAATTCTGGTTCCTGTATTTTAAGACCAATCCCACCTCAAAAAATAAGAGAAAATTTGTATTGATACCACAATGATAAAAATGGATAAGTTCTATACGTGGATGGTTACAGAGTTATGGGCTAACCTGGTTCACGAAGAAAAATAAGAAAAACTTAAATATTGACAAAAAAGATGAAGTTTTTTTATGCTATAAGTGACCATATCAGTATATATTGAATAAAGGTTTTTTTTAAGAAATGCAAAAGGAAAAAATGTTGAAAAAGAAATTTAAAGTTGATAGTGATCAATGTTATACCTTGAAGACCGCGAACAGACGCAGTTCTTTCAGATTAATTACAATTTGGCTGTAGGAAGCTGAAACAGATTCAAATTGTAAACATTTTGCACCAAGGATTGGATACGGAGAGACAAATACTGTTTCCAATGAATAAAAGTGAGTGCAAATATAATTGTTTCACATACAATAAGGTAGGGAAAACGACGGTCGACATATTGGGATCTGATGATCATATGTTAAGAACAATCGATAACGGTGATTAATACTAAATTGTAGCTGCTAGTGGTTGAGATTGAAACAGATAGGTAAAACATACTGATGCTAAATTTGATTTTAAAGGTTGGTAACAATCATGGAACGATGTTGTATATGATTATAGCCCATGACAAAGTTACTTTTATAATTATTTATTGGCTAACATTGCATTCATGGTATAGTTAAAGGCTCTATACGTTTTTAGCACCAATTAAATTTGGTTCCAATGTGTATAGAATGAAAGTAAAATGTTGGGGTTAACATTGAATAGTTTAAAGATTAAAATTGAACAGTATAAATATTAAATTGGTTACAACAGTTTAAAACCAAAGATATTGCTTGAGAATACATTAGGCGATCAAATTATCCAACGAAATATTATAAACTGAGGACAATGGGTTGTACAAAAGTGAAAGAGAAGAGGATAAAAACGAAAAAAATAGAAAAAAAAGGCAGGCAGCAACAAAAGTAACAGAAAACTAACAACGCAAAATACTTGATACGTCGAAAACTAAATGTCTAAACGGATTATATACCTTCAATAAACACCGGTGCTTCTTGAAAGTGAAGAAGAACGATAAGAGAAGTACCTACTTCATCCGGGTTTTGATTTCAGATTTCTGGGATTTGTTGTAAATCCTCCTCTTTTCGGCCTGCCGATCTCTCTTCACGGCAGAGTCAGGCTTCTTCGTGGCGACCTCACAAACAATGGAATGTCAAACCGGCCTCTGATGTGGGCTCACAGCCACATACCCTGAAAATAGTCAAGAACCTGCCCCAAAAATTAAAAACAGACGAAGACAACATGATTGAAGTACACAGATCGGAATTAGAAGTGATCTAATTTTGGGAAAACCATATAGAAGTTACCTGATGCACTGAGGAATCATTTTTGACCAGCTTCGACACGACCTTCATGCTTATATGAGAGAAAGCTGAAGTTATAATCCTCCAATGGTGCCCTGCAACCGCAGTTTCATAACTCAAGCCCACATGTGAATAGCCAATGCTTTTCTTCTGTATGTAGAACCAAATTGCACTGCATATTCCTATGAAACAACTTGTGGCTGGTTTGTCCAAGATCTCAAAAACCAATGGCCTACCCATCTGTGCCAACCCTTATTTCTCAAGGATGTTTTGAACTCAACCTATACTATCCCAAAACCACAACTTCCACAACTGTAGTAAGCTGCAGAAAAAATCAAGACCACTTTCGCACTACCAAACATGGGTTTAGAATTACCCAGATCAAATACCTTTAATAAAATGTGATGATTCACAACACCCACCACCCAAAATGTGCACAAAACACCAACCCTAGAAATAGGAAGGGAACTTTGGGATTCAATCCAAAATCACCTCTCTAACGAATTTAATAAGTTCAGGGATTAGGTTCCTGAAAGATAATTAGATAAGAGTAATTAAGAGTTTTGCAGACATGGAACTTACTTATTCACAATTGTATAGGGAGTGATAAAGGTCGAAAAAGACTGATTAGAACCATAAAATGTATGAAAATAATAAGGGAAAATGTCATATTGGGGAAATTTGTTAAGAATTGTCGTCAATGAAATCAATCTGGATTCAGAGAACAATCTAAAATTAGGGTTTTTATTTTCAAGTCAGATAGAGAGTGACAGAAATAAACCGAGATCAACACATGAATGGACTTAAATTTGTAATTGCGTAAAACCCCAAATCAGTGAAATACCTGAGTAGTGAGAGTGAGACGAAGGCAGATGTTATGCTGTGAAGAAGATATATGGAGGGAAGCAGATGACTGAACCAATTGAATCCTCAATGTTTTCTGGGAAACGCAACTGGAATGTCGAGAGATGGATTGCCCCGATGGGCAGGGCATTTCTCTTAGTCAGACAGCATTCCATGTCCAATGTTGAGACAGATAGACAGATGCTGGATGGTCAAACAATGAATTCGTTGGAGATAGTTGGAGTAAGGTACACCCATTATGTAGAATGTATGTTTGCCTAATTTGTATTGCTCCCCCTACAGTTGAGAATTTAAGATGCAGAGCAAATAAATGAAGACGTAGTTTTTAAGTTGACGTTTTCATTTTTCAGTACAAAGCCTAGGAATACAAAATTTTCGAGGAATTTAATTGCCCTTCTATGCCATGGAGGTGTGCCGAAAGATTATTTCATGGAGTTACTGATGAAAGATCTTGAAAATACTCGTGGTGTTTTCTGCAATAGGCATGCAGCAACCAAAGATAATCTGATATTTATTTCGTAACTTACAAAAAGATGCATACTTTTGCTATACCATTAAAAACCAGGCTGGTGACCCATAATCTCTTAGCAGCAAAGAAGAAAAAACAAAAACTAAGATATTGTATGCACATGTCAACTGCCTTAGATAAAGCAATGACATAGACTTGAATACAAAACCTGCAAAATTGGGCAATTAGAAAAATTAATTCTTTTGATTATGAATATTCAATTAGATTCATTTTAAATAAGAACCAAACAAAAAATGCACATAAAAGCAAGTTATGAAGATTTAGAGAGCAAAGAGGAAATGAAATAGACCTTGCATGAGTAGTAGTACTGCAGTTTGTAGAAGGTGCCCAGTCCTTAGTCTCTTCAATTAGATTAATTTTAAATAGGACCCACTGCTGCTGTTTTTTCGAAGTGGGACAATCGGCTCCTAACGTTTCCCCAATATAAAACTCTTAAAATATGATTATATATCAGCATTCACAAACAAAGTCAGAGAAAACATGATGATTACTGAGCTAGTATTGAATAATGGGTATAAATTTGAAACTTTTGGATGCTCAGCCTTGTTTCCAGATGAAATTAAGCATCCCAAAAAACCAAAACGAATCAACTTCACATAAAAGTTTGTATTACCCACCTCAAATCGGCCGGACTGCCACTATGGTATTGAACTTCTTAGTCTGGCCACGAAGGGACTCTACCAGCAGAGCATGTGGCTTGTCCTCAACTGGAAGATCAGAAATCTCAGCACGATTTAAGTTTGGATCCCTTATTTTATTAATGGGAAGGCGACCAACATTGTTCAGAGAAATTCTCTGCCCCTCGACTGCAATCCGAAGGGCATAGACTTCAGATATAACATTGGTATCTACAGCTTCACCATAAGTGTAGCAAAGTGAAAGCAACTATTACTATTGTTAATTATCAATCCGTTTGGCCAATTCATTGAATACACCACACCAAAAATTTCACAATTCATTGAATTTACATACAATTGAGAGAAGTACAAAAACAAAGTTTAATCACAATATCACCATAAGAATTCCACCATGAAAAATCTAGAGACCAAAATCCTTGTTAACAGAGTTTAATCACATTACGAGACATACACTTTTAGTTCCAAAACAAATTTTCCTAAGCAAATTAAACGCAGAAGAAAGGGGATAAAAGAATTATCCAGAAAATACAGGAATAAAGTTATTAATTGTTTCAGCAGTGTCACCAATCTTAAAAGCACCAGCTTGAATTCCTCCAACAGTAGCTGAGCCAATGACAACCTGCAAAAGATACGATAATTAAAGTTAGCATCGCCAGTTCATTTTCCCAGGTTAGTGAAATTAAGATGACTTTGCATAAATCGTGTAACCTTGTTGGTTGCCCGTGCATATGCAATCAATTGCTTAGTGTCTGACTCAGGTACACCTTCAGCAATGATTGCCACAACTCTAATGGTAGGTTACTTCAAAGCAGCCATGGAAGAAGCAGCAGCACTGCAGATATATCAACATACATTCATCGTTAGGTGCAACCATAGAAGCTTTGCACTCCAAAACACTACTCATAGAATAATCATTGACCTTCTGTATGAAGCAAAGTTGATAAAGACATCAGCAATAGGATGTGCGGCGTATGATGCTTCAATGCTGCACCAATGAACAGTGTTTTGCACCACATTTCAGTTATCAACCTAAAGGTTAGACAATCTCGAAACAACAGATCACAAATAGTAATCTGACTAATAACATGATTTGAATATATTGGATATGGAAAATTAAGATTAACCAAGCATACATGCATTTAGATAACTATACAAAACTTGGCTTGCAGCCACGAAAGACGAAATCTAGGAAGAGGATGAGAGAATGGCGACTTACTTTGAGTGCACCGGTATGGCGATTTCCTCGACGGCAAAATAGCTTTTGAAATCCCTCAGAACCGGGGTTAATGAATCCAGCAACTGATGGTGTCCGCACACGCACAACACCCTACCTAGAGAAGGGAGACGACGGCGACTGGAGGATAGGATGGAGGCGAGACCGTCGTTCTCACAGGGTCTGCGATACCGTCGTTCTCGCAGGGTCTGCGAGACGGAAGAGGGAATGAGGGTTTGAGAAGGAAATGGAAAATGCCAGCTTTACCATCGTTCTACCCTTCCCATGATTATCAACACGTTTGCATCAAGATTAGCGGCAGAGAGAGCTTGGCAGAGCACCTACCTAAATATCTCTCACTCAGTCTAAACCCGTAGCTCCCATCTCTCTCCAATCTGTCAGGCTCTATGTCTCCCTCCTCTGTAGTCGCTCTATCCCCCTATCTCCGCTCGCCAGAGGCACACCCAGCTGTCTCCGAGTCAAAAATGGGAGCGATTGTCTCTCTCCAATTTGTCAGGCGTGATGTCCCCCTCCCCTCTCTCTTGCCGAGTCAAACGTGAAATGCAGCCAACGGCTGAAAATAGGTTTTTAAGCCTGAGTGGCAATTTTGTAAATTAAATGAAAGGTGGTTAAAAGCATCCGAGTGGCAATCTTGTAAATAAACTGAAATGTGGTGCAAAACACCGTTCATTGGTACAGTGCAATTGAAAAGCCTTCTTTAGACTAAAGTAATTACGTATTTTTTAATAAAAATTTCAAAAACAAACGAAAAATAGTTAACCACCCACAACATGGGTTTGAAGATTCATTTAACACAATAAAATTACCATTTTGTCCTTATTTTGTTTGGGTAATTGCTCATTATTCTTCTCTGTTAAAGTGAGAGCATTGTAGGAATATTCAAATTTTCATTATTTTTCTTTGTATATAGATTAAAAAAAATAAAAATAAAAACTGTAGCGTAATAATACTAGGATTTTTTTTTTATCATTGTGAAATGAAAGAATTGAACTCAAAACTATAAAACTATAATTATTTAAAGAAAATTGTTATTAACATTTTAAAATTTTCATTGTGCCTTCAAACTTTATATTTTTTTTAGAAAAAAAAAATACATTTGTGAGGTGTGCATAATAAAAATTTTGAAGTGTTACTCAAAAGTCAAATTTACAGAAGATAACACGAACTTTTCTTATAAAATTTATCTTATTCGATATCACAACAAGCATTCCACATGGTTATAAACATTATTAAAATGGTTCAATGACAGGGTAATAATATAATTTTCTTTTCATATTAACAAAACCAAGAAACCAAGTCCAAATATTTCGAGTCTTTTTTAATGTTTTTGTTTGTGTTTTTTCCTTTGAGGTCTAGCGCAACGACCATGCTCCCAAGCACAAACAATGATTATGATTCGTTTGTGTCATAATCTAGTATTTTAGTCTTCAAAAATGCTTATACAAATCTCATACAAGAAGTCAAGACTGTAATTTATCTAATAACACAAATATTTTAGTCGGTAGCATAATATTAATTTGATTATATTCAATGTCGATTCTAATAATTTCCGGGAAATTCAATCCACAAATATTTTTATTTATTTTTATTTTGAGGTATGATGTAGTGAGTAATATTTATTCATTGGTACATATTGGATACATCCCTCCCGGTGGTCCAATTTTCTCCCGTGTAGTTGACATCATCTTCCAGGTACAGAAACAGAGATCTCCAAAACTTGGTCCAGATATCTTTGATTAAGAAATCTCATTAGAGGGGGACCATCAATGGGCTCCCATCCATCCATGAGATCACATGATTAAGTTTTTTTACTGCCACTAATTATGCTTCAATAACCACATAATCTCAAAACAAAAATGAACACAAAACTGTTTAAACTTAACAAACCACCATCAATTTATACTTTTTACTTTCCAAAAGCCAGGTCAGGGGCAAATGATGCATGGTTAGGATGTACTAACATCACGAGTTCATAATCAATTTATTTCTCCAATATACATCTCCTTCATTGGAGTATAACTCTTAATTATTTGTCCTGAAGATGTAAATGAGATGTAAATGTAGTTTTTTTTTTTTTTTTTTTTTTTTTTTTAACATTTCAAATTTGGATCTCTTCATTAAGGACGTTCTTAAGATATGTCGTTATGTTCTTACAGTTTTCCATGTTCGAATAACATAGTTGTGGATATATCGTTATGTTCTGACACTTGTTGATATGCAAACAACATAGTTGTGAATATGGTCGATAAACTTAAATGCGTATGTAGTGGATGAACTTCACTGCATATGCACTCTTTATAAATACCAGAAACTAACAAAGCTAAACCAAAACATAGAGAACTGAAAGACAAATTAATTCAAACCCTACAATTCAAAGTTATTATTATCTATGTCTTGTCTTCGTTTGATTCCTAAAGAAAACAAAAGGAGAAATAGCTTCAAAAAATACAAGAGAACAAAAAGAAACAAGACCCCTCCATTCTTTGTCAATTTCTTCTCCAACCCAATATAATGTAACGGACAGTGTTTCTGTTTGGCTTGGCTCAGGAGATAAAAACTTCATCTCTCTCTCATCGGTTTTTTCTCATCTTTTTTCTATTTGTTTTCTCGCTCATTTTCTCTTTTTTGTTTATTGGAGCAGCTAAAAGCTAGTGTCCCTCTCAAAGAAGAGAGCATCTCAGCAGCGCTTGTGACTTTGGAAATGCTTGTGAGAAATCTGGAGCCTGTGATCTTTACAGTATTCACTATTTTTTCTCCTCTTCAAGTCCCTCTCCAGTCTCAACGTGCTAATGCTTGTGACTGTGGTTTTTCCACTTTCTGCAGAGCTTGAAAAAGTATGGTCTAGCACATTGGCTGGTGTGACGAACGAGCTGCACACCCTCTCTAGCACTGAATCGAACCCATCAACCACAATGTCCTGCATTGCACTATAGCATTGCAACATGTTTTCCTGCACAAAGTTTGAAGAAGAAAAAAACATGATTTTTTGCATGTGAAGATGAATACTTTCATATAAAAGTGAACACCATTTCTTTTGTTACACGAAGATGTCATCATTTGTTACATGCAAATTACAGTCCGACATTTGCAAATAACTAACTAAAATAAAAACAAATGAAAATTTTGATACACATGGCAAACTCTGGTTTATTTGCAAAGAGAAGTGACTCTTTACATACATGAAGCAAAGTATTTTCCTACGAAAATTACCTCATAATGGTAAATATAAAGAATATTTTTCATTTTTACCTTATTTACATATGAACAGTTGGATAGTGCTTTTTTAAAGCAGGGGAATTGCATAGGGAGTAACTCGTCAGAAGCAGAGAGGACAGCAGAGGCAGCAATTATTGATGGCTTGAACACCAAAAGCTCAATATCTGCAAACAACATAATGATTTGGTATAAACTGTTCATTAAGTCCTTAACAGAAATTGAATTTATTTCCATGTCAAAATTTATCTTGTGGAAGTAAAGTACCCTTTTGAGATTTGAAGATGATTTGGGTGGCTCTAGCTTTGAGAGCATGTAGCAATGGCGGGTCTTCTAGTTTGAACAAAGAAATGACAAATGACATAAATGAGAAGGGTGTAATGGAACGCATTCTCCATTTTAGAGCTCCCAAAATCAGTAATTCCATCCTTTGAATCGTTTGTGTGTCGAAAATGATGCCTCCATCACCCTATAAAATACCAAAACACACTTATCAAACTAACACCATTTTTAAATTAGCATACGTGAATGCGGACACATTGACTATAATTCCGTCACCTGAGTTTGAATCTCCCTCCCAACAATTTAGGTTAGCTTAAAGTGGAATATGAGAATAAAAAAACACCATTTAAGTGAAAATTACGGATTAATCACCAAATTAATTAAAATGTTTATTTTCATTTACCTGAACATCAAGGAGAGAGAATTCTGATTTCTTCATCTTGGAAGCTAAAGAAATGCAGGACATTGCAAGAAGCTTTATGAGCCATGGCTTTGGTTGCTGTTATACCAAACATGATTGAGATCTTATAAAAAATTTGAACCCAGTAAACAATTTCTATATACTATTTTGTTGGCACCAATTGTTGATTAATAATTAATCCAATTTTGGGTTTTTAAAAGAAAGAATAGTGGTTCCAAATTGTTAATCTTTGAAGAAGCAAAACACCATGTTGTCCGTTTCTTTACCAGCACTCCTTGGCAGGACAAGAACCGATCGAGATAATTTACAGCAAGGTACAGTAAAAGGTCATCAGAGTTGCAACAAAGCTGCAATGACATAAAAATAAATAAATAAATAAAGTAAGGATAAAATAGAGTTTCTGGGGTTTTTTATTTTTTTTTTATTTTACAAGATGAAACTTCAAACTGCTATAATACCTGTGAGATGGAAGCTATGGCTTCCCTTCGAATGGAGATGTCAAAGTTGCGGGCTTTCAGGCTTTGCAAGTAAGTATCTGATGGCATGTGATCAGATTCAATGGCAAACAAGGAAGTGATTGTTTCAGGCTGGAAGTCATGGGAAATTGTAAGTGGGTTTTCGAGGTCGAAATCCATGGGTGAGTCTGGTTAAGTTTTCAGTGAGTTTGAGGACAGAGCACGCAAGGCATTGTAGAAAGGGAAGAAGCAGCAAAGTGGTGGGATAAAGAAAAGGCGGAGAATTTGAGTGTTTTATTTTTGGGTTGTTAAAAGAAAAGGAAGTGGAGTGAGAGAATGAGTGTGTGAGTGAAGACTTGGACTTCACTCCTTTACAGCTCTCTATGACTCTCACTCTATCTTATAGTGTTTTGCCATTTGCATTGACATGTTGGGAAAGAAAAATTGGGATGCGAGACGGTTATGATCACATGGGTTGGAGCTCACTGGAGTTTGCAATGTACCACAACAACCACATGATAAGTAAAAACTGGGTTTTTTTTTTTTTTTTTTTTTTTGGTGGTGCTAACCACATACTCATTTTATCTCTCATATACTTCTCAATTTCTGGCCGTCTGATCAAATGAATTTAAGAGAATCAATGGACAAAAAATTAATAAGGGTGTGTGCGGAAGTAAAAATATGTGTGTGAATAGCGCTACCATTTTTTTGCCAATACTTGTGCACTCTACGAGTGCATTTTATTGTCCACACGATTGCTATTAACATATTTTAATCGTATAGTCAGAATTGGAATAATTTATTTTCTTAATTATTAGTTAAAAATCAATTCTTGAAAAGATTAATCAATTTGGCGACCATTTTTATCATTCATACAAGCAAATGGACTATTTCTCATGAGAAATTTTTTTTTTTTTGGTTGAAATCTTGAGAAAGTTAATTGTTACAAAATTATTGATTTGTTTTATATGGATCACTAATGTTAATTTGATTTTTTTTTCCAGAAATAATCTTTTAAATGATGTTTAAAAAATTAAATGTTTAGAATTATGACATTTGCAATATTATAACACATCAACCAGAATTAGATAGACGAGTAGATATACTCACAAGTGAATGCAAGTAGTTCCCTTTTCTTTTTCTTGTTATGGTTTAATTTTCTTTAACCTTTTTGTTATTCGAGCCAATCCAACCTTCCACTCAAGTTTATGCATTTTGAAAATGTGAGTAATTTCTTTTGTTTATGTATACTAAAACAAACAATCTGATATATGGATTGAGATTCAAACTGATTGAGATGCTTGATATCTGTTTGTTTTAGTTTAATGGATGTTCTCGAAAGAACTAATTGTCCATAACTCATCTACAAATTGATAAAGATACTTTTATCTAAAGATCATTTCAAGAACCTTATTGCTGAAATTATTTAATTCATTTCCTCCTGCATTGTGCAAAAACATAACTGCAAAAGATGACAACAATGGGAAATTAATAATTAAAATTGTGTGTAAATGGTAAGTGTAGACATATAGTTGGCATTTACTACTACTTTATGATAATCCTATGAACAACAATTGTTAGAATCTCGTTTAACTTTATCCATAACATGCAAGGTTGTGTTTATACGAAAATGCCACAAGCAACCAAGTAAGGTATGCACACATATCTTGATCGACGGGGAGAATGAGGAGAGTTAATCCATCAGAAAATCAAAAGAGCTGATCCAAGTATGATTAACACATTCGTGAATGGTTTCTAAGCATCAAAAGCCCCGAAATCATTATCCTTTTTTGAACAATAATTCATTTCTATTTCTTCCATGTTATTATAATCTAAACAAGATATCCTGATAAAAATAATATAATATTATATGAGTGTATCGTTCAAATTTACCCTATTGATAGACAGAAAGGCAAACTTGGAAGAAGGAAGAATAATGTTTATAAAATTTTGTATCATCTCAGCTAGCTCGTTGAATCCTAGAAACGAAACAAGTGGGTCTTAAGTTCACCACCCACACCACAATTCTTGGTATAAATTATTCAACAAAAGAAACAACAAGGTGTGAAACGTTGCCGCTTTACACCAAACTATGTAACCACTCCAGTGAGAAGTCTTTAAGATCGATCCATTTCCTCTCCCATATTTTCTATAAATTAATTAAATGGCCCCAAATACAAACAATACAATTCAGTCTTTTCATGTCCGTGGCAGAGTGACAGCTCGAGCATATGTCCTGAATTGAATGTCTCCATTCTTCCTTACAAGCAGAAGAGACTAGTGAAGGGACAAAAATTTAGCACTTATATGTAGTTGTATCAATTTTTTCAATACTACATAATATTGAATGACTGAAATTAAACATAAAAGATCGAAATAACATACATGATGATCACAAAGTGAAAATAATAACATATAAGTTATATAACATTGTGGGATTTGATTAAACTGAAGTCAATGAATAATATGTCATAAGTTGACAAAACTAATTAAAGTTCTATGATATTAGATATACATATCCACACAATAATTATCATTAAGTAGTCATTTATGAAAACTTGAGGTTAGCTTTGGCAATGAAAACAGGTATACTTTTCTCTTTTGTATATGTGCATATATAGGCATATGCATCTAAACCATATAATGTAGCTAGTGCATATGCATCTAAACCATATAATGTAGCTAGTGCACATATATGCATATGCATCTAAACCATAATGTGTCTAGTATTCTCTTTTAAAACAGTTTTAACGCAAAATGTCAAATTGTCATGCTATAAATTTAAACTGCATATTTAATGCATCTAATAAACAAAGAGTTTGTTTGGTAAGTGTTTTTAAATGACTGAAAGTGCTTTTAGAAAAAATATTTTTGGATTTCAAAAGCACTTAAGGTGCTTCCTGCAAAAAACACCAATTATGTGCTTCTTGCATGAAGCACTTCAAGTGTTTTTTCCAAGATTAACTTGCATTTTTACTAATGATTGGTTTCAAAAATATTTTCTCTAAAAATTCTTTCAGTCATTTAAAAATATTTCTCAAACAAGTGCATCTAGCAAAATTATGCAGTATACATTAATGCACATATCCTAATCAAGTCTGTACATATAATATATTTACTTATTTATTCACATAAACCACATGCATGTCGATATATGTGCTTGCTTGATATTTCTTAACAATACCAAATAATTAATTAGTATACTTTTTTTTGTCGAACTTGTTAGCATAATTAGAGTTAGCTTAAGGTGAGAGTAAATACTAAAATATTGATTTTATTCACTATTTTTTTTTTTACTGTATGACAGACACAATGGACCATTGATCATTAAGAACTTTCTAAATAAAAGTCTGGCTTTATATAATTAAGGTGTTATGTCTCCTACAGCAGAAGCCGAAATCGTGGTCCTCTTTACTGCATGTGATGGACTGTAGCTTAAAGTACTCTATTCCCCGATAAATCATCAACCAAAACCCTAATAAGAGTCTCTCAAAAGCCACACATTCATATATACGACTGGTCTTGTTGAGTGAAAAGGGCCCCCACATTCTCAAATGCACCGACTTTTGAAATTATTCACCAATCCAAATTAATACTTTGACCCATCACTTTTGATCCTGAAATCCACATGGAGCTACCTCTAGTTAGGGATGGTAACGGTTCGGTTTAGAGACGGAAATGTTATATTCATCCCCATAACCGTAAAAATTAACTATATTCATAACCGCAAATTAACCATTGGGGATTATCCATAATCATATCCACCAGTTAACAGATTTTCAATCGGTTATCAGTTATATTCATCTTCGTCAAAAAATTAAAAAAAATTATATTCATCCAATTGATGCACTATAAATTTTAGTAGATACTAATTCCATTATTAAATAGCAACATCCAATTACAAAAAACATAACAATATATTTGAAACTATTTATGATAAGCCAATATGATAAATTGGTCCAATAAAAAAAAAGATGACAAAAGCAAATACGAAATGAAGACAAAACAAATTGATTCAATGAATTAATTTCTTGACAGTGAGACTCTTGAAGAGAGATGAATATGATAAACTTGGAACATTTGATAATTGATATATAAAATGATTCAATGAATTAATTTAGTTGAGTATAACAATAAGAGTATTGAATTAATGAGGTTGTTGGTATGCCCCATGCATGATGTTTGGTGCATAATAAAGATAGTATACGGTTTGATGCATGCATAATGAATTAGTATAGGGAGGGTTCGATAAATTGAATAAAATTATATTATATATCAAATATATATATATATATATACACACACACAATATATTTGGGTCGGATTCGGGGATGGATATGGATTGGGAACCCCTATAACCATATCTAAAACCATAAGCGAATAAAGTTCACGGTTTTTCCCCATATTCATACCATACCCGAATTTTCATATCCAAATCCAATCCATTCAGGCGGTTATCCACGGTTATCGGGTTTAATGGTTGGAATTGCCAGGCCTACCTCTAGTTCCTTTCAATATATAATTAACGAAAAAGTCATCAAATTAAAGTGATAAATTTAATTAAATAACCTCAACTATATATTGCATATAGAGAATATTAACGAAAAAGTCATCAGTTTGAATTAGGTCTTGACATTGTTGAAGATCACCAATACCTCATATAGTCTTGGAATCGTATATAATTAATAAAATTTGAAAATGACCAAATCAAAATAAAGATTGTTTGGCATGTGTCATTAGCAATGTGCCAACCAGATCAAAATAAAGATTGTTTGGCATGTGCCATTCTAGGATAAGTGGAAAGAGTAAATGAATAGGGTAATGTTAGTGAGGCTAAATTTTGTAAATTAAATGACATTAAAGTTGATGCTTAGACTATTACTTAAGTGTTGATTAACGTATTGATTTATTATTGGTGACATATTATTTGGTTTGCAAATTTGATCTATAAATTTGGTCTACCTAGTATTACTAAAAAATAATAGAAAAAGAAACAATGTGTGTGCCCGGAAAACTAGCATCGCACTGGATGGGTATCATATGCATGGAATAGATTCATTTTCAAGATGCCTTGATGGTAAAAGGTTGATTTATTTTTTAAGTGTTAATTAGCATACTTATTTCTTATTAGTAACACATTATTTGGTTTGCAAATGAACAATAGAAAAAGAAACAATGTGTCATTCAAAGAGAGATTTTCTAATATGCCTGAAAAACAAGCACATATAACGTCCCATGTTGCGAGCACGATAAAAATTCTCTACTATTTTAAGAAGATGCAACCCAGCTGCATTATTAGTACATAATAATAGATTGTCATCATGTCACGCAATTGTTTTACGGAACGTCCTTTGAAAATTTTCTTTTCGTTACAAGTATCTTTGAAATTTGATTACCCTGTTTTCCTCTGGTCATCTTCCTTGGATTTGGGTCATCGACCATTGCCTTTATGTACTTGTATTAGTTTTTTATAGCGGTGAAATAGATTGTTGCCTAATCTCTATAAATTGTTGATAATTAGTAATAATTTGCTACCTAATCGCTATAAAATATCGACATAATAAACAGTAGGACGTCCATATGTGGAGAAATTTTCATTGTGATGGGAATATGGATGGTACACCACATGTTTTTATATAAGTGATGGGAAATTGTATTTTTTAAGTTATTAACTTTTTAGCATACATATTTCATTATTAATATAATGACACGTGATGTACCATTTCGTGTTCCAATCACACTGAAAAATCTCTCCCTATGTCTTAACTAACTGCCTTCATGTTAAAGTTCCAATGTACTATTGTACCATTTTAAAAGTTACCACGTAATAGCTCATGTAAGTATTTCAATTGACTAAAATAAAAATGCTCAAGAACTAAAATGCTCGATGAAGTAGTATTTAACTTCATCTACTTCGACCGTGACGTAGAAAACGACCATAGTTGCACCAGTACACTTGTAAGGCACGACCACATTTTTGCCAAATTTTGTTCAATATCTACGATATAATAAACAAAATTGAGAATTAAATATAGAAAAATGCTAAGCAACTAACTATCAATGTTTCTTCATGAACTATTTGTTATCTCAATTTTCACTGCAACATTATAAAATATTGTGCAAAAAATATAGGACGATTGAGAGTTTATAGAGAATTCCACCTTTGAGAGAATCTCTTTGCAGTACTAAAAAAATTATAATGCAATAACATCAACCATAGAGATTGTGCCTACAATAGTAAATTTCAACTTCTGAGAATCCAAGTTATCGTATACCACCGTTAGATTGCATGAAAAAAGGATCTCAACTTCACATGATCTACAGATACCATCCACATTTCAACTTCTGAGTAATGACCTTACCATAGGATTCTACTTGTGATCCATTCCGCAAGTCATTCATAAGTAATTGTAAACTAAAATCGATCTTAATTTCGTGTTAGTTGGGGGAGACAAAAAGTTTGGGATACCAGAAGAAGCCAAATAACTTTTAATTTTGTGTTTGTTTTATCACTTGAATCGAAATGCCTCCCTAATTGCCTTGAAGAACGTTCCTTTTTTTTTTTTTTTTGGGTTGCTTCAAGCTTGCTCCATCTCGAAACCCTACTTTTAATCATTGATACGGGTACCTTATATATATGTTTTCTTTTCTTCCTGCTTTGTTTTACTTTCTTTGTTGGGTGTCTTCATCTTTGACGAAAACAATGGATTCTCTTTAGTTCTCAACAATATTGGTGCAAGAGAAAGCAAAAGAAAACGCAAAGAAGTATTCTTTCTTACTCTTTGGAAGACCAAATATACATAGAATATATAAGGTCCCTTTTAGTACTTTTCAAAGCCACATATGTTGAAGCATATGTCACACTAGACACTTAATTAAAACAACTTAATTGAATTGAAAGGTTTACCATCAAGGGTTTTTCTTTTGAATAATAAATCATTTATACTGATTGAATCGAGACTTTTTGCATAAAAGCTTATTGAATTGTACAAATTAAAATAAGAGCAATATCAATGTTGATTAAGTAGTGACCGTGGACTGTCCAAATAAGCTTGAAAGAAAGATTGATAGATTATTATTAAGTGTGTTGTTAATGGAGGAGTTTTGTAAAAAGAACGAGAGTGGTAGAGATTGAACAGGTGAAGAATGCACGCTTGGAGTGATATTGAGAAGGCAGAGAGAGAGAGAGAGAGAGAGAGATGGAAGCACATGATGAGTGTATGTTTCACGCCATACCCCCATGCAGAAAACATCATCATTAATATTTTTTTTTTTTGCGTTTGCAAATTCATGGTGGAGACAGGCAAGGTGGACCTTGTTCTACTTTGGGACAAAAGTGAAAACCTAGCTATACTCAATTATTTATCTTCTTCGGAGAATTCATTGGCAGTATACTGCATGCGAACCTATACCACAAAAACAGCTCGGAAGAGATAAAAGACTCTTTTATCTCACACTTACACAGACATATATAGCATTTAAAGGGAAATATTAAGAAAAATAGGCGTGCATTTTTTTTGAGCAAATTAAACACCATAGATTACAGTTAATCGAAATTCAATGGTAGATTTTAAATGAAATGTCAATCATTGAATTTTTGACATAACGATACCTATGTTGTATACGTACATCCTTAGTTGCCCCACTAGAATTCAATCCATATGGTCCATACTTCATAGTGACCAAGAGAAGAACACTCTTGTTAATATATACTCTTTCCTTTATTATCTATTTTCTACATGCTAACAGCTATAGTCAATACAAGTTCGTACTCATAGCCTAAGGACTGGCTTAATTAGCTTCTGGATCAGTGCACCAAAAGCTTTTCCCTACGGTGCTCGCCTGTAGACTGGGGAAAAAATCATGATGAAGTAGCAGTACTAGGGATATGTGTGTGTGTGTGTGTGTGTAGCATATGGTAAGAATTGCCTTATAACCATGTGATAAAAGAAACTGGAAGCAAAAGCAGAGATTGTCGATAAGATTATGATTAGTTGTATTTATGCTTTTGAGTGATGATACAGAGACCATCTATTTGAACTGTATTTTGTAGAGCACATAATATAACGGTTGATGGTATAATTTTAACCATGATCTCCCTAACATTTTCTTATATGTTTACCGTTTTGTAAGGGGAGTATATGAGTGGGTGAAAGAGGGACAGAGGGAGAGAGAGGATGTCAAAACTTGGGTGCAATAAGCTATTAAACTAGGAAAAAGGGAGAGCATGCAAGCCCATCATTTGAAGTGGAAGTTGAAGACAATTGATCATTTCTCTACTTTATTGTCAAAGACTCGGGGTTGGTTTGCAATTGAGGAAAAAAAAAAAAAGGTTGTGCTGAATTGTCTATTTGGTGTTTGACTTTTGGTTTATGTGAATCATGAAATAGTGATAGCGATCAAACATTGCCACTTGTTACCAAATTAATTCAACAATTTCTATTTTTCATAAATACTCCTAGTATGTTGAACAAGTCACAAAGGTGTAGCAATATTGGTCACAACACAACTCAAAATTCACAAGATAATAAGACATGATGTGTATATGATTAAGTACATCAATGTTCAATATAATATTATAAAAGTTATGGTATATATTGGTATTATAACTTTCCTCAACTTTCTCCTAAATAATATGAGTTATTGTATGGGAGGTGCTTTTCACTTACTCTTTTTAGCTTCAAAGTTCTAAAACAATCCTTTTAATTTTTGGTCATCAAATTGAATAAATCAAACGAAAACAACAATCATGATTAAACAAGGATGTGTGAAAGGCTAAAAGTGGTGTGTTTTTATCATTTCACTTATTGTATTAGTAGTATAATTTTACTTTTGTATCATTTTACATGTTGATCAACACGCTGGTGAGACAATCCATGCACCTATATAAAGGGATAAACCCTAAACACGACTCATTGCTAATAAGATGAAAATCCCAATTCTCATATAGAAAGTTTAGGCAAAGCCCAATAGCGAACCCACAGCTTGTTAGTGGAAGATCACAATGGCCCAACAGTACAATTCAGAAGCTTTGTTATATTTCTATACCCTCCCAATCTTGGGTTAGTCAGCCCATCAATGTTGTTCTTTTTGTAAAATGCAAATGAATAATCTTGGGTTAGTCAGCCCATAAATATTATTTGTATATATTTTTTCCTTCAAGGTAGCTAGAAAAATCTTGATCATGAACATGTGGTAATGTGGCGCCCTTCTACCATGCGCCTTATCCACTAGTGGGCTGTGGTCGTTACAAAACCATATTTCCCACAAAAAATGAAGCAGCTAACAGTTGATCTCCAAGCAATCCCCTTACAATGGCTTCCTCTACTCTATGTCCTGCTACCACTTCCCAGGTAATTAAAACCAAAACCCAACTCTCTTATTGCTTAATTAAGTATTGATTAGTACTACTACTAATTAATCTCTTGTACGTGAACTGCCTGATGTGGGGTTGGAGGGTTAAAGCTAGAGTTAATGAGAAATAATCTTTTGTTATGTGTTTGATTGTTTTTTCAGCTGTGTTCCAGCAAGAGTGCAATGTTCTCATCAGAAAAGGGCTTTGCTGTGAAGAGCAAGAGGACACAGATGATGGGAAAGGGAAAGGGAATGAGAGTCACTTGCCAGGCAGGCAGTATTGCTGCTGATAGAGTGCCAGACATGGAGAAGAGGAAGCTTATGAATCTGCTTCTTCTGGGTGCTATCTCACTCCCCAGTGGCTTCATGTTGGTTCCCTATGCCACTTTCTTTGCTCCACCTGGGTGAGTTTTCTTCCTTCCCACATTACCCCTTTCCATATTTACAGGTTATTAGGAAATGACCTCCGCAAGCTCATTTTCTCTTTCTGCACACTTCGAATTATTTTGTCACTTAATTCTGTTTTAGTTTATACAATTCAAATACTGAAAATAAACATGTGTACTTGGGGAGACAAAAAAGGTGTGCAAAAATCACTCTCCTTTTTTTAACCTTTTTCATCTTGTACACATATGTAATGTGTGCTGATTGGTGGTGATATTTAGTGCTTAATATTGTAATTAGATTACTTACTATCTTGTATATCATAGTGAAGTGTTGAACTCAGCTTAGGATAAATTATTCACTTGAAAAGTTTTATTGATTTTTGTCTACCCCTTTCCATATTTACAGGTTATTAGGAAATGACCTCCGCAAGCTCATTTTCTCTTTCTGCACACTTCGAATTATTTTGTCACTTAATTCTGTTTTAGTTTATACAATTCAAATACTGAAAATAAACATGTGTACTTGGGGAGACAAAAAAGGTGTGCAAAAATCACTCTCCTTTTTTTTAACCTTTTTCATCTTGTACACATATGTAATGTGTGCTGATTGGTGGTGATATTTAGTGCTTAATATTGTAATTAGATTACTTACTATCTTGTATATCATAGTGAAGTGTTGAACTCAGCTTAGGATAAATTATTCACTTGAAAAGTTTTATTGATTTTTGTCTTGATTTATTTTTCATAAGCTAGCATGTAGTCCAATATCTCGGTGGATAAGGTGTTGGGTTTTATGCGTATCGGATTCGATACTCATCCCAACTCCGCCTATGTCTTACATGGCCGGTCCCAAGCCCGGATAAAGGAGGAGGGGGAGGGCGTCAGGTAGTCGACAGCCGGCACTCCATGATCACGTCGAATCCTTATGAAAATGAATCCAGAACAAAATCGCGCTAAAGCTAGGGCGTCACCCGTAAGTGGCGCGCTGTGTGGCCCGAGCACAGTGATAAGTGAGCAAGGGTCGCTGTATCTCCATCGGCACCCGGATGCAGTGTTAAATGAGCAAGGGGGCCATAAAAACTTCTTTTCGAACGACTCCACTCAAAGTTGTTTGGGAGCATATGCTCCTATCAACTTTACCCGGGACACACAAAAGAAGTACTTTGATCCTATTAGACGAGGGAGGGTGAAGAAGCTAGGACAGAAGGGTAGAGTTCAAGAGAGCAAAATGCGTTTAGGAACGTGGAATATAGAAACCTTAACGGGAAAATCTATGGAAGTAGTGGAAGTTATGGTGAGGAGAAGGATAAATATTATGTGCCTACAAGAAACTAAGTGGGTTGGTAGTAAGGCAAAGGATCTAGAAAACTCAGGGTTTAAACTTTGGTATTCGGGCACAAATAGAACGAGAAACGGTGTTGGCATCATCGTGGACAAGACCTTGGTACAAGATGTTGTAGATGTCAAGAGGGTAGGAGATAGAATCATGGCAATCAAGATTGTAATAGGACAAGAACTTATCAATGTGATTAGTGCGTACGCACCTCAAGTAGGGTTGGATACGAGTTTGAAGGAGAAATTTTGGGAAGATCTTGGAGACTTGGTGCAAGGAATTGCTCAGACGGAGAAGTTATTTATAGGAGGAGATTTAAATGGACACGTGGGCAGGGAGACAGGCAACTATGGAGGTTTTCATGGTGGCCATGGTTTTGGGGAGAGAAACGAGGATGGGGAAGCTATCTTGGATTTTGCAATGGCATATGATCTCTTCTTAGCCAACACCTTCTTTAAGAAGAGAGAAGAACATGTGATCACCTACAAGAGTGGGTCGTCAAAAACACAAATAGATTTTCTTCTAATGAGGAAAGGGGATCGTATAACTTGTAAGGATTGCAAAGTTATACCAGGAGAGAGCGTGGCTAATCAACATCGCTTGTTGGTGATGGATGTACATATCAAAAGAGTAAGACAAAAGAACAAGACTTGGAAGTGCCCAAGGACTAGATGGTGGAATCTAAAAGAAGAAAAACAAGCCATTTTCAAAGAGAAGGTAATCACCCAATGTGTGTGGGATAGAGAGGGGGAAGCTAGCCAAATGTGGGATTCCATGGCTAGTTGTATCCGAAAAGTAGCAAAAGAGGTATTAGGAGAGTCCAAGGGCTTTGCCCCACACCAAAAGGAATCTTGGTGGTGGAATGAGGAGGTACAAACGAAGGTGAAGGCTAAGAAGGAATGTTGTAAAGCCTTATACAAGGAGAGGACCGATGAAAATGGTGAAAGGTATAGAAAAGCGAAGCAAGAGGCGAAGAAAGCTGTCAGAGAAGCTAAGTTAGCGGCTTACGACGATATGTATAAACGACTAGATACCAAAGAAGGAGAGTTGGATATCTATAAACTATCTAGAGCAAGGGAAAAGAAGACAAGGGACCTAAACCAAGTGAGGTGCATCAAGGATGAGGATGGAAAGGTTCTTGCTACAGAGAACGCGGTTAAAGACAGATGGAGAGGTTATTTTCATAATCTTTTCAATGAAGGACATGAAATGAGTGCTTCTTTAGGGGAGTTGAGTAACTCAGAAGAGTGTAGAAACTACTCTTTTTATCGTCGAATCCGGAAGGAAGAAGTGGTTGTAGCTTTGAAGAAGATGAAGCATAAAAAAGCAATAGGCCCAGACGATATACCAATCGAAGTGTGGAAACTTTTGGGAGAGACAGGTATAACATGGCTCACTGACCTTTTCAATAGGATTTTGAAAACGAAGAAGATGCCAAATGAGTGGCGAACGAGCACTTTGGTGCCTATCTACAAGAATAAGGGCGACGTACAAAATTGCATGAACTATAGGGGTATTAAGCTAATGAGTCATACAATGAAGCTCTGGGAGAGAGTCATTGAGCATAGATTGAGGCAAGAGACACGGGTTTCGGACAACCAATTCGGGTTCATGCCAGGGCGCTCAACCATGGAGGCAATTTATCTCTTACGAAGATTGATGGAAAGATATAGAGATGGGAAAAAGGATTTACACATGGTCTTTATAGATTTGGAAAAAGCGTATGATAGGGTCCCAAGAGACATTCTTTGGAGGATTTTAGAGAAGAAAGGAGTACGAGTAGCATATATCCAAGCTATAAAGGATATGTATGAAGGAGCAAAGACTGCCGTAAGAACTCATGAAGGACAAACCGAAAGCTTTCCCATAACTGTAGGATTACATCAAGGCTCATCCTTAAGTCCTTACCTTTTTGCGTTGGTAATGGATGAGTTAACAAGACATATTCAAGATGATATTCCTTGGTGTATGCTTTTCGCAGACGATATAGTGTTGATAGATGAAACTCAGGAAGGGGTAAATGCAAAGCTTAACCTTTGGAGAGAAGTGTTGGAATCTAAAGGTCTTCGCCTAAGCCGATCAAAGACAGAATATATGGAGTGCAAGTTCAGTGCAAATGGAGGCCAAAACGAGTTAGGGGTGAGGATCGGAGATCAAGAAATACCAAAGAGCGACCGTTTTCGTTACCTATGATCTATCTTGCAAAAGAACGGAGAATTAGATGGAGATCTCAACCATAGAATACAAGCTGGATGGATGAAGTGGAAGAGTGCATCCGGCGTGTTGTGTGACCGCCGTATGCCACTGAAGCTCAAGGGAAAATTTTATAGAACAGCAATAAAGCCGGCGATGCTGTATGGCACAGAATGTTGGGCGGTGAAACATCAACACGTACACAAAATGGGTGTAGCGGAGATGAGGATGCTTCGTTGGATGTGTGGGCACACGAGAAAGGATAAGATTAGGAATGAGGATATCCGGGGTAAAGTAGGAGTAGCCGAAATTGAAGGAAAGATGAGAGAAAATCGGTTACGGTGGTTTGGACATGTGCAAAGAAGGCCTACTGACGCTCCGATTAGAAGATGCGACTATGGTACAGAGGTTCAGGGCCGAAGGGGTAGAGGAAGACCTAGGAAAACTTTGGAAGAGACTCTAAGAAAAGACTTAGAGTACTTGGATCTAACGAAAGACATGACACAGGATCGAGCACAATGGCGTTCTAAGATTCATATAGCCGATCCCACTCAGTGACTTGGATTCTCCAAGTCTCCAACCGAGAAGTTTTCCTCACTCGGGAAATTAAGGGAACACTACCCCAATCTACATGCTCCACTCAGAAAGCTTCAACATACAAGCTTCAACAAAAGAAAATTCAAAGAACTTAGCGAAGAAGGCTTTGGTGTATTTAACACAATACGTTGAAATGAAGGAAAGCTTATTTATTGATATCCCCGATAAGCTACAAATATGTACATATACATGAGTCAAAATAAACAAACAAGAGGGAGCCTTCACAAAGGTTGCTTAGGAGAAGTCTCAGCAGTCGGTAGAGCCCCAGAAAGAGAAGGCACCGAAGGGGGATCATTTGGAGCCTCAGTACTGGACAGAACCCTAGAAGGAGGAGGCATCAGAGGTTGATCATTTGGAGCTTCATTACGCGGTACAGCCCCAGAAGACGAAGGCAATAAATGCCTTTGGAACAAACCCACAAATCTCTGATGATCAAGTAAAACCTGACCATCAGTTTCCTTCATCTGGTCAAGCTTCCTCTTCATGTTTGTAGCATAGTCATGTGCGAGCCGGTGCAACTGTTTATTCTCATGCTTGAGCCCTCTAATCTCCTGTTTGAGACTCATCACTTCAGTCGCCAATGATTCAACTTGGCGGGTTCGAGCAAATAGGCGTTGGGCCATATTAGACACAGAACCTGCACACTGAACACTGAGAGCCAGCGAATCCTTAACAGCTAACTCATCAGACCGTTTGGAAAGTAGTCTGTTATCTTTGGGAGTGAGAAGGTTCCTGGCCACCACCGCAGCGGTCATATCATTCTTCATCACGGAATCCCCAACGGTAAGAGGACCAGTAGGGGAGACGAAGGATGGGCGCCATATGTTGTCTGGAGAAGGCGGGGCTGCCTCTTCAACAAGGTTCAAGTCAAAACGACGGTCGAAGGGGCCAGACATTTTCAAAGGTGTTGAAGAGAGAAGAGGTCGGACAAATCAAGATCTTAGAAGTGCAAGAATGAAGCTTCTACTGGTGGAGATTCAAGTGTGCTTTGGAACTTAATGCCAGCCCCTATAAAAATCTGCACTCGACGGAGCTTCAGAAATCGAAGAGGCGCCTGCTCAGAAATCGAAGAGGCGTTTGCTTTCTCAAAAGCTGGGCTGCTTAGAGATCACGAGGGTTGATCTCAGAAATCGAAGAGGCGTTTGCTTTCTCAAAAGTTGGGCTGCTCAAAGACCACGAAGGCCGATCTCAGAAATCGAAGAGGCGCTCGCTTTCTCAAAAGCTGGGCTCCCCAGAGACCACGAGGGCCGATCTCAGAAATCGAAGAGGCACCTACTTTTCCAGCCTTGTCAGCACCTGTCACACGCACACTCAGCTTTGCGGAAATTATGGGCATTCTGTCGAAGACTTCTGGGGAAGTAGAAAACACATGAATCTTACTGTTCAATCACCCACTTCCCACACGCAACAATAGCTCATGGGTACCACAGATAACTTTGCCAAAGTTCTCTGCCAAAGTTGAGCACGTGAAGCTTGCAGCTCCCACTACATCGCTCTGACCAAGAAGGGTAAAAGAATAGCAAAGAAACAGCACTAACAAAGTTTATACCCATAAATTTTGAAGGTCTAGCTACCATATTATTACCCACAAGGGTAAAGGAACAGTACCACTGCTGGATAATTGGAAAGTCCCTGTGTGTCAACCTCTGTGCTTCGTGGCAAGGTAGACTAGCAAACATGCCCAACCTTACTCACATTCGAGAAAACATTCCCAATAAGATTGCTTGCTCCAAAATCGAAGAGGCACCGTCCTCCGAATCTCGAGAGCCAGACTCCCAACATGACTACTTTATTAAAAATCGAAGAGAGGGTAAAGGAACAGTACCATTGCTGGATAATTGGAAAGTCCCTGTGTGTCAACCTCTGTGCTTCGTGGCAAGGTAGACTAGCAAACATGCCCAACCTTTACTCACATTCGAGAAAACACTCCCAACAAGATTGCTTGCTCCAAAATCGAAGAGGCACCGCCCTCCGAATCTCGAGAGCTAGACTCCCAACATGATTACTTTCTCAAAAATCGAAGAGACACTGCTCCCCGAATCTTCGAGAGCCAGACCCCCAGCATGATTGCTTTCTCAAAAATCGATGAGGCATCGTTCTCCGAATCAATCGAAGAGGCGCTCGCTTTCTCAAAAGCTGGGCTGCTCAGAGACCACGAGGGCCGATCTCAGAAATCGAAGAGGCACCTACTTTTCTAGCCTTGTCAGCACCTGTCACACGCACACTCAGCTTTGCAGAAATTATGGGCATTCTGTCGAAGACTTCTGGTGAAGTAGAAAGCACATGAATCTTACTGTTCAATTACCCACTTCCCACACGCAACAATAGCTCATGGGTACCACAGATAACTTTGCCAAAGTTCTCTGCCAAAGTTGAGTACGTGAAGCTTGCAGCTCCCACTACATCGCTCTGACCAAGAAAGGTAAAAGAATAGCAAAGAAACAGCACTAACAAAGTTTAGACACATAAATTTTGAAGGTCTAGCTACCATATTATTACCCACAAGGGTAAAGGAACAGTACCACTACTGGATAATTGGAAAGTCCCTGTGTGTCAACCTTTGTGCTTCGTGGCAAGGTAGACTAGCAGACATGCCCAACCTTTACTCACATTCGAGAAAACACTCCCAACAAGATTGCTTGCTCCAAAATCGAAGAGGCACCGTCCTCCGAATCTCGAGAGCCAGACTCCCAACATGACTACTTTCTCAAAATCGAAGAGAGGGTAAAGGAACAGTACCATTGCTGGATAATTGGAAAGTCCCTGTGTGTCAACCTTTGTGCTTCGTGGCAAGGTAGACTAGCAAACATGTCCAACCTTTACTCACATTCGAGACAACACTCCCAACAAGATTGCTTGCTCCAAAATCGAAGAGGCACCGCCCTCCGAATCTCGAGAGCCAGACTCCCAACATGATTACTTCCTCAAAAATCGAAGAGACACTGCTCTCCGAATCTCGAGAGCCAGACCCCCAGCATGATTGCTTTCTCAAAAATCGAAGAGGCATCGTTCTCCGAATCTCGAGAGCCAGATACCACAGACCACTTTTTCAAAGTGCTCTGACAGAGTTAAAACATGTGAAACTGACAGCTCCCACTACCGTGCTATGACCAAGCAGGGTAAAGGAATAGCATTACTACTTGTTGTTAGGGAGACTCCTATATATGTCGACCTCCATCCCCAACGGACAGGCAGACCTGCAAAAATGCTCAACCCTTCATCATATCTGAGAGGGCACTCCCAACGAAGCCTTTCGAAATATTCAGCTTTCTTTCCCCCCGATAATACCTCTGCAAACAAGCTATACTAGAGCAAGAATATCTCATATCATCAGGGTTAAAAGCAAGAGTATCCCATATCATGCTTTTTCCCTGTCTTTTCCTTTGGCCTTGTTTTTACCTGCAAGACAAGGAGAAAGAGAGCAATCAGTCAGCACTTGGAATCAAGCTTCCAGCCAGGAACTGACTGCCTGGAACCCTTTACCTGATTACTTACCTGGCATTGCTCTCGAGTACTCATCTTCAACATCTTATGTTTCCAGGGAAGATTCCGCATCTGCTTGAGGAACAGATAGGGCAAGTGCGAAGGATACAAGGAAGCATGTGGAGACAAGCGTAACAGCACACGTGCCGATACATCCATTACTCTGTCAAAAGCAAAAGTATCCCATATCAGCAGGGTGGAACGTACTCTAGATTTGATGGACTTGTTTTGACCCTCAAATTCTTCAGTCGGCCTTATACTCTGGAGGAAACCAGAAAACCCTCCAGCTCAGTTCAAGAATAAGCCTGTGGAAAGTTACTTCTTCAAAAGCAAAAGTATCTCATATCATCTCTTCTCATTTTTCTTCTCTTTATCCTTCATGTTGTTGCAAGATGGGGAGAAGGTGAACAATCAGTCGGAGCTCTGATTGCTTACCTTGTCTGTCACCTCTTTCAGCAGACCCCCTAGCTCGGCGACTTGGGGGACTCCTACTACATGGTTTGTATCGCGCTTGACCAAGCCTGAAACTACAAGTAAGCTTCAAGTGAAATTGATACATTACCTTGTGCATCTCCACCAGTTAAAGATACCACCCCTGGATGGAGGAAAAGTACTTCCAGAGAAGATGCCACATCTACCTATGAGACAGATAAGGCAAGTCAAGACGACACCACACTCCGATATTTAGAAGTTTCGTGATTACGAGATCATTCTCCCACAATATTTCCTAATGTCATTTGTACTAAATCATTCACTTGTACTCACTAAAGGAGAGCTTGAACCTATGTACTTGTGTAAACCCTTCACAATTAATGAGAACTCTTCTATTCCGTGGACGTAGCCAATCTGGGTGAACCACGTACATCTTGTGTTTGCTTTCCTATCTCTATCCATTTATATACTTATCCACACTAATGACCGGAGCAATCTAGCGAAGATCACAAAAAGCGACCGTTTTCGCTACCTAGGATCTATCTTGCAAGAGAACGGAGAATTAGATGGAGATCTCAACCATAGAATACGAGCTGGATGGATGAAGTGTAAGAGTGCATCCGGCGTGTTGTGTGACCGTCGTAGGCCACTGAAGCTCAAGGGAAAATTTTATAAGACGGCAATAAGGCCAGCGATGTTGTATGGCACAGAATGTTGGGCGGTGAAGCATCAACACGTACACAAAATGGGTGTAGCGGAGATGAGGATGCTTCGTGGGATGTGTGGGCACACGAGAAAGGATAAGATTGAGAATGAGGATATCCGAGGTAAAGTAGGAGTAGCCGAAATTGTAGGAAAGATGAGAGAAAATCGGCTCCGGTGATTTGGACATGTGCAAAGAAGGCCGACTGACGCTCCGGTTCGAAGATGTGACTACGGGACAGAGGTTCAGGGCCGAAGGGGTAGAGGAAGACCTAGGAAAACTTTGGAAGAGACTCTAAGAAAAGACTTAGAGTACTTGGATCTAACAGAGGACATGACACAAAACCGAGCGCAATGGCGTTCTAGGATTCATATAGCCGACCCCACTTAGTGGGAAAAGGCTTTGTTGTTGTTGTTGTTGTGGATTCGATACTCATCCCATAATTATTGTAATACTTTCAAACTCTTCCCCTTCTCCTTAATAATAATAAATTAAAAAGAAAATTCATAAGCTGTTAATCTCATTGGTCCTCTGATATCGAATGAGCTCTGCTTAACTGCTAGAAGTCTAATTTTTGTTGAAGTGTTTTACATCCATTAAGAAGTTTGTACCAAATAGAAAACAATAATGCTATTTATTTACTATTTAGATACACAAAACTAACGTCATTTTCTAAGACACTCTCTAAATAGCATTACTCGAGAGTACCCCCTTTCTCCTCACGCTGAATTTTTTCTTCACCACTAAAGGGTTCAACAAGAACTCTTGATCTCTAATATTGAGTGTTTGTCGGGATGTGAGTGAACAGTCATGTTGTATCCCAACTGCCATCATACTCACAATGATATTTTGGCATCTATTTATCCATAATTCTTTGACATGGTTATTTTGATTGATTGGAAAAACATTATAGCTCCGGTGCCGGCTCTGGTGGTCAAGTTGCCAAGGATGCTCTTGGAAACGACGTGCTTGCAGCTGAATGGCTTAAGACTCATGGCCCTGGTGACAGGACTCTCACACAAGGATTGAAGGTACTGATACATGTTACAGATGAAGCTCAATATCTTAAGACTATCATATCCTTATTGTAATTTGTATGAAAAGTTCAAGTCTGACTTCCAATTCAAGTAGCAGAATTATGGGACCATGAATTAATGATACTTTTATTTTGTGATCAACCATTCCCAAAATCAGATTGAGAAATTTGGGATGTATATCTTTGGAAGGTAAATTAATTTTGATTGTTTGCTGTGCTTGTCAGGGTGATCCTACATACCTTGTTGTGGAGAAAGATAAAACTCTTGCCACATATGCAATCAATGCCGTCTGCACTCACCTTGGCTGTGTCGTGCCATTTAACAGGGCGGAGAACAAGTTCATATGCCCCTGCCATGGATCCCAGTACAATGACCAAGGAAGGGTTGTCAGAGGACCTGCGCCTTTGGTGAGTTTATTTACACTTTTATCGACTCTTGCTAGTTCAAATTCTTCTTGATGATATATTAACCAAGTATGTGCCAAGTTTGGTAGCATAAGGTTGTAACTAAGGTGTTAAACTGATTGGTTTTATGATGAAGGCTAACCGATCATACAAAATTGCCATGTCCACAACAGTTTTCATACTGCAATTTGCATATATATATATATATATGCCGCATGCTGCATATGATAAAAGTTTGTTTCTTTACCTTCTTTCCGTTGGAACAGTCTCTGGCGTTGGCTCATTGTGATATTGATGATGGGAAGGTCGTGTTTGTTCCATGGGTTGAAACCGATTTCAGAACCGGCGAAGATCCATGGTGGGCTTAAATTCATAAAGCAAATCCTATGAAAATATGTAATTTGAAATGTTTCGCTATATCGTTGCTTCGTTCATAAACAACTTGTATCATAAGGTTCATGTTGGTTGAATTTGAAGCATATATGTACATATATGTGTTTGTGTGTGTACAAGGAGGACCTAATTATTTGCCATCTTCTGATCTTCTCTTTATGTATAATACTGGCTTTTGCCAAGTCTATTGGATTGTACTGTCTTGTAGTTGAAGGGTTCCTCTGCGCTGTTCCATTGGGATGGGATTAGGCCTAGCAAACGGGTCGTGTCTGTCGTGTTCGTGTCGTTTTCGTGTAACACCTGTTATCTTAACGGGTCGTGTCGTGTCACACCTGTTATGACCCGTTAAGAAAAATATTTTTTTTTTAAATTTGCACATACCACATATTGCCACATAAATATTACTTCAAAACATTAAAACATCTGTCATTTAAGTACTATAACTACACTTGAAAATAAGAGCCTAATAAAAAAATAATACATACACTACTAATCTATTACAAATATTAAATGTGCAAGGATATGCAAAATGAAAGAGTTTTTGTTTTTAAGGTTGTAAGTCTTTCTCAAAAGATTAAATCTCAGCCAATCCAAATGGTCATCAATTTTTTTTAATTTAATTTAATATATATAATTATATTATATAATTACTATAGTTTTTAGGGGTATAAAATTGTTAAATTAATATATATAATTATTATAGTTGATTCATACTTTTATTAAGTATATAACATAAGATTTTGTGATATCCACATCCACTAGTGTAAATATTTTAAATTGAAGATCGAATTCATTCTTTGTATTCATATATGGTCAAGGACTGTAGCTGTAAAAAATCATCAAAATCGGAGTTAAAATAACCATTAAATAGTGATTTTTCGTTTATAATCGTCGAAAAGTTTTGTCCCGTTACTTGATCTCTGAATGTTTGTTTTTTGTGATTTTTTGCTTATGTGATATCGAAGCATATACAAACAAGTTTAACTGTTGGGATCGTTGGAATTAGTTTCGGAGAATTCGTATCCCATCAAAACAATAGATTGACTAACACTTAGGCCTCGTTTGGCACGCCGTATAAAGCATCGGATAGGATAAATAATACGGGAGCACTTGTTTGGTGCACTATCGTACTAAATAAGCACCCGCTTAAATTTTATACGGTTGACATCGTACTATTAAAACACCACAAAAGCTCGGGATAATTAGTCGGGGCGCTATCCCCTCCATCTTCACGACCGCCACACCAAACCAACTGCGTCCGTGCTGCAGATGTCCTGCTCCTGAACTTCTTCAAGCATCGGATCCACATGCTGGTAGTCTAGATCCAGATATGGATCCATTTCTACGACCTGAGTTCAGATCCGGATTCTCCATAGCCTTTAGGTTCGAGAGCAACCTCGCCATCCTCCCTGCTCACCTTGGTCTCTCGGTCCTGGAGCTTGCTCGCAGACCTCGCAGGGGCTAGATGCAGGGTGATGAGAGTCGCAGTTGACGCAGAGGAAGACGGAGTCGAAGCGACAAAATAGAGTTGTCGTCGCCGGGGAAGAAGAATAAGGGAGAGAGAGGGAGGGAGTTTGGGGGTGCCGCGGAGAGAAGCGGGGAAGAATTATTTGGGATGCTTTTGCAGCTGGGGAAGAAGAAGGAAGAGAGAGGGAGGGAGTTTGATGGGTGCAGAGAGATTTGCGGAAAAAAAAAAAAAAGATGATTTCACTTTTTTTTTAAAAGTTTTATTCCTCTTATCTGCTATAATACCAATTTTAAGTTTTATTCATCTTATCTGGTATAATACCAAACACAGTATAAATAATACGATCATTAATCCGATACTGCACCAAACGCTCGACTAATTTAGTCAGTACTATCCGGTGGCTATTTATCCTATCCGACAGAAATAGTCAGTACAGTCCGAGCTGCCAAACGAGGCCTTAGAGTTTATTTATACTTTCATTAAGTATAACATAAGATTTTGTGTTATCCACTTGTGTAAATATTTTAAATTGAAGATCGAATTCATTCTTTGTATTCATATAAGGTCAAGGAGTGTAGCTGTAAAAAATCATCAAAATCGGAGTTAAAATAACCGTTAAATCATGATTTTTTGTTTATAACCGTCGAAAAGTTTTGTCCCGTTACTTGATCTCTAAATGTTTGTTTTTTGTGATATATTTGCTGATGTGATCTCGAAGCATATACAAACAAGTTTGACGGTTGTGATCGTTGAAATTTGTTTCGGAGAATTCGTATCCCATCAAAACAATAGATTGACTAACACTTAGAGTTTATTTATACTTTCATTAAGTATAACATAAGATTTTGTGGTATCCACTTGTGTAAATATTTTAAATTGAAGATCGAATTCATTCATTGTATTCATATAGGGTCAAGGAGTGTAGCTGTAAAAAATCATCAAAATCGGAGTTAAAATAACCGTTAAATCATGATTTTTCGTTTATAACCGTCCAAAAGCTTTATCCCGTTACTTGATCTCTAAATGTTTGTTTTTTGTGATTTTTTGCTGATGTGATCTCGAAGCATATACAAACAAGTTTGATGGTTGGGATCGTTGAAATTAGTTTCGGAGAATTTGTATCCCATCAAAACAATAGATTGACTAACACTTAGAGTTTATTTATACTTTCATTAAGTATAACATAAGATTTTGTGGTATCCATTTGTGTAAATATTTTAAATTGAAGATCGAATTCATTCATTGTATTCATATAGGGTCAAAGAGTGTAGCTGTAAAAAATCATCAAAATCGGAGTTAAAATAACCGTTAAATCATGATTTTTCGTTTATAACCATCGAAAAGATTTGTCACGTTACTTGATTTTTGAATGTTTGTTTTTTGTGATTTTTTGGTGATGTGATCTCGAAGCATATACAAACAAGTTTGACGGTTGTGATCGTTGAAATTTGTTTCGGAGAATTCGTATCCCGTCAAGTTTAATGGTGTATGTGTGTGTATATATATATATATTAAGTAGATATAAATCTATTTATTTTGTATGTATAATTGACTGGTACACAGAGTAGTACATCACGTGTCATTATAAAAATTGTGGGAAATATCATGTGTAATAAAAAGTTAATAACTTAAAAAAAAATATTCTCACCACTGCACTTCTATTAATTTTCATTTTTCCCTCTCTTTTTTGTTTCCTTTTCAACTTTTCATATAATTTTCACTTTTCCCTCCACCCTATCCATCAATCTTTCCCTAATTCCCTCTCTTTTTTGTTTCCTTTTCAACTTTTCTTATCATTTTCATTTTCCCTCCTTTTTTTCTTCAAAAAGGGCGGCATTGCAGGAATGGAATGGATCAATTATGGAATCAAAATTCAAATCAATGGATGCATACATATTAATTAATAATTTTTATAATTTTTATAATTCAAAATTTAATCTATATATTATTATAGTTAATTTAATATATATATATATATATAGATATTTATTATAGTTTTTAGGGGTATAAAAATTGTTAAATTAATATATATAATTATTACAATATTTTTTTAGGGTTATAAAATTATAAAATTAATATTCTGCTTATCGTGTATCGTGTTACCCACGTGTATACTTGAATCAACCTGTTATCTTAACAGGTGCTTATCAGGTTACCCAATAACGATCCGATTCGTTATCGTGTCGACCCGAACACCTGTTAATTTCGTGTCGTGTCGTGTCGGGTTATTGGGTCGTGTCAGGAATTGTCAGGCCTAGATGGGATAGTTTAGTTGCGTCCCTGGTCCCTAACTGTTATAGACTCAAACTTTATGTATTTTAGATTTTTGATTGAAGTCCCTCTCCTGCTATCTAATTGATATAATAATAAAATAGATGCAATAATACCAAAAAAGACAAAACCGTTTTTTGTTTTTTGTATTTTTTTTTTTTGCTTTCATTTAAACTACCAATTTAATTATTCAAAATTGCTTATGGGTTTTGATAAAAAAATAATAATAATAATTTTTCATGGGTGCATTCTAGATTATAAAAAAAAAAGGCGATTTTATTTTTAATTTTTATAAAATGAGTACATTTATATAATAAAATTTGGCTACATTTTATATATAAAAAATTGGTACATTTACATAAAAACGTGGGTACATTTTATATTAAAAAAAAAAACAAAGGCACATTTTAGATTAAAAAAAAAAGATTTTACATTAAAAAACGGGTACCTTCGACATAAAAAAAATGGTACTTACAAAAAATAGGGATGCATTTTACATATAACAAAGTGGTACATTTGTAAAAAAAATGGGTACATTATAAATAAATTATGTGTAACATCCCACATCGCCCAATGGGGTGGATCCTGTAAGCCTCATATATATATTCCCATCTATTTGGTATCAAAGCCAATCCCTGGCTTGAAGTGTGTCGACGAAGACGTCGGGCCCCTAAGGGGGGTGGATTGTAACATCCCACATCGTCCAGAGAAGTGGATCCTGTAAGCCTTATATGTATATTCTCATCTTTACCTAGCACAAGGCCTTTTGAGAGCTCACTGGCATCGGAGTCGAGCTAGGGCCAGAGCATTCCTAGAATAGGTGATCCATTGGGAAGTTCTCGTGTGAGTTCTCAGAAACAAAACCGTGAGGGTGTGTGTTAAAACCCACCCCCATTCTATTTAAAAATGTTTTTTTTAAGTTCTTAATTGGTGAGCCAAGGGGCCCACCCCTCTTATTTTTGTATCCCCGTGAACCCCCATTCCTCCTTTCTTCTTCTTTTTCGTGTTCTGTCTCTCCCCGTAGCTCTCTCTCCCTCTCTCCCTCAACCTCCCGCATCCCTCTCTCCCTAAAACTCTCGTCTCTCTCCCTCCCCCTGGACTCGCGAGGACCTTAGCACCATCAGGAGAGACTCCCCACGAACCCGGGACTCCCCCTGCCCGCGAGACCGACGGCACGGAGCAAAGCTCCGGCGAGTTTTTCTTCCATTTTCCCGTTGGGTAGGTTTCAAATCTCTCACTCTCGTACCTAGTTTGTGGTTTGGTTGTGATTTAGAAGCTTGAACCTTACCTTTTTACGTAGGTTGTGCTTCGGAAACGTTTTGGGGTGAGCACACCCGTTTTCCGGCGAACCCGTGGACTTTGGGAGCTTTTTTCCGGTCACCTCCGACCGAGTTACGGTGTTTGGAAGGTAGAAATCTCTTCCTCTCTCTTTGTTCTTCATTTTCGTACTTAGATCGGAGCTCGAAGCTCTAGTTTTCAGGTGACCGGAGCTGTAGCAGCTCCGGCCTTCTCTCTCGGCAAGCCAGGCCAGCCGGCCTTCCTTTTCCCTTCCCTCGGGCCTTAAGCCCATTAAACCCCAAACCTTTTTCTTTTATTTTTATTAGCTTATTTTTTTAAACCCAAAAATGGGCCTTGGGCCGGTGGCTTTTAAAAAAAAAAGGGCTTAAAGCCCGGTTTTTCTTAATTTTTTTTATTTAGGCCTTAAGGCCTTTGTGATTTTGGGCCCGTAGGTGTGTGTGTGTGTATGTGCATATGTTTGGGCTTAAGCCCAAACCCATTTTTCCTAACCCTAAACCCTTTTAACCCAAAAACCTCTAGGTTCCCAAAACCCATTAAAAACCCTAAACCCATCTAATCCCAAATCCCCTATTTTAATTTAATTCAACTCAATATATTAGAAAATCCTTTTATTTATTAATTATACTTTTGTGCTTAGGTAAAGTTGCTATTAAGGAAATTCGTAATCCTGATTCGCGCGATTCTTCTGCTAAGGAATATTTGTGAGTGGACCCCTTCTAAAATTACATGATTTTATAGTAATTGCATAAATGATTAGCATGCCTACGAAATTTGTGAATTGATTTATATCAATCATGTTTATTGAATATATTGATTTTCGTCTCGTGTTTTTGTGAGGAATAAATTGTTAGCCTATTTTGAGCTATATTTTAATATATCGTATTTTCTATAAAAACCATGAACTGGTAGACTATCCGATGGATGACGATAGGATGCTAGAACATGTTTTTGAACCCCTCTTTATAGTATAGACGATGATCGGTAACCTATGCTATGAAGTGGTTATTTAAGAGAGACGTAACTATTTGTGTGTACCTAGTGGACACTATGCCGCCTGGGGCGAGGATCTGGTGTTGGCATGTAGGCCGGGAGAAATAATCCCTAGCGAAAGGCTGAGGGACACGGAGACAGGCATTGGGCCAGGAGGGAGTTATCTCTGGCTACGGGCACAGAGACTGAGGTGCAGGCATTGGGCCGGAAGTTATATTTATTCAGTGATCTTTCTAGCAGCACATCGCGTTTACGAGACGATTTATGATACGTTTATTGTTTTGATTTCTGCGATGATATTCCGCTATATATGATTTTTGAGATATTTGGCATGCTAGGATTTCCATTAAATCCATCACTTACTATGCTAGTAGTTTTCACTATTAAACTTTGGGGGTTAGTATGTTGATAATTGTTTTATTATTATTATATCTAAATAAACTTGGTCCACTCACCTTTGTTTTGCGCCCCCATTCAGGACTTAGAATCAAGGCACCTAATCCCGGCGTGAAGACACTTCTGCAGCAGCATCTTCGGATCCTCTCGATGTAGGACCCACTTCTTTATTCATTAAATTTTATCTAAATTCTTTTTAGTGATTATGTTTAGTTGTATGCTCTGAGCACGTTCCTAAAACTTTTAACTCTTAGTATTTTAAATTTCTAACCCTTATTTATTTCTTATTCTTAGCTTTTGTATCAATTAATGGCTTTCGTCACCCCCGGGTGTCGGCCAGCACGTGTCGGTCCTGGTATTCGGGGAATATCAGGGTCGGGGCGTGTCAGTGTGGCCGAGACCTAAAATGGACAATATCGTGCTACAACGGAGTCGAGCCCGGGATGTGGTGGGGGTCCAGGCCGGGTGTGACATTATGGGTACAAATAAAAGGTTACAAAAATTATGAGCACAAATAAAAGTTTAAAAATAAGGACAAAAAGAAATAATATTTGGGTACAAATTAAAATTTAAAAGAAAATTGGTATAATTTAAAAAATGGTTGCAAATTAAAAATGGGTACAAACTAGAGATAGAAATATATGATAAAAAATTTAGCCATAAATATCAAATGTAACATTTCTATCACTAAATAAATATATTTAAAAATAAAACTTAATTATCTTGACATGTAAATATTTTGTTTTTTAATAATTAATGGCGTTTATTAAAACCGAAGGATTTTGATCAAAATTTGAAAAGGAATAAGGTTTTAATTAATGGAGTAGAAAAAATAAGGATGAGAACCTAATTTCTCCTTTTACAAAATTTAGAATTTATACCAATTAAATGAAGCAGCAGGATTTTGTAAATATCCACGAGAAGCGTTCCTTATGATATTAAAAGAAGTTCTTACTAATGATAAAAAATGAGCTTTGAATGGCAGAGCTTTGAATTAGCCATTCCTGATCATATTTCGCCCAAAATTAAAGAAAATATAGGAAATCTGTCTTTTCAGAGCTATCGTCCCACCAGAAAACATATTATTGTGATAGGTCCAATTATTGGTAAAAAATATAGTGAAATTACATTTTCTATTCTTTTCTCAGACCTTGCTACTAAGAAATATGTGCACTTCTTAAAATATCCAATGTATGTACCCAATAAGAAATATGTGCACTTCTTAAAATATCCCATGTATGTACCCAAGAATAGGAGAATGGATCAGATTTATCTCGACGGGAGAAAAAAATTATAATGCTATAGCAGCAGATATATTAAGCAAAATAATACGAAAAGGGAAAAAAGGGGGGGGGGGGGTGTTGTTACCAAGTAATCATAACGGATGCATCGTATAGACGTCAAATGGCTGATATTATCCCTCAAGAATTGGAACTTCTTGTTTAGGTCTTTTTTTCTTCTTTGCATTTGTTATTTTGGCACAAATCTTTTTAGTTCTTAAAAAAAAACAGTTTGAGAAAAATCAATTGTCCAAAATGAATTTTTTAGATCTGTGAATTTATCAACATCAAGCTCTAAAAAATAAACGAATTTTTGTGAGAATTATGTATGATAAAAACTATGATTTTTTTTTCTTATGATCAACAACTAGAAGATGATAGATAGTATATAACTTAAGACTACCCGTCTGTGTATTTTGATGACCCTTACCTGTCATTGGCTTTCTAGCTTATGCATCTCTCTTTAAATATGTAGTTATCTCCCGGATGCAACTAATGCATATATTAGATACACTTCACATGTCTCTGAGATTCATAGAGGCATACCAATATTTTCTGGCAATCTCATTCTTATTCAACTAATGCTTCACTGAGGAGCTGTTACAACTTACATCCGTATACTTAAAAAGGAAAATGATTACTTGATAGGAGCATTATCTTTCAAACTTAATTTGCCTCTAAAACTAGTTTACAACAGTCATATATAAATAAGCCTTGTAGTTACAACAAAGCTCACTCTAAAGATCCTACGTTACTCGGTATCGAAATATCTATTAATATATCTATAAATTCGATCATCGATATTTTTATGAAGATCAAATAGTTAAAACCTTGTGTGTGACATGTTTTTCTTTTTGTTCACAACCAATGACATGTTTGCATCATGAAAAATGCTATAGATAGTAGATACTATATAACTCGACCGTTTTAAGAATCCCATGAAGTATTAAATGGAGTATTACCAATGTGAATGTGGAAGTGGATGAGAGAGAAACAGGCGCCGTGACCGCAAAGTCAACGCCCTCTAAATTGTGAACGCAGAAACATCCCTTTTCATGGACTTTCACTCCTTTCTGTCTTTTTATGGAAACCCAAATAACTGGCCATAAACGTCCACTCCTCTTCAAATTCGAGCTTTTAAATTATTCTTCTTTAATTTTTCAACTTTTTTTTTAATTTTCTGTTGCGATTATTGAGATGTTTTCCAGGGAAACTAAAAGCGGTTGACATTTGATTTTGGTTATTGAGTTGTATTGGATTGGATTATTATCTCATTGCGATTCCTGAATCCTAACGACTTTGATGAATGAATGAATGCATGCATGCAACGCCGGATGCCACAACGCCAGAAAAAGTTAAACGCAAACCTAGGATTTGAGTTTTACACGTGCAACCAAACACCCGCGAGTTCTTATTTCTGGGTTTGCACAGCTGACGGCTCATAGGATTCCAGTCTTGATAGAAATGGGCCTTTTTTCCTCATTGGATATGTAAGATACTACAGAATCAAATTGCACGTAAATTTCAGATTCTGATAAAACAATCCACAGAGTCACAGTCCATTCCATACATATCAAATCCCACCCACCTTCTTCCAAGAGTAAGTTTCTATCTCTCTCTCTCTCTCTCTCTCTCTCTCTCTCCCCTTTTGTGGATAAAGCTATGGTTTTGCATGTTTATGAAAGATAATGGTTAAAGAAAGTCAAAGGTGAGTGCTTGGTTTTTTGTTGCATCCACTAACCTGTAACGGGTTTGTTTAGATTACAACTTTTGTTGCTTCTTGCATCATAGAATTAAAATTTAAGATATTGGGAATATCATATATTGTTTGTTTTCACCAAGAGATATCCTAAATTAGTCTAGTTCACGGTGGAGGGAAATCCTAATATGAGTGTTTAAGAATGATGACACATTGTCATATTTAACTGATCTAACTCGCATATGTGTACATTGTTGTTCTATCTTACAATGAAACTTGTAGCGAAAAGTCTACAAATTCAATTTTGACGTTCGAAATAATTTATAGATAAAGATGGACCAATACTTAGTTAAATGTCTAATGCCTTCTCGACAAGATTGAGCAGAAACTTTGTTGCCAGAGCAGCAAATTTAAGATGAATAGCTGGAGATAATCATTGTAAACTAGCCATTGATGAATAATTTCCAAAAAAACGACTTCTAATCATGTGGGCTATGATATATTGCTGTGCTAATTTGCCATGGGCATTCGCTATGTAGGGAGAGCTGGTTGAAAGGAAGCAGTAATGGCAAGCCCTGATGCACCCCCACCAAAGCTTGAGGTTTGCTGCCCTTTCTTTTGTTTCCTTTACGCTACAACGAATTTGTTGCACCCAAGTTCGAATCCGCCTCCGGATTAGCGTAGAATCAATTCCTTATAAGGATTTGTTCTCTAATTTTAGGGGAAGTATGCTGCAATGGTAGTGTGTTGGTTTCTTGGAAATGGATGCCTCTTTTCGTGGAACAGCATGATCACAATTGTAGATTACTATGTTTACTTGTTCCCGGTAACTGCCCGAATTAATCAATTTTTGTTCTCACTATTTCTGTTAGTTCATAATCTCCTGTATTTGCTTTTGAATCATGTGAAAGCAGGCAGTGTGTTTGGACAGTTTGTTACATTTGAAGTTAGATTAAATGCCTCATCACTTGAGTTTTGTTTCCTTTTTTCCCGGGTGCAGTGGTACCATCCATCGAGGGTACTTACAGTGGTATACCAGCCATTCGCAGTTTTAACGATCATTGTACTGTCATACCATGAGGCGAAGATCAATACGAGGAAGCGAAACCTGTTAGGATACATTCTGTTTTTCCTAAGTTCTCTGTTGGTGCTAGTTGTAAGTTCCCTTCAAATCTCCAAAGACTATATTTTCAGTTTACTTTTTAAGTTCACAAAATGTTAGCATTGGTTAAGCCTTTAAAATTTTCTTCATTCTGGCACAGTTGGATTTAGCCACATCCGGGAAAGGAGGTCTTGGAACTTTTATCGGAATTTGTGCAATTAGCGCTGCCTTTGGAATTGCAGATGCTCATGTGCTAGGAGGAATGGTTGGAGACCTCTCTTTCATGCCAGGAGAGCTCATCCAAGTCAGTATTGTTTCTTTCCACAATTTCACGTTCGGTGCTTAATATTTGTTTTCCTTCGTGTTTACGAAGTCGTTATAAATTTACGAGTTTCTCTTATTTCAAACTTTTCAGTCTTTCCTTGCTGGTTTGGCTGCCTCAGGAGCTCTAACCTCTGCTTTGAGGTTGATTACAAAGGCGGCCTTTGAGAATTCCCAAAATGGTCTTAGAAAGGGAGCCAGTAGGTTTTTCAGTTCTCAGTTTTTCATATTTTGTTGAACATTTTACTGTTTTCTTTTGGACCTCTAACTAAAGACTCTTTATTTTTCACTGTCCACTGCAGTTTTGTTCTTTGCCATCACTTCATTCTTCGAGCTTCTCTGCATTCTCCTCTACGCTTTTTCTTTTCCGAAACTGCCAATTGTTAAGTACTATCGTTCTAAGGCTGCTTCCGAAGGATCTAAAACTGTTTCAGCTGACCTTGCCGCCGGTGGCATCCAAACATTGGCTGAAGCAACAGTATGTAATTTTGTCCAATATTTGCTTACAAAGTTTTCCAAGAATTCATGTTCTAATGTTCTGCAAAAAAACACCGCAATTTGAAGCAGGATGAGGAGAATCCTAGAGAACCTAATCGACTTGGAAACAAACAGTTATTGCTTCAAAACATTGATTATGCACTTGACATATTTCTAATCTATACGCTCACTTTGTCAATTTCCCCCGGATTCTTATCAGAAGACACTGGATCTCACAGTTTGGGAACATGGTACGTAGTGAACATAATCTATCAAATGTTTGCGTCTCAGATCTTACCAGTGCCCCTTGAACTTATGTCTTGCTTTCGGTTTTCCATCCCTGACTTTCAATTTGGTCTTTTGATCCCCATATCTTTTAGGGAGTTTTAACAAAACACTTCCGGTACTGTTCACTTTTAACCAAAACCCACATTTATACTTTTCTCTATTACTATTCACTATACCTTTAAAAAGGGCTTTTCATTAAAAAGGAAGTTTTTTTTTAGACTTTTTGATAGTTTTCCTTATCTTTTAAGATGTGCTAATAATTTCACTCACCATCAAATTTATCGCAATTTCCGTTAGTTTTCCCCTCATTGAATGGACGAAAGTAACACTCAATTTACAGAAAAATTGACAGATTTGAAGGTATGGGGGCATATCCGATCCTAGTAAATGATTAATTAGGGATCCTCCGAATGAAGTTGAAAGTTCAAGAGGCAAATCGGAATAGGGAACTAATCTTAAGAGGCATTGTCAAAATTTTACCTTTCCCTTATGTTCCATTCAGTTCTATGCTTGTATGAATGCACATGCTTTTTCTTCGTCAGGTATGCACTTGTTTTGATTGCACTGTACAATGTGTGTGATCTCATCGGAAGATACATTCCGCTAGTGAAATTCCTGAAGTTGGAATCGCGGAGAGGGCTCATGACCGTGATTCTTTCGCGCTTCTTACTTGTCCCATGTTTCTACTTCACAGCCAAGTATGGTGAACAAGGCTGGATGATCATGCTCACATCCTTCTTAGGTTTAACCAATGGTTACCTCACCGTCTGCGTCCTTACTTCAGCACCTAAGGGCTACAGGGTTTGTGAACTTCATTTTTCTAAAACCTAACAGTTTTTTTCGAGTTGAAAGTAAAGACTTGTGGGATTTTTTCGGGTTTGCAGGGGCCGGAGCAAAATGCTTTGGGAAATCTTCTGGTGTTGTTCTTGCTTGGAGGTATACTAGCAGGGGTGTTACTTGACTGGTTGTGGCTTATAGGCAAGGGCTGGTAAAGGATAGATTTTTCAGTGTGATCGTTATTCGAGGTGGTACACCACGTGTTTCTATAAAAATGGTGGATTATGTGTGTTAAAAGGTTAATAACTTAAAAATTAAAATTTTTCACCACTTGCATAAAAACATACGGTGTACCATCCGTATTTCTGTCACAACTAAAAATTTCTCCTGGTAAAGGATGGATATGGTATTAGCTCACTTTGAAGATTGTGATTTTTCAATGGTCATGATTTCCAGGAGAAAATATGCTGGATTTATGATTCTTTTTTTATTGGTGATAGTAAGAAAACGATGGAGTTTTTTATTTTTTTTATTTTTCTCACAAGACATTTTTAGGAAGGAGGGAAGTAAGTCATTGCTTTTGTATTGTATTTTGGGACTAGTGAACTGCAATACATGTACAGTAACAATGTTTTTTGAGGAAATTGGGAATAATAGGGATTGGTTCCCACTTCACACTTCCCAATTGTGTGACATAAAATTTAACTCGATCCGTTATATAATAATCTTTTTGTATGTTTCTGCATGTTTATTATTAGTCGTTCTACACAAATGATAAATGCAATTGCGCCACTAAGGGTTGGTTAAGTTGGTAAGAATTGTTTTCTTCGTTAGACCAAGGTTTAGATTTAAGTTCGGTTGCTGATAATTCCTCTTGGTAAGCGATGAAGACCAAAAAATGGCTAAAACTCACTTTATAAATCATCAAAGAGATTTGTAGTATGCTCTATCTCTAGATAGGTCAGCCTTCCCTTCGTCTAAACTTTTTGTTTACAAAAAAAATAAAATAAAATAAAAGCAATTGCATATAAAACGTATCCATTTTCCGTTCTTTTCTCCTCTCTCTCTCCATTCGCCACTTTTTATCTTCCGTGTCCGGCTCTCAATCTCTTCTCTGAGTTCTCTCCCTCTTTCCCCTTCTTCCTCTATATTTCCTCTCCGGCTCTCTCTCTTCCCCTCATTTCCAAGTTGAAGAAAAATGATTCGACCAAGTCAAAACCGATCAAACCGACCATATTATCCAATGCCAACGCATTCGCTTTTAGTCATGTGGAGCATCTCCATGGAGATGTCAAAAGATAAAAGTCAAATACTATTTGATGAATGAAGTTGCAACGTAAGTTTTTTTGTTCATCCAACTATAATGTTTTTTGTTATAATAATATTTGTAGGATTCATTTTTAAAATAAAATCAATTAAAATAAAATTTCATGATTTATTGTTGATGCATTAATGAGTTTCACACAACAAAACATTTAAAAAAAAAATTAATTAACAGCATCTTTTCTCATATCTTAAAATTTGGCAGCAAAGAATTCTTATGTCAATCCACGTAAAGTTGGTATATCCGTTAGAACTCCTTTTACATTCAAATTTAATTATGTAGCATTCGACTTAATATTTATCATCTACACTACCATTCCACACGACTAAACCCTTTCAAAATCAATTTTCCATTTCCATAGGAGAGTGGATGGATTTGCCATTGTCACACAATATGAAGTTTGTGTGGTTAATTAAGAAATGTTTAACGAAAGTGGAGATTGCACAAAGATGAAATAGTTTATAGTATTTGTCCAATAAACCAAACCAAAATTGAACCCCGAACACGATACTCAATGTAAACACAAAAACATTTATCCAATGGAGGACAAAGACAATCATTCATCCGCAATTCGCTCCCTATAACATGTGAAACTGCATTTTCATCCTCCAGATTCCAAAAACAATTTATAAATTAATCCATTTCTAGTTCTTCCTCAATTAACAATGTCCTGGGTTTTATAATCCAAAATTATTGGGTCCAAAATTTTGCATTTACTATACGACCAACATACTCAGTTTCGGGGAGTTTCTATGTTATAAATGAGCATTGGGCACCCCCCCTCTTTCTTTATTTCTCTTGCTCCTTTCCCTTTGGGTTCATAAATCCCAAATGATTTACCATTAATGCAACTCCAGAAATTCCCAGTACCATGAACAAAATCAATCAAAATGATATTTAATGCAAATGATTTACCATTATAGCCATTACTCTTGCTCCCATTCACTCAACGTCTTTTCACCTAAAAACCCCAAGTCCCAAACAATGTTTACCATACTTTCCCTCCGTTCACAAATTCCCTTGAGAAACTTCAGAATGTCTGCATGACGGTATTTTAAAACAATCATACACCTCGTCCATGAGCGGTAGGTTTCGGGTTCGAGACTTGAGAGCAGCCTCTCCATAAATGGGGGTAAGACTAGCCGACATTCACCTCTCCCAGACCCTGCGTAAAGCGGGAGCCTTGTGCACTAGGTACGACATTTTTATACACTTCGCTCGATTGAAGGAGTGGGAGCTCCACTTCTTGTAGTTCTACTGTACGATTCTAGATTTAGTGGGCAATTCAAAGACGATCTTGGCGGAATTTTGGGACTCTGTTGACAAGACCTCCGCTTTTGGAACTTCTCATGTGACAGTCGTATAATTAGCTTAAGACACTGTTACTTTAGGGTCCCAATTTCACATAAGTTCGTCTTCCGTGATTAACTTAAAATACAACAAAACCGCACTAGCATCCCGTGTAATAAGTAACATTCTTCCCCACCTGAGTAACTAATTTAAGCATCTCCAAAGCAGTTATCAAATTTTCTCTCTAAAAGTGTCCTTTCCTAACCTATATACCACATAGCACTCATATGTTATTAAAAAAAAATTCACTTCAACCAACCCCTTATTAGTTAAATTCTGGATTTTGGCAGAAAGAAGAGGTTACAAATCGCAGAGGTAAATAAAGAAATGTGGGTAAATAAAATAAGACCTTCCCTGCTGTACCACTACAATTTTGACTACAATTTGGAAACCGAGCTGAAATTTTTACAGTGGGCAAAATGACAAAAACAACCCAACAGCCCCGTATTGTCCACTAGCATCACGTGACCCGACGCGACAGGGACACAACCAAAAAATTGGGCAAAACCACACCCCCGGATTCCCTTAGACAAACAGAGACGCCCAAATGATCAGGGGCAGGATCGGAAATAACAAAATGGACGGCGATGATGCGGCGAACCCTTGCCCCTTCTCGATCTGCAGCGAATCGACGGCAAGCGGCATGTTCTCCTGGTCCGGGCTACACATGTTCTCGTGCGGCGGGTGCGCACTGTACATTATGGCTCGCAGAACGGCGGAAACGGTCGGAATGTACGCCGTTTTGTTCCGGGCGAGGAGCCACGTCAGCCCCATGAGCTGGCAGTCACGGTTGAACATCTTGTTCGCTCTCTCGCTTGTGCTCCTGTCCCCCGCCGTTCCGTTCTTGCTCCCTCCCTTGAGCTGTAATTAAATGGCAAGTCAGAGGGCATTCTGATAGTTTAAAAAAAGAACCATTTTTTATACCTTCTGGACAGCGCCAAGGCACTTGGTGCAGCCGGAGTACGAAGAGTTGCGGCAGTTCTTCTCGAGATTCCTGAGGGCGGCGGTGGGGGTGGCGTTGTGGAACCCTTGCGACACGTTGAAGGCGGCGGGGCAGCTGAGGGATCCGATCTGGTGAAGCCGGATTCCGCAGAAGCACAGAACGGCGTCGCAGCTGGCGTTGGGTTGAGGAATCCGGATGTTCCGGTTGACGAGCGAGGACTGCAGCGAGTTGACGCACTTCTGCGAGTCGTCCGGCATCATCGGCTGGTCGAGCACCGCCGACGGAGCCGGAGCCGAGGAGGGGAGCTCAAGGGCTGATCTGGCGTGGGCGGCGAAGAGCCAGGCGGCTAGAACAGGGCAGCATCGGCTCCGGTCGAGGTTTCGGCCGCATGCTTGGCTGACGCCGCCGAAGAGCTCAGCGGAGAGGTCAAGGTGGCAGGTCTGGATAGGGTTCTGGGTTGGGAGGGCCGGGACAGTGTTGGGAGTGGAGTTTTCCCCTGGTTTGAGCGGCTGGGGGTTACCGGTCACAGGTTCGGCGAGTAGGCCGGCGAAGGAAATGTGGAAGCTGGATGTTAATAAGAGGAGGAGGTAGAATGTGAGAGAGGAGGTGGGAAGAAATGATGACATTTCGGAGTAAAGTTGTTTGTTTTGGAGAAAAATGATTAAAGGTAAGGACTTTGAAATCTGGTTTTGTTTTTTGTTTGAGAAAAGTCACAACTTTATGGTTTGTTTTTCGAAATTATGAAATGGGAAAAGTTGGAAAAAGAACAAAAAAACAAGGAAAGGAAGAGATCCTGAAAATCTTCAGAGGCGAAGAAAGGCTGCACTTTCTCTCTCCTCCTCGAACCTAAACAGAAGTAAAGCCACAAACTTTGAACAGAGATTAGAGTGAGAAGTGGACTTAGTAGAAACCCAGATGAAAAGACTAGTTTTCTTCTTCTTCGGTTTCTTTATCTCTCTCTAGAAGAGGGAGTTTATCTATCTAGAAATGGTGTGGTGTGATACTGATGGGAACCGTGAGCTCTCGATTTATGCAGAGAGACACTCTGTGTACTGTACTGTGAGTGTGGAGTTCACGCAGCAAAGTGGGCTCTCAAAAATTTGGATTATACAATATTATAAAAGAGTACTCCTTTTGGGTTCAATAATTTTATAAGATTAGAGAACAAGGGGGGTCCATGAAAAATAGAAGATATTCGTTTGACGGAACCCTAGAGAGAGAGAGAGATGGTAGTAGCACTGGGTTTTTGCATGATAGAAAAGGCTGTATAAAGATTTGGAAGGATGTGGTGTGTTTTTCCTTTTCATTCTCTATCCTCCTCAAACAACTGACAAGTGCTCTCACTCTTTTTTCATAATTTTGAGTGATTGACGAAATGGCTAATTGGCTATATAGTTTTTTTTTTTTTTTTTTAATATTACTCTTCAGTTTTCGATCTTCATTCTCATCTTCTAATGTTGTGTAATGATGAAAATCGTTAACTTTTAGTTCACTATTTAATGATTAACTCTTCAAAAAATTAATCAAATTAAAAATCGTCTAACCGTTACATTAATGTTATTAAACTTTTAGTATTTAACTAAATAACATAATTAATTTATTAATTGAATAATCGTTAGATAACTAAACGATTAAACATGAGTTTTATTCACACTCCAAGTATGAAAAATATTTACCATCCTAAAAGAGGAAAAAACAAAGTCTTTGTCTAAAGAAATGCCTTGAGAAATGATGGATGTATAGGACCTTTTAATGAGATAGTGCTTTTTTCAAATTTGGTTAATTTTAAGTAGAGCTGTTCTTTAAAGGATGTCATATATAGAAAACAAATGGGTTGAATCATAATGCTGCAAGATGAGAAAAGTCAAGTCGGTAATATGAGGATTTTCAAATGAGAAGGTTAGCACTCTTCCATCTTAAAATTGGTACTCTCACCTTAACTCAAGTAGAGAAAATTATATAGCACGTAAATGTATACGTATATTGATGAATTAATGACTGGTTATGCATTAAAGAATTTTGAGAAATTTAATGAGTGAATTAATTTGAGCCACTATATAGATGTATAGTAGCATAACTCCTGAAGCAAAGATTTCCTTTGTTGCTACCAAAGGTCATGAGGACGTATATCAACAAAGCAACGAAGGACTGAGCCAAGTGAATCACATTTTGAGCTAATGAGATCTTATTTAGTGTTATAAAATATAAACCAAGCAACGAAGGACTGAGCCAATTTAGTCATTCTTCCTATTCATATGGGTAATGCTAGGGCCGGAGATCAAATTTGTAGACAAAATTTGCAAACTGATTTGTTATCAATAGAAATGGGCATGTATATCCCTGTTAAATAATAACTCAATCATCAACTTTCATACCATTTAGTTTACAAAATTTTTTCTACAATTTATTTTTATTTTTATTAGTGACACATTATTTAGTTTATAAATTTTATTTACAAATTTAATTTTTCTAATATTACCCAAATGTAAAATTAAGATAGCCATAGTTAGGCCCCGTTTGGGATTGAGGTGATTTTAAAAAAAACCACTGTGAAAAAAAGCTGAGGGTCATTTTTGTGTTTGGTAAACTGAAAAAAAAATGACTTATTTTGGAAGCTGCTGTGAGAATAAGCTGAAAATCAAAGGAAAAGCTGAAGCTGCTATTTGCTACTTTGAAAAAAAGCCAGTTTTTTCAAAGTACACGGAGCTACAGTGCTCCTTTAATGAAAAGACACACTATCATCCTGCTTTTTTTTTCCAAAATCACTTTCACAAAAAAGTTTACCAAACACTCTACTGGCTTTATTTCACAGCCGTTTATTCTCACAGCACAACCGCTTATTCTCACAGCAGCTTTTTTTCAAAGCACAGCAATACCAAACCAGCCCTTAATACTATGCCGCTAAAAAGGGATAAAAGTGAAATAAGAGAGAGAAAAGAAGGAAAGAGAGTTTTGTATATTGAATCTTGTGCATGAAAAAGGAAAGCAAATTGAGCAGTTTCAGTTTTGGAATGGGAGGGCATCGTTCTAGGGATTTGACCGTTTCTGTGATGAACTCTTTCAACCAAGCAGCGTATGAGTGACCTTGAGCGTGTGATAGAAACTGGTTAATTTACTGGGTAACAGCTGTGTGCCTGCGGGTCGGCCAAAAGCACACAACTTTTTCCACACATTATTTTTCTAAAGATAACATAAAGTAATATAGTTGCTCAGAGAGTAAGAGAAGACATTACATTTCAGTTCACATGGAAATGGAATGCCCACTCTCCAAATTTCCAAAGAGCGTCTGTATCAAATTTCAATGAGTTCCTACATGCACTTGAATTGAAATACATTATATCATTTCATAAAGTCCAATGATCAGTGGTCACTTAGTTTCAGTTGGTGGATTAACGGTCAAATAAAAATTGAAGTTGAGTGCTTGTACTCAAGATAAATAATTTTTGTATAAGCAGAAAGCAAAGTTGTAATGTTTTAAAATGGTGTCCATTAGATTTACATATAATACTTGGCTTCCTTCGTATGTATGAAGTTATCGTTGCTAATTTAATATGTGTATAAAAGTTATTTCCATTTTTTTTTTTTTGACTACTTATATATATCAGACCGTGAGTTGTATATGATAGTGTTCATTCAGCCTTACTAGGGTTAATTAACCTAAAAAAAGCCTTGCTTGGGTTAATAGTGAAATTCCATTTCTACAAAAGGACAAATTAGCACAAACCCAAGCAGGTTCCTACTCACAGAAAAGATAGAGTGTGGAGATCATATATATACGCAAAGGTAAACAACAGTCCAAAGCACAAATGAAAAATATAACTTGTTATTAAGACAAGACAAACATAAAGGACGAATCAAGCAAAAATTATTCCAACCAAAAGTTCCTTTGGGAAAAGCTAATCCTCTCTCGCTTGCCCCCACAGACTTTCTTTACCTGCATTTTAAAACTTTGATTTGTTAAAGCTTTAAGCTTTTTTTCTCCTTTGCGTGTTGGGATGCGTCTTTGGGTCCTCCCATTTGAAAATTATTGTCTAGAGATTACTGCAACTGCACAGCGTAGGGTTTGAGTAACAAACCACTTCGTCTTAAAAAATAAAAAAGCTAATGCATGGACTTAGCTTTTTCTTTGAGTCAAGATTATTATACAACGAGATTAGGTTTAAAAGCAAAAAGAAGATTCTTGCAAAGTTAACTTCTTGGTAATGGAGATTGAAAAGTAGGAGAGGAAAAGCGTAAAAGGTTTAATCATGGTGTTGCAAATCTAGACAATGGGGTCAAATATTTGTATAGTATACTCCCAGTAATAGCACGGTTGTTGTCCGGTATTGGCATGCTGTATGAAAATGAAAGGCATGGTGTCTTGTATTTTCTGGAGAGGCAGTGCTGGCCCTTGTTGATTGCAAGGTTAAGAATTAGACCGTTGACGACTAAAGTGTGTATAATGAAGTGGTTTTAACACATTTTTTTCTTCTTCTTGCACACTCTTGCGTACTTCAAACTTTTGAATTGAATGAAAGCAACCTCACCAACAAGGCTCCGTTTTGCAAGGTTCGAGAAAAGAACGTTTATCGTAAGCAGTCTTACTTTGCAAAGAGATTGTCTCCACAACTCGAACTTGCGACATTTGGAAAGGAGCAACATTTTCGTTGTGCCAAGGCACGCCCTCATACTTTTGAATTAAATTAAAAATAATAATTAAAGAACAAAAATGAATAAGAGTGTGCAGAAAGAAAAAAATGATATGTAAATATAATTACTCATTGTATTGAAAACGAGATAGCTGATTGTACACTAAATCATCAATCGAAATTATACGGTTGCATGAGGAATTGTATGATAACATTTCATATTACACATGACAAGAAAAAAACATTTCTTTTATAATTGATTTAAGGATTAATTTCAGTTTAGTATCTGAATTTCATTCAATAGGATATGTTAATACTTGCATTTTTTAATTTAAAATTTTAGTATCCGTTGTGAAATTTAACAAGTCGACTTCATCGTTAGATTGATCGTAAATTATTCTGTTAAATAATGATGTGTCAAACAAAAGGAATAAAGGAATATGAACTGATTAACATTAAGCAAGTTCAGAATGGGGCTCTACAAGCTAAGATTGGGGTGTAATGAACACCTCAACACACAATTATAAACAGAAGGCCTTGATCATGTTTAACACGGCGTCCACTCAATCAACTACAAATTTGGGAAGGAGGCCCATTCACGACTCTGTCAATGTCATCAAATACATTATAACTTCTGTTTTTCTTTTCTAGCCACCAAGAAAAAGTTTTCTTGACCTAAATGTCATTTCTTCTATACAAAAGTGAAACATGTGAAAAATAAAATTAAGAATCGATCAATCAAACCGCCAATACTCTTTTTTGCTTTATGGGGTAATAAATATGTCATGCTTTGCTTGATTCTTGATTAAATCATGTGATGAAAAATTTGAACTAAGAAGTTTGAGTTCATACCCAATATAAAAGATATTAAATGTGTTGGATGTCCATTATTTTTTACCCCACTTCAAGTGGAAGAAACCTCTATGTTTGAAATATATCACAAGAAGTATAGCGACCGGTAGCATTGCATGATTGGAACAAAGTAAATGTACCTTTTTTATTGTCGTGAAGAAAATAAAAAGATGTCCGCCAACGTTTTAAAGTCAACAGTTCCCCTTTGTCTTTGTGAAATAAGAAGATAATAAATGCAAGGTGATATGAGGTTACACTAACTAATCCCATAGCCTACTTCTCGGACCCTAAAACAATGTAATCATTTTGGGGCATGCTTATTTGTACATACGAATTTGTAAAGAATGAGTTTCATCACGTCATCATGTGTTTACTAACAACTAAGGAATAAAAAAGTAAGCGATCGAGTCTCATGATTTTGAGTATGACATAACTTTCAGGTATGGGATAATCAAGGGAAGAATTATTAATTAATCTCATACGTACTCATGTTAATGGTACATTTACCATCTATTGGTACCATTATTTGTACCATCTCTCTAATAGAGGTAAGACCCACCAACATATGTGAATCTCATTTCTATTAGAGAGATGGTAAAAATGATAGTACAAATAAATGGTAACACCATTTTTGTTTGTCATCCTATTCTCCTACCGATGTCATGATTTATCCGACTCCAAATAATTAAACTTGCCATATATTTATATGCTGTCATCGGCAATTATTAAACACTCGAATTATGTTTTCCTTTGACAAGGATATGATGGATCATGAAGATATAAAAGGTTGGGAGGCATTGGCATGTGAAGACAATAAAACACTTTTTGAGTTGTTTTTTTGAACTTTGAAATCGAAATTATATTTTGGCTTGAACAAGTAAATGGCTAGGTGGATATTGGGCGGTCGAGAAAAATCCAAAGTGAGAAACAGACTGAAAGTAGATTGAACTTGAAGCACGAAGACATGTGCATAGCTGCTCTCTTGACCAAAATGAAAGGAACAAGCTTCATTGTCTTCCATTCGGCCAAGATCAATCATTCATGGTCATCGCACTAGGCAGGTGGCAAGAGCTCAATAACAAACAATCGTCATCAGAGTTCTACCAAAGTTACGTTTGTATGCTGCTAATATGCAAACGCGTAGATATTAGACGAATAAATGAAGAACAGATAAAAAGGCAAAATATACTTTGTTAAAAAAAAAAAGGAAATATACTTGTGTTTCGGCAATGAACATCTTCCATGTGTATTGTATCATTGAGCTTTTTGCTTCTTTGTTGATTTGAGTTGTATTATAAAGGGTAATGCTAGGTAGATCAATTTTTCAGATCAAATATATAAATCATGTTATGTGTCACTAATAAGAAATAAGTACGTTAATTAACATTTAAGTAATAAAAAATGTACCATTTCAAAGCCACTTAGTACTACCCAAGTGACGTGGGTAGAAAAATGAGTTATGATTAGGTTAGAATAAGGGCTTTTTTGGAAGTTAATTGATTTATTCACTAGATGTCATGTGGACTAATAAATTTGGTTTGTTAAGCTAGAATTTCCCTATATATTTGTTTGATTATGTAGGATTTGAATTGTTAAGATCGCTTCCTTTATAAATACTCATTTTGTAAATCATTAAAATTTAAGTATATTGGTAATTAAGATGTAGTCTTTTTGTTATATCATCCTCTTAGTAATACATAGTTTTCTTCTTTCTTTTGGCGAATAATATAAACTTCAAAAGTTTGTGCAATTAGTTTTTGCTTTTTTCTTGCTTTTATTTGCTAACATGTTTCATTCCCTTACAATGTAACAAAAACGCCGTGACAATGCTGCCATTTCAAGGTGTTGTATATGGTATTATAAGGTTAAGGCTGAGGCTCAGTTCTAGGCCTCTAGTTATTTGGCAATCAACATAAACGAAGGAAAAAAAAAAAGAAGAGGACCCATTACTACTAATTCTTAGGACTATCGTAATTCAGACCTGTAAGAAATGTTGAATTATTTAATAGCTTGTTACTGTGGGTGTGGTGGAGATGGTAGCTTAGTCCATGTAGGCTTAATTGAATTTTGCAATTAGGGTTTTCTACAGTTTCTGTTCCAAAAATTTCCGTCTAAACGCTAGGCGGCTGGTCACTGTTTCGATTAATCTCTAGGCATTCGAAAATTAAGAAAGAGTGCCTAAACCTACTTAGAGGCCTTGCCTATGCCCTCCTAGACCCGCCTAGATCACAACTCTCACTTAGACAGAACATAGATAACTTTCATTTTGCATTTTATTTTTTTTCACTAAATTATAAGAGACTTGTTGAATATTTGGATGAACACTCATTTTATGCTTGTTCCCCATGCTTTCAATATGTTTTAATACTTTATAATGTATGTCATTCTACCACTACTACAATATAGGCTATCACCGGCGAAGCAAAAACCGACAAGAAACCCAATTTCTGTCGGAAATTTGGCAAAAATCCGACGTAAAACAATGTAATGTCGAATTGGAATAGCGACACTAATGCTAGCGTCACGAAAGGCCTTCAGTGTCGGTTTGCTCGCTTAATCCGCCACTATGCAACGTCGTTTAAAAGCGACACTGACATTGATGTCGGTTTAAAACGACGTATACTTGAACATTAATTATAATATATCCATCCTACTGTCGGTTCTAACCGACATTGTCATAAAATTAAATAAATAAAATATACCTAAACCGACGTTAGATAACAATTAAATAAATAAAATATTCAAACTTAGCAATTTAATTATAATATATATCCACCCTACTATCGGTTCTAACCGACATTGTGATAAAATTCAATAAATAAAATATACCTAAACCGACGTCAGATAAAATTCAATATATATCCACCCTACTGTCGGTTCTAACCCACCAGATAGTCCACGTCCAATACCATCTTCATTTCGGCCTCTACAGGTACGACGAGACCCAACGTCTCTAAGATGCATGAAACAGAAGGACAAGCACTCATCCACCAAATATGCTTCAGCAATAGAACCTTCAGGACGACCCTTATTACGAACATAGCGCTTTAGTGTTTGCAAATACCTACAATTATAAAACAAAATACAAATTATTATAATTATTAATTAAAGTTACTACAATTGTAAAAAATTTATAAAAAAATTTTCATTACCGTTCAATTGGATACATCCATCTATATTGAACATGCCCTGCAAGAGCTACTTCATCTGCCAAGTGAACTGGGAGGTGCACCATTATATCAAAAAATGCAGAAGGGAATATTTTTTTCAAGTTGACATAATGTTAAGGCAATTATTGAATTCAGTTGCTTGAATCCTTCATCGGACTCCTTCTTACTACACAACTGTCTGAAAATTGCACTCAACTCTAATAATACCATATTAACAGCTTTTAGCAAAACCAGGCGTATTGCAAGTTGGAGTAACTGCTGCATTAAAACATGGCAATCATGACTTTTCAACCCATGTATTTTTCGTTCATTCACGTGTACATATCGCGACAAATTTGATGAATATCCAATGGGGACCCGAATAGTAGACAACACTTTGCAAAACGCAGTTTTTTCTTCTCGGTTCAACGTGAGCAATGCTGGAGGTCGAAATGTTCTATTTTCTTCTCTACGTAGGTATTGACTACGTCTTATGTTCAAGAATTCAAGATCTGCATGTGCAGCTAATCCATCTTTAGACTTTTCTATATCTAGCAATGTTCCCACCACACTATCACATATATTCTTCTCGATATGCATAACATCAAGATTGTGTCTAATCAACAGATGCCTCCAATAAGGTAGTTCATAAAAAATAGATTTCTTCTTCCACTGACTGTTACTACTTGTACTGTTCGAAGTTCTTCTTCTGTGTTGCCCAACTGAAGCATCTTTGTTTGGTTTTCCAAAAGTAAATCTCAATGTAGAAAGTTCTTCGAGACATTGTAAACCAATCTACTACCTTGATGCACTACGATGCTCTCGGCAACCATTAAAAGCTATGGTTTGCCTTTGAAACCTATGATTATCTTCAAGAAAGCGTTGGTGCCCCATATAACAAATCTTACGACTTTCTGGCAAGTAAATAGATTCTTTATCATGCATGCAATGTGGACAAGCTTTATAGCCATGTGTACTCCATCCTGACAACATTCCATAAGCCGGAAAATCACTTATAGTCCATAAGACAGCAGCCTTCATCATAAAACTTTGGTTGGAATACGCATCATAAGTAGGAGTGCCGACCTCCCACAACTTATTCAGCTCGTCAATCAATGGACGCATGTATACATCAATCTCTTTACCAGGATTGAGTGGTCCTGGTATTAACAGAGACAACAACAAATTTGGTTACTTCATGCATATCCAAGGCGGCAAATTATAAACAGAAAGCACCATAGGCCATGTGCTATGGTCATTCCTCATTTTCCCAAAAGGATTAAATCCATCACTGGCCAACCCCAATAGGACATTTCGAATTTCTGACGCAAAATCCGGATATAAATTATCCAAATGCTTCCATGCTGGAGAATCTGAAGGATGTCTCACAAACTCATCCTTAGGACATTCAGTTGCATGCCACCTCATATGTTCAGCCATATGCTTCGACATAAAAAATCATTGCAATCATGGTTTTAAAGGAAAATACCACATAACCTTAGCTGCGATCTTTTTTCTCGAGCTATCCTCTGCATTGGTAATTTTATATCTTGATTTACCACAAACCGAGCACATGGTCAAATCCGAAGTATCTTTCCAATATATCATGCAATCACTGGGACATGCATTAATTTTGACATACGATAGACCTAAGTCATTTATAAGTTTTTTTGCCTTGTAACATGTTTCAAGCAAACAATCCCATTCAGGCAACATTCTTTTAATTAACTCCAGTAAAATGGTGAAGATCTCGTCTGGCATTCCTGCTAAACACTTAATCTGATACAGTCTTACAACTGCTTCCAATTTCTTAAACTCCTTACAACCTAGCCACAAATCTTGATCTGCCTCTTCAAGCAACCTAAAAAAAGTCTCCACCTCTTCTGGACACCCTTCCCTAATAGGGGGTTCAATAGACAGGCCAACACATTCTTTTGTAATGGTTGGACAAATACATCATTAAGAAAATCATGCATGCCAATCACCTCATCTCCTGTTTCTTCTTCTCCAATTACCATATTTTGCTCTCCAATGTTTTGCTCGCCATGATGTCGCCACCAAGCGTTTTTGTAATCTTTATCCATATCATATAATATGAGATGTTCAACAATCACTAGTAGAAAAACATGTTTGTGCGACGGAATCTTGCGCGACGCAACAAATTTCGTAGCGCAAAGTATGTTTGTGCGATCCTAAACACCAAACGTCGCGCAAAGGACGTTTGCACGACGAACGATAACGTTGCGTAAAGATGTTTTGAGCGACGTATAACTTTGTCTGTCGCGCAAACAACCTTTGCACAACGTTTGGTGCGTCGCGCAAGATCTTGGCGCCAAATAAAGAAAGTTTCCCCCTTTTTCGTCAACTTTGCGCGATGAATACATGCGTCGCGCAAAGCCGTTTTGCACGACGTACGTTTACGTGCGTCGCACGAGTTGTGATAAATTTGGCAGTCCAATAGTGAAAAATGGGCGTTTTTTTTTTTCAATTTTCCAACTTTTGACAAAATAATTGAACCATCCCTCCCAAGAACTTGTCCTTCCCAGTTTTGGAGTTATTAAAACAAGCTGAACCTTCAAGCTCTTTTTTCAATTTTCCCCGTAGACCCCAGATCTTGAACCCTCGCTCCCAAATCTTGAACCCTCCTTTTTTTTTTCCCTTTAAACCCCAAATCCCCCTCTCTTTCTTTCCCTATTTCTTTCCCCGTTGACCCCAAATCTTGTCTTTCCTCTTGGGTTGTCGAACGCAGACCTTGAACCCAAACAACAGGCCGCCACGGGAATCTCAAAACCGACGCGAATCAAGTCCTAAAATCAAGGTAAGGGTTTCTGATTTTCGATGGGTTTTTGTCACAAATTTATTTGTTACCAAATTGCTGCATTTCTTCCTCCTGTATTTAACTTTGAACCCCATGGTGAGTATGATTAGTATCCTTTACATAAACACATAATACCATTTCAGTTTTCTACAAATTTTTATGGAGATTGCTGGCATTGGCTTCATGGTGATTATGATCATTGCAAGTTCTTTAATCCGATGTGAATAAGATGGCTTGATTATGTCTATTAAAACTACTTATTGGAGAAAGGTGGTTTTGTGTTTTTCTGTTCTTTTGTTTAGTGGTATTCTCTCTAGCTTATTAACTTGATTACCACATCTATGTTAATTAATAGCTTGTAGTCCTACATATTTAGGTATAGTTTACAAGATAAATTTTGTTTCTTTAACACCTTTGTATTCCATGTATTTAATTTGATGGCATTACGTATTGAGCCACGTTGGGCCACCTTTAATAGGGATAGATGTGGTTCCCGTACGTTGCAACGAGTGAAGCTGTGATATATTCTTGTCCTTGTTTCCTGTTTGGAGTTCATCTCTTTGTTTCTATGTCTACACTTGTGTCGTGTTTTGTTCCGAACTACTTTTTGCTCTGAGTATGAGTCAAAGCACTCTGTCTGTCCAGAGAGGAAGTTATGAGGTTGAGATGTTACAACTATGTTCTAAAGTTTGTGTGGTCTATGTTCTATAGTTTGGGGTATTTATAATCGTTTTCTCTTATAGCTGACCAATTGATTTTCAGTCATGCTCCTCGGTCCCATATTTTTGTATGTAAATTATGTCAAACAGTTGAAATCACACCAATAATAGGCAGGCAACTCGTATCTATTTGATTTTCCTTAAGCAGACAATATGACCGAGAAAGGATACACTAGTTGAAAACAGACAATATGTCCTGTGATCTTGAGTAGTACGAGTGTTGCAAAAGTTCGTGAAACAATTTAGGAAAATCCGAGGCTTTAAGTTTGCATGCGGATAGAGGTGGTTTTGTATGCGTATTTGAAGACCAAATATAACTAATATGTATGTTTATTGTGACTCCCACTGCAAGTAATTTAAGATAAAGACCGATAATATATATACGCAAAGAGTTCCTTTTTTCCCTTGGTGTATGGTTGAACTTCCTTTTCGTTCGCTGTAGTTTGTTTAATGTTTTGACTCCGTCTTTGTGCTTTCAATTTGAAAAATGATACGAAATATTGCTAGGCGTGGTTTACTAAAACATCATATTTTATTTACAGGATAAGTCTTTCATATATCTAGCCGGCCTACTACAGGTAAAATGTGTGCAATCAAAGCATTCCATCTAACCATAAATGTTGAAGAACTATAGCTGTTTACTTTCCCCAGGCACTAAATTCTAAATGTTGTTCTCTCTTTCAATTTTATTTTATTATTATTTTTATTTTCATGTTATTTCTTTTTCAAGTATTGCATTGAAAGGGTTTACCTTTCCTACTTAACACTCTCCAATTATAATGCGGAACGAGAAGATTCATTTCATTCCTACTTATAGATGTTGAAGTTGATTGCTCGTCGTCGGAGTGTGACCAATGCGCCTCCCACATTATCAGCATCTACTGCTCCAGCCATGAGTGCTCCATTGATTAGGGAGCCTACACCCAATGTTGAGGCTACTTCTACGGCGTCCCAAGTGCCCGTCTCATCGACGTCATCAATGTCCGTTGAGTCGCTCAGTGCACGGCGGCCTCACCGACGCTGCCGCGACCCAGAGCCTTTTGATCAGACTTCCTTAGCATCCAGAGTTGAGAGTGAGGCCTCCCAGCCACCAGGTAGTTTTTTCTAATTCTCACTATGTTGTATTTTGTTTTTCATTTTAAAACTATTACTTTTATGATGATGAAAATTTGTTGGATTGTGAAAATGTGTTGCGGGTTGTGAATTACTATTATTTTACTGTTTTAAGGTTTTGGGAAATGCTATACTACTAAGGGAGGTTGTGTCGAATTTTTTGTACAAATTTAAGCTTAGGGTTTTCACCATTTAAGTATTTTTGGCTAGCTAAAAAAAACACCAGGGGGCCTAGTTGAATGCTGAATGAGTTACAGGGCGTACGTCAGAACAACTCCAAGATCAAGATTGTGTATGACCCACAACATTGTGGAACGGCTACCTCACAGCAGCATAGCGGCGTTGCTAGTAGCTGTGGTGTTGTTATTCGAGATAATTGTCCTTTTCAGCGGGAGTCTTGGGCAAAAATTACTGAGGAGACGAAGATATTGGTGCGAGACTAGTTGTCGGTTAGTATATTAATTTATAGCTTTTTATCATTTTTTTTAAAATTTCGTTTACAAATATTAAAAACCAAAATACATTATCTTAATATTATTACATTTGTTACTATTATTTTATTCTTTTTCATATTCGTAGTGCGTTTATGATCTTGAGGACATATCCCCTGAGGTCATGGTCTACTTAGAAGAGACCTTAGCAACCCGGTACAAACAATGGAAGAACAATTTTCACAAGCATTTTAAGCAATGGGATGATCCGGAGATTGCTCGCCTACATGTTCCAGACGAGTTGAAGGACCGACCAGAGGATTGGGAGTGGCTCTGCAAACATTTTACGGACCCAAAATTTGTGGTATGTATATAATATTTTAATAATAATTTTTTATTGTAAATGTTATTTTTTTAAGCATTTTTAATTAATTTATTTCAAATAGTCACACTAACATGTATATTGTGTGTTTAACAGAAGAAATCTATTGCTAGCCAGAAAGCTCGAGAGTCAAAGACACTTCTCCACCATTCTGGTTCGCAGCCCTTTTCGTATAGGCTTGAGGCACGACGTGAGGTAAAAGTATATTAACTTTGAAATTTTATACAATTTAATTTTTATTATTGATTAATTAAATTTTCTTAATGTTTTTTTCTTTCGGAGGGTTCTAAGTTCCCAGAGATCGACATGTTCAAGGATGTTTGCGTTCGACCTGGTAATAAGACCACTAAGCAGCTTCATGTAAGTATATGTTATTATTCTTATATGTATGAATCGTTCAAATATTATTTATATTTTGTTATTAAACATTATATGTTTTTTCTTTATTATTACATGTTACTATGGAGGAAAAGAGCACTGCTGTTCTCCATGAAGCAGCATCGCAGCTTCCCCCGGAGACCCCGATCGAGGACGTCATGGTACCTGAGGATGCAGGTTTTCAGATCATGACTGATGTCCTGAATCAGAATTATGGTCGTCGTCGTGGCAATGTTGTTCGGGGTATGGGGAAAGCGCAGATTCGTGAGACAGGTACTTCTTCTTCTAGATCGAACACAGCAGAGGTCGATGCATTGAAGGCGGAAGTGATGCAGCTGAGGACTGAGGGCGCGTAGATGAAGGTTCAGCTGAGGGCCCAGGCCGAGGAGCTGAATACATGTGTTGGGAGGGTGCAAGAACTTGTACAAGCCATACAGACGTCCAGCCTCCAAATCTCGCTGCCAGTACCTCATCATGCTCCACCTTCAACCTCAGAGCCACATTGCCCTGCCGATACCGAGTAGCTTGATATATTAAACCTAGTTCACTTGTAGTTTTTTCTTTTTTGTTCGGACATCTTGTATGTACATTTTCAAATATTTTATAATTAAATACTTTTGCTTGGTTAATTAATTATTCTTTATAATTTAATTACAATATTTATCAAAACAAATTTTAAAAATATATATTTTTCACTAATTAAAAAAAAGGGTTTGCGTGACGTACGCCGTAGGATGTGCGTCGCGCAAAGTATCTTTGCACGATGTAGGTCACGCGTCGCGCAAAAGTACTTGCACGACGTACAACGTGCGTCGCGCAAACATACTTTGCACGACGTACAACATGAGTCGCGTGAAGTCACGTTGTACGTCGCGCAAAGTCACTTTGCGCGACGTAGGTTGTGCGTCGCGAAAAGCCACTTTGCGCGACGCACGTTATTTTTCTTCGCGCAAACCCTAGTGTCACGGCCTTGGCGCGACGAAGTGTACGTCGCGCAAACCCTTACGCAACGATTTTTGACTTTGCGCGACGAATATAAGTACATCGCGCAAAGTGTTTTTTTTACTAGTGAATAGTGTTCCTAACAAAAGTATATCGATTACAACATCTTTTGTAAGGACATCTAAACTTATCAGGACCAACACCATTTGCAACTGCTTGATTGAAAAACAAATTAATTCCAGCTGTATAAGCTTCAAAATTTTGAGGTATCGTCAACCAACTCTTGTGCATGCTTTACCACTTTACGAGGGCAAAATATTACGTTCACACTAAGATGCCTACAATCTTTCAATCCCTATCATGTATGCATAACTATTAGAATTTTCAATTTCTATCTTTCAACCCTCGAACTCTATCACGATTGCAATCTTTTAACTTTCAACACCTATTATAGTAAAAAAAAATTAAAATAACAATAAAAAGTTATCAAAATTATGCTCATCTAATCCATTCTAATAAATACCAACCAAAAGTTATCAAAGTTATCAAAATAACAACAAAAACAAATTAAAATAACAATTACAGTGCAAAACAAATTAATTTAACATAATATATTCTTATATTACTAAATATTATAAGTTTTATATTATATTTAATATTGTTAATTTAACATAAATGCTAATAAATATTATTCATTTCCATTTTCTCATAACAATTCAAGTGATAAAATTAATTAATTCGACTAAATATAAATTAATTTAACAAAAATAGTAGAAATTTATCTAAGTACTTAAATTATAATTTTTAAATAAATAAACTTGTGTATTATACGATTTAAAAATGAAAGAATTTAGTGATAGAAACTTGAATTATGGAAGAATTCCGTCGTCGATCAATTCTATATGTACTCAAGCAGCTCAAATAAATTCCATACAAAAATGAATTGTAAATAAAAATATTAGAAGTAAGAAAAACTTACTGTTGTGAAGAAGGAACAAATGAAGTTGGAAGAACAAATAAGAAAGGTCCAGGAGAGAGAACACGAGGAGGGTTTGTAAGAGAGGAAGAGCAAATAAGAAAAATGCAAGAGATTAGGAAGAAGAAAATACGGGGGAGAGTATATAAAGACCATCAATCCGTTGCTTACAACTGACACCAGGTTTCAAAAAATTAAAAAAAACTAAAATCTATGTCGCTCAGAACTGACACAAGCTTTAAAATATTTATAAACAATACTTTGTGTCACTTAAAAGCGACACCCATACTTTATGTCGCTTAAAAGCGACATTGTTTTGTTTAAAGCGACGCTAGTATTTAAAAATTATAAAAATATATGTCGGTTATAAGCGACATTAAATGTTTACGTCCGTTTAAAAGCGACGTAGACATTTTATAACGCTTATAAGCGACAGTAAATCCGACGTCATGTTCAGTTAGTGTTACAATTGTCTTATCCGCCACTATATTATATTAAACTGATGCCACCTACTGACACTATAAGGCCCTTTTGTAGTAGTGTACTTAACAATTATTGTATCTCAATACAATTATGTATTTTTTAATTATGGATATATAGGAACTTATTTATATGATGTATAATAAATTTACTTAAATCCGCCTAGTTTGCCTAGAAGCCTAGACGCTAGGCTCCTGCCCGCTGTCCGACTAGCGCCTAGCGTCGTTTAGAACCTTGGCTACAATCATATAGTTTCATACTCTCTTATAATTAACACATATAAATTGGCCTCATACGAAGAAGAATACAATACAGAAAATTCTCAAATATTTTAGCACAAAGAAAAAAAAATCAAAAGTGCTGTGTAATTTGCTTCTCTGTAATACATTTAACTTTGTAATTGATGGTCCTACTACCTACACATACCAACAAGATAAGATTACTCAATATATATAATAGATGAACTATCAAAATAGTACAAATATTTATATATAAGATTAATTTGAAAAAAGGGTTTGGCACAGAAAATGATAACATTATATATATGCTTTTGATGTACATGAATATTCATCGTCGTGCATGGAAGAACCCTAATTAGTAATTAACACGCATGCAAGCCCTACCTTTTGATCGATATCTAAGATGTATAGGATAGTGCTATTTTAGTACGTACAAAAATGGAAAACTGTAAATTAAAAGAATGAAAAAGAATCTCAGTATCAACATCAACTACAAGAACATAAAAAACTACAAGCACAAAGTACAAGATTATTGAGCCTACGAGACCAAGAGATTCTACATGATATCACTAATGTCCAAAGTACTCTCTGGGATTTCAAACTTTAACCAGCTGCTGCAGTAGCTTTCCTTCTCATCCTCTGTGCTGCTGTTTATGTATGTGCCTGATGAATTCAAAAGAGTCGGGCTTGAATAAGGCGTTGACATAACAGAATCGAAGCTGAAATCATGGTTCTTGTTGTAGTTTAATGATTGGAAATATGAATTTTCCGGAAAATCAGGATTGGGGCTACTAGAAGTAGTACTGCAAGGCACATAGTTTGGTTGGGAAACAGCTGTTTGATGATGATCGTTGCTTAAATTCGAAGGGACTATATTTTCTTGGGAAAGGGGGCAGCTCAAGTTGTTCATGTTTGGCGAATAGCCTTCCACATTGATCTGTTGCATCAGATGTTTTGCCATGTCAGCAGAAAAGTCTCCTCCTTGGATGAGATTTTGGAACTGATCATTGGATTGTAAAGGTGGGAGAACTTGATTATTTTGTTCCTGAGAACTGCAAATCTGGTTTTGAAGGGGAGAATAATTTTGGGGACACAATTCCGGGTTTTCTTGTTTGATCGATAGCAGACTTGTTGCTAGCCTCAACAGTTCTGGATTAACAAGTGGTTGCTGCTGCTGTGTACTATTCAACAAGTTCGATAAATTGAGAAGTGCAGCAGCTGGATTGTTGCACACATATGAGCTGAGAATTGAGGACAGATCAAGAAGATCGATGCGTGGAGCATGAGTCACTGGATCGATTCCCATTCGGAGGAGCCTTTTTCGGATGTGAGTGTTCCAGTAGTTCTTGATTTCATTGTCCGTCCTTCCTGGCAAGCGAGCTGCAATACCTGACCATCTAACATTTTGAAAAAAGAAAATTGATCAGCAGATGTAAATTACTTCAATAACTTGTTTATGTATCAATTTGTATGGTAAATTAAATTCCAATTAAACATAAGCTTACTTGTTTCCAAGAATGCTGTGTAGTTGGATTATAGTCTCTTCTTCCTCAAAGGAGAACCTTCCTCTCTTTATATCTGGTCTCAGGTAGTTAGTCCATCTAAGGCGGCAACTCTTCCCGCATCTCTGCAGTCCTATACAATTTATCACAACAAATCATCAATTAAACTGATAGTTCAAATCTCACAGATTACAGTCGTTGATTAACAAAAGGAACAAAAAAAAAACTGTTTGATGAGCACTATGTGTATATATACCTGCATTCTTTGGAAGGTTTCGCCAATTTCCAGGTCCATGCTTCTGAATATAATTGACGAGCATGGCATCTTCTTCGTTTGTCCATGGACCTTTCTTGAGTCCATTTTTATCACAGCAAGGTGCTCTACCCATATTGTTAGTGGCGCAGCTGGTGCTGTTATCTAACTTGATGTGGAGGTGGAGAGATGAGTTTGTAAAGGTATTTACTAGGAGAGAAAAAGGTACTTTGTGACTTTGGAATTAGATTGTAGCTCAAGTCGCTGATCAAAGGGGAAGAGATGAGGCATTTATATAGTGGAAGGGAAGAAGTTTGAGAAGCATTTTTGAAGTCAAAGGGATTTGGCGCCGGCCTCAGGACACGTCCATTTATCTGCAATACATGGAATATGAATACAATGTGTATAATATTTAGTTATGTCAAAAGCCTAAGTTAAAAAAAATTAAAAGAAAAAAAATAATGAGCACATGTAAAATTAAGAGCATCATACTTGGATACAGTTGTGCCACCGGAGAAGTAACAACAGTGATAATAATACAAACTATGCTTTTGGGTTATAGCCTTTAAGGGTTGACCTTTTTGCTTTTCTCCATGATTAAACCGTAATTTTGTAGTTTGTTAAAGTAGTGCTAATGAAAAGGATTGGACGGTAAGGTTGTTAGATCTGCTATCAACAAGAAGAAAAGCTTGATCTTCTGGTTTTGCAATTTCGTGTATTCATTAACTGTTTGATCATTTTCCTATCAACTTTCTGTTTAATTCCAAGGTTACTTGCTCATCGATGACTCAATGCTAGGAAGCCGAAGCTTTTAACTTTATTTGCGTAGGGCTATCATCACCGTTCTCAATGCTGCCTGCTAGCTCCACAATTATATGTTTAATTAAAATGTGAGACTTTGGATGCGGTCCTTAGTTATGAATATTATTTGATTGAAACCTTGTTGATTTTTAATTTATTTCTTTGTACATTACTATATTTTTTAAATTATAAATTAGAAATTTTAGTTGTTTATATAAATGAGATTTTAAATTAAAAAAAAACATAATTTGTGGGATTAAAAATATTAAAAATATAAATATACTATTGTGTGTATGTGTGTGTGTGTGTATACATGGGTTCATTCATCAAAATTAACCAAAAAATTTATTGTATCAAAACATGGGTACATTCTTCAAAAATCACAAAAAAAAAAGATATTAGGCTTAATAACATTAGTAAATTTCTTCGATTAAACATGACATAGATACATTTTAAAATCAAAGAAAAAAGAATGTACCCATATAAGTTTAAAAATGGATTAGAAAAAAATTGAATAGATTTTATATATAAAAAAAGGTACATTTTACATATAACAAATTGGTATATTTAAGAATGAGTACATTTCAAGATTAAAAAGTTTTACATGAATGGGTACATATAATTAGCATGGGTATATTTAGCAAAATAAAAAGTACAAGTAAAAAAAATATATGGGTACAAATACAAATGAACTTTAAAAAATATGGGTACAAATTAAAACTGAAAAGAAAATTGGTACAAGTTAAAAAAGAATTACAAATTAAAAATGGGTACAAACTAAAACTAAAAATATATGATAAAAAATTTAGTCATAAATATAAATATACTAATTGTAACATTTTAACATTAAATGAATATATTTAGAAATAAAAAAATATTTTATTATTGAAATAATTAATGATGTTATTAATATCCAAAGACCTTGATCAAAAATTAAAAAGGAATATGATTTTAATCAATGGAGTAGCAAAATAGAGAATGAAAATCTAATTTCTCCAATTAAAATACACTAATCTTTCGATAGTTGTTATGTTAAATATATTAATGGTACAGTATGTATATGAAAGGATAGAAGTGGAAGTTTGATATCGATGCCGCGTTTTTCTTTTCATGATAATATTTAATATTTTGACCATCTTTTAAAACATTGTCCTTTATTTCTAAAAGTGCAATTAATTTCTTGATTGGTTGAAATCTACTATGAATAATTGAAAATAACTTCTCTGCTTGGTCCTACAAGCAATTGACAATATTTCAGTTTTATGTTGACAAATTTAGTAAAGTTGTCATTTTTTGGGATTGATTGATTGGAACCTAACCTTTTTGTGTGTTTCACTAACGAAAGGAAAGAATGAAATTATTAAAAATAAATTTACAAAATTACCTTTGCATTATTTTATGCATTTTTCTTTGCTGCTTTTCATTTTTTTTTTAGCTGAGGGGCATTCTGGCTTTATATATAAGAGATTTGTGTCCATACTACCATCACTATGGGAGGAAACAAACATACATTTGTATCCCTTCATCTGTATTTAATAAGGTCTATAGAGTCTATATGCATGCCATTTTATCCTAAGAAATATCCGACATAATACTTCTATGAAAATTTATTTTGTTTTAGTATATTTATCAAACGGTGATACAATAACTCAAATTTAAGACATCATTTAATGTGGTATGAGTACCAACAAACTAATTCGTAGTTGATTGTTAAATGAATTAATTAGATTGATATATAAGTGTCCTCTAGGAATGGAAACACCAGAGGCCCGAAGCTAAAAAAATTAAAGATTGATAGTAAATAATAGGATAATAGTTTCTTCGTTCATAGTAAAGAAGAAAGTCCTCATTCTCTACGTACGTGACATTGTTTTACCGTGTAAATTATAATCAAAATCACTCTTCATTATTATCTAATAATCAACTTTAAAAAATTCATTCAATTTAAAAACTATTTAATTATCCATATAAATTAAAAAAATTGACGATTCATTACAAGAATGCTTGTACAATCTTGTTCTCACGTGTTTCACCTTGTTGGTAACCCAACAGGATACTCTCCATATCTTTTTGGTGATGATTTTGTGAATCCATGAATCATGTCCGTTCATCGTATATCATGTGGTCAGTTTTTGTCAAATATTATTTTTTTTTAATTTTAAATAAAAATATTTAAAATAATTTCTAATCACACAATGTGTGATGAATGGATACAATTCACAAATCCATAAAATCCTCACAAAGAGGATCAGGCAAGAATCCGAATTCGTTGGTAACTTTCCAAGCTGGAATACATTCTACGACACACCATTAAAATCAAGCCACGTAGCAAACAGAGACAGGTGTACTTCCTACTTTCCAACAACAAAGTCAACCCATATCAAGCCGGACTTGGATTGTCTGCCCTCTAATTGTGGTGCCCTTCCCGTGCCCTCCTGTTTTTGTGGTCACGGTTAAGCCACGTCAATATTTTATATTACTATTTATTTTTGTTTTATTATTTTTATAAAAAAATAATATAAAATATTAACGTGGCTTAACAGTGACCACACAAAACAGGAGGACACGGGAAGAGCACCGAAATGGGAGGGCAGACAATCCAAGTCCATATCAAGCCATCTCAAAACTGACAAATGTCCTCTGGGCGCAAGAAAGAAGTACACATTCTTTCATCAGCGGGCAGTAACTTTGTTGGGCAAAGTACTCTTTATCCATCTGCAAAATAAAAGTTCTGAGTCATTGAAAATCAGGTGCTACAGTCCATCTACCTCTATCTAACATTAACCGAATTGGTCAAATATTATTTTATATAATACTAATCTACTAAGATTTTGCCGTGAGAGGTCAAAATGCTGCTGTGGCTTTCTTGCTCGTCTTGCTTTTCTTTGCAATTTTCAAAATCTTTCTTCTTTGCTTCCAAAAAGAGAAATCTAGAAGAATATGAACTTCGCCCTGCTGTTTTTCTACCCTTTAAAATATTCGTATGTAACTATATAAGGACCATTTATTTTCAAATATATGATATCAGCTTTTGAATTTCAAAGAAGAATAAGCTAGTTTAGTTCAAATCATACGTTACAATACTATAGTGCATGTCTCAAAATAAATTAATTTTTAAGCAAACCATAATTTTACTTTATCCCCTGTTTGGTGTCTATTAGACCCACATGTTAGTCATCACTTAATTTAATTTTTGGTGGCTATTAGACATGCATGTTAATCATCTCACTTAATTTAATTTTTCTTCGGATTAGAGGTCGATTGAATTTAAATAACACGTTTATGGCTGCGGACACGTGCCCAAAAGTGATTTCATCACATGCTAGATCACGCATGCCTATGTATCAAAAATCCATTTCTGTGGTCGTGGAAAGTTTCCGAGTCGTCCTTCGTCACTATAATTGCTTATTCAAGGGTTTACCATCATGAGCTTGATGCATGCCTTATGCTAGACGTACACACTATACCAGTTTAGGTAATTACTTGTCACAAATCTAGGGTTGGTATTATACAATATAAATTTTGGTAGTTAATTAATTATATCGTATGATCGTTGATAGCTATCTTTTGTTGATGCGTGGCCTCCAAAACTCCCAACAAACTTTGAATATATATCAAATGGTTCTCCTTATCGTGTATCTTATGAGGGCACGATCGGTTTAGGGTTTTTAAATGAGAAATGTGATCCAAGTTTTGTGGACGTAATAGTAATAGAATCACATATTGATGATCCCTTAATTTTCTATACATCCATGCACGTTGTTTATACGTAGTTGATGTGTATGACAGTATGAAATCTCCAGTTGTATACTACAAATTTGAGGATTGTATATACAGAGATTAATACAGAGAATCTGCATGAGCGTTGACTCCCCTCATGAGGCCTCAGCTGTTGTCACTTGTAAACACGTGGATTAGAATTATGGTACCAAAATTGTATGCAATGCATGGCAAAATTACACGTAAATGATCGACGTTAGGGGTTGTTCTGGTGTTCATCAACCTTTCTAATTTTGTTTTTTGTTGGCCACTATGCTGTTCCTTCAAATATATGGTGATGATATGGACAGTGACATCGTACATATTGATTATATTAATCCATGGGGTTAGTGGTGCGCATGCTGGGAAAATGTGAGCATCGATACAATAACATGTGTGAGATACGGGGGTTTGCAAATTATTGATTTGATTAATTAAGAAAAAGTATGAGATACATGAGATTGTTTTTTAATCTCTTATTCCTTCACATCATTCCTTCTATTTTTTTATTTGCTTCAATATGTTCGTACTTTATATATTTCTGTTGATGTTATTTTTTGGTTTTTTATTTTCCATACTGGCATGCTGAACTTAAGCTGGGCTGGGTGACGGTCCAACCTCTTTTTTTTTTCATCCACGAGGCTCTGTCTTAATAATTGGTTATCCTAAACTCAAATATTAGAGAGCAAAGATTTAGTATTTTATCATGTATATAGAATTTGAAGCACTTTTTACCGGAAATTTTTCGAAAATTGGTCAAAATGATTATTTTACAAGTTAATTAAATTATGAATTTTTATCATATCAATAATAAATCATTACATATAATTAATACTTATCGTTATATCGTCGATAATGATAAATTGAAAAATTAAATTATAATCATTTTGATCAATTTTCCAAAATATTTTATTAAGAACATGCATACGAGGCATATTAGAGGCAAGCCTCAATACAAGTATATTAAGGTCCACAATATAGGAACCCAGAGGTGTTAAAATAGCCACAGAGCCCACAGATAGGCCTATCAAGTAACAAACCCCACAAGTAGGCCTATCAAATAACAAACCAGATTAGAAACATAAGGCAATGAGCCTAAACATGAAGCCCAACAAAAGAGGAATAAAAACCCTAACCCTAACGGTCGCCGCTATGAAAACCGTCGCACCAACCACCGTGAGAGGCACTGACGACAGCACCACAACAGCCAAAGCCACCATATATAAATCGCTAAGAAAGAAAAACCCAAGAACCACACTCCACTCAAGGAGACGATCCAAAAGGATCATGCTCAAATGCCCCCATAAAATATTGCATCACTTGATTACTTTTATTTTTATTTTTTGTACCTAACACACACTAAAGTATTTCTAAAATGTAAATGAAATTAAAACATCCATATTTTAGCAGAAATTTTTCAGACCTTGTTCAAACAAAGAAGTAAATGCATCCATTGTAGTCCTCGGTAGAGCTAAACCAACCTCAATGCCATCCTCCTCATCTCTACTCTCAGCAAGAGAAAAAACGGTTGAATCAACAAAGTGAACGACCTCCACTTTCTTTGCTCTTCCCCATCCAAAATCAGTCCCATAAACTCCCAACTTTGGCGATCCAGCAATTGCTACACTACTTTCTGCTACAACCAACTCCCCTCGAAATGGAACCATCCTCTTTAACCCTTCAAGATCTCGATTTTTCAGCTCAAAAATTGCAGCCTCCAAGGCCTTCACCGCCTTAGCAATCCCACACTCCGCCATGATCTCTCTCTTTTTATCTGCCACATAACATGCTGACAAGCAGTTTCCGAAATAGGTGATGGGCACTGGATTCTGAAAGAGGCTTCGTATATCGGCTGCAAACCCTAACCGTAAGAGGTCATCATCCTTCATTGAAGTCACCCCAGTTTCACTAGCATGTAGGGCCTTCATCAAGCATACCCACACAAAACCACATGTGACCACAAATTTCGACAAGTGCATTGGGGTTGGCTCATTACAGTTCTTGCATTGGGTCATGATAAGTTGTTTCAGGCTTTGAATATTTTCTCTTCTTAGTACAAATGTTGTGCGAAAGTTGTCTATGAAAATGGAAGAAGACTTGGCCATGTCAAGATTTTTCCATGTCGATCTCAACCCGATGTATTGATTGAATAAAATGGGCTCATAATCTTTTGGGGTTTTGATCAAATCTCTGTCATAGATAGGAGGTGATTCATGTATACAAGATAAGTCTCCTCCAGACTTGTAAACAGAAGCCCAACATTTCATGAAATGATTAGCAGTTCGTCCATCCACAACGTGGCGATATGCTATGGAAATGCATAAGCCAGAGTTTGGGAAAATTGTTGCTTGTAATGCAAGAATAGGAAGTAGAAATGTGGTTGTGTCACTTGAATTGGAGTCCAAATTATTAAAATCCGGCAAATGGGGAACAAGGTGATCAAACTCTTGGACATGTCTTGGGTGATTGCCTATAAGATGGATGAAGTTGGCAGCGGACTCAGTAATGGTGAATTTGACAGAAGACATGTTTGCGACGTAGTGGATGTAAGGCATGGAGGGAGGAGGGGGACAAGTGAGGTTTCCAGAGAGCGGGAAGAAGTTCTGGAGAGTGAGGGAGAGAGTGTGTTTGATTGATGGAAGGAGGGTTTGTGTGAAATGGTGAGATGGGTGAGGGAATTCATAGAAGTAGAGGCGTTGGACAGGTTGTAGCAAGACAAGCCAAGGTATGTCCAAAAATGTGAGGGGAAGAGAGGTTGTGGGAACTGAATCTTTTGGTGGAGAGACCTGACATTGCTCTAGGACCTTAAGTGTGGAAGCCATTTGACTAGCTTAGTTAATTATGCTGCAAATCTAAGTAACAAAGAGTTGAAGTTTTTGTAGACACTAGCTAGTTTCAACTCGCCAATTGCATAAATTCTTGATTTTATATTTGTGTCATGGGAATCAAATGACACTCAAATTATGGAAGTGGATAGGTTGGTACCAATATATAACTGTATTTACGGTCATGTATGTTTAATGTCTTTCAAATTCATTTGCGTAAAGAGTGTGTTCAAAAGTTCCGAGGGTGGAGGGCTTGGATTGCAGATATTAAATGGGGTTAAGGTTGTTATTGCCTTCTAATCGTGCCTGATTTCACTCTATAAGTGGGATCAACTCTGATGCAGCATGACAAAGAAAGAATAAAGAGAATATGAAATTCGGAATCCATGAAGCATGAGAAACCTCAAAGTTTATAAGGAATGATTTGAAAGATTGTAAAAATACAACCCTATAAGTTATTTATATGTCTTAGCAATCCAAAGTTCAAAAGGAAAATAAAATGGGAAATAATTAAATCCCAAAGATTTCCTAAAACATGTAAAACAAGGAATAAAGGTTTCTGTCAAAAAGATCTCGAGACCAAGTAAACTTGAGGAAAGCTTCAGTTGATCTCAAAATGTGTCGCGGTCGCACAGTCAAGGATTTCGGAATCTCTTAGTCCTTCAAGTTCGTGTTGTGGGCGTGCCAACTCATGGCCTAAGCCCAAACGAATAAAAAGAAGTTGGTGATTTTAGTAGCACTTTGACCTAACTTCTTTCAAATGCGATTGCGGACTGAACAAGGATGTAACATCCTACATCGTCCAGGTGAGTGGATCCTCTAAGCCTTATATATATATTCTCATCTTTACCTAGCACGAGGCCTTTTGGGAGCTCACTGGCTTCAGGTTCCATCGGAACTCCGAAGTTAAGCGAGTTTGCGCGAGAGCATTCTCAGGATGGGTGACCCACTAGGAAGTTCTCGTGTGAGTTCCCAGAAACAAAACCGTGAGGGCATGGTCAAGGCCTAAAGCGGACAATATCGTGCTACGGTGGAGTCAAGCCCAGGATGTGGTGGGGCCCGGACCGGGATGTGACAATTTGGTATCAGAGCCAATTCCTGGGCGGAAGTGTGCCGACGAGGACGTCGGACGTCGGACCCTTAAAGGGGGTGGATTGTAACATACCACATCGCCCAATGGAGTGGATCCTCAAAGCCTTATATGTATAATTCTCATCTCTACCTAGCACGAGGCATTTTGGGAGCTCACTGGCTTCGGGTTCCATTGAAACTTCGAAGTTAAGCGAGTTTGCGCGAGAGCATTCTCAGGATGGGTGACCCACTGTGAAGTTCTCGTGTGAGTTCCCAGAAACAAAACAGTCAGGGCATAGTCAGGGCCCAAAGCGGACAATATCGTGCTACGGTGGAGTCAAGCCCGGGATGTGGTGGAGCCCGGACCGGTATGTGAAGTTCTCGTGTGAGTTCCCAGAAACAAAACAGTGAGGGCATAGTCAGGGCCCAAAGCGGACAATATCGTGCTACGGTGGAGTCAAGCTCGAGATGTGGTGGGGCCCGGACCGGTATGTGACAATTGTAACATCCCACATCGCCTAGGGGGAGTGAATCCTGTAAGCCTTATGTGTATATTCCCATCTCTACCTAGCACAAGGCTTTTTGGGAGCTCACTGGCTTCGGGTTCCATCGAAACTCCGAAGTTAAGCGAGTAGCGCACGAGAGCACTCCCATGATGGGTGACCCACTGGGAAGTTGCTCGTGAGTTCCCAGAAACAAAACCGTGAGGACGTAGTTGGGACCCAGGATGTGGTGGACCCGGGCCGAGATGTGACAAAGGAACCTGCCTCGGTTGTAAATTCTCCATGCCTTGGATGCAAGGACTTTTGATATGTGTTAGATGGACGTTGAGATAGGTGTTGTCCCTGCGGACATGATGAGTGAATGGATGGGTGGAAGCGAATTTGGTAATTGGTATGGTGAGATAGAATGTATGAGGGGGCAAATCGCAACAATGGGTGTAGTTAAATTAGGATTTGGTGGGATGTTAATAGATTTTAAAATTAGGATGTATTCAACTAAGATTTTGAAATCATGGTGTAGTCAAATTAAGATTTGAGAGGTTTTTAAAGAATAAATCCAAATTTATGGGTAGTCAATTAAAATTTTTACAAAGTCCACCCAAGTTTAGATGTAGTGAGAATCTTAAAGATTTGCTAGGATTTCAATAAATGGTGGATTTTGATGGATTTAAGGGTGAGTGGTATAAATATCATATGCCATCAAGAATCCTATCCTCCCCCCTCTGATTTCTTTTCACACAGAAGAAAACCCTTTCTCATCTCATACTTCATCTTCTTCGTACTCATCCATCATGGATATTTTTTTAACAAGTTCAAATTCGTAAACAAATACTACGAATTGTAGGTTTTCTGAGTTTTTCCCTTAAAGAAAAAAAAAACCTCAAATCCCTAAATTCAAAATCCTCTATCAGTTGCATTCTCCAGCATCTCCAGAGCATCCTCAACTCTCCCTTCTCTGCACAACCTCCAAGTATCACGTTGGAAGTCACGGTATCAGCTATGTCGACTTTGCCACCATGGCAAAACCCATTAACCAAAATGTTGTAAGCTAGGACATCGGGCAAAATTTGGTCCTTTGAGGTCATACATTCGAACAACTCCATTGCTTCCGTGAGTCTTCCACTTTCATGGAGACCACCCAAGAGAGTTGAGTACCTAATCAAATTAGGGTAAGCAATTTTGGACCGTTTCATTTCCTTCAGAACCCCAAAAGTAAAATCAAGATCCCTATTCTTGCAATGGTGCTTAACCAAGATGTTGACAATGCATCTCAACTTTGAGAGGAGGAGCAATGATGGAAAAGAAAAAAAATTGGGAGTTTTAAAGAAAAACCCAATGTACTGTTCACTTTAACGAAAAATCACATTTTTACACTAAAAAGTCAAACCTGGTAGTATTCACTTTACCCCTTATTTTGTCATTATCATTAAAACTCAAAGTTTTCAAGCCATTTTCATTAGTTTTCCTAAAAAAATTAGGGTTTCAATTGCATAGAATTAGAGATGTTAATCTCAGTCGTTGGATTTCATTAAAAATGCTTTTAGTGTGATTCTCAACTTTAACAAAATCCTAAGAAATCCAAGAAAGAGTCCATACAAATCCATACAAATATGTAATAAGAATCCATATAAAATATGTCAAAATCCATATGGAATTGTAAAATCTATTAAAATCCTTTAAAATTTGCCACCTACAAAAAGGCCATTAAAATCATCTGAAATCCAAATTGACTACACCCCTTCTAAACAAACTTGTCGAATTGATTGAGTTGCTACTATTGAGATAAAATAAAATGAAAGAAAGTAAATTGCGACAAAATAAATAGCAAGAAAGTAAATTGCGATAAAATAATAATTACTCTGAATGCGAGGAAATATTTTTTACGTTAAGTGCGAGAAAATAAGATTACGCTAGGTGCAAGAAAATAATTTATGGGAATCGAAAATCGATTTGAAATAAAAAGCTAAGTAAGACTACATTTTGAATAAAAAATAAGATGACAACAACAAGTTGGTAAGGACCTCTAACAATGAGCTAGAGGGTTTCATTTATAGTAATTGAGAGCATCCATCCATGATGTCTTTCCTTTAATTGCCTCTTGAGCCTTGATTTCTTTTCCGCCACAAATTTCTCTCAAGGACAATAATGATTCATTTATCTTCAATTTTGAAAATCTTTAATCAATCTCCTCCTAAAATGTTCTTGGGCTATTGCCACTTAATTCAAGAGATAAAGCAGAAGACGTCAAATATGAGTCAAAACAACTTTAAAACATATGACATTGAAAGCAATACTTTTTTTTTTGTCAGTAACACTATGCTCACAAATGCATTCGCATTTATTTAACCTTTTAAATGGTGAAGTTTGAAATATAACTTAAAAATTAAACGATTTTCCGCAAAAAGAATTCAACGTTTCAAATCGTTCGTATACAACGAGTCCTGCAAATGTAATTCCGTTCGTCGTAGGACTCTATAAACGTGTTCACAAATTGACCAAAAAGTATGGGAATCTTAACATGGAAGTATTTTGCTTTGCATAGTATAGGAGATGTCTAGCAGAATATCAACTCTACAACGAATACCTAACCCACAATTGACGGGTCCCACAGCAGCCACCAATTATTAGCGTCCATAATTCTGCAGCCATCTCTCTAACAAGAAGAGATTTGTTAGTGTGACCATCATACAAACTGATACATCACGTGTTGTTATATAAATAATAAAGTATGTATGTTAAAAAGTTAATAACTTAAAAAAGAAGAGAAGGAAAGCAGTCCATCTGACCCCACCAAAGTGCCGAGGGGATCTGACACGTACAAATGAATAATGACAACGAATGATCCGGTATAACACATAAGGACAACATTAAAGGTTTCGCTGTCTTCATCCCCACTCGTTCAAATCGCCGTGTGGTGAAGGTGCGAGCAGTAAATTCCAATCCATGGAACTTTCCGCCCTCCCCGCAATAGTTTCGATCATGTTTTAATGGCTTCGATCACGCTTCACGTTTCCCCGACGATATAAAAGTCTTCTGAGTTCACGAACTAGTCAAACATTCCGCGTTTCCCTCTGCGCTTTTGGGTTCTTCCTTTTGGATCCGAAAAGCTTTGTGAAAGCCATCGAATTTTCCGCCCGCAGTTCCGGTTTCGGGTATTTCAGATACCCTTTTTCTTCAATCCCATTTGGTTCATGTTCATGGTTAGAGGCTCACATCTCCTCAACTCACTATGTAAATTTTCCATCCTTTCTTGCTTTTCTTGCCAAAATTAAATTTCCAGCACTTTTCTGATTGTATTTCCAAATGGGTTTTCTGTGAGTAAATTTTTGTGCCATTTGATGTATGTTTATCTTGCAAAGACTGAATCTTTCAACTTGTTTATCACCACCAATGCAAAAATATTCATTTTTTCTTGGACTAATCACTACGGAAATTGTATGGTATTGGATTAGTTTTGTGAAATTTTGTATTTTGGAAGGACCCGAATTAAAATTGGTTGCAGACAACGGCTCTTTTCACGGTTACTGATTATGATCTTGTAATGCAGTTAGACCCAAAATGGCAAATTCTAACTATGGGGAGGAATTCTTGAAGGATTTCAGAATTCCCAAGTATGTACTAGTGCCTGAATCAAAGAGTGAAAATGTTGCTGATGTACCGCAATGTCCGGTTTTAGTGTTTATCAACTCCAAAAGTGGTGGCCAGCTTGGTGGGGATCTTCTTGTATCATACCGTTCCCTTCTAAATGAAAGTCAGGTAGTTTCTATAGGGTTGAATGTTGTCAGATTTCTTTTTTTGAATATTTGGTGGAATATAGCATTTGGATTTTAGTTCGAAGTTTTTTATGAACCTGACCTTGAACTAGCTAATTTTTAGGTTTATGATTTGGGGCAAGAGGCTCCGGATAAGGTTCTTTGCCGAATCTATGCCAATCTTGAAAAACTCAAGCGCAATGGGGATAAATTCGCTACAAAAATTCAAGAGAAATTGAGAATCATTGTGAGTGTCAACATAAATGGTTTGATTTTTCTATTTTTCATGACCTTGTGTGATGTTACCTTTTCATGTTTCTGACATGAATTGCCCCTCTAGGTTGCAGGTGGCGATGGAACAGCTGGTTGGCTTCTTGGAGTTGTTTCTGATCTCAAGTTATCTCATTCGCCACCAATAGCGACAGTACCACTAGGAACAGGAAACAATCTTCCTTTTGCATTTGGATGGGTAAGGAATTTCCTATGTCGATGGATATATGGTCTTGGATTGCATGTATCATATTGGATGTGTGCATATATCGGTAGTTATTTTTTCATTGATATGCATATTCAGGAGAAAACTTCTCCATTTCTTAATTCAAGCCACTATATGCACCAGAAATTCTAACTAGTTCTGCCATGTAAAGTTGATTCAAGATTAATTGTTTTAAGTAGTTTGTGATTATTATGGTTTAAGTAAGTAGTGCAGCCATTGACTGCTAGATATCGTGCATGCATGACATGATGTTTGCTAATTCACAGGGGAAGAAGAATCCTGGGACAGATCCTCAATCTGTGAAGCAGTTTTTGGACCAAGTAAAGAGAGCCAAGGAAATGAAAATAGACAGGTTAGACAGTCATTATTATTTCTTTTTACATCTTAAACTTTGTAATTCAAGTTCTGTGTATACACAGCCCTGTTTCTAGATGTCTCAGACGATCAGATATCATTTGAAATCATCTCTTTGTTGTTCGTATATCTTAGATTTCCCTTTTTCCAGATGGAGTGATGAAGTATTTTGACTAATTTATTCACTCTTTTTCTCGTTTAGGTCATTAGTGCATTTTCTTTGTAGTTTTAACCAGTTGCCTCTCATTTTTTTTCTATAATTGGAAGTTCTAATTTTATTTTTCCCTGTTTATTCTGATATAGCTGGCACATTCTCATGAGGATGAGGAAGCCAAAAGAAGGTCCGTGTGATCCCATTGCGCCTCTTGACCTACCTCATTCGTTGCATGCATTTGGCCGTGTCTCTGATTCAAATGAGCTGAACATGGTAATTACATATTCTCAATATAGTCGAGTTATCGGGCTCATTGGACAAAAGAACCAGTCTCAGGGAGTAGCAGAAAGATAAAATCAGCTATTTTGCTAAGTCAAGCTATTTTTTCAGGAGCTGAGCCAATTTGCTGTGGCTAATTTTTTTCTTTGCAAATTAAGTGTCATGTCAGATTGTTACTTTAAATGCTTGCATTACTTTTGTTAAGCTCAAAGATCTTCTCTTTCTTGTTAGATACGAACTTTTGGTGCTGTTTTATAAGCAAGAACTTTTGGTGTTTCGCAGGAAGGCCGCCATACCTTTCGTGGGGGATTTTGGAACTACTTCAGTATGGGTAAGAGTTCTTCCCTTGGAGTCCTGTAAAGTATTTTGAGCATTAATTTGCAAAGCTATCTTAATCTTTCTAGAAAATATCTCCTTTTGTGAGTTTAAGTCCTACCGTTGTGCATTCAAAATAAGCCGATTAATTGTTGATCGATATCTTCTTTCACTCAACCGTGTTTTGTGTAATGAACTCTACGTGTTTGTGCTTGTGTTTAGGAATGGATGCTCAAGTATCATATGCATTTCATACTGAGCGAAAGCAGCATCCCGAAAAGTTCAAAAATCAGTTAACTAATCAGGTATTTAGTTTCTTCAAAACCCATTTTTGTTCATGAGCATAATGTAGTAAACTAATGAAAATGATTTGATCTTGTAACAAACTTATAATAATTTATTAAAAATTATAATACATACATTTGTCTATGCATCATATACAGTAAAAATTTCTTGCGTGGAACTCTGTAAAAAATAAAATACTGCTTGGATAGTGCTGTTAAATTCTGATGTATGGAGTGAAACTCTACTTATTCCTCTGTCTTTTCTTTGATCCTAAATACAGACTACTTATGCAAAGATTACCCATTCACAAGGCTGGTTTTCTTCTCCTTGTTCTCAATCTGCTTCACGGTGAGCATCTACAGATTCCCTGTCCCACAAGGTTTAAGTTTATTTGAATTTGAAGTATCTAAAACCTTGTTTAGTGAATGTGAAGTTTATTGTCTATCTCTCTTGAAATAGGGACATAGCGCAATTTGCAAAGGTGAAGGTCATGAAAAACCATGGCCAATGGGAAGATCTACAAATTCCTCCAAGGTACATTTTTGTCAATATTATAACGGAAATGAGCTTTGCTTGCTCAATGCAAATTTCTTTGCATTGTTTGTCCTATGTTTCCCCCCGTTTTCTTGGGTTTTCATAGGCCGTGAGCTGCCCTAAAATGATGAGTTGACTATCTAGTGACGGTTTCCCCCAGTAATCATTTTTGTGCTAGAAAACACTATCCATATCGAGCCTCCCCATCATGTGCAGATTTCACTTGTGTCACAATGTTAGACATAATTCCCATGAGTCTGTGGTGTTCTGATATGCAACTATTTAGGTTGCCAATCTGCTCTGATTTTCTGCCAACATGGAATCCAGATTTCAGAAATCTTAACTTTGTTGCAATCTTCTTTTCCGTACACACTAGTTCAACTCCGGTGGTTCTGCAGAGATAACTAAACTTATTTAGAGTTTTCTTTTTCTGATCTAGTTGATTTATTCCTTGTTTAGTTTCAAAAGGTAAACATTGCACGAGGATAATATTGATTTAGTATATTTTTTCTTCTCTTCAGTACTTGATGTTGTTTCCGTTTGATTTCTTTCGCAAATAATATCCAATTATGCTTTTGCTTTGCTAACCTCTCTGTTTCATTGAACAGTATCAAGTCAATCGTGATCCTCAATTTGCCTAGCTTTTCTGGTGGTTTTAATCCTTGGGGAGTCCCGATTAGGAAGAGGCGTAATGTAGGTTCACAACACTCCCGCTTTTCTCCTATTATTTTTCTTTATTTTGTTTTTTCACAGAAATAGTTGAAATGATCTTTGTATTGGTTTTTCTCAAATCTAACAACATATGTTGGTGGATTATGACTTTACAGGGAGGTTTTACTCCAGCATATGTAGACGATGGTCTCATTGAAGTTGTTGGCTTTCGAGATGCATGGCATGGGCTTGTTTTGCTTGCCAAGGGACATGGGACTCGTCTTGCCCAGGTATTTGATCAAGAAGTTGAATTTATGTTCATAAATAACTTGTACTATCCTGCATTTGGTATTTATACTGTCTATTATTTCTTATCGATGATAGGCCCACCGTATTCGCTTTGAGTTTCAAAAGGGTGCAATTGATCATACGTACATGAGGATCGATGGGGAACCCTGGAAGCAACCCCTCCCAGTTGACGATGAAACTGTCATGGTTGAAATCTCTCACCTTCGCCAGGTGAACATTCTTGCTCGACATGGCTGCAGGTCTAAAAGCGTTTATAATCCCGAGTCACCTAGCAGCCAGGGAAATGAGGAAGAGGATTGGGATGATGAAGAAACTCATGAATCAGCATTGTATAGGAAGTTTGGTGCAGCAGACACATTTAAGCTCCCCGAAGAGATTGATATTTCGCATCTCAGTTAACTTCTTATTAAGTTGTTCCTTTCTCAGTCCCGTCCAAATTCCCTTTGGAATTTCATTAACATCTTAGCTTAGTAACATTTCTAGCAGGAATTGTGACAAATTGCTTTCTAGGGTTCTTACTTAGTAACCCCATTGTTATCAACCTGTACATGATTGATTTGTGGACGAATGCAAATAATTCTTTATACTCAGAAGCGTTGAAGTAAATCGAGAATTGGTTACTGCACTGACGCCGTATTTGAGAGGAGGTTATCATCCTCAGAAAGACAGAGAGAAACAATGAAAATTAGCTTTACTAAGGGGAACTCGACCCAAATATTCCAAATCGAGAATTGTAGTTACAAACTATAATACACTTTTTTTGGTAAAACGAAAGAACTGATGAGAAACAAATATTTAAGACATGTCGGTACATAGGCTGTTGCTGGATCACCACTGCAAGCAACATACTAAAACTGCAAGCGTACAAGCTGATGAAAGGTATGTGCCTAAGCGTAAAAACTCCCAACTCTACCTCAAAAACCTTAAAAGATTTGGGGATCTTCAGCTTCGCAGAGAGTGATCAGCTTTGAAGGACCACTCCGATTACTGGCAAACATAATCCCCCAAACATTTCGTAACTGTTTCACTGGCCTTCTGTGTTTCCACCCTTTCTTCTCTTTTCTTCTTCTCCCTGAAAGCCAAATTCAACGCATTCAAATATGATGTAAAGCAGTAAGCACAAAAGCTTCTCCATCCTTGAACCATACAGTACTTCCGGTTATAAAACAAGAAACCCAAAATCCATAAATTATACCCATGCTATAGAAAAGCGAACTAAAGCCATGAATTTTAGGTTAACGTATAGGGGATCAACCGGTTTGATGTTAAAGCTTCAACTTGTGAATGTCATCTGAACTCACATCAGTTGATTTGAGGATTATCATCATGTCTATCTTAGCTATCACATGTAATGCTATGAATTCAATAACTCCCATGATCCTGAGGGATTTGTTACCTGGCCACATATTCCCTTAGCAGTTCTTTGGCCTGAACCAGCTTGGAAAGCAGATTGCGGTACACATCAAGGTCCCGGTCCACACTTCTTTTGTCAATGTTTAAGGCTGCACATAACTGTTGGATAGAAACCAAAGTGTAAATGATCCAACATTGCTACCATCATGGAAGGCCATTCAATAATTTAATCCAACAGTCAGTAACCCAAAAAAGTTCAAAATGCAGTAACCTAATCACTTGGCCGAATATCCATCATTATTCATAATGTTCATAGGCCTGGAAAGTCTTAACCTTTTCTAATACTGTTGGTTCAGTTGCTTTTGCCACCTCAAGAAGACGAAAAAGCCCAATAGCAAAGAAACGACTGTAGCTAAAACTTTCTTTGCCTGCTGCCCTTTCTGCAATGTCCTTCAGTGCTACCTCGACTTCTCCTTCTCTGGATGGAAACTCTACTAATGAACTGGAAGTTTGTGCCCGAGCCCACTCTTCCAACTTTTGTGCATCAGTTCTGTAGTGCTTAGCATGGAAACTTATCTAGTAAAGATCGAGACCTTTCTCAAACATATAAGAAAGAGATTGATCATATGCAAATTAGGATTCGTTTTTCTTTTTTCTAAAGCATCTAATGACCAGTAATTTTCCAGAGTCGCACATTATTTTATTAATCAACCTTCTGCCATAAACTAGGAAATTCTGGTGTAGAACTATGAAGTTTGCATGATTCCGATGACCGGAAAAGAAAATCTCTTCTTAACGGGATTTTCCTTAGTTATCACATAAAGGAATGAATTGCAATATCACAATCTCAATTAGCCACTTAAATTTTACTCAACTTTCATATTTTTTTAAACCTCATAATATGTGATCATCACAATTTACATACCATATTGCTGCATTTCGAAATGTTATGCAAGGCACAAAACAGAGAAAATGAATCCCTAAAGAAGATAAAACACAAGCGACAAACCTGTATTGCTCTGGGTCCTCATTTAAAGCTTTAATGTACGCTTGGAAGATTGCCTCTCGATCCTCATCGCTGGGGTATCCATCCATGAGTTGATCGTATACAGTGACAAAACCAAGAGCAAACACAGGATCATACCGGTATGTCCTCTTGTACTTCATCAAATGTTGCTGGACAATCAGCTCCTGTAGCACACTGTTGTAAACGCTAGGGATTGGTCGCTTATACGCCTTCAAAAAATTCAACTTTGTATCCGCCACAGTCGGAGCATCTGCAAATCAAGCAAGCAATAATGACCAAAAATGTTAAGCACAAAACTTAGACTAACATACACTCTGATACAACAAGGGCCCATTATTCTTATTTCACATGATTACACAAAATTATTAATAAAAATCCTCCCTTTCCATATCTGCAAGTCAAAATTCCTACTTTTAACAAAAAAGATCATAATTTGCAGACATGGGTTTAGCCATGCTCCACTCTCGGCACCCAAATTCGAACACCTGCTCATAAACACCTGCTCATTGTCTAGATGAATTTAGTGTAATTATTTTGTCGTTTGCCAAAAAAAAAAAAAAAAAAAAACCAAACTTCAGAAATGAAGTAAGTGCATTACATGTAATTAGATCAAACTTAATTATACTTTAGACATTGTTAAATGCACAATATTTAAATAATAAAAAAAAGAAGCTTTGGCACAAAACATATTAAATGAAGCTCCAGTCAAGTTCCTGAGAAAATGTAGCAAATTTAAACGATTAAATGACATAAAACAAGCTACCAAGAAAAACCCACCTGACGACCCTGCCATGCAATGAACCACCATGCGAGAGCTCGAACTCGAAGCTCGAATTCCAACGTAATGGCTGGAAATGCTCGTACGGAATCGAATGCCTTCGGCGTTGGAGCCCAAATTCCGAGCGGACGAGACGACCGATTTTCTATCAGAGCATTGACTGAGCGCCGAGAAAGACAGAGAAGCAACGGCCGCCATTGGAGGAAGAGAGAGAGAGAGAGAGAGAGAGAATCTAAAGCTGGAAATTTTCCGGGAAAATTATGAGCATAGTGGAGAGGGAGAGAAAATTTCGTGGGTTTTCGGATTGTAATTTATAAATCAAGTGTGAGAGAGATAGAGGTCCACGAAAGCAAGGGCTTATCCAAGTGTTTGAAAGGATTTGAGAGCCAGTAAGTTTGTGCCAAGTGGTGTTTGGCGTACGTATCTAAGGACAGAAATAGTAATGGGCCGGGTTGGATTTTATGGGTCGAACTATGGTTTGATTCTTGTAGTTTATTTAAGCCAAGTTTCACTTTTTTAATTGGTGCGATTTTAGGTTTATGCTTACTCTTTAAGAGATGTGTGTTGTACTACCACGTTTAAAAGAAAAAACTAATTTACCTTTACATGTCATAGTAGTAACCAACAAAACCACAATTACAGTATTGTACCTAAACAACAAAAATTAATAAACTATAGAAATTGAAATTGCGAGAATTGAAACTACTAGAACCGAAGTGAAATTTTGTTCAAACTATAGGGATTAGAACCATTCTTAGTATTTAGTGGACAATGTGGTAGCATCTCCTTCTTTTTTATCGTTTGGGGAAGAAAGATTTGACTTTGAGATATCTTCCAATGCTAATTAAAACTTAGTTGGTGGGAGATTGATAATAAAATAAGGAGAACTTTAACAAAAAGCTTCCGGTATTGTTCACTTTAACGAAAAACCATATTTTTACACTTAAAAGTCAATTCTGGTACTATTTATTTTACCCTTTATTTTGTCCTTATCGTTAAAACTCAAAGTTTTCAAGTCATTTTCATTAATTTTCCTTAAAATAAGTAGCTTGATTAGTTCCTGCCTGTTGTACTTTATGCGCAAGCAAAAGTAAATTGAAACAAAGTATCAAATATCAACGTTGAAGGCGAAAGCAAAGAAACAAACAATCTCAAATAAATATTACAAAAGAGTGTTTAACTCTCACAATCCAAATCTCACAAACTACAAACTTTAAACCACACAAGTAGAGAACCCAAAACAAATAGAGAAGTCTCTTCCAAATTGTTCTCTGACTCTCAAACTCACAAATTGACTCTTACCAAATTGGCAAATAAATGAGCCATGAATTTTCCACACATTCATGACTCAAAACAATGAACTCCACCAAAAACCAATTAGATAAAACTCTCTACACTCATGGAGAGGCACACACTAGTAATCTTAAGGTCCTATTTATGGAGTATAGAACTTAGGTTACAATAAGAATCCAAATCTTAATTGGAAGTAAATACAAAACCCAACCAAATAGGTATTAATAAATTCTCTTCACCAAAAAAAAAGAATCCAACCAAAAAGTGAAAAACTCAGCCCAAATGGGACTTCAAAATGAACCAGGAAACACAAGCAACGAAACCTTGAACTTTCTGCCCATACGACCGATCGGTTGCCACTGCTGAACGTCGCAAATGTCTGAAACCTTCGATGCTGCTTCTTTCAATTGATCGTCTGGTCGATCACTGCTTTCAGGTTAGTATCCAACACTCTAGTTTTGAATCGTAAATCACAACACTACCTAAGCATGTTTGAAAACATTTTTTTTTGCTAAAACATTCAGCTCAAAAGCTCTTTTACCAAAAATGTATTATTATTATTATTTTAAATTTGAGTGCTTGTTGAAAAACACTTGAAAATGCTTCTTAAGGAAAATGTTTTTAGAATTTAGAGAGACATTAAATTTTTTTTTTTCATATGCCGTTAAAAGCGTTATTGATTATCTAAAAGTGCTTTTAGCCCTCCAAAATACGTTCTAAGTATAAAGCTTCTCCTAAAATAATCATCACATCTTTAAACCTTAAGTTTTTATTTTTTATTTTTTATCTTTTGGATAAAAAAGAGTTGGTATCCAAATTTTGAGTCTCCTAATATTCAAATGTGTTTGGACTCAACTTTACACCATCGGCCCGAGTAATCGAGGCTGTTGAGTGAGCATGGTTCTTGACTGTCAGATAAGAAAGTTAAGATAATTTTGTTATTGTTAAGAGATAATATTATGGTTTTTTAATCATAATAATTATCTTTTAATAAATTATCTTGATTTTCTTGTACAAAATAGATGGGATACAAATCATAGCCCCAACTTAGAAGCAAGCAAAACAGTCCAATTTAATTTGGATTTGTTAGCAATGTACCGTGTGAATTAGAGCAGCTCAGCCTAGGACTCTTATCACGTGGCATAGCCTAGGATTTGATGGTCTTGGATAATGATGAGATAAGAAGCCTAGGTAGGCTAGGCCTTTTTACATGGTGATGGATGTTGTCGGATGAGTTAAAGGCCATTAATGGAGTTTTGATGATGAGATAAGAAACCTAGGTGGGCTAGGCTTTTGATATGATGTGATAAGCCTAGATAGGTTTTTATTTTGTTTGAAAAGTCACGAATGGGAAGGATAGATATGGATCAGTCTTTCTTCCTAGAGTTTGAGTTGCAGTCCGTGCCAAGCAAATAACAACCCTATAACTACAAGACTTTGTGCATCGAAAATAGCCTCTTTCAAATCAACACACAAATTGCCTTGCGCAAAGTTTCTTAACAAACTTGAGATTTTTCCCTTCCCTTTCTTCCCGCCAACACATTTTCAGTTTGGATAAACAGTATTGTGAAGACAATTGGCGACATCTTCAGTTTGGATAAACAACACTGGAGCCGTAGAATCAGCCAGAGCACTTTCAGTTTGGATAAACAACACTGCTTTGAGACCGACTGGTTATTATCCAAGTCTCGGTCGACAAGGATATTCGAGTCCTTGTTGGAAGATGTCATCTCATCACCCTTCTCGGCGAAGTGAGGTGTTACCAGGTTACTACATTCGGCACACTGAAAGCCAAATTTGATATTGAACTTTGCAGAACTAGCAGCCTTGTCTTTAGACTCTAAAACCCAAAGGCCGAGACCTGTTCCTTCCTTGACCGCAGTCGCAAGATCAAGAAGTCAGCAGCGCCCCCAATGCCACATCAACGTATTGTATTCCTCGGCCGAGCTTGGCCGAAGAGTTGGCATGCCCCGCACATAACTGAAGGACGTAGTTAATTAACTTATTAGTTACTCGATCTGAACACTACGTAGGCTTGATAGTTTTTAAGATCAACAAAACGAGAAACAATTAACTAAGGGGTGGAGTGGTAGCGAATCTAGTGATTTAGCTTCTAAAGTAGTGAGCAAAATCCAATACTTAAAATGAAAATTAAAGAAAGTGTGTTAGGTGTCAATCTTATCCAGTTGCAGAGCCAAACGTGTATATGCTAATCTTCCACTCATGTGATAATATGCCCTTCTTTGCTTTAATGTCGATGCAGGCAACGTGCACCCTATTGTTTTTTAATTTCAGTCCACAACCATTTCCTCAGTTAAACACCATAGGATCATGTATTGTATATGAGAAGAGAATCACACCTTGGGAATCCATCAAAATAAACAAGCAACGTGAGAGAAAAAAATTGTTTAATTAGTGTGATCGTCATACGAAGTGGTACACCACGTGTCTTTATATAAATTGTGAGTTATGTGTGTTAAAAGATTAATAACTTAAAAATTAAAAATTTTCACTACTTGCATAAAAACAGGTGATTTCCGTCACAACTAAAAATTTCTCGCTATAAATTTGAAGCGAATATGGAAATATAATGCCAAGTGAAGCACCACAGTGTTGCACCATGGTCCTTAATGTAATAAAATATTTGATACACTATTATGGTTTACTGTGAGAATAAACAACCGTGAATCTAAAAGTATGGTAGCGATAAACAAAGATGGGAATAATATTGTCAATATGAAAGTTTCATTAAATTAGTATTGTTAAAAATAAAAAAAAATAAAAAATAAACGTTTTCTTTATAAGCATGCATAGAGCTGCTTATACTTTCTGTTGTTTTAGATCCATAATATTGAAAGAAAAAAAAGCATTTGTTTCATCTACAAAACACATTTAAGACCTCAACTTTTTTTTAAAAGCTACTTTTAAAAATTATTTAGCACCCCGAGCTAGCCTTGTCATGTGAATTATTTTCCACTTGGTTAGCTAGATATAGCAAATCATATCTTATTATTAATCAGAATTACACCTAAAATAAATTACTCCACTAATTTTGGCAGCTATTTTATATGCTAGACGTTTTCTCTGCCTATATATGAAACTTGGTTCCCCAAGTTCTAAGCCACCCCAACTACTAAAACATTACTTTCATTTGAAATGATTCAAATATCACAAGTAATGCAAGGAAGAGGAAGCACTAATGGTGACCAAGTTTCTAAAGGCAAGGCATGTCGCAAAGAATCGACCACAGAATTATCTGGTGCTGTAAACAACAAGAATAGTACCAGCAGCTGTGATCGTCAGTGCAGGCGTAAACAGCAGGCTGAGGAATCGCTCCGAACTGTAATGTACTTGAGTTGTTGGGGTCCAAATACATGAAAGATGAGTTTTAATTACCTACTAAAATATATCTGGAAATTCAACTCCCAGTTAACCTGTTAATTAGTGTTTAATTAGATGGTCCATACAGATGCACTGATGTGGTCATCTTACTAGTCCTTTTGTTTTCTACCGTTAATAATATGTACAGATAATTTTGTAGAATTAATTGTATGCATCAAGATCGATCTTGATCTTCCCTCTTTCCCCGTGCAATGTAAAAATATTATGCGTTTTTTATATAAGATGTTGTTGACACTTCAAAAATGTCATCATGCAGTTCTCTATGTATAAATTTTACCTTGTGCTTTTAGAAAAGTGGAGTGCAGATCTTTATAGAGTCCCAAAACATCTCTTTTATATCTTAACGAAAGAGAGAATTTTAAAAGATGATGAAACGGGATGAAACAGATGAGAACGGTTTTTAATTTAGTTCCTTTATTTCATTACCCCTCCCATGAAGTTTGTATTTGTTAAGAACAAAATTGCAGAGCAGCACAAGGCAAGTATTTATGTAATTAGTTATTTTACCTTGCAAAAATTACGTCCCATATGTGGGCTTGAATCCAAAACTCTCTCTTTTGAAGGAAGTAAGCTGCCCTGCCTAGATCTAGTATAATGAGGAGATAGTGCATTACATGCACAGTATACATCTATATAGTTAATTGTAGTAACCTAATGCGATCCGTCTCTCTTCCACTTCAATCTTCTTCTTCACGGCATCATAGATCGTACGAAACCATATTTCAGAAGACTTGTGATGATGATCACATTCTGGTTAAAATTTTTTTTCTTGAGAAGCAGGCATGATTCATGTTGCCTAGCTTCTTATTTAATCATTGCTAATTTAATCAGTCGATCTATACATCATCTAATTTTTACAAAATTAATTTTTTTTCATTTATTCCAAGAATGTGGCTTTTCGGATCTTGTTAAACGGGATTTGGTTAAAATTTGTGCTTCTTTATTGGAGTAATGGCTACTAGCTTTTAGGGTTAAAAAAATATTGATGAAAAATGAGCTTAAGTTTGTAAATAATGTGATAACCAAGTGACAATTCATTTTCATCCTAAATTATGTAAGGGTTGATGTTGATTGATTCTAACAACAAATGAGTTAAGCCATCGCAGCAACTTGAGTAGAGCCACGTTTAGGATTATTGAAACCGTAATTTGAAAATTAGCACTGGAAAAAATAATAATAGGTCAGTGACCAAAATTTGCACTCCAAAATTCCACATAAATACCCATACTAAAAAACGGATCAAGTTGGTACGCATATGACACAAATTCAATAGGGCGAAAACAAATCCAGTACAATACGCAGTAGCACGAAATGAATCATATGTATCCGGCACACCTTGCTGAAAGATGTAGATAAGACCATAACCAAAGGAAGCAGTAAAAGATGTAGCAGGGATGAAAGGGTGCATGGACGATGGCATGATAACCTGTACAATTTTTAACAAATAAGCTGAGATCATAATATCCCTCTTCCATTACTTGCTTGATCAACTATTGTAAAACAAGCTGCAAAATCCTCACGTTTTTTCACAGAAAACCACTGCATAACTTGTCACGTTATATATAATAACTGCACAAAGAACAAAGCCAGCTAGCTTCCGGAATTCAACATATCTCACAACAACTTTTTCTTTCGTCGCTTTTGAATCTATCTGGTTTTAGCCTCAATTCTCTCCCCTATATATTCATTCACTAAAATTAGTGGTACCGTGGAAATAGCCGAGTGAAAGTTTGAATATATAAAGATGCAAACAAGAGGACTTAGAGGAGGGTGGATCGAAGCGGTTAGCGTTCTTTAACTTTTAATTATACATCTTAAAAAAGAAACAATAATGTTTGAACCTCTTGCACTTCTATGGTCAAAGGGCGGGGCAACTAAGTTTTATAGCATTATTTAACTTATAATTATAAGCTATATAACTGGTTTTGCATCTAAGCTGAGGTCAATTAGAGAATGAAAATGATTTGTGCACACTTACTTTTTCAGCACTAGTTGTCTTTAGTCATTAGATTGAACAAATGAAATGAGAATTATAAGGTACACAATTAAAAGGCGCTGAGTGAGCAGAATGTGAAAAAGGGTGTAAAAAATACTCACCATAAAAAAATTCTCAACTAAGTTAACCGTAGAGATATATAAAGGATCCCAGATAAATTAACTGACATATAGCTTAACATGCTCAGTTCTCCAATTAAAAAAAGTTTTATGTAGCACATGTTGAGAAATTTCTTTTGAACACAGGGTGGGTATAGCTCACAAACTTTGTTAAAAATGCGATTGTTGAGTTTTTCAAAAGATTTCTGGAAAATAGTCCTACTACTTACTAAATCTCGTAAGTGATTTTTGTTGAATTTTTAACCTGAAAAAATAAAAGAATCAACAGAAATATTAGTAGTTCCACAATAGATTCCGATAGTTGGAATAAATTATTTGGCGATCTAAAACATCTTTGGAATGTTCTGCATGAAGTTTAAGACTTAAAGTGTAAAAAATTCCACAAAAATATGGCCATAATTGTCCGATGTGATGATTGATGGGTATAAATTCGTCAAAAATGTGATTGTCAAGTAGCAATTTGTTGAATGATATACCACATCAGCAATCCACATCAGCAATCCACATCAGCAAGGTTGTTATCCTGTCAGTTAGATAGTTAGTTGGGATTGTAGGAAGATATAAGGTGGTTATGGGTTTGTTAGAAACAGAAATGAGCATGTATAAATAGAAGGGCTCTCTCTAAGACTTGTATTCAATACATTTTGGAAATATACAAATCATCATTCATTCTCTCTTTCTCTCTTTCTCTCTCTGTGCTTCTTTACAACTTAAGATTGTTTTGTTCTTCTTCTTCGATTCATAGTGTAGTGTTAATATGGTATCAGAGCAAGATCTTGAAAACACTGTCACATGTATTGTAAAGAGTTCCCCATCACTCCTTCCTTGGTAGAGTACCACATTGGTTGCCTTGTCCTGTATGAAAAACACAGTATCATCACATATAAACCAGCAGTCATTATCATGACATAATTGCTTTACTGATAAAAGATTCACAGTAATATATGGAACATGTAAAACATTTTTTAGGAATAAACAATGGTCCGGAGTAAAAAGGTTAGTAGAAGCAATATGCTTCACATCCAAACCTTGACCATTTCCAATGATTATCTTGTCATCTCCATTGTATGCAGTAGCTTGGGTCAAATTATTGAGATTTGCAGTCATATGGTGAGTAGCTCCAGTATCGAGCACCCATGTATCAGCAGCAGAAAACCCATGCGGTTGAGACTCACTTGATGGTGGAGAGAAACTAGATGGACCTTGTGCAGATAATGCAGTGAGTGATGGAGGTGGTGGAGCCCCTTGATATGCATAATTGTTCCTGTGAAAGCACTCTAATGCAGTATGACCCTTCTTTCCACAAATCTGACACACCAAGATTGGATACTGATTGGCAGTAGTAGTACTTCTGAAATGACAATTAGGTGCAGTGTGACCTCTCCGTGAGCATATTTGACATTCAGGAGTGATTGATGATCTATAAGTAGTATTCCCATTCCAATTCTGCCAATTTGAACTACCCTTTGATCTACCATTAGATGACTGACCATTAAAACTTGACTGAGAATTTCTGCCTGGATCAGAAAATGTGCTATTCGACCCCTTATTCTTGTTGCCAAAGTAAGGTTTTGAAGCATTATTTCCATAAGAGTTCCTGTTAGAATTGAATGACCCTCTATTCTGAGAAGGAAAAATCCTCTGATTACTGCCAGTAAACCCATATCCTCCTTGATAGTCAGCAGCCCCTATGTTGGAACTTTCACCTCCTTGATAACCACTAGCCCCCATAGCAGAGCTTTCACCATGATAAGTACCATTTGCTTGATAGGAACCAGGATGTCCTTTACCATTATCCCCATTCATATACATTGCTGCCATTGAACCTGTAAGAGCTGAAACTCTGGAGTCGATGGTCAATTCAGCACTAAGAAGTTGGGCACGAAAATCTTTCAAAGAAATTGGTGTCTCCCTTGCCAAAATCACAGTTCTAATCATATCAAACTCCTGTGGTAATCCAGTTAAAACAGCAATAACCAGATCATTTTCAGAAACTCTTTCTCCAGCAGAAATTAACTGATCTCTTATAACCTTTAATTTCAACAAAAATTTATCAATCGAGTCCCTTCCTTTCTATGCAGTATGAAACTCAGTCTTTAACTGATTGATTCTCGACACTGACACAGATGCATAACGATCTTGTAAAGCACTCCATGCTTCCTGTGATGTTTTACAGCCAATAACATGCTTCATTGCATCATCAGATAAAGTGGCAATAAGCAAACTGAGTAAAGCCATATCCTGTTTAACCCAAGTCTTATAAGCAGTAGTGATCTCTTTTGTCACACCATTTTCAGTATGTATGACATATTTAGGTGGACATGGATTATCACCAGTAAAGAAATCCAGTAAGTCATACCCACGCAAAACAGACTGAAACTGAAAATTCCACTTAACAAAATTATCATCTTGCAACTTCACAGTGAGCATGCCCAAAAGATTTTCGATCTTCACATATTCTATGGTATTTGCAGACATAGAGACAATCAAGATTTCAAGAATTTCGTAACCAAGATTTCGTATATGATGAACAAAACAAGATCAATTCAAGCAACCCTCTTTGGCAATCGGCCTTTATCAGAGGAGATATATCAGATTACTACAAACTTCAATTCAAGCAATCCTCTTTGGCAATCGGCCTTGAACAGAGGAAATATATCAGACTACTAACTCCGGCAATCGGCCTTTAAGGAGAGAGTATACAAATCAGGAAGAAAATGGCAATCGGCCTATGTAAACATTCAATTGGCTATTGGCCTTGTAAAGCAATGAAAATAACAAACAGAAAACTCACTGAGACAAAACATCAAACACCTGGCGTGCACTGCTCTTCCTGACCCAAGAAACCTCCATATAGACGCATATAAACCTTGCCCAAGAGACCAACACTCTTCATAGATCAACAATCTTCCAGAGATACTACAGCGGAAACCAAACGATCACCCATGGCGATGATACCATATTAACACTACACTATGAATCGAAGAAGAAGAACAAAACAATCTTAAGTTGTAAAGAAGCAGCATTGACTTTAATGTCTGAAGCAAACTTGTCTCCATCTTTCTGGTATCATGCTTGTTCATATGCATCTTTTTTAATCAATAGAATGCCAAGCAAAGTGTTACAAATGAAGTCTCCATATCAACTGTTGTTTGATAAGGTTCCTGATATTCAAAGCTTAAAAATCTTTGGAACTGCAGTATATCCATTTCTTAGACCTTATAATGCCAATAAGCTGCAAGCAAGGTCTGCTCAGTGTGTTTTCCTTGGTTATGCTTTGGGATATAAGGGAGTTGTATGCTACAATGTTGAAACAAGGAAGATGATTTTATCAAGGCATGTAATTCATGATGAATCAGTCTTTCCATATAAGATCTTGCACAGTACTAAGGTCAGTGACAGTTCAAAGACTTCGAGTATAACTCAGAGGCCTATTGTAGTTCAGATTCCTTTTGATACTGGTCTAGAGGATTAGAATATTCATAGGCTAGATATTGCATATGCAGTAAACACTGTGTGTCAATTCATGGATAAACCAACTGAGGTTCATTTTGGGGCAGTTAAAAGGATATTACGGTTTTTGAAAGGCACTATGTATCATGGAATCACATTCTCAGCTCATACAGAAGTGGGGATTCATGCATTCAGTGATGCAGATTGGGCTGCGGATTTAAATACCAGAAGATCTGTTACTGGATATGTAGTCTATATTGGATGCAATCCAGTTTCTTGGCAATCGAAGAAACAGGATTCTGTGTCACGAAGTTCTACTGAAGCTGAATATAAGGCCTTGGCTCATACAGCTGCTGATATAGCATGGATCAGAAGTGTGCTTAAATATATGGCTGTCATTTTAAATTCTTCTCCTGTGATCTATTGTGACAAAAAATCGGCTATTGCTATAAGTGCAAATCCAGTGTTTCATCTCATATATCTTCTAATCTTGGTGAATCCAATAATGCTTCTGTTCATCCAATGGTCACTAGGCTGAAGAGTGGTACAATACCACAGAGGAGTTATAAGGGCTATTTAGCTACATTTCCTGAACTTCAATCACTCCAATTAGCTGAAGACACTTACTTTGGTGGAGGTTTTTTCTTTTTGGCTGTTAATAGTGATGCTGATGAACCATCAACTTTCAGAAAAGCTGCTACAATGCCACAGTGGCAGAGTGCAATGCAAGATGAGTATGACTCTCTTAGGGCTCAAGGCACTTGGGAATTAGTACCACCACCTAGTGATAGGACTATTATTGGCAGCAAATGGGTCTACAAAATAAAAAAGAATCCAGATGGCACAGTTTCAAGGTACAAAGCACGGTTGGTGGCACAAGGTTTTTCCCAAGAGCAAGGTGTTGATTATTCCGAAACCTTTAGTCTAGTTGTGAGACATACCACAGTTCGAATTGTCCTAGCAATGGCTGCTATTAACCATTGGGACTTACGACAGCTTGATATAAAAAATGCATTCCTGCATGGTGAATTGTAAGAAGATATATACATGAAACAACCACAGGGATTTGTGGATGTGACTAAGCCAACACATGTCTGCAAACTGATTAAATCTCTCTATGGGCTTAAACAGGCTCCAAGAGCTTGGAACTCTAAGTTTACAAGCTATCTACCTGCAATGGGATTTCAAGCTTCAACATCCGATTCAAGTTTATTTGTCAAACAGTGTGAAAACGACATGGTCATTCTACTTCTCTATGTAGATGACATTATTATTACTGGTTCTAATTCCAGTAAAGTTCAAAGGATAATCACAGAACTGTCTGAGGTATTTGAGCTTAAAGATATGGGTAGATTGACATATTTTCTTGGTTTGCAGATCACTTATAAATCCAATGGAGATATTGGGGTTAATCAGTCTAAGTATGTCAAAGATCTTCTTCACAAAGCCGGTATGGACTCCTGTAAACCAGCATCAACACCATGCAAACCTCATACTCCTTTGCTTCTTAATGAAGGAGATCCTTTATCAGATCCTACTTTATATCGCAGTATTGTTGGATCACTGCAATATCTAACCTTTACAAGGCCAGATATTGCATATGCAGTAAACACTGTGTGTCAATTCATGGCTAAACCAACTGAGGTTCATTTTGGGGCAGTTAAAAGGATATTACGGTTTTTGAAAGGCACTATGCATCATGGAATCACATTCTCAGCTCATACAGAAGTGGGGATTCATGCATTCAGTGATGCAGATTGGGCTGCGGATTTAAATACCAGAAGATCTGTTACTGGATATGTAGTCTATATTGGATGCAATCCAGTTTCTTGGCAATCGAAGAAACAGGATTCTGTGTCACGAAGTTCTACTGAAGCTGAATATAAGGCCTTGGCTCATACAGCTGCTGATATAGCATGGATCAGAAGTGTGCTCAAAGATATGGCTGTCATTTTAAATTCTTATCCTGTGATCTATTGTGACAACAAATCGGCTATTGCTATAAGTGAAAATCTAGTGTTTCACTCCAGGATTAAGCACTTAGACATCGATTACCACTTTGTACGGGAGAAAGTTCAACAGGGAGATCTCCAAGTTCACTACTTGTCCACTGAAGACCAAACTGCTGATATTTTGACAAAGGGGCTACACAGTCCATTATTTCTCAAGCATTCTTTCAATCTCAAACTAGGAAACCCAGTTGAGATTGAGGGGGGATGTTGAATGATATACCACATCAGCAATCCACATCAGCAAGGTTGTTATCCTGTCAGTTAGATAGTTAGTTGGGATTGTAGGAAGATATAAGGTGGTTATGGGTTTGTTAGAAACAGAAATGAGCATGTATAAATAGAAGGGCTCTCTCTAAGACTTGTATTCAATACATTTTGGAAATATACAAATCATCATTCATTCTCTCTTTCTCTCTTTCTCTCTCTCTGCTTCTTTACAACTTAAGATTGTTTTGTTCTTCTTCTTCGATTCATAGTGTAGTGTTAATACAATTAATGCTTTAATTAATTCATTTTATGCTAAATTATGTAAGGTTTGATGTTGATTTATTCTAAGAACAAATTAGTGAAGTTATCACCTGTAACTTGTGTGACAACCCGTCCCTAAAAATTATAGTTTTTATAATTTTTAAATTGTGAAATTACAAAAATGCCCTAGAAGTGAAGGTGTTGACTTTCATTCACCAACGCGTAGTGAAACATACTAAATATTCTTTTAGTGTATTCCTAAAGTATTCGACGATACGAATGCATAAACGCAAGGAAAAGTGAATTTGGAGTTACAATTAAAGTTTTATGGAGCTACGAACCGAATGTATTTTGAAGAAATAATTTATTCTAATTAAGAATATTATATTATTTTGTACTAAATGATTGGGCCACATGGGTGTGGCTGAGAAGGGGGAACCGGGAAGAAAAAGAATCAGAGGAGAAGGAGAGGGCTACTGCCCAATCAAAAAGAAGGGAGGGATGAGACTGACCAACCAAAGAGGAGAGAAAGGAAGGAAAGGAGGGAATGTGAGTAGGAGGGGAAGTCGGGTCTTCTTCTTGACCCGCGCGACCCGGCCAAGCTTCAAGGCCAAATTCGTTCATTTTTCGACTAATTTCTGGTGAATTGTCTTGAACCACTACCTGGAAACACCACCCTAGCCCTCCCTCTTCCATTTCCATCAAAATTTTGAAGGAATTTGGCTTAAGTTTGGTGGAAAAACTACCATGGGGTGCCGCGGGAAAAATTGCTCGAGATCCACCAAACCTAAAACTATTTCATTCAATTACCACTACCAAAACACTCCCCTAGAACCCAGGAACAAAGCCCAAGTAGTGGTGGAGGCGTTGGAGCAAGTTTGGAGGTCGAATCAAATCACACCCAATTCTAGGGTTTTGTACGGTTTTAGCGAAATTGGAGCTTTTCCCGGCCAAATTGACCTTGGCTGCAGGTATAAAGTTTGCTCTACTCTTTGAGATCTTCATTTTTGTAATTTTTGAGAATTTTTAGAAATAGTTGAATTTTCCGGCGAGCCGGGGCGGCCAACCACCATCCACGACGGCTGGTGCAACAACACATGGCCAAGGGGCTGCTGATGTTATTCTTAGGCTAATTAGATGCCTTGAGTTCAGTTTTGGTAGTTGTATGACGTAGGTTGATTGTTGGAATCTAAATTCTCTACGTTACGTTAATAGGTCATTATATGAATCAAGAATCCGACCGTTGGATCGTCACCAAACTTTAATATGTTATAGTACATAATATTTGAGAACCACAGGAACTTACGGATTGGGAATCCGACGTACGGATCTTCCCAAATTAGATTTGTAAGTTCATAAAATAAAATGTTGACCGCCACTTGATTTTAGCAATTAGCGGAGATCCGACCGTTGGATCATAATGAAATCTTAGGATGTTATTCTAGAAGTATAATATGGATCTTTGGAAGCAACGGATTGGAAATCCGTGATGCAGATCTTCCCAATTGAATTGCGTAGGGATGCGTTTTATGTAAATTATGTATTTTATCGGTCATAATTCTGAGATGTGATTCGATAATTGGTTATAGGCGATGATTGTTCGTGATGTCTCGATATGCATGCTAGGGAGTCGTAGTGCGAACCTCAGGTGAGTGGGTATTTTCCTTGCTACTGTATATATATATATATATATATATATATATATATATATATATATATATATATATATATATATATATGATTGACAATCTCATAAATGTTTATAAATTGATTATTGCTTATGATTACTGTGAATGCTTTGAAATACTATTGCAAACTATGAATGGCTTGATCCCGATTTAGGGTACGTAGGCAGTTTAACGAGACGTTAGATGCAGCCATATAATAAACGAGAATGAATAATCGAGATAATAGCCTAGTTTGGGAATGGGGCATTACAATTTATGCATTCTAGACCATTTGTTTATATGTTTATATATCTGGAAATATTATGATATGTTGAATTTTAGACTTACATCTTAGTATTTCCATCTGTATATTCCTTGCACATAATTATTGTGAACGTTCTGAAATGCAAAGGTGAATTTATGTTTTAAGCAACTCCAACACTGTCGTACAGGTTGCAATAGTAGGCAACTCCGGCATTGTCGTACAAGTTGCTTATGAATCGTACATGTTGTATTAGATGCATTTAAAGCTCATAAACCTGCATCCCGGTGTTAGTGCTTCCGCTCGTGACCAGGGCACAGTACTTCACGTAATGTTCACTTCCCGCACCATACGCTCACCTTGAATTCAAGGTAGGTGCACAAGCCTGTCGTACAGGCCACTATAGATGGTTCTGACTCGTAGGTGACTTTTCACGTGATTGTAGCACTTGAGCGTATTCATTTACACCCAGTCTTGTTGTACAGACCACTACAGTGGTTCCAACTCGTGTGCAAGCGTAATGCCTTATAGGTCACTATAGGTGACTCTGGCTAGATTGATTGATGAGATATAAATATGCTGTATAGGTCACTATAGGTGACTCCAGCTAGATTGATTGATGAGATATGAATATGTCGTATAGGTCATTACAAGCAACGTCTAAAATATCGATATTATCGGCGAAATATCACCGATAATATCGTTTTTTTTTTGCAACAACGATATTTTCACAGTGTTCCACTTGATTATCATGATAATATCGCTTTCTCTCTCCGTCGTCGTAACAGCAGCCGAGGCTCCGTCGTCGCAGCTGCCAAGATATGCGCCTCCCCCCCAGTCTCGCCGTTTGCCTCTCTGTGCACCACGACTTTTTTAGCTGTCGGGACTCCTCTATTTGAAATCCATCGAAGAAGAGGAACTCGCAACTCAAAACGGAAGAAGAGGAAACAATAAAAAGGGGGAGAATTTATAGAGGGAAAACGGAAAAAAAGAAGAAGAAGAGGAAACAGAAAGAAGGTTCATCGATTATTAGAGAAGGAAAGTCAAGATTTGTGACCGGGAAGTGAGATGCGGCGAGAGCTTCTCGAAGGATCCAAAGAAGAATCCAGAGAGAGAGATAAGGAAATAAGAAAAATTGGGAAAAAAGTAAAGTGGGAGAGAGGTTTGGTTGGATTGGGAAAGGAATACAGAGCTCAAAGTAGACAGGTGGGATGATTGAGAGAGAGAGATAGAGAGAGAGAGAGATGAGAGGAGAGAGGAATTGAGAAGAGGGAGTGAGGTGTGAAGATTGAGGAGAGGAAGTGCAAAAGGCACGAAAACATTAATAGTGTCTTTGTAAATTAATAAAAAAAAATGTATCTGACATTGAAGAACACATGCAAGTTGGATGGACACCAAAAGCATAAAAGTCCTGTTTTTCAAGGCATCATGGGGAAGGATGCAATGATGCAGGCACCTCTTCATGATTTTATTTATGATTTTATAGGTTTCTGATCGGTTTTGGTGCTCCAAAGTTCAAAGTGAGACACCAACCCAAATAAAATCATAAATAGAAAAGAGAGGATTTTGGAGATGATACCAATGTGCGTGGTTTGGTTAAGGGATGTGCTTTCTAGTAGTTTTATTTTATTATGAACCACCCCACCCATTACATGGGATTTTTACTTTTTAAAAAAAAAAAAAAATAGATATAATCATTTAAAATGTCTTAAGTTATATGACATATATGCTTAATATATTTTTAAATTTTGAACTTGCTTGATACTCTTTTTGTATTTTATCATTCTTTTGTTATCTTATTCATAGATTTCATAAAGTATAATTTTTATGTGTCAATATGCACTTAATTACAAGATATACAAGAAATTTACCTAAATCCGCCTAGGAACCCGCCTAGATCCCGCCCAGCCGCCTAGGCGCTAGGTGTCAACCTGCCGCCCGACTAGTACCTAGCATTTTCTTAAACTTATTTCATTAATTACTACATATCTTAATTTTATTTATTTACAGCCAATTCATCATATATAAATGATTATGGTGTACCCACTTAGATTCATTAGAAATTGAATTGAAGCTGCATACTTGCACGCATGATTCGAATTAATGTTATATTTCCCAAAAAAGTAAAAAAAATCACAGATGATGAGAGAGCTTTGATTCTCTCTGATTTTTATTATTGAGCATTAGCATTGCTATTTTTACTCTATGCCCTGTATATTGGGTGTTATTGAGCGCCACTTTTACTAATGGTACGAAATTATTCACGCATGGCAGGTGAACCATGCATTTACATCTTTGAAAGAGAGAATAATTTTTGGAACTTGCTATTATATGGTCAAGGGTGTGTCAAGTATGTTTTAGCTTATAAGTTATAAAATTGGGTTTGCATCTAAAGTTATAAGGGTAACTCCAATTGAACGAGCTTGTCTATTGAGATTCTAATCAAGTATAATTTTCCGTTCCTTGATTGCGGATTAAAGCATTTGGGTTGTTCGACCTTGAACGGGCTAATTTGGAAGTGATCTAAGTAGAATTATCAAAGATATGAGCCAAAGGTCAATTCCAGCAACACTGATATCGTCTCAAACTTGATGATTACCATCTGCATAATCCGTCAGGTGTGAGTTTTTATCACAAAAGACCTCGGTTTTAGTTGGAGTGGGGTTGAGATATTAAATTTTTTTTTTCTCAAAGATACGTTCGATATGGGATATTTCAACACGCCCCTCATGTGGGACCCAATTAGTGGGTCACATTTTGAGAGATCCACACATTGACAATCACTAGAGAGCCAAGGGGACTCACCCATCACGTGGTAGTACGAGCCCGCTCTCTGACTGTGATACCAAGTAGAATTATCAGAGAGACGGGCCAAAGGTCCCCTCCAACAACACTGATATTGTCCTAAACTTTGTAACTACCACACGCACAATTCGTCAGGTGCTGAGTTTTATCATAAAATGCCTTGATATTAGTTGGAGCGAGATTCCGATATTTAAACTCTTATTTTCTCAGAGATACGGTCAATATGGAATATTTCCACAATCTACACGTTCAAGGGTATTCACCCTTGAATATGCCGACTTGTAAGTGAACTACCTTGAGTGGAAGTGCATACGGGTTGTTGGCCACGAACTGGAAGTGAGTTCAGGCTTACGACCTCAACGAGAAATGTTCGACCTTGAATGGTCCAACTTGGAAATGTACCCCTCGATTTGAACAAGGGATGACAAATCTAGGTCCAAACACAGTTACACTCGAAAGTTGCTTATATATCTACATCACTAAATTTGTACCATGTGTTTGGTCTGAAAATTTGCCACTCATGAAGGAATATGAGAATATAAAAGACAAAGTCTCCTAGTGGTGATAAACCAAATCTTGAATGTACTTAGGGCTGATTTGGTATTACTGTACTTTGAAAAAAAAAAAACAGCTTCTGATGTGCTGTGAGCAAGGTATTAAATATCGGTAATATTAGAAATATCGGTAGTCCGAAAACACGGAAATATCGATGGAAATATCGGGATAATATCGATATCGATAAAAATTACATGGAAACCACATAAATTGTAAGAAAAACTTGGAAATTTTTATTGAAACTTTGCAGGATGTTTATTTAGTCAATTATCTATTAGTTTATCACAAAAAATTGGAAGGAAATGCATTGCATGATGGATTTAACATTATCAAGTTGATTATATAGCGAGCTGACAAACATTGTGAGTGTAGAAAATATGTAGTAATTAATGAAAGAAGTCTAAACTAAACACATCATAATCATTTATATATAATGAATTAGTACAATATTTTACACTTTATACATTGCATGGTAAGATACATGAGTGACTTAGTACCACATAGAATTCCTATGAGGTTCAAATTTTTCACTATTTTCATCATCTCTATGTGTAGAGTGAGTGTATTGTGAAGAGTAGTTATCAAATGATAAATCCCCAAAATAGTTTTGCATGTAATTGTTAACATGCCACCCATATGGATTCGGGATTGGTTGACCTTGTCCATAAACAAAATCATTTGAAGATTGAGTCTCGGATTGTTTCCATGAGTCGCTTGATTCCATCCCAACAGGATTGGGATATGAAGGGTAGGGAAATGGTTGGTTATGAGTATAACCATAGTTACTACTTCCTAATCCAACAGAGTCCGAAGTTATAGATAACGAGTCATCTTCTTGACTTGACAAAATCCCCTTGCCTCTTTCTCTACGAGTATAGTCCTTCCCTATGGCACCAATTCCTGGTCCTGCCCGCCTACTGCCATGGTCATCATCCTGTGTTGCATGCATGAAGTTTGCCTCACCAGTGAAGGGGCTCATAAATCCGGGAGGTGGTCCAACATAGTTTCCATATCCACCACCACTACCTCCAGCTCTACTATATCCTTCATCATTCCCACATCCGGTGGTAGGTGAGTTTGTTGATCTTGTATTAGAGCTATCATTAGTATCAGCACGATGTTGTGGTTGTGTAGGATTGGAAGAAGGTGGAATTCCAGTGTTTCTTGGTCTTGGGCGCAAAAGTTCTTCCAAAGAGTCAGCGCTGCTAGATCCCACCTCCTCCTCTAATACTCTTTCTACATTTATCCCTTCATTACGTGCTTCTTTAGCAACTTTGGGAGCTGGGTTGCCTTCATCATCATCTAAATGAAGAGGTCCATTGATAAAGTTGGTTACCCTCTGTATCATCATCTTCACCAACAATATCAAACACATCTAGTGGGTCACCATGGTCGACATGATCTATTTCTGCTTCCTTATCTCGAATTTGAAGCTTCATGTTGTAGTAGCAATAAACTAATTTTTCTAACCTACTATGAGCCAACCTATTTCTTTGCTTTATGTGTATGAGTGCAAATGTGCTCCAATTTCTTTCACAAGCAGATGAGGAAGTTGTTTGTGATAATACTTTGATTGCTAACTTTCTCACAGTTGGTGCATCGGTCCCATACATGATCCACCATTCAGCTACAATGAAAAACAATGTTGATAAGCCTAATAACTCCAACAAATTCTATTATAAACTTATAGTGAAATATGTTTACACTCACTAGGAGACATTGTTGTTCGAGCATCAATTGATGTTGGTTCTCCAAAAGTTCTTCTTGCATCTTTAAACCATGTTAGCTGAATTCAATAAATCGTGTTAGTTTAATCCAACAAAGTAATTATTATAATTTAAGTAATTGTATACCTCATTTCCAAATTGGCCAACTGCTGGTGATGCATGGTCTAATTTAGAGTATACATTATGTACAGCACGTATAAGGGTACCATCATCTCCAACACCGGGTCTGTATTGGTATCGATGATTCAAATAATATGTTGTTCAGAGAAACACATACTCTAATAAGAGAAATAATACTTATGCAACTAAAGAAATGAATTGCAAATTATGACATAATTTATACCTGCTGCATGCAAATCGTGGTATAATGTTTTATACCATTGGTCTTCAATTATCTTTATGATCCACCTTGCACCATGTTTTCTTTCCAATTCATCCTTCACTACACGCATCAACTCATATACTGCCCCCATAGTAGGATACACTTCTGTGTCAACAATCCGTAAAACCTCGTAAAGAGGTTCAAACACTTGGCACATATGTTCTGATTGAGTCCAAAAAGCATGATCAAACATTATACTTTCCACCATACGACCTGCATTTGAGCGGCTGAAATTGTGGTTGGCCCAATCGTCACTAGTGAATAGTTGCTTCAACCCTATTTTCTTCTTAAGTAGGCTGTCTAATGCAATATAGTTGGTGGCGAATCGAGTGGTAGCTGGACGAATAATTTCTCCTTTGCAAAATTCACGCATCTTTGCCAACAACCAACCATGATTGTAAATGTAATTTGTGATCGTTCTAGCTCTTTTGACCACAATAGCAACATTCTCTCTCTTCCCCATTGCCTCAAACATGAGATCAATACAATGTGCTGCACATGATGTCCAAAACACATTATGATGCTTCATTAACTTTTTTCCAGCTTTGACAAATGCAGAACCGTTGTCGGTCACGACTTGGACAACATTATGCTCGCCCACCTCCATGATTACATCCCTCAATAATTTGTAAATATATTTGTAGTTCTTTATATGGTCTGAAGTATCAACAGACTTAAAAAAAATTGTCTTTCCCTTGGAGTATACCATGAAGTTTATGATAGACAATCTGGTCGGGCTGGTCCATCCGTCACACATGATTGTGCAACCATTAGTTTCCCACTTTGACCTCAACTTGTTAACATACTCGCCAATGTCTTTATACTCCATATCCAAATATTTGTTTCTTATCTCATAGGGAGTGGGAGGTTGTACTCCAATACCGGCATGTTGACATCCCACTACCATATTTTTGAAATGATGTGATGATGCTTTCTCAGCAGGGACCTTTTCATAGATAAAGAACTTGCTAATTAGACGCCCCATTCCCTCCTTCACATTACCTCCAGTGAAATAACTCCAAACACTATTTTGACGTGCTTTGGACGACTTATATAAACTTGGGGCTATTGGTGGTGTTGGTTGTGATTCTCTAAGACTGCCTCCCCGTCTCATTTGTGCACCACCACTTGTCTCGGAACCTTGTATTCTATTAGGAATTTTATAAAGGTGTTCTCTTTCCCATGCTGACTGTTTGGAGGCACGTAATGCTTGTTTCAAACTGCGTCGTTCTTCAGGTCCCATGTCATCATCACATTCGTCCTCATCGTCATCATCATCACTATCAACCACTTGGCCATAGACTTCTCCCCGTAGCCCAGCTCGAATATTTTCCATTCCATGTGTTATCTTTTCCTTCTGCTGTTTTTTATTTTTTAATAATGTGCTGATGAATGCCTTCACTTCTGGGGGGACATTATCGCATCGTTGGACATTTTTTGCTGGATCTAATCCACTAAGATGGTACTTAAGTCGTGTCACTCCGCCACTCTTCATTATCCGACCACAATATTTGCAAATTGTGCCATGTTTGTTTCCGTCTATTGGGTTTCCATGTTCCCAAGCTGGATCACGTTTAGTAACTCCACTGGACATCTTAAACGTACCTATATTTATTTTTCATGAAAATTAGACAATTATTTTTTGGCCAAAAAATATAGTAGTGATGACGGTTATATAAGAGAACCTAAATAATAAAGTTATTATACAGAAGAATTAAATACGAAGTAAAGAAATGATTCTAAAAATTTAAGTAATTATAAAAATAATATGGAATAATAAAATCTAATATTAATGAATAATAATCCAATTTGATAAAAAAAATAATCCTAATATAAAACATAGTGATGAATAATAATCCAATTTGATAATAATCCAATTTAATAATAATCCAATTTAATGAATAATCCAATTTGATAATAATCCAATTTAATGAATAATAATCCAATTTGATAATAAAAAAAACCTAATATTAATGAATAATAATCCAATTTGATAATAAAACCTAATATTAATAAAATAATAAATAACATTAAACATATTAAAATTATCCTAGGGAATAATTATACAACATTACTTAATTACTTAAAAAAATTAACATGTAATTGTTAACATTACTTAATTTAAAATTAACATGTAATTGTTAACATTACTTAATTACTTACAAAAACTAACATGCAAGTATTAATTACTTAAAAAAATTAACATGTAATTGTTAACATTACTTAATTACTTACAAAAACTAACATGCAAGTATTAATTACTTAAAAAAATTAACATACGAGTCCACACAAATTTTTTTGTTGTTGTATAAATTACAATAATATAAATATAAGTTTGTAAACTTACTTTAAATATGGAACGCTTTGTGTTCGAGCTCTGGAATGGATCTGGAATGACTTTGAAAGGGGTCAGGGAAGAAGAAGAAACGAAAATGCTCTGAATGGCTCTGATACTCCACATCTTGAAAGAATATCACAGTGGCAACTTTGAAAAGGGTAAGGGAAGAAGAAGAAACGAAAATGCTCTGAATGACTCTGTACTCCACCTCTTGAAAGAATATCGGCACACGATTTTGAATGAAACCACCATCCATGGTCTGAAATTGTATAAGTTATAATTGTAAAAGTGGTCTGAAATTGTCAAAATAATTGTAAAAGTTGTCAGGAATCCTAAGTGAGTCATGTGTCCTCCTGACAGGAGGAACCCCACACACACACACAACGCACGCAACCACACACGTACACAACGCACGCACACAAACATCACACACACATACACGACCTCTGTCTCTCTCTCTCTCGATTTTTCTCTATTCTCTCCATTCTCCACTCCCACACACACACACACACACAGATCTCTTGATCTCTCTTCTCCCTTCTCCCACACACACACCATGGCCTTCTGCTCATCCCTCTCTTTTCTCTCTGCACCAAGACCCACATACACCTCTCATTTATGTCTGCATCGAGACCCACACACACACCACGGCCTTATGCTCCTCCCTCTCATTTCTCTCTGCACCGAGACCCACATACACCTCTCATTTCTCTCTGCACCGAGACCCACACGCATACCATCGCACCTGCTCTAGCGAGTTCCTTCAATTTCTCCGGTTAGGTAAGCTTCGGGTTTTTCTTTTTATGTTCTAGATCGAAGTTTAGATGTGAAATTGAAGTTCTATCTCGTGTTTTTGCAAGGTTTTTGGGATGAAATTGACTTGGGAATAGGCACACCCATCTCCGGCGAGGCCGTGGGTGTCGACGAACTTTCTGAACACCTCCGGCCGTTTCACGGCAAACGGACGTTATAAAAACGTTCATCTCGTCTTCTATTTCATTTTCATACCTAGATCAGAGTCTAGGGGGCTGTTTTACAGTCGGCTGGAGCTGTAGAAGCTCCGGCGTTCGTCTTCGACTTGCACAGTTTCGAAATTTCGCGATAATATCGATAATATCGCGATATTATCAATATTATTGATAATACTGCGATATTTTGATGAAAACCCCTTGGATACCTATTAAAATATCGGTTCGGGGAAAACCGATAATATCGGCGATATATTGCCGATATTATCGGCATTTTGTTCCTTGGCTGTGAGAATAAGCTCATTTTTGCTGCTTCACGTTTTCAGTTTTTTTTTCACCCAAAACTGTGAAAATAAGCTGTTTTTAAGTATTTATCAAACACTTTTTTGAGCTCAGCATTTTTTGATACCCACTTTTTATAAAAGGAAAACTAATGAAAAGGGTTTCAAAACTTTGAGTTTTAACCAAAAACCACCTACTAACTTTATTTAATGATAAGGACAAGAAAAAAAAGTACATAACAAAAGTTTGGTGTCGCCCCTAATTACTACACCAAGTACACCCGCGAGAACTTCGTCAATTATAGAGAGGTCGAGGCCAATGATGACCAAGCCCTCCACGAGCTCTTCCTCAGGGCCTAGAATCAATCCGTTTAGGTCCCCAACAAGGTAAATAATGGTGTATGATCTAGATGAATATGGAAGGAAAGGGCACAAAGAATATACAGAGTTTGATTTTTCTTTTTGGTCTTTTGTCGTGGTGAATGCTTCCATTGGTGTAAGCTAGAAAGATCTCATTCCCAAGTTCCCAACCCACTTTGGCATTTATCATTGTGGACGTAGTGACCTTGTTGTCATGTTCTACTTTCAAGTTTCTTTTTGAAACATCATTTTTTTTTTGACACTTTTGTGTGAGGTTCTAGTGAACCCAATTAGGGTTTCTTGCGATTGCAATACTCAGTAGATGAATCTGCGATCGATAAGTTGAAGAAAATTTGCTTCGCTTAGTGCGCTTGCCAAGTGTTCGTTGTAATGCCCGAAAGAACACAAAGATATCTAGGCTGCAAAATGTGACTTAAGTTATAATAATGAAAAAACTTGAATTAATTGAGTCATCATCTGTGCCAATATATGTGGAATACTTTTGTAAAGTTTCAGAAAACCTAATGCCAACATTGATGAAGGGAAGAAATAGAGATTTGTTCAGAGTTCAAATTGATTTTGCATTTAAAATGTAAGAGAGAAAGGAACGCGTGTGCATAGCCGTAGTGGTTGAAAGGATATGCAACACAACAGAACATCCACCATCGAAAAGGTGAGGCCCTTGAGGGCTTCAATGGTGCCCTCTTCTCCATTGGGCATGAATTCGCAACAACCATCTGTAGCAGTCCCTCCTATGGCTGCTGCATGGTTCTTAAGGCGCTCCTTGTAGTAAGTTTTCATAAACAATTTCGTAAGTTTCATAAATAGTGTCGTAAGTTTCATAAATTGTCATAAGTTTTCTTAAACAGTGTAGTAAGTTTCATAAACAGTGTACCATTAGTCCGCGATTTTTTGTCATTTTTATTAAAATTATGTATTTTTCATTAAAATTTAAGTTCTTTTGTCTGTTTTATTAAAATTTAAGGGGTTTTAATTAAAATTTAGGTCTTTTTAATTAAATAAAGTTATAGCATGGTTTTTTTATTAAAATAAACTTAGCCCAAGTCATTTTCATGAAAGTTCCCTTGTATAAAAGTACATCAGTACTAAATCAATACTTAGTGACTCAACTTCCTTCCCTTTGTCATGGTGCCCTTTCCATCTCCTCCTATTTGTGCGGTCACAGTTAAGCCACATAAATATTTTATATTGATTTTTTTATAAAGATAATAAGACAAAAAACAATAGGAATATAAAATGTTGACGTGACTTAATCGTGACCGCACAATAGGATGAGATGGGAAAGACTCCATAATAGGAGGGCAGACAATTTGCCTCCTTAGATAGTGTGACAATTACACTAAAAAAATTCTCGCAGATGTTAAGAATATCGTCAGCATTTGACGCGTGATACCAAATGAACCCAACACGTGTGACAACAAAGAGATCCACGCAATGGAGGTAGATTGTTTGCCCTCTGATTACCATGCCCTTTCCATCATCTCCTACATTGTGCGGTCACGGTTAACTCACGTTAACATTTTATATTATTTTTTTATAAAGATAATAAGACATATTGACGTGATTTAACCGTAACCGCACAAATACGGATGGAAATTGCATGGTAAAAGAAGGGCAGACAATCTGCCTTTCCACGCTATTGCATCAGCAATTGGTAGCAGGCCACGTATGACGTATCAACAAGCGAACTACTGGCATCACTCTTCAAACTTCGTGCCAAAATAAGTGTTTTTTTCTCACAATCCTCACCAGGCATGTAAACAATGGTTTTCACTTTCATTTTTGCCAAACAATGGTGGCTTAAATGGATAATTAAATAGAAAAACCACGTGCCCATGTGGCAGCAAAATGTTGTACTTATCCAAATCTTACCTTTTATTTTTAGAAGTTTTAATAAAACACTTTTGATACTGTTTATTTTTAACATTAAATATATTTTTAATCTAAAAAGTCAGTTTTGATACTATTCACTTACACATTTATTTTATCATTTTGATTAAAACTAAAGTTTTTGAGGAATTTTCGTTACTTTTCGTTTTATTTTTTTCATCATTTCAACCCCCCTACATAAATAGTAACTCGTCATATCTTCATCAACACTATCAAACATTCAACATTCACAGCTGAGGAGTTTCAAATAATCAAGAGTAAATTTAAAAATCATGAGTTCAACAAGAAGCAAAGTTATAGTGGCTGCAAGTGTGGGAGTTGTGGAGGCATTGAAAGAACAAGGAAATATGTGCAGATGGAACTCTGCTTTGAGATCCATGCACCAACAAGCCAAGAACCAAATTAGGTTATTTTCTCAGGCTAACCGCAAGCTCTCTTCTCCTACTTCGTCAGCTCTGAGCAGATCAGTGAGAGACGATAAGGTGAAGAAATCAGAGGAGTCTTTGAGGACAGCCATGCACTTATGCTGCTGGGGTCCTAACTAATTGAAGTGACCAAAAACACCAAAGCAAATATTATTGCTTGCATGTTTTTCTTCAATTAAGCGGTTTGCTGATGGCACAACCCAACCGTGAAGGAACTTATGAGTTTTCATTGGTGATCGTTTGGGGTTGTAAAATTGGCCAAATTCATGATGTTTGCTCAGGGCAAATTGATGTAATTTTTTGCTCTAATTATCAATTTATCATATGAATTGATTTATATATTTCTATTGCTGTCTTGATCTACTCATTAGTGCTCTTTTATTTTAGGATGTTATTTTTAGGGCTTTTTAAGCTATTAATAACATTACATGTTAGAACGTTTGGACTTTCATTATAAAGTCGATTGACATAAAGTTTGGACTTCCATTGTAAAGTCGACTAACAGAGTATTTCAGTTTACTTATAAGCTTATAGACCGTCCTCATTTCATTAATATTGAATTTATTTTTATTTTTAATACGTCTCTCATGTGTAACAAATTTTTAAGTCTAATATGTAGACAACACAATTATAGTGATGAGGTGCGCGTGCCTATTGGACTTTATGTGACAACATGCTCTGATACTACAAAAAAAGTTAAAATGCCATTATAAAATCAAGGGATAATATAAAAAAGAGCCTAACTTACATATAAGTCAATGCAAAGCCCTCTACCTATCAATATAATACTCAATCTCAACATAAACATTACATTATAACCACAAAGTACATAATTAAAAATGAATTAGTGCTTGATAAAGAAAAAAAAGAAGATGAAATTGGGTTAGTCCATTATCAATCTTGAGCAGAATTACAAAATACGAGTTAGCTTGTCAAACAACGCGACAATTTTCACTTATACAATTCCTCCCATACATGAGGCTTAAATGGATTTTACAAGCAAGACCGTGTGCTTGTTTGTAGTCTAGTGGGCACTGAGTTGCTTCTTCCCACCCAGCCCAATTTTCTCTCCATCAATGAGTGTGACAGAAGTTAACACTGGTAATGACTAATGAGTGTGACAAAAGTTAACAAATATCATTGGCTTTACACTCTCTGAACGCCCCTGGTTTTGGTGACAAGGCCCACCTTTTGTAATCCCCCTATATATAGAGCACTTGATGCTCATCTTCTTCATCGAACTCTTAAAACGTTCACAATCACTACTACAGAAGTTCAGAAGATCAAAGGGAGAAGAAATCATGAGTTCAAGCAAGGCTATAGTGGCAGCAAGTGTTGGAGTTGTGGAGGCACTCAAGGACCAAGGGATTTGCAGATGGAACTCGACTTTGAGATATGTAGGCCAAAAAGCCAAGAGCCAAGTGAGGTCATTTTCTCAGGCCAACAACACGCTCTCTTCTCCTTCTGCTTCGGCTCTGAGTAAAGTGAGAGATGAGAAGCTCAAGAAGTCAGAGGAGTCTTTGAGGACAGTCATGTTTTTGAGCTGCTGGGGTCCCAACAACTAATTCAATGACTCATTCACAAAAACAAGAGCTAAGATTAGGGTTGTAAGTTGGGGCTAATTGTCAAGCTGGCTTGGGGCCAATTGATGTAAATTTTGAACAATTACCATATAAAACAGAAATTGTTGCTCAGAATTTCTTCCTCGGTCTTTTTTCTTTATAATTATTAGCCAGTAGTTACTTTGTCCTGAGGGGAAGATTTATCATCCCATAATAGCTTTAAGTTTTGCTAGCATTCAAGAAAAAATTTAGAGGTCTTTCATATGGATTCAAAATAACTAAAAATTGAACTTATTTCAAAAGTCACTAAAAATTAGATCTATTTCAGAAGTAGGCTATAAAATTGAACCTATTTTAAAATTTTCCAAAAATTTATTCAAAGTTTACAAGCCTGTGCAAGCACGCTATTTATGGGTGAGATGAGGAAGAATGCAAGGACTCTGGAAATCACTGACACTTTCCCATGGAGCGACAGAAATACTACAATTCACTTCCTCTTTTCCTTTGAAACTCGTGAACATAGTTAAGTATTTAGAATCCGGATCCACGGATTCTTTTTGTGAGAATTTTGAAATTCGTTAATCATGTCGTTTATTGTATATCGTGTGATTAAAAATTATTTTAAATATTTTTATTTAAAATTAAACATAAACAGTATTTTACAAAAATTGATTCCACGATATACAATGAACGGACATAATTTACGAATTTCTAAAATCCTCACCAAAAGGATATGGAGAGGATCTTGTTGGAAGTTGAGATGGTTAAATATCCAACATGATTCTCTCCAAATCTTTTTGGTGACGATTCTAGAGATTCATAAATTTTGTCCGTTCATAATACATCATGTGATTAATTTTTATTAGGTACTATTTATGTTAAATAAAAATATTTAAAATAATTTCTGACCGCATAATATACGATAAACGAATATGATTCATGAAATTTCAAAATCCTCACAATGAGAATTAGGCCAAGATCCGGATTCGTTAAATATACTGAAGACTATTAGTTAAGAGTATTGAAGTACGAGGCTTGTAGATGAAGTGACTGGACTGACTGGACTTGCTTGGGAGTAATTTTGGTAAGGCTACAATCATTTCAGGGTAAAATCACTTGAAAATCAAATGGTGAGTCACTTGAAAGTCAAGAAGTGAGAGCAGGTATCATCAGAAAGTGAACGATAACCTTTATTGAGGAGAAGCATTACACAAGAAAAACCACAGAAGAAAAATCTGGATCAGGAATGAGAGGCCAATCATGCTAAAAGAAATACTGCAATTACGAACTCATAAAAAAGGCCACCACCCGGAGAGTACAAATCAAGACGGAGAAATACTATAACGGCATCACGAGAAAAAGATTACACAACCTTTTGATGATCATGTAATCGTTGGCAAAAAAAACACCTCAGCACGCCCTTTATGTGCGGGGTCATTTTAAGTATAAATCGTAGATAACATATCTTAGTTGGTGTGTAGGCACGCAGACCTTTCTGAAGAGAGTTGATGTTCTACCATAAAACCAATTAGTAAATGAAGAATAACCCAACTTATTTATAAGCCTATACAAAGTCTCTCATATTATCAATGTGAGATTCATTCTCAAATGTCCTCTCACGTGCGGGAAATTTTCAAACCTAACATGAGGACAACACAAACAGGGTGATGTGGAGCATGTGGGACAACTTACTCTGATAGGACGAAAAAAATTGAGGTTTCATCATAAAACTAATGGGCAATATAGCGAGCAACCCAATTTCTTATAAGCTTGTGCAAGATTTATTATTTCACCGATGTGAGACTCTTTTACTTTCACATCCTCACATGCCCTCTCATTTGTGGTGAATTTTCAAATCAAACACGTGGACAATATGAATTGGATGACGCAAAACATTTGTTTGTTTTAAAAATTTGCCACATGCAAGGGGGCCGTGTGAAGATGTGAAAGTAAAAGAGTTCCACATTTGTGAAAGAAAAAATCTTGCAAGGAATTATAAGAGATTGGCTTACTTTTTATATTGTCAATTGATTTTATAATGGAACCTTAATTTTCTTCATGATATCAAAACATATTGAATCATAGACGAAACCCAACAACTACAAGCGTTCCACGTCCCCCAATTTATTTTATCCTAGCAAATTCACTACTCTCAAAGTAATTTTTTGAACAAAAAATTAATATTGCTACAGCGGGTTTGTCACTCTCAAAGTAATTGGATATAGTTGTTTAGCTGAATAGATTTCCTTTTATCACCACGTAAAAGGCCCCTTCCTCCCGTACTTGAGGCTTAGATGGATTTTATAAGGAAAATCGTGTGCTCCTTTGTATAGTTAGTGGCAATGAGTGTGACGGAAAACCCGAAAATAAATATACCATTGGCCTTACACTCTAAACCGCAGGCGGATCCTTTCCGGATCCTTTCCAGATCCTTTTTGTGAGAATCTTATGGATTCTTAAATTATGTTTGTTTATTGTATCTTGCGGTCAGTTTTTGTCAAGTACTATTTATATTTAAATTTAAATAAAAATATTAAAAATAATTTCTACCACATGATGTACGATGGACAGACAAAATTTAAGGATTCCTAGGATCCTCATTCCTCTAAACCGCCTCTAGTAATTGATGGAAAGGGCCCACCATTTCTAGTTCCTATATAAAGAGCACTCCTTTCTTATCTCCTTCATCAAACATTTAACATTCACAATCACTACCAAAAGAATTCAGAATATCAAAGGAGAGAAAAGAAATCATGGGTTCATCAAGCACAAGCAACTCTATAGTGGCAGCAAGTGTTGGAGTTGTGGAGGCACTCAAGGACCAAGGGATTTGCGGATGGAACTCTGCCTTGAGATATGCAGGCCAACAAGCCAAGAGCCAAGTGAGGTCATTTTCTCAGGCCAACAGCAAGCTCTCTTCTCCTTCTTCTTCAGCTCTTAGTAAAGTGAGAGATGAGAAAATGAAGAGATCAGAGGAGTCTTTGAGGACAGTCATGTACCTCAGCTGCTGGGGTCCCAACAACTAGTTCAATTATTCATTCACAAAAACAAGAGCTAATTAAGAGTGCATGGTTTTGTGTAAGCGGTCGCTGATGGAACACCCCATGAAGGGCTTCTTGAGTTATTAGCACAGGCAATCGTTTGAGATCGTATGATGCAGGCACTTGATGTCTGCTCGGTCGTGGCAAATTGATGTAAATTTTGATATGTTATAACAATTGCAATATAAATTACCACATACATATGTATATTTCTGAGAATTGTTGCCTTGAGCTATTGAGTTTAATTAGGAATTTCTTATGGAATTTGAAGTTTAATTAACTATTGCTCTCACAAAAATTGTTCTACGATGGATTGACAAAAGCTCCTACTATACTCTCACTTTCCTTGAAATGTAGGCGAACATACTTAAGTGATTTCAGTTTGAGACAAAACTCTATGTATCCCTGTTAACTCTATTATTTGGATATTTTAATTTTTCAAGTTTTGTATACTTATTTATCTGAAAGAGTTAATTGATTCAAAGAATCAGAAACATCCAGCTATGCCAAAAGATAAAGGAGCAAAAACATCCCATTAGACCAAAGGAAAAGAAATAGAAACGTTCAAGTCTGAAACTAGGATAGATGAGATCCCATTCAATCCACCAAACCGACTGATCCAATCTGATTCAATCCGATTGTAAATGGTTTTGAAGATTTAAAGTATTACTTGGAGAGTAATGTTACACTTACCAATATATGTGGATCATATCTCTATTAGAGACAGTACAAATAATGATATAAAATATGTGGTAAGAGAGTTATATCTTTATTAGAGACGATACAAATAATGGTATAAAATATGTGGTAAGATTAATATTTTTGTTACTTGGATCCCTAAATATCAAAACCAATATGATTGAATCGGATGACGACCTACATGATTGGATTGAATTTGATGACTTTATTAGTGATGTCCAATCCAATAGTTTGTTTCATCCTTTTATCCGTATGACTCTCAAATCTCAATATTTCCTATGAATCATTCTTTTAAAATATAGGAAAATTGTTAGGATATAAATTTTAGGGTTAATCTCATTTTATTACTCTAAAGTTTCTTGATTTTCAACATTGATATATCAATTTTTTTTTGTTCCAATTTGGCATCGAAAATCATAATTCTAGGATACTTTCATACTTCCGTTAAGTTTTCGTTAAAAACTTTGTTAACTGATAACGTGGTGTCCACATGAACAAGAACTGGACGCCACGTGTGCACGTAATTATTAAAAAATTAAAAAATTAAAAAATTAAAAAAAAATTAAAAATTAAAAATGTTAAGAGCTTGTTTGTACCATATTTAGGGTCTCGTATTTAGATCTTGTACAAATACGCGGGGGACTTAAATGTAATTATGTGATAAATGAAGGGGCAAATATGTAATAAGTGAAGAGCTCTTATTCTATAAAAGGACTCCTCACCCTCACAATTGGGGGAGACCATTTTTGAGGCCAATTCCTAAGGCTCTTCACCCCCTCTCAAAGCTCTCACTCTCAGAGCTCTCTCTCCCTCAGATAAATACAATATCAGTGTGGACGTAGCCTAAACCTTGGGGTGAATCACGATACATCTTGTGTTATTTACATTTCATGCAGATTCATGGTCGGATTTACGTTGTTCCAAGACCTCCGGTTTTGTGCATCTATAGAGCTGATGACTTTCTTAGCAGCTCTGCACATTTCTGCAACTCTTCCCAGAAAAAACCAACTCACCCATTACAGCCACTCCAAATTCCTCACAACCCAAAACCAACTCACCTCTCTCTTCCCCCATTTCTATAAAAATCCACAATTCCAGTCAAGATATCAAAGAAATTGGACCCCAAAACTTATGTATGTAGCCACAAATCAACGGCTTGGATCACCGAACAAGAACAAGCCCAGGAAGAAGAAGAAGATGCAGAAGCAGAGGAAAAAGAAGAGCTTCGAGAAGATGCAGATGCAGATGCCGGAATCCCAAAGGCCAGAACCGCCACTAACAACCCCACTAAATTTCTCCATCCTCTTCTTCCTCTTCTCTTCTAAATTTGGGGTTTTTTTTTACTTTTTCAAATTTTATGGTTTTCTGGGGGCGGATTTAAGAAGTTTGGATGGTTGAATTGATTGGCAGTCGGAGGTGAGAGGGTTAGAAGAAATCTCAGAGAGGTGGAGAGGCTTTGAAAATGTGGATGCTGGGGGGGGGTAAGACTTGTGAGAGTTTTTGAGAGTTTTGGTTTTTAATTTTTAAAATTTGTAATATTCACGTGAACTCATATTGACATGCGCTCAATTATTGTTCACTTGAGCGCCACTTCATTAGTTAACATAATTTTTAACGGAAAACTTAACGGAAGTGTGAAAGTGTCCCAGAATTATGACCTTAGGTACCAAACTAGGATGAAAAAAAACTTAATGTATCAAATGTTGAAAATCAAGAAATTTCAGGGTAGTAAACTGATATTAATCTTGAATTTTATATTGAAAAAAAAATTTACATGTACTTATAAATAGTTGAATTATTTTTTATATTGTCAAATGGTAATGTTAGAAAAAAATAAAATTTTAAATAAAATTTACAAACTAAGTGTGTACTACCAATAAAAAATAAGCACGGTAGTTAACACTTAAAGAATAATTCAATCATCAACGACCACATCGTTTAGTTTACAAAATTTAGAATGATAGAAACTTCAACTTCCTTTGAAAATGAGATCTCTAATTTTTAAAAGGGTATTGCATCCACACACCAATTTTTACTTCTTACACTTCTCTTAATTTTTAATCGTAAGATCAAATGAATTGAAGGAGTTCAACAGTCAAAACTTAATAAGACTGACTAAAAATAGGTGTGTTAATAACATTTTTCTTTAAAAAAAGTTGGAGTCACCATTTTAGAGCCTCATAAATTAAAACAAGTGGTGTCTCTTCTCCTCCAAAACTTGAGGCTTAAGAGAAATTTTTAATTGTGACGGGAACACAGGTGGTATATCACGTGTTTTTATGTAAGTGATGAGAAATTTTATTTTTTAAATTATTAACTTTTTAACACACATATCCCACCATTTATATAACAATATATGGTGTACTATCCGTATGACGGTCACACTGAAAAATCTCTTGGGGCTTAAATGGGTTTTATAAAGGAAAATCGTGTGCTTTTGCTTGGCCTACCCAACCTAATTTTGTCGCCTCTATCAATGAGTGTGTCTAGCTTGTAAAAACCATTGGCTTAATTCCCATGGGTTTTCCCCTCAGCCACATTTTATGGGCTTCCACTTTCCTCCTACATTCATGGACTTAGTTGAACTGCACTCCCTTCATATAAAGAGCAACACCCACTCACCAGTTTCTTCATCAAATCAAATTTCAAACACATCAACCAAACATCAGTTTTATTTACTTCCAATTTTCCATCAAGATTATTGTGTTAAAAATATATATAGACAGTATGACTAGTTCATCAGTTGCAGCAATGAGCGGTTGGGTAGTGGCAGCAAGTGTTTGAGTTGTGGAGGCCTTGAAAGACCAATGGATCTATAGGTGGAATTACACCATGAGATTTCTGCAGCAGCATGCCAAGAACCAACTTTGGTCATTTTCTCAGGCCAACAAGTTCTCTTCCTCATCTTCTGCTTTGGTCTCAAGTTTTACACAAGATGAGAAAGTAAAGCAGTCTGAAGAATCTCTGAGGAAAGTCATATACCTCAGCTGCTGGGGTCCCAATTGATCATTCATTTGGCCACTCTTTCAATTTGTAGTTAAGCAAGAACTCACAAGCCATTTGATCGAACAAGTTGTAGACTGTAGCCTGAAGGAATTGTAACTTTTCATAACAAAATGTTAAATACTAGGGCAGCCAAGCTAATCCAAGTCTAGATATTCGGAGTGTAAAGTTTATCCTCCCGTCTTGGAGAGCTGACCCATATAGGTGTTGAGGAATTGGTTTACCCTCTCGCACTGGAGAGCATGGTTGGTCCTCCGTCGGGTGCAATTCTTGCGATGAGTCCCTAAGAAGGGCGCGATCTTATTTTGAAGTGCAGAAGTGATCAATTGTTGTAAGCATATAGCCGAGCCAAGTTGTGATTACTTCTGAATTCCTCATTGAAAAACGAGTGAAACGAGACTTAGCTGTAAGGTAGGAATTGCATAACAACTGGGTAATTTTTGGCTTGTGAGGTGGTGCCCGTCGAGCTTCTTGAGTCTTCAAGCTTTGATGTAGCGGGAGGTTACACATGGTACTTCTTCAGATTGTAGGCGCTCCACTGCTTTTCGATCTTTTTATCATTTCATAGTAATTACTCTTGCCGCCTACTTTGCCAATCTTGTATAGACCTTCCCAGATGGGATCCATCTTTTTGGAGCCTTCTCTAGGGGCAATGATAAAGGCTTTTCTAAGGACTAGATCTTCGGGATGGAACTGCCGGATCTTGGCCCTTTTGTTGTAACTGGAGAGAAGCGGCTACTAGTAGGTTGTGATGCGGGTGATGGTCTACTCGCGCTTCTCCTCTGCCAGATCTAAGCTTGTGGCCATCTCCTTATTATTTTACTCAATGCTTGGAAGTAGAGCAGTGATACTTGGCTTGATGACATTGGGATGAATGATTGCTTTTGAGCCAAATGCCAAAGAGAAAGAAGTCTAACCGGTTGCTCGTCTTTTGGTGGTGCGATGCCCATAAACATCTGGGGAGTTCGTCTGGCCATTTTCCCTTCTTGTTGGTGAATGATTTCTCAAGGCAGTCGAGGATCATCTTGTTGGATGCTTTGGCCAGCCTATTGGCTTGAGCATATCTTGGCATAGACATGTGCTGCTTGATGCTATATTTTTGGAAAAGCTTCACCAAATCTTTGCCTACGAATTACGGGTTGTTGTCGGTGATGATAGATTGAATGATGCCAAATCGATAAATGATATTCCTCCATATGGAGTGTTCTATGTTCGTCTAAGTTATGGTCTTCATGGGCTCTGCCTCTACCCATTTGGTGAAGTAGTCGGTTGCCACGATCATCATGCCTCTGCCCCTAGTAATAGGCGGCATATGCCCTACTAAGTTGATTGTCCATTGCGTCAATGGCCAAGGATTCGTCTGCGAGTGTAGCTCGCTAGCAGGCAGTAATGGTATCGGCTTGTAACGTTGGCAACGGTCTCATTTTTGTACTAACTTCTTAGCATCTTGGTGTATAATAGGCCAGCAGTAGTCTGCGTTAAGAGCTTTTATGCTAAGGATCGACATCCAAAGTGATTTCCACAAACGACTTCATGGATTGAGCTTAGAACATTCAGGTTATTGGGAGGTGCTAGGCAGCCGAGTTTTGTGACACCTCGGCTGCTGGCTTTGCCTCTATGCTTGGCTTGTCTAGATATTCCACCATAATATAGTGTTTGAGTTGGTGGTTGAAGGCGAAGCCTAGGCCGGCTAGTGTATCCACGTGAGCGTTGTCTGCTTGTGGAACTTGAGTGATAAGTAAGTCTGAAATGCCTCAAGTAATCTGGCTAGTGATTAGCTAGGAATTAGAATGAATCGCGAGTTTTTTCACTGCCAAGCCTTTTGCTATTCAGAGGACTGCTAGTAGGGTCTTATATTCTGCTTCGCTGTTGGATGCTTTGAAGCCTAGAATGATCACCTGCTAGAGCATTGAGCCGTCTTGGGTGATAAGAACCACGGCTGCTCGCGAGCCTTTGTAGTTGGATTGGTCGTTGACATGCAAATGCCAGAAACCTCCATTGAGGGAGCAGGTGTGGCTAAAGTGTGCTCAGCTGCCTTCGGGGCGTCATTGGGCCGCTCTGTTGCGTTGTCGAGGCTAGGCGTGAAGGCGCAGTAAAGAGCCGTGGAGTTGGGGCCATGTTACATGTAGCAGGAGATGCTCAACTATCGGTATTGGGCCACTCTTAGAGCTGAATAATAGAACAATGGTCGGCTAGGGCCGTGTTACACGCAGCAGGAGGTAGTGCTCAACTGCCGGTATTGGGCCCCTTTGAAATATGTGAAATGTGGCATGTTAAACTCGCGTAGAGGCTTTGCCTGCTTAATCTTGTCTGTGAAGGGTGACCTGCTTATGTTAGTCATGTTTCGTCATAGTGTCTTGTCGGTGACCTTGTTGCGTTGAAATTACACAATCGTTTGGTCAAAAGTCTCTTTACTTCTTCCTCAATTTACCTTTGTTGAGGTATTGGAGCTCTCGGCTACCCCCAACCGTGACTTGTTGGTCTAGGCTGTTCTTCCATGTGTTTGGCTTGTCTATACCGCGGATGTGGTGCATATAGCTCGTTCCTAGCAAGCGAGCGAGTTCTTCGCAGAATGCCGGTTGAACTTGAGCCAGATTGAGTGACTGCTTCTCTCCGTCGATCGTGCTGCCTACTCCGATATGAGGTGGATGATGCTTATTGCGGGCTTAGCCATAAATGAACACTTCACCTGGAAGGTTGCTTATGTTGACTATCAGAGTGTGACCCTAACCGTGAATGTATGCTCGTTTGTGGGCTTAGTCGAGAGTGCACGCTCATTCGCACTCTAAGACGGGAGTATACGCTGTCTCGGGGGCCCAATCGGGAGTGTACACTACCTGAACACTAGGTTCGTGGCTGGTCGAGTGGCTGCTTACCGGGACGCTGCTGGAGATGTTCTTTGTTTGCCCTTATCCTACTTCAGGACACCTCATCTGGGGCACGTTGCATCTCGGTGTGCTGCAAGAGCTGGTTCACCAAGGTCGTCTGTTGTGCGAGGGCGCTCGTCAACTCTATGACTTGTCGAGACAAGTGTTGTTCTTCATTTAGGTTGGAATAGCTTGGAAGGAATGCGTCTTCTTGAGCAGTGGAAGTGTGGTAGACTCCGGGCGTGAGATTTGAGTTGGGAAATGCCAAATCTGCAGAAAAATGTGGTGAAGATACTCCATGTTCGATCATCGGTCAGAAAATTTAAAGCTAGGACGGTTGAACTAATCTTGAATCGATTCGAGCTACTTGAAAGGCCACGGGAGTAGACTGGACTGCGGAAGCAGGTTGGGCCACGAGAGTGAGCTGCTTGGCGGGAGCAAGCTGGGCCACGGGAGTGGGTAGCTCGGCTAGAGCAGGCTGGGCCATGAGAGTGGGCTGCTCGGTTGGAGTAGGTTGTGCTACGAAAGTAGCTACTCGGCGGGAGTAGGCTGGGCCACGGGAGTGGGCTGCTCGGTGGGAGCAGGCTACTCGTAGTGTGATGCATATGAGTTCTAGGCTTGGGCTCGGCTTGGCAACGCGTTGAGTTCACGTTAGACTTGGAGTGACATGGCTTGGGCCGTGGTAGCAGTGCCATGGACCTTGCCGCGGGTAGTGGTGACCATGGTGGCCATCGCGGTCGTTGCCATGGTGGAGCCATGTAGCGATGGTGCCGCTCCTATGATCACATTTAGCCTCGTGGATTGCCGTGGTCCCATTTCTTGAATATTGGAATTTTCACTTGTGGAATTTTCTAAATTTCTAGCCATTGTATTTCTCTTTTACGTTTTATCAAATAATCTTTGCAAATAAAAAATTCTAATAATAAGAACGTACGAAAAATCTACACATGGACAAGAAAATAGAAAAACCTTTTGATGCGGGAGTCTTTTACGAGCGTGTGACTCTTCTCTCAATGAAAGCACCAATGTATGGATGCAAATTTCTTCCTCCTTCTTCTTGGACAAAATTGCACCTACAAAACAATCAACACATTAGGGTCAAGGCCAAGAGCCTCACGTGCCCACGATGATGGCCGAAAAACCTTCGATGCCAAAGTTAGAATTTAGAGAGAAAAGTGTTTAGAGAGTTTTTGGAGTTTTGCAAGAATGTTGGAAGTGAATTTTGGAGAAGAAAATGGGGTTTTTATAGGAGAGGGTGTAGCTTATGGTTTAATGTGTGATTTAATGGATTAGGAAATTAATCCATTAATTGGTTAATCAACACATTTTGGTATAAATATTTTGGGGGTTATGTGATTTATGTGGAATATTTTGTAAGTTATGGAATGATTACCTTGTGGAAAATATAGGATGAGGATGGATGAAATAATTTTGAATTTGTTACCTATTTTGGGCACTTTTGATTTGATTGACGGGGATGATTGTCCGCTGCTAGCGCGTAGGAATCCCGATATGCCTCAAGGGTATTTTTGTCATCTTTTACCCAAAAATCCACGTGTCGCCTTGTGATTATTTTTGGCTCCACAATTATATCTTACCCTAAGATTATTTTTAGGTTTGTGCAAATTGTAGAGTAGAGTTGTAGATGGCAGTCAGCTTTTAGCCTCTTACAAATATTGTTACCATAGAATTATTAGGGATGAAAGATGAAAATTTATGCAAATACTGCAATTACGAACTCATAAAAAAGACTACACCACCTGGAGAGTACAAATCCAGACGGAGAAATACTATTAACGACATCATCAGGAAAAGACTACATCACCTTTTGATGATCTTGTAATCGTTGACAAAAAAATATAAATCTCAGCATGCCCTTCATGTGCAAGGTCATTTTAAGTATATATAACATGTGGATAACATATATTAGTTGATGTGTAGGCATGTAGACCTTTGTGAAGGGAGTTGAGATTCTACCATAAAATCAATTAATAAATGAAGAATAATCTAATTTACTTATAAACCCATACAAAGTCTCTCTTCCCACCAATCTGAGATTCATTCTCAAATGCTTCCTCAGATGTGGGAAATTTTCAAACCTAACATAATGACAACACAAACAGGGTGGTGTGAAGCATGTGGGACAACTTACTTTGATAGGACGAAAAAAGTTGAGATTCACCATAAAACTAATTGGCAACATAGCGAGCAACCCAGTTTCTTAATTATAAGCATGTGCAAAGTTTATCATTTCACCGATGTGAGACTCTTTTACCTTCACATCCTCACACACCATCTCATTTGTGATGAATTTTCGAGCCAAACATGTGAACAATATGAATTGGGTGACGCAAAACACGTGTTTGTTTTGAAAATTTACCACATGTAAGAGGGCTGTGTGAGGATGTGAAAGTAAAAGAGTTCCACATTGATGAAAGAAAAAACCTTGCAAGGAATTATAAAAGATTGACTTACTTCTCATATTGCCAATTGATTTTATGGTGGAACCTCAATTTTCTTCATGACATCAAAACATATTGAACTACAAACGGAGTCCAACAACTACAAGTGTTCCACGTCTCCCAATTTATTTTATGGAAAACTAATGAAAAGTAAAAAAAAACTTTAGTTTTAATGAAAAATGACAAATAAATGTGTAGTGAATAGTACCAAGGAAAGGTAAAAATGTTGTTTTTCGTTAAAAATGAACAGTAATGGGAGTGTTTTGTTAAAATTTCCTTTATTTTATCCACATATTTAGCTAGAAAATTCACTACTCTCAAAGTATTTTTTTGAAAAAAAATTAATATATTGCTACAACGGATTTGTCACTCTCATGACACACTTATGTACCCATAATCGGAATCAATTTACGGAATTAGATTTCAATTACAGGAGACACCTTTGTTTATGTAATCTTGGAGAATCAAAATACATGTGGGGTCCACACGCATTAAGGAATCCAACTCCTAATTTTGGAGGAATTTGACTCACTACATGAGGAAGGTATTTCAATTCCTTGACACTTTAGGAATCCGAAATAGATTTCTTCTACCAATTATGCCCTCACTTGTTTATTATTATCCCAACATTGCCCTTCATTTGACACTCATTATGCCATCTTTTAATAAATAAATAAAACCTATTTGTATAGATGAATTTTATTATATAAATTTAATTAAGAATTTAATTTAATTAATTAGCATGAAAATAATTTATTTATGTAAGGGCAATTTAGTAATCAACTTAGTTTTCATTCCGATTGAAGGGAATTAGTAAACAACTTATATGGACTCAACATCATTTTTACTCCGATTCCAGATAGTTTTACTAAACAACTTCAACAGGAATCTGATTCTGATTCCACCTCATTTCAATTCATTCTCAATCCAATTCATTCTCAATTCAATTCCTCTCAATTTGATTACAAATTAGTAAACGTACCCTCAAAGTAATTGGATATAGTTGTTTAGCTGAATAGATTTCCTTATCACCACGTGGAAGGCCCTTTCCTACCATACTTGAGGCTTAGATGGATTTTATAAGGAAAACCGTGGGCTCCTTTGTGTAGTTGGTGGCAATGAGTGTGACGGAAGGAGGCAGATTCTCTACCCTTCCATTTCTCGTGTTCTCCTGTTTATGTGGTCACAGTTAAATCACGTTAACATATTATATTACTATTCATTTTTGTCATATTATCTCTATAAAAAAATAATATAAAATGTTGACATGTTTTAACCGTAACTACACAAAACAGAAAAGTACGGGAGGGCACGAAAAATGGAAGAGCAGAGAATCTGCCTCTGTGACGGAAACCCCGAAAATAAACATACCATTGGCCTTACACTCTCTAAACCGCCTCTAGTATTTGGTGGAAAGGGCTCACCATTTCTGGTTCCTATATAAAGAGCACTCCATTCGTCTCTCCATCAAACATTTAACATTCACAATCACTAGCAAAAGAATTCAGAATATCAAAGGAGATAAAAGAAATCATGAGTTCATCAAGTGCAAGCAAGGCTATAGTGGCAGCAAGTGTTGGAATTGTGGAGGCACTCAAGGACCAAGGGATTTGCAGATGGAACTCTGCTTTGAGATATGCTGGCCAACAAGCCAAGAGCCAAGTGAGGTCATTTTCTCAGGCCAACAGCAAGCTCTCTTCTCCTTCTTCCTCAGCTCTGAGTAAAGTGAGAGATGAGAAGATGAAGAAATCAGAGGAGTCTTTGAGGATAGTCATGTACCTGAGCTGCTGGGGTCCCAACAACTAATTCATTTATTCATTCACAAAAACAAAAACAAGAGCTAATTAAGATTGCATGTTTTTGTGTAAGCGGTCGCTGATGGAACACCCCATGAAGGGCTTCTTGAGTTATTAGCACAGGCAATCGTTTGAGATCGTAAGATGCAGGCACTTGATGTCTGCTCGGTCGTGGCAAATTGATGTAAATTTTGATATGTTATGACAATTGCAATATGAATTACCACATATATGTGTATTTCTGAGAATTGTTGCCTTGAGATATTGAGTTGAATTAGGAATTTCTTATGGAATTTGAAGTTTAATTAAATATTGCTCTCACAAAAATTGTGCTACGATGGATTGACAAAAGCGCCTATTATACTCACTTTCCTTGAAATGTAGGTGATTTCAGTTTGAGACAAAACTCTATGTATCTAACCTGTTAACTCTATTATTTGGGTTTAATTTTTCAAGTTTTGTATACTTATTTATCTGAAGGAGTTAATTGATTCAAAGAATCAGAAACATCCAACTATGCCAAAAGATAAGGGAGCAAAAACATCCCATTAGACCAAAGGAAAAGAAATAGAAACATTCAAGTCTGAAACTAGGATAGATGAGATCCCATTCAATCCACCAAACCGACTGATCCAATCTGATTCAATCCGATTTTAAATGGTTTTGAAAATTTTAAAGTATTACTTGAAGAGTAATGATACACTTACAATACCACTACTACAAAAGGGGATATTACTGTCGGATTAAAAACGACAGGAAAAACCCCTTACTATCGGATTATTGGGCAAATCCGACATTAAATCGTGCAATGTCGGATATAGGAACCGACACCATGAAGCAAAGTAATATAAAATAAAAAGGAACAAAGGCGTCGCTTAAAAGCGACATTACGACTGACGTCGCTTACGACTAATGTCGGTTTGAACCGACATCAAATAGTAAATAAATAATTATAATATCACACTTGGTGTCGCTTCCAACTGACATCAATTGAGTTAAAATAATAAAATACGCAAGTTAACGTCGATTACAAGCGACACTACACATATTAAAAATAAAAAAATTTACACATCCTCACGTCAGATTGTAATTGTTATATTTTGACATATTTTTTCAAGTCTTCACGTCAGTTTTTAATTAATAACAATTACAAAAAATTATATGAAAATAATTCCAACCAATATATCATTTATAGGCCAAGTCTTAGTCAACCATTAACAAAAACTCATAACAAATATTTTATATTTCAAATAACATACAAAAACTCATCCCTCATACCAAACACCAAATTTGACATTACAAATACAACATACAAAAAACAGAAATAGAAACTATAAACGCTAGCACAAGTGTCATACATATCCGACAAGAAAACAAACCACACTATTCAGTGGAACCAGAGCCTGAATGTGACCCCGTTCCTTCTCGAGTTCCTTCTCAAGATGCTTGTTGAGATCCTCCTTGTGATCTAATAAACCTCGTCATGTCCACATCTAAAGGACCACCTGCAAGCATTCCAGAAAAACCTCCAATTGGAACATCCAGGCAAATCCCATCATGAGAAGCCTTCTCGGGTCGATATACAAGCATTTGATATGGTGGCTACTGCTACATGTATGCCATGGGCTGTGTCAGATACATCGGATATGGAGGTTGCTGATTATAGCCTGTATACGGATATATAGGTGCACCAGAAGGCTGATTTTGAGGTGACTGTTGGGTTCCTTATAGGTATGGATATGGAGGAGGAGGCTGACCCTGGCCTGATTGTTGGGTTCCCTGGCTATACGGTGGTATCAGTTGAATTTTTTGCAGTAACAACTTAAACAGCTAATTCTATTCCTGCTGCTGGCTGCGTGTTTCTGCAAGCACACTCGGTCAACAACACTGCCACTGAACTCTTGGATGATCTTCTGGAAGAATTAGAAGAAGTTGAGGAAGATCCATATAACACCATATCCGGAGTCACCCCATGTCCATACCCTCGTACTCTATTATGACGCTCAGGACCCATCATCTCCACATAAACTTAGGTCCTAAGCTCATCACCATCATCATGCCCAGACTCAATCATAGTTTGAATATTCCTCTCCATAGTTATCTTGCAATAAAATTTTTAAAAATAAGAATTCAACTATAGATAATAAAATTTAATGACAATGATATACTACAAAAAAAAAAAAAAATCAATTACCCCAGTGTGCTCCGATGTTTCATCAATCCAAGTGCGATCCTTTCGAGTATGACAGTGACGAAAAAACGAAACAGGATCAGCCTCCTTGCCATGCTTTTTCCGCTATAATTATAAGTCAACAAAAAAAAAGAACAATTTTCACCAACCATCAAATTATAAATAAATTTCTACCAATAATATATTAAATTTAAAAATATCTACAATTCTTGAAAATGAACAACCCTTACAAGTTCTGCCCTAACTTTTGCATAAAACTTTGCACCAGTTGTGTGGTTCATCGTTTTCAACCGCCGATTATACTTATTTTTTGCAGCAATCTCCTAGAAAAAAATAATTTATTAAACACATTACAAACTTTAATAAAATAAATAATAAAAAGTTTACCTTCGTTTTTTCTTTGTTCCAGTAGGAGACCAATGCAGCCCACTGTTGAGGATCCACATTAGGAGGAGTTCTCTGGTACTCCTCCACTGGTTTACCAGTATAATATTTTTTTTTCAATTTATTTCTATACTCCTTATGTGCATGCTCCGCAATATGAAGTGTCATGTGCCGGATCATTGACATTTTCGCCATATCCTCTTCTTGAAAAATAATAGTTTCCTATACACATAAAAAAAATTCAAGCAAATTAATTATTACTACAAACATTGACTAATTATACTCTCTTCTAGTAACAAAAAAATAATTCTACCTTTATTCTTATCCAAAAAGCTTCTCTGCGATCTTCCTTGATTTGACTCCAATGACTCACCAACGGCATATGTCTAAAATCTCTTACCTCTGCCGCTACATGTTTTGAAAATGCACTGGAATTTTCACTAATGCATTTTCCCGACGCATCAAAACAACAAACTTGTTCCTTCCAGTTGGGAATCGACAGTCCCCGTCCTCGTTGAGTTGTTCCTTATAAACAAAGAAAAAACAATTAAAAACCATGGACCTAAACAAAAAAACTGAAAGTAAAAACCATAATAAATTAAATATGAACAACCTTCGACTTCTTCCTCTTTGAAATGGGGTTCGTCAGCATGTTCATCTTCAAAATGATCCATAACAAAACAATTTGCAAGAAGTAAAAAACTAAAAAGTGAAATGAGAGAAGAAGTGGAAAAACGGACGAAATTAGGAGGGATATGGACAAACTGAATTTTGGGAAGAAAAGAAAGTGCGGGCGAAATGGGGGGGGGGGGGGAAGAAGGGGATTAAATATGGATGCTAACATGGCGTCGGTTAAAACTGACATTAAACCACTGACGTTGCTTTAACACCTACTGGCGTCGAAATAATTGAGTCAGTGTCGGTTTAAACCGACAATACCACTAATACATTTACTGATAAAATTAAACTCACCTACCTTCTAACAAAATTTAATGAAATAAACGTTGCGTCGGTTTAGCTACACTTGGTTTCGGTTCAAACCGATACCATCACTCACACAGTTACTACTACAATTAAATCTAGACTTCTGACAAAATTTAATCAACTAGCGACAACATCGCTTTAGCTTAATTTGGTGTCGGTTTAAACCGACACCACCACTGACACATTTACTGCCTCTACACACTTCTGACAAAAGTTTTTAAACCAGTGTCGCTTTAACTAAACTTCGTGTCGGTTTAAACCGACACCATCACAAACACATTTACTGCTGCATCTAATCAGACAACAACTTTCTAACATAGTTATTTGAAATTTACATGGCGTCGCTTTAGTTAATCTGGATGTCGCTTAAAATCGACACTATTGTCTGACAAGCTTTAATGATGTGGTCGTTGCATCGGTTTAGTTATATTTAGTGTCACTTTAAACCGACACTACAACTGACACACTTTATTGCCACATTAAATCATACAGCCGCTTTCTGACCCACTTCACTTACGAAGTGACTAATTGAAAGTGGTCTTCCCAAGTCCACTTCACGTCGGTTTTAGCCGACACTACCTCACCCATGCCGTCACCTAAAAGCAACATCAAAATAGTTTTAAAAAAAATGTTTAACCCATAAAAAATAAATATCGAGGTTTTTTTTTTTTGTTATCTCATATAACATTTTAAGATTTTAATAAATAAAATTGAACTTAAACCATATACGTAATAGAAAACAAAAATATTGTCTAATTAATACTTAAAACACATAAAATAGTTACTATATTTATTCCATGTCTTCATCTGTCGTGTCGTCGTCGGCATTGTCATTACTAGCAAACTGGGTAGGCAACGGTAATGATTCATGAAAATGAGTCTCTTCCACGCCAACCCTTGTATGGAAATTTTCATGGTCAAGTATCTGATCATCCAAATTTGGTACCCCATAATCTTCAATTGCATCACTATCCTCTAATATGTCAAACAAATCCCTTGGTTGCGTTCAAACAACTACGTGCCAATTTTTTTCAATTGTCTCCTCGACGTAAAATGCTTGTAATGCTAATATGAAAGGATCCTTTTTAAATCCTAATCGACTGAAGTTCACCATAGTAAGTCTTCATTCCTCGTGGACTTTCACTATTAACCCATTCGCACTTAAATAACATCATAGCTCGACCCCTATCTCCTGGCTCAGCATGACCACAATATTTAACTTCGAACATATCTACAACTCTACCATAACAATTCACTTGCCCAATTGCACCAAGAACATTTGCGGGTACAAAGATACCACAATTTTGATTCTTATGCTTGTCATCCTTAGATTTTATACGAAATCTGAACACATGAACAATGTGACTTTTATATCTACTCACAACCTTGCTAGGATAATTAGCTAGCCAACGCAAGTCTTGAGATATCAATGTGTCATTAGGATGACATCTTGAATTCATCTGTAATAAAAATGATGATAAAAGTTGACATGATAACTATAATCATGTTATAATTAAAATGTAAAAATATAAATAAATAATGTGATTGTTGTATCAACTCACATGTTGCTTGAACCATTCTGGAAATTCTTTCTTGCTTAGCTCCTGAATTTGTCGCATAGTTAACCTTTCTCGACGATGTTTCATTTTCAAGAATTCCTCATGTTGCCTGGGCAATTATATCCAAATTTAGATAATTAATTTTTCAAAGTTAAGAAAACCAATAAAACATTAAGACATAAGATTAAACGTTCTTACCTTCTAAATCGGTGAACTTCATCACAATTATTTAGAATGTATCTATGGCACTGATCAAGAACATTTAGATCGAGCTCCACATTTTCTCCTGAACCCATATAACATCATTTGGAGTCAAAAATTGATAACCCACCATACACTCCACGTCCAATACCATCTTCATTTCGGCCTTTACGAGTGCGACGAGACTCGACATCTCTAAGATACATGGAACAGAAGGACAAACACTCATCCACCAAATATGCTTCAGCAATAAAACCTTTAGGATGACCCATATTATGAACATAGTGATTCAACGTTTGCAAATACCTACAATTATAAACGAAACACAAATTATTATAATTATAAATTAAAGCTATGACTACAATTGTAAAAAATTTATAAAAATTTATTAATTACCGTTCAATTGGATACATCCATCTATATTGAACAGGCCTTGCAAGAGCTGCTTCATCTGCCAAGTGAACTAGAAGGTGCACCATTATATCAAAAAATGCAGGAGGGAATATTTTTTCAAGTTGACATAATGTCAAGGAAATTCTTGAATTCAGTTGCTTGAATCCTTCCTCAAACTCTTTCTTACTACACAACTGTTTGAAAATTGCACTCAACTCTAATAATACCATAGTAACAGCTTTAGGAAAAATCAGGCGTATTGCGAACGGGAGTAACAGCTACATTAAAACATGGCAATCGTGACTTTTCAACCCATGTATTTTTCGTTCATTCACGTGCACACATCTCGATAATTTTGAAGAATATCCATTGGGGACCCGAATGGTAGACAACAGTTTGCAAACCATAGTTTTTTCTTCTCTTTTCAACGTGAACAATGCTGGAGGTAGAAATGTTCTATTTCTTTCTCTACGTGGGTGTTAACTACGTCTTATGTTCAAGACTTCAAGATCTGCACGTGCAGCCAATCCATCTTTAGACTTTTCTATATCTAGCAATGTTCCCACCACATTGTCACATATATTTTTCTCGATATGCATAACATCGAGATTGTGTCTAATCAACAGATGCCTCCAATAAGGTAGTTCATAAAAAAATAGATTTCTTCTTCCACTGACTGTTACTACTTGTACTGCCCAAAGTTCTTTTTCTGCGTTGCCCAATAGAAGCATCTTTCTTTGGTTTTCCAAAAGTAAATCTCAATGTAGAAAGTTCTTGGAGACATTGTAAACCAGTCCACTGCCTTGGTGCACTACAGTGCTCTCGAAGACCATTAAAATTTATGGTTTGCCTTCGAAACCTATGATTATCTTAAAGAAAATGTCGATGCCTCATATAACAAATCTTACGACTCGCCGACAAGTAAATAGATTCTTTATCATGCATGCAATGTGGACAAGCTTTATAGCCATGTGTTCTCCATCTTGACAACATTCCATAAGCTGGAAAATCACTTATAGTCCATAAGACGGCAACCTTCATTGTAAAACTTTGGTTGGAATATGCACCATAAGTGGGAGTGCCCACCTCCCACAACTCATTCAACTCGTCAATCAGTGGACGCATGTATACATCAATCTCTTTACCAGGACTGCGCGGTCCTGGTATTAAAAGAGACAACAACAAATTTGGTTGCTTCATGCATATCCAGGGCGGCAAATTGTAAACAGAAAGCACCACAGGCCATGTGCTATGGTCATGCCTCATTTTCCAAAAAGGATTAAATCCATCACTGGCCAACCCTAATCTGACATTTCGAATTTCTGACGCAAAATCCGGATATAAATTATCCAAATGCTTCCATTTTGGAGAATCTAAATGATGCCGCATAAACTCATCCTTAGGACATTCAGTTGCGTGCCACCTCATATGTTCAGCAGTATACTTCGACATAAAAAATTGTTGCAATCGTGGTTTTAAAGGAAAATACCACATAACCTTAGCTGCGATCTTTTTTCTTGAGCTATCCTCTGCGTTGGTAATTTTATATCTTGATTCACCACAAACCGAGCACACGGTCAACTCCAAAGTATCTTTCCAATAGATCATGCAATCATTGGGACATGCATCAATTTTCACATACGTCAGACCCAAGTCATTTATAAGTTTTTTTTGCATTATAACAGGAATCAGGCAAACAATCCCCTTTAGGCAACATTCTTTTAATTAACTCCAGTAAAGTGGTGAACATCTCGTCTTGCATTCCCGCTAAACATTTGATCTGATACAGTCTTACAACTGCTTCCAATTTCTTAAACTCTTTACATCCTGGCCACAAATCTTGATCTACCTTTTCAAGCAACCTAAAAAAAGTCTCCACCTCTTCTGGACGCCTTTCCCCAATAAGGGGTTCAGTAGACGGCGCAACACCTTCTTCTGTTAATGGTTAGACAAATACATCATTAAGAAAATCATGCATACCAGCCACCTCATCTCCTGTTTCTTCTTCTCCGATTGCCACATTTTGCTCTCCAATATTTTTCTCACCATGATGTCGCCACCAAGCGTTTTTATAATCTTTATCCGTATCATACAATATGAGATGTTCAACAACAGTGTTCCTAACAAAAGTATATCGATTACAACATCTTTTGTAAGGACATCTAAACTTATCAGGGCCAACACCATTTGCAACTGCTTGATCCAAAAAAAAATTAATTCTAGCTATATAAGCTTCCAAATTTTGAGCTATCGTCAACCAACTCATGTCCATGTTTTACCGCTTTACGAGGGCAAAATATTACGTTGACACTAAGATGCCTACAATCTTTCAATCCCTATCATGTAGGCATAACTATTAGAATTTTCAATTTCTATCTTTCAACCTTCGAACTCTATCACGATTGCAATCTTTTAATTTTCAGCACCTATTATAGTAAAAACAAATTAAAATAACAACAAAAAGTTATCAAAATTATGCTCATCTAATCCATTCTAGTAAATAACAACCAAAAGTTATCAAAGTTATCAAAATAACAACAAAAACAAATTAAAATAACAATTAGAGTGCAAAACAAATTAATTTAACATAATATATTCTTATATTACTAAATATTATAAGTTTATGTTATATTTATTATGTCAATTTCACATAAATGCTTATAAATATTATTCATTTCCTTTTTCTCATAACAATTCAAGTGACAAAATTAATTAATTCGACTAAATATTTATTAATTTAACAAAAATAGTATAAATTTATCTAAGTACTTAAATTAGAACTTTTAAATAAATAAACTTGTGTATTATACAATATAAAAATTAAGGAATTTAGTGATAGAAACCCGAATTATGGAAGAATTCCGTCGTCAATCAAATCTTTTTGTACTCAACCAGCTCAAATAAATTCCCTACAAAAATAAATTGTAAATAAAAATTAAACATAAGTGGAGAAAATAAAAATATTAGAAGTAAGAAAAGCTTACTGTTGTGAAGAAGGAACAAATGAAGTTGGAAAAACAAATAAGAAAGGTGCAAGAGAGAACACGGGATGGTTTAAAGTTGGAAGAACAAAGGTGCAAGAGAGAACACGGGAGGGTTTGAAGTTGGAAGAACAAAGGTGCAAGAGAGAACACGGGAGGGTTTGAAATTGGAAGAACGAATAAGAAAAATGCAAGAGTGGAAGAAGACAACACGGGGGAAAGTATATAAAGACAATTATTCTGTCGCTTACAACCGACACCGGATTTTAAAATATTTAAAAAAACTAAAATCTATGTCGCTCAGAACCGACGCAAGCTTTAAAATATTTAAAAAAATAAGGACAAGTTTGTGTGGCATCGAAATAAGGACAAGTTTGCGTCGGTTAAAATCGACGTGTCCCTGACAGTCTTGACAGTCGTAGCAGGCGGCCTCGAAATAAGCCAAGTTTGCGTCGGTTTAAACTGACGTGAGCCTGATGTGGCGTCGAAATAAGGAAGCTTTTGCAACCCTGATTGAAAAGCTCTCCTACTTTATGTCACTTAAAAGCGACATCAGTATTTAAAAATATTAAAATGTATGTTTACGTCGGTTTAAAAACGACACTATTATTTAAAAATATTAAAATGTATGTTTACGTCGATTTAAAAGCGGCACCAGTATTTAAAAATATTAAAATGTATGTTTACGTCGGATTAAAAGCGACACCATTATTTAAAAATATTAAAATGTACGTTTAAGTCGGTTTAAAAGCGACACTAGTACTTTATGACGCTTATAAGCGACAGTAAATCCGACGTCATGTTCAGTTAGTGTCGCAACTGTCTTATTCGCCACTATATTAAATTAAATCGACACCATCTACTGACACTATAAGACCATTTTGTAGTAGTGTACATGTGTGTCCTATCTCTATTGGAGACGATTCAAATAATAGTATAAAATATGTGGCAAGAGAATCCTATTTCTATTATAGACGATATAAATAATGTCATAAAATATGTGATAAGACTAACATTTTTGTTACTTGGATCCCTAAATATCTAAACCAATATGATTGAATCGGATGACGACCTACATGATTGGATTGGATTTGATGACTTTATTAGTGAGAATCCAGTCCAATCCAATAGTTTGTTTTATGCTTTTATCCTTTGTAGGTATTTGGTATAACTCTCAAATCTCAATATTTTCTATGAATCATTCTTTTAAAAATAGGAAAATTGTTAGGAGTAATATTGGAAAAAAAAATAACATGTACTTATAAAGATTGGAATTATTTTTTATATTGTCAAATGGATAATATTAGAGATATTAAAATTTTAAATTAAATTTGCAAACTAAATTATGTGTTACCAATAAGAAATGTAATGTAGTCAACACTTAAGTAATAATTGAATCATCAATGACCATATCATTTTGTTTACGAAATTTAGTCTTCCTAACATTATCCTTATCAAATTAGTTTAATAACAGAAACTTCAACTTCCTTTGAAAATGAGATCTCTAATTTTAAAAATGGTATTGCATCCACACACCCATTTTTACTTCTCACATATCTCTCAATTTTCGACCGTCGAATTGAATGAATTGAAAAATATCAATAATAAAAACTTAATAAGAGTGTGAAAGATAAAAATAGATGAGTGAATAATATGTTTCTTTGCAAAAAAAAGTTTGAGTCACTGTTTTAGCTCCATAAATTAAAACAAAGGAAAACTAATGAAAATGGCTTGAAAACTTTGAGTTTTAATGATAAGGACAAAATAAAGGATAAAGTGAATAGTACTATGATTGACTTTTTAGTGTAAAAATGTGGTTTTTCGTTAAAGTGAACAGTACGGGGTGCTTTTCGTTAAAGTTCCCTCCAAACAAAGGGATCTCCTCTCCTCAAATGGATTTTATAAAGGAAAACCGTGTGCTTTTGCTTGGTCCTACCCAACCTAATCTTGTTTCCTCTATCAGTGAGTGTGACCAGCTAGTAAAAACCATTGGCTTAATTCCCATGGTTTTCCCCTTTCCCACATTTTATGGGCTTCCACTTTCCTCCTACATTCTTGAACTTTAGTTGAACTGTCACTCCCTTCATATAAAAATCAACGCCCGCTCAACGGTTTCTTCATGAAATCAAAATTCAGACACATCAACCAAACATCAGTTTTATTTACTTCCAATTTTCCATCAAGATTATTGTGTTAAAAATATATACAGACAGTATGACTAGTTCATCAGTTGCAGCAAGGAGAGGTTGGGTAGTGGCAGCAAGTGTTGGAGTTGTGGAGGCCTTGAAAGACCAAGGGATCTGCAGGTGGAATTACACCATGAGATTACTGCAGCAGCATGCCAAGAACCAACTTGGGTCGTTTTCTCAGGCCAACAAGTTCTCTTCCTCATCTTCTGTTTTGGTCTCAAGTTTTAGACAAGATAAGGTAAAGCAGTCTGAAGAATCTCTGAGGAAAGTCATGTACCTCAGCTGCTGGGGTCCCAATTGATCATTCATTCGGCCACTCTTCAATTTGTAGTTAAGCAAGAACTCGCAGGACATTTGATCGAACAAGTTGTAGACCGTAGCCTGAAGGAATTGTAACTTTTCACAACAAAATGTTAAATCTAGATCTTTGAGATCTCTGTAATTAATGTATTTACAAATTAATATATGAGAACTAATTTGTGATGCGATCAACATTAACTTATGTTAGGAAATGCATTTTATTCCTTTTGTTGTAATTTCAGTTTAGTAAATAAAATGGTTTGTCCTTTAGTGAGTGGTTATGTAATGGAATGCTGAGTTGGCATTTCTGAGTGGAAAGGCTACTTAAATGGAGCAATGGCCTCATTGCTCCCGAGACAAATATTGGAGTATTATTAATTGAAATTCACACGAGTTTCTTGCTCGTCTTCTACCTCTTCCACTCCATATCTTCCTTGCTACATTGTACAGGTTGAGCAGGTTCTTAACATTGGTATCACCCAATTTTGATCCTGGATCCCTCTTTGTATGCCCCGCTACAATCCAAACACTCGATTATCTCTCATGGACGCTCGAGTTGCTGCTTTGGAATCTTCTGTTGCTGCACTCTCTGATTCCATCGATTCCAAAATGGCGATGTTCTTCGAACAATTTCGTCGGGAGCAAGCTTGTGCTCGTGGGAGCGGAGGTTCCACTTCTGATACTGATCGTCCTCCCCAACCACTCATCGCCGATCCTCACGATCTCGGCGACCTTGATCCTCATCGGCCTCGCCATAACTGGCAACCTCGCATCGATTTTCCCCGATTCACTCCGGGTGAAGACCCACTTGCTTGGATTTATAAATCGGAACAATTTTTCACCTACTATTCCATTCCTGAGCTTCAGAAGGTCTTAACGGTCTCGTTTCACTTGGAAGGAGAGGCACTCCAGTGGTTTCGATGGCACGATTGCTTGCGCACCACTCCTCGGTGGGGGGATTTCACACACGCATTTTGCAAAGAATTTGGGCCCTCTGAGTTTGAAGACAGTGCCGAAGCGCTCTTCAAATTGAAACAATCAGGTACTCTCAAAGATTACATCACTGAATTTAGGCGTTTGGCAAATAGAACCCATGATTTAGGGCCTCTATTGTTAAAGATTTGTTTCTTGGGTGGATTGAAACGTGAACTTAAATATGATGTTAAGCTTCTGCGCCCTTCTGATGTGCATGATGCCATTTCAATTGCCTTACAACTTGATGCTAAATTGTGTGATTTGAAGAGTGGCTATACTAAGCCTTTTCCACAGCCTCGTGTGTTACACACCCCTACTACACCACACATCACTCCTAGTGTTAAACCCTCTAATTTCCCTGTGAAGAGGTTAACTCCTGCGGAAATTCAGCGCAAAAGGGAGAAGGGTGAGTGCTGGTTTTGTGATGAAAAGTGGCGCATGGGACATAATTGTGCTAATAAGCAACTCCTCATGCTTGATCTAGCTTACCCTGAAGAGGAGATCACCACCCCATTGCTAGAAGAACCACCACCTGAAATTTTACAAATGGAACTTAGTGAATGTGCGTTTTATGGCACACTTGCTAGGCCCACTGTGAAAACAATGAAAGTCATCGGTTCAGTGAATGGTCACCAAGTCACAGTTCTCTTAGATTCTGGAAGCACCCATAATTTTGTGGATTCTAGACTCCTTAAGAAATTTGCTTGGCACACTCAACCTACTAAACCATTTGAAGAAGTATGATAGGAAGTATTATAGTTCCACTCTGCCCATGGTAACCATTTGACCCAATTCTTAGGTTTGTTTCCCACAAAGCACCTCAGATATGTTTCAACACACCTATTGACCACCTCAGTTTGTCCATCACTCTGAGGGTGGTACCCCGAGCTCATGCAAAGTTGTGATCCTTGCAACTTAAAGAACTCCTTCCAAAAAGGTGACTCTTCAACAGCTTGACAAGAGGTGACTCTTCAACAGCTTGACAAAGAGATTTTCAACTCTAATTTGGGCTTGTTCCTTTACTCCATTGAAGATAACATGGTTGAAGCTTGTGATTTAAACCCCTTGCAACTTAAGCAACTACAAGAAGTGTTGGGGCAGTTTGACACCATTTTTGTCTTACCTACTGAGCTACCGCCGAGTAGGGTTCACAATCATCAAATTCCACTCGTTCCTGGATCTAAGCCCCCTAATATACGACCCTACCATTATGGTCCCTTGCAAAAGACTGAGATTGAAAAAGCAGTTCAAGAACTCCTTAAGGCAGGTTTTATCCGACCAAGCCACAGTCCTTTCTCTTGTCCAGTTCTCCTTGTGAAGAAAAAAGAAGGAACCTGGAGAATGTGTATGGACTACAGGGAGCTTAATGCCATAACAATCAAGGATAAGTACCCTATTCCTCTGATTGATGATCTCTTGGATGAACTACATGGTGCTCTGTTTTTCTCTAAGCTTGATTTACTGTCCGGTTATCATCAACTTTTGATGCATCCTCAAGACATTGAAAAAACTGCTTTCAGAACCCATGAAGGTCACTATGAGTTCTTAGTGATGCCTTTTGGACTCACTAATGCTCCTGCGACATTCCAAAGCCTTATGAATGATATATTCAGACCCCACTTGCGGCATTTCATCCTTGTGTTCTTCGATGACATATTGGTCTACAGTAAGACTTGGGAAGACCATTTGTTACATCTTAAAATGACCTTTGAAGTGTTGCAGCAGCACCAACTTTATGTTAAAAAGCAGAAATGTGCTTTTGGTCAAAGTAGAGTGGAATATTTGGGCCATGTCATATCAAGCAAAGGTGTAGAGGCTGATCCCTCCAAGATTCAGGCTATCATGGACTGGCCTAAGCCTACTACAGTGAAAGAATTGAGAGGTTTCCTTGGTCTCACAGGTTATTACAGGAAATTTGTGCCTGGTTTTGGCAAAATCTGCCAACCCCTTTACCAGATGACTAAGAAAGATAGCTTTTTGTGGACCCCAGCAGCTGAAGTAGCTTTCCAGAATCTCAAGGATACTATGACCTCTCCACAGGTCCTTGCTCTGCCTGATTTTACATTGCCATTTGAGTTGGAATGTGATGCTTCGGATAACGGCATTGGTGCGGTTCTCCAGCAACAAGGGAGACCCATTGCGTTTACCAGTCGAGCCTTAGGACCTAAGAATCAAGCTCTCTCCACCTATGAGAGAGAACTCATTGCAATTGTACATGCTGTCAAGAAATGGCAGTCCTATCTTCAGGGTAGACATTTTATAATCAAGACTGACCACTGCAGCTTGAAATATTTTTTAAACCAAAGGGCTCATACAACATTCCAACAGAAGTGGGTTTCCAAATTGATGGGATTTGATTATGAAATTCATTTTAAGAAGGGGGTTGATAACGTAGTTGCTGATGCCCTCTCTAGAAGACGAGTCACAGATCATGACACTCAGTGTTCTAATGGGGTAAATCATTCATCCATGAGTTGTCAAGCTATCTCTTACCCCTATTTTGGGTGGTTGGATGAATTAAGAAGATACAATGAAGAAGATGCTTGGATCAAGCAAAAAATGGCAGCGGTTACATCCTTGGGGAGTGGAACAACCAGTGATTCTAAGTTAGCCCATTATCATCTTGATAATGGCTTACTCAAGTACAAGTCCAGGATAGTAATCAGCCCCAATTCCACTTGGAAGCTTAAGCTTTTAACTGAGCATCATTCAACACCTGCAGCAGGGCACCAGGGTGTATTGAAGACCTATCATAGACTAAAAAGGGGTTTTTATTGGCCAGGTATGAAGGGCGACATAAAGACATATATCTCAGAGTGTAATACTTGCCAACAAAACAAGTATGAAACTTTATCTCCTCCTGGTTTACTTCAACCTTTGCCAATTCCTCAAAAAATATGGACTGATATAAGCATGGATTTCATTGTGGGATTACCATCTTGCAAAGGCAAAACTGTCATTTTTGTGGTAGTAGATAGGCTTACTAAGTATGCTCACTTCTTAGCTTTAGCTCATCCCTATACTGCCGTGACTGTTGCTCAGTTGTTTGTTGATAACATATTCAAGCTGCATGGAATGCCATCTACAATTGTGAGTGACAGAGATCCGTTGTTCCTAAGCTCTTTTTGGAAGGAGTTCTTTAAGTTGCAAGGATCACAACTTTGCATGAGCTCGGGGTACCACCCTCAGAGTGATGGACAAACTGAGGTGGTCAATAGGTGTGTTGAAACATATCTGAGGTGCTTTGTGGGAAACAAACCTAAGAATTGGGTCAAATGGTTACCATGGGCAGAGTGGAACTATAATACTTCCTATCATACTTCTTCAAAATTTACTCCATTTGAATTGGTATATGGGTACCCTCCTCCTCATGTTACTTCTTATGAGTTAGGTACTGCAAAAATGGATTCGGTGGAACAAGAGTTGATTGAGAGGGATAAGTTGCTTACCATACTCAGGTCTAACTTAGCAATGGCTCAGAATCGAATGGCAGTTCATGCAAACAAGAAAAGGACTGAGAGAGAGTTTTCTGTTGGTGACTTAGTCTATCTCAAGCTACTGCCATATCAGTTGCAAACATTGGCTTCACATGCTTATCACAAGCTACACCCTCGATACTACGGTCCTTATGAGGTATTGGAGAGAGTAGGACCTGTTGCTTACAAACTCAAACTACCTGAGGGAACAAAAATCCATCCTGTTTTTCATGTCAGCTGCCTCAAGAGGCACATGGGAAATGTGGATTCACCCATAACAGCTCTGCCAACACTGACAGATGAAGCTCAGATGCGGGACTCTCATCCATCAGATGCTCCTTTGGCAATAATTGCCAGGAGAATTTACAAGAAGGAAGACAAGGCAGGTGTTCAGTTGCTAGTACAGTGGGTTGGACAAGAAGAGAGCACAGCTACTTGGGAGGATTATGATGATTTTCATGCCAGATTCCCAACATTTCAGCTCTGAAACCTTGTGGACAAGGTTGATTTTAAGGAGGGAGTGATGTTAGGAAATGCATTTTATTCCTTTTGTTGTAATTTCAGTTTAGTAAATAAAAGGGTTTGTCCTTTAGTGAGTGGTTATGTAATGGAATGCTGAGTTGGCATTTCTGAGTGGAAAGGCTACTTAAATGGAGCAATGGCCTCATTGCTCCCGAGACAAATATTGGAGTATTATTAATTGAAATTCACACGAGTTTCTTGCTCGTCTTCTACCTCTTCCACTCCATATCTTCCTTGCTACATTGTACAGGTTGAGCAGGTTCTTAACAACTTAGCCCCTTTTTTTCTCTCTTTGGATTATATATATTCCTTTCCCTTCCAATTTCATTGGTGAACCAAAGTATTTTAATCGACATAGCAGTCAACAAGTCCCCGTCCACCAAATTAGCCATAGATTCAATTAGTTTCTTCTCTTAAATGAGGATATAACTTCTGTGTTGAATAACTAGTATGTATCGATATGTTAGCTCTTGGATTGTGGGGCAACAGTTGGAGTTGTGGAAGCCCTGAAAGACCAAGGGGTATGCAGGTGGAACGACTCCATAACACTGATGCACCAACATGCCAAGAACCATCTGACCAGGTTGTTTTCTCAGGCCAAGGAGCTGTATCCTTCTCCTTCTGCTGCTTCTAGGGTTTAAAGCACAATCATGAGAGAAGAGAAAGCAAAGCCGTCAGAGGAGTCTATGAGGAAAGTTATGTATCTTAATTCTTGGGTTCCCAACTGAGACCCAATTAAATTCAGCTTAAGTCATTGTAATTTGTACCTACTTTGGAAACATCTTATGTCGGCACATTAATCTTTATTATCAATTAATTAAGAAAGGGAGGAGAACTTCGTTACAGAATACAAAGGTCGGAGATTCATCCCCGAAATATAATTTTTGGAAAAACTATTTTTGTTCACGTACCCATCGATTACTCATTGGATGAGTTTAATCTATCTACTATAAAAATTACAAAATTTAAACTTATGTAACAATAATTCAATTAGCGAGCAAAAATGTACTATTAATTTTTTGAATCGTACCTCACCTCGCTTGTGCTAGAAAATGATTATCTCTTACCCCAAGATTATTTTCAGGTTTGTGCAAATTGTAGAGTAGAGCTGTAGAGGGCAGTCTGCTCTTAGCCTCTTACAAATATTGTTACCATAGAACTTATTGGGGATGAAAGATGAAAATTTATGCAAATAAAGATCCCTGCAGAGCTACCAACATGTAGTAATTAACAACATGATCGACGCCACTGTCTACACAAGTGGGAGAATCTTCTTCAGAAAAAAAAAATGGTGTCAAAGAAGAAGGGGACTATGAAGCAATCAGAAGAACCACTTGGACTAATAATGTACTTGAGTTGTTGGGGACCCAACTGAGCTGGAAAGATCCTATTCCTGCCCACTCCCATGTTTATGAAATCATTATCAAGCGTTATGTATGTTGTGTTTTTTTGTCTCATTATATCCTTTTAATTTGTTCAGAATGATGAAATCACATTTTCCTTAGAGTTTGACACATAGAAAAGCAAATAATTAAAGGAAAACTAATGAAAATGACTTGAAAACTTTAAGTTTTAACGATAAAGACAAAATAAAGGGAAAAGTGAATAGTACTAGGTTTGACTTTTTAATGTAAAAATGTGGTTTTTCATTAAAGTGAACAATACCGCGGGCTTTTTATTAAAACTCCCAATAATTAATTGAATGTCATCTCTAACAAAAATAAAACAATAAAACTTTGAATTCTAATTAACATAGTCCTATTATTATGTGAAACTAATCATCCGATTATTTGATACTATATACATTAGTTATGTGCCCTTTAAATTTTAATTACCTGTCGTGTTCGCAATTTTTGTATAAACATTAGTGTGTACTATCAAAATATAAACATGCATCGAGTGATTTTGAAGTCGGGGATTAGATTGATGTGTATAACATAATTTAGAGAGACACCCTTCAATATTAAGATTCACTTGTCAATTAATGATCTAAGTAAGGATCGATCATGAAATTAGAGCATGCAATTATGTAGCTGCATCTTATACGGTAGTGCTCCAATCTCCAAGCAATAAGCCCCCTTGGGTTGATCAAGTGAACAGTACAGCAGACTTTTCATTCAAACTCTCTTATATATATGCATTGTAAGAAAAATAAAGGGAACAGAAGTAACTTTACGCAAAAGCTGTTTGAACTTTGTAATTTTCCCAAGTGAAAAATGGCAGGTCCAAAACTATGGTGTATGAAATATGATTTCATTGATTTGGGACGTGGGAAAAAGATGAGATGCCTTTCACAAGAAGGAGGGCCACATCGGAATATCACTGGAGTTGCTGATTGCAGGGTCGTTATCTTTGACGGCACCACTATAGGAGAACATGTTCTAATGCCCTAAACATCATTACCTATTTTAATTATGGCCTCATGCGATTGATCCAGTTTTTTTTAAAACAAAAGTAGAATGACAAAAGAATAAAAAGAGAGACGAAAGGAAAAAGAAATCGCAGGAAGATTTGAAAGAAAGTTTGGATTTGGTGCATGTCATATCCGAAGCTATAGTTCTTCCACCACTGATTTGGGTATTCTTCCTATAGCTGTCAACTTTCTGTTTGGAAATTAATACCAAGCTATCGATTATTGTTTGGTAATTAAACTGTACTATGATATTTGACCAAACGATTTCTAAACTGTTCCAATGTTTAGGAAGACAATTGTACCTAGACGTAAGAGGGTATGGACATTAATGAAATTGATTGACCTTGTTCAGATGTGTTGATATTTTCGGATTTTGTAGCTTTAGCGTTCATCACATTACATCTGTAGTCATGTAATAAGAAATATATAATTGGTGGCAACTATGCTCTTATAGACTATAGTCCAATAATTTTAATGCAGATTTTGGCATAGCCACTCAACTAAAATTGGAATTCCCTCTCATTGGTTTAAATCGGACTACGACGTTACTTGAATCAAAAATATAAGTTCAATAGTTTGAATGAAATTGAAATGTATAAGTGCCCATAATATGTTTTTAAACTTGATCCTCAGCTGCCAACTGCCAGCCAACAACAACAGAACAGATTGGAGTGAGTAAAAGTAACCACCGCCAGTTCCGACAATCCAAAAAGTCCAGAACGAAAGGTCGCATTCATCCGCATTCGGCGTTCGCATTCCATAAAGACCTTTCACAAACGCTACGTACCACCGAAGTCTCAATCTTTCAACTTTCGCCTTCAATCCGCGCAAAACGAAATCTCTCTTTTGACTGTTTTACCACCATCTCCGGCGAAACCCGTTTGCCTGCGGCACCGCGAAGTGATTTCCGGCGAGTAGGGTCGACAATGGCTGTGGAGGCTGAGAAATCTGGGCCTGACGGGAAGCTTTGGAGTCTGTTCAAAATACCGTTTTGGCAGTCCGGAAACGCCTCCTCGTCTTCCTCTTCGTCATCGTCCTCGACCTTGTCTTCTATGCATCATAATGTTCACCACCAGCTGGGTCACGAGTCTGCGGCTGAGCGTACGGCTCTTCATTCTGCCAGTACGGTGTCGTATGTGACGAAGTCTTTGCTTCCTGCTCGGAGAAGGCTGCGTCTTGATCCTCCAAATAAGCTATTTTTTCCATGTTTGCCCCTTTTACTTGTCTATATAGTTATCTTTGTTCTTATGTAATAATTCTGATCTAGGTTTTTGTTTTTTTTAGATTGTGTAATTGGTTGCATGCATGATATGTCTGTTTGTGAGCTTAGATTGGTGCTTTGCTAATATAAATGCTTACATAAAGCCACATTCTTTGTTCTTTGATTTGCTTAAGTTTCATGATTTGTTGATTTCATGAGTTAGACTATAAATGACTTGGGACCGTTTGGGATTTGCTTATGTGAGAAATACTTCTCCTTATAAGCATTTTTCTAGAAGTGATTTTGTTTGAAACTCGTAGAACAACTTTGAAGTTTTTTGCCAAAAGTAGTCAGAAATGTTTTAATTGTCACAAAACACTTTTAACCCTTCAAAAATCAGTTCCAAACAAGCCTTACAGTAATTCCAAATGTTTATTGCTGATATGGTCAATTCTTATTGGGGTCTCTATCTATGTCTCATATGCTCTCTTCTTTGGCTTGTTTCTGTTGCATGATGTATCCATCTGTGTGGTTGGGAGTGGATGCATTTAATCTGATCTGGCCTCTTCTCACATTATTAGCTTCACCTAGGATTTCTTGTAAGATTTTCACTCAGAAATATTTGCTATCATTATAAAAGTGTAATGTTGGCTGAGTTCCTTTGCTGGTATATGATTCAAGCTAGATATATTTGGCCTCACAATGTATTTGTTTCGTCCGAAGATGAACCCGGTAAACAGGTCAGGAGTGCAATTGGAATAAAGAACACAAGCAAAACTATTGTAGCTTTCAAGGTATGGATTGAATCCTCTAAGTTCCCCTGTTATGTATTTTACATATCTGAAACTAGTCATATCTAATTGGACAAACTGACCTTTTGACCAGTACTATGATCAAATTCGGTTAACATAGTTTTGAAAATTGTATAGCATTGGATGACAGTATACATCTAGAGTTTTCCTACTATAAATTTGATGCGACTATCTAACTGCTTACGTGTTGGCTTTAGTTCCAAACAACTGCACCAAAGAGTTGTTACATGCGTCCTCCTGGGGGTATACTTGCTCCTGGTGAAGGTCTTATTGCAACTGGTAATTCTTACTTCATGATCTTCCATTTTCGGGTTATATTTCACTTCCATATATTTACAATGAATAACATACTTGTTAGTCATATTCTAGTAAGTTCATCGTTGAAAATTGTAATTTTAATGACAGTTTTCAAGTTTGTGGAACCTCCTGAGAACGATGAGAAACCAGCTGTAGACCAGAAGAGCAGGGTTAAGTTCAAGATCATGAGCTTAAAAGTGAAAGGAGATATGGACTATGTGCCAGAACTGGTATAGTTGCAGGCATTTCGTATATAACTTTAACCATATTTAATTACATTGGTTTTCCCCTACATACTTTTACATTCCCTCAAAGATAATATCAGTAAAATGTTTGTCTATAACCTTAGGCGCCATATGTTAATAAGTGAAAATTCAGATGTCATGTACTACATTAGCAAACATTTGGCAGAATTCTAATTCAAGCTTCCTTATAATTTGTTTAGGACATATATCTTTCTTCTGCAACAGTTTGATCTCGCAATATCTGATTTATACTTGAAATCTATTGTATATTTTTTATGTTATGACAAGATAGAAACTAGTGTGCATCATAATTCACAGACGTTAAACATTAACTGTGACATGTGTTTATGCAGTTTGATGAGCAGAGGGACCAAGTCGTGGTTGAGCACGTTTTGCGTGTTGTTTTTCTTGACCCTGAGCGCCCTACCCCTGTAAGTAGATAGATACATCTCTAGTTTGTCATTTCTTTCACTATATATACATTTTTTGGTTGTCTTAGCTTAGCCTTAGTAATAAGCCTTTTCACTTTCAATTTGTTATTTTATTAAGGCAATGGAAAAACTTGAGCGGCAATTGGCCGAGGCTGAGGCTGCCCTTGAATCACGAAAAAAGCCTCCAGAAGAAGCAGGTCCCCGGATTGTAGGGGAAGGACTTGTCATAGATGAATGGGTAAGGCATTCTCAACACATTTTTGTTTCTTTTGGTAGAATGACGGTGTTGAGCGTTATAGAATTCTTCTTTGTCACATTCTTACTTGTGGTATGTGCGGTTTCCTTTGTAGAAAGAGCGCAGGGAAAGATACCTAGCGCAGCAGCAGGTTGAAGGGGTTGATTCAGTGTAGAGTTGTGTCCCCTTTTGTTTAGACCATTTCTTTCTATAGTGTGGAAGTTTCAATTAATATGTGAAATTGAATGATCGGCTTATTCATGTATGGGAGAAATTTGAATCTCCATCTCCAACCTTATAGCCTGTAGATAGTATAAATGAATGTTTTTATTTTGACAGAAGATATACTCTCTGTTCTGATCTGGCTGGCTGTTTTGCCACATTTTTGTTTTGAGACATGCAACACGAACACCTCTCGATACGGCGAATTTACTGTTTCCTTGCTGAATTTGCAAAAATTATATGCAATTATTTGTGCCATCTTGATTCATATCACTAAAAACTTCATAAAAGTGTGGTTTCTAAACACTTATACAAGTAATTATAATTTGCTATTGCCCAAAGTTGACAGCTTGAAAGAGAGCAATACTGAGGCTGCGCTCCATTTCTTAATTGTATGGAACTAGTGGAAAGTAGGAGTGGGCACGGTTCAGTTCGGTGTGGTTTTGAGTGAAATCGAAACCGAAATCGAAACTTTTTGCGGTTCGGTTCGATGCGGTTGTGAAGCCAAAACCGAAATGAAACCAAACTGTTTAGTTCAGTTTGGTGCGGTTTTAAATGGTTTCAGTTTTTTTTTTTTTTTAAATACATCTGCCATGAGTCCATGACATTGGATCATTTATACATCTGCCACGCAAAAATTTTAAGGCTTTGCAACTTTACATGCATAATCTATGTAGTAGATAACATGTATCAATGATCCAATGTCATGGACTCATGGCAGAAGTATATTATAATTGCCCAGCAAATAGACTTGCATGGTTGCACCCTCAAATCTATGAGGAAGTTATGCATTATTTCCCTTACAATTTTGATTTCTCAATATCACCCGTTGATCACATATCCAATGTAGGACAACGCATTCAAGTGCCCACCCCTACTCATGAGTGATGATATTATGTCGAAGAGAAAGAAAGTGATTATTGCTGATTCTAGTGTGGTTGGATTCATACTAAATGTGTGAACTCTAACAAATAACATATTGAAACATGACATCTAATATGGGCGTTTAATTAAATGCTTATTAATATTTATGGTGCGGTTCGGTTTCTATTTTGGTGCGGTTTTCAAAAGCCAAAATCGAAACCAAACTGTTTCCTACTTTGCGGTTCGGTTTCAAAATCGAAACCGTTTCAAAACTGCAAAACCGAACCGTTCGATGCGGTCCGATTTGTTTCGTGTTTTGATTTTGATTTTCGGTTTTTAAGTGCCCACTCCTGGTGGAAAGTGGATTGAGATCTGAGTTTAATTCTTATTTTCTGGTCCACTAAAATTAAATTAAAATATATGCCAATCTTATCCATCAAAGACCAGTTCTTGGGATCCCTTTTATTTTCACGGTCTTGCTTAACTTATGGCTGCATGCATGTCTATGATCTTTGAGATTCTAGTTTACGATTTTTTTAGCCCGATACAAAGAGAACCAAAACTCAAAGCTTAAACAATAAAGAAACACAAATTAATAAAGGGGTAATGCTACAAATTATGTATAATGTTCAGGAGATTAAAATTTTAAACTAAACGATATGGTTGGTGATTATTGGATTATTACTTAAGTGTTGATTAATGTGTTTACTTTTTATTGGTGACACATCATTTAGTTTTCAAATTTAGTAGTGTTAATATGCTTGCTTTATATATATATCACCAATAAGAAATAAACAAGTTAATCAGTACTTAACTGATAATTCAATCATCAACAATTACATCATTTAGTTTACAAAATTTGGTTTAAAATTTGGTCTCCCTAGCATTATCCTTTCATTAAAGATCCCTTTATTGTTGGTGAAATCTCTTTTTTTTCTTTATCGAAATAAATTCGTTAAAAATAGTAAAAAAAAGTTCGAAGTTTCATTAAAACGTTGTAAAAAGTTCTATCTACATGTATTTCTTTGAGAGCAAGTCCACCGGGGCTTGCTTTGCCCAGGACCCAGCACAAAAAACAGACTGGCCCTCAGTCAATTTGCTCCAGCCCACAAAGTTACCTGGCACCCAGCCCATGCCAGGCAACAGACTAGCCCAATTTTGACAGACCCAAGAGCCGGCCTATTTGGCTGGCGCGTGCACGACACTCGCGCCCAGGGCGAGTAGCCGACAAGCTTGCAGAGAGCTGTCAGCCCACTTGTGCTCCGGAGTGATGCGGCATGCTTATAGCCGTTGGATTTCCAACGGCTAGTTTTTCTAGACCGTTGGATTTCCAACGGTAAAAAAAATTTAAATTTGACTTTTAAAATGGACCATTCGATCATAGATCAACGGTCCACATTAATTAACTAAATTAAAAATTATTAAAAAATACAGAAATTAAAATTTTTTTTTTCTATAAATACCTAACCCTCATCTTCCACCTTACACCACATTTCAATATTTTTTACACTTTCTACCAAAGCTTTCATATACTTTTTGTGTGAAAAAAAATACCAAAAAGCTTGTGGTTGAAGAATAAAGAGTATTTGATGAGTTTATGTAATTTCATTTTAGTGTGTTTTTTTTTATAGTTTCTTTGATGAGTTTATGTAATTTTATTTTAGTGTGTTTTTTTTCAAAGTTTATTTGATGAGTATGTAATTTTATTTTAGTGTGAATTTTTTTTTAAGTTTATTTGAAATTTTATCCAAAATTGGTTAAAAATCTTATCCGAAATAAACTAAAAAAAAAAAAACACACCAAATAAATGAGCTCGGTGCCAGCGCATTTTTTTAGGGGTGGAGATGCCTTGGCCTATTACTGTTCACTCCAGTCTATAACTGTTCACTTGAGTGTATAAATACGCTAGGTGCTGGCGCAAAGTCCTTAGGGGTGGACTTGCTCTGAAGAATAGGTGTGCAGTAATTTGAGCTAGACAGATGGCAAAGTTATCCTCTAATAAAAAAGATTATATGATGTTGGAATAAGGGGAAGATCTTATCTTGTAAACTAATTGGAAGGTAAGCCAATGACAATGGTGAGGTACCTGCCTCTAATTCTTATAAATTAATCCCCAACTGTGTATTATCGCTTTCACAACCTTATTTAACAATGGAATTCCTGCCTGTAATTACAAATTAAAAAGTAATCACTATATGATACTATCTAGACTCCTTGAACCCTTTTTGGAAGATCTGTATGTTCAATCTGAAATTTTATTATATATTATTCATATATCTTAAGTGATAGCATGAAACACTGAGAATGAAAAATCAACCATCCTCATTAGTGGATTATACTTAAACCAATAACCTGCATTAGTTCAAAATCTATTAAAAAAATGAATGGATATGTAACACATTTTGGTATCAAATACCAGCAGCACAATTGGGTTTCTTTTTATTTTCTCATTGTTGGCAGAAGTCTAAAAGCGATTATTGTAAAAGCACTTTTGGAGCTGTAGATATAATAGAGATATAATAGAGATACAAAATGGGGACCAATTCTTATTATCTGTACAATTTCCACCGGCTCCCCCACCCTGATATTGACTAGAGCATATTGTAAACACAATTATTATTTTGAAAACTTTCCTGATGGGGGTGGACCTCTTTAGTGAAATGGAAGCCCCACTCTAATTATATGAAGGCGACCCATTTGCACTAATGATAAGACTAGAGCAAGTTGTAATCAGTTTGAAACCCATCCTAAACTCAAACCCTAAGATTATCTAGCAACTAAAATTAAGTGAGATTTGAAGACAGAATCGAATACAGAACTTTTGTAATGCTATTTATAACTTGAGCTACAATCCTTTTGTATTTCACGATTTATCCTAGTGTGTGCTAGAAAATGCTAACAATCTTAAGATTCCTCTTCCTCTCACATTCAAAAAGGTCATTTCTCCTAACTTTTGTATCTACAAGTATTTCATACATGTTATACCACGTCAAATAATTAATTAAACTTAATCAGATGAAAGAAATATCTCTTTTAATCAACAGAGGTGAGAACTCGAATTGAAAAGGTGTTTTCAATTGTAATAGAGATTACTACTAAACCAATACCTAATTAGTTATAATATGAAAAACAAAACAGAGAAAAATGAATATACAAACCCCTTCATGCAAGTTTTTCCTTGCATCAACATGATTGATGATACCGTACAACCTTTAACCAAAATTTTCTCAATGTTTGTACTAGTAAACATTAGCACGATGATACCGTACAAGGTACAGCCAAAATTTTCTCAAACATACATGAAATGGAAATTTGAAGAGAAAACAAAGTTCAGTTACAAAACAAAATGAAAATTTAATGTTGTCGGTCGAGTTTCAACAGAAGGAGAAAAAGACGTGACCGTCGGATGACCAACAGACTGAGATCAAGCACCATTCGATCACGCTGCATGAAATCTCACCCGTCCAAAAAGCTCAAATCAGTATACTAAAAGTAAAAACATAAAATTATTCATTTTTAGAGCTTCAAACCCGAGGATAACAAAGACGAGAGACCCACGTGATGGCCATGCATGCACCCATGAGTACGAGTATGAGTATGACCGCCCAAAGGCGCCAAAGGGAACAACAGCGCCAACCGCCTCTCACGTGTCCCTCTCCCTCCATAACCCCATCGTTTTCCGATCACGTCGGAAAGACGAAACTGACCCTTGGGAAGAGTTAGCCGATTTTATAAAAACTGGGGGAATAGGACGAGTGGCGAGCCCCATGCTGATAGAGGATGTGAGGGCAGCAGGGGACAATGAAACGTAGTTGGACACCTGTTTGCCTGATTGGATCCATGAACGGATGAACCGATGAGTCATGAGATGAACGGTGAAAGGGAATTGGATCCCATGCGAATTTATTTTGTGGGGATTTCTTTACCATATATTGTGCACTTAGAAATCATTTGATTTTTTTATTTAAAATTAAATACAAATAATATCTGACAAAAATTGACCATACGATGTACGATGAACGGTTATGATATGAAAATTTATAGGATCCCATAAAATGAATCAGAAGAGGATCCGTTTCCCGAGGAAAGTTCGGATAAGCTCGACACCTGTTTGCCTCATTTGCTGGCTGCTTTCTAGCTAGTACAAAAGATTCTCTTTCTCCTCATTTCTTGCAATGTATTTTTCTTCCAAGGGGTTATAATAGTCACCATTGTATTCATTAGTATGGAATGAGTTTAAATTGAGTAGTGCTATCGACTCCAATTTTTGTTTTTTATACCTTTTTTTTTTTAATTTTCGATCGTTCGATTAAATAAATAAAAATAAATTCAATGATAATTCCAATTTTTATTTCTTACATTTTTTTTAATTTTTAATCATCTGGTTGAATAAATAGAGAAATATCAATGATAAAAAAATTAATAAGCGTGTGTGAATAACAACATTTATGAAATTTGAAAGTTGTATTTATTCAATACACAGATTTGAAATTTAAATTTATCGAACGATTATAAACAACATGTTTTAGTATTGAGTAAAAATATTCTCCATTTATTTTCGGTTTCATATCACAACATATCGCGATCAATCTTATCCTTGTTAGAAAAGTCTAATTAGGAATGGAATATATTGTCTAAACAAGTTTTAAAGCAATATAATGAGTAGTATGATGTAATGATTGCTACACGTTATTTTTTAATTGATAAGTTTATTTTGGATCTCGCTTTCGTTCTTTAGTAAAACATAACTTGTGGAAAAAAGGATTAATAGAACTAAAAGTCCAAAATTTCTCCAATAAGTTAATTATCAAACTTTAAAAAGATAAATAGCTTCATCTTTCGTATTTTCTTAATATATTTGTAAGTTCTTTAGAGGAGCATTGGTAACTCTTATTTTTTTAAACATAAATCCATCTATCTTACAACCAAATGAAACCCAAAATTCAAATTGACATACGATAAAAGATTAATGTATCGTTACAAATTATTTACAATTTATTCCACATACGCCAATTATGTATGAATTTTTTTATTACTTACAATATTGATAAATATCGTTTCAGTAATTATAAACCCCGAAAAGTCCTTATTTTCTTTACAATATTGATAATTTCGTTTGAGTAATAATATCATCCTATAAGTCCTTATTTTCGTCAAGTTTTTTTTTCTCCCCAGTTTAACATTTTAAAATTTAAATAATAGGTGCCAGAGAGAGATTGAAATGCCTCTGTGAGTCTTCCGGCTCCCAAAAATGGGGGATAACCATGACTTACCACAAATTGTCTCCCTTAAAAAAAAAAAAAGTAGATGCACTTTTTGTGGGAGTGAAAAATTGTAGTTTCTATGTGGATGGCGCTTTACAACACTCGTTAAAAGCAATAATGTTTATACATCGTAGTGTGTGTTGAATGTTACGAATTTTATGAATTTTAACATGCGTCAAATGTTACAAATTTTCAAACAAAACATATAGATAATACAAAAAAATAAAAAAGTAACAGAGTACGTCGCCGTTAAACTTCACAAACGAAAAAACTGACTCTAATACTATTAAAAAATTAATTAAAACTAATAAAAATATATATAACAATCGAATTAATTAGAAGCACGTACAAAGGTTTTTCTTTCTCCGAATCTCACTTTACCCTAAACTGATGAACATTAATTACATCAATTTGCGAGAACAAAACAGCACATCACAAATCAAACTCGCGATCAATTGAGGATAAATCACAATGTGGATTTTGGACACAATCAATTATGAAAACCATCGACACATCCAAAGCAAAGACAAAACGCTAAAACTAATGGGCCACCATGCATAACGAAAATTGAGTTTAAATCTTCCGTATTTATTTTATTTATAGTTTTGATCATTAATTGATACGTGTTAAATTTAGACAAAAAGGTTAAAAGTGGTTAAACTTTTAAACACATGTTATGCATGTTAAAAGTCACAAAGAGACCACATACAAATAAACACAAAAAATTTAATCAAAATCACCACTTATTTGCCACTTAGTACTACGATCTGCTGGTATTCCTCTTCACTTGTGAGTGAGAGGTCTTAAGTTCAAATCTTGTGGAAGACGAATTTAATATCAAATTAGATTGTCTATTATGTTGCTTAACCGAACTCCTTCTTTTCTTAGTGTAAAATATATCTTTGTATTGAAACAAAGTCACCACTTATTTTCCCAAAACTACTTTCCACTCGTCCATAAACCACCGGTTTCACAAAATAAGAAGATTCACCTCCTACCTTTGCCTATAAAATAATCGTCTATGTCTCCACAGTTCAACACTCAAACGAGCTTCTCCGAAACACAAGCATCAAACAAACGACTATCTCACCTTCATTTTTCAAGTTAACAATATCTTTTTACAACGAATCAATTGAGCGGAGTTTGGATGGCGCCGAGCGTGGCGGTGGTGCAAGGCCCTGCTGACCAGGGCCATAAATGGAAATCCGGCCTAAAATCATTTCAGCTAAACCGGAGTCGCTCATCTTTCTCTGGCGGCGAAGCATCATCGGACCTCCGACCGTTATCCGGCGCAGTTGGGTCGGGCTTCTCCGGAATGTTGGTAAATTGCGAGGAAAGACGGAACCAAACTGACGAGTCCCTCCAAAAAGTCATGTACTTGAACTGTTGGGGGCAGGGCTGAGGTTGCCGGAGTTTGGGATTTCCGGCCGAACATAGTTGGAGTTTTGATCGGGAGTTTCTCCGTTAAAGAGCGTCATGAAAAAACATAGTTGAAAAACGGACAACTCAATTATGGAGATAACTCGGATGGATGATTTATGTAAATTGTAAATCTTGAGAGTGGAGATAATCATAGAGTAAGAGATCTCAACGGTTTAGGTGTTTCAATTGTGTTTTTATAAACTTTTTATGTCAGTATTATTCACAATTGTACTACGAACTAAAATCCACAAATCCTCAATTGACAAAGGACAAAGAAAAATTTAATACTACGAAGTAAACATTAACAAAAAGAAAAGCTATAAATTGAAAGATCAGAATGATCAACTCTGCAATCGTTGTTATAATTGAAAGGTTTGAATGATTAACTCTGCAATCAGTTGTTAGAATCAATAGGTCTTTGTTCATTTGAAAACATTGAGACCCTTATGAATTGAAAGGTTCAAAATGAACTGAAATAAAGGAGAATAAGGATGAAACACGGATGAAAATGTTGACCGAATTTGGTACAATTTGAATGAAAAAAGTTCATCAATTTAGTTTCATTTTTCAAGTTGAATTTTTTTTTAAATGAATCAATTACGGTGAGTGTGGTGGTGGTTCAAGGTCCTGCCAACTAGGAGCATAAGTGGACATCCAGCGTAAAATCCTTTCAGCTAAGCCAGAGGCGATCATCTTTCGCTCGCGGAGATGCATCAACAGATTTCCGGCTATTAGAGTTTGATTTTCTGGGTAGTCTCAATGAAACAGTAAGAACACACAGAGAACAGAGTTTCTAAGATTTCAATATATTCAACTTGTTCTCTAAGCAAGAAGCTCAAAGAACATGATTTATCGTTGGAGGAGTGAGACACAACTTCACTCTCTCACAACATTACAAAGACATCACAACCATTCATTTCTAAGCCATAATGTAAGACGCTTACACATGTCATGAGGTATGACTCATTACCATCTAATTCTAAATACCAATTGGAATATGATCCAAGGGTTCACATTAAATCCTACACACTGTTTATAATGAAACCATCACAGCAAATACATTTATACTCCAATACTCCCTTCTAAATGTTTTGTTGATTTCACACCAAGAGCAGTTCTCAAGTATTCGAATCGATCCTTAGAAAGAGCCTTGGTAAATATATCTGCCAATTGCTCCTCTGTGCTGCAATAGTGTAGTTCAATTGTCCCATCTTGAATGGCATCTCTTATAAAATGATACCTCCGATTAATATGCCTGGTTTTATGATGGAACACTGGATTCTTAGACATGGCTATGGCAGAAGTGTTGTCACACAACAAAGGTGTAGCCTCCACCTATTCTTCTCCAAAATCAGATAAAACAAACCTCAACCACATTGCTTGTGTTGTAGCTTCTGCAGCACTTACATACTCGGCTTCTGCAGTAGATAAAGCCACACTGCATTGTTTAACAGAAGCCCAAGAAAACAGTCCTGAACCTAAACTAAATGCATAGCCCGAGGTGCTCTTCATGTCATCCAAGCTTCCTGCCCAATCACTATCACAGTAGCCTATCAACACAGCAGCTTTTCCTTTCACATATTCGATTCCAAAATCCAATGTGCCTTGTACATATCTCAAGACTCTTTTAGCTGTCCCCATGTGTTTTCTAGTAGGTTTATGCATGAACCTTGCCAGCAAACATGATGCATACATTAGATCGGGTCTAGTAGCTGTCAGGTATAACAGACTACCAACCACTGTCCTGTACAAACTTTCATCAGTATCCTCACTCATATCTTCCTTAGATAACTTGTCATCAACTGCAAGTGGAGTTTTTACAGCTTTACATTCTTTCAATCCAAATTTCTCAAGTAGTGACTTGGCATATTTCTTCTGATGAATAAATATACTCTTATTAGTTTGAATTATGCCCAGACCAAGAAAGTGATGTAACAATCCCAGATCTGACATCTCATATTGCTTCATCATATCCTTCTTAAATTCTTGAATCATTTCATCAGAATTCCCTCTGTAGATAATGTCATCTACATACAGAGATACAATAAGCACACCTGCATCACTGAACTTTGTATACAAAGTAGCTTCACTATGGCTTTTCTTAAAACCAGATTGATTGAAATAATTGTCTATCTCATCATACCAAGCTCTGGGAGCTTGTTTCAGACCGTATAAAGCCTTTTTCAACTTGTAAACCTTATCTTCTTGTCCTTGAACTTCAAATCCCTGTGGTTGATCCACATATACTTCCTCATGCAGTGTACCATTTAGGAATGCATACTTAACATCTAATTCAAACAACTTCCATTCCTTTTGAGCTGCCAATGCAATTAGAGTTCTAATGGTATCAAGCCTTGCCACAGGTGCAAAGGTCTCATTGAAGTCCACTCCAGGCTTTTGAGAATAACCCTTAGCCACTAGCTGTGCCTTGTTCTTCTGCACTGAACCATCCAGATTAAGCTTTGTTTTGTAGACCAATTTTACACCAATTACAGGTTTATTAAATGGCCTTTTGACCAACTCCCATGTGTCATTCTTTTCGATCATCTCAATCTCTATGGACATAGCTTTTCTCCAAGCCTCATCTCCTGATGTTTCTTCAAAACATTCAGGCTATATCACACAGAAATGACACCTTTCATAAATATCATTCAAGCTTCTGAACCTTAAAGGAGTATGATCATACACTTGTGAACCAGTGTGATCCATTTGCTTTTCTTGTCTTGAAGAAGAAGCAATAACTTGCTCATGTTGCTCCTATAGTAATTCTGTGCATTCAAATACTGCATCATCTTCAGCAGCTTCAACCTCATTCTCTTTGCTTCCATCAACGTCACTTGGAATTGAGATGGACAGAGTCTTCTTATTACCAGATTTCCAATCCCAACAAGAGTTCTCATCAAAGATTACATCTCTAGAAATAACCATCTTGTTAGTTTTAGGATTGAACAACCTGTAACCCTTTTCACAAGTTCCATAGCCAAGGAATATGCACATTACACTTGTTGCATCCAGTTTCTGCCTCATCTGTGATGGAACCTGTGCATAACATAAGGATCCAAACACTCTTAAGTGTTTTACTCCAGGCTTTCTTCCACTGTAAGCTTCAAATGGAGTCTTCTTATGCAAAACCTTGGTAGGACATCTATTGAGAATGTAGACTGCAATGTTAACTGCTTCTGCCCAAAACTCAAATGGAATCCCTTTCTCCAACATCATGCATTTAGCCATTTTTACAATGGTCCTATTTCTTCTCTCAGCAACACCATTTTGTTGAGGAGAATAGGCCACTGTGAGTTGTCTTTCTAGACCAAGATCTTCACAATACTGAGAAAATTCCAAAGAAGTGTACTCCCCTCCCCTGTCACTTCTTAATTTCTTCACTTTGAATCCACTTTGTAATTCAACAGTTGCCTTGAACCTTTTAAATATGCTAAATGCTTCAGACTTGTTTCTCAGAAAATAGACCCATCCCATTCTGGTACAATCATCTATGAAAGTGATGAAATACTTGTTTCCAGCTTTGGTAAGTGTTTGCATTGGTCTACATATATCAGTATGTATTAACTCCAATGGTAGTGCAGCTCTTCAGTTTGTTTCTTTAGGAAAAACATCTCTAGAATGCTTTCTAATGGCATATCCCTCACATACCGTGGAGTTCATTCTAAGCTCAGGTAAACGAGTCACCATGTCATGCTCTTGAAGTTGCATGAGAGCATTCATATTTAGATGCCCGAGTCTTCTATGCCATATCTCAGCTTCTTGTTTAACACTTGCCCTCATAGCAATTTGTATTCCTGGTTCAACTTCAAAGGAAAGCTTCGATTTCCTTTCATAGGAATTTTAACAACTAGATTAGAGCATGTAAAATCTTCATAAATTATGACTTCAATTCCCCCAAACACAAGATAATATCCATACTCCATCATCTGTCCCACACTCAATAGATTCTCCTTTAAACCAGGTACTAACATGATCTCCTTGATGTACCGTTTGCCTTGCTTAGTTGCAACCATTAACTCTCATTTTCCAACTACATTAACCAACTCCCCTATGCCCATCTCAACTTTGGTAGTAACACTTCTATCAATGTTCTCCAGTAAATCTTCTATTCCTATCATGTGATTACTGTAGCCACTATCAACATACCAAACGTCTTCTCCCTTCTTCACTGCAGCAGCCATACACACATAGAACATAGTTGGATTGTTCTCCACTTGTTTGGCATAATTGGCCTGTTGAGTAACCTTCTTTGACCTGCAATCCTTGGCAAAATGCCCTGGCTTATCACAGTTATGACACCTTGGTTTCCCCTTGAACCAACACTCTCCAAAGTGAAGTTTATCACAGTACTTACAAGCATTCTTGACATTATCAGAAGGCCCAGTAAATTTTCCTTGATGGTGCACAGATTTGTTATCCCATTTCTTATTCTTTGTCTGCCAGTTCTTTGTGGGTTTAAAACTTTGATTGCCATTGTAATTGTTCTTCCTGGGAGCTATACTTAAACTAGCAAAGGCTTTTTCCGTATTATTTTCAGAGTGTCTCTCAATTCTTTGCTCATACCCTTTTAGAGTAGCAACTACATCCTGCACATCAATTGTCTCCAAATCCCGTGTATTCTCAATCACAGCTACAATACTATCATAGGATCTAGGAAGACTAATCAATAATTTCTGCACTATTCTTTGATTTCCAATACTCTCACCATAACTTTTCATTTGTGTAATGAGATCAAACAAACGCACAAGATACACAGAAAATGATTCATGTTCACCCATTCGAGTATATTCAAAACCACGCCTTAAGCTTTGAAGTTTTACAGATCTCACCTGTTTATCTCCAATAAACTCCTGCTTCAGTATATCCCAAGCCTCTTTTGCTGTCTCTAGAATGGCAATCCTTGGAAAAATTTCATCTGACACAGCTCCTTGAATAATTTCGAGAGCCTTAGCATCCTTGATCATGTTTTCCTTCAGATGCTTTAGCTCAGCTGCAGTGAGTTCTTCTCCTTCTTTCTTCGCTAGAAGATTATACCCCGTTTCAACCATATCCCACAGATCGTGAGATCTGAAGATGGTCTTCATCTTTATCTGCCAGAAATCAAAGTTTTCTCCATTGAAAATCGGTGCTCGAAGATTAGCACCACTCGATCCAGCCATAGTAGACTTGTTATCGAGTTACCCAGAGATTTTCAGATCGTTCTTCAATCGCAATAAACTCGATTCTTTGTCGAGTTCCTTAGCTGCAACCCTTGTCATAGATTCACGCCCAGATTGAGACCCAACCTGGCTCTGAGGCCATATTAGAGTTTGATTTTCTGGGTAGTCTCAATGAAACAGTAAAAACACACAGAGAACAGAGTTTCTAAGATTTCAATATATTCAACTTGTTCTCTAAGCAAGAAGCTCAAAGAACATGATTTATCGTTGGAGGAGTGAGACACAACTTCACTCTCTCACAACATTACAAAGACATCGCAACCATTCATTTCTAAGCCATCATGTAAGATGCTTACATATGTCATGAGCTATGACTCATTACCATCTAATTCTAAATACCAATTGGAATATGATCCAAGGGTTCACATTAAATCCTACACACTATTTATAATGAAACCATCACAGCAAATACATTTATACTCCAATACCGGCCATTATCCGGCACAGTTTGGGTTGGTTTTCCAGAGTGTGGGAACTGCACAGAGAGACGAAACCAGCCCTACAAGTCTATCCAAAAAGTCACCTACTTGAACTATGTGGGGCTAAGGGTTGAGGTCTTCTTTGGAGAGAATTAGTGGGAGATTTGAATTGGGAGTTGTGGTTGACTTGTTACAGAGTTGTGAAAAAAGATGATCAGAGGAAATGAACAACTTGTGGATGAAAAAATTTATGTAAATTGTACAAAAATCTTGAAATTGTGGTGATGAAATGGAGAATGATGAATAAAAGATGGCTGTTTTTAGTATTTCAAATAAATTAAATGAATACATAATTCCCCATTACAAGTAAATTAACAAAGGCTTTACAATTTTCTTTTAGTCCACCTCTCTTTGGATGACTATGTCTCCTCTTGTTTCTTTTCATTAAGGCCTCGTTTGGCAGCTCGTATAAAAGATCGAATAGTACTAAATATACGAAGCCAGTTGTTTGGAGCTTTATGTGTGAAATAGCCACTGGATTAAATAATCAGGTCCCTCAAATTTAGTACACCATATACCCACTTAGTTATCCTATCGAATACCTTCGTATAATTAGTCGGGTTCACGTCGCTCTTTGCTCCTGCGCGAACTCCTCCTCAACCAAGGAATTGCTGCGCTCTCTGTCTCTCCCTCCCTCCCAACCGCCACCAGAGGCTCCGACGACGGAGGAGCCCAAGAAGGAAGAAAAGCCAGCTAGGTAGACGAAACGCAATACTCCATAAGAAAGGAAGCCCGCACAGCCAAAACCCAATACTAAAACTGCGATTTCAGTTCTCGATTTCTTCTTGGATTTTGGGTTTTCTATTTCTGAGTACTTTAATTCACAATTTCTTTTGGGTTTTCTACTTCTACTTCTGGGTTTTCTTATGGATGAATGAAGCCATTGATCATGGGTCAAGGACGGAATGAAGAACGAACAAAAGTACACTTTAATAATGGTTCTTTAGCTTTATTTCGGCGAGTCTTCAATCTTGGTCCCAGCTCATGAACAAGCAAGGTGGGGATCCCATTCCTTAGACCAAAACGACCTCCTTTGTGGATTGTTTCTATGGATTATTCTATCAATATTTTTTTTCTTAAAACTAATATGGAAATTGAGTTTTATAAAAAATAATAATAGTACTATTTATCCACTAAAGTATCAAATATAGTATTAAATAATCAGTCGTTATTCGAGACTGTACTAAACGCTCGATTAATTTAGTCAGTACTATCCGACTATTATTTATCTTGTCCAACTGAAATAGTCAATACAGTTCAAATCGGCAAACGAGGCCTAATAGTTTAACTTCAGTCTATGTTTATTGTTTCTTCTATTAAATTTTGATCATACAACAGTAATTATTCAGTCAATTCTTATATACTAACTAATACATGCATTTAATTGATTCCAGTATCTGATTCGTACATATATATATATATATATATATATATATATATATATATATATATACATATATAGGGTAAATTACACAGAACTACCTCAACTATTGGGTTATTAACAATTTCATACCTCGTCTTTAAAAAGTTTCAATGTCATATCTCATCTAAAAATTTGTTACAATTTCATACCTTCCGTCAATTGTCTGTCAATTCCTCCGTTAAAATGCTGACGTGGCAAGTGATGGGACCAATTTTCTATTAAAAAATTAATTAAATATTAAAAAAATTAAAATAAAATAAAAGAAACCCATCCCCCTTCCCATCTTCCTCATTCGTCCCCCCCTTCCAAACCCAGAACCCTACCCCCACCTCCCCCTCAACCCCTCATTTCTCCCTCCCTCTCCTCCACTCTCTTCACCTCCCCTCCCGAGCCTCCTAACCACCCGTCTCCCTTCCCTCACACCCTTTCTCCCTTCACTCCAGAACCCCCCCACCATTCGCGCCCCTCTTTTCCTCCATCTCCTCTTCTCTCCCATGACGTTCGTCCCCCTCCCTCTCTCTTTCTCCTCCTCATTTTCCTCCTCATGCTTCACTAACCTCTCCTCCCATCCTTCATTAACCATCTTCATCTGGTGCAGGGAAATAGGGGTCGGGGAAGAAGGGATCTGGGTTTTTTTTTTTTTCTAGGTTGCAGGTTGGGCTCGAGTGGGGGGAAGACGAACTAGGGGTTTTGAATGGATGGAATGGGTGTGGATTTAAGGAGTGAGGTGTGTAGAGAAGGGAAGAAGGTGGGTGCGAGGGTTGGTGCGGAGGAGGAGGTGGATGATGGGTGCGCAGTGGGTTTGGGGAAGACGGGAAGGGGAAGAAAGGGGTGGGTTGCAGGGAAAGGGTTATGGGCTTGGAAGGAAGGTTTTGGGGGGTGGGGGGGGAGGATTGATGCGAAGGGAATGGGGGGTTGGAGCTGTTGGATGGAGGAGGAAGAGAGGATGTGGGGAAGGTTGGAGATGTTGACGTGGGTGGGGAAGGGGTCGGGGGTTGGAGGGTAGGGGAAGGGGAAGGGGTCGGGGAAGATGGGTGTGGGTTTTTTTTTAAGGGTAAATTATTATTTTAATAATATTTTATTAATTTTTTTTATAGAAAATGGGCCTTGTCTCAAGTCACGTCAGTATTTAACAATGAATTGATAGACAACTGACGGGTATGAAATTGTAGCAAATTCATAGATGAGGTATGACATTAAAACTTTTTAAAGACGAGGTATGAAATTGTTAATAACCCAATAGTTGAGGTAGTTTTATGTAATTTATCCATATATATATATATACACACACAAATATACATATAATTAATCTATATGTATGTGTGTATACATATAAACTGAAACATTAATGGATTTGATCCTTTACTTTTTGCTACATGTTGAAGGACTAATCTATTCAGGCAAAAACAAAAAAGAATGAATAAAAAGAGAAAAGAAACTGGTGAGCGCAGCAGGAAATGACATAAAAATTATAGGGCAAAAGACTGTTTACTATCCTCAAGTTTCATGGTTTTCAACATTTAGTACATCAATTTTTTTCGTCTCAGAGTCATACCTAAAGTGTAAATTTTGGGACAGTCTCATACATCCGTTAGTCAAACTGTTAGTTCTCCCGTTAAGTGATGACGTGGCGCCTATGTGGACAATGACTGGGCACCACGTGTCATTAAAAATATTTAAAAAATTAATTAAATAATTAAAAAAAAAAATAACAATCCATTTTCCCCCTCTCCCTCGTGCCCCCAACCCAGAGGAAGAAGGAGAAAAAAAAAAAAGCCGTTTGCAACCCAGAAAAAGAAGGAGGAAGAAGAAGGAAGAGAGGAAGAAGAGAGTTTCAAGAGAGAAAGGGGAGAGTTTCAGCCAAGGGGAGGAGGAGAGAGAAATGAGGTGGCGAATGAGGGAGGAGGAAAGGAGAGAAAGGAGGGAGGGGAGAAGGAGGGCAACGGCCGGGTCTCTTCTTGACCCGCGACCCGACCCGTATCATTCTTTGTTTTCGAACAAATTTTCACCCATTTTTCCGGCAAATTGCACTACCTAACCACCTAGAATCAACTTCATGACCTTCCCTCTACCTATTACATCCCAAATTTGGAGAGATTTGGTGGTGAAAATGAAAGAAACCGTGAGGGGTGCGGCGAGGTGGTGTGACGGCGATCCGCCATTTTTGAAGTAAATCTCGTCAACCACCACCACCATTAGACTCCCGTAGAACCCAGGAACAAAGCCCAAGCAGTTGTGGAGGCGTTGGAACAAGTGGGTTGCGGGGGGGGGGGGACAAATTCATCTTTGCCGATTTAGGTTTTTTTTTTTTCTTCTTCTTCTCCTTCTTCTTCTTCTTCCTCCTCCTTCTTCCTCCTTCTTCTTCTTCCTTTTCTTCTTCTTCTTCTGGGTTGGCAGACAGTTTTTTTTTTTTTTCTTCTCCTCCTTCTTCTTCTTCTGGTGTTGCAAATTCTGTTTTTTTTTTCTTTCTTTCTTCTTCTTCTCCTCTTCTTCTTCTTCTTCTTCTTCTTCTTCTTCTTCTTCTTCTTCTTCTTCTTCTTCTTCTTCTTCTTCTTCTTCTTCTTCTTCTTCTTCTTCTTCTTCCTCTTCTTCCTTCTTCCTCTTCTGGGTTGGCAGACAATTTTTTTTTCTTTTTTTTTTCTCCTTCTTCTTCCTCTGGGTTGGGGGCACGGGGGGAGGGGGAAAATGGCTGGTTTGTTTTTTTATTTAAATTTTTAAATTTTAAATTTTAATTATTTAATTAATTTTTTAAATATTTTTAATGACACGTGGCACCCAGTCATTGTCCACGTGTGCGCCACATTATCACTTAACGGGAGACTTAACAGTTTGACTAACGGATGTATGAAACTGTCCCAAAATTTACACTTTAGGTATGACTCTGAGACGAAAAAAAATTGATGTACTAAATGTTGAAAACCACAGAACATGAGGGTAGTAAACAGTTTTTTGCCCCTTTTTATTACACAGGCGGCAAAGCCTGCTCAATGCGCAATATTCGCATTATGCACAACACAGTTAAGGTAGATTTATTAAACAAATATATGTAGTTACTTTCGATAAGCCGTCTGGTAATCTACTAATCTCTGCTCCTCTACCTAGCTATAAATATGGCTCTGCACTGCCTCAAAACATCACCCACACTAAACACGATTAGCTTCTTACTAAAGCTAATCAATTAGAATTCCATTGTTCAAAAAGGAAACATTAAGAAGGTAGAGATGGCTAAGTCTAGCAACAAAATGGCAACACTACTTAACTTGATTCTAGTGCTCTCTCTAGTTCTTATGATTTCCATTGCTGAGAGTAGAAAGCTCGGCAGTAAGAATATTTATTCCATTAATTTCATTTTCATCGTCTACATACATTAATTACTTATTGCGTTTAAATTAATTCTTTTTAGTTTCAAATAAATATTAAAATAAGTTTCAAGTTTCTACATTGATGCAATGCAATGTTCCACTTGAATTTGCAGAAAAGGCTGTGGCTTGCGACTCGGTTTATGGTGCCGAAGAGGGTGATACATGTGAATCTGTTATTCAAAAGTTCCAATTGGGTGCTGACTTCTTTCTTTCAATCAACCCTAATCTCAACTGCGACAACTTTTTTGTGGGTCGGTGGCTTTGTACTGAAGGGACTATGAACTGATAAGCTGCAGTAAGTTCATGCTCAGTTCAGAAAATATATGCATCATTGTACGAATAAAGAGGATGAGCTTTGACGTCGTCTAAGGCATCGTTTCTCCTCTAGTAATTGTTATTCCCTTGATGAGTTATTTCTTCACCTTGGAAACTGATGGACGTTGTTATCAGTCATTATGGCTGCAGCAACTTATTCCGTTTTATATAACACAGCAAATTAATTAAACTTTTCTAGTAGTGTTATTTGTTTTCTAGTAGTTACAAACTAGTTAATCAAAGTCGAGTGACATAACTGACTTGATCATATCATGCGACTAATGACAACTGTTTATAATTTACATTACCAAACCGAAACTTCCCAAAAACAATAGAAGGTTTTCCCAACACTATGCCTCATATACATTTATTCAAATACCGAGCAAGTCACAAAAATATCAAATTTAAAAGTAAAGACCAAATCGGATTAATAGTCCATGTGGTTATAGGGTATTCGGAAGAACGACTCCATTGTAAAAGATATAGGAATTAAGCTTTTGTGGTGAGATCCGTTGGGATTCAAAGCCAAAATTGAAAGTTTAGCTAATTCTTCCGTTAATTGGTTGGAATGACTCCCCTTCATTGGAGACTGTGTGCTTCATTACATTTGAATTTACTTGGCTTAACTGGTTTTCGATTTCCAAATTAATGTGCTTGGTTTTCAGGCTTCTTCTTCTTTATGATATGTGTTTTTTCTTTTTTTTCCTAACCCATTTCGTTTGAGTCGGGTTTCTCCGGAGTGTTGGGAAATTGCAAGGAAAGATGAAACAGGTTGATGAGTCCATCCAAAAAGTCATGTACTTGAACTGTTGGGGTTAGGGCTGAGGTTGCCGGAGTTTGGGATTTCCGGTGGAACATAGTTAGAGATTTGATTGGGAGTTTCTCCGTTAAAGAGCGTCATGAAAAAACGTAGTTGAAAAACGGACAACTCAATTATGAAGACACTAGTAAAAAACAATAGGTTGCACGACGACATTTTGCGCGATGAACAAAAATTCGTCGCACAAGATGCACTTGCGCGATAAAAAAAAACTTCGTCGCACAAAATAGAAAAAATAGAGAAAATAAATAAATTAAACTTGCGCGACGAAAATTTCATCGCTTTACGTATTCTTGCGTGATGAATATTTTTTGTCAGCTTAAAGTCAGCAAGAAAACACGGGTAATTTAATTTGCCGGGAAAAACTTGTGCGACGAAATGTTACTTTTGCGCGACAAATATTTGTCGCGCAAGTTCCACCAACTTTTCACCTTCCAATACATCTGAATCAGGTAAATCTGAGGCTATTTAATGCAGATGTTTGAGCGACAAAGAGTTCGTCGCGTAAAGATCCTAACTTTGCTATAAATAGGCACTTCTACTATCCTTTTCTTCACAATTCTGTTCGTGCTAAGATGGCGGATAAAAACAACAATGAGAGTGTGCGCAAGGCCGACGCGCATGATATGAGAGAACATTTTGCGTTTGCTCATGCAATTGCTACAACTATGAGGAATAATTGCCCCACTGCTGAGTGGCGTTCTTGGAAAGATGTGCCGGGAAATGTGAAAAAGCTTGTGATGGATGAACTATTAGTAAGTATATTGTTGATGGATCAATAATTTAGTTTGTGAAATTTTTAGTTATATGTTGGAATTAATTATATGTATAAATGTGTAACAGCGTAAGTACGTTTTTGATGATGAACCAAAAGAACAATTGATGAAGTTGCTGGAGGATGCGTTGGAGCAAGGTTACAATATGTGGCGTTATGAAGTCTTGACCTAATGTAAGCACCCTGGTTATGGTTTATATGTGTTTTTAATCTTTAATGAATATCGTACTTATGCTGAAAATAATTTTATGGATGAAGACATAAATTATTTGTAGAATAAATATTTAAGGTATTAACTATTTTTAGAATAATATATTAGGTATTAATTATTTATAGAATAAATATTTAAAGTATTAATTAATTTAAGAATAAATATTTAAGGTATTAAATCGTTTGTGAATATTTGTTTGTAATTACAAAGTTTACGTAAACATAGATATCTATGTTTACGTATATCTATGTTTACGTAAACTTTGTAATTACAATTATTTTATTCTATTCGTCACTCAATATATTGCGCGACGAATACATGTGTTTGTCACGCAGTGCGCTGTCTGAATGCGTTCAAACCTTCCAATTTATTGCTCATTAATGACACATTTTGTGCGACGACTATTTCGTCGTTCAAATTGGCCTTAGTGCTATATAAACACAGTTTCAGAGTCGAAGTTTTCAAAAAAAAATTTGTTTAAAAAAGAATGGCCGATTATGGGGAAGGCTTTGGGAAAAAGAAAGTTGTAGTACGAGTAGAAAGGTACCAACGGAAGCAAGTGCCGTACTTTGAAGGCAAAAATTTGGCTGAGGTGTACGCCGAATTCATTTATGACATTGGGAATTTGGTGCGGAGGGATTGTTCTGCCGAGTTTGAGTCTTGGAAAAAGGTCCCTGAGGAGCTGAAGAAGTCCATGCTGGGAGAGTTATCGGTAAGTTTATGGTAAATAATGAAAAATTATTTTTGATAAAACGTAATATTTTTTAAATTACTAATTTATTGTTATTGGCATTAATGTAGGTTCATTGGGATATTGATGAAACCGATGAGAAGCAACGAATTTATGTGGATGGGCTTTTCAAGCAGAGATTCCGGAAGTGGAAGTTTGATGTGTTGCAGGCGAGGGAGGATTGAAGTTGATGAGGGTTGGTTTTTTTTTGTTTTTTGTTTTTTTTAAAATAAGATTTTGTGGACTTTATGTTGAATTTAATGAATAAATATATGTTATGTGGATGAGTATTAATATTTGCAATCATTATAATTTTTATTTGGGATCCTAAATTAGTTTTGTTAATTAATTTAATGTTTAATTAGGTTTGAGTTTTTGATTTATAATAAAATAAAAATTTACAGTACATACAAATAAAGAAGGAAAACATAAAAAATAAAAAATATAATTTTTAGCGCGACAAACGTCTTCTTTCGTCTCGCAAATAACATTTGAGCGACGAATACAAGCATTCGTCGCGCAAGAAATATTTGCGCGACGAAAAAGTTTTCTTCGTCGCTCAAAGGTTCTTTGCGCGACTAACATATTATTCGTTGCGCAAAATCATTCGTCCTTTTTTTATCTAAAATCAGCCTTGTGCAGAGGCAAACTGCAAAAAATTTGTAGATTGTGCCTCTGCACTCATCCCTGTGATTTTGCTGAATCTGGTATACGTCATTTTCATTTTCTCTCAATTTCATCATCTAAACTACTCCCTCCATCTTCTCTAGGTTGATCGAGCTATCTCGGTGTGTCTGGTAAGCGTTTTTTGTCGTTACGGTAAAAGTATTAATGTAAATTCATACTAACGCCATTAATTTCGTTCTCTATAGGGATATTGTGTGTGATTAGCCATTGGTGGATAACGATTGAAAAGGTAATTTTTTTCGTTTTATTTTTTAAACATACACCATTAATTAAATTATGTTGAACTTAGTTTGTTATGTTTATATTGTGCTATGAAATTATATTTATATTATGTTGTTAAATTTGTACTTAACGTACAAATATGTGTTGTGATGTACGGAGTTAATTGAAATTAACTTCGTACTTGTTTTTTATTTTTAGTAAAACTTAGTTTCCCGTTTAAGGATTAGTTGGATTTTGCGCATGGATGTGAAAGCATGACTGCGGTCCAATTAATTCTTGAATTGTCCCATTATTTGGACAGTTTGGGAATGCACGGTTATGACTCGTAGTTTATGGTTGAAGGATTAGGTTTCAGTAGTGGAGATTTTGGTATCATCTCTCTACGTTCTTCGGGTCGTACACCTGAAGAACTGTATCGAGATGCTGCCGAAATTCATCCACGTCGAAATCTAATCAGATGTAGCTGTAACTTATGTGACATAGGGTGACATTATCAGTTTGTATGAAGTTGTTGTGATTGTTGTAGTGTGATTGTTGTATTGTTATTGTGGTTCCAAGAATTATGGACAAGACGTGGATACAGAACCCGAATAGATGCACAGACGCATACTTGGATGGAATCGAGGATTTTATTGACTTTGCAAGTACACATAACTCGGGTGCAACTAGAATTCGGTGTCCTTGTAGGAGGTGTAACAACACGTTAAGGGAGACAATAGAAAATGTTCGATTTCATTTAGTAAGGAATGGAATGATTGAGACATATAATACTTGGAACCATCATGGGGGACAATTAGACAATGCTTCGTCTTCAAATGCCACAAGAATGGATTATGTTGAACCTATTGTCGATCCTAATGAACAAGTCATGGATATTATAAATGATGTTTTTCCATTTGCATCGACAAACACCAATAATGAAGAGGAAGATGACGTGCCTACACCAATGGACAGTGCAAATTTCGAACAATATGAAAAACTATTAAAAAATGCCAACCAAGAGTTATACTCGGGGTGCGAAAGTTTTTCCGTTCTCACGACCATTGTGGAACTAATGCATGGAAAAATAAAGCATTGTATGTCGAACCAGTGTTTCGATTACTTTTTGGGGGTTTTCAAGAGAATGCTTCCATAGGGCAATTGTTTGCCGAAAGACCATATAGACGCGCAAAAGGTGTTGAAAGGTCTTGGATTGGGTTATGAAAAAAATTCATGCTTGCAAAAACAATTGTATTTTATTCTACAAAAGTATAAAAACATTGGATAAATGTCTTGTATGCAATGAGTCGAGGTTCAAAATGACATCTCATAATAGAACCACTAAGATCCCACAAAAAGTCATGTGTTATCTGCCCCTGAAACCTAGGTTGCAGCGATTGTATATGTCGTCGCATACTGCCACAAACATGAGATGTGATGTGACATCCTGCATATGGGGAAGCATGGAAAGAGTTCGATCGAACGTTCCCCGAGTTTGCTGCTGATTCTCGTAACGTTAGATTGGGACTTGCCACTGACGAATTTAATCCGTTTGGGGTTTTAAACCAACACCACAGTACTTAGCCGATTTTCGTATTGATAACTGAGGATCTTGGTAGGTCAATCGATGTATACTTAGGACCATTGCTGGATGAGCTAAAAGATTTATGGATACACGGTGTGCGCACATACGATAAATGTATTGGCAAGATGTTCACTTTGCGGGCTGAAGTGATGTGGACTATGAACGATTTCCCCACATATGCAATGGTTTCCGGGTGGAGCATCCTGTATGCAAGGAAGACGTAACAGCTAGTTGACACGCTGGAAAAGTTTGTTACCTTGGTCATCGAAGATGGTTGCCTTGGGACCACGAGTGGTGAGAGAAGGATAAAGAGTTTGACAGGGAGAAAGAGCATCGCCTCAGACCCAGAGAATGGTCCGGTGCTCAGATTTTGGAACAGCTTAACCGTTTTGATTTTGCTCATTTCGGGACCAATGTCACTAGGACAAGACCTGCTACACATATGAATTGGATGCACAAGTCTATGTTTTTTGAGCTCCCGTATTGGTCTAAACTAAATTTGAGACACAACCTCGATGTTATGCATGTTGAGAAAAATGTATTTGACACATTGGTCAGCACAATTCTAGATATTAAAAGCAAGACAAAGGACACGATCAAAGCTCGTCTTGATTTGGAACGAATGGGAATACGATGAGGTTTATGGATGAATAGGGACAATGATAAAGGCAAAAGGGATCTTGCATTTTTTTTCAATGAAACCAAATGACAAGAAAGAATTTTTAAAGTTTTTATCGTCTGTAAAGTTTCCCGATGGGTATGCTTTAAATATCGCGCATTGCATGAATGTTGACGAGGGTAAATTAGCTGGCTTAAAGAGTCATGATTGCCATGTGGTTCTGCAACGCCTACTTCCTGTGGGTATTCGACATCTCTTGCGAGTGTAGTGAAACCAATCATGTTGTCCAGTTTTTTTTCGCAATTGACGTAAAAAACGTTACAAAGAACGGACGTTAATCAGTTGCGCCATGACATTGTGTAAGTTCTATGAAAGTTTGAGATGATATTTCCTCCATCCTTCTTCACAAGTATGATACACATGATGGTTCACTTACCAGAAGAGGCATTGCTTGCTGGACCAGTTAATTTTCGATAGATGTATCCAATAGAAAGGTATATATTCCTCATCTTTTTTATTAATCGATATTAAATATATTACGATTAGTAATATGTGTATCGTATCATTTTCTTTTGGCAGGCTTCTCGAAGACTTGAAGAAAAGTGTACGAAACAAAGCGAAGCCCGAAGGATCCATTATACAAGCTTGGGTGTCATATGAGGCACTTGTATTTTGTGGAATGTATTTAAAAGATGTTGAGACAACTTTCAATCGTCCTCCTTGGAATAATGACGGGGGTGTGAGAAAGGAGAAACTTTCAGTTTTTGCCAAGGTCGCTCGACCATTCGGAGATCCGATTTGTGGCGAGTCATTTTCCAAGAAGGACATGGATGTAGCACATTGGTTCGTACTCAACAATTGTGATGAGACACTGTCACACCTAGACGAGCATGAAAATATGATGAAGCAGGCACATCCTTCACATTTGTATGCCAAGAAACACCGTGAATTGTTTCCACAGTGGTTTCTCGAATATGTAAGTTTGAAGTGTTTTGTATTGGACATATATATTGTACCAATTAAGTTGCTCAAACTAACAAATTTAAATTTTTGTCTAATATTAGGTGAATCAACTGAAAGCATCGAATTTCCCCGTGTACAGTGAAGAGTTATATAACTTAGCGTTCGGACCAATTCACGTTGAATTGTACTCGGGCTGCCATGTCAACGGCGTCAAGTTCTTAACGGGTGCACGAGATGACAAGTTGTGTACACAAAACAGCGGTGTTCATGTCCCCGGAGGAGGCGAAAGTATAGACATTGAATTCTATGGCAAACTAACAAGTGTCATGTAATTGCTTTATAAAGACCGGTGCCAAGTGATCCTATTTAAGTATCGGTGGTTTGATACACACCCAAATAGGCATGGAAGTGTGAAAACAGATCATGGATTACTATCAGTGAACACTACCAAAACTTGGTACGATGACGACCCTTACATATTAACAACCAATGCAAAACAAATTGTGTATCTAGATGACCCTAAATCCGGGAGGGGTTGGAAAGTTGTTCAGAATCATAGGCACGTGTATGCTTTACCAGAACAAGACCGTACTGACGACGACATCAACAATGTTGCTGACCAACGTCTTGAATCTTTCATGGAAAGTGGTGCGGAAACACTCCGAGGTACTAATCTTATCCAAGAACCATTTCAGATAAATAGAGTATCTTCAATCGAAATACCGATTCAGTCCATCACGATTGACCTTGGTAATATTCCACAATATGATGGTCCAGTGCGCATGAACGACGATGGTGACGTACCTATCGATGATAAGGAATGGGAGACTGAAAAGGATGATAGTGACGAAAGTGAAAGTTATTATAGTTCGTATTAAGATTAAGGCAATTTATTTGTAATTTTTTTGTAAAACACATGAAATGTTTAATGCATTATATAGAGTAACGGAAAAAATGGTATGAATGATTCCCATTTTATATGTGAATTACTTTGTAAATAAAGTTGTTTTGTTTGTATTTTATAATAAATTGTAAACAAAATAAAAAATAAAAAAAAACCAATTTAAAACACAATTGTGTGACGCATAAAATTTTTGTGGTCGTGCAAATATACTTTCCGCGATGAAATATATGTATTCGTCCTTGTGGCCTAAATCTAACCTAAGATATGTTTCTGGATTGAGGATATAGCATAGAAGTAACTCGGGAAAGTGTTTTCTAGATTTTCCGGCGAGCACCGTCACTTTCGAGGCAATTTTCGGCCAAACTACAACGATTTAGCCAGTGTGCAAGGTATCAATCTCTTCGTCTCGCCAAGTACTACAACTTTCCTTTTTGTTTCACCCAATTGTGTTGAGTATTGAAGAAGTTATACTCATTTGAATCTTACCCAGTTTCCGGCGACCTCCGAGGTTTTCAAGACATTTTCCGGTCAAACCATGGAGAGTTAGATGTCCTGTCAGGTATCATGCTCTTCGTCTCTTCGAGAACTACAACTTTCGTTTTTGAATCACTCGATTTCGTTGAGTTTTGACAAAGTTATGGCCGTTTAACGTTGATGTAAAATTCTAGCCTTCTTCTTCCTTGGGTCCGGCGACCCATCAAGAATAGGCATTTTGGGGCTTTCCTGCCGTGCCCAACCCAAACCCATTTCTGTTTTCTTATTATTTTGTTTTATTAAATTGTTTAAGTTAGTGGCCTTTGGGCTATTGTAAATCAAGGCCTTGGGCCCATCCTCCTTAAAAGCCAAAAACCATTTACTTTAAGTTGTTTTATCTTATTTACTAAACTAAAGGCCTTTAGGCCATTTTCCTTTAGGGTCTTAGGCCCGTGCATCCTAAGACAACCCTCTAACCTTTCAAAACCCTTAATCCTAACCAGTCCAAACCCTTTATGGGAAATATTCTGTTAGGGAATATTCTAAGAATATTCTATTGACTTTTACAAAATTTATCCGGGACCCTTCTTAGGGTAATTCGACGTCCTGAATCCGTTTCCAACATCCGTTTTCCCAAATTCAATTGTTATAATAGATTTTTATTAATTAGACCATTTATGTGCTTAGGGGCAATATTTGTGATGTTTTCGTGGTTGCTAGTTTGCGTGGCTCTTCGGCGGCTAAGTACTGTGAGTGGATCCCTTTTAAAAATGCATGTTTAATAGTAGAAAGGCATACATAAAAGGCATGATTTAATGATTACGTTTTATGAAACGCTTTGAGATAACATGCTTACTGAGGCTAGTTTGAATTATTACTATTTTTCCTATAACCCGTGTTCTTATAGAATATCTGATGGATGACGATATGATATTTAGAACATGTTTCGAACACCTTTTTATGGTATAGATGATGGATGACTTTATACTATGAAGTTGTTTTTCAATATATATATGTTCAGTGGTTTTGTACTTACCTAGTGGTCATTTCCGCTACGGGACGTAAGGATAGATTCTGGTTCATCCCAGACGACGGTTTGGTGTTAGCATAGGGCCTGGAGTGTGTTTCCTCTGGCTATTTAGCACAGGGACGGGGAGCCGGCATGAGGCCTGAAGTGTATTTTCCTTTGATTGTCTGCTCAGAGACGGGGAGCCGGCATGGGGCCTGGGGGTTATCGGACAATTCACTAGTGATTATTATATATACAAGTTATGATTTGAGACATTGCACGGCATGCTAGGTTTCGGAAAACCTATGTTTATCATGATATATATGTGTTTTCATAAAACCTGGGGGTTAGTACGTTGATAACTGTTGTACTATATATATATATATATATATATATATATATCAAATTGGTCCACTCATGATTGTTTTGCGCCCCCTTCAGAACTTAGAATCGAGACATACAATTCCGGCATCAAAGCACTTCTGCATTGGCATCTTCGAGTCCTCTCGGTGTAGGACCCATTCATTGTTCATTCAATTTTTATATTATTTCTTTTAGTATTCTAGTTAGTTATATGCTCTGAACACGTTCTTGAAATGCATATTCATTAGTCTTTTATATTTATAAGTCTTATTTACTCCTTATTTTCAGCTTTTGCACTCAATAAATGACTTTCGACACCCTCGGGTGTCAGCTAGCACATGCCTATCCTGGTATTTGGGGAATATCAGGATCGGGGCGTGTCACCGGGAGTTTGATGATCCGCATGTCGCTCTTGAGGAGGGATGTCCGAAAGAGTTGGAGGACCGACAAGACAGTTGGGTTTGGCTTTGAGGTCATTTTAAGGACCCAACATATGTGGTGCGTTTTTAATGACGACTTCTTTCATTTTACTTTTTTTATTTTTTAATAATGTTTATTATTAGTTTTTTTAATTTTCTTTAACTATTACAACTAATACATTTATTTTTTGTATAACAGAAGAAGGTGAAGGCGAACAAGATCAATCGAGAGAAGAAGACTCTTATCCACCATTCGAGTTCGAGGCCTTTCTCTTATAGGATGGAGGCGCAACGGAAGGTATATATTACAACTTTCATTTCCAATTTTAAAATGTTGCTAATAATTTTTTTTTCGTACTAACATTTTCCTTATCTTTTTCGATTTTAGGAGGGTTCAAAATTTCCGGAGATCAACGTCTTTGCTGACGTTTATGTTGGGCCTGGGAATGAGTTGACCCAGTCCCTTCATGTAAGTAATTTCTTATGCATTAAACATTTATACTAATTCTTTCATATTGTTTTCTATTACTAATCCATGTTTTTTTTCACAGGCAACTATGGTGGAAAAACGACAGGTGGTGCTTCAGGAGTCCGCCTCCCACCTTCCCTCGGACACGCCGATGGAGTCTGTGGATCCCCCTGAGGATGTAGGGTTTCACATTGTCACAGAGACGTTGGACCAGACTTTCGGTCGGAGGCCAGGGACATATTGTCGGGGGATGGGAAATGCCAGGCCTCGGGAGACTGGAGCCTCGTCATCCTCGCAGTCAAAGACCAAGGTTACGGCTTTGACGCAGGAAGTCGTTGGGCTGAGGAGTGAGCTGGCATCGTACAAGTCTCAAATGTCAATGCTTGTACAAGCCCTCAGTTCCTTTGGAATACATCTCCTCGGTTTTTCTACACCATCGCCCTCATAGCCCTTCCACACCGAGCAAGCACAGCAATCAGGCCTGTTGACCTCCGACCCCGTCCCCAACCAGCAGCAAGATTACGAAGCACCTCCGAATGACATGCCTATAGATTTTGCCTCTTTGTTTTCGTAGTTTTGTTCCCTTTTTTTTATAAACTTTATATTTGTACGTACATTTTTATTTATATTATAAATAAAAAAATTATTCATTAATTTTTTTTTTCTTTCTCATTAGTATGAAATCTGTTTTTTTTTTTTTCCTTTTATTCTATTTTTTAATTAAAAATTACACGTGCGCGACGACGAAATGTCGTCGTGCAAAATTAAGCGCGTCTTACTCTTCGTCGTGCATTACCACGCGCCTACTATAGATTTCTTCGCGCAAAAAGTTTTGAGACAAATTACCCACAAACGCACTTGTACTCATTTATATCGTACAACGAAAACCTTTGTCTGTATAACTTTCACGCAATGACTAGTAAAGCGTCGCGCAATTGTTAAGATGCGCAAAAAATTTGAAGATGTTCGTTGCACAATGTCTTTTTTTTCACGAGCTTTGCGCGACAAAATATGCGCGACGATTTTTTGGTTGCCATAGTTTATGTGCGACCAAATAATTCTTTGCGCGACAAAATGTCCCTAGTCGCGCAAACTATTTAATTTAGTAGTGAGATAACTCGGATGGAATGATTTATGTAAATTGTACAAATCTTAAGAGTGGTGATAAAATCATGAGTAAGAGATCTCAACGGTTTAGGTGTTTCAATTGTGTTTTTATAAACTTTATATGTCAGTATTATTTACAATTGTTTCTCAATTGAAAACAATTGTACTACGAACTAACATCCACAAATCCTCAATTGACAAAGGAAGCAATGTTTAATACTACAAAGTAAACATTAATAAAAGAAAAGCTATATGAACTGAAATGTTAGAATGAACAACTCTCCAATCAGTTGTTATAATTGAAAGGTTTTAACCATCAACTCTATAATCTGTTAGAATCAATGTCTTCAAATGGTTCATTTGAAAAAATTGAGACCCTTATGCATTGAAAGGTTCAAATCTTTCATTTGAAAAAATTGAAACCGTTATGAAACTGAAATAAAGGAGAATAAGATGAAACGCGGATGAAAATTTTGACCGAATTTGGTACAATTTGAATGAAAAAAGTTGATCAATTGAGTTTCATTTTTCAAGTTGAAATTTTATAAAAATGAATCAATTACGGTGAGTGTTGTGGTGGTTCAAGGTCCTGCCAACTAAGGGCCTAGGTGGACATCCGGCATGAAATCCTTTCAGCTAAGCCAGAGGCGATCATCTTTCGCTCGCGGAGATGCATCATCAGATTTCCGGCCATTATCTGGCGCAGTTTGGGTTGTTTTCCAGAGTGTTGGGAATCGCAAGCAGAGACGAAACCAGACATACAAGTCTATCCAAAAAGTCACCTACTCGAACTGTGGGAGGATTCTCTCGGGATCAACTTTGTGAGGATATTAATATTTGTGTTTAATTTTAAATAAAAAAAATCAAATAATTTCAAACTGCACGATACACAGTCAATGGCTAAGATGTGAGGATCATAGGATTCCTGCAATTTGGATCCAGATGGGATCCAAATCCTTATAATACACAGGCGGCTAAGCCTGCCCAATGATATTCGCATTATGCACAACACAGTTCAGATAGATTTATTAAACAAATATATGTAGTTACTTTGGATAAGCCGTCTGGTAATCTTTGCTCCTCTACCTAGCTATAAATATGACTCTGCACTGCCTCAAACCATCAACCACACTAAACACGATTAGCTTCTTACTAAAGCTAATCAATTAGAATTCCATTGTTCAAAAAGGAAAAATTAAGACAGTGGAGATGGCTAAGTCTGGCAACAAAATGGCAACACTTCTTAACTTGATTCTAGTGCTCTCTCTAGTTCTCATGATTTCCATTGCTGAGAGTAGAAAGCTCGGCGGTAAGAATATTTATTCCATTAATTTCATTTTCATCATCTACATACATTAATCACTTATTGCGTTTAAAATTTAAATTAATTCTTTTTAGTTTCAAATAAATATTAAAATAAGTTTCAAGTTTCTATATTAATGCAATGCAATGTTCCACTTGAATTTGCAGAAGAGGCTGTGGCTTGCGACTCGGTTTATGGTGCCGAAGAGGGTGATACATGTGAATCTGTTATTCAAAAGTTCCAATTGGGTGCTGACTTCTTTCTTTCAATCAACCCTAATCTCAACTGCGACAACTTTTTTGTGGGTCAGTGGCTTTGTACTGAAGGGACTGTGAACTGATAAGCTGCGACAAGTTCATGCTCAGTTCAGAAAATATAAGGATCATTGTATGAATAAAGAGGATGAGCTTTGATGTCGTCTTAGGCATCGTTTCTCCTCTAGTAATTGTTGTTTTCTTGATGAGTTATCTTTATCTTGTAAACTGATGGATGTTGTCATCAGTCTTCAGTGTTTAATGCAATGTCGCCCAGCTGCATGGGCTATATATATGGCTGCAGCAACTTATTCCGTTTTATATAACACAGCAAATTAATTAAACTTTTCTAGTAGTGTTCTTTGTTTTCTAGTAGTTGCAAACTAGTTAATTAAAGTCGATTGACATAACTGACTTGATCATATCATGCGACTAATGATAACTGTTTATAATTACATTACCACACCGAAACTTCCCAAAAACAATAGAAGGTTTTCCCAACACTACGGCTCATATATATTTATTCAAATACCGAGCAAGTCACAAAAATATCAAATTAAAAAGTAAAGAAAAATCGGATTAATAGTCCATGTGGTTATAGGGCATTCAGAAGAATGACTATGTTGTAAAAGATATAGGAATTAAGCTTTTGTGGTGATATCCGTTGGGATTCAAAGCCAAAATTGAAAATTTAATTAATTCTTCCGTTAATAGGTTGGCGTGACTCTCCTTCATTGGAGACTATGTGCTTCATTACATTTGAATTTTCTTGGCTTGCTTGGTTTTTTATTCCAAATTAATGTGCATCATGGTTTACATGCTTCTTCTTATTCATGATATGTGTTTTTTATTTTTTTCCTGACCCATTTCGTTTGGGTCGGGTTTCTCCGGAGTGTTGGGAAATTGCAAGGAAAGATGGAACAGGTTGATGAGTCCATCCAAAAAATCATTATTGAAACCGGTTTGTATGGATAGGTTGTATGTATGAGTTGTCATCCTCACTTTAGCTAAGTAGGCTAAAGTCACTTTCCATAGCTTGTCATTCACCTTACATCAACCTTTCCATAGCTTGTCATTCACCTTACATCAACCTTTCTTAGTTGCTTGTAAAAGCTTCTTTACTTGTAATTTGGTTTTTGCTTTTCCACTTGTTAGGGCATATATTAGGGATTGTGTTTGTGTAGTTATCCTACAATCTATTGTAGCTTTCTTTTGGCTCTCTATAAGAGTTGTCTTCACTCTCTTGTAACATTTATAATGAAATATACAACAAATATTGAAACTAAAACTCAACATGGTATCAGAGCAGGAACCATAGGGTCCTAACTCTGTTCTTTTTTTTACTTATTCATTTGCTCATCATCGATAGAGATGGCAGAAGAAAATGTGTCTAGTGCCGACAGTACCTCATCCTCCTCCCCAAACTTAACCCAAGGGGTTGAGAACAATCCAAATCAACGACTCTGCTCGGTGCTACTGAACGAGTTCAACTATCTTCCTTGGTTAAAAGTTGTGTCACTTGCTTTAGGAGGAAGATCGAAGCTAGGGTTTATCAATGGAAGCTATGAGCCCCAGAATCCACTTCACCAACTTACGATGAATGGCATACTACTGATCAGCTGGTCATGTCCTGGTTACTTAACTGCATGGAGCCAAAACTGTCTGAGCTTTTCAGCTACTCAGAGTCTTCCCTTCTCTTATGGGAGTCTGTTAAAGACATGTATGGCAGCTAAAACAACTCAGTTTGCATCTTTCAACTGAAGAAGAGTGTGGCTAGTTTAAAGCAAGGTGATCACTCATTTGTTCAACACCTTGGAAGTATGAAATCCATATGGAATGAACTCGATATGTATCGTCCACACACGACTGATTCCGCTGTGATACTGAAAATGGCTGATGAAGACAAGGTTTTTCAACTCTTAGCAAGCTTAGGAACGGAGTATGAAGACATGTGTAGTCACTTGTTAATGACTTAAGAGCTGCCCTCCTTTACCACTGTGTGTCATGCAGTCCAGAGAGAAGAAACTCGACGAAGAGTGATGAACGTTGAGCCCAAATCCAACTCTGAAGCTAGGGTTTTCACGACAAATCACAAAGCAACTGGTGATAGGGTGCTTGGCAAGAAAGTAGACTGGAAATGTTTTTATTGCAACATGAATGGACATTTGAGAGAAAAATGTTGGATTCTTCATTCGGAGTTAAAGTCTAAGTTTGATAGGGAAGGCAGGATGATCAAAGATAGGAAGGGTGGAGTCACTCCAAAAGCATTTCATTCAGCTTGTTCCTCAACTGATGGGATGGCTAATTTCTCAACAAATCATGTGTTCTTAATCAACGAGTTTGCTGCTTTTCTTCAAAAGAAGTAAGGAAGCACTGAACTTGATGAAATGACACCTGAAAACCCTATTGCAATGCCAGGGAAATTTGCTGGATTCTTGGCTGACTCGAAGAACACATCGAAAGGCAATATTTTAGGTATTATCAATGCCATTTCCACTACTCTTAATGCAAATGTTACACATGATTTTTGGATTATTAACTCTGGTGCCACTGATCATATAACTAATAAACCCTCTAGTCTCCATGATTTTCAAAGAACTATTGATCCAATTCATGTATCTGTTGCAAATGGGAAAGGGGAACCTATTCTAGGGAAATGAAAGATTAGATTGCTAAGTGAGCATACTGATTCCACTACTCTTTATGTACCTTCTTTTCCTTTTCAACTCTTGTCAATAGGAAAAATCACAAAAATCTTAAAATGTCTTGCCATATTTTCCCCTCACAATGTTGTGTTTCAAGACCGAGTTACTCATAAGAAGATTGGTGAAAGGTTCTTCTTGAATGGACTCTACTATCTCTCAAAGAAGTCTAATTTTGTCAAAAAGCTCAGTGTCAACTTAAGTCAAGTTCAGGAACACCAACTCTGGCATCAACGCCTTGCCCATCCCTCAGAACATGTGATGACCAAGTTGTTTCCCTTTTTTTTTTGTAAAAACACACTGGAGTGTGAAACTTGTCAAATGTCAAAAGCCACTAGATCCTTTTGTTTCCTTTAATTCTAGAACTAGTAAACTTTTTTAGTTTGTTCACTCTGATATTTGGGGTCCTTCTCGTGTAGAATCCTTTGATGGGTATAGATATTATGCTACATTTATTGATGACTATTCTAGAGTAACATGGTTGTATCTTTTAAAACTTAAAAGTAATTTTTTGATGCTTTTAAGGACTTTCACAACCTAATCAACAATCAATTTTCATCTAAGTTATATATGTTAAGATCGGATAATGGTACCGAGTACACTTCCAATAACATAAGTAATTACTTAAGCAATCATGACATTTTGCATTAAACAAGCTGTGTTGGTACACCACAACAAAATGGTGTGGCAGAGAGAAAGAATCGAGACTTATTGGAGAAGATTCGATCACTTATGATCCAAATGAATGTTCCTAAGAAATTTTGATCTCAAGCTCTACTCACTGCCATGTACATCATTAATAGACTGCCAACTTGGGTGTTGAATACTAAATCTCCTTTTGAAGTCATGAAAGGCAGGCCTATAAGCTTGTCTCACCTCAGGACCTTTAGTTGTACTTGTTATGTGTACATTCAAGCTCTCCATCGTGACAAACTCGACCCTCGAGCTGTCAAATGTGTGTTTATGGGATACGCCAATTCTCAAAAGGGTTACAAAGTGTACAACCCTAACATGGGGAAGCTGGCAGTCTCTAGAGATGTGCGATTTGATGAATATTCACCTTATTTCCACAAAAAGGTTGGAGACTAATGCTAATATGGAAGATCTTATGGACCTATTTCCACTACCTATTCCAGCAGAAATTCATGAAGTCACTCCTGCTCATATCAGCACTGATAATTCTCAACTCACTAAGAGTGTAACTGATGCAGTGCCAAGCTCTTTTGAACCATCAGAAGCTCAACCAAATCAGCAAGCTATAAGTGCACTAAGAAGAAATCCTACACGAGATAGACATCCACCAGTGAGGTTACAAGAGTATGTTACTTACACTGCAAGACATCCTATCTCTGCAGCCATTTCTTATCACAGATTCTCATCTTCTCATACTTCTTTCCTTAACAAAGTGTCCCACACTTTCGAACCAAGGAATTTTCATGAAGCCACATGCATGCCTGAGTAGCAAGATTCTATGGCTAAAGAGCTTCAAGCTCTAAATGGCAACCAGACATGGAGTGTGGTGGATCTTCCAAATGGCAAGAAGGTCGTGGGAAGTAGGTGGATATATAAGACCAAATTCAACTCCAATGGAAGCATTGAAAGACACAAGGCATGGTTAGTAGCTCAAGGCTTTACTCAAACCTATGACATTGACTATAAGGAGACCTTTGCTCCTGTTGCCAAAATGAACACAATGAGGGTATTGTTATCTGTGGCAATCAATAATGCATGGCCCTTATTCCAAATGGATGTGAAGAATGCATTTCTTCATGGGGATCTTGAAGAAGAAGTGTACATGAAGTTGCCTCATGGTCATCCAAGAGAAAATGAACCCAACAAGGTCTGCAGACTTCACAAAGCCATATATGGTCTCAAACAGTCCCATCGAGCTTGGTATTCGAAGCTTAGTTCATTCCTTGAAGCTGCAGGGTTCAAAATGAGTCATGCTGACTCTTCTTTATTTGTTCGAAGTAGTATTGCTGGCAAATTGGTTGTGCTTAAATATGTTGACGACCTAATTATTACAGGTGACAATATAAGTGAAATCAAGACGCTTAAGCAGTCACTTCACCAAACATTTACCATTAAAGACTTGGGGCCTTTGAAATACTTTCTTGGAATTACGGTGCCTACCTCTTCAAAGGGATTGTTCTTGAATCAAAGAAAGTATGTTCTCGATCTTCTAGATGAAGCTAACATGATGGAATGTAAACCAACTCGGACACCCCTAGCTAGCAAACTTCAGTGGCATGAAAAAGGTGAACCTCTCTCGGACCCTAGTGTTTATCAGCGAATGGTTGGGAAACTTATTTATCTCACTATTACTAGGCTTGATATCTCATATTCAGTTAGCCTAGCCAGTCAGTTCATGCACTCTCCTACTCTAGTTCACTGGGAAATCGTCAAGAGAATACTTCGATATCTCAAGGGCTCAGTAGGAAGGGGGATAATTATGAAGAACAATGGATCAAATCACATCTTGGCCTATACAGATGCTGATTGGGCTGGAAATGCCTTTGATCGAAAATCCACAACAGGTTTTTGCACATTTGTTGGAAGGAACCTTGTCACTTGGAAGAGCAAGAAACAAACTGTTATTGCTTGATCTAGTGCCGAAGCTGAGTATAGGGCTATAGCAGCAACAGCCTGTGAACTCATATGGTTGAAAGATCTTCTTTCCGAGCTCGGATTCACAAGCATGGCACATATGTCCCGTATTGTGATAACCAAGCTACCATGCACATTGCCTCCAATCCAGTATTCCATGAAAGAACCAAACATATTGAAGTTGACTGCCATTATATTTGTGCTCAAGTTCAATCCAAGGTGATAGACACCATGTTCACACGCAGCCACGATCAACTTGCTGATTTATTCACAAAAGCACTAGACTCTACTCAGTTTCAGCATTTGTTATGCAAGCTTAGATTAATCAATCCCTTGATCCAGCTTGAGGGGGTTGTATGGATGGGTTGTATGTATGAGTTGTCATCCTCACTTTAGCTAAGTCATAGGCTAAAGTCACTTTCCATAGCTTGTCATTCACCTTACATCAACCTTTCTTAGTTGCTTGTAAAAGCTTCTTTACTTGTAATTTGGTTTTTGCTTTTCCACTTGTTAGGGCAGATTTTAGGGATTGTGTTTGTGTAGTTATCCTACAATCTATTGTAGCTTTCTTTTGGCTCTCTATAAGATTTGCCTTCACTCTCTTGTAACATTTATAATGAAATATACAACAAATATTAAAACAAAAACTCAACAATCATGTACTTAAACTATAGGGGTTAGGGCTGAGGTTGACGGAGTTTGGGATTTCTTGCAGAACATAGTTGGAGATTTGATCAGAAGTTTCTCCGTTAAAGAGTGTCATGAAAAAACGTAGTTGAAAAACGAACAACTCAATTATGGAGATAACTCAGATGGAATGATTTATGTAAAATGTACAAATCTGAAGAGTGGAGATAAATCATGAGTAAGGGATCTCAATGGTTTAGGTGTTTCAATTGTGTTTTTATAAACTTTATATGTCAGTATTATTTATAATTGTTTCTTAAGAGAAACAATTGTATTACGAACTAACATCCACAAATCCTCAATTGACAAAGGACAAAGCAATGTTTAATACTACAAAGTAAACATTAATAAAAGAAAAGCTATATGAACTGAAATGTTAGAATGAACAACTCTGCAATCAGTTGTTATAATTGAAAAGTTTGAATGATAAACTCTGCAATCTATTAGAATCAATACGTCTTCAAATTGTTCATTTGAAAAAATTGAGACCCTTATGAATTGAAAGGTTCAAATCTTTCATTTGATAAAATTGAAACCCTTATGAACTGAAATGGAGGAGAAGAAGATGAAACACGAATGAAAATGTTGATCGAATTTGGTACAATTTGAATGAAAAAAGTTGATCAATTGATTTTCATTTCAAGTTGAAAATTTTATAAAAATGAATCAATTACGGTGAGTGTTGTAGTGGTTCAAGGTCCTACCAACTAGGGGCATAAGTGGACATCCGACATGAAATCCTTTCAGCAAAGCCAGAGGCGATCATCTTTCGCTCGCAGAGGTGCATCATCAAATTTTCGGCCATTATCTGGCGCAGTTTGGGTTGGTTTTCTAGAGTGTTGGGAGTTGCAGGGGAGAGATGATGAGTAGAATTTGTTGGTACCACACATATTGGGCCTCAGACTTTGACACATTGGGCCTCAACATTTGGGCCTCATTACCCATCCCATAATTATGTAAAAGGAGGAGCCCCTTATTCTATAAAAGGGGACTCATCCCCCTTCACAAATGAGACTCTGGGATACCCCCAAAACATACAAGTCTCAAACAACTCCGAGACAACACTCTCTTCCTCAGGGGGACTCCCCTTGAGCTTGTAATCCATACATACAGTTACATACATACATAATTAACATCAGTGTGGACGTAGCCCAAACATTGGGGTGAACCACGATACATCTTTGTGTTCTTGGGCATTTGCATGATTCACGGTCGGATTTACGTTGTTCCAAGACCTTCCAGTTTTGTGCATCAACATTTGGCGCCGTCTGTGAGAATCGATACAAAAAGCTATGTTGGTTCTCTCTATATTTTTCATCTCACCATCGTGAAACCTTCACAACCTCACCACTGTCCACTGTGGATCTGCAAAACCCAAGAAACAACCAACTCATCTCTGCTCATCTATCTCGCTCAACCACCACCTACATCGAGCACGGCCCCTGTACCTCCTCAACCAGATTACACTGACCCCACAGCTACCTTGACAGTGAAGAGTTATTGACCCAGTCCAAATACCAGAGTGAAGAAAATCCAGAAAGCAACAAGCTTTGAATGCGAGTGCAACTCGGGTGAGTCAGTGACCGAATCAGGAGGACCCTGTCGAGTCCGAGTTTGAGGGTGGCGGTAGAAAAGAAGTGGGTGGGCAGAGAGTACATCTCTCCCCGCGAGCTGGAACCTTCTCCCTCATTCCTTCAATTTTCTCTCGTTGTCTCTAATTTTCCCACCAAGCAAAAACCAGAAGAAAACTAGAAACATTTGCTTGCACGATCTCTGAAGCAAAATCCTTCACACCCAAAAAAAGCAAAGAGCAAGAAGGACTAGACCACTCTCTCTCTGTTTTCTCCATCTGAATCCCCAACAAATGGCCTCGCAAAGGCTTTTATCCTCTCTTGCCCAGTCCTCCGTTCACCGGGTGCCGTCTAAATCTTCGATCTCAACATCTAACCCGAGGGTCACATCCCCATCTCCGTCTTCCCGATCCGCTTCTCTCTGCGGCTATCTTCTCAACCGCACTGCTCAGTACGCGACCACCGCCGTCGAACCCCAGATGGTTTCAGCGTCTCCGAAGAGCAAAGATTTCAGGAAGGGAAAAATCATCGACGAATTCACCGGGAAAGGCTCGATCAGGCAGGTATGCCAGGTGATCAGAGTCGTCGTCGATGTGAGGTTCGAGAAGGGGCTTCCCCTCATCCCGAGCCAACCATATACAATCGACAGTCAAGATCAGAGCTTTTCCGTCGTCATCTCACCGGAGTGCCATGGATTCTGGTACGACGCCGTTCTGGTGGTTCCCGCAGTCGTTTTCATGGTGTACTGGCGTTTCAAGCCAAGAAGAACGTCATCAAGCTCTCCAATGAAGGATCATACATCATGATATCCTATTATGCCCTTATCTAGGTCGCCAGCCTTCTCAACCTCGCTTGGTGCGCCCTTCAGGCATGGCAGTGCTCAAGAGGATTATGCAAGTGGGGTTGAAGCTTTAGCTCTTACTTTCTTGGTCTCTGGGATTGTTGTTAGTGCAGTCATGTAAGACGGATCTGCTCACAATTCGGGAAAGCAACAATAAAAGCAACAACGAGCATCACATCTGACCCAATATGTCGGGAAAGCTTCGAACCCCATGCCCATTTTCTGAAAAAGCCATGAGAAAGAAGGAGATAAGATCATTTTCTTTTTTTTTTGTTATTTTATTACTTTATTATTGTCTATTAACATGATGGCATATTAGTTAAATAATAAAATCGTTCATTTACATGTGATATCACAATGATCATTATCATAAAACGTGGTAAAAGTCTGTACATCCATTACACCATTTACATTATATAATGATTTTGTCACATGCTCACTGTCAAAAACATTACAAAGCACATCACATAAAGTTATATATATATATATATATATATATATATATATATATATATATATATACATACATACATACATACATATATATATATACACACATACATATGTATATATATATGTATACATATATATATATATGTATGTATGTATATATATATATATATGTATATCTATATATATGTATATATATGTATATCTATATATATGTATATATATGTATATGTATATATATGTATATATATGTATATCTATATATATGTATATATGTATACTTTAGTGGAGTGATGATTGACGAATGGAGCAGTAGCTCCTCATTGTTTAGGCTCTGCATCTTTCTCTTTTCTCTGCCAAAAGAAATAAAACACTTTACTTTTTCTTTTCAGCAGACATCATTATGTTTTCATCATTTATTTAATATGTTATTGATATATGTTATGCTGAAAGTAATTTTTATTATTTAAACGTTATGATAAACAAAAGGAAAAAATAAAGAAAGCTTTACCTTTCCTTTTCAAAAAACATCATTATATTTCATCATTTATTTAATATTTTATTGATATTATATTATGATATTTGTTAACATGTTGACTAGTGACATATATTTAACTCAAGTACACGTCCATTATTTATTCATGGCCTAGAATATTATGATTGCCATTAAACTATGTCACTTATACAACATGTGATTTACCACACGGCTGAATAAATTATTTATTTATAGAAGGCACATAGTACAATATTTTGCCTTGACAAACTTTGTAAATTTAATTTATTCATTATACGGTCATACTTATACTGTCATTTATTGTCAGAAATTATTGAGCAACTAGATCCACTGATCAACATTGTTGCTGATTAAAGAAGTCTACCAATTTATAGACTGATGAGCCACGTGCTCATGGTAATCTCTTGTCTGACCGGACACCCATTTGCTCGGACATTCGCTTATTGGGACACCTATGTGCCTGGACCCAACTCGATGACCTTACAGATAGCCCTAACTTGATGACCCTCTGTATGGCCCCAACTCAAAGACCCGACTTGCAGACTAGATCCGTGGATCCGACACATAGACCCAATATGCGAACCCGACAAACGGACCCGAATCATGTCGAGAATCAACTCATACTGAGTGCATGTCGACATAAAGTAGATACTTGCAATGAGGAATACCATGAGCCGAGCCACCTCATAGCGAGCATAGTCTCTAGCCGAGTAGCCTCGCAACGAGCATCGCCTCCAACCGAGCAAACGCCTCGCCGCGAGCATAGCCTCTAGCTAAGCAGCCTCGCAACGAGCATCACCTCCAATCGAGCAGTCTCGTAACGTGTGATACCTCTAGCCGAGTATTGCTTTATGTTGAGCATTGCCTTGGGTTGAGTACTGGTTCAAGACATCTAGCTACTTCGGCCCACACATGGACTGGATTTGAAGTCTCCAGCCAAAAGACTCTCTTAACTGAAGATTTGGGGACTACTGTTGGTACCACACATATTGGGCCTCAGACTTTAACTCATTGGGCCTCAACATTTGGGCCTCATTACCCAGCCCATAATTATGTAAAATGAGGAGCCCCATATTCTATAAAAGGGGACTCCTCCCCCTCACAAATAAGACTCTAGGATACCCCAAAAACATACAAGTCTCAAACAACTCAGAGACAACACCTCTTCCTCAGGGGGACTCCCCTTGAGCTTGTAATCCATTCATACAGTTACATACATACATAATCAACATCAGTGTGGACGTAGCCCAAACATTCGGGTGAACCACGATACATCTTTGTGTTCTTGGGCGTTTGCATGATTCACAGTCGGATTTACGTTGTTCCAAGACCTTCCGGTTTTGTGCATCAACAGAATTTATATTATATATTTAACCCTATTCTTAGTATATTTTGGAAGAATTTTGATACTTTGAATTGTATTTCTAATATAGGACTTTTAACTTCTTCTGGAGCAAAATATGGTCAAATGGACGAATTTTCGAGTAATTTTAGTTGGAGGACGGTCGCGAGTCACTTAGCTTAATCTTATCAAAATATCATATTTTTCCACCAAGCGGTTATTTTCTGGCAATAAAATAAATGAGTGATGCGCAGTACTGAAATAGTGACGTTTTAGGCTTGAATTGCGTTTTTGGAGCCCAAGATGACCTCGGATGGGTTGTGGCCTTCTGGAGATGTGTTCAAAACGTCTTGATCTTCAAAACAAGCTATCATGGGCTGGATTTGGAGGATATATGAGGCTAAAACGTAGATGGACAAGTGCTTCGAAGATTCTCCTAGTTTAATTAGGACTTTATTTTCTAAGATATTTTATTATTATTTAGTTTCCTAGTTGGAATAAAAGACCTATGTCTTAGGGTCTGTGCGATGGCTTAGCAGATATATTGCTTTGTCGTCTACAGTTTTTCTCCACGCTTATTGTTATTCAACTTCAGAGACAAAAAACGTTGCTAGGGTTCTTGGAGATTTTCTACTTTAAGGTGTTATTCCTTTTATTCTTAATAATATTTTTTATGATTTCAATTATGAATATGCGTAACTAATTCCTTTTGTTAGAGCGAAGCCTTGAGCTTTAGCATAAATATGTGATTTTTATTTAATTGCTTATGATTGATTACATGCATACTTTGAATTATTGATCACTGAGATTAAAACTATCTAATTGTCTTAATGCCTGATCACCATTAGGATCTTTAGAAAAGTATTTTGATGCAATTTTGGTTGGAATGTTCCCTGAAATTGACGTTGGCTTCTTGTGATTAATAATTGTAATTTCACTTAGGATGAACACCACGTCTTAAGGGTTGCATGGTTTTTCAAAAGGTTTTCTTATAGCATAATGAGTCTCTCATGTTCAGATTTGATCCGAACGTCCGGACGGGTTGCATGTTAGATATACATTCTATGTTGGAGGTTCCAAGTAGAATATAAATTAGGAAGACCTAACCTTCAAAGTGGCATGTGTAGATTATAAGTAATTGGTTAAAATACATAGGATTGTTAGGTGATAGTGGAACCCTAGTACTCTTATAAATTGGTATTTAAAACTCTTTTCTTTTGTAATATTAGTTTTTAATTAAAATTCGTTTGTAATATTATCCAATTTCAGAATCTCTTTTCTCAAATTTTAACTAATTAGGAATTGTTTCTACATAAATTATCCAAATAGTTCTTGAGGAGAACGACTTTGCATAAGCATCTATACTACAACATCCTTGTATTCTTGCAAGTATTTCATGTGATTTTGACCCTATTTGCATAGATGTTAAAAATCATATCAAGAGACGAAACCAGCCCTACAAGTCTATCCAAAAAGTCACCTACTCGAACTGTGTGGGGCTAGGGTTGAGGTCTTCTGGCGACAATTAGTTGGAGATTTGAATTGGGAGTTGCCGTTGACTTGTTACAGAGTTGTGAAAAAAGATGATCAGATGAAATGAACAACTTGTGGATGAAAACATTTATGTAAATTGTAGAAAAATCTTGAAATTGTGGTGATGAAATGGAGAATATTGATGAATAAGTGATGGCTGTTTTTAGTATTTCAAATATATAAATGAATACACAATTCCCTATTACAGGGTAGATTAAGAACGGCTTTACAAATTTCTCCTCTTGATTTCTTTTAGTCCTCCTCCTCTCTTTGGATGACTATGTCTCCTCTTGTTTCTTCTCATTAATAGTTTAACTTCAGTCTATTTTATTGTTTCTTCAATTAAATTTTGATCATAAGACGGTAATTATTCAGTCAATTCTTATATACTAACTAATTAATACATGCATTTAGTTGATTCCAGTGTCTCAAATACATATGTGTGTGTGTGTGTGTGTGTGTCTACATATAAACTGAAATATTAATGGATTTTGATCCATTACTTTCTGCTATAGGTTGAAGGACGACTAAGCTATTCAGACAAAAACAAAAAAGAATGAAGAAAAAAAGTAAAAAAATGTTGAGCGCAGCAGGACATGACATATAAATTATAATACGGAAGAGATCCAAATCCTTATAATACACGGGCGGCAAAGCCTGCCCAATGTCCAATATTCGCATTATGCACAACATAGTTCAGATAGATTTATTAAATAAATATATGTAGTTACTCTGGATAAGCCGTCTGGTAATCTTGCTCCTCTACCTAGCTATAAATATGGCTCTGCACTGCCTCAAACCATCACCCACACTAAACACGATTAGCTTCTTACTAAAGCTAATCAATTAGAATTCCATTGTTCAAAAAGGAAAAATTAAGACAGTGGAGATGGCCAAGTCTGGCAATAAAATGGCAACACTTCTTAACTTGATTCTAGTGCTCTCTCTAGTTCTCATGATTTCCATTGCTGAGAGTAGAAAGCTCGGCGGTAAGAATATTTATTCCATTAATTTCATTTTCATCATCTACATACATTAATCACTTATTGCGTTTAAAATTTAAATTAATTCTTTTTAGTTTCAAATAAATATTAAAATAAGTTTCAAGTTTCTATATTAATGCAATGCAATGTTCCACTTGAATTTGCAGAAGAGGCTGTGGCTTGCGACTCGGTTTATGGTGCCGAAGAGGGTGATACATGTGAATCTGTTATTCAAAAGTTCCAATTGGGTGCTGACTTCTTTCTTTCAATCAACCCTAATCTCAACTGCGACAACTTTTTTGTGGGTCAGTGGCTTTGTACTGAAGGGACTGTGAACTGATAAGCTGCGACAAGTTCATGCTCAGTTCAGAAAATATAAGGATCATTGTATGAATAAAGAGGATGAGCTTTGATGTCGTCTTAGGCATCGTTTCTCCTCTAGTAATTGTTGTTTTCTTGATGAGTTATCTTTATCCTATAAATTGATGGACGTTATCATCAGTCTTCAGTGTTTAATGCAATGTCGCCTAGCTGCATGGGCTATCTATGGCTGCAGCAACTTATTCCGTTTTATATAACACAGCAAATTAATTCAACTTTTCTAGTAATGTTCTTTGTTTCTAGTAGTTACAAACTAGCTAATCAAAGTCGAGTGACATAACTAACTTGATCATATCATGTGACTATATGATAACTGTTTATAATTACATTACCAAACCGAAACTATCCCAAAAACAATAGAAGGTGTTCCAACACTACGGCTCATATAAATTTATTCAAATACCGAGCAAGTCACAAAAATATCAAATTAAAAAGTAAAGTCCATATCGAATTAATAGTCCATGTGGCTATAGGGTATTCAGAAGAATGCCCCGTTGTAAAAGATATAGGATTTAAGTTTTTTTAGTGAACTCCATTGGGATTCAAACCCAAAATTGAAAGCTTAGTTAATTCTTCCGTTAATAGGTTGGTGTGACTCCCATCCACCAGTGATTGTGTGCTCCATTACATTCGAATTTTCTTGGCCGCTTGCCTAGTTTTCGATTTCTAGATTAATGTGTATCTTGGTTTACAAGTTTGTCCTTCTTCATGATGTGTGTTTTTTCTTTTTTTTTCCTGACCCATTTCTTTTGGTGTGCCTTTGCATCTTGTTTTGCAGGTTTAGACTTTCTAGGTTTTCCTTTAGAGGTTTTAGGCTTTACATTCCCTCTCTTTTCTTGTATTTTGTTTGTTTTCTTAAGAGGGGTCAGGTTTATGTCTCACCCTCTTTTCTTGTATTTTTCAATTTATTATTATTTCTTATATTATCAAGAGTAAGGTTTATGCATCATGACTAAGTGTAACTTCTTTTTCTGATTCAATAAAAAATTTCCTACTATTGAGGTTTCCCTAAGAAAGAAAGAAAAATCCATGCATGAATATCTAAGGGAAAAAAAAACCTTAGCAGCTAGCATAAGGAAATGGATGGTGAGTCAATTTCATATTATATATTTTACCATATTCTTAGTATATTTTGGTTAATATTTTGGAAGAATTTTGATACTTTGAATTGTATTTTCAATATAGGTCTTTCGACTTCCTCTGGAGCAAAACAGGACCAAATGGACAAATTTTGGAGTAATTCCAGTTGGAGGACGTTTGTGAGTCACTTAGCTTGATCGTATCAAAATTTGGGATTTTTTCACCAAACGGTTATTTCTGGCTATAAAATAAAGGAGCGATGCGTGTTGTTGGAAAATGAAGTTTCTGGGCTTATACTACGTTGTTGGAGCCCAAGATGACCTCATATGGGTTCGTGGCCTTCTGAAGAAGTGTTCAGAATAGTCCAAGCTATTAATCCAGCTATTTTGGGCCAGTTTTGGAGCTAATTTGGGTTCAAAACGTGGCTGTGCAAATATTTGGACAAATTTACCAAGTTAATTTAGGATTATGTTTCTTATTTTATTTCAATTTATTAGGTTTCCTAGTTTTATCCTAAGACCTTTTAGGGTTTTATTTTGTATGAGTATAAATAAGATATTTAGCCTTTAGGTTAAAAGGGGGGGGGGGGGAGAGAACGCATGAAATTTTTGGGAGATAAGATTTTGTGCGAAACTTAGAGATTTCAAGACTTTTACTTTCAAGGTGTTTTCACTATTTTTCTATTTCAATAAAGACTTTATGATTTTTATTATGAATATGCGTAACTAATTTTCTTTTGCTAGGGTGAGGCCATGATCCTTAGCAAGAATATGTAGTTTCTTCTTAATTTGCTTATGAATTCATGCATGCAAGTTTTGAATTTTTAATCACTTATTTAAATTATCTATTTGTCTTAGTGATTCGCGACCATTAGGATATTTAGAAAAGTAATTTGATGCAATTTTGGCGGAGGGTTGTCCCTGAAATTGACTAAGGCTTCTTGTGATTAATATGTGTAATCTCTTAGGATGGATGACACGTTTTAAGGGTTATATGGTTTTTCAAAAGGTTTTCATAAAACTTAATGATTCTTACATGTTCACATTCGATCTGGACACCACAAACAGGTTGCATGTTAGATATACGCTCTATGTTGGAGGTTCCAAGTAGGATATATTTTAGGAAAACCTAACCTTCAAATTATGCATGTATGGTTCATAAGTAATTAGAAGAGCTACATAGGGTTGTTAGGGTGATAGTGGAACCCTAGTATCTTCTCATTTTGAATTCTAAAAATTGTTTCTTTCTCCTTCTTTAAAATTGCAGTTTTAAGTAATCTTTTTAATTAAATTCGTTTTTCTTAATTTAGGTCATTAAATCACCTTTTTCCAAAATTTTGTTCTAAATAATTAGTTGAGAATTGATTTGGCGTTAACCTATTTAAATTAATCCTTGTGGAGAACGACCTTGCTTGAGCCAACTATACTACGACAATCTTGTTTCTCTTGCAAGTATTTTAGGTGTTTTTAACCCTTTTGCGCAGGTGGTAAAAATCCTATCAAGAAATTGGCGCCGCTGCCGGGGATTGATTTAATATAGATTTTTGTTTATCTTATTCACAAATAATTATTCCCGTTTATAATTAAAAAAACAATTAATTTCATTTTTTTATTATATTTTATTCTCTGCAGATTGTGCATTGCATGGTTTGTACCAGATCATAAAAACAGCAACTTGCAGATTTTGATTCAGAACCTGAACGAACAGCTAGACAAAGACGAAGAGAGAAGAATCTGCAGTGGGAACCTTCACTGCAGGAAACAATTTTGCATATCCTGTTTACTGGGGTTTTGGATAGCACAGAAGTTATGGCATTTTTTCTACCAACAGCGGGTCAACCACTGAGGGAATCCCTAGCAGCTCATGCCATAGAGGTGCCAAGCTGCATTACCTATCCTGAAGTTGAAGATAGGTCTACGTTTGAGATACGACATCATATGTTGGAGATTTTGCCCTCTTTTCACGGTTTGTCGACAGATAATCCTAACATGCATCTAACTGAATTTCTGATGAGGTGCAAAAATATTTTGGTGAGAGGATTTTCAGCAGAATCTATCAAACTCAGACTTTTTCCGTATACTTTGGATGGTGCAAGAAAATGGTTACTTACACTTCCATCTAGAAGCATTACCTCGTGGAACCAACTCAATGCTGCGTTTTTAAGCAAATACTACCCAGCTTCAAAAACACTTGATATGCACACTCAAATTTTAACATTTGCTCAAAAGCCTAATGAAGCAATTCATGAAGCATGGGAACGTTACAAGGCTCAGGAAATGTCCACATTCAGGCATTAATGGTAACACTCAAATGAATTTATTTTACAGAGGGCTGAATTTGACTATTAAGACTCTTGTTAATGCTTCTTGTGGAGGAACATGTTCAGACAAAAATGCACTGCAAGCGTATCAATTGTTTGAGAACATGGCGACAGAATCTCAACAATGGGCAGTTGATATACCTCAGACCAAGGGTGTTTTTGAGTTGTCCAGTGGCTCACCTCATGTATCTGCACAAATAGAAAAGATGGAGAAAAAGTTAGAAAATTTTGATGCAAAATTTGACATGCTTTTACAAAGAATGGCAGCACCTGTGCAGAAGGTTGCTGTTCAGCAGCCTACTACAGCAGCGTGTACCATTTGTGGCATCACAACACATGATTTTACAGGCTGCCCACATAGGGACGCATATCCAGAGCATGTTACAAAATAGATTAATGCATTCAATAATTATCAAAGGCCTAGGAATGATCCCTATTCAACTTTTTATAACCCGGGGTAGAGAGATCACCCAAATTTCAAGTGGGATAGAGATCAACAGGTTAAACCACAGTTTCAACAACAAATACAGCAACCTGCTGCTCAAGCTAAACCTTCTTGGGAAGTTGCAATTGAAAAATTGGCAGATCACACTAAGGCAAGTTTTGATGCAACAAAACAAGAAATTCAGAAAACCAACCAAAACATTCAGAACATACAAGCAACAATGAAAGATCTACAGCAACAAATGGGGCAGTTTTCACTCCAGTTTTCGGGCAAAGAACCAGGAAAATTTATGACAACCGTGATGCAGATTGTAACGTTGTTAGAATATTGCGTTGTGGTAAAAGTTATGACAATAGTGATGCAGAAAATACAGAAAACAGTGCTGGAACTACATGGGCAGCACATGTGCAGCCACAAACAGGTTCTGAAATTTATGCAGAATCTGCACAGCCACCTGACAGATCTGAAAATACTCCAGTACCTGCTGAAGAAATTACAGAAAAGTCCGAACGAGTTTATGTGCCACCTATGCCATATCCGGAAAGATTAAAGCCACATTCAAAAGATCAACAATTAACAGATTTCATGAAGACTTTGGCTAAAGTTCAGATTAATCTACCATTAATTGAAGCAATCAAGAACATTCCCTTATATGCCAAGTTTTTGAAAGATGTGTGCACAAAGAAAAAGAAGCTTGTGGATTTCGAAAAAGTTATTCTCACAGAACAATGCAGTGCAGTTTTATTACAAAAACTACCACCAAAGAAAAAAGATCCAGAGAGTTTTACAATTTCATGCACAATTGGAAATTCTGATTTTAAACGCGCTTTAATTGATTTGGGTGCTAGTGTTAATTTAATGGCTTTTTCTGTTTTTCAGCGGCTGGGACAAGGAGAAATCAAACCAACATTAGTTATTTTACAGTTTGCAGATCGTTCGGTGCTTATCCAAGGGGTATTATTGAAGACCTTATTATCAAAGTGGACAATCTCTACCTTCCAGCAGATTTTGTGGTTTTGGATGTGGATGAAGATATGTAAACAACACCAATTATTTTGGGGCGCCCATTCATGGCAACTGCTAGAACTTTGATAGATGTGGAAGCTAGCACATTGACACTTAGAGTATAAGAACAGTCTGTTATGTTTAATTTATTTGAAGCAACTAAGAGGCCTAGTGATATGCAAGATTGTATGAGAGTTGACGTGTTAGAAGGCATCATGCATGCAAATATTATGCCCAGTTTGACAGCAGATCCACTGTTAAAATTTTACATGGTTTTGAAGACATAAAAACAGAAGATAAAGAGGCTTTCGAGTATGTTACAGCTTTGGAAAGTGTCCCTTTACACCAGCCAAAGTGGAGGCATGTTTTTGAGAGTTTGGGAGAACCAAAAACACCATTATAGCCTTAAAAAATACTACCACCTAAGCTGGAATTGAAGCCATTACTAAAACACTTAAAATATGCTTATTTGGGTGCTAATTCATCGCTACCTGTTATTGTTTCTGTAGATTTATCTCCAATTGAGGAAGACAAATTGCTGAGCATTTTGAGAGATTTTCAAGATGTCATTGGGTGGACAATTGCAGATATTAAGGGGATCATCCCAACACTCTGTATGCACAGAATTTTGATGGATGAGGGTGTTAAACCCACCATTGATACTCAACGCCGATTAAATCCAATTATGAAGGAAATTGTTCGAAATGAGGTTATGAAGCTTTTAGATGCTGGAATGATTTATCCAATTTCAGGTAGTACATGGGTAAGTCCTACTCAAGTGGTACCTAAACGCACTAGAATTACAGTTGTGAAAAATGACAATAACGAGCTTGTGCCTACACGTTTAACTACTAGGTGGTGAATGTGCGTTAACTACAGGAAGATCAATACAGGTACAAGAAAATATCATTTTCCTTTACCCTTTACTGATCAAATGTTAGAGAGATTGGCTGGTCGGGCTTTCTATTATTTTTTAGATGGGTATTCAGGTTACAATCAAATTTCAGTAGCACCAGAAGATTAGGAAAATACCACCTTTACATGCCCTTTTGGTACGTTTGCTTACAGAAGAATGCCTTTCGGATTATGCAATGCACCTGCAACATTCCAAAGCTGCATGATGAGCATATTCTCAGGTTTGGTTGAACGAGTTGTTGAGGTATTTATGGATGATTTTTCTATTTTTGGGGATTCGTTTGATCATTGTTTGCAGAATTTATCTTTGGTTCTTGAACGTTGCAAAGAAACTAATTTGGTATTGAATTGGGAGAAATGTCATTTTATGGTTAAATAAGGCATTGTTTTAGGGCACTTAGTATCTAGCAAGGGTATTGAGGTTGATAAAGCTAAGATTGATGTTATTGCTAAGTTGCCACCTCCTACTACTGTGAAGAGCATTCGTTCGTTTCTTGGGCATGCTGGGTTTTACAGACGGTTTATCAAGGATTTCTCCAAGATTAGCCAACCTTTGTGTAACTTATTGGCTAAGGATGCACAGTTTGTTTTTGATGATGCATGCTTGGAGGCTTTCAACAAGTTGAAAACACTCCTAACTTCAGCACCAATTATTGCAACTCCGGACTAGAACTTACCATTTGAATTAATGTGTAATGCATCAGATTATGCAGTTGGGGTAGTTCTTGGATAGCGGAAAGACAAGATTCCTCAAGTCATTTATTATGCCAGCAGAACTCTCAATGATGCATAGTTGAACTATGCAACCACTAAGAAAGAATTGTTAGCAGTTGTTGCATTAGAGAAATTTCGTTCTTATTTAATTGGGGCTAAGGTAATTGTCTACACAGATCATGTTGTTTTGAAGTATTTATTCTCTAAAAAGGATGCTAAACCTCGACTTATTCGGTGGATTCTTTTACTTCAAGAGTTTGATTTGGAAATTAGGGACAAAAAGGGCAGTGCAAATGTGGTGGCTGATCATTTATCAAGATTAATAAATTCTGCTACTGCAGAAGAAGACATATTGCCTCTTAATGAAAATTTTCCTGATGAACAATTGTTGGCTGTTCAGCACAAAACATTATGGTTTGCAGATTTGGTTAATTATTTGGCCAGAGGAGTTATTCATCCATATTTTAGTTATCAGCAGAAAAAGAAATTTTTGGCAGATGGGAAATTTTATTTTTGGGATGAGCCGTATCTGTACAAATATTGTCCAGATCAGAATATTCGCAGATGTATTCCAGAAGAGGAACATAACAATGTTTTACAGTTTGCACATCATTATGCTTGTGGTGGACATTTTGGGCCTAAAAGGACAGCAGCTAATATTCTACAAAGTGGGCTGTTTTGGCCTTCTCTTTTTAAGGATGCTAATAATTGGTGTAAATCTTGTGATCGGTGTCAGAGAGTGGGAAATCAGTCCAAACGGAATGAGATGCCACAACATGGTATATTAGTTGTTGAATTATTTGATGTTTGGGGTATTGATTTTATGGGACCATTTCCATCTTCACATGGCAATCAATATATTTTGGTGGCGGTTGAGTATGTTTCTAAGTGGGTCAAGGCGATTGCAGCACCAACTAATCAGGGATCAGAGGTTTTGAAATTCCTCTAGGGGTTATTTTTCCACGGTTTGGAATACTGCGAGTTATACTTAGTGATGGGGGAAAGCATTTTATTAATAAACAGTTTGTTACATTACTTGCAAAATATGGGATAACTCATCGTGTTGCCACTCCTTACCATCCACAAACATCAGGACAAGTTGAGGTTTCAAATAGGGAAATAAAGCGTATTTTGGAGAAAACAGTTGACGTCACTCGTAAAGACTGGAGTTTGAAATTAAATGATGCACTTTGGGCATACAGAACAACATTTAAAAAACCGATTGGGATGTCCCCGTTTCAGCTTGTGTATGGCAAGGCTTGTCATTTACCTATGGAGTTAAAGCATAAGGCGTTTTGGGCTATTAAGGAGTTAAATTTTGCTTACGATTCAGCAGGGGAAAAGCATAAGCTACAGCTCAATGAGCTTGATGAAATTCGTCGTGAGGCTTATGAAAATGCACGCATATACAAAGACAAAACAAAAGCATTCCATGACAAACAAATTCTCAGGAAAGAGTTCCAGCCAGGGTAGAAAGTGTTGTTATTCAGTTCCAGATTAAAGTTATCTCCAGGGAAATTGAAATCTCGTTGGAATGGGCCCTACTTGGTTACTAAGGTTTATCCACATGGAGCAGTTGATCTAACAAGCGAGATTAATGGCAACACATTCAAGGTGAATGGTCACAGGCTGAAACCATATTTGGAGTCACCCTTCAATAATGCAATCAAGTCAGTGACTATGAAAGATCCAGCGATTTAACCACCGGGCTTCTGTTCAGTCTAGCTACAGACATTAAATAAAGCGCTTATTGGGAGGCAATCCAATTTTCTAACGCTTTCTTTACTTTCTGTCTCTTTTATTTCATTATTTTCAGTCTAGATGCATCTAAATTCCTAGGCTGTCATTTAGTTTCAACAATAATCATAAAAAAAAAAAAAAACAAAACAAAACAAAAAAACAAAAACAAATAAAAAATAAAAAGTTTTTACTTGTTTAATTTTTAATTTACAGTTACTATTTTCTATATTCTATCTCTGATTTCATAATGTGGGTTTTTGCAGACAGCAACCAAAGTAACCAAGTAGATTATTCTAGGCTAGAATCATGCACCCAGCAGCAAGTCTACATTACCATTAACCACATTTCTCGACTATACTAAAATATAATGCAGAAATCTAAAGGATCTTGCAGAATCTCATATCCAGCCACAAAAAGATAGACTATTATACCTCTTTTTTGCTACGCGGCCATTTTTCAATGCAAGCCTTAGACGCCATTGAGCTGTTTTTGTGGATCTCCAGTGTTCATGCAACAAAACAAATCAAGTTGATAAGTACTGAGGAGCTTTCATTATTTTTATGCAGATCTACACCTTTTAGTTTCAAAGACGTCGGGTATGCCATTATTTAAGTTTGGGGGTGAGTTCTTTTTCCGTCCTCAGAACGGGTCAAGTCCAAAAGGTTCGTACATATGTTCAGGGGTGATCCAGGTTGTCATTCACGAATATTATAGGGAGAAGCAGTGTTCTAAGTTCCAAATGGTCCACATACATGGTCCCCATACAGATCTCAGTGTTATTTATTTTGTCCAGTAACAACAGTCTCTGGTTATTCCTTATATTAAGTTTGGGGGTGATCTCACAGATAATACATGCATGCCATACTCATCTACATAAGTTTACATATTCAACATAAAGGCTAGTAGAGATAAGGGTTATACCTTTCAAATTCGAAGTCGCTGCCACTTGGACTCTTGTTTTTCCATTTGAACCGCTGAATCTGCAGCTTGGGTGCTTTTTTTTCTCTCGGGTATCAACTGGATCCAAGCTATCTACACACACAGAGATAGAAATTTGAGATATGAACTGACATTTCACCTTATCTTTGCGGTACGTAGTAAGAACATTTCAAAACACGCATTTGTACATTTGCATGCTCGAATCTGTGCGGTCCGAGAGGTTTCTTTTGTTTTTCTCCCTACAGATGATGGATCTGTGAGTATCCTACACATATTTTCCCTTCAACTGTCATCATTCATGTAAACTAGCAGATCTTCAACACGCATGAATAGCACAGTCGCATGCGAGTATGCATTGTTACCTTTGATCTTCGATTTGTGTTATTTGTGTCTGGCTTGGCTGTTTTTTGTCAAATCTGGGGTCTTTATCCTTTCTTCCTTTGTCATGTCGTCATCCAAGCCTTCGAACTCCACTCTGTGCATAACTCAGAACACAGATGGGTGTTATATTTCTTTCCGTCTTTTGGTCATTCACATCATAGAGAAATGTTACTTAGAAACTAAAATCAGAACCAAAGTGTAGAGGAGACTGAGTTTCTACCTGCTGATGGATGAGTTTTGGATTATTAGCTATGGACCTATGAAGATTGGGTGTCGGTGCCCCTCTTTTGTTATGGATCTGAGAACCCTCGCAGAGAAACCAGTTGCATGTGTTAGTTCTGTAATTTTCCCGTGCAAATCAGCTTAATGGAACGCAATTGCAGCAAGGAAAGAGTTTTACCTTTGAGATTTCAGGTTTTGTTAACGCAGCATTAATGTTGCAATGAAGTTGGAGGAGCAGCTAGTGTTTTCCAGTGTAGAGAAATGAGAACCATTTTAAAGAAAAAAAAGGCTGAGAGAAATGTGAGACCTCTCAGTTTCTATAGAGCAACAGGCTTAGGAGTCTTCAATATAATCAGAAATAAGAGAGAGGAGAAGTTTTGAAATTGTGAGCTTTGGGCTCGAGGAAAGCAGCGAGCCGTTTGGCTCTATGCTCGAGTTTATAAGTGCAGGCATGGGAGGGAAATCCAAAGTTTTTCACAAGCCGGTAAGCATGTGAGGTGTACGGATGCATTCCGTGTGTCTTCATTGCTTTTGTATTCTTTTTAGCCCATCACGTTTGTTCTGCACAATGGGTTTACACCCACACGTTTTTCAATGGGCCCTTATGTCATCTTTCCACTGCCCAACATTTTTCCCATGCTCAATGGTTTCCAAGTCCACCCCAAGATGCTCAGTCAGCCTATATAGCGCCACTTCCAGGTCACAAGTTCGACTCCAGGTGTATCCACTTCCTTTTCTTTTATTTTATTTCTTTTGTAGTGGATCATTTTATTGTTTGCTTGTCTTTTGTTTTATTTTCTCATTTTATTTTTCGTCTTTCTCTTTCTAGTTATTTAAGGAGGATATTTATTTTTATTTTGTTGTGTTAGTTTTTTTTTCTTTCATTTTTATTCTATTTTCCACACCTTGAGGACAATGTGTGATTTAAGTTTGGGGGTGGGAATTAGAATTTTTAATTTTAATTTTTGAGTCAATAAAAAAAAATTCATTCTTTTTAAGTTAATATCCATAGATTATTTTAAACGTTAGAACAAATGGACATGGTGAAGATTAATCCCACAGTAGAGTCTTTTCTATTTATCGTTTCTTAGACACTAATTCATGGGTTATACTTTGACAAATTGCACATTCACATCAACATGGTTTTGTGGGGAGTGAGATTGAAGCATTTACTTTTAGTCTAAGTTTAATTTTAATCTTTGTTTTAAGTAAATAAAATAAATGAGCGATGTACAGTACTGAAATAGTGACGTTTTAGGCTTGAATTGCTTTTTTGGAGCCCAAGATGACCTCAGATGGGTTGTGACCTTCTGGAGATGTGTTCAGAACATCTTGATCTTCAAAACAAGCTATCATGGGCTGGATTTGGAGGATATCTGAGGCCAAAAATGTGGCTGGACAAGTGCTTCAAAGATTCTCCTTGTTTAATTAGGACTTTATTTTCTAAGATATTTTATTATTATTTATTTTCCTAGTTGGAATAAGAGACCTATGTCTTAGGGTTTGTGCGATGGCTTAGCAGATATATTGCTTTGCCGTCTACAGTTTTTCTCCACACTTATTATTATTCAACTTCAGAGACAAAAAACTTTGCTAGGGTTCTTGGAGATTTTCTACTTTAAGGTGTTTTCATTCCTTTTATTCTTAATAATTTTTTCTATGATTTCAATTATGAATATGCGTAACTAATTCTTTTTGTTAGGGTGAAGCCTTGAGCCTTAGCATGAATATGTGATTTTTATTTAATTGCTTATGATTGATTGCATGCATACTTTGAATTATTGATCACTGTGATTAGAACTATCTAATTGTCTTAATGCCTGATCACCATTAGGATCTTTAGAAAAGTATTTTGATGCAATTTTGGTCAAAATGTTCCCTGAAATTGACACTGGCTTCTTGTGTTTAATAATTATAATTTCACTTAGGATGAACACCACGTCTTAAGGGTTGCATGGTTTTTCAAAGGGTTTTCATAAAACATAATGAGTCTCTCATGTTCAGATTTGATCCGAACGTCCGGACGGGTTGCATGTTAGATATACATTCTATGTTGGAGGTTCCAAGTAGAATATAAATTAGGAAGACCTAACCTTCAAAGTGGCATGTGTAGATCATAAGTAATTGGTTAAAATACATAGGATTGTTAGGTGATAGTGGAACCCTAGTACTCTTATAAATTGGTATTTAAAACTCTTTTCTTTTGTAATATTAGTTTTTAATTTAAATTCGTTTTTAATATTATCCAATTTCAGAATCTCTTTTCCCAATTTGTAACTAATTAGGAATTGTTTCTACATAAATTATCCAAATAGTTCTTGAGGAGAACGACTTTGCATGAGCATCTATACTACAACATCCTTGTATTCTTGCAAGTATTTCATGTGATTTTGACCCTATTTGCATAGATGTTAAAAATCATATCAAGAGACGAAACCAGCCGTACAAGTCTATCCAAAAGGTCGCCCACTCGAACTGTGTGGGGCTAGGGTTGAGGTCTTCTGGCGACAATTAGTTGGAGATTTGAATTGGGAGTTGCCGTTGACTTGTTACAGAGTTGTGAAAAAAGATGATCAGATGAAATGAACAACTTGTGGATGAAAACATTTATGTAAATTGTAGAAAAATCTTGAAATTGTGGTGATGAAATGGAGAATATTGATGAATAAGTGATGGCAGTTTTCAGTATTTCAAATATATAAATGAATACACAATTCCCTATTACAGGGTAGATTAAGAACGGCTTTACAAATTTCTCCTCTTGATTTCTTTTAGTCCTCCTCTCTTTGGATGACTATGTCTCCTCTTGTTTCTTCCCATTAATAGTTTAACTTCAGTCTATTTTATTGTTTCTTCAATTAAATTTTGATCATAAGACGGTAATTATTCAGTCAATTCTTATATACTAACTAATTAATACATGCATTTAGTTGATTCCAGTGTCTCAAATACATATATGTGTGTGTGTGTGTGTGTCTACATATAAACTGAAATATTAATGGATTTTGATTCCTTACTTTCTGCTATAGGTTGAAGGACGACTAAGCTATTCAGACAAAAACAAAAAAGAATGAAGAAAAAAAGTAAAAAAATGTTGAGCGCAGCAGGACATGACATATAAATTATAATACGGAAGAGATCCAAATCCTTATAATACACGAGCGGCAAAGCCTGCCCAATGCCCAATATTCGTATTATGCACAACACGGTTCAGATAGATTTATTAAACAAATATACGTAATTACTCTGGATAAGCCGTCTGGTAATCTTGCTCCTCTACCTAGCTATAAATATGGCTCTGCACTGCCTCAAACCATCACCCACTCTAAACACGATTAGCTTCTTACTAAAGCTAATCAATTAGAATTCCATTGTTCAAAAAGGAAAAATTAAGACAGTGGAGATGGCTAAGTCTGGCAACAAAATGGCAACACTTCTTAACTTGATTCTAGTGCTCTCTCTAGTTCTCATGATTTCCATTGCTGAGAGTAGAAAGCTCGGCGGTAAGAATATTTATTCCATTAATTTCAATTTCATCATCTACATACATTAATCACTTATTGCGTTTAAAATTTAAATTAATTCTTTTTAGTTTCAAATAAATATTAAAATAAGTTTCAAGTTTCTATATTAATGCAATGCAATGTTCCACTTGAATTTGCAGAAGAGGCTGTGGCTTGCGACTCGGTTTATGGTGCCGAAGAGGGTGATACATGTGAATCTGTTATTCAAAAGTTCCAATTGGGTGCTGACTTCTTTCTTTCAATCAACCCTAATCTCAACTGCGACAACTTTTTTGTGGGTCAGTGGCTTTGTACTGAAGGGACTGTGAACTGATAAGCTGCGACAAGTTCATGCTCAGTTCAGAAAATATAAGGATCATTGTATGAATAAAGAGGATGAGCTTTGATGTCGTCTTAGGCATCGTTTCTCCTCTAGTAATTGTTGTTTTCTTGATGAGTTATCTTTATCCTATAAATTGATGGACGTTATCATCAGTCTTCAGTGTTTAATGCAATGTCGCCTAGCTGCATGGGCTATCTATGGCTGCAGCAACTTATTCCGTTTTATATAACACAGCAAATTAATTCAACTTTTCTAGTAATGTTCTTTGTTTCTAGTAGTTACAAACTAGCTAATCAAAGTCGAGTGACATAACTAACTTGATCATATCATGTGACTATATGATAACTGTTTATAATTACATTACCAAACCGAAACTATCCCAAAAACAATAGAAGGTGTTCCAACACTACGGCTCATATAAATTTATTCAAATACCGAGCAAGTCACAAAAATATCAAATTAAAATGTAAAGTCCATATCGAATTAATAGTCCATGTGGCTATAGGGTATTCAGAAGAATGCCCCGTTGTAAAAGATATAGGAATTAAGTTTTTTAGTGAGCTCCGTTGGGATTCAAACCCAAATTGAAAGCTTAGTTAATTCTTCCGTTAATAGGTTGGTGTGACTCCCATACCGGTGATTGTGTGCTCCATTACATTCGAATTTTTTTGGCCGCTTGCCTGGTTTTCGATTTCCAGATTAATGTGCATCCTAGTTTACAAGTTTGTCCTTCTTCATGATGTGTGTTTTTTCTTTTTTTCCTGACCCATTTCTTTTGGTGCGCCTTTGCAACTTGTTTTGTAGGTTTAGACTTTCTAGGTTTTCCTTTAGAGGTTTTAGGCTTTACATTCCCTCTCTTTTCTTGTATTTTGTTTGTTTTCTTAAGAGGGGTAAGGTTTATGTCTCACCCTCTTTTCTTGTATTTTTCATTTTATTATTATTTCTTATATTATCAAGAGTAAGGTTTATGCATCATGACTAGGTGTAACTTCTTTTTCTCATTCAATAAAAAAATTTCCTACTATTGAGGTTTCCCTAAGAAATAAAGAAAAATCCATGTATGAATATCTAAGGGAAAAAAAAAACCTTAGCAGCTAGCATAAGGAAATGGCGAAGAAGAAGAAAATATCTTACACATCGGTCATGTAAATAAGGAAAAGAGAGAAGGTATTAAACCCGGTAATCTGGGCAATGCAAGGTAAATATCTAATTTGGATACAGTCACGCAATTACCCTCATTGATACTACTATGTCAAGATTTCAGCAAGATGGGTCAACAACAACTCACAAACTAACCTATACCTTTCCCATCATATATCTTACCGCATGCACAACATGGCATGTACAAGGATTTTATCATAAAAGTCATCGACGTAATTAGAAGTTGAACCATTCAATATAAGTCATATTTAAACTTATCAATTATTCAATGTGAAATTCTTGTATTTTTTTAAATCATCACATAAATAAGCTTAAATCTAATTTAGTTACAAACTAGCTAATCAAAGTGGAGTGACATAATCATATATCTTACCGCATGCACAACATGGCATGTACAAGGATTTTATCATAAAAGTCATCGACGTAATTAGAAGTTGAACCATTCAATATAAGTCATATTTAAACTTATCAATTATTCAATGTGAAATTCTTGTATTTTTTAAAATCATCACATAAATAAGCTTAAATCTAATTTAGTTACAAACTAGCTAATCAAAGTGGAGTGACATAATTGACTTGATGTATGTCATGGAGTGAAATCTTTTGCAGTATTTCATGTTAGGAAACAACAAGAAAGAGAGACAAATGGGCGAGCAGGACATAGCAAATAATACAGAGACAGCTAAGCCTGCCCAATGCGTGATATTCCCAAAACACACAACACAAAATTGCCTAAACAAAAATATAATTACTTTGGGAAACCTAAGCAAACACACTAGAAAATGGACGTTAGCCAAGCCGGCTTCTAAATAGGCATACCATCTCTACCTATAAATATAGCTTTACACTCTCATCAAATCATCACCCAACACACTAAACACACTTGTTTTTTTTCATCATCTCCTTTGCTGAGGGCAGCCAAATAGGCAGAGTAAGTTTTATGGTATTAGAATTTTAATTATCGAATTATAGATGATAATCACTTATCATTGTTTTTTTTAAGGAGCTGCTATTGGGACTCTAGCAAGTATCATGCATTGCACACTCCCCTCCCCTGTGTAAAATACAAAACAAGGGGAAAATGCAGATTGACTTTTTAAGAGTGCTAACGACAGTTTTCTTTGTGGGCTTATAAGGGATATTTATATGTTGTATTTTGTGTTTGATTCCTGTTTTATGAATATTTGATGGTGTAGTTGGGTTTGGGGGTGTGAAAGCAACTGCAAGATGCCAAAACTTTTATGGGGTAGAAGCTGGGGATACTTGCAATGGAATCATGGACAAGTTCAAGCTGAGTGCTCACTTCTTTGCAATCAACCCTAACGTCAACTGCAACACCATCTGTCGGTCAATGGCTTTGTATTGCTGGAACAGCAAAATAAGTTGGGAGCCTGAAGAGGGAGAGTTCGAGTTCAAGAAAAATAAATGCACGAATAAATAGAGCACAAGCAAGAATCAGTGTTCTTTCCAGATTTCACTTTTTCTTTTAAGTTTTTCAATTTTGTTGAAAAATAAATAAATAAAAAGACGTTGTTGAATCTTATTGTTATGCTGAGCTTTGCCTCTTTATTTTTTTTATTTATTTTTAGGGAGCTTTATATATAGAGACAAAAACTTTTACCACATTTTAAGAAATTTCACTAGTTTTTAAACATGTCAAGAAGAGACAAAAATATAAAAACAACCAAAGTCAAGGCCAAAAAAATAGAAACAATGTTTTGAATACCAGTCATACCTCTAAGGCTCTAGGATTGTTAATAGAACTCAACTCTCACAACACCAACAAAATTAAGATGTGTCATGAGCTCAACCCATCCTCAACTATTTCTGCAAAATCAGTTTTGAAACAATATGTAGAATCAATTACTATCATTTATTACTAGAACCAGTTCAACCGTCCTCGACCATTTTTGCAGAATCAGTTCAACCCGTCTTCGATCATTTTTGCAGACTCAGTCCTTGACCATCTTTGCAGAATCAGTTCTCAACCATTTTTCCAGAATCAATTCAACCCGTCCTCGATTATTTTTACAGAATTAGTTCAATCCACAGCCTCAAAACCCCTAAAACCCTAAACCCCAAAACCCAAAATACAAACCCCAAAACCACAATACCCTAACCCCTAAAACCCAAACCCTAAGGGGGCGTTTGTTTGCCCTCACTAAGTATCACTAGACTAGACTGGACTAACTATTAGTCTAGTCCCGTGTTTGTTCCACAGTGGGATTATGTTTAATGAGACTAAAGGGGACTCGCACAGACAAACTCCTTCGCTAGGAGTTCTTAGCGAAAACCCCCAATACCCATGGGATTGCTAAGACCTCATCTACTCCATCTTTGTATGTTACATCTCATCCTCTCTCTGCTCTCTATTATCTTGAGCACCGACAACCACCATCACACCACAACTCGCCAACTCCAGTGAGATCACACCACCAGCCCACCACCACTCTTTCCCTCTCTCCTCACCCCGAACCCAAAATTTTGAACTAAAGAAGATCCTGCTCTTACTGTTGTTCGTCCAGCTCTAGTCGTCTACTCTGCTTCGCTGCACTTCGAACTCGACCTTGGACTCGTCTGATTCGCTTCGAACTCAACCTCGGACTTGTCGACTTCACACAATTGACGAGATCTTGTGAACCCAATGGTGGGTGAGCCACTAATGCGCTTGAAGGAATATGGGAGGCCAAGAACGCTGGACCCTACGACGGCGATGGAGAAGTTGGCTGGATTGGGACGACAACAGTGTGTTCTGAATCAAGGGCAGTAGCTTGGGATTCTTGTTTTCATTTGGTTTTGATTTAAATTGGGTTTTGATTTTGTTGATGCACAAAATCAGCGAGGACTTTGGTACAACAGAAAGGTGTCAGGTTTGTGACCTTCGCTTGGTTGCTTCGATCACTAGTGAAGATAAGTACGTAAATGAATAGGGACAGGGAACCAAACACAAGATGTATGTGGTTCACCCAGATCGGCTACGTCCACGGAGTAGAGGAGTTCTCATTAATTGTGAAGGGTTTACACAAATACATAGGTTCAAGCTCTCATTTTGTGAGTTCTAGTGAATAGTTTAGTACAAAATGACATTAGAGATTATTGTGGGAGAATGATCCTTATTTATAGAGGAGAGTTTCTAGTTTTGTTCTAACATTGACACGTGTCGTGTTATGATTGGCTTCTGATGTTGACACGTGTCGAGCTGTGATTGGCTTCTGATGTCGACACGTGTCGCATTGTGATTGGCCTCCTGGTTGAAGGGAAGCACTTCTGGGTCCTTGACGGTATAACGTTGACCGGTGCTCAGTAGTTTCGGGATTGGTCAAGTATGGTACAAACAGTGCTCCCCTAAGTTCCCGAGTGAGGAAAGCTCCTCGGTTGAGGACCTGCAAGATCTAAGCCATTGAGTAATCACGAAACTTCTAAGTACTGAAGTGTGGTATCATTTTCACGTGCCTTATCTGTCTCATATGTAGATGTGACATCTTCTCTGGAAGTACTTTTCCTCCATCCATGGGTGGTATCTTTAACCGATGAAGATGCACAAGGTAATGTATCAATTTCACTTGAAGCTTACTTGTAGTTTCGGGCTTGGTCAAGTGCGATACAAACCCTATAGTAAGAGTCCCCCAAGTCGCCAAGCTAAGAGATTTGCCGAAAGAGGTGACAGACAAGGTAAGCAGTCAAACTTCCAAGCAAGCAACCCAGGATCGGAGGTTCGACTTTGGCTTCCGGTTGATTGTTCTCCTTCTCCTTGTCTCTCATTCAGCTGCCAGGATAAAGAGAAGCAAATGGAGAAGAGATGATATGAAATACTTTTGCTTTTGAAGAAGTAACTTTCCACAGGCTTATTCTTGAACTGTGCTGGAGGGTTTTCTGGTTCCCTTCAGAGTATAAGGCCGACTCAAGAATTTGAGGGTCAAAACAAGTCCATCAAATCTAGAGTACGTTCGACCTTGATGATATGGGATACTTTTGCTGTTGACGGAATAATGAATGTGGTATGGAAAGGTGTCGTGCTGTAGTGATCTGTTTCAGCTCACCGTTGAACCTTCTGCTTCAATCTTTTGCATGGCAGAAGTGGTGTGCAACCTTTGCATTTAAATGGTCATTCAGAACATTCATTCATAGTGATTCATCCACGCTTGGCAGCTTCAGTGTAAAGAGCCAATATCTAATCAACTGTCATGAGGTATGTGCCAGTGGAATTCATGACCTTGACAGTAGTTGAGGATGAGTTCTCGAGAGCAATGCTAAGTAAGCAACCAGGCAAAGGTCTCAGGCAGTCAGTTCCAGATTGGAGGTTTGATTTCAGGTTCCGACTGATTGCTCTCTTTCTCTTTGTCCTGCAGGTGTGGACAAGGATGAAGACAAGGACAGGGAGAAAGCCTGATATGGGATACTCTTGCTTTCGACCCTGATGATATGAGATACTCTTGTTCTTGGTGTGGCTTATTTGCTGAGGTATTATCGGGGGGAAATAAAGCTGAGTATTTTGAGAGGTTATGTTGAGGGTGCTTTCTTGAATGCGAGAAAGGGTTGAGCATTTTTGCAGGTTTGCCTGTCCGTTGAGGAGGGAGGTCGATGTATATAGGGATTTCCCAATAACAAGTAGTAATGATATTCCTTTACCCTTCTTGGTCACAGCAATGTAGTGGAAGCTGCCAGCTTCACGTGTTTTAACTTTGTCAGAGCACTTTGAAAAAGTGGTATGTGGTATCTGGAAAGCTGATGTTACGTGTGAAGATTACAGACAAGCTTTATCTAAGGAAATCTGGCTCTCGAAGTTCTGAGAGCTGTGCCTCTTCGATTTTCGAACAAGCAATCCCGTCGAGGATCTGGCTTTCGAGATTCGGAAAGCGGTGCTGCTTCGGTTTTTGAGAAAGTAATTATGTTGGGAGTCTTTTCTCGAATGTGAGTAAAGGTTGGACGTTCTTGCCAGCCTGTCTTGCCGCAGAACACGAAGGTCGACACACATAGGGACTTTCCAGTTGTCAAGCAGTGGTGCTATTCCTTTACCCTTGTGGGTAATAGTAGGGTAGCTGGAACTTCGAAATTCTCGTGCCTAAACTTTGTCAGAGATCTTTGGCAAAGTTATATGTGGTATCCGAGGAGTTGATGGTGCGTGTGGAGAATGGTGATTGAACAGTAAGATTCACGTGCTTTCTATTTCACCAGAAATCTTCGACAGATTGCCCGTAATTTCCGCAAAGCTGAGTGTGCATGTGACAGGTGCTGATGAGGCTGAAAAAGCAAGTGCTTCTTCAATTTCTGAGATCGGCCCTCGTGGTCTCTGAGCAACCCAGCTTTTGAGAAAGGAAGCGCCTCTTCGATATTTGAGATCAGCCCTCGTGGTCTCTGAGCAGCCCAGCTTTTGAGAAAGCAAACGCCTCTTCGATTTCTGAAGTTCCGTTGAGTGCAGATTTTTATAGAGGCTGGCATTAAGTTCCACAGCACACCTGAATCTCCACCAGTAGAAGCTCCCTTCTTGCACTTCTAAGATCTTGATTTGTCTGACCTCTTCTCTCTTCAACACCTTTGAAAATGTCTGGCCCCTCCGACCGTCATTTTGACTTGAACCTTGGAGAAGAGGCAGCCACGCCTTCTCCAGACAACATATGGCGCCCATCCTTCATATCCTCTACTGGTTATCTTACCGTTGGGGATTCTGTGATGAAGAATGATATGACTGCTGCGGTGGTGGCCAGGAACCTTCTCACTCCCAGAGATAACAGACTACTTTCCAAACGGTCTGATGAGTTGGCTGTTAAGGATTCTCTGGCTCTTAGTGTTCACTGTGCAGCTTCTGTGTCTAATATGGCCCAACGCCTATTTGCTAGAACCCGCCAAGTTGAATCATTGGCTGCTGAAGTGATAAGTCTCAAACAGGAGATTAAAGGGCTCAAAGATGAGAATAAACAGTTGCACAGGCTCGCGCATGACTATGCTACAAACATGAAGAGGAAACTTGACTAGATGCAGGAATCTGATGGTCAGGCTTTACTTGATCATAAAAGGTTTGTGGGTTTGTTCCAAAGGCATTTATTGCCTTCGTCTTCTGGGGTTGTACCGCATAATGAAGCTCCAAATGATCAACCTCCAATGCTTCCTCCTTCTGGGGTTCTGTCCAGTACTGAGGCTCCGGATAACCACCCTCCGGTGCTTTCTCTTTCTGGGGCTCTACCGACTGCTGAGACTTCCCCTAAGCAACCTTTGTGAAGGCTCCCTTTTGTTTGTTTATTTTGACTCATGTATATGTACATATTTGTGGCTTATCGAAAATATTAATAAATAAGCTTTGCTTCATTTCAACATATTGTGTTAAATACACCAAAGCCTTCTTCAGAAAGTTCTTTGAATTTTTTCTTTTGTTGAAACTTGTATTGTTGAAGCTTTGTGAGTGAAGCATGTAGTTTGAGGTAGTGTTCCCTTAATTTCCCGAGTGAGGAAAACTTCTCGGTTGGAGACTTGAAAAATCCAAGTCACTGAGTGGTTGTGAGACTGCCAAGTATCAAGGTGCAGTAGCATATGGTGGGAGTCCCCCAAGTCTGCAGGCGAAGAAAGTTGCCGAATGAGGTGTCTCGCTTGTTACTAATTTGTCAAAGTAACGAATCCTTGTTTCGATGTCACACATTTGTATATGCCTTATCTAAAAATATTTCCAACTTTTGTGTGTTTGATGCTGCATGCTATTGACTAGACAAGATCAAGTGCAATTAGTAGCTTTTCTCTCTTTTTCATCTTTTCTTTGGTGGAATTGCTTTTCGTTTCCACTAATCAGCCTGAGTGGATGCAATATAACATCATTCTCTATAGCTCAGATCGCAAAGTCGTCTTCATGAAAGTTGTTCCTTATCTTGTGAACTACAACATATCCAAATTTGAGATCCATCGGAGTAGTACAACTCCAGAAATTCAGGTATGATGAGTAACTGTTCATCAATTTTCTGTCCCGTCAGACTTGTTGTGAGCTTCTAAACTCCATTTTTTCTTGTTCAGATCAACACACTTTCTTCATCGAAGTTGTTCCTCACCTTGTCAGCTACAACATATCCAAATTTGAGATCCATCGGAGCAGTAAAAATCCAGAAATTCAGGTATGATGAGTGACTGTTCATCATTTTTCTGTCAACCTGTCAGACTTGTTGTGAGCTTCGAAACTCCATTTTCTCTTGTTCAGATCAACATACTTTCTTCATCGAAGTTGTTCCTTATCATCTCTTTCATGACATATCAAAAATTCAGAATGAACTAACGTTTAAATATTTCCAGATCTTCGAAACATCACAGCAGTCTTTAAATCTGCGGGAATCCGACTGTCGTGTTTGGAGCCTCAACACTTTAATTTCCGTCGCTCAAACAGAAACGATTCCTTCTTGAAAGTTGTTCATCTGAACAACAACTATAGGGTGTCCAAAATTCAGCTCCACTGGAGAAGAGCAAAGGTTGCAGAAATTTGATAGATGAAAGGAGGCGGAAGAGGAAGAGAGGGAAAGAGGTTGCTTGGGTTGGATTTCTAGTTAAACTTGGGATTTTGGCTTGTTGTTTGATTTATTATAATATGTTTGGAAACATATACATAATTGCTTGTTTGGTTATGACAGGGATGTTGTGGGTGTAGAACTGATAGACGCATATTTATGCGACTTAGTTAACTAGTTTTCTTGCATTTACGTTATTAGTTCTTAGTTATTTTAGTACTTTAAGCCATTTTCGTGTGTTTGTAGGTCCAAATGGCTAAGGTAGCAAGAAAGTGCATTTTGGTGCATTTTGGAGCAGTTTTGAGCTTGTAATGGATTACATATGATATGAGCAAGATGGATGGACGAATTTGAAGACAAAAGAGGCTAGGAACATGCTAAAAATCTGGTGAAACAAATACAAGTTGCAAGAAGGGATAAATTTCTAGAAGGATTGGCCAAAACTTTACTCAAAACCATGCATACCCCATAAAATTCATCAATGCCGTGGCCTTCCCTTTGTTTTACTTCCACCAGATTTTTTAGTGATGATGCAATGCCTATCTCACTATGACATTTGAGTGGATGATGTAATGCTTAACTCACCATGACATTTGAGTGGATGATGCAATGCTTAACTCACCATGACATGTGAGTGGATGACTCAAAACCTACCCTCACCAACAATTCTCCACCTTGCCATGCCTTACCTACTTCATTCCACCAGATTTTTGCATTAAACATGTCCATCCTCTTCCTATAAATACCATGGCAGCAACCTCATTCAAATCATCCAGAAATTAACCATTCTCCAAGCCTTTCCTTGCCTCTCCTACATATCTAAACCCCTTCCCATCCATTCCTCCAAATAACCAACCCTTCAACATCATTCCAACCTTGTTGTGGCGGCAAGGAGAAGGAGAAAAGTCCTTGGACGCGCTTGCTATCCAACATGGATCGTTGGAACGTTTAGGTGCTTTCTTCCCTTTGTTTTTCAATGGTTAAATTTGTTTATCTTTGTTTTGTAATAATGAGGAACTAAACCCCCCTTGGCTAGGGGGGGATTCAAAACCATGTTTATGCTTGCTATATGATTTGATTACTTCCAATTGCGTTTCTTGAATTGTGAATTCAATTTACTTATTCGTTCGTATAAAAACTAATTTGTGTATGTTGGTTGAGAGTGCACGCTTAATTTTCATGCATGAATTTGACGCTAGAATATAAGGGAGTTTCACCTAATCGTTATGAACTTATATTCACAAGTAGTGAAGGTTGCTAGTCACAATCACGTTAAGTAAATTCTTGGCATAAGTTTCATGCAAATCATAGTAACGAGTGCCTCGTCAATGCTTATGTTTTTCATAGAACTTAATGATTCTTGCTTGTATCTCTATTATGCAATTCATGTAGGGAACTTGTAGGGAATGTTTTGGGTTGTCGTATGCAATCATCCAATCTAATAACTTGTTGAAAAACTGAGAGTTAATTAGTGCAATTCACGGTTAATTTGGGGCGTTGAGTATTCATAACTTATCGAAGAGCAATTGGAAATCATTTTGTATGCAAGCAAGACATGTGTGGAGAAGAACCCCTTAGCTAGCCTTCCATTATCCATTCAACCCAAATTTGTTTAAAATCTATTTTAAGTTTTTAGTTTATTCGTTTTTACTTTCAACTTCACCAAACTCAAATCCCCCTTTTACTTTCTTGTTTTAAAATCTTTTGTTTACATTTTTAACTTTGTTTCTTTTTGTTTTTGAGTTAATTTAGAATAGATTAGCAATCCCTCCTAATCCCCGGCCTAGAACGATACCCTACTTACATCTATACTACAATTGTCAAAAAGAGGGTTAATTTGTGTGTCAAGTAATTTTCGCATCAAGAACAAAACAAATGTTTGTGTTGACCCGTGTTTTTGTACAGGTTCAAGGGAATCTTGGTTTTGTGAACAAAATTTGTTTATTTGTCACAAGGTTTTGTGTTTGGGAAATAGTTTAATAGGTAAGGTTTATTGACTATAGATTTTTGCTTGGGTATATAGCGTGACTAGTTGAAGCTATTTTTAGGATACAAAACTTGAATTAGCTTCGCACTATCTTGACGAAGAGTGTGCGAAGCTTTTATATGTTTTGGTGTTGAAATTTTGTATTGTAGATGAAGCATTGGGGTTGAAGCTTGATAGGTGAAGCTTTAGTGTTGAAGCTTTATAGGTGAAGCTTTGTGTTTGAAGCTTTATAGGTGAAGCTTTAGGGTTGAAGCTTGATAGGTGAAACTTTATAGGTGAAGCTTTAGTGTTGAAGTTTTATAGGTGAAGCTTTGGGGTTGAAGCTTTATAGGTGAAGCTTTTGTTGGCACCATAAATTGATTTTGCTTCACACTATCTTGATGAAGATAGTGCGAAGCTTTTGAGATTGATATTTGTCCTCCATTGATGAAGCTTTTGTTGGCACCATAAATTGATTTTGCTTCACACTATCTTGATGAAGATAGTGCGAAGCTTTTGAGATTGATAGTTGTCCTCCATTGATGAAGCTTTTGTTGGCACCATAAATTGATTTTGCTTCACACTATCTTGATGAAGATAGTGCGAAGCTTTTGAGATTGATATTTGTCATCCATTGATGAAGCTTTTGTTGGCACCATAAATTGATTTTGCTTCACACTATCTTGATGAAGATAGTGCGAAGCTTTTGAGATTGATATGTGTTCTCCATTGATGAAGCTTTTGTTGGCACCATAAATTGATTTTGCTTCACACTATCTTGATGAAGATAGTGCGAAGCTTTTGAGATTGATATTTGTCATCCATTGATGAAGCTTTTGTTGGCACCATAAATTGATTTTGCTTCACACTATCTTGATGAAGATAGTGCGAAGCTTTTGAGATTGATATGTGTCCTCCATTGATGAAGCTACTATGTTCCCCCTTCGGATTTTTTTGGATTTTTTTTTTTTTTTTTTTTTTGAAGAGGGGAACTGAAACATTTGAAATTTGAAACTCCCTAGTGTTAGAAGTTTGAAGATTTTCCATGTGGGGCTTTCTCACGGTTTGAATTTGAATTTTGAATATCAATAGCCATGTTTAACTATATATAAGAAGGATAAGTTTCCATTCTTTACCTTACCTTCATTTGCTCATCTTGTAGTGATTTTTTAAGACATAGTGCTCTTTACTTGAGAGGGATTCTGACATTGCTTTGCTGCACCATCTTCAGGTTGGTAGTCTTCTCCACTAGATCGGATGTTTTCATTCTTGTTGAATTGTTTGAGTGTTCATGTATTCTGTTAAGAACATAAGGAACTGGTTGTGCTTTTCTGCATGCCCTATGAGCTTCCTTATGTTTTGATCCTTCATGTAGTGATAGAGTTTGTTTCTGTTTGTTGTAGATGTCGGAGTCTGGAAGTCTTAGTGATGAGGGCTCCCCTAGCTCTAGCTCTAGGTTTGAGCCTGCCATGTCAGGGTCTTCATGGCCTTTGTTAGAGTCTGGTATGAAAGAAACGTTGGATGATCCTCATAATTGTCAAACCTTAGCCAATATTGGTTCTTCCTCCATGCTAGTGGGTGAGGGGGTTGTTTGTGACGCCATACCCATATTTCGTTCTGATCCTCACAATTGTCAAACCTTAGCCAATATTGGTTCTTCCTCTATGCTAGTGGGTAAGGGGGTTGTTTGTGACGCCATACCCATATTTCGCTCTGAGTTCACAGCGGACCATTTAGAAAATAACTTGTTAGATAGCGAAAAGCAGCTTGAGGCCTTAAGGCGATCATGTAGTATCCCCCGTAGTGTAGGAATACGTTTGGTGCGTTGTGAAGAATTGCCTTCTGAGCCGCCCACGGGTCATGTTATGTTCTATACCCAAACATTAGTGACCTTGGGGGTAAATTTACCTTTGCATCCGTGGTTGCAACGGATGCTGTCTTTTATTGGTTATGCATGAAGAGAATAATAGAGTATATAAAAATGTGAAAGATGTTAACAGTTAGTTAAAGTTACTGTTGTAATAATTTCTTTTACTTTTGGTATCTTTAGTTTTACCACAGTTGATTGTATATATACTCTGTAATATTATTCTTTCAGATTAATGAAAAAGACTTTTCATTTCCTCAATATGGTATCCTCCGCCGGAAGTCTAACGACTTCGATCCTCTAATCATTTTCTCAGTACCCAAACAGATCCCTTCTGCTGTTTTCTTCCCAACCAAACAGATCTCTTCCACTATTTTCTTCCCTGATCCTTTGTATCCATGGCGGCTACTTCTTCTTCTCCGATGCCTGCGCACTCTCCTTCTTCTCAGGATGCTATTCCCTCTCTTTCTTCTACTCAGGTCTCGATCAATCACATCACAATCCAGAACATCGGAAGCATGGTTCAGACGAAGCTGAAACACCACAATTATCTCGTTTGGAAATCTCTCTTTGATCCGATCTTCCGTCGGTACAAGCTTGCTGGATTTGTTGATGGATCTGAACCTGCACCGCCTCAATTACTTTGTGATTCTTCAGGAAATATGATTCCTAATCCTGCCTTCGAGTTATGGTATGAAACTGATTAGAATATCATCATCTGGATTAATTCTACACTCTCTGAGGATTTGCTTCCTTTCACTGTTGGTGTTCAATCTGCTCGGGAATTATGGCAGAATCTTGAACGGAGATTTGGTGGTGTATCGCGATCTCACATTCATCAACTGCGGTCAACTCTTCAATCGATCACTAAAGGCACATCTTCCATCTCTGAGTACTTTCAGCGTCTCAAGGAAGTCACCGATGCTCTTGCGGCTGCTGGCGCCCCCGTTGATGATCATGATCTGCTGATGATCATTCTCAATGGCCTTCCTGATGACTATGATTCATTTGTTGATTCCGTCCAATTTCGTCTTGCTGATACGACTGTTGATGATCTTCATGGTTTCTTGCTTAGCAAAGAACTGGCGCTTGCACGGAAGCAGCATGCCAAAGGCTCATCTACTGAACCTTTTCAGGCTTTTCAAGCATCCTCTAACACCGCTCCTCCTTTGCTCCCTACACCATCTCTTCCCCCTAAACCTCAAGCCTACGCTGCTCAGCATCGTGATCAGCGCAATTCCTTCAACAACACTCGTACTCCGCGACATTACAACACTAATAACAATCGTAATCGATTCAATCGCTCCACCTCCAATTTTCAGAATCGCGGTGGTTCTCGTGGCGGCTCTCGGTTTTTCAATAACTTTAAACCTTCTCCTTGCCAGATCTGTGAAGACCCAGGCCACCAAGCCATTGATTGCAGTCATCGTATGAATCTTAATTTTCAAGGTTGTGTTCCTCCTGCCAAGCTTGCTATGTACGCTAATCCTCCTGGTCATTCCTCTCCTCCATGGCTCCTCGATTCTGAAGCAAGTTCCCACATGACCAATAACATTCAGAATTTGCAGAATCCACAACCATATCATGGCTCTGAGAAGGTTTATATTGGTGATGGCCAAGGTTTGTAAATCCATCACTCTGGCTCTTCTTTACTTCGCACTCCTTCTGCTACGTTTCAATTAAAGAATGTTTTACATGTTCCTCAATTAAAACATGATCTGCTTTCTGCCAATATGTTTTCTGTGGATAATTGGTGTTCTGTGACTCTGAATCCTTTTTACTTTAATGTCAAGGATCTTACTACGGGGAAGATGCTTTTTAGAGGCCCTGTTCACCATGGTCTCTATCCCTTCTCTGCCTTTCCTCCTCATTCCAGCAGATATCTTGCTACTCCTGCAATAAGGACATCACCTCATATTTGGCATCAATGCTTGGGACATCCAACGATCAAGACATTAAGATCTGTTCTTTCTCGGTCTTCCCTGCCTATTACTGCTTCTGTTGATCAGCTCTTCTGTTCCAATTGTATATTAGGCAAGTGTGCTAGGTTGCCATTTCATGCTTCTATTAGTGTCACATCTAGACCATTGGAACTTGTTCATGCTGATGTATGGGGCCCTGCACCATTACTTTCTGTTAGTGGATACAAGTTCTATGTTCTTTTTGTTGATGACTTCACCAAGTATACTTGGTTGTATCCTCTCAAACATAAATCGGATGTCTTTGTTACTTTTGTCCAATTTCAAGCTTTGGTTGAAAATGTTTCTGGCTTCAAGATTGGTACTTTACGCACAGACTCAGGGGGTGAGTTTCTTAGTTCTACTTTTAATAAGCATCTTGCTACTTGTGGTATTCAACATCATCTCAGTTGTCCGCACACTCCCCAGCAACACGGTTGTGCTGAAAGGAAGCACCGGCATATTGTTGAAACTGCCCGAACTTTATTGATTGCTTCTAAAGTGCCTCATCAATTTTGGGTGGAGGCTTTCTTCACTGCCACTTACCTTATTAATAGGTTGCCTCCTCCTTCCAAACCTTCTCCATGGGAACAGTTCTTTCGCAAGCCTCCTGATTACAGTCAGCTCAGAGTCTTTGGTTGCAGTTGCTATCCTTGGTTAAAACCCTATATCACTTCCAAATTGGATGCTAAAAGTAAACCTTGTGTGTTTCTTGGTTACAGTTTGATTCATAAAGGGTATCGCTGTTTAGATCCAATCACCAATCGAGTCTACATATCTCGACATGTATATTTTGATGAGACCTCTTTCCCCTTCCACACATTTACATCCTCTTCCCCTACTCCTTCTCCTACTACTTCCTCTCATTTTTCCCTTGACTTTCCCCACCTATATCCTCCTCCTTCTTCACCGTGTCCTGCTCCTCACCCTGCCACACCCTCTACCCAACCTCTATCTCCCTCTCCTATCTCTGCCTCTCCTTCTCCTGCCCCTCCTTCTCCCATAGCTTCCCCTACCTCTCTCCCTTCCCCTGTTATCTCTGCTCACCCTATGCAAACTCGATCTAAATCCGGCATCTTTAAACCTAAAGCATACACAGCTACTAAACATCCCTTACCCAATCCCTTAGACAGTGCATATGTCCCTTCAACCTATCTTCAAGCCTCTAAGTATCCCCATTGGCGGGCAGCAATGCAAGATGAATTTAATGCTCTGCAACATACAGGAACCTGGCAGCTTGTTCCTCATTCTCCTTCTCAAAACTTAGTCGGCTGTAAGTGGGTTTTTCGCATTAAACGCAAACCTGATGGCTCTGTGGATCGTTATAAGGCCAGATTAGTGGCAAATGGGTATAACCAGCAAGAAGGCATTGATTTTAGTGAGACTTTCTGTCCAGTGGCCAAACCAGTCACCATCCGGATATTACTTACTCTGGCAGCTCAATCTCACTGGTTTTTACATCAATTGGATGTTAGTAATGCATTCTTACATGGTAATCTGAAAGAGAATGTCTTCATGGCTCAACCCTCCGGGTTTATTGATCCCGCTCATCCTCATCATGTGTGTCACTTAAAGAAGTCACTGTATGGTTTGAGACAAGCTCCCCGGGCTTGGTTTGAAAAGCTTCAATCTGCTTTGTTTTCTATTGGCTTCCATGCTTCTCAATCGGATCACAGTTTGTTTATCCTTCACCAACCAGCTTTAGTCCTTGTTCTCGTCTATGTGGATGATATTATTGTGACCGGCCCCTCTTCTATTGCCTGTAACACTGTTGTATCTCAGTTAACTGCTCAGTTTCCTGTCAAAGATCTCGGCGATCTTCATTATTTTCTTGGCTTAGAAGTCCAGCGCTCTCCTGCGGGTGTATTCATTCATCAATCCAAATATATTTTGGACTTGCTCACAAGAACTCACATGGATGGTGCCAAACCTTGCCTTACTCCTCTCGGCTCTGCCAAACTTGATCACACTGGCTCTTTCCTTGAAGATCCTACTGAATATAGGAATATTGTTGGGGCTCTTCAGTATCTTACATGGACTAGGCCTGATCTTTCCTTTGCTGTGAACCTTGTGTGTCAGTTTATGCATTCTCCACGGGTTCCTCATCTCCAAGCTGTCAAACGTATTTTACGCTATCTCAAATGGTCTTTTGGTCTTGGCTTGTGGTTTCCCAAGGTCTCTTCTTCTCTCACCCTTACAGCTTACTCGGATGCAGATTGGGCTGGGTGCTCTTGGGACAGGCGGTCTACTGGCGGTTTCTGTATATTTCTTGGCCCTTCCCTCATTAGCTGGAGTGCTAAGAAGCAACATACAGTTGCTCGGTCCTCCACCGAAGCTGAATACAGATCCTTAGCCCATACTGCTGCTGAAATTACTTGGATTTGCAAATTGTTTGCTGATATTGGTTTTCAATTACCTGTTTTACCTCAGATTTGGTGTGATAACATTTCAGCGATTTCTTTGGCTTCGAATCCGGTCTTCCATGCTTGTACCAAGCATGTTGAAATCGACTACCATTATATTCGGGAGCTTGTTCTTGCTAAGCTTCTCACTGTTCAGTTTGTTTGCAGCCAAGATCAGCTTGCTGACATCCACACTAAATCTCTTCCTCGTCAACGTTTTCTTGATCTGAGGTCCAAGCTTTCCCTCCAATCCTCTCCGTTTAGCTTGAGGGGGTGTGAAGAGAATAATAGAGTATATAAAAATGTGAAAGATGTTAACAGTTAGTTAAAGTTACTGTTGTAATAATTTCTTTTACTTTTGGTATCTTTAGTTTTACCACAGTTGATTGTATATATACTCTGTAATATTATTCTTTCAGATTAATGAAAAAGACTTTTCATTTCCTCAATAATGCACCGGGGCAACTCAACCCTGGTTTCTGGGATACCTTGATCGGGTTTTATATTATATGGATGGAGTGTGGATTAGGTGAACCTTCCTTCCATCAGTGGCGCTACTGTTATAAGATGCGCCCGGTGAAAGCATGTACTGGTTATGATGAATGTGCATGTCGGAGTGAGAGAGAGCGTGTTGTTTTTTATAAGAGAAAGGCGTACTGCACATGGAAGAAACGTTGGTGCTTTCTTTATAATGATTGGGAGCATGCTAAGGGTGTTACGCATGAGCGACGTGTTCCTACTCACTTCCAGACTATAGGTTGTAATGTATCCATTTTCTCATTATTTGCTATTGTTGTGATTTTCTCTTGCTTCTAAGATTTTTCTTCATGCAGTGACACGAGGCACCATCAAACTCTCCGGACAGGAGCTAGCTGATGTAGAGAAAGTGCTGAGGGTGCCTAAAGAAGATAGACACTTGGGTAAGCTACGACCCTTGTTTCGAAAGTACGGTTTCCAGCCCTTAGTTTCCGAGTGCCAGAGACGAGCGAGTAAGTTGTATCCTCACTTGATCCTTGTTCTTCCCTTTTTTTTTTTATATAGATATATAATGTGGTATTCCTTACTTTGATTTTCCTTGTTCAGTGGAGAAGGTGGGCAAGAAAGTGGAGACTAGCACCAAGAAAATGAGAGTGCCCATGTTAGTTCCTTCAGAAGACATCCTGTTTCACAAGGAAGCTCGCAAGCACCGAGTGAGACCAGTCATTAAAACTAAGTCTCGAGAAGAAGTCCTCAAGGTTGCTGCCTCGAAGAGAGCTGAAGCTGAGGCCATTGGATATGCTGCTGCCATAGTTGCCGGGGAAGATAGGCGATTGTTGCCTCCTCTTCCTACTATCAATCCTATCTTTCCTCCAGTTAGGGAGCACATTGGGCAGAAAGGTGATCCTAGTTCTAGCAGCAAGGGTAAAGATAAAGAAGAGGTTGGCAGTGTCCCTTGGAAGGATTTGAAGGTTGCCATGCGGCCAAAGGACTTTGGGTATATCAATAATTGCCTGGCAGGGCGTCGATTCACTTTCGATGAGCTCGGAAAGCCTTTAGCTAAAGATGAATCAGATTGTGACCGGATGTTGAAGCTGTCTTCATATGTGAGTGTTACTTTGTCATTTCCTTGTTTTCTCCTTTTTATTAGCATTATTTTGGTAGCGATGATCGTCTTGTCATGCAGGTCATGACTGAGTATCACGACAGACTGCGAGAGGCTGAGCGGTGCAAGGTGAAACTGAAAGAGAATAAGCAGCTTGTGAATGATGCCAGGAAGACGAGCAAAGCTTTGGCTGAGGCCATTGAAGTCAGGGATCAACATTTTGAGAGTTTGAAGAGGCGGAATGGTGAGAACTTGAGACTCAAAGTACAGTTTGAGGCGACTAAGAAACAGTTGGAGACAACTATGCTCGAGGTTTCCAAGGTTAAAGGGGAGTTGGATAGTGCCTTGGTTGAGGTTTCTGAGCTGAAAAGTAGTATCCCGACTGAGAATGAAGCTGCTGTGAAGGAGTTCTTGGGTTCCCCGGCCTTTCTCCATGTCCTTAGACCTCGCTGTACCCGGGAAGTTCACTTTGAAAAAAAGGAAATGGATGGCTGTCCTTGATCGTTATGATGATGGAAGCGTTCTTCGAAAATACCGTGAAGAAATAGATGAGCATCATCAAAAAGGTGAAACCTTCAACCTTGCCGTTTATTCTAGCAGTGCAGATGAGTCTGGTGATGAGGCTAGTGCTGATAAGCAGAGTCATCAGGGTGATGATGAGTTTGGAAATGCAGAAAATGGCGGTAGGACTCATAGTGATATGATCAGGGGTTCAACCTCAGATGAGGATGACTAGAAGTGCTTTCACTTTCTGCATGTACTCTACCTGCACTAGTTTGTTGTTTGTATGGCATGTGCCATGTTATAAGCCTGAGAGTTTTTTTTTGTTTTGTATGTTTATGAGTGTTTGCATTATCAAGCAAGTGTTTGTATTGTCAAGCTTCAAGTGTTTGCCCTATCATTGATGAATGTTTGACTATGTTTGCATAGATCCTTTGTATAGTCTTGTTGACACATACTTAGATTTGATTTTGTATTGGAAACATTTGCGTTGAAGCTTCAACACTTGAGTGTTTCATTGTTCATAATGTAAAAGAGTTTAGGGCCGAGTTGGCTAAATCACCTCTTTATTGAATTCATACCAAATGGTCTTTGTTACATAGGATGCCGAACGGCTGTAGCTTAACACTTGTACAATGTGAGTCTATTTGTAATAGTACTTCAAGTGGTCAGCATTCCATGGATGGCCAAGGGTCTTGCCGTCGGAGTTTCTGAGCTTGTAGGAGCCAGGGCGGCTGATGCCGACGACCTCGAACGGTCCGTCCCAGTTAGGACCGAGTGTTCCTTCACTCGGGACCCTATCACATAGTAATCTTTTCTTCAGTACCCAGTCTCCCACTTTGAAAGAGCGAGGTTTGACCCTTGAGTCATAGTAGTTGGAAATGCGCTGCTTGTAGGCGACATTCCTCAGGTGAGCCTGATTTCTGTGTTCCTCGACTAGATCCAGGTTGAAGATTAGTTGTTTGTCGTTCTCACTCTGCATGTAATTCTGGATTCGGTATGTTGCTTGCTCAAGCTCAACCGGGACAACTGCTTCTGTACCAAAAGCAAGTGAGAATGGAGTTTCTCCTGTGGAAGTCCGATATGAAGTGCGGTATGACCAAAGAACTTGGGGTACGAATTCTGGCCAACAACCTTTAGCTTTGTCCAAGCTAGTTTTTAGAATGCGCTTGATTATTTTGTTAACGGCCTCGACTTGTCCATTAGACTGGGGATGGGCTGGAGAGGCAAAACATAAGTTGATGTTGAACTTAGAGCAAAACATCTTGAACTTCTTGTTGTCGAACTGCCGCCCATTATCTGTGACTATCGCATTGGGAATGCCGAATCTGCAAAGGATGTTCTTCCATACGAAGTCTTCTATTTTTCCCTCAGTAATGGTTGCCAAGGGTTATACTTCAGCCCACTTTGTGAAGTAGTCAACTGCAACGATTGCATAGCGGACTTTGCCCTTCCCTACAGGCATTGGGCCGATCAAATCAAGTCCCCATTGGGTGAAGGGCTAAGAGCTGATCATAGGAGTGAGCGGCTCGGGAGATGAGTGAGGGATAGTTGCGTAGCGTTGACACTTATCACATGAGCGAGATATTCTGATGGCATCTTGGTGGAGTGTTGGCCAATAGTATCCTTGGCGAAAAGTCTTGTGTGCTAGGGATCGAGACCCAGCATGATCTCCGCAGACTCCTTCATGTATTTCCCGAAGGACAATTTCCGCCTCCGCATGTGTAAGGCATCTTAGGTATGGTAGGGTAAAACCGCGCTTGTAGAGTTGGTCATTAATGATCAAGTAGCGGGCAGACTTGTATCGAATCTGCTTAGCTTGGACTTTGTCATTTGGGAGGGTGCCATGGGCAAGGAATTTATAAATTGGGGTGATCCAACTATCTCCTTGTTGTAAATTGCACACCTCCGCGACCATGGTGCTTGGTGCTACCAACAATTCAACATGAATTTTTCTCCCAATCTTGTCTTCCACTGCCGAGGCGAGGCGAGCCAAAGCGTCTGCATGACTGTTTGCCGCTCGAGGAACTTGGGTGATCTGGTAGTGGAAGTGCTTGAGCAAAAGTCGTGTTTGCGCAAGATATGCTGCCATGGAGCTATCCTTAGCATCAAAGTTGTTCGTGACTTGGTTAACCACTAATTGGGAGTCACTGAAGTTATCAATTTGTTTAACCCCAAGGTGCTTGGCCAGACGTAAGCCTGCTAGAAGGGCTTCGTATTCGGCCTCGTTGTTCGATGCCTTGAATTTGAAACGAATAGCGTATTCTATCGCCACTTTGTCCGGGGTAGTGAGGACTAATCCTGCTCTGCAGCCCTGTTGGTTGGATGAGCCATCAACATACAGACTCCATGCTGGGGTTGTTGATTCTATCTTCTGAGCTTCCGATGGTAATGAAGCTACTGCTTCAGGTGTAGAAGCAATGTCAACAGGATATGTGAAGTCGGCGATGAAATCTGCTACTGCTTGCCCCTTTTCGGCTGGTTTTGGTTGGTAGGAGATGTCAAACTCACCCAATGCTATCGCCCATTTAATCATTCGCCCAGACGTGTCAGGACTCTGGAGTATCTATCGAAGAGGGTGATTGGTAAGCACGATAATGGCGTGTGCTTGGAAATAAGGGCGAAGTTTTCGAGCAGACATGACCAATGCTAGAGCTAATTTCTCAATGTTGGAATATCGTGTCTCCGCATCTTGTAGGGCCTTGCTAGCATAGTAGACGGGCCGTTCGACACCACTGTTCTTTCGAATAAGAACAGAACTGACTGCTGAAGCCGAAACTGATAGATAGATAATGAGAGTGTCACCAACTTCTGGTTTGGAGAGCAGATGGGCTTTACTCATGTACTCTTTGAGGTTCCTGAATGCCTTGGCACATTCTTCCGTCCATGTAATGTATTTCTTATTTCTCTTGAGTGCTTTGAAGAAAGAAGCACATCTGTCTGTGGCCTTAGAGATGAATCTGGTTAAGGCTGCCACCTTGCCAGTAAGGCTTTGGATGTCTTTTGAAGTTACTGGCTCTTTCATGTCGAGGATTGCTTTGATCTTTTCGGGGTTAGCTTCAATGCCTCGTTGGCTAATCATGAAGCCTAAGAATTTGCTAGAGCCCACGCCGAAGGCACATTTGTTAGGGTTCAACCTCATTCGATACCTCTTTAGAATGGTGAAAGTTTCAGATAGGTTGGTGATGTGTTGGTCAGCATGTTTGCTCTTGACTAACATATCATCAACGTAAACTTCCATGCTCTTCCCAATCTATTCGGCGAACATTGAATTGACTAGTCTCTGATAAGTTGCTCCTGCATTCTTTAGGCCGAAAGGCATGACTTTGTAGCAATATAGTCCCCTGTCAGTAGTGAAGGCTGTGTGTTCTTGGTCTGAGGGGTTCATGAGGATTTGGTTGTATCCTGAATAAGCGTTCATGAAGCTCAAGAGCTCACACCCTGCCGTAGAGTCTATAAGTCTATCAATGAGAGGAAGGGGGAAACTATCCTTCGGGCATCCTTTGTTTAGGTCGGTGTAGTCGACACACATTTTCCACAAGACCTTTTGAAGCAGGAGACTTTCCTTGGTCGGATTTTTCTTAACAAGGACAACATTTGCTACCCATGTTGGGTAATTGACTTCACGGATGAAGCCTATGTCCTTGAGTTTTTCAACTTCTGCTTTCATCGCCTCGTATCGTTCAACATCATAAGATCTTCGCTTCTGTTTTACTGGTTTGGTCTTGGGATCAATACTCAAGTGGTGACAGATGATATCGGGAGAGATGCCCGGCATATCTTTATATGACCAAGCGAAGACCTCGGCGTTCTCTTGCAAAAAAGAGATCAGCGACAACCGAAGGGGTGGTGACAAAGTGGTGCCAATCTTCACCATGCGATTTGGATGGTCTTTGGAGATAGAGACATTCTCTAACTCTTCAGCGGGTTGTGCTTGCTGGGTGAATGAGTCATCTCGAGGGTCGTCGGGTTGACTGTTGCCATCATGAAGATCCGAGTTGGCTTCATCTGGACTGGTCTTTACTACCTGGTTATGTATAGAGAGGGTCTCCTTGGGGACAGGCAGGTGTTGTTGCTTAACTGAAGTGTTGTAACATGATCGAGCACTAAGTTGATCTCCCCTGATGTATCCATTGCCGAAAGGGGTTGGAAACTTCATCAACAACATATGTGTGGATACCATGGCCTTGAGATCATTGATGCATGTGCGCCCAAAGATGACATTGTATGCCGTCGGGCAATTGACCACTAGGAAGTTAGTGGTAATAGTAGCTGTGTAGGGGCCTGTACCAATGGTGAAGGGTAAGTGTATACTCCCTAAAGGTTGCACGATATCGCCAGAGAAGCTTATCAGAGGAGAAATCGAGCGATCGAGCAAGTGTTCAGCTACATTAAGTGCCTTGAAAGCTTCAGCAAACATGATATTGACTGAAGCACCTGTGTCTATCAGGATTCGTTCCACATCAAAATTTGCTATGTGAGCCTCCACGATCAGCGGGTCGTTGTGAGGGTATATGATACCTCTTTCTTCCTCAGGGTAGAAACATATTGGATCCCAGTTAGGCTTTTGATACTTGCCTCCCCTGATGTCTTCCACGTGAAACACTTGATGGCCAGGTCTCAAAGTTCATTCACTGTTTTTCATGGCCCTATTGGAAGATTCAGACATATGTGTGCCGCCGCTTATAGAATATATCACATTCACCTAGCGTTGGTTACGGTTATCCCTTGGAGGGTGAAGGAGGAACTGATCAATTTTTCCTTCACGTGCCAAAGCTTCAATATGATCACGGAGGATGACGCACTTCTCGCCATCATGGCCATTATACTTGTGGTAGCAGCAAAACATGCCCGTGTTTTTCGTGGACTTGTAATCTGGCTGTCTTGGCTTTGGCTTTGGTATCAAATGAGCTATACTGGGGTAGATGGCCGCACATGTAGCGTTCAAAGGTGTGTATGTCTCATACCTCGGGGGAAGGCCTGTCTTGACACGTGATTGGCCCACTGCATTGACTGCTTGGGGACGGGCGTTATTGTGACGATATCCTGAGTTATCGCGATAGTGCCCCTTATTCTTTTTATTAAAATGAGATTTGTGAGGATGAAAATCTTTCCTTTTGCCCTGGGATTGATATGTCTGCTGACTTGGCGAAGCATTAAATGAGGCAGGGGGGTGTGCTGCTACTGTTTGGAAGGTTGAGGTCTTCTCATTTGGTTGGATCTGGCTTCCACTCCCTACTTGCTGATAAGGGGTGACTGTAGGGGGTTTCCCTTGATATGTCATTGCCTCGGCGGAGGCATGGTTGTAAGCTTGTGCCATCACCTCAGAGTAAGTCTTCCAAGTGTTGGCATTGATCATGTACTTGAGGAAACAGTCACGTAAGCCTGCCGTGAAGGCCTTGAGGGCGGTCTTGTCATCTGCCTCAGTGCAACGAGAATACTCATGGCTGAAGCGGCCAGCATACTTTCGTAACGACTCGTCTGGCTTCTGGCGAATAGTGTACAAGTCATCTGCGGAATGCAAGCGATCGGTCTGGAAGATGTGTTGAGAGACAAACAGCTTCCTCAACTCTTCAAATGAGTCTACTGTCTCATGCGGAAGACGGCAATACCAGTTTAAAGCTCCGCCAGAGAGGGTGGAGGGGAAGAGAAGGCACCGTTCTTCGTCGGTGTGTCTCCGATATACCATGGTGGACTCAAAGAGGTTAAGGTGTTCAATCGGGTCTTCCTTTCCAGTATAGAGTTGTAAGCCAAGCTTCTGCTTTGTCTTTGGTTGGAAGAGGGTGTTGAGGATCCTTCTTGTGAGGGGCCCAGGCCTGGGTTGGTTCCAGTCAGGTATCTCGGCTTGACGTTCAGCCTTCAACTTGTTTACTTCCTCCAGGAGCTGTAGGACAAGGGGGTCCTGAGTGGAGTCGTGCACCACTGAAGGTTTCTTCCGTAAGTCCCCATCGCCTCTTGTAAGTAGGAAAGTTTGATCAAGATAGCGTGATTTTTCTTTGGACTCATCACACTGACTCCTAGAGTGAGTATGTCGGAACATTTCCGAGTCCCCTGTACCTTCATGTTCTTCTGGGACTTGTTGCCCATTCCCTAGATTAACTGCTGGCCTGGGTCGTGGGAGAGGACCGAGTCTTTCAGAAACTCTTGGGTCATTGATCTTCGAGCTTATGTGGATGGGATTCTCTCGACGTTGCTTTAGGAAGTCTCGACAATCGCGATAGACTGCTTTTGATCCTTCCACTCCTTCTGTGAGGATGTGCTTTCCTCTACTCCTTCTGCTTCGGGTTGAAGCAGCTGGGTTGAGAGAAGTCTCATGTTGATTATCACATTGATGTGTAGCTCGATCCTTATCAGGGATGTCCATGTTGGATATCGGTGACCCTCCGTGTTGGGGGGCATTCAGATGATTGTTGACCTCAGCAGGGGCGACGAGCTTGTGTGCTTGAGCATGCCTAGCCTCATGAAGCATCTCAAAAAGTTTTTCATACTGCTCCTGGAGAACCTCGTTCCTCATCACTATCTTGTTGTTCTGAGCTTCTAACTCATCGACTTTAGCTTGAAGAGTAACTCTATTTCCTTCCTGCTTTTGTTGCTTCATACTAGGTCCAATGGGGGTGTCATTCTGTGTGCTATAGCTTCTTTCGCTCCCCATGTCGGAGAGAGATGCTTGGCCAAAAGAGAGTGTACGAGCAGTGGAAACCAGCTTGATAAAGCTGAAGAGAGTGGGAATAAGTGTCGTTTCCCACAGACGGCGCCAAATGTTGATGCACAAAATCAGCGAGGACTTTGGTACAACAGAAAGTGTCAGGTTTGTGACCTTCGCTTGGTTGCTTCGATCACTAGTGAAGATAAGTACGTAAATAAATAGAGACAGGGAAGCAAACACAAGATGTACGTGGTTCACCCAGATCGGCTACGTCCACGGAGTAGAGGAGTTCTCATTAATTGTGAAGGGTTTACACAAATACATAGGTTCAAGCTCTCATTTTGTGAGTTCTAGTGAATAGTTTAGTACAAAATGACATTAGAGATTATTGTGGGAGAATGATCCCTATTTATAGAGGAGAGTTTCTAGTTTTGTTCTAACATTGACACGTGTCGTGTTGTGATTGGCTTCTGATGTCGACACATGTCGCATTGTGATTGGCCTCCTGGTTGAAGGGAAGCTCTTCTGGGTCCTTGACGGTATAACGTTGACCGGTGCTCAGTAGTTTCGGGATTGGTCAAGTATGGTACAAACAAATTTCAAACTGGGTTTGATGTGATCTGGAATTGGCATTTGATTTGCGTTGTAATTGTTTGAATGATCTGCACATGTGGAATGAATTTTGGGGAGAGAGGAAGAGAATGTAGAAAAAGAAAAAGAGACTAAATAATAAAATATTAATATATATTAGATTAAATAATATAATATTAAAATTTGTTATTATCTTGCTTCCAAGGTCTAAAATATCGATATTATCCCGATATTTCCATCGAAATTTCCGTGTTTTTTGAGTACTGATATTTCCGATATCATCGATATTTTAGACCTTGATAGGAACTCTATGTGGTACTAAGTCACTCATGTATCTTACCATGCAATGTATGAAGTGTAAAATATTGTACTAATTCATTATATATAAATGATTATGGTGTGTTTAAACTTCTTTCATTAATTACTACATATTTTATACACTCACAATGTTTGCCAGCTCGCTATATAATCAACTTAAATCAGTTAAATTCATCATGCAATGCATTTTCTTCCAATTTTTTTGTGATAAACTAATAGATAATTGACTAAATAAACATCCTGCAAAGTTTCAATAAAATTTTCCAAGTTTTTATTACAATTTCCGTGGTTTTTATTCAATTTTTATCGATATCGATAATATCCCAATATTTCTATCGAAATTTCCGTGTTTTTGGACTACCGATATTTCCGATATCATCGATATTTTATACCTTGTCTGCTTCTTAGTCTGACATTGCACCAAACGCTTCACTAAGCTAGTCCAGCTTAGTCTAGTCTAAGCCAGTCCAACTTTGTCCCTGAAGCTAGTCTAGTCCGAGACAATCCAGTAACAAACGCACCCTAAACCCATAAAACCCAAGCCCCTAAACCCTAAACACCAAAACCCAAAACCCTTAAAAAACCCTAAAACCCTAAACCTACCCTAAATCCTAAAATAACCCTAAACCCTAAAACCTTAAACCCTAAAACTCTAAACCCTAAACCCTTAAAACTCAAAAACCCTAACCCAAGGTTGTGCCATCACGGATAGGATTGCAAAGCAAATTGTGTATAATAAAGAGAAATTTAGTACCGATCATAAACGAAAATAAAAAAGATTAACCATTGAACTCTTGTTCTTGATCTCCCTTCCTATTGGTTTTGATCCAGGCTAAGGATAGAATTATAAAAGACACGTGATTCATGTAGTGAAGGATACGTCTATTGACCGGTAAGTATGTACAGAAAACGAGGGTAAGTGTTATTTACACAATGTCGCTAAATTTGTGAAATAACATTGTATAGTACATGCTCCATTTTCCATAATCTAATTAAATGTGCATTTTCCAATTCAAACACATCCGACAATGGGTGAAAGATGATTGGTTAGTCTTTCCAAAATGTAACGTATCGTTGCATTTAATTCACGTTAAATAAGTGTGATTTATTCTCTTTATTAAACAAATTTCGAAATTCGGATTCACATCTAAAAGTAATCATTGTGTGTTGAAATATTTGGTACTGTCAATTCGTACATTGGCAGGCGAATCGAGTGCATCAATGGTGCGGCCCCAACAATCAGTCAGGAAGTGAAAGACAAACTCCTGGGAGTCCATTGTGGTGTTTTTAGCCACGTAAATCTGGCAGCCTGACAATGTTAGTGTCATTCGTGGCAAGTTAAGAGAAATATGTTAATAATATCATCCGATAAATTAACGAAAACAACAAACATAACAAAAAGGATGAACCTTAATCTGAGATACTTTAACAAATTAACAACCTGTTTGTCTTCTCTATAAATATTGTGTACAAATAAAACTCCAGTAATTCAGCATAACCCAATGTACCATTGAAGGAGTTTTGTACAAGTGAACCAAAGTGGATTCGTCTTCAATCCAACAGACAGTCCCTTCAGTTGGGCCACATCTGATGAAGTGCAACGGAAGTTCACTGCTTGGAGAAGAAGAACTCAACTGACATATGCTTCAGGATTTGACTGGCAAATTACAATTGAAGATGAGCAGAAAAATAGGCTTGCTGAGAAATGGTAGACAAATGGGCCTTATCTTGCCTCAATTCTCGAATCTAAGTACAGGTTGAAAAACAGAGTAAGGATAATGAACATAAAATAATAGCAAATTGACTAATAAACTGGCTACAAACATATGCAAAAGGTAAAAACGAATCTGTCCAAAAAAACGAGAGAAAACATTAAATCTCGTATAGAAAGCAAACTTTAACTCAAATCGGAGCGTCTATAGGAGCCGTTTAGCATCCAACGGCTACGATTACATGGAGTCTCAGGCTAGCCCCAACGTCTAAATTTCTTCCCAACGGTCAAAAATCTCAAAATACAGAGAAAATCAATATCCTCTCTCTCTCTCTCTCTCTCTCTCTCTCTCTCTTTCACATCCAAGAATCGCAAATCAGCAGTTAACAGTACAAGAACCCATCATCTAATCTTCCATATCCTCCTAAAATCGTTCGAACCCAGTGAGCGAAAATGAGTGTTGTTGAATACCCAGACGCCATTAACGCACCAGACCTTCAGGTTTGGAACAACGCCGCCTTCGACAACGAAGACTCCGAAGGCGGCTCCTCCTTCGTAAAAGCTTCCTGGTCCGAGCTACTGCAACCCCTTTCGCTGAATCGTTCTTCCGAGTCATTTGATTCGGGTTGCAGCAAAGAGAACCTGAGCCCAGAGATTCTGAAAACCCCTGTCCGTGTCAAATCTTTGGTGCCCTTCAAGCCGCTGAACACAAATACGAATCTTGAGCCCATCTCGGTGGTCGCGAAGAAGAAGGGTATTGGGGAGGTTGAAGAAAGAGAAGAGAAAGTTCGAGATGAGGGAAAGATCGATGCTGAAATTGAAGAGATTGAGAAGGAGATTAGTCGATTGAATTCGAGGCTCGAAGCGCTTAAACTCGAAAAGGCTGAGAGAAACGAGAAGGCGGTAGAGAAGCGAGGAAGGGTTGTGGCGGCGAAGTTCATGGAGCCGAAACAGAGTGTGAATAATTTGGACGGGTTGAAAAAGATTGAGTCTTTGATGATGAGTGTGAGGCCAAAGGTTAATCGGAGAGGAATGAGTTTGGGGCCCTCTGAGATTATAGCTGGAGCAGGATTTCAGAGGCCGAGTAAGCTCGAGATCACCCCTGTTCAGGCAACGCAGAGTCGCCGGAAATCTTGCTTTTGGAAACTTCAGGACATTGATGAATTGAGGGCTACAAAAGAGCGGGGCAAGAGTTTGAGCCCGAAATCACGGAAAACTGTGTCCAAGGTTCAAGCTCCTAAACAGGCTGCGACTACTGTTGGAGGGTCTAAGAGACCTGTGAAGAAGGAAGACAAGGTTCTTGCATCAATTGAACCCAAGAAGCTTTTTAAAGACAGAGCCGAGAAGTCTGCGCCCGCCAAGAAAACACCATTCAAGCCTGGGAGGGTTGTGCCTAGCAGGTACAATCAGATAGGGAATTCGGCAGTGAGTGATGGCCGGAAGCGATCTTGGCCCGAGGATGACAAGGATGACAGCAAGAGGTGTGACAAGAGGCGGGTATCCTTGGCAGGGAAGCCGCGTGGCATTGGCCGTGAAATGTCCAGGAGTCAAGGACCGGAGTGCCGGGTGAAGAAGAGGTGGGAGATTCCAAGTGAGGTAGTGGTGTACCAAGGTGCGGCGGAGGATGGTAAGTCACCTTCAGTTGTTGCTGAGGTAGGAGATGTGCTTCCAAAAATTAAGACTGTCCGATGTGGTATTGATACTCCGAGGGGTTCGGGGCCAGCCAAAAGGGTTGCTGAATTGGTTGGGATGAAATCCTACTTTAGCACCAATGGGGAGGTTTGCCAGGGATTGAATTTTGCAGAAGCGGATGCTGAGGAAGAATAAGTGGAATCGCCGAGGAACTTCACCTCCACTGAAATTTTTAATTTTTGTTCTGAAATTTAGCTTGATTTTCGATTAGCCATAACTCTTGTTATGGAGTAACTATGCATTTTGTATTGTTTAATCGGGTTTGTAAGTCTGGTTTCTCTGCTATGCAATAATGGATGAAGCTACTTTTCTTGCTTCCTAGCAAGATGAGTTTGTTTCAGCCTTTACAATCTGAATTATCAGTCTGCTAATAAAACAGTTTCACTCAAAGAAAAATGTCGAATTTGATCATGTTTGATACAAATCTTTCGAAAATGGGCAAAGAAATTTATTTAATAGATACGATACCAATTGGCAATAGGAAGAGACACCTTCAAATCGAAAACCGAATAGTAACTCCTGCTTCTAACTACTTACAACGGTTTATTTCGTTTGAAATCCATAGGACCAGCAATTTGAACCTAATCAGTCTGCTAAAAACAACAATTTTGCTCGAAGAAAACTGTCGATATTTGAGTCATGTTTGATACAGATCATTTCGAAAACGAGCAAGGAAAGTGGACGGCAAATTCAAAGCACTATACTACACCAAACCATATCCCCAACTTCTAACTGCTTACAATCGTTTGTCGTTTGAAATCCATAGGACCAGCAAGCTCCAAACTACACGAATCCATCTCCTCTGTTAAACTCAATGCCAAGTCCACCTTCCCCATCTTCTTCAGGTTCGTGATCAGCGATCAATAAACATACAGGGAAGTTCGAATCTCCCTCACCTTCATCTCATCGAAGAATCGGCATATACAGTATGGACTGGCATGGTTTCATGAAGTAATTATAGACCTCCCCCACTGCCAATGTATGCAATGCAAGTGAGAAGAAATTAAAGTACAGAGAGTATAAAATGCCAAAGATGTTCCATGTACCGTAAAATACAATCGGCAAAGAGAAATCGACAAAATCCTTCCAAAACAAAGCTAAACAGAAACTATGCAAGCTCGTATAAAGATGTATGTTAAAATAACAGAAATTCTCTGTACATGATATCTGTTCTTTATTAAAAAAACAGACGCGCATCAATATTTTTAAAAATGTATTGATATTGGCAGTCTATTATTTTCTTTAATTAAAGAACGGACGTCATTTTCACGGACGGGCATGGTACTGAAAGTCACAACAAGAATCTTGGACAAAGAGTAACGTTGATGAAAAAGCCTAGACGCTGTCTCAAAGAAAGAATGTCCCCCATTGCGAAACCCAAATTTTTCTGTTTCTGATTCTTTACGGGAAGAAAAGGTTTAGAAAGTTACAATGGCAGAATATATTTTTCTTTAATTTAGAAATACGAAAACTGGGGAGCGACAGATTCTAATGGCCGGGGTATGCGAGGGTTCGAGGTCTAAAGGTTAATCGGACACACTGCTTTTCTGGGTCCGAGATTGACTTGTCAAACCGGAGAGTTAGGAATGGTAAAGTTAAAAGTGAATAGTATCATGAATGTTTTATTAAAATATTTTATAATAAAAAAATCAAAAGAAAACCACCTCACCACTTAGGAGCTTTTTCGGTATGCATATAACACGGGACAATAATCATATGTAATTATATAATTAAAAAAACCCTTGAAAAAAAAACCTTCTCGCTACTTAATAATAATAAGTATCGTACTGCCTAGAGTTGAAGAATCTCTCCACATAAAGGAAGTCAGCTACTAACCAATTTTTTTAAGGGAATTTTAACGAAAAGCTCCAAGTACTGTTCACTTTAATGAAAAACTACATTTTTACACTAAAAAATAAATCTTGGTACTATTCACTTTACCCTTTATTTTGTTTTTATTATTAAAACTCAAAGTTTCCAAACACTTTTCATTAGTTTTCTTTTTTTTTTAAATCATTAACTGTAATTTAGGTTTTTTGTTTCAAATAAAATTAAAATATACAAAAATAATAAAGATTATGCTAAAAAAGGAGCAAATTGCAACAAGCGTTCTCGTGGCATTCATTCGGTCAGTCAGTCATTTACATTCCACAACCATTTCGCGATTTGTCATTAAAGCATCTCCAGAGGTGGTAACATTTGGATAGCAAAAGCTAGATTAGCTATGCTGCTTTTTTTCCAAGAAAGTAACAACCTGATTAGCAAATTAAAGAATTAGCAACTCCAACGGGATCCTCTTTGGATCCTTTTGGTGAGAATATTGAAAATCTGTGAGTTATGTCTGTTCATCATTCATCGTATAATTAGTTTTTGTCAAGTACTGTTTATGTTTATTTTTAAATAAAAATATTTAAAATAATTTTTTACAATACGATGTATGACGAACATACACAATTCATGAATTCTCGAAATCCTTACAAAAAAAGATCCGTCGAGGATCCGGACTCTTAGCAACTTTGTATATTTACAAGTTCCAGTTATCAACTTTTCCAAGTTAGCAACTTTTAAAGAAATATTTTGCTTACCCTTGGAAATGCTCTTATATACTAATCAAATATGTATCGTGTGAGTCTGTGACATTGTGTTGATATTGTACGTGCCATAAAAGAATCAAATTATATACCCGAAAATTCTCATTCAATATAATGTATAGAACAACATATTACTGCAGTAAGTTCGACATATCGCACATTCAGAAGAATTGATAAAACAACCAATCTACTGCAGAAACGGCGACATTCGCACATTCAGAAGGATTTGATACAACAACATATTTACCACAGTACGTTTGACATTTCGCACATTCAGAAGAATGTACAAAAGAACATATTTACTGCAGTAAGTTTCGACATTTTGACAGTAAACGAATCACATAAGCAAATGCAAACACTCATCATGGCACAACAATGAACCTAGCTAATAAGAATAACAATTTACATGTGCCAGAAATGCGCTTTGCCCTCTTCAAATACGGCTTGAATCTCTCCCGAAAATGAATCTCCTGGTCCAGTCCGATACCACAAGAACCCTAGTTCGCCAGCTCACTTGCTTGCTGAATAACGAAACCATCGTATTAAATCAGATTCAATTGTGTGCGTATTGTATTACAACTTACAACAAGTAAGCAGATGTGGAATACCTTGCATATACAGAATACCAGAGCCATTGTGTGCTATGACCCATGGAAACCCAGTCTCCGGGTAGCTCCGCTGCTGCTTGCTCTCCCCCCAACGGAGCAAATTGCCCGAAATGCTTGTACCTAGTGATTCACAGGTTACCGTTAACACATTGGTTAGAAAAATAAAAAGAAAGCAAATGAGATATATAGTATGAACTTGATATTGTACATTGTGTCAAATGAAGAATCGTCAGAAATTTAGCATGAAAATAAGAAGGCATTTATGGAAGTTCTTGAAACTTTCATTGCCATTTTCAAATCATGAACAGAAGCTGCCATTTCATGTACTAAACATTAGGGGATGACAATTTTTGTGAAGCTATATGTGAACGAGTGATAGCACAATTTGGTTTCCACTAAATGCCATTAAGGCGAATATTTGTGTTGTTTTCCAGGTGAATCTTTGAAGTATATGGTTGAAAGACAAGTAGAAGTCAAAAAATCATATAACGTGAATAGGTTATATGACATGCAGTAATAAATGGCACGAGTGAGCACATACCGAAAGGGAAGAAACTCATGTTGCCCAGAACTTTTAAAACGCCTCGGACCTTCAGGATGCTCTTTGCAGTGCTCTCTCCGGTTAAAGCAACTAGAAAGATATGTTCCCTGTTGCGCAGCAACCTGAATGCCAAAAGAGTGTACAAATTGAGGTCCCTTTCTTATATTTGGTCGACCTGAAATCATACGTCACAACCAAGAAAGAAGTTTACTCCAACCATAAGATTAAAGACATATACCTGAGCAGTTGCAGGCAGACTCTTCATCTGTGAATCCACTTGAGAAAGGGCTAATTTAAATTCTTCCACGGTCACTTCCTTCTTATCACTACCATCGAGATCTTTCCATAGGTCTGTCACATCCTGCAGATGCCTGCTCTTTAAATAGAGTTCCACTTGGGGGTACCTTATGATGATGTCGTCAACTACATCTCGAAATTCATCAACTGTTAAGGTACCAGAGTTATCTTTGTCCGCAGCTTTAAATATGGTGAAGATATCTTCCTGAAGATGACAAGATAGTGATTAAGTATAAGTAAACAATAACACGTATAAAATAGCTTCAACTATAAGTTTAAAAAGGTTGAACACACTCTGCATACCATGATTTTACGTTGACTAATTGAAGCACAATCACCAATGGCATACACATCTTCACATCCCTTTACACGCAGCCATTCGTCAGTTACTAGAACACGTTTATCAGCCTGCACATTGAGCAGAAGATAAATTATGACTGAATAACCATGTCGCCCATAGAACAGTTGATTATACTGTAAATTCTGTATTTCTCGGTTGTGTATGTGCATAAAATTTATGAAACAAACCTGCCCAATTTGTTGCATAAAGTCCCTCACAACTGGACGAGTCCCAATACCAGTAGACCACACAACCAACCCATGTGGTATAGAGCAAACCTCTCCCTTCGATTTCACCTTCATCGTGATTTCCTTATCAGAAACACTGACAACCCGACATCCTGTTTGAACATCGATACCATCTCTAGTAAACTTCTTCTCGGCAAAAGTACTAATTCTGTCGTCAAACCTACAGTGTGAGGATATGAATTCTAGTTAGTTCTCTGAATGAACTTGCTATTTGCTCTTAGGTATAATAAAAGTTCATGATTAAATCGGGTTTATTATCAAAACGGTTCCAAAAAACAATCAATAATCTAAAACATGAGTGCATCCTTCTTACATGTTCAAGATGTGATCTCCAGATTGGATAACTGTTATTTTCACAAGATCCTTAACCATAGGATATAACTTGACTAAATCTTCTTGGAAATAATCATGCAGCTCTGCAGCAAATTCCACACCAGTAGGACCTCCTCCAACAATTACAAAATGAAGATTTCTCCTCCGCTCTTCTTCACTTAGACCTGGAAGTACAGCCATTTCAAAGCAATCTATCACACTCATACGTATCTTTTGAGCATCTTCCACTTCCTGCATGAGAAGCCAAATATGTTTCGTTAGAAAAAATTCATATCAGCACCTTATGAAAGAAGTGTAAAAGCAATACAGTTTTGCTGAAAAAGTTCAATAAACCGGACTTGCCTTCAGAAAATGACAGTTCTCCTTGACACCAGGGGTGTTAAAAGTGTTCACTTGTGCTCCTAAAGCTATGACCAAGTAGTCATATTCAAGGGAAAATTCCTTATTTCCCACCAAGTTTTGGTCAAAATTAGCCCGCAAGGAAACACTTTTATTTGCTGCATCAATCTTGACGCATTCTGCTTCCCAAAATTTGATCTCTCCATTTCTCTGCCATGAAATAAAAGTAAGGCACCCACGACTTGTATATCAAGTAAATGATGTTTAAGAAAGAAAAGAACAGTGCGATAATGCATGTCTCAATTTGAGACGAATCTCCATTAATTTTTCATATGAATTGGAAACCTTGAATTTGTCATTTACCTTTTTTATGATATTTCGAACGGGTTCTACTATGCTTCGTGCTTCAACCGTCCCACACGTGACACTCGGTAACAAGGGAGTAAACGCAAAATAATTTCGGGGTGAAACAACCTGAACATCATAAGCTGAAGCATCCAGGTACTTAAGGAAACTAGTACCAGCCCATCCTGTCCCAAGCACCACCACTCTCTTTTTCCTAGGCTCGTTTTGATTAGGATCAACAATAGGAGAGCCAACGTTGGACTGTGATTCTGCATACGCCAGGAGACCTCCGCTACTGCAATAGTCCAAACGGAAACCAAAACAGAAAAAATATGATCGACAATGAGGTTAAGCGAACGAAGTTTTCTTCTTTTTTTTATGAATTGTGCATTTTGTGTACATTTGCTTGTCTCTAAACATGTGGATGGATGTCAAATTGGCAAAAACAAAACATTGTGAACTACTAAAAAAGGTTACGATTCAAACAAAACAAAAAGGTAAAAAGACATGCTTTAATAAAGTATTATAAATCTTCAACATAACCCTTTTAGTAGTAGATCTATGTCAAGTTACTTGGAATATGTAAAGTAATTGTTAATCTACAAGCTAATCAAGCAAAAGGCTAACTTAAGGGGTGAGGATTCTTTTCCACAGTGAAAGATCACATGAAAAGAATTAACAACCTTAAAAGGCATGTTTGGTTGCTCAGAACACAGAGAGAAAATTAAATAAATTCAGCATAGCTAAGAATCCAAAACAAACATTTGCAGTCTATTTTCTCAGTAACCAAACAAAATCTAGTGTCTGGTGGCTGAGAAACTGAGATTCAAAGAAAAGTTTAGATTCAGAGTTAATGAGCTGACATTTTGCTTAAACTAGAGAAAAAAAAACTGACACTTCGTTGAAATATAACCAAAACTAAAAAAGAATGTGTCTTTATATGCTATGATAGAAAATATTCAACCCAACTCATTTTCTGGTCATGCATTTTCTCAGAAGCCAAACAGATCGAAAAGAAAATAACATGGTAGGCAAGAAAATTGCGAACCTGATAGTACAGAGCACCAGAAGCTTGGAGGCAGCAGGGTGGCCATTGAAAGCTCTTGAAGCTCTGGTGAAGAAGGACAAGATCGTCATTTGGGGTTGACCAGAATCCAGAGGCTGATCAAGTGAGAAGAGACAGGTCCTCAAATCGCTCAACAAGAGCAGGGAGTGAGTTGCGGAGCAACTGTATTATTCATTAATTGACTAAAATAAAATAAAATTAGTCATTATCTAATGGACGCGTGGCACTTGCTAACTTGAGTTATTTTGTTGGATGAGGAAACTGAGTTGGTCCCACTCCTCTCCATCGGACAGTCGACATGTAGCCTGTAGGTAGGCTGCACCCTACAGTATTGCCGATGTGTGATCCAATTATTTTGCGGTTTATCCTGAGTCATCTGTTCATCATTTACGTTTGAAATCAACGAATGTCTTCTTTCACGTTTGATTGTGATTGGATGCAACACATGAAGAACGACGTGATATCAGGGAAATGTTTTAATTTGGACGAGAGTGTCTGTCCTGCCGTACCTTTCTATTTTGTGTGGTCATAGTTAAGCCACGTCAACATTTTATATTGTTTTTTTATAGAAATAATAAACAAAAATAAATAGTAATATAAAATGTTGACGTGGCTCAACTGTGACTACACAAACAGGAGGACACCGAAAGTGAGAGAGCAGACAATCCTTGTCCTTTTAATTTTAATAGTTTAAGTATTACGTAGTGTTATCAATTATCGTCATTGCTCTATATTACGCATGATGTTCAAAAATTCAATTCCTATCGTACTTATACATGTAATGTTATAAAAAAATGACAAAACACTGACACACAACAATTAACCTGATGATCCTGTCCCACACAATAATTTTAAAAAAATTAGGGAATAAAGCAAGCAATGGCCAATGGGCAATGAACAAGACTACCTACCACTGACACAATCATGATCTATCCAACGCTTACTAAGCCACCTTATCTTCTCTCTTTTGATTGAAACAAGAACTACCTACCAAAACAACAAGATGTTCTCTTTTGCATTGGGTGCGTAGGTTTAGTGGCGTCACCTACCAATGAACGCTGTTTGCGATTTTAAAAAGTAAAACCTATATTCAATAAAAATCGGCACGTGACACATTTAGTTGGATAAGATAAGGCTATCTCTCCAAAACAACAAACATAAGTACCCTGCCTCCATTTTACATCAAAATGGGTAAACTTCACAATTGTAGGGACCCCATATACAAGGGAAACCAAATAAGGCAGAAAAAAAGTTAACATGAAACGATGCTACCTGCCTTACCTACAACATTCTTACTTAGCGATTTAAGCCATGAGATAAGAACTTGAATTTTAGAATTATAAAAACTAAATTGTTACTAGCAGTTGAGCTATTCATATCGTGAATCGATACGAATATTTGATGACTGAAAGAACAAAAGAAGAGAAAAAGAATATGAGTTTACAAGTTGCTCAAAGCCAATCTAGAAAATTTGTAAGAGAATCAACAATCAAATTAGGAATGCCAAACAGTTTTCTTTTTATTTCCCCTTTCGTTTTTCACGTCAATGCTTTATTCTCACAAAAGAAAACAAACATGAGGGAAACTCAAGTTCGAATCGTTGTTGATAAAAAATTGATCGGGCACATAGTTTCCTTGTAGTTCTAGTTGCCAAACTTTCTATTCCAACTCTAGGAAAATCCGTGTTGTCAATTATGGATATACTAATGTTAAATCCTTTGTTCTAGACCAATTTTGTTTTTAGTTTTTATCTTCTGAAAGTTAGATGTAAAAAAAATCTCCTCTTTATTCCTTTGATACAAGCGACATTCTATTTTAAACTAATACAAACGACATTCTATTTTATTTCCCTTTTGATAGAAGGGGTGTGGCGGGAACATATCTTGAAGTATGGTTACACGCACATTTGCACTTGAAAAATACATAACATAAATTTAATCTGCTGCTATTATAGGTTTAGTTTGGAAGGGCAAAAACCATACAACGCACAAACAGCTTGGGTAATGTGTAATTGAACCCTTGAAGTATTTGTATAAAATTGCTAGTCGTCGGGGTGTTTATTCTAATATACTATACTATTTTCTAAACTGCTTGCCAGTCATTGCTCTTCCAATGCCTATCGACCTTCTGGCAAACTCATGGTGACTATGTTTTGGGAAAAAATGGTAGGCGTTTCAGAAGAGTGAACATGACTGGAATTTCTGTGTGTTGAAAAGGCAGGTTCTTTGGAAGGTGGAAGAGATGTAGATTCATTGCCCTGCAGCATACGAATTATTGAAGACATTGTTGGTCGATCAGCTGGAGCTTCTTGAACACACAAAAACCCTACATGGATACACTTCAAAGCTTCATCAAGCAGACATGTTTCCCTTACTGATTCATCAATCACCTTCGTTCCTCTTCCGTCTTTCCATATCTCCCATGCCTAATAAAAATGTTGAACTTACGGTCATTTGCGAATATGGAAGGCTTAAAAACATAATGATAATGAGTTAGAGTAATTTTTCAATGCTTACCCATCCAGCAAGAGTCGGTGAATGTTCAAAGCGATAAAAATCAGCATTCTTCTTTCCGCTTACAATCTCCAATAACAACACTCCAAGGCTAAATACATCTAATTTCTCAGAGAAATGACCATATCTCGCATATTCGGGTAACATGTAACTGCTTCACATGAATAGACAGTATGTATAGAAGTAAGCAATAGAACATTACTTGAATGAAAACGTGTGCGAGATACATGTAGACTTACTATGTGCCAACAACCCTATTTGTATTTGCTTCAGTCTGATTCATCCCGAAAATGCTTGCCATTCCAAAGTTTGAAATTTTGGGGTTCAAGGTTCCATCCAACAGTATGTTACTTGCTTTTAGGTCCCTGTGGATGATTTTCAATCTCGAGTACTTGTGGATATAAAGTACTCCTTGAGCAATGCCGTCTATAATTTGAAAACGTCTTCCCCAATCTAATTCTCCTTTTTCAGATGCATCTGATGATTGGAAAAACCATGAAGAAAGATGAGCAAGTGTTTTTCTTTAATTTCCTTTTAGATCAAAAGTTGGACACGGTGCATTTGATCTTGCAGTACACGGCATTTAAACACAAGGAAAACAATTTGCAGAAACAAAGAATCAATACGTCATTATCATGCATATATATAAGTACACATACCAAACAAAAGTTTGTCCAAACTCCGATTGGGCATGTACTCGTAGATCAATATCATTTCCTCGTCTTCAAGACAGCAACCCAATAGCCTAACGAGATTGGTATGTTGGAGCTTAGCAATAAGTTTTAACTCATTCATGAACTCCTGTTGTCCTTGGCCTGACTTTTTTGATAACCTTTTTATGGCTACTTCTTGATTTTCACCCAAAATTCCCTGTACAGAGGAAGAAAAGTGCACAAGAGAAAAGTTTGTAAAAGCACAAAGGAACGGTCGTAATTTTTAAAGGATAAAATTATTTTTGAACACCCTTTTTTCTTCTCACATCTATGTGTAATTTGTCCTGTGATTCGTCTTTTTGGAATTATTTGATTCAAAAGTTATAAATAAACAAGGGTGTATGAGAAGAAAAATATAATAGTATTTGGAGTACACAATGGATGTGTCACCTTCTAGACAGGGCCAAATCCTCCCTCTCCGAGTTTATTAGCTTCGGCGAAATTGTTTGTAGCAGCTATTATAGCCCTTAAACCAAAGATAGGCAGTTCTGCATCGTTCTTTTCACCATTTCTTTTCCAATGCTCTCTTTTCTTTTCCAATGTTTTCTTCCGTAAGTAATAGCCAAAAATGACAACCAGCAAACCTGTGATTATTGAGACAATTGCAATCACAACACCAACATTCAATCCCTTGTTACTTTGAGAACTCTCAAACTCAGAAGCTGCAAGTCTGAGGTATAAAGTTCTTCCCTGTTTGTCACTTGATGTTGGTTGTTGCAAATCCAAGAGTTCTCCGTTCCAAATCGAACATCCGCTGCTGTCATAAGCAAAAGCAGTGCAAGAACAGCTTCTAAGGCAGAACGGTTCACATTCCGCAATACTCCCAACCTCCATAGTGTAATTATTTTTAGGCAATGACATGCTAGGAAGTTCAAGAAGCCGGTCTGGCTTTCTGCTCTCACTAGTAGCATTTCCACATTGCAGATCGGTTTTTCTCGAACACCCACCAGAGTAATCCTTTAAATCCCAATCTCTCTTCACCTTCAGCTCAAAACCTTTCAAGCAATTACAGGCGAGGGGACTTTCCTCATTGCAACTTCCGAAGGCCCCACACAAATCATAAACTTCGCATTGCTTTCTCGGTTGAGACCAAACCAAATTCCATTGCGTGGAATTCTCAATCCATGTCAGCTGTTGAATCTGGCCCGAAGTAAGCAACACAAATCGAGATATTCTCCTAGGATCATAAACAGAATAGGTGAAATAACCTTCGGTTGCGTTGGTAACATAGCTGAGGTTGTATATTTTTTTATTGAGCCCGGTACTTGCCAAGCGGAAAACCCTTAATTTTGCATCCCATGATCCACTGCTTCCGTTTCATGAAGTAAGAATTTGGGTTTGTTTGGTAACAGTGTTAAACCCAATTCTACCTCCTGGCAGCCAAGTATGCGTTGGATGATCAAAGCTCTGCCATAACGGCTCTGAACTATTACTAGACCCGGCTCTCAAGACCAGGTTTCCGGTATCCAAAAGACATGCAGTGGCGGAGGAGGAGGAGGTTAAATTCGTTGACCAAACAATCGCTTTGGACTAGTTAAGCAGGACTAAACTACCATCTGAAATCATTAGAACTGAAGAAAATATATCGGAAACTGGGTTTTCCCTGTTTGCCACCCAAACAATGGTCCTCTCGGATACTACTCGGTCGGTGTACCACATGCCTATGTAGAAGTTTGAAAGTTTACCTGGTTTGAAGAAACCGAGCTCAAAAATCCTACCTGGCGAGACAATGGTTTGATTGCCCGAGAGAGAATGGTTTTCGCTGATCGTGGCAGCTGCTAGGTAAACATGGTACTCGAGAAATGCACATAATAAAATAACGGAGAACATGAACTTTGAGTTTGGTTTGGTATTCATGGCTGCACAAAGAATTCAGCAGGCAGGCAAAGATTTACCGTATGCATGTTACTGGAACTTAACCTATATGCCCTTTTTGTGATGATCATTGCAAGTCAACTAAGTCAACTATTCAACCCTTCACATACGGTTCATTAGCTGGAAAATGAACAAAGTCTTTGGAAACTTAAATGCATGGGAAAGGGCATGAACATTGGCCTCACTCTGTCAAAGCTTCTGATAGTATTGCGGTTCTATTCAAATTCATCAATACTCTACGGTTACGGTTCTGTTCAAATTCATCAATACTCTATAGTCTACAATGTGTAAACCCTGGAGGCATCACATATCCAAAACCTGAGAAGAGATGGAGGTATGAGTTAGGATTAGAACATGTTCGAGTTAGATTGCTTCAACTTCAAGCTAATTTACCATACTAAGCACTCATGCTTACTGCAACTGGTAATGCTATGACGACCAAATTTCTAAACCAAATTGTTTAAATTAAATAATGTGGAACAAATAGGAAATAAGCACATTAAAAACATTCAAGTAAAAATCCAATCATCAACATCCACATCATTCGGTTACAAAATTTGGTTTAGAAATATGGTATTTCTAGCATTACTCTAATACAAATTTTGGTTCATGTGTTAGTGACGCTTTGAGCTTAAATGTTGATAATTATCATAATCTTTTCCGATCCATACAAGTTTAACTAACAAAAATTGATCACAAAAACAAAAATATGTTAAAATTTTCAAATTCCGATTACAACAAAGTTTACAACATTCATAGACAAGTAGACGTCCGTTTTTGGCCTGAATTCCAATAAAAAAATTTGTACAATCTGAACCCATCAAGAGATGATTAATCGAAGGTAATGATTTTCGCATGCCATTTTCTCCACCAAACATCCTCTTGTTTCGATCCTTGTTTGTACCAATTGATCCGCCTGCAAACAAATTAATCAGTACACAATCTAAATCCTCCAACAACAAATTGATTAGCAGGGCTTTGCGTTTGCCTGCCGATTTCTTTAATTCCAGCTCGGCCGCGAAATGCGCTGGGAACAGAAGATAGCTAATTTGATTGAATTCGAAAGCCATAATCATAGGGAAAAATAATCCACATACGAAGCCAAAAACGGCTGGGGAGAGGAAAGGTTCCATTTTCTAGGGCATTCGGTGGAGACGGGATGGGGCCTGTAGATTTTAGAAATTATTCACTATATAAATTTCTAGGGTACTCAGTGGAAACAGGGTGGGGCCTGTAGGCTACTGAGCATACATTTTGGAGTCTATTTTCTCTAATTAAATAAAGTCAGCATAGCTAGGACTCCAAAACAAACATTTGCAGTCTATTTTTCTCGGTAACCAAACAAAGTCTAGCGTCTGTTGGCTGAGAAAACTGAGATTCAAGGAAAAATTTAGATTCAGAGCTTATGAGCTATGACATTTTGCCTGAACTAGGAAAAAAATGACGCTTCATTGAAATACAACCAAAACTAAAAAAGAATGTGTCTTTATACGCTATGATAGAAAATATTTCAACCCAACTCATTTTCTTGTCATGCATTTTTCTCAGAAGCCAAACAGATCGAAAAGAAAATAACATGGTAAACAAGAAAACTGAGAACCTGATAGTACAGAGCACCAGAAGCTTGGAGGCAACAGGGTGGGCAGCCATTGAAAGCTCTTGTGCTCTGGTGAAGAAGGACAAGATCGTCATTTGGGGGTTGACCAGAATTCAGAGGCTGATCAAGTGAGAAGAGACTGGTCCTCAAATCACTCAACAAGAGAAGAGAGTGAGTTGCGGAGCAACTGTATTTTTCATTAATTACAACAACAACAACAACAAAGCCTTTTCCCACTAAGTGGGGTCGGCTATATGAATCCTAGAACGTCATTGCGCTCGGTTTTGTGTCATGTCCTCCGTTAGATCCAAGTACTCAAGTCTTTTCTTAGCGTCTCTTCCAAAGTTTTCCTAGGTCTTCCTCTACCCCTTCGGCCCTGAACCTCTGTCCCGTAGTCACATTTTCGAACCGGAGCGTCAGTAGGCCTTCTTTGCACATGTCCAAACCACCGGAACCGATTTTCTCTCATATTTCCTTCAATTTTGGCTACTCCTACTTTACCTCGGATATCCTCATTCCCAATCTTATCCTTTCTCGTGTGCCCATACATCCCACGAAGCATCCTCATCTCCGCTACACCCATTTTGTGTACGTGTTGATGCTTCACCGCCCAACATTCTGTGCCATACAACATCGCTGGCCTGATTGCCGTCCTATAAAATTTTTCCTTGAGCTTCAGTGGCCTACGATGGTCACACAACACGCCGGATGCACTCTTACACTTCATCCATCCAGCTTGTATTCTATGGTTGAGATCTCCATCTAATTCTCCGTTCTCTTGCAAGATAGATCCTAGGTAGCGAAAACGGTCACTTTTTGTGATCTTCGCTAGATTGCTCCGATCATTAGTGTGGATAAGTATATAAATGGATAGAGATAGGAAAGCAAACACAAGATGTACGTGGTTCACCCAGATTGGCTACGTCCACGGAATAGAGGAGTTCTCATTAATTGTGAAGGGTTTACACAAGTACATAGGTTCAAGCTCTCCTTTAGTGAGTACAAGTGAATGATTTAGTACAAATGACATTAGGAAATATTGTGGGAGAATGATCTCGTAACCACGAAACTTCTAAGTACCGGAGTGTGGTATCGTCTTGACTTTCCTTATCTGTCTCATAGGTAGATGTGACATCTTCTCTGGAAGTACTCTTCCTCCATCCAGGGGTGGTATCTGTAACTGGTGGAGATGCACAAGGTAATGTATCAATGTCACTTGAAGCTTACTTGTAGTTTCAGGCTTGGTCAAGCGCGATACAAACCATGTAGTAGGAGTCCCCCAAGTCGCCGAGCTAGGGGATCTGCTGAAAGAGGTGACAGACAAGGTAAGCAATCAGAGCTCCGGCTGATTGTTCACATTCTCCCTATCTTGCAGGCAGCATGAAAGATAAAGAGAAGAAAAATGAGAAGAGATGATATGGGATACTTTTGCTTTTGAAGAAATGCTAAAATGTAAACTGAATTGAAAGTAAAAGGAAAAGGAGGAATAAAAGGCAAAAGTTAAAGAATAATACCTCAATGTACCTAGCCAAGTAAATCCTGAGGGGCTCGATATAGTCCTCAAGCCCTAACGTGGCCATCGCCCACAACAAACCGTCGCCTTTGATGGTCATTCGCTTCTCCTTCTGGCACTTATCGCTGGCCCTAGACACCCCAAAAAACCCCAATTCAAAATCAACACAAAAAATTCCGATTGAAAAGCAAAGTCAATAACAGTAGAGACAGAAAGAGAGATAGAGAGAGAGGTGAAAATTACTCGCTGGTGACGAAGCTAATGAATTCGGAGACGCATTCCTGGACGGTGTTCGACTGATCGGCGCGAGCAGAGAGATGAGATCAGAAGGAGAGAAAAATTAGGGTTTGAGAGAAACCTAATCCCAAAATAGGTCGAAGAGGTATGAATGCAACTGAGAAAAGAACGGTTTGGAAGAGTGTAGAAGAGGCAGGGCATTAGTTTATTAAAAACTAAATTTACAAATTTACCCTTGGATTATTTTATGGAATCATTTTTGCTGTTTTGATTTGTTTTTGGCCTAGGGGCATTATGGTCCAAATATTTTTGTCGAAGCCAATGACACCAAATTGGCATGCTGGCTTTATATATAAGAGATATATAAGAGATTATTGACTTGATCTGCATGGTGCATTGAGATACCGTTTGGTACGCAGACGGGACGAAACGGGACGGGACGGAACGGAATAGGACGGGATGGGACGAGAAGGAACAGGATGGAACGAATGATGTAAATATTGAAAAAGATAAGAAGAAATTTTGTCATAAAATGTTTATAAATTTGTGTTCCACAGATGTGGAACGGGTCGTTCCAGGGGGAAGAGGTGGAACAAAAAATCAGCCAAATTTCGTTCCATGGGACAACCCGTTCCACAGTTTTTAGACGCACCAAACGTGGGACGGAACGGCTCGTCCCGTTCCGTCTCGTCCCGTCTCACGTACCAAACGGTGTTCCAGCTCGACAGGGGGGAATGTGAGGATTCGAATCCAATTATTCTTGCAGGCCAGCAACCCCTCTTCTCGCCGAAAGCCCATCATCACCAGCCCAATCCTCTTGTAAAAAAAACTTAAAAGTTTAACATGATCGGGAGCATAAAGTGTTTAGTGATATTTTCTAATAATAAAGGAGGCATCAAGTTCAAATCCTCATCGATAAAAAATTGATCAACTTGCCATTCGGTAGATTCTATATAATGATTGTCAACTTTTCCATTCCAACCCTAGGAAAATCCATGATATCAATTATGGATATAGTAATGTAAAATCCTTTGTTCCATACCCTTGTTTTTTAGTTTTTGTCTTCTGAAAGTTAGAAGGTGTAAAAAAATCTCATCTTTATTCTTTTGATACAAGCGACATTCCATTTTAAACTAATATAAATATGGTTGTGCCAAGGAATGCGGTCAGACCATATATTGAAGTACGGTTACGCCTGCATTTGCAGCTGAAAAATACTTAACATAAATTTAATCTACTGCTATTGTAAGTTTAGTTTGGATAGGCAAAAACCATAAAACACACAAATAGCTCTGGTTCGCGGTGTTTATTCTAATATACTATACTATTTTCTCAACTGCTTGCTAGTCACTACTCTTTCAACTCCTATCGCCCTTTTGGCAAACTCATGGTGACTGAGTTGTGAGAAAAAATGGTAGGCATTTCAGAAGAGCGAACAAGATTGGAATTTCCGTGTGTTGAAAAGGCAGGTTCTTTGGAAGGTGGAAGAGATGTAGATTCATTGCCCTGCAGCATACGAATTACCGAAGACATTGTTGGTCGATCAGCTGGAGCTTCTTGAACACATAAAAACCCTACATGGATACACCTAAAAGCTTCATCCAGCTGGCATGTTTCCCTTATTGATTCATCAATCACCTCCATTCCTCTTTCTTCTTTCCACAACTCCCATGCCTGATTAAAATGTTGAATTTACGGTCATTTGTGAATTTGGAAGGATTAAAGACAGGATGATCATGAGTTTTAGAATAATTTTTCAGTACTTACCCATCCAGCAAGAGTTGGTGAATGTTCAAAGCAGTGAAAAGCAGTATTCTTCTTTCCGCTTACAATCTCCAACAACAACACTCCAAAGCTGAATACATCTAATTTCTCTGAGAAATGACCATATCTCGCATACTCGGGTGACATGTAGCCGCTGAGAATGAATTGACAGTGTGTAGAGAAGTAAGCAATAGAACATTACTAGAATGAAAACATGTGCCAGATATATGTAGACTTACTATGTGCCAACAACCCTATTTGTATTTGCTTCAATCTGATTTATCCCGAAAATCCTTGCCATTCCAAAGTCTGAAATTTTGGGATTCAAGTCTCCATCCAACAATATGTTACTTGCTTTTAGGTCCCTGTGGATGATTTTCAATCTCGAGTACTTGTGGATATAAAGTACTCCTTGAGCAATGCCTTCTATAATTCGAAAACGTCTTCCCCAATTTAGTTCAATTTTTTCAGATGCATCTGATTGGACAAACCACGAAGAAAGATGAGCAAGTGTTTTTCTTTTCATTTTAGATAAAATGTTGGACACAGTGCATAATGTGCATCTTGCAGTAGATGACATTTGCACACAAGGAAAATAATTTGCAGAAACAAAGAATTAATAAGTCATAAGCTTGTATTTACCAAATAAAAGTTTGTCTAAGCTCCGATTGGGCATGTACTCGTAGATCAATATCATTTCCTCATCTTCAAGACAGCAACCCAAGAGCCTAACGAGACTGGTATGTTGGAGCTTGGCTATAAGTTTTAACTCATTCATGAACTCCTCGTGTCCTTGGCCTGACCTTTTTGATAACCTTTTAATGGCTACTTCTTGATTTTCAGCCAGAATTCCCTGTACAGAGGAAGAAAAGCGCACAAGAGAAAACATTTTTTGAAGTTCAAAGAAAAAACAAAATCATATTTTCGAAAGGGGGAATGATTTTTGCACAGCCTTTTTCTCTTATTTATTTTTGTCCTTGGATATTTGTTTAGGTCAGAAATAAACAAAGGTGTTCAGGAGAAGAAAAATGTACTTGTATTTAAAGCACATGGTGGAAGTGTCACCTTGTAAACAGGGCCAAATCCTCCCTCCCCGAGTTTATTAGCTTCAGCAAAGTTGTTTGTAGCAGCTACTATAGCCCGCAAACCGAAGATCGGTAGTTCTGCATCATCCTTTCCACCTCCAACATCAAATTTACTTTTACTCTCATTATGGTTCTTCTTATGCTCTCTGTTTTAGTCTTAGTGTTAGAACACGTTTGAAAGAAAAAGACAGAGAGAGAGATGAGATCGGTGGTAGCAGTACCTTTTCTTTCCCGTAGTTTTCTTCCATAAGAAATAGCCAAAAATGACAACAATTAAACCAGTGATTGTTGAGACTATTGCAATCAAAAGGGACGGCTTAATTACACCTGCAAAGAGAAGAAGAAGATTTTGTTGACAACATAAAGATAATGGCGCCAAAATAATGATCACTAATTGCGACACGAATAATCATTCTATTATTACTATTATTACGTTTTTCCTTGATGTCAGAAGCTGCAGCTCTGATGTATAGAGTTCTTCCATCACCGTCATTTGCTTCAACTTCATGCAGATTCAAGACATCTCCATGCCAGATTGAACATCCATTGTCATAGCCATAAGCAGTGCACTGGCATTCATTTAAGCAGGCTGATCTACAACTTTCGATACTTAGAAAACCTTCATATTGTCTATTATCAGGGAATGACCCGCTATTTACTTCTAGAAACCCATCTCCCGCAGCATTCCCACACTTCACACCGGTTCTTCTTGAACATCCACCAGAATAAAACTGCAAGTCCCAATCACTCTGCTGGTTTGGCTCAAAGCCCTTCAAACATTTGCAGTAGTTCAAGGATGTGGGTTTGCAACTGGAGAAAGCCCCACAAGAAGCATAAACATCACACTGTCTTGGTTGAGACCAAACCAATTTCCACTGCTTGGAATTCTCCATCCTTAGTAGCTGAATCTGTCCCGAGGCAGACAGCAAGTATCGAGATACAATTTTAGGATTCTTAGGAGAATATGTGAAATAACTTTCGTTCTCATTCGTAACATAACTATAATTGAAGAAATAATTTAGCCTCATTTCAGGAATTGCGTTGAACATATGTGAAGTTTCATCCCATGATCCGCTGGTCCAATACTGTTTAGACCTATTCCACAGTAAGATAGATGAATTGCTTTCATCCAGAGCTAGTTCAAGAGAGTAAAAACCTGGTGCAGGATCCTCCAAATTCTTCCATGAAGTGAGAATTTGGGTATGATTTGTAATTTTGTTGAATCCAAGTTTACCTCCTTGTAGCAAAGTATGGGTTGGATGGTCAAAGCTTTGCCATAAAGTCTCTGATGTATTATTACTAGAGCCCGCTTTCAAGACAAGGTTTCCGCTATCCAAAAGAACTGCTTGTACAGAACCAGAATTGGTGGTGGAGTTTAAATTTGTTGACCAAACCGGGGTTTTGGACTCGTTCACGAGTACTAAATTACCATCGAAGATGCTCAAGACCGAAGAAAATCTATCAGATACCGGTATTTCCCTATTTGCTACCCAAACAACGGTCATCTCAGATGCCACTTGCTTGGAGTACCACATGCCTATATAGTAGTTTGAAAGCTGACCTGGTTTGAAGAAACCTAGCTCAAACATCCCACCTGCAGAGACAATGGTTTGATCGCCCGAGAGAGATTGGTTTTCGCTGATGGTGTCAGCTGCAAGGGAAACATGGGACTCGAGAAAAGCACATAGTAAAGTAACGGAGAACAAGAACTTTGAGTTTGGTTTGGTATTCATGGCTGCACAAAGAATTCAGCAGGCAGGCAAAGATTTACCGTATGCATGTTACTGGAACTCAACCTATCTGCCCTTTCTGTGGTGATCATTGCAAGTCAACTATTCAACCCTTCACATATGAACAAAGTCTTTGTACAAAATCGGTCACACTTGCAGGGACGTGCTGAAATTTGATGATGTGAGGAAAAGTTTGTCCCACATCAGTGAGGGACATGCTTTGCTATGGGCTTATATGATCTTGGGTTATTCCTTATATTGCTAATTGGTTTTATGGTGAAACCCTAACTTTCTTCATGGTATCAGAGCTGGTTGTCCCATGTATGAAGGCAAACGACCACATGTGCTCCACGTCACCCTATTGTGTTGTCCACTTGTTAGGCTCGAAAATTCAACACACGTGAGAAGGGTTGTTGAGAATAATTCCCATATTGATAGGAAGTGTCCCATGTATGAAGGCAAACGACCACATGTGCTCCACGTCACCCTATTGTGTTGTCCACTTGTTAGGCTCGAAAATTCACCACACGTGAGAAGGGTTGTTGAGAATAATTCCCACATTGATAGGAAGAGAGACCTTACATAAGTTTATGATTCCCACACTAATGCTCGCTACAAATTATGGGAAGAGATGGAGCTTCGGTTCAAGAGGTTTTGAGCTTAAATGTCGTTAATTATATTAAAATGTTTTCCAATCCACAACTAACAAAAATTAATCACAAAAACAAAGATATGTTGAAAGTTTTCAAACTCCCATTACCCCAAAGTTTACAACAACATTCATTTACAAGTACAAGTCTGCTTTTGGTCTGATTCCAATCAAAAGATTGTATAATCTGAACCCGTCCATACTATAACGATCCATCTCTAAATATTACAATTTTTTTTTAATTTTAATACGTAAATTTACAAAAATACCCTCCAAAGCAAAAACTTTAACTTTTGTTGATTGCATTATTGTGTCACATAAGATTTATTCGCTTAATGTAACCTCATAGTACTCGTCGTTACAATTGAAGATATTCCTTTTGCTCGTGATCTCTCTCTCTCTAGAATTTTCTCTCTCTACAACTCTCTTTTTCCAATCAAAAAATTGTACAAAGATTCAAAATTAATAAAATTGGTCTCTAAGATTTGAAATTAATAAAATTGATTCTTGAATTTGTTCACAAACAATCATTTTAATCATTCCATAAAAATCTTTATAAAATAAGAATAAAATAACAAATTACCCCCAATGTTTTTATCAAATCATTCTAGTCTATTATTTATTATATTAAGGGTAATTTTGTCATTTTGATCCAAACTAAAATTGAAACCATTTCTATTGATTTCAAATCACAGAAACTAAAATGAGAAGTTAAACAAATCTCAAGGACTATTATGGTTAAAAAGGACAATTTAAAATGAATCAAAAAATAAAAGAAACAAAATTAGTGTGATTAGTTGTAGTGTTGTTGTTTAACTTCAGTCTTGACCAGTAACAAAAGATGAAGCTGATGACAACACTCCACTTTATGAGTTATTTCAGACCCTACACCTGATCGGAAAAGGATAAGGGTATAGTTGATGGAGAACATTCTTTAATCCTAACAAAACAATACACCCTAATCAACAAAACAAGCAATTAGCACAAAAAACAACGGATTTTGATGCAGTAATTAAGATTTAAAACCTCTGTTAAATTCATTAATATCATATGCAATGTAGCTTCGTCGAGGGGTTCTCCTTGTAAACAAGGTCTCAGCTCCACTACACCTAAAAAGGCGGATTGAATCATCACAGGCCACAACAATCACAATCAATTAACAACATAACAAACAACTAATCTAAATCTTAGACAGACAACAAACCAAACAATTGAACAAAAACATTTGACTGGGACGGTAATTATGATTAAGACCTCAGTTAAATCCATTAAAATCATATGAATGCAGTTTCACTTAGGGGTTCTCCCTGTAAACAGGGTCTCAATTCCACTGCACCTCGAAGAAGCGGATTGAATCGTCATCGGCAACACAAAGAACACAGAAATACAAAATAATAAAGAAAAACAAAATCAAATTAATAAACAGAAGGCTCAGAGTATGAAACAGCTCTCTCAATCACGAATTTTCTGAAGCAGAACTGGCGTAAAGCTGTAAAATTTAGTCATCACCGCCAACATTAATCAACAAAACCCAAAAATATCACTGACCAAAATCAGCATATCAAAAGCTTAAATGGCTCATATCAAGAAATTCAACCATTGATTATCACATTCTACTTCATCGATTGCTCTCAGAAGCGCAGATAATTTGTAATCATTGCCAAAATTTCATAAAACAATATCAAAATACATAACAAGATCGAAATTCTGAAAATTTAGCGGACGTTTTTAGAGGCAAAACTATGAGAAGAGAAAAACCCCCACGTTTGACACCACAATAGGATCTGCGCCTCCATGACTATCTCTGTTTTCGGAGATTTTTCAAAAACAGGCTTAAGGTGTGTCGAGGCGCATCGGATCGTACGCTACTGAAATTTGACGAAAAGATTTAGGGTTTTTGTGAGAGATGTAGCGGTCGATTTGACACAGAAAAGCCGTGGAGTAAAGCGAGGCTAAACTGCAACACTTGACGGCGACGTTTTAGCACGAGCATTAGGGCTTTCTTTTTCAGTGAAAGTACTCTCAGAGAAGCCCGGGGTGCATCGTGCGATGTTAAAACGGGAAATTGCAGAAATTAGAGATTAGGGTTTTGACTGTACGAATGGGAATTGGGGGAATTCTGGGAAAGCTTGGATGGAGGATGGATAGTATGAAGAGGGAGCGGGGGGTTCGAATTCAATTATTCTTGCAGGCCAGCAACCCCTCTTCTCGCCGAAAGCCCATCATCACCAGCCCAATCCTCTTGTAAAAAAAACTTAAGTTTAACATAGTCGGACGCATCAAGTGTTTAATGATATTTTCTTTCAATATTGAAAGAGGCATCAAGTTCAAATCCTCATCGATAAAAATTTGATCGACTTGCCATTCGGTAGATTCTATATGATGATTGTCAACTTTTCCATTCCAACCCTAGGAAAATCCATGATGTCCATTATGGATATAGTAATGTAAAATCCTTTGTTCCAAACCCTTTTTTTTTTTAGTTTTTGTCTTCTGAAAGTTAGAAGATGTAAAAAAATCTCCTCTTTATTTTTTTGATACAAGCGACATTCCATTTTAAACTAATATAAATATGGTTGCGCCAAGGAATGCGGTGGGAACATATATTGAAGTGTGGTTACGCCTGCATTTGCAGATGAAAAATACTTTAACATAAATTTAATCTACTACTATTGTGGGTTTAGTTTGGACAGGCAAAAACATGAAACACACAAACATCTCCAGTAATGTGTAATTGAACCCTTGAAGTGTTTGTATAAAATTGCTAGTTGCTATTACTCTTCTAATGCCTATCGACCTTCTGGCAAACTCATGGTGACTACATTGTGGGAAAAACTAGCAGGCGTTTGAGAAAAGCAAACAGGACTGGAATTTCTGTGTGTTGAAAAGGCAAGTTCTTTGGACGGCGGAAGAGATGTAGATTAATTGCCATGCAGCATACGAATTACTAAAGACATTGTTGGTTGATCAGTTGGAGTTTCTTGAACACACAAAAACCCTGTATGGATACATCTCAAAACTTCATCGAGCCGACATGTTTCCCTTACTGATTCATCAATCACCTCCATTTCTCTTCCTTCTTTCCACAATTCCCATGCCTAATTAAAATGTTGAATTTACGGTCATTTGCGAATTTGGAAGGCTTAAAAAAGGAATGATCATGGGTTGGAATAATTTTTCAATACTTACCCATACAGCAAGAGTTGGTGAATGTTCAAAGCAAAAAAAAGCAGCATTCTTCTTTCCGTTTACAATTTGCAACAACAACCCTCCGAAGCTAAATACATCCAATTTCTCAGAGAAATGACCATATCTTACGTACTCGGGTGACATGTAGCCGCTGCGCATTAATTGACAGTATGTAGAGAAGTAAGCAATAAAACATTACTTGAATGAAAACATGTGCAAATATATGTAGACTTACTATGTCCCAACGACAATATTTGTATTTGCTTCTGTTGATGCACAAAATCAGTGAGGACTTTGGTACAACAGAAAGTGTTAAGTTTGTGACCTTTGCTAGATTGCTCCGGTCACTAGTGTGGATAAGTATGTAAATGGATAGAGACAGGGAAGCAAACACAAGATGTACATGGTTCACCCAGATTGGCTACGTCCACGAAGTAGAGGAGTTCTCATTAATTGTGAAGGGTTTACACAGGTACATAGGTTCAAGCTCTCCTTTAGTGAGTACTAGTGAATGATTTAGTACAAATGACATTAGGCAATATTGTGGGAGAATGATCTCTTTTTATAGAAGAGAGTTTCTAGCTTTGTTCTGACATTGACACGTCGTGTTGTGATTGGCTTCCGATGTTGACACGTGTCGCGCTATGATTGGCTTCTGATGTCAACATATGTCGTGCTGTAATTGGCCTCTTGGTTGGAGGGAAACTCTTCTGGGTCCTTGATGGTATAACGTTGATCGGTGCTCAGTAGTTTTGGGATTGGTCAAGTATAGTACAAACAGTGCTCCCCTAAGTTCCCGAGTGAGGGAAGCTCCTCAGTTGGGGACTTGCAAGATCCAAGCCGCTAAGGAATCACGAAACTTCTAAGTACTGAAGTGTGGTATCATTTTCACTTGCCTTATCTGTCTCATAGGTAGATGTGGCATTTTCTTTGGAAGTATTTTTCCTCCATCCAAGGGTGGTATCCTTAACCGGTGAAGATGCACAAGGTAATGTATCAATTTCACTTGAAGCTTACTTGTAGTTTCAAGCTTGGTCAAGCACGATACAAACCATGTAGTATGAGTCCCCCAAGTCGCCGAGCTAGGAGATCCGCCGAAAGAGGTGACAGACAAGGTAAGCAATCAGAGTTCCCAATAATCAGTCCCAGATCAGAAGTTTGATTTCAAGTTCCGACTGATTGTTCTCATTCTCTCTATCTTGCAAACAATAGGAAGGATAAAGAGAAGAAAAAGGAGAAGAGATGATATGAGATACTTTTGCTTTTGAAGAAGTAACTTTCCACAGGCTTATTCTTGAACTGGGCTGAAGGGTTTTTTTGGTTTCCTTCAGAGTATAAGGCCTACTCAAGAATTTGAGAGTCAAAACAAGTTCATCAAATCAAAAGTGCATTCGACCTTGATGATATGGGATACTTTTGTTGTTGACAAAGTAATAGATGAATCGGCATGTGTTCTGTTACGCTTGACTCCACATGCTTCCTTGTATCCTTCTCACTTGCCCTATCTATTCCTCAGGCATATGTGGTATCTTTTCTGGAAGTATAAGACGTTGAAGATGAGTACTCAAGAGCAATGCCAGGTAAGTAATCAGGCAAAGAGTTCCAAGTAGTCAGTTCCTGACTGGAAGCTTGATTCCAAGTGCTGACTGATTACTGTCTTTCTCATTGTCTTGCAGGTAAGAACAAGGTCAAAGGAAAAGACAGGGAAAAGGCATGATATGGGATACTCTTGCTTTTAACCCTAATGATATGAGATACTCTTGCTTTTAACCCTGATTATCAGGGGGAAAATAAGCTGAGTATTTCGAGAAACTCTGTTGAGAGTGCCCTCTCGGATATGAAGAAAAGTTAAGCATTTTTTTTATTTACAAGTTTGCCTGGCTGTGGAGGATGAAGATCGACATATATAGGAATTGTCCCAACAACGAGTAGTAACGCTGTTCCTTTACCCTTCTTGGTCATAGCAATGTAGTGGGAACTGCAAGATTCACGTGTTTTAACTTTGTCAGAGCACTTTGAAAAAGTGGTCTGTGGTATCTGGAAAGCTGATGTTGCGTGTGAAGATTGTAGATAAGCTTTATCCAAGGAAATCTGGCTCTTAAAGTTCGAAGAACGGTGTCTCTTCGGTTTTCGAATAAGCAATCATGTCGGGGATCTGGTTCTCGAGATTCGGAGAACGGTGCCTCTTCGATTTTTGAGAAAGCAATCCTGTTAGGAGTCTGGCTTTCGAGATTCGAAGAGCGGTGCCTCTTCGATTTTTGAGAAAGCAATCCTGTTGGGAGTCTGGCTCTCGAGATTCGGAAGGTGATGCCTCTTCGATTTTTGAGAAAACAATCTTGTTGTGAGTCTGGCTCTCGAGAGTCGGATAACGGTGCCTTTTCAATTTTTTAGAAAGCCATCCTGGTGAGAGTTTGGCTCTCGAGATTCGGGGAGCAGTGCGCCTTCGATTTTTGAGCAAGTAATCTTGTTGGGAGTGTTTTCTCGATGTGAGTAAAGGTTGGGCATTTTTGCAGTCTGCCTTGCCACGGAGCACGGATGTTGACATACACAAGGACTTTCCAGTTATCAAGCAGTGGTGTTGTTCCTTTACCCTTGTGGTTAATGGTAGGGTAGCTGGACCTTCAAAATTTATATGTCTAAACTTTGTCAGAGATCTTTGGTAAAGTTATATGTGGTACCCGAAGAGCTGATGTTGCGTGTGGGGATTGTCGACATATTTTACTCAAGAAAATTTGCTTCTCGAAATCCAGAGAGTGGTGCCTCTTCAATTTTTGAACAAACGGCCATGCTGCCCTTTCTTTTATAGGGGCACCAATTGTGTGCAAGAAGTACGTTCAAAGAGTTATTGCTTGTAGGAATTTTCCCCTTATTTTCGTACTTCAGAGATTTATTGGACCTCATTTCTCCTTCATCATTTTTTAAAATATCTGGCCCATCCGACCGTCGTTTTGACTTGAACTTTGGTGAAGAAACAGCTATGTCTCCTCAAGACAACATATGGCGCCTATCCTTCTTATCCCCTACTGGTTCTCTTATCGTTGGGAACTTTGTGATAAAGAATGATATGACCGCTGCGGTGGTGGCTAGGAACCTTCTCACTCCCAAAGATAACAGACTACTTCCCAAACGGTCCGATGAGTTGGCTGTTAAAGATTTTCTGGCTTTCAATGTTCAATGTGCAGGTTCTGTGTCTAATATGGCCCAACGCCTATTTGCTCGAACCTGCCAACTTGAATCATTGGCGGCTGAAGTGATAAGTCTCAAACAGGAGATTAGATGGCTCAAGCATGAGAATAAACAGTTGCACATGCTCGCACATGACTATGCTACAAACATGAAGAATGAGCATGACCAACTGCAGGAATATGATGGTTAGATTTTACTTGATCATAAAAGGTTTGTGAGTTTGTTCCAAAGGCATTTATTGCCTTCGTCTTCTGGGGTTATACCGCGTAATGAAGCTCCAAATGATCAACCTTCGGTGTCTCCTCCTTTTGGGGTTCTGCCCAGTACTAAGGCTCCGAATGATCACCCTTCGGTGCCTACTCTTTCTAGGGCTCTGCCGACTGCTGAGACTTCTCCTGAGCAATCTTTGTGAAGGCTCCTTCTTGTTTGTTTATTTTGATTCATGTATATGTACATATTTGTAACTTATCAGAGATATCAATAAATAAGCCTTGCTTCATTTCAACGTATTGTGTTAAATACACCAAAGTCTTCTTCACTATGTTCTTTGAATTTTTTCTTTTGTTGAAGTTTGTATGTTAAAGCTTTGTGAGTGAAGCATGTAGGTTGAGGTAGTGCTCCCTTAATTTCCCGAGTGAGGAAAACTTCTCGGTTGAAGACTTGAAAAATCCAAGTTCCTAAGTGGTCGTGAGACTTCCGAGTATCAAGATGCAATAGCATATGGTAGGAGTCACCCAAGTCTCCGATCGAGGGAGTTGACGAATGAGGCATTTCCTTTCTAAGTGGTAGCCCAAAACTCCTCATTCATATATATTTGTTATGAAAGTTGTTAGGCCCAAAGAAGATGAGGCCTAGGCAATTTTTTTTTCGATTTTTTTTTTCTTTCGAATTTCCAATATATATATATATATATATATATATTAAAGCTTTGTAGGTGAAGCTTTGGTGTTGAAGCTTTGTAGGTGAAGCTTTGAGGTTGAAGCTTTGTTGGGTACCATGAATTGATTTTGCTTCACACTATCTTAATCAAGAGTGTGTGAAGCTTTTGTGTTGAAGCTTTGTAGGTGAAGCTTTTGTGGTGGGTGAAGCTTTTGTGGGTGAAGCTTTTATGTTGAAGCTTTGTAGATGAAGCTTTGGAGTTGAAGCTTTGTAGGTGAAGCTTTTGTGTTGAAGCTTTATAGGTGAAGCTTTGGAGTTGAAGCTTTGGTGTTGAAGCTTTTGTAGGTGAAGCTTTGGAGTTGACGCTTTTGTTGGGTAATATGAATTGATTTTGCTTCACACTATCTTAATCAAAAGTGAGTGAAGCTTTTGTAGGTGAAGCTTTGTTGGGTACCATGAATTGATTTTGCTTCACACTATCTTGATCAAGATAGTGTGAAGCTTTTGAGAATTTGTAGTTGCCCTCCATTTGTTGAAGCTTTTGTTGGTGAATCTTTTGTGGTGAAGCTTTGTAGGTGAAGCTTTGTTGGGTACCATGAATTGATTTTGCTTCACACTATCTTGATCAAGATAGTGTGAAGCTTTTGAGAATTTTTAGTTGTCCTCCATTGATGAAGCTTTGTTGAATTTCCCTTTTTTTTTTTTGGGGAAACTAGAAATTTGAAAATGTGGGAGAGACAACATATACAAATTTTGCTTCCACACTGTTGAGCAAGAGATTGTGATGCAAGCCACACCTTGTAGTAGTCGAAGGTTTGGATGAACCATATAAATTGAATTTGCTTCGAACAGTCTTGATTAAAAGTGTGTGAAGCTTTCTACGAGTTGTAGTTGCCCTTCATTGATGAAGCTTTTGTTGGCACCATAAATTAGTTTTGCTTCACACTGTCTTGATCAAGAGTGTGTGAAGCTTTTAACAATTGTGGTTGAACTCCTTTGATGAAGCTCTTGTTGGCACCATAAATTGGTTTTGTTTCATACTGTCTTGATCAAGAGAGTGTGAAGCTTTTGAGAATTGTGGTTGAACTCCTTTGATGAAGCTCTTGTTGGCACCATAAATTGGTTTTGCTTCACACTGTCTTGATCAAGAGTGTGTGAAGCTTTCAAGAATTGTGGTTACCCTTAATTGATGAAGCTCTTGTTGGCACCATAAATTGGTTTTGCTTCACACTGTCTTGATCAAGAGTGTGTGAAGCTTTTGAGAATTGTGGTTAAACTCCTTTGATGAAGCTTTTGTTGGCACCATAAATTGGTTTTGCTTCACACTGTCTTGATCAAGAGTGTGAAGCTTTTGAGAATTATGGTTGCCCTCTATTGATGAAGCTCTTGTTGGCACCATAAATTGGTTTTGCTTCACACTGTCTTGATCAAGAGTGTGTGAAGCTTTTGAGAATTGTAGTTGCCCTCCATTGATGAAGCTCTTGTTGGCACCATAAATTGGTTTTGCTTCACACTGTTTTGATCAAGAGTGTGTGAAACTTTTAAGAATTGTGGTTAACTCCTTTGATGAAGCTTTTGTTGGCACCATAAATTGGTTTTGCTTCACACTGTCTTGATCAAGAGTGTGTGAAGCTTTTAAGAATTGTGGTTAACTCCTTTGATGAAGCTTTTGTTGGCACCATAAATTGGTTTTGCTTCACACTGTTTTGATCAAGAGTGTGTGAAGCTTTCTACGAGTTATAGTGCTTGCATTGTTACAGAGGAGAAATGTTTGAAGCAAATGCAAGAGGGCTAAATAGCTTAATCTTCGTATGTCATGCACTGAAGTTGTTGTTGGCTTGCAATAAGACTTTGTTGATGACTATAACTTTTGTTGGGCATAAGTGTTTCCCTAGTTGAGTTGTTAAGCTTGAGGGTTTTTGATTATTTGTGAATGCTAGGAGTTCGCATGTATAAGTTGTACCATTCGTCTTCTGGTAGGTTGAATGAATGGTGAGTTGCTTTTATCACTTGGTTGGTGGTACGAAGGTGAGTTCTTTCATCACCTTTCATCACATTTCATCACCTGGTTGGTGGCACGAAGATGAGTTCCTTCTTCACCTGGTTGGTGGCATGAATGGCAAGTTGCCAACTGATATTAGAGTACGGGTTGTAGATTTCATCACCTGGTTGGTGGCATGAAGAAGAGTACTGGTTGTACATTTCATCACCTAGTTTGTGGCATGAAGATGAGTTCCGTCTTCACCTGATTGGTGGCATGAGTGGCAAGTTGCCAAATGATATTAGAGTACGGGTTGTATATTTCATCACCTGGTTGGTGGCATAAATGAAAGTACGGGTTGTACATTTCATCACCTGGTTGGTGACATGAAGATGAGTTCATTCTTCACATTTCATCACCTGGTTGGTGAGAATAAGAGCAAGGTGTTGAGGCACATTGTAGCATGTGTCAAATGACACAAAGTATGTTGAACCCTTTCGAAGCATAGTTGGCTTATGTATGAATGTGCTGGGATGTATGATTGAACGAATATACTGTGAAGATGTTCGTTTATTTGTATAGTCTTGTTGACATATACTTAGACTTTGTTTCATGTTGGAAGCATTCATGTTGAAGTTTTGAACCCGAGTGTTTCATTGCTAGGAATGTAAGAAGATTAGGACCAAGTTCTCTAAATCACCTCTTTATTGAATTCATGCCAAATAGTCTTCGTTACATAAGATGTCGAACGGCTGAAGCTTAACACTTGTACAATGTGAGTTTACTTGTAATAGTACTTCAAGTGATCAGCGTTCCATGGATAGCTAAGGGTCTTGCCATCGAAGCTTCTAAACTTGTAGGAGCTAAGGTGACTGATGCCAACAACTTTCAACGGTCCATCCCAGTTCAGACTAAGTGTTCCTTCACTCGAGACTCTGTCGTAGAGTAATCTTTTCTTCAATACCCAGTCCCTTACTTTAAAAGAACGAGGTTTGACCCTTGAGTCATAGTAGTTGGAGATGCGCTGCTTGTAGGCGACATTCTTCAAGTGAGCCTGGTTTCTGTGTTCCTCGACTAGATCTAAGTTGAGGGTAAGTTGTTTGTCATTTTCGCTTTGCCCGTAGTTCTGGACTCGGAACGTTGCTTACTCAAGCTCAACTGGAACAACTGCATTTGTACCAAAGGCAAGTGAGAATGGGGTTTCTCCTGTTAATGTTCGATACGAAATGCTGTATGACCAAAGAACTTGGGGTACGAATTCTGACCAACAACCTTTAGCCTTGTCCAAGCTGGTTTTCAAAGTTCGCTTGATTATTTTGTTGATGGCTTCGACTTGTCCTTTAGACTGGGGATGAGCTGGAGAGGCAAAACATAAGTTGATGTTGAACTTAGAGCAGAACATCCTGAACTTATTGTTGTCGAACTGTCGCCCGTTGTCAGTGACTATCACATTGGGAATGCCAAATCTGCAAATGATGTTCTTCCATACGAAGTCTTTTATTTTTGCCTCAGTAATGGTTGCCAAGGGTTCTACTTCAACCCACTTTGTGAAGTAGTCGACTGCAACGATTGCATAGCGGACCTTGCCATTCCCTGTAGGCATTAGGCCGATCAAATCAAGTCCCCATTGGGCGAAGGGCCAAGGGCTGATCATAAGAGTGAGCGGCTGGGGAAGGGAATAAGGAATAGTTGCGTTGACACTTATCACATAAGCGAGATGTTCTGATGGCATCTTGGTAGAGTGTTGGCCAGTAATATCCTTGGCAAAAAGCCTTGTGTGCTAAGGATCGAGATCCAGCATGATCTCCGCAGACTCCTTCATGTATTTCCCGAATTACAATTTCCGCCTCTGCGAGCGTAAGGCATCTTATGTATGGTAGGTTAAAACCCCATTTGTAAAGTTTGTCATTAATGATCAAGTAACGGGTAGCCTTGTATCGAATCTGCTTAGCTTGGACTTTATCGTTTGGGAGGGTACCATGCGTAAGGAATTTATAAATCGGGGTAATCCAACTATCCCCCTGTTGTAAGTTGCACATTTCCGTGGACATGGTGCTTGATGATGCTAACAATTCGACCTGAATTTTTCTCCCAATTTTGTTTTCCACTGCTGAGGCAAGGCAAGCCAAAGCGTCTGCATGACTATTTGCCACTTGAGGAATTTAGGTGATCTAGTAGTGGAAGTGCTTGAGCAACAATTGTGTTTGTGCCAAATATGCTGCCATGGAGCTATCCTTAGCGTCAAAGTTGTTGGTGACCTGGTTAACCATCAATTGGGAGTCACTGAAGATATCAATTCGTTTAACCCTAAGGTGTTTGGCCAAACGTAAGCCTGCTAGAAGGGCTTTATATTCAGCCTCATTATTCAATGTCTTAAATTTGAAACGAAGAGCATACTCCATTGCCACTTTGTCAGGGGTCATAAGGACTAGTCCTACTCTACAACCCTGTTGGTTGGACGAGCCATCAACATATAGACTCTATGTTGGGGCTGTTGGTTCTATTTTCTAAGCTTTCGAGGGTAATGAAACAACTTCTTTAGGCGTAGAAACAATGTCAACAGGATATGTGAAGTCGGCGATGAAATCTGCCACTGCTTGGCCCTTCTTAACTGGCTTTGGTTGGTAGGCGATGTCAAACTCACCTAATGCTATAGCCCATTTGATCATTCTCCCCGAAGTGTCAAGACTTTGGAGTATATGTCGAAGATGATGATTGGTAACCATGATGTTGGAGTGTGCTTGGAAGTAAGGGCGAAGTTTTCGAGCAGACATGACCAATGCTAGAGCTAATTTCTCAATGTTGGAGTATCGTGTCTCCGCATCTTGTAAGGCTTTGCTAGCGTACTAGACAGGCCGTTCGACATTACTATCATTTCGAATGAGAACGGAACTTACTGCTGAAGCCGATACCAATAGATAGATAATGAGAGTGTCGCCAACCTCATGTTTGGAGAGCAAAGGGGCTTTACTTATGTAGTCCTTGAGGTTCTTGAATACCTCGGCACATTCATCAGTCCAGATAATGTACTTCTTACTTTTCTTAAATGCTTTGAAAAAATGAGCACATCTGTCTGTGGTCTTAGAGATGAACCTAGTTAAGGCTGCCACCTTGCCAGTAAGGCTCTGGATGTCTTTTGAAGTTATCGGTTCCTTCATGTCGAAGATTGCTTTGATCTTCTCGGGATTAGCCTCAATGCCTCATTGGCTTATCATGAAGCCTAAGAATTTGCCAAAGCCTACGCTGAAGGCACATTTGTTGGGGTTCAACCTCATTTGACACCTCTTCAGAATGGTGAAAGTTTCAGATAAGTTAGTGATGTGTTGGTCAGCATGTTTGCTCTTGACTAGCATATCATCAACGTAAACTTCCATGCTCTTCTTAATCTGTTCGACGAACATTGAATTGACTAGTCTCTGATAAGTCGCTCCTGCATTCTTTAGGCCGAAGGACATGACTTTATAGCAATATAGTCCCCTGTCAGTAGTGAAGGCTGTGTGTTCTTGGTTCGGAGGGTTCATGAGGATTTGGTTGTATCCTGAGTAAGCATCCATGAAGCTCAGGAGTTCATACCCTACCGTAGAGTCTATAAGTCAGTCAATGAGAGGAAGAGGAACGCTATCCTTCGGGCATCATTTGTTTAGGTCAGTGTAGTCGACACACATTCTCCACAAGACCTTTTGGAGCAAGATACTTTCTTTGGTCGGATTTTTCTTAACAATGACCGTATTTGCTACCCATGTTGGGTAATTGACTTCACAGACGAAGCCTATGCCTTTGAGTTTTTCAACTTCTGTCTTCATTGCTTCGTATCGTTCAGCGTCATAAGATCTTCGCTTCGTCTCACCGGCTTGGTCTTGGGGTTAATACTCAAGCGATGACATATGATATCGGGAGAGATGCCTGACATGTCCTTGTATAACCAGGCGAAGACCTCAGTGTTCTCTTGCAAAAAAAGAGATCAATGCCAATCGAATGGGTGGTGATAAGGTAGTGCCAATCTTCACCATACGATCTGGATAATCTTTTGAGATAGAAACCTTCTCCAACTTTTCAGCGGGTTGTGCTTGCTGGGTGAAAGAGTCGTCTCGAGGATCGTCGGGTTGACTATTACCACCGTGAAGATCCAAGTTGGCTTCGTCTGGGCTGGTCTTTATGACTTGGTCATGTATAGAAAGGGTTTCCTTGGGCACATGCAGGTGATGTTGCTTGACCGAAGTGTTGTAACATGATCATGCACTAAGTTGATCTCCTCTGATGTAACCATTGCCATAAAGGGTTGGAAATTTCATCAACAACATATGTGTGGATACCATGGCCTTAAGATCATTGATGCCTGTGCGTCCAAAGATGACATTGTATGTCGTTGGGCAATCAACCACCAGGAGTTAGTGGTAATGGTAGCTGTGTAAGGGCTTGTACCAATGGTGAAAGGTAAGTGTATGCTCCCTAAAGGTTGCATGATATCACCGGAGAAGCTTATCAGAGGAGAAATCGAGCGATTGAGCAAGTGTTCAGCTACATTAAGTGCTCTGAAAGCTTCAACAAACATGATATTGACCGAAGCCCCCGTGTCTACCAGGATTCATCGTACTTCAAAGTTAGCTATGTGAGCTTCCACGATCAGTGGGTCGTTGTGAGGGTAGATGATACCTCTTTCTTCCTCAGGGTAGAAACATATTGGATCCCATTTAGGCTTTTGATACTTGCCTCTCCTGATGTCTTCCACGTGAAACACTTGTTGGCTAGGCCTTAAAGCTCGTTCGCTATTTTTCATAACCATGTTGGAAGATTTAGATATGGGTGTGCCGCCACTTATGGAATATATCACATTCACCTGGCGTTGGTTACGGTTAGCCCTTAGAGGGTGAATGAGGAATTGATAAATTTTTCTTTCACTTGCCAAAGCTTCAATATGATCACGAAGGGTGATACACTTCTTGCCGTCATGGTCGTTATGCTCGTGGTAGCAGCAAAACGTGCCTGTGTTCTTCGTGGGCTTTTAATCCGGGTGCCTCGGCTTTGGCTTCGGTATCAGGTGTGCTCTGCTGGGGTAAATGGCCACGCATGTGGCGTTCAAAGGTGTGTATGCCTCATACCTCGGGGTAAGGCCTGTCCTGACACGTGCTTGACCCACTGTGTTTACTGCCTGGGGTCGGGGATTATCGTGGCGATACCCTTGGTTATCACGGTAGTGTCCCTTACTCCTTTTACTAAAATGAGACTGGTGAGGATGAAAATCTTTCATTTTGCCTTGAGATTGATATGTCTGTTGACTTGGCAAAGTATTAAGTAAGGTAAGGGAAGGCACCGCTGCCGTTTGAAAGGTTGAAGTTTTCTCATTTGGGTGGGTATGGCTTCCACTTCCCACTTGCTGATAGGGGATGGTTGTTGGGAGTTTCTCTTGGTATGTCATTGCCTCGGCGGAGACATGGTTATAAGTCTACGCCATCACCTTAGAGTAAGTCTTCCAAGTGTTGGCATTGATCATATACTTGAAGAAACAACGGGAATACTCATGGCTGAAGCGGCCAGCATACATACGTAATGACTCGTCTGGCTTGTGGCGAATAGTGTATAAGTCATCCGTAGAGTGCAAGCGATCGGTCTGGAAAATGTGTTGAGAAACAAACAGTTTCCTCAATTCCTCAAATGAGTCTACCGTCTCAAGTGGGAGACGGCAATACCAGTTTAGGGCTCCGCCAGAAAAGGGTGGAGGGGAAGAGAAGACATCGCTATTCGTCGGTGTGCATCCGGTATGCCATGGTGGACTCAAAGAGGTTAAGGTTTTCAATCGGATCCTCCTTTCCAGTATAGAGTTGCAAGCTAAACTTCTGCTTGGTCTTTGCTTGGAGGGGGGTGTCGAGGATCCTTCTTGTAAAAGGGTCAGGCCTAGGTTGGTTCCGATCAGGTATCTCAGCTTGTCGTTTAGCCTTCAATTTGTTTACTTTCTTAAGGAACTGTAGGACAAGAGGGTCTTGAGTGGAGTCATGTACCACTGGAGCTTTATTTTATAAATCTCCATCTTCTGTTGGAAGTAAGAAGGTTTGATCAAGAGCATGTGATTTTTCCCTAGACTCGCCGTACTGACTTCCAAGGTATGTCTGTCGGAACATCTCTGAGTCCCCTATACCTTCATGTTTCTCTAAGACTTGTTGCCCTTTCCCCAAATTAGTAGTCGGCCTGGGACATGGGAGGGGACCGAGTCTTTCAGAGACCCTTGGGTCATTGATCTTCGAGCTTACATGGATGAGATTATCTCGACGTTGCTTTAGGAAGTCTTGACAGTCGTAAAAGACAGCTTTCAATCCTTCCACTCCTTCTGTAAGGAGGTGCCTTCCTCCACTCCTCCTGCTTTGGGTCGAAGCAGCTGGGTTGAGAGAAGTCTTATGTTGGTCGCCATTTCGATGAGTAGCTCGCTCCTCAACAGGAATACCCATGTCGAAGGCAAATGACCTTCCGTGTTGGGGGGTACCCAGTTGATGGTTGACTTCCACAGGGGTGATGAGCTCGTGTGTTTTAGTATATCTAGCCTCGTGGAGCATCTCGAAAACCTTCTCATACTGCTCTTGGAGGATCTCATTCTTCATCGCTATCTTGTTGTTCTAAGCCTCCAGCACATCGACTTTAGCCTGAAGAGCAAACTTATTTTGTTCATTCTTTCGTTACTTCGCACCAGGTGCAAGATGGGTGTCATTCTGTGTGCTGTGGCTTCCTTCACTCCCCATGTTGGAAATGGATGCCTGGTTAAAAGAGAGTGTACGAATGGTGGAAACCAGCTTAACAAAGTTGAAGAAAGTGGGAATAAGTGTTGTTCCCACAGACGGCGCCAAATGTTGATGCACAAAATCAGTGAGGACTTTGGTACAACAGAAAGTGTTAAGTTTGTGACCTTCGCTAGATTGCTCCGGTCACTAGTGTGGACAAGTATGTAAATGGATAGAGACAGGGAAGCAAACACAAGATGTACATGGTTCACCCAGATTGGCTACGTCTGAGGAGTAGAGAAGTTCTCATTAATTGTGAAGGGTTTACACAAGTACATAGGTTCAAGCTATCCTTTAGTGAGTACTAGTGAATGATTTAGTACAAATGACATTAGGCAATATTGTGGGAGAATGATCTTTTTTTATAGAAGAGAGTTTCTAGTTTTGTTTTGACATTGACACGTGTCATGTTGTGATTGGCTTCCGATGTTGACACGTGTCGCGCTATGATTGGCTTCTGGTGTCGACACGTGTCGCGCTGTGATTGGCCTCCGGGTTGGAGGGAAACTCTTCTGGGTCCTTGACGGTATAACGTTGACCGGTGCTCAGTAGTTTCAGAATTGGTCAAGTATGGTACAAACAGCTTCAGTCTGATTTATCCCGAAAATTCTTGCCATTCTGAAGTCTGAAATTTTGGGGTTCAACAGTCCATCCAGCAATATGTTGCTTTTAAGTCCCTGTGGATGATTTTCAGTCTGGAGTACTTGCGGATATAGAGTACTCCTTGAGCAATGCCTTCTATAATTTTAAAACGTCTTCCCCAATCTATTTCTTTTTTTTTTCAGATGCATCTGATTGGACAAACCATGAAGAAAGATGAGAAAATGTTTTTCATTTCATTTTAGATCAAAAGTTGGACACAATCAGTGGCGAAGCCACGTGAGGGCGAGGAGTGGCCGCCGCCACTTCCCTTGCCGGGAAACACCACTAGAGAGCTGGGTTCGCCACTCCTCTCGGGCCTCGTTGGAAAAACCTGGTTCATCTTCTCCTCTGTTTTTGCTGGGCAATCTGTTCTGCTGCGCGCAGCAGCAGCAGATTGCTGTTTTTTTTTTTTTTAAATCCAGGCCAAAACGACGTGGTTTTGGGCTTGGTAAAAAAAATAATTTTTTTTAAAACAAAACAGCGCCGTTTCAGCCATTACCAATCTGTTTCATTTCTCCATTGGGTTCGCAGCCACCCAATTGGGTGTCTCTTGTTTCTGATTCCCCGCGAGCTTGTACCTGTGCAACTCGAGAGTCTTGTGTTCGAGCCTGACGACAAGGATTAAAACTTCGTTGCCTCACTGGGTTGTGGTGGTGGATCTGCTCGTAGAAATCATACGGCTCCCAGATGTGGTCCAGAGGCAACGGCGGCGGCAACTGCAGTGACATCCTCACTAACGATTATGCCGTCGTTTTTGGTACTGTCTTTAATTCCATTGCTGACTCAATTCAAATTTTTATAACCCCGAAACAATAAAAGGTGAAAATTTGGGTTGTGTTTTTGTGGATTGGAAATTAATTGCATTGCATAGAATTATAGCGTAATGTTGTTATTTATTATTAATTATTGATATGAACCATTTGATGAATGAAATTGTTGATATTGATATGAATGAATATTGATGAATGAAGATTAGTGATGAATTTGTTGATTATTGATAATTTGAATTATTGAATAATTTAAATAATTACTGATATTGAGTAATTGAATTGTTAGTTTAATTAGTTATTAGTCATATAATAAAGTTACTCTAGCATTAATACATTACGAGACTGTAACTTTTTAGTTATTAGTCATAACATAAAATATCGCCAACAATAATTGTAACTTCTTTGTATTGGTATATTATTGTCTACTATGTAAAGAATTTGATTGTTCACATTGTTTTAGAACCCTTTACGCTTTTAAGTTTCGTCCCTCCGCTCGACAATTCCTGGCTTTGCCACTGGACACAATGCATTTGATCTTGCAATACATGGCATTTAAACACATGGAAAACAATTTGCAGAAACATAGAATCAATAAGTCATTAGAATGTATATATATACCAAACTCCGATTGGGCATGTACTCGTAGATCAATATCATTTCTTCGTCTTCAATACAGCAACCCAAGAGCCGAACGAGGCTGGTGTGTTGGAGCTTGGCAATAAGTTTTAACTCATTCATGAACTCCGGGTGTCCTTGGCCTGACCTTTTTGATAACCTTTTACTTGATTTTCAGCCAAAATGCCCTGTATAGAGGAATAAAATCGCACAAGAAAAAAAATTTGTTAGAGAAGTGCAAAGGAACGGTCATGTTTCTAAAAGGAGAAATTATTTTCGAACACCCTTTTTTCTCCTTCAGCACACCCATGTGTACTGTCTCGTGATTCTTTTCTTTGGAATCATTCAATCCAAAGGTCATAAATAAACAAGAAGTGTGCATGAGGAGAAAATTTTTATTTAGAGTACACAGTAGAAGTGTCACCTTGTAGACAGGGCCAAATCCTCCCTCTCCGAGTTTATTAGCTTCAGCAAAGTTGTTTGTAGCAGCTATTATAGCCCTTAAACCAAAGATCGGCAGTTCTGCATCATTCTATTCCTATGCTCTCTTTTCTTTCCCAATGTTTTCTTCCATAAGAAATAGCCAAAAATGACAACAAGCAAACCTGTGATTGGTGAGACTATTGCAATCAAAAGGGATGACTTAATTACAGCTGCAAAGAGAACAAAAAGATCATTAGGACAACATTAATATTAATGGCTCAAGACAAGAATAATCATTGTCTTATTACGTTTTTTCTTAATGTCGGAAGCTGCAGCTCTGATGTATAAAGTTCTTCCGTCACCGCCATTGTTATCACGTTCTTTCAGATCCAAGACATCTCTATGCCATACTGAACATCCATTGCTACTGGCATAAGCATAAGCAGTGCAACGGCAGTCATTTAAGCAGATTGATCTACAACTTTCGATACTAACAGCATCTTCATATTTCATATTTTCAGGCAATGAATGGCTATGTATTCCTAGAAACCCGTCTCGAGTGGCATTCGCACACTGCACACTGGTTGTTCTTGACCACCCACCAGAATAAATCTGCAAGTCCCAATCACTCTGCCGGTTTGGCTTAAAGCCCTTCAAACATTTGCACGAGGGTGTGGGATTACAACTGGAGAAAGCCCCACAAAAAGCATAAACATCACACCCTTGTCTTGGTTGAACCCAAAACAAATTCCTCTGCTTGGAAGTCTCCAACCATGTTAGTTGCTGAATCTGCCCCAAGGCAGATATGGAGCATCGAGATGCAATTCTCGGATCATAAAGAGAATAGGTGAAATAACTTTCGTTCTCATTCGTAACATAACTATAATTGAAGATATAATTTAGCCTCATTTCAGGAACCAGGTTGAAAATATGTGAACTTTCATCCCATGATCCGCTGGTCCGATACTGTTTAGACCTATTCCACAGTAAGATATATGAATTGCTTTCATCCAGGGATAGCTTAAGAGAGTAAAGACCTGGCGCAGGATCCTTCAAATTCTTCCATGATGTGAGAATTTGGGCATGATCGGTAATTTTGTTGAATCCGAGTCTACCTCCTGGTAGCCAAGTATGGGTTGGATGATCAAAGCTTTGCCATAAAGGCTCTGACGTATTATTACTAGAGCCGGCTCTGAAGACAAGGTTTCCGCTATCCAAAAGAACTGCTTGTACAGAACCAGAACTGGTGGTGGAGTTTAAATCTGTTGACCAAACCGGGTTTTTGGACATGTTCCGGAGAACTAAATTACCATCTAAGATGGTCAACACAGAAGAAAATCTATCAGATACTGGTATTTCCCCAACACTACTTGGCTGCTGAATTCTTCAGCAGCCAAGTTCTTTCCGTATTTCCCTATTTGCTACCCAAACAACGGTCATCTCGGATACTACTTGCTTGGAGTACCATATGCCTATATGGTAGTTTGAAAGCTGACCTGGTTTGAAGAAACCTAGCTCAAACATCTCACCTGCAGAAACAATGGTTTGATTGCCTAGAGAGAGATTGGTTTTCGCTAATGGTGTCAGCTGCAAAGGAAACATGGGACTCGAGAAATGCACATAATAAAATAACGGAGAACACGGACTTTGAGTTTGGTTTGGTATTCATGGCTGCACAAAGAATTAAGCAGGCAGGCAAAGATTTAACGTATGCAAGTTACTGGAACTTAACCTATAAGCCCTTAAGTCAACTATTCAACCCATCACTTACAGTTCCTTAGCTGGCATATTAGACTTTACATTTTAGAAAATACATATTGAACCCTTTAAGTGTTGTATAAAACAGCTAGTTGTCGGGGTGTTTATTCTAATATACTATACTATTTTCTCAACTGCTTGCCAGTCACCGCTCTTCCAACGCCTATCGACCTTCTGGCAAACTCATGGTGACTGTGTTGTGGGAAAAAATGGTAGGTGTTTGAGACGAACAAACAGGACTGGAATTTCTGTGTGTTGAAAATGCAGGTTCTTTGAAAGGTGGAAGAGATGTAGATTCATTGCCCTGCAGCATACGAATTACTAAAGACATTGTTGGTCGATCAGCTGGAGCTTCTTGAACACACAAAAACCCTACATGGATACACTTCAAAGCTTCATCGAGCCGACATGTTTCCCTTACCGATTCATCAATCACCTCCATTCCTCTTCCGTCTTTCCACAAGTCCCATGCCTAATTAAAATGTTGAACGCATGGTCATTTGTGAATTTGAAAGGCTTAAAAACAGAATGATCATGAGTTGGAATAGTTTTTCAGCACTTACCCATCCAGCAAGAGTTGGTGAATGTTCAAAGAGATAAAAAGCAGCATTCTTCTTTCCGCTGACAATCTCCAACAACACCACTCCGAAGCTGAATACATCTAATTTCTCAGAGAAATGACCATATCTCGCATACTCGGGTGACATGTAGCCGCTGCACATGAATTGACAGTACGTAGAGAAGTAAGCAATAGAACATTACTTCAATGAAAACATGTACCAGATATATGCAGACTTACTATGTGCCAACAACCCTATTGGTATTCGCTTCAGTCTGATTTATCCCGAAAATCCTTGCCATTCCAAAGTCTGAAATTTTGGGGTTCAAGACTCCATCCAACAATATGTTACTTGTTTTTAGGTCCCTGTGGATGATTTTCAATCTCGAGTACTTGTGGATATAAAGTACTCCTTGAGCAATGCCTTCTATAATTCGAAAACGTCTTCCCCAATCTAATTCTCTTTTTTCAGGTGCATCTGATTGGACAAACCATGAAGAAAGATGAGCAAGTGTTTTTCTTTTCATTTTAGATAAAATATTTGGACACAGTGCATTTGAACTTGCAGTACATGGCATTTGCACACAAGGAAAACAATGTGCAGAAACAAAGAATTAATAAGTCATTAGCATGTATATACCAAACAAAAGTTTGTCCAAGCTCCGATTGGGCATGTACTCGTAGATCAATATCATTTCCTCGTCTTCAATACAGCAACCCAGGAGCCTAACGAGATTGGTATGCTGGAGCTTGGCAATAAGTTTTAACTCATTCATGAACTCCTGGTGTCCTTGGCCTGACTTTTTTGATAACCTTTTTATGGCTACTTCTTGATTTTCAGCCAAAATTCCCTGTATAGAGGAAGAAAATCGCTCAAGAGAAAATATTGTTAGAGAAGTACAAAAGAACGGTCAGGTTTATGAAAGGAGAAATTATTTTCAGACACCCTTTATTCTCCTTCTGCACACCCATGTGTACTTTGTCCCGTGATTCATCTCCTTGGAATTATTCAATCCAAAGGTCATAAATAAACAAGGTGTGTGCATGAGGAGACAAATGTATTAGTATTTAGAATACACAGTGGAAGTGTCACCTTGTAGACAGGGCCAAATCCTCCCTCTCCGAGTTTATTAGCTTCAGCGAAGTTGTTTGTAGCTGCTATTATAGCCCTTAAACCAAAGATCGGCAGTTCTGCATCATTCATTTCACCTCCAGCCGCAACTTTACTTTTTGTTCCCAATGTTTTCTTCCATAAGAAATAGCCAAAAATGACAACAAGCAAACCTGTGATTGTTGAGACTATTGCAATCAAAGGGGACAACTTAATTACACCTGCAAAGAGAAGAAAACGATCATCAGGATAACATTAAGATTAACGGCTCCAAGTAAGACATGAATAATCATTCTCTTATTACGTTTTTTCTCAATGTCGGAAGCTGCAGCTCTGATGTATAAAATTCTTCCATCACCATCATTTGCTTCAAATTCTTGCAGATTCAAGACATCTCCATGCCATATTGAACATCCATTGCTGCTGTCATAAACATAAGCAGTGCACTGGCATTCATTTAAGCAGGCTGATCTACAACTTTCAAAACTAAGAGCGCGTTCATTTTGGCTATTTTCAAGCAAGGACTTGCTATTTTTTTCTAGAAACCCGTCTCCCGTAGCATTCCCACACTTCACACTGGTTCTTCTTGAACATCCACCAGAATAAATCTGCAAGTCCCAATCACTCTGCCGGTTTGGCTCAAAGCCCTTCAAACATTTGCAGTAGTTCAAGGATGTAGGTTTGCAACTGGAGAAAGCCCCACAAAAAGCATAAACATCACACTGTCTTGGTTGAGACCAAAACACATTCCACTGCTTGGAAGCATCCAACCATGTTAGTTGCTGAACCTGTCCCGAGGCAGTCATCAAGCTTCGAGTTACAATTTTAGGATTGTTAATAGAATATGTGAGATAACTTTCGTTCTCATTCCTAACAGAACTATAATTGAAGTCATTAAATAGCCTCAATTCAGGAACCATGTTGAAATTACGCAAACTTTCATTCCATGGTCCGCTGGTCCAATACTGTCTAGACCTATTCCACAAATAGATACATGAATCGCCTTCATCTGGGGCTAGGTGAAGAGAGTAAAGACCTGGTGCAGGATCCTCCAAATTCTTCCATGAAGTCAGAATTTGGGAATGATTTGTAATTTTGTTGAATCCAAATTTACCTCCTGGTAGCAAAGTATCAGTTGGATGATCAAAGCTTTGCCATAAAGGCTCTAGTGTATTATTACTAGAGCCCGCTTTCAAGACAAGGTTTCCGCTGTCCAAAAGAACTGCTTGTACAGAACCAGAATTGGTGGTGGAGTTTAAATTTGTTGACCAAACCGGGGTTTTGGACTCGTCAAACAGAACTAAGTTACCATCTAAGATGCTCAATGCCGAAGAAAATATATCAGAAACTGGTATTTCCCTATTTGCTACCCAAACAACAGTCATCTTAGATACTACTTGCTTGGAGTACCATATGCCTATATAGTAGTTTGAAAGCTGACCTGGTTTGAAGAAACCTAGCTCAAACATCCCACCAGCAGAAGCAATGGTTTGATCGCCGGAGAGAGATTGGTTTTCACTGATAGTGTCAGCTGCTAGGGAAACATGGGACTCGAGAAATACACACACTAAAATAACGGAGAACACGAACTTTGAGTTTGGTTTGGTATCCATGGCTGTACAAAGAATTCAGCAGGCAGGCAATGATTTACCGTATGGATGTTACTGGAACTTAACCTATATGCCCTTAAGTCAACTATTCAACCCATCAGACAGTTCCTAGCCGGCACATTAGACTTTGTACTTTGTAGAAAATTCTATGCATTAAGTCAACTGTTCAACCCATCACACGCAGTTCCTAGCTTGTACATTGTCCTTCCTCTGTCAAAAGCTTCTCCTAGTATTACGCTTCTGTTCAAATTCATCAATACTCCACTGTATACAATGTGCAAACCCTGGAGGCATCACATATCCAAAACCCGAGAAGAGATGGAGGTATGTGTTACAATAAGGACATGTTCAAGTTAGATTGCGTCGACTGCAGGCTAATGTACCAAACTAAGCACTCATGCTCGATACAAATTATCATAATCTTTTCCAATCCATACAAGTTTTACCAACAAAAATTGATACAAAAACAGAGATACGTTGATAATTTTCAAATTCCAATTTACCACACGTCTGTTTTTTGGTCTGAATTCCAATCAAAAGACGGTACAACATAAACCCATCCACACATGACGAATCCAAGGTCATGATTTCCACGCGCCATTTTCTCCACCAATCATCCTCTTGTTTCCATGCTTGTTTGTACCACTTGGTACTCCTGCAAACTAATTACTCACTACAAAATCTAAATCCTCCAACAACAAAAAGATCAGCTGGGAACAACAGATAGGAAGGAGTCCATTTAGCGGGCAATTCAAAAACCAAAACCATTGACAAAGAATTCACGGACGACCCTGAAAACGGCTGGGAGAGGAAGGGTTCCTTTTTTTAGGGTACTCCCCCATGGAGACAGGGTGAGGCCTGTAGGTTTTAGAAATTATTATCACTATATTAATTACTTAACCCCAATTCAGTTAATAGAAGTATCCAGCAGCAGCTATTGAGCATACATATCAATTCATCACAAGAGTCGATTCCAACAAAAAATTAGATAAAATTTAACAAAAATCACAAAATAAATGAAACAAAATTAGTGCAATTAGATGTAGTGTTGTTGTTTAACTCCAGTCTTGACCAGTAACACAGGATGAAGCTGATGACAACACTCTAATTTATGAGTTATTTCAGACCCTACACCTGATCGAAAAAGGATAAGGGTATAGTTGAAACTCAAAACCAACATTTAAACACAATACACAACAAAACCACATGACTGCAATGCCTCAGCTACATTGTTTCTGTCAAGGGATCGTAGTTTCCATGAGTAGGTTCTACCTGCACAAATGCAAGTTCTCGCTTCCGCTACGCCTCAAACACGTTGGATTGTAACATCATTGACGCCTAAACATTACTTAATCCGAACAAAATAATAAACCATATTCAACAACACAAGCAATTAGGACAAAAACAATGGATTTTGATGCTGATGAAGACTTAAAACCTCAGTTAAATCCATTAATGTCATATGCAATGTAGCTTCGCCGAGGGGTTCTCCTTGTAAACAAGGTCTCAGCTCCACTACACCTCAAAAAAGCGGATTGAATCATCACAGGCCAAAGGACAAGAAGATATCACCAAAATTTAACACACCAATCACAATCAATTAATAACATACCAAACAACAAATCTAATCTTAGACAGACAACAAACCAAACAAGTAACACAAAAACATTTTACTAGGAGGGTAAGTAAGATTAAAACCTCAGCTAAATCCATTGAATTCATATGAACGCAGTTTCACTGAGGGGTTCTCCCTGTAAACAGGGTCTCAATTCCACTGCACCTCGAACAAGCGGATTGAATCGTCATCGGCACCACCAAAAACACAGAAATCCATAACACTAAAGAAAAACAAAATCAAATTAATAAACAGAAGGCTCAGAGTATGAAACAGCTCTCTCAATCACGAATTTTCTGAAGCAGAACTGGCATAAAGCTGTAAAATTTAGTCATCACCGCCAACATTAATCAACAAAACCCAAAAATGTCACCGACCCAAATCAGCAAATCAAAAACTTAAATGGCTCATATCAAGAAATTCAACCATTGATTATCACATTCTACTTCATCGATTGCTCTCAGAAGCGCGGATAATTTGTATTCATTGCCAAAAATTCACAAAACAATATCAAAATACATAAAAAAAAAAAATCCAAATTCTGAAAATTTAGTGGACGTTTTTAGTGGCAAAACTATGAGAAGAGAAAAACCCCCACGTTTGACACCGCAGTAGGATCTGCGCCTCCATGACTAGCTCTGTTTTCGGAGATTGTTCAAAAACAGGCTTAAGGTGTGTCGAGGCGCATCGGATCGTACGCTACTGAAAATTGATGAAAAGATTTAGGGTTTTTGTGGGAGATGTAGCGGTCGATTTGACACAGATAAGCCGTGGAGTAAAGCGAGGCTAAACTGCAACACTTGACGGCGACGGCGGCGTCAGAGGGAGGACGCTTTCCGATGTCTGAATTCGTCGAAAACGGACGCATTTTTTATGTACGTCCTCCGTATATATACCATACTCATGTTGTCTCTCTCAAAAACAAGTTTAACTGATTTTCTTTTTTCTTTTTCTTTTTCTGTTTGTGTTTTTGGGCTCGTCCCGATAAAGAATCAGCACAATCATGGGTTTCAAGGTTGTGGAGATCAATAATGCCGAAACTGGCAGTGGAGCTTTGTTCGAGATTAAACTGATGTCCTTACTGATGCTAATTGTAATCAAACTGACTCTTACATTGATGGTAATTAGACTCAAATTGATGATATTAACGTTGTTAGAATGGTGCATTCGTTGGTTGATCCACACTCTTACGTTGGTTTGTTTGTTGACTTATAATTCCTATAATTTAGAATTTCCTCTTTAAGATGGATCCCCGTGTAATATGAGTAATATGAGAGAAATATATTTGTAATCTTCTGTAATTATTCTTTCCTATTTAGTTAGAATTAAGATTGTATATTCTACATTTTCCTGAGAAGAATAAACACATCATTCAAAGCATTCTCTTCTTGGCACCAGAGCCTAGTTTAAGAAAAAAACCAAAAGCCGTTCACTGTGTGCAGAACAAAACTCCTAGTCGCGCACCAGTTGTGCTACGCTGTCCGACCAGCGAGCGACGCCGTCGTTGCTGACCCGAGTCCACCGCGCCGATCCGTATCTATCATGATCCACTGCTGCATCGCACCTAGATCGAAGCTTGTGTGCCCTGTAGCTCACGAACCGACATCGAATCATTGCTGCTGCAATACCGACATCAACCCAGTTGTCGATCAGCTGCTTCTACTGCTAAATCGACGGGAACACCTCTCTTGAAATCATTGCTACAAACCAATCTGACTGAAATCAATTTGAACCCTTCCCATTTGCACTTGCGCGTGTTTTGAAAGCCCCATGAGGAAGAAGGAAAAAAACAGGAAAAAAAAAAAGAGAAAAGAAATAGAAATAGAAAAAGAAAGAAAACAAAAAGTAAATGATTGTTTTTTATTTTGAGTTTTTGAGGCCCACGGTTTGTATTGTTTTTTTATCTTGAGTTTTTGACGAAAACTTCTTGTGATTAATATGTGCAGGTGCATTTAGGATGAATACTACGTGTTAAGGGTTGAATGATTTTTTCAAAAGGTTTCACAAAACTTAATAAGTCATGCATATTTAGATTTGATCTTAATACCACAGACGGATTGCATGTTGATATACGTATATATTGGGAGTCTAAGAAGGCATATATTAGGAAAATCTAACCTTCGAAATATGCATGTATATGTCATAATTAATTGGGAGGACTATATAGGATTGTTAATGTGATGGCGGATCCTTAGTGCTTTCTTAATTTGATTTCTACAAAACTATTTCCTTTTTTCTCATTTTTAATAGAGAAAACTAATGAAAAGAGCTTGAAAACTTTGAGTTTTAACGATAATGACAAAATAAAGGGTGAAGTGAATAGTATTAGGATTGACTTTTTAGTGTAAAAATGTGATTTTTCGTTAAAGTGAACTGTACAATGAGCTTTTCGTTAAAGTTCCCTTTTTAATATTGCAGATTGGTTTACTTTTATTAATTAAATTCGTTTTATTACATTAGGTCATGAAAATCAATCATCTCAATTTTTGTTTTACAATAATTAATTGAAATTTGGTTTGTTTCGAATTATTTAATAATTCATGTGGAAACTATTTATACTACAATATCTTTGTCATTTTTGCAAGTATTATATGAGTTTTTAACACTGTTACGTGCGTGGTAAAATCCCTATCACTGGAATTTCCCTATTTGTTACCCAAACAACAGTCCTCTCAGATACCACTTGCTCTCAGATGCTACTTGCTTGGAGTACCATATACCTATATAGTAGTTTGAAAGCTGACCTGGTTTGAAGAAACCTAGCTCAAACATCCCACCTGCAAAGACAATGGTTTGATCGCCCGAGAGAGATTGGTTTTCGCTGATAGTGTTCAGCTGCAAGGGAGATGTGAGACTTCCAAAATGCACATAATAAAATAACGGAGAACTCGAACAATAAGATTGGTTTGGTATCCATTGCTGCACAAAAAAAAGAGAAGCTAGAATTTAAACTATACTGTATGAATTCCAAGTCAACTATAAAAGGGTCAAGGGTAAATGAACCTTGACAACGAAAATCTTGTTTTTCTTGATATTTAATATTGATCAGTACGTAGCTGCCATTACGACCATGTCTTCGTAGAAGGTTTTTTTATTTATATTTATTTATTTATTTATTTATTTATTTGTCAAATAAAAGCTATAGAAAATGGCATGAATATGGGTCCAGATACAATGTTACGTTCCACTTAGTGATACGATTATTATATAAGATATTACCATTGAAACATTCATTATATCCATGTATGCAAGATTTAAATGTAACTTTCCGGACTACTCAGTCAAACGTATTAGGATCGAAAATGTTGAACTTTTGTTCCTTCACTTTTCAATGATTTTGACAGTAAAATTATATTATATTATATATATACACTAAAGAGTGATGTTACTTTTACCTCAATATCTTATCTTTTCATTCACCTTTTAATGAATTTTTTAATTACAAATTTGTCCATTTACAAAAAGACTGATAAGGACATTAATTATCTTGTTTTGCTTAATTTAAAAAAAAAAAAAAAAAAACAGGTTGGGTATGGGAGACAATTTGTCTACCTTAAACCTTAACTCATATTTTTATCTCATTTCATTCAGAGAAAGTAAAAAAAAAATAGCAATAGGCTTAGAAGATGACTTTTTCATTGAATAGGTAGAAGATGAAGCTTATGAAGAAGAGGTAAAAGATTATGTTTCCATTGAAAATGTAGAAGAATAATTTGTGTGGGTCATTTGAATTTGTCTATCGTATTTTTAAATTTGTATTTGTCGAAATATTTTGAATTTGGATACCTCTGTCGTTTCCATTTGAATTTGCAGACCTTAGTGATTTTCATTTACATATTATTTCTTATATTTTTTAAGAGACAATTTTATAATTTCATATGTACATATATATTAAAGGTTATTTTGGGAATAACAGTGGTGAGAAAATAATATTTTAATTTTTTAACTTTTTAAGATGAGGGAGATTATAACGTGGGTGAGAAAAATAAGATAATGGGGTAAGTCTTGTAACTCTCGTACTAAAAGAGAAACTTTCAGGTAAATTCCCATGATGTCCTTATGGACTCAAAACACTGTTACTTTTACAATGTTCTTCCGTTTTTGCCCTTTTTCATCTTCTGTTATTTCATGTATGCCGCTGTTATCCACGTGTTGACGGTGGATGTCTCTCGAACTCTCCAGGTGTGCTTTCATTTCGATCTCCTCTGGGATTGCTGCCACGTTTTCATTGCTCTCAGCCTCCGACTGCAAATGGAGTTCAAGCTCCTCCTCACCGACCCTCCACCTCTTCCTTCATGCACCACTTCGAATCGAATCACTCGCTATCTCTCTCCAATTCATCCCATTATGATTCCACCCAATCCCATTCCTGATGGCATCGAAGTCCAAATTCCTCTTCATTGGCGGCACTTTAAAGATCATTGTCTAGGCCAGCGCCAAGGCCGGCCACCCCACCTACTTTCTGGTCCGAGAAACTACCCTCTCTAACCCGAAAAAGTCCAAATTTCTCGAGAACCTCAAGGATCTGGGCTTCAATTTTGTCCTGGTTTGTAAAATTTCCAGCATTTTGTAGCTTTTTGATCCGATTAGCCAATTGGGTTTTGCTTGATTTGAGTGGTTTTTTTATTATTTATAATTTACAGGGTGATCTGTACGATTATGAGAGCTTGGTGAAGGCGATCGAGCAAGTCGACGTGGTAATCTCGACGGTGGGGCACGCGCAGTTGGCTGATCAGGCCACACATGCTATAGAACTTACCTGGGTGATGTGCTTTGAGGTAAGATTGCTCAAGGATGTGTTCAAATAAGATTAAATTCATGTTCATAATTTTGGTATAAATGTAAATAGCGAATTTCCTTTCGGTTTTCTTTTTTTTTTTTCTCTCGAGGACCTGACCTTCTCTGTTTGCTTCCACTGATTTAGGGTTTAGGGCTGTATATTTATTTCTTTTGTGTCAATTATTAGAAAGAATGCACTGGACATGGAAATTCTTTGGATTTACAAATGGTTTTTCTGTTCAAATTTTCTTTTTGTTTTGTTTTTGTTTTTAATTTGTAGCCTCCGATTGGGTATGTGGGTGATTTTGATTTTTCTTTTGGGGGCTTTTGTTTGCAGTTTTGGAACCGCTCTCTGCTCATGCCCTATGATAGCATTGGTGACCTCCCTTTCAAAAAAAAAAAAAAAGATCTTTTCAGTAAATAGGATTTATGAAATGCTTAATTTGGGTCTGGGGTTGCTTTTTTCTCATGATAAAATTTGGTGTGTGCCATCCGGAACAGTTATTGGGCATTTTGATGAGGTTTGTTGCGGTAAAGGGGGCGGCTAGGAAAATGGTGTAATGGGTTTTCAAGAATAGCTATGCGGCTTGGAGGGATGAGACGACTATGGTGGTTTTGGTGCCTGTGGGAATGAATATTATAGGTCCATATTTTTGGGATAGGCGTCAGAGGCTGCGGTATGGGTGGTTGCTTATCATATGAAGGTCACCAATGACTAGTAGGTTTGATTTTTTGCCAATTTCTTTACTGTTATTCCAGTTTTTTAATAATTTTAAAAAGGCGTCATGGCTACAAGTGATGAGCTGGAGTATTTTTTTCAAATAACTATATTACATTTGTACTGTATGCATGCGTAAGAAAAATCCAAATCTTACTACATGATCTTAGGGCTGTGTGTTTTGTGTTTGATAAACCAATGCATTCAGAGAATACGAATCGTTGCGTCTGGTTTGGATATGTGTCTATGGTACCCCCATTTCAAGGCAAATGAGAGCGCTTGACGATGGTAACCCAATGGCTTTCTTCGTTGTTTTTCCTCAAAAAAAGTATCATGCGAAATTAAGTGTCGATTTGCTATGTATATTTTGTCGGAGTTACGCTTTGATGAGCTTAGATTCCTATAAGGTTCAATATTAAAATGGCATGAATATGCACAATGAATGGTTTGAGAGATGTTATTAGTGGTTTTGCGAGTGGTTAAACCTTCTAAGCCCTATGCTAAGAAGTCATAAGAGTCTAATCTTTTGTTTGAGAAAAGTGAGGATCCAAACAAGTTGAAAGGGAAAGAACAAACATGTATTCATACAACTATCTAATTCGATCATGTGTTGTACCATAAATCTGCACATACGATTGGATTTGCAACAATGGCAATGATGGGAAGCATTATATTTAACTACATTTGCAGATTGTACTGTAAATCAATTTTAATATTATGGGAATTTGGAGTCAGCATATCACTTTCTGCAAGACTAAAGATTGGTTTATAATAGATATGTAGATCTTCTAGAGGATAAACACTTCATCAATTCAAAGTAACATTAGTTTCTACTCAACCACTGCATGCACTTTTGGACCATTTTATATGTGAATTGGATGAGAAAATGTTTAATTTTTGTGTGTTTAGATGAGTACCCAAAATAAAACAATTCTGTCTATTGAGGATATCATTGCTCTGATTGGAGATGAGGGTGATGGAGTTATTGGACAGGAAAATTTTAGACTATTCTTTCTTCTTCCTTCCATGAAATTATAGTATCACATCAGGATACGTTTCGAGATATCTTAGTGCACTTAAAACATGCCTTAAATTTTGAAATCTGACATCATTTTGCGAATCACATTTTCTGAAGTCTTCTATGCAAAATATCCGTTGGAGTCAAAACTTGTTACTCAACCCGATCTTCTAACCAGAATAAATCTAGAGGCATCCTTGAAGTCCCTTAACTATTTTAAATAGATATCCTTATACGATCAATCCCAGCGATGTTGTATGGCACAGAATGTTGGGCGGTGAAGCATCAACACGTACACAAAATGGGTGTAGCGGAGATGAGGATGCTTCGTGGGATGTATGGGCACACGAGAAAGGATAAGATTGGGAATGAGGATATCCGAGGTAAAGTAGGAGTAGCCAAAATTGAAGGAAATATGAGAGAAAATCGGTTCCGGTGGTTGGACATGTGCAAAGAAGGCCTACTGACGCTCCGGTTCGAAAATGTGACTACGGGACAGAGGTTCAGGACCGAAGGGGTAGAGGAAGACCTAGGAAAACTTTGGAAGAGACCCTAAGAAAAGACTTGAGTACTTGGATCTAACGGAGGACATGACACAAAACTGAGCGCAATGGCGTTCTAGGATTCATATAGCCGACCCCACTTAGTGAGAAAATGCTTTGTTGTTGTTGTTGTTGTATCCTTATACGATCAATCACATGTCAGCCGCAATTGGCCGACTGTGAAGGTCACCAACTACTCAAGCAAAACCCACCTTAGTTAACTTATGAGCAATGTTTTAAACGCCTGTTAGGTGTATATTTTATGTTAGAAAATAATGTAACGATTATACCTTCATGAAAGAAGAGGTAGTAAAAAAGAAATAGATTTGATGAAGACACAGAAGCGAGTGAATCATATAGGCAGTTTGTAAATTCTTAGACCATACATCCAAACCGAACGCAGCATCAAAATTCTTTTGTTCCTCAACTAGCATTTCTTTTCTTCTTCTTCCCTCCTTCATTGACATCCTCAACTGAATACTTCTTCGTTTAATAGAGTTGCAATAATATTCCTATACATGTTGTCATACCCCCATGAGCTTGCCAAAGGTACTGACTGGTTGTTGATTTCAGGTTCACGTGCAAATGTGACTGGCGGGTCAAGTTCCATAAGGAGGTGGAAGCTGAAGAAGAATTGGCGTCACCCTTCAATTTTTCAACCAAAAAGAGGTAACCTTTATAAATGATTTATACGAGCTGTTCTGTTTTGTATCTCTGAAATTTGAGTTCTTTGACCAAAACCATGAATAGTGATTAGTAAATATTTCCCATTTTGTTTTCTAAGGGCCATTTGTGTTCTATTTGGGCTGTATTTTGAGTCATGTAATTCAAATTGCAAACAAAAGGCTATAGAAGATAAATCCAGTAGACAAGCGCTCAAGGGAAAGTTAAAATTGAAACTACACTAAGTAATGTTAAATATTTAGTCTAAATCTGAAGACCGAAAATAAAAATGACTTGGAAGCTAAACTGAGTAGAGTTAAATTTTTAGTCTCAAATATCCTTAGGCGGACATAAAATTTTGACCCCAACATCCACAACAACAACAACAACAAAGCCTTTTCCCACTAAGTGGGGTCGGCTATATGAATCCTAGAACGCCATTGCGTTCGGTTTTGTGTCATGTCCTCCGTTAGATCCAAGTACTCTAAGTCTTTTCTTAGGGTCTCTTCCAAAGTTTTCCTAGGTCTTCCTCTACCCCTTCGGCCCTGAACCTCTGTCCTGTGGTCACATCTTCGAACCGGAGCATCAGTAGGCCTTCTTTGCACATGTCCAAACCACCGTAACCGATTTTCTCTCTTCTTTCCTTCAATTTCGGCTACTCCTACTTTACCTCGGATATCCTCATTCATAATCTTATCATTTCTCGTGTGCCCACACATCCAACGAAGCATCCTCATCTCCATTACATCTACGTGTTGATGCTTCACCGCCCAACATTCTATGCCATACAGCATTGCCGGCCTTATTGCCGTCCTATAAAATTTTCCCTTGAGCTTCAGTGGCCTACGACGGTCACACAACACGCCGAATGCACTCTTCCACTTCATCCATCCAGCTTGTATTTTATGGGTGAGATCTCCATCAAATTCTCCGTTCTTTTGCAAGATAGATTCTAGGTAGCGAAAACGGTCGCTCTTTGGTATTTCCTGATCTCCGATCCTCACCCCTAACTCATTTTGGCCTCCGTTTGCACTGAACTTGCACTCCATATATTCTGTCTTTGATCGGCTTAGGCGAGGACCTTTAGATTCCAACACTTCTCTCCAAAGGTTAAGCTTCGCGTTTACCCCTTCCTGCATTTCATCTATCAACACTATATCGTTTGCGAAAAGCATACACCAAAGAATATCATCTTAAATATTAAGTTTGTGATCTTCGCTAGATTACTTCGGTCATTAGTGTGGATAAGTATGTAAATGGATAGAGACAGGAAGTAAACATAAGATGTACGTGGTTCACCCAGATTGGCTACGTCCACGGAGTAAAGGAGTTCTCATTAATTGTGAAGGGTTTACACAGTATATAGGTTCAAGCTCTCATTTAGTGAGTACAAGTGAATGATTTAGTACAAATGACATTAGGAAATATTGTGGAAGAATGATCTCGTAATCATGAAACTTTTAAGTACCGAAGTGTGGTATCGTCTTCACTTGCCTTATCTGTCTCATAGGTAGATGTGACATCTTCTTTGGAAGTACTCTTCCTCCCTCCATGGGTGGTATCTTTAACTGGTGGAGATGCATAAGGTAATGTATCAATTTCACTTGATGTTTACTTGTAGTTTAAGGCTTGGTCAAGCGCGATACAAACCATGTAGTAGGAGACCCCCAAGTCGCCGAGCTAGGGGATCTGCTGAAAGAGGTGACAGACAAGGTAAGCAATCAGAGCTCCAAGCAATCAGTCCCAGATCAGAAGTTTGATTTCGAGTTCCGGCTGATTGTTATCCTTCTCTTTATCTTGCAGGTAGCATGAAGGATAAAGAGAAGAAAATGAGAAAAGGTGATATGAGATACTTTTGCTTTTGAAGAAGTAACTTTCCACAAGCTTATTCTTGAACTAAGCTGGAGGGTTTTCTTGTTTCCACCAGAGTATAAGGCCGACTGAAGAATTTGAGGGTCAAAACAAGTCCATCAAATCTAGAGTACGTTCGACCCTGCTGATATGGGATACTTTTGCTGTTGACAAAGTAGTGGATGTATCGGCACGTGTTCTGTTGCGCTTGTCTCCACATGCTTCCTTGTATCCTTCTCACTTGCCCTATTTGTTCCTCAGGCAGATGTGGTATCTTTTCAGGAAGCATAAGATGTTGAAGATGAGTACTCGAGAGCAATGGGGTTCCAGGCAGTCAGTTCCGGACTGGAAGTTTGATTCCAAGTGCTGACTGATTGCTCTCTTTCTCCTTGTCTTGCAGGTAAGAACAAGGCCAAAGGAAAAGACAGGGAAAAAGCATGATATGGGATACTCTTGCTTTTAACCCTGATGATATGAGATATTCTTGCTCTAGTGTAGCTTGTTTGCAGAGGTATTCTCGGGGGGGAAGAAAGCTGATTATTTCGAGAGGCTTCGTTGGGAGTGCCTTCTCAGATATGAGGAAGGGTTGAGCATTTTTGCAGGTCTGCCTGTCCGTTAAGGATGGATGTCGACATATATAGGAGTCTCCCTAACAAGGAGTAATACTATTCTTTTACCCTGCTTGGTCATAGCACGGTAGTGGGAGCTGCCAGCTTCACGTGTTTTAACTCTGTCACAGCACTTTGAAAAAGTGGTGTGTGGTATCTGGAAAGCTGATGTTACGTGTGAAGATTACAGACAAGCTTTATCCAAGGAGATCTGGCTCTCGAAGTTGAGAAAGCGGTGTGAGGATTACAAACAAGCTTTATCTAAGGGGCTCTCGAAGTTGAGAAAGCGGTGCCTCTTCGGTTTTTGAACAAGCAATCCTGTCGGGGATCTGTCTCTCGAGATTCGGAGAATGGTGCCTCTTCGATTTTTGAGAAAGCAATCCTGCTAGGAGTCTGGCTCTCGAGATTCGGAGAGCGGTGTCTCGTCGCTTTTTGAGAAAGTAATCATGTTGGGAGTTTGGCTCTCGAGATTCGGAGGACGGTGCCTCTTCGATCTTGAAGCAAGCAATCTTGTTGGGAGTGTTTTCTCGAATGTGAGTAAAGGTTAGGCCTGTTTGCTAGTCTACCTTGCCACGGAGCACAGAGGTTGACCCACAGGGACTTTCCAATTATCCAGCAATGGTCTTGTTCCTTTACCTTTGTGGGTAATAATATGATAGCTAGACCTTCAAAATTTATGTGTCTAAACTTTGTTAGTGCTGTTTCTTTGCTATTCTTTTACCCTTCTTGGTCATAGCGATGTAATGAGAGCTGCAAGCTTCACGTGTCTAAACTTTGTCAGAGATTTTTGGCAAAGTTATCTGTGGTACCCGTGAGCTGATGTTGCGTGTGGAAAGTGAATGATTGAACAGTAACATTCACGTGCTTTCTACTTCACTAGAAATCTTCGACAGAATGCCCGTAATTTCCGCAAAGTTGAGTGTGCATGTGACAGGTGCTGATAAGGCTGAAAAAACAGGTGCCTCTTCGATTTCTAAGATCGGCCCTCGTGGTCTCTGAGCAACCCAGCTTTTGAGAAAGCAAGCGCCTCTTCGATTTCTGCAATCGACCTTCGTGGTCTTTGAGCAGCCCAGCTTTTGAGAAAGCAAACGCCTCTTCGATTCCTGAGATCGACCCTCGTGGTCTCTGAGCAGCCCAGCTTTTGAGAAAGCAAACGCCTTTGAGAAAGCAAACGCCTTTTCGATTTATGAGCAGGCGCCTCTTCGATTTCTGAAGCTCCATCGAGTGCGGATTTTTATAGAGGCTGGTATTAAGTTCCAAAGCACACTTGAATCTCCACCAGTAGAAGCTCCCTTCTTGCATTTCTAAGATCTTGATTTGTCCGACCTCTTTTCTCTTCAACACCTTTGAAAATGTCTGGCCCCTCCGACCGTCGTTTTGACTTGACCCCAACATCCAATTTAATTAATTCAATTCTGGTGAGTGAGTTAAGAGTGTTTCTATGACTGTATTACTGTGTTTGATAAACAAATGATGAGTTGGAAATAGTTTCTTGCTGATGTTTTTCTTAGGTGTACTAAATTGGATTTTGGTTTGGTTATTTCTGAACTTTTCACGTGACTTTCATTACCCAATAGAGAATATGAAAACCCCAACCTTAATTTCGTAAATTGATTTTGGGACATGCAAATGAAATCGGGCATGGTAAAATCTTGCATGGTAAAGTTATGACAACTTTCCCTTCGTCTGTATACTTTCATTCAATTTAATTCAAATTCAATTTATATGCAATTTAAGGTGATTCAATTCACTGAGTGATCAAATTCTGTTTTTAATTTCCTCCTTTTTGATTTTTTAGTTCAATGTTGTCGTACAAAACAAAGGAGATACCATTAATGGAGTTATGGATTTGGATGTCTTCAGTGGATTAAAACTGGATTTTTTTAACTTTATATAGTTGTAAACATATGCAATTTAGGACGAGATAGAGCCATAGGTTACGAAAAAGTCCTTGAGCATCCCCAATTTGTTTTTCTTGAGCATCACCAATTTTTGTAATGTAATATACGAATGTAAATAACACTTGATTAACATATGGATGTAACACGTATATAAACCCCACTTCTTAGCATATATGTTTTAGCACTTTCCACATCTTCAACAATGCTTCAAATCCCGTAGCAACACGCGGGTACATTTTCTAGTGTATTAACTATTTGAACACCGTCATCATATTTTTACTCCGTTTGGTGTACACATCATTTTCTTTCTAGATAAACTTTATTTCTTTGAAGTTTCTGCGGGGTGCATTCCAATTTAACCCTTTAAATGCTTGTATAAAACTTATAGTTATCATGGTAGTTCTATTCTAATTTAATACATTACTAGCCTTCATGAACGCGCGTGAGCGTGTGTAGAAGATATTTTTTAAATCACGACGTGCTACGCACAACTTACTACACACAACTTACACGTTTTAAATGCATTTATATGCATAAATTAACAAAATGAAAGTCAAATATTTGAAGTAAATAAATAATCTTAGATCATGCTAGAAGAAATCCCTCATAAATCAATTAAAGTAGTTGAATTCACATAATAAAATCGGTCTCTATAGAATTTACAATAAGAATAGAGAAAATAATATTTAATGAACAATTGATTAAATCACATTATTGCTAGTCTATTGTGAAGCTAAAGCCCACCCCCTCTCTCTTACATAATATCGTTTGTTAAAAACAAAATTATTTGACAACTAATTTAATCACATTATTATCCGCATGCGAAAAATCTTTTTTATAACCGGCATTACACGCCTCTTAAGATGTTTTGAACGTGTTTAAAAATAGAGAAAATAATATTGAATGAACAACTAATTGAATCACATTATTGCTAGCCCATTGTGAGGTTAAGTTCACCCCATCCTCCTTAGTATAGATAATGTCGTTTGTTAAAAAAAAAAATTAATCATTTGACAATTAATTTATTCACATTATTATCAACATGCGAAAACTTTTTTTTATAGAGAGAAAGAAAGGCAGGAGGAAAAACAATGAAAATGAGGAGAGAGAGAGACGTGAGGGATATGGGTGGACACGGTTTAGTTCGGTGTGGTTTTGAGTGAAACCGAAACCGAAATCGAAATTTTTTGTGGTTTGGTTCGGTGCGGTTTTGAAGCCAAAATCGAAATGAAACCAAATCGTTTGGTTCGGTTCGGTGCGGTGCGGTTCGGTTTCAAACTGTTTTGGTTTGGTTTTTAAGAAAAAAATATACAATTTGCAATTTAACATATTAATAAGCATTTCCCAGTAGCAATAGGAAAAAGACATTTGTTATATAAACAATTAGCATGTTGCATGCAGTTGTGATGTTAAAACATGTTTGTGCAACAAAAGGATGTCCCGTACAAGGTATAACATAATACAAATTGAATAACTTTGAATTCATTAAACGTGAGCGAAACTTTTATACTAGAATATGTGATATCATGCTTCAAATGAGTGGACTTCATTAGATCATTGTTCGACTCTTGATAACAAGATTATTCCACCCTTGTACATATATGTGTGTGTGTGTGTGATGGTATAAAATAACAAAGGTCCTTCAAGTTAATGAACGAAAGAAAGTGATGAATGATGATATTCTAGTGTGGTTGAGTCCGTACTAAGTGCATGGATTTTAATAAACAACCAATTAAAACATGAAATTTAATATGGACATTTAATTAAATGTTTATTAATATTTGTGGTGCGGTTCGGTTTCGGTGCAGTTTTCAAAAGTCAAAACCGAAACCAAACTGTTTTCTATGTTGCGGTTCGGTTTCAAAACCGAAACCGTTCAAAAACCGCAAACCCAAACCGTTCGGTGCGGTTCGATTTGGTTCGTGTTTTAGTTTGGTTTTTGGTTCTAAGTGCCCACCTCTAATGAGGGATGAGAGATGAGACGCGCCGGGGGGGGGGGGGAGGGATGGAACCCCTTACATTTTTTTAATCTTATTTTTTTGTCCAACAACCCATTACTTTATATTTTATTATGACTAAATTACCAAATTATCATTGCATGATTTGATATATTATTTTGGACAGGTTTTGAATGGGGTGACTCCAAAATTTTGTCGCCATTCGTGAGACTCTCGCTTAACCATATATAGATAGATATTCTCGCCTGCTTGCAAGTCAACTAAGTCAACTATTCAACCTTCACAGATTGTTTATTAGCTGCCATATGGACCAAGTCTTTGTAGAAAAAATCAATGTATGGAAAGGGCTTAAATCCTTCAATTATGGATATACTAATGTAAAATCCTCTGTTCTATACTAATTTTGTTCTTATTTTTTGTCTTTTGAAAGTTGAAAAATGTAAAAAAATCTCCTCTTTTTTCTTTTCATACAAACAACATTCTATTTTATATTAATATAAATTGGTTTGCACCAAGGGGTGGGGTGGGAACATAACTTGAAATATGGCTATGCCCATATTTGCAGCTGAAAAACACTTTAACATAAGTTTAATCTGGTGCTATTATAGGTTTAGTCTGGATGGGCATAAACCATTAAACACAAACACCAGTAATTCATTTCTCTTTCGGTGTATGCTTTCTAAGAGACTCAACCTCACAGCTGAGGGGACTTTTATTTCTCCAATTGAACCCTTGAAGTGTTCGTATAAACATATTTGTCGCAATGTCTTTTTTTCTAATTTAATACACTATTTTCTCAACTGCTTGCTAGCCACTGTTCTTTCAACCCCTACCGACCTTCTGGCAAACTCATGGTGACTGAGTTGTGAGAAAAAATGGTAGGCATTTCAGAAGAGCGAACAGGATTGGAATTTCTCTGTGTTGAAAAGGTAGGTTCTTTGGAAGGTGGAAGAGACGTAGATTCATTGCCCTGCAACATATGAATTACCGAAGACATTGTTGGTCGATCAGCTGGAGCTTCTTGAACACACAAAAACCCTACATGGATACACTTCAAAGCTTCATCGAGGTGGCACGTTTCCCTTACCGATTCATCGATCACCTCCATTCCTCTTCCTTCTTTCCACAACTCCCATGCCTAATTAAAATGTTGAATTTACGGTCATTTGCGAATTTGGAAGGCTTAAAGACAGAATGATTGTGAGCAAGAATAATTTTTAAGTACTTACCCATCCAGCAAGAGTTGGTGAATGTTCAAAGCGATAAAAAGCAGCATTTTTCTTTCCGCTTACAATCTCCAACAATAACACTCCGAAGCTGAATACATCTAATTTCTCAGAGAAATGACCATATCTTGCATATTCGGGTGACATGTAACCGCTGCACATGAATTGACAGTATGTATAGAAGTAAGCAATAGAACATTACTTGAATGAAAACATGTGACAGGTATATGTAGACTTACTATGTGCCAACAACCCTATTGGTATTTGCTTCAGTCTGGTTTATCCCGAAAATCCTTGCCATTCCAAAGTCTGAAATTTTGGGATTCAAGGCTCTATCCAACAGTATGTTACTTGCTTTTAGGTCCCTGTGGATGATTTTCAATCTCGAGTACTTGTGGATATAAAGTACTCCTTGAGCAATGCCTTCTATAATTCGAAAACGTCTTCCCCAATCTAATTCTCTTTTTTCAGATGCATCTGATTGGACAAACCATGAAGAAAAATGAGCAAATGTTTTTCTTTTCATTTTAGATAAAATGTTGGACACAGTGCATTTGATCTTGCAGTACACGGCATTTAAACACAAGGAAAGCAATATATTTGCAGAAAGAATCATAAGTCATTAGCATATATATACCAAACAAAAGTTTGTCCAAGCTCCGATTGGGCATGTACTCGTAGATCAATATCATTTCCTCCTCTTCAAGACAGCAACCCAAGAGCCTAACGAGATTGGTATGTTGGAGCTTGGCAATAAGTTTTAACTCATTCATGAACTCCTGTTGTCCTTGACCTGACTTTTTTGATAACCTTTTTATGGCTACTTCTTGATTTTCAGCCAAAATTCCCTGCATAGAGGAAGAAAATCGCACAAGAGAAGAAATTGTTAGAGAAGTAAAAAGGAACGGTCATGTTTCTGAAAGGAGAAATTATTTTCGAACACTCTTTTTTGTCCTTCTGCACACCCATGTGTACTTTGCCCCGTGATTCATCTCATTGGAATTATTCAATCCAAAGGTCATAAATACACAAGAAGTGTGCATGAGGAGAAAAATGTTTTAGTATTTAGAGTACACAGTGGAAGTGTCACCTTGTAGACAGGGCCAAATCCTCCCTCTCCGAGTTTATTAGCTTCAGCGAAGTTGTTTGTAGCAGCTATTATAGCCCTTAAACCAAAGATCGGCAGTTCTGCATCGTTGTTTTCACCTCCAGCAGCAAATTTACTTTTAGTCTCACCATATCTATTCCTTTGCTCTCTTTTCTTTCCCACTGTCTTCTTCCATAAGAAATAGCCAAAAATGACAAGAAGCAAACCTGTGACTGTTGTGACAATTGCAATCACAAGGGACGGCTTAATTAAACCTGCAAAGAAAAGAAAAAAATCACTTGGACAACATTAAGATTAACGGCTCCAAGTAAGACATGAATAATCACTCTCTTATTACGTTTTTTCTTAATGTCAGAAGCTGCAGCTCTGATGTATAAAGTTCTTCCACCACCGTCACTTGCTACAAGCTCTGGCAGAAAAACATCTCCATGCCATATTGAACAATAACTGTTGCTCTCATAAGCATAAGCAGTGCAATGGCATTCATTTAAACAGGCTGATCTACAACTTTCGATACCAAGAGCATATCCATATTGGTTATTTTCAGGCAATGAAATACTATGTATTTCTAGAAACTCGTCTCCCAAAAACCCATCACCCGTCCCATTCGCACTAGCAGCATTCCCACACTGCATACTGGTTCTTCTTGAACACCCACCAGAATAAATCTGCAAGTCCCAATCACTCTGCCGGTTTGGCTCAAAGCCCTTCAAACATTTGCAGTTGTCCAAGGATGTGGGATTGCAACTAGAGAAAGCCCCACAAAAAGCATAAACATCACACTGTTGTAATGGTAGAGACCAAAGCAAAGTCCACTGCTTCTCCAACCATGTTAGTTGCTGAATCTGGCCCGAGACAGACAAGGAGCATCGAGATACAGTTTTTGGATCGTAAAGAGAATAGGTGAAATACCTTTCGTTCTCATTCGTAACATAACTATAATTGAACATTTGATTTTCAGGAGCCACCTTGAAAATATGTGAACTTTCATTCCATGGTGCACTGATCCAATACTGTTTAGACCTATTCCACAATAAGATATATGAACTGCTTTCGTCCGGGGCTAGCTCAAGAGAGTAAAGACCTGGTGCAGGATTTTCCGAATTCTTCCATGAAGTGAGAGTTTGGGTATGATTTGTAATTTTGTTGAATCCAAGTCTACCTCCTGGTAGCCAAGTATGGGTTGGATGATCAAAGCTTTGCCATAAAGGCTCTGATGTATTGTTACTAGACCCCGCTCTCAAGACAAAGTTTCCACTATCCAAAAGAACTGCTTGTACAGAACCAGAAGTGGTGGTGGAGTTTAAATTTGTTGACCAAACCAGGGTTTTGGACTGGTTCAAGAGAACTAAATTACCATCTAAGATGCTCAAGACCGAAGAAAATCTATCAGATACTGGTATTTCCCTATTTGCTACCCAAACAACGGTCATCTCAGATACTACTTGCTTGGAGTACCATATGCCTATATAGTAGTTTGAAAGCTGACCAGGTTTGAAGAAACCTAACTCAAAAATCCCACCTGCAGACACAATGGTTTGATGGCCAGATAGAGATTGGTTTTCACCGATAGTTTCAGCTGCTAGGTAAACATTGGACTTGAGAAATACACATAATAAAATAATGGAGAACACGAACTCTGAGTTTGGTTTGGTATCCATGGCTGCACAAAGAATTCAGCAGGTGGGCAAAGATTTACCGTGTGCATGTTACTGTACTCAACCTATATGCCCTTTTCATGGTGGTCATTGCAAGTCAACTAAATCAACTATTCAACCCTTCACATTCTGTCATTAGCTGGCATATGAACAAAGTCTTTGTCACATCCCGGCCCGGGGGTCCACCACATTCCAGGCCCGCTCCACCACCGTAATACGATATTGTCCGTTTTAGATCCCTACCACGTCCTCATGGTTTTGTTTTTGAGAACTCACACGAGAACTTCCCAGTCGCCCCATCATGGGATTGACCTCGCGCGCTACTCGCTTAATTTCGAAGTTCCAATGGAACCTGAAGCCAGTGAGTTCCCAAAAGACCTCATGCTAGGTAGGGATGAGAATATACATATAAGGATCATTCCCCTGGGCAATGTGGGATCTTACAGTCTTTGTAGAAAATTCAATGTATTACGGTTCTGTTCAACTTCATCAATGCTCTACAATGTGTAAACCCTTGAGGATTCACGTATCGAACACAAGAAGAGATGGAGCTATAGGATTAGGAAATGTTCGAGTTAGATTGCCTCAGCTGCAGATCTTTTTTTTTCTTGAACACCCACCAGGGTAGTCCTTTAAATCCCAGTCTCTCTTCGCCTTCGGCTCAAAACCGTTCAAGCAATTATAGGCGAGGGTGCTCACCGCACAAATCATAAGCTTCGCATTGTTTTCTCCGTTGGGACCAAACCAAATTCCACGGTATGTCCGACAATGACAACTGTTGAATTTTCCCCGAAGTATGCGTCACGAATCAAGAAAATATCTTTGGATCATAAAGAGGGTAGGTGAAGTATGCGTCACGGAAGCAATGCATATCCAATACTGTAGGATTCACAGTATGGGAAGATACGCATTGCTTCCGTTCAGTCCAACTCAAGCGAGAAAAGACCCTGTGCAGGATCCTTTGAACTCTTCCGTGAAGTAAATATTTGGGTTTGTTGGATAACAGTGTTAAACCCAATTCTAGCTCCTGGCAGCCAAGTATGCATTGGATTATCAAAGGATTTCCATAACGGCTCTGATAACCTATTACTGGACACCGAGAAGTTTCCGGTATCCAAAAGAAGTGCAGTGGCGGAGGAGGAGGTTAAATTGACCAAACAGGGGATTTGGACTCGTTGAACAGGACTAAATTACCATCTGAAATCATTAAAACTGAAGAAAATTTATCGGAAACTGGTTTTTCCCTGTTTGCCACCCAAACAATGGTCCTCTCGGATACTACTTGTTTGGTGTACTACATGCCTATGTAGAAGTTTGAAGAGTTACCTGGTTTGAAGAAACTGAGCTCAAAAATCCCACCTGCGGAGACAATAATTTGATCACCCGAGCGAGATTGGTTTTCGCTGATGGTATCAGCTGCTAGGGAAACATGGGACTCGAGAAATGCACATAATAAAATAATGGAGAACACAAACTCTGAGTTTGGTGTGGTATCCATGGCTGCACAAAGCATTCAGCAGGCAGGCAAAGATTTACCGTATGCATGTTACTGGAACTTAACCTACATGCCCTTTTCATGGTGATCAGTAAGTCAACTAAGTCAATTCTTACGGTTCATTAGCTGGCATATGGACCGACAACGACTTATAGAAAATTCAATGTATGGAAAGGGCTTGAACATTGTTCTTCCTCTGTCAAAGATTCTGGTAGTATAACGGTTCTGTTCAAATTCGTCAATGCTCTACAGTCTACAATGTGTAAACCCTTGAGGCATCACATATCCTAAACCCGATAAGACATGGAGGTATGAGTTAGGATTAGGACATTCAAGTTAGATTGCTTCAACTGCAAGCTAATGTACCAAACTAAGCATTCATGCTTACTATAAATTATGGTTCATGTGTTATTTCAATAAGGCTACCTACGATCATGATTCCTTCGGTTCAAGAGGTTTTGAGCTTAAATGTTGTTAATTCTCATAATCTTTTCCAATCCATACAAGTCTAACTAACAAAAGTAATCACAAAAACAAAGATATGTTGAAACTTTTAAGACTCCCATTACCAAAAAGTTTATTCATTTCCATGTCTCTGTTTTTGGTCTGAATTCCTACAAACTGTACCCATCCAGACATGATTAATCTAAGGTAATGATTTCCCCATGCCATTTTCTCCACCAATCATCATCTTGTTTAAATCCTTCGACAACAAAAAGATTAGCAGCATCAATCCAAATTAAATGAAATTTAACATGAATCACAAAACCGTAAATGAAACAAGATTAGTGTGATTAGGTGCAGTGTTGTTGTTTGACTCCGGTCTCCACCAGTAACAAGAGATGAAGCTGATAGACAACACTTCAATTTATGAGTTATTTCAGACCCTACACCTGATTGAAAAAGTATAAGAGTATAGTTGAAACTCAAAAACACATTTTAACACAAGACACAACAAAAACACACAACCTAAAACTACGACTACGATGACTCAGGTACATCGAATCTGTCAAGGGATCATAGTTTCCACGAGTAGGTTCTCCCTGCACAAAAGCAGGTTCTCACTTCCTCTACGCCTCAAACACGTCGGATTGTAACATCATTGACACCTAAAAATTCAATAAACCGGACTTGCCTTCAGAAAATGATACTTCATTGAGATATAACCAAAACCAAAAAAGAATGTGTCTTTATATGCTATGATAGAAAATATTTCAACCTAACTGTAGAAACTGTATATTCAATATAATAATAATTTGAGATATGACAATGGTAACTCCCGTAATCGCTTAACACTAACTCATTTTCTGGTCATGCATTTTCTCCAATGTTTTAAAAGGCTCGCCTCAGGGCGCGCCTAGGCGCCCTGTGAGGCTGGGCTTGAGGGATGCCGCCTCTGTTTTCAGGGAGTGGGTGGAAGGCGCCGCCTAGGCGCTCCTCAAGAGAATTTTATTTTTAATTTTTTTTTATTATTACTCCCAAACCCAAATTTTGGGTAAGGTTTTAACTACCTCATACATCTTCCTTGCACTATCATCTCTCTGCCTTGTTTTCTGATTTTTATTTTTTATATAATGAATGTATGTGCCGTCTACGTGCATTGTTATATGTGTGCTCATTATACTTTTCATCCTCTATTTTATATATATAATATAATATATATGTGTATATGTATTTATAATATATGTGTGTGCTCGGGATGATTATTGATTAAGGGGTGTGATATCCACACACCCCTTTTTACTTCTTACACACCTTTTTAATTTTTAGCCGTCAGATTGGATGAATTAAAGAAGATTAAAGGACAAAAATCAACAAGGGTGTGTGAGAAGTAAAAAAGGGTGTGTGGATAGCACACCCCTTGATTAATAATCTTCTTCTTTTTTAATATAATATATGTGTACACTCCGTATATATATTAAAAAATTTAGGTCATGTGAGGCTTCACCTCATGCCTCACGTCTCGCCCACGCCTCACGCTTTTAATACATTAATTTTCTCAGAAGCCAAACCGATCGAAAAGAAATTATCATGGTAAGCAAGAAAATTGAGAACCTGATAGTACAGAGCACCAGAAGCTTGGAGGCTACAGGGTGGCCATTGAAAGCCCTTGAAGCTCTGGTGAAGAAGGATAAGATCGTCCTTGGGGAAAAGTTGACCGGAATTGAGAGGCTGATCAAGTGAGAAGAGAAGAGACTGCTTCCTCAAATCACTCAACAAGAGGAGAGTGAGTTGCGGAGCAACTGTATTATTCATTAATTAACAAAAATAAAATAAAATAAGTCATTATCTAACGGACGCGTGACACTTGTTAACTTCAGTTATTTTGCTCGATGAGGAAACTGAGTTGGTCCCACTGCTTCCCTTCGGACAGTAACGTGATTACATGTCCCTGTAGCCTGTTGGTAGTAGGGCTGGGTTCGGTTCTTTTCGGTTCGGTTTTTTGCCAAAACCGAAACCAAACCGAAATTTCGGTTCGGTTCGGTTCGGCCCATATTTTTTTCGGTTTTTTTTTCGGTTCGGTTTTTTTTTCGGTTCGGTTTTTTTTTCGGTTCGGTTTTTTCGGTTCGGTTTCGGTTTTTTTTTTTTCCTCCAAAAAATGAAAATTTAGATGTTATCCATAAAAGATTTACAACCCACCAACTGAACAAAACCCACATAAATGTTTCAAAGAATTAGACTTTCTAAGACCCTTTTGGAGCAACAAAGTAAAAACCCAGAAAACTTTACCTTGCAAATCCAACAACCAGAGAAATGAAACCAGGTGGGCCTGCAAATTTTCCCGAGAAACAAACAGAAAAAAACAGGTCCAGTAACCTAAACAAACATCTGAGACAAGTGATATGATTCAGTACTTCTAAACTCCACCTTCTGTTATGAACTTATGTTTGCATACTGCTGTACTTTTTGGCATTGGGTTGTAAAGAACAATTAACAGCTACTTCATTGCTTCATCCAGCATCCCGAAAAATGTAAATGCTTCATCCAGAATTTAATCACCAGTGCAGACATGGCGAGAGTGCAGAACAAGCAAGCATCACAGTGCAGAACCAAATTTTTTTTTTCTCAAATCGAAGATTAGATTAAACGCCAAATCCATTAAAGCATAATCAAAACTAAAGTGTTTAACTTGACAGTCGCTAATTTCATTTCAATAACAAAAACACGAACCCAAATGAAATCGATCGAAATCAATCGACGTTTTGCATGATATCCTCTGCGGTGAACTTGGTGCCTTTGTCCTTGTCAGTGACGGGGCGGCCCTTGGCCTTGCGGTCCAGCAGAGACTTGCGGTCCTTGTCGAGGCGGAGCTTGGTGATGACGACCTTGGAGGGGTTGATGCCGACATTGACGGTGGACCCGTTCACCTTCTCTCGGGTGATCCGCTCGATGTGGACCTCGTCGTCCTTGCGCACCGGCATCGATCGGACATCTGGAGGAGAGGAGGCTCGGCGAGAGAGAGGAGGCTCGGCTGCGCTGGGTTGGGGTTACACTGGAGGAGAGGAGGCTGGGAACGAGAGAGAGGAAGGGAATGAAAAAAAATAAAAGGTATGGGTATGGTTGCTAGGGTTAAAGGGTTAAAGGGTTTTGTTAAGTTCTCCAAAAAATAAAAAAACATCTCAGACATCCTGGAGGATCGAACCCGTGCCTTGGGGCTTGAAAAGGTTCACCGAAACCAACTTAGCAACAAGGTATGTTTTGTTATGATTGCATGACTAAACTATTTATAATATTTAAAAAAAAATTAAATATATATATCGGTTCGGTTCGGTTTGGTTCGGTTTCCGAACCTCAAAAACCGAAACCGAACCATTCAGATTCGGTTCGGTGTTTTTTCGGTTCAGTTTTTTTCGGCCTCGGTTCGGTTTGGTTTTCGGTTTTTTGAACCCACCCCTAGTTGGTAGGCTGCATCCTTCAGCTGACTTTTTCGACACGTGGTACTATACAGATTGCCTATGTGTGATCCATTATTCTGCAGTTTATCCTTGAGTCATCAGTTTCATCATTTACGTTCAAAATCAATTGTCGTCGTCTTTCACGATTGCTTGTGTGTGGATGCAAAACGTGAAGAACGGCGTGATATTAGGGAAATGTTTTAATGTTCATAGTTAGAGTATTACGTAGTGTTATCAATTATCGTCGTTGTTTTGTATAACTCATATATACATTAAATTTTATCAAAATTAACATAATAATGACACACACAATAATTAACCTGATGTTTCTATCCCACAATAATATTTTTGAAAATCAGGGAATAAAGCAAGTTGGCCAACGAGCAATGAACAATACCACTCCTATAAGCATGATCTATCCAATGTTTACTAAGCCACATTATCTCTCTGTTGATTGAAACAGGAATTACCTGCCAAACAAACAAGAGGTTCTCTTTTGCATTGTATGCGTAGTTTTAGTGGCGTTACTCACTCAATGAACTTTGTTTATGTTTTTTAAAAGTAAACCTTTTTTGATACATGACACATTTAATTAAACTATCTCTCCAAAACAAGAAGCATAAGTACCCTGCCTCCATTTTGGATCAAAATGGGTAACTTCACAATCGTAGGGACCCAAAATATACGGGAAGCCAAATCAGGTAGAAAAAAGTAACAAGAAACAATGCTACCTACCTTGCCTACAACATTTTTATATACCATACTCATGTTTTCTCTCTCAAACACAAGTTTAATCCTTTTTTTTTTCTTTCTCTGTTTGTGTTTTTTGGCCTGGTCCCGATAAAGAATCAGCACAATCATGGGTTTCAAGGTTGGGGAGAACAATAATGCCGAAACTGGCAGCGGAGCTTTGTTCGAGATTAAACTGATGTCCTTACTGGTGCTAATTATAACAAAATTGACTCTTACATTGGTGGTAATCGGACTCAACTAGAATGGTGCATTCGTTGGTTGATCCACTCTTATGTTGATTTGTTTTGTTGTTGTAGCTTGTAAGTGAAACTATCCAAGGTCCTTAAATTTTCTAGATCGAAGTGATATTCACTAACTGTTTGTTTAATTGATTGATTATTGACTTGATCTGCAGGGTGCATTCAGTTCCTCTATAGTTTGAGCAGACTGGTGCATGTTCGAATCCATTTATTCTTGCAGGCCAAGCAGCCCCGCTGCTTGCCGAGAGCTCATCATCACCAGCCCATACTCTCATCAATAAAATTTGAGTTTAACATGATCAGGCGCATCAAGTGTTCTAGTGATATTTTGTTTTTCAATGTTGAAAGAGGCATCAAGTTCGAATCTTCGTCGACGAGAAAACTGATCGGGCACATAGTTTACTTGTAGTTCTAGTTGCCAAACTTGCATTCGGTAGATTCTATATGATTGTCAAATTTTCTATTCCAACCATAGGAAAACCCATGTTGTCAATTATGGTTATACTAATGTAAATCCTTTGTTCTAGAACAATTTTGTTTTTAGTTTTTGTCTTCTGAAAGTTGGAATATGTAAAAAAAATCTCCTCTTTATTCTTTTGATACAAGCGACATTCCATTTTAATTTAATATAAATACGGTTGCACCAAGAGGTGTGGCGGGAACATATCTAGAAGTACGGTTACACCCACATTTGCAGCTAAAAAATACAACATAAATTTAATATGCTGCTATTATAGGTTTAGTTTGGATGGGCAAAAACCATAAAATGCACAAACAGCTCGAGTAATGTGTAATTGAACCCGAAGTGTTTGTATAAAACTGCTAGTTGTCGGGATGTTTATTCTAATATACTATATTATTTTCTCAACTGCTTGCCAGTCATAGCTCTTCCAACGCCTATCGACCTTCTGGCAAACTCATGGTGACTGCATTGTGGGAATAAATGGTAGGCGTTTGAGAAAAGCGAACATGACTGGAATTTCTGTGTGTTGAAAAGGCAGGTTCTTTGGAAGGTGGAAGAGATGTAGATTCATTGCCCTGCAACATACAAATTACCGAAGACATTATTGGTCGATTAGCTGGAGCTTCTTGAACACACAAAAACCCTACATGGATACACCTCAAAGCTTCATCGAGCTGGCATGTTTCCCTTACTGATTCATCAATCACCTCCATTCCTCTTCCTTCTTCCACAACTCCCATGCCTGATTAAAATGTTGAGTTTACGGTCATTTGCGAATTTGGAAGGGTTAAAGAAGGGATGACCATGAGTTTTAGAATCATTTTTCAGTACTTACCCATCCAGCAAGAGTTGGTGAATGTTCAAAGCGATAAAAAGCAGCATTCTTCTTTCCGCTCACAATCTCCAACAACAACACTCCGAAGCTGAATACATCTAATTTCTCAGAAAAATGACCATATCTTGCATACTCGGGTGACATATAGCCGCTGCGCATGAATTGACAATATGTAGAGAAGTAAGCAATAGAACATTCCTTGAACGAAAACATGTCCCAGATATATGTAGACTTACTATGTGCCAACAACCCTATTTGTATTTGCTTCAGTCTGATTTATCCCGAAAATCCTTGCCATTCCAAAGTCTGAAATTTTGGGATTCAAGGCTTCATCCAACAATATGTTACTTGCTTTTAGGTCCCTGTGGATGATTTTCAATCTCGAGTACTTGTGGATATAAAGTACTCCTTGAGCAATGCCTTCTATAATTCGAAAACGTCTTCCCCAATTTAATTCAATTTTTTCAGATGCATCTGATAGGACAAACCACGAAGAAAGATGAGCAAGTGTTTTTCTTTTCATTTTAGATAAAATGTTGGACACAGGGCATAATGTGCATCTTGCAGTAGATGACATTTGCACACAAGGAAAATATTGGAAGTTATTATTGGAAGTAGGGTTAAATGTTGGAAGAATAATGCAAGCTTTTGTCTAGTCTTAGTGCTAGTATAATTAAAGTGATAATGTTCCCTCATAATTGTAAAGTTAAGTTAGTGGCTTAAGTTAGGTAGGGTGGAGGCCATCACCATGTGTGCTTTGGCTGTCACCATGAGTGCTTTGGAGTGCTTTGGCTGTCACCATGAGTGCTTGGGCTGTCATTGTCCTCCACCTCTCGTTTTCCCTTCTACTTTCCCGTCTCTTCCTCTATATGTATTTTTGATCTTGTAACAGTTAATGATATGAAATAGACATCAAAACATCAATAGAAAATAATTTGCAGAAACAAAGAATTAATAAGTCATAAGCTTGTATTTACCAAATAAAAGTTTGTCTAAGCTCCGATTGGGCATGTACTCGTAGATCAATATCATTTCCTCATCTTCAAGACAGCAACCCAAGAGCCTAACGAGACTGGTATGTTGGAGCTTGGCAATAAGTTTTAATTCATTCATGAACTCCTCGTGTACTTGGCCTGACCTTTTTGATAACCTTTTAATGGCTACTTCTTGACTTTCAGCCAGAATTCCCTGTACAGAGGAAGAAAAGCGCACAAGAGAACATTTTTTGAAGTTCAAAGAAAAAAAAAATCATATTTTCGAAAGGGGGAATGATTTTTGGACAGCTTTTTTCTCCTGCACACTCCTATTTATTTTTGTCCTTTAATTCTCCTTGGATATTTGTTTAGGTCAGAAATAAACAAAGGTGTTCAGGAGAAGAAAAATGTACTTGTATTTAAAGCACATGGTGGAAGTGTCACCTTGTAAACAGGGCCAAATCCTCCCTCCCCGAGTTTATCAGCTTCAGCAAAGTTGTTTGTAGCAGCTACTACAGCCCTTAAACCGAAGATCGGTAGTTCTGCATCATCCTTTCCACCTCCACCTCCAACATCAAATTTACTTTTACTCTCAGTATGGTTCTTCTTATGCTTTCTGTTTTAGTCATAGTATTAGAACACGTTTGAGAGAAAAAGACACAGAGAGAGATGAGATCGGTGGTAGCAGTACCTTTTCTTTCCCGTAGTTTTCTTCCATAAGAAACAGCCAAAAACGACAACAATTAAACCAGTGATTGTTGAGACTATTGCAATCCAAAGGGACGGCTTAATTACACCTGCAAAGAGAAGAAAAAGATTTTGTTGACAACATCAAGATAATGGCGCCAAAACAATGACCACTAATTGCAACACGAATAATCATTCTATTATTACGTTTTTCCTTGATGTCAGAAGCTGCCGCTCTGATGTATAAAGTACTTCCATCACCTTCATTTGCTTCAACTTCATGCAGATTCAAGACATCTCCATGCCAGATTGAACATGCATTGCTGCTGCCATAAGTATAAGCAGTGCACTGGCATTCATTTAAGCAGGCTGATCTACAACTTTCGATACTAAGAGCACCATCATATTTTCTATTATCAGGCAATGACTCGCTATTTAATTTTAGAAACCCATCTCCCGTAGCATTCCCACACTTCACACTGGTTCTTCTTGAACATCCACCAGAATAAATCTGCAAGTCCCAATCACTCTGCCGGTTTGGCACAAAGCCCTTCAAACATTTGCAGTAGTTGAAGGATGTGGGTTTGCAACTGGAGAAAGCCCCACAAGAAGCATAAACATCACACTGTCTTGGTTGAGACCAAAACAATTCCCACTGCTTGGAATTCTCCATCCATAGTAGCTGAATCTGTCCTGAGGCAGACATCGAGTATTGAGATACAATTTTAGGATTGTTAGAAGAATATGTGAAATAACTTTCGTTCTCATTTGTAACATAATTATAAATGAAGTTATGATCTATCCTCATTTCAGGAAGCACGTTGAAAGTATGCAGACTTTCATTCCATGGTCCGCTGGTCCAATACAGTCTAGACCTATTCCACAATAAGATATATGAATTGCTTTCATCCGGAGCTAGCTCAAGAGAGTAAAGACCTGGTGCAGGATCCTCCAAATTCTTCCATGAAGTGAGAAATTGGGTATGATTTGTAATTTTGTTGAATCCAAGTTTACCTCCTGGTAGCAAAGCATGGGTTGGATGATCAAAGCTTTGCCATAAAGGCTCTGATGTATTATTACTAGAGCCGGCTATCAAGACAAGGTTTCCGCTATCCAAAAGAACTGCTAGTACAGAACCAGAACTGGTAGTGGAGTTTAAATCTGTTGACCAAACCGGGATTTTGGACATGTTCAAGAGAACTAAATTACCATCTAAGATGGTTAACACGGAAGAAAATCTATCAGATACCGGTATTTCCCTATTTGCTACCCAAACAACGGTCATCTCAGATGCCACTTGCTTGGAGTACCATATGCCTATATAGTAGTTTGAAAGCTGACCTGGTTTGAAGAAACCTAGCTCAAACATCCCACCTGCAGAGACAATGGTTTGATCGCCCGAGAGAGATTGGTTTTCGCTGATGGTGTCAGCTGCAAGGGAAACATGGGACTCGAGAAATGCACATAATAAAATAATGGAGAACACGAACTTTGAGTTTGGTTTGGTATTCATGGCTGCACAAAGAATTCAGCAGGCAGGCAAAGATTTACCGTATGCATGTTACTGGAACTTAACCTATATGCCCTTTTTGTGGTGATCATTGCAAGTCAACTAAGTCAAGTATTCAACCCTTCGTACACGGTTGCTGGCATACGAACCTAGTCTTCGTAGAAAGTACAACGTATGGAAAGGGCATGACCATTGTTGATGTGTTATTTCAAGTTAGATTAGGAAATGTTGGAGTGAGATTGCTTCAACTGCAAGCTAATGTACATACTAAGCACACATGCTTGCAACAAATTATGGTTCATGTGTTATTTCAATGGGGTTCAAGAGGGTTTGAGCTTAAATGTTGTTAATTATCATAATCTTTTCCCATCAATACAAGTTTTACTAACAAAAATTGATCGCAAAAAACAAAGATATGTTGAAAATTTTCAAATTCGCAGTACCACAAAGTTTACAAGAAGATTCATTTACAAGTCTAAGGGCTGGTTTGGTATTGCTGTGCTTTGAAAAAAAGCTGCTGTGAGAATAAGCGGCTATGCTGTGAGAATAAGCGGCTGTGAAATAAAGCCAGTAGAGTGTTTGGTAAACTTTTTTGTGAAAGTGCTTTTGGAAAAAAAAGCAGGATGATAGTGTGTCTTTTCATTAAAGGAGCACTGTAGCTCCGTGTGCTTTGAAAAAACTGGCTTTTTTTCAAAGCAGCAAATAGCAGCTTCAGCTTTTCCTTTGATTTTCAGCTTATTCTCACAGCAGCTTCCAAAATAAGCCCTTTTTTTTCAGTTTACCAAACACAAAAATGACCCTCAGCTTTTTTTCACAGTGATTTTTTTTAAAATCACCTCAATCCCAAACGGGGCCTAAGTCTGTTTTTGGTCTGAACTCCAATCAAAAGATTGTACAATCTGAACCCATCAACACATGACTAATCGAAGGTAATGATTTCCACACGTCATTTTCTCCATCAATCATCCTCTTGTGTTGATATTTGTTCGTACCACTTGATTCTACTGCAAACTAATTAATCACTACAAAATCTAAATCCCCCAAAAACAAAAAGATTAGCAGAGCTTTGCCTTCCTATTTTTTTAATTCCAGCTTGGCCTGGGAAAGCGCTGGGAACAACAGATAGGAAAGGGTCCATATAGCAGCTAATTCGATTGCATTCGAAAAACAAAATCATAAGAGAAAGAGAATCCACGGACGAAACGGCTGGGAAGAGAAAATGTTCCTTTTTAGGGCACTCTCAAGAACATAATCAGTGGAGACGAGGTGGGTCCTGTAGGGTTTAGAAATTATTATTACTATATAATTTACTTAAACCCAATTCAATTAATAAAAGAGTCCAGCTGCAGCAATTGAGCATAAAGATGTCACCACCAACATAAATTTAGATGAAATTTAACATGAATCACAAAACCATAAATGAAACAAAATTAGTGTCTCGACCAATAACACAAGATGAAGCTGATAGACAACACTCCAATTTATGAGTTATTTCAGACCCTACACCCGATCGAAAAAGGTAAGGGTAGAGTTGAAACTCAAAACCAACATTTCAACACAAAAAAACCAACAAACACACGAATCCTAGAACTATGATTACAATGCCTCAGCTACATCGTTTCTGTCAAGCGATCATAGTTTCCACGAGTAGGTTCTCCCTGCGCAAGGGATCGGACTTGCCTTCAGAAAATGACTGTTCTCCTTTACACCAGGGGTGTTAAAAGTGTTCACTTGTGCTCCTAATGCTATGACCAAGTAGTCATATTCAAGGGAAAATTCCTTATTTCCCACCAAAGTTTTGGTCAAAATTAGCCCGCATGGAAACATTTTTTTGCTGCATCAATCTTGACGCATTCTGCTTCCCAATATTGGATCTCTCCATTTCTCTGCCATGACATAAAAGTTAAACACACACGACTTGTAGATCAAGTAAATAATGTTTAAGAAAGAAAAGAGCAGTCGATAATGCATGTCTCGATTTGAGACCAATCTTCATTAATTTGTCTTATGATTAGGATCGACAATAGGAGGGCCAACGTTGGACTGCAATTCTGCATACGCCACGAGACCTACCACTACTCCAATAATCCAGACGGAAATCAAAACAGAAAAAATATGATCGAGAATGAGGTCAAGCGAGCGAAGTTTTCTTCATTTTTTTTAGAAATAATGCACTTGGTCTACATTTGCTTGCCTATGACAATGTGTGTTATGAACCCAAAATAGGTCTCAATTGTGATTGTCTTAATCGGTGATTTAGAGATTTAATTGAATGTTTTATGCGTTAGTTTTTATTGTTAAGGATTGCTAAATATGCCAGCTGGCATTTTAAGGAGTGGAGTCTGTATAAAAGGAGCCCAGCTCGCAGGAAACAAATCAGAACAGAATTTATAAGAAAGAAATTAAATACAAAAATATCTGGATCTCTGCTCTTTCATCTTCCTTCCCTCTTCCTTTCTATCCTCTGTGTTACTTGCAGGTTGATTAAGGGCTTAGAGATTTCGATCTTATCAATGTGGATCGAACAATTCAAACAAAAGAAAAAGGTAAAAACACATGCTTTGGTAAACTATTGTAAATCTTCAACTTGACCCTTTTAGTGGTAGATCTATGACATTTTGCTTAAGCTAGGAAAATAACTGATACTTCATCGAAAAATAAAAAAAAACTTAAAAGAATGTGTCTTTATATGTTATGATGGAAAATATTTCAACCCAATTCATGGTAAGCAAGAAAATTGAGAACCTGATAGTACAAAGCACCACAAGCTTGGAGGCTACAGGGTGGCCATTGAAAGCTCTTGAAGCTCTGGTGAAGAAGGACAATATCGTCATTTGGAAAAAGTTGACCAGAATTGAGAGGCTGATCAAGTGAGACGAGACTGCTTCCTCAAGTCACTCAACAAGAAAAGAGTGAGTTGCGGAGCAACTGTAATATTCATTAATTAACAAAAATAAAATGAAATTAGTCATTATCTAACGGATGCGTGGCACTTGTTAAGTTCAGTTATTTTACATGATGAACCGATGAGGTAACCGAGTTGGTCCCATACTTTAGTAACGTGATTATTAAAGTAATACTAAGGAGATTAAATTGTAAACTAAACTTTATAAACTAAATGATATGGAAGTTGATGATTAAATTATTGGTTAAACGTTGGTAAGCATGCTCATTTCATATTGGTGACACATTAATTAATTTGTAAATTTAGTCTCCTTAGTATTACGTTTGATATCAATCAATGTCGCGTCTTTCACGTTTGCTTATGTGTGGATGCAAATGTGATGAACGATGTGATTTTAGGGAAATGTTTTAATGTTAATAGCTAGAGTATTACGTAGTGTTATCAATTGTCGTCATGCACTGTATAACGTATGATGTTCATCAATTTGACTCATACAACATATGTACATGTAATTTTATCAAAATTGACATACATTGACACACACAACAATTAACCTAATGTTTCCATCCCATGCAATAATTTTTTGAAAAATCAGGTAATAAAGCAAGCAATGACCAATGAGCAATGAACAAGACCACCTACCACTCCCACAAACATGATCTATCCAATGCTTACTAAACCACATTATCTCTCTCTCTTTTGATTGAAACATAATGTACCTGCCAAACTAACAAGAGGTTCTCTTTTGTATTGTGTGCATAGTTTTAGTAGCGTCACTTGATAGGTATTTTACCACCTACAAAAGTAGGGATAAAATCAAACAAAATACTTGCAAGAGAACAAGGTTGTTGTAGTATAAACGGCTCAAGCAAGGTCGTTTTCCGCTGGCATTATTTAAAACAATTTATGAGAAACCCTAATCCTAGTTAACTATTTAAAAACAAAGATTAGAAAATGGTGATTTAAAAACAAAGATGAGAAACCCTAATCCTAGTTAACTATTTAAAAGGAGCCTAGCTCCCAGGAAACAAATCAGAACATAATTTACAAGAAAAAAATTAAATACAAAAATATCTGGAGCTCTGCTCCTTCATCTTCCTTCCTTCTTCCTCTCTATCCTCTGTGTTACTTGTAGGTTGATTAAGGGCTTACAGATTTCGATCTTATCAATGTGGATCGAACAATTCAAACAAAAGAAAAAGGTAAAAACACATGCTTTGGTAAACTATTGTAAATCTTCAACATGACCCTTTTAGTAGTAGATCTATGTCAAGGTACTTGGAATATGTCACATTCCGGCCCGGGGCGGATCACTTCCTGGGCCCGCTCCACTACCGTAGCACGATATTGTCCGCTTTGGGCCTCTACCCCGCCCTCGCGGTTTTGTTTCTGGGAACTTACGAGCAACTTCCCAGTAGGTCACCCATCCTGGGAGTGACCTAGCCTCCTTCTCGCTTAACATCGGAGTTCCGATGGAATCCGAAGCCAATGAGCTCCCAAAAGGCCTCGTGCTAGGTAAGGATAGGAATATACATTTAAGGATCATTTCCCTGGGCGATGTGGGATGTCACAATCTACCCCCCTTAGGCCATCTCCAACCGAAGGGTCCAGAGGGCCAGAGGGCCGAAAATAGCCCTAAAACCATCTCCAACCGAGGGCTAGGCCAGAGGGCTCTGGAATCTGGGAGGGCCCCACGGGATCGGAGAGGGCTGGAGGGCTGGCTGCTTTCGGCCAGCCAGCCAGCCCTGGGCTGGCTTATTTTTTTTTTAATGTTTTCTATTGCTGTCGGTTAAAACCGACAGCATTAAAGAGGTTTTTTTTTTTTTTAATAGTTCTACTATTAGTGTCGGTTATAACCGACACTAATAGTTTGAATGTTTTTTAATATAACGGCTAGTAGCCGTTGTATTATTAGGCTTTTTTTTTTTTTTTAATGAATTTAAACTTTTTTTTTCCCTTTTTTTTTCCTTTTCATATTAATCAAATTTTGTTTCATATTTTTTTTCAATTCTATTTTACAAAATTTGTTTCAATTTTTTTTTAAATTCTATTTTTTTCCTATAACTTCTATTTTACAAAATTTGATTCATATTTTTTTTCCTATAACTTCTATTTCACAAAATTTGTTTCATAATTTTTTTCAATTCTATTTTTTTCCTAGGCCATTTATACAACATTAAATTAAATTAAGTAACATGAAACAACATTAAACAATATGAAATAACATTAAATAACATTAACCAACATACAAATTATACAACATAAAAAAACATTTAACAACATGAAACTTAAACAACATTTTTAAAAACATTTAACAACATGAAACTTAAACAACATTTTTTTTAATGAATTTAAACTTCTTTTTTTTTTTTTTTTTAATGAATGTAAACTTCTTTTTTTCCCCTTTTTTTTTCCTTTTCATATGAATCAAATTTTGTTTCATATTTTTTTTCCTATAACTTTTATTTCACAAAATTTGTTTCATATTTTTTTTCAATTCTATTTTTTTCGTATAACTTCCTAGGCCATTTATACAACATTAAATTGTAGTTTTTAAATAATAAATTATGTTTGGCCCTATGGCCCTTTGGCCCTCGGTTGGAGACGGTTTTTTGTGACAGGGCTAAAACGAGCCCTTTGGCCCTCTGGCCCTCAGTTGGAGACGGAGGCAAATATGACCCTGTACTGTTCATTAAAATATTAATATCTTGGGGAATCTTGGAGGGCTAGAGGGCTCAAACGAGCCCTCTGGCCAGCCTTCGGTTGGAGATGGCCTTAGGGGCCCGACGTTCTCGTCGGCACACTTCCGGCCAGGGATTGGCTCTGATACCATTTGTCACATCCCTGCCCGGGGCGGACCACCACATCCTGGGCCCGTTCCACCACCGTAGCACGATATTGTCCGCTTTGGGCCCCGACAATGCCCTCACGGTTTTGTTTTTGGGAACTCACGAACAACTTCCCAGTGGGTCACCCATCCTGGGAGTGCTCTGGCTCCTTCTCGCTTAACTTCGGAGTTCCTACGGCACCCGAAGCCAATGAGCTCCCAAAAGGCCTCGTGCTAGGTAAGGATAGGAATATACATTTAAGGATCATTTCCCTGAGCGATGTGGGATGTCACAGAATATGTAAACTGATTGTAGGCCTTCAAGCTAATCAAGCAAAAGGGTAACTTAAGAGGTGAGGATTCTTTTCCACAGTGAAAGATCACATGAAAAGAATTAACAACCTCAAAAGGCATGTTTTGTTGCTGAGAAAACAGAGAGCAAATTAAATACAGGAGAAATTAGGTTCTCATCCTTTCTTTTTTCCACTTCATTGATTAAAATCTTATTCCTTTTCAATTTTTGATCAAGGTCCTTGGTATTAATAACATCATTAATTATTTCAATAATAAAATATTTTTTATTTCTAAATATATTCATTTAATGTTAAAAATGTTACAATTAGTATATTTATATTTATGACTAAATTTTTTATCATATATTTTTAGTTTTAGTTTGTATCCATTTTTAATTTGTAATTCTTTTTTAACTTGTACCATTTTTTTTTTCAGTTTTAATTTGTACCTATATATTAATTTCTTTTTGTGCCTATATTCCTTTAAAATTTTATTTGTATTTGTACCCATATATATTTTTGTATTTGTACTTTTTATTTTGCTAAATGTACCCATGCTAATTATATGTACCCATTCATATAAAACTTTTTAATCTTAAAATGTACTCATTCTTAAATATACCAATTTGTTATATGTAAAATGTACCTTTTTTTATATAAAATATATTCAATTTTTTTCTAATCTATTTTTAAACTTATATGGGTACATTCTTTTTTCTTTGATTTTAAAATGTATTCATGTCAAGTTTAATTGAAGAAATTTACTAATATTATAAAGTCTAATATCTTTTTTTTTTTTTTGTGATTTTGAAGAATGTATCCATGTTTTTGTCACAGCCCGTTCCGGAAATATATATTTCGAGGACGTGAAATGACGATGCTGCCCTTGACGTTACTAAGGTGAGTGTGTGACATACTTTGTTCATAAAGTTTATTTTCCTAAGTTTGGAAAATTTTATTAGCTTAATGGGTTGTTATTTGTGTGGTTAAGGTTTAGGGTGGACCACACACACTCAGTCTTCTCTCTCTCCCTTTCCCCCGTGCTCTCCCTTTCTCTTCCCCGTTCTATCTTCCTCACCCTTCGAAATTGTACGGACATGGACCAAGGACATCAAAACTCCACGGATCGAAGCCAAAAAGGTATGGTTCTTCATCCTTTCGACCTCCTGAGTCGTTTGGTGCTACTTTTAGGAAGTGAAACCTTCGAAATCACGTGGAACCCGAACCCCCATTTTATGTCACTATTCATGCAATCGTGATATGTTGCATTTCAGGGAATTCTAAGCTTATAGTGAGCTTAGTGAGGTCCCAATGAAGCTCGGAGTGCTTCGTTTGAAGGTTTTGGACGTTGAAATCACTAGGTTCGATTTTGGCCGGTTTTTCTTGGAATTTTTCCGGTGAGATTTAGTTGTTTTTAGAGCCTTAAAAGTAGTATATTGTGAAACTACATGCTTAGGGCTTCATTTTGACATAAAATATGAAGAAAATGGGTGAAAAATGAAGGAGAACAAGGGGATTGAAAAATCCCCAGTTTTCCGGCTACCGGAAAACACAGTCCGGCGAACCCAGGGAAGAAGACGCGCGTGGGGGGCGCGTGTCCCCGTGCCTGCCCTGGCGCATGGGGGCGCGTGCCACATCAAAAAATTATTTTAAAAATTCCTCGACGTTCGTGACGACGAGTAGGTCGATGTGGTATATTCACATACCCAAATTGAGCACCGTGTGAGAAGTTATTTCGATTTGTCGGTTATGTGTTTTAATTAACGTTTTTATAGTTGTTTCGCATATAGGTGACACCTATCCCGAGGACAAGCACATCTAGGGACGTCACAGGGGTTACGACCCATCGACTTACCAGTGAATGGGCAGTTTTGTTTTCGTATTACCTATATACTATTTATTTTCCCAGAAAATGAAATTATATGAAAATACGTTTTAAAATGTCATGCATGCATACTATGAGATATATGAATTGATAATTGATGCATTTATATATATGAATTGGTGTTGTGGACGTACAGATAAGTTTCTCGTTATTTATACGATTTATTATAATGTGAATTGCATTGAGAGCTCATAATTTGCACCCTTGGTGTTAGTGCTTATATTATTCACCGCACCGCACGCTCACCTTGGATCCAAGTAGGTGAATGTCATACAGACCATGTGAGGGTTCCGACATGCTAGTCGTATAGATCGCTAGAGGTGGTTCCGACTAGTAGGTGACTTTAGATTATGCGCGCCGATGATTGATGAGAGAAGCACTAGAGCTTATTCGTACACCTTTTCTATCGTACAGACTACCTTAGGTGGTTCCGATTGATGTGCAGAGTAGGGCCGTATAGGTCACTGTGGTGACTCCGGCTGGGTCGGATAATGAGCTATAGAATGAACCGTACAGGGCCAGCCGAAAGGTCTCCGGTTATTTCATTATATCACTTGTCATATTGATGCATCCATATTTCAATCGTTGACATTATTGCTAGGCATATTTACTGGATTTTGATAAAATTGATGTTTTGAGCAATTTGAGCAAATATTATGCTATTATGTTATTTTCTAGGAAAGTATACAGGTTTTACAGTGAGGGGTTAGAAATGTTTTAAATGAAATGTTTTAGAAAACTTTGGTTTTACTGACCCACTCAACTTTGTTTTACGCCCCTCCAGGTTCTAGTTAGCAATTGGTGGCTCACAAGGTTCTCTTCGGCGTTCTGACATACGTCCTGCATGTAGGACTCACATGCGGGTGTTGTAATTTAATTATAGTCCTACTTGACTGCACCTAGTATTTACGCTCTGAAATTGTGTGTTTTACTGTTAAACTCACTTTATCATGCTAGTTGGATATTATTGCTAGTAGTTGTTTTAAATTCCTTCATATTTCTCTTATCTTTTGCTTCCGCGTCGCACTTTTGGCTACGTCACACTCATGTGACGGCCAGCACGCCTTAATTCTAGGATTGGGGTGTGTCAGTTTTGATACAATAAATTTTTTGGTTAATTTTGATGAATGTATCCATGTTTATATACACACACACACAATAGTATATTTATTTTTTTAATATTTTTAATCCCACAATAAAAACTAAAATTTCTAATTTTTAATTTAAAAAAATATAGTAACGTACATATAAATAAATTATCACATTAATTTCAGTAACATCGATCAAAAATTAAAAACAAAGAAGATTTCAATAAAAAAATATTCATAACCAAGGACCGTATCCAAAATCTCCCTTGAATAAATTCAGCATAGCTAAAACTCCAAAACAAACATTTGCAGTCTATTTTCTCAGTAACCAAACAAAGTCTAGTGTCTGGTGGTTGATAAATTGAGATTCAAGGAAAAGTTTAGATTCAGAGTTAATGAGCTGACATTTTGCTTAAACTAGGAAAAAAACTGATACTTCATAGGAAAATAACCAAAACTAAAAAAGAATGTGTCTTTATATGTTATGATAGAAAATACTTCAACCCAATTCATGGTAAGCAAGAAAATTGAGAACCTGATAGTACAAAGCACCAGAAGCTTGGAGGCAGAAGGGTGGCCATTGAAAGCTCTTGAAGCTCTGGTGAAGAAGGACAAGATCGTCATATGTGAGATAACTTTCGTTCTCATTCGTAACAAAACTATAATTGAAGTCATTAAATAGCCTCAATTCAGGAACCATGTTGAAATTACGCAAACTTTCATTCCATGGTCCGCTGGTCCAATACTGTCTAGACCTATTCCACAATAAGATATATGAATTGCTTTCATCCGGAGCTAGCTCAAGAGAGTAAAGACCTGGTGCAGGATCCTCCAAATTCTTCCATGAAGTGAGAAATTGGGTATGATTTGTAATTTTGTTCAATCCAAGTTTACCTCCTGGTAGCAAAGCATGGGTTGGATGATCAAAGCTTTGCCATAAAAGCTCTGATGTATTATTACTAGAGCCGGCTATCAAGACAAGGTTTCCGCTGTCCAAAAGAACTGCTTGTACAGAACCAGAATTGGTGGTGGAGTTTAAATTTGTTGACCAAACCGGGGTTTTGGACTCGTCAAAGAGAACTAAATTACCATCTAAGATGCTCAATGCCGAAGAAAATATATCAGAAACTGGTATTTCCCTATTTGCTACCCAAACAACAGTCATCTCAGATACTACTTGCTTGGAGTACCATATGCCTATATAGTAGTTTGAAAGCTGACCTGGTTTGAAGAAACCTAGCTCAAACATCCCACCAGCAGAAGCAATGGTTTGATCGCCGGAGAGAGGTTGGTTTTCGCTGATAGTGTCAGCTGCTAGGGAAACATGGGACTCGAGAAATACACACACTAAAATAACGGAAAACACGAACTTTGGGTTTGGTTTGGTATTCATGGCTGTACAAGGAATTCAGCAGGCAGGCAAAGATTTACCGTATGGATGTTACTGGAACTTAACCTATATGCCCTTAAGTCAACTATTCAACCCATCACACAAGTTCCTAGCCGGCACATCAGACTTTGTACTTTGTAGAAAATTCAATGTATGGAAAGGGCTTGAACATTCTCCTACAACGTGGAAAAAGCATCACGTATCCAAAACCCGAGAAGAGATGGAGGTATGAGTTACGATAAGGACATGTTCAAGTTAGATTGCGTCGACTGCAAGCTAATGTACCAAACTAAGCACTCATGCTCGCTACAAATTATGGTTCATGTGTTAATTCAATGAGGCTACGATCATGAATCCTGCGGTTCAAGAGGTTTTGAGCTTAAATGTTGTTCATTATCATAATCTTTTCCAATCCATACAAGTTTTACCAACAAAAATTGATGCAAAAACAGAGATACGTTGATAATTTTCAAATTCCAATTTGCCACACAGCTTAGAACAACATTCATTTACGTGTCTGTTTTTGGTCTGAATTCCAATCAAAAGATTGTACAACATAAACCCATCCACACATGACGAATCCAAGGTCATGATTTCCACGCGCCATTTTCTCCACCAATCATCCTCTTGTTTCCATGCTTGTTTGTACCACTTGATAGACCTAGCATTTTGGACCCAACCTCTTACTATTAGTATTTAAATTGATGCTTAATAGGTCGGATCGTTAATGGATGAACCCGTTAACAACCCGTTAATTAACGGGTCATTTTGGGCCAACCCACTAGATCCGTTAACACCCGTTCGTTGAGGATATTTGAGTTTTTTTTTCTTGTGATACCTGCTGCTTTACTTGATCATACCTTCCCCATCCCAACTCTTTCGAGTTTCTTTTTCTTGGTTCCAAAATGTTATAGTCTGTTTCTTTTTTTATCATCGACAATCCATTGAATCAAATGAATCAGCAAATCCGGAAGGTTTTGATGAATCAAACTCTACGGATCGAACCGAAACCAGCAACCTTGAATTCAACTAGAAAAGAACCCAGTAATGTCAAGTCCCTATCGATTTTGAGATGAAAAGCTATCAACATTGTTGTTAATTTCGAGAGAAATCCCACTTGGGTTTGATCATCATGGAACCAAATCAACAATCTTTTTCCCATTTCACAGCCAAGACATTGACAAAATTACAATCAGATCTAATCACGTTTCGAATTTCTAAATCAGAACACGAAATCTTAGAATGCCAATCGAGAAAGAGAGAAATACCAGAGGGAGTTGGAAGCGGTTGGATTCTGGCAAGGATGAACAGTTAAAAACCTGTTTCTTTCTGGAGTGGTGGGCAAATTACCAAAAATTAAAAAAAAAAAAAGTTAACGGGTGAAACGATGACCCGTTACCTCAACAGGTTGAGTTTGGATGACCCGTTAACTTAACGGGTCGGATTAAACCCAATCCAAACCCAATAAACCCGACCCATTTACAGGCCTACCACTTCATACTCCTGCAAACTAATTACTCACTACAAAATCTAAACCCTCCAACAACAAAAGGATCAGCTGGGAACAACAGATAGGAAGGAGTCCATTTAGCGGGCAATTCAAAAACCAAAACCATTGACAAAGAATTCACGGACGAACCCAAAAACGGCTGAGAGAGGAAGGGTTCCTGTTTTTTAGGGTACTCCCCAACGGAGACAGGGTGAGGCCTGTAGGTTTTAGAAATTATTATCACTATATAAATTACTTAACCCCAATTCAATTAATAGAAGTATCCAGCAACAGCTATTGAGCATACATATCAATTCATCACCAGAGTCGCTTCCAACGGAAATTTAGATGAAATTTAACACAAATCACAAAATAAATGAAGATGAAATTAGTGCAATTAGATGTAGTGTTGTTGTTTAACTCCAGTCTAGACCAGTAACACAAGATGAAGCTGATGACAACACTCTAATTTATGAGTTATTTCAGACCCATAAGGGTATAGTTGAAACTCAAAACCAACATTTAAACACAATACACAACAAAACCATATGACTGCAATGCCTCGGTCCTCGGATACATCGTTTCTGTCAAGGGATGTAGTTTCCACGAGTAGGTTTGACCTGCACAAAGGCAGGTTCTTGCTTCCGCTACACCTCAAACACGTTGGATTGTAACATCATTGACGCCTAAACATTACTTAATCCTAACAAAATAATAAACATTATTCCGCAAAACAAGCCATTAGCACAAAAACAATGGATTTTGATGCAGTAATGAAGACTTAAAACCTCAGTTAAATCCATTAATGTCATATGCAATGTAGCTTCGCCGAGGGGTTCTCCTTGTAAACAAGGTCTCAGCTCCACTACACCTCAAAAAAAGCGAATTGAATCATCACAGGCCACAAGACAAGAAGATCATCACCAAAATTTTCCACACAGAAACATTTTACTAGGAGGGTAAGTAAGATTAAAACCTCAGTTAAATCCATTGAATTTGTTTGCACTTAAAATATACCCATTTTTACTTATTTGGGCAATTTGGGTAAAATATGGCATTTGAAGGATTAATATGCAAGAAAGCTAACTTGGAAAGATATTTGGTGGCAAGTGGATGGGTTTGACACTATAATATTGTTTTTCCCATTTGTTTTGGTGGTGGAGGTTTGCCAAGAGAGTTGTTTAATCAAAGATAAGTGCATGCTTTTTCATGCAAGTGGATGAGAATGCACCATGAGAGTATTCGGGCAAGGGACATGTGAAAGAAGCCAACTTGCTTCTTTTAAATGTTAGTTTATTACAAGTGGGAAAACATGTGATGAAAGCATGTGGTGGAAATGCAAGTTCCCATTTTAATATTATTTCTCCATGCAAGTTGGCAAGTGAAATGCAAGTTGTCCAAGCAATGGAATACAAACTGCCCAAGTTTCTTTCGGGCAGATGCAGTGTCTTCAGCAGGAGGGTCTCCTCCAGATCTCTATTTAAAGGAGCCCAAACACAAGGATTAAGGACACTCAAACAAACAAACAAAAGCACAAACTCTGCTCAAACCAGATTTGCCAAAAGCCTTCTTTTATCTAGTTTATTAGCTCTGCTGCTCACTTGCGGTATCGATCTCATTTGTAGCTTTTATGTTCTCATTTACAGTCATATAAATTACAAGCAATCTGCAATTTTAGTCACTTTCCTCTGTCATTTATATTTCCAAGCAACCTTGTCATTTACATATTGTTCTATCTCTCCATATAAGTAAAGTCCTTATTTTTAAGGCAAACAAAGAATCTTAATTTGAGCAACTCCCACTCAAATGGCACAATCTCTTGATTTGAAGTCAAAAGGCGCAACCTCAATCATTCAAATCTCGTCTACTAGCGGCATCTAGTAGTGGCACGCCCGCACCCACCAATCTCGTATGTGAAGTAAATCTCCGGCTTGCCCGTAAGGCGCCATGGCGGATTTAGGGAGCGAACAGAATTCATATGAATGCAGTTTCACTGAGGGGTTCTCCCTGTAAACAGGGTCTCAATTCCACTGCACCTCGAACAAGCGGATTGAATCGTCATCGGCACCACCAAGAACACAGAAATCCAAAACACTAAAGAAAAACAAAATCAAATTAATACACAGAAGGCTCAGAGTATGAAACAGCTCTCTCAATCACGAATCTTCTGAAGCAGAACTGGCATAAAGCTGTAAAATTTAATCACCGCCAACATTAATCAACAAAATCCAAAAATTTCACCAACCCAAATCAGCAAATCAAAAACTTAAATGGCTCATATCAAGAAATTCAACCATTGATTATCACATTCTACTTCATCGATTGCTCTCAGAAGCGCCGATAATTTGTAATACAACAACAACAAAGCCTTTTCCCACTAAGTGGGGTCGGCTATATGAATCCTAGAACGCCGTTACGCGCCAAAAATTCACAAAACAATATCCAAATACATAAAAAAAAAAAATCCAAATTCTGAAAATTTAGCGGACGTTTTTAGAGGCAAAACTATGAGAAGAGAAAAACCCCCACGTTTGACACAGCAATAGGATCTGCACCTCCATGACTAGCTCTGTTTTCGGAGATTTTTCCAAAACAGGCTTAAGGTGTGCCGAGGCGCATCGGATCTTACGCTATTGAAATTGATGAAAAGATTTACGGTTTTTGTGGGAGATGTATGGGTCGATTTGACACAGAAAAGCCGTGGAGTAAAGCGAGGCTAAACTGCAACACTTGACGGCGACGGCGGCGTCAGAGGAGGACGCTTTCCGATGTCTGAATTCGTCGACGGCGGCGGCGGTTGTCCACCATCGCTGTACCTCCAGTACGCGTCCGCCACGTTTGAAGCTTGTCAACCGTCACTACTTGGTTTGTAGGCTCCACGGAGAGATATATGGGGAGCGGAGAGAAAGGAAGAGCAGAGGAAGATTAAAGATTATGGATTTTCCAGTAGAGAATGAGAGAGAGGAAGAGTGAGAGATGAGAGGAGAGGAGAGGAGAGGAGAGGAGAGAAGAGGAGAGCGGAGAGGGGGCTCCCCTTCTGAGATCAGTGAATGAAAGTAACTGGAAAAAGCGTAGCTTCTCCATCCCTTTTCACGATGGCCAACACGCTTTCCTTCGAAGTTTTTATTTTCTGGTCATGCATTTTCTCAGAAGCCAAACAGATCGAAAAGAAAATAACATGGTAAGCAAGAAAATTGAGAACCTGCTGGTACAGAGAGCACCAGAAGCTTGGAGGCAACAGGGTGGCCATTGAAAGCTCTTGAAGCTCTGGTGAAGAAGGGACAAGATCGTCATTTGGGAAAAGTTGACCAGAATTGAGAGGCTGATCAAGCGAGAAGAGAGTGAGTTGAGCAGCAACTGTATTATTCATTAATTGACTAAAACAAAATAAAATTAGTCATTATCTAATGGTCCAACTGCTTTCCCTCGGACAGTAACGTGATTACATGTCGTTGTAGCCTGTTGGTAGGTTACATCCTTCAGCTGACCTTTCGACACGTGGTACTATACAGTATTGCCTATGTGTGATCCAATTATTCTGCACCTTTTTTTTTTTTTGAAGGATTATTCTGCAGTTTATCCTTGAGTCATCAGTTAAGTTTCATCATTTACGTTTGAAGTCAATCATTGTGGTCTTTGACGTGTTATTGTTCAGTATAGTGCATGACGTTCAAAAATTCAATTCCTACCACACATATACATGTGATTTTATTAAAATTGACATAACACTGACACATACAATAATTAACCTCATGTTTTCATTCTACACATAATTTTTTTCAAAATCAGGAAATAGCAAGCAATGGTCAACGAGCAATGAACAATATCACTCCGACAAGCATGATCTATCCAATGCTTACTAAGCCACATTATCTCTCTCTTTTGATTGAAACTGGAATTACTTGCCAAACCAACAAGAGGTTCTCTTTTGCATTGTATGCGCAGTTTTAGTGACGTCACTCACTCAATGAACGTTGTTTATGTTTTTAAAAAGTAAATCTTTTATTCAATAAAAGATCGATGCATAACACAATTAATTGGATAAAATGAGACTGTCTCTCCAAAACAAGAAGCATAAGCACCCTGCCTCCATTTTGCATCAAAATGGGTAACTTCACAATTGTAGGGACCCAAATATACGGGAAACCAAATCATGTAGAAAAAAAAGTAACAAGAAACAATGCTACCTACCTTGCCTACAACATTCATATTTAGCAATTTAAGCCATGAGACAAGAACTCGGCTTTTAGAATTATAAAGACTAAAGTGTTAGCGATCGGACCATTCATATCGTGAATCGATATGAATGTTTGATGACTGAAGAACAAAAGAAAAGTGAAAGAATATGAGTTTACAAGTTGCCCAAAGCCAATCGATCGAAAACTGGTAAGAGAATCAACAATCATATTAGGAATGCCAAACAGTTTTCTTTTAATTTCCCCTTTAGTTTTCACGTCTATACTTTCTTCTCACAAAAGAAAACAAATATGAGAGGAACTCAAAAGAAGAAACTTGAAGCACAAAAACTAAGCCCCAAAACGGACACATTTTATATGTACGTCCTCCATATATATACCATACTCATGTTGTCTCTCTCAAACACAAGTTTAATCCAGATTTTTTTTTCTTTTTCTGTTTGTGTTTTTGGGCTCGTCCCGATAAAGAATCAGCACAATCATGGGTTTCAAGGTTGTGGAGATCAATAATGCCGAAACTGGCAGCGGACCTTTGTCCGAGATTAAACTGATGTCCTTACTAGTGCTAATTGTAACCAAATTGACTCTTACATTGGTGGTAATCGGAGTCAAATTGATGATATTAACGCCGTTAGAATGGTGCATTCGTTGGTTGATCCACACTCTTACGTTGGTTTGTTTTGTTGTTGTAGCTTGTAAGTGAAACTATCCAAGGTCCTCAAATTTTCTAGATCGAAGTGATATTCACTAAATGTTTGTTTAATTGGTTTATTATTGACTTGATCTGTAGGGTGCATTCAGCTCCTCTATAGTTTGAGCAGACTGGTGCATGTGTTTCAGCTCGACAAAGAGAATGTTGACGGTTCAAATCCATTTATTCTTGCAGGCCGAGCAGCCCCTCTGCTTGCCGAGAGCCCATCTTCTCGCCGAGAGCCCATCTTCTCCAGCCCATACTCTCGAAAAAAAAAGTTGAGTTTAACATGATCAGGCGCATAAAGTGTTCTAGTGATATTTTGCTTTTCAATGTTGAAAGAAGCATCAAGTTTGAATCCTCATGGATAAAAAAAAACTGATCGGGCACATAGTTTACTTGTAGTTCTAGTTGCCAAACTTGCATTCGGTAGATTCTATATGATGATTGTCAAATTTCCTATTCCAACCATAGGAAAACCCATGTTGTCAATTATGGATTTACTAATGTAGAATCCTTTGTTCTAGACCAATTTTGTTTTTAGTTTTTGTCTTCTGAAAGTTGGAAGATGTAAAAAAATATCCTCTTTATTCATTTGATACAAGCGACATTCCATTTTAAATTAATATAACTACGGTTGCACTAAGGGGTGCGGCGGGAACATATCTATAAGTATGGTTACACCCGCATTTGCAGCTGAAAAATACATAACATAAATTTAATCTACTGCTATTATAGGTTTAGTTTGGATGGGCAAAAACCATAAAAAGCACAAACAGCTCGGGTAATGTGTAATTGAACCCGAAGTATTTGTATAAAACTGCTAGTTGTTGGGGTGTTTATTCTAATATACTATATTATTTTCTCAATTGCTTGCTAGTCACCGTTCTTCCAACGCCTATCGACATTCTGGCAAACTCATGGTGACTGAGTTGTGAGAAAAAATGGTAGGCATTTCAGAAGAGCGAACATGATTGGAATTTCTGTGTGTTGAAAAGGCAAGTTCTTTGGAAGGTGGAAGAGATGTAGATTCATTGCCCTGCAGCATATGAATTACCGAAGACATTGTTGGTCGATCAGCTGGAGCTTCTTGAACACACAAAAACCCTACATGGATACACCTCAAAGCTTCATCGAGATGGCATGTTTCCCTTATTGATTCATCAATCACCTCCATTCCTCTTCCTTCTTTCCACAACTCCCATGCCTGATTAAAATGTTGAGTTTACGATCATTTGCGAATTTGGAAGGCTTAAAAACAGGATCACCATGAGTTTTAGAATAATTTTTCAGTACTTACCCATCCAGCAAGAGTTGGTGAATGTTCAAAGCGATAAAAAGCAGCATTCTTCTTTCCGCTCACAATCTCCAACAACAACACTCCGAAGCTGAATACATCTAATTTCTCAGAAAAATGACCATATCTTGCATACTCGGGTGACATATAGCCGCTGCGCATGAATTGACAATATGTAGAGAAGTAAGCAATAGAACATTCCTTGAACGAAAACATGTCCCAGATATATGTAGACTTACTATGTGCCAACAACCCTATTTGTATTTGCTTCAGTCTGATTTATCCCGAAAATCCTTGCCATTCCAAAGTCTGAAATTTTGGGATTCAAGGCTTCATCCAACAATATGTTACTTGCTTTTAGGTCCCTGTGGATGATTTTCAATCTCGAGTACTTGTGGATATAAAGTACTCCTTGAGCAATGCCTTCTATAATTCGAAAACGTCTTCCCCAATTTAATTCAATTTTTTCAGATGCATCTGATTGGACAAAACACGAAGAAAGATGAGCAAGTGTTTTTCTTTTCATTTTAGATAAAATGTTGGACACAGTGCATAATGTGCATCTTGCAGAACATGACATTTGCACACAAGGAAAATAATTTGCAGAAACAAAGAATTAATAAGTCATTAGCATGTATTTACCAAATAAAAGTTTGTCTAAGCTCCGATTGGGCATGTACTCGTAGATCAATATCATTTCCTCATCTTCAAGACAGCAACCCAAGAGCCTAACGAGATTGGTATGTTGCAGCTTGGCAATAAGTTTTAACTCATTCATGAACTCCTCGTGTCCTTGGCCTGACTTTTTTGATAACCTTTTAATGCCTACTTCTTGATTTTCAGACAGAATTCCCTGTACAGAGGAAGAAAAGCGCACAAGAGAACATTTTTTGAAGTTCAAAGAAAGAAAAAAAAATCATATTTTCGAAAGGGGGAATGATTTTTGCACAGCTTTTTTCTCCTTCACACTCCTATTTATTTTTGTCCTTTAATTCTCCTTGGATATTTGTTTAGGTCAGAAATAAACAAAGGTGTTCAGGAGAAGAAAAATGTACTTGTATTTAAAGCACATGGTGGAAGTGTCACCTTGTAAACAGGGCCAAATCCTCCCTCCCCGAGTTTATTAGCTTCAGCAAAGTTGTTTGTAGCAGCTACTACAGCCCTTAAACCGAAGATCGGTAGTTCTGCATCATCCCTTCCACCTCCACCTCCAACATCAATTTTACTTTTACTCTCATTATGGTTCTTCTTTTGCTCTCTGTTTTAGTCATAGTGTTAGAACACGTTTGAGAGAAAAAAACACAGAGAGAGATGAGGTTGAGTGGTGGCAGTACCTTTTCTTTCCCGTAGTTTTCTTCCATAAGAAACAGCCAAAAACGACAACAATTAAACCAGTGATTGTTGAGACTATTGCAATCAAAAGGGACGGCTTAATTACACCTGCAAAGAGAAGAAAAAGATTTTGTTGACAACATCAAGATAATGGCGCCAAAATAATGATCGCTAATTGCGAAACGAATAGTCATTCTATTATTACGTTTTTCCTTGATGTCAGAAGCTGCAGCTCTGATGTATAAAGTACTTCTATCACCTTCATTTGCTTCAACTTCATGCAGATTCAAGACATCTCCATGCCAGAGTGAACATCCATTGCCGCTGCCATAATTATAAGCAGTGCACTGGCATTCATTTAAGCAGGCTGATCTACAACTTTCGATACTAAGAGCACCTTCATATTGTCTATTATCAGGCAATGACTTGCTATTTACTTTTAGAAACCCGTCTCCCGTAGCATTCCCACACTTCACACTGGTTCTTCTTGAACATCCACCAGAATAAATCTGCAAGTCCCAATCACTCTGCCGGTTTGGCACAAAGCCTTTCAAACATTTGCAGTAGTTCAAGGATGTGGGTTTGCAACTGGAGAAAGCCCCACAAGAAGCATAAACATCACACTGTCTTGGTTGAGACCAAACCAATTTCCACTGCTTGGAATTCTCCATCTTTAGTATTTGAATCTGTCCCGAGGCAGACATCGAGTATCGAGATACAATTTTAGGATTCTTAGGAGAATATGTGAAATAACTTTCGTTCTCATTTGTAACATAACTATAATTGAAGATAGTATAGTCCCAGATATTAACTATACTCATTTCAGGAATCAGGTTGAAATTATGCGAACTTTCATTCCATGGTCCGGTGGTCCAATACTGTCTAGACCTATTCCACAATAAGATATATGAATTGCTTTCATCCGGAGCTAGCTCAAGAGAGTAAAGACCTGGTGCAGGATCCTCCAAACTCTTCCATGAAGTGAGAATCTGGGTATGATTGGTAATTTTGTTGAATCCAAGTTTACCTCCTGGTAGCAAAGTATGGGTTGGATGATCAAAGCTTTGCCATAAAGGCTCTGATGTATTATTACTAGAGCCGGCTATCAAGACAAGGTTTCCGCTATCCAAAAGAACTGCTTGTACAGAACCAGAACTGGTGGTGGAGTTTAAATCTGTTGACCAAACCGGGTTTTTGGACATGTTCAAGAGAACTAAATTACCATCTAAGATGGTCAACGCAGAAGAAAATCTATCAGATACTGGTATTTCCCTATTTGCTACCCAAACAATAGTCATCTCAGATACTACTTGCTTGGAGTACCATATGCCTATATAGTAGTTTGAAAGCTGACCTGGTTTGAAGAAACCTAGCTCAAACATCCCACCTGCAGAGACAACGGTTTGATCGCCCGAGAGAGAGTGGTTTTCGCTAATGGTGTCAGCTGCAAAGGAAACATGGGACTCGAGAAATGCACATAATAAAATAACGGATAACGAGAACTTTGAGTTTGGTTTGGTATTCATGGCTGCACAAAGAATTCAGCAGGCGGGCAAAGATTTACCGTATGCATGTTACCGGAGCTCAACCTATATGCCCTTTTTGTGGTGATCATTGCAACTCAACTAAGTCAACTATTCAACCCTTCACATATGGACAAAGTCTTTGTAGAAAATTCAATGTATGTAAAGAGCTTGAACGTTGTTCTTCCTCTGTATGAACAAGTCTGCAGAAAATTCAATGCATGGAAAGAGCTTGAACGTTGTTCTTCCTCTGTATGAACAAGTCTGCAAAAAATTCAATGTATGGAAAGGGCTTGAACGTTGTTCTTCCTCTGTAAGAACAAGTCTCTGTAGAAAATTCAATGTATGGAAAGGGCTTGAACATTATTCTTCGTAGAAAATTCCGTGTATGGAAAGGGCTTGAACGTCGTTATTCCTATGTATGAACGAAGTCTTTGTAGAAAATTTAAGGAGAAATTAGGTTCTTATCCTTCATTTTGCTATTCCATTGATTAAAATTCTATTCATTTTCAATTTTTGATCAAGGTCCTTAAGTATTAATAACATCATTAATTATTTCAATAATAAAATATTTTTTTATTTCTAAATATATTCATTTAATGTTAAAAATGTTCAATTAGTATATTTTTATTTATGACTAAATTTTTTATCATATATTTAAGTTTTAGTTTGTACCCATTTTTAATTTGTAATTCTTTTTTAACTTGTACCAATTTTCTTTTCTTTTTTAATTTGTACCCATATATTAATTTCTTTTTGTGCCCATATTTTTTAAAGTTTATTTGTATTTCTACCCATATATATATATATTTTTTTTTTGTACTTTTTATTTTGCTAAATGTACCCATGCTAATTATATGTACCCATTCATGTAAGACTTTTTAATCTTAAAATGTACTCATTCTTAAATATACCAATTTGTTATATGTAAAATGTACCCTCTTTTTTTTATATATAAAATCTATTCAATTTTTTTCTAATCCATTTTTAAACTTATATGGGTACATTCGTTTTTCTTTGATTTTAAAATGTATCCATATCAAGTTTAATCAAAGAAATTTACTAATGTTATTAAGCCTAATATCTTCTTTTTTTGTGATTTTGAAGAATTTACCCATGTTTTGATACAATAAATTTTTTGGTTAATTTTGATGAATGTACCCATGTTTATATATATATACACACACAATAGTATATTTATATTTTAATATTTTTAATCCCACAAATTATGGTTTTTTTTAATTTAAAATCTCATTTATATAAACAACTAAAATTTCTAATTTTTAATTTTAAAAATATAGTAACGTACATAAAAATAAATTATCATATTAATTTCAGGGACCTCGATCAAAAATTAAAAACCCACAAGGTTTCACTCAAAGAATATTCATAACTAAGGACCGTATCCAAAGTCTCCCAAAATTCAATGTATGGAAGGGGCTTGAACATTGTTCTTCCTCTGTCAAAACTTCTTGCAGTATTACAGTTCCGTTCTAATTCACCAATACTCAACAACATAAAAAGTGTAAACCCTTGAGGCATCACATATCCAAAGCCGGTAAAGAGATGGAGCTTCGAGTTAGGATTAGGACACGTTCAAGTTAGATTGCTTCACCTGCAAGCTAAGCGCTTATGCTCGCTACAAATTTATGGTTCATGTGTATCAATTAGGCTACCTACCATTATGATTCCTTCAGTTCAGGAGGTTTTGAGCTTAAATGTTGTTACAACAACAACAAATCATTTTCCCATTAAGTAAGGTCGGCTATATGAATCCTATATAAATCCTAGAACGCCGTTGCGCTCTGTTTTGTGTCACTTCTTCCGTTAGATCCAAATACTCTTAAGTCTTTTCTTAGAGGTTTTGAGCTTAAATGTTGTTAATTATAATAAATCTTTTCCAATCCATAACTAACAAAAATTAATCACAAAAACAAACAAAGATATGTTGAAAGTTTTCAAACTCCCATTACCACAAAGTTTACAACAACATTCATTTACAAGTACCAAGTCTGTTTTTGGTCTGATTCCAAAGTTTGCTTATTTATATTCTTTATTCTACCAGATTTTGGGAATTACTTAATACCGGTCCCACGTGACACGCCCCGATCCTGATGTCCTCGTGACATCGGGATGATCACGTGCTGGCCGACACCCAAAGGGTGACGAAAGTCATTTAAATTAAGTAAAAGCTCATAAATAAGCTAAAACAGGCAGCAGGACTAGCCACATAATACTAAAATTCAACTTAAAATTAATAGAATTAGGATCATAACATCAGTTCAGAGCATACGTCTATTACAGAGTACAAACAGAATTCAAGATAGAGGTGTGCTATATTACAATAGATATCGAAGCAGAGGAAATATAGCACTGGATCACTGGTAGGGAAAGGCCTCGTAGCTTATATCGTAATCCTCGTTCGTAGTTCCTGAAAGGGGCGCAAAACAAACATGAGTAGACCAATTTGATATAAATATAATAAAACAGTTATCAACATACTAACCCTCAGGTTTATGAAAACATATATATATAATGTGAAACATAGGTTTTCCAAAACCTAGTATGATGTGCAGTATCTCAAATTCATAACTTGTATAAGTAATAAACACTAGTGATTTGTCCGATAACCCCCAGGCCCCATGCCGGCTCCCCGTCTCTGAGCAGACAGTCAGAGGAAAATACACTACAGGCCCCTTGCCGGCTCCCTGTCCCTGGTCTTAAATGTCAGAGGAAACACCCTCCAGGCCCTATGCCAACACCAAACCGTCGTCCGGGACGGACCGGAATCTATCCCTACGTCCCGTAGAGGAAATGACCACTAGGTAAGTACAAAACCACAGAACATATATATAGGGGTGTGCTATCCACACACTCCAAATTACTTCTCACACACCCTTGTTAATTTATATCCGTTGATCTTCTTCAATTCATCCGATCCGACGGTTGAAAATTAGAAGGGTGTGTGAGAAGTAAAATGGGGTGTGTGGATATCACACCCCTATATATATTGAAAAACAACTTCGTAGTATAAAGTCATCTATTATCTATACCACAAAGAGGTGTTCTAAACATGTTCTAAATATCATATCGTCATCCATCATATATTCTATAAGAACATGGGTTATAGGAAAAATAGTAATAATTCAATCTAGTCTCAGTAAGCATGTAATCTCATAAAGTACTTCATAAAACATAAGTATTAAATCATAATTTTCATGTATGCATTTCTATTATTAAAATATGCTTTTGAAGGGGTCCACTCACCGTACACCGATGGTGCAAAGCTATACCAAAAAGGTATAACAGAATAACCGTTAATAATTGCACCTATTCACATAAAGGAGTACATTTGGTCAAACTCTATTCAAACGATTGAATTTGGGAAAACGGACTTCAAAAACTGGTCCAGGACGTCGAAATTAGCCTAGAAGAGGTCCTGAACGAAACCCCCAAAAGTCAACTCACAAAGTCAACGTTGACCGTTGACCGATCAAAGTCAAAGTCAAAGTCAACTCTGATAGTTGACCGGGTCAACGTTGACCGTTGACCAAGTCAACAGTCAATTGGTCAAAGGTTAAAGTCAACTGGACTTGGGGTTTTGGGCTGGGCTGAAATGCCTTAAGGGTTTTGGGAAAAGGGCTTTCAGCCCCCTTAAAAGAAAATGGCCCAAAAAGGCCCTAACTCTAATTCAGAAAAATAATAAAGCCTAAAAAGGTTTTGGGCTTGGGCTAGAGGCTTAATTCTAATGGCTCGAAGGCCTTTTGTTCTAAAACAACTAACAATTAACTAAAACAATTAAAAGGAATTTGGGCTAGGGCTTTTGGGCTTGACTCCCCACTCGAGCCTAAGGCCTGCTTGCCATTGGAACCGGCCTGGGAGGCCTGGCCTCGCCAGAGCACAACCACCGGACCTTCACAACTCCGGCCGACTACCACACACAACCCTAGACTCCGATCCAGGTACCAAAACGAAGAACAAGACGAGGGGAGTGTTTTTATACCTTCCTTTCGTCGTAGAACGGCCGGAGATGGCCGGAAAAACCCCCGAGGTCGCTGGAGTTGGGTGTGCTTACACCCAGCTTGAATTCATCCCACAACCTCCCAAAAACACGATATACACTCATTTAAAACTCATTCTAGCAAGGTTGAAGGACGAAATAGAGATAATTAGGGACTTACCTAACCGGAAAAAATAGAAACTCGCCGGAGTTCCTTTCCGGGTTTCTAGGTTCACAGCACGGGACAGAGGGAGAGAGAAGGACGAGATGGTGATGACGATGGACTTCCTCGTGCGGGGAGATGGGTGCGTGCGTGAGGGGCAGAGAAAAGGGAGAGAAGAGAGATATGAGAAAGAGCCGAGAGGGAGAGAGACATGACAGACAAGAAACAGAAAATAAGAAGAAAGAAGGAGTTCATCGGGGGGGGGGACATAGAGAGAAGAATAAGAAATTGCTTGGGGTGCTGCCACGTGGCAGTGTGAGGAAGAAAAGAATCCAAGGCTTTGGATCCTGATTTGGTAGACAAAAAGGATGAAATTGATAGATTCAGAAATATTTAGGGGAAATTACACAAATATAATTTTATAAATGGGGGTGGGTGTTACACCACGGCACGGTGGAGATTCCGTAGCACGTTATGAGCATCGGGCTAAAGGGCGGTTAGGCAACTCAAGCGAACCGTTCTACCTTACTGAGATGGGCTAATTCAAACCCCTCAAGTAAAATAAGAATAGCCCCGACATTCAAAGCTCCTTTTTTACCATTAGCAAGAACTTGTTTCAGTTGCAGATCATAAGGAATTTGAACAACTGGTAATGATTTCCCCATGCCATTTTCTCCAACAATCATCTTCTTGTTTCGATCCTTGTTTGTACCACTGGATTCTCCTGCAAAGTAATTAATTACTACACAATCTAAATCCTCCAACGAAAAAAGATAATAGGACTTTACCTGCCTATTTTTTTAACTCCAGCTCGGCCCGGAACCGCTAGGAACAACAGGTATGAAGGGGTCCATGTGGCTGGGGAGAGGAAATGTTCCTTTTTTAAGGTACTCCCTAGTAGAGACAGGATAGTGCCGTCAAGTTTTAGAAATTATTTGTATAATTCTTCACTTTGATCTTTGAAATTTGAAATCAATAAAATTGATCTTTAAATTTGTCCACAACCAATCATTTTGATCATTACATAAAAAATCTCAATAACATATGAATAAAATGACAAAATGCTCCTAATTTTTGTCAAATCATTTTCTCCTATTGTTTATTATATTAAGGGTAATTTTGTTATTTTAATCCTTATTTAACATAAATTTTCACTCTCTTCTATTGATTTCAAATCTCAAAAACAAAAGTGAGAAGCTAAGCAAATCTCGGAATCATTTTGGCTAAAAAATCTATTTAAAATTGTTGATGCACAAAATCTGTGAGGACTTTGGACCAACAGAAAATGTTGAATTTACGACCTTCGCTAGATTGCTCCGGTCATTAGTATAGATAGATGTGTAAATGGATAAAGACAGGGAAGAAAACGACACAAGATGTACGTGGTTCACCCAGAATGGCTACGTCCACGGAGTAGAGGAGTTCTTATTAGTAGTGAAGGGCTTACACAAGTACAAAGGATCAAGCTCTCAATTTAGTAAGTTCTTGTGAATGATTTAACACAAATGGCATTAGGCCATATTGTGGGGGAATGACCCCTATTTATAGAAAAACTTGTAGCTTTGTCACATTGACATGTGTCATGTTATGATTGGTTCTTGATGTCGACACGTGCTGCGCTCTGATTGGCTTCTAATCTTGACACGTGTCGAGTAGTGATTGGCCTCCTGGTCGGAGGGGAACTCTTCTGGGTCCTTGACAGTATAGCGTTGGCCGGTGCTCGGTAGTTTCGGGATTGGTCAAGTATGGTACAAACAGTGCTCCCCTAAGTTCCCGAGTGAGGGAAACTCCTCGGTTGGGGACTTACAAGATCCAATCCCTTGAGTAATCACGAAACTTCTAAGTACCGAAGTGTGGTCTGATCTTCATCTGCCCTTCTCTGGAAGTACCTTTCCTCCATCCGGGAATGGTGTATTTAGCTGATGTTGACGCACAAGGTAATGTATCAATTTCACTTGAAGCTTAGTTGTAGTTTCGGGCTTAGTCAAGTGTGATACAAACCCTATAGTAGGAGTCCCCCAAGTCGCCGAGCTAGGAGATCTGCCGAAAGAGGTGACAGACAAGGTAAGCAGTCAAACTTCCAAGTAAGCAACCCAGGATCAGAAGTTTGACTTCGGCTTCCGGTTGATTGTTCTCCTTCTCCTTGTCTCTCATTCAACTGCCAGGATAAGGAGAAGCAAATGGATAAGAGATGATATGAGATACTTTTGCTTTTGAAGAAGTAACTTTCCACAGGCTTATTCTTGAACTGTGCTGGAGGGTTTTCTGGTGCCCTTCAGAGTATAAGGCCGACTCAAAAATTTGAGGGTCAAAACAAGTCCATCAAATCTAGAGTACGTTCGACCTTGATGATATGGGATACTTTTGCTGTTGACGGAATAATGAATGTGGTATGGAAAGGTGTCGTGCTGTAGTGATCTGTTTCAGCTCACCGTTGAACCTTCTGCTTCAATCTTTTGCATGGCAGAAGTGGTGTGCAACCTTTGCATTTAAATGGTCATTCAGAACATTCCTTCATAGTGACTCATCCACGCTTGGCAGCTTCAGTGTAAAGAGCCAATATCTGATCAACTGTCATGAGGCATTTGCCGGTGGAATTCGTGACCTTGACAGCAGTTGAGGATGAGTACTCGAGAGCAATGCTAAGTAAGCAACCAGGCAAAGGCTCCAGGCAGTCAGTTCCAAATTGGAGGTTTGATTTCAGGTTCCGACTGACTGCTCTCTTTCTCCTTGTCCTGCAGGTGTGGACAAGGACAAAGACAAAGACAGGGAGAAAGCATGATATGGGATACTCTTGCTTTCGACCCTGATGATATGAGATACTCTTGTTCTTGGTGTGGCTTATTTGCTGAGGTATTATCGGGGGGAAATAAAGCTGAGTATTTCGAGAGGTTATGTTGAGGGTGCCTTTTCGAATGCGAGAAATGGTTGAGCATTTTTGCAGGTTTGCCTGTCCGTTGAGGAGGGAGGTCAATGTATATAGGGATTTCCCAATAACAAGTAGTAATGCTATTCCTTTACCCTTCTTGGTCACAGCAATGTAGTGGGAGCTGTCAGCTTCACGTGTTTTAATTTTGTCAGAGCACTTTGAAAAAGTGGTATGTGGTATCTGGAAAGCTGATGTTACGTGTGAAGATTACAGACAAGCTTTATCTAAGGAAATCTGGCTCTCGAAGTTCTGAGAGTTGTGCCTCTTCGGTTTTCGAACAAGCAATCCCGTCGAGGATCTGACTCTCGAGATTCGGAAAGCGGTGCTACTCCGGTTTTTGAGAAAGTAATTATGTTGGGAGTCTTTTCTCGAATGTGAGTAAAGGTTGGACGTTCTTGCCAACCTGTCTTGCCGCAAAACACGGAGGTCGACACACATAGGGGCTTTCCAGTTGTCAAGCAGTGGTGCTGTTCCTTTACCCTTATGGGTAATAGTAGGGTAGCTGGAACTTCGAAATTCTCGTGCCTAAACTTTGTCAGAGATCTTTGACAAAGTTATATGTGGTACCCGAGGAGTTGATGGTGCATATGGAGAGCGGTGATTGAACAGTAAGATTCACGTGCTTTCTACTTCACCAGAAATCTTCGACAGATTGCCCGTAATTTCCGCAAAGCTGAGTGTGCATGTGACAGGTGCTGACGAGGCTGAAAAAGCAGGTGCTTCTTCGATTTCTGAGATCGGCCCTCGTGGTCTCTGAGCAGCCCAGCTTTTGAGAAAGCAAACGCCTCTTCGATTTCTGAAGCTCTGTCGAGTGCAGATTTTTATAGAGGCTGGCATTAAGTTCCACAACACACTTGAATCTCTACCAGTAGAAGCTCATTTCTTGCACTTCTAAGATCTTGATTTGTCTGACCTCTTCCCTCTTCAACACATTTGAAAATGTCTGGACCCTCCGACCGTCGTTTTGACTTGAACCTTGGAGAAGAGACAGCCACGCCTTCTCCAGACAACATATGGCGCCCATCCTTCATATCCCCTACTGGTCCTCTTACCGTTGGGGATTATGTGATGAAGAATGATATGACCGCTGCAGTGGTGGCCAGGAACCTTCTCACTCCCAAAGATAACAGACTACTTTCCAAACGGTCTGATGAGTTGGCTGTTAAGGACTCTCTGGCTCTTAGTGTTCAGTGTGCAGGTTCTGTGTCTAATATGGCCCAACGCCTATTTGCTAGAACCCGCCAAGTTGAATCATTGGCTGCTGAAGTGATGAGTCTCAAACAGGAGATTAGAGGGCTCAAGCATGAGAATAAGCAGTTGCACCGGCTCGCCCATGACTATGCTACAAACATGAAGAGGAAGCTTGACCAGATGAAGGAATCTGATGGTAAGGTTTTACTTGATCATCAGCGGTTTGTGGGTTTGTTCCAAAGGCATTTATTGCCTTCGTCCTCTGGGGCTGTACCTGGTAATGAAGCTTCAAATGATGAACCTCCAATGCCTCCTCCTTCTGGGGTTTTGTCAAGTACTGAGGCTCCGGATAACCACCCTCCGGTGCTTTCTCTTTCTGGGGCTCTACCGACTGCTGAGACTTCCCCTAAGCAACCTTTGTGAAGGCTCCCTTTTGTTTGTTTATTTTGACTCATGTATATGTACATATTTGTGGCTTATCGAAAATATTAATAAATAAGCTTTGCTTCATTTCAACATATTGTGTTAAATACACCAAAGCCTTCTTCATAAAGTTCTTTGAATTTTTGCTTTTGTTGAAACCTGTATTGTTGAAGCTTTGTGAGTGAAGCATGTAGTTTGAGGTAGTGTTCCCTTAATTTCCCGAGTGAGGAAAACTTCTCGGTTGGAGACTTGAAAAATCCAAGTCACTGAGTGGTTGTGAGACTGCCGAGTATCAAGGTGCAGTAGCATATGGTGGGAGTCCCCCAAGTCTTCAGGCGAAGAGAGTTGCCGAATGAGGTGTCTAGCTAGTAGTCAATGTCATGAGTAGGAAAACTTCACTTGTTTCTTTTCGAAGTGGTAACCCAGGGCTCTTTCTTCATATACTGTTTTTTGTTATGAAGATGTGTTAGGCCCAAAGAAGTGGAGGCCTAGGCCCTTTTTTTTTTTTTTTTTTTGTAATGTTTGTACAGATATCTATAATGTGGCCTTTGTCATGATTTTGGAGGATGGGTGTATTCGAATCCAATGAGGGGTAGGGTATGACTCATTATCATGTGCCATGATTTTGTCTTCCTTTAGCTTTTCTTTTGCTTTGCTTTACCATTTTTGCTTTCCTTTAGTCTTCCTTTAGCTTTTCTTCAATATAACACCATTTTCTGTGGCTCAGATCGCAAAACCATCTTCATGAAAGTTGTTCCTTAGCTCGTGAACTACAACATATCCGAATTGGAGATCCATCGGAGCAGTACAACTCCAGAAATTCAGGTATGATGAGTGATTGTTCGTCATTTGTATATCAACGCGTCAGACTTGTTGTGAGCTTCAAAAACTACATTTTCTCTTGCTCAGATCAACATACTTTCTTCATCGAAGTTGTTCCTTAACTTGTGAACTACAACATATCCAAATTTGAGGTCCCTCGGAGCAGTATAACTCCAGAAATCCAAGTATGATGAGTGACTGTTTATCATTTGTCTGTCAACCCGTCAGATTTGTTGTGAGCTTTGAAACTCTATTCTCTCTTGTTCAGATCGGTATGCTTTCTTCATTGAAGTTGTTCCTCAGCTCGTGAACTACAACATATCCGAATTTGAGATCCCTCGGAGCTGTGTAACTCAAGAAATTCAGGTATGATGAATGACTGGTTATTATTTTTCTGTCAACCCGTCAGATTTGTTGTGAGCTTCGAAACTCCATTTTCTATTGTTCAGATCAGCATGCTTTCTTCATTGAAGTTGTTCCTCATCGTCTCTTTCATAACATATCAAAAATTCAGAATGAACTAATGGTTAAATACTTCCAGATCTTCGAAACATCACAGCAGCTTCGAAATCTGCAAGAATCCGACTGTCATGTTTGGAGCTTCAACACTTTAATTTCCGTCGCTCAAACAGAAATGGTTCCTTCTTGAAAGTTGTTCATATGCTCAAGAACTATAGGGTGTCCAAAATTCAGCTCCATTGGAGAAGAGCAGAGGTTGCAGAAATTTGATAGATGAAAGGAGGCGGAAGAGGGAGAGAGAGAAAAAGTCTCTTGGGTTGGATTTCTATTTTGGGGCAGATTCCAATTTTTGTAGCACCTTCACTATTGATGAATTGCTTGTACTTTTGTCCATTATGAAACTTGGGACTTTGGCTTGTTGTTGGATCTATTATAATATGTTTGGGAACATATATAAGTGAATAAATAAGAAGGAAAATTTTGGGCCCTTGTGGGTGTAAAACAAAAAATGTTTATGTTTACCCAAGTGTTTTTGTACAAGTTCAAGGGCATCTTGGGTTTTGTGAACAAAATTTGTTTATTTGGAGCAAGGTTTTGTGTTGAAGCTTTGTAGGTGAAGCTTTGGTGTTGAAGCTTTGTAGGTGAAGCTTTGTAGATGAAGCTTTCTAGGTGAAGCTTTGATGGTGAAGCTTTGTAGATGAAGCTTTGTAGATGAAGCTTTCTAGGTGAAGCTTTGATGGTGAAGCTTTGTAGATGAAGCTTTGTAGATGAAGCTTTCGAGGTGAAGCTTTGTAGATGAAGCTTTCTGGGTGAAGCTTTGATGGTGAAGCTTTGTAGATGAAGCTTTCTGGGTGAAGCTTTTGATGGTGAAGCTTTGTAGATGAAGCTTTCTGGGTGAAGCTTTTTTGGATGAAGCTTTTTTTTTTTGGGTGAAGCTGTTTTAAGTGAAGTTTTTTTGCTGTGTATGAATAGATCTATTGTTTGGATATAAGCCATTGTTTGGTTGTTCCTTTCTTTGTATAGTCTTGTCGACACATACTTAGATTTTGTTTCGTGTTGGATATATCTGCTTTGAGGTTTCAACACTTGAGTGTTCCATTGCTAGGAATGTAAAAGAGTGAGGGCCAAGTTGGCTAAATTACCTCTTTAGTGAATTCATTGCCAAATGGCCTTCATTACATAGGATGCCGAACGACTATAGCTCAACACTTGTACATCGTGAGTCTATTTGTAGTAGTACTTCAAGTGATCAGCGTTCCATGGATGGCCAAGGGTCTTGCCATCGGAGCTTCTAAGTGTGTAAGAGCCAGGGCGACTGATGCCAATGACTTCATACGGTCCATCCCAGTTTGGACTAAGTGTGCCTTCACTCGGGACTCTGTCGCAGAGTAATCTTTTCTTTAAGACCCAGTCTCCTATTTTGAAAGAGCGAGGCTTGACCCTAGAGTCATAATAGTTGGAGATGCGCTGCTTGTAGGCGACATTCCTCAAGTGAGCTTGGTTTCTGTGTTCCTCGACTAAATCCAAGTTGAGGGTGAGTTGTTTGTCATTTTCACTTTGAATGTAGTTCTGGACTCGGAATGTTGCTTGCTCGAGCTCAACAGGGACAACCGCCTCTGTGCCAAAGGCAAGTGAGAATGGAGTTTCTCCTGTTGAAGTCCGATATGAAGTGCGATATGACCAAAGAACTTGGGGTACAAATTCTGGCCAACAGCCTTTAGCTTTGTCCAAGCTGGTTTTCAAAGTGCGCTTGATTATTTTGTTGATGGCCTCAACTTGTCCATTAGACTGGGGATGAGCTGGAGAGGCAAAGCATAAGTTGATGTTGAACTTAGAGCAGAACAACCTGAACTTCTTGTTGTCGAACTGTCGCCCATTGTCAGTGACTATCGCATTGGGAATGCCGAATCTACAAAGGATGTTCTTCCACACGAAGTCTTCTATCTTTGCCTCAGTAATGGTTGCCAAGGGTTCTACTTCGGCCCACTTTGTGAAGTAGTCCACTGCAACGACTGCGTAACAGACTTTGCCCTTCCCTGCCGGCATTGGGCCGATCAAATCAAGTCCCCACTGGGCGAAGGGCCAAGGGCTGATCATAGGAGTAAGAGGCTCTGGAGGGGAATGAGGAATAGTCGCATATCGTTGACATTTGTCACATGAGCGGGATACTTTGATGGCATCCTGGTGGAGTGTTGGCCAGTAATATCCTTGGCGAAAAGTCTTATGTGCTAGGGACCGAGATCCAGCATGATCTCCACAGACTCCCTCATGTATTTCCCGAAGGACGATTTCCGCCTCGGCAGGCGTAAGACACCTTAAGTATGGCAGGCTAAAACCTCGCTTATAGAGTTGATCATTGATGATCAGGTAGCGGGTAGACTTGTATCGAATTTGCTTAGCCTGGACTTTATCATTTGGGAGGGTGCCATGAGCAAGGAAATTATAGATCGGGGTGATCCAACTATCCCCCTGTTGTAAGTTGCATACTTCTGCGGCCATGGTGCTTGGTGTTGCCAACAGTTCGACATGAATTTTTCTTCGAATCTTGTCTTCCACAGCCGAGGCGAGGCGAGCCAGGGCGTCTGCATGACTGTTTGCCGCTCGAGGAACTTGGGTGATCTGGTAGTGGAAGTGCTTGAGCAAAAGTTGTGTTTGCGCAAGATATGCTGCCATGGAGCTGTCCTTAGCATCAAAGTTGTTGGTAACCTGGTTGACCACCAATTGGGAGTCACTGAAAATATCAATTTGTTTAACCCCGAGGTGTTTGGCCAAACGTAATCCTGCTAGAAAGGCTTCATACTCGGCCTCATTGTTTGATGCCTTGAATTTGAAACGAAGAGCATACTCCATTGCTACTTTGTCGGGTGTAGTCAAGACTAGTCCCGATCCACAGCCCTGTTGGTTGGATGAGCCATCAACATACAGACTCCATGCTGGGGTTGTTGGTTCTATCTTCTGAGCTTCCGGGGGTAATGAAGCCACTGCTTCAGGTGTAGAAGCAATGTCAACCGGATATGTGAAGTCGGCAATGAAGTCTGCCACTGCTTGGCCCTTCTCAGCTGGCTTTGGTTGGTAGGAGATGTCAAACTCACCCAACGCTATTGCCCATTTGATCATTCGCCCTGAAGTGTCAGGACTTTGGAGTATCTGTCGAAGAGGATAATTGGTAAGCACGATGATGGAGTGCGCTTGGAAGTAAGGGCGGAGTTTTCGAGCAGACATGACCAATGCCAGAGCCAATTTCTCAATGTTAGAGTACCGTGTCTCCGCATCTTGTAAGGCTTTGCTAGCGTAGTAGACAGGTCGCTCAATATTCCCATCCTTTCGAATGAGAACGGAACTTACGGCTGAAGCTGATACCGATAGGTAGATAATGAGAATGTCTCCTACCTCGGGCTTGGAGAGTAGAGGGGCTTTACTCATGTACTCCTTGAGGTTTTTGAATGCCTCAGCACATTCATCAGTCCATGTAATGTACTTCCTACTTCCCTTAAGTGCTTTAAAAAAGGGAGCACATTTGTCTGTGGCCTTAGAAATGAACCTGGTTAAGGCTGCCACCTTGCCAGTAAGGCTCTGGATGTCCTTTGAAGTTACCGGTTCCTTCATGTCGAGGATTGCTTTGATCTTCTCGGGATTAGCTTCAATGCCTCGTTGGCTAATCATGAAACCTAAGAATTTGCCAGAGCCTACGCCGAAGGCACATTTGTTGGGGTTTAACCTCATTCGATACCTCTTCAAAATAGTGAAAGTTTCAGATAGGTTGGTGATGTGTTGGTCAGCATGTTTGCTCTTGACTAACATATCATCAACGTAAACTTCCATGCTCTTCCCAATCTGCTCGGCGAACATTGAGTTGACTAGTCTCTGATAAGTCGCTCCTGCATTCTTTAGGCCGAAAGGCATGACTTTATAGCAGTATAGTCCTCTGTCGGTAGTGAAGGCTGTGTGTTCTTGATCCGAAGGGTTCATAAGGATTTGGTTGTATCCTGAGTAAGCATCCATGAAGCTTAGGAGTTCACACCCGGCCGTAGAGTCTATAAGTCTGTCAATAAGAGGAAGAGGGAAGCTATCTTTCGGACACCCTTTGTTTAGGTCGGTGTAGTCAACACACATTCTCCACAAGACCTTTTGAAGCAAAAGACTTTCTTTGGTCGGATTTTTCTTAACAAGGACCACATTTGCTACCCATGTCGGGTAATTGACTTCGCGGACAAAGCCTATGCCTTTGAGTTTTTCAACTTCTGCTTTCATTGCCTCGTATCGTTCAGCGTCATAAGATATTCGCTTCTGTCTCACCGGCTTGATCTTGGGGTCAATACTCAAACGATGACAGATGACATCGGGAGAGATGCCTGGCATGTCCTCGTATGACCAGGCGAAGACTTCAGTGTTCTCTTTCAAAAAAGATATCAATGCTAACCGAAGGGGTGGTGACAATGTGGTGCCAATCTTCACCATGCGATCTGGATAATCTCTTGAGATAGGTACCTTCTCCAACTCTTCAGCAGGTTGGGCTTGCTGGGTGAAAGAGTCATCTCGAGGATCATCGGGTTGATTGTTGCTATCAGGAAGATCCAAGTTCGCTTCATCTAGGCTGGTCTTTGTGACTTGGTCATGTACAGACAGGGTTTCCTTGGGTCCGGGCAAGTGTTGTTGCTTAACTGAAGTGTTGTAACATGATCGTGCACTAAGCTGATCTCCTCTGATGTAGCCGTTGCCATGGGGGGTTGGAAATTTCATCAACAACATATGCGTGGATACCATAGCCTTGAGATCATTGATGCCTGTGCGCCCAAAGATGACATTGTATGCCGTTGGGCAGTCAACCACTAGGAAGTTAGTAGTAATGGTAGCCGTGTAAGGGCCTGTACCAATAGTAAAGGGTAAATGTATGCTCCCTAAGGGTTGCACGATATCACCGGAGAAGCTTATCAGAGGAGAAATCGAGCGATCGAGCAAGCGTTCAGCTACACTGAGTGCCCTGAAAGCTTCGGCAAACATGATATTGACCGAAGCCCCTGTGTCTACGAGGATTCGTCGAACATCAAAGTTGGCTATGTGAGCCTCCACGATCAATGGGTCGTTATGAGGGTAGATGATGCCTCTTTCTTCCTCAGGGTAGAAACATATCGGATCCCAGTTAGGCTTTTGATACTTCCCTCCCCTGATGTCTTCCACGTGAAACACTTGGTGACCAGGCCTCAGAATTCGTTCACTATTTTTCATGGCCCTATTGGAAGATTCAAATATGGGTGTGCCGCCGCTTATGGAATATATGACATTCACCTGGCGTTGGTTACGGTTATCCCTTTGAGGGTGAAGGAGGAATTGATCAATTTTTCCTTCTCGTGCCAAAGCTTCAATACGATCACGGAGGATGATACATTTCTCGCTATCATGGCCGTTATGCTCATGGTAGCAACAAAACATGCTCGCGTTATTCGGGGGCGTGTAATCTGGGTGCCTCGGCTTTGGCTTTGGTATCAGGTGAGCTATGCTGGGGTAAATGGCCGCGCATGTGGCATTCAAGGGCGTGTATGTCTCATACCTTGGGGTAGAGGGTATCTTGACGCAGGTTTGACCCACTGCATTGACTGCCTGGGGGCGAGCGTTATTGTGGCGATACCCTTGGTTATCGGGATAGTGTCCCTTACTCTTTTTACTGAAATGAGAGTGGTGAGGATGGAAATCCTTCCTCTTGCCTTGAAATTGATATGTCTGTTGATTCGGCGAAGCATTATGCAAGGCATGGGGAAGTGCCACTGCTGTTTGGAAAGTCGAGGTCTTCTCATTTAGGTGAGTCTGGCTTCCATCTCCCACTTGTTGATAAAGGATGGTTGTAGGAGGTTTCTCCTGATATGTCTTTGCCTCGGCGGAGGCATGGTTATAAGCCTGCGCCATCACCTCAGAGTAAGTCTTCCAAGTATTGGCATTGATCATGTATTTAAAGAAACAATCACGTAGGCCTGCCGTGAAGGCTTTGAGGGCAGTCTTGTCGTCTGCCTCGGCACACCGGGAGTATTCATGGCTGAAGCGGCCAGCATACATACGTAATGACTCGTCTGGCTTCTGACGGATAGTGTACAAGTCATCTGCAGAGTGCAAGCGATCGGTTTGGAAAATGTGTTGGGAAACAAATAGTTTCCTCAATTCCTCAAATGAGTCTACCGTCTCAGGTGTAAGACGACAATACCAATTTAGAGCTCCGCCAGAGAGGGTGGAGGGGAAGAGAAGACATCGCTCTTCGTCGGTGTGCATCCGGTATGCCATGGTGGACTCAAAGAGGTTAAGGTGCTCAATCGGGTCCTCTTTTCCAGTATAAAGTTGCAAGCCAAGCTTTTGCTTTGTCTTTGCTTGAAGGGGGGTGTTGAGGATCCTCCTTGTAAGAGGGCCAGGCCTGGGTTGGTTCCAGTCAGGTATTTCAGCCTGACGTTCAGCCTTCAACTTGTTTACTTCCTCAAGAAGTTGTAGGACAAGGGGGTCTTGAGCGGAGTTATGTGCCACTGGAGCTTTCTTTCGTAAATCTCCATCTCCTCTTGGAATTAGGAAGGTTTGATCAAGGGCATGTGATTTTTCCCTGGACTCGCTGTACTGGCTTCCAGGGTATGTCTGTCGGAACACCTCTGAGTCCCCTGTACCCTCATGTCTCTCTAAGACTTGTTGCCCCTTCCCCAAATTGGTGGCCGGCTCGGGCCGTGGCAGGGGACCGAGTCTCTCAGAAATCCTTGGGTCATTGATCTTTGAGCTTATATGGATGGAATTCTCTCGACGTTGCTTCAGGAAATCCCGACAATCGCGAAAGACGGCTTTCGATCCTTCTGCCCCTTCAGCAAAGAGGTGTCTCCCTCCACTTCTCATGGTTCGGGTCGAAGCAACTGGGTTAAGAGAAGCCTCATGTTGATTATCAAATCGAGGGGTAATTTGTTCCCTATCAGGGATATCTATGTCGAATGCATGTGACCCTCCATGTTGGAGGGCACCCAGTTGATGGTTGACTTCCACGGGGGCAACAAGCTCGTGTGTCTGAGCTTGCCTAGCTTCGTGAAGTGTCTCGAAGAGCTTCTCATATTGCTCCTGGAGGACCTCATTCCTCATTGCTATCTTGTTGTTCTGAGCTTCCAACTCATCGACTTTAGCTTGAAGAAGAACTCGTTTTCCTTCCTTCTTTCGTTGCTTCGCACTATGTGCAAGGGGGGTGTCATTCTGTGTGCTGTGGCTTCCTTCGCTTCCCATGTTGGAGAGGGATGCCTGGTCAAAAGAAAGTGTACGAATGATAGAAACCAGCTTGACACAGCTGAAGAGAGTAGGAATAAGTGTCGCTTCCCACAGACGGCGCCAAATGTTGATGCACAAAATCTGTGAGGACTTTGGACCAACAGAAAATGTTGAATTTACGACCTTCGCTAGATTGCTCCGGTCATTAGTATAGATAGATGTGTAAATGGATAAAGACAGGGAAGAAAACGACACAAGATGTACGTGGTTCACCCAGATTGGCTACGTCCACGGAGTAGAGGAGTTCTTATTAGTAGTGAAGGGCTTACACAAGTACAAAGGATCAAGCTCTCAATTTAGTGAGCTCTTGTGAATGATTTAACACAAATGGCATTAGGCCATATTGTGGGGGAATGACCCCTATTTATAGAAAAACTTGTAGCTTTGTCACATTGACATGTGTCATGTTATGATTGGTTCTTGATGTCAACACGTGCTGCGCTCTGATTGGCTTCTAATCTTGACACGTGTCGAGTAGTGATTGGCCTCCTGGTCGGAGGGGAACTCTTCTGGGTCCTTGACAGTATAGCGTTGGCCGGTGCTCGGTAGTTTCGGGATTGGTCAAGTATGGTACAAACAAAAATGAATCAAAAAAATAAAATAAAAACAAAATTAGTGCGATTCGATGTAGTGTTGTTGTTTAACTCCAGTCTTGATCAGTAAACACAAGATGAAGTTGATGACAACACTCTAATTTATGAGTTATTTCAGACCCTTTGCCTGATCGAAAAAGGATAAGGGTATAGTTGAAACTCAAAACCTAACATTTAAGCACAATGCACAGCAAAAACATATAACTGCAATGCCTCAGCTACATCGTTTCTGTCAAGGGATGTAGTTTCCATGAGTAGGTTCTACCTGCACAAATGCAGGTTCTCGCTTCCGCTACGCCTTAAACACGTTGGATTGTAACATCACTGACACCTAAACATTCCTTAATCCTAACAAAACAATAAACCCTAATCAACAAAACAAGCAATTAGCACTAAAAACACTACTACAAAAGGGGATATCAGTGGCACTATAAAACCGACAAAAAACACCACTTACTGTCGGATTTTTGGTAAAAATCCGACATTAAATCGTGCAATGTCGCATGGTGAAACCGACTCCAATACTACCGTCACAAAAAGGGTACTGGCGTCGCTTATCCCTTTTAATCCGCCACTAAGAAGGAAAGTATTATAAAATAAAAAAGAACAATAGCATCGCTTAAAAGCGACATCGGTGCTTACGTCGCTTAAAAGCAACATGGAAATCTGATATGATGGCGGTCCAAACCGACATTAACTAACAAAAAAGCAATTAAAATATCACACTTACTGGCGGTCCAAACCGACATCACCTCAGTTAAATAAAATACTTAGCTGATGTCGTCCATAAGCGACATTACCTTCCATCTCGATAAATAAAATACTTAGTTGATGTCGTCCATAAGCGACACCGAATATATTAATAATAAAAAAAAAAATTTCCATTTTTAATTAATAATAATTAAAAAAATTATATAAAAATAAATCTCACCATATGTCAATGAAAAAACAAACAATTTTAGGCCTAATCGGATAAATGGTCCCTGTGGTGACAAGGTAATCGAAAGATAGCACTCGTGGTAAAAAAATTAGGATTTAAACCCTCGTGGTGCTAGTCCGTTAGCAAATTTAGTCCAAAAGTAATTTTTTCGTTAAATATCTGTTAATTAAAGGATAAACGCTTTTGGACTAAAGCCTGACAGCCTGGGATTACCATCCTGTGTACAAAATCAAAAACCCAAATGGTAAATAATAAAAACAGATAAACCTGCGATTCACATCCTCGCGGAAAGTCATGTTGCATTCCCTTCTTGACACACCCCGTCCCGAAGGAGGGCATGCTGGCCGTCACGTGAGAGTGACGTAACCATTTACACAGTTCGGAAGCTTTAAAAATACAATTACTAAGATGAAACACCCGAGGGTGAGTCCTACTTTTTTTTTTATTCTGTCAGATGACCGTTGGATTCCTCGTGGCCACCAAAGCTCTGCTATCTAGAACCTGGAAGGGCGCAAAACAAAATTGAGTGGGTCAGTAAAACAAAGTTTTTCGAAAACTTTTCATTTAAAACATTTATAACCCCTCGCTGTAAAACCTGTATACTTTCCCAGAAAATAGCATAATAGCATAATACTTTTCATAAATCTCAAATCATCAATTTTATTGTAACATCCCACATTGCCCAGGGAAGTAATCCTTAAATGTATATTCATATCCCTACCTAGCACGATGCCTTTTGGGAACTCACTGGCTTCGGGTTCCGTAGGAACTCCGAAGTTAAGCGAGAAGGAGGCCAGAACACTCCCAGGATGGGTGACCCACTGGGAAGTTGCTTGTGAGTTCCCAAAAACAAAACCGTGAGGGAATGGTAAGCCCAAAGCGGACAATATCGTGCTACGGTGGTGGAGCGGGCCTGGGAAGTGATCCGCCCCGGGCCGGGATGTGACAAATGGTATCAGAGCCAATCCCTGGACGGAAGTGTGCCGACGAGGACGTCGGGCCCATAAAGGGGGTGGATTGTAACATCCCACATTTCCCAGGGGAGTGATCCTTAAATGTATATTCTCATCCCTACCTAGCACGAGGCCTTTTAGGAACTCACTGGCTTCGGGTTCCGTAGGAACTCCGAAGTTAAGCGAGAAGGAGGCCAGAGCACTCCCAGGATGGGTGACCCACTGGGAAGTTGCTTGTGAGTTCCCAAAAACAAAACCGTGAGGGAATGGTAAGCCCAAAGCGGACAATATCGTGCTACGGTGGTGGAGCGGGCCCGGGAAGTGATCCGCCCCGGGCCAGGATGTGACACTTCTACTCGATTATAACAACAACAAAAAACAAACAAACAAACAAACAGATTAACCCCCAAAAAATTCAATCCAATTCAAAAAGCAGAAGACTTTATAACCTCCCTAATCAAACAAAACCATGTAGGCATTGAGATCATGGTACAAGGCACAACCTTTGCTGCTGCAATAGTCGAGAGCCTGAGCAAGATACAGCGCCACCCTCGCCTCCTCTTGCAAACAAAAAAGATTCAATCTTTCCTTATTTTTTCTGAAAACAAAAATCTGGGACTGAGATTTATCGAAATGTTGAAAAGTGGAGGGAGGGTTGAGTTTAACGGACTAGCAATTGGCGATTGTCCGGCGAGGCGAGCTTGTTGAATCGCTTGACGGCGATTAAGCGGCCGTTGTCGAGCTTTCCCCTGTAGACAACGTTCAGATTGGAGTTCCTCAGAATGTTGATCTTCAAAATGGTGATCCATAGCAAATCGGGAAGGAGAAGAGGAAAAACTGAAAAGGAGGAAGAAAGGGACGCACAGATGAAATGGGGAAGGAGAAGAAGAAAGACTGAAATTGGGGGAGAAATGAAAGCACAGATGAAATGGGAAAGAGAGGGGTTTAAATATGCGTACTTAGTTGGCGTCAGTTTAAACCGACATGGATTGACTGACATCGAATTAAAAACCACTGGTGTCGAATTAAATGTACATGGCGTCGGTTAAAACCGACGCCAACCTGACACACTTTTCTAACCAGTCAACTTTTTGACACTCTTTATTAAAAATACGGTGTCAGTTTAAATTAATGTTGGTGTCGGTCTTAACCGACACCAACTTCTGACACACTTTTTCAAATTCACATAGCGTCGGTTTAATGAAACTTGTGTCACATTAAAATATGATAGTGTCGGTTAAAACCGACACTAAGTTTACCAACCGGGAAATTTCCCGCCTAATATTTCAACGAATTCATCCATTTCCCGCCTAATGTTTGGGAAATTTCCCACCTAATATTTCAAGATATCCATCCATTTCTCGCCTAATGTTTAACCCAAAGAAAAAAAATAACCAGCTTTTTTTTTTTTGTGTTATCTCATATAACATTTTAAAATTTAATAAATAAAATTTAACTTGAATAAAATACATAATAAAAAACATAAATATAATTTTATTATAAAATATCATCACATGCTAATTGAAACATAGTCTAATTAATACTTACAATATATAAAATAATTAATATATTTATTCCAAGTCATCATCTGTTAGGTCGTCGTCGGTATTGGAATAATTAACGAACTTAGTAGGCAACGGTAATTATTCATGAAAATGAGTCTCTTCCACATTGTAAGGAAAGTTTCATTGTCAAGTATCCGATCTCGAAGCATATACAAACAAGTTTGACGGTTAAATTGTTGAAATTAGTTTCGTAGAATGCGTATCTCATCAAAACAATAGATTCACTAACACTTAAAGTTTATTTATACTTTCATTAAGTATAACATAAGATTTGTGGTATCCACTAGTGTAAATATTTTAAATTGAAGATCGAATTCATTCATTGTATTCATATAGGGTCAAGGAGTGTAGCTGTAAAAAAATCATCAAAATCGGAGTTAAAAGAACCGTTAAATCGTGATTTTTCGTTGATAACCGTCGAAAAGTTTTGTCCCGTTACTTGGTCTCTGAATGTTTGTTTTTTTGCGATTTTTGGCGTATGTGATCTCGAAGAATATACAAACAAGTTTGACGGTTAGATCGTTGAAATTAGTTTCGTAGGATGCGTATCTCATCAAAACGATAGATTCACTAACACTTAGAGTTTATTTATACTTTCATTAAGTATAACATAAGATTTGTGGTATCCACTAGTGTAAATATTTTAAATTGAAGATCGAATTCATTTATTGTATTCATATAGGTACGGCTGGAAAAAAATCCCAAAAATACCAAACCCAAATTCCCAAAAATTTCGGTACGGGAATCGATCTCAAGTTTTTGGGATTTCGGTAATCCCAAACCAAACCGGAAAATATATATATATATATATTATTTAATTTTTAAATATATATTTAGAATTTTAATAGCCGTTGGATTTTGTTGAAAATAAAGGGGAGTCCATAGAAAATAAAGGCTTCAATAGAAAATAAAGGGTTAAATAGTTGCACATATTGCAGTATGAATGATTTAATACTGCAGTTTATAGATAGAAAATAAAGGCTTCAATAGTTGCACATATTGCAGTATGAATGATTTAATAGTAAAAAGAACAAACTAGCGAGGGAGTGTGTTAGATTAGACCTGTTGTAGCAGAGAATATTATGTTTGTTTTGACCCTATTTGAATCAAAAGGCACAAAGACCCTTTAGCTTTATTATATTTTGGCCCCTATGTAATTGCCACTTTTTTCTCCACGTTGTAGAGGAATGGGCCAATGGCTTTGTTTTAATATGTAAAGCACTCTGTTTAGGGGACGGGCTTCTGGGTGCAAGTTATATGTTCAAACAGATTGGCACTAGCAGATTGGCAGCCCAAAAGCATAATATGTTAAAATGTTGAATTTTAGCCCAAAAGCATAATATGTCAAATTTTAGTCCAAAAGCCCAAACCCATTTCGGGATTCCTGAAAATTTGGTTTGGGATCGGTATTGAAATTGAGATTCTCGAAAATTTTGGTTTAAGAATCGGGACAAGGGTTTCGGTATGGGATCCCATACCGAACCACCCCTACATATCGGGTCAAGGAGTGTAGCTGTAAAAAATCATCAAAATCGAAGTTAAAATAACCGTTAAATCGTGATTTTTCGTTTATAACCGTCGAAAAGTTTTGTCTAGTTACTTGATCTCTGAATGTTTGTTTTTTGCGATTTTTGGCGTATGTGATCTCGAAGTATATACAAACAAGTTTGATGGTTGGATCGTTGAAATTAGTTTCGTAGGATGCATATCTCATCAAAACGATAGATTCACTAACACTTGGAGTTTATTTATACTTTCATTAAGTATAACATCCACTAGTGTAAATATTTTAAATTGAAGATCGAATTCATTCATTGTATTCATATAGGGTCAAGGAGTGTAGCTGTAAAAAATCATCAAAATCGGAGTTAAAAGTACCGTTAAATCGTGATTTTTCGTTTATGACCGTTGAAAAGTTTTGTCCCGTTACTTGATCTTTGAATTTTTGTTTTTTGCGATTTTTGGTGTACACGATCTCGAAGCATATATAAACAAGTTCGACGGTTGGATTGTTGAAATTATCAAAATGATAGATTCACTAACACTTAGAGTTTATTTATACTTTCATGGAGTGTGATATCCACACACCTCTTTTTACTTCTTACACACCCTTCTAATTTTTGACCGTCGGATTAGATGAATTCAAGAAAATTAACGGATAGAAATTAACAAAAGGTGTGTAGAAAGTAAAAAGGGGTGTGTGGATAGCACATCCCTACTTTCATTGAGTATAACATAAGATTTGTGGTATCCACTAGTGTAAATATTTTAAATTGAAGATCGAATTGATTCATTGTATTCATATAGAGTCAATGAGTGTAGCTGTAAAAAATCATCAAAATCGGCGTTAAAATAACTGTTAAATCGTGATTTTTCGTTTGTAACCGTCAAACAGTTTTGTCCCGTTACTTGATCTCTGAATGTTTTTTTTTTTTTGCGATTTTTGGCGTATGCGATCTCGAAGCATATACAAACAAGTTTGACGGTTGGATCGTTGAAATTAATTTCGTATGATGCGTATCTCATCAAAACGATAGATTCACAAACACTTAGAGTTTATTTATACTTTCATTAAGTATAACATAAGATTTGTGGTATCCACTAGTGTAAATATTTTAAATTGAATATCGAATTTATTCATTGTATTTATATAGGGTCAAGGAGTGTAGATGTAAAAAAATCATCAAAATCGGAGTTAAAGGAACCGTTAAATCATGATTTTTCGTTGATAACCGTCGAAATTAGTTTCGTAGAATTCGTATCCAATTATATAATTATTATAGTTTTTAGTGGTATAAAATTGTTAAAAACGACACCAGTCTTCAATCCACACTCATACTTTATGTTGCTTTTAAGCGACACCAATATTTAAAAAATATTTTATGTCGCTTAAAAGCAACACCAGTATTTAAAAATTATTAAATGTATGTTTACGTCAGTTTAAAAGTGACAGACATTTTATGACGTTTATAAGCGACAGTAAATCCGACGTCATGTTTAGTTAGTGTCGCAACTGTCTTATCTGCCACTATATTAGATTAAACCGACACCACCCACTGACACTATAAAACCCTTTTGTAGTAGTGAAACAACGGATTTTGATGCAGTAATTAAGATTTAAAACCTCAGTTAAATCCATTAATATCAAGCCTCGAGATACAATTTTAGGATTGTTAATTGAATACGTGACATAACTTTCGTTCTCACTAGTAACAGAACTATAATTGAAGCCATTAAATAGCCTCAATTCAGGAACCATGTTGAAAATATGCAAACTTCCATTCCATGGTCCGCTGGTCCAATACTGTCTAGACCTATTCCACAATAAGATACATGAATCGCTTTCATCCGGGCCTAGGTGAAGAGAGTAAAGACCTGGTGCAGGATCCTCCAAATTCTTCCATGAAGTCAGAATTTGGGAATGATTCGTAATTTTGTTGAATCCAAGTCTACCTCCTGGTAGCAAAGTATGGGTTGGATGATCAAAGCGTTACCATAAAGGCTCTAATGTATTATTACTAGAGCCCGCTTTCAATACAAGGTTTCCGCTGTCCACAAGAGCTGCTTGTACAGAACCAGAATCGGTGGTGGAGTTTAAATTTGTTGACCAAACCGGGGTTTTGGACACGTCAAAGAGAAGTAAATTACCATCTAAGATGCTCAATGCCGAAGAAAATATATCAGAAACTGGTATTTTCCCTATTTGCTTGCTTGGAATACCACATGCCTATATAGTAGTTTGAAAGCTGACCTGGTTTGAAGAAACCTAGCTCAAACCTCCCACCAACAAAAGCAATGGTTTGATCGCCAGAGAGAGATTGGTTTTCGCTGATAGTGTCGGCTGCTGGGGAAACAGGGGACTAACGGAGAACACGAACTTTGAGTTTGGTTTGATATCCATGGCTGTACAAAGAATTCAACAGGCAGGCAAATATTTACCGTATGGATGTTACTGGAACTTAACCTATATGCCCTTAAGTCAACCATTCAGCCCATCACACACAGTTCCTAGCTGGAACGTTAGACCGTGTACTATGTAGAAAATTCAATGTAGGGAAAGCGCTTGAACATTGTTCTTCCTCTGTCAAAAGCTTCTCCTAGTATTACTGTTATTTCAATGAGTTATTTCATGTGTTATTCAATGAGGCTACGATCATGAATCCCTCGGCTCAAGAGGTTTTGAGCTTAAATGATGTTAATTATCATCATCTTTTCCAATCAATACAAGTTTTACCAACTAAAATTGATACAAAAACAGAGATACGTTGATAATTTTCAAATTCCAATTTACCACACAGCTTACAACAACATTCATTTACAACTACGTGTCTGTTTTTGGTCTGCATTCCAATCAAAAGATTGTACAACATAAACCCATCCACACATGACGAATCCAAGGTCATGATTTCCATGCGCCATTTTCTCCACCAATCATCCTCTTGCTTCCATGCTTGTTTGTACCACTTGGTACTCCTGCAAACTAATTACTCACTACAAAATCTAAATCATCCAACAACAAAAGATCAGCTGGGAACAACAGATAGGAAGGAGTCCATTTAGCGGGCAATTAAAAAACCAAAACCATTGACAAAGAATTCACGGACGAACCCGAAAACGGCTGGGAGAGGAAGGGTTCTTTTTTTAGGGTACTCCCCCATGGAGACAGGGTGAGGCCTGTAGGTTTTAGAAATTATTATCACTATATTAATTACTTAACCCCAATTCAATTAATAGAAGTATCCAGCAGCAGCTATTGAGCATACATATCAATTCATCACAAGAGTAGCTTCCAACGGAAATTTAGATGAAATTTAACACAAATCACAAAATAAATGAAACAAAATTAGTGCAATTAGATGTAGTGTTGTTGTTTAACTCCAGTCTTGACCAGTAACACAAGATGATGCTGATGACAACACTCTAATTTATGAGTTATTTCAGACCCTTCACCTGATCGAAAAAGGATAAGGGTATAGTTGAAACTCAAAACCAACATTTAAACACAATACACAACAAAACCATATGACTGCAATGCCTCAGCTACATCGTTTCTGTCAAGGGATGTAGTTTCCACGAGTAGGTTCGACCTGCACAAAAGCAGGTTCTCGCTTCCGCTACTCCTCAAACACGTTGGATTGTAACATCATTGACGCCTAAACAATACTTAATCCTAACAAAATAATAAACATTATTCAGCAAAACAAGCCATTAGCACAGAAACAATGGATTTTGATGCAGTAATGAAGACTTAAAACCTCAGTTAAATCCATTAATGACATATGCAATGTAGCTTCGCCGAGGGGTTCTCCTTGTAAACAAGGTCTCAGCTCCACTACACCTCAAAAAAGCGGATTGAATCATCACAGGCCAAAGGACAAGAAGACATCACCAAAATTTAACACACCAATCACAATCAATTAATAACATACCAACCAACAAATCTAATCTTAGACAGACAACAAACCAAACAAGTAACACAAAAACATTTTACTAGGAGGGTAAGTAAGATTAAAACCTCAGCTAAATCCATTGAATTCATATGAATGCAGTTTCACTGAGGGGTTCTCCCTGTAAACAGGGTCTCAATTCCACTGCACCTCAAACAAGCGGATTGAATCGTCATCGGCACCACCAAAAACACAGAAATCCAAAACACTAAAGAAAAACAAAATCAAATTAATAAACAGAAGGCTCAGAGTATGAAACAGCTCTCTCAATCACGAATTTTCTGAAGCAGAACTGGCATAAAGCTGTAAAATTTAGTCATCACCGCCAACATTAATCAACAAAACCCAAAAATATCACCGACCCAAATCAGCAAATCAAAAACTTAAATGGCTCATATCAAGAAATTCAACCATTGATTATCACATTCTACTTCATCGATTGCTCTCAGAAGCGCGGATAATTTGTAATCATCGCCAAAATTTCACAAAACAATATCAAAATACATAACAGATCGAAATTCTGAAAATTTAGCGGACGTTTTTAGAGGCAAAACTATGAGAAGAGAAAAACCCCCACGTTTGACACCGCAATAGGATCTGCGCCTCCATGACTAGCTCTGTTTTCGGAGATTGTTCAAAAACAGGCTTAAGGTGTGTCGAGGCGCATCGGATCGTACGCTACTGAAAATTGATGAAAAGATTTAGGGTTTTTGTGGGAGATGTAGCGGTCGATTTGACACAGAAAAGCCGTGGAGTAAAGCGAGGCTAAACCGCAACACTTGACGGCGACGTTTTAGCACGAGCATTGGGGCTTTCTTCTTCAGTGAAAGTACTCTCAGAGAAGCCCGGGGTGCATCGTGCGTGGTTAAAACTGGAAATTGCAGAAATTAGAGATTAGGGTTTTGACTGTATGAAGGGGAATTGGGGGAATTCTGCGAAAGCTTGGATAGAGGCTGGAGAGTATGAAGAGGAAGTGGGTGGGTTGGTGTTGTTTATATAGGCATCCAAAGCCCTACGGAAACCCTAGGGCTTTTTCTTCACACTTGTTACGGTGCTAACGGCGTCGTTTCATGATTCATTGGTCTCATAGGCTTCTTATTACCATTTACCCCTCTATTATTTATATTTTTTTTTAGTATATCGATATTTTTATATTAAGATGAATGAAAGTTCGACTAAAACACATAATGAGCATACTAATTTGGTATCGAATTTGCCATTATCAGATTTGAACCTAAAATCTTTTACTTTCAAGTGAAGAGAAATATCAACCGTAATACGAGTGACATCCTCTATGATTTTTGTTCTTGTGGTTTTAACGAAGTTCCATTTCCGTCCTCTCAGTTTCGGTCGTTGCGTTTTGGTCCTTTTAAAACTCATTTTGCAAATGGAGGGTGATAGAAACCTTTTGCATTTGCATTTTTTCACTTTTCACAATATTATGTATCATTTGTTTACACAAAAAAACAAAAACTTTAAGACTTTTGACTAAGAGTTAAACATGAAGTCTAATTTTCCCTCACAATGAGTCTTTCACTCGCAAGCAACTTATGATGAAGAAATCAACAACTTGCTATTGTCTTTAAATTGTAATAGTTGGTAAACTACAAAGGATTAATTTGTTTTGACAAAACTATAGGTACCTAAACGGAACTCGGCTAAAACTACATAACGAGCCAAGTATTTTCCTTTGCGAATATCTATAGATGAGAAGACAGAAAAATCGAATTCTGCAAGAAACATTTTCAGATTGAATTGTATGGAAGCCTAGCCACGCGAAATTTCTGACGTTGATGAATCACTGAATTGAATTCTAGTAAACCGATATGAAACATTGAAGTCGAAAATAGGAAGAACAAAACAGGATCACTACACCGATCGAAATTACAGAGAGATGACATAGAAGGCACAATGCCACTGCCTTTGCAGTCCAACAGGCATATAATGGTATTCTTAGCGTTCATACTATCATCCATGTCAAATGCCGGTACCCGGCCCACTTAGCAGCAAGGCGAATTCCGATGGCTAAGCCTGCACCGAGCAAGGGCATTGGAAGCTTCCTATTAGTCACTACAATTTCCTCCTTTTTCTCTGATACCTTCTTTGAGTGGTGAAAAATGGCCAAGGCCAGATAAGATGCGATTACCAAAACTCTAACCCATGGTTCTCCTATGGCAGCCATCACAGCTGCTGCAGGCAATGCGGATGTAACATCATCCCTCTTTTTAACTAATCGTGAGTAACCGTATAACCCCAATAGAATCGTCCAGAAGAAAGGCTCTGAGATGTAACCTGCCACTGCTGCATAGGCTACTATGCCAGATGCTGTGAGAAGAAAGGGTTGACAGTTTACGGCGTTTGGAACAACAGCTTCTGCGATAGCAAGAACAATGGATGCCAGTATGATCACTGTTGTCAACTCTGGAATTGGAGCGTATGCCACTATGCCAGAGTAGAAAGAGCGTATGGCATAGAGTGTTGTTTCTATGAATCTGATCATGGAAGTAATGGGATCACCTATGAAATGGAAGATTAGGGCCAGGATAAGTTTCAAGAGGTATCCCACAAAACGGACAACGCCCACTGCAGCCTTTCTCCAGTTAGCTAATTCCAGCAAGACAGCTCTCCATGCGTAGATAAGGAACACCAATGCTGCACGATCAATGAATATAGTATTTAGTCAGCTGCATAAGCTATTTTATAGTGCAATTTGTATTCGCAGAGAAGTATTTTGAGAAAGTTAAGAAAATCAAGTTGCCCTGGTTGTAAAACTAATATGTGCAATCCTCAACCGGCAAATAAATTATAAAACAATTTGTTTGAGCTTCCATTGAGGCTTCAAACAGTTATAATGAGAATACGTTTTATAATACCACGGATGCGTGCATGTATCAGGAACTAAATAGTCTAAAACCAATACATTACCTCTCCCAACTAGTTTCTAAATTTCATAAGCATCCCTGATTCACCAAATCGTTCTATACTCATACAATCGCAATGAAAAGCCATTTGTGCGAGAGAATACCGTTAAGCATGAAGAACTAAGAAACATTAATCAGAGCACTAGTCTAAATCATCTCCCACTAACTCATAAGAAACGGCACTCTTCAAGATAAATCAAAAAACTTAATTGTATTACATCGTGTAAAGATTTAGTCCCTAATGATATGCCCAATCAGACGGAAATTAAAACTATGAGAATACTCAAATTAGCTGAAGAACCCTTCTTTTCAAACACATTGTAATGCGTACAGTTATTACAACCTGATAGCTCATTTTCCAGATGCTGGTGACAAATTCATATAATTTTCTTCACATATGCATCAAACATTTCTAAATTTGAGGAAAGTCATGGTAAAAAATTTCAATATAATTTCTAACAAGAAATTAACCAAACAAGCTGTATTTATACATGAAAGCAAGTTCCTTAATCAAAACGATATTCTACGCGCTCAAAGGGCACTGTAATTGACAACAATCCCAAATACTCAAACTTTCTCTGTTTTCTCTCCTTCATTACCAACATTTTCTCAGCAACCAAACAGATAGTAAAAAGAAGAAGAAAGAGAGGAGAACAGTTTACCTACAAGCCAAGGCCACCTAACAGGTGGGTCAGGAGCTTCCTTGGTCAAGTACCTGAACCGCTCAGGCATAGTACTCTCCCCTCTACTCTCCTCCTCAGCTGCATCAACACCCTCATTTTTCGCACTCACACAAACCCTCAACTTTCTATCAAACAAAAACCCATTTGTTTTCCCGGAAAACCCAGGAAATTTCTGAGCTTGTATTGGGTTCAAACATTGGAATTTGGGTGAATTGCGAAAAGCGATTGTTTGGATATGAGGTCGGATTCTGGGGGGAGAAAAAGAAGCGACTTTGAGTCTGAGAATGGAGGGGGTTGGAGCGGAGATGGTGGGAATGGAAGTCGCCATGGCTTGGGATTTAGAGAGGGTTTGCTGCCATTATCGGTAGCAGCGATGGAGCTGCAGAATTAGGTGTTTTGGGTTTTGAAGGTTTGGACTTTTGTTCTTTGAGAAGGAAAATATTTGGACTTTTTTTATTATAGCCCCAAAAAACTTCACAATTGACCCATGCCACACTATTAGGTCCGGCCCACTAAGACACCGAGAGAAAATGGAAGCAATTTCCGCTGTCTTTTTTTTTTCTCGTAATTTATAGCATTTAGATTGAATAAATTAAACATGAAAAATATAAACAAGGTACACCACATACATAAAGTAAAAAAAAAAAAATTCCAAAATTATATCTTAGGAGAAAAACTTCAGTAGAGCAGTCAACCTCATTGAATTACAAGGGTTAAATCATGGAATTTGATCCGTTCTGGACCTTAATGTCCGAAGCTTAGAAATCAAATCATCTGGGCTGCTGATTAGTGTGTAAAAGAAATCAAAGCCGTTGGTTTTGTGTGGTGGGCTAGGAAAATGAGTTAATGGGGATCGTTGGATTGAATTTGTGCGGTCCAGATGAATTGATCTCTAGGTTCCGGACACTAAGGTCCAAAGTGATCCAATTCCGTTAAATCATAGGCTAGAAATGCTAGTGTCATTGCCACATGGTATATCTAATGAACGCAATAATGTCTACTTGTTTTGGTTCATCTGGGCCGTGACAGCTTCTTATTTGGCGATCACACACGATTAACTATGTGATGCTGAAGATGAACTCTTGTGCAAATTTCCAAAATTAGAATTTGCAACACGGTTGTTCTAAATCCCAAATGCATTGAGTCAAGGGCTCTTACGTTGTTAGGGATGATACCTGATATGTACGAACACATTGGTGAAAACAATTCTAAGACGAAATGAAAGCCCTTGATTCAACAAGGCAGCTCAGACACAATGTTGAGTTGAGTCATTCAGAAATTCAGTAGTGAAAAAGTGATGAACAATTCTTGACAGAGACACTTGTTTTAGATCGATGTAACCGCGTGCGTGCTTCATCCACGCAGTCCAAAATAACTCAAGAACATATTTTTACATATACATCCTGGTGCCTAAAGCAACTCAATGCATCTTCGCTCTTCACCGTCTTCAAAATTCAGTCAAAACAGAAAATTAAGAGGGAATGAGAATAATGTATATGTGTCTTTGGGCATGTTTGTGAGCAAGGCATCTCTGAAGGCATCTTGAAGCTTGCCACTGGTTCGAAAGGAAATTCCTTCCTCATCATCTGATCTCTTCCAAAAATGCGGCTTCTCCATTAATGTCGTAGATTAGCACCACAAAGTACTGCATTATTTTCCACTGCTCAACATTACAATCTGCTGCATTGTTTTGCATTATTATGCCTTCAGAAGTGAACCCCTTTTAGCTATCAATTAAATTTTTTGGCCTGATTTTTAACAGGCGAAAAGAAAGCTATTCGCAGTAGGCGAAACCGGATAACTTTCCAACACCTGATACTAGTCTTGATAAACCACCCAACTAGTTCCAGATGATGCCTTCACTCCCTTCTTTTTCATTTCCCTTCTCATTCGTTCCGATTCCTCGTGCCTTCCTAAGCCAGAATATATTCTTGCTAATAGTAAATAATTGGCAGGATTATCAGGCTCAATTTTGGACAGAGCTTTCCCTGCAATCTCGGCAAGCTCCAAGTCTCCGTAAGTTCTACATGCTGAAAGAAGAGCACCCCAAGCTTTAACGGTAACCTTCACCGGCATTTTCCTTATGACCTCATATGCCTCATGCAACCTCCCTGCTCTGCTCAGAACATCTACTAAACAAGAATAGTGATCACTATTTGCTTGCACACCATAATCCTCACACATCCGACCAAAATAATGCAGTGCTTCATCGGCTAATCCTTCAGCATGGCTGCAAGCCTTCAGTACTGCAAGAAAAGTAATCTCATCAGGCTCTACTTTCGCCAATTCCATCTCTCGGAAAATTTCCAATGCAGCTCTTGCCTCCCCATGAAGTGCATACGCAGATATCAGACTACTCCATGCAACCACATCCTTTTTCTTCATATAGCGGAACAGATTACGCGCATTTGCGAGACAACCACAACGCCCGTAGGCCTCAACTAGGCCACTACTCAATTGGGAATGAGAGTCAATCTCATTTCTCACATCATAACCATGAATTTCCTTAATAAACCTTAAAGCCGCTACACCAACAAAAGCACGTAACAGAGCAAGCAGTGTTATTAAATCCGGTTTCCATCCACGCGCTGTCATTTTCCTATAGAACTCGACAGCCTTAAACGACCCATCATCCAATCCCGACATCCCAGATATAATGGTATTAAAAGTTGACACATCAGGTTCAACATCCATTGCCTCAAACAATCTCAAAGCACCAAACACATTACCGTTACGCGTATAAAGCGAAACCATAGCATTCCACACAACAACGTTCCTGTGAGGAATTTCATCAAACAGGTTGCGTGCGGTCGACAATGACACGCACTTGCCATACATGTCGACGAGAGCGGAAGCCACAAATGGGTTTGATAGGATGGAAGATTTGGTGACATGGGCATGGACGGAGACGCCGAGTTGCGGGCGGTGGACGGCGGAGCAGGACTTGAGAACAAGAGAGAAAACATGGGGGTCGAGAGAAAGGGCCAGTGAGGTCTGCATGTGGTGGAAGAGGGAAAGGGCTTTGTCATGACGGCCTTGGCTGACGTAGGAGGTTAAGAGCTTGGTGAAAGAAAGCAACCGTTGGAAGTTTGAATGGTTGTAGGACCCCATGGTGGTTTGAGCTTTGGGGATCAAACAACATCAATATTAAGTATTTGGCATTAAACAAGCAAGTTAGGTATAGTTTTGTTCCCTGATTTAGGTGGAGTGGAGCATATCAACATGTCGTTTATTTATATTATTACACGTCGTGTGTCTCACTATGTTTCGATTACATCTAAAAAAAATTACCAAAATTTAGCTCAATTAGAGTTTCGGTTTGTGAGTTAAAAATCCACGAGTCCTTGAATTTTTCACAATGAAGAGAAACTTGTTACATAACATGACTGTCTTCTAACATCAAAGACAACAAACACGCAATGATTTGTGGGCCTCTTCGCGCTTATGGTTGGGGCCGCCTGAAGCTCTGGTTTGTGAGCCTCTTCGCGCAATGATTTGTGGGCTTCTTTATAGCGAAGAAAAGATTTTTGTTTCATTGACATATAGACTCTGTAGATTTGGTGCCATCCATTGCAAGGAATCCCTCAAGACATCATCGCTCACCACCGTTGAAGAATCTACTGCTACCTCAAGATGGTCGAGAATTGGTAACGGCGGAAGATATGTCCTTCTCGTTTCTTCTGGAAAAATAAGAGCCTGAAACATTCAACAGAAAAATAGAAACCAATCAGTAACATATAGGATGAATATGTATGTATATGCACTATGCAGAATTTGGAATAACACTTAAATCACAATCGAGCATGCATGCGTAAATACCTCAGCTTCGTTAAGGGACAGGCACATTTTCCTTGAGCAATCTAACGTTCTGTTTGTGCTGAAACGAGGGAAACACTTCTCAAGAAACTTTCTGAGAGGAGAAAAATCTCTCTCTGTGAAGTTGAAGTTGATGTTAGCCTCCAATAAGTTGGGAGCAGTCAGAGAAAATTTGGACACAAAGGCACTTAATTGATCAGGAGGCAAATATCCAGTACTAAATGCAAAAAAAGCTAGATTTGGAGTATTAATTTTGACGTTTGTAGCGCAGGCATTGCGCCCACAAAATGCAAGGCGTTTCAGAAGCGGATTACTGACTTGAATTGTATCCGATGACCAGTTGCTGCATTTGTATAACGTCAAACTCTCAAGAAGGGGAAACCTTAGACTTAGGTCATCTTCAAACCCTTCACCTGAAAGATTTGTATCAAAGAACTCCAGATTTCTAAGCGATCGACAAGAGGCAATGTCGAGGTGTCCATCTATGTGCACAGTACTTGAATCACCGCTACAAAATCTATATGATTCGAGATTTGTAGCTTCAACTTTGAATCTCACCACTTTCGAACACCAAATAACTTGCAAGGATTTGAGGCTTGAGCTCGAAATTTTGCAAAGAAATAACGGACATAAAATTAATGACAGAGACTCGAGAGAAGAGCACCCGGAAAATAACCGGACAAATCCCCTGTCAGTGTTGTAACCCAAATTCATTTTTTTGAGGGTCATAGTTTTCACGGAAGGAAGGCTTATAGAACCAATGTTGTATTTTATTCTCACATTCTCCAAACTTAGAGTGGTTAAAAATTGTGCATTGAGGATAGCCCACGGTAAGCAGTAGGATATGCTTCTGTCACCACGTTTTCTTTTGAGGATGATTTCTAACTCTTTAACGTTTTTCTCAGCCGCAAAATTCAACCACTTGTTTATGATATCGGCACCTCCAGAGTACCTCATTCGAAGCCTGAATATGTTTAGGTCTTGTTCATCATTCTCACGGCACTTCAAACATCTGTGAAGGAACTGGAGGAACTTTTTCCTGTCGGGTGTGTACTCACATTCAAACAGCTGCAGATCCTCGTCGAAATTTAAGACCGGGAGGGAGGAGAAAGACCACACGCGTCTCCATTGCTTGGAAAGAATGCTGGCCCGAACAGCAAGTTTGGTGGGGAGGAGTAGGAGAATATGGTAGATAGCAGACTCAGGTAATTCAGGTCCGTACCTGTCCACGGCCAGGGCATCACACTCTTGGCTTTGAGTATCACCTTGATCTTGATCATGACTTTTGATCTTTTTTATTACGTTTGCGCTGGTATCAAAATCTTCAGTTTTTCTTTTCTTAGTACTCTTCATGGACGTACCTTCATCGTGCCGTTTGATCTTTTTGATAATGGCTGCGCTTGTATCGCAGTCTGCGACTTTTCGTTTCGTAGTCATCATAGACATATATAACATGTAGTGATCAATCAATGAATTTAGAGAACAAGAGAGACAACAATATGTATCTGCAATTTTAACAGAGAATTAATATTGTCTCTAAAAGCTTGAATAGTACACTTTTATAACCACAAGGTCAATTGCTTGCTAAGCAATCAACGTCCCAATCTCCTTTGATTCCTTTTCTTTTTAGGTATGCACTTTCCTTTTGGATTCAGAAGTTGTTTTCCAGAGTTAATTCCTCTACCATGGAAGAATCCTAGTGAAAAAAAATGCAATGGAATTGGAACTCCTATTATATGTAGGAATATGTCTTCCCTAAACCCTAAAATTAGGCATTGCAATAAATATAAATATAAATAAATAAAAAAAGAGTTGTAGAGTTCTATGCTGTATAGGAAAATCAGAAACCGCATCCGCCTCAACTTGCGGGCCAGGACAAAAGAGATTTTTCAGTGTACCGGGAACACGGCCCAATGCACATTAAAACTTAAGGAACTGAGTGTTTCACTTCAATTGCATACTCATTCAACAGTCGGGTGCATGTATTTATATTAAGTTGAAGATTACATCCAGGGTTTGATAAACCCTATTTACATGGAGTATTTGAAATTCAAAACGCAAACAGAAACGCAAAGATAGTTACAGAATCTATGACCATACAACAAACGTTTGAAACAAGTCCTAGACTCACCCAACCTCTTATGAGATAAGAATTACAAATTAACTTAAACACTTCAAGTGGTGTTTGACTGCAACAGAATCACAACTTGGTCTAATAGTGTAATAATACAATTAGTTGGAATTTTTTCTTTTACATAGCCCATACTCTTGGCACACTGAAAAATTTCTCCTAGCGCGCGGAGGCGGAACCACGGAAGTAGGATTTTGGATTTGCCACTTTTATTTCTTGTTAAATTTTTTTTCCCGGATTAAAAGTACTCATTTACCAATGAACTATGCAAGAACTACAAAACAACTACTAAAGCACTACAAGTGCAAAAAGACATTCAAATGACACCATTCAAAATGTAAATTGAAAGTTCTCTGAATGTATGGCGTTTAGTTATTTTTAAGTCACCTTTAGTTTTTGTAATACGTTCCTAACAAATTAGCCTTAGTTTAATGAAAATTTAAAATCTCTCATTCAAACAGCCTATAATTCGGATGAGTCATCCCTGCAATTTAACCCGACATAGCTCAAAGCATCTGCCTTCATAAGTTTCGCTTCAGAAAACCAAAAACGTTCAATCATTCTAACGATTGTGAAGTAAAATAAGCAAGCACAATGCACTCATCTGATAATCCAACTTGGTAAATCAATTGTTACAGTTCTAAATTTTACACTACTATTAATTAACCATGTGTAAAGATTTCATTTTCTTCATACACAGTGACGCGTAGACTATCCACAGTTGGTGCCAACCACTCCAAGGAGCTCCCCAAGTCCTCCTCTTTCACGTCTGCTGAAGAATATGTTTGTACCTCAAGATGCTCGACAGTAGGTAACGGTGGCTGGCATGTCTTTCTGGTTTCTTCCGAAAATATAAGAGCCTAAAACAATCCAGAAAAAAGAATAAACAAAATTAGAAATCAATCAATCACAATACAAATGCGGAATTTGGAATAACATATATATATATGAACAGAAAATTTACTCATAAAGAGCCTGCATGCTTGCATAAATAGAATACCTGAGCGGCATTAACGGAAAGATTTAATTTTCTAGAGCAATCAAAGTTCCCAAGAAATTTTCTCATGGAAGACGAATAAGAATCGACGATCGGATCGAAGTTGATGATGATCATAGCCTCTAACAACTTTGGAGCACTGATAGAAAAGTTGGACACCAAAGTACTGAATTGAGCTGAAGACAAATAACCTGCAGTACTGAGCTCGAAAGAAAGTAGATTTGGAGTACTAAGCGTGACCTTTGCTACATTTTTGTCGTATCCATAAAGTGCAATGTGTTTCAGCTGCTGATTATCGACGTTAATGATTGACGATGAGATGATGCAGTTATTCATTGTTAAACTCTCCAAGAGTGGAAATCTTGAATCAAGGCCATGTTCAAACCAGGCACCTTCCAAGCATCTATCAGAGAAGTTCAGATTTCTAAGTGTTTGACAAGAGGCAATATTGATTTTGCTCATGGACGTGTAGCAACTTAAAAAATATTCGAGATTCATAGCTTCAATTTCCATTCCCACGATGCTACATTGAACAACTTTCAAGGATTTGATGCTCAAACTCGAAATCTTCACATCATCCTTTATTCTACATTGATTTAATGACAAATACTCAATGGAAGGGCACCCAGAAATTAGTTGGATGAATCCAAGTTTACTCAACACTACGGTCGTGAGGGACATAGATTCCAAAGACGGAAGGCTTATACAACTCATATTGTCCACTATTCTCACATTCTCTAAATTTAGTGTAGTTAAAGACTTTGCATTGAGAATGGTTTGCGATAATTTGTATATGGCATTTTTATCAGGGCCAAGTTTTCTCTTAAGAATGATGTCTATCTCTTTAATGTTTCTCTCAACAGCAAAACTCGTCCACTTATCTATGATAGCCGTGCTTCCTCTCCCTCCGCCATACCTCATGTGAAGCGTAAGCTTGTCCACGGTGTATTTATCTTTCTCGCAACGCTTCAAGCACTTTTTCAAGAAGTCAATGAACAATTTGTGCTCGAGGGTGTGCCAATCACTGCCTGGCTCCTCATACTCATTGAAAACTAAGACTGGGATCGAAGACCACACTCGTTCCCATTGCCTGGAAAGAATGCTGGCCCGAACAGCGAGTTTGGTGGGGAGGAGAAGGAGAACTTGGGAGACAACAAGGTCGGGTAATTCGAACTCGCGTGTGACCACGGCAGTACCATGTTGGTTTTGAATGTCATGATTCTGATCCTGGCTTTTGGTCTTTTTATTTATGATTCTGATATCGTTACAAGCTTCGGCTTTTCTCTTAATCATATTGGCGTCTCTTTTTGCAAAACGGCGCTCGTAGTGATCAGATCAAAACAAGAGGACACTGAGTAACCTGATATTGTGCGATTTTAGTAGAAACAAAAACACATTGAGAAACCTGATGGGTAAGAAGAAGGATGGAAGGGTGTAAAATTGCGAAGACAGAAAAGAAGAAGCAAAGCTTCTATAATGATAACCAGAAGGCTTTTCCTACTCTCTTCCAAAAAGGCCAATTTTTAACAGACCAATCGTTTTCAACTCCTGTTCCTAATCGGAAACAACTCTCCTTTGGTTTTCTATGGCGGAATAAGAAATAAATACAATACAATCAATAAGTAATCCTTTTGGATGCAGGAGAAGGTACAGAGTTAATCATCTGATGCATCGCCAAATCCTAATAGAAAAAGAAAATTGTTTCAATAGTGGTTAGGCCATTATTTACGAAAAGAAAGCAACGGGATTCGGGATTAAGTTAAAACTCACAGTATTATGACTTCTATTTGTGACACCTAAAAACTCCTAGGATTTGAGGGTCGAAATTGAAATTTTTCTAAACCAAGTTTTGTAATTTGTCTTTGATCATCACTTCTAAGAATTGAAACACATATAAAACTACGGAGTATGCGAGATTGATGTGGGGTGTATCTAGAAAATGAGGGCGTAAGGGTATAAGAGAAAGTATGTGGGGGTGTATGAAGATAAATTTTAATTGAAAAAATAGATGTGGGGTATATTTAGTATTTCAAATGTATTCAATAACATATGGGTTGTGAATAAAACAATCCTAGAATTTAATTTTAACTTCGCTAATCTTATTTCAATTTGTGTGACACATGATCTTCAATAAATTTTATTGTATGATACTGATACTCCAAATTAGAGGAGCAATTGAGTTTTACATCATTATTTTTTTTCTCTTTTATAAATGAACTAGTTAGTGGCTTAGCAATGACATCTTTTTGGGATCGAAAGACTTACAAACACATTTCAACCCTAACCAACGTTGAACCCAGGATGTGCCTTGAGTTTGACAACATTATTTACCTATTGTTTTTCGCGTTAAGATACCATTATTTACTTGAAACTTAAGAGAATCCAAAAATAAATTTCTTAACGTGCCAAGATGTACCCATTTGATATCTCACTCTTTAATTTTTGTCAAACTCACAGATAACTAGGCCAGAAAAAGCAAAGCCATATGTAGAATAAAATAAAAGAATTCAAATTTCTTCCATTTTCATACATGGGACTTGGTCATGTGAAAGAAACAAAGATAATTTTAAAAAGGAAAACATAATTTTTAATAATCTTGTAGATTAATGGATATAATCTCATTCATTCTGGAAATATACGATTTTTAGGTTGTGAATTACTCTTTTTTTTTTCTTTCCTACTTTGGATACAACGAGACCATGAATTGTTTTCTTTGCTTTTGCCTTCCCATCACATGTTTGATCAAAAAACAAAAACATAAGTTCGGAAGCTCCACTCTTCAATTGCCTTGTACTCAATAGTCAAGAGAATTCAGCTCTGATTGGGTTTGTGCTTAATAATTTGTTTTTAATTGTTTAATTTAATTTTTCAAATACTTTATTTTTGTTAGTAATTATTTTCATTGATTTGGTATTTTGTTTGTGTGGAAACAAAAATCAAACAAAATTATGTTCTTATAACTTTCTGGATATCATGCAATCACTTTGTACTTGGTTTTAGGGTTTAGGGTGTTGATTAGTTCACTTTTATTCTTCTTAATACATAAGACCAAGTGAGAACTGAGAAATCAAACAAAATTATGAAGTCAATTTCTGATGGGTTTTTTATTTTTGGTATGAAACATTTTCTAAATTACTGTGATCTAGAGGGAGGGAGATCCGAACTCGGGTGAAGGGGACAAGAACAACCAACTTATTATTATATTGTTTGATTTAGGGTTGTTGAATTCAAGTAAATTGTCTCAGATTGTTCTGCCACAATCTGCATGTATTGGCATAAAACTTCCTTCTATCGAAAACTTTCCTCTCTTCCTCTAACCAATCTGCATATATTACTAAATTTTGATTTGATACCTTTGTATGCTTTCTTCAAGAGAAATGGCTGCTTCAGAAAACGACGAGGCACCAATGCTACATTCGCAATTCTCATATCAATATGCCGATTCTCAGTTCCAGAAATTTGAATCCATTTCCCTGGATGTGCCAAGTTCCATTTCTATGAGTTCAATGGGATCCAATGCAACTGAAACTGAACTTGGAGACCATTCAAGTCCATTCATGCATGCATGTGTTCCGTTCCAGCATTTACGAGTGTGCAAAGATTCTTATTGCACAATTTGCTCAACACGTCAGAGTCTGAAATCAGCTAAGCAGGAAAACCGAAAAGCTTCAAGGCTTTTCAATTCTAAGGTTTTGTTTTTCTCACCTTGTATTCTCACACCAAATTTAGTTCTTTTTAACTGCATTGTTGTATGTGCTTATTATAGCCCCATACTATTTGAAACTTGTGAGCTAATGTAGAAAATGTAACTTGTTAGAGGCACATTAGTCATTCATCTGAGGTTGAATGCTCTACTATAGGCAGAATGGTTAAAAGGAGAGAACTTTCTTGGACCGCGTATGTACATAAGCACCTATTTTGTCTGCTTTATTGCTCATACTGCAGGTCAGATGTCATATTTTGAGTGCAGAGAATTCGTGAAGTCCAGGAGTTTCGTTGTCGATTGGTTCTAGAATCTAAATATTTATAGAGTGGCTTCAGTTTGTTAGTGTTTCTGAATTTAAGAGATTTAAACTTAAGAAAGGAAGCTTAACTAAGAGCAAAAACAAACCGAAGAACACAATGGAAGATGAATAGTTTTCTTCTACTCTCTGTCAAATTACAGAGGAATATTTTTCTATGTTAATGAAAAAACACGAAGCACATGCTTTTACATAACTGATGTCCTAGCACTTGGGACCACACATACACTACATTTCATCCTAGACACACATCTTTCTAATCTCATGGATCACTCAACACATGGCACTCATGGCCTTTTTACAAAACTAGACATTTACACTTTGCCTCATTTGCACAAGTGAATACACCAATTCAAAACAGAAACTTATTCTAAAAAACTTTTCAGCTCAAATACTTATAATTCAACACTCCCCTTTAAGTTTTGAGCTGATTTCACACCAAGCATATCCCTGAGAAAGTTGAACCGATCCTTAGCCAAAGGTTTTGTGAAGATATCTGCAATCTGTTCTTCAGTGGGACAGTATATCAAATCAATGATTCCTTCTTGCAGTGCATCCTTAATGAAGTGATACCTCCTATCAATGTGTTTTGTCTTTTGATGGAACACAGAATTCTTTGTGATAGCAATGGCAGATGTGTTATCACAGTGAAGAGGAGTGGCTACAGTTTGTAATTCTCCAAAATCTTCCAAGACAAATCTCAGCCATATTGCTTGTGTTGTGGCTTCGGATGCGCTTATGTACTCTGCTTCTGCTGTGGACAATGCCACACAGTTTTGTTTGACAGAAGCCCAAGAGAACACACCACTGCCAAAGGAGAATGCATATCCTGATGTGCTTTTGCTGTCTTCCAATGAACCTCCCCAATCACTATCACAGAAGCCAATTAAACATGATTTTCTTCCTTTCACATACTCCAAGCCATAATCCAGAGTTCCCTTGATGTATCTGAGTACTCTCTTTGCAGTCCCATAGTGTCTATTGGTAGGACAATGCATGTACCTTGCCAATAAACTAGCTGCATACATTATATCCGGCCTTGTAGCAGTGAGATATAGAAGGCTTCCCACAATGCTCCTATACAATTCATCACTTGCAGATCCACTTCCATCATCTTTAGACAATTTTTCCGTAGCTACCAAAGGAGTTGAGACAGTCTTTGCTTCATTTAAACCAAATTTGCTCAGTAAAGAGCTAGCATACTTCTTCTGATTAATGAAGATGCAGGAATCAGTTTGTATCACTCCCATCCCAAGGAAGTGGTGAAGGAGACCTAAATCTGTCATCTCATACTTCATTTTCATATCTTCTTTGAACTCTTCTAGCATTGGTTTGCAATTGCCAGTGTAGACAATATCGTCTACATAGATAGAGACAATCAGAATATCCTCTCCCCTTGCTTTTATATACAGTGTTGGTTCACTCAAGCTTTTCTTGAAACCACACTGTGAGAAATAACTGTCTATCTCTCCATACCAAGCTCTCGGAGCTTGTTTTAGACCATAGAGGGCCTTATGAAGTTTGTACACCATTTCTTCCTTGCCTTTTACTACAAAACCTTCAGGCTGCTCAACATAGACATCTTCTTGTAGAACTCCATTCAAAAAAGCCGATTTCACATCTAGTTGATACAGTTTCCAGCTCTTTTGTGCAGCCAAAGCTATTAAGGTTCTAATGGTATCCAACCTAGCAACCGGTGCATAAGTCTCATTGTAGTCCAAACCAGGCTTTTGTGCATAGCCTTTTGCCACCAGCCTGGCTTTATTCTTCAACATTGAACCATCAAGGTTTAATTTGGTTTTGTAAACCCATTTAACCCCTATGACAGGCTTTTCAGTTGGTCTGTCAACAAGCTTCCAGGTGCTATTCTTTTCAATCATAAACAGCTCATCCTCCATAGCTTTTAACCAAGACTCATCTTGTTTGGCATCCTCATACTTCTCTGGATCCATGATACACAGATTACATTGAGCCAATACATCATTCAGATTTCTCCATTTCAAAGGTGTATTGTCAAATGCTTGATTTTTTCCTTCAATTGCATTTGACATGCTTGAAGATTCACCTAAGATAGGTGACCTTGATTCAGATTCATAGTCTTCACTATTAAGAGTTCTTCTAGACTGAGATAGAATAGGTGATGTAGGGGACAACACCATTCTGTCATTACTCTCTGTGCTTATATCACTGTGCATGAAACTTCCAGTATTAAGAAATGTTGACCCTGAGTTCTCTTCCCAATTCCAGACAGCTTCTTCATCAAACACAATGTCTCTTGACAAGAACAACTTCTTAGATAATGGATCAAACACCTTATACCCCTTCTCACAAGTTGCATACCCCACAAATACTCCTTTTAGACTTTTTGGTTCTAGTTTATGTCTCTGTTCACTTGGAACATGAACATAACACAGAGATCCAAATACTCTCAGATGAGCTATTCCTGGCTTTCTACCAGAATAAGCTTCAAAAGGTGTAATGTTGTTTAAGGCCTTTGTGGGGCATCTATTCAGAATATACACAGATGTATGCACAGCTTCTGCCCAGAGAAAGTATGGCATCCTCTTCTCATGCAACATAGATTTCGCCATTTCAATCACTGTTCTGTTCTTTCTTTCCACTACTCCATTTTGTTGTGGAGTATATGCAAGAGTAAGCTGTCTTTGTAAACCTTCTTTCTCACAGAACTGATCAAATTCTGCAGACTTGAACTCCCCTCCTCTGTCACTTCTCAATGTTTTAATCTTGAAACCACTTTGTAATTCTGCCATAGCTTTGAATTTCTTAAAACAGTTGAACGCATCTGACTTATATCTCAAGAAATAGACCCAAATCATTCTGGTAAAATCATCTATCAGCAGCATGAAATACTTATTTCCAGCAAGTGACTCAGTCTTCATAGGTCCACACAAATCGACATGAATCAATTCAAGTGGAGCAGTTGCTCTATACACCTGATTTCTAGGGAATTCTTCTCTGTGCTGTTTACCAAATTGGCATCCTTCACAGACTCCATTGTACTCTGCAAGCTGTGGCAAACCATGTACCATTTCCTTGTCTCTCAATTGTTTGAGACCACCAAAATGTAGATGTCCAAATCTCCTGTGCCAAATCTTAGTGGAGTGAGTAACACTTGCTTTCAGCACCATTTGATTTTCAGAGAACAAAGTCAGTGGATAACACCTATTTACTTTCTTTTTCACTCTCATAACCAAGCATTCTAGTGATGGACCATCATACACATTGCACATTCCACCTCCAAACACCAAGAAGTATCCATGTTCATCCATCTGACCAACACTGAGTAAGTTCTCCTTTAACCCGGGAAGATACATTACTTCTCTAACATATTTTCTCCCTTTATTTGTATCAATAACTAAACATCCCATTCCTGCAACATTCACAAGATCTCCAGTTGGCATTTGGACTTTACCAGCTACATTGGTTCTAACCTCAACAAGCAAATCGACATTTCCTGTCATGTGATTGCTACAACCACTGTCTACATACCACTCTCCATTCACCTTTGGTTCTGTGACAGTGTTGTTTGCATAAAACAGATTTCCTGTCATCTCCAGTTGACTTGCATTATTTGCCTTTTGCACTGACCTGCCTACATTACACTCCCTAGCCCAATGCCCAAATTTATCACAGTTGAAACACTTTGGTTTCCCTTTGTATCTACACTCACCAAAGTGATACTTAGAACACACTTTGCACTGAGGCTTTGCAACCTCCTGACCCACAGACTGAGGTGCATTTGCACTCTGATAATTGTGCAGAGGAGATTTCTGCTGAAATTTGGGTTTTGATTCCCATTTCTTGCCTTTAGAATTCCAATTTCTCTGAGTTCTAGATGAACTCGAATGACCACCACTCTTGTTCTGCTCCTTTGGATTCACTGAGAGTGAAGAGAATGCTCTCTCATTTGCATCAACCATATGCAAATCGAACCGTTGTTCTTGACTCTTTAAGATTGCAACTACTTCCTGCAATTCCACAGTCTCTAAGCACTTTGTATTTTCTATAACCAAACAGATAGAATCATAAGGTTTGCTAAGACTTATCAGGACCTTCTGCACTAGTCTCTCATTCGACAAAGATTCACCAAATGTTCTCATCTGATTTATTAGATCATTCAACCGTGTAAGATAGCTAGACAAAGACTCATCATCTCGCATCCTAGCATATTCAAATTCTCTTCTAAGATTCTGCAATTTCACAGATCGTACCTGATCACCACCATGATACTCTCCATACAACAAATCCCATGCCATCTTCGCTGACTCGGCATTGGCGATTCGAGGGAAGATTTGATCCGAGACTGCATTCTGAATGATTCCCAAAGCCTTTGCGTCTTGCATCAACACAGCTGACATTTCTTCATCTCCATCATCCTCCGACGATCCTTCAGACTTCTTCTTCTTCGGATCCGACGTTTTAACTCATTTCTCCACCAGATTCCACAACCCATGTGATTTGAAGATTGTCACCATTTTGATTCTCCAGAACTCGTAGTTCTCACCGGAGAAGATTGGAGTCCTCACTTCCGAGCCTCCAGATCCAGACATGGTTTTGATCTGAATCGACAACCTTCACAGAGTTTCAAGAGAGCTTCGATTGAGCTCGACAACTTCACAGATTTACGCCCAGATTGTTAAATCCAACCAGGCTCTGAGGCCATGTTAGTGTTTCTGAATTTAAGAGATTTAAACTTAAGAAAGGAAGCTTAACTAAGAGCAAAAACAAACCGAAGAACACAATGGAAGATGAATAGTTTTCTTCTACTCTCTGTCAAATTACAGAGGAATATTTTTCTATGTTAATGAAAAAACACGAAGCACATGCTTTTACATAACTGATGTCCTAGCACTTGGGACCACACATACACTACATTTCATCCTAGACACACATCTTTTTAATCTCATGGATCACTCAACACATGGCACTCATGGCCTTTTTACAAAACTAGACATTTACACTTTGCCTCATTTGCACAAGTGAATACACCAATTCAAAACAGAAACTTATTCTAAAAAACTTTTCAGCTCAAATACTTATAATTCAACACAGTTGATTGCCGTCTTGTTATCTGTTTACTTCTAGGAACTTTCTAATGCTAGTTTGAAAACTTTTATGCATTTTCAGTTTCATGTCTTTTGAATCCTGCAGATTCATATCTCTTTCTATGACGATGCTAAAGGGTGGTTTAGAAGATGTTTCTCTTTTCTAAATCAACGTATTCCAGGAGTCATGAGCCCTCACACTAAAGGTGTGCAACAATGGAATAAATTCTTTGTCTTAGCTTGCTTGGTGGCGATTTTTATAGACCCTTTGTTTTTCTTCGTGTTATCTGCGTGGAAGGTTTGTTTCCCTCATTCCTACACAAGAAGTTCGTCTCATTTCCTTCTCTTTTTCCATAGAAGATTTATTTGATGTTTGGAATTATAAAGCCAAATTCTTCTAAGTCTGGTATTTACTTTCTTAAAATACAGGAATATAAGTGCCTAGTTATCAGCAAGCCCTTGACCACAATAATGGTGTTCTTCAGAACAGTAACTGATTTGATATACTTTTTGCACATGCTTCTCCAGGTAAATGCTTTACCGTGCTTTGAGACAAGTCTTTTGTGTGAATCTGTTGTTTCTAAATTGGTAGCTTTACTACCCTCTTCTGGTTCATATGTTATAGAAGCTTATTACAGGGAAGTTTCCTCCAAGATTGTTTACAGTCTAACTTAGAGTCCGACTAATTTTTTGAAAGTGATTCTTTGCAGTTTAGGTTGGCTTATGTTGCTCCTGAGTCTAGAGTAGTTGGTGCTGGAGAGATAGTGGACCAACCAAAGAAAATTGCTCTCCATTATCTCCAGGGAAAATTTCTCGTTGACTTGTTTATCGTTTTACCGCTTCCTCAAGTAAGGCTTTATGTTCTTCTCCCTTTTTTCACAGACGCCAATTGTACATGCTTCATTTCATATTGCTACTGTCTTGTTTCTATGATTTAGCGATTTTGAATTGTTTTCAGATCATAATTTTGGCTATTTTACCACAATTTTTCGGATCATCTGGAGCAAATGACGCAAAGAATCTTCTACGCATGGCAGTTCTTTTCCAGTACATTCCCAGGTTGTATAGATTTCTACCTCTGCTTGCTGGTCAGTCCCCATATGGATTTGTGCTTGAGTCAGCACGGACAAACTTCATAATAAACCTCCTCACCTTCATGTTGGCTGGCCACGTTGTTGGATCCTGCTGGTACCTCTTTGGCTTACAGGTGTGTGGAGGCCCTTGCATGCATGAAGAGTTTCATTATTTGTTAAATTTCCCCCCTTTTATTCTCATTTCTTGTCGCAGAGGGTTAATCAATGTCTTCGAAATGCATGTCATAACTCTGATATCCCCAGTGAATTGTGCATGAAATTCATAGACTGTGGGTTTGGTGAGCAAGGATGGAAATGGGCGAACTGGATAGACAATGAGAATGCTACTACTTGTTTTAGTGAAGAGGGTTTTGCCTATGGAATCTATGTTAAAGCTGTCGATCTCACTACTGCAGATAGCGTAATAACTAAATATGTATACTCATTGTTTTGGGGATTCCAGGTATGTTATTTCCGTTATACTAATAGTTAGTTTATTTGATGATTTGATCAATTTTTGCTACAACTCTGCTCCGGTGAAATGAACGCACCCTTCTGCTAACATATTATCATATTTGGTTTTATGAAGCAAATCAGCACTCTGGCGGGAAATCAAGTTCCAAGCTATTTTGTTTGGGAAGTCCTGTTTACCATGGCAATTATCGGACTTGGCCTCTTGCTTCAATTTCCATTCCCACAATGCTACATTGAACAACTTTCAAGGATTTGATGCTCAAACTCGAAATCTTCACATCATCCTTTAATCTACATTGATTTAACGACAAATACTCAATGGAAGGGCACCCAGAAATTAGTTGGATGAATCCAAGTTTACTCAACACTACGGTCGTGAGGGACATAGATTCCAAAGACGGAAGGCTTATACAACTCATATTGTCCACTATTCTCACATTCTCTAAATTTAGTGTAGTTAAAGACTTTGCATTGAGAATGGTTTGCGATAATTTGTATATGGCATTTTTATCAGGGCCAAGTTTTCTCTTAAGAATGATGTCTATCTCTTTAATGTTTCTCTCAACAGCAAAACTCGTCCACTTATCTATGATAGCCGTGCTTCCTCTCCCTCCGCCATACCTCATGTGAAGTGTAAGCTTGTCCACGGTGTATTTATCTTTCTCGCGACGCTTCAAGCACTTTTTCAAGAAGTCAATGAACAATTTGTGCTCGAGGGTGTGCCAATCACTGCCTGGCTCCTCATACTCATTGAAAACTAAGACTGGGATCGAAGACCACACCCGTTCCCATTGCCTGGAAAGAATGCTGGCCCGAACAGCGAGTTTGGTGGGGAGGAGAATGAGAACTTGGGAGACAACAAGGTCGGGTAATTCAAACTCGCGTGTGACCACGGCCGTACCATGTTGGTTTTGAATGTCATGATTCTGATCCTGGCTTTTGATCTTTTTATTTATGATTCTGATATCGTTACAAGCTTCGGCTTTTCTCTTAATCATAGTGGTGTCTCTTTTTGCAAAACGGCGCTCGCAGTGAACAGATCAAAACAAGAGGACACTCAGTAACCTGATACTGTGCGATTTTAGTAGAAACAAAAACACATTGAGAAACCTGATGAGTAAGAAGAAGGATGGAAGGGTGTAAAATTGCGAAGACAGAAATAAAAAAAAAAGCCAAGCTTCTATATTGATAACCAGAAGGCTTTTCCTACTCTCTTCCAAATGCCAATTTTTAACAGATCAATCGTTTTCAACTCCTGTTCCTAATCGGAAACAACTCTCCCTTGGTTTTCTATGGCGGAATAAGAAATAAATACAATACAATCAATAAGTAATCCTTTTGGAAACAGGAAAAGGTACAGAGTTAATCATCTGATGCATCGCCAAATCCTAATAGAAAAAGAAAATGGTTTCAATAGTGGTTAGGACATTATTTACGATAAGAAAGCGAAGGGATTCGGGATTAAGTTAAAACTCACAGTATTATGACTTCTATTTGTGACACCTAAAAACTCCTAGGATTTGAGGGTCGAAATTGAAAATTTTACGTTTCATAACGCACATGAAGTTTAAGAGTTAAGAATTCCAAGTTACTGAAATCCATATTTTCGAGGGACATAATTAAGAATTCCAAACGTGCTCACGTATCACCCACTTGTTGTCCACGTTCGGCCACATGTGCGGGGCATGTTGAAAGTTGAATATGTGTGGATAGTGGTGACGGACAAGGCTAGCTAAGGGCTTATATAGAACCCCCAAAAGGAAAAATGGCCAATCTTTGTTAATGGAAATTGAAGTTTGCGCACTCTTTTTTCTCATGCACTTCTTCCTTTTTCGAAGCCTTACGAAATGGAGAATCAAAGAACAAAGCAAATGGACTAGTTGAGAAGAGAGCGTAAAAATTACCGTCCTTCTTTGTTCTTTTTTTTCTCTCTTTGTAAAGGAGGTCGGCCTAAATAAAATAGGTACTGATCAGAGCCAGCCCTGAGGGTGTGCAAAATGTGCCACCACACATGCCCCGATTCGCAAGGGCCGCAAATTTTCTTTACATTTAAACAAATACATATTATATACTTAAATGTGCAAGATAATAATAATTATCATACTAGCGCTAGTGGTGCAGGTCTTCAATCTTCTTGTACACGGCTTGGGTTCAAATCCTTGTAGAACTATTTTGCTATTTTTAAGCTTTGCAATAACAAAGAAAATACAGTATTAAAAAAAATGAAGGGCCTCCATCTAAATCTTGCACAGGGCCCCTAAATTCTCAAGGCCGGCCCTAGTACTAGTCCACGTACATTGAGCAAGTTCTACTTGAGTCGTTGTAGTTTCAGTTCTTGGATTTAACCTTACCTAGTTTGCTAATTGTTGCAGTATGAGAGCAACAGGATATTGCCTTCAAAATTTTCTATTTTTCATCTTTCCTCTTTTTTTTTGCGGGGTGGGAAAATCTGTCGTCAAAAACTAACAAAACCTACCAAGCTTTTGGTAATAAAACCAAACTGGACCAGTCAATGGTTCGGTTGCCCTGTTTAATTGTCGTTTAACCTAACCAAAAAGCCGATCATAGTTTATTAATTAAATGTGAAGAATACACACCGACCGTACACACACGCATGATACAAGCTTATATACGCATGATGAACAAATTTGCAAGACACAACACACAAAAGGAAGAGGATCGATAGAAACCAAAGAATACAACGATATATAGGACAGGGAAACAATTTTTGTGTATATTATGTGATGGATGAAAACTCTCAAAGCAACCATATGCTTCTACTAGGACACTACAGAGAAGGTCACTGTGGCACCAAATTACCTTACGATCCCAAAGCACCATTTAATAATAGATTCAACAAACTCAAACAGCTCACCTCCAGTAGTAGAACTACCAGATCAACTTCACTGCGACCAAACTCGCCTATAGCATACAGTGAGAATATGAACCTTCGTGGTTTGCACTCTCGCTTAGCAGATAAGGTCCTCTTTCATTCCAAAATCACTAATACAAGAAGCCAAAGGCTTGTTTCAATCAATAAACACAATTGATGAACATCTTTCTATCATCATTTGCTACATCAAATGACAGAAAAATCTTCACCAATAAGAAATTAACAAAATCAGTGCATAATTAACTTGTTCTAGAAAGGTTGGAAGAAAGCAATATAGAACCCCTTTATAATCTGGCAACTGGTAAACTCGTTACTTTTAACAAATACCAATTACCAGATTAATAAGCAGATTAAGAAAAAATTAGTAAGGGTATAATATTCAAAATGTCTTTACTAGGTGAACTAACACTATTGTGATCTAATCCAATGCCAACCACTACCCGGTACGCCTGATTATTATGAACTGCGTTTTAAATTGAATTCAAATGTCCACAAATCTTTAATGCAGAAGCACATGAGATTTCACTTTGTTTCGCTGCCAATGCTACATAGGCGATTTCTTCTTCTCTGGACATGTTTTTCATTATTTGAGAATGATATTTATTTTCAGAAGGTAAGGTCTGTTTAACATCATCATTAAACTCGCTACCATCAAATTTAAAGTATTACATAAAGGTTCATAGGCTTAAGCAAGGACATATGGTACCTAATCGAAATGACATAATTTTTCCAAACCAAGTTTTGTAATTTGACTTTGATCATCACATCTAAGAATTGAAACACATATATAGGACATTATAAAACTACGGAGTATGCGAGATTGATGTGAGGTGTATCTAGAAAATGAGGGTGTAAGGGTATAAGAGAAAGTATGTGGGGGTGTATGAAGATAAATTTTAATTAAAAAAATAGATGTGGGGTATATTTAGTATTTCAGATGTATTCAATAATATGTGGGTTGTGAGAAAACAATCCTAGAATTTAATTTTAACTTCTCTAATCTTATTTCAATTTGTGTGACACATGATGATCTTCAATAAATTTTATTGTATGATAATGATACTCCAAATTAGAGGAGCAATTGAGTTTTACATCATTATTTTTTTTTCTCTTTTAAAAATGAACTAATTGGTGGCTTCGCAACAACATCTTTTTTGGTTGAAAAACTTATAGAGACATTTCAGCCTTAACCAACGCTGAACCCAAGACGTGCCTTGAGTTTGACAACATTATTTTCCTTTTGTTTTTCGTGTTAAGATACCATTATTTACTTGAAACTTAAGAGAATCCAAAAAATAATTTTCTTAACGCGCCAAGATGTACCCATTTGACATCTCACTCTTTAATTTTTGTCAAACTCACAGATAACCAGGCCAGAAAAAGCAAAGCCATATGTAGAATAAAATAGTAGAATTCAAATTTCTTCCATTCATAGATGGGACTTGGTCATGTGAAAGAAACAAAGAGAAATTTAAAAAGGAAAACATAATTTTTAATAATCTTGTAGATTAATGGATATAATCTCATTCATTCCGGAAATATACGATTTTTAGGTTGTGAATTACTTATTTTTTCTTTCCTATTTTGGATACGACGAGACCATGAATTGTTTTCTTTGCTTTTGCTTCCCATCACATATTTGATCCAAAAACAAAAACATAAGATCGGAAGCTCCACTCTTCAATTGCCTTGGACTCCATATAGTCAAGAGAATTCAGCTCTGATTGGGTTTGTGCTTAATAATTTGTTTTTAATTGTTTAATTTAATTTTTCAAATACTTTATTTTTGTTAGTAATTATTTTCATTGATTTGGTATTTTGTTTGTGTGGAAACAGAAATCGAACAAAATTATGTTCTTATAACTTTCTGGATATCATGCAATCACTTTGTACTTGGTTTTACGGTTTGGGGTGTTGATCAGTTCACTTTTATTCTTCTTAATACATAAGACCAAGTGAGAACTGAGAAATCAAACAAAATTATGAAGTCAATTTCTTATGGGTTTTTTATTTTTAGTTTGAAATATTTTCTAAATTACTGTGATCTAGAGGGAGGGAGATCCGAACTCGGGTGAAAGGAACAAGAACAACCAACTTATTATTATATTGTTTGATTTAGGGTTGTTGAATTCAAGTAAATTGTCTCAAATTGTGCTGCCTCAATCTGCATGTATTGGCATAAAACTTCCTTCTATCTAAAACTTTCCTCTCTTCCTCTAACCAATCTGCATATATTACTAAATTTTGATTTGATACCTTTGTATGCTTTCTTCAAGAGAAATGGCTGCTTCAGAAAACGACGAGGCACCAATGCTACATTCGCAATTCTCATATCAATATGCCGATTCTCAGTTCCAGAAATTTGAATCCATTTCCCTGGATGTGCCAAGTTCCATTTCCATGAGTTCAATGGGATCCAATGCAACTGAAACTGAACTTGGAGACCATTCAAGTCCATTCATGCATGCATGCGTTCCGTTCCAGCATTTACGAGTGTGCAAAGATTCTTATTGCACAATTTGCTCAACACGTCAGAGTCTGAAATCAGCTAAGCAGGAAAACCGAAAAGCTTCAAGGCTTTTCAATTCTAAGGTTTTGTTTTTCTCACCTTGTATTCCCACACCAAATTTAATTCTTTTTAACTGCATTGTTGTATGTGCTTATTATAGCCCAATACTATTTGAAACTTGTGAGCTAATGTAGAAAATGTAACTTGTTAGAGGCACATTATTCATTCATCTGAGGTTGAATGCTCTACTATAGGCAGAATGGTTAAAAGGAGAGAACTTTCTTGGACCGCGTACGTACATAAGCACCTATTTTGTCTGCTTTATTGCTCATACTGCAGGTCAGATGTCATATTTTGAGTGCAGAGAATTCGTGAAGTCGAGGAGTTTCGTTGTCGATTTGTTCTAGAATCTAAATATTTATAGAGTGGCTTCAGTTGATTGCCGTCTTGTTATCTGTATACTTCTAGGAACTTTCTAATGCTAATTTGAAAACTTTTATGCATTTTCAGTTTCACGTCTTTTGAATCCTGCAGATTCATATCTCTTTCTATGACGATGCTAAAGGCTGGTTTAGAAGATGTTTCTCTTTTCTAAATCAACGTATTCCAGGAGTCATGAGCCCTCACACTAAAGGTGTGCAACAATGGAATAAATTCTTTGTCTTAGCTTGCTTGGTGGCGATTTTTATAGACCCTTTGTTTTTCTTCGTGTTATCTGCATGGAAGGTTTGTTTCCCTCATTCCTACACAAGAAGTTCGTCTCATTTCCTTCTCTTTTTCCATAGAAGATTTATTTGATGTTTGGAATTATAAAGCCAAATTCTTCTAAGTCTGGTATTTACTTTCTTAAAATACAGGAATATAAGTGCCTAGTTATCAGCAAGCCCTTGACCACAATAATGGTGTTCTTCAGAACAGTAACTGATTTGATATACTTTTTGCACATGCTTCTCCAGGTAAATGCTTTACCGTGCTTTGAGACAAGTGTTTCGTGTGAATCTGTTGTTTCTAAATCGGTAGCTTTACTAGCCTCTTCTGGTTCATATGTTATAGAAGCTTATTACAGGGAAGTTTCCTCCAAGATTGTTTACAGTCTAACATAGAGTCCGACTAATTTTTTGAAAGTGATTCTTTGCAGTTTAGGTTGGCTTATGTTGCTCCTGAGTCTAGAGTAGTTGGTGCTGGAGAGATAGTGGACCAACCAAAGAAAATTGCTCTCCATTATCTCCAGGGAAAATTTCTCGTTGACTTGTTTATCGTTTTACCGCTTCCTCAAGTAAGGCTTTATGTTCTTCTCCCTTTTTTCACAGACACCAATTGTACATGCTTCATTTCATATTGCTACTGTCTTGTTTCTATGATTTAGCGATTTTGAATTTTTTTCAGATCATAATTTTGGCTATTTTACCACAATTTTTCGGATCATCTGGAGCAAATGACGCAAAGAATCTTCTACGCATGGCAGTTCTTTTCCAGTACATTCCCAGGTTGTATAGATTTCTACCTCTGCTTGCTGGTCAGTCCCCATATGGATTTGTGCTTGAGTCAGCACGGACAAACTTCATAATAAACCTCCTCACCTTCATGTTGGCTGGCCACGTTGTTGGATCCTGCTGGTACCTCTTTGGCTTACAGGTGTGTGGAGGCCCTTGCATGCATGAAGAGTTTCATTATTTGTTAAATTTCCCCCCTTTTATTCTCATTTCTTGTCGCAGAGGGTTAATCAATGTCTTCGAAATGCATGTCATAACTCTGATATCCCCAGTGAATTGTGCATGAAATTCATAGACTGTGGGTTTGGCGAGCAAGGATGGAAATGGGAGAACTGGATAGACAATGAGAATGCTACTACTTGTTTTAGTGAAGAGGGTTTTGCCTATGGAATCTATGTTAAAGCTGTCGATCTCACTACTGCAGATAGCGTAATAACTAAATATGTATACTCATTGTTTTGGGGATTCCAGGTATGTTATTTCCGTTATACTAATAGTTAGTTTATTTGATGATTTGATCAATTTTTGCTACAACTCTGCTCCGGTGAAATGAACGCACCCTTCTGCTAACATATTATCATATTTGGTTTTATGAAGCAAATCAGCACTCTGGCGGGAAATCAAGTTCCAAGCTATTTTGTTTGGGAAGTCCTGTTTACCATGGCAATTATCGGACTTGGCCTCTTGCTTTTTTCTCTTCTAATTGGAAATATGCAGAATTTTCTTCAGTCTCTTGGACGGAGGTACTACTTTTACTATTATTTTCACTTCATAAATCTACTACATACCCAAGCTGCTTGAAAGGGATAGAGGTAATATCGACCACACTGCTCGTTGAATGTCTTCATAAAAACAGACGTTTACTGAAAATAAGGAGATCTATGCAAGTATTGATGTAGGGCATACGTAAGAATAGTACCAACAAGTTTGTCAGACTTGGATTAGATGTACGTACATAGTACCAATAACGAAAAGCATCACCTACACATGAAAAACGAATCATTAGCAGTGGTTCTGTATAATTTCATGAAATGTGACGATCACCTTGTTTTTTTCTCTGTCAGGAGATTTGAGATGTTATTGCGACGTCGTGACGTAGAATGGTGGATGAGCTATCGCCACTTTCCAGAAGAACTGAGAAGGTATGTTTGTATTATAACTTAATTTGCTTAAATTCTAGTCACCAAGTAATGCAAATATATCCTCGTACGTTAAAGTTTGGCATCATTGTTCTGCCGGATATAAGCAAATCTGTGCTCTTAAATTCCAGAGCGTTCTGGTATCCCCGAAAAATTTCAAAAAAACTCTAACTGCTTTGCAGATCAGCTAGAACATTCTGTAATTATCTTCAACTTTGATCCAAATAGTCATAGCGTGCACGGTGCACATTGTAAAATTTTGAGAGTAATCACAATGATTACATAGTTATGTTCGTTAATGAAGAACTTTTATCACAATTTTTTATGAATCGTCTGCAATTTACCCAATGTATTGCGTCGTGTGTGTAGGCAAGTAAGGCAAGCTGAACGGTATAACTGGTCCGCCACTAGAGGTGTAAATGAAGAAATGCTTTTGGAGAATCTGCCCGAAGACCTTCAAAGAGATATACGACGCCATCTCTTCAAATTTGTGAAAAAAGTAAGATCTCTATCATATATTCTAACAGAGTAGTCAATCTGAGGTTACATTACTTACGCGTTCTTTGCTTTTAGATGCTGCACTCGTATAAGACAATATTGGCATGGTTTTAGGATATAATGCTACCAAATTTTTGTTAATGCACCGTTTATTGTCCCATAACTTACAAGATAAATTTGCAGGTTCGGATTTTTACCCTGCTAGAAGACCCGGTTTTGGATGCAATCTGTGAGAAACTAAAACAAAAGACATACATCAAAGGAAGCAAGATCTTCTATCCTGGAGGTCTAGTTGAGAAGATGGTTTTTATCGTGCGCGGAAGAGTAGAGAGCATTGGGGAGGATGGGATTGTTGTTTCGTTATGCGAAGGAGATGTTTGCGGCGAGGAACTTCTCACATGGCGTCTCGAGCATCCTTCAGTAAACAATGGTTTTCACTTTTGACTCATTTATCACTGGTTTAAAAACATCTTGTTGACTCAAATTAGTAGTGACATGCCTAAACTTACATACTCATCCGACATGGTTTTGTTTCGTGGATGGAAAAAAAGTCAGGATTCCTGGTCGGAAATTGTTGAGCAATAGGATGGTAAGGTGCTTAAGTAACGTTGAAGCATTTTCGCTGCGAGCTGCAGATCTTGAAGAGTTCACTAGCCGTTTTGCAAGATTCCTGCGGAATGCACGAGTGCAAGGAGCCATAAGGTTTCTTCTATTTCAAGTTTCAACAAATATAGCTTTTTGCTCTTGTTTACCTCCAGTGAAATATTCATTAGAGGCAACATTTTAATCGTAAAGTTAAGCAAAACCAAACTCATTCATGCATCGTTAACATGTTGGTACGTTTTGTTAGCCATAACAATATAAACAGATTAGCTATAACATATCGACAATTTGTTCTTTAATAAACAACAAACGCTCGGTCTTGTTGTCGAACTATTATTGGTAGTGAGAGATGGTGTTCTTCTGTTTTGATAGGTATGAGTCACCGTATTGGAGAGGTCTTGCAGCAAAGAGAATTCAAGTAGCATGGAGATACAGGAAGAAGCGTCTAAGTCGTGCAAGCGTATCCCAGAACTCCTCTCCTCTGCATAGGACTTTTTGGTCGAACATCGGATGAAACGCAGCGTTTCATGTAAAGAATTATTTAATGTCTGAAATTGGTTGATATTTATTTAATCTATTTACTGTAGCTCTTAGCAAGAAGGGTCCAGAATGTCAAAAAGTTCTATTGACTCGAAATTCTGCAATTTTCTCAAGGTGCCCATTATTTTCCATATTTACAAATGAGATGAGAATTCCTTGCTAACTTGCGCACTTACCCTTTTAGTTGGTGGGAATATTTGGCGGAGCAAATGCCCTTTCACCTACCCTTTCAACTATGAAAAGTAGAAGACAAATATGACACACTGAGGAAGAGAGGAATCGAATAAATAACCTCATGTAGACGCGTGCTTGTAATTCTATACCTGAGGTTGATGACATTGTCAGTAACTTAGAATAGTTTAGACTAACATGCACCAAATTCATGCACCAAACTCTTGTACACTACGTTCGTCTTCAAGCCGATGGCATCGCCCATCGCCTTGCTCGTTATGCCCTTGGAGTTGTTAGTCCGTGGGTTAGATATACCTCTTGGCTTCATAGCCGATGTGATTTTGAACGATGTGAAGTAATTGTTATGGATTGTCGTTTTAATACTGTTTGTTTGCCCTTTTGCTATCTCAATGCAAATTTTCATTACAAATAGTAATCAAATTTCAACTTGGATTAAAGTACAAATTTTATTGGTTTCACATCATTTAGTGCATGATTTGGTGAACAAATTTAGTGTATCGAGCATTACTCTTCTGTTGTGCTACTTACACCAAATATTTGTACCATTTTTTGCACTAAATGATGTGACACTTTTTGCATCATATAAATTTTTACTACAATTATTAATCAATTTCAACTTAAATTAAAGTACAAATTTAATTGGTATCACATCATTTTGTGCAAAAAAGTTGATGTTCTCTTTAGACCAATTCCATAATTCTTTCTCGAAACAACTATCGTCTTCAACTTACCCCTACCTCATTCAAAAAAAAAAAAAAATATATATATATATATATATATTTTTTTTTTTACTATCCAAAAATTGGACTTTCAGGACAACAATAATGGTTGCTCTAAGGGAAGAATCAAATAGCATCAAACTAACTTGATAAATGTTTTGAACCACTTGAGCTACAATTACCGTAAAACGAAATACGATAATTTTCCTTTACAAAACCAAGTACACCACTAAAAATGGAAAAGTACGCACAGACCCCTGAATTTTTGGTTATTACAACAAAGCCCTGTGGAAATTCTATTAAACAGGGTGGGCCATATACTTGCGGGGAAAGAAAGGCAGACTGCGCCGGGTTTCTAAGAGTGCGAGAGAACCCACAACGCATCTCAAGAAGCCATGGCGACCGCCTTGGGCTGCCGTCTTAGCGTTCTTGCCTCCCCGGCTGCGTCCCGGTACGTTTTCTTCCTCCTCGCAGCTACACCTTCTTTTGTTCTCCGAAAACCACAAAATTTACAAACAACGACAACAACAAAGGGAAAATGAACAAAATTTGGAAACCAAAAATTAAAAACCTGATTGTTTATATAAAATCGCCGGAGAAACGTTGTATTATGCTAAAAATCGTTTCTTTTTTGGAAAAGTAGATTCGGAAGAGGGAACCATTTCTGGGTTTTGTTGGCGTCGTGCATTTTTCTCTTTTCGATTTCTTAATTCCTGGAGAAGTGGAGAATTTGGTTGTTTTTAGGGTTGTTAATAGTGTTTGTTGTAATATATCTAAATTAATTATTCTAGTGTTTGAGCTGTGGTAGGTCGTTTCTGGATTATTTGTGTTCATAATGTGGTAGATTATACTTTTAGGAACGAAAAATTTAATTCGAATTTTCGTAGTTTTGATGTTATGAAAGAGGGAAAAACTGGGAATTTATGAGATTCTGAATGTAGTTTAGAGGTTTGTTACATGAGCTGAATCTTGGTTCGTAATTTTAGCACTCTTCTTGTAAGCTCAACTTTAAATTCAAGGTCGAAAAGTAGGTCTGGTTAGAAATTAGTTATCGATAATCCCTTTGTAGGTGTATGGTATGGATTTAGATCTTCTAGGCAATGGAATGTGATTAGTTGTGTGTGTGAATCAGATTTGTATGGCATTTGGCAAATTTTATTGGCAATTTTGTGCTGACTCAATTGTTATGGTGTGGGATGCCTTCTTCCCCTGTCTCCCCAGTCATGTTTGCAGGATTAACATTCTTTGATATTTGATTTTTAAGTACTTTTTCATTCCATTAAGTCATCATTTATCGTTTGCATTAACGATCAGTAGTTAGCGCTTTAAGTGTATAAGTGGGGGACACTTTTGAGTATTGAGTAGCCTTGCTTTTGGTTAAAGGTTATGGTAGAGTTACACTTTGAACTTCTAATCTGGCACAGAGTGTGACATTCGTGAATCGCTTATTTGTAAGTGCTAAAGGAAGCCATAGCTAATTTCAAAAACTCATAAAGTTGGTTCACTTGAGAATTGAGATTATTTGGAGGATCGAAACGACTTTCCAATGACAAATATATTGTGTTGGAATTTTAGTCTATGAGTCCCTTTTTCTGAGCGTTGGACGACAGATTTTAACTGGTTTTGTTGTTTCGAGTATTTTTCCAGATTACAACAATTAACAGTCTTGAGATCCACCTTTTCTTTTTCTGGTCTGGAATAGAGAAAATTATTAGCAGCATTGGAGTAATGAAACAGGAGTTTTGCTAAGTCTATATGATTGTTTCCCAGCTCATGTTAATCAATTACATTATATTGGTCTTTAACTAGGTACAAGGATGTGAATCTAAAAAGACAGAACAAGCCCAACCGGGTTGCATGCAGATCTAACTTCAATGCAGTGCCTATACTGTCAAGTAGCAGGAGTATACAACAACCTAACCACAATCGGCATTCCTGGGCACCGAAAGGTATGCAAAGTTTCGTGTCGAGTATCATCCGTGTTTCTCATATAACCTGATTTGAAATTAATCAGTTGCTTGTGTTACCATGAGTTCTTTTAATATGTCATGTATAACAGAAGCAATGCCTTTTAGATAGGAGCATCTTTGAGATTGTTTATGTCCTTATAATCCCAAACATGTAATTTTCAGGATTGCCAAACTTGCACCTTTCTTTTACGTCATTGAGACTGTTAAGAGGGAATCAAGGCGATCAGTCACACAACATATCCATGTTACCTAGACAACGGAAATCTTCAACATTGACACAAGCAAAGAAGAGTAACTCCATCAGTATACCTTTTCCGAAGATGAAAGAGAAGCCAGAATGGTGGTGGAGAACTTTAGCATGTCTCCCCTACTTAATCGCTCTGCAGATGTCTGATACCGGGTTTTATATTCAACCCTTCACAGAACACTATGAATTGTTTGGAGACTTGGTTTATTATGTCCCAGGAGCAATAAAGAGGTTGCCATATTGGTTCACAATGATATATTTCTTCTTGGCGTATTTTGGAGTGGTGAAGAAAAAAGAGTGGCCTCACTTCTTCAGGTACCATGTAATCATGGCAATGCTATTAGAGACAATGCTGCAAGTGGTCTGGTATTCGAGCAATTTTTTCCCGCTTATACACTTCAATGGCACATTCGGCATAGAATACTGGGCAGTCGTGGCACTCGTGTACGTTTCAGTCATGCTCGAGTGTGTAAGGTGTGCTCTTGCCGGCAAGTATGTTAAACTCCCATTCTTTAGTACCCCTGCTTTAGTCCATACTCTTTTTCAAGTAGAAGGCTACCATAAACCTTTCTGAAGAGTGTATCGTTTAGTTCACAGTCCGAGTAGTTAACTTCTTGCTCTAGAGTGTATCATTTCGGCACTCACTTTTCATGTGCACCTCCATGGATTAATCGGCTTACTTTCGTAAATGGTTGTGTTACTATATGTTGATTATTTAGCTTTTTTTGTTGTTGTATTATTATACAAGATTGTCTGTCGCACGAACACTAATGACATACGATCCTCTCGTTTACGAATTGGGGAGCGTGTTTATAGACATTTTTAATGAACCACCGTGTCTGTTTTCGTTAGGTTTTGAACAAATTAAAGGCTAAAACTTGGCAACAAATCGGTAGGATTTGTTTAACAATGTTAATGGAAGAAATGTTCAAATATGGTAAAAGCCACCAAGCTTTTAAAGACGAATCCCAAGTTTTAAGCACGTTACTCACCTTGGATCAAGAAAAAAAAGGGCACTGAACTAAGATAAAGGTTTTTTTTTTTTTTTTTCTCTCTTACAAAATTTTAAAGCAAGTTGAGTAGACACATTATGTTGTTCAACTAGTTGGACTCATGCACTTAATATAACTTAATTTTAGTTCATTTTCATTAAATATACTCACAAATTAGTGTTAATCCACTCAAAAATTAATGAGAGGTGATGTGAGGACGAACTTGAGACCATTTCCAATCAAACAAAGAAATCTACCTTAAATTTTTTATTCTTGGTCAAAAAAGAATAAGAAAAATGTTGTATCATAAATCAATTGTTATGATAATATCATAAGTCAACTATGTGTTGTTATATGTTTTAACTTTTTAACACAACAATGCAAGATTATTTCATACTTTCATAACGACATCTCGTTTTTTTTGCCAATAATATTGAGGCAGCCATCACTTATTGGTACACTCGATACAATTACCAATAATTGTCATAAATCTGAAATGTGAGTTTGAGTTTCAGATGGGGGTTGCTGTGTCTCGTCCGAGAGGAAAGAAACTTTTAGGGATTAAACGAAAATGACATCACCAAATTTAATTAATTATTCTACTAACCTTTGCTTGTTCTGCTTCAATTATGCTATTTCCATCTCAATAAAACCAAATAAATGCAATAAAAATCAAATTAAATTACATACCCCTCTGCTGCGATCAGAAAATCAACTATTAGATATTGCATTTTTTTTTGGTCAATATATTAGATATTGCATTAGAAATTTAATAAAACTCTGCGATCATAAAATTGTAGTCGGAACATCCAATTGTTGCAAAAATCTATTAGATTTTTATAAAAAGACCGTTAATTTTTTTGGATCATTTAATGGTACGTCCATATAAAAAAAATAAAAAAAAATAAAAAATAAAAAATAAAAAAATAATTCTAGAGCTTCGAATTAAGAAAAAATAATATGAAAAAAAAAACAGAGAAGCAGAGGCCACTCCACTCCACACATAATTATAACACACGAACTAACCGACCAACTGTTGTTGTCTCTCTGTGAAAGAAGAAGACAGACAAAGGTCCTTTCTTCCTCACTAAATATTCACCCAATCCAAAAACCCACTACAAATTCAACCCCCACAACTCTAAATTCCCATTCCCAATTCTCCTTGTGTGACAAGATCCAGCCACTCCGTCTTTTGATCCGGATTGCGATCTCTGTTCAGAGGGGCTGCAACTTTCTCGGGAAACAAACGGGTTTTCGGGATTGGATTGGGCGCTTCAGATTTGGAACCGGTGGGGAGTAATGAGGCGGAGAGCCGCGGACTTCCGGAGGCCGCTCCGGCGGCGGTTTCCAAATGCGTTATGGTGGGCGCTGTGCGGGGTTGCGGTTTTGCTCTTCATTTTTACTTTGAGCAGAGTTAATCAGATGGAGTCCAGACCTGTCATTCCCATGGTATGTGTATATTACTTCTCTGCCCTTTTTTGTTGTTGTTTTTTTTTTTTTTTTTTTTTGTTTAGTTGGGTGTCTGAACTCTGTTTGGTTGCCTAGAAAGTGTAGGGAACTGTGGGAAAATGGAGGGGATTGGAGTATGGGATGTTGGGGGTTCTGTTTAACTTGGGAGCTGAGGTAAAAAAAATGCTGAATTGGGTTCTGAGTTTTTCAGTTTTGGGAGCTAAAACAACAAAAAGATGTAAGCTTTAGGATTTGCTAGCTACTACAGCAAAGATTTGATTTTGTATGTTTGGGTTCGGCTCGATTAGAGAAAATGAAGTGTTATTTAGTTGGGATTTAGCTCGATCTAGATGGCATCTGATATGACCTTATTATTTCCAATGATTTCGTCGAAAGGGCTGAAGAATCTGAAAACGAATAGTTAATGTATTTTGAAAGGGAGTAGTAATGTTTGTTGAATCATTGGAAATGATATGGATGTGCTTGGTTGTGTCCTTTTCAGTGTTTTCAAAGTTTTCAGGTTATTCTGCTCATGTTGTGGATTCTTGTAAAATGTCTAGAGTTGATAGATCCATAGAACAATCTAGAGATTTTATTGTCATCACAAAGTCAAGGTAGATGTCATTTTTAAGTACGCGGAGGAGTGAATGTTATAGGTCCAGTCTCCAGAACGGGAACTTTAAGACAACACATTTACTGTGGTGTGGCCAGAGTTAACTCATATAGATAACTTTATACGATTAATAATCTACTTTCGACTGATGGTGATATTCAATAAATGAAATTTAAACGTAACATGTTAAAAATGCTTGCTGAATTCGAACATTCTGTATTGGAAGTGAATACTGACAAAAGTCATATGCTCTTGATGCTGGGAAGCTGCTCTTATATGGTGGCACCAATATCATCCTTCCAGATATTGGAAAACAAATTAACTCTTTGTTTTCATCTTTTCTGTTCTGGAGGAAGTGATAAATATGCATTTACCCCCCTTATTTTGCAAACTTAACAAAATATGTGCTTGATTTCCTTCCGCAGAAATTCAGGAGTGATAGAATTATGGAAGGCCTTAATATTACCGACGAAATGTTGAGCCCCAACTCAGTTGCAAGGCAGCTCAATGACCAAATTGCTCTCGCAAAAGCATTTGTTGTGATTGCCAAAGAAAGTAACAACCTTCAGTTTGCTTGGGAATTAAGTGCCCAGATTCGCAGTTCGCAGATCCTGCTGTCAAATGCTGCAACCAGGCGAGTTCCTCTGACTGTTAGAGAATCGGAAACTGCAATCAGTGATATGGCACTTATACTGTACCAAGCACAGCAGCTCCATTATGATAGTGCTACCATGATCATGAGACTGAAAGCCAAAATCCAAACTCTGGAAGAACAAATGAGTTTGGTGAGTGACAAAAGTTCAAAGTATGGACAAATAGCTGCTGAAGAAGTCCCAAAAAGTCTCTACTGCCTTGGTATTCAGCTGACTAGTGAATGGTTCAGAAAGCCGAATATACAGAGGAAAATCAAGGACAGAAAGCAAATAGAAATGAAACTAAAGGATAACAATCTCTATCATTTCTGCGTCTTCTCTGACAACATCCTAGCAACTTCAGTTGTGGTCAATTCAACTTCTATAAATTCCAAAAATCCAGATAAGATTGTCTTCCATCTTGTAACTGATGAAATCAACTATGCTGCAATGAAGGCCTGGTTTTCCATAAACAGCTTCAGAGGAGTAGCCGTTGAGGTTCAAAAGTTTGAGGATTTTACATGGTTGAATGCTTCTTATGTTCCTGTACTTAAGCAGCTCCAAGACTCTGATACTCAGAGTTATTATTTCTCTGGAAATAGTGATAATGGGCGGACACCAATCAAGTTTCGGAACCCCAAGTATCTTTCCATGCTTAATCATCTGAGGTTTTATATTCCGGAAGTTTTTCCTGCCCTGAAGAAGGTGGTATTTCTGGATGATGATGTTGTGGTTAAGAAGGATCTATCTGATCTGTTCTCCATTAGTTTGAACGGTAATGTCAATGGTGCGGTGGAGACATGCATGGAGACATTTCACAGATACCATAAATATCTGAACTACTCTCACCCTCTCATAAGAGCGCATTTTGATCCTGATGCTTGTGGATGGGCGTTTGGGATGAATGTTTTTGATTTGGTTCAATGGAGGAAAAGGAATGTCACCGGCATCTACCACTACTGGCAGGAAAGAAATGTAGACCGGACATTGTGGAAACTCGGCACACTACCACCCGGATTGTTGACATTCTACGGATTGACAGAGCCTTTGGATGCCTCGTGGCATATTCTGGGTTTGGGCTACACAACCGTTGACCCTCACTTAATAGAGAAAGGTGCTGTGCTGCACTACAACGGCAACTCAAAACCGTGGTTGAAGATCGGAATGGAAAAGTACAAGCCCCTCTGGGAGAAATATGTTGATTATAGTCATTCGTTATTGCAACGGTGCAATTTCCATTGAGTTTTCAGGCATGGAAGTTTCGACTCTACCACGACATGGATGAGTGCTTGCAGGATTCTTGCAAGATGAAAGCATGGATGGATAGATGGATGGGGTAGTGGTTGTAAGATGGGTGGGTATTTATTTGATCCTCCTAGGTGTGTTGTAGTATAGATGATGATTTTACTTCATGTAAGCCCTTCAGAATTGTTAATGCTAACCACTATTCTTCAACATTTATTTTCTTTTGCAGTATTTGTTGGTGTAGGTTGAACTGCATAACCTTTGTTGTATCCTTATAATTTGTTTGGTCAATTGGTTGGCCAGGTTCTAGAGAAAATTCAAGATTTAACTACAACGGTACAACCATTAACGAACATTACTGGAGACGTGAGAGTAGCCGAGTTGGCTACAACTCCCTCCTTTGCCCTCAAGTTCAAATTCTCGTACACGTAATTCAGATGCTCAAGTTCAGATTTCATGCTTGTGGATTAGATTAGATTATCGCTCGATGTAATACAAACTGGTGGGAAAATGTAAAGTCTATGTTTGAACCCATAATACTTTTGTCTGCCTATCATGGTACTCGGTATGGTAGGGAGAAATCAGAATTAGTAGAGGAAGAAAAAACTATTCCATAACTTCAATTTATGGCCCATCAGGATTAACAATGTACGGAAGTGAAAATGGTGTCAAAGGCATAAGACTATAAATAAAATAAAATAGTCGACTAGGACAACAAGGTCGTTGTAGTATAGTGGTAAGTATTCCCGCCTGTCACGCGGGTGACCCGGGTTCGATCCCCGGCAACGGCGTTTATTTTTGCAATTTTTTATATCAAGCAACAAAGGACATAACAACTTTAACCCAAAAATTTTAAACTAATAACAAATTATCAGATACCAATTTATTTGCGGAAGCTAACAAAAACAAATATTGACAAATGGCAGATTCCAATGAAACCCTTCGTTATCTCTTAACTTTGCGGGCTCAATTAAATTAACACAATATTATCCCTTCGTTAACTCATAAATTCACTCCTTTCACCACCCAAAACAAAAACAACTAAATTTCCAAAGATAAATTAGTTTCATCTAACCTCTTTTTCATGTAACACTAAATAAAGTGCAAGAGGTAATTACTAGTTTGATAAATTGTGTGTAATTTCAGTACATAAATATGTTACATGCAGTGGCGGATCCAGAAAATAATATTAGGGGGGTCAGTAAGAATAGTGCTCACAGCCCGCAAATTTTTTGTTAACAGAAATAACATGCATATCGTCATTTCATCGAGTATTGGTAGGTCTGAAGTCATTTGGAAAGACATATTGCACACCTGTTAATGCCTCATTTGCGTGGGCAACTAACATGTTCCAATGATGCTCCCATATGAATGCTTAAGAAAGAAACACACTTATCTTGAACACACTAACTACGTTTGATATCATTGCATCCCATTAATATGTTTGTCCAAGAATGATGATGCTTTGTTATTCTTTGAGATCACATTTCATTTACTTTGCATTTTTGGATAGTTTTTTACTTGTTTCTTTTTTTTTCTGCCTACAATTGTAATCACAATCAACAAATAAGCCAGAGGTAAATAATATTATGAATAGACTGTAAAGGGGCAACACCTCTCTAATGCATTTTATCAAGCAGTTGAAAGACATAAATGAAAGGTAACTCCAACTTTTAAAGGGGCAGCATCCAAGTCATCCATGAACATTCACTGAAGTTTGAAGGGTCAGCATTCAAGTTATCTGTGGACATTCACTGAAGTTCGGAGGATCAGCTGACCCACCCTGCCCCTCAATGCATCCGCCCCTGGTTATATGTATCGTTATAATTAAATGATGCAAGTGTAAGAAATATTCTAAATTTATCTATATTTTATAATGACTTTATGTATTTTAAGTTTATCTCAAGATTCGTAATAACTAGTATTTTACCATTCTTCGTTTAACCTACCTCACTCCTACTACAAGTTGATAAATTTTATTTAAAATATCTCATTCAAAGTGGTGCTAACATTTTCACTTGGGTTCGAAGCTTCCCACCCTTTTCCTTCTTCTCTCCTCAAAACCCAACTCAACTATTGACAAAAGAATATATATACTGTAATGACATACAAGAAAAATATATAACCATCGAATGATGATAGTATTAAAGAGTAAAAAGTTTAATGCAATATTTTTTTGTTTGTTTGACCATAACCAAGTCATCCCCCACGAGGGCTTTTCAGTAATTCCACCCCAATATCTCACAGAGCCCCCTCATATGCCGGCACATGACCTCTTTTGCCGCCATTTCGAATGTGGTGGTTTGTTTTTGTCTCATCTGTTTCCCAAACATACGCAGAGAAAATCAAATTCTCAAATCCTCCATTTCTCTCACACACACAAGTCGTCAAAACGCTTCTCTCTCTCTCTCTCTCTCTCTCTCTCTTAAAAATTACAGACAATGAAGAATGATCAAGTGGTAACAGACCAATTCCACAAACCCAGAAGACCCAAATACCGGGAAGTAAGCTCTCGGTTTCTATCGTCGCCAACCACCGCAGAAACCACCACGCTCCCATCACCGAACCACCCCATCTCGCCGGTCCGCCGCAAACCCAAAATCGACTATTCGGGCCCCAACAGCGGACTATGGCCCTCCTCAATGTCGTCGCACAAGAAACTCGACACTCTCGCCGACCACCTCGGAAACGACGGGCGAGAAGATCGAATCGAACGTAAAGGTTCAATCTTTGACAGACAGAGGAGCTACAGAGAGTTTGGTTTGTTGGATAATCCGAAAGAAAACGCCAAAGAAAATCACAGACCCATTTTTGGTGGGTCAATGAGATACACTGGAAAATTCAATTTTCCCGGAAAATCTAACTCGTCGTCTTCGAGCAAGTTTTCGAGCAATTCAAATGTGGCTGCTCCTCGGAGATTTTCAGTGGACGAAAATGCTCTGCATCAGAAGTCGTCTCGCCGAATTTCGGATGCTCTTGATTCGGGATCGGAGTGCAGTGACGGCTATTCAGGGATGACCATGGGGTCTCCAAATGTCGGTCAGAGTGCTCGAAAATCGGGTGTGGCGGTTTCTTCTAAGTACATGAATGAGATTACTTTAAGGCATCGGAGACGGACATCGGATTCTAACATCGCAAATCCGATATCGGGAGACAAGTCTCCGAAGCTGAACAAATTCACCATTAAAAATGTGATCAGGAGGGCTCATTCGCTGACAGCGACCACACAGTGGGCGCTTTCACCGGGAAGAACAGGGTCACCGACGATGTCCGTGGAGAATAAGGGAGTTCAATTGTCGTCTTCGAGCATGAAGCCTCCTACGAGTCCCTCAAAAACCAAAGGGGTGGAGAAGTTGCTCAACTTGGGGTTGGACTTGTTCAAGACTAAAAAATCTTCTTCTTCTCCGTCTAGTGTGCTGGTGAGGTATGGTTCAGTTTCTTCGGGTTCAAGTATGACAGAGATGGGTCATCAGCTTCGGTTGCTTCATAATCGAATCTTGCAGTGGCGGTTTGCGAATGCTAGAGCTGATGTTGTGAATCAGAACATAGCAAATCAAGCACAGGTATGTCTCGGCTCAATTAGAAGTGGAAGCACTCGATATAGAGTTATATTTAGTTCGGTCAGGTTTCCGATGAAAGTCTTTTTACATTCTTAAACATTTTGTAGATCAATGTTTTATATGCTTGGGACGGTTTGATGAAGTTGCAACTTTCCGTGCTACAAAAGAAAGTGAAGCTACATAAAGAAAAGCTTGACATGAAGCTGAACTTTATACTTTATTCCCAAGTGAGTAGCAAACTACGATACATACAGATTTTCGTTAAAATATTTTATGGTGTATAGACGTTTGGATTGATTCAAACGAACTTGTGTTAATATGTGACTAATTTGTTTGTAATTTGCGTAGCTTAAGTCGTTGGCATCTTGGGGAGATATGGAAAGGCAACATACTGCAGCAGTGTGCATGATGAAAGAGTGCTTGCATTCTGTTGTTTTCACGGTGCCCCTCGTTGAAGATGCAGAGGTAGGCCAAGGGAAACTGACCCTAAGCTTTTGTCTTCGGCAAGAGAGATGTGTTTTAACAAAACTGAGTGCGCATGCAGGTGGACACTCAATCTGCTTCCACTGCTCTTCAACATGCTTCGGATCTCACAGCTTCCATTAAGTTGTTGCTTGCTGGTTTTTCGCCATTGGTATGCTTCAGTTGTTTTGTAATGTTGTATACCCGGGATTCATGTAATGTTGACTTACATTGAAGCCAATTCTTGAACAGGCTGAGCAAGCTGCTCCTTTACTATCGCAACTAGCGGAGGTGGTTGCACAAGAAAAATTGCTTTTAGAGGAGTGTATTGAGCTTTTCAGAAACATATCCACGCTAGAGGTAATAAACGGACGCTAACTCTTTTTCAATCAAGTTCCAAACTACGCCTACTAATGCTTAATGTCATGTGACCTGAACCGCGCAAAACTCGGAAAACTGACGTTGATTCTGATTTTATACGAACAGATTGAAGAGACGAGTTTGAAGTGCAGTATTATTCAGTTGGAACTTTGGAAACATGAACAAATTAATTAGCAGCAACTTAGACAAAATATATCATGTCATGATTCGCAACGAAGTTATGCATCACGGGCGCTAAGTGACATCGTATATCCTAGAAATTGTTGGCTTGGAAGATGATTGATGCATGAAACTTGCCTTTGTGGTGTATATGTGAGTATAAGCTTCTGTAAATGAGCAAGACAATTTTGGTCATTATCTTATTGAACATATTCTTTCGTGTAATCTCATTTTACTTTACGTAGATAAGGCCTTCCTCTTATGTTGCTTATAGTAGAAATATCGCTCGTAAAAAGGAAGAAAAACATAGATTGTTGATAACATCTGCTTTTTATGCTAGTTTTCACTGTACGGCACTGCTCACACTGCTAATCCTAGATGAATTGAATTATGTATCCCGTACGGTGTATTATATTTTTGTATTTCACTTGTCAAGCCACAAATTCCCATGACTGTATGGCCGTTGCACTCAAGAACTTCATTTGGGCCGGCAGCTGCCGCGACAATTTAGTGCTCATCGTGTTTCTTTTATTTGAGTAGTCCAATGGTCAACACGTACTTATGTTTCAATTTACGTATTCTCATTGAATAACAATGTAAGCTGTTACAATATTTTATACAAGAAACATCCTTATCAGTGTAGGAGTCCTAAGATAACTATGATACATTTGAATTTCAAATAAACAGCAGAAGGATAAACAATAAAATAACAACTAATTATCCTTATCAACACCCCTTTTCTTCTCCGAGATGTCCGTCCTCATAAAAAGTGAAGGTTGCTATGACCTATGAGCCTCTCACCATTCCAAACCTGAAACTGAGCTGCGAAGATGAACGATTTGTTTCTGAGTGATTCGTCTTCGTCCAAGAGATACAAGGACGTCGAGCGCCATGTCTACATCGGTGACATGCAGGATGGTGGCGATGTATGGAAAGAGACTGTCGATCTTGATGGATTCTTTAAGGAGATAGAATGTCCAACACGATATGCGAGTTGTGTGTTGGGAAAAAAAACTTAGAGTACACAACTCTAACACAAGTGTTGGAGAAACAAAACAAGTAAACAAATTACTTGTATTACACTCACAAAATATTACAACACTCAAACTCTCAAGAACACACTTGAAAAACTATGACACTCACTCACTTTCTAGAGACAAACTCTAGATCACTCACACTCTTCACAAGACTACTCTTACTTCTCACTCTCACTTGGTTGGTTGGTTGATTGGTTGCTTGATTGATACAAATGGTGTGGATGCCTTCTCCTTTTATAGGCATGGGTGGAACCTTGGAGAAGCATGTAATCATCATGCTAGAGATATCTAGATAATTCTACTAACTACTAATCTTGCATGTTGGTGGAAACCTCACCATTCTTCTAGACTCTTCCACCAACTTGAACTTTGCTAGAATTCTCTAGCATGTGTATGGATCTTTCTTTGTCCATGGGCTGGATCCATCTTGGGCCAAGGCAAGATTACACTTCAACACAAACACCAATTGGGCTGGTGTTGATCTTCAACACTCCCCCCTCAACACCAGCTCATTCTTTCCTCCATGCTGAGTTGACGACAAAATTTTTCAAACTTGCTAGTACTCAAACCTTTAGTGAACAAGTCCGCAACTTGTTCATCTGTATTGATTTGTCTCATCTCAATCTCTTCTTGCAAGACTTTCTCTTTAATGAAATGATAGTGTACCTCCACATGTTTAGTTCTTGCATAAAAGACTGGATTTTCCGCCAAGCGAATTGCCGATTGGTTATCACAGTACAATGGTACTGGATAGTCTACTAGTTGATGTAGATCACCCATCAACTGTACCAGCCATGCATTCTCTTGAGCTGCCATTGCTGCTGCTCTATACTCTGCTTCTGTGGTTGACAAAGACACCGTTGGTTGTCCCTTGCAGCACCACGAAACTACTCCAGAATCAATTCTGAAGACATACCCAGTGGGTCAATCTTCTGGTGTCATGATCTCCTGCAAAGTCTGCATCACAATAACCAACTAACTTACAGTCTTCACCTTTCTTGTACAAAAAACCATAGTCAATTGTACTCTTCACATATCTCAGTATTCATCGAACTGCTTCCAAGTCAGGCTTCTTTGGATTTTGCATGTACCGACTCATCACACCAACTGCATAAGAAATGTCAGGTCGAGTCAAGGTTAAGTAGATCAGACTACCTACCAATTGTCGATACATCGTCGCATCTTCCAAATCTTTTCCTTCACGTGCACACATTTTGGCGTTTGGCACCATCAGGGTCAAAATCAGCTTGCATTCGAGCATTCCGAACTTCTTCAACAAATCTTTGGCATACTTTTGTTGACAGAGAAATATTCCTTCTTGTGTGCGATCAACCTCTAGACCAAGGAAGTGCTTGAGTTGACCAAGTTCCTTCATCTAGAAACGGACTGATAAATTCTCCTTCGTCTGAAGAATTTCTGCCTCATCATCACCGGTTATGATTAAGTCATCCACATACACTAGCACGATAGCTAACTTTCCTTCATTGGCTTTGACAAACAGGCTGGAATCTGCAGGTGTTACTGAATAACCATTTTGTGTGAGAAACTCTGCAATCTTACCGTACCACGCTTTTGGTGCTTGTTTCAAATCGTAGAATGCTTTCCTTAATTTGCGCACGTACTCAGGATGAGCTTCGCTTTTAAAGCCCATTAGCTGCATCATGTAGATCTTCTGATCTAACTCTCCATGCAAGAAAGCATTATTCACATCCATCTGGTATAGATTCCAATCTTTGTTGGCTGCAAGTGCAAGTAGGACTCGTACTGTTGTAAGTTTTACCACTAGACTAAACGTTTCATCATAGTCTAATCCGTACTGTTAAAAGAAACCACGAGCTACCAATCGTGCCTTGTACCTCTCAATTGACCCATCTGGACGACGTTTTATCTTGTAAACCCACTTGCAGGATATGGGTTTCACATCTTTTGGCTTTGGCACAAGATCCCAAGTCTGATTTTGCTGAAGTGCATCGATCTCTTCTTTCATAGCTGTCATTCACTCAGAACTCTGCGATGCTTCTTCGAACGTCTAAGGCTCTGTTGCTTCTTCAATTATGGCTACATTGGCGTATTTAGGATTTGGCCTTCGTGTTCTTGTTGACCTTCGAAGTTGAGATTGTGGAGTTGATTCTTTCGTTTCACTAGGCCCACCTTCTTTGTTTGGTTGTTGATACATGCCAGTTTGCCAAGGATTCTGAGCCACTCTTTGTTCAACATCATCGCCATTTGGATCTCCTGATTCATTTGAACTTGGTTGGAATTGGGCAGCTTCGTCTCCCAATTTCCCCTGCAACGTATCTTCAATCTCTTTCGAATCGAGCAACAACTTATTTTCTGAGCACCAACAAGATGATGTTTCTGCGTCCCATTCTTCCTCCATATCTAGAGACGCAACGACGTCTCAGACATCTTTACTTTCTTCTCTGAGTAGGCGACATTACTTTCTGCAAGCCTTTTGAACCTGCACTCCTTCACCATGTGGCCCTTCTTTCCACAATTGTAACACTTACCCTCAAACCTTTTATTGTTCTAGGACTGACCACAGTTGCCGTGATACTTCGGAGCTCCCCTTGGTCGAGAACTCATTCCTCCTTGATAACATTTTTCCTTGTCATCATTTCTTTTATATCCACCACCAGCACGCTGCTTAAAGTTGCATTTACTTTTGGTGTAGAATGTTTCCTCCTCACCTCTTAACGAGACCCCTCCCATTTGTTTTGCCAAAGCTTCTTGATTGGCAAGCAAATTCTCAAACTCAACAAGTGATGGTTGCGTCGACCATCCTTGTACAGCGGCAACGAAACCTAGATATTCAGGTCTCAATCCATGGATAATCATTCTTTTTATCCTAGATTCTACAATTGCAGCACTAGGATCTAATTCAGAAATTTCACGGCGAATAGACTTTACCTTGTGGAAATATTCGGCAATTGTCATGTCTCGTTGGGCCATCGATAACAGCTTATTCTCGAGAAGTTGGAGTATTGTATCATTCCTCTTTGAAAATAGTGTGGCGAAGGTGTCCCACGCTTCTTTTGGTGTATTAGCCTTCCGTATATGCTCCAACATGTCATCTTCAATTGTGGTTTTTAAGGCAAACATGGCCTTACCTGCCTTGATCTTCCACTTCCTCAAAATGCCGCTAGTGTCTTCTTCCGGCTACGTAACTTCATTACCACCGACGACATCCCAAAGATTTTGGCCTTGTAGGTAAGACTTCATACACGTCGCCCATGTGTTGTAATTTTTGTTGTTCAACTTCTTAATTCCTCCAACAACTTGAAGATCTCCCATCATGTCGGCAGAACTTTGATAAGCCAAACAAGATTAACCAACAATCTTGTGAAGTACTAAACTTCTCACGATTCTTAAAAACTTCACTAGAGACGGTCCTTGATCATACTGCTCTGATACCAATTGTTGGGAAAAAAACTTAGAGTACATAACTCTAACACAAGTGTTGGAGAGACAAAACAAGTAAACAAATTACTTATATTACACTCACAAAATATTACAACACTCAAATTCTCAAGAACACACTTGAAAAACTATGACACTCACTCACTTTCTAGAGACAAACTCTAGATCACTCACACTCTTCACAAGACTACTCTTATTTCTCACTCTCACTTGGTTGGTTGGTTGATTGGTTGCTTGATTGATACAAATGGTGTGGATGCCTTCTCCTTTTATAGACATAAATGAAACCTTGGAGAAGCATGTAATCATCAAGCTAGAGATATTTAGATAATTCTACTAACTACTAATCTTGCATGTTGGTGGAAACCTCACCATTCTTCTATACTCTTCCACCAACTTGAACTTTGCTAGAATTATCTAGCATGTGTATGGATATTTCTTTGTCTATGGGCTGGATCCATCTTGGGCCAAGGCAAGATTACACTTCAACACAAACACCAATTGGGCTGGTGTTGATCTTCAACATTGTGGTGCAGCATTACAACCGGTTAGAGAGAGCGAACGAGGAGAGCAAGCTCGTCCATGATGCCAAATTCATGAAACAGCTTCGCGTGAGGATGGTTTTTGATGTTGAGTAGGTCCTTAAGCTGGTTAAACTTAAGGGGAAGTTGGAAAAGCTCGAACATTCCAATGCCGATCAGCCATAGGTTACAGGGTGCAGCGCAAGGTCATCTTATGGTCGAGAACTTCAGTGCTTAATGGCTTGGCCATGAAGCTAAAGGACATGATGGCTGATTTTCAAGGCTTAAGGACCAAAATCGCATGCGAATACAAAAAGATGGTTCATAGGAGGTCCTTCACAATCACATGTGAGAAGGCCTACAATTAAACGATTGAGAATTTGATATCGAGTGGGGAGGGAGAGACATTGCTCCTGAAGGAGATAGAGGAGCAGGGTCAAGAAATCCAAGATAGGCTCGATGCTGCTGAATGAGATGGAAAGAAGAACCTTCATTGAGTTTCACCAAGTGTTCTTTGACATGGCTACACTTGTAGATGCACAAGGGCAGTAGCTGAACGACATCGAGAGCCACATTGCACGAGTGAATTCGTTCGATCGGTGAGGAGCCCTGCAGCTAGATGCGGCTAAAGACTATCAGAAGAGTAGTAGGAAGTGGACTTGCATTGCCATAGTTATATGCACTTGTGTTATTGCTATTCTTCTTTTGCCTATTTTTCTTCACTCAGTCTAGGCACTAGGGCTAGAGTACTAAGAGCATCTCCGATGTATATGACAAAAGATATATGTCTTAATTTGATGGCCGACGTTCTAATGTTAGATTTTTTCTTCCTCTAACCCATATATTTTTTTTTGTTGTAAATGATATTTGTAGGACCATTTTTAAAATGAAATCGATTAAAAATAAATTTTCAAGATTTATAATTAGTGCAATTGGACCCATACAACGTAATAATTAAAAAAATTATTTCATATGTCAAATTTGACAGCAAAAGATTCATATATCAATTCACGTAGGATTGTCATATCGGTTGGAGCTTCTTCATGCTTTCAAATTTAATTGTGTGACATTGTACTTAAGATTTGATATTTCTTTTAAAGATGGTATGTTCAACTTCAAACATCAATAAACACTCGTATGTGCTCACACACAAAGTGTGTAAATTTTTTTACTTTAGTTGTTAAAATTGAAGGAGAGAGGAAGAGAGTGATAATTTTAGAGATGATAATTTTACATGTAGGTGAGGTTAAAAAAAATTGTAAAATTTTGTTTTGTGAAATTACTTTATTGTCCTTAACTTTTTTTGTTGTGATAAAAGACAAAGATGTATTTTCACCATCTTTTGGTTGACAAAGAGAATTTCATTAATGTAGTTTTAGAACTGTCTTTAACTTTTTTGTTGTAATAAAAGACAAAGATGTCTTTTCAATCTCTTTTTATTGACAAAAAAGATTTCATTAATGTAGTTTTAGATTAGATGGGCCTAATGGATCAGTCCTGGGCTTAATATTCTCGTTAACGCCGAAACGACAGTGTTTCAGCCCGTTTAACAGTTCGTCCTGGGCTTAATATGACCCGTAGCTCACTTGCAAAAGTATATCCTCGTATTTCTCTTTCTTTTCGCTCTCCCTCTTCGTCTTCCTCTCTCATCTGAAACCTGAAAGCCATGGCCACTCTAGCGGCGGCGGCTGCTCGTCAACTTGCAACTTCAAGTCGCATCTCCACCGCGAGGACCTCGTCTCTGACTTCCAATCTAATCCACCGCCGTGGCCTCGCCGGCGCTGCTGGTAAACCCCAAATTTTCAGTCTTGTGTTTTGTGCATTGTAAATTTCCGATCTGATTTTAATTTCAATAAAAAAAAATGTAAAATTTGCAGATCATCATGGGTCCCCAAGGGTTAATGTCTGGCAAGACCCGTTGAGCCCATCTAAATGGAAGGAAGAGCATGTCAGTCTCTCTCTCTCTCTCTCTCTCTCTCTCTCTCTCCCCATTTTTTGTGGTATTCGATCTCATGATTATATATAAATATATATTGTCGTGGTATTCAATTTCATGAAATTAGTTTCTTGTTGAAATTTAATGCGTTGTGATGTTTTGGTGCTTTTTCTAGGTTTTCATTTTTAGCCAATTTTTTGGAATTGAAAATCATGAAGAAAAAGCAAGAATCTTTATGGCTTAATGAACAACCTGTAATCAAAAGAATGGATTTTGGTTATTTTGGCCCTTATCCCCTCAATATTAATGAACCACATTTCATTTCATGTTTTATAATTAGATCAAAAGTGCACATTTTTACAGCTTCGATGTTACCGATTTCTCTTGTGATGAAACGAGTCATGATTTTTGTGGAATATAGACATTCTAACAAGAGGATTTTAGCTATGGATTAGTGCTTTTACACATTACTTCGTTGAAGTTCATTTGTGTTGTTCTTGAACCACTAGTATAATAGAAATTAGTCGGCACATAAAGTTTTGAACTTGTCTTGACTGGATTATGTACTTTTTCAGTTCGTAATTGTATCTCTATCTGGCTGGGGTCTACTCATCTATAGCAGTTACAAGTTTTTCTCTGGAGGCAAGAAGGAAGAGGTACTTTGGATTTCTTTCACCCATTAGTTTTCCAGTACAATTGATTTCACCCATTATGTAGTGATTTGTTGTGGTTGGGTACCGCCCTAGGCGTTAGACATGCAAAGCAACTTTTTTTTGTTAGTTGAACGAGCGCTGTTTTCAATTGTTTACAGTGGCTCCTGGTCATTTTTTTGGGTGCAATCGATCAGATATGCATTTGTATAGATTTTGTTAACAGTGATGCCAAAAACATAGTTTGAGCACTCACGTTGCATCTCCCACTTCATGCTCTTACAATAAATGGTTATCCTACGTTCGCCTCTTCATCGTATTTTTCTTCCTTGTGCGTTTTTGGCTGTAGGATAAAGATGGCTTGGTATTAAGTTTTTAGTGGTTCACTTCTAAGAAAATTTGCAAAATAATCATCAGATGATATTGAACCATGGGCAACAGGCTTGTTTACAATCTTCAAGTTGTTCACATATGGTCACTTGATCAAATTATCATCCGGTGTTGCTTTGCTCCTAATGCCCCACATAGAGCTATCAATCAATCGGGTTAGGTGAATTTAGGTTGGGTTGGGTTAGTATAGAGTGCTCTATTCTATGGTCAAGCATCCATTACATTGTGCCTTTTTTCAATGTGTTCGACTATGTTGGCTGGGACTGTCATAGTAATTCTAGCATCAGGGAGGAGAAAGAAAAAATGGGAACTTTAACTAAAAGCTTCCGGTACTGTTTGCTTTAATGAAAAACCACATTTTTACATTAAAAAGTAAATCTTAGTACTATTCATTTTACCCTTTATTTGGTCCTTATTGTTAAAACTCAAAGTTTTCAAGCCCTTTTCATTAGTTTTCCTAAGAAAAAATTGGTTTGAACTAGGTCGACGTCACTAGAAGTGGCCTAGGTATTTTAACGTTCCATTGACGAGTAACTGATGTTACTCTTGTTTGTTTTGGGTTGTGATTTTAGCTCTTGCTGACTAATTCTTGTTTCTTTTCAGAAACTGGTGGAAGCATCACACTGAGGTTGGGAGCATTAGATATTCCCAGAACTTCTTTGAAATAATGAGTTTTCTTGGATATAACGTGTCGTCATATTTCATTTTCGTTGTCAGCAAATGATTTCTGATCAATCTGAGATTGATACATTGAAAACAAATCGAGGTTAATGGCTTTGTTGGGAGTTCATGTCCCCCTTCAATTGTGTTCTTTTTGTAGTCACTTTTATGATTCGATGCAGTAACGTTCCATGTTTCAATAATATACTGCCATCCTCCTCCCTAGTTCAATTTTTCTTCTGCTATCTTTCAAGGGCAGTTTATCTTATCATGCTCTTGAGGAGTAATCCAATCTTACCCTTAACTTATTCTTCATAGTTTGTATTTTACCGTTTCGTCGATTTTGCCTGAGTTTCTTTCCCTTCCTCCGCATCCCCCACGGCAATGTCTCTCTTGTATTTTGGTAACTAACGCGATAATTAAAGTTTTTGAGATCGGGTTTTGCTTGTGGTGAAGCGATTCATTCGTTTTCTTGGCACTTCTTGACAAACCGTTATCCTTGGTTGTATTAGGGACAATTATTGCTAAATACAACAGCTCTTTAAGCTAAAACATGCTAAACGAACGCAGAGGCCTGACACTCTTTTTGCATAGAAGTCTTGCCAACTTGTTAAATCCGCTAAAACTCAGACTCGTCGATTTCCTCCCTGTACTCTTCTTTATCTTCTTCCAAACCGGAACCAGATTCGTCAAAGATATTATCATCGGTCACGTCTGTTTCTTGATCCTCCGCATCCGCAACTTCCAAATCTGCGTCCTGTGGATCGGCAGTGTTCATTTCTTCATCACTATCTTCCAGTTTCTTGGTATCCTTGCTGTTCAGGTTCTGTTGTTGGATGCTTCTGGCTTCGTGCTCTTCCGACTCTCCAACTTCAACTTTCTGTTTTCTATCATTATGTGTTACACTGTCGAATTTACCATTTGCTTCGCTTGTGTTGACGCGGGCAAGTTTGTTCTTCAGCTCTTCGGTGTTTTCAGAGTTTTGAAGCTCCAAACCTTTGACATCTGACGAATTAATGAGGTGATCCCCTGTTAGTTTTCTGTTTGAACCTGCTTCATCTTCTCTTCCCATTAACCCAACCTGATCATCTTTGAAGAATCTTCTGCTTCTCACACTTCCCACTCCGTCGTTCTCAAGATTTCCCCTGTTCTCCAGCCTCCTGTTTCTAGTCACTAATCTCCATTTCTTCCGTCTGTCGCCACCTTTAGGAGTCGCATAAAGTTTCTGCTTCTCGCCTGGTTCAGAGTTTTCAATGTTTCCAACATCCCCGTTTCTTGTGATCTTATTTTCTTCACCATCATTTACTTCATGATCAACATCTTTCCCGGTCGTGTTGGTAATTGTCTCAGCCTCGCTTGCAATATTAGTTTCTTTAGCACCAGTGACAAAACCACCATCTTTTCCTGTTGTGTTAGTAATCTTCTCAACTTCTTCTGTGCCACCATTCGTTTCCCTCCTATCAGTTTCTCTCTCTCCATTTCCAATTTGATCTTCTCGACCAATGGACTTATTCCCATTTCCATGCGCACCTGAAATTGTTTCCGCAATGTCCTTGTTTCCGGTGGATTCCTGCAATCGATCACCCTCTTCTTTTTTCTCAGCGACCTCTGTTTTCTCTTTTCCCGACACACTGTCATACATTATCAAATTTACAAGTGAATTTGATGGATCATCAGTGCTCACCGACATGACCCTAACCAGATCTTCAACCTGGTGTTTCAAATCCTCAATTTCAGCTTCCTTGCGCTTCAAGGTTTCTACCAATTCCATCGCTTGTGGATTTCCATTATCGGCATTCAGTCTCAGTCTCAGCACCTTGATTTCACTTTGCTTCTCCTCGAGCACAGCCTCCAGGGTTTGTAGTTCCTCTTTAAGCGAACCAATGGTGGATTTCAGCTCCGAGATTCTCCTGTCAAGCTCCATCTTCTGGGTTCTAATTGGGTATAGCTTTGCTTTAATCTCTTCGTTCTTCCTTCTCAATTCTTTGGTGTAGTCTCTCTCCTTCTGCAATATTAACCAAATAACAAAACATTACTAAATATATATAATCTAGTTAATGTTAGTTTATAAGTGTATATGCTGAAATATAATAAGAAGTCAGCTTTAAATATCAGCCCTTGGATCATAGTCCAAGTGTGCAGCTAAGATGTAATCTTAGATTAAGTAATATTTGCTCTTGCTACATGTGCTTAGTGTGTGCGTATGAATCAAATAGAGTGCAGAGTCTTTTCTTCTTCTTCAAGCTTAACTCTCTCTTTCTCTAAAACTCTCATCTTCCTCTTCTTCAGTACTCATAGATTGATTGAAACTTATATACAAGATTATAGTCTGTATGCTAACATGGCCTCAGAGCCAGGTTTGATCAATTGATACTGGGCGTTTGGATCTGTGAAGAGTGTTACCTAGAAATCGAGTCGATTGTGATCTGAGTCTAACATGGCAGGATCGGGTAGTAGTGAGGTGAGAACACCGATTTTCAAAGGTGATAATTATGAGTTCTGGAGTATTAAGATGAAAACGATTTTCAAATCTCACGGACTGTGGGATCTGGTTGAGAAAGGTTTCGAGAGTTCAGATTCGAAGGATGATGGTGAATCTGATGGAAAGAAGAAAGAAAAGGAGGAGTCGAGCAGTATTGAGAAGCTATCTCTAGCTGAGAGACTGATGAAAGATGCTAAAGCTTTGGGTCTGATTCAAGGTGCTGTTTCAGATGAAATATTTCCCAAAATCTCTTATGAAGAAACCTCAAAAGGCGCATGGGATACTCTGCAACAAGAGTACCATGGTGATAAACAGGTTAGAAATGTTAAATTGCAAGGTCTTCGTAGGGAATTTGAATATACAAGAATGGAGATGATGAATCACTTTCTGTTTATCTTACAAAGTTATTTGATCTGATAAATCAAATGCGGAGTTATGGAGAGGAGTTATCTCGAGATAGGATTGTTCAAAAGTTATTGATTAGTTTGCCATCAGCTTATGATTCTATATGCTCTGTTATTGAACATTCGAAGGATTTGGATGTGATTGAGGTACAAGAAGTAGTGGCTTCCTTGAAGAGTTTTGAGCTACGTCTAGATAGACATTCTGAGCACAAAACTGAGAAAGCATTTGCTAGTCTCAATGTGAATCCCAAACCAGCTAAATTCACTGGAAATCAAAGTGCAAGGTACCATAAGAATTGGAAAGAAAAAGGGAAGAGGTGGGATAACAAACCCACTGATGGTGCTAGAAATCCTTGTAAACATTGTGATAAGCTACATTTTGGTGAGTGCCGATTCAAGGGTAAACCAAAGTGTTATAACTGTGATAAGTTTGGTCATCTTGCAAGGGATTGTAATAGCAAGAAACCAGTGCAACAGCTCAATTATGCAAATAAGGTAGAATCTACACCCACCATGTTTTATGCTAGTAATCAAATTAATACTAGTGTAAAGGACTGTGATGATGTATGGTATGTAGATAGTGGGTGTAGCAATCATATGACTGGAATGGAGGATTTACTTGTGGATATTGATAAGAATGTAACTGCAAAAGTTGAAATGGGTACTGGACAGCTTGTTGATGTAACTGGTAAAGGGAGTCTTGTAGTTGAAACTAAACTAGGCAAGAGATATATCAAGGAGGTTATGCTTGTGCCTGGACTGAAAGAAAATTTGCTCAGTGTGGGTCAAATGATGGAGCACGGTTATTATTTGGTGTTTGGAGGTCACAAGGTGGAAATCTATGATGATAGCTCATATTCCAACATGGTTGCTAAAGTTCCAATGAAGGGAAATCGAAGTTTTCCAATGAAATTACAGACTGGAATACATATTGCTTTCAAGGAAAATGTATGTGCTTCTACTACTATGTGGCATAAAAGATTGGGACACCTAAACATGAGCAGTTTGAAATTGATGCAGGAACAAGAAATGGTAGTAGGATTACCAGAAATCAAAGTAATTAAAGGAGTATGTGAAGGTTGTGTTCTCGGCAAACAATGTAGAGAAGCATTTCCAAGGGAAGCTAATACTAGAGCATCAATTCCTCTAGAGCTTGTGCATAGTGACATTTGTGGTCCGATGCAGACAACTACAAAAGCTGGCAATAGATATTTTCTTACTTTCATAGATGACTGCACCCGGATGTGTTGGGTTTATTTTTTAAGGCATAAATCTGAAGTTCTCAGTGTGTTTAAAAAGTTCAAAGCCACTGTGGAGTTGCAGAGTGGTTATAATCTAAAGCAGCTTAGGAGTGATCGAGGAGGTGAATACACTTCAATGGAGTTTAACAAGTTTGTTGAAGATGTAGGCATGGAAAGACAACTTACCACTCCATACACACCACAGCAAAACGGTGTGGCAGAGCGAAAGAACAGAACCATTCTGGAAATGGCTAAGTGTCTCATGTTGGAGAAGGACATCCCACTTGAATTTTGGGCTGAGGCAGTTAATACCTCAGTGTATATTCTGAATAGATGTCCAACCAAAGCTTTACATAAGAAGACACCTTTTGAAGCTTACAGTGGGAGAAAACCAGGAATTAAGCATCTAAAGGTGTTTGGTTCTTTGTGTTATGCTCATGTGCCAAGTCAACAGAGACAAAAATTCGATTTGGCAAGCAAGAGGTGTATTTTCTTGGGATATGGTAGTTGTGAGAAGGGATATAGACTTTATAACATTGAATCTGGAAAGGTGACTATTTCCAGAGATGTTGTGTTTAATGAAGAAGCATGTTGGGATTGGAATGCACAGAAGGAAAGAAGGGAGAGTATCCAGATCATTGAAATGTCTGAAGGAGAACAAAACTGTGAAGGAGGTGCTTGTGATTCTGAAACACTCAGTGAAGAGAATGTTGGGCCAAGCTTAGTTACTGAGCTCTCTGATCAAGAAAGAATGACAGGTCCACAGGATTTTGATCACACTCCTCTCAAGTACAAAAACATTGCAGAAATATATGAGAAGTGTAATCTGTGCATTATAGAACCCGAATGTTTTGAAGAAGCTGCCAAGGATGAATCATGGCAGAAGGCTATGGAAGATGAAATTTCTATGATTGAGAAGAATCATACTTGGGATCTTGTTGATAGACCATTTGATAAACCAATCATTGGAGTCAAATGGGTTTATAAAACAAAACTAAATCTGGATGGTTCAGTGCAGAAAAACAAAGCACGGTTGGTTGCAAAAGGTTACTCTCAGAAGCCTGGAATCGATTTTAATGAAACTTTTGCACCAGTGGCAAGACTTGATACTGTGAGAACTTTGGTGGCCCTTGCTGCACAGAAATGATGGAAATTATTTCAGTTAGATGTAAAGTCTGCATTTCTAAATGGAGTGTTGAATGAAGAGGTGTATGTGGATCAACCATCTGGTTTTGTTATACAGGGCAAGGAAGACAAAGTGTACAGGCTCAGGAAAGCTTTATATGGTTTGAAACAAGCTCCAAGAGCTTGGTATGAAGAAATAAATTCCTATTTTGCAAAGGCTGGATTCCACAGAAGTCCGAGTGAAGCTACTCTTTATATCAAGACATCTCACAGTGGCATTCTCATTGTGTCACTATATGTAGATGATATTATCTACACTGGAAGTTCAAAGGAGATGATAGCAGAGTTCAAAGGTGAGATGATGAGACAATATGAGATGACTGATCTAGGATTACTTCATCATTTCCTTGGTATTGGGGTACTGCAGACAGATAATTACATATTCTTGCATCAAAAGAAATATGCAAAGACTTTGCTTGAGAAATTTGGACTTAGGGATTGCAAGCTGGTTGCAACACCATTAGCTATGAATGAAAGACTTACAAAAGTAGATGGAAGTGATCTGGCAGATGAGACTTTATATAGACAAATGGTGGGAAGTTTGCTATATTTGACAGCAACAAGGCCAGATATTATGTTTGCAGCAAGCTTATTGGCTAGGTTTATGCACAATCCTACCAAGAAGCATATGAGGACAGCTAAGAGAGTTCTGAGATACATACAAGGCACTGTGAACTATGGAGTTGTTTATGAGAAGGGAAAAGGAGCAGTGTTGGTTGGTTATTGTGATAGTGATTGGAGTGGAAGTGAAGATGATATGAGGAGTACATCTGGCTATGCATTCAATCTTGGTTCTGGTGTGTTTTCTTGGGCCTCAATCAAACAAAGCAGTGTTGCTCTTTCAACCGCAGAGGCAGAATACATCAGTGCAGCAGAAGCTACTGCACAGGCCATTTGGCTAAGATTTGTACTCTCTGATTTCGGGGAAGAACAAGCAGAACCAACTAAGTTGTTGTGTGATAATACTTCAGCAATTGCCATATCAAAGAATCCAGTTCATCATCACAAAACCAGGCACATTAATCGGAAATTTCATTTCATCCGAGATGCACTTCAAGATGGTGAAATTGATCTGGTATACTGCAAGACTGAAGAGCAGATTGCAGATATATTCACTAAAGCTTTGGCAAGGGATCGATTTGAATTACTGAGGACAGCTTTGGGAGTGATTTCAGCACATTACTTAGAAGGGAGTGTTAGTTTATAAGTGTATATGCTGAAATATAATAAGAAGTCAGCTTTAAATATCAGCCCTTGGATCATAGTCCAAGTGTGCAGCTAAGATGTAATCTTAGATTAAGTAATATTTGCTCTTGCTACATGTGCTTCGTGTGTGCGTATGAATCAAATAGAGTGCAGAGTCTTTTCTTCTTCTTCAAGCTTAACTCTCTCTTTCTCTAAAACTCTCATCTTCCTCTTCTTCAGTACTCATAGATTGATTGAAACTTATATACAAGATTATAGTCTGTATGCTAACAGTTAAGTCACACACTTGGTTTGTGCTGTGTTTCATGATTCAACAACTTGTTTGTGTAAATGCATTCGTGTGCTCATTGGGTAGAGATTCATGGACTCAATCTTCTACGTAATTTTTTTCTTTCTTTCTGAAACAAGCGATATTATGGGAGGGGGAGATTCAAACTCGGAACCTTAACGGAAAAGAACTGAGCAACAAGCCTCTTGCAATCATCCACATAATTAGATTAGTCTGCACTTTGAAATTCCACACTTATAAATGATTTTTGGATGACTTGTAATTCAAACAAGTAACCATTCTTGAAATCCCCATTACATCTGCTTCAAATTTTAAGGCTCCTATTAGTTAGTTTTAAGGGTTTTAATCGTGGGTAGAAGCAATAGGTCATTAAATAAAAGAATAAACAATCATAAATTTAATCATCGCACTTTGTTTTCATCCTTCAACGGCAACCAAGAAATTTAGAAAAATGAATCCCTAATAAAATAATGGACAATTAGCTGGAGTCATCACTTTTTAACATTTGATTGTAGAAATGATATTTAATAACAATGACATATTAGTCGTATATTGACATAGTAATGATATATCGATGACATAACGACCATACAACGATGACATAATGATACCTGATCATTTTTACAACTAATGTCAAAAAGTGATCATTTATGCTAAATGTCCTAAAATAATTGGTAACTGATTGAATAAGTAACGTCACAAGCACATACATGTGAGTTTGGTCAAATTAAAGGGTCGGTTTCTTTAGAATATATAGGACGTTTGAAAGTGATTTTAAAATAATTGAAAATGTTTTTAGACACACCAAATCGCTTATATTTGGCAAAAAGAAAAAAAGTAAAAATTCTTCTAAGTTTAAAAAAAATACTTGAAATATTTTCTGAAAGAAACACTGGTTATGTGCGTACTTTCTTTAGGAAGCACTTCAAGTAAAGTGGTTTTTAAAGAAGCATTTCCAAACACAACCTAGGGTCATCAATCTTTTTCCTGGGGTTAAAATGCTTAATTTTCAATGGCTTCTGGTTCTGCATATTGATATTGAAACAACAAAACAAATGCATGCAAATTGAAAGCTAAAAACAACTCTCAATTCATCACAAAAGCCGTTTTCGATTAACAGAAAGCGCTTTTAGCTATTTCAGAATAGAATTATACAGAAGTGAGTTGCACGTAGTCCCTTTGGAGACACTCGGCTTCGGTGGTTGATTTAAGGATGTAATTAAAACTGAAATAAAAAAATTTGAGTTGCATGTGAGAGAGAGAAAGAGAGACAGATAGGGAATTAGACCTGGAGGAGGTGGTGAAGGGAAAGAAGGTCGGAGTCTTTCTCATTGAGGAGGAGGTTGAAGATGCGCCGCTCCCTGAGCTTGTGGAGGAGCAACACTCCGAGCAGCGCTGCCCCGAATGCCAACACCAACATCAATCCATATGACTTCCCATTCCCTCTGCTGCCGCCGCTGCCGCTGCCACCACTTCCATTCCCCTTGCTGTGATTGTTATAAGATCCCATTCCCATCACCCTCAATGGAATATCTACCTCACTCTCCCTCTCTAATTAAGTAAGAGGCTGGTCAGAGTGTTTGCATGTTTTGGTTGCTTGCTTGTCATCTAAAATTGACCCTCCAACTAATCTAGTACAACTCTCTCTTTCTCTCTCATATAACTCACAGAGAGGAGAGAGGAGAGAGGAGAGAGGAGAGAGAGAACGGAGTTAACAAGGACGAAGTGTGAGTGAGGAATCATGGGAACCGTGCTCAGGGCACTGATATTCTGGAAACTCCACTCTTCTTTTTTTATGACTTTTTTATTTTATTTATTTATTTGAGATTTTCCATGTTTCCGTCTCTAAATTACAAAGCTGTCCTTTTGTCTTGCAAAAATATATGAGTCTTTTTAAATGATTAAAAGTATTTTTTTTAAAGAGAGATAATTGGTGATAAGGTTTGTTTATCTATTTTTTTTGGGAGGCTGAAATGCCTCACAAGTCTGTCTTCTACACTAGCGGCAGGTTTCGAACCGAGACCTTCAGTTTTTAATTTTAAGAATGCCTCGTAATCTGTCATTTACTACTAAACCACCAGCTTGTGGTTAACTAAAAGCGTTTTTAAATAAAGTATTTTTGGAATCAGTTTTTTGCATAAATATTTTAAATGCTTTTAAAACTTAAAAAATATTATAAAAAAAAAACTCTTTCGATTATTTAAACGCATTATCCAAACGAGTCACACTAGGCCAATATGTAGATGGAAATTGTTTTGATCCAAAATTATGGGGATTGCCATACTTTTTTCCCACCAAAAAATTGATTACTGAAAAATAATTTATGCAACAAAAAAAAATTACAAAATATTATGACAGATAAAAAACCACACCAATTATTTTTGTCAATAAAGAATCCCAAATTATTGAATGTAAATTGTAAGGTTTCAATTTTACTGGAAGTCCCTATCACCTTGGATTCCAAATTGGGCTAAGGCCCACCACCTTCCAAAACCCGATCCAAATTCACAACCCGCCACAACGCCACTACCGCCAAATCCATTCATTGGCGAGCCGTTCTTTGCACTGTCGACGGACGCTTCCGGGGCCAACACACAAAGGTAACTACTTCACCGTATAAAGTTTCTACCTTTATCTGTTTTCCCTCCGAAATCGCCTCCCATGTCGGATGACATCTTCGGCGAAGATTTTCTGAATTTGGAAGCGACCCACCAAAAGGAAGGTTTCGAGGAAGGCTACAGAGACGGCTTGGTCGCTGGAAAGGAGGAGGCGAAGCCGACGGGTGTCAAAACCGGGTTCGAGGTGGGCGAGGAGCTCGGGTTCTACAGGGGATGCGTGGATGTTTGGAACTCCGCGATCCGGGTCGACCCAACCCGGTTCACGCACCGGGTACAGAAGGCGGTGAGGCAGATGGAGGAGATGATTGAGAAGTACCCGATCATGGAACCGGAGGACGAGAGCGTCGGGGATGTGATGGAGGCTCTGAGGTTGAAGTTCCGGGCGGTTTGTGCTTCGTTGGGTGTGAAATTGGAGTATAAGGGGTACCCAAAAGGTGCTTCTGAGGCTACGGAGACGTCATTTTGAGAGGGTTGTCGTCGTTTTGGTGGAATTAGGGTTAAAGGTGGAAACTTTGGTTATGGGGGAGTGTTAGTGTTCTTGATATGTATTGAAATTACTTTTGGTTCTGGTGTGTGACTACTGACTAGTTTTGTCTAAATTAGAATACAATTGTGCAGTTTTTTCGTCTTTTCGATTTGTTAGTCATTTTGTTTGTGGCATGTTATGAATTCTGTTGTGTTCTACTTGTTGTGCAAGAAATGTATGAAAATTTTATCAGCAGAGCATGGTTTATTTCGAATTTCGGTTTTGTTGAGATGCTTTTATCATCAGCCACTAGTAGCTACCTGAACTTGTGGCTAACGTTAGATGAGATTGTGATCAGATAAGAACAATGGCCACATTGTTTTTTGGTGGTGTCTTTTTCGTTATCGTAATCTGTAAGGATTTTCTGCAGTTGGTGATGAGCAGGAGGGAGAGAAAATGTTGAAGTCGATGCTTGGTTGCTGCAAGGTTTACATATCCGAAAGCAGAAACAGGGCAGCGCTGGAATCAATCGAACGGGCTGCTAAGCTTTTCTCGGAAGCACCGATTGTGAATAAGTTCGAAGATGAAACGTACAACAGAGTTGGTTACACACTTGTCTCTACGTTGGCTCCAAAGCCGTCTGTAGATCGTAGTCCTTTGAAGATGGCAGTGCTTGCCATGGTCAAGGCTGCTTTCGAAACAATTGATCTCGAGTCACATTGTGGAAGTCATCCGCGGCTCGGAGTTGTGGATCATATATGCTTTCATCCCCTTCTCGGTGCTTCTTTGGAGCAAGTGGCTGGTGTTGCCAACTCTTTGGCTGCAGAAGTTGGCTCTAGTCTTCAAGGTTTGCTTTTATTCTCTTCTTTTCTTAGGGTTAATGCCCCTAAGTTGCTATATACAAATTATGTGATAATTTAGAAACAGTCGAATTCGAACAATATGCGACAGTTTACCTAATATATGAATTGCTAATATCTTAAATGTGGCCTGCAGTTCCTACTTTTCTCTATGGAGCTGCCCATGAAGAGGGAAGAACGCTTGATTCAGTCAGAAGAGAGTTAGGTTATTTCAAGCCGAATTCTAGCGGAGAACAATGGGTTGGGGGACCGAAATCAGATTACTTGGCGCTGAAGCCGGACAAGGGTCCCCCTCAAGTGACTCAAGGAAGGGGTGTCATTGTGATTGGAGCAACCCGGTGGGTTGATAACTATAATGTCCCGGTCATCTCTACTGATATTGCTGCTGTTCGTAGAATTGCAAAACGAGTGAGTGGCAGGGGAGGCGGACTTGCTTCGGTCCAAGCCATGGCACTTGCGCACGGTGAATCCATCATCGAAGTCGCTTGCAATTTGTTGGAACCAGAGAAGGTGGGAGGAGATAGGGTTCAACTTGAAGTTGAGAGGCTTGCAAAGGAAGAGGGTATGAGAGTTGGGAAAGGCTACTTCACTGATTTTTCTCAGGAAAGATTAATTGAAAGTTACTTGAAGTCGGATTTCAGTACAAACAAAATGTGTTTCTAGATTGTAAAAGCACTTTTAATGTGCACTAGGACACATATTACTCCTAATAAAAGTGCTTCTAGCTTCTAGCTTCTTTTTTTCTTTTTTTTTGTCTAGAAGCACTCTAAAACAAGCTCTCAGTCACTGTCGATTACTTACATCCCGTGATGAGACTTATAACTTGTTTGGTTGAAGTTTCCCCATCCATCGTTGTCAACACAACCTCCAAACATTGGTTACTTCCTATTTATTTTTCAATTAACTTGAAACTTTGTCATTGTTCTTGGTGTGTAGATAGAATCAATGTATCTTATTTCTTAATCTTATATATATTTTTTATAATATAATTATGGAAGTTGTATTTGGTGCTTCATGATTTAGTACATCATCCGACAAAGCATGGCAATTATGCATATCCATATATTTGATTCGGTGCACAAATCCTTCATCTATTAGTACATGACAACATTCTGAATGGTAGTTGAAATTTTGTGAAAGAATTGTATCTTCCTTTTTAGAGGTCGCACTTGGTGCGATGGCAAGTGCCTTCGCCCATGAGCGGTAGGTCTCGGGTTCGAGACTTGGGAGCAGCCTCTCCATAAATGGGGGTAAGGCTAGCCGACATTCACCTCTCCCAGATTCTGCGTAAAGCGGGAACCTTGTGCACTGGGTACGACCTTTTTTTTTTTAATTGTATCTTCCTTTTTCTTTTCTTTTTTTTAAGAAAAGAAATCAACTGGTGATGGAGCCATGACAATTTACCATTTCAGAAGTTACTCCAATTACGGACTTCAAATTCAGGATCAGTTGTATGAACTGCAGACTTAGAATTCGCTCCAACTACTGGGATGTGGAAAAAGCTCAGCTTTTATAGAACGGTCCAGAGATGATAGGTCCTTTTTCTGAGAACCTGTGAGGACCTCCTTTTTCTCACAAGCAAAAAAAAATGGGAAGAATGGAGTCGAGGTTGAGCCATCACCACAAAGGAATATAAAATAGAATGGTGCTATTAGGAGAGCATTAGATATGAAACCCAATTAAGAGAAGAATGGTGCTCTCGATTAAATTACAGTTTCCATTCTACTTTTTTTTCGACAGAGGGGTGGGAGAAATTGGAAGAAATTGAAATTAATACAACCACAAAGGAAATACCTTTTTGTAGCTTCGAAGAGAATTTTAATTTTCCTAGGGCACTGTGAAATCGGGTCGCATTGATCTCCTTCAAAGTAAAAAATTTGAGTGTGAACCCTATTTTTATTTTTTTAGGTGTTTTGATTTTGTTTTAGTGTAACAAGATTATATAAACTCAATAGTTTTTTTACCGTTAGATTAATCTTATGACTAATATAAAAGAAGTCTTTACATCTTTATAAAAAAAACCTTGGGAGAGCACTTTTGGATAAGATAGAGAAACGCGTAATTTTATAAAATCAGTCAAACTTAAGAACATAAATTTTGCTTTGAAATTGTTAAAAGCGCTCGATCTTCGAGTATTCACTACAACACGAATCACACACAACAAATTGATATACTAAAAATCTCTGATAAAATATTCATATGTAATCTAATGTAGAGAGTACCTTACATGGTCCGTTTTAGAGATAAATGGTGTACTAATTCACATATTCTGAACCACTAGAGTCTTCCATGTAACTCCCGACCCGTTTGATCTAAAATCCAACAAATGCGTCAATAATTTGTAGGACAATGTTAATAGTTGCACGTGGGGGTTAGGTTTTCACGTTTACCTAACCCTAGGCTGTTTTAGCCCCACCTCCAAAACTGCTTCTGAGTACCTTTCAATTAAAGGAAATATCCATAAAAAGAAGATAAAAGGTACCTTATCAGAAGAGAGGATCGGAGATACTCCGATCACATCTGGTCATCGTATATTGTGCGGTTAGTTTTTATCAGGTATTATTTATATTTAATTTTAAATAAAAAAATTACAATAATTTCTAACCATACGATGTACGATGAACAAATGTAATTGAATGATCTTCTCATAATTCTCACAAAGAGAATCCGGTGAGAATCCTCTGGTCTTATCAGAACCCTAATTCTGGAGTTGTTTCCAGAAAAATGCAGATAGATAAACTACATCATTTTGCAGATGTAAACTTATTCCAAGTTAAATAGAAAAGCGTGCTATATCTCTATCTAACTTTCGAATCTCCCTTCCAGCAATTTAAAGATGACAAATTATAACAAAAAAATATATATGCTTTTACATTCTGTAATTTTAGCGTGCTATATTTAAGAATGCAGGCTAAATATAAGAATATCTTTAGAGATAGCTTGAAAAAAAAACTTTTGTGCTAAGCTGCTTATACATTCACCATGCGGTTTTGTTAATTTATTAGATATTGAGAATGGACTTGTCAAATTGTGGGGACATTCGGGGATACGGATGCCGCGTCAATGCTGACTCGTCAACTTGGCTTTTATATAAAAGCACTTATCAATCTATCAGATCTCAAGAAGCAGAAAATAATTTTCAGCTGCAAAGACTAAACATTGGAGAGAGCAGAAAATGGATTTCAGCCAAGGATGCAAGGTAACAACTCTTTCTTCTTCTTCTTCTTGAGTGTAGACGCTTCGGCTTTCCCGGCCTTGCATGCATCGCCTCTGTCTGTATCTCTCGTTAAGTCACGTGGTCACGTCACTTAATCACTGTGATCATTTAACGTGTTCTTTGACAAGAGATATGTAAGTTTTTCCGGTTGTGTGCAATATTATCTTTAATTTCTCACCGATTATATGTGCGATTTGTTAATCTGTAGGAACAAGAACCATACATCTAAAATCATTTATGTTGGCTTTATTTGTAATGTTCTACAAACAAATTAGATGATTGAGATTGAAAATAGAAGACCTAAACAATTGTGAAAATCAAATTTAACGACTTAAAACACTCATAACTATGAATAATGAGTAACATTGATGTCACCCTCAAAACCATGAGCTGTTAATCAAGGCTTTCTGTGGGCTAATACCTGCGGGGAAGGAGAAACCATGATCAACCAGAAGAAACTGTATTAAATTATTAATAATTAATAAACATAATAGCCATACACTTGTCAGTATCCTAGTGGAAGTTCATGACATGATGTGATTCACGTGAAGACGATATTCTTACTTAATGTTTCTTGACTTTAAATAATCAAGTGATTAAGACCATTTTAATTTCTAATTTTCCACTATATTACTTGACATAAAGTCCACTGCATTATGCAGACGTGACTTAAATAGCATGTATGTTCCTTTGCACTTGAGTTTGAACTTCTTTTTGTTAAATTAGAGTAGTTTAAAACATTGTTTTACGTATGATTTCATTTTATTTCGTTAAAACTCGTGAATGAGATATTATTGACGCTAGGACAAGAAGAAGAAAACAATAGACCAGTCCATGCTACTCTGCTGCAAGCTTTACATATCCGAATCACGAAACCTCGCTGCCCTCGACACCATTGAGCGTGCCGCTAGGCTCGACCCGGAGTCAGTCATAGTTAACAAATTTGAAGACCGAGAATACAATAGGGTCCGGTACACTATTGTGTCATATGTCATGCATGATAGCACAGGAAGTGCCATATACAGCCCCTTGCAGCAAACTGTCATGGCCATGACAGAGGCAGCCTTTGGAGCCATCAACCTTGAGCAGCACTCGGGCGCTCACCCTCGGTTGGGGGTTGTCGATGACATTGTCTTCCACCCGTTGGCTCGGGCATCTCTGGATGAAGCTGCTTGGCTTGCTAAGGCAGTGGCCGTGGATATTGGTAATAGATTCCAAGGTTAGTCCTAAGGTTTTGAACACCATTTTTATGCTGAGTTTGAATCTTTCAGCCCGTAATTTAGGTTAATTTAGCGTAGATTATAGCACAAAAAAAAATTGAAAACATAAAAAGCTAATCTTTTAACTTGTACTGCAGTGCCAGTGTACTTGTATGCTGCGGCACACCCTACAGGCAAGGCCCTAGACACGATCAGGCGTGAGCTGGGCTACTACAGGCCAAATTTCATGCCAGATGCTCTCCAAGAAAAGCCCGACGAAGGCCCAACTTGCGTATCTCCGGCAAGAGGTATCACAATGATCGGGGCACGTCAGTGGGTCGGCTTGTACAACATTCCCATAATGTCCACGGATGTCGCGGCCACTAAACGGATTGCACGGATGGTGAGTGCCCGAGGGGGCGGACTCCCAACCGTGCAAACACTAGGATTATTGCACGGTGAGGACTCGACTGAGATAGCTTGCATGCTCTTAGATCCCAACCAAATCGGAGCGGACCGCGTCCAGATCTACGTCGAGATGCTTGCGGCACAAGAAGGGTTGGATGTGGAGAAGGGGTACTTCACTGATTACTCACCAGATATGATTACTGAAAAATACATGAAACTAATTTCATCTGCAGAACAATGATGGCAAGTGGATATTGTGAACTTGGATCTTCTATTTATATTTCTAAAAGAAATTCAATGTCTTTTTACATCGCGATTGTAAATCTATGGATAAATTAATCTACATTTCGGTTTTTTTCCAACTCTTAGCCCTGCTCTGTCATGTACATTGCTTTTTTCGAAAATCTTCGGACAATAGAGTATGAAGCAGCTCTTGGAACCTCTCCGAACCAGGACCTGGCTTAAACACTGAATCGTTACCACGCACGGAGCATGGGTCAGCCCCGCCTTCAGGGCTGCCTATGCACCACCCCCCAGGTGCAAACCGGTTTGTGCGACCTAGAAGCTCTTTATCAATTTTGTCCAACACTGGGTCATCCTTAGCAAACTTTCGAGCAAAGGGAGCGTTGCTGTTCACCATTTTGTCAAAGTCCTTCATTGACAAAGAGATGGGATGCTGCTTAGGAGGGCTGTCCCAAGCAATGTAGTGGAGATCGTGACTTATCGCAGTGTGGCGATATTCCTCATTGTCGCAAATAATAGTATGAAAATAACCTTCCGGAGAAGAAACAAAATTTGTGTAGTACATAAGCATTGTACGTGGGAGGTTATCCCATCCCCATATACAATACTCGAGAAATGATCGCGTTAGCATTACCCAAGCAGAACCTGCACACAAAGAAAATTGCAAAATAAGAGAAACTATTTATTTAAACAGAGATTGATTGCTGATTGCAACATGAAGACTGAAGTCATAAAGATTATTTCTAATCAGCAAAGCGAATCACATCTTGCAGAAGAAACGGAATTTGACATGGAAAATTTTCATCTTTGTTCTATTTCCCCCCTTTGCCGGGGCTGAAGGAAGCGGAAAGTTTTGGTGGAACATTCGACAGAAATATAGTCTTAGCTGATCCTTTTAGATTGGCTTTGTAGTTCAAATATGTATATTAGTTTGATTTGCATGTGATTTCTTTTCACAGCAAATTAGACTAGAATCACCTTCACTCCAGGTTACTGTCCAATCCAATCTATGATCTATCAGTGTGAATCTGGTGTAACTTTAGCCCCATGTAGGATGATTAAAACTCCCTTGGCCAGATTTAAACAAGCAGGGAAAATAAGCATTTCCATTCTAACACTAATAAGTTTGGAAATATGTTTGATATGTAATGTTATATAAATATTCAACAAAAAAAGATTCAATAAAAACTCATATAAATGAAAATGGGCTGACAATTATCCAGGGTGCTCTATACAGTGTGCATATATAAAAGGTGCTCTCTCTCTCTCTCTCTCTCTCTCTCTCTCTCTCTCTCTCTCTCTCTCTCTCTCTCTATATATATATATATATATATATATATATATGTATATATAATTCTAAATACCTGTGAACAACTTGAATGATGTAGGAAGTGATCGGCGCTGAGTAGTCGATGCAAGGTCAGATTTTTTTGATAAGTACAGGCCTGGATCAATTATGATAGGTTTTGCTCTTTGGTTCCTGCAAAAGAAGGCATTATAGCATAACCATGATTACGTAATGGTTAACTGCAAAAATGAAATACCCTCTTGCTAGGCTATACTTACAGTTTCCATCCAGTGAGCTGCATATGTTCAATAAAGTTGATGTTTCTGGAAATATTGGAGAAAGCATGAAGCAAATCTGCACCATTAGGAAACCGATCAAGTAACATAGAGTAGACTGTATCACAGGCACAAAGCTAAATAACAAATGTTCTGGGTGCAGCTTAATTAAACAGCACCATGAGATTGCAGTGGTAAACCAACAGGACGGAGCAGTTTTCACTCCTAGGACCAGAAAAACTCCCATAAATGAAAGGTAGCATAGATAGGCATCAGAACTGAATATCCCAAACTAATATCTTCGAAAAAATATGGTACACTGTACACATTTGATAACTGCCTTAGAAGACTCTAGAACATAGGATCTTAAAGGACTATTTCATAGACGAACAGTCAATGAGGACAGACTTCATCAGGTATTCGAGAAAAATGTCAATTCATGGGGTACCGATAGAGCATTGTGTATTAGCAGGCAAAACTTAGTTATATACATAGGGTTCATTAGCAAGCAATAATTATTATCAACAACTGCGACACGGTAAGAGATACAGAATATATTGAATCAGCAGCAAGCCACTCACTCTGCTACCACACTAAGAGGGTTGAAAATTTTGTCTTTTGAAATTCCCAACCCATCAATCTCAACAATAAACTCACTTTAACCCATTACCAAATACAGAATCCAGCTTTCCCTTCTGAGAAAGTCCGTCATAATTAAAAGTAATGCAGCTACACAAATCCACACTGCGACAATTATTATTGCTTCACAATTCAGGCAAAAAAACAAAGTTCTTAAAATGAAGAATGTGGCCAGCACCGTATTACCAGGCCATATAGAAGAAAAGAAACTCAAACACAAGCAATGGAATTGCTACCCAAACCATTACCCAATGCACAAAATATGTACCAAATACCTCTAACTATCGAGGCAGGAAACATTATGCAATCATATTACAACATCGATCATGAATCATGATCAACAAAAGTAACAACGAGCAAAGAGAAAAGTCTGATACTAACCATCTTGTGTCATGAGAGGATAATCTGATGCACTGAGGTTTATAAACCAGTCCCACTCTGAGCTCTCCTTTAATAGAATGGAAATGGCTTGCAGAGTACAAGCAATCATCGTAGGGCCCTTATAAGTCACCAAATTGGATTGAGACATAACACGCACATTCTCTACTTCACGAAAAGTAAGATCAGCCTTCACTAAACTTGCCAATTCCAACCTTTCACGAGGCGGAGCCTCAAGATCCAAATGCAGGATATATTGATTTCTTGGATGATACACCGCACTTAAAGTCCTCATCATCCTATGACTATCACCCTTTGTACCCGATATAAGATACGCTAAACTAGGTGCCCCACTTTTGGAACCCCCATTGGTGTCCAATGATCTTTTCAAATCAGATTCAACAAAATACCCACTTGAGTCATCTGGTTTTGAGAAGGGAATAATGTCGAATGACAACTTCTCTCCAGCGTGTGGAGCGGTAAAGATCCCGGAAATGGCAGAGAAAAAGAGGGTGATGAATATGATAAAGCTAGCAATGAATGGAATAGCCCAAATCCTATCACCAATCACCCTTGCTGAGTGATGATTTACATACTTCCTCATACTCGTTTACGGGTTCCTATCCAACAAAATTTCGGCTAAGAACCCTAAAACTCTATCAGCTCACAAACCCAGAAAGGTTTATCAAATTCAAAGCAAAACCGACATATTCTGAAGATTCTAGAGCTAAAGAGGAGCAAAGAGGTTCGGTTACGGAACCCTAAAACGCCACTTTAATGAGCAAATGAATAACATCTAAGCTGGGGGTTAACAATTTTCCGCAATAAAAACATGGGTTCCGATCAAAATTGCATAAATTACAGAACTTTTGGCATTGAGGAGCTATGACGGCCAAAAGGGCATGTGAAAAAATGTATACTTCATATATTCAGAGAGAAAATAGATGCTTACAGTGATACGTTGGCACCGAGGAGTAACGTCAAAACGAATTTAAATCCATGGGAGTTAGTTCAGAGTTCCATGAATGGAAAACGTCTCTTTCGCTTAACTAACACAGATCTAACTTACCCAAATTGAAGACAAAACCAAAGTTCTAAGCATAGAAGCTTCAAGCAATGAAGTTTGGCCGAGAGAGAAAGTGAGAGATAGAGAGAGAAGGAAATGCTTACTCAGGTAGAGAGGTCCTAGAAAAGATTCAGAAACAAGAGAAAGCTTGGGACTGAGAAATCAAAGGCTTTAAGTGATGAATTTTCGCAGCTTTCTGATAAAATTAGGGTAGAGAGAGAGTGAGAGAGGGGAAATAATGGGTGAATAAGTATGAATACTTTGCTTTAACTGTGGGCAAAAGCAGAGTTTAATTAAGCAAAATTGATAATTGTTTATAGTAAATTAGTACATAGATTATAGGAAAATGAATGTACAAGAAACAAGTGATGACACCATAGATGTACCCCCACCCCCATTACCTTAATCAATATTGAAAAACACTATACATTATTGTAATTATTGTTCACATAGTTTTTTTATTTTTGAATTATGACATTAAACCTTTACATACAGGGGTAAATGAGTTCAAATCTTCTGCACCTATTTTGTGTATGGTATTTTTATAATTTTTATTATTTATTGATCCATGTTAAGTTTATGAACACCAAAATTAAAAAAGATTAAATTTATGTACATGTATAAATGAATAATAAGTGTCACAAAAAAAATCACATTCAAAATAAGAGCAGAAAGTTTAAATAATAATTATAATAATAAAGTGCAAATGATTTGAGCTCCCGTGTGAATAAGCCATGACCCCATACTTAAATGAAATTAAAAGTTAGGTGAGATTTTGAGGAAAAGGATCATTCTTTTTCTGGAGATTCTAGGAATTTCGTGATCGCGATCGTTTATTGTATATCGTGAGATCAATTTTTGTTAGATACTATTTATATATTTAATTTTAAATTTTAAAATAATTTCTGAACGCACAATGTATGATGAATGATCCCGATCACAGAATTCCCAAAAAAAAAATTCCGGTGAGGATCATTTTCCAGATTACTATAGATCACCGCCGGATCCTTTTCCAGATTTTGACTATAGATCACCTTAACTATATGAAATGATTATGTCGTAAACAAAATCTATATATTGTAAGGTGTGACTCACATATATGATACATCTTGTGGTGAGGATCCTTCATATCCACAACCAAAAATAAAAAATTGAAGTCTCTATTTTTGTTCTGGTTATACATTAATTTTTACATTCTGCTTCGTAATTAAAGAGTGCTTCTAATAAAATCATTATTCAAAAATATCAAATTTCAAACGTCTTTCAATTAGAAATAAAAATACCAATTGGTATACGGAAATTGTGAGTATTAATTTAATTAAAATCCCTATTCCCTTGAACTTGTAACTAAGTAGGTCATGAACATAATTTGTGGTCTTAGTTTGTTCAATTTGGGTGAAGTCAAGTCACACAAAGCACTCTCGTAAACTCTCAAAACTTTTGTTGCTCCACCCTGCACAGGGGCGAAAATCCATCACTGTCTTGGTCGTACCATAATAAAAAAGTGTGTCATTAATTGTTTAAGAGGAAATGAGACAAAGGATACAGTAAAGGAAAGATTTGATAAGGTATTTCAACCTCCATGAAAGTATATATGTTTGGAATGACGGAGAAAATGAAACAAAGGAAAGATTTGATAAAGTATTTCAACTCCCATGAAAGTATATATGTTTGGATCGACGGAGAAAATTAAACTCGGCATTTAGACTACAAAAGCTCATTATTTCACTAATACTTACATTCCCAAAGTCATCTGCCATTTCCTTTGTATGAAAGGAATTCACTGTACAGAAGTTAAACATTGATCAAGTTTTTCAAAACACTAATAGTCGACAATCAGTTTTGTTCAGTCATAAATTTTTGGGAGGACAAGTTGCATGATTCAAAAGCAGCTCTGATTCCTCGTTAGTTCGCTTGTAACGATTCGTCTTTCAGCAACTTACGGCTAAGTACATTTAGCAATGCTCTCGAATATTGACGAGAAGCCATTTTCCAGTCCATGCCAGTTTTCATCATTGCTTTAAACTCTTCAAAACCTATTCGCCCATCCTATTAAAACACACATCAAAATCGTTAACATGTGTAAGTCTGCAAGTATACTACTATGGTACCAACTTAACTCTTCATTTTCTGGACATCGTTCGTACTGTGTTCACAGACTGCTACGACCTTAATCCTAAACTCTAAAACTTGTGTTAGTAATATCAAACAGCAGAAAACTTAAGTTGGTACCAATAGTATAAATCAGAAAGCATATTAAGTTGGTAGATTTGTAAGAATCCAAATGGATATACTTGAAAATTAATTACCTTGTCCAAGTCAACATCGAATATGATGTCTTGGATAACCTGCTCGTTATCTGGACCAAGTTTGTCATCCAGCAATGCTTCTCTCAACTCATCGAACTCAATATATCCGCTGTTATTCTTGTCGAAATAGCCAAAAGCTTGATGGAGAAATTCATCGCTGTCTATCTTTTTTAAGTGAACAGACACCATAACGAATTCATCGCAGCTCAGTGTGCCATTTCCATCAGCATCCGCCTTTTAAATATGTACAGAGAGATTGTTAGATATGGTAGAACGTGAAAATGAAAAGAGATTTAAAAACAAAAAAACAAAAAGGTGTCGAGCAAAATAAACTCACAGCATCCAACAACATCTGCACATCAGGATCAGCGACATTGTGTCCGATCTTCACAAGACCATCTCGAAGTTCTTCAAAAGTCAAGTTTCCGTTGTTGTCAATGTCCATCATTTCGAATATCTGTCTGATTCCATCTATTTGATCCTCTGGCAAGTTATCCGCCACCACCTGAAGTTATGAATAATTCAACAGTTAACGAGGCTTGTGAAAGCATCAAAGAACCACCTTTAACAATTAGTGAAAGAAAAGAGATTCGGGAAATTGCGTACTCTAAGAACTTTCTTCTTGAACTTATTCATTAACGAGAACTGCTTGATCCTTAATGTGACATTTTCTCCCAGAGGAACATTAGGAACTTGATTCGCGTTTCTTATCCACGGATGATCTTCATATAAAATGATAGGGAATGGTTAGTACAATTTTTAAGAACTCCACTTGAGAACAACTACTGCACTTTCAAAGACATGCTAAGTGAAAGAAACACAGCCATTGTATAGTACCATATTTTTTGCTCATATACGTACCTAGGACTTCTTCAACTTTGAGCCTGTTGCAAGGATTTGGATCAAGCATGCTCCTCACTAGTTCTTTTGCTTCCTCCGAAACATTTTTCCATGTCTCCCTCTCGAAATCTATTGTACCCCGAACAATAGCCTGTGCAATTCCTTCCTCAGTTTCTGGACTAAGTATAAACCCAACATTAGAAAGCATTCTCGAAAACAATATATTCACTCATTTTTTTGCATATCATATGCACTGAAGTTAACCAGATTCTTGAGAAGAAAAAAAAAAGTTAAATTCAACCACAACCAAAATTTAAAACGAATTTACCTGCCCAAAATGGAGGCACTCCACAAAGTAGGATGTAAAGGATAACCCCTGAACTCCAAACATCAACTTCCGGCCCATAATTACGCCGTAGCACCTCCGGAGCCATGTAATATGGACTTCCAACAATTTCGTTGAATCTCTGACCTACCAAAATATTTTCAAGATTCGAAATCAACATTTGAAAAAGCAATAACAAAGAGAGGTCATGTTTTGTAAGATACCTGGTTCGAAAAATATGGAGAGGCCGAAATCAATTGCCTTCAATTCTGCATTTTCACTACCATCTGCAAAAAGGAAATTCTCTGGTTTCAGGTCCCTATGTATCACTCCATGCTTGTGGCATACCTGCAAAAAAAATAATAATGATCAATTAGATAAAACAGCCTGACAACTTCAAGAGAACGGAACTCAAAGATATTTTATATATATCTATACCTGGCAAATCTCAAGTATTGTCCTGGTAACAGTGGCGGCAGCTCGCTCCGTGTAATGCCCTTTTGCCACAATCCTATCAAAGAGCTCGCCGCCTTCGCAAAGCTCCATGACAAGATAAACTGCCTCCCTATCCTCATAAGCCTCCTTGAAGCAGACAATATTCGGATGCTTAGGCAAACGGCGCATGATCTCAGCCTCCCTCCTCACATCCTCGACATCAATCTCCGTCTTCAGCTTGCTCTTCGATATGGTCTTGCACGCAAAAGCCTCCCCCGTCTCCCTGTGGACGCATCTGTAGGTGATTCCAAACTCCCCTCGCCCTAATTCATTGCCAAACTGGTACTTGCCGAAGATGTCATTACCGGCAGTCTTGTCCAGCACCCATATAATAGTGCTGTGGTGGGGAACCGGTGCAACGAACGACCTGCGTGGCGACGAGTCGTGTACACTGCTTTGAGGTAAAGGTTTGATGATGTCTCTTCGTCTGTGGTGGAAACCTGCTTTCGCAGGTGTGCATACGCAGCTTCCCATGGGAATGAGGAAGGGGTAATTTGGTCAATTAAATCTGCAACATCGATCCCATGGGAAGAGAGAGAGGGAGAGAGAGGCAGAATGCTAGAAAGAGAGAGAGATTGAAGAGGGACACTAATTTTGGGAAATGTTTGCGTCTGGGAATAGTTTTGAAAAACAGTTGGTTTTGGTTTTAAGGCGTCCCGCCATTTTCTTAGGGTTGTTTTGTTACCGTTACACTTGACGGCACAGCTTTACTGTCGTTAGGTATACCCCCGTCGTCAATCTGTGTCATTTGGTAGCCCTGAGAACTAACGCCGTCAACCGAAGTCAACTGTGGTCGTTGCTTGGTATTTTGTTAATCAAAATTATTAATTTGCATAAATTAAGAAAATATAGCCTCATAACCATCAATCACTAGCTTTCTTTAGATGGCATATGAACACGTATAATAACAAACAGGTTGAGTTAAATATATAACATTATAGGGGTAGATCGTTCTACATTCAAATTTGCGAATTATCAAATCAACAGTTAAACGGTACCGTTTGATTCAATTCAAGCTTAAAATGAACAATATATTCTCTAATTTTAATGTGTACAAATAAGAAACTGATCGAACAGGAAATATTAACAATATTATATGCTTACTTGCAATATTTGTTATTTCTCTCACAGTTGCAATATTTGTTATTTTCTCTCACACTCCTTGGCTGCCTTTCCAAAACTCTCATGTTCCACCATATTCTCAGAATTATAGGTTTGGCCACACAGGTTGTGTGAGGGTGAGTATTAAACTTTTCAATACCGCGATGCTTCAACTTCGAATCTCCGCCTCCATCAATAAAATAAATAGTGCATACTAAACTTTTCGATGCCTTGTGAAGTTGTGGTTCTTGTGTTTAGGCCATCTGATTCAATCAATTAATAAACTTGCCGGCTTGAAGTTGACATACAATTGGTCCGTATGGCTTCATGTTAGTTCTCTGAAAATTTGACTTATTTGGCATGCTGGTCTCAATTTGTTTGAATGTTTCTGCTTAAGAGCTGCATTTTGGCTTAGTTACATAAATTACATTAGGTTTTTTTGTCAAATAAATTACATTAGGTGATTCATGTTTCATTTTCTTTTAGTTTTAGTTTGTTTCCGGTCGTTGGTGGTTCCGTCTAGTCTCAACCTTATGTAACCTGAATGCGACAGTGATCCAATAGAATGAAAAATAGCTACCAAGAGAATAGCAAATCACTAAACTCGCGAAAAATATTAATTCCGGTCGTTGGTGGTTGCCTCGAGTCTTCACCTTGTGCAATCTAATGAGTTTTCTGCCCAAAATTTAAATTTTATTTGAAAACAAGAATAAAAATTAGTTACAAAGTTGATTAATTCGATTTTTAAAATACTTTTCAATTACGAAATAAAATTCAGTCTCGTACTAAAAAAAATAAAATATTATACAAAAATATGTAGATGTTAATTAGTAATTACCTCGTCTGATGAGGCGAAGACGAAGACGAAGCCCAATCTCATCTCTGCATATCTGCATCTCCTCTTTAGCTTTGAGGTGATCCAATTCTGACCCTTATGTGCGCTGAATCCATTAGGGATTTAGGGTTTGCTTCATTGAGAAGAAGAGATTGCTAGTTGTTTGCCTGTGGAAGTGTAGGAATAGTTTGATTTTTGAAAAGCAAATCGTGGAGCCTATGGAGGCATTGAGATTAGTACAACAACAGTGGCTTGAAGTTGATGAGTTACAAAGTGAGCATAAGATGAGATGGAACGAACCGCGACGGTAAGCGGAGAGGGTGGAGAAGCATCCTACGTGTTGGGTGCAGCCTCCGTTTCGTACAATCAAAGTCAATTGTGTTGGTGCTTGGGTAAAAGAAACTGGGAAGGGAGGATATAGTTGGGTTGCCTGTGATTTTGCAGGAATCTTCAAAGGGGCAGGTGGCTTGGGAAACATCCTCTGTGAGTCCAATTTGATGGCAGATGCCGAAGCAATACGGGATGTTATGATGGCTTGCGTGGAGCGAAATCTTTTAATTTTGTTCAATTGGAAACGAACTTCAAAAGCCTTATGGAAATGCTTAATGGGATCACGTCTTTTAATGGTGTTATTGGAGGTATATATTCTTTTTCATATACAATACAATGTATTCAACAACAACTGAGGTCAGTATAGTATATTTTTGCTCATAAAGCGTGTAATAAGGCAGCACATCTAGTGGCTTCTTTTGTTTCTCGAATGAGTGGTCTCCATATTTGGGATTGTGTTGAACCATAATGGTTTTTTAATACTCTAACTTCCTATGTGAATGTGTCTATTCGGATTAAATATCATTTCAATCTTGACAAAAAAGAAAAATAGTTGCACATTCAATATAGACAGCATTAACAAAAAATATATGCGTTGACAATATGGTAGCAGAACAGCATCTCAACCAGTTGGTAAGATCAATGGCAATTCGAGGGGAATGGTAATAAAATTGTCCTTACTTTTACTCTGGAAAGTACTTGCTTTTATACAAGTCCATTAGTTTGGAAGAAGAAAGGTCAAGGACAATTATTATTCACAAACATATATTTTTTATTTTTTAATGTTTTCTTCATCTTATCACCACATATCTTTGTCGCCGTAAATTTTTGAATAATTTTAAACATTTAATTTGAAAATGTGTTGAACTTTGTAGGTATTTTTCTTGTTTTTTGGTAATTTTTGTGATTTTATTAATTTTTTTTAAAGTTGGTTTAATCATAACTGTTGAATTGAAATTTTTTTTAAATTAAAGCCTCACAAAGAGCCACGTGGGTGGAAAAGTGAGAAAGCTAGAGAACAACTTAAGGTTCGAACAAATCTGCGCTTCACGTAGTGCCGCTTGTCTGTTGGGCTTCAAGTAGGATGCAAGCCCTTGCAATGGTTGACTGCTAGGGGAATTTTCTTTTTGGGTGCGTGGTGTAGATGCTCTAATTGACCATCGGGGTCATGGCCTCCTTGGCTTCTATATATACAATTTATTTTATTTTTTGAGAGATTATATTAACAATATATATTATTGAATAAATCCAACATACTTAATATATCTTATATTTGCTTTTTCAATTAAAAATTATCTTAATACATCTCACATATTTTCTCATAATATCATCACACCCCCACATTCTCAACATACACATTACATTTTATACAAACACACTACATTTTTTATACACCCCACGTTCTTCAAATCTTATAATACTCATTTGTTTCTTGTATCTCCCCTTGTTCCAAGTTTTCCGAGTTAGTACCCTTCCCATTAAGAAAACTTTGGAAGTTCTTAGCAGTAAACCCTCCAGTTTATCAACCACAATCTGTTGCTCCTCACCTGTGAAGGTTAGTTGCGCCGAGAACTAGGAAACCATGTCCTTCATTGCACCTTCCAGAATTTCTAAATTCCACTTGGTTGTTCTAGCGATTATTTCTGCGAGTAGTCGTAGCACTCCAATAAAAATCCAGCAGACCAAACTGAAACATTCCTTATGGGATTTCGACGTGAACAAAAATCCACAGTTCAGACTACCCTCGATGCTTATGCGCCGCTGTGAAGAAACTCTCTCCAAGATAACCCTAGAGATACTGGTTATAGCAAATTGATGAATATTATTTGCTAAGAATCATACACCTCAAGATCAAAATTATTTAAAATTGTTGATTAGTAGCAGTAGTGACATTGTAAATAAATATTAGGCTTAAATAAATATTTCGTAGTATGGTTTCCTGGGAAATCACAAGCAGGTATTTGGAAGAAAGAAAGGCCTCGTATAAAAAAATGTGATCTTGATTCACAATTTGATGCCCGGCAACCTATGTTCGAGAAGACAATTATCACACTTCTATAAAGTTTAATAACCCAGAAAAAAAGAAAGGAATTGGGTAAGGAGGGATGGGCGTATAAGAAAGTGCAGTTAAGGTTTTCATACGTCGTTTTATTGGTTATAGTTTTATTCAACAATGGAAAAAGAGAGAAGTTATTTAGAATTTTTTTTTTTTTCAAACCTAATAAGGTCGACTTTGTCATTGCATATAAGTCATTTAATATTAAATTTATGGGGTGTATTCAACATTATGTGGAGTGCTAATTAAAAAGAAAAATTTTAACATTTTTTTCTTTTTTCTTTTTTCTTTTGTTAACTGTACAGAAATTGGTATTGGGTTAATGAGAAGAACAATTTGGAAATATATGAGCATATAATGTAGAGAAAATGTTCATTCTGATTCCCACAAAAATCCGAAATTCAAATACCATTAAATTGTAAAGTATTTAATTACTCTAATTTTTTTTTTTTGAAACGATAAATTTGTTAGATTAGAGAGCCAACAAGATTCAAATTCACATCGTAGTGCAAAGCCAACACTCATATTCATCATTATAGTAGAGGACTACTTGATAATTACTCCAAATTTTAGAGTTGATTTTAAAGTTTACATAAGACCAATTAAATTTTTGATCCTTGATAGTATCAAAAAAATTCATATCCAGCCCCAGTTTTTCATTTTCATTTCGCTTATCTAAACGTGACATAATCAACCAAAAAATAAAATAAAATAAAAAATCTAAACGTGCCATTGCCATAAATGCAATCTGTTTATACCATACTTAGGACCTCCGTATTTAGATCTCGTACAAATACGCAGGGGACTTAAATGTAATTATGTACTAAAGGAATGGGCAAATATGTAATAAGTGAGGAGCCCTTATTCTATACAAGGACTCCTCACCCTCACAATTATGGGAGGCCAATTCCTAGGCCCTCTCACCCTCAGAAGCCTCCTCACATCCCCTATCACATTACAGAGGTTCTCTCCCTCACCTCTCAGATAAATACAATATCAGTGTAGACGTAGCCCAAATCTTGGAGTGAACCACGATACATCTTGTGTTATTTACATTTCTTGCAGATTCACGGTCTGATTTACGTTGTTCCAAGACCTCCGGTTTTGTGCATCAACACAATCCTAGCCCGGATAGGTTTTGTTTGATTCCAGATTAGGATTGGTTATCAATTAGAGGCGGTAATTAGCATTTATATATTTTCGAGAGAGAAGCGTCGCTTCGATTTTGATTTCGATTTCTACTGAAACACGAAGCGAAGACGAAGACGAAGCCCAATCTCATCTCTACATCTCCGCACTCTCATTTTTAGCTTTAAGGTAATCCAATTCTCACCCAACATCCTCTCCTCATCGTTTGTTCGTTGGAGAGAGAAGCGCCGCTTCGATTTTGATTTCGATTTCTACTGAAACACGAAGCGAAGACGAAGACGAAGCCCAATCTCATCTCTACATCTCCGCACTCTCCTTTTTAGCTTTAAGGTAATCCAATTCTCACCCAACATCTTCTCCTCATCGTTTGTTCGTTGGTTCAGTGTGTTGAATTGATTAGGGGTTTAGGGTTTGTTTCATTGAAATTGCCGATTGGGATCGGATTAATTGATCGACAAATTAGAAAGCTCTAGATAAGAAGAGATTGCTCGTTTGTTTGTTGTGAATTGTTGTTGCCGCTGCTTACTGATCGATCTATGCTATGTTATGGATTCATCCATTTAATCCGTCTCCATTGAATTGAATCTCCATTTATATCAGATCACCCAAGCCATCAGTTCAGTTGGTTGCTTCTTCATATTTCATACATACATATGTCGACGTTGAAGATTGTAACTTGCCGATTTTTTTGTTCCTACATGGACCAAACAAATATTGACCCTCTAATTTAACAGCAACCAAAAGTTTAAGAAGAAACGATAAAATTGGGAAAAGGAAGCCATACCAATCAAAATCAAGTCCCACATCAAGCCCATTAGTCAAAAAAGTCTCCTCAATCTTGACCCCCGGAGTCAGAATTGGAACCTGACTACGAGGAGGAAGATTTCGGAAGAACGGAGGAGGAGTTGGTACGGGCGAATGAACTGACCTCGACGATGGGATCTTTATTGAAATCGGACGAAATGTGATTTTTAACAATGTGATCTTTATAGAAATCGGACAAAATAGGGTTTTCAGATACGGTAATCAGATCTTTATCGAAATCGAAACAAAGCCGTCAGCGTCAAGGGGTTCTTAGAGACGGCGATGGGATCTTTAGCGTAATCAGACGAAACCGTCAACGGTAAAGGAGTATCGGAGATTGGTAGGGGGCTTGGGTTTTCTCGCACCGTTATCGGCAAGGGAATGTCAGACACGGCATTACCAGAATCGACCTTCGCACTATGGGAGGGATTAGATTCATAGTCAATCGCTGATAGAGGATCCATGGCTAGGGTGGCAAGACTGATCGGGGAATCGGACTCTGGTGGCCGAGGCATGGCAGTCGGCGTCGGAGGGTTAGAAGGGTGTGATTTTGCTGCAGGGGTGGCAAGAAGGATATGGGAATCGGACCCTGGTGGCAAATGTGGAGGGTTTTTGTGCTGCACGCCATGTCTAACTTGCCCTTGCCGACGAAGGCGCCGAAAAACCCAAGCCCCCTACCAGTCTCCGATACTCCCTTGTTGTGGACGATTTCGTCCGATTACACTAAAAATCTTGTCGCCATCTCCAAGAACCTTCGCCGCTGACAGCTTCATTCTGATTTCAATAAAGATCAGATTGTCGTCTCCAAAAACCCCCTTTCGCTTGGTTTCGATAAAGATCCCACTGCTGAAAACCTCATTTCATCTGATTTCGATAAACATCCCATCACCGAGGTCAGTTCGTACACCTGTGCTGGCTCCTCCTTCGCTCTTCTGCAGCCCGCCTCCTTAGAGTCAGATTCCGATTCTGACTCTGGGGGTTAGGATTGGGGAGACTTTTTTTACTACTGGGCTTGATGTGGAACTTGATTTTGATTGGTATGGCTTCCTTTTCCCAATTTTATCGATTCTTCTTAAACTTTTGGTTGCTGTAAAATTGAAGGGTTAATATTTGTTTGGTCCATGTAGGAACAAAAAAACTAGCAAGTTACAGTCTTCACCGTTGACATATGTATGTATGAAATATGAAGAAGCAACCAACTAAACTGATGGCTTGGGTGATCTGATATAAATGGAGATTCAATTCAATGAAGACGGATTAAATGGATAAATCCATAACATAGCATAGATCGATCAGTAAGCAGCGACAGCAGCAATTCATAACAAACAAACGAGCAATCTCTTCTTAACTAGAGTTTTCTAATTTGTCGATAAATCAATCTGATCCCAATCGGCAATTTCAATGGAATAATTATTGGCCGTTAAAGATCCAACCTTGGTTGTTAAAGAACCAATCTTGTTGCTGGTTGAAGATGATGAGATGAATACTTACATCCCTGGAGTTGCCTTGCGATCCTGATCCCTCAAACCCCTAAACAGGTCGCCTATTCCACCCTGCCTCAGCTCGCCTCCCCAGCCGCTATCCTAGTGCACCCCGCCTCAGCCCGCCTCCCCAGCTGCTGCCCCAGTGCACCCCGTAGTACCAGTGCAGCCCACCACCACAAAAGATCTGACTGTCGACATGGATTATCCGCTAGCCCTAAACTCTAAAACCCTAAAACCTCCACCACTATCACAGTTGGAATCTCCAATCTCCCTCGCCGCCCCATCCGCCCCACCATGAAAGATTTAACTCTTGACATGGATTTGACCACATTGGAGTCTCGGGTCCCCCGTTGCTGCCGGAACAACTATCGACTGCTAAAGATCCAACCTTGGTTGTTAAAGAACCAATCTTGTTGCCGGTCAAAGATGAAGAGATGAGTACTTAAATCCACGGAGCTGGCCTTACGATCCCGATCCCTTTGACCCCAGAAATGTCGCCTCCTCCGCCCTGCCTCAGCCCGCCTCCCTAGCTGCTGCCCCAATGCACCCCGCAGTATCAATGCAGCTTGCCGTACCAGTGCAACCTGCCGCCCCGAAATATGGGATCAATAGAAATTAGTTACAAAAGTTTGTTTTTATTTGAAAACAAGAATAAAAATTAGTTACAAAAGTTGATTAATTCAATTTTTAAAAATAGTTTTCAATTACAAAATAAAATTCAGTTTCATACAAAAACAAATAAAATCTTTATTAATTAATGAAACCCTCTTTGTCAACCAAAAGAGTGTGAAAAAACAACTTAGTCTTCTATCACACAAAAAAATGATGGGCAATAATGTAATTTCACAAGTCCAAATTTTACTGTTTTTTATTGAAGTCTCATGTACATATGATCTTAAAATATCTCTAATATTAAAAATTAAAAATAAAAATAAATAAACCAAAAACAAAAACTTCACACTCCCCCCACGTTCTCTCTCTCTCCTTCTTATTTTCTTAAAAAAATATGTTCATACACACAAAGTGTGTAGGCAAATACTAGTATTATATAAAAGTTATATTGATAAGACACTAAAAAAAAAAGAAAAAAGAATTAAAAAAATGGGAATCGGTTACGTCTAATTCCTAGGCGTGGTAGGATTCCTGATGAAATTAAGATTCCTCATCAGACGCGGTAATTGCTAATTAACATCTACATATTTTAAAGAGAGAATCGCCGCTTAGAGTTATGCAGGAACAGAAGGGCAAAGACAAAGCCGAAGCCCGATCTCATCTCCGCATATCTGCATCTCCTCTTTAGCTTTGAGGTGATCCAATCTCAACCAACTTCCACTCCCCTTCGTTAGTTTGTTGGTTATGTGCGTTGAATCTATTAGGGATGTTGAAGAAAATTAGAGTACATAACTCTAACATAAGTGTCGGAGAGACAAAATAAGTAAACAAATTACTTATATTACAATCACGAAATATTACAACACAATCTTAAGGACACACTTTAGAAGCTATGACACTCTCTCACTTTTAGAGATAAACTCTAGACCACTCGCACTCCTCATAAGACTACTCTTGCTTCTCACTCTCACTTGGTTGCCTACTTACTTGATTACTTGGTTTCTTAATGCTTTGCTTAGCACCTCACCTATTTATACAAAAGCACAGCCAACTTAGTAAGTTGGTTGAATTAGGTTCTTTTCATCTTAGCCACAAGTTTTGATGATTCTAAATTTTTCTAATTGCAACAAACCTAACCGACTTAATAAGATAACTAGTAAATTAATTAGGTTTTACTGTTTGGTGGATTCCTTTCTTCTTCGTGCTTGACCAATTAAATTAATTTGTATAATAAAAGATTTGGGTTTACTGTTTGGTGGACTCCTTTCTTACATGCAAGAATCAAGAATCATCCAAAAAACCTAATTGATGACAAATAGATTTAGTAAAACAATAACGTATGGAGCTGCATTCTATACCCTAAAATATGGAAAAATTTATTTGAACTCATACAACTTATTTCTACATCCAACTTAAATTTAAATTGTAAATTGTCTATTTTACCCTATTGCATAATTACTGTTAAGTACAAAATGAAAATAATAATAAGACTCAAATTTATCAATAAACCCATTAAACCTTACCATCACTTCTTGTTTATTCTACGTTCGTTCTGGCTAAAAGCCTAATAGATCTTATAAAGAAAAACGAGCTTTTTTATTGATGGATGGTGATTTTGAAGTTTTGAATCCTCCAACTAAGGTATGACTCAATTTATGAATATTTTGTTCGTTCAATTTTAATTTTTTTAAAGTTTAGAAGATGATTATTTGGGTTTCAATTTTTTTCATCAATCCTGAATAGTTTGTTAAACTTTTTGCAATTGGAAAATTCTAAGGAAAAGCTTCTAACCAATGTTCTTCGATTATAAACTTCCTTGCTTGTTGGTAAATATAAGGGGATGAATTGTTTGATTTGTTACTTATGCACATCAGTAGAAAGAAAAAAGGCAAATGTCTGGGTTTGAAGAAAACAAAAAACAAAAAGTAGCCATGAAAATGCTATAGGAAGAGAGTTTTTTTTTTTTTTTTTTTTAAATTCAATTACAGATGTTATTTTATAAAGGGAATGGATGTAAAGATAACTTAACATTTTGAATTGGGTCTGAGATGGTAGTTTAGGTAATAAATTTGGGTTTAAAGAGAGATTAATTCTTTAATAAAAAACAATATGGGTGAAGAGAGTAAGTTGAGTGTAGAGAGAGGTTACATGGATTCAAATAAAATTTCCCAATATATTTTAGTTTACTCAAATATCTTAATGGTTGTTTCAAAAAAAAAAAAATTCAATGTTTGGAGAAAAAAAAAAGAAGAATGTATCCTAAAAATCTGTAGGCAATTGTAAAAATAATATATACACAAAAAGCATGGATTTTTACCATAAAATAACGGTCAAAAGTTCATGAACATTTCATTTCATAGAAATAGAAATGCTATGACTTAAAATCATTTTTTTAATTTCATTTTCTTTTTTATTTTTTATTTTTGATTAAGGAGTGTGATTAGCTTTTAACATTCTAAAAAAGAAAAATTCAGTTATGAAAAATGGGACAATGATGATGGGGCAGTTTATTCTAACGTGGGCATAATTTTTTATTTTTTAATATAGTATATAATTACTGTTTTGTCCTCATATTGTAAGTAGTGTGTGTTAAAAGTAAGGGTAAACGAAGAAAAATTGGGATATGATTGTCATTTTGAGAAAGAGGTTGACGATTAGGTTAACAATTATGTGATTCAATTTCTCTATTTTTAAACACGTTCAAAACATCTTAAAAGACGTGTAATGCCGGTTATAAAAAGGTATTTCACACGCGAATAATAATGTGATTAAATTAGGTGTCAAATGATTGTTTTTTTTTTTAACAAACGATATTGTCTACACTAAGGGGGAAATGGATAGACTTAACCGCACAATGGGCTAGCAATTAAGTGATTCAATCAGTTGTTTATTAAATATTATTTTCTCTATTTTTAAACACGTTCAAAACATCTTAAGAGGCATGTAATGCAGGGGTATTTTCGTCATTTTAATAGTGTTTTTCTAATAATTAATTTTTTTGTACCTTTTTTTTAATTAGTACCTTACAATAGGTTAGTAATAATGTGATTCAATCAGTTGTTCATTAAATATTATTTTCTCTATTTTTAAACACGTTCAAAACATCTTAAGAGGCGTGTAATGTCGGTTATAAAAAAAGTATTTTGCACGCGGATAATAACGTGATTAAAATAGTTGTCAAATGATTGTTTTATTTAACAAACGATATTATCTACATTAAGGGAGAAGGGGGTGAGCTTAGCCCCACAATGGACTAGCAATAATGTGATTTAATCAGTTGTTTATTCAATATTATTTTTTCTCTTTTTAATGTAAATTCTATAGAGACCGATTTTATTATGTGGATTCAACTGCTTTAATTGGTTTATGAGGGGTTTCTTCTAGCATGATCTAAGATTATTCATTTACTTCAAATATTTGACTTTCCTTTTGTCAATTTACGCATATAAATATATTTAAAACGTGTAAGTCGAGCATAGCACGCCGTAATTCAAAAAATGCCTTATGCAAATGCAAAATTTTTTTTTTATAACCGGCATTACATGCCTCTTAAGATGCTTTGAATGTGTTTAAAAATAGAGAAATTGAATCACATTATTACTAGCCTATTGTGAGGTACTAATTTAAAAAAAAAAACTGCATAAAAAATTAATTATTAAAAAAACTGTTAAAATGATGAAAAATACCCCTACTTATTTGATGCATTATATTGGGATGCCTTTGAAGTTTTTTGTCTTGGGGGCATTTTTATCCAAATATTTTTGTTGAAGCATGGTGACACCAAAAGTACCATTCACCTTTTGTGTTGGCTTTATAGATAGATAATGCTGGAATTATCTAGCATTTTGATTTGCATGCAAGATGCACCGACTTTGGTGCTAGAATTCTCTAGATTTGTGTAGAATCTCTAATGAGCTGGGGTTGGATTCTTTTAAAAAGGGATATAGGGTTTGCTTCATTGAAAAGAAGAGATTGCTAGTTGTTTGTTTGTTTTGTGAATTGTTGCTGCTGCTTACTGACCCATCACCCAACCCAACCCATCCCATCCCATCACTTCAGTTGATTGCTTCTTCAAATTGCATACCTCGCCAGCTACAAACACAAGACCAAATTCGATTGTCCATATTGGTCTGTTAGAGCATCTTCTCTAGTCACCCAATTGGAAGGGCATTAGGTTAGTTGCCATTCACCCCAAAAGAAACTCCTCCAGCAGTCCACAATCGCAAGGGCTTGCACCCTCCTTGAAGCCCGACAGACAGGGAGGCACCACGTGAAGCCCAAATTTGCTCCAACCGTGAGCTGTTCACCAACTTTCCCACTTCCCTACCCACGTGGCTCTTTGTGAGCCTTTGATTAAAAAAGTTTCAATTCAATGGTTAGGATTATTCCAATTCTAAAATAAAAATAAAAAATCATAAAAATTACCAAAGAATTATTTGAAAAATTAGAAAAACCTACAAAGATCAACACACTTGCAAATTAAATGTTTAAATTTACCTAAAAATCTCGGGGGATAAGATGAAGAAAACATTAGAAAATAAAAAATATGGTTATGAATAGTAATCGCTCTTACTCTTGCCTAATACAATGGGCTGGTTCAGATTGTTTTTGGTAAGAATCAAACCTAAGTCATCTCACTTACAAGTGATAAGGAATACCACTAGACCCTATTACTAAGTAAGTATAATGATAAGGGTTTTTAAATATGAAGTATATATAATCGATGTGGCACCATATTATTCGACAGTGGGCCCCCACTTCTATGCCATGTAAGTGAACTAACAGAATTTTTAACGAAATTCTAACAAAAGGAATTGGTGTGACAGTGAAAGTCAGAGCCAAAATTGATCAGTTTTAAAACTCATTAACCAAAATGAAGAGTTACATCAATGTTAAAAACAATTTGTGATAAAAACCAATTAAATTTTATTTATTTTTTAGTTTTTCCAATTTTTTTTTTTTTTGAAACAAATAAGTTTATGAAGTTTAATCAAGTTGGGCTTGAGTTTAAAAAATATCAAGTTGGACTTGAGCCCAAACGAGTGGACCGTCTTTTTTTTCCTTTCACAAAATGATTTAGCTAACCGTTACCTTTGTTTAATCATAATCTCAATTTTTAAAATTTATTCAATACAGTTGATATTTTCATGAAAATATTAAAAAAAATTAGAGAAATATATGAAAATATGGGTGAAGTCTAAATTTCACCTCATATCGGAGAAACTTGTAAATTTAGGTTGAAATTGATATATATCGTCGATATTTCTAACATATATGTTAAATATCAAGGAAACTCTTATATTTCGTCCATACCAATATTTGATAACTTCTAAAGTTTCATTTTAAATTTTTATCGTTTTGATCCAAAGCAACCGATATTAATATCGATTTTCGATATATCCAATAATAATTCCACAAACCTATCGATACTTCCACTAACATGGATATTTTAACACTGTATATACACGCTAACCGAAACATAAAGCATGGAAACCACGATGGTGCCCAAGTCTCAAAACCCATTTCCTCAGCGTAAAAATACGCTGCCCAGAAGAAAGTTTGCTGTCATGAAGAGATTTAGGCATTACTATCAAGCTAAGATAGCTCTCACATTAATGAGTGGGATAACATATTTTTGGAATAGGTGCATATAGATGAGATGGCGGGCAACTCTATCCAAATTGTTGTCAACCTTGAATATAAACTTGGATAAAGCAGTCTGATCTACGCAATTCCTAGAGCAATTCTCCTGGAAAAAAAAAGAGTTCATATAGCATCGCCTTTGCAAGACTCTTCTTCTTGACCAGATGTTGGGCATAGACTTCCAGGCTGAGAAGCGGTACACGGTTCCATGAGTTCAACAGCACTTTCTTTCACAACGTTCCAGGTCTGCATCTTCCGATCCAGCAGCTTCCCGACAAACAATGCATGCTACCTTATCTGAAGGATGATATCAACTGATAATGGGTCCCTTAGGAGTAGCTAACACAGGTTTTTATCTCTGCCCCTGAGAGGCTGGAGGCTGGAAATACTAGATGACAGGCACATCAGTATTAAGTGTTGAGAGTTATCCCACATTGGTGAGGGACAAGGTTTGCTATGTGCTTATGGTCTTGAACTACTCTCCATATTGCCAATTGGTTTTATTATTGGGAGCTGCTTTCTCAGCAGCTGCTTCAGTTATGCGAGCTGAGAAGGGAAGTCCATTGGATTCTCCGTCTCACTATCACAGACAATATATATAAGCACATAGCAAATATTGTCCCACATCAATGTGGGACAACTCTCAATAGCATTTACTATTGGGAGCTGCTTTCTCAGCAGCTGCTTCAGTTATGCGAGCTGAGAAGGGAAGTCCATTGGATTCTCCGTCTCACTATCACAACCACTTGATTCCAGAGAACTTCCAAACTCTGCAATGACTCTGCAATGAGAAAAATCAGGAAAGGTTGCAAAGCATCCCTGCATAACCGCAACGGGCAGGCACTGACGCAGATAAAGGACTCAGTAGGGTTTTGATGCCAAGGCTAGCGTGTAATCATTCTCATCCTTGCATGATCGTTATCAACCGCTTCTTTTTCCTGTGGTCTGGCTTCTTCTTCTTCATCATCCTCTTCTGCATCAAGGCAATCAAGAGGTTCCATACAGATAGGGCATGCCGGTGTATGTTCAATGATAGCTTGTAGTTCCAAACTGTGATCAAGTAGCCTCAGTTTCTCCAAACCCACAATTGATGACTTTTGCAACCGTATCGATAAGGATAGACTCATTATCAGCAACACTAATACTATTCTCGGAAAAGTACTCAATGATGTCAGATATGCAGATGTCAACATGCGGCTCGGAGACCGCCGTTTCATCGATCAGGGGGAAAATTTTTTGAACAATAGCGGGCTGCTCAACTTTTGGAACACCAAGACTGGAAAGAGTATCGGTTAAAAATGTTGTATAATATGTCCTGCCGTATAGTAGCTTAACATGTGAGTAGTTTCAAAGAAATGCCTTTGAATCTACCAGGTTCTGTTCCAAAACAGAAACTGAATCGTCAACGGGGGAGCGACTTTGGGTTTTCTTGAATAACCTTATACGACAACGGGAAGATCATCCTGGCCTATTGTTACGTGTTCGGTCCGTCAACTTGTACTTGGGCCACGTAGTAACGAAAAAACTGGCGGGTACACATATGTATGTATGAACTTTGAACAACCAATCAACTGAAGTGATGGGATGGGATCATTTGATATTAACGGAGATTCAATTTAATGGAGAGACTGATTAAATGGATGAATCCATAGCATAGATCGATCAGTAAGAGCAGTTCCACCGGAACACCATTAGGCCGGCACCCAGTAAAAAAAAAGGGACCGGAACTCAATCAATCCACTCCAGCCCCGTTCAATTGCCTGCCATCCAGTCCAAGCTGGTCTCCAGACCAGCCTAGAATTGACAGAGCCAGAGACCGGGCTATTAGCGTGCGTTTTTTTGAGAATGGCGCCGAGTCTTTAGGAGTGAATTTGCTCTAAGCAGCAGAAGCAATTCACAAACAAACAAACTAGCAATCTCTTCTTCTCTAGAGCTTTCTAATCAAAGGATCAATTAGATCCAGATCTGCAATTTCAATGAAACAAACTCTCAATCTCTCAAAAAATAAGATAAAGTGTATATATAGAAGCTAGGGCTGGGTTCGGTTCTTATCGGTTCGGTTTTTTGCTAAAACCGAAACCAAACCGAAATTTCGGTTCGGCCCAAATTTTTTTCGGTTTTTTTCGGTTCGGTTTTCGGTTCGGTTTCGGTTTTTTTCGGTTTTTTTTTTTTCCTCCAAAAAATGCTAAACAAGCACAACATAATATAGAAATAGAAACATTTGTGCAACTGAAAGCATCTCAAGAAGACAGTGGCCCTGGTCATTATACTCAGACCTCTGCCTGCACCATTGCTATCGATACTATTGCTATTGCTACTGCTGCTCTCCTCATGTTCTACAAGCGTGCATTCACTTTCTTGATCTTCTTCTTGCTCTACCAGCTGAAATTTAACTCCCAAAGATCCATGGCATTCGGACAAAAAAACAAAAGATCAATGGCCTTACAAATAATAATTAAAAAAACTTGTGAACATGTACCTACCTGATAAAGATCAGTGGTTTCATAGCTGAAGTGAATTTTACACACACACACACACACACAGAGGACATACGAACTACACACCTGTTATTTCATTACTGTTGTGCTTGAACCAAACATTACTAAGCACATCCCTTCTTTCTAATACTGGATTATGGCAGAGATGGTATGCTCCTGATGATCCTGGCAGCAGATAATGCGACAAATCTCCAGCAATGAGGAATGAGGGAGAGAGAGACTGAGGAATGAGGGAGAGAGAGCAGCGGATGAGGGAGAGAGAGACTGAGGAAGGAGCGAGAGTGTTTGAGAATGAAAACTCAAAAATGAGTGACGGCTGCTAGGGTTTGTAAACTTAACAAATTTTATAAAGCATTAGCGATTACAATACCTATAAATCATATACTGGTACAGATATAGCAACAACAAGCCTACAATCAAGTTGGCTTGAAGGAATTATCCCCCCTGGACTGAAGGGGTTCGATTCCTCACAGCACCAGGTTTTAAGTAAATTTAATTTTAAGTTTTAAAAGGTTTGTTGATTGCTCAAAAAAATTAAAAAACTTTTCTGAAACCTTGGAGGCATGAGGATTCGAACCCATGCGCAGGGGCTTGAAAAGTTTCAAGCAAACCAACTTGGTAACAGGTTATAATATATCTTGTTATGATTGTATCACTAAATTATTTATAATATTGAAAAAAAATTAAATATATATATCTGTTCGGTTCGGTTCGGTTTGGTTCGGTTTTCGAACCTTAAAAACCGAAACCGAACCAGCCAGATTCGGTTCGGTTCGGTTTGGCAGTTTCGGTTCGGTTTTTTTTCGGTTCGGTTTTTTTCGGCCTCGGTTCGGTTTGGTTTTCAGTTTTTTTCGGTTTTCGGTTATTTGAACCCACCCCTAAGAAGCCAAGGAGGCCATGACCCGATGCTCAATCAATTGTACTCAACTGCATGGCAACGACGAACACAAGACCAACTTCGATTGTCCATAGTCACCCAATTGTCATTGTAATTGGCAATTCGGTTGTTTGTTGCTCACTCAAAAAAAAAAAGTTTTCTTTTCAGTAATTCACAGTTGCAAAGGCTTGCACCTACTTGAAGCCCAACAGACAGGTGGCACCATGTGAAGCCCAGATTTGTTCCAACCGTGAGCTGCTCACTAGCTTTCCCCACCCACGTGGCTCTTTGTGAGCCTTTGATTTAAAAAAATTTCATTTCAATGCTTAGGATTAATCCAACTCTAAAAAATTAAATTTTTTTATAAACCTTAGAAAGTTCAATACACTTACTAATTAAATGTTTAAAATTACCCAAAAGTTTGCAGCAATAAGGATGCGGGGATAAGATGAAGAAAACATTAAAAATTAAAAAAAAAAATTGTTTGTGAATAGTTGGCCTTTATCATTGTCCTTCCTCACACAATGACAATTACTTTAGAGCAAAAAGTAAGGGCAATTTTATTGCCATTGCCTTCCAATCGTCATTACCCTTCAATAACTGGTTGAGATATTGTTATACTAACATATTGAATGTGCAACTGTTATATGATGTCATGTGTCATTTTGTAAATGTTGTCGAAAGTCTTATTGTGATTGATAAAGTCAAATTTAACTCACTCTTCAAAAGCATTTTAGGTCTCAATTAAAAATGGCTCTATCAAATTCGTAAACCTCTCACACTAAAACTCAATGTTTCCATCTCATTGTGATTGATAAAGTCAAATTTAATTCACTCTTCAAAAACGTTTTAGGTCTCAATTACAAATGGCTGTATCAAATTCGTAAGGCTCTCACACTAAAACTCAACCTTTCCATCATTACATTCCAAATAAGGTAAGTAAATCCTTTCATTTGTTGTACTTGTTATGATGCCAGGTGGCATCATGACAATTAGCCCACTGTACGGTTAAGATAGGTAGTTACCATATAAGTTTTGGTTTTTTTTATTTGGTCAGATAAAGTTTTGGCTGTTATTTGGTAGCTTAGAGGAGAAGATTGGTTGCGTAACTGAATAATAGGGGAGACATAAAGCTTTGTGTATGTATACGATGTGGGGTGGGTAGAATTTGAAAAATTTCTCCGTTGCCTAGCCTTCTACCCCACCACCACATGCTAAATTCCCAACCGCTGCCAACCCACATACTGACACCACCGCCGCCACAAAAGATCCGACTCTTGACATGGATTCTTTGCCATCCCTAGACTCCAAAACCTTAAAACCTAAGACCTCTTACTTATAACTGGAGAGGAAACCCCTAAACCGTAGTACTAAATGACGTCCTTATAGTTTTTTTAATTTCCTCCAATATCTTAAATCGTTTCCAATTCCACAGCTCATCCAATTGAACCAACTTCCATTGCACCTCATCAAACTTTTTCTACGACCACCTTTCCTCCTCTATCACTATTCACCTCTTATGTAGTTAGCACTTCTGTGTTCATGTGCTTTGAATATTTCTTTCCATTCCTCCAGTATATTTACACGTGACATTCATTCTGCATGCATGTAATATATGATGATTTACTAAGTTAGTTAGTTCATGAAACTTACATTGTGGTATGAATTATTGGTTGACAAAAATGATTTCATTATATATAGTTTAAATTGGTTTTGAAACTTTTTTATTTTATTTTATATTAACAAATTTATTATGCAAACATGTATAATTGTAATTTGAAAGTTTAATAGAAACAAATTTGATAAGAAGCCAACTAGTGTCTTTCCGGAAATACCTTTGAACTAGGAATACAAATATGCTTTAATTTGTCGGACTTGGATTGTCTGCCATTCCCATCCCATATTCTTCCTATGCCTTCCTATATTCTGTGGTCACGGTTAAACCACGTCAACATTTTATATTGATTTTTTTATAGAAATAATAAGACAAAAAGTAATGGAAATATAAAATATTAACGTGGCTTAATCGTGACCACAAAAATAGGAGGGCATGGGGAGGGTAGACAATCCAAGTCCTAATTTGTCAGGTTGATTCCACCACTAGCATCATGATTTTGTAGTATTTCTCTTTATTTTAAAGCTTTGTTCTAAAAATCCTCGCTTAGGTCCCAACTAGGCGCTAGGCATCTGGTCATCATCCCGATTAGACCTTAGGTGTTTGAAAATTAAGAAAGTGTCACTAGATCCGCTTAGGCATCCGTCTAGCTAGCCTAGGTTGTGACTCTCACATAGACAGAAAATCTATAACTTTTATTTTGCATTTTAATGTTTGAATAAAAGTGTAAAAGACTTATTGAATATTTGAATGAGCACACATTATATGTTGGTTCTCCATGTTTTCAATATGTTCTATTACTTTATCATTTATATGTTATTTTATTTTGCAATTTATGTGTTCCAATATCATTATGTGTATTTTTTAAGTATAAACAGACATTTATTTATACAAATATATAATAAATTTATTTAAATTCGCCTAGTCAGCTTAAGCCGGCCTAGACGTCCCAGCTTGTTGCCCAACTAGCATTTAGCGTTTTTTAGAACATTACTTTAAAGTGATAAATCACATGCTTGATTTCCACAAGAGTCCACATATATTTTTTTATTTTCCACACACTACGCATTAATTTATATTATTTGATTATATTTAATTCATTCGATCTGATGATTGAAAATTAAAAAAAATATTTAAAAATTAAAAAATAATATGTGAATAGCAACACTTTTCTCACAAAACATTTTATTTATGAAGGCAAATTCTCTGCCCTCCCACTTTCCGTGCTCTTCTGTTTGTATGGTAATGGTTAAGTCACGTCAATATTTTATATTACTATTCTTTTTTATCTTATTATATAAAATATTGACGTGGCTTAACCGTGACCATATAAAATAAAAGGGTACGGAATGTCACAGGAAGTGGGAAGACAGAAAATCTGTCTCCTTAATTTATTGGGCGTTAATGAAAAGTAATAATTGTGTACATCACATCGATTCTTTAAAAAAAAAAAAGAGTAGCCGTAGTGAAGATTGATGTGCATAAACGAAAGAGAAATTTCTTTTTGTCGATAAATAAAGAGATGTTTAAAGGTCGACTTTATGGTGAAAATATTCATAGAGTACGGCGTCGTCTTCGGGGAGAGATGGTACGAGTAGCAGGCAGCAGGCAGTATGAGGAGGAGAGATGGGATTAGACCTCAGCAGACCTCTTAACTTAAGGTACTCTGTCACTGACATTCAACAACAGAAACCCTATAACATTAATCTCTCTGTATGTGTGTGTGTTCCCTCACAAGTTGCCCTCCATCTATCATGCAGCTTTAAACACGAGTTATGAATCATGATCACTAGAACTGGATTAGAAAGTTTTGTGGGCTCATTCGACTTCTTCTTTAGTTTAGGGTTTAGTTATGGGTTTGTGTATTGATAATATGTTATCTTTCAATATCACCGATCACTTATTTGTATTAGTGTTCGTAACAGTTTATCGTGGCTACTTCTTTAATTTTCAAAAGAACAATCTTGACTAGAGGTGGGCATGGTCCGATTCCTGACCGATTCCAATCTCAAATTCGAATTGGAAAATATTAACAGTTTGGTTCAATGCGGTTCTGTTTAAATTTATTACTAAAAGCGTACAATTTATTTGACGACGGTTTTGTTTCATTTCATGTAGGTTTACAGTTATAACCAAACATGAATTGCGGTCGACATCAAACTTCCCCATAACGAGAATACGTTGCTACAAGTCAGTATTATCTGAAAATCATGGAAAAGGAAACACCATCAAACAAGAATTCAGCCACAAAAAGAAAAGAAGGAAATAAAAATGTAATCTTATCGTCATTTGATAAATAAATAAATTGATGATTGATTTGATAATATGCTGACTTATTTGACTAATTGTTAACGGATTACATGCACAGTATAACATATATATATATATATATATATATATACATAGTTAGAAGGTTATTTGATAACAAAAAATAGAACAAACAAAAGGAAACTAGAGACCAAGTGTTTGGGATGCTGGTGGAGCTGAGACACTATAAAGATTCTCCTAGATAGGAGAAATAAAAGAAAAGTGAGGGGTAGTGGAGAAATAAAATGAAGGTATAAGATGGATTGTGGGCCTTAGATTGAGTTTTGTTGATACTAGGCCTAAAATGATGGTATAAGATGGGTTTAAATTAAGGGAAATTTTACGAAAAGTTTATTGTACTGTTTACTTTAACGAAAAATTGTATTTTTACACTAAAAAATTAATCCTGGTATTATTCACTTTATCATTTATTTTGTTCTTATTGTTAAAACTCAAAGTTTTCAAACCATTTTTATTAGTTTTCCTTTAAATTAATTGAATATTAAAATAAAAACAAAGAACTAATACATGTTCGGTTTGCTTCATACAATTTTCACAATGCATGAACTGGGACTGGAACCGATTTTAACGGTTTGGTTCAGTCTTGAACCTAAGTTGACGTTTTTTTGTCAACACGGTTTTTTACGGTTTATTTTGTCGTGATTCGATTTGATTTAACGACTCCACAGTTTTTATGCTCATCCCTATTCTTTACTAATAATTAACCCAAATTATGCTGGTAGAGTTTTGTTACACACTGACCGACTTTTACAGTGATCCATAAACTTAATTTGAGTAGGACTTTTACTTTTGGTTGCGGTAAAAATGGAGATTATAATACTTAAAGGTTTTGAAGCGTGAGAGCGTATTGATATTTTGTGAATGATACTTACCCTATAAAATTGTAAAATGGTAAATGCATGCAGCTTCATTATGCATTGCCAAAATTAGCAAGCTTCAGATCATCAGATCAGATGGCGTCAAAAGCTTATATAAAGCTTATATGTGTGATGTCCTCCAATCTACTGCGTATGTATGTATGTAGATCGGATCAGATGGCGTCAAAAGCTTATATGTATGATGTCCTCCAATCTACTGCGTATGTATGTATGTATGTATGTATCAGGTATATATTCACATAAACAAAAACATTGGATTTTGTGCAGCTTCATAGCTAGGGCTGATAAGTGATCGATCGATATAGGGCTGATAATGACTAAGAATCTTTTCATAAGGACCAAACGAATTAATCTTTTTATTCTTATATATTTAATTCAAATTGTATTTAGGGATTTTTTGTCACATCCCGGTCCAGGGCGGACCACTTCTCGGATCCGCTCCACCACAGTAACACGATATTGTCTGCTTTGGGCTTACCAAGCCCTCACTCACGGTTTTTGTTTTTGGGTTTGGGAAACCGAAGCCAGTGAGCTCCCAAAAGGCCTCGTGCTAGGTAGGGATGAGAATATACATTTAAGGATCACTCCCTTGGGCGATGTGAGATGTTACAATTCACCCCCCCTTAGGGGCCCGACGTCCTCATCGGCACACTTCCGGCTAGGGATTGGCTATGATACCATTTTCACATCCTGGCCCAGGGCGAACCATTTCCCGGGTCCGCTCCACCACCGTAGCACGATATTGTCCGCTTTGGGCCTTGACCATGCCCTCACGGTTTTGTTTCTGGGAACTCACAAGCAACTTCCCAGTAGGTTACCTATCCTGGGAATGCTTTGGCCTCCTTCTCGCTTAACTTCGGAGTTCCTACGGAACCCGAAGCTAGTGAGCTCCCAAAAGGCCTTGTGCTAGGTAGGAATAAAAATATACATTTAAGGATCACTCCCCTGAGCGATGTGGGATGTTACATTTTTACGGATGGATCGACTCATACTGTGGTTCATAATTTTTAATCATGAGATTGTTAATTGAGGACAAAATCGTTAAAAATTAACGATTAAGAATTTTGAACTACGACAAGAGCTAGTCTACTCGAGTATTTTTGCTTCATTATCAATTTCATGCTTTCAGCCTCTGGTAAGAAATCTTCTAGTCCAATGAATTGCTATTAAGCTATATCAATTCAAACATAAAAGTGTAAGTCTATCAATCTAAATGGCAATTACAATCCTCTTTTTACTAAATTACTGATTCATGCAGTAAAGCAACGAAAATTTCTTATAACCAAGTTAGAATATATTCTCCTCTTCATACCTCTCTTGTCACGTAAAAAAAAACACAAGAAGATGAGAATATATTTCGTTCCAAGTTTCTGTAAAATTCTCCCCCCAAAACTGCATGCATTGTTATTGCACATGAGAGAGGACATGCATCACCTAGCATGCATATTCCTTAAATTTGGCTACAGTTACGGGCATAGTGACAACACATGGTTAGGCTATATTGCTGCGGTGCATATAAATATTCTATGTATCTTTGTAGTAACCGACCTAAGTTTAGCCATATGGGTGACCTAAAATTCTGTTTGCTTGCATCTCATGTTTTGGACTTGTTCTACAGGAGTTGGTGGTTAGTAGGCACCGCCAAAGGTCTCAGTATATACGTAAGTTAGGCAAATTTGGACCAAAAATATGAAGTTTTGGACTTGCCAATGAAAGTCTAATTACGGGAAGAAAAATGTTAGGCAAGATTAAGAAAAACACCCATGAATAATAATGTGAACGACAATTGACTGCGGCACAAGAAATACATATATGGTTGGATTTTGGTGATTTTTGATAGCCATGATCTTTAAGATAAGATATAAAAGACAAAATGTTAGATACTTGAAATACATTAATTACAAAGTGAATCCTACAAAAACTTAGATCAAAATGTGTATCTCTAAATCCGAATTAATATATAATTGGTGTTATCTACATACTCTTTTTACCTCTCATAGATTTGATTCGTATAAGCGTCACCTCTAATTAAATTTTAACGATCCAAATCGTCTATTTTGTAAGTTTTGATTCATAGGTCTTACTTACAAAAATTCAATACAATTCGAAACCATTTTCTCATTTACTTTGTCAATTCCTACCTTTTTTTAGAACATAATGTTCTTCAATTTTCTTTGAACTCAATGAAAAGCCTCCAATATTTCTAGTTTGATTAATATTTTGCAAATATGATCTATAAGATGCAACTTGAAAAATACACGATTTAGCCGTTGAAGTCTAATGTAGTATGAGCCCACAACAAATCTCCATTTAAAAAAAAAATGGAGAAGGATGTGTGTGTATCGACTATGTACGTATGTCTCTATATTATTCATTTCAAGTTTGGTAGGCCTACTTCGTATAGAGTTTGAAGTCCAAGCAGTCCTTTCGGAGAATCCAATGGAACATGGCTTGTGCCAATTGCAACCGTAGTTAGTTAGCTATCCAAAAGTCAAAATGGGCACCAATAGCACACATCCTTCACAAAGTTAAGCTGTCTAATTACCTGACGAATCTCTAAAAGATTCCTAATTATTAATTATATGTTCGATCTAATTACCTGAAGAAAGAGATATACTGTTGGTTTAATTACCTGATGAAAAAATATACTGTTGGTTTAATTACCTGACGAAAAAAATATGATTTAATTTCTCTTCCGTCGGAGGGCTTGACCTAATCATAGCCCCTAAATTTAATTATACAATTTGGAATAAGAAAATCCTATAGTTAATCATTGCGTGTTGCATAAAATGTGTTCAGGGCAGTGTTTCATGTGTACTTTTCCTTGATTATATTTTAAAGGCCTAATGATTTTTATGTTTGAGAGTTTGGCTGTCTGCACAACTTTTTGAATGCAGAGAGAGATGAAGGTCATTGCCGTAGCAATATGTTATGAGAAATTAATTAAGAGAATTCTATTAAAATGAGATTTTTTATGAATTTTTTGTTATTTTTGACATAATATTTTATAATGTTAGTATTAAAATTAAAGTTAAAATGTAAAGTGTTAAAGAGTTCATGAGAGCATCGTTAGCATTATCCTTTCTCTATATGTGACTATGCGGCCAAGTCACTTAAATGGATATCAAACCAATTATAAGCCGAATCGCATGCCACAGTGACAATACATTTTACAACGGGACTACGCTGAAAATTTTCCTGTACATTTTGGCAAAGACGATGATGATGGCATCATACAACGTTGAGGACAACAACTTGCATACAATGGACTCAGTCATTTAGCATTGTGTTCACACAACTATAAGACGTTATGTATTTATTTTAATCCGACTCTAGCTCAATCTAATTTAGTATGAGTGTTGTCACAGTCATGTAGATTAACCGAAATATTTCTGCTCATCTTGTAGTACTCGTCTGATCTTTTGTAAATTGAGATACCCACATTTATCCCAATTGGCTTGGTGTTGCCTAGTGGCTGCACTGTGTCATGACCTAATGAGGGGTACGAATCAACTAGTTGAAATTGTTGAAGGTATCGATTGATGAAACCAAACTAACTACAGTCCTACTATGCTACATTGTGTTGATTACTAGTCCAGAATCTCTTTCACTATCACCCGCCGCAATGGCTTTCTTATGACTTGTGATATGGTCCGACATAGACATCCACCACCATCATCACTCCCACCATTGTGCTTTTGGGCACCATGAAAGTCCAAGACAACCCTTCACAAAGGATCAAAGTTCTTCGAGGCTTTCATGTGGCTCTGAATTAAATTACATGGATGGCGTGCCAACAAAAATTTAGACTTATAAGGAGAGATAACTTCTTATGTGTATCTGAAGCATGCAGAGAGGCGAATTCACTTTGGGACAAAGTGGGTCAGCTAACATCCAAAACTTAGAAATTCTCTATGGAATAATTGAGTACTACATTTTGAAAATATGATATGCATTTGAAAATTGGCCTCCAACTATTCGACGAATTGCCTCTGCGGCACCGGGCAGGGGAGTTGCTAGCTTCATGCCTTCTTTGCTATGGACATCTTTCAATATGCTCACTCGATATATGTTGGTATCTGTCGGCATGCTCGTTCAAAGATTATTAACATCAGTTGATATGCTCGTTTGAAAGTTGTTAACATCTGTCGACAGACGTGTAACTTGAAAAATGACCTCAAATTTGCCAAAACTCGATGAAATACCAATTTTCATACTAGATTCACCACGGGAAGCATGTCTAAACCAACTTACAAAAGCAGGCCACTTTTTTGTACTTGTGCATAATATAACGATTACGGTACGAAAACTTGTAATCAATTAAGTATATATAAAATTTATTTAAACAATCGACACATCTACATCGATCAATTTTAAACGTAATTTTATAGTTGTACAAGGATAATATATGAATTTGATGATTAACCTCAACAACAACTGAGAACTCAGTTGATGATGTTTAGTGGTATCCAACTTTGTCAACAAATTCGGAAGCTGATTCCCAGCTCAGTGTCAATAATGCATCTTTAAACAAAGCTTTAAGTTTGTTTTTAAGTAGCTTAATTCTGTATGGAAAACAGAGAATGCATGTGCCAATTATGAAACGATGACGTACCTTACTGAATGGCTCCACACACTAAAATTATATAAAATTATCTCCACAAATTCAAGGTTGGTGAGATACCCTATAATATAAAGTATATATGAGCACTTATGTAAAATTTTACAAATCATGAGATGGGTTATAAAAAATTAAAAAAATACGTTTATCAACATTTAGTTCACTCTTAAAAAACGTCATATAATTTATAAAATATAGTTTAAATAATTGATCTCTCTAGCAAACACACTGAGTAGGATTCTCTCTTCTTCCAGATTCTCTCCTCTCTAACTTTCTTCTTTTTCTTTCGCTCTCTATAAAGAAGTTAACATGAGACGTTGATGTAATTTAATTATGACCATTCAAATAAAAAGTCTTAGTAATATTAGAAACTGAACATTCCTCTTATAAATTGCATATTATTCTATTATCTCTATGGCCAATGAATGCGAATCTTATAATGGTGTGATTTGATTAAAATGGTCTCTCTGTTGTAAACATTCCTAGTTTAAGTATGATTGTGTAAATCCTAGATAAGATTTGATTCTAGTTATCCTTTCCTATTACAACTTGTATTACTTGGAGAAGAAGGAATATCTTCTCTCCCTTTACTACTATAAATAAAGGCACAATGTAGGAGGGATAACAACACACACATTCCCCTACAATTCTACAAACACACATCTCTCTCCTCTCTCTCTCTGCCGCCGGCCCTAGTCCCTCTGTCAGATAAAATAGACCACAACACGTTATCAGCACGCTCCTACCGCTGCGCTTAGGAATCTGACGTTGGAGATTTTTTCTGCATCAAACCAGTTCATCCGTATCATCACGCAATCAGGTTCTTTCCAAACAACGGCTTTTAACTCGATATTTTGCAAGCCCTGATAGCATGAACATTCACCATGATGCATGACCCAACTTTACGTTTAACGTATTTTAGATTCTACATAAATTGTGTATGCTTCATAATCAAAATTGCTACAATTATGTGAATTTGATATTTGCCATGAATTGAATCTTACATATGTACATGCATTGAAACTATTATTTGCATATGCATCAAAGTAAATATGTGATTCATTGAATTATATATGCATCTAATTAAAAAAAAAAAATCTGGGCTCGCCTGGAACGGCCCGGAAAAAAAAAAAAAAAAAAAAATTTTGGGCTGCACACAGCAGCCCATTCCCCTCTTCTCACCCCGTGGGCCTATAATCCCACCCAAGGGTCCTCGGCCTATATTTTTAGGCCCCGAGATTTTATTATTTAATTTTTTTTAAAATAATATGGGTTTTTATATTTTCACCCACATTTTAATTTGGCCCCGAAGACCAAAAAATAAATTAATTCACTTATCATTATACAATATTTCTGCATATATTCTTTGCATATTTGTTTGCATATATATTTGTGTTTGCCTGCAGGAATATATGAACCTGAAGTTCATAATTACTTTGAAACCCGAAGTTTCTTATACACATGCATTGTTTGAAAACCCGAAGTTTTCACTTAAATATATCACCCATGAAAACCCGAAGTTTTTCATGCAAAATTAAACCAATACATGTCTATTAGAACCTGTATGTTCTACTCCTATGTGAATGAATTGATTTTTCTCCATTACACTAACCACATCTTGTTCATCCATTTTGTGATAGGAACATGTCGAATTTGAACAAACTCGACTTCACCGCTTTGGAGGTTTCTGGAAGGAACTACCTCAAGTGGGTTCAAGATGTGAAGCTCCACCTCACTGCAAAGAACTTACGTCCTGCTATTGCAGAAGCAACAGATAAACCTGTTGGCGAGGCTGAAAAAGCCACTGCTATGATCTTCATCCGAAGACATATTCATGACGCTCTACAAACTGAGTACCTTGCTGAGGAGGATCCACGTGCATTATGGGTCGCTTTGGCTGATCGTTTCGATCACCAAAAGGACATATTCTTGCCTGAAGCAAGACACGACTGGCAGCACTTGCGCTTCCAAGACTTTAAGTCTGTGAATGAATATAATTCTGAAGTTTGTCGAATCCGATCACTTCTCAAGTTTTGCAATGAAACTTTGACTGAAGAGGATCTCCTGGAGAAGACCTACTCGACCTTCTCTGCTTCTAATATTGTCCTGCAGCAACAATATAGAGCTCATAAGTTCACTAAGTTCTCGGATTTGATCTCTGTTTTACTTCTTGCTGAAAAGCAGAACCAGCTGTTGATGAAGAATCATCAAGCTCGACCTACTGGGGCTACTGCTGTGCCTGAAGCACATTATAGCACTAATCAGCACCCAAAACGCCAAAAGAGGCGTGGTAAGGGCGGCCAGAAGCCATCCCACCAAGGTCAACAGAGCCAAGGCCCATCCAAGGGAGGAAACAAAGCCCAGAAGCGCCCAAACCTCGCTCCCAAGGCCCCGAACTTCAAGAATAAGGGCAAAGCACCTGCCACAATGAATGACGATATGTGCTATCGTTGTGGTTCCAAGGACCATTGGTCCCGTATTTGCCGTGCTCCCAAGAAGGTTGTGGATGCATATCATTCTCGTCGTACGAAGTTTGAATCAAACTTCCTGCAAGTGGACGAACCGGAGACTACAAAGATGGAGGTTTCTGATTTTCAGGAGGATACCACTCCTATGGAAGATTAGAATCTTAGACATAGACTTATTTTTCAGTTAAAATAAGACAATTGGGGCCGAATTCCACCTAGTGGCCGAACCCCACCTTGTTTTTTGGTTGATTTTGAACAATTTTCCTTTATGTTTTGGATTATTAGTTGGCGATTTATTTTGGATATTAAGTTTTTAATCCTTGAATAAATGAAATTATTTTGAATTGATACTTGTTTTTATAAACTTTTATGCATGTGACCGATTCAAATTAATTTTTCATTCTAGGTATGACTAGTGGGAAAGTTAGTTGTCTGGCAGATAGTGCAACCACGCATACTGTTTTGCGTGAACGCATCTATTTCACTAACTTCGTACCTAAGAATGCACCTCTGACAACCCTCTCAGGCCCATCCAACCTGATCGAAGGATACGGTAAGGCACGTATAATGTTGTCCAATGGTACAATCTTGACCATTGCTGAGGCACTCTATTCTCCACGTTCCGGAAGAACGTTACTAAGTTTCAAGGACATTAGAGATAACAATTACCACGCTGAAACCCACGTAGAAAACGGAGTTGAATTTATGTGCGTAACTTCCTATGAATATGGCCAGAAACGTATTCTAGAGAAGATGGAGCGTAACCCGAGTGGTCTGTATATTACGACCATACGCCCCATAGAATGCCACTATGTGGCCGGCCCTACCACAGGGACCGTGCACGAAATTACACTTTGGCATGATCGTTTGGGACATCCTGGACGAATAGCGATGCGCCGTATCCTACCCGAAGCTTAGGTTCGATCCATGAAATTGCATGTCAAACATGTTCTATGGGAAAGCTTATTACTAAGCCTTCTTATGACAAGATTCGTTCGAATCCTCCCATTTTTCTACAACGGATTCAGGGGGACATTTGTGGACCGATTCAACCTCCCTGCGGACCATTTAGATATTTTATGGTTTTGGTTGACGCTTCTACACGTTGGTCACACGTGTGCTTGTTGTCCACAAGGAACGCTGCATTCTCCAAACTGTTGGCTCAGGTTATCAAGCTCAGGGCTCACCACCCTGATTATCCGATCAAATCTATTCGATTGGATAATGTTGGAGAATTCACATCTAAAACTTTTGATGACTATTGCATGTCGGTTGGGGTTGAAGTTGAACATCCTGTACCCCATGTTCACACCCAGAACGGCCTGGCAGAGGCTTTCATTAAGCGTTTACAAATGATTGCTCGATCGTTGGTCATACATACCAAGCTCCCGATCGCTGCTTGGGGCCATGCAATATTGTACGCAGCAAAGTTGGTCCGCCTGAGGCCTGTTGCGACACAACCATTTAGTGCCCTTCAGTTGGTCACCGGATGCGAACCCGACATATCGCATCTGCGCGTTTTTGGTTGTGCGGTCTATGTGCCGATCTCGCCGCCCTTACGTACAAAAATGGGGCCTCAGCGAAGGATGGGAATCTATGTCGGATATGATTCTCCTTCGATTATTCGTTACTTAGAACCTTTGACAGGCGATCTGTTTACCGCTCGTTTCGCTGATTGTCACTTCTATGAGACAGTCTTCCCGTCATTAGGGGGAGATAAGAACGTCAACGTTCCTAATGAACGACGCGAATTATCGTGGACGACTCCCACTTTGTCTCATTTAGATCCCCGCACCGCTCAGTCTGAAGCTGAAGTGCAGCGCATATTAGATCTCCAGAGCATAGCTCAGAGCATGCCAGATGCTTTCACCGATCTAGCGCGCGTGACAAGATCACATATTCCAGCTGCGAATACGCCTGCAAAGATGGATGTACCAAATGTACGACGGACTACCGTCCTGGAAGCCCGGGACGCCAATTCTGGTGATCCACGTACACACATCTCTAACTTTCTTCTTTTTCTTTCGCTCTCTATAAAGAAGTTAACATGAGACGTTGATGTAATTTAATTATGACCATTCAAATAAAAAGTCTTAGTAATATTAGAAACTGAACATTCCTCTTATAAATTGCATATTATTCTATTATCTCTATGGCCAATGAATGCGAATCTTATAATGGTGTGATTTGATTAAAATGATCTCTCATCATTATAGTTTGATATTCTCTAAATGAATATTTTTTTCTTTTATACACGCATAAATTAGGCTGCTTTATTCAAGTTTACGTTCAAGATTAACAACAATTTGAATAGAGTTGTTTGGCAACTTATCTATGCGTGCATATTCCAAAAACATGTTAATCACACTCATTAATGTGAAAGTTCCATTAGCTTGATAGTTATGCCAAAGTTTCTTCGCAACACCAAAAAAGTCTAAAATGTTAGTTTGGCTCGTACTCTGCGATCAATGAATTAACGGTCAAAAATCTCCACATATATTAAACCATTTGACTCATGTAGACATGTGTATGACAAAAGAGTCAAAAGGATTTAGGTTTGGGTTGGGTTTCGGTTTCAATATTTGAATTTTTTCTCAGAAACCAAACGCTGCTAAAGCCTAAAGCTAACTGAAAATCACTGTCATTGTTACAGCTTTCCGATCCCGATTCTCGAGAATACCAAGTATAAACCTCCATTTTCTGATCACAATTTTGGGTCTGCGGACCACTTAACTGATAAAAGTCCAACACCAAACTCATCTCTTCCCAACACTTTCTGCATCAAATCCTTACACCTCTGTCTCTCAGGTTGCCTGGCGTCAGCCAGCACCTCTCACCTCACTTCACCACCACAGTAACAAAGTTTATGACTTTATTTAAGGTAAAGCTATTCGCACTCCATTTTACTCTTCACACATTTTTATTAAATTTTATTTAATGATTTTCTTCAACTTATTAGATTTAACGGTCGAAAATTAAAAAAAAAAGTATGACAGATAAAAAAAATATGGAGAATAGTTTTAGCTTTATTTTATACGCTAAATTGACTAGACCATTATGCTCTTTTTCTCTGTCAATCTTAAATTCATTTTTTATAATTTGGTGTAGAATATCGCTCGAATTTAAGATACCATTTTTATGAAAACAGTGCAAATCTCCGAGAATGAGTAAAAAGAAAAGAAGAAAGTAAAAAAAAGGACTTAAACAGAAACCGAAAACCTCGTCTGCTTCCCACGAGAGGGATTTTCCATAAACGAAAAGCTCCCGACCCCAAGACTCAATTTTTTTTCCTTTCTTTCATGTCATATCATGCATCTCTCGCAATTGGCAGCTAGTAGAGAGAGAAAGTGAGAGGAGAGAGAGAGAGTGATGAGAGAGAGAGAGAGGGCTTTAAGCCTTTAACCCCTTCTCACTCTTCTCGGCTGAACTCCACCCCACGACAGCCAGCTCATATTTCGTTCATTCATATTTCATTCAACCCCATTACCAACAAACCTCTCGCCCTATCTCTCTCATCTCACCCACACTTTCTCTCTCTATCAAACTCTTAACGCTTCCATTTTTTTCCTCATTATTTTTATCTTTCTACCTACAAAAAGACCACAACTTTCAACGTTTTCCTCCACCAGATCTCTCGGAATAAATCCATGGAGATGCGTGCCCCTTTGAAACCCCTTTAATTACCGCACTCGCTTCTCCGTCCCTCCCTCCCTCTCTTTCTTTGTGGTTTTCTGGGCTTATTTTTCTCGAGTTTTACCTCTTGGTCCCAATACAGCCCAGAAAACCCATGTTATTTTCTTTGATTTTCTTCCGTTTTCTCTGACTCTTCCTTCGATTTAACCTTCTGGGATTTCTGGGTTTCTATCAAGACTTCACCTTTTTAGAGAGAATCGAGAAAATGGCGAATGGGGTAGAGAGAGAAAGTGGGTTGGTGCTGTTTAGCGACGATGAGCTGAGAGAGATGAGCGGGGTGAATAGAGGGTCGGACCATATAGAGGTCACGTGCGGCTGCACCAGCCACAGATACGGTGATGCAGTCGGGAGGCTTAGGGTTTTCGTCAATGGTGACCTCGAAATCACCTGCGAGTGCACCCCTGGCTGTCAGGAAGGTCTTTCTCTCTGCCGTTTTGATCTCTCTCACTTTGTTGCTTTTTGGGAAAAAGGGTTTTTATTTTTAATGCATGTTGTTTGCGTTTTGAGCTTCTTTTAGTTCATCGTGGACTGGGTTTTGACGTTGATGGCTGCAGTCTGTCTGTCCCTTTCCGGTCTGCCTAATCTGTTGGGTTTGTATTTGATGACGACGAGCATTTGCTTTTGCCTTTGCTTTGCAAGCTGTTCACTGTATTTTTGCTGGGTATACAGTTGAGGTGTATGTTGTTTTGTCTCACTGAATGCCTTCTCCTTGCTGGGTATACAGTAGCTATATGTTTGCCTACTCTTCATATGGTGGAGTCCAGATGGTTTCTGGCTTGTTTGTGGAGTCAAGAGCTTTTCTTTAAGTTGGTGTATTGACAATGAAACCTACATTGCCAGTTTCGTGGCGATCACAACTTCGTAATTAGATTGGTTTTCGAGGTTTTGCTTTCGAATATGTCCTGAGTTCTGTTCTTTCTCTTCTACAGAGTAAGATGTTGTAAAGTTGCATAGCTTGGTTTAGTCATTGTAGGGTTTTTCATATCTTTCTTTCGTCTTTCATGTGTTTATGTGGTTGATGGAATTGCTTTTTCATCCTTGGATTACGGGCATTGATAATCCCATGTGTTATTTCATGGGCAACCAAGCTTATAACTTTTCAAGCTTGGCTATGTTATTTGATGTCTCTATGCGCATCTGGTTTTGTTTCTACAGTGCTATTATCAATAAGCACTGAGTATATGGCATGGAGATTTTAAGATTACCTCTTTTCTGACAACCGAGGATCCGAAAGTAGTGCATCTTCTTTCACTTAGTTGCAGATATTGGGTGTGCCATATCTCATTTTTTCCATAATATAGTTCATGAGAGAATTCCACAAGATTGCTTCCTGAATCTGAATTTGGCACACACCCGAAACATTAGAGCATCTCATAACAAGACTCTTATGTCTTTATGTACATTGAATTGCCAGTATCTTTTTCTCATATAAAACAACTTAGTCCATCAAGGACAGTTGTTCTGTCTGTAGAGCAAATTGCTGCCTTTAAAGACGTAGTCTTGACCAATAATGGAGACCACCTGCTTACAACCTTTGTGTACTGTCAGCCCTTTTTGTGGTTCTAACAAGTTAGAGGTGAAAACATTAGTATTTATTTATGTAGTTCGTTTGATCTGTTGATAGTGTCAAGAAAAAATGGTAGAAGTTGGTATGCATGCGATTTAAGTATTGTTTAACTACTTTAATGGTCATGACGAAAGCTCAGATTGAGGTTTCGTGCTTATAACCATCTTATTTATTTCCCTTTGTATTTCAATCACTAGGAAAACTGACTCCTGCCGCATTTGAGAAACATTCTGGAAGAGAGACAGCTAGAAAATGGAAAAATAATGTTTGGATAATTGATAATGGAAAGAAGGTTCCGCTGTGTAAAACAGTGCTGCTCAAGTACCATAATGAGGCATCAAAAAGTGCTAATGGTTCCCACAGGTCCAACAATGGACGTGTTTGTCACCACGATGAGTTTGTTTCCTGTACTAGATGCAACAAGGAGCGCAGGTTTCGCCTCCGGACAAAAGAGGAGTGTCGGGTTCACCATGACGCTTTGGCTGATGTGAATTGGAAATGTGCTGATGTGCCGTATGACAAGTATGTTCCTCTCTTACACTGAACAAATACTTCTACTCGGTATTGATCAAGTTGTTTTCTCTCTTATACTAGAGGCCATGAACCATTCATGAACCATGCACTGATTCTAGTTTTATCTCACAGATGTGAAATACATGAATAACCTATTTGTTCCATCCTTATTCTAATGGATTTATAGTTTAGTATGGTTTTTAATATGCTGTGCTATCAACAGATTTTTGAACAATTGAATGTTGTAGCTTCTATTGTGATTGCCTATTTTATGTTTATGTATACTGTTCATCCAGCTTCATGGATTTAGTTGGGAATTAGCCGGACTAGCTGTTTAAAGATGGATTGCAGCATCGTTTCTGGAAAATTGACTCTAGTTATTACTCTCTAGGGTAGAGTAGATGATGTTTGTGCTTATAGACACATCTTCTAATGGTAGTTTGTTGCCATTCATCTCAAGGATAAGAAATAGGCATTTAAGAAAGCACTAGGAAGCAGATAGGGACTTTTCGATTGGGGGAGTAAAATGTAAATAACGATGTTATTCCATTACATACACCAGTAGGCATTTTAGCTTAAGACGGTAGGTTGTAAACCAGTGCGCACACCCAGTTGCAAAACACTGTTGATATGTTGTCGTTAACGTATATGCTTAAAGGTTCAGTAATCATAATGTGAACGGTTGTTTCTGTACTTCAGGATAACTTGTGATGATGAAGAAGAACGAGCAAGTCGAAGGGTATACAGAGGCTGCACCCGTTCTCCGACATGCCAAGGCTGTACTTCTTGTGTGTGCTTTGGGTGCGAAATCTGTCGTTTCTCGGATTGCGGCTGCCAGACTTGCACCGACTTCACAAGGAATGCTAAAACTTGAATTACCAGTCTGCAGTCCTGATATTCTCTTTTGATCATATGGGTTACTTGTACCCTTATCGCCCCATTGGAAGCACCTCCACCAGCCCCACATTGGAAAACCTTCAAGGGGTAAAAAAAAAAAAGCATTAAAAAGCAACTTCCAATGACTGTTTCCCAAGTTCAATGTCTCTTGTTCTCTTGACTGATTAGAACCTTCTAATTTGATAATTTATTCTCATCATTAATATTTTGTTACTTGGTGATATGTCCGTTATATTTTCTTTAAATTATTTAAGATTCCTTGAATTGATGTATACTTCGATTGATATGCCCCTTTTTTACTATCACTTGAACCTATCCGCCCAAGACACACAGATCCTTGCATTCAAGTACTGTACGTGTTTGTAACGTACTCTTACCGACTAACAAGAGTATAAGTTTGGTGAAGTTTACCGCTATACGTCGTCTCTTGTTCAATAATGCATTGTCATGTGCAAGTTTTTCTTCGCATGGCAATGTGTTATTGGATTGAGACATTATTTGGCGGTGAACTGGTTCCATTGCTCTTATAAATTTGGGGCTTGAAAATTTGCTTCCACTCCACAACAAAATGAGTACTCTTGAGAGGATTAACTGAAAATTTTCTACGTTTTTACTAAACCAAAATTTGTCAATGTTAAAAATTAACTGCAACCAAGGCGGATGTGGCATTTTAAATGGAGAACATGTTCACCATCTGTTCTTCCATATACTGGACTAGCAAATACAAAAACGATAAAAACCGAATACAAAAAACCAAGCAATTTCGAACGATGGCTCTTCTCAAAGCCTATTTGTAAATTCAGTGTGCTTGGTGCAGCAGAGCATGCCATAACTTTCACCTCGATTGCTGCCTACCTCTTCCCCTTCCAAAATGACGACCCCCTCGATGGGAGGGTCTCCTTCCACGATTAGAAGATGCGCCCCGACTAAATTGCTGGCTGTCCAAGTTGCCTGCATTTGCAACAGGTAGTGGCATATTATGGTTCTGTTCGGCACGTAATCCATTTGACGGCATTCCTTGTTCTGCATTGAACATCGGGTGAGTAGGTTGGCCCTGTAATCCCATCCCGAATGAGTTTTGGTTGAAACCAAGTTGACCCACCAGCCCCTGTGGATACATAGGTCCTGCAAAGGCATTGAATTGTTGGCCTGGAATGGGTTGGCCCTGTAAACCGATCCCAAATGCTGCCTGATTGAAGCCGTGTTGACCCACCATCCCTTGTGAATATGCAGGTCCTGTAAAGGCGTTCAACTGTTGACCTGGTAGGACAGCACCAGCCTGCTGATAGAACGGCATTCTGTTTGGAATAGACATTTGATACGAATATTGAGGATTATACTGTGGAAGACATGGCAAACTATTATTCATAACTCCGTTAGGGAAGGATGTATTTTGTGGTTGAAACGACGTTCCATTTGTCCACAGTCCATTTGAAGTTGTGTTGATACGAGCAGGCGGTGTAGGAGCTGGAAATGGTGGAACTAATCCAGTCCCACTAGCCAATCCTTGTGATACTGCAGAAGAAGATGGTGCAGCTGGAGAGAAATGAAGATGGTGTTGATTGGGAGGCTGCTGACCTGCATCCGTTGGTGCTTTCTGGGGTGAAGGTTGACTGCTATTCCAAGGTCCCGGCTTATTTTTACCCTTCTTTCTGTTGTATTTCTTGTTGCCAGCATTTTGGTCACTCATTCCCCTCTTTGACATTTTTTGCATCCTCCTGTATTCAGCCTCTTTCTCATCATCTGAAAATTCTGCCCCATCAGATATCTCTTCATCATTTGCACCAGATGCATCATAACCCTTTTTGTAAACATCCTTGTTATTCAGCACATGATCTGCAAACTCCGGAACAAAAGAGATCAAAGTGCCCACTTGTATTCCACTAGGGATTTCACTTTCTGAATTGTATCGCACCACATAATAAGGCTGTATCACAGGTCCAAAGATTTCATCTATCAATCCCAATGGAGATCTGCTTTCGGTTATCCACAAAATTGAACCCTCGTTTAGAGGGTTGTGCTTCTTGACCCCTTCTACAATGACTTGGGTACCAAGAACCTGTAAAAATTCAAATTGTCATCAAACTGATGTAATTGCAGGCATCAATACCACAAATCACAATATGCACCTTCTGGAGTGTCACCTAGATTCTAAATTTTCAATGACACCAGAGATTGATGAAGTTCAAGTTCTGATACAGGCTTACTTGCACAATCAAGATAAAAAAAATAGGTTTCACATCATTATGAACTTACCGATAAGACAACTCCCACAGGTTGCGTCTGATGATGTGGTTGCAAGGTCACCTCCACTGGAGGAATTGGGGGAAGCACCTGCAAAATTCAAAACAATCCTGTCAAGCTATTTTGAAGCAGTAATATATACTCCAGAAAGCTAATTTTACTAAAGGTTTTGCAAGCATTGCATGTTTTAAGATATCAAAGAATCAAGAAAATGGCAAACAGAAATATAGAAAGCTAATTCCACCGAGGATTTGCAAGTAATGCAACTTCAGAAAAAGTTGATTTTTTGTCATGCGTTATTAATTCCAGAGCAACCAAACAAGCTACTTAATTCACTAAAGGGTATTCTATATATCAGACCAAAATACCGAAAATCCAGAATACGACTTCCTTGCTTGCTTAAAGATGATCCTAAGTACCCTTTCTTTTCCCCGATCCCAAACCAAAGTCGGAAAAGCATCCACCATAATAGTTGAGGTTGGCTATCTTCTTATCTGCACTAAAACGAAATAAACCTGTACTCCTCACCTAAGCCTATCAGTAACGACCTAACAAAACCGAATAGGGACTCTATGTCTACCTCTCACCAATTGTTCATAGCAGCTTATCAATTGAAATATGCACAAATCCATTAAGTTCTCCTAAGTAAGAGAGAATTGAACAATTCTTTTTTTTTTCTTTCTTTTACCTCAAGCTCATTCTTGGACCTAATGGGTCCTTTCAGATCTCCAAGATCATCCTCATCGCCGTCTCCCTCATCAAAAGTTTCAGCATCGGTCCAAGCAACCAATTCATCTTCATCTTCATCATCAACAATTTCATTATCTTTATCGAATGTCGTATCTTCCTTCTCCCCTCCATCAGCATCCCTTATCTCACCTTCTTCCATTTCACCACCCTCGTCGCTCTCCTCCACCTCCACATTCATTTTCCCTTTCCTGTTTTCCTTTTCATCATCATCACTGCTGTCATCATCACTAGAGCTACCACTCTCAGACGACGATGATGATGACCCCGAACTCTCACTCTCAGACTCCGAGCTTTCACTCTCGGACTCACTATTCCCTGCTCCACTCTTCCCACCATTCCCACTCACCATTTCACTCCCCACCCTAGTTTCGCCTTCGAACCTCGACTTTGAAACCTCACTCTCATCCTCATTACTCACCGGGTCCATTTCCACGATATCACGCGTCACTATTTCACTCTTCACACCATTCCGACCATCAAGAACCGAACTTTCTTCACACCCTCCAAGCAAATTAACCTTTCCCAACTCTTCCGCAATCGAACAACCCGAATTCTCCAACAGTTGACCCTCCAACTTCACCACACAACCAGACCCACAATCAATCGGCACAGACCCACCACCTGCCGGCTCTAACCCACCTCCAAGATACTCTGCTTCAACAGCATCAGCCTTAACCTGCCCTGTTTCGGCCATATCAGAACTCGGAATATTCTTGAACCAATCCTCTATGGAATCAAAATCCAAGAACGAATCTGCAACCGACAAGTCTCGGGGATCAACGGGATCGGGCGGGTCCTTTAAATTCTTGGGCTTTGAAGCTCGTTCGAGGTCTTCGAGTGTTAGCTGAGGGATGAGCCCTACCATCTGTGAGAGTACGAAAGAAGGAATTGGGTGGGGAAAATAGACGAGTGAAAATCCATGGGAACTGAAAAGCAGAGCGAATTTATAGAATTTGGGGTTTTGGGTTGGAAACGGTCAGGTGCGCTTAAACCCTAGCTAGGGTTTTGAACATTTTTCAGACGAGAGTATAAAGATGGCCGAGTGGTCGGTAAATTAGTTATTTAAACAAAAAATAAAAAATTTGAAGGAGCTCATACGACAACGTTTCATGGTTTCGTGAAAAGCCAAAGTCCTAGATTAAAATATGGGTTAAAGAATGAGAGCTTTAGACACACAAACAAAACTTATATTTCATAAAATTTCACTAGTTTTGAGTTATTTTATGGAGAGACAAAAGTTTAAACCCGAACAAACCAAATCCAAAAACGAACAAATTAGAATTTTGAAATTTCAATTCATGTCCCTGATATACCTGTTACTTAACAAAGTCTATTTAGTATAAACGTCAACGAATTTACACCCCTTACCATTAGCCCAATCCTTTTTCGACCATTGTTGCAAGAGCACTTTCAAAACTATATGTAGAATCAATTTGTATTATTTATCAGTAAAATCAATTTAACTATTTGTAGAATCAGTTTTGTGTACTTTATTAGTATAATTAGTTTGCTCTACCAAAAGCAAGCATCCACCGAAGCAATTTTCTTTCTTTTTATTGGCAACAAAGCATAAATCCGAAAGAAAATGAAAGATTACATACATAAGAACATCACAAAATCACGAGACCTTAGCTATATCTGCAACTAACAACCATCAACAAAGAGGAGCTTGCTGCAAAAGATTGAACTCAAATTGTATGATAACCCAAATGAGCCAAATCTTAGTGAGAAAATTCCTTTCGTGAGAAAATTCCTTTCATGATAAATATGTCAAATTTCACAAGGCTAACTTTAGTGCATAAGAGCACGACAATTTAATACTAAACTTCTCATAGGACGGTGATCCAATTTGCATTTAAAATCAATTGTAGTGAAAATGTAGAATCAATTTTCTTCATATCCATTTGATTCCATCCACAACTTGCATCATCAATTTTCTTCCTAAGGCGTCATTTTATCTGAAGCATCCACCGAAAACCAACCTTTTAGATCAAATTTAAACTATGTGTTGTGTCACCAATAGGAAATAAATATGTTAATTAACACTTAAATAATAATTTCATCATCCACAAACATGTCATATGATTTACATAATACAATTTAAAATAGATGGTCTTCCTAGCATTTCTCTTTCCAAATTCATGCTTGTATATTCCAAGAAATAATCTTGCATCATTGATTCCAAAAGACTTCTCCACACACCCCATTTAAATTAGTGTGATGACAATCTTAAACACCCATTTTCATTTTGCGATGCCTTATTTAAAATGTACCGAACGAATCTATTGTCGATGTTTTTGTCCAATAATGCATTATTATGTGCAAGTTTCATTAATATGACAACGCATTATTAAACTGGAACACCTATACCTCAGCAACTGTTTTATGGAGTCTCCACACACTTACCCACTATCAAAAGTCAAAAGATTAGTATGCATTTTCCTTATATATTTGGAGAAGTTTTTCTAGTGTGCCCGGAACACGGTTTATTATACCAAGTGTCATAATATAAATGATTGGAAATTTTTTTTGTCAAGTATCCAACGACTTATAATATGATAATTAGTGAGTTAGGCCTTGTTCACGGCACACCAAAAAATATCTTGCATAGTATTTATTGCATTCAGAAGGAGCCAGATTACGCTGAAAATGAGGGGCCATGTGAGTGAGTAGCACAAGGTTTATGGTTTTACTTTCACCCCTCAACCTAACACCAAACTTTGCCTTCATTTCATCTAACCGAATTTGAATGTCGACTTCCAAGTTCCAACTGGCCTCTGCCTTCACCTCTCTATCTCTACTTAAATTCCCCACCATGAACGCAACCACCCGCAAACCAAATATAAATACACCGATGCAATAAAACATAAAAAGAAAAATATTAACCAAATAAAGATTTGCTTATAGGTATCGCATTGGGTTAATTCTCGCAAGTATAGTCATTAGGCGGAGTTAGATTCCGACGCATTGCACTAAGCGTAAGAAACTGTCTCTAAAACAAGAAATTTAAGCGGCATTTGGTATGCTGGATTGAACTTGCAAGAACTGCACTGAGAAACGTGGATAACACAAAATAAAAGATATGAAAAGCAACCGTAACAAGCAAGAGAGTACGAATTACCCTTTTTGCTAGAAGAAACATGAAAAATAGCCAACAATCTATCGGTAAGATCGAAGAATAGCTCCACAGAAAGTACATATGATTGCTTTCCAAGATTTCCAATAAAACGGGACGTAGCAGAATCTTGTAGCGGTCTTCATGTCCGCCACGCTCGCTCCTCCGCCGCACCGCGAGCATATTCCCGCCGCCGGCTTGCTCCCCTGCACTTGCCTCTTCTGATCCACCAGAAAACAAAACACCACCATCCTCTTTCAGTTTCGGTTTTTAACTAACTTCTGAGGAGAGAATAAAAAATGTGAGATGTTGGCTTTGCAGCTGAAAATTAAGAAATGAAAATTTGCTTATATATGCATCAGACAAGTTATACATCGAGCAAATTTTGTTGGCATTGCGTCGCTTTTGACCGTTGGATGAGTGGGGGATGATGGATCGTTTGGTTTTGGGGGAATAGAGTAGTTCGGGGTTTAAGCGTTACGGATCATGCAACAAGGCCACTATATTTTTGCCAGCTGGCTGGGAGTGATGGGAGATGAGATCTTGGCCGTACATGTGGTGGCTTGACGATGATCTGGTGATTAATATGGGGTCTGACGGTGAATATGTGGGTGGCGGTTAGTAGGTCTTTCGGTTGGCCGAGTTAAATGTTCAAATCCAACGGCCATCCGTCTTCCAAGTGGGAAAAAAATGGAGTTGACTTTTGTTTGGCTGCTGAGAAAATTGGAAAGGAAAATTGACTTTACACATGAGGCGGTTGGAAACATTATTAATGTGTCTAATGATCCATCCTTTCAATTAAATGACTTATTAGGTCAAATGTAGCAACTCACAACTAAAAAATGATGTCCACTTTAATTTTATGGTGTCATCAAATTGCATTTATAACTTTAGTTATAAAATCAATTTAACCAAGTGAGAAAGATGGTGATAGATGTGGAAAATTGCTATCGCACTCAATTTTCTTGTTTTCATTGACGTTTCAGTCGAGTGATGTTTTTTTTTTCTTTTTGTGAGTTAAAGATTTTATGTTCGATTTTGATGAATGAATTATAATTGACTTATTAAGTTGGTAAACTAACATATGTATATACATTATCTTATGTTCGACTTCAAGAGATTGAAGATATGTAAATGGAGGAAGCACACCAAGTGTATTTGTAAATCTACCAACATTTTTACCGAAAATTAGTTCCTAAATATTTACAAATAAAAATACTTTGCGCTATTTTAAAAACAATCCCAACATGCTCAATCCATGGACGAATAGAGTTTCCAAACGGCCATATATTTTCAAAAGTTCGTTTTCGCCGGTCGTCCCCATTTTTTCATGAAGCTCGTCTTCAAACGCCATTGCAGCTCTCTCACCTCCTTCAATCTTCAAAACACCAAAACCCCATCACCCAAACAATCCAAAATCCTCCAACTCTGCAAGTTGGGCTTACTCCCCGATGCGATTAGGGTCCTCAACTCCATTGATTCCGGCGAAATCACCCTCAAACCGATCCTTTACGCTTCGCTCTTACAAACTTGCACCAAAGCCGTTTCATTCAACCATGGCCTCCAAGTACATGCCCATGTCGTTAAGTCCGGCCTTGAAACCGATCGGTTCGTTGGGAACAGCTTGCTTGCTCTGTATTTCAAGTTGGTTCCGAAGATGTCCGAGACTCGGAGAGTGTTTGATGGTCTTTTTGTTAAGGATGTGATTTCTTGGACGTCGATGATCACCGGGTACGTTCGGGCTGGAAAGCCCGGAAATTCGATTGAAACGTTTTGGGAGATGTTGAAATTTGGGATTGAGCCAAATGCCTTCACTTTGTCTGCTGTGGTTAAAGCTTGTTCGGAGATTGGGGACTTGAGGCTTGGCCTGTGCTTTCATGGAGTTGTTTTCCGGCGTGGGTTCGATTCGAATGATGTGATTGTTAGTGCTTTGATATACATGTACGGGAGGAATTGTAGGTCGGAAGATGCACGCCGGCTGTTTGATGAAATGTCTGAACCAGGTCCTATATGCTGGACATCAGTTATTTCTGCCTTCACGAGAAGCGATTTGTTTGAGGAAGCATTGGGGTTCTTTTATTTGATGCAGAGAAATCATGGGTTGTCGCCGGATGGTTTTACGTTTGGGACGGTATTGACTGCTTGTGGCAACTTGGGGAGGCTGAGGCAAGGTAGAGAAGTGCATGCTAAGGTCATTACATATGGACTTTATGGGAATGTGGTTGTTGAGAGTAGCTTGGTTGACATGTATGGAAAATGCGGGTCAGTAGAGAATGCCCGGCGTGTTTTTGATAGGATGTCAAAGAAGAACTCAGTTTCTTGGTCTGCATTACTAGGGGTGTACTGTCAAGCTGGAGACTTTGAATCTGTCGTTAAGCATTTCAGGGAAATGGAAGAGGCCGACCTCTACAGTTTTGGAACTGTCCTTCGTGCATGCGCAGGTTTGGCAGCTGTACAACACGGGAAAGAGGTTCACTGCCAGTATGTGAGAAGGTGTGGTTGGAGAGATGTTATTGTAGAATCAGCTTTAGTTAATCTTTACGCAAAGTGTGGCAACATAGATTTTGCCCGTAGAGTTTTCGTGAAGATGCCAGTTAGGAATTTGATAACATGGAACTCCATGATTTGTGGGTTTGCTCAGAATGGGGGAGGTGAAGAAGCTCTTAAAATATTTGATGAGATGATTAACGAGGGGATTAAGCCCGATTATATCAGCTTCATAGGGGTTCTTTTTGCTTGTAGTCATGCAGGTTTGGTTGACCAAGGACGAAGCAACTTTATTGCGATGACCAAAGAGTACAGGATTAAACCTGGCATTGAACATTATTGTTGTATGGTAGATCTCCTAGGCCGTGCGGGGCTACTGGAAGAAGCTGAGAATTTGATAGAGAATGCAGATTGCAGGAACGATTCGTCTCTTTGGGCGGTTCTTCTAGGTGCTAGCACAACCTGTTCGAACCTTGCTACCTCAGAGCGCATAGCGAAGAAAATGATAGAACTAGAACCGGACTACCATCTGAGTTACGTTCTTCTAGCTAATGTGTATAGAACAGTAGGCCGATGGAATGACGCCTCGGAGATTGGGAGGATAATGCAACAGAGAGGGGTTAAAAAGATGCCGGCTAAGAGCTGGATTGAATCCAACAGTCAATTAGGTTCTAATCTTCATGTTGGAGACGTGGAAATTCGTAGTAGAATCAGATTTCCTGTTGTTTAGGGGTATTATCTGAAAGTCAATACATGTTCTTCCTCGCATTCCATGAAATATGAATGTTCCCTTTTTGCCCTACTATATCGGAAAAGAAAATTGCGCTTAGTGTTGGAGTATTGAGATTTAATTCAATAAAATTGGGAAATACAGTACATGTTCCGCCGAACCTGGCCCATTTAAACGATACAGTATTAGATGCACGAATAAATGTGTTTCTGTACAGTGTGACACCACATGGAGTTTATCACATCAAAATAATTACAAATCCTCTAGCTCTGAAGTTGCCTCAGCAGACTCGTCTTTAGTTTCGGAACCCGTCTGATGGTCTGAGTAGAACGCGTATCTCATCTCTTGGCTAACCAATTTGGCAAGGTCATGCCTGTTGGCATCTGTATAGGCATCAAGAACGGCTTTGTACAAGGAATGATTTGGCTCTGTCTCTTCATATTTCAGCTGGCTGTATATTCGCTTCACACCTTCAAGCATACCAGCTTTTCCATAGCAACGTACTAGGTTACTATACGTTACAACGTCTGGTTCCAAGTTTTCATCCTGCATTCTCATGAACATGTTCAGAGCCTTGTCGATCTCCCCAGCCGCCCCATAAGCATGTATTGCAACATTACAGAGAAAAGAATCAAGCTTTACATCAGCTTTTGTGAATTTTTCACAGGACTCGAGCGCCAAAGCATGCATACCCACCATAGAGAAGACAGAAGTGATGATAGCTTGCCTAGAGTAAGGTTTCCCTTCATGGTAGGATGACTGTAACTGCGTTACTGCTTCAATGGAAACACCTTTTTTCAATATCGTGAATAATATTTTAAAAGTCCCGATGTCTGGCAAGAGTTTCCGAGTTACCATCTCATGCAATAATTCGCCACATTCCCGTAGCTGCCCGTTAATGGCATAACATGACATTACCTTGTTAAATGAACCGCAGTCCCTCACTAGACCTGACAGTTTCATTTCCTCTGCTATATCAATGGCTTCATCAAGCATGCCCACACTCTTGTAAAGATATATCATGGTCGCATATGTTATCTCATTTGCCCAACCCTTGGCTCTCAGTTTTTCAAAAATCAATTCGGCTTCAGTCACCATCCCACGATCGGCATAGAGATCGATCATGCTGTTAGATGCAACAATATCTAGGGCACCCTCTAGATCTTTCAACTTCTCATAGAGTACTTTCGCTCCATCAAGGGAGTCCACCTTACCATATGCCTTTATGAGGGAAGTAAGAACTATTTGATTTGCAGAAATCCCAGATTCTTCCATGTGCCGAAAATACTTTAATGCTTCCTCAACTCTGCCAGTTTCTACAAATCCGTTGATCAAAGAACCATATACAAATTCATTTGGTTTGACCACCGAATTTACCAAGTCTTGGTACACATCAACTGCATCAGAAAGCTGGCCAAGGCGAGCGCAGCATGCAATAAGAGCAGAGAAGGCTAGAGAGTGCGGCTTAAAACCCATTTCCCGCATTTCAGTTAAAACATCCCTTGCCTGGTCCACTAAATCACCTCCTGAGAACATCTGAATGAGAGAATTATATGTGCAGTTATCGGGCCAAGTCCCATGATTTCTCATGCCTTTGAAGAGAGAAAATGCTTTATCATAAAGCTTTGCCTTGCCATAAGCTTTGATCATGACGTTATACTCCACAACATCCTTCTTCTGTCTTACCAAGTCTTTCTTCCTATAGAATACTGCCTCAGCTTCAGTCCAAAATCTCTTTTCAGCATATGCATCTATAATTGCTGCACATGTCCTTGATGACAGCTCACCATTCAACTGACATTTCTCGTAAAACAACTTTGCCCGAACAAGCTGTCCTTCATTAATATACATCTTGATGACACCAGGAACAGAATGCTCATCGACACGCACACCAGATTTCTCCATATCCTGAATCACATTCTCCACTTCTCGGACCATGTTTCTCTCACATAACACATGAAGAATAGTCCTGTGAGATACAATATCTGGGGAAAGACCCACCTGTCTGATCTTTGTATAACAGTTCAGAGCAGCATCAATGTTCCCCACATCAGCATACAGAGATAGAAAAATGTTATAAGTTCTCGTGTCAGGAGAAATTCCACGTTCTTCCATCTTACTAAGCAAAGTTTCCGCTTCCGACAAATGACCATGACTTCCACAAGTAAAGATCATAGTGTTGAAAGTTATAACATCCATTGGCACCCCAGACTTCATCATTTCTCCAAACACATTAGCAGCATCATCAAGACGCCCTGCCTTCCCATACAAATCAATCAAAGCATTATATGTAGATGCCTGTCGTGGTTTTCGATCAGAGTTCTGTGTATCCAATGAGGTCGTAATCTTTGACGTGGGAATTCTCCCACCTGTCTTGAAAAGTTCAGTGGACAAGAAATGTTTAAAACTAATAGGCTCTGAGTCAGAACCATTTACAGAGTCACCCATAGAATCCAAATCGAGCTCATCGAGCTCAATCTTCCCAGTGCACCAATCTTTATAAAACTTGTCTGCCCTATCAAACTCTCCTGCATCCTTCAATGCCCGAACAACTGTATTCATGGTAACATCATCCGGAAACATTCCCCTCAGTTTCATGTGCTTAATCCACAAAAGTGCTTCCTTCACAAGGCCTGCTTTCCCATACACATCAACGAGCATTGCATATGTGTTGTTCGTTGGCAGAACACCCCTTTTCGCCATTTCAATCCAACAAAGCCTCAATTCATCCCACTTCTGAGCCCTACCCAGTTTCCGAAGCACCACATTATAATGTATTACATTGGGAACATACTCTTTCTGTGACTTGAACCACTCGAAAACGCGCAAAACCCTCTCCCAGCTCCTTTGTTCCTTGAGAATAACAGTCTGTTCTTTCGGATTCAAATTTTCACCTAACGAATTAAGTGTCTTTTCAACATCTTTTTCGGACTCTAGAGACCGCAAAATCGAAGGCAACACGCCTCCATACCCCTTCTTCTTACCATTAATAGAAGAAACTTTCGTGGGAAAAACCAACGATTTAGAATGACACTGAAGCTTAAACCCTACCAAAACCCTAGAACCTCTCAAATTCTGCTTCTGAGCTCGTGAATTCCCAATGTTTTCGACATTCGGAGAATTGGGTAAATTAAATTTTAGAAAATTCCTAGCTCCGAAAAGACATTGATGATGATGGAGGTTGCGAAGCTTACTTGGTGAAAAAGTGCGGCTGTGAATTGAGCTCTGGAAACTTTCTTGGCCTAATTCCATGGAGCTATAACTCTGGCTGTGGAGCATCATTGCCTGCTTTCTACTCTGACTCGTCGGCGGTGGGGGCTCGCCGGTTTTTTCAGCTCAGAGAGTGTTATTAGGGTTTTTCCTGCCGCAACCCCTGCAGGCTTGTCCTCTCATGTAGGAACCAGATGAGCCTCAGGGCCAAAACCGACCAGATACTTTGAAACTTTTATTAGAAATTCAATTTGTAACCTAAAAAAGAGTTTTTTTTTTTAAAGCATTTGACACAGGCTTATTCTTAAAGTGCTTTTGTGAGATAGAAACACTTCTGAGTTATATTTTATCGACTAGAGTCAGAAGTGCTTTGATGGTCAATAAGCGTTTGAACGCTTACAAAATTAATTCAACATTAAATATGAGTACAAATTTCATATTTACTTTTGAAGTATAAAAGTGTATGAAAATTAAATTAAATGAATTTAATAATTACTATTCAACTAAAATCCATCATTACTTCGAAAAGTGTCACAGACTCTATGTCACATGTTCTCGACAACAAAATTCACAATTTGATCCCAAGAAAAAAAATCATTTCCAAGTTATACATAAAGCGAAAACGTCCATCAAACAACTTTCGAAATAGTTTCCACTTGAAAGCGAAAACAATTACCAAACAAGTTAATGTTTTCAGTTATTTATATATGAATACAGAGACTGAAGTTGAAGCAAATTCAAAACTGTAAAGACAATCGAAGGAAAGCCCATGTGACTAAAAATCATGAACTACCACTCAATGAACAAAAGTAGGAACTCAAAGAGCAACATCCATCTGACTGCACAGCCTAACAAGTTACTAGTATCCCCAAAATCTTCTGGTTTTTGAAGAAACCTTTGACCAAAAAAAAAAAAATACAATCCTAACAAGTTACTACCCGAAATCCATAGGTTTTCGCCACTTCACATTGCCGCCATCATGGTGCTTCGTGCAGCCTCCCGCTTCACCTGTTCTGCCTTTCCGCTGCCTCGGAAATACGTGTATACTTGCTGCAAATGCGACACACGAAGAATTAGTTTCGATGGGGAGGGGGAGGAAATGCAGAGTTAAGGGCAAGAGAACAATGCAAGTTGGTTAATCGTCGAACCTGAATAACCCAGATGCTGAGAAGGGTTTCGCAGACGTACAACCCAAATCCAATCAAGTAAAGTATCTGAAAGGAAGAAACAAAGACTGAGTCTTCACCGGGTCATCAACTCAAAAGAAAAATTCAAACCACTGACAGAGCAGAATAACAGTTCAAGGTTTTCCATTGTATTGAAATTCTTATGAGTAACACTGCTAGGATACTGAAAGCCCGAAACTTACCCCAACCGAAACATTGTAACTCAGCAGTTCTACGGCAGGCAAAATACCCCTGTCAACATGATCACACCATAGAAAAAACAGCTTCAGAACAGAAAGAAAACAGTATTCAGGAGGAAATATGATTAATATACATCATTTCATTACGACAAAGGGAATACGACTAGAAGAAGCAAATATTGGGAGAATAGTTTAACTAACAAGATCTGCACGAAATCATAACCATAGGAGTAGCCCACACATGGATGCAAATTATACACTAGAGCAATGTCAAGCTGAAAAGTAAGATTTTGAATGATGCATCCCTTATTCATTTTGCATATCTGCCTCGTTCCTCCCTAAACGAAAGAATGAATGTAACTGAGCCATTACTAAACCTTGTAGACTGCACGGCTAAGAAAACTTAACTTACGTGATAGATTTCCCATTTAAGAAGATTGGAGGAGCAATTGCAGCGTAAATGCAAAACAAAATATGGAGCTGCAAAAAATCAGGGCACGAAAGTGAGCTAATTTTCACTTCTTGAATGTAGAAAATGTAACTGCAGGAAGAACAAAAATAAACTCACCAGATAAGACAAGAAAAACCCAACAAAACTCAGAGCACTATCAGTCCTGTAATAGATGGTACACAATTACAACTATGAGATCTAATATGTTAGGATGAAAAAACAACCAAAAAAAAGTATAAGATATAAGATATGTTGGACAAATGACCGAGAAGTGCACAATCATCAAATGCATAGGCCTTGAATCTCGTATACAATTTTGGCATAGTGATGTACAACAAGGTCATATCCATGGAATTGTAATTACCTCATAGCACGATAAAGAGGGCGATACCAGACGAAATAGGCTACAGGAACACTTGCTAGGAAGTAGATTATAGCCAGAAGCCAAATTATTACACCTGCAAGGGGATACAAGTTCAGACTAAATTATGACTTTATTTATAATGGTTAATACGTTTACACTAAGTCACAGATCAAACCTTCTCCTTTGATCCAGGCTACGGTAACTGCCAGAATATTCCACAGAAGACACACAATCAAACCTGAACGATGCCATGAACTTTGTCAATTTAAGCAACCACATAACAATTTGATTTAATAGTTTGAACTTAGAAGATCTTTTGGTACCAAAACAAGGTACGGTGTAAAAAGTTCAAAAGATCGCCTCAACCCAACCAAATAAAGCAAAAGCAAATCTCAGCTCTGAAAATTGTAAGTAAGTTTGAACAAAGCATGCGATCCATATTGCCTCCAGATCCTGTTTTCTGGCAATGATATAACTTTTTTAAGCAGTTTTAATCTCAAACTACTAAAGTACATACAACAAAAAAAGCGATCAACGAAAACTATGCAATCAAATATCATGTGGAAACTGAGGCACCTGTGTGGACGATCACAAAAGAAATTAAATAAAACTTAACCTACCCAAATATGTTGTGAACGCAACATACTGGATCCTCTGTAGATGGATTGGGATTTCGTTTGCAATGTCATGATGGATGATGGGGAAAAATGGAGGCCAGTTCTTCTCCTCTATAACAACTCCAGCTGCCAAACAAAACAAGGGAATCACAGATTTGGACTTTGGGTGTCATAATTTTTCACAAGCACATATCAGAAAAAGGATGAACCTCGTTGCATGGCATCTTCTTTCCGCTTTAGTTCCTGGAAATGGATAATAACATCATAAACTCCACTTACCAAATAGAAGAGTAACTTGTCTAAAAGCATAAAAATCTCATTCAAATCAATGTTGCAAGGACTGTATAATGGTGTCCAAACAAAAAAACTTGGATCAAATACTTTGTTCACCGAAACATTCAATCAAAAGTGGTTGATTATTCTCGTTCTCATTGCAACAATTACGTGTAACGGTCTGGGAAATTTGTTTGTGGGAAAGCACCTGTTCCCTCTTTTTCAATTCAGCCTCTTTAGCTTTGAGTTCCTTCTCCTTTGCTTGTAAACCCTAAAGCAACAAAAAATAACAAGGAAACAGAAACCATTAATTGCTTGTAAAACAAGTTAATAACAGATGAAAAAAAGCCTTGACAATGTGACTCAGCATCTTGCATGTATTGACCTACCTTTGAATTATCAAGAGGAATATCGATTGTTGCATTGCGATCATAGGGTTCCGGAGGAAGGGGCGAAAGCCTTGGGTTTGCAGGGGAAACACCTCCACCTCCAGGATTCTACAAATTTAACAAAACAAAAAACGTAGTGAAATGGAAAGTTACAAACGAAGGGAATGTTCTTTACAAATGCGATATTCTAAACTACTCTAATCTACGGGAAGGGAAGCAATACAAACTCGGAATCAAGGGGGCGGGAACATCCCCTCCAGTCAGATCAAATTCTCCAATTTCACATACCCCAAAAACATTTTATTTCTTTCCTTTTCTTCCTTTTCTAAGAACCTAAACGGAAGCTACATTGCGGATTTCAAATTCCTGTTGCAATCAAATATCAAAGAGAAGCGGAAACAGATTGAAGATTTCGCGCAACATTTCAGCAATTCCAATCCCGAAAACTCGTATACGTAAATGTAGGTCTGTAACGGCACTCACCGCAAAGGGATTGACCTCCTCGTCGGCGAAAGGGTTCGGATCGTATCGATTCATGGGGGCGAACCAGGAGATCCACGCTCTGGCGACTGCAACAACAATGGGAATCCTAATCGGGAATGCGAGGGTTACAGGTTTTGGGAATCGGAATCGTCGATCATGAAGAGAGAGAGAGAGAGAGAGAGAGAGAGAGAGAGAGAGAGAGAGAGAGAGAGGTTATTGCGGTTGATTGGTGAGACAAAAGAGTGTACGTACGGCCTTGGTTCTAGTGGGAGCCGTTTGTTTCCTGGGAAAATTGAAACCGAAAATCAGAGAAAATATTTATATAAAACCGTTTGGCGGGGAAGCGTGGTGTGGGGCCTTCTGTTTGATCCGACGTGTCATATTTTAGACATTAAAAATGGGAAGAAAAAAATCGTATATTTTTAGTCATTTCCTTATCAGTAAGATTAGGAGGCCTATTTATTTAATTAATACTGTCACACTCACTAGATTTATTGATAGAAATTAAATTTAAATGTAAGAGGGGCGTAACATCGTCATGTATTGGATTCGGCTACCACTCAAATGGATTATTTGCATCCAGTGGCTGATTCATAATTCAAATCTTATGAGGTTTCAATGTTCAAGGTTTAAGTTTAGATAAAAATAGAGTGCAAAGAGCGCTAAAAAACATTTAGTTTATTCACTGAGTCATTTTGTCGAGCACTAGGTGTTGTCGTCAGTCAAACCATGTCGCGCACCTGTCCACAGATATCGACATATGCCGAAACAATTTGATGAGTGATATCAACAGAATTTGTCTGTGTTGTCGACACAACCTGTTGAAACATACCTAAAAGGCATTACATCAAATACTTGGTAGGTACAAAAGAGACTCATACAAAACATTTGGACAGTCATCGAAAGATCTTCACATATATATTTTCCGAATTCTTCTAGTCCTGCATTAAGGGAACGAAAATAGCGGTGATTATGTACAACCACAATCACTAAGCTATCAAATTTGTTTTAACTATTCGACACCTATCAAAATGGTTTCAACTAACCGCTAGTTATTATTCACTTTTACTAGATTGCCCATGTAACTTCTTTATATTTCAATACACCTCCTAGTTATTATTCACTTTTACTAAATTGCCTACGTAACTTCTTTATATTTCAATACACCTCCTCACGTGTACGCAATTTATCAAATACACGGAAATCGGAATACATGCAGCCAAATTGGTTGTAACATGTCAACGTAGTGTCCATCTTAGCACCACGTTTAGGTTGAAAGACATACCAAAACCAGTTTTAACTTCATCTTCACTCATGCATTCACAAGATGTTGCTAAAACTACAATCAGATCAGCCTGTGAGTGAAGAGCCTAATGACAGAACGAATCAAATTCCTGCCGTGCTTTACGAGTGATTCGGGTGTTCGGCATTTCAATCCGTCGAAAATTCGCAGTGCAGATCAGTTACGAAATGGAATAGAACGCCTGAACCGGTAGCAAATCAAGTTTGTAGGCATCGCAGATATACACAAGCTGAAAATCATTCACTACCAAAAAATTTAAGTGACAAATTGCCAAACAATTGGTTGGCTAATTTTTGCAGGACAGACGTCGCTGCACGAGTTAAAATAATAATAGAATGACCACAAAATATCGACACCAGAATCGGACTGTTGGGCTATTCACATTCCAGAACCTTACTGTGGTTGATTGCAGTGAGTTTTCTGGAAACGCTTGTGATGCAAACGTTGGTGGTGATAGTTCCGGCCATCATCTACTGCATGTTTACGCGGATGTCTCTTCTTAGTAGGAGCCGCAACTAGTGCATCCCCATCATTAACAGTGTGGTCATTAGGGTCTTTTTTCATAAGAGTGAGTCTTCACTTGATCCACTGCCATTAGGCTCTCGCCGTATCATGTCTAAAAGGTCTTGGACAACTCCAGACATTGGTGGCCTGAACTCTGGCTCCGACTGTAGAATACAATCCGTGTTAGGAATATGGTTTGCTTTGAAGTCGAGGTAGTAAAACAACATATATGGTAAATCAAACTTATGCGTATGAGCATTTAAAGCATGTTATATATTTTGACCGAATAGATATATCAGGTAATTTATGTCTACCAACCGATTGATGCCCGTGTTGAAGAATATTATGTCCCAAACTCCATAAAACAAAGTCTTACTTAACTGCATAATTTAAGAAGTCAAAAAGGCGTTACTCACCTGAATGCATCGAGATATAATGTCTGCAAAATGCGATAAAGACTTTGTAGGATATTGTCCATTTAGAGAAGGATCAACCATCCTCGATAGTGCATCAATGTCATGAAGCTGGGTAGTGGCCCATCTAACCAGGAATTGCTCCCCTCGGTTCCTTGTGCTGTAAATTCAAAATTTTCAAATACAAAACAAATTAAGCAGGAGTCGAGAGGAAGGGGGTGAGAACGCAATTCAGAACTTGAAATTTTCATTCTTTTCACCTGTCATGGGACTTCCGGCCAGTTAATAGTTCCAACATTACCACCCCAAAGCTGTAAACATCACTCTGATGAGTATAAATTCCTGACTCAAATTCTGGAGCTCCATAACCATAGGCCGATAGAAGCTGTCCTGACAACTGATAGTAAGAAACAATTTAGTATTAGTAAGTAGCATTGGCGATGACGGTAGGTAGTATCATCGGTTCAATGGCTAATCACGAAGAAGAAATAAAATAAATTTCTCCAAAACACTTAAGTCATCAATGTTGGTTATGACTCGTGACCCTTTGTAGAAAAAAAGGCAACTAAAAAAAAATGTAGAACAATGACGCACCTGACTCACAGATCCCGATGATATCAAGGGAGCCAAGCCACAGTCAGAAACACGCACAGAAAGGTCATCATCAAGGAGAAGGTTGGCAGCCTTGAAATTTCTGTGTACAATAGGTGGCTGGCAGACTTCATGTAAATACCTTCTCAAACAAAACAAAAATGAATTAGACTCACTGTATCTCCGATTACCATTTGATCAGGGAAAAAGAAGTGTAACGACTATGTTTGGAAATTATACTCACTCTAAGGCTCTTGCAGCTTCAAGTGCCATTCTAATACGAGCATTCCACGGGAGTTTCTTCTTGAATTCATCATCTATGTGCAGAGCATCATGCAGTGAACCATTACTGCAATACTCGTAGATAAGAAGCCTTTGACCATGCTCTGCACAGTAACCCATAAGCTCGACAACATTAGCATGCCGGATTCTGTCAATGCTGTTTACCAGGTCAAGAAACTCGTCATCTTTCTGCTGACTAGAAGCTCTTTTGTCCAATTTCTTGACTGCAAGTAGCTGCAAAAGCATCCCAAAAGAATAGTTTCAGTTTCTAAACTATTCTATGTATATAACAGAAACTGTTCGATCACAAGAGATAGAAGCACATGACGCGGGAAGGGTGAAGATTTTCTTCATGCATACAAAAGTACCTGACAAAATGAAATAACTCTCTTCATGCAACTCTGTCCTATGCCTTGATGTTTTTGCAAATGTAGATAAGACTTCATTTAAACTTTAGTCTTTATAAACTAAAATATCCACATCTTATCTGCTTAAAGTGAAATTCATAGATATTATGAAGTCTCCCTGAAATTGCTTATCAAGTTTGACAGCTTGATTTTGATCGTCCTGAACTTGCTTATCAAATTTGACATATGATGTGTCAATTCATATATTCTTGGAATGAAGGGAAAAATGGGTTTTGGTTTGCTAAAAACTTATCACATAATGAACATGAAGCACCGAATCCCTATATAAAGAATTAGACGTACCCATGCCACATGGTTATTTTGTCGATCCTATGGTTCAGAAAGAACTCTCAGGTTTGAAGTACACATAGCAGATAATAAATAAACTGTAAACAAGAAAGCTGTTGAAAGCAATCAAGCAATGCTGGTGGACCTAGCATAACAAAATTACTAAAATGGTACAAAACAAGCACCAAACATAAATTTCATTCAACGACTCAGCCATTAGGTATATGCAATAAAAGCAAAACCCATCATAAAGACACAGACCTTTCCGCTAGGTAGCTGTGCCCTATAGACACTTCCCAGCATGCCTGATCCTAGAAGGTTATCCGGAGAAAAGCTGTTTGTATGTTGCTGAAGGGAAGCAATGGTAAACCGCTTTGCAGAAATTGTACGGTTTGGACTTTTGGTGGCAGGCTTCTGTGTAGGCAGTTCCGTAGGCACAATTGGCTTCACAATGACCTTCGGAACAGGCGGTGGTGGAGGAGGGGGACGTGGAGGAGGAGGAGGAGCAGGCATCGAATACACATCAAGTGCACTCAAACTATCCTCTCGCTTTGGTGCTGCAGCAATTTTATGTACCTTTCTATCTTGCTCGTCATTTGGCTTTGGAATTGCCCATGTTCTTCTGGTTTCTGGTTCATTATCCTCTTTGGGCGTCACAACTGCTTCTTTTGGAACTGTTCACCAAGATTTTAGTGAGTTTCTTAGAATAAGATGAATAAAATTGGACGGCTGAAAAAGAAATTAAACTGAAGAAAAAAGTGAGAGAAGTTACCTTTTTGTATTGGATTGGCCGGTAGAACCACCAAGGACCCATTGTCCCTGGGAGCATTTTCCCTGTCACCTGTATATGCACCTATTTGATGCTGCTTGGAAATTCCATCAGCCTCTTCTCCTCGTCTACTACGTCTTGGCATAAAAAACAGAATCGCTAGTATAAAAATAATAAACACTAAAGCCCCTCCAATTGATATTCCAACCACCCTTTTCTTAGTTAGAAATTTCTTCGGCTTTCCAGAATTTGATGTATCTTGTGAAGACGGTCCATCAACCGTCCCATTTTTTGGAGGACTTCTGCCAGGTGTTTTCCCAGTAGGTGGTTCCCAAAATGGCAGTGGAGGTGCTGGCGGGCTCGATGCGGATGTGGGTGGAGTCGACGGGGATGTTGGTGAAGCGACTGGAGCAAGAGAAGAATTGAATGGATTCCCATCTTTTCTGCATTACAAATATAAGAATTAGCTATGTGGAGAATCTCTTTCCTTGATAACAATAAAACTTAATGCTTCATTTAATGATAAGTCTACAGTGTATGAAACCGCACTTGAAATTCGGGATGCTGAGCAACTTTTCAGGTATGGGTCCAGCAAAAAGGTTGTTCTCTATATTCCTGTTCAACAAGGCAGAAAATCATTTACGATGGGAAAGAAACAGCAGACCTAATCAGAAGGCAAGATAATACTATAAACTTCTGAGTACTGTATATGACAAATAAAATGAACTGTTTAGAGGATTACAAGTCACTTAGGGGAAGATCCTGCAAAACTTCGAGGGTTCCAGACAGCAGATTGTTCTGCAAATGTCTGCCAATAGAGGAGTTAGCTCAACTCATCGAGATAAAGTATGCTTATTGAAAAACCTCAGACACAAGATACTCACAGAGTGGTCAGGGTTATTAGGCTTCTTAGAGAGGGTGGCAGTTGGCCGCTCAAATTGTTACCGGAAAAATCTCTGCGAACAGTAAGTATGTATATCAGCCCCTAATAGACAACAATAGTAGTCCGGAAAGTATAATTCCAAAAAGTTCAGAATAAGAACCTACAGGTTGGTCAACCCTGGAATGCCTTGGAAGGAATCTGGTATTTCTCCGGTTAATTGATTATTATTAAGAGACCTGATTGGCGAAATAGCATAACTTAGAAACAATCATATAAAAAACTGGGAGCTGCTGCGCTGTACCAAAAGCTAGCAAATTGATGACTTACATTGCTGTGAGCACAGTTAACGAGGCTACAGTATCTGGGATGCTTCCGGTAAATTGGTTAGCTGAAAGAAAACTGACAAAGGTAAAGACTATCAAATCTTTTGCACAAGGATGTGAGCACAACAGGTAGAAATATTTCAGCAGTCTCGGGCTAGTATTTAATTATTTGCAGTACAACATTATAATTCCATAAAGAGGTTGAACATACAAGCTTCGCAGGGTGGCAGGTAAATTGGATGGAATACTTCCTCCGATATGATTGTTGCTTAGATCTCTGCACACAAACACCAATGTCAATAATCCACAAATGTATAAAAAAAACATAAGGTCAGCTACATATTATGATGTGAGGCAAGTATTCTACGATCATTCCCCGCCAGTTTGCATTCTATATGCGGCGCACACATGCACAATTGAAACAAGTCACACTGTCAAATGCACTATCATCCTAATGAGCCATGTCGAACACCATCTAGGAATGAGCTTGGCACCCCACACTATCATCCAAAGTAAATAACCTCATGTAAAAAAACATGCAGCCAACTTTAAACAGAAAAATCTACTCGCAATCGCCCCCTCTTGCATATCACTCCCATTTTGCCAGTTTTATCTTGAAATGAAGAACAATGTAAAGGATTTTAATGCCAGTGAATGAAAAAATAACTTGAATCAAAAGATATAACAAACCAACAACCTCACGCACGTAAACACACATCAAGTTCAACCAGAGAGAGAGTGAGCGAGTACAACTTACATAGCCCGTATTGAAGCAAACATTCCCAAGTTTTCACCCAGTTCTCCTCCCAAATTAGAGCCATTAAGAACTCTATAAAATCATTAGAACCATAAGCCACTGACAATTTACATGTTACGATTAAAAATTTCTATCAATAAAAGAAGGCGAGCAAGAGATTAACGTACATTCCCAATATTACAGAATCGTTGCATTGAACACCTTGCCATGCATCACCACACGGGTCTCCTCCAGCAGAAGTCCACCCGGGAAGCACAGGCGTGCCAAGCGCAGCGTGTAAGTTGTTAATTGCAGCAACTGATCAAACCACAAGTAAAACACAAACAATAAGTGTTTCCATCTCCAATTAACCATAAGAATTAAGAACAACAATCAAGTAAACATGTTTCCACACAAAATTACACTAAACCAACGCATATGAACTCCGAAAAACACCACACCGAAGCCACATTACAGCGAAAAACCTATCGAATAAGTAGAGAAATACCATCACTAGAACTAGTTGCTCCAAGAGAAACTTGAGCAAAGTAGATTAAAAGCAACCCCACTGAAACCTCAGCATAGATCTTCAAGCTCTTGTGCTCCAGGACAGATCTCTTCCTTCCCATTGATCCCAAGTTTTGGAATACTTCTCAATTCTCCTTTTCTCTATCCAATCACTTAAAAATCATCTTCCAATCTGAAAACTAATCCAAGAACAAAAACCACACAATTAAAACATGATTATTAATTATACAAAAATAAAACAACCCATGATCTTAATTTCCCAGAAAATGGAAACCCAATTGCCAAAATACAAAAACAAACAACTTCACAAGAGAATCAAATACAGAAGCATGTCATTCTGGTAAAAAGAAAGCAACGGGATGAACTTACAGAGAAAGTGGAGAGGTGAAATAATAACCAAGCAAATGCTGAGTGAAATCAATGGAGATTATTGAAGTAAATAATGCAGAGAGCTTTCTGGAAAAGGTAGTGATTTGTTTATCCGGGAATATTTTAGAAGGAAAAGAGAAAATAAAAAAACCTTAAGAGCTAAGATTCAATGAATTAAGCAATGGAACCATGGAAGTGAGGGACGTCAACAGAATTATTGCGTCATAATTTGGATTGGTAATTACCGGAAATTGTTTTTTAAGCCTTGGGAGAAAAGAAAAGGTGGGATAAAACGGCAGAGGAAAATGCAGAAAGGTAGAGAGAGAGAGAAAGAGTGAGGGAGAAGGGGGGGGGGGGTGCTGTGAAGCTTCTGTCTTTCTCTCTCTAAACTTCAACTGAGGAACAGTGTAAGTGTGTGCGTAAGTCATACTTATCTCTTTGTAAGAAAAGGATAAATATCAAGTCCACGCTCTGCGTGGAGCGCGTGTTAAATTTGTTTTTATCTTCTAAATATAATAAAATTTTGAAATACTTTTACTTTTCTGCAAGACATGAATTTGGAGATAAATCATATGATTCAAATTCATTTTTCTTTACTATGTAAGGAAGATAAATCTTGTGAGGATGCTTGAATCTTGTGAGTATATCTAAATTTGTAATTATCATTATGTTCGATTGATGATATATCTAATTAATTTAACATGGTAGATGATTGTTATTAGAGCATTTTCAACGGTTGAACAAAAAAAAAAATGATAAACCTAATGATTATCATGTCATTTTTGTGAAGATTGAGCGCATTACTCATATGCTTTATTCAAGAAATTTTCCTTCTTTGAAATATAATGTTCAATGCCTTCAATTATTATGTGATCTTAAAATACTTTCAAGTTAAGTAGAAAATCAATTGAACTTATTGGAGAAATATATCATCTTACGTATCGTGAATTTCTTTTTTAATAACTCTTGTTCTAAAGTTTTTATTTACGACAGTTAAATGCGAAATTTGAACTTAAGATCTTTTTCAACAAAGTACAGACTGAATGTCATTAGACTATATGGTCATGCACGAAGTTTTTAAAAGTTGAATTAATTGAAGATAACGTGCTTTAAAAAACAATCTTTTAATTCCAGATTTCCATCCTTCTCCATAAAATTAGAAATAAACTGAAAAAAATAATAAAAATTCATTGAGATGTTTGCTTCCTTTGGGAATTGGATCCCCTCATGAGGAAATGGTAGGAATCCTCATGATCACATAATACGGACCGTTGAATTTTGATCAAACGATTACAATTATTATAACTTTTAGAAGGACTATCTGTTTGTAATTGTTGAATTAAAATTCAACGACCCGTGTTGTGTGGTCATGAGAATCCCCACCATTTGCTTAGGAGGGGATCCGATTCCTTTCCTTTGGACTGAAATTAGTTCATTGTTCAACCCGGTAAATGTGTCGCCACGCTTCCCACGCGCGCGTAGCGTGGTCAGTAAAGAGAAACCGATAAAACTAATTTTCAAAACTTTTCTTACAATAAAATACCGTACAGTCAATAATACCCGCCAGTTTTCTATTGCCTTCACGTGTTTTGTCGAAATGATTTCTCAACTTGTTATGGGCTTTTTCGTCCAGCCAATTAAAAGCCCACAAAATGCAACACCACACATTTACGTAGGATACTCTTATTTTTATTTAGAAAATGATATTATTTATCTTATAATTAGCTAGTAATAATGTAGTTTAAATTTACTTTTGATGAGAATCGTATTTAAAACGTCTCACTTTTAAGCAAAGAGTGATACAAGATAGTAGTACTCAGTGACATAAGATACTGTTATTTACACACGTGTTTTTGCCTCTCAGATATTTTTGGTGATTTTTAGTCGTTAATCTTGTTCAATTTATTTGATTCACAGCATAAATTGAATACACTTGTGTGAAAAGTAAAATTTAGTATAGATATCAATAATATCCGCTGCAAAACAAAATTACGAAAACGGTCATAAATTTTGGTCTTTCCCAGAAGCCCATGAGGTGGAGCGTCAATCCGGTTCATTTTTTTCTTTGTCATAAATGTTAGTGTGGAATAAAATTGGAGGTGAGGAAAAGCGGCTTTTGGAAAAAGCAGAAATTGGAGAAAAAAAGTCACGAGTCGTAAGAAAAATTGAAGAAAAAATGGGTATCTGAAAAATGGAAAGCAGTTTTTAGCTGTCAATTCTTCTTGGAATCTATCTGGCAATTGCCAATGAAGCCCCACCGACTATTTTTCTATATATGGAAAAGGATCCTCATTGGATTCTTTTCTTGAGGATCTTAAGAATTTTGTGATCGTGATCATTTATCGTATATTATGTAGTTAGTTTTTATCAAGTGCAATTTATATTTAATTTTAAATTTTGAAATGATTTCTAACTGCACAATATACGATGTACGGTTACGATCACGGAATTCTTAGTATTGCCATGAAAAGAATGCGGACAAAAAAGACAAATTTGGTGAAATAATAATTTAATTTAATTAAAGACAAATTAGTAAAATAATCAAAAGAAAATAAAGCATGCATAAAGTGAGTTACTGACCTTTTTTATTTATTTTATAAAATCACAAACTGTAAATTAAGTTTCTTTAATTAAAATGAAATATCCAAAAAAATAATAAAGTTTGAATTACAAGATGCTAATTACCGAATACGCCAACGCCTGCGTTGTTTTGCTGACGTCATCCGATTTGATCATATTTTTGTAGTTGTCTGTTTTGTCCCCGGAAGAAATAGTATATTACAGAGCCCCACAAGGCAAACGGCACGTGCCACGGCGATAACACCGCTGAAATTGGTGTGTACTGTGTTGTAGGTTGGCAGCTGCCTCTTTTGTCTGCTAACGTTCAAATGTGATGGTTGGTTTACTATATTATGTAACTAAGAGGTGATTATCTACTAATTATATTAGTTAATTTTGCCCAATTATTGATCAATGTATGACATGTCACAATGTACAACCATAATATGATTTCTCTAATCTAACTCATTATTCATAAAACTTACATACAAAAATGTTATGATTAATAGTCGTGCATGCACGCGTGAGCTGATTCTGACCATTCATGCTTGATAATTAAGATCGTTTCACGCGTTTGTGCGAGATCCCTTTATTGCTCAATTTATGGTGATGATAAAGCAGCCTTTGTCTTGAAATTTAGATTAAGTTAAAACACTCCATTTCTTTATATACAATATATAAAAATAAAAAAAAGGAAGCAAAGCTTTGTCTTCGATATAGTGATTTGGTGCAATATTTTTAATACCATTTTAACTTGAGAAAGGGCGAGTGTGACAGAAATACTGTGTTGTTGTTATTTCTAATGGTCGGAAAGATTGCAAGTTGAAATCTCCTTTTGTTCAAACAAAATAAATTAGGTCATGCACATAAATTTGGAGGGTTCAAATTAAGATGATGTTAATGAATGGGCATATCTGGCAATGGAGTTGGAGGAGAAAGACATAGAAAGCAACATTATAACTGATTTTTAGTTGTTAATAAGGCTATCTAAGTCACACTCATACTAATTATTAAGCTAAGCTAAGTAAATATTGAGTGCTTGTTAATCTCAGCTAAGTAAATATTTGTGCATGTTAATCTAGACCAAGTAAATATCGACTGCATGTTAAACTAAGCTAATTAAATAGGCCAGATAGCTACAATAAACATATTTTAACTTACATCATCTATTGTTCTTGTCAAATTATCAGAGAGACGAGTCAAATACCTACTTTCAACAACGTCGATATTATCCTTAACTTGTTAATTATCACATGTACAGTCCCACATATGTGAAGTTTTATAACAACAAGCCTAGGTATTAGTTTGAGGAAGGTTAAGAATTTAAACTCTTTTTTTCTTAAAAAAAATAAAGGCCAACGTAGAATATTTCAACAATTATATCATCGTCGTGTTGTCAATTTATCAAAAGGTCGAAGAATGCATGTATGTCATGCATTACCTAATCCAAATCCTTCTTTTGACATCACCAAACCGTTACTGCTACCCTTTGAGAGTGTTTATTATTATTTATAGGACCCTCGGTGGTGCCCTCCGCAATCAACTGCACCTTTCGATTGAATTGAATAGATGCTTGTTCAAAACTAAAGGTTGATGCTCAAATCAACAAATCGGAAGTTGACACGATTGAATTAAATGTCGGCACAATAATCTGTCTTATTTTAGGCGACTACCGCGTCTCATGATATTACTAATATGTTGATATGTTGTAAACTTAAGATTTTGTCATCTATTTATATTTGAATAGCTAAATCAATGACATTAAGTGATAGTTTATAAAAATAATTATTGGTGCAAACAAAATTTAGGGGTCCACTTGTTAGAAAACCATAACCATATTTGCATGCAAGTGCGGATTTGTGATAAGCGTTATGTTCATCACATTAAAGTAGCTAAATTTATACAGACCAAGAGAAAAAAAGTAGCTCAATTCATGAACTCCCCCATCAAACACAGCTTCTAATTTTTCACTGTTCGGGAACACGGTTTAATATATCAAGTGTAATAATACAATTGAATTTTTTTTTTTAAGATTCTAACCAATTGTATTATTATTTTTGGTGTATCAGATTTTGTTCCCGGCACACAAAAAATCTCTCCTGCTGCATCACGGCATAATCAAGCTACTATAAAATATAGGATCAATTCTCAATATTGGGACCAATCTACATACTTTGACTAATTTATCCCATCCTCTCCAATCACATGAAATCCCATCGTTTTCCTTTCTTCCAAATTAAGGAACAAGGGCCTTTATTTGTTTCAACATTTTCAGTACTTCAATAAAAGTCTTATTTTTCCTTGTCGACAAGACACTCCATTTTCTTGTACAAGCGATATTGACAGAGCGAAACTAAACTAAATCTCTACAAGTCCCTCGTAACAATCCACTGGGTATAAAAATCTCAAAATGGTATGATTTTTATCAAAATTGTGTTACGTACCTTGAAGAGTTTGCATAATAAACTTCTAAAAGAGTTTAAAAATAATCTTAGAGGCACCAACTCTTATCTCAAATTATATTCTATGCTTCTAACATTCCATTTGTTCATGTTTTGGTTGAACCTCGTTGATTTGTTCCTTTTTTTGTTAATCACACATTACACAATGATTCAAACATTTTTTTTTTACATTTTGTTTATGATTTTTGGACAATTATTTACATTTTAGTTAAAAAAATGACGTTCATACATTTTTTTTCCTTCTGTACCTTCATATCAAATTGATATCGAACTAGCAATCTACGAAACTCAAACTCAAAACCTCTCATGAACATTTTGGTTAGAGTTGAAGTGATTGTCAAAAACCCACAATGTTTGATTGTAAATTTCTCAGGCCCAGTGACACAAAACTGTCCAAACCACAAGGCCCGTAATTAAATCAAACGTGGGCCGTGATTTCAGATCCAAAATTGTCTGCGCCAACCAAACCAACCACCAAATCCTCATCAACTTCTTCGTCCCCACCATCGTCGAACCATCTGAATCTCTCTCCATCTCCGATCGCATTATCGTAAACCCAACGAGAGATGCAGACCCGGTTCACAGCCCTAGCGGCTCGGATCGTAAAATCGACCGCCCGGTCATTCTCCTCCTCCACCCAAACCCCGCCCTTAACCGCCACTTCCTCCTCCCAATTCCCCCAAACTCTGGCGGGCCTGCGGGCCCGCCTTGCCGCCGAGTCTCCGATTCTGACGGACTTCGTGGAAGGCGAAGGCCCGTATTCTGTCGAAGTCGGAACCAAGAAGAACCCTCTCCCGAAGCCGAAATGGATGAAGGAGTCGATCCCCGGCGGCCAAAAGTACACTCAGATCAAGAAAAAGCTCAGGGAGTTGAAGCTTCACACGGTGTGCGAGGAGGCCAAGTGCCCCAACCTCGGCGAGTGCTGGTCCGGCGGCGAGACCGGCACCGCCACTGCCACGATTATGATTCTTGGTGATACGTGTACGCGCGGTTGCAGGTAAGTTGTTTGATGAAATGCGCGTATAAGATAATTGCTGTGTCTAATGGATTTTGCATTGATGGGAGTTTTTTGGTTTTGGGTTGAAATTTTCAGGTTTTGCAATGTGAAGACTTCCAGGACTCCGCCACCGCCGGACCCTAATGAACCGACGAATGTGGCGGAGGCGATTGCGTCTTGGGGTTTGGATTATGTGGTGATTACTAGCGTGGACCGGGACGATTTGCCCGATCAAGGGAGCGGACATTTTGCAGAGACCGTGCAAAAGTTGAAGGTGCTCAAACCCAGCATGCTCATTGAGGCTTTGGGTATGATTTTGTTCTTTAATTAATGAATTTGTTTTGGTATAATGTGTGAATTAGGATGATAGAGTCAGCTCGGTATGGAATTCAGAACATTTACATTGAGTCGACGAAATATTGCCTTTTTATGCTTATGTGAGTAAGAGGTTGTGAGTATTAAGCTAATGGATGTGAAGTTTGGCAATTATGTGATTAGAGTTCATATGTGCTGTTGATTTTGCATGTTTTCTTGTAGTTCCTGATTTTCGGGGAGACTCGAGCTGCGTAGAGAAAGTTGCAACATCCGGATTGGATGTCCTTGCTCACAATATTGAGACAGTTGAAGAGCTTCAGAGGGCAGTGCGGGATCACCGTGCCAATTTCAGGCAATCTTTAGATGTTTTAATGATGGCCAAAGACCATGCTCCTGCGGGAACACTTACAAAGACTTCAATAATGTTAGGCTGCGGGGAGACACCTGATCAGGTTGTGAGGACGATGGAGAAGGTGAGAGCAGCAGGTGTTGATGTTATGACATTTGGTCAATACATGCGACCTTCGAAGCGCCACATGCCTGTGTCTGAATACATTACTCCTGAGGCCTTTGAGAGATACCGAGCTCTTGGCATGGAAATGGTATTCCTCTATCCCTTTGTTTTTAACTAAGCTGGCTATGGGAATGTCTTATTTGGCTAGGGTAGCAGTATTGCCTCCATATTTTTCTTTTCCCTGTTGACTTGATATGTAGTGTTTCCTTTTCTCATTATTAGTATTCACTTCGTATCACTCGGATAGGATACCGAATTTTAGGTTAAGCTATTTATATTGGGAGTTCAACATGATAAACAAAAGATCTACTGGCCCGCCTCACCTATATAAATTTGTTCACAAGGATCTCATGGCATGAATTAATACAATACCATCTCACCGTCTCAAGCTTACTATCATATGATCCTCTTTTATGCATAACAGTTTAGTAACTGTATATTTTGAATGGAACAGGGATTTCGATATGTGGCATCTGGTCCCATGGTAAGGTCGTCATACAAAGCTGGTGAATACTACATCAAATCTATGATAGAATCAGACCGGGCTTCATCTTCGCATGTTTCTGCCTCGTGATGAGTGGGTTTGTTTCCTACACAGAAAATCTTCATGTCTTCTTACCATGAGGTTTCAGTCTGTATTATTTTCTCTCCTGCTCATTCTCTGTATTGTACAAGTGCTGATTATAGAGGGCCCAAGCTTACCTGGTCTTGTTACGATATAGGTTCCAATTGTGTTCTCAATTCATTGTAATTATCAGATATCCCTCTGGTGTTGAGGTCTTATATTCTTGTGATTGTTGCTGTTAATCAGCTAATTAATACTTAATAACAAGAATCATTGCCCGTTCTTCGATAATAGATCATGTATACGTGCTCCGTTTTTTGTTTAGGATTCTAGTTTTGGCGCTAAACACGCACGAAATGTCCAACGCGGATTGCTGGAAGCTGCCTTCCGATGATCCATCTTATAAAACTTAATACAGTATCATGATGAAGGAATGGGCAGGGTAGTTAAATATTCCTTGCTTATTAGTCCCACCTGTTTGTTGGTAGCAGTACTTAGTGCCGGTCCTACTCTGGTCCTAAATTCTGTAATTTCTGGGGGCTTTCAAGCCTAATGTCTTCAATTTGTAGGTCACAAGCTCACAGGCATCTGCTCTGGGGACCATATTGAGTATTGAAGGTGGTGGCGTGTGGGGTATCTGATCTTTCTGCTTTGTTTTCTTAAACTTATGTCCGTACTAAAACTCTCTCTTCCATTTGAAATTTCTTAAAAACTTGGTTAGGCCAACTAATAAGATGTTACTTGTTAGGTAAACGTTCAGCAATAAACGTATCGACACCATATTGACATTTATGTGATTGAAGTATCGACTCGTTATCAATAATATATGATTATGCTTCGATATGGTTATTGAGTTTAATGATATCTAATATCAAGTTTTGCACCTCTTGTATTCAATAAAATGTAAAATAAACGGGTGAGTACTGTTTGGTACGCAGATGGGACGGGACGGAACAGGACGAATTATTTACCAAACGGTACCTAAAAGAACAGATTATTTACATCACATTCATGATTCATTTTAAACATTAATATTTTGATACACTTAATATTACGGAATATTGTAGTTGAACAAAAAATTTAAATTTACTCTTTTTTTGGGCAAATCTTTTATGGTTACTCAAGAAACCATATAATAATTGAGCAAGGGTATACTTTTTAATGTGGTAGAAATACACGCAATGCATTAACTGTCATAATATAAATGGTTAAAAACTTGAAGAAAAAAAAGTCTAACCACTTTTATTATAACTCGTGAGCGTGTTGGGTTACTTTTGTGTCCACTTATATAATATTGACGAGTGTAACCGAGTCCACCTGCAGCTGAGCAGCTCTCCTCTCACTGTCACCCCCAATCCCTTTCAATTTCATTCAGATTTCAGACTCTCTCCAATTTATGACCGTTAAATTTTCAAATCTTAATTTCCCACCTCCACTTCACTCACTAGTCACTGGCACAAAAGGACTCTCTGAAAGCTGAAAGTTTCTGCTTTCAAAAAAATCATAAAATGGGTTGTTGTCTCGGCACCGCCAAGAGCCAAAACCCACCGCCACCACACCACCACCCAAATGGCCCCAACAACAGCCACTTCCACGCCAGATCCTCCCTCGCGGAACCCCACCCGACCCGTATCCCAAAACCCCAACTCAGAGCCGCAGCACCGCCGAACTCACGGCCGCCGGTTGTTGAAATCGAAGAAGAGTCGGTGAAAGAGGTTCTCTCCGAAACCCCAATTTTCAAACCCCAAATCCCCAAAATAACCCCAGAGTCGCCTCCGAAGCTCCAACCAGAGCAGCCGCCCAAAGAGCTTGCCGTCGACATCGCCGACTCCGCCGAGCCTTCCCAGGCTTCAGAGCCTTGTGGGGTCATTCTCAGCGAGAGCTTCTCATATTCGACGGCAACCACCGCCACCACCATAACTGACGCCAGAGACGACGAGGTTACGAGTAAGCAGAAGAGAGATATGGGTCCCAGAGTGCATGGCGCTTCTTCAACGGCGGCGCGTAGCAAGCGTCCTTACTCCGGCGACCTCGCCGCCCGGAGGGAAAGAGCAGCCAGACCTCTGGCGAGGGCATCGGAGCCTTCGATGGGGAAGAGGAATCGAACTGAAACGAGTTCGTTTCGCGGGAGGGAATCGGGTCAGCTGAGTACTATGCAGCAGCGCAGTGGTGGCCCCACTGGAGTGAGGCGCGATACGGTGTCGTCCAGGTCGAGGTCACCGGCTACCCGGACGGCCGGTGGAGTGGGTCGAGGGGGCAGGGGAAGAAGCCCGTCGGCATCTAAGGTGACTGGACCAGCTGGTGGCAGTTCCTCGCAGCTGGGAGTGGGAGGAGTTGAGAAGCAAGGCAAAACTAAAAAGGAGGAGGAACCAAAAGGCGCCGTCGTGCAGCAAGGGAATGAGGGTAAAACAAGAAAGGAGGAGGAACCAAACGGCGGGGTTTCGCAGCTGGGGAATGAAGGTGAAACTAGAAAGGAAGACGAATCACACGGCGGCGTTGCGCAGCAGGGGAATGAGTCCTCCATCGACAACCCTCTGGTTTCATTAGAGTGCTTCATCTTTGTCTAAAGTTGCTTCTTTACTGGTTGCATTTTGTCAAAACAAAAGTGCTTTTCTTGTTTCTGAAAGTACTGTGGAATCAAGCACTTTCCTAGCAAATGTTGGCAAAACATGTTTTGCTTTCTGAAACAATGTAAATTATCTGGAAAATGGTATAAAGATCGAGTCTTTTATCTAAATGTTGTTCGTAATTTGTGTGAATTAGTTATGAGCACCCTTCATTTGGAGAGGATCTTGTGTAAGCCTACGGCAGCCGCCGCATTCGGCCTCTCCCTCAATCGGATGAGACCATGGGCAATAACGGGAGAAAAGGGAATATAAAGGTCTCTCTTTCTATGCGTGGCTGCACAGCGCGTGCTCCGACTGACAAACCTTGGTAGCTCGATGCAGGATTAAAGCACGGTTTGTGTTGAGATTTGCAAAATTGTGGTTTGTGGTGGTTTTTTTCTCTTTCAAATGTTTGAGATTTGCAAAATTGTGCAGGGATATGTTTGTCCTGGAATCGGTATCTTCTCTTGGAATGGGATGGGATGGGAAAGACAAAGACATCTCAGTACTTTCCTTTTCAAAATTGGTTTTGGTGTAAGCCTTCGAGGGCTACAAGCTTCCGGCATCCCACTGTTTCTAGGAAATTTCCTGTCGTCCCTCTCGGTTTTTCTTCGTTACGTGTCCATACCAAGTGAAACTTCACATCGTTAGAGTGGTACGTTGCAGCGTTGCTCCATCGGAGTGGAATGGTCTACACCAAGCACAACACTACTATTTCAAGCACTACCACTGCAAACATAAACGTTACCACTTTTCGCACCATGTACTGCACTTAGTGCATTCAAACAATGAAGGAAATTCAGTCATCGTTTTCAGGACGAATGTATTACTAATCCTTGTTTCGGGTTTACTCAATAGAGGATTATTTTGATATTTAGATATTAAACACCAAGAAAATCAATTTGAGATGACAGCCAAAGCTTTATACATAAAACGGAATATGTACGTATGATTGTTGTTCTGCTGACGAGTCTCGGTTCCTGGCTTCCTCCTACGTTCAAAAGACTAATGTGATCGTCAACGAACCCTAATTCGATCATGTCCGAAACCAAAAGGACTAACGAAAACTAGGTTTTTCTTGTCGATATCCCTGTCTTGTTTCAGCTTGAAATTTAGCTCGAAGCAGGATCAAGGCACGGTTTGTGTTTGATGGAGAGGCCAAGCAATGCGCTCCGGCAGACACGGTGCAGGAGCAGGATGTGCAATGAAGGTAGGCATATCTTCCCCAGGCATCATCACAGATACTTCTCTGGCATAAATTCTCATCTGCACAAATTTGATACAAAACATATAAATTGGAGTATGTGTTGGTTTTCGTCCTTTGGGAAGCTACCATGGCAGCAACCCAAGTGAGCAAAAATAATTTTCTATCACATTGTAGCAAGCAAAACGATAATGCTAATATTTTCAAATGCCGGATATTTAAGCGGTATTTCACATGTCATAATATAAGTTTGTGTCTTTTCAATTATTTTATGACACGTGAAGTACCAGACACTTTGAATGAGAAGAAATGTCCAAATTAATCGCTAAAACCAAGGAGGGTTCTGATGAGGAAGATACTTTTCTGGCGTGGTTGGTGGCTTTTAACTTTAAAGATTCAAATGCAGCATGCTGTTGATAATTTAATCAAAATTATTATAAAAACAAGCTTTTTAATCCAAGATTAGAGCATAAATCCTAATATTATAATCATCCCTTCACGAGCAGTTTAATAAAAAGTAAATAAATAAAATATTCCTTCAATTATATATCTTCCAAAATACTAAGCTATCAGCAGAGTAGCGTAACCTTCTCCACAAATCAAGCTTTCCTCACACACCAAATTCAACTGTTATACATAAACAATATCCAATTTTTGTTTTTTTTTTTAATTTTAAATTTCCTAATCGCTCAATGTCGTGTGAACACGTGGTCTACGGGAAGTGATTAAGATATAACTTACTCAAGATTATATATGTAAAATGTATAGATTAACAAAAAGATTAAGCATGCATGTTGTTTTCGAGATCATAGAAGGCATAAACATTATATTCGACACATATTACATGGTAACTTGAAAGTGTGATAAATTAAAATATTTCCTAACATTGGTACTTGTAGCATGTGATTAAGTTTGACATTCCAATGCTTAAATTTGGGGTAAATGGTAATAGTTTAAAAGGAAAAAAAGTACTTGTTGCTAACTGATGAATTCTAGTAAGATCTTTCATAGTAGTTTGAGTGAGTGTGACCTATATATAGAAATTAGGTAGTCTAAATTTGATTTCTATAACACTACTACTACAGTAATGAGTTCAACAAATTAGTTTCACACTCAAATTTTCCGGCATATGTAAAAGTGTAATTCTTGTATGAGTTCAATATATAAGTATCACACTACTTTTTTTCGGTCTACTGTGGAAGGCTTAAGCTAGTTAACACCATCTTCTATTGCCCACAATTAAAATGCAAAGGGTGTGAATCATGGCTAAAACTTAGGTGCAAGCGGGTTCATATTGTGCCTATTTCTTTCCTTCTTGTCATGTAAAGAGAGACATATAGGTGCAACAAGATGTATTATATCTCTCTTCTCATGTGACATGTCATGTCAAAGAGACAAAAGCAAAGAAATAAGAAGAGTGGACAAAGCATTACAAACACTAGTAATGAAAAATGGATTAAAATATGACAAATTTTCAGTGATTTAAAAATTAAATCATAAGATTTTGGATATTAATCATTAATCAAGTAAAGCATAATTATGCAGATCCTATGAAATCTTACATATAATGCAGCCACTATAGAAACTGAAAACTCCAAATAACACCCTGTCATCTTTGATGTTTTGTTTCTTAAATCATTGTGACCTGTCCTTAAACTAAACCACCAACTCTTCAATTAGCTAAAGTGCCTAAATGTTAATAATGCACACAAAGAAACAAACGGAAATGCTAAGTAAATAGCCCTATCTAACTGGACTAACGCACATCTGTGTAGTAATAACAAGTAAAGGGGAAAGGAAAGCTTACTTTGTGAGAGTGGTGGTGATCAAGCTTGGAATCATTGTAGGTAATCTGTGGCTGAAGATCCAAATGAGTAGTAGTTGTAGTAGTGTGAGCTGAAGTGGGCAGCTGTGATGATCTGGGCCTGAAAAATCTCTCAAAAATAGCCATCACAAGAAACATTGAGATGAGAATAGCAGTTGCTACAAAACCTAAAGAAACTGCATTCACTGAGTTGTTGAAGCTCCTCCATTGCTCCTCTTCTCTGTCTGTATTTACTGGAGCTAGAGCAATGCCTTGCCACCTATCTTCACCGCCCATTAGATTCTGACCGAAGCCTCGCAGAGAAACCGATGAAAAAAAGAGGGAAACTCGGTTGCGCGTTTCTTCATTTCATAGTGACATGTAAACAAGAAGAGCAGAGAGAAAAATACAGAGAAACAAGGAGATGGTTGGAGGATGAAATGCCTAAGGACTCGTTTGGTTTTATGGGATAGTTATTGTATAGAATTATTATATATTGAACTTGTCTTGGGCCAAAAGTTTTTGATCTTGTATCTTTGTGTATTTTATTAGTTATTCAAACCCAGCAATTCCCTTCGAGTCACCCGATAAACGAAACTTTTCAAACGAGCGTTATTCTATTCTAAATTACGGGGAGGGGAATTCAAACTTGAGTGCAAATACATTTCATAGATACTTAACACATACTGGTACATAATCTGCAATGCCAATTGCAATTTATACCAAGATTAACAACTGATATTAAGTTGATGTAAATACATTGATAATAAAAAATAAAATTAGCTTTTGATAGATAATTCAACATGTACATAGTTTCAAGCTGCAGCATCAGCACATTAGGCGCCTCAGACATCTCACAAAAACTTGTTACAAAATCTGTTTCTTTTCTTAAAGAGAAACTGCATCGGTCTTGTCCAGTAAGAGAAGGCTCTCTTCATAAGAATCAACAGAGCAATATGGTCCACAAATCTCAAGACTTTCCATTTGTTTGCTGACAAGGTCCAGGGAAACAAGTTCATGCTTTGATATATTGGTCTCGAACCCAAGTTGCCTGCCTCCTTTAAGAAGCATTACTAATACTTCACCGTTCCTTCTGAAACATAACGCCCGAGGAAAAAGTCTTTCGGGACCCTGTGGACCGAGATTAATCAATTTGGTCCATGACTCCTTCACGCCATACTTCTTCATCACCCATATTTCAAGATAAGAATCTTTAGAATCGGCGTTCATCACAAATAGAGCTATAAATTTTTTGTCACCCGAAACAGACAACAACAATCCCAATATGTAACTCCATATGACACTCGATGGCATCGACATCTTGCAAAATAACTCATTGCCTACGTCAAAAGTCAATATGAAATGATCATCCTTTGCCCTACTTACTGCAGGCCAATGAAGAGCCCCATTGAAAAAAAGGTGTTTTTCTCTTCCATATATTGCACATTGAGGAGCAACCGAACCAAGACTCCTCCACGAGCCAGTGGCTAGTGAATAAACTTCAGCCATGGTTGGACCTTGAAGTTTATTTTTAGGGGTGGCAACTCTAACAACCTTATAGTCAGATGTCATCGCATCATAACCGAATCCAATAGCAGCATCAAACCCGCCATAATTGGGAATGCTGTTATACATGGGAAAAGTAATACCAGGGTTGGGAAGGGTTACTGACTTCCTAATTAATGGGTTCCATATTATGAAGCTGTTACCATAACATGCCATATCATCTGCAAAGCATACCAGACCGTTACAAATACCAACAACGCGAAGAATTTCATTCTTCAGTTCTTCCTTGAGAGCACTTGGAAATTATATCTCGAAGTTCTTGTCAAAATCCTGGTTATCATAATGCACAGAAAATACCTCTTGTCTTATTTTGGACACAACCGTTCTGTGGCGGTGGGTTCTAACAGAAGTTATAAGATGACCAGAAACACTGTGGACTAGGAAGAGGTGAATGTCATTCTGTTTATGGAAACTGATTTTTCGCCTAAGGTGGGACTGAATGAAGCTTTGGTTTATGATCATGGACCTCCATGGCTTGCACACCGAGGTGCATTGGATCAAAGATTTAATGGGTAGTCTAAATAGGATATCATGAGTGATTTCCTGAGGAAGGGAGTCGAACATTGCTTCAAATTTCAGTTTCCTTGCTTGACAAGAATCGGCAGTGAGAGATAGACTTCAGTTCTATGGATCAGTAAATGGTGGTGAAGTAAGAGAAAGGCGTGAGTAGAAATGCAAAGCTATTACTAAATTACTATAAGAACACTACCAATTAATTACTCATGCACTACAAAGCTAACTAAACACTACAAATGCAATCCAAATTTACTAATCATAACGCCATGGAACTCGAAAGTTCTTTCAAAATGACTAGATGTAATACAACCATGCTGCTAATTACTAGAATAAAGGACGGTGTAATTTGAAAGTTCTTTTAAATATAGAGCATCGAGTCATATTCAAGTCCCTGCATTCCTAATTAATTTAGCCAAAGTCCCATGAAACTTTAAAGTCCTTCATCCAAATGTACCATATGTGTGTGTTTGGAGTCATTGGATGAAATACTTTAAAGTTCGATGGAACTTTACTCCACAATGACAGGTTTTAGTGAGGGAGTTGTAAAGTGTATTGTTTATATTCAAATGAATGGATTGAACTACGGAAATTGGAATCTATATGTGGTCCGTATTAGTCAAATTTCACAGCAAATATATACAAACAACTGTTTCAAAGATCGAAATGATCACATGATCGCATGCTATATTTACCTTCAGCGAGACATACTTTGGAAACTTCTTTCCAACTTTGATCTTCTTCTTCCGCGGTGCCTTCTCTGTGATTCTTTGAGGTGCATTAGCACAAAGCATATTTTGTCAATGCAAGAGATGAGCAACATAAGAACATCCGTCTTTGTATTTTTGTGCTTTTTCTAACCCATCAATTTCTTCCGAGTCACCTTCATAAAATACAAAAGAGGATACAATTTCTTTATTTCTTTTCAAAAGTGTCCGACCGGCCGTAGACGGCTTTAGAGAGAACTGTATGGGACCATTAGGTTGAGAAGGGAGAAATGGTCATATGGAGCCTTATTTTTGTGTGGACTTTCAAGCCAAAATAATTATTAAGATTCGCATAATTCTTTACTTTCCCGATATTTAAGATCGATAGAAGTAGTTCCTAAATTTGTCCATCATCAATCACTTTGGTTATTTGGTGAAAAATTCTATTAAATAAGAACCAAAATAACAAAAAACACTCAATTTAATAAACAATAAGCCAAAATGATTTGATAAAAAAAAAAGTACTTTTGTGGACAAACTCACGGACCAATTTTATCAATTTTAAATCTCATAGACTAAAGTGAGGAGTTATGCCAATTTGAAGGACGACGTAGTCCGATGAACTAACTCTATAATTTATAATTTTTTCTTAGCCAAAACACGTTTTTTAGTCCGGAAAAAGTTTTTATAAAGTTTGCCCTAATTCTTAGCCGAGACAAGTATTAAATTGTGCCGTATTTGGTTCTTGTAGTTTGCAAAAGCATTTCATAGATACTACCAAAGATAACGGAGGATCATAATTTGAAGCTGCAACACGAATTGAAATTGTAACGAGATTCTTCCAAAGTTTCAGTTTTTATTAGTTTTCAAAAAGCTCAAGCTTACAACAATAATAGAAGTACTCAAGAAAAACTATCGGAGCTTCAGATAAAATGTTCCATGCCAAAAAACATACACCCACACACTTCAGGCAGCTCAAACATCTCACAAAAAGTCCTTACAAAATCTATTTACAAAATCTAATTTTTTTTCCTAGTGAGAGACCGCATCGGTCTTGTCCAGCAAGAGGAGGCTCTCATAAAATATGGTATTCTAAAATATTCTCAGTAAGCATAATATCTCATAAAACATAATCATTAAAATCATGTTTTTCATGTATGCATTTCTCCTATTAAAACATGCATTTTAGAAGGGGTTCACTCACAGATACTCCGTTGTCGAAAAGCCATACAAATAGGAAAGACGAAATCGTCGCTAATATTCACACCTAGGCACATAAAGGGTACAATTAACAAAACTACACTCAAACGATTAAATTTCGAAAAACGGATGCCATAAACGGATTCGGGACGTCGAAAAATACAAATGAGGACCTCGGGTACCTTCATGGGCCACCACGCGCCGCCGTGGGTGGCAGGAAAAGTTGTTGGAAAATTTGCCGGTGCCATCGTCGCTGGTGTCGTTGCCATCGCCGCCACGCGTGTACTCCACGCACCAACATCGGTAAGCACCCACGTGGCTGGGCTAGGGTTTTGATTAGGTTTGGGCTTGGTTCCTTGGGCCAAATGCCTAAGCTACACATGGCCTAAAAGGTTATGGGTTTAGGTTCTATTGGGCCTTGGGCTTGAAGGTCTGGCCCAAAATAAAAGGGTTTTGGGTTTTTATAAAACTAAAATAAAAATAAATAAACTAACAGGATTTGGGTTGGGTTTAAACAAGCCAAGGCCCGAAGGGTTTGGTCTTTTTAGGTTTGGGCTAAAAGGCTCATTTCTCGTCAGGGAAGAAGGCTGGAGCCTCTTGAGCTCCGATCGCCGTCGAAACTCAACCCTAGGCTACGATCTAGGTACGAAAATGAAGTGCAAGGTGAGGGGAAACGTTTTCTTACATTCGATTCATTGTGGGATGGCCGAAGGTGGCTAGGTTTAGCTCAAGAATTGCGGAGGTTCACCGGACCTGGTTTTGGGTGCTCTTTGGGTGTCTCAGGGCTTCACAGAGACAAGGGAGAGTGAGGGGAGGTCCACGAGGGTGGTGTTGCTGCTGTGTCGTAGTTGAGGTGCCTTTAAGGGCGTGCATAGGTATATGGGTTTGATCGGGGAGAGAGTGAGAGCTGAAAGAGAGAGAGAGAGAGAGAGAGAGAGAGAGAGAGAGAGAGAGAGAGAGAGAGAGAAAGAGAAAGAAAGAGAGAGAGATAGGGTGAGTTGGGGGAGTGGAGAGAATCTGGAAAGTGGATTCGGATTGGGTAGAGAGAGAGAGAAAGAGAGAGAGATAGGGTGAGTTGGGGGAGTGGAGAGAATCTGGAAAGTGGATTCGGATTGGGTAGAATAGCGAGGGGTGAAAATGTAAAGTTCAAAATACCTTTAAGTGAATTGTGAAATTACAATAGAATTTGGGGGTGGGGTTTCACACATATAATACTACGTAATAGGTTTTCTGAAAACTCTAGCATGCCATAAAAATCATTCGTAAAACATATATGTATAAACCAGTGCTCAGTAATGGAAATATAGCCGCCTGAAGGCAAATCCGTAAAACCTCTGTAATCTCATCAGTGATGTACTCAACTAAGGGTATCATAGTGGCCCAAAGGCATAACCATCACCTAAGGTCAAGCTGTACGACATTGGGTTACGTTAGTGAAGAAATCATGGTCCATCACCCAAAAGTGAAACGGTATGACTCTAGGTTATGCCAGATAAGAGATATATGTATATGCAGTGGGTCCATCACCCGAAGGTGAAATTGTGCAACTCCAGGTTACGCCAGAGAAGAAACATAGGGTCCATCACCTAAAGGTAAAGCTGTACGACTCTGGGTTACGTCAGAGAAGGAACATATACATATAACATATCACACCGACATTAGCCCCAGGCTAGTGAAGCTAGGGGTATGTCATAAATATCCTCAATTGTGTCCTATGACCATAGACGTCTACATCCCTGGTTGTGTGTATGTGTTATATGATAACCCACTAGATAAGCACCGAGAACATACCTTAAAAGTCTCATATCAAAATCCGGAGCTCCGACATGCACATATTTAGGATGAGAAAGAAATAAGGATTAAACCCAGAAGGTGGGATTTTCTGAAGAGCAAGGAAGAAGAAGAATAAGAGAAAGATGGATGGGGTTTTAAATGGGGAGAAGAAGAGAAACAGTGCCTCAATCTACACCTCTCTCTATAGCTTGTTGTCCCATCTCTTTTCTCTTTTTGCAAATCCCTAAAATCACTTGTAGAAATCATCCCAAATTCTTTCTCTGCAACGGACCCCACATCTTTCTCTCTGCAAATCGCACAAATCCCTCCCCCTATGGCGATATGTATGTCTTCTTTTTCTGTCTCCCATCTCTCTCTATCTCAGATGCGGCATATCCTCCATCCCCGAAACCCTCATCGAATGACAACGAAGCCAAACCTGCCCCTAATTCGCTCAAAACATTAGAGGACAAAATTGCCCTTCCAAACACATCATCCCCACCGTCGAATTTTAACCTTTGATGGGCTGAATTGTCATTAACCGACTGAGGGCTGGACTTTTACAGAAAACCAACGAAGCCTATGAAAAAAAAAAGCAGCCTAAACCCAACCCAGCCATAGATTTGGTGGTAGTAGTGTAAATAAGGCAAAATTAAGGGACAATAATTTGACTGTAGCTAAGCTATAATCAAATTCCTCCTCAATTTTAGAATAGATAATTATGTGGGATCATAGGTTGGGAAGAGAAGATAGGCCATATGCGAGAGAAAAACTATTTCTTTTTTTAGAAAACCTCGGCGGTACCAGAGAAATTTTATTGATAACGAAAAAAAAAGTTCACCTAGTCAGGAGGGACATAAAACTTACCCCTCATAATACAAGAAAAAGAGAAGAAAAAGAACATGAAAAAGAAGGGGGAACATAAACCTTACCTCCTTTATAATCAAAATGAATAAAGGTACAAGGAAAGGGGGAGGGGGGGGGGGACATAAAATCTAACCTCTCTAAAGCCAAACCTAAAGGTCTAAACCTACAAAACCAGTTGAGGAACACCACAAGGTTAGGGAAAAAAATGTGAGACAAATTTGTACGTCCAGATGCACATTTATTTGAGAGGAGGAAGCCATGAAAACCAGCATAATCCAAAAACAAAACAGCACGAACTGTCGGTGGAGGAGAATCATGCCATACCATAGTTGGAGAAAATAAACCCATATTAACAAATTTTTCTATGACAACATTTCCTTCTGATATATGTGAGAGGCGTAGAAAGTTATCTTTTTTAATGCTGTCCAAACAAATAGACCATTGTGTACGAAGAGGCCGAGGATGATCAAAATCAGTCGAATAGACAGTTACGGGAGAGAAAACCTTATTTTCATGAGTGGTTGCACAGTTACGTGGTCTAATGAACGATTCCTAGAATTTGCATTTTTTGTTCTTTAAAATTGGTTTAACATTTTTCTATAGTGAGATTTTTATTTTTCAAAAATCACTTGCAACTAAATTTGGGAAAGAAAATTCAAACTCAAGTGGAAAAGCATTATATAATTAATTTCAACAATAATTTCAAGCTGCAGCATCAATTGAATGCAGTACCAAGATTAGCAACCAATACTCATTGGCATCGATATCTCACTAAATAACTCACTACCCACGCCAAATGTCAATATAAATGATCATATGTTTGGAGATGGGACTAGCATTATTGATCATAGTACTGCAGGCCAATGCGAGCCCCATAAAAAAAAAACGTGAGCTGAAAGCCCTATGTTTGGAGATGGGACTAGCATTATATTTAATTGTCAATAATGCACCACACGAACTCTACAAATGAATTACTCAATCATTACAAATCTATTTTCCTAAAACACCACAAAAATGCAATACAAAACGCTAATCGTACAGCCATAGAACTTGAATGTTCTTTTAAGTGTGTGTTTTTGGACGAAGTACTTTGAAGCTCGAAGGAACTTCGCTTCTCAGTGGTGGTATTAAGTGAGGGGAGTGGCAAAGTGATTTGTTTGGCTAAAATGAGGAGGTCGAACTATGGAACTTGTAACCTACATGTAGGTTTTATTAATAAATTCAATAGCATATATGAAAACAACTGTTCAAAAATAGAAATGATCACATGATCGTATGCTATTTTTACATCAAACACCATGTAGCCAGGCATACTTTGGAAGCTTCTTCCTGCGATTAGCTTCTTCTTGCCTGGTGCCCGTTGCCCATCTCTGTGATACTTGGAGGAGCATTGTAGTGTAGTGTGTATTTTTTCAACGTAAGAGATGAGGAACATAAGGAGTCAAGTAATTGAGGTCTTTGTACCTTTTATGCTTTTTTTTTTTTATTAAATTCGATTTTCAAACCCATCAACTTCTTCCGAATCACAAGGGACATTTAGATCTAGGTACAAAAACATTCTACTTTTGAATTGAGTCCAATTCCATGTTCTTATCTTTGACAAAAAAAAAAAAAAAATCCATGTTCTTATCAATTTAGGTTTAGTTAATCTTTTCTTATTCCCGTTTTGCTCTTTATAATAAAAAAGAAAATATATTTACATTTTATCCATCATTTACTCAAAATTAAATTTTAAAATCTGTAAATGTCTTGAATTTACCCAGTGCCTAAGAAAAAAAATGTAATATTTATGCATTAAAAATAGCAACCCCGAACCAACAAAGCTCCTTGCTTTGCAAGAATCAGGGGAAAGGAAGTGGGGTGGTGGGAGGGAAATGTCTACCGTACACAGTCTTACTCTTGCTTTGCAAAAGGTTGTTCTACTACTAGAATCCTTAGCATTTTGGTCCAGTGACCTTTCGGTCATAAAATATGCATATGAGTGTAAAATCATGACTTAAGTGAACTAAAAAACATTTAAAAATCACAAACAAAAATATATGTTTATAACAACAAAAAACTTGTTGATGTAGGTTGGTAATTCAATTCATCTGTGATACAAGTAGATTGGATAGTGAAGGTACAACGAACTAAAAATTTGAATAATCAAATCGTCGCATTTGTTTGAATAAACGGATAATATATATGGGCTCGGAACAGAGAGATTTTTTAGTGTGATCGGTACACGGGGTGATACATCACATGTCACTATACAAATGGTGGAATATGTGTGCTAAAACGTTAATAACTTAAAAAATAAAATTTTCCACCACTCCTATTAAAACACGTGGTGTACCACTTGTATTCTCGTCACAACTAAAAATTTCTCCTTAGAACATTGAAAATGCCTCAATTTCCAAAATCTAGGTCACTTGAATTTCCCACGCATCGCAGTGCATGCACGCATTGGTTTTCGACGAATAGAAACCTAGTTTTCCAACTAATTCCAAATCCTACCAAGTTTTACAGCCATATGTATCTCAACATGAGAAACAACTTTTGTACTACTACAAGGTCTAAAAGTGGACGGAAGACGGCCAATTTTGTCGGTAAAGACTGTTCACTTTCAAGGCTCGTAACTTCTTCGTTTAATTTCGATTTGTGAACGATTTTTTGTTTAAATGCTCATGGAATCAAGTTTTATCCATATATTCTAAACCCATCTCCAAACACCAAAGTAATTATTAAAATGACAAAATACCATTGAAAACATTTTTCCAAAACTGTAAAATAAATAAATAATAATTTTGAGACGGGATATCACACTCCTCTTGTTTCTCCTTCACTTTTATGCTTCTTTATGTCCCTTGAACTTTCACCTTAATTTTCAATTTGTCCTTATACTATTTTTTTTTTTTTGTGTCAATAGATAGATTTGTTAGATTGAATGTTAGATTAAAGAGTCAACGAGATTCGAACCCAAACCATGATGCAAGAGCAACACTCCTCTCCATCACTGTGGTAGAGAGAGGGCTAGTGGCTCTAAACATTTGTTCATTGAGGTCCATGAGTTTAACAAAATGTGCACTATTGATATTCTCCACCGTTTACTTATGTAAAAAAAAAAAAAAAAAAAAAAAAAAAATATATATATATATATATATATATATATTTTTTTTACCATTAATCTAATGATGTGACATATAAGTGACTCCCGCATATCCAATCTAACTATGTTTTTAGGACCAAAACTAATATATCGTGAAAATACAGAAACTATGCATTTGTTTCATATATGATATATATATATATGTATGTATTATTAATCTAATGATGTGACTCATGTGAGTCCCGCATATCCAATCTAACTACGTTTTTAGGGAACACAGATCCTTTCTAGATCTGAGCTTAGGAATCAATAGATCCGGACCATTAAAATTTGATCCAATGACTATAATTATTATAATTTTTAGGGGAGCTCCCTGTTTGTAGTCGTTTGATCAAATTTCAATGACCCGGATCTATTGATCCTTAGGCTCAAATCCAGAGAGGATCTGTTTCCGTTTTTATGGACCAATCCAAAACTTAACTATGGTGAAAATTCAGAAACTATGCATTTGTTTAATATATGACCTTTGGTTTGTATATATATGGGTACACTTGTGTTTTTAAGGAACTTTAACAAAAAACTTCCGATATTGTTCATTTTAACGAAAAACTATATTTTTACACTAAAAATCAATCTTGGTACTATTCACTTTACCCTTTATTTTGTCCTTAACGTTAAAACTCAAAGTTTTCAAGTCATTTTCATTAGTTTTCCTTTGTTTTTATAAAGAGACATGCATTTAGTTTTAAACATATACCAATGAGTTTTAGGTATGTTTTTTTAAAGGGTTGTGCTATCCACATACCCCTTTTTACTTCTCACACACCCCTTGTTAATTTCTATCCGTTGATCTTCTTCAATTCATCCGATGTGACGACCGAAAACCAAAAAGATGTGGGAGAAGTAAAAAGGGGTGTGTAGATATCACACTCTTTTTTTAAACAATTATTACTTACATTTGTGTTTCTGCGGTACGTTTGATTTTAAATGTATCAATATCACTATTTTAAAAATCCTTGCCTAGTGCCGCCTAGGCTCCACCTAGGTGCTAAGCAGCTGGCCAAAATCCCGATTAATGCTTAGACGTATGAAAATTAAAAAAAGGCGTCTAGACCTTTTGAGGTGCCTGCCTAGACCACCCAAACCCGCCTAGACACCTGTCTAAGTTGTGACTCACTTAGATAGAAAATAGATAACTTTCTTTTTGCATTTTATTATTTCCAATAAATTTTAAGAGACTTATTGAACATTTAAATAAACACACATTATATGTTTGCTCCTCATGTTTTCATTATGTTCCAATAATTCATAATATATATGTCATTCTATTTTCTAGTTTATGATGAAATTATATATATTTTAATTATAAATAGACACTTATTTACACGAAATACAATAGATTTACTTAAATCCGCCTAGGCGCCGCCTAGCCACCTAGGCGCTAGGCCAGCTAGCCACCGCCCGACTAGCGCCTAATGTTTTTTAGAACCTTGATCAATACGCTTTAGGTACATTTTGTTTTAGATGGGGCCATTTTGGTTTCCAATATACATAAGATATAGTTTTGCTAAAATCTATGTTATCATTTTAGTCTAATTTTAGTTTATATTCATTAAAATGAAGAAAAAACACTAGTACACATTAGTGCTGATGTTTTTTTTTTTTCTTTTCAAAAAGATACGATAGCAAATTTCATTTCATCAAAGAGTTGCAATACATCGTTTCATCCATAGCCTGTTCCAAGGCCTTACACTTTCTTCTACAAGTAAGTCAGTAACTACACTTGGAGTAGGAGGAGAATTATTCCATTCACAGCTTTGCCTCTGAGAGAGAGACCAATCCGTACAAGTCGGTGGGCAACTAAGTTTGCATTGCGGCGAGTATGGTAACGATAGCAGCTTCAGTGATTGAATGGAGTAGCGATTTGGTGTCCTCCACAATTTGTCTAATTGATGAAAAATTGTGAGTAGGATCCCCCAACGCCTCCACAATCTGAAGGGAATCAGTCTCAAAATAAATCTTGAAAATCCCTATCAACTGCCCAAGCCAAACCCTCCCTGAAAGCCATAGCTTCCGACTGAAGAGGAGAGAAGACATCCTCAAAATTCCCACAATTTGCTGCCACGAACACCCCTAGCTCATCCTCAAAATTCATGGTAGTGGTTGTGCTTGTTGTATACGAAGGGGTCCATTAATATTTAAATCCTAAGAAACTATACAAGTTTGAATGGTAACTTTGTCAAAATCCGCGACTAACACTAATATATCCTCTATTGTTTTCTTAACAAAAGGTTTTACTTTTATGTGTTATAATTTGAAGAAGTTGTCGTTTTTATCCTTCACTTATAGGAATGTCTATACATTGAATGTGCACAAAAACTTTACAAATAAATTGGCGACATTAGATAAAGTTAAACTTTATTTCTGATCCAAACTCATGATTTTGACATGTAACTTATCTGATCCGGAAGAATTTAACCCTCCATATCCGTTTGCCAAATACAATAATGTTGCTAATTAGCATATGCAGTGCTGTAAACCCTTTTAGTGGTGCATAAATTGAGAATGCTCAAGAGCACCTTGTTGCTAGTGCACCTAGGGGTCTTGAATTGGCTCAATGCCGATCCATTTCCTATGAAATATTCCAAAATTTTCTTGAACGTTCCCTTCTCCACAATCCGAAGCTCTAGAGGTCCGATCGAATTACTTCGCCTCGAGACAACGTAACCATGATCCACGAAAGATGCATCCATTTCTCTGCAACATTCACCAAGAACCCTCTCTTCAACTTCTCCTTTGATCTCCCAGTATATTATGTAGTGGCCTGGTTGGGTCAGCACATCAGCATGGCTTGTGAAGTCAATCAGTTCTGCTTTGGACTTGCTCAATAGTTGAGACCCTCTCTCCACCACCATTTGAAGGTCCTTTTCAGTGTTTTTGTCTATGTTTACTGTCAATATAAGCTTTCTCCTGCATATAAAGTTCAATTTTGGAGTTCCATTGTGGAAACCTGCCACTTCCACCACATCTCCTAGCCTGCACCTATAAAGTCCTGAAAAATATAGAGAGCAAAAATACAATGTTATACAAAAAACAATTTATAGAAAACTAAATTTGAACTTGAATACAAAGAGAACAAACACAGTATCCTAACCAATTGAAATAATTAACGTACATTAACAAATTTCAAGTCTTTTTAGAGGTATAGAAAAAAACAAAATTTTGCTTTTATTTCCATCATCATGAAGATCCCACTAGGGATCTAGAATTCGCAATGTGGTTTGAAAAAAATGGTTTAAAATATTGGTATCAATAGCATTTTTATTTTGTCCATGATATTGTGGACTTAATTTTGTCCACGTACCCTATAAGTTTATAAGTGCCTAATTTTTCCAAATTGCAACTTGTGGCCCACGTGTCAAGGGGGGAAGGGGACCAGATTTTTCTACGATTGGCGCTGATATTTAAATAATCGACAGTCCACATGTGTGTGTTCATTAAGCTTTGGTTTGTTGTAGGATGGCATGTACCAATGATCGATGCCTAAAAATGTGCAGTTTAAGGGTATAAAGTGATTTTGTTATAGAGTTTACCAAATTATAAAAAAAACAAAAAAACAAAACAAAAAGAAGTGATTTTGTTATATAATGAAAAGTCGCCACTTGTAAAGAGTATTTTGATAATTCAATTTCTCGCACGTGATCACTTTTGTTGAAACAACAAGTTGAATTAGACTATTAAGGATGATAAAGAAAAATTCATGCAGATCTAAATAGTACATGCTTCTATTTGGGTATTAGGGTTTTACTATGTAGAATTAGACTATAAGAAATAATTTATGGACACCAGTATGTATTTTTGTCATTTGATTTTTTTTACGGGTTTGTGTAAGAAAAAGAAAAGAATGTGAGAAACATAGAAAAACACCAGTGATTGCTTACCAGTGAAAGTAGTGAGGACAATCTCATACTCTTGTCCAACCTTGACTTGTGACAATGGTACTGGTTTATCTTCTATGAAATCATCAATGACCAAATTGTAATCTTGCTTCTGTCTATGAAGTGGTATGAACTCAAAGTAGGAAAAAGTCGGCACCACTGCAAATGTCACATCCTCCGGAGGCAAACAAGGATCCACATTCACTCCAATCCAACTCTCAGTTGATCCATATTCTGCACTTACTAGCGGCACTTCCGCTGCATATCGCCGGAGTTTTTTCAAATACGGCTGCATTGATCCTGTCATTATAGAGTACACATACTTGGCATTGGGCCAAAGCTTTGGAATCAGACCAAACCAATCCAAATCCTCCAGCTCCTCGCAACAAGCTTCAATTTTCGAAGCCAGAATTGGGTTTGGGGAGATGATATCCAAGACAGCTTTTCGCACTTTGGGGAAATTGATTCGTTTACTAAGAGTGCCGTCTCGAATGTCAATGCACAACTCCTTCCAGAGCTCTTCGAAGGCGATAAAGGACTGCACTATGCTGTACGCAAAGGTGGAGGTTATGAACTCTACTTGCTCGGAGAAGAAGAGGCCGAGGAGAAGGTGACAATATGTTGATTGCTTGCTGTCACCGCTCGAAATGACTTCTTCGGGGCTGCAAGTGAATGACTTGGTTTTTTCTTGTTTAATTTTGAATTCTGGGCTGGCGTAGTAGTGAGTTGTGGCTGTTCCTGCTGTTAATCCTCCCTTGGTTTTGAATTGTCTACTGCTGTATATGAATTCCAAGATCCTCCCTCCTTCTCTCGTCGGATAAACCCTACGATTAAGACGAAGAAAGTAAAATTAAAGAGTCACGGTTAAACAAGTTTAAATTAATACTTTTGGAATATTATTCTAACTAGTGCTTTTGACATATAATTGTAAATATAAAGGTTTTTAACTTCATATAAATATGAAAAGCTGTAAAAATAGCTACCTTCATATATGACAGTCTAATGAATTCGAATACTGGACTGAAATTTAAGAGACAAAGTTTAAACCTTGATCTATAAGCTGCAGCCAGCCTAAAAATTTGAAGAGTGGTATGTGAACTGTGGCGCATAAACGGTACGTACTTTTGTCTTCCTTCTGTGGTTCCAGAACTAGGGAAAATGTAACCAAAGGAGACCATTAGACCCTTCTACAAAGTGTGAACATATACAGGTAATGGTTTTATTCCTTGAATCCAACAGAACAAAAAAAAAAATCTATTTTATTCTAGCAATATTCTAATTTGATCCTAGTTAGTATATTTACTAGGACTAATTGAAACACATCTCAACTTTTATGAATATAATTAAGAAGCTAACCTTAAGGAGAGAGTAGTTATAGGTTGTTTTGTGAGAATGGGGCCTGATTCCCCATTTGCAATTCTATGAATGTAAGGCTCTAAATCTGCATGTGAAGCAAGAGGCACCAAAGAAGTGTAGAGTGATTCCAACAGACATGGATCTACCTCTTGGATTTCGATGTCCCCCAACCATTTCTTGAGATATTCCACTTCGAAATTCAGCTCAAGTATCCGCCAGAGCGTCTGCGTTTGAACTGAACCTGCCTTCTCCGTCACGTCCTCAAACCACCTAACGATGTCGTCTTCTCCACATACAGATGGTTCCATTGGAGAAGTTTTTGTGGCTGCTGGGTTTTCAGAAGAGGAAATAATGTATAAAAAATAAAAAACAAAGAACAAAGTCGTTACAGCTTACAATCTTTATTGGAGGTCTACTAAATTTGTAGCATGTAGCGTATGATTATATAGTCCACAACATATATTCAGAAACGACCACAAAATATATTCAAAAACCAACCAATCTATCTATGGAACCTGTCGTTTATTCAAAAATTCAACCAACCTCTTTATTCAAAAATTCAACCAACCTTCTAATGTTGGTTGCACAACTCTCTCTCTCTCTACTCCATCGATCTTAGAATTGTACGATGGTTTGTAAACCACAAGGCATACAGAGTGTCATCCTTTTCAGGAGAGAGAGAGAGAGAGAGAGAGAGAGAGAGAGAGAGAGATTTGAATGATAAGATATGGGGACAAGGGTTGCAGGGGACCAAGTCAATCAGCAACGTTGACAGCTTGGCTTACAGCACCATGCTCTAGCTATTTTCCCTTCTGTTATAAGGATTTTATGACATTGTGGCACAGATGTAGGTGGACACTAAATCAATTATCTCGCAGCGAATATATCTTTATGTGAATGTCTTATTTATAATATAATGAGTGAGGTACTGCTATAAGTGAGATACTGACATGAAGATATATAACGATGATATTGAAGATTTTCTACAATATGACATGAGGTTAAACGATCAACACCCTGCCTAACTACCATGACAACTCCATTGATCAAATCTACAAGTCACTTAAATCTATTATAGTCAAGTAGTTTAATCAATGTCACTCAAACGAAACAAGTATATATTACAAATCTAGGGTTTAGGGTTCCCTTCCAGACTAGCTAGTCGACAACCCACAATTACTAGGATGGAAGATCAAGACAATGCAATTTAAAATCATGGAATGGAAAATAGTTATATTCACACATCTAGTTTATTTCTTATTCTTCTTTAAATTATCCACTGAAGACTAGAACATAAAAAATTGATAAGCATGAAAATCGTACTCTCATTAAAGTATACTTAGGGTCCCAATCTTTTTTCGTTATATTTTTTTATTATCCTTTGATTTATCCATCCCAAAACTAGAAATATAAAATAAAATAACGACAGTGGAGAAATAACAAATTGCAAATACGAACACTTCCCGCATTAGTGCAGATTATGGTGAAGTGTCCCACGTTTCTTGGTGGATAATCCATAATTGGCTGTGGTTAAAGCTTCAATTCTCAGTTGGTCCCTGCCTCCTAAATGTGTTTAGTGCTTATGACCGTTTATATCTTCATCAACGTACACAAATTTTGTAGCTTCATTTTCTCCATGTCACATCACTATTTGTGGTCATGTGCACACCTGTTAAAAGCTGATGCAATTGATATTGTCCAGAAGATTATTATTTTTGAAGAATGAATTTAATCAAGCATCTGAGTGTCAGTTTACGAGCCACTCAATCAGAAGCCAGAATCCTTTTTTAGATCATGGGGGTTTCAATTTTGCTGGAGAGAAACTTATGTAGGATCACTCAAATCACGATATCTGTAAAATCATTCTCACAAAAATAAATCTTATTTGATTCCGGAACGGTTTCACTTGATATAATAATAAACCCAATGATTAATTAAAAAGGTGCTAATGAACTTTGATTAGTTGATAAAATCTCTTGATGTAATACTCTGCTTAAAGTCGCTTTGTGATTTAACATGTGATGTTTAACTTTGTTCCCTCTCACTTTATCTCTTCGTTTACGATTTGGCTCAAAGCATATTGCCTTTAGCTTTGCTGTAATATGGCTTCCCCGACCCTATGAAGGGTCTTATCATGTTATAATCACAAATCATTAGTAATTAAGTAGAGCATTAGAGTGATTTGTTCTAACTTCCCTCTCATAACATGTATGTGAAATCATCTTGTATCAGTAAATAATTAGGACAAATTCATACGAAAGAACATTACGAAAACTCTTGCAATAACAAAAGGACAATTTCAACTAGTTTTCTGCAAGAACATCATTAAGAATGATTAGATTTTAATATAATGACATTACTGATGGGAGAATCATCAATTAGATACACAAAATTAACGTGACCATTTGTATGGCTGATATTATTCATTTGCAATTTGCCACTAGCTGGTGACTCACTTGTTGTATGCTATTGTCCAGAGATGTCACTAGCAAGCACCGACTTTTATTTTTCCAAGAGTTGATACGTCATTTTGTTCCAAAGGAAAAGGGGCACTTTGTTCCAAGGGAAAAGGGGGTGGGTGCTACAAAGAGGATGACAACGAAGAAGAAACAATATCTTTGCCAATAAGAAGAATCAGAACAAAAGATACAACAACAAAGTCTTATCGTACTATGTGGGGTCGGTTGTATGAATCTTGGAACGTCACTGCGCTTGACTTTGTGCCAAGTCTACATAAATGTACCTTATTACAGATGACATTAGTCAACAAAAAAATGGACTACAAGTTCAGCTCCATTCTATGTTGTATGTGAATCCCTCTGCATTCCAAAACCCGAAAGTTATAACATTGCAAAGTTTTTCAGTTAGCAGTTTAAACTTCAAATTCGGTGCAAGAAAACAGCAGGAAAAAAAAAAAAAAAAAAAACCAAATTTGAAAAGGATTCAAACCAGATGACCAAAATTCTAAGACCATCTTCAATAGTGGCTTATAACCTAAATTTTCCCCTTCCCCCCCCCCCCCAAATCCACTCCAACCCAAAACCTAAACCAAACCTAAAACCTAAAACTTAAAATGAAGGTAAATATAGGTCACAAATTTAGCCCACAAAAGCTGTTAGGACCCATGGATGAGAGTGAAAAGTGGGCCTTGTCCTGTAGCCAACGACTACTTTTCTTCATCGGGTGGTGGTGGTAATTGGACCGTTGGTTAATCCAACGGTCCACATTCAATTTTTTTTATATTTATATATTTATTAAATCCAACGGCTTAAATCGAATATAATCAAATCTAACGGTAAAAAAAAAAGATCTAACGGTCCAAGTTTAAATCCAATGGCTAGAATAATCTTAAAATTTATCGGAATTTAAATATTTTTTTCCAACGGCTAGAATAATTTTTTTTTTAAGTTTATGTGGTTTATCATGATTTTCATGTATTGATTTAGTGATTTTTCAAAATTTATCGGAATTTAAATATTTTTAGATTAAAATGTTCATAAAATTAATTTTGGATAGTCTACATAATTTTTTTTTTTTAAAGTTAATTTAAAAAAAATAGCCTTAATTCATTTTTTGATAATCTGGGGCTAAAATTTTAGGCCAAAATGGTTGGAGTAGAAAAGCTGTTTCTGGGCTAAAACCTAAATTTTATAGGCTAAATATTTTTAGATTTTAGGTCAGGATTGGAGATGGTCTAAGGACATCAAGATAAAAAGCCACATTCAAACAACAAAGGACAATTGCACAAAGTAGAGGCTTAGAAAGAGAAGCATCTTTGCAAATGATGAAAGTAACGGCTGATACATGTAGGGTATACCAGATTTTGGCCTATAAGCACAGATTTAAATATCGATATTATCGGCGATATTTCGCCGATAATATCGATTTTTCCGGTCGGCGATATTTTAACTGGTTTCCGTGGGGTTTTCGGCCAAATATCGCGATATTATCGATAATATCGATAATATCGCAATATTTGGAAATTATCGGCGAAATATCCATGGACGGTGGAATCGGAATCCGAGGCGACGTCGGAGAAGAACGCCGGAGACCGTGGGGCGATTCCCGGGCCGGTTTCGTCCCAAAAACCTTGCAAAAACACAAATCTTAACATTAATTTCACAAATATACATCAGATTTCACAAATATACAAACGATTCAAGGCAAGGTGAAGTCGGAGAGATTAGGGTTTAGGGTTTCATGGAATCTCACCTGACGAAGCGGAATACGAACGATCCTTGCTCCGCGGCGCACCTCTGACTTCGCCTGAGCCACGATCAACGGCGATCTCTGTGTGTGTGTGTGTTTGGGAGAAGAGAGATCGAAGAAGATGGATCCAGAAACCCGATCGAAGAAGAAGGATCCAGAAACCAGATCGAAGAAGAAGGATCCAGATCGCGGGAGAGACGAAGACGGAGAGACCGAGGGAGAGACGGAGACGGAGAGACCGAGGCAGAGATGGAGACGGAGAGACCGAGGGAGAGACGGAGACGGAGAGACGGAGACGGAGAGACCGAGGCAGAGACGAAGACGGAGAGACTGAGGGAGAGACGGAGACGGAGAGACCGAGGCAGAGACAGAGACGTAGAGACGGAGATGGCGATGAGGTGGTGTCGCCGTTGATGTGGTGTGGAAGTGAGGGTGTGGGTTGTTCACGGGGAGAAGGAGAGAGTGCAGAGAGTGCAGAGAGGGCGAAGAGGGAGAATGAGGGTTGTTCACGGGGAGAAGGAGAGAGTGCAGAGAGCGATGAGGGGGTGTCGCCGTTTAAGTGGTGTGAAAGTGAGGGTGTGGCGTGTGGGTTGGTTCACGGGGAGAAGGAGAGAGTGCAGAGAGAGTGCAGAGAGAGAGCACGGTAGAGATGAGAGAGTGAGGGAAAAGAGAGATCTGAGAGAAAAGAGAGACGGTGACACAAAAGCAAGGTGGGCCCTGGGCACACCTATTAAGATCAAAAAATAATTTTAAAAGTAAGATAAATGAAAATACAATTTAAATTGGGGGTGGGTGTAACAATCTACCCCTCTTAAAAGAATTTCGTCTCCGAAATTTAAAATTACTTACTAAACTGAAATACTAGAAAATAGGAAGAAGAATATATGTATAAAGAGAAATCAAGTCCAAATAATTACATCATATTAAAATTTGATTAATTTTTTTTTCAGTTACATATATTCTATATGATAAATTTCTATTTTAAATCAAGTCCAAATAATTACATCATATTAAAATTTGATTATTTTTTTTCAGTTACATATATTATATATGATAAATTTCTATTTTAAATCAAATCCAAATAATTACATCATATTAAAATTTGATTATTTTTTTTTCAGTTACATATATTATATATGATTAATTTCTATTTTAAATCAAGTCCAAATAATTACATCATACTAAAATTTGATTAATTTCTTTTCAAGTATCTACTTTTGAACTACTCACCACGTTCATTCTATGTGATGCTAAGTCACTCATGTATCTTACCATACAATGTATAAAGTGTAAAATATTGTACTAATTCATTATATATAAATGATTATGGTGTGTTTAAACTTATTTTATTAATTACTACATATTTTCTACACTTACAATGTTTGCCAGCTTGCTATATAATCAACTTAAATCAGTTAAATCCATCATGCAATGCATTTCCTTCCAATTTTTTGTGATAAACTAATAGATAATTGACTAAATAAACATCCTGCAAAGTTTCAATAAAAATTTCCAAGTTTTTCTTACAATTTCCGTGGTTTCCATGTAATTTTTATCGATATCGATATTTTACCGATATTTCCATCGATATTTCCGTGTTTTCGGACTACCGATATTTCCGATATCACCGATATTTTCTTCCTTGCCTATAAGCATCTCTACACCGCCTTCAACTTGCTCTCGGGGACCCATCCTTTATCCCGGTTTCATCAAAGCATCAGTGTAGATGCTCATTGTGACATAGCCACAAAAATATCCGGGCTGAAGGTTTGATTTTGACAGGCATTCAAAGGGGAACACAGATCGATAACTCCACTCCTTGGGTATGGACCTTCACCTGCAGGAACAATAAGTCTCATAACTTCAGTACAGTTGCAACTTGCAATACAAACTTGCCATCTCTTTCACTAGTTCAAAATGGATGATAACTTTGTTCTTTACCATGTTCATGCAGTTTTTGAGTTTTCCGTTATCCATTGTTCTTTAGTAGTTCAAAATGGATGATAACGGAAAAGTGATTAACTATAAAATACCCATGCACAAATATGAAGGTTCCTATACACTTTTTAAGAACTCCTACATTAAGTCGAATGAGAACCTTCATATTTGTGCATTTTGTGAGCTTGAAGATTTCTAGCACTAGCAGTAAAAGCGATTATCTATAAAATACCCTGAAAATGAAATGGCACCAAGGCGGAATGAACACCATGACAAGAAATTAATTTGGAAATATAATTCTTAGAATAGATAAAACTTAGGAAGTAATATATTGAATATCACTCATTTGAGTTGTGATGAGTCCATATTATACCATATATTTTACTCTAATTTTAGTTATAGTTTATTAGTTATTTTGGTAGAATTTTGATATTGTTATATATTTTCAATGTATGACATTTGACTTCCTCTAGAGCAAAAAATGATCGAACGGATGAATTTTGGAGTGATTTCAATTGAAGGATGTTCGTGAATCTTTCAAGATGATTGTATCGAATTTTTAAATTTTTCTACCAAGACGTTTGACCGTGGTAATGAAATAAAGACCCAGCGCGCAGCTTTCCCAGATTGACGTGTTTGGACGTTTTGGGTATTTTGAAGGTCAAGATGGCATAGTTTGAGGAAGATTCCTTCTGAGGATTTGTAGGGGACATCTCAAGATTTAAATAGAGACCTTTTGGAACCAAATCGGAGTTGATTTGGTCGGTCAAAAGTATGATTTTCTGAGAAGTTCGAATTTCGATTTAAATAGGAAACCTTTTATTTCCTAGTTATATTATTTTATTATGTTTCCTAGTTTCATTCTAAGACTTTTTAGGGTTTTATTTTGTAGTAGTATAAATAAGGCTATTTAGCCATTAGAAAGAGGGGCATCAATTTGGAAAACTTATCTAGACTTTGACAATTTGTATTTCAAGGTGTTTTCTATCCTTTTTTCTATTTCAATAAAATTCCTTTTGTTTTATGGTTGCTCGTAACTAATTTCCATTTGCTAGGACGATTCCTTGAGCCTTAGCATGAATATGTAGTTTCTGTTTAATTGCTTATGATATTATGCATGCATGCTTTGAATTATTAATGACTGTGCTTTAAACTATCTTTGTGTTTTAATGATTCGCGACCATTAGGATGTTTAGATAAGTAATCGAATGCAATTCGGTCGGAATACCACCGGGGAATTGAATATTGCTTTTTGAGATTGATAGTTGTAATTTCAATTTCACCTAGGATGAATACCACGTCTTTGGGGTTGCATGGTTTTTCAAAGGGTTTTCACAAAGCGTAATGAGTCTTGCATGTTTATATTTGATATGAATAACACAAACGGATTGCATGTTTGATATACGTTATAGCTTGAATACCACGAGTAGAATATGCATTAGGAAAACCTAACCTTCAAAGTTGCATAGGTAATTCATAAGTAATTAGTAAATCTACATAGAATTGTTAAGGTGATGGTAGAACCCTAGGTTTTTATAATTTGGTTTTCAAAATGCTTTCTTTTGTTTTCTTTACTTTGCTAATTTCTTTAATTGTTTTAATTTAAAATTCATTTTTAATATTTTAGATCATAAAATCAACCTCTTCCAAACTTTGTTTTCAAATAATTAATTAAGATTTGGTATTTACGTAAATTATTCAATCAATCTCTATGAAAAACGACCTTGTTTGAGCAGTTTATACTACAACTACCTTGTTTTCTTGCAAGTATTTTTAAGTGTTTTTATTTCTACTTTTACATATGGTAAAAATCTCTATCAAGTTGCTTATTTAAGAGTTTATACTATCCCCGTCTGGTTGAATCTTCACTCTGCAATTTTATTATTTAAGAAACCTTGAGGAGCTAAAGTTTCTAACAGTCATTGATGGAACTCTGAAAATCACCTACAATTCTTCTTTTTTTACACTTTCGGGGGTGGGTGGGTGGTAGACCCCCGTGAGGAGGAGGATAACAACTCGATTCATTATTTACTTTGTCGAATATGCTGGTCAATATTAGGTCATTTTAATCTTTGATTGCCTCCAGAGTCCAGAGTAAAGCTACCTAAGGACCAATCCGAAGTTCTCGAATATGACAGCTTTTACCAATTAATAGTTTGACATATTACTAAGCTACTTCTCTTCAAAATGTGAAAACAGGTTCCAAGTTTAATTCCCCTCTCGCCCTTGATCAAAAAGGAAAAAGGATTAGATTTTTCCTGCGAAATTTTTATTAGGGTGAACTGCTAATTTAGGCCTTGAATTATCACCTCAGTGAAAATTAGGTCTCTAAACTATATTTTTTTTTAGAAAAATCAGTCATTGAATTATAAAAATTTGTCAATTACATCTCTAACATTATATTTGAAGCTACTATATTCAATTTTTCATTAATTTAAGTCGTATTACTTGCATGTGATACACATTGGAGGGTAGATTGGTAGTTTTTCATAAAGAAATAGTGTATGGAGTTAACTTTGGTCTAATGAAATGTTCAGGGCTTACAGGCAAGAAAATGACAGTATTACATTCTAAAGTATGTTAAGTGATTTAAGTTGACGAAAAATTGAATAAAATAACTTTGAATATAATAGTAGAAATGAAATTAAAAATCTTCACTCTGCAATAAATTGAAGGGTATAATATACGAGGATTGGAGAATGAACATCAATTCTACATCTTTTGATGGTAAGCGATATATGGTGCTATCTTTGAATTAGCTAAACAAAGTTTCGTAGAAATACAGATTTGCTAAGACTTAACTGTAAAAGAGAATTCGGAACTCCACTCCTTTTGAGGCTACCCATTCGGTCATACCCAATACCGATCTTACTGTGCATCAACTTCATAGCTAAATCTGCAGTGCCAGCTTTCCTCAAGGCATTGATTAGAACAGTTCGGATTCGTCCTGGTGTTTCCCTACCTGTGTCCACAATTCCATTGGCCAAGTTGCAAGCTTCCTTGACACGGCCAGCTTTGGATAACACATTGATCATATCTTCAAAAGCTGTCTCAGGAATTACACCCATTGGCGCTAGCTCATCCAAAATCTTGCAGGCTCTGGCTACCTTGGCTGGGCCCTGAGAGACAAACCCATATAGAGAGGGCCCTGAAGAAAGCAACATTCGGTGTGATGCTCTTATCAATCATCGTGTCCCAGAGCTTCAATGCCTCTTCATTTCTGTGCCCTTAAAATGTCCGCTGATGAGTATTGTGTATGTATAAACCATCTGATCACAACCTTCCTCTTCCATTTTCTTAAAGAGTGCTAATGCTTCATCAGTTTTTCCACAACACGAAGCAACATCTCCTTCTGAATAACACCCCTGTATTAAAGCCATATAAGTAATCTTATCAGGTTCCACATTCCTCCCCTCCATAGCTCTAAACTTCTCCATTGCTTTCTGGGTTTTCCCTCCCTTACGATACCCTTTGATCATTGTATTATAAGTCGCAATGTCCGGTGCAATTTTCCCGCCTTCCATAACCTCAAAAACCCGCTCAGCTGATTCAATAAACATCGAATTCACCAAACCATTCAATAGAAAGTTATAAGCATACAAACTAGGCTCAATCCCATTCTCCTTCATTCTACACCAAACCCACAACAGCTCATCAACCATCCCAAGACATCCAAAGCTTTTAATCAAAGAATTCGATTCCAGAGAAGTCACCAAAAAGTTCATTTCTTTAAGCTTAACAAGAACACATCGAATGCGGTCCAAATCACCACACACATATAAAAGTTCAATTAAAGACTCATATCATTCAAGCTTCTGATGATATTTCTTCTGCCTACCAGCCCAAGAAAAGATCGCAAGGCAGTTTCGAGCTTCCCACGAAGCTCAACAGATTTCAATACATACGAAACAAAATTAGGAGACAATTTGATCAAGAATGTGCGACAGTAAGAGTCTAAATTAGCCTCCATCGTTGGAGACCCATCTAAAAGATTGAGAATTTGAGCGACCCAAGGAAATGGATCAAAGTTTTGTCTGTTTGACACTACGTCAGAGACGTCATTGAAAGGTTCTACCCATTCGGGAGGAGGGAGAGAGTTGGTGAAAACCCATCTCGGATTTGAGCTGAAACTTGACACCGAGTAAGAATTCGAAGCTTCTGATGAAGACCCGCCATTTTTATACGGACGGGGAGGTCTTGGAGGAAGAATACGGGCTGCTGAGAGAGAAAGGGGAGGTCTCAGTAGGGTTCTTCTCGTCAGGGTTTCCGGTGTTCTGTTCGCCCGTGTGCTTAGCGAGTGGAGCTGAAAGCCTGAAACGGTGAATGTGAAGATTGAAGTCGGAATGTATATTAAAATCCAGTTCAAAGATTATACTCGCAACGGTCCCATGGTCTAGTGGTTAGGACATTGGACTCTGAATCCAGTAACCCGAGTTCAAATCTCGGTGGGACCTTTTTACATTTCTAGCTGTGTTTTTCTTATTTTTTATTTTTTTTGGGGTTGGTTGCTTACAGATATTTATTTGGGCTTTTTACTTTCTATTTTTCAACCTTCAAATATTCATAAGCCCAGTTACCGTGTGCTGGGCTTTGTTTCTGGTTGTTTACAAACTAATATAGGCTTATTTTTAGCTTTTCGATCATACTTTACCTCATAAAACTCAAAAGTCGCCACTTTGCAGAACTGAATTTCGATCTCGCTTTGCCCTTGAAATTCAGTATTCACTCCACTTTGGCTTGTTTCTATTTATTTTGTTAAGTCTACTTATGTGACACAATTAAGGTCCACTTATGGTTGTCGTGGCACAACTATAAAAGCTCACATGACCAATAAAATGGTGTGACATAGATCAAAACCAAAAAAAATTTATTTTCAAACATTGTATATTGAAACAAAGGAAAAGTAAGAAAAATAGCAAAAACAATTCCTGGATTTCATCTCTCTGACCACTCTCTCTCTCTAATCGTTGTCCATACATATACCCATTCCCCCTCCATCTTCGGCCACCTTTTCATTAGATTCATTGATTTCATTATTTCTTATGTTTTTATGTTCTTAATGGAGGTGATTGGTCAAAAGAGAAGATGGTTCTTTTTCCTTCTTTACTGTTCATTTATTTCAGAGGAAAATTTAGCATATTACCAATTCTAAAGTTTAAATGGATGAACTTGCTTTAAAAAATAGAAACAAGGTAATCTACAAAGAATTTTGAGTTTCAAGAAGTCAAGTGATGAGTTTTGAGTTTCAATGAGTAAAATTGTAAGTTTTGAGTTTCAATGAGTAAAGTGTTGATTTTTGAGTTTCAGAGAGTAAAATGGAATCGAAATTGAGTTCCAATGCTCAAAATAAGCCAATAATATATGCATGGTTTTACTAACTTTTCGGCTTTCTTCGATTCTCACTCTGTTTCCTCAACTCTAGTTCTTATGTTTGATTGCCTCTTTTGATTGAAGGGGTTAGACAAGGAAGGAAAGATAGTAAGATTACATTCCCAGATAACAATTCCAGATTATCGTGAGTACTGTGCTTTCTTTCTTTTTAAAAAAGGGATGGCAAGCCAAAGTTATTTACCTCTTCTGGATCTGGAGAGATTATGAGGGATTTCAATTTGCTCGAGATCATAGTCAAGTAGATTTACCGGCTTGAAGCATCAAATCTGAAACCTCCCACATTTTTTTGTTTGTTAAAGAACAGCAATCTGCGTCCTTACTACTATGGTTGTGAGGACTGTGCTTTGAACTTGCATATATTATTTGGGGCATTTTCAGATGCAATTAATGCTTGAAGGCTATGGGATTGTGGACTTTGTTGATGGTACAAATTCATGTCCTTCCCAATTCTCATCTCCTGCTTCAACTTAGTTTGAGGTTACATGCACTGGTTCTAATTCAAGAATCGAATCGGATGCATACAAAGTCTGGAAGATGCATGATAAGGCTATTATGCAACTCATCAATGCAACACTGTCATTTGTTGCCATTTCTTGTGTCATTGGTAGTACCAGTGCTAGAGATTTATGGGTTTGACTTCAAGAACGATTCTCGACTGTTAGTAAAACTTCAATCTTTCAACTCAAGTTTGATCTTCAGACTATCAAAAAAGGTGCAGATTTTTTAACCCAATATCTCCAAAGGATTAAAGAAACAAGAGACTACCTTGATGCAGCAGGGGTTAATTTTGAGGATGAGGACATTGTTATCTTGGCCTTGAATGGTTTGTCTGCAGAGTATAATACATTCAGATGTGTAATTCGTGGAAGGGAAAATGTGATCTGTCTTAAAGAATTTCGTGCATAATTACTTGCAGAGGAAGCCATTATTGAGAGTAGCCAATGTCTGTCATTTCCTACTGCAATGTATGCAAAGAACCATGATTCTAATTCTGGTGCTTCTTCTTCTGGATCTTAGGGAGGTTTCAATTCTGGGTTTCAAAATACAAATGGGTTTCATGGCAATTCTGGTGCTTCTTCTTCTGGATTTCAGGGAGGTTTCAAGTCTAAGTTCAAGGGCAAAGGTAAAAATGGGAATTTTCAAGGACCAAAATTTTATAATCATCAGGGACAAAGATACTATAATTCTAAACCTGTTCTTTATGATTATGCACCTGGCATTCTTGGCAATCCTTCTCAGAGTAATAATGGTGTATCATCTCCTAATGTCAGCTGCCAATTATGTTCTCAACATGGTCACACTGCTGCCACATGTGTTTATAGAAATACTGAATCTTCCTCATTTTCTGAAAATTGCCAAATTTGTGATAGGGACAATCATACAGCCAAGACTTGTTTCTATAGAAATAAAAACAGACCTCCTCAATCTCAAATGACAGCAATGCACACTACTTTTCCTGGTTATCTGCAGTCTCAGGATGTGAACAATATGCCTTCCATGATGAATATGGTTCCGTCTAACATGTCTCCTATGATGAATATGATGTCTCAAAATGTTTCTCCATCCATGAATGCCTCTACTTCTTATGCCATGCCCTCCATGCATTATGCAATGTCCAATCCAGTCTCTCCATAAGTTTGGTTGACTGATTATGGAGCAACCAATCATATGACCAATGATCTCAGCAATCTTTCTCTTGCATCTCCATATCCACAAAATGAGACTGTTCAAACTGCAAATGGTGAAGGTTTGCAAGTTTCTCACATTAGGAATTCACTTCTTAGGCCATCTTTACAGCCTATTAAATTGAATTCAGTTATTTATGTGCCAAAATTGTCTCATAATTTAATGTCAATTCAAAGAATATGTCTTGACAACAACTGTTGGTTGATCTTTGATGCGTATTGCTTTTGGATTCAGGACAAGGCCACAAGGAGAATCTTGTATAAAGGGCTTTGCAACAATGGATTATATCCAATTCCTTCTTTCCCTGCTTTACAATCAAGCCAATCACCTCAATTTCAAGCCAATCAAGTTGTTGCCTTCCTTGGACATACTGTGAATTCAACCTTATGGCATTGCAGACTAGGTCACCCTTCAAATCCGATTACTTCTCTTATACTTAGGAAGTCTAATGTTGCTGTTAAACAAGATGTGTCTCCTATTGTTTGTCAAAGTTGTTTAGAAGGCAAATTTAGTAAACTTCCATTCTCTCCTGCTTCTGCAAAGTCTGTTATACCTTTTGAAATTGTGCATAGTGACTTGTGGGGACCTGTACCTAATGTATCTGTAGATGGTTTCAAATACTATGCTATCTTTGTTGATGAGTGTACAAGATTTTGTTGGCTTTTTCCATTAATCAATTAATCAGACATTTGTTCAGTATTTGTCTCTTTTTATCAATTTGTCTTCACTCAATTCTAAAAAAAAATAAAAATATTACAGAGTGATGGGGGGGGGGAGAGTACATTGGTAAACCTATGCAATCTTTTCTTGCAAACAAGGCATTTCTCACAATAAATCATGCCTTTATACCCCTGAACAGAATGGTTTTGCTGACAGAAAACATAAACACATAGTTGAAACTGCTATAACACTGTTACAAAATGCCAATTTGCCTTCTAAATTCTGGACTTTTGCATGTCAAACAGCCATTTATTTGATAAATAGAATGCCATCTCCAATTCTCCTAAGTAAATCACCATTTGAACTTTTGTATTATGCCATTCCTGAAATTCACCATCTTAGAGTTTTTGGATGTTCTTGCTTTCCACTTTTGAAACCCTATAACAGCAACAAATTACAACCTAAGTCTGCAAAATGTATTTTTTTGGGATATTCGTCCACTTATAAAGGTTACATATGTTATGAACTAAACCATGGGAAAATATACATACCAAGACATGTCATTTTCAATGAAATTGATTTTCCTTATGGATCTTTTAGTTCTAAATCACGATGTCCAACACAAGCTGGTGTTCCTACCGCTTTACCTGTTATGTTCCCTAACTTGCAAAATGTCCTAGTTACACCACCAACAATTCATCCTTCAACACCACTACCTATTTCATTACCTCCACTACCCATCCCACCACAGTCTATTGATATACAAGGTTCTCTACTTCCTATGGTACCTGATTATAGTTCTGAAAGTCTTCCAGTTGTTCTTGAAATTCCATCACTGAATCTACATCCTCTGCAAACTCGATCTAAGAGTGGGATTATGAAGAAAAAGGTTCTCTTTGCTTCTGCAAATAGTTTAACAGTGGTAGATTTGACTACTACCGAGCCTGCTACATAGAAGTCTACCTTGAAGGTTCCAGTGTGGTTTAATGCAATGCAAGAAGAACTCAATGCTCTTTATTCACAGAAAACATGGAGTTTAGTTTATCTTCCACCTCACAAGAATTTGGTTAGGTGTAAATGGGTGTTTAAAGTTAAAAAGGATGCTGATGGGAATATAGTTAGACATAAAGCTAGGCTAGTTGTCAAGGGCTTTAGTCAAGAAAAGGGGTTGGATTATGGGGAAACTTTTAGCCCAGTTGTAAAACCGAGAACTGTCAGATTGATTCTCGCTCTTTCAGCTCAATTCAATTGGCTTTTGAGACAACTAGATGTGAAGAATGCCTTTCTTCATGGCATATTGCAAGATGAGGTTTATATGTCTCAACCTCTCGGATTTGTGGATTCTAAACATCCTTACTTGGTTTGTAAATTACATAAGTCTCTCTATGGACTTAAACAAGCTTCAAGGGCTTGGAATGACAGGTTTACTCAGTTTTTGCCATACTTGGGTTTTACAAACACTTATTCTGATTCCTCAATGTTTGTCAAACATGTTGATGGCTCAATTGTGATTCTTCTCCTATATATGGATGATATTATAATTACTGAGAGTGCCACTTCTGCAATACAACAGGTTACTAAGGAATTTGATATCAAGGATCTTGGTTCTTTACATTTTTTCTTGGGTATTCAAATCTCCAGATCTTCAAAAGGTTTGTTTTTGTCTCAAGAGAAATATGTTGTTGATCTGTTGAAGAAGACTGAGATGATGGATGCTAAACCTGCAGCAACTCCATGTTTGCCTTACAATAGGCTTCTTAAGGATGATGGACATCCCTTTAATAATCATGCCCCTTATAGAAGTGTTGTTGGTGCTCTGCAATATCTTGTTTTTACGAGACCTGACATTGCCTTCTCTGTGCATCAGGTTAGTCAGTTTATGCAAGCACCTATGATATCTCATTTCACTGCAGTAAAACGAATCTTGAGGTATCTTAAAGGGTCTCTGTCACATGGGATTACTTATAGCAGAGGTGAGTTGATAATTAAAGTCTTTAGTGATGCTGATTGGGTTGGGGATCCTAATGATCGGAGATCCACTACTAGCTTAGTTGTCTTTCTGGGAAACAACCCCATTTCTTGGTCTTCAAAGAAGCAGCAAACTGTATCTTAATCATCAACCGAAGCTGAGTATAAAGCATTGTCTTCCACAGCTGCAGAATTAGATTGGATTCAACAGTTGCTTACATTTCTGCAGATCAACATTCCTATACTCCAATTCTGTTTTGTGATAATATGTCTGCCATTGTACTCTCCTTCAATCCAGTTCAACATCAGAGGACCAAACATATTGAGATCGATGTTCATTTTGTTCGTGAAAGGGTGGCAAGCAAGAAGCTTCTAGTACAATTTGTTTCTTCCCAAGAACAGTTTGCATATATCCTTACTAAGGGGCTTAGTGCACCTCTTTTCAGTACACATTGTTCAAACCTCATGCTTGGTTTATCCAAACCTGAGCTTGAGGGGGGGATGTTAGAGTATATAACTAAACCATCAGGATTATGACATTTTTCATAATATCAAAGGTTAGATTACAAGAGTTGGTTAGTCTATCTTGTACGGATAAGAGATATAGTTAGAAGATAAAGATCATGTAATAAGATCTCATCCAATATATGTGGGATTGTATTTGCTCACAAACATTAAGTGAAATATATGAAAAGATTTCCTTCTCTCTCTAAACTTTGACTTCTCTCTCAAACTATTATCTTCTTCTCTACGCCTCTATCATCTTCTCTGTAAGTTTCTCAATGATCTTGTACTATGGTTAACATCTTTATCTATACATTATGTCATCAATTATTTTGTTTCCAGGAGTCGAAAATGCAAAACTAGGGGTTGACTATTAAGCTCATCCATCGCGACTCCCCGGAGTCACCTCTTTACCAACCTAACCTCGCACCAGCAAAAAAGAACACAAAACCTCCTACAATCAAAAGCCCGCGTGTAAGGAATGAACGTTTACAGCCCATCAATTTTAACTCAGGTACTAATTTTGTGCGTCCGAAAGTTGATTACCAGAAGGGCGCTACGTTCATGGTGCAAGTGAGCATCAGAGCATAGGCATTCAGGATGTCACAGCCCATTTCTTACTTTCTTGACATGGACACGGGGAGTGACCTTATGTGGCTACAATGCCAAGAATGTAAAGATCCAGGGCACCACAGCTTTCACCAAAACAAACCTGTTTTCAATCAATCGCAATCCTCTTCTCATAGAAAACTTGTTTGTGATCGTCATCCCCTTTGCTTTCCTGGAAAATGTATCGGAAACTTTTGCTCATACCATATAGTGTATGACAATGAGGCTACAACCGAAGGCTATCTTGCGTCCAAAACCTTTACTTTTGAATCAAACTCAAAGCGGAGTGAAAGGGTTCCAAATATAATTTTCAGTTGTGGTATTAAATTATTAATCAGATAGGTATGGGTGCTTATGGTGAAGAGAGGTAATGTCGCTGGAATATTAGGCTTGGGATGGTCACCTCATTCTCTTGTCAGCCAATTTGGTTCTATTTCCGAAGGCTGGTTCTCACATTGCCTCCAAAGAATCCCCTATGACCATCACAGTCGCAACACATATTTGAGATTTGGTGCAGACATACCCAATAGACCATCTTTTCAACAGACTGAGTTAGTAAAATTTGGTAGACTTACTCCTTACTTTCTGAACATGCTAGACATTAGTGTTGCAAGTTCGCGTCTACATATCCCACCCGAACATTTTGCTAGGAGGCCGCAGTTTCGTGGTGGGACACTAATAGATACAGGAACTGCTTACTCAGGAATTATTCAACCACCTACGAAATCTTGGAACAAGCACTCGTGAATTACTTCTCTAGGTATCGTAATTTAACAAGGATTCATAGAGAAGACTTCAATTTGTGCTACCAAAGATCAACGGTTAAAAGAGAAGGATATATAAACCTTCCAACAATCACATTCCATTTGAGAGGTGCTGATCTTCTGTTGCAGCCTCAGGCAGCGTTTTTTGTTGATCTAACCGGGCAGTCGGACAGGCGAGAGTATTTTTGCCGGCAATGTTCAACGAAAGTGATGATACTGTAATAGGTGCATACCAGCAAACAAATCAGCGTTTCATATACGATCTCGATAGAAGGACGTTGCGTTTTGGCCCTGAAGAATGTAGCAGAACTCCATGAACTTTGTTGTATCATGCCATAAATAAGACGAAATAAATTAGCAAGGCAAATTTATTTGTTGTATCACTTCTAACTCAGAATAGCTGTTCTTCTCCTCCAAACTCGTGTCACGTGTACAGAGAACTAACCATGCTGAGTCTATATTCTTTAATCTTTTATTGCGGCAAAGGAAAAATAAAATAAATTAATCAAGAATTTAGATATGTATGATGAAACTAAATTGAAAGTTGCCGATGGTATAATATTAACATTTGTTTCTTGTGTCAAAATTCGTATTGATCGTGTTAGACTTTCGCGTTTCAAAAGTCAAACGGAAAACAGTAGAAGCATGTGTAAATGTATGGTAAAGAAAGCAAGCACGATCCTTTTCTCTGTTCCACTCAGAAATCCAGGACTCGTGTTATGTTTTTCGATCAACGAAGCAAACATTTCAGTCCCAAAAACTCCCACGTAAAATCATAGACATTACATTACGTTGAACTTCCTCAATTTCTCCGAAAGCTCTGTCGATTAACCCGACAAATGTCTACTCTAAACATAATCGCAGCTCACAACCTCCCTTCACCCTCAACCTCCTCCTTTGCTGCTCAATCTCACAAACCCAACTCGCTTTCACTCTTCTTCTGCACCCAAGCCTCCAGCAAACCCGACCCACCAAGGCTTTCGGGCTTCCCGACCCGGAAAAAACGAAGCTGGATTGTGGGGTCGCTCACGGAGGACAGAGAGGTGGTTCCATTGAAGGAAAAACTTGCAGAGGAGCAAGATAGCAGGTTACTGGTTAATGGGTCGGAAGAGTTTCAGGCTCTTTCGACATCGTCGGAGGAGAAAGGAGAGGGGGATGATTTGGATAAGCTGACGAGCAGAGCAATTAATGCGTTGATTGTTCTGGGATTTGGGACCTTTGCGGTCTCTAAGTTGCTCACAATCGACCACGATTATTGGCATGTAAGTGATCTCATTCATATGTGTGTGTGTATGTATATATGTAAATATATTGGTCTGTGTGTTCATGGATAATGATGCTCATATGACTCTTTGAAGGGTTTTATCTTAATTTGTTGATTAATTGATTAAAGTTTTCAGCTTTAATTCTCGCATTGGTTGATTCTTAATACTTTAATGATACTTAGTTAAGTTTCTCTGCTGGATTTGGAACATCTTTTAGTAGAGTGATGAACCGAATTGAAATTGGTATCTGTGAATTCATGGATTTTGATGCAAGTAAGCTGAAGAAGGTTTAAAGGGTTATGTTGTTTGGCTTAATTTGTTAATTTGCTTGAAGTCTTCAGCTTTGTTTTTGGAATGGGTTGATCCTTAATACTTCTTAAGTTAACCTATACATGTTTGAATGATGAGCTGAATCGAAATCGAGTTCTTTTCTTCTCTATATTGAATAAGGTGGTTGTCTCTGTAACTTGTTGTATTTTGGATGTCAAGGCTTAATTTTTGAGAAGTATTTCAGGGATGGACACTTTATGAGATACTAAGATATGTACCGGAACACAATTGGATTGCATATGAACAGGCTCTGAAAGCAAATCCCGTTTTTGCCAAAATGGTGATAAGTGGGGTTGTCTATACTCTAGGAGATTGGATTGCCCAAGTAAGTCTCTCTTCACCGTCTTCAGATAAGATTGGATAAAGTTCGTCTCAGTCATGGCTTGTTTTTATGGTTTCTTAGTTCTTTCCTATTGTATGTGAAGTGTTTTGAAGGGAAGCCACTTTTGGATTTTGACCGGAAACGCATGTTCAGATCGGGCCTTGTTGGGTTTACTTTCCATGGATCCCTTTCCCATTTTTATTACCAATTTTGTGAGGTGAGAATTCTGGTCTATATTTGCTTATTTCTGGCTTGTTTGATGAGTTTCTATGAATTGCTAAACTTATTGACTCCGATTTTCAGGCTCTTTTTCCTTTGGAGGATTGGTGGGTGGTCCCTGCCAAAATAGCCTTTGATCAAACAGTCTGGTCAGCGATTTGGAACAGCATCTATTTTGTGGTTTTGGGGTTCTTGCGTTTTGAGTCCCCAACCAAGATTTTTGATGAATTGAGGGCTACATTTGTGCCAATGCTGACAGTAAGAAACTCTTCTAAATCTTCCTTATCAGTTTTAAATGTCTTGTTTTTGTTTTTGTGATTGTATTTTGCTTGTTTTGAATGGATTGGGAGATTATTTTTTTACCAGATAGAGTTGGATTTCTGTAAAAACACTTGAGGAGGATCTCTTCACTTATACCTGATTTAAGTTCTCTGACCCAGTTATCATAGCTTGTTTTGCTTCATATGCTGCTGATTTTATTAATATATCATGTAACAATAACAGGTAAAAGAACTTCCATACGTCGGTAAAGTACAAAAGTATATCTAAAAGAAGAGAACATTTGAATTTTGAGCTAATGTGGTCTCCAAAAGTAGTAATTGTTTCTTTCACTTGTATGCATACAGTCATACCAGCAGAGGTTAACGTGATACCTTAAAAAAAGTATAGACAAGGGTCGAGGGTGGATAGTAAAAACATGAATATAATTTTTCAGATTATAGTTTATGTTTGAACCTAGCAACTAAAATTAAGCAGAAATTATTATGACTTCGATATTTGATCTAAATGCTTCTTGTGGTTTGAGTTTCTATGAATACGGGTTTGATTGGTATATTGTAAGTGTTAACCTACTTATATTCCTGAGTAAATTGGCATGACAGGCGGGATGGAAACTTTGGCCATTTGCTCATGTGGTTACGTATGGCCTGATCCCTGTTGAACAAAGGCTTCTTTGGGTGGACTGTGTGGAGCTTATTTGGGTTACTATTCTCTCAACGTAAGCCTCCAATCTTAGTTTCTTTTATATGGCGAGAATTTCTGTGTGGGAACCCCTACCCTGATAAGGGTAGGCTGCCCTATTTTGTAGGCCTGTTAATTTCGATATGTGTAATATCATTTCTCACTGGTTAAATTTTCTTTGGGCAGTTATTCAAATGAGAATGCAGATTCCAGTTTATCCGAGGCATCTTCTGGTGCAGATTCTGCTTCTTCGTCAAGCAGTTCTTCAAAGGTACATCACGTTAGCTGTTACTGTAGGGCCTATTTCAGAATCTTAATACATGTTTGGGTCCAACAATGAAATCTTCAAATAATGAATACATGATTCCGTGTGCAGGACTAAATTCTGAAAAGCATGGTACTGAGACGGTTTTCTACAGCCACCGCAATAACCACTGTTTCCACCCTATTAGTGTTTGGAAGCGTAAAATTTCTATACGAGAACTGCGAGGAAAGTAGTTGTTAGGGGAGATCATCATTCAATGGCTGTGCAGACCACAATATAATAGGAAGCAGCATGAGCTATGCAGCTTGGGAGACAAGCAATTATTGGTTATCCTAACCAAACATATACGATACGAAGAATAATTTTTCTGCCAAATGTGTTCTATATTCATTCTCAAATTCAGTCAGCTCCCCCTGGCGATCTCGTGCTATGTATATTCATTGGAGTAGCTGTAAATTTCAACAGGTACTGCAACTCATGTTGTAGCTTGGAGAAACTGTATACTTGTAATAATAATGCCATAAAGAAGAGTAAGAAGAATGAGATTTTGTAACTACTTGATGTTTCTTGATGTTGAAATGACTGATGAGATTTTGTAACTACTTTGTGTTTCTTGATGTTGAAATGACTGCCTTTTTCGGCGATTTTTGAGACCACTGCTTTGGCTTCTTCCTCGGAATGAGCTTCATCTTCTTTACAAATCACAGTTTCACGTATATGCTGCAATGATTTATTTAAATATTAAGACAAATATTTTTATGCACGTGTCAAACTGTAATTACCATTCAAATAAGAATTGCTACTTATGAGTTTTAAATTAGGACATTTTAAATTGAACATAACCATCTGTCATTCTAGCAATTTATAATTTGACACATGTAGAGATAACTCATCAAAAACACACCATAAAAAAAATTGCACAAAGAAAGTAGCCAAGTTTCGTCCTTATTTTTAGCAAGGGATTTGTAGCTCAGTTTGTGAAATAACACTCTCTGCTACAACCTAGGTCTAAATTCGAATATCCCCTTCCAAAGTAGAGAAATCTAGTCCTCATCGAAATCCTTCACATGTTCGGTGGTTCTTACCGAATAGATCTCATTCGGGCATTACTATCGAACATTTTTTTAATCCAATGTGGCGTTAAAAGGGCCATTTCCTTGGTACATCACATGCAGTGCACGTGACCACCCAACATTTCACAAATCGCGCGGGATCCGACTGCCGTTAACAGAAACCAACTTCCTCTGCCTCCCTCAAACAAGTAGCAGCACCCCCAAATTTTTGAAATTACAGAACGAACCCCAGATCTGAAAATTCTCTTGCACCTCGATCCCGGTACCCCTTTTTAGATCCGATATCGCCTGAACCGGGTCAGAAAACAACAATGGCGAAGGTCGAAGAATTGCGCCAAGAATCTAAGGACGCCAGCGTCGCGAAGAATAAGAAGAACAGGAGCCACGGCTCCACCGAGTTCTTCGTCTTCGTGGATTACCTCTTCCTCTCGATCTTCTTCGCGTTCCTCTGCTTCCTCATCTTCAAGATTGCATCCGATTTTTTCTCTCTCTAGACACCGGCATTGTTTCGAATGCAGGTTGATCCTCCGATCCCTCCTCTCAATTTCGTTGATGTTTTTTTTCCCTCAATTTTTGGTATTCTGAATGCAATTTGTGTAATGGGTTCCTCCTGCAATTTCTTGATTGTCGTGGGTCCGTCCGACCCATTTTGTTGATTTGGGTACCCAAAAGTTTTTTTTTTTCTTTTTTTGTGATAATTAATTGAAGGAGCAGCTAAATAGATAGCTTAATTTAATAAATGTCGAACTTTAATTTGTATCCATGATGTAATTGGATGTAGCTTGAGTAACTGCGTCTGTATTTAGTTGCAAAATGTAATGTTGTTTTTATGGGAGCGATATTCTATTATAATCTAAAGAATTTGAATTTGGGTGGAGATGAGAAAGCACACTGCTTTAGCCAACTTGGTTAGGCGAGGTCGGCAGTTGTAATTGTAATTGAATGGATAGGTAGAGGTATCAATAGGACTTTGAATTCATGGAAACTAAAATGAAGTTTGGTATCTGTGGAGTTGCAATTTGTTCTCATCTGGGTAGTTGTTGAATTTGACGGCTGGTGTTCAATGTGAAAATTCTGTGATTGGTGCTGGTATTTATTCTAGGCATAAATACGGCTAATGAATGCCAAATATGGTAAGTTTGTGCACATGTTGTTATGAATCCAAGTAAACAATAAACTTGTCAGTTCTTTAGATTTTTCGAGGACGAAGAAAATCAATTTCAGGTGGACTATTTTCAAGAGGAGCTGGTCCTGTGTACCAGTTTTTTTCAACTGGTCATTTCCCTACTTACTTGACTAGGATTAATGAAATGCACTCAGATTTAAATGCCGTTTCGCGTCAATTGGCTTATGGTTATATCTAAACCAATGCGTCTTTAGTTTCTGAACATTTTTCAGTATAATGTTGTTGAATGTTCGTAGGGCTCGATCGAGAAAATGAAGATTGCTTGTGATTCCAACTTAGAAACATATACAGGCTTCACTTTAGGATATTGATTAGTAACTATAGCAGTTGTTTATGCATTTGCAGCTGTTTCGTTTAGTAACATTTCTGCAGGATTATGTAACAGGTTCAGGTCCTAGCTGGAATAACTTTACGGGTGTTGGCTTGGTTGAATTCAGATTTCACAAACTTAAATTCACGATGTTTCCGGGTGAATCGAAAAAATCTTGTTCCCTTTTGATCCAATGAAATTTAGAAACAGTTGTTTTTTATGGCTAAACTTCTGGGAACATCACATAACAAGTGTAACATTCATATATGAATTAAGATGATGGATTATGTCTTTCTATTAAGAACTAGAAGGTGTTTTGTGAATTGCTTTCATACCAAATTGAAGTTAACAAGTGGGGTCTTTATCTAATCTTTGATTGATGGCACACCTAACTATTTATTAGCAATGGTCGGGGGAACGTGTATTGTGCGCAGTCTTACCTTTGCTTTGCAAAGATGTTGCTTCCATGACTCGAACCTGTGACCTTTGGGTCATAAAAGAGTTAGTTTTCTGTTGTGCCAAGGCTTTCCTCACCTAACCATTTATTAATTTGACGAATTTTTTTTCTAGCTTTACTAATTCCTTGACAAACCTAGATATTGATTGACTTTGGAATTAATGTCGAATTTGAACATATCCTTTTTGCTTTCTGGTGTAATTTAGGTCTAGTTGTAAAAATATTTGGTCTGCACAAAAAAAATAGTTGGGAAGTGATTTCCGCACTCACTTCCTAACCTTGCAAACACTAGCGTGAAAAAATCATTGCCGAAAAAGTAAGCTCCCTCTCTCTCACACGCATACTTGCAAACACAAAAACATGTTTAAAGAGTAAAGAGAATAACAGCTGCTGACCAGCATTCATTGATTCACACTAGAAGTGGAACTACCGAATAAAAACAGCAAAACATAGATTTATTTACTTAACTACTTTATTATTTGAAGCTAGAGAAGCAGCATGCTGGTCTCTCAAGATTCTAGCTCTCTCAACCTGAATAGACAGAAGAAGAAAAAGACACATACAACTAGTCGACGGATACAGAATCATGACCTAGCGCGCTCATTCAAAGCTCATTGCCCAACGAATTCAGGGAGTTGGAGCACCTGTAGGGCTCCCGCCACCATTGCCGGGGGTTGGAACCTCATAACCGGGGTTTGGAATGTATGTGTCATCACCGCCTGGAACATAGTCGTCACTACTAGGGCTTCCCACACTTCCACCAGGGCTGCCGATGCTAGGGGGTGGAGCATAAGGTGATACATTATACAGTGGTGGTAGCATCACACGCCCAATGCCGGGAATGACAAAACTTCTGTCATGGTCAAGAAACCACTGAGGTTGTTTCTTGTCATCTTTGTTGGAGGTTGTCGGGACATTTCGCCCGGAAACTGCTCTACCTACTAGGGCAAGAAGGATAACGGAAATGGAGATGAGAGTGAGAACCGAAGAGCGGGTTTTGTAAGCCATTATCGGAGCAATGCTGCAGAAACCGGGGAGAGAGAAATGGGAGAGAAGGGTAGTTCTTGCTGCAGTTAGCTTGGTGATTTGGAATGTAGAAAGAAGGGCTCTTCTTATAGCCGAGGATTTTTGGTAAGTTGGGTGAACTGTCAGCGGTGAGTTAATTGCCAGAGTTTCTAGGCGAAGCCATGGATAGAGAGGAGATATACAAACAGAAAACTTCATTTTAATCCTCGGCAAAGATGACTTTTTGATTAAAACCATGAGTAAGATCAAAATCTAATTTTAGTCCCTTGATACTTTAATAACCTCATTTATTAATTATATTTTGATTTTTTAATTATTTATCTTTTTCTTTCTAATTTTTAATGTATTAATTTTATTTCATTATAATTTTTATTTTCATTTCATTTATCGTAATATATTTTGTTGTGAACATTTAGATAAACTAATTTTTGTTATACAATATATTTTGATGTACTTTATCTTCTTCATTTAGGTATATTAAATTCATTATAATACATTTCGGTGCATACATTTAGGTACACACATTTCGGTACATACATTTCGATACAAACATTTAGGTACATTAATTCAATATAATACATTTTCGGTACTAACATTTCAGTGCATACATTTCGGTACATACATTTCGATACAAACATTTAGGTACATTAATTCAATATAATACATTTTCGGTACTAACATTTCAGTGCATACATTTCGGTACATACATTTAGGTATATTAATTTAATATTAATACATTTCGGTGCATATATTTAGGTACATACATTTCGGTACTAACATTTAAATATATTAGTTCAATATAATATATTTCGGTACTAGCATTTATGTACATTAATTGAGTCTTTCAAGTTTGAAGAATGTTAAATAAAATTAATAAATTAAAAAACTCTTTTTTGGTCAAAAAATAAATTAAAATTTGTGTATTAATAAATTTAAATATTTAATGGGAGACATTAAATAAAATGCACATTAATTATTTTGAATTAAGGGCACATTAGGGACTAAAATCAATATTTAATATAACACCAGGTTTTTATTTTATTTTAATCTTCTTGAGAGATTAAAGTTCAAAAACCCGTATACAAATGTATACAAATGTACACGTGCATGGAGAGAGAAGTGATGAGTTGGGTTTTTCTTAGGTCGATAATTTTGACACTTAAAGGACTGTGGGGTCTTGCAAAAATTCCAGAAAACAACATGTAGATGCCCTTCCTTATTATATTTAACATCTGCGCTCAGAACTTCAGAGAAATTTATTGGGCATATGTTTACTTAACGGAAATCGGAGAATAAAAGAACTTTGAAATAGAGGAAGAAAGGAACCGAAATCGAATAAATTATTTGAATCCTGAACCTTAGATATTTGATTACGAATTTGAAGAGGAAACCCACACTTTTTCAATTTCTTGTTTTATTAACAAAGGAAAAAAACTAAGGAGTAAAATAATTCTCAAACTAATATTCAAATAAACTTGAAAAATTAAAATGATTATAATTCTTAAGAATGTGGTCCGCTTAAAAGTTGATGAATAGTGATTGCAAGAACTCGGGGGTGTTTTCTTGGTTACCAAGATTGAGGTGTACATTAAACATATTAAAATCTGCCAATACGTACCAGCAACTCTTGCGGCCATTAATCATGTGCAGATCCGCCTCTTTCCTCTGTGAATGTGAATCAAAGAGCCTGCAATTTAAGGTTTCATCTTTATTTTTGCAGAACTGCCCTTTTTTTCGTCTTTCTGGTTTGTTCCTTTTCTTTTCTTCACTGGCAAGGTATTTAATGGGATCATTTTCCACATTGCAATTTCCAATCTACTCCTTTATTATTGTTGTATCAGTTATTTGCCATAGAACAAATTTTATAAATATCACCTGTATGTTAGGTCGTACCCAGTGCACAAGGCTCCCGCTTTACGCAAGGTATTGCTGCAAAAATATGCCACTGAATTGGAAAATTGAGTAATTTGTCACCTCAATTTTGATGCTGTAATTGCCACTTATGACCAACTTCGTCTATTTTTTCATCCGTAAGGTTGCATGTGCATCTCAAACTTGACGTGGATTGATATTTCAGACTTCAAAATACCTTTCAAACTTGATGTGCATCTCAAACTTGGCATATTGCTTCCATTATTTTGTAGGTGACAAAAGCTGCAACAAGGCCTAAAGTTTCGAGTGACATTAGACTAAAAGTTCACAGAAAGGAAAGAGGTGGTGTTTTTACCAGTTGCCCTCTACCACTTATCTTTAGCAGGGTGTTTTTCACAATTTAAATGCACATTATCTGAAAATGGTTACCTGATCACCTAAAATAATAGTATGGCTTTATTCAAGATGTGCATCTTGTTATAGGCAGCAATGGGTCTGGACAGTTCAAAAGCTGAATCCTACAATGCATCAACGTGCTGCGTACATGATGCTGCGGGATCCTTGACACCGGCAGATATGATCGTTTCATTAAAAACATTTATAAGTAGACGTTCGGTTGAGTAATGTATTGCATACACTTACAGAAGACATGTAGAACATTAAAATCTAGGCTGCATCTAGATCTGATCTGGACTAAAGAATGTACATAAAACTTAGAAACATAGAGACAATTATATTTGCCTCAGTTGCCTGATAAGAACAGTTTCCTTACTTTTTGTGCCTTCTACAACAAATGCTGAGGAAATGGAAACCCAGAAAGATTTATCATTCTTTTGGATTTTAATGAGGCAAAAAATATCCCATAATACAACAAACGCTGGCCGGTTTCGTTTATATTTGAATCACAATTTCTAAGGCCTTTCCTCGGAAAATCTAGGAAGTTGAACAAGGGAGTTCACGCGCGTCACGCCTTCCAAACCCGACCAGTTCTGATCTTCAGCTGCCACTGTTTCTTCATTCCCTTCAATCTCAACCGGTAGTCGACCATAAGTATCACTTTCATCAGATGATCTGACAGTGAAATTCCTCTGCAAAGATGGCTCGGACTTCTGGCCATCATCTGATTCAACTGCATTGCCAGAGTGATTGCTTTGAATGGTTGCAGATGAAAAACCCTGTTCCTCGTAATCAGATTCTGAGTCCATTTTCCCATCCAAAAACAAGCAAACAACTGCACAGTCATCCATCTTCGAAGTTGGGTATTTGAGTTTCCATTCACGAGCAGCTGAGTCCACCACAGTCCTTGCAGCCGATGCCCGGCTTGGGGCGGAGGATACTATCTCAACAACCTCTTCATTGCTTAAGACATCCCAAACCTGAAACGTTACAAGTTAAACGTCTTTGAGAGAAGTTATATTAAGAAAGACATAACAAGGTTAAAAATTACGTGCAAAGCAGGACATGAATAAGCAGAGCAGTACTCGTCGACATGCAGCAATCATTTAAATGTCAATTATGTTATCTCCGGCTTGCCTAGGTTCCCTGAGCTAGCAGGGAATCAGGACAGTAACAAGCAATGCAGTCCTCGTAGGTTGGAACCACTTCACATGTATCATCGCCTTCTCATGTAAAGTAGCAAGAACACACTAGACGTGAGCACTCTTTTCTCACTCATGTTTTAAGAATCAAGATGCCTAAGACTTTCTTACTGGATTTTTACATCTCACGTTATCTATCCACAATTCCCTGATCATGCTTAAAATGAGACATGTTTGTAATTCTATCACTTCACGGTTGGTTCCTGGAAGCCATTTCGAGCAAAAATTGATATTCCTCATTGTTGTATGATTCCTATATGATTTTCTAGTTTTCTTTGCAGATTATAAGGAGGCCCATAGGCCATTATTAAAGCCAGTATTTCCACATTGAAATCATCTACAAACATTGAACCAAAAAGAACAAAAGTAGTGAAAAAAACTGTAGAGAATACAGGAGGATATAATATAAGACGAAATTTTTACCCCATCAGAAGCAAGAACAATGAACTGATCTCTGTCAGTAAGTATCCGGTGTGAGAACTCAGGTATTGAGATCACTCCATACTCCTTTAAACAGAAATCACCGAACGCTCGAGCCATTGCTAAGCCAGGGGCATCATCAAAAGGCAACCATACTCGAGACACTTCAGGCTCATCTTGCAAAGCAAACACCCTACCCTTGCATCGTTTGATCCTTTCAGCTTCCCCTACCAAATTTTACATAACACCAGCAAAGTAAGGTTAAAAAACAAGCAGGCAAACAAAACATTGATGAGGAGAAATATATATGATTCATACTTGGGAGATCGGGCTTTAAATCAACAGTCAACTGAATTGCCACCATGGAATCACTACTGTCCTTTGATCCCAGGATTGCTCGAGAATCCCCAATATAACCCATGAAAAGATTTGACCCCTGCAGAGTGAAGCAATCAAGAACAAAGCAAACAAAATGGGAAAAAATTAAGAGTGCAGAAGGTGTTAGCAGCCGTACCTGTTTGACTAGAGTGACAGCAGTGCTACCACTGCAGAAGCAATCCAAATTCGGATGGGACCTCAGCTCCTTGTCCATGGATTTGTATGACTTCAGGAAAGCGTCTCTCCATGATAAATTCAATTTTTCTTCAGCCGAACCATCCTTCTCAGTATCTCCACCATCTGACTTCTTCACGCTCCCTTTGAAACATGTTGTACTGGACCCTTTTAACCTCGATTGATATGAATACAAGAAGGATAGCAGCTTCACAGGCAATGCATCCCTTACTTTACGAGCAACAAGATGGCCATGCGGACCATGGCCGTCAAAAACACCACAAAAGATCGCATCATCGGACATGAAATCCTTCAAAAGATTATAAAATCAAGAGTTCAGAAATTACCTACCATCATGTTCAATTAGTATTTCAATTGCAGAGGAGAAACACTTACTTCCCACACAACCATGGCATCCTGGTTTATGCCTTTGCGGCCCTGCTGTGTGAATATGCAAGAAGTCTGACTCTTTCCGTTGGTAAAAATGCGGTTGGGTAAGGTGTGTAAGTTCTGAAGAGTATATGAATGGTCAGAGAATGTCTTCTTCGTTCTCTTTTGGCCGCAAAATCCAATCCCCAGGCCTGTCTGCGCAACCCTCTCTCCATTGCTCCTGCTACTACGAGTACTCCGACTACTAGTCGAAACACAACCCCCCATTTCCTCAGCTCAACAAAGAAGACATTAACGAGGGATAAGTCCTACTTTTGCCAACCAGATCTCACATGAAATTCTGGAATTCGTCACAAATGGTCAACCGAGCAAATGACTATCCAAGTACCAAAGATTCCCACACATCCAAACCACCAGCCACTTTACAAGCCCATGTAGAAAAATGAGGTCACTTTATCTTGGTCAAATGAAATCCGTGGATGTAACGCGAATCCATGATAAAACCAGCTGAGCCGAACAAGAAGACATTAGTTAATTACTTGTTTAATTCTGGCAACACAGAATGCAAAAATGGCTGCATGTAAAGAACTAAACAAATCAAACGAAATGTATTAAAAAAACACAATTCCATGTGAAACAAGGAATAGAATATACTTAGTAAGTCTATCCTCTCCTGATCCTATTGCCCTTCAATAAACTAGGATTTTGAGCAAATTGATCCAATAAAATAGAAAGCAAAGACCAGTAGATTATAATATAAATTAGATTCGAACATCGCTTGATAAAAAACAGAGGTTAACGGAGACAGAAAAACAGAGAAATGGCACCACAAAAGCACGAAATTTTCCCTGTATTCTGCCGACTATGAGATTCAGACCCCAAAATAAAAACGCACCACGTAAAATCGGATAGATAGAAACCAAGAAATGCACCATACAACATGAAAATACCCTGTATTCGGCCAGCTATGCGATTCGGACTCATCAAAATTCAACAATACAAGTAAAATAAACATATGTCGCTTAAAAGATTCTTAATAAAGCAGAACTGCACAGAGATGCAAAAAACCAGAAGAACACTGAGACTATTGAAAATCTTACCTCAATTATATGTGCCCACAAACATATGCAGAAACAATCAAGCTTATCTGACTTGAATTGGATACTAATTAAGCAAAACCAGAACGAGATATTCTTGACAACTTGGAATTTTTTAGTATATTTTAAATTTTCCTCCACTTTCACAGCAACCAAACAAAGCATAGGGTCCGGTCAACGGACCTGTTTCGGATGGAGGGAGGGGGGGGAGAGAGAGAGGTAAAGGCAACAATGAAATTGGTACGAACTGTTGTTTTCCCACTAGAGAGAAATCAGAGAGAGAGAGAGAAAGCAAATTTCGAAAAAGCAGGAAAAAGACGAGGAGGAATGATCTTTTGCCAAATATCATCATCAAGCAAACAAGCAAACAAACAAACAAGCATACGCAGGGTTAATCCTTGTTTGGTTCCTGAGAAAAGATCAAGGAAAGTCCTTAAACTTTTGAGCAGAAGAGATCACTCAAATATTACATGATTATTAAAAGGGGGCAAACAGAGCAGTAAAACCCAAATCACAAACAACCATCAAAATCCAATGGTATGTTTAGTTTTCTATGAGAATGCAGTGAAGGTTTCAGTCTTTTACAAAGCCAAGCAGCAAAAATATGAAATTTAAGATGTTTAACTGTCTCTCTCTCTCTCCCTCTCCCTCCCTCTCTCTCCCCCTGAATTTTTACCCAGCAGAAATCAGAATTCAAATGAGATATCTAAGTAAATGGATTGGAGTGCACAGAGAGAGAGAGAAGTTGCACATGCAGATGTTTGATTGCTCTGTGATTATTACCCCAAATCACTCAAGTTTCAATTCAAATAAATAAAAAAACACAAATAAAGAAGAACGTTATGGTCAGAGACAAATGGAAAGCAAATTGTTTAGTGATGAAACAAACAAACCATCCAAAATTAGAAGTAAAATTAGAGTGTGTGAGAAAAACTGAGAAAAGGGTAGTAAATTTTTTACCTTATTGTTTGAATTTTGCTTGCCAAGATTGGAGCTTTGGGATCAGAGTAACGAAAACCAGAGCAGAGCAGAACAGAAGGAAACAAAGAGAGAGAGAGAGAGAGAGAGAGAGAGAGGTGATTACTAATAAATTATGTAGTTTTTTTTTCGTAGAACTTCCTAGGTCATTTATACAACATTAAATTGTAGTTTTTAAATAATAAATTATGTTTGATCCTATGGTCCTTTGGTCTTCGGTTGGAGACGGTTTTTTGTGACAGGGCTAAAACGAGCCCTTTGGCCCTCTGGCCCTCGGTTGGAGACGGAGGCAAATATGGTCATGTACTATTCATTAAAATATTAATATCTTGGAGAATCTTGGAGGGTTAGAGGGCTCAAATGAGCCATCTGGCCAGCCTTCGGTTGGAGATGGCCTAATATGGTGGAGACTGGAGGGATCTCAAGGGAAAGAGAAATTTTTTATTAGGACGGAACACAAGTAGTACATTACGTGTTTTAATAGAAGTCGAGGAAAATTTTATTTTTTAAATTATAAACTTTTTAGCATACATATCCTATTATTTATATAATAACACGTGATGTACTATCTCGTGTACTGATCTTCCTAAAAAATTTATCGGAAGGAAGGTGGTGCATTAATTGCAAAAGCAGGGCAGAACAGAAAGGAGAGATAGAGAGAGAGAGAGTGAAGTTTACTGTGGAGTAGCCGTGCACCTCCCGAGTGAAACGATGATTGAAATCAACCTCATGATGCAACTTCCACTGTTCATGACCCTTTCCTCATGGCGCGTCCAATCATCCTTATCCCCATTTTCTTTTCACTTCTTTCCTTTTTCTTTTTCTTCTTCCCACCTAAAAGGCTAAAAAATTGAAATAATGAAAATCTCTTTTTATGATGCACAATTTGTTACTTCAACGGGAAAAATGAAATTCAAATTTTTATGCTTGTAATAAGTCTTCAACAAAAAAATTGTTTGTAAGAAATCAAAATAAGTTAAATTTTTAATTAAAATGTAAATAATGAAAAGTACAATGTTATAATGTATCATTGAACCCTGATTTATATATGACTTATTTTTCTTAACTTAGTATCCCTTCAATTATATTTTGATTGAAAGTTATAGTCAAAATATTTAAATTTTGTAATCATCATAATCATGATTAGAATACGTTCAAACCTAGAGGAAAAAAAAAGGATGTGATATACACATACCTCATTTTACTTCTTACACACATTTTTAATTTCCAACCGTCGGATCAGATGAATTGAAGAAAATCAACGGACAGAAATTATCAAGGATGTGTGGATAGCACACCCCAAAAAAAATCCTGATCAGAGGAAAAAGAGAAATCTCCCGTACCCTTGATACTTTGGCTTTGAGTTGGTGACAACCCTGACCTTTTAAGTTTTTTGGGGCAATTGGTTCGCATGCACCATTGTGGTGTGCTTTATTTAGCTATAGTGTCTATTTCGTGGTCGACTCTGGTGGCAGCTCTTAATCACAACAAGTGGTGTTCTTCGTCTGTGGTTTTTGTTTTGGTTAGCCCATTTTTGCCTTCTTTATAAGAATTCCAAAAACTCTGCATGAGTTTATTGTGTTTTGTAGTCTCGCTACATGCAAGTTGTTTTAAGGGTGTTTTTCTTATTTGTTGTGTTATGTCAATTTGTAGAATAAATTTGTATTAGCAGTAAGTATATTTTGGTAATTAAATCAAATGTTTTATCTTTTATTAGTTAACTTTGTGCTCTTATTTGTCTCAAAAGTTATGTTATATTGCATTGTTTTCAAGACTTTGACCTGGTTATTGGTTAATCGTTATCATCCAGTTCATAAACATGTTTACTGACGGTAAAAAAACACGAAAAATATCACAAAAATACATTTATTTTTACATGTTATTTTTATGGGAGGATGATTCCCTTCTCTCTCACTACTCTTCTTCTCACCCCTTCCTTTTAATTTAGACTGTTACAAAGAAAAAAAAAATCTAAGGACTTGAAATTGTGCTTCATATTTAATTATTTTATTGCTTTTAATGCTTTTGGTCAAATCCAATTGAATCCACAAACTACGAACATCAAAATTTTCCATCAAATAGGATTTGGATCCTCTCCTGAGCTAAACCTTATGAGCCTCCTGAGCAAATCATACAGACAGTTGAATTTTGATTCAACAGCTAAAAAAAAAGAACTCCTCTAAAAGTTATAATAATTGTAACTATTGAATCAAAATCCAATAGTTCGTGTGATTTGATCATGAAGCTCAGCAGGCTGAGCTCAGGAGAGGATCCAAATCCCATCAAATGTACCATGAGTGATGTGTGGAAGAGGAGGAGGGTAAGCGATGATGTGAATGAAATCTTGGGGATTTTGGGATCGTGTATATTCATTATACGTGATCAGTTTTTGTTAAGTACTATTTATATTTAATTTTAAATAATTTCTAACCGCACGATATACGATGAACATATACAATCACAGAATTCCTAGAATCCTTAGGAAAAAGATCCGACGAGAATCCTTTTCCGATGTGAATAATGGTGGAAAAGATGAAAGATTGTTGAACAAAAACCACATGGAAAAAAAAAACTTTTTAACTAAAATAGTCTATGAAATTGGTATAACTCATTACTTTGATTCATAATAATGAAATTTGATAGAAGTGATCTTAAGTCTGTTTATCGTAAATTATGGGTCATTCCGTAAAAAACATGTCAATATCCTCGCTAAGTGGATAAGTTGATTTGGTAAAAATATGCTTAAAAAGGTGGGTCACGTGATATTTCACATGACAATTTAACAATAATATTAATAGATTTTTTGTAGAATAATCAAAATAATTTACAGTAGATAAACTCCAATATCATTTCTACCAATCAGAAATCAAAATAAAAAATTACATCAATATTAATGACTATTTTAACTAGAAAAAATTTAAATTTAAAACTCATTAAATATGTGACACAGCTCTAAGTTATTAAATTTATTTTTGAATGGTCTAAATTAAAAAACAATGAGAGGGGCGAGATACAAGAAGAAGAGAATCAAGTCCATTATTACGGAGTGAAGACTGAAAGAGTGTGAACCTGGAACCGGTGTTGCTGTTCGAAGTTGAAAAGACAGAAAGGCACACACCAAACTGACACAAAATCGGGACACGTGCCCTGGCCGAATGTCCCACCCTCAAAGTAATGACGATGTAAATAAAATTTGCCAACTTGCCCAACTTTCCTCCCTCCCTCCCTCCCTCCCTCCCCCCTCTGTCCTTCGGTTCTTCTGCCCATCTACCACAAACCCTACACACACACTCACCTCCCCGTCCGTGCTATCTTTCTTGTCCGCCTTCTTTTTCCTTTTTCCCTTCCTCTTTTTCTCTTCCTATATATTTTATTTTGGACAGAGATCCAGCGGGATCTTCCTCACCAAGTCCTAAGGATCCGAAGATTCAGACTCTTGAAATTTGATCAAACGGTTACAATTATTATTACTTTTATAAGGCTCCTTATTTGTAGCCGTTGGATCAAATTTCAAGAATCCAGATCTCCAGATCCTTAGGATTTGGTGGGGTGAAATTCGGCAGGGATCTCTATCCTTTTATTTTGATATAAATATCAAGTTTAAAGTGTTGTGATTTGCTGAGCCTAATGGCGTATGTTGTATGATGTAGTTGAATCTAACTCTAGACGCATAGACATACTCTACTCGTTCCGTTATGAATCGATCACAAATATGATGATTTAAATGAAGAGAGGGAAGGGAAAAAGTAAAGGAGATGGGGATAAGCTAACAACTAAGCTACGGTTGGCAATGACAATTCTGGCAAAAATGAAAGCAACCCTACTTAAAACTTTTAAAAGTGTGGGGATTTAAGATTTCTTTCTAAGAACACAAATCATGGCATAAGATTAGGCTTTAACCAAACTTGTCTGTTACTTAAACTCCTTATGCAGTTGTCTCAATATGATGTTGAAGAGAAGATAAGCATTTTTTTTTTTTTTTGAAAAATGATGGTACATATAACATAAAGCACCATTGATCATTGTCGTTAATAGTGAGTTTTGGATGAACGTCAATTAGAGAAATTTGGTTGTCACTTGAAAAAGTTCATCTGCATTGGCTCTAGAAAAAGCTTGTTCACTCATAAAAATTCTTTAGAGTTGTCACATATGAAAAAAAAAAATTCCTAAAACATGAATATATCCTCTTTGCTTCTTTATATACTTCTATGGCATGCAAGTTCACCATGTCACATAAGACAACTTTCTCCCGCTATGATGATTGCTCTTGCATTTCTTCCATAAGACCCAATGGCCCTGTGTGTAGAGTTGCCCTACCTAAGAACTTCTCGTTCTCCTTGTGCTTTGTTCACATGTTATCCATTTGAGCTAGTACTGCAACCCTACAATTCAGTTTCAAACTTAAACCCTAATCTATAACCACAAATCTTGTAGTTGTATACATCTAGCCTGCAAGTTGCATGGTCGTTTGTGAGTCTGTGACCCAATTAAATTGTGTTCCCCTTCATTGTGAATAGCAAGGCTGGAACTACTCTAAACCAGATCATGTGGAACTGGAAATGATAATGAAGGGCAGGCAACCCAGCTCAAAAGGAATAGGCCTTTTATATTCCTTTATAATTTCTTTACAAAAAAAATTGCAAACGGATGTCAAACATTCAGTGGTATTAAAATTACAGATGCACACAAAATCATATATATAATCATATTTCATTTTACCAAAACAATACACAATTTCGTCTGAAAAATAAAACATTATTTTGTGAGATGATCACTGTTGACGTACGTATACATATTTTAGAAAAATATACCTCTACGTATTTTAGAAAATAATATCGTTCAAGATATATTTTTTCTTTGAAAGTATGAGAAGAGCACGTTACATTCACATGGGACATGACTAATTCACACCCCACCTCTTTTTCTTCTGAAAATGAAGATCATGTCTGCAAATCCAAAAGCTTTTTCATTTCTGACAATTTACAACCGGAAGCTTTTTCATACTTAATTTTTTATTCTACATGTTTGAGCCAATGTCGGTATTTGATGCATTATTGATCAAGTACCGACATTGGCTCAAACATTTAGAATAAAAAATTAAGTATGAAAAAGATAATATTGATCAAGTATGACACTAAAATAAAGTGGATGAAAATTTAGGGACATACTACAAACTTATATTTATTGTAGCCAAATCCAAAAATACAAATAAGAAATCCTAATTTTGAGAATTTTTTGTTCGTTTTTGTTTTAAATCTTCCATTTTGTGTGATGTTTAGGTTTAGATCCCTTCGGAGCTTCTCAATTTAGTCTAGTGATAAGCAAGATGTCTTAATTTTGACTCTTCTTGTTTGGACTATAAATAAAAATAAGGCTACTATGAAATCAATCTATTTATATTTATAGGAGTCATGCGACAACTGCCCACCGACTTTAAGGCCCAACGTAGGATAATCCCCTAAGGCTCTGGATACCGCTTTTCACTATTCCACAATTGTTTGAGGGCTCGCACTTTACCCATCCGAAGCGCATCTATCATATGGACGACCAATCCTGATAATCTCTCGTCTCCTTAAACAACAAGGGATGTGTCACCAGACACGTTGGTGTCATGCGCAATAAGCGTGCAATGATTGTAACAAGGCCAACAACGAGTCACCAGACACGCTGGTCCCCCAGGAAAATGCCACCAGACACGTTAGTCCCAGATTCCCAGCGGAGGCCAGCAACCAAGAATTGCAATTTTTGTCAGCATCAAATGATTGATCTACCCTTGCACCAGCTCAATTATATGATCAAGGTTGCTCTTCCCCAGCCGCTTATAAATAAGACCAAAGGCCTTCAAACTAAGCATTTTCGTCAATTGTCAATCTCTATGTTTACAAACCTTAAGTGGTTCTTCAATTAATCTAACTGCTTTTCAACACAAACCAATTGCTCTTCAGAAACTCTCTCAGGTCTTCAGCTACAACCCTAAGCTTTCTTCAAAGCAAACACTGCCTAGGATCCTTGAGATCTAAAACATTTATAGCATTGCGAGCACACCCCGACCCGAATCAGGGTATGATGGCCGTCACGTGAGGGTGACGTAACCATGTGCACAGTGCGGAAACAATGATAATAATAGAGAAGACGAATAAATAAAAACAAATTCATAAGAGTACTAACTAAGAGGAGTGCTAGAATATGAGTGAATTCACAATCAAAGCATAAATAGCCTAAGTTCAGTCCAGAAAACAAGTACTAATTAAACGACACCCAAAGATGTCCTACATTGTGATATTTTGTCAAAACCTCCGTTCAATCCTTGCAAGCCACCAACGGACAAGCTTACCTAAAATCTGGAGGGGCGTAAAACAGAAAGTGTGAGTAGGCAAAAACAAAGCTTTTCAAAACCATTTCATTTATCAAATGCTCTAACCCCTTGCCATAAAACATGTATAACTTTCCCAGAAATGGAATATAACTATACATATATATATATATATATATATATATATATATATCAATCAATTTATACTTCACATAATCATAAACATAAATATGTCATGCCAAAATATAAAATAGAATAAGTAACTCAGGTGAAAATAAATTCATGGAAAATAACATATTGGCCGGAACCCCTGCAGAAGTCTGTATGGCTGAATTTATAGCTCATTAGTTAATCTAGCCGGAGTCACTACAAGTGACCTATACGACACTACACTGCACACAAGTCGGAACCACTGTAATGGTTTGTACGACATGACTTGGTGTAATATAATTATGCTCATTACTACATTTTCATTATAACTGTGCGATAAATCGCTAGTCACCTACGAGTCGAAACCACCTATAATGGTCTTTACGACAAGACTGTGCACCTAAATTGGATCGAATGTGAGCATATGGTGCGGGAGGTGACATTATAAACAGGCATGTGAGCATATGGTGCGGGAGGTGACATTATAAACAGGCATGTGCCCTATCTCTGGCTAAATCACTAACACCACAGTACAGGTTTATGAGCTCAATGTTACTCAATTAATCATAACCGTTATTCACATTCACAATTCATAAACTCACCTGAGACTTACCTGACCATCCTCAGCACCACAATTACATATATAAGCAAACATCATATGCATATTCTAAATGTAAAATATTTGGCATGGCAATTTAAGTCATAATTCATTTAAATGCATTTTCTGGGAAAAATACCAAGCATATACATATTTACTTAAAACCAAAAGCCCACTCACTGGTATGTCGAAGGGTCGTAGCCCTCGAGTCGCCCTTGACTGCGCTCTTCCTCGGGATAAGTCTCCCCTATATGTGAAACAACTATAAAAACGTTAATTTAAAACACATAACCAATACTAGCTAATAACTTCTCATATAATGTTCAAATAGGATGTTTGAATATACCAACGTGATCTACACAACCTCACGAACATCCCCATATTTTTAGAAAAATTTTCCGACCACCCACGCACCGACGGAGGCACGGCCCTACGTACCCCCACGCCCGGCCAAACCTTAACTGAGGCCTAACTGCCGTTAAGAATATTCCGTTAAATTTAAGGAATATTCCGTTAAAATCAACCAACGCCGTTAGTTACCGTTAGGAATATTCCGTCACAGTTGATGGAATATTCCGTCATCCCCTACCTTCGAACTCCGGCGACAGTCGCCGTTGCTGGAAACTGAAAAATCTTAAAATCCTTATATCTCAGTCATTTCTTAATCAAAACTCATGAAATTAGTCTCAATTTAAAGCTTATAACTAGAAGAACACATCTTTACCAATTTCAAGGTTTGAAATCCACGAAAACTCGCCGGAGAAAGCTCGATAATCCGACTAAAACTTAAAACTCGTCGAACTTGATTTTCCGACGTTCAAATCGTTTGGTTTTTCTTCTTCGAGCTTCGTGAGGATGATCCAAAGCTCCCTATGTCCTTAAAAACTCCTAAAAATCTCACATTAATTAGTGCATGAACAGTGCAAGAAATCTGAGGTTAGAGTTCTCGGGGGTTTTGAAGCTTTCAAGTTCTAAAAATAGCATATACGAACTCAGAAGCTTGCAAGGAGTTCGAATCTTAACTTCTTGACGTTGATCCACGTCTGAATGAGAGGGTTCGAGATTTGTCTGTACACTTGTACGGACGTTGCAGAAAAATCGAAAGGGAGAGGAGAGAGAGAGTGCACAGGGGAAAGGTTGAGTGTGTGTGTGTGTGTGTGTGTGTGTGTGTGTGTTGGTCCTACTTGGTCTTCCAATACACAAAACAAACTCTTTAAGTCCTAAATGTTCCAAAAACTTAGGAAAATCTTTGAATTGGTCCAAATAAAACTTCACCCACATAACCACACAAAACATCCAAGAGTAAATAAGTAATCTCACGCTGTCGAAAATAAATATTTCGGAACGAGCTGTGACAATTGCAACCTCATGGTATGATTCAGTTAATGAACATTCCAACCAAAACTAATCACCTCTTTGAGACAAAGTTTTCCCTTCAGTCCACCCCCGTGATAAAACAATTCCTCTAGCATTATTCTACCTTAATTACATAGCATGGAAATTGCTAAAGTTTACTGCTTTCCTTATATTTTACAATTTATTTATTTTTTAAGTCATGTAGATTGGTTCATCAGCCCAATTCTCTTTTATAAACGCTTACATTCTCGATTCCATCATGAAATGATTACATTCAATTTTTTTTCTCTACTCTTATCTTATTTTCAATTTTAACTTAGGCAAACACTTATTTTCAAATTGGATTTTAAGTCCTCGTTCGCCGAAGCATATAAAAATAAAAAATAAATAAAAAACTTAACCAAACTAGCGTCTCATTTGTTGCACAATCATTTGGTTAAAAAGTCTGATTTTATGCAGAACTTTCATAAACACTCCCACAGTGGCACGCCTATTCTCTCTTCTTATGAAGCCATCGTGCTGCATTGAGACTGAAAGTAACACTCAAGACAAATACGTTTTAACTATGTCTGAGTTTTAACACTAAGACTTCTTAATGACAAGTTTCATACCAATGTAGTTTATATCAACATATCCAAAATTCATTCTTTTTTTTTTTAATAAATAAAACTAGAATACTATTTCCATAATCTGGATATGTGGACAAACAGTTATGGATACGCTCTAACTTTTTATGCTTCCTTTAGCTTTTTGATATATTTGTTTAGGGGTGTGCTATCCACACACCCCATTTTACTTCTCACACACCTCTTGATAATTTCTGTCCATTGATCTTCTTCAATTCATCCGATCCGACGATCGAAAATTAAAAAGATGTGTAAGAAGTAAAATGAGGTGTGTGGATATCACACCCCTTTGTTTATTTGAAAAATCCAAGCACTAACCAAAATTGAAATTGAATTCTTATTTTGTCGTTCCTGTTTATTTCATAGTCTATCAAAATTCAGAGGAATCAATGTATATCCTTTCCGCAAACTTTATAAGTCATGGCTTTACTGCTGCTCTCTATCTTTACACCAAATTTTCTTAAAGTGTAGGCCCTTGTTCTACCTGTCTATTGAATTGTAGTCCACATATAATTAATTCTCTAATTACAAATGATTATTTGATCATGATTACTGATCATGATTCATAACCATATGGAATGATCATGCAAAGTGTCATAATTCTCAACTAGTGTTCTAATTAGTAATTACCATTGTTCAATACATTCATAACATGGCCCTCGGATTCCTTTTCAATTTTATTTTGTATTTTAGCTTATTTTTCCACGAAAGGCTTCCCAATTATTATTGGCAGTGATGCTCAAATGCATTTTATATGCAAAAGCCTTGTAGTTCACTCTTTCATGCACCCTATCAAACTCATTATAAATATATTATTATCGTTCTGTGTGAGTAAATTCGAAACATTTTTTTGTTAAGTGAAGATTGTGTGCCGCTAGACCAAACTAATCATTGCAAGTCAAAAAAGTTATGGACAATTTCATTTTTAGATGTACGGGTGCAAGGTAAAATGATGAAAAGGGAACACAAATGTTAACCTTGGCTTCTTTATGAAGCAAGAAGTTTGTACCCCATTACCTTTTTGCATCCAAATTATACTATAAATAATATAAAGATAGGGACTGGGTGGGGTTCATACGTACAAAGTAAAGAATAAAATCGCAACTAAAACCGAGGTTGAGCAACATGGTCTTGGTAAATAAAGTTGGAAAAGTAAAATTTGGCAAGCACTAAAGAGTGAAATGAAGAATTTGGGGGACAAAACAAGAGATGTAATTACCTTTTTGTTAGGTTTTAGAAACAGAATGCATTATGCAGACTCCACTTGTGTAAAGGCAATGAAAGTGGCTATTGAAATTTCTTCTGCAGAATGCATTATGCGGACTCCACTTGGGGGTCTGGAACTGAGGGATTTAGGGGATGAGTTTGACAGAACACCAGCCCAAACAAGACCATTTAGATTTGAACATTTGGTCAGAGTCCAAAATCTATAACCCAATGTTTTTATTTCCTGAACTATTTGGGCTCAATACCTTTATAGACTGAGGGATTTGGGGGATATTTTCTTCCATCGGATAAATTCTTTGTATTTGGAATTTGATATTTTAAGTTGATTACGCATTGTAAATTTTAGTTTCAAAACTCAAACATAGTTTGAACTGGGATTAATACGTATTTAACCCGAATGCTGCTTTTAGTCTTGACATTACAGATGGCTTGAGAAAAAGAGAGATAGGCGTGCCACTTTTAGAAGTTGCAAACAAGCAATGCTTGTAAAAGTTGCGGGTAAATCGACTTCTTAACGAAATTATTGTGCACTGAATGGGACATTGGTCTAGTTATGTTCTTTTATGTGCCTCGAGCGAACGACGACTTAAAATTCAGTGTAAATTTGTGTGTTTTTTTTCCCTAAAATGTAAATAAAAGAGAAATGGAAAGTAAAGTGAGAAATAGAAGAATATAATCATTTCATGATGAAGTCGAGATACAACGTTTACAAAAGTACAATCTAGGTTGATGGGCCAAGCTACATGACTTGAAATGTAAATAAACTGAAAATATAAAGAAATCAATAAAACTCCAGTAAGATTCACACCGTGAAGGGTGAGATAATGCTAGAAGAGTCCACTGGGCTCACTGGTATCAGATTGGACTTAGTACAAAACATGTGCCTCAGAGTGAAAATTAGGGTGGTTAGAATTGCATGTCAACCGAATCATATCACGGGATGACAAAGCTGTAAAAGTTTTGGATCTCAGGGATCGTAGGCAATGTTTGCTTCAAAGATAGGCTTTTGAGATTGTAGCTGAAGAGTTGGAGGTTTGCTGAAGAACAATTGGGGTTGTGTTGAAAATAAGTTGGATTGATCGAAGAATTATTGTGTGTTTGGTATAATCGTACAAATTGAATATGACAAAGGTCTTGAGCTTAAAGGCCTCTAGTTTTATTTATAGGCAATGAGGAAAGAGCAACCTTGATCATATCGTTGAGTTGGAGCGAGGGTAGATTGGTAAGTTGGCATTGACAATGACTGTAACTCTTTGTTGATGGTCTTAGTTATGTCAAGTTATGTTTCACACAATCGCAGCCACGACGTCAACGTTTTGGGTGACGTGTGTGTTGCCCTTTAAGAAGGCGAGATATGCCTGAGTCTGATGGTCTTTGTGGTAGACACATTTATGGGGATAAACCTATCTGCCCTTGAACAAGTTGGGATCATCCGAGTCTTGGAATAGGATCGCAGATTGAGATTCGAAGTTGGTGAGCCCAAGTTATACGACTTAGTGTAAATAAGGATAAATTAGCCCTATAACATAACTTAATTTTATTTATGGCTTAACAACAAATAAAGAAACAAATGACAATGCATGCTCGATTTCAGATATTATCAACCTGACAATGGTATTCTAGGTGTATATAAGTTTTTTTCTATAACATCATATTTCGCGGGTTGACTTCTCTTTATCTATCATACGACGTACAAAGTTTTTCTTTTGAAACAATAATATTTTATTCCTAGAAATCATACAATGAGTTAGTTATATATAGTATCGTGGATCCATATAAGTCGAACTTGAAATCTCCCAAAATATCGTTACACCCTATTTGCTTTAGTTCAAGTTGGCTACCATACTCCAAGTCTAGTGTTACTTGCACAACCTTCTACCCTCTAATTTTGTTGTTTTAGAACGGTCAAGCCTCACAACTTCAAGTAGCGTGAAACTAATTAACAACACGTACACCCCAGCAGATCTATATCCAATGCCTCATTGGGTCACCTCTCATCCAAAAGACCAAAAAATAAGATAAGATGATAAGCACACGTGGCACAAATCCAATTACTGCTTACTCCTACAAACACTCTCTCTCTCCTCCCCAATCCTCTCTCCCTCCACTCCCAACCATGGCCTCACCAACACTCCTAACTCCTACCTCTAAACTCAAATCTCTTCCTCCAATCAAGTCCACCAAATCCACTACCATCACCACAACCACAATCCCACAACCTCGACGCCGCGAATTCTTATCGTTCGTGGCGACAGCAGCAGTAGCAACTCTGTCCTCGCCAGCATGGCTCTTCCCGCTCACACCAGCAGCATGTGCCGCTTCGGACGAGGAGTACGTAAAAGAAACGGAGGAGATTATCAACAAGGTCAGAACGACCATTAACATGGATAGAAACGACCCCAATGTGGCTTCTGCCGTGGCGGAGCTGAGAGAAACATCAAACTCATGGGTGGCCAAGTACAGGAGGGAGAAGACTCTGCTCAGTAGGGTTTCTTTTAGAGACATTTACTCAGCAATCAATGCGGTTTCAGGGCATTATGTTAGTTTTGGACCGACAGCTCCGCTTCCGGCGAAGAGAAAGGCTAGGATTTTAGAAGAGGTGGAAACTGCAGAGAAGGCATTGTTAAGGGGCAGATAAATCTGTAAAGAGATATACTGGTAACTGATCAGTATTCATGGAGAGATGAGAGAGGAGCAAATTTTAATTTGTTTTTCTTTTTGTATTATTACTATAATTAGTATTTTGAACTGTTTAATTGCTTACATTTTATTTGTTATCGTGAGGTTACAGAGTGAGATTATTGGTGGGGATGAAAACCCTCTTTGATATATAACATCTCTACAGAATGCTTATCCTCATTAACAGTGGTGCCCATTACTATTAACTACAAAATGAACACGGAGAAATTATTGTGTTTTACTAAAGCATCGACACATGATATGTTATTGTTAGCTAAAATTCATTGCTATCTTTGTACCATACATGATATATGGGGAAGTTTCAATGAAGAAGGTTGCACGTACTTCCGATCTCCATTTATTTGATGTTCCCGCAACAGATTATTTGTATAAAAATGGAATCCATCTCCAATATCCGAAAATTCTAAATCCAAAATATATTGAAGTTTCAAGCTCCACAGCGACAAAACTATTTTCGAAAGGCTTTTGTATATTAGTTCCAAAATCTGGCCTGGTATGTCTGCCCTAATAAATTCAGTATTTTTCATTTTGGGCTTAGTAATTGTCCATACACGACCTTTTATATACAGGAGGCCTCTACTTGCTAATATACAAACTGGTACCTTTTTCCTTATTTTTTGTTCGACAATGTAAGCACAAGGACCCTTTTTCTTAATGAAAATGCCTTCACTCTGTTAAAAATCTTCACTTTACCGCAGTGGTGGAAAGTAATAATGTCTATGCACTTTGATGTGGGTTTAATCCTTACTGATCTCTCTTCTCCCTAACAACTAACAATTTAATCTACTAATGTATATCGTTTGTAAAAGAAAAATTAAAGGCAACTTTGGGGTGGATGTGCAGAAAACTATCAAAATAGTCCTATTTGCATAAGGGCGGCTAATAGACTACACATGAATAGTATGAACTTTGAATATAATCAGCAGGCTACAATTATTTGGGCCTTAATAAACAGGCAAAAGAGTAGTAGTTTTACTCAAAGGGCATGTATTTCTTTAACAAATGCACTTAAAGAGAGTGAAGAAGGCAAAAATTGCTTGCTGGCATGGGATGTTGTCCTGAATCACAAGCAATTTGTTGACATCTCTCTTAATTATAAGAGAATGTTGATTATTCAAATTAAGTGATGCAATTAGTTTGGTGGTCTCTCCTTGTTAACAATTTGCTTACCTTCTAGTCTGTATATATATTCCAAAATCAAATCCTACGACCATGCACATTAACATATAATCTTATCTAATTATCAGCATGCATGGTTGGCAACTGTAACTATTTCATAATTGACATGGTCCAATTTTTATTCAATAGTCTAACCGGTTACGAGGAACTCTTTTTTTTAAGTCAAACAATGCCAAGATAATCCGAAAATCCACTTTTCTGGCAAATATTTTGTGCGAATTTTTCTTCGAGGATTATGATACATCTTATGCAAGTGATATTGGAAGAATGAGTTTAGCCCTTGACTAATTATAATGTGTATGAAACTGAATTAAAGAGTTGTGTGGCCTTAATAGATTAGGTTGACACCGTCGCTAAACAGCCTGATGGTGTATAGGAAAACCTAATTTTGGACCAGATCCATGTTGTACGTGAAACTAGAAAAGTTTTAAATGAGATAACCTTCATTGACTTATATATATATATATCGTTTTTTGTGGTGTCATGACGTTGCCGCATTTAGCTTCACACATATTGCGTATATAGCACAACGGTTTCGTTAGGCCATGCCATTAATAATTGAAGATTCAAAATTACCCCTAGTTGTGCCAAATTCTTTGTCACGTTTAGTGTACATGCATATTGGGCTTAGTAAACAGGTCGTATTTGTAGTGTTTGTATTATACTAGTTATCTAAATGAGTTAGGTCATATTGTGCAAACCTGTTATCTTAGCAAGTCCTTAAGAGATGATCCGACAACGATTCGATTCGATTCGATTCGATTCGATTTGTTAACCGATCGTATCGTTTTGTGTCGAGTTAATGAGTCATGCAAGAAATTATCATGCCTATATCTAGATTTGACAAACGATATCTTATCCGGTTCTTAATGGGTGATCTGTTAGCGATCTGACTTGTTTACAAGTTGACCAGAACTTTAACATCATCTGAATTTGGTTTCTTATACAGTTCAAAGATTCAGCATAAAATAGTCTAGCTGCTAGAAATCTTGCAATTTTAAAAGTATGCTTGTTGCACTTAGACACTGTTAAACCTAATATCCTGTTGGCACCAAATTAGCACATCCCTTGGTTTTGTTTAACGCATATACTCCCTTTTGATCTTTAGGTACCAAAAACTTATACAATAATTGGACTGGCAGCCAGCTAGCTAGTGCTTCAAGCTTTGTAAAGGGGAATTGAGGGGGTGCTTGAAGGCATTTATAGGCCTCAGAATTATCCCCGTACATGTATTTTTACGAGTAAATGAGTGAAAAATCTATACGAGTCTAGCTTTCCTGCCCTCCTACGCACGAAAACATAAAAGAGAACCGTTGAGATTTATTCCTTTCATGCGTACGACGACAGGAGAGCAAAACTCATACAAGCTTACTAGCTTAGCAATTAGAAAGGCATAAATTCAGTGGGGCTTAAGAGGGGACACTCGGGCAATAACTCCATCCAGCCAAGCCCATTAGGTATCATCACCAACCCAACACATCTACCTCCTTCCATCTAACTTATCATCTAAATTTTTTAGTTAAAAACCCATCATCCAATTTTTGTTTGCCCATTTTAATTTTAATTTCTGAGATGGACGTGTGAATTAATTAGAGTTGGAGTCAATTAAGGCACAAATATCTCCAATTAAATTTCATTTTTTCATCTTCTTCTCCAAGAATATTCAGACTTCATAATCCCCTTCAATTGCGGGGACTAATAAGATATTTTATGAAAATTTGACGGCTATTGAAAAAGTTAGTCATACTTATAATATTCTTCAAGAGCGAGACTGCAACTTGAAAAGAACAAAATAACAACAACATATAAAGGCTAAACTTTTTTTTTTTTTGGTAGTCTCTGTGACGAGATACTACTTTTAAATGAATCGGTAAAAAAAATGTTCCCCGCCCTTATCACCCACACCACCCGCCCCTACCCTTTTTGGCCTTTCCTATGCCTCCCACCTCAGTCACAAATACTGAGATTTGCTATAGAATCCTAGCAAAATTACTTCCCACGCCGTTGCCATGAATGTACAAGAAACTCAAGCTATTTAATCCATTCTCTCTCTCTCTCTCTCTCTCTCTCTCTCTCAAGTTACCCCAACTTCATTTCCCATATATCCCCGTCAAAATCTTGGTCTCTTGCGTGCGAAAGTAGCATGCCAAAAGATGGCGGAGACTTCACCACTGTGTTACGATTCACAACTTTTTACCACATGAGTCGATAAAATAGGGCCTCAACATAGATCCTATTATTTCATTGTTAACTTTTTTTGTAATTGTGTTACCTTTGTAAGTTAAATCTATCAGTGCAATCGCCACTTGACTTTGACATTATTGTCCTACGGTTTTGACAATTGCTTAATATTGATGCACTATCAACCATGTGTTGTCTATGCGTACGTAAAGTCTGCACTTCTTGTTTTTGTTCCCCCATGCAATTATATATTTGTTCAATTTAGATTTTTTTATACAGTTACATATTTGTTCATTTTAGTTGAAATAATAGCCGCTCACTTTTTCTCCCCAAAAAATTTAGTCGAAATAAATAACCAAAATAATTATACTTACTAGCATGAAACGTGATTGTCCAACTTTATTTCTTTACACAAAAGAAGTGGGCGATTTGGACTCCCACTTACAAATAGGAAACAATACTGCTAAACTTTAGTAGCAAGTGACTACTAGTAATAAAATTTAGTACCACCGTATACTTAAACACACCTAGCCTCTTCCGTGTCATGATATGATTTTTTAGGTATCAATTATTTTCTTCTTAACTATAGAGAATTTTTTTATGATCATGAAATCTTAGGTATTTGTCCCTTCAAAATGAAGTAATTGTATATTGAATTTCTTTTAGATTTTTTAGCCAAAATGGTCCATGAGATTGTCATAACTTCTCACTTTGGTCAATGAGATTTAAACTCGATAGAAGTGCTCTTTGGATTGTACACTATTAATCATTTTAGTCATTCTGTGAAAAACCTTCATTAAATTGAAGAAATCACCAGTTTGAAGGGAGGGATTGATTTGACAAAAATATCTTGAATTTAACGAAGACTTATCACAGAATGACCAGAATGATTGATGGTGGACAATCTCAAAAACCAGTTACATTGATTTTAAATATCAGAGACCAAAGTGATGAGTTATTTGAAAATGTGATTTTAGAAGGTAGAAACATTTTGCTTCATGTATAGAATATAACTCAAACAGAAATATATATATATATATATATATATATATATATATATATAAAGGTTGTGATATTCACACACCTCATTTTACTTCTCACACACGTTTTTAATTGTCGGCCTTCAGATTGGATGAATTGAAGAAGATCAATGGACAAAAATTATCAAGGGGTATGTGAGAAGTACACACCCCTAAAAAGAAGTCACCTATACCAAACACCCAACAAGGAGCAGTTACATATACACTTCACAATTTGGAAGATTGAAGGAGGATTTGTTTTCCCAACCCCCAACTAGCAGCTAGCTTACTACTACTTGAGTGAGGATCTCGAGAATCTTCGAATCACATCCGTTCATCGTGCGTCAGTTTTTGTCAAGTACTGTTTATATTCAATATTAAATAAAAAAAATTACAATAATTTTTTACCGCACAATGTACGATGAATAGATATGATTGGAGGATCTCCAGAATCCTCACAAAGAGGATCCAGCGAGGATCCTCTTGACTACTACTTAAGGTCATCTCCAATCGAAAGAAGGCCAGATGACTCTTTTTAGCTCTATAGCCATCCAAGAAATTAATATTTTAATGAACAATGTCAAGCTATATTTCTTACCATCTTCAACCGAGGGGGCCAAATGGTCATAGGTCAAGCATAGCCCTGTGACAAAACCATCTCCAATCGATGGGGCCAAAGGGATATAGGCCAAACATAATTTATTATTTTAATTGAATTAATATTTTTACTTAAATTAAACTACCTTATTTTAATTTATTATTTTAATTGAATTAATATGGTTGCATAATTTATTATTTTAATTGAATTAATATAGAATGTGAAGAATTGAAATAAAATGAAGTAAAATAGTATTGAATGGTGAAAATTATGTGAGAAATGGTGTATGAATGACTTAGGTATTTATAGGAAAAAAATTAGAATTTTTTATTTTTAAAATTTTGTCTGAAAAAAAAAAAATTCAAATGTAACGGTAACCTGGCGTTAGCTAGCTGTTGCTATTCAAACTTTGGGCTAGCCCAGGGTTGGCTGGCTCATTTGGTCCAGCTTGTTGGCTTGATATGGTGTTTTTGGCCCGGTGGGGCTCACGAGCCATTTGGCTTAGCTCTCGGTTGGAGACGATTTTCGTATCATTTCGAGATATTTTTAACCCTATGACTCTCTGGCCGGATCAATTGGAGATGGCCTAACCATTCAACTTTAATGCAGGGCCATAAAGAGACAGTCTACTTGCTGATGACGGACCTAATATATATTATATTACTTTTTTTATCAAAGATAATATATATTATATTACACTAAAAAGTTTTTTAATTCTATGAAATATGAAAATAAAAAATTAACAAATGATATAATTTATACTAAATTTATTTAAATAATGAGAAGATGAGAATTTAAAATTTAAATGCAATGCGTTGGAAAAGAAAAAAACTAACCACCTAAACAATCTCCGATAACCACTTAAAATAAATTAAATAGACAAAAACTTTTGGTACTTCTCTTTTAATTTTGTTTCTTTCTTATTTCTTCCCCACTTCTCAAGCTTGCTGCCCTTTTATATTTTTTTCTCTTTCCTGAGTATATATAATTTTTTAAGTTCGAACGAACCAGAAATCTTACAACGTTTTGGCACTGACCACTTTGGCCAACTATTTTGTTTTTATATAAATGGTATAATTCCCTTTCAAAGTGCTCCTCTAATGGCCTATGAAAATCAAATCAAATGCACCTCGGTTTGACTTTCAATCAGAGTCAGAAAGTTATCACAATGAATGATTGATGCAATATATATGGAAAAGACTTCTATTAAAATAGATCCTTGAAATTGATCTCTCTTTTTGTTTAGTGTATCGACTTCAATAGAGATTGACATTATCTCTAAATTTTATTACTATACATTAATTTAAAAGAAATTTTAAGAAAATTTTCTCAAAATGAGATTCTTCATGAATTGTTTATTATTTTATAGTTTAATATTAATTATCATGTTAATATTATAAAATATATAAAAATTTCTTTTAATTTAATTATTTTGTTTAAGTTTTGATATGATACAGATATAGAGTCCACAAATTTAATAATATAATGCCAAGTGAATTATACAAAAGACATCAACAACAAAAATTATACAAAAGATAATGATTTTTTAAAATTATTTAAAAATCTAAAATCCATAAAAACAAAATAGGAAGAGAAAAAAAAAATAAACAAAAAAAAACCACATCCACCACTTTCACCTCTTTCCCTCCAATTTCCCCACCTTCCCACCGGCCCGCGACCCCCACCTCCGTATAGTTTCCCCACCCAATTATCTCCTGTAACTTTCTTACAAAAATTACAGAAAAATCCCTTTCTCTTCAACAATCCGAAGCTCCTAGAAGCTGATCATGTGACTGGGTTGGCAGGAGCCAGTGAGGAAAGTACATCTTGTGATAAAAACCCTATGAAAAATGGAGAGCCGTATATAATATCATAATAATTATAAAGCTTTGTCCTCCATTGTATGTATGTTGCATGCAAGCTAGCTAGGTGGGAAAAGAATCCGGGTTTTGATTTAAACTCATCACAAAATCTGTTAAAGGCTTCTAGTTGATGCTTGCTTAGCTCAGATTTATGTACAAATTAATCAGACTGCAATTTCAGCCAGTTAATACAAGATATATGCCTTTATAATACAGAATCTGGTTGAATTTACAATCTTTTGAGAATTTTTTTCTTTGGCATGAAATCCAACAATTCCAACAGTTCAGCACCAAAAATAAAGAGAAACAAATTAAATTTATTCTTTCTTGAAAGGAGGACTGGAGAATGTAGTTGAAAATTTTGAAAGGACGGAAAATGAAGAACAAACATACATATTCATATTCTTATTTCCCTGGCTACAATAAAGAAAGAAGACTACAAAATAAAGAAAGAAGACTATAAATTGCCAAGACGGCTACATAATCAAAGGACTACATATTTTCACAAAATAGTTAGAGGGTGTATGTATAAAGACCTAATTGATAACAAACAAGAAAACAATATTAAACCCTGATAAATAATATGAAAGTAAGCAAAATCATGAGTTTTGTTATAATACTTACATGTATGTAATATAATTATCGTGTGACAGCCATATATAATTCATGTGATAGAATACGTAAATCCCAAACAACCCTAGCATAAAAATAAACCAAATTACTAACTTTAATATTTTCCAACATATTTGAATGTGTGATATATCTTGTGATAAGTTGAAGATAAATATCGCTATATCAAACACTTTTTCGAGATGAAACAAAATTATTTTATTGATAATCAAGCATTGCAATTTTCCAAAAGAACCTCACAGATAAGATCCAGAGGTTATATAAACAAAAAAGATTCAAGTTCAAAGAACAAAGCCAACTTGGTCAATCTATATGCCACGACATTTACAGAGCGTCATGCATGTATAATGCAACAATTTGAAAGAGAACTTAAGTAGAATTTATTGTCAATTAATGGGTTTAGGATCGAAGCATAACGACTGGCTGCTAAATCAAATATTTTAGACCATATCCAAAAGAAACATCAAAAGTGCTAAATAGGATAAAAAGATGGGAACTTTAACGAAAAACTCCCGGTACTGTTCACTTTAACGAAAAACCATATTTTTACACTAAAAAAATCAATCATAGTACTATTCATTTTACCTTTTATTTTGTTCTTATCATTAAAACTCAAAGTTTTCAAGCAATTTTCATTAGTTTTCCTTAAAAAGATAGCATATTTCTTTCGATCGATGAGTTTTATCTGAAGTTGAATTGACGCCTAATGTCCCAAGTGTTTTTTTTAAAGGAAAACTAATGAAAATGACTTGAAAACTTTGATTTTTAATCAAAAGGATAAAAAGATGTTGTAAGTAATAGTACTAGAATTGACTTTTTAAGGTAAAATAATAATTTGACACATCCTTTATAAAGAAGAAGATTTAATATCTAACTTCAAATCGTCATGCCAGAGATCAAATGAATTTAACAAGCTAAATTTAATATTTTCATCGAAGATGCTCAGTCAAAAATCTTACAATTGCAATCTGCAAGGGTTGGGCAGATGTGTTGTTACATCAATTCCAATGATGGTTTCTATTTAATTCCAAGAATCCTGAAACAATAAAACTCATTTGGTATAGAAAATGAATAATATTAGGAAGAACAAATTTTTTAAATCAAATGATATATCAATAATAAGAAATAAGTACGTTAATCGATATTTAATTAATAATCTAATCATTTATAACCACATAATTTGATTTGCAAATTTGGGTTAAAAATTTGGGTAATGCTAGAGAGACTAAATTTTGTAAACTAAATGACATAGAAGTTGATAACTAGATTATTACTTAGTGTTGATTAATGTGTTTATTTGTTATTGGTGACACATCATTTAGTTTCTAAATTTAGTCTCCCTAGCATTACTCTAAAAAAAATTGATCTCTTTAGCATTACTCATATAAAATTAATGCAAGCTCTTCCTAAAAAATAAAGGAAAACTAATGAAAATGGCTTGAAAACTTCGAGTTTTTACGATAAGGACAAAATAAAGGGTAAAGTGAAAAGTACGAGGATTGACTTTTTAGTGTAAAAATGTGATTTTTCATTAAAATGAACAGTACCGAAAACTTTTCGTTAAAGTTCCCAAAAAATAATTCAATGAAATGTACTATCTTATCAGCTTTTAGAGCAGCTCCAGCGGGAGCTCGTGCTTGAGGGACATGCTGCAGAATAGGGCTTGATTGCCCCAGGGAGAAAGCCCAGTGTTGGCTAGCGAGCGAGCCCAAGCGGGCCCGAGGGAGAGGCCCGTGGATTCGTGACGGCCCAAGCGCCCGAAGGCAGTTTGACGTGGGCTGACGTCAGCCGCCTTTTTTATATTTTTTTCTGTCAGTTTATCCTCCCCATCTTCTCCAGCTACCTGCTCCGACAAAAAAAATTATGTCGAATCTTCAGATCCGCCCCAAATTGCAGTATTTAATCGAGCAAAAACCAAATAGCAATCCATTTTGTGAAGGCGTTGGGTTTGGAGACCTGGGTCTGGGGAATTTAGATTTGAACAAATCCCACTCCTAAATTCATTGAAACCGACCCCCAAATTTACCTCCAGATGTAGGAGTTGCAGGCGGCGGCGGGGGAAACGTCGTTGAGGTTGCTGTAGTAGCACGAGGAGGGAGACGGAGGGACGCCGACTTCGGCCCTACAACCTGGACTTGGGTTTGGGTGAATTTCGGATTTGGATGAAGATAACCCCCAAAATCACCAAATCCAACCCCCAATTATTTTGTATTATATTATAAATAAATAAAATAGTAATATTTTATTACCAATTGTCAAGGCTATTCAGTGTAGAGGTGGAGATACAAAAGACGGTTACTGTTCATTAATGGGCAATTACTGTTTGTTGGGTGGATAGCATAGTGGATAGCCCTAGAAGGCCTCCACCACGCTGGAAGTGCTCTTAGCAACACAGTTATACATATCTTTCTATTCAAAACCGATCACATGATTGAAACAATAAACTTGTAAGTCTGTGTCATCCATTTTCTTATTTTATATATATATATATATATATATATATATATATATATGTAGTTTTCAGAAATTAATCATCATCTAGGATCCCTTAATTAACTTCCTTAAACAATGTTGGAAGTAGCTTGTTCTTGTTAGCTAGTGTTTGTTAGAGGCGACACTTATCTTGGTTACTTGTGTATTTCAGTTTCAAACAATTCGGCAACACTTTATTTTGTTCTTGTTAGCTAGCAGACGGTAGACTCATGAAGTGGGGGCAACTAGGATTTGTTTTCTTTTCCAGAATATTATCGTGATATATGTACAGGTGGAAGACCACATCAAATAAATATGCAGAAAAAACATGTTGCAGATGGGTCCCCTTTGGAGCAGGTTGCTTGCTTCTGATACTGTTTAGTGATGGAGGAGGTGGGAAATGAATCATGTTCGGATCCTTTCTATTTAATTCACCAAATCAGATAATTCATACCATTGAAAATTAATTCAACGGTTGAAATTATTATAACTTTTAAAGTAGGTCCTTGTTTGTAGATGTTTGATCAAATTTTAATGGCACAGATTCTCTGATTTGGTGGATTAAGAGGAATCCATATCCCTTTTTGAGGAGGTACCTAAAAATAAAGAACAATACTTGGTTGCTCAAAGATGAGTAAGAACTCATACTCAAAATTCGTAGTGTTTTAATCGCAGAGCTTTGTGTTTATGATCAGAACTGTTCATACTATGAATCACATTATAAAAATCATCTTTGCAAAAATTAAATTAAATTAAGGTCGTTTAGTCAATCTATAGCAAATATATAAACGGTTCATAATGCTTTTATTAATACCGTTCATTTGTTTTTAAATAGTTTGATAACTAAACAACTCTAGTTTTAATTGATTTGTTGCAGGGGCGATATTTATATGGTGATTTATAATATGAACAGTTCTGCTTATAAACATAAAGTTCTATAAATTGACAACTAACAATTTTGAGAAATTTTGAGTAGAAGTTTCTACTCATATTTTAGTAGCTAAATATTGTTCGAAAATAAATCCAAGGCAGGATTTGGATCCTCGCCCTGGGGATCCTAAAGATCAATGCACGTTGACTGTTGATTAAAAATCGTGTGGCTCTAATTTTTTTTATATTTTTCATGTAAAACGAGATTGCTTTACTTTAAAAAATATAAAAAATATTTAATTGTGATCGCACGATTTTTTATCAACGGTCTACGTGTGTTGATTCCTAAGATCCGCAGGAAGGGGATCCGGCAAAGATCCAAATCTTCCCATGGATAAATACAGTGACATTACGAGAAAGTTCTACAGATAGACGTGGCACCACTACCTTGCAGTTGCAGACTTACAAATGCATCCCTGGTGGGAGGAGGATTGTCTGCCCTCCAAGTTTCGGTACCCTTCCATACCCTTCTGTTTTGTGTGGTCACGGTTAAGCCACGTTAATATTTTATATTATTTTTTTATAGAGATAATAAGACAAAAATAAATAATAATATAAAATATTAACGTGATTTAACCGTGACCACACAATCAGGAGGGCATGGGAGGGCACGGGATCTTGGAGGGCAGACAATCCTCCTCCTCCCTGGTGTCATTTTCTTCTTCTGTAACCACGACATGTCACAAAAATATTGCAGAGAAATTCAGTAATTAATTTATTATAAAACCTCATTGACACCGAAAGTGCGACAGATCTTCATTTTTACTTCAGCCAGAGCAATGGTAGTAATTCTTCAAAATTTTACTCTGAATTTAGCATCTGAATCCTTAGAAGAGAGATGTGACAATCCATTGAGGTTGCTTATATTATTCATTATTCATCGCACAATCATTGTCTATATGATTTGAACTCGAGATTTTTTCAAAGTGAGATGAGTTGATTTGTTACGTATATATTGGATGGAGTTGTGCCCTACTAACTTAAAGACTCAAGTCGTGCTTAATGTGGTATCACCAACAACTTTTCTGAACAAATAACAACTATAAAGCTTTGGTTTAGCTAGCCTCCATCATGATTTCAATTACTTTAATACTATGCTTAGTTCTAAGTTCACATGTTAACACAGTAATCAAGATTTTCTCTTTAGCAAAGTGAAAATTAAGTATCGCTAATATCAAATCATCATTCCGAGCCATCCATTAGGTTAATTAAGCTAATTCTAGGTTTGAAATAGTACAAAGGTGACTGAAGAAAATGAGATAAAAGTGACCCTCTTTTTTTTTATTCAAAAAGGAAGCATAGAAAGCGTGAAACATGTTGCCAAAACGACACATCACACCCCAAAACTCTGTCTTCTAAACTAAGATTAAATAAGTGTCTTAATCTTTTGTGTTGTTATTATCTGCACAAAATTCGGATGCATATGATCTCCTACATGTTCACACACATCACTGTCAGACTTATCACCTACAAAACACAATGCCATCAAGCTACTCGTCAAACTGGAAGGGACCCACTCTCATTTTCAATCTCAAGATCAACTCATTCCCACATCAACGCTGTGCTGGATATCTATCTACTTGTTCATACTGTTGAGTAATTGCTGACAAAAAAAAAAACCCTTAAATAATATATACTCACAGCTAATTGCTTCTGTATATTAAAGCCGGAAGGGGAGTTACAGACATTCTACGTCTTCGTATTTTACCTATTATTTTGTGACAGTGGTGGTGTTGTTACGTTCACGCGGTTTCCCAAATGCCAAGATTTGCTTCTTCTCCTCGAACCTTAGTTTGCCTTGCAGCTATGACTATGACTGTGATAGGAAATACTATTATTAATAAGTGAAATTAACTAGTTAATGTTCTGCAGCTATGGAACAAAAACAGTATTAATCAAATAATTACAAATTAATTCAATCGGAGAAGGTATGATTCGCCTTCTAAGTCTTGCTCTCCTAGGCCTAAAGTCCATATTTTCTTGTCAATTTCTTCACATTCTAAACAAAAATGATAAGTTTTTGTCGACATTATAAACATAAATTTAATATGATATGAAAAGTGTAGAAGGATTGGACTATTTTATTTCTTTATTGTGTTAGGGGACATGCGATGATATTACTACTTATTTTATTTTATTTATTTTATCGGCATAAAATAAAGGGAGACTTTGGATGCGGTCCCTAGTTATGAACAGTCTTTGACTAAAACCTTATTGGTTTTCAATTTTTGATCCAAGTCCCTGAAATTAATTGATAATTTATTTCTATGTACGTTACTATATTTTTTAAATTAAAAATTAAAATTTATAGTTGTTTATAGTAATGAGATTTTAAATAAAAAACCATAATTTGTGGGATTAAAAATATTAAAATATAAATATACTATTGTGTGTGTGTGTGTGTAAACATGGGTACATTCATAAAAATAACCAAAAAATTATTGTATCAAAACATGGGTACATTCTTCAAAATGGGTACATTTAGCAAAAATAAAAATGGGTACAAATAAATAAATAAATATGGGTACAATACAAATAAAACTTTAAAAAATATGGGCACAAAAAGAAATTAATATATGGGTACAAATTAAAACTGAAAGGAAAATTGGTACAAATTAAAAAAGGGTTGCAAATTAAAAATGGGTACAAACTAAAAATAAAAATATATGATAAAAAATTTAGCCATAAATATAAATATACTAATTGTAACATTTTTAATATTAAATGAATAAATTTAGAAATAAAAAATATTTTATTATTGAAATAATTAATGATATTATTAATACAAAGGACCTTGATCAAAAATTGAAAAGTAATAAGGTTTTAATCAATAGAGTAGTAAAAATAAGGATGAAAACCTAATTACTCCTAAAATAAAATGATGCAATTATGGGATGTAGTGATAAATTGCTTGCACTTTCTTCCTAAAAGAGAGATAATACTTGCAACTTTTTGGGTCCATAATTTTAGAAGTTGGAAATGGCGGAATCTCTAATTTAAGCATATAAGAATAAATTGTGAGATATTTACAAAGGAAAAAAAAATTGAACGGTGAGACTAGAAGGTGGTTCTTAAGAGTGTTGCGTTGGTGGTGGTGCTGTCTCTTGGCAGCCTTCACCAAAGCAGTTGAGGCAGATTGTCTGTCCTTCTGTTTGGATGCCCTTTTTATCTTCTCTTATTTGTGCAGTCACAGTTAAACTATGTCAATATTTTATATTCTTATTATTTTTTGTTTTATTGTTTTTGGTCACGTTTAAGCCGCGCAAATCCATCTTGTTTGATGATGAAAAACACGAATACAAACTCCTAGGTTGAGATTGGCCACTAATGAAGTTATAGAAATCTTCATAACTTATTGTTGAATGTGGTGTAGTGATAAATGCATTAATTTATGTGAAAAAAAGAAGATAAATGCATTAATTTTACTCCGCTCAATTTTTGAGGGTTTTTTTTTGAATTGTTATTAGCATTTTAAAAATTTCATTATGTACTCTAAACTTTTTATAATTAAAAAAAAATTACAGAAGAGCGTATAATGAGATTTTTGAGGTGCTAATAAGAGTTCATTTTTTTTACATAAATAATTTTATGATCTTATCTTAGCCAAAAAATAAATCCATAATTCTACTTGTAAAACTGTTTTTCAGTTAAAAACATATTAATTTTCGGTTAAAAGAAGATAAAGAGTTTCGACATTATTTGGCAATATTATGAACCAAAGAATTGTTATCACGATTCGAATTCATGACCTTTCGGTCTAAATAAATAACATTTTATTTATACCAAAACTCGTCTTCTCGTACTGGATTGTATTAAAGATAGGGTGTGTTATCCACATACTTATTTTTACTTCTCACACACTCCTTGTTAATTTTTGTTCTTTGATATTCTTCAATTCATCTGATCCAACGATTGAAAATTTGAAGGTAGGAGCAAGTTCTAACCGATATATCAATCCTATGTGGATTGACATATGAGAAAAGATGATGTCAAATAATTTTTAATTATTTTATTGTGTGGATTCCATTAATGAATCAATTATAGATTTTGAAAATTTATTTTAACTAATTTATTTTAAAAATAGGTCATTTAAATATCATTTATAAAAATAAAAAAAAACACATCGATTGAAAAAAGAAAGAAAATATTGTTGTGACATATGTTCTTATCAATATGTGATTGTGTAAATCCTAAGTAGAGATAAAATAGGAATCCTTTGGGATCTAGAAGATCTTTCCTAATATACTTTGTATTACTTGGAGAGCAAGTTTCTCTTCTCCTAATTACTATAAATAAAGGCACAAGGACTGGGGAATTAACACACAATTCCTCAAGTCTATTCTCCAATCTCTCTTCTTCTCTTTGCCGCACATCTCTGTAAAATATATGCCACAACACGTTATTAGCACGCTCTTCACGCTGTGCTTAGAAGAATTTAAAGGGAATTTATTCATCTTCAATCAGGGGAGTATTACGTTTCAATTATTTTTAATTGATTAAATTTTAATTTTATTGAATTCATATTCTTTTATTGATTCAATTTATTTTTCTTCTTATGTTGAACGTAATACAAGCTTGAAGATGAAAGCCGAAATTGAAGAAATAATTTTTCTGCATCAAACCAGTTCATTCATATCATCACGCAATCAGGTTCTTCTAAAACAACGGCTTTTAACTCGATATTTTTGAAGCCCTGATAGCATGAACATTCACCATGATGCATGACCCAACTTTACGTTTAACGTATTTTAGATTCTACATAAATAGTGTATGCCTCATAACCAAAATTGCTGCAATTATGTGAATTTGATATTTGCCATGAATTGAAACATACATATGTAAATGCATTGAAACTATTATTTTGCATATGCATCAAATTACATATGTGTTTCATTGAAATATATATACTATTGAATTATATATGCATATAATTGAATTGAAAAAAATTGAAAAATTAGGGTTTCGAGACCCTAACCAGCGAGCTGCAGGCTTTAAGCCGCGCCGCTTTGTAAGCCATAGGGCTGCGATGCACTGGAGCATAGCTTTGCTATGCTGAGAACCCAACACGATGCCGTTTGCGTCATCCCCAACCCAGAAAACATACCCTCGCCGGAAGCCGAGACCATGGCGTTGCCATTTTTTTTCTAGATTTCACGACCTGCAGTCGTGATAGTTTGGGGTTTCATCGTCGACTACAACGATGTTATTTGAATTTCCGTTGAAATTCAATACTAAAATCGAAGATTCCCGAATCAAATCCCTGGGTTCCACACTTCCCCGATGTCGAGGACCCTCCTCCGTCGTTATGATTAGTTCTTGGATGAACCACCATGCCTCGAACTCACTCCTAAGGTTCCCCGTGCTTCGCCGTGCCACAACCTCAGAGGACAGTCGCCTGAAGCGACACTGGTGTTCTTCCCCGGCTGTACACACCCAACAAGACTGGGTTTGTGACCCATATTTTTGGGTTGGACCCTCTCTCGGTCTTCCTCTTTCGCCTTGGGCTCACGCGTCGTGACCCAAACATTTTTTTTAGGACCTCCTATTTTGGCCTAACTGTTTTCCACGGCCCGTATAACAAAAAAATAAAAAATAAAAATTCTTGGGCTTGCTTGAAGCAGCCCGCGCGATCAAAAAGCAAGGATTTTTTTTTGGCTGCCCACAGCAGCCTAGTCTTTTTCTGTGGGCCTGCAGCCCCACCCGAGACCCCTAGCCCAATTTTTGGGCTTAGGTAGAATGGACCATATTTTTTTAAAGCCACCAGTGGCTTAGTTTTTTTTATGGGCCCCGAATTTTATTTTCCTAATCATTTTTAGGCCCAATGGGTTTTCAAAATTTTCACCCACATTTTAATTTGGCCCGAAATCCAAATAAATTAATTCAATTATAATTGTGAACCTAAAGTTATATTTTTGCACATACTTGTTGCATATTTGCTTGCATATATATTTGTGTTTGCTTGTAGGTATTATGAACTTAAAAGTTCATACTTCCGAACCCGAAGTTTCGGAAAAGTGCCATATGAACCTGAAGTTTCTTAATGCACAACACTCATGTTGAGACCCGAAGTTCTCCATGCTTAAATCCGTTTAAACCAAACCATGTCTTAGTACCTGAATGTTCTAAATTTGTTGTTTATGGAAATTTTATTTCCTAAAACACCAATCACATTCTTGTTTCCTCCATTCAGCGTATTGTCGAACCGTAACAAGTTCGATTTCACTGATTTGGAAGTTTCGAATAGTAAACTACTTTATGTGGATACAAGACGTGAATAAGCATCCGCCATGATCCTTATTCGAAGAATTATGCCTGAAGCATATCCAATGGAAGTACCTCCCTGCTGAGGACTCCATGACTCTTCAAATCCGTTATGGACTGTTTCAAATCATGCAAAGATGAATTTTTGCCTGAAGCAAAACATGATTGAAACTGTTACGTCCATGAATAGGTACAATTCTCGTAGTCCATTTGTGAGACTCATTTTGCTCCACCTAATACATTTGGAAGAGCGAAATTTGACATGGACGGCTTATTGGCCGAACCCCATTGTTTTTTTTGGTTTATTTTGTGAATAATTTATTTTGTTCTCGGATTTAAGATTAGTGTTTGGATGTCACCATTATTCTCGAATAAAAGAGTTAATTAACGAAGATTACCACATGTGACTACAATTAACTCATGCTTAGGTATGTTTTGTGGGGAAGTTAGCTGTCTGGTTCTATGCTAACTTCATACCTAATCATCCCCCGACAACCTTTCAGGCTTATCCAACCTGATTGTGGGGCATGGCACTGCCCTATATTGTCCAATGGTATTAACTTTACCATAAAGGGAAGCCTTATACTCACTTCGTTCCGGAAGAACGCATTTTTGAGCTTTAAGGATATTCGAGAGTATTATTACCATATTGAAACCAATGTAGAAAATGGAGTAAAATTCCTTGGCATATTACCATTTTGCACTTCTTACGAATATAGTTAAATGCATATTCTAGAGAAGATGGAACGCTTAACGAATGGATTACATCCATTCAAGTCCACTATGTGGCCGGCCAGAAGCCCGCGATTCCTAAGGAATTTTCGTTATGGATGTACGTTTGGGATATCTAGGATGATTCGTGATGCGCCGTTTTGGGCATCCTTTTACCAGAAGTAAAGAAATCATACCTGGACACGTATTATACCTTAGCACCCTCCATCTTTTTACAAAGGATTCACATGGGACATTTGTGGATAGATTCAACCATCCTACGGACCATTTAAATATTCTATAGTATTGGTTGATGCTTCTACACGTTTGTCACACGTGTGGTTGTTGTCCACAAGTTGCATCCTCCACACTGGTAGCTCAGATTAACAAGCTCAGGGCTCACCACCCTGATTATCTGATCAAATTTATTTGATTGGATAAGTTGGAGAATTTACATCGACATTTACATCGAACAATTTAAATCTCGATGGATATTGCATGTCGGTTGGGTTTTTTGAAAGTTGAACATCCAGTCCCATGTTCATACCCAGAACGACCCAGCAGAAGTATTCATTAAACGCCTTCAAATGATTGCGTGGTCGACTGGTCATACGTACCACAGTTCCCGACCTCTGCTTGGGGCCATGCAATATTGCAAGCAACCATGTTGGTCTGCCTGAGGCCCGTCACGACCCAACCTTATAAAGCGCGTGTCAGTTGGTTACCAGATACGAACCCGACATATCGCATCTGCGCGTCTTTGGTTGTGCGGTCTATGTGCCATTTTGCGTTGCCCTTACGTACACAAAAACAAAGGGGTCCTCAGGGAAGGATGGAAATCTATGTCGGTTATGATTCTCCTTCTAATATTCGTTACTAAATAACCTTTGACAGGCGATCTCTTTACCGCTCGTTTTGCGGATTGTCACTTTTATGAGACAGTCTTCCCGTCGTTAGGGGGAGATAAGAACGTCACCGTTCCTAAAGAACGACGCGAATTATCGTGGACGTCCCCACTATGTCTCATATCGATCCCAATCTAGATCGTCAGAGTTTAACCAGACATTTCCTCTGATCTAGAAAAAGTGACGAGATCACATATACCAGCTGCAAATGTGCCTGCAAAGATGTGTACCAAATGTACTTCGGACCTTTGTCCTGAAAGTAGGAAAGCCACAATTATGGCCGACCCTCGTACATTGGCGGCTAGCCAATCAATCTATCTTATGCCAGAAGCATGGTAGATCACTCGGTTCGAGGATTCACCTCCCCAAAAGAGGAGGAACGTGGCACGAATGAATCCGCCCCTCGATCGCTGTCTCAGACCTTTTCATCTCATGAGATTAAATCCGGATTACTCCCGAGACCTGAAGTTCTTGGTCCAATATACTAGTTTGGATGAGATATGGAATTGGAATGAGATTATCATAAATGATGTTTCATTTATATGGTACCGACATAAATGAAAAGCGACGATAACGAACTGCGTTCCGTTGATTAATATCAATGTAGAACTGATTGGTCAACTAAAAGAATCAATCTATGACGAATGAGATGAATGAAATAGTGCAATATGACGCCTTGTGGCGCAAGGTTTCTCTCATACGCCATATGATTGATCGCAGCATTACAAACGTGGTTGTAGTATCTCTGGGATCGTGATATGAACCTACATGGAGTTTCCAAATGACTTACATGTACTGATTCAAATAGTTCTAGACCACAAGAACATCCTCTTGATTCTCAAGCGGCCTTCACTTTACGGATGCAGAACTATCCGGGCAGATGTGGTATACCCGTCTAAGTGAATATTTGATCAGTTAGGGATATATGCCCCTGCGTGTATAAAATCCGAAATTGCTAAAGTTGAGAAAATTAACTCGCATATCGGACTATAAGATGAATGATCTTGGGAGAACTTGACATTACCTCGACCTGAAGTTTCGAGCTAGTTTTGATGGTATTCTGGTCCACCACTCAAACTAGACCCAGAAGGTGTTACGTCTGAGTATATCCTGATCATCTGTATGCTAGATGCAAATGAGACCTTTACAGAGGGTATGGAGCATAAGGTTCCATATTGGAACGTGAGGCAGCCATATCTAAGTACCATTGGCGTTTGTTGTACTTAGCTCAAATGCACTAGATCAGACATCTTATGTGCTAATAATTTTTTGGCATAAAGCAGCACTGCGCCTAACACGCCACCACCAAATTTGGTGTTAAAGACGTTTTTCTGTTACTACGGATTTGGGCGTATTCCCTATGCATCTCAGAATAGATCACACCCCCTTGATCTTCGGAATGATGCCTACCTTGTGGGATTCGCTGAATCAGACCATTTGTCTGACCGCACAAGGTACGTTCCCGCATGGTTATGTCTTTACCATTAAGGAACACCGCAATATCTTGGAGGTTAACTAGATAGACCTTTTGTTGCGAAACCTTTGAATCGCTCCAAGACTCACTATGTCTCATCACGTGAGAGATATGGTCGAGAATTCTTGTCGAGCATATTCAAAATCCTTGCGATTTTCATCCATCGTTGAGTCCCAACAACGATCCATGAATACAACGCTGTATGTATCGACCAGATCATGATACATCCAACAAAGTCAACACCAAGCATATTGTGTCTACATCAGCATGAGCATCAGAAGATTGAAGTCAAGCAGTCCAATCCCAGACAACCTTACCGACATCTACACAAAGTCACTACCAAAGTCTACCTTCCAGAAGCTTGTCCAATGAATTGGTATGCGTAACTTTCTCATTTGCAATGCTTGTAGTTTCATTTGGAAGTTTTGTCAAACTCAGGGGGAGTATCTAGAAATATACTCACTTGATCTTAATGTACTCTTTTTCCCTACGATTAGGAGCATTTTTCCCACTGGGTTTTTGCTACCTAACTAGGTTTTAACGAGGCACCCATCCTGGGCTGATCATACCCTTGTGAGCTCTTCTACTTGCGTCCAGAAGACGTATAGTTTTGACTTAATGCAACTTCTCACTTTTCTCCTTAGACTATGGGCTTTTCTCCCACCTTGGGTTTTGCCATGGTAAGGTTTTGTGAGTTTTACCACTCCTGCATTCTTCCGTCTTTTGAGACTCGCATTCGCTACTTGTGCCGACTAAACGAGACGATTTCATCCACTACTTCTACATTTGCCTGAAGATCTGATGCGCCATCTACTTGAGTATTTGCACACTCAAGGGGGAGTGTTGTGACATATGTTCTTATCAATATGTGATTGTGTAAATCCTAAGTAGAGATAAAATAGGAATCCTTTGGGATCTAGAAGATCTTTCCTAATATACTTTGTATTACTTGGAGAGCAAGTTTCTCTTATCCTAATTACTATAAATAAAGGCACAAGGACTGGGGAATTAACACACAATTCCTCAAGTCTATTCTCCAATCTCTCTTCTTCTCTTTGCCGCACATCTCTGTAAAATATAGGCCACAACAAATATGACATTATCACATCATCCATCAAATTAATATTTGATATTTATCTTTTGACATCTCTTTAAAAAATGCTAAAAAGATATCTTAATATCCAGCAAAATTAGGATAAAAAAACGAGGCAGATTCTTTGTCCTCTCACTTATCGTGTCCTTTTGTTTGTGTGGTTAGAGTTAAGACACGTCAACATTTTTTATTACTATTCATTTTTGTCTTATTATCTCTATAAAAAAATTAATATAAAATATTGACGTAGCCCGTCTGTATGTGTGGTCAAAGTTAAGACACATCAACATTTTATATTACTATTCCTTTTTGCTATCTCTATAAAAAAATTAATATAAAATATTGACGTGGCTTAACCGTGACGACACTAAATACGAGGGCATGGGAGGGCACAGAAAGAAGACGGGCAGAGAATCTGTCTCCAAAAGAAAAAATCCAGGGAAATTAAAAATATAAGCATCAGGAAAGAAAATTCATAAATTTATATGGTTTATCTTTTTAGAGGGAGGAGGGACCTTTGATTGAGACAGATGAGTCTGATAAACAATAAATCTGGTATTCTGATGCCTTAATTATTGTTGGTATCCAAATCCATTTCTCTGCTTTTTATCTCTACAAAATCTCGCTCTTTAGCTCAGTTGCTATTTTCTCCGATTCCTTCTTTCCTCCCTCTCTCCCTCTCTTACTCTCTGTTTGTCCTTTTTCCTTTGCTTTCTCTGCTTTTCCGGGAAAGTTGAATCATTTTCTCGCAGTTCTGTTACAAAATCGTGTCTTTGGTTCCAAAACTACAAAAACCCAGAAATCTCTCGCGCAGAAAACTTGGTTTTCAGCTCTTTTTGTTTTGGTTTTCTAAAACTTTTCTGTCATTTTCTCGGGAAAATTCGATTGAAAGGCAGGTTTTTTTTTTTTTTTTTTTTTGGTGGGATTTTTGTAATTTTGATTTGTGGGATTGATTTAGCTTCAAGGTTTAACGTTGAATTGTCGTGACTATCAAAGGACTTGAGTTTTCTTTAAGGTTGGTGAAGAGAGAAAAGCGATTACAAAAACCCGAAAAAACAGGGGGATAATTCCGTGCCCGGAGGATTGACCGGAATTTGAATTCTCCGGCGAACGGAAATCCGTTGGGAATTGATAGCATTGCCAGCGAAGACTCTTATCTGTGAAGAGAAAAAACCGAGGTGCGAAGACTCGCCCGTGAATTGTTGTGTCCAAACGTTAAAAAATAGAACTCTTTAGTAGGCCCATTTCCCATTTTTCTCTCACTTGTCAAGGGAAATCTAATCCCGACATTCAGTCTCTCTTCCCTCTTTCCCGTTTCTCTCGCTTTCTCTCTCCTCTCCTCTCTTTCTCTCTCTCTCTCTCTGTTTTTTTCTCTCTTTTAGAAGGCTCGTTCTGTTTTCCGGGTTGGGGTGAGAGAAACATTGTTTTCTCTCTCTGATTCTGGGTGAGCGAAAAACTCAAATTTTCTCTCTCCCCTCTCTCTCTCTCTACACCTCTCGTTCTCTCTCTCTCTCTCTCTCTCTCTAGAATTGCAGAGTAAAGAAAAAGAAATGATTTTGGACAAAGGGTCAATGCAATCAAACCTTGACTGCTTCCTCCATTGTACAACCCCGGTGCTCCGACCCCAATTCCTACCCAAGGTTTGTAATTTACTGTTTAGGGTTGTTTCATCAATTTGCAAGCTGATTTTGTATTGCTGATTGTGCTGCAGCCTGATTTTCTGTTTCTGGGTTGTTTTTGAATGAATGATTTTTGATCAATTTGCATGCTGATTTTTGTTTTTTTTTGGACGTTTGGTGTTGCCGCTGATTGTGTTGCAGTCTGAGATGAGGAACCTCAATCGGCTATGGCATCCATGGGAGAGAGAAAAGGTTGAGTATTTCACATTGAGTGATCTCTGGAATTGCTATGATGAATGGAGTGCTTATGGCGCCGGAGTTCCGATCGCCATGGACAGCGGCGAGACCCTTGTGCAGTACTATGTGCCTTACCTCTCTGCTATCCAAATTTTCACTAGCAATTCATCTGTGAATAGCTTCAGGTATCAATATTTCAGGTTTCACACATGTAATTTCGCTTTTCGGGTTAAAATGTTGAAATTATATTGCGTTTGTACTTTGTAGTAGCTGTGTCTGCTTGATTTTCGCAACCTGATTGTTGCGGTGATCGAATTTGTAAAAGCTGGTTTGAATTGGCTTAAAACCGATATTGAATCAATTAAGTTTTGGTTGTGCATTGTTGTAGACAATCCAAATGCTAAGATTCTGATATGGGTTAGTTGGACTACATTGATTTGGTGGTTCTATGCCCATCGCCATCGGATACAGTTTTACTTATTGTAATTTCGTGTAATTTACTAGCAAAAAAGGGTATCTGTCTTTGTAAAGTTGCTATAATGGCAGAATCACATTCAAATCAATTTTTTTCAGGGAAGAGGCCGAGTCGGGCGACTGCGAGACTAGGGATTCGTTTAGCGATTCGTGGAGCTTTGAGAGTGAAAGTGATAAGTTGTGGAGATCGGATGGATGCTCTTCGGAAGATGGCGGGTTCGAGCAAGACAATCTCTGGCATGTGAATGATAGATTAGGGTACCGATATTTTGAGTATTTTGAGAGATCAACTCCCTATGGAAGAGTTCCTCTAATGGATAAGGTATCCTTTTGTTGTTCATTTTCCTCTTATGCAACCCTTACTTTGTTGTGCCCTTCTAATTCTCCCTTTTTTTTTTTTTTTTTCCGGTTTGATTTGTGGTCATATCTGATTAAACTTGGTAGTAGTAATAAATTAATGGGTTTGTTATAGTCGCATGATTACTTTCTCCTGTTTAGGTATCTAAACTTTTGACCTTGATATGTTCAAGTCCATCTCTCTCTTCTTGAGAACATGTTCTTGCTTTGGTTGTTCTTTTACCTTTTTGACTCTTTCTGTCTAAGAAGAAAATTATATAATACGTTTCAAGATATGAGGTTCTAATTTTTTGGACGATCGTGACCACTTATGCTTGTTAGTTTCTCAGACTCCATATTGTTATACGCATACTAAAAGTATGTCGGTTTGATTGACACTTTGTGCGTTATATGCTTTCAGATCAATTCGTTAGCTCAAAGATACCCTGGCTTGATGTCATTAAGGAGTGTTGATCTCTCACCAGCTAGTTGGATGGCTGTTGCTTGGTACATCTCTCTCTCTCTCTCTCTCTCTCTCTCTTGCCTTAACATGTGATGTGACACCCAAATAATTACCCAAATAGAATCAGAGTAAAGCGTGCAATTTGTCTTGAGCATGCTACTTTATTGTTTTGTTGCTTGTGAAAGCACTGAATGTGCAACATTTTTGGAAAATCACTCCGACGTCGGTTATAATTACACGTTTTAGAGAATAAATACTGCTTCTAAATGACCGTGATTTACACAGACGAGCATGCTTCCTTATTAGGATAAAGCAAAAGTTATTTAACTTTGTTGATGTGATTATTTTCAGGTATCCAATTTATCACATTCCAATGGGAAGGACTATCAAGGATCTGTCCACATCCTTCCTCACTTACCACACCCTTTCATCTTCTTTTCAAGGTATTTATTCTCCAAGTCCATTTCGCTTTAGTTTTGTTTCCATGCTAAAGCCTTTTTCACCATAAATATCTAAGTTCTTCGATAGCTATGTATATGCACGATATTTACTTACACGCCTGATATGCACGATATGTAGACATGGACCTTGAGGATGATATTGAGAGCAACGAGCAACAGAAGCGGAAGAAAGGGGAAGGCATCTCTCTCCCTCCATTTGGTTTGGCCACTTACAAGATGCAAGGAAATGTGTGGGTATCAGGCAATTGTGGAAAGGACCAAGAGAGGCTCATGTCGCTATTGAGCGTGGCGGATTCTTGGCTAAAGCAGCTTAGGGTCAAGCACCATGATTTCAACTATTTCACAGCTATTAGGCGTGGCCAGTGCCACTACCTTTAAGTTTTAAAAGAACTCCTCCACTTGAAAGTGAAAGTGATGGACCGCTAAACTCCTCTTTTCGGATAATTTGGTTTTCGTTAACATTTTGTTTTGGAGTTTAATTAGCCGATGAGGCTGATTAAGGATTGTGGTTATTTGCTAGGGTGTTATAGTGTTGAGCTCATGTTTGAGGTCAGTAGATGAGAGTATGTGATGAATGACTTTGACTCCTTTTGTTGGGACTTTGTATGTAGTAGAGACGGGTGAGGTTAGAGAGAGGCTCTTTGAATCATGAGTTTATAGTGGTTTGTGTAAATTATTATATATTCTCTTGACCGTTTATGGAACTTTGGGGAGACGAGGAAATTGCTCTATGCCTTTGCAATTTTATTTTAATATTTCTCTTAATATTGGCCTACCCCTATCGTGTGGTCATTTCTCTTGACCACATTGGGTTGTCAACATATTGGGAGAGAATGTTGCATACGACTATGCATATCCCACGCTACTTATAATACTAATGACGCGCTCAGGATACGTACTGGATGAGTAGGAATTCTATGACACGAGAACACCGCTGCGAGCTGCGATCCTCCCCTAGACTTGTTCTCTGGAAAAAGTTGGTAGAAAGGAAAAGTAAGAAGGATGAGTCTCTAGACGTAGAGAGATAATGCTTCTGTCGACTAGAAGGATAAACCTGTTGAGGGATTTTGTGGATAATGTGAATATAAATTATAAAAATAGAGAAGAGAAGTGTCCTTGGTGGTTCTTGCATCAACCAAAACCTCACTTTATTAGTTTAGGGTAGCTCTGTGTAATTTGACTAGTTCATCCTGTTAGTTGGAAACATGGAATTCCAAAACCAAACAAGCAACCAAAACACTTTATGGCTTTAAAGGTTGCCTAGAGTCCTTGACTTGGTGCAATTCTATATCATTCTATGTGCTCGCGTCCATTGAACCACCGCATAAGACGTAAGTTGTTGCTTTAGTTAGATTGGTTGCACAAAGTTATATTATATTTGGGATTAGATTCAGCATAACTCTGCCAGTAATCATGCTCTAATTGTGGCGCAGTGAAATGGTGGGTGTCATCGTGTCAAAACATAAAAAATTGATCAACTTGCGGATTTTTCAACTTTCGTTTTCTTTTTTGCTTTGTGGCACAATGAAATGGTGAGTGTCATTGTGTAAAATAAATATAGAAAATTGTTCGTCATGCAGATTTTTCTACTTTTGCACTCTTTTTTTTTATTGTGTTTGTTGATGCACAAAATCAATGAGGACTTTGGTACAACAGAAAGTGTTAAGTTTGTGAATTTCGCTAGATTGTTCCGGTCACTAGTATGGATAAGTATGTAAATGGATAGAGATAGGGAAGCAAACACAAGATGTAAGTGGTTCACCCAGATTGGCTACGTCCACAGAGTAGAGGAGTTCTCATTAATTGTGAAGGGTTTACACAAGTACATAGGTTCAAGCTCTCTTTTAATGAGTACAAGTGAATGATTTAGTACAAATGACATTAGGAAATATTGTGAGAGAATGATCTCTATTTATAGAAGAGAGTTTCTAGTTTCATTCTGACATTGACACGTGTCGTGTTGTGATTGGCTTCTGATGTCGACACGTGTCGCGCTATGATTGGCTTCTGATGTCGACACGTGTCGCGCTGTGATTGGCCTCCTGGTTGGAGGGAAACTCTTCTGGGTCCTTGACGGTATAACGTTGACCGATACTCAGTAGTTTCGGGATTGGTCAAGTATGGTACAAATATTGTTCAACGAGTTTTTTTCGATTTACTCAGTTCAAAGATTGTTAAAAATAAAGAGCGTGAAAATCATTTACCAAAGAATTATCATTATCATTGGGATATTCATTTTTGGTGAGGTTTAAGAATTTGTTTGGGCTAGTAGTTAAGAGTATCAAAAGTGTTATTGTCAAAAGCTCTTTAGGTGATTGGTGAAATTTCTATATGCTAACTTCATATAAAGGGGCTTTTAGTTTAAGTCGGTAAAAATATTTACTCATGCACAAAACCCTAACATTTTATTTTCTACCTTTTAACATATGGGACCAGATATGAGAATGGTGCGCGGCGTGACTCTCGGTAGCTAGTGCCTATTGCATTGAGTCCAAAACATTCTAACTAGCTTACAGTTTTAAAGGAATGTTGGCACGCTGTAAAACTATCACTCTCCCTCTTGAATTTTCAACTTTTAAAGACAATAATGACTAACATGACACGGAGAATAGCCCATCTTTGCACCGATGAATTAAGGACATATGCTACGATTTTATCTATGGTGACATCCTTTGGCGAATGATTTAAAAAAAAAGATCTTTAGTTTGTAAACCTAGTGCACACAACCACAATTAAAATGCATGAAGGTTAGTCTTGACTCCATAGACTGGTTTTGAACATTCGAGATGGGGAAGTTCCGAATAACATTAGTGCTCGATTAGTGCTCGATTACTTGTCTCTTACCCATGTCATGTCATCCATACAGCACAGAACCTAATTCTTTGCATATAAAATTATATATTATAAACCCACTTCTAGCTTCCATTCCATCGGAACGGAAAAGGATCCTTGCCGATTCATTTTTTTAGGAATTTCGCAATTGTGTCCGTTCATCGTATATCGTGCGATAATAAATCATTTAAAATTTAAAATTTAAAATTCAAATATAAATAATACCTAATAAAAAAATTGACTGTACGATATACGATAAACGAATACGATTGCGGATCCCTAAAATCCTTAGGAAAAGAAACCGACGATGATCCTTTTCCCATCGGAACCCCAATGTCAATTATTATATTAAAATATACTAACATGTAGAATGTTAGTGGTTTCTAAAGACAATACGATAAACGAATACAATTACGATATACGATATACGATAAACGAACACGATTACAAAATTCTTAAAATTCTTAAGAAAAGAAACCGACGATGATCATTTTCCCATTGGAACCCCAATGTCAATTATTATATTAAAATATACTAACATATACACATGGCACATGTAGAATGTTAGTGGTTTCTAAAGACAATCCCATTGACAAATCTGAGAACTCCTTTTTTGAGTGCAACCGACTATGTGATCCACTTGTGGCTTTGGTTGAAAAGTGGGGAAGACCCAAATTTCTCTATCTTATCTATTAGACAAAGAAACGTCACGACGGTTTTCCAAAAAAAAAAAAAAGAAAAAAAAAAAAGAGAAACGTCACGTCGTTTTTTTATCTCAAAAGTGCAACCACTAACCATATGTTGTCGCATGTTGTGTATGCACTGATATAAATAGCAAGGACTTTTATGAACTGATATAAATAGCAAGGACTTTTATGAACTGATATAAATAGCAAGGACTTTTGGAGTCCAACTACCAAAACATCAAAATTGCACCCCTCATGGGCAAGCATTTGCCACTGGGTTTTGTGGGTCTAGAGACATTGATCATGGATGGGTCATGGATTTGCTGTATTGCAACTTCATATACTTCATTCAATCTGATGATCCACTTAGACATTAGAACAGCTTTGCCACATGCCATGCTAAGATAATTTCTTCTTCTTCTTCTGTTTTTTCTAATAATTTTGATACATTGGATGTGATCAAAATCTTTATATCACTAAATCTAAACCATTTCCTAGCTGGCCTTGTCAACTGGATAAATTCAAGAAAAATGCTTTATGTTAATGTTATCAGACTGTAAATTTAGACTATTAGTTCATTGAAGTCCTGTTCAAATTTGTAATTTAAAAAATGACGACATAAGCATTTATGTGAAGAAAAAAAGTCTAACAAGAAACAAATGCTTTCCTTCTGAATAGTTGCTGTGTGTTTTGTAAGTATTTGATTGAAATTTTCTCCAAGTGGTATATTATACCTACTAATGAATTTTTTTAGCTACAAATCAAAGACCTTCGATATTTTTTTTTTGTCAAAAAAGACCTTCGATATTAAGACCACATGATCTAGAAACAACAACCATTAAGTCTCAAATTTCCATATATTTGCTGTCTCAAATTTCATGTATATTACATATACCATATATGACTCCTACCTTCATAACGAGCCTTGTATAAGCAAAAAATGAAATTAAAGTTATTCATTGTGTAATGGATCCTAAATTAAGTACGTAAATGTTTTTCAGAGTTTAATATGTGAAGTCGCATTAAGTACATCCTAAACTAGTCAAGTTAATAGAGCACTCTAATAACTTTGAGTGAATAGCTAATCACAACTCGTATCTTCCCAATTCTTTACGTGGAATATAGAATTTTTTATTTCGTTATTATTCTCTTGTGGCTAGTTTTACATAATAACCAAATAATTGTTGAGTTATTTATTTATTTTTTGCATCGTACGTATAGGTTGAGAGCTACTATATAATTAAATCATGGTTTCCAAAAGATGGCTCTTGATCTTGTGATCGATAGTTGCAGACATTGCTCCCTGAATTGGCTCTTGATTTTGTGATCTTATATTTGGCGTGTGGACTTGGTCCTAAGGAATTGATAAATAGCTAGTGGGTTAAGCCCAGCATATTTAAACCCTTGATAAAGGCTACCCGAGCCTAATAAATTGAGTAGCGGGCTGTGACTCAACCCGAACCGAACCTCCTAATGTCTACCCTTACCAATGATCAACACACACAAAGAAAGTTATCAAACTTTGCCCTTATGTGCACTGAGAATTTCACAGTTTCTTTCGAGAATTCCACTATATTCAAACAATATAATTGTACAGCCAAATCACTTATTGCATGCAAAGTATTTTAATCGCTTCATTATATACAGGTAAAATCTTTGTAAAGTATTGGAATGCATTTTTGCTCACCCACATTAACTTTGGTGTATGCTCATCGTACAAATTCTTGTTTGCCACGTGTCTCATCTCTTAACTATAGTTAACATCTTTATTAAATGTTCTTTTTATTTTTTTAATAGTGATTTAAATAGTGATTAAATAAAAACAAAAATAAATACAAACAAAATAGTTACTCTACCCAACCATGCCAACCCTGACAAACAGGTAGCCGCGACGCCACCGCCGCCGGCTACCAATTTCAACCCAATTCCTTAATCCTTTTCAACCTATCACTCCACTCTTACCCCGAAACAACATCTACCATGCTCTTAACAATATCATTCGTCCCATTATCTTCGATCATCCTATCATAAAAATGCTTGAAATGGAAAAGCCCTTTTTCAACTGCTCTATAATTACCATAGACGTTTGCACATCAATGGAAAATCCCTTCTCTCTCATTTGCCTCAGATCGATCCAAAGTCTTTCATGGGTGTTTATCCAATTTCTTCAAAACATGAGTACTGCACATCAATGGATAAAGACCCACCGAAGAACTCAACTAAATCCATTTTTTCTCACATGCCTAATTGAAAAAATCCAAACCCTTTCATGGGTCTTTATCCAATTTCTTCAAAACATAGATTACTGCATCAGTGGTGAGTGATGTGTACGACGCGGATAACTCGTTCTCGAACTCACCGGACCATAGGTTAGCCAAAATGAGTAGCTGCCTTGGAGGACCGGTACTGAATAGAGATGAGAGAGACGGCATAAGGGTGAAGAAGAGAGAGAGAGAGAGAGAGAGAGAGAGAGAGAGAGAGAGAGAGAGTGAACATATGGTTTTTCCGGCGGCAAGACTGAGATCTGATCACTTGCGGCGACGTGGGTAGGTGTTTTTCGGGTTGGTTGGGTGGGAAATTTGAAGCGCCGGAGTTATTTTATTTTTGTTTAATCTCAGTTTTAAATCACTGTTAAAAAATAAAAAGAACATTTAATAAAAATGTTAACTATAGTTAGGAGATGATGCACATGGCAAGTGTATGGTGAGCATACACCAAAGTTAATGTAGGTGAGCAAAAATGCACCCTAAAGTATTGGGATCAAACTAGTTTTATATTTTTTAAAAGTTATCATCAAAAGAGGTGCAATTAAAAAATCATTTGACTTATTTATTCTTAATGAATGTTGTATTTTCTAAAGAGTGGTGCTATTTACGCATCAATTTTTACCTCTCACACACCATTTTTAATTTTTGACCGTTGGATCGAATGAATAGACGAAGATCAGGACTCCCATGTAACACTTTTAAATTCCCATAGTTTATTTAAAAGGAAACGATAATATTCAATTAATAGATGTGTGTAGCCATATTGACAGCGCTCGAGTATGAATTCTCTTTGATATAATTTAATTAAATTGAAGTATAATATTGCCATTTCAACAAATCCAGTATTAAAAATTATTAAAAGAAAAAAAGCAAAAGAGAAAATTCAGCATAAACACCAGGATTCAACAATGTGAAATTTTTTTTTTTTTTTTTTACAACAATGTAAAAACTATTAAAGCAAAGTGGAAATTGGAACGAACACTGATGCTTGTTAGTGCTCTTTTATTCATGCATTTATTTTCTCTGCTTCAACTCAAACTTTCCTCCTTCAGTCTGCAGTTTATTTTGTAGTGCCAACAATGCAAAGCCATTGACCCACAAAGATACTGTCACGGTTGAGGTTAGGGTTGATTTCAGAGAAGTGAGCAGCATTCAGTTTGAACTTCTGAATGATTCCATCACAAGTATCCCCAAGTTTTGCCCCATATACCTTTTGGCATCTTGGGGCTCTTGGAGCTGCTTTCAGGCCCCCAAACCCAACTACACAATCAAATATTCAAAAGAAAGAAAAAAGAAAAGTTAAAACACAAAAGGCAACGTATTAGTATCCAACGTATACATAAAAAATGAAATTCAGCAAAACATTGATTTCATACAAACCGAAATGATAATCGTCTATAACTAGATAATTACAATTCTAATCTTGTAAAGCTTACTGCTGCCTAGTTGTTTTCCCTCAGCAAAGGAGATGATGAGAAGAAGGCAGAACAAGAGAACCAAATTACGGGACATGGCTGCTTTTTTGTTAGAGATAATCACAGCCATTATTGCTTCATATGTGATTGTAATTAGTTTTAGTAAGAAGCTAACTCTGTTTAGTGTTGGTTGATGATTTGTTGAGAGTGTAAAGCCATATATATAGGTAGAGATGGTAATGCCTTGTTAGAGGCCGGTTTGTCCAACGTCCCTTTCTAGTGTGTTTATCCCAAAGAAGTTATAAATATATTAAGCAATCTTTTAAGAACATGTTGTGTATGGGAATATTGCGCATTGCGCAGGCTTGGTTGTTTTTGTTTTTGCTTTTGTTTTGTTTTTTGGGTCTTTTTCTTGTATTGCTAACATCTTTCTGCTGTCCTACATATGATTATTTGTCCTTTTACTACCACACAAAAGGATCACTCCAGATATTTATTTGAAGTTCACACACACACACAGACACACACATATATATATATATATATATATATATATATATATATATATATTCGTAAGAATAAAATTAATCAAATAAGTATTTTATGATATAAAACAGATGACTGAGAGGATAGAAGACGCAATGGACCCATGGAAGTCAAAAGAACGTAGCAGGAATTTGCAAATTTGGCGTCCAAGCTTCGATTTGGGCCCATGATACTTTTCAGAAAAGATAACGACTCCACGGTTCAAACACATTGCTTTGCTATGATAATACTATAGATTTCGGCCATCTACGGTCGTCTAGGCTTCCAAAATAGTTTTTTAATTTTTGTAATAAAAATTGGACTTTTCGTTTGCCATTCGATTAATATCGTTTTGATTTCGTTCAATTCCCTAAGGCCCTTGAGCTTGCATTTTGATTATGTTGTTAAAGCTGTTGGCTTCATTGTATTGTCGTCTTTCAATCAATAATCAAACAAAATTTTAAATTTTCAACCAAAATCTATAGTGGATTCTAGAATTTGTTCTTTAAGGACTTACGTTGGTATCTCATGTTAACTTCGTGCTGCATCATTTTATTGATTTACATAAGTTTCTAGATCATCTATCTAATTTTTGCAAGATCTTTTGCATCAATAGTAAGGAAATATTATAACTAGGTTATTTGTTACCGATTCTTATTATTTATTGAGTCATAGCGGAGCCAGAACTAGTAATTTTTATTTATTTTTCTGTTATTTAGGTTAAAATTTTAGTGAAGAATATTTATATGGCTCAATAAAGCGTGCTCAACTATTGGGTTTACTCATATAAGTACATGTAAGGTCCATTAATTTTTCGATATGATATTTACTCTAGATAACAACATTTTTCTTGCTACGATCAAAAGATTTAACTATAATTTAACCGTCGATCTTTTCACAAAAATTGTGAGCTACAAGTCACCATTTTTTAATTGGTTTTGAGAAAATGTACAAGAATCATGAGAAACTTTTTATTACTTATGTCACATAATGAATTGTAAGACCATTTCCGAATTCCTAATAACCTTTTTTTTAGAAGGCACTTAAAAGATCTTGCTAAAACTCATCGATTGAACTTTTCACTAAAACTGTGACCTGTCATGATATTATTTTCACACAAATTATGAGTTGTCCTAGTTATTTTGTACTAATTATTTTACTAAAGTAGTTGGAAAAAAATACCTTCGGGATTAGGCTTAGTTTATAGAAACATAATCTCTCATGGGCAACTTTGCCCCCTCCCTCAATGGTTATGGTGCTATCTCGGATGGGCTTCCATGTCCTCCGTCATCTTTTGATTGATGTCTGATAGTGGAATCACTATTAGCCTCTTCCTCTTTTGTTTCACTTGAGTAGTGTTCAGTAGTATTTGTCTGATTGTATAAACCGTATTTCGCTACTGCCTAGTTTGTATCGACTGCACTCTCTTTTTTATTTTCGGTTTTGCCTTTGGGCTATCATAGCCTTTATTTGCACTTGCTGTCCCTTTTCGGGTCTTTAACGAAGTTTTCATTTGGACAAAAAAAAAAAAAAAAGATGCTAGGTTCAACCCGATTTCTCATCCTTCAAGCAGCCTCGTGGCTTCCGCATAATCCTCTTCCTCTTCTTGTGTATTATTACTGGGCAAAATAGTAAACATGCGAAGAATTAGTAGAACGGCGAACGTTGTCTCTTAGATGATGATGATGATGATGATGCTGATCTGGTTGAGCTGCTGCTGGTAATAAGGAGGCATTGTCGCCGAGGCAGTGGTCGATGACGTACGGCACCATTTTTTTTTTTTTTAAGTAATTCATTAATGGTGCAGCCACAAGCTAGCCAGAATTATAACCATGGGTCAAAGATAGGGAAGTAGCTTATGTGACCAAATTAAAGGAAACAGACTCGATTATTTATATTCACTTGTAGTTAAATACATAATTATACACCTTGGAAGATTATTATCTAGCTTTCGAAATTCCTAGATGGCAAGGTTGAATTTAAAGTCATCTCATCGAATTCATAGGTTTCAGGTAAACTCAAATGACAGAGACATAATATGTTCTAATTACTAGAAAAATTGGCAATAATTATCGTCGTTAGTTGCACATAATGGGGTGAATAAAAGATCTATTGGTAACTAATGAGCTGTATGAAAAGTATACTGGTGGCTAATACCCACATTAGACACCACATTATGTGCAACTAACGTCATTAACTATTGTAAAATTTTGTGGTAATGAATAGGGCATATTTAAAACACGAATAATGTGACAATCACAACGTAAAATAGTAGTAGCCGGAGAAATAAAATATTTAAATCTATTTTCAACTTTGTAGTCATGGCATGTTGCGTCCTTACGAAGACTATTTGTACCTCGTAATTTACCATTTTATTTATGACATGTAAATTAAGATGCATGTCACAATCATTTAAGTTATTGACTTTAAAAACATCGTTAACTAACCAACATCTAATCGGTACGGAGATAGTATACGAAGATAGCACGGCCTTAAATTTAAATTTGTACTGAGGAATTACGTACCGAAATGAATTATACTTATCGCTACCAAAAATTTTTGAAGTACTAATCCAGAATTGCAGATGAAGAGAGTGCTTTACTATTTGCTAATGGGGGTGAGAAGAAGCAGTAAATTGAGCTAGTTAATAGGAGCGAAAAGACTGAAAAGTTCTCCTTCTACAACACCGAAACGTTACGTGCCTGTTTGTGTTGGTGTGGATGGTGATACTAAGCGTTTCATGATTCATACCAAGTTGCTCCGTCATGCAGAGTTCTTGAAACTGCTATATAGATCAGCTGAGGAATATGGGTTTTGCAATGATGGGGTTTTGAGGATTCCATACGAAGCCAGGGATTTTGAAGAGTATTGGATGATCAAGATGCCCAAACCTAATATTTACAGGGTTGAACCAGTTTAATTAATTATTTGTCACGGGTTTGCCGGTAAGTAAACTGTATGATGTAATTATTTGAATAAATGATCTTAGTTGGGTCCAATGGAAGTGTTTTTTATTTTTCAAAGAAAACCTCGACGGTACAAAGTAATTTTATTGATAACAAAAAAGAAGTTATACCTAGTCAGGAAGATATAAACCTAACCCCTCATAATGGGAATGCTATGATTGAGCACCGTTTTATTGACATTATGATTAAGCACCGTTTTATTGGCATTACATAATATCTAAAACATCTGCATGATAATGTACTTTAGTTTACATAGGGTAGGCCTCAACAATGGATGCTAAAGCTGGAATTTTGATGACTTTGTAGCGAGGGAAACCTCCTTCTTCCAATATATTCTTCCATTCAGTCTCAGTCCTCTCTCTTCCACCTGACGTGTGTGCAATCATCAATAAATCAAAGACCAATCGTGTGTCATCCAGAATCCCTTCACCATTTGGCTCTAGAACTATATCAACAATAATGATCTTCCCACTTTTTTCGGGTATTGCTTTTCGACAATTCTTTAAAATCTTGATGCAATCACTGTCACTCCAATCATGCATAATCCACTACATTAATCAAAAGTTAATTAGTTCGTCATTTCAAATTTAACAAATAATACTATGTCTAACTAACAACGTTTCTTCAAAACCAAGAGCTACGAGATCACCCCTTCCAAGGTGACAAAAGGAAAGAAATTTATACCTACAAGGCTACAACCAAACCATATAACTGGAATGTAAAAGATTTTATGGTGACTTACCTTCATGAAAACTGCATCAGCATTTGGAATACTGCCCTCAAACATATCACCACCTACATGTGACACACCATGGTACACCGGTGCTGTGGCTACGACATGGGGCAGATCAAAATTGAAACCTTTGATGTTGGGATAGGACTTGACAATCTCAGCCACTGCACTTCCAGTCCCACCACCTACATCCACTAACGATCCCACACCATCAAACCCATGTTCATAACCTGTGAGTATTGCCTTCATCACAACCCTAGCAGTACAGGCCATACCATCGTTGAACAATTTGTTGAACTCTGGATTTTGGGACGCATAGTCCCAAATCTCAAGTCCATGGGCCATCTTAAAGGCATATGGACCTCCTTCTTTGACGCATTGGCTGAAATAGTGCCAAGGGGCCATTAGGCAAGGGTGATTCTCCATCACAAGCATTGGGGCTAGGCTCAGCTCTGTATTATGTAACAACCATCTTGATGAGTGTGTCAACCCATAAAGTGGTTCCTCGCCATCAGATGAGTGATGAATGGCAAATATATTCCGGCGGACAAGAAGTCTCATGATGCGTGTGAGGTACGTCATGTCTGGGGAGGGTGCTATGGATGAGGCTAATTGGGACAAAGTGATCATAGGCCTTGAGTTTGAGGCACCATCAGTAGGACTATGAGAGTGTATGATATCGGCAATGCGTAGTTCGACAGCACATTTTAAGGCCATGGAATCAGCAAAACCAAACATGTACTTCCATATATCTGCTTGGCCTCTTAGGCTTGCCTCAACTTCTGTTGCTTCCTGCATTTCCATCTATAGAGTGCTTTTGAAAAATGTGCTAATTACACGAGTTATATAAAGAAGGGAAACATATATTATATAATCTCAATGATGTATACGAGTTATATGGATAAGGGAAAAAACATATTATATAATCTCAATAATGCTGAAACCTTTTGGTAAAGTGTAATATTCAATTGGTGGAGCAAGTAATGTTGCAATTAAAATTTATATTTTCTTTTTCTACCTCAGTTTTTTCTCTTCCTCTTCGATGAACCCAAAAGCATCTGAAGAAATCATTAGATAGTACCGTATCATCACGTCACCTGTAATACTTTGATTAAATTTTAGCAATGATTTCTTAACTTTAACTCAATTAGAGCAATGGTCTCTCAACTAAAAATTCATTATCATTGGGGCCAAGCTCAACTCTGTGTCATGTAACAACTATCTTGATGAGTGTGTCAACCCATAAAGTGGTTCCCCACCATCAGATGGGTGATGAATGGCAAATATATTCTGACAGACAAGAAGTCTCATGATGATTGTGAGGTACGTCATGTCTGGAGAAGGTGCTATGGATGAGGCTAATTGGGACAAAGTGATCATAGGCTCAGTAGGACTATGGGAGTGTATGATATCGGCAATGCATAGCTCCACAGCACATTTTAAGGCCATGGAATCAGCAAAACCAAACATGTACTTCCATATATCTGCTTGGCCTCTTAGGCTTGCCTCAATTTCTGTTGCTTCCTACATTTCAATCTATAGATTACTTTTGAAAGAGGTGCTAATTACACGAGTTATATAACGAAGGGAATATTATATAATCTCAATAATGTTGAAACCTTTTGGTAAAGTCTAGTACTCAGTCGGTGTAGCAGGTAGCAGTTAAAGTTGAAGGAATCAATTAATTATTGGAAATATGTTGAACGTGTGGATTAATCAACCTCCTAATGCACATGCACTAACTAGCCGACAAATTTACTTTTATTTGGTTAAGAAATAATGTGATAATTTATATTAAATTTATCTTTATTACGGACAAAAGGATTTAAACTTAAGTGCAATAAAGGATTACGTTACTCTAATCAATATGACTAAGTTTACAATAGATTACTGTTTAATATTGCACATTTTAGTAAATAGCCCAATTCAAAATCATACTTGGATCATAACACGGATATCTATTTAGTAAAATATGATATAATATGTGGGTTCCTTCGGACATAAGCTCTTATGTATGTGTAAACATGATAAATGAATTATAACTATTTTCAAATAGATCGGGATCAGGAAGAATTTCTGAAATGTGAAGTCAATATATCTATATGTATTAGGAAAGCATATGAAAGGGATGTTATTATTTTAGTTTGGATCTAAGAAATTCGATGAACAACAATTACATAAATAATCTCAGAAAATCAGAATACGACACCTTAATTTTTTTTTTCTCAAGAAAGACAATATTGCCTTCATTAAATGGGTAGGACCTTCCACTGTTCTCACACACAGCTCAACATCCCTGAGCGTTTAATGTAATATCCCACATCGCCCAGGGGAGTAGATCATGTAAGCCTTATATGTATATTCTCATCTCAACCTAGCACGAAGCATTTTGGGAGCTCACTGGCTTCGAGTTCCATCGGAACTCTGAAGTTAAGCGCGTTCGTGCGAGAGCAATCCCATGATGGGTAACCCATTGGGAAGTTCTTGTGTGAGTTCCCAGAAACAAAACCGTGAGGGCTTGGTCGGGGTCCAAAGCGGACAATATCGTGCTACGGTGGAGTCGAGCCCAGATGTGGTGGGGGCTCGGGCCGGGATGTGACAATTTGGTATCAGAGCCAATCCCTGGCCGGAAGTGTGCCGACAAGGACGTCGGGCCCATGAGGGGGGGTGGATTGTAACATCCCACATCGCCTAGGGGCGTACATCATGTAAGCCTTATATGTATATTCCCATCTCTACCTAGCACGAGGCCTTTTGGGAGCTCACTGGCTTCATGTTCTATTGGAACTCCGAAGTTAAGCAAGTTCGCGCGAGGGCAATCCCATGATGGGTGACCTACTAGGAAGTTCTCGTGTGAGTTCCCAGAAACAAAACTGTGAGGGCGTGGTCGAGGCCCAAAACGGATAAATATAGTGCTACGGTGGAGTCGAGCCTGGGATGTGACATCTAAGCAGCTGACTATGACATGAAAAAATCAAAGGTATTAAGGATAGGGTTAATTACTAAATCCTATCTTTAATACATTCCCAATTGAAGATCAACTAAATCAAGCAAAGAATCATTTTCACAATGAATTAGGGATACTTCCACCATTATTCCAAGATATTTTCTCTTAATTAATATTTTGAGAATATTCTTTTCTCATCCATCCAACGGATAACACATCTTGGCCAGTAGGATGCTACCATGTGAAGGGCAAGACCCTGACCCCTTGGCCAGCCACCTCCTCCTATAAATACCTCAATCTCCACCAAATTTTGGTAAGCTTTTTGCTACGCATACAAGCCTTAAACACTCACTCTTTTCATAGAAACTAACTTAAGCATCGGAGATCCATTGGCCAAACTCCCCTCCCCTCCCAACCCCCCACCTCTTGGGCGCATGAGGCTTTGGTCTTTGATCAAGGATGTTGATTGTTTTGTAGGTACAAATTCGTCAAGACTAAAGACAGTTGATTTTTGCTACCACAAATTGGTGTTTCATTGATAGCTTGATTCAAACACTCGAAGAAGACTCTCGCAATTAATTTTTGGCATATTTTGTTATATAGAATTTCTCACACGCAGTATCATTTAATTTTCAAAGAAAAGTTTCTTGATTAGTCCCTAGAGAAAGGATACAATGGTAGAAAATTTCAGAACCACGACGAATGGAATGCCCTATGTTTAAGTATTTGGGTCGGAGAACATAGACCAAGATGCGGCCCCATGTTGACGATCCTCAAGGCACAACACAATGGTAGGAAGAGCCATACTGCTGCAGAGCACCACCACCTCAATTGTGGCCACTGCCTAATAACCACCACGCGTCCACCAAGCAACAATCCACGCTGCAATTGCATTCATAAACCACGGGTAGAAGGCCCATGTCGTGGCAGCCCCTATTGTAAGCTGAGCAGCTGAGGCCTAAGCCTAGAACAGCGTAACCACAAACCCTGAACATGAGGCTTAGGTCCATGGAACATAAAGCCTAAGGCAAAAGGCTTATGGGAGTTATGGGCTGGAGACCCAGTCCACTGCAACAGTTGGGAACCATGTAGCCCAAGCGACCCAAGCCCAGTGAGCAATAACACAGACGCTCTAAGCCCACGGGTAGGCGACCCATGTGCAAGCTCAATGAGTTCTAGCCCATGACTAGACGAGATAAGTGGAACCGACCAGTTTAGTTGACAAGGCTCCAAGTCACCAGACTGGTTCTGACTGAGGCTGAGAGAACTGATTTTTGGACATGTGACTGGACCAAGGTATTTTTGCCATTTTATCCATAAGTTTGCCTTATCCAGGCCTGAGTTTTTCACCTGTAACTCATTACACTTCCACCACTTACGGAGATGCCCATCATCCGAGCTCGTTCATCCCAAATGGCGAACAACACTTGTCTTGGTAGGTCGCCGACCTAACTAGCACCCTCACGCAGTAGACGACTATGGTGAACTAGCTCCTGAAACACATCGAGATGTAGCTCGCCCAAGCGAGGTATCCCAAAGCAGAATAAGGCAGATCATCATAACTTTTTCTAGCGACATCCTAACAAATAACCACTTGACTAGCCACAAATCGAGCGTTATGGCAGTGTACACTCTTGATTTAGCCCTTGAGTTTAATGTACATTCACGGTTGGGTTCACACAACAAGCATTCCAGACATTTCAGGTAAAACGTCCATTCACGGTTAGGCCCGCAAAAAGTTTCTCCTATCAAGCACCAGAGCAGGTAACACGATGAACAAAGGAAAACACGAGAACATTCCAACTCGAGTTCAATTGGCAGCCCACGCCAAGCGATACCGCGAGCAGCTTGCTTACCAGCCAGAGATGAAGCATGAACACCGCAACCATGACACAAAAGAGGATGACAAGTAGAAGAATAGTACATACATGCAAGTCAACACCAGAGGTAGTCGGAGGCTCCGCTACCTCAATATAGGAATCCAGGATGAAGTACAAAGACTCGTAGCAGAGTAATTGCGCGAATTTCAGCACATCAAGACCATTGACATAGCACTAAGAAAAGACGTATCTTGTATGAGCAGCTCACCTTTCATTGACAAGATCGAGGCAACATAATTATCCTGCATACATTGACAGATGCAAAGATTACTTTTGTTCAGATAAAATTGACATATCAAGGAAATGGCCGTAGTGTTTTCCAGAACAAGATCTTGATCAAGAATTGTGTCCAAAACCAAGTGGTAAGTACAACACCATTCTAAGAGATGTATACATAGAGGTAGACTACATAAGATTTGAAGACAATCAAATCCATTATTTCTTTTAATATGTCTAGACTTCTAGCAAAATGCATGTTCCATCTAAATATTGTTATTACATTTAAGGCTCAAGAAATTAAACTATGCAGCATTAGGTTTTTAGTTAAGTCTTGAATATTCTTGTCTCTCTCACTGTGTTTGGTTTATCTTAAGAGTAAAACTTTGACAAACAAACATCGTTAACACATACTGGTAGGTTGGGTTTCATTGTACCCACATAACTTCTTTGAATATTCGCTTTAACATTAGACGAGGGGTGAATAGAGTTTGAAAGATAACGTAGTTATTGCGCAGCTTGAAGCATTACAAAATTTCTCCAACAATAATTATAGATACTCAAATCATTGCAATCTTGGTTTGATCATCATTATTCATTCCTATCTAGCAACTATTCAAGCAAGTTTTCAAGGGGATTTTGTACTACCTCTAAAGCTAGCTACTGGTACAATAGATTGTAAGCTGGTAAATCATATATTCTTTGAGTATCTTCTAAAGACAACTCCCTTCCCAACTGCGTCCTTGTTGCTTGTAGAACCTCCTGAAGGATTGAAAGCAAAAAATTAAGGGTTAGTTATTGGAGAGCTCATCAAACAAACAAGCAAATTTGGCCTATGTTAAACAAGAAGCTGTGATGCAATGAATGCTCAACTATAATAGTTCAGAGTTTGAAATCATCAGGAAGGTGTGTCATCAAAGATAAGCTAAGAAACGAGTGAACAAATATAAACCAGCATTAACTTAAGGGCGCATTGAAAAAGAAATAGATGAGGTTCGCACGTTCTAGTTAGTACGGGATAGTTGAAGTATATCTTGTTAAGTAGTTATTACAGCCGAGGATAATATGTAGAATTCTAGGTATCAAATACAATTTTCTAATATTTGAGAAGTGTTGAAATTGCTAGGCATGATTTCTGAGGAATTCGAACATTAGAAAGTTGTGTGCGCATGCTCGTGGTAATGTGCATGTTTGTGTATGTGCATACGTAAAGCGAGAGAGTTACATTAAACTGCATGTAGGACGCAGTCATTGCGAGCCACTGAGCATCAACCATTTCGAAAGCTGTACAATACAGTACATCAAAGGCGGCTTCATCTTCTGCAAGCAACTCATAATTCATGAGGGTCGATATCAGCAACCTGTGTTGTTTTTTAACAGTTCTCTAACTCTTAAGACATTTGATCTGTAACCAAACAGAAGACATTTGAGCATAACCTTGTCTGAGATGTAATTTACCTCCTAATGGTTTCACGAAATTTATTCCTGGAAGACACCTTGGTTCTTCTGCAAGTATATGAGGAGACGAGGAAGATTCAAGAACAATTACCTTTCCTTATTGGAAGTCCAGTTAGGTGGATAACAGCAAAGTACATAACTTTAAGAACCTAAAAGTGACCAAAGCTAGAACTGCATGCTTAACTTAATGAACCTGTGCAAATTTGTGTGATTCTATTTTCTTTACTTTTTGTGTCTGAAGGTCTAGCGAAGTGACTTTTTTGTTCTCAAAGGACAGTCACGTGGCATGCACGTATAAGAGTGAATGTTAATTTGGATGGAATCTATGGAAAACTAACCATAAGGGGGAAATTGGCCAAAAAAATTAATTTAACTCCTTGATTTTCCAATTTAAAAGTTTAGAGGGTAAATCGAAAGTTAGGTGAAAGTTCAGGAAAATCGGCAGTTTATTCATATTTAAATCTATTTTCAACTTTGTAGTCACCCATGTTGCCTGCTCACAAAGACTATATATGTACCTGACAATTTACCATTAGATTAATGGCATGTAAATTAAGATGCATGCCACAATCATTAAGTTATTGACTTAAAAAACATCGTTAATTAACCAACATCTAATCGGCAAGCAGAGAGTACGAAGATAGCACGGCCTTCAATTTGTACTGAGGAAGTACCATGTACTTAAAATGAATTGAAGTACTAATCCAGAATTACAGATGAAGAGAGTGCTTTGCTTTTTGCTAATGGGGGTGAGAAGAAGCGGCAAGTTGAGCTAGTTAATAGGAGCGAAAAGACTGAAAGTTCTCTTTCTACAACACCGAAAGGTTACGTGCCTGTTTGTGTTGGTGTGGACGTTTCATGGTTCATACCAAGTTGCTCCTTCATGAAAAGTTCTTGCAGCTGCTATATAGATCAGCTGAGGTATAAGGGTTTTGCAACGATGGGTTTTTGAGGATTCCATACGAAGCCAAGGATTTTGAAGAGTATTGGATGATCAAGATTGAACCAGTTTAATTAATTAGTAGTCATGGGTTTGTCGGGTTTTGCAATTATTCGAATGAATGGTGTTAGTTTCTAATGGAAGTACCGCAAGGACTTAAGCCAGCTTGAATCACTACGATTGAGGATCGTTTTATTGACAATACATAATAACTACAACATTTGCATGATACTGGAATTTAGTTCACATAGGGTAGGCCTCAACAATGGATACTAAAGCTGGAATTTTGATGACTTTGTGGCGAGGGAAACCTCCTTCTTCCAATATCTTCTTCCATTCATTCTCGGTTCTCTCCCTTCCTGACGTGTGTGCAATCATCACTAAATCAATGACCAATCGTGTGTCATTCAGAGTCCCTTCACCATTTGGCTCTAGAACTATATCAGCAATAATGATCTTGCCACTTTTCTCGGGTATTGCTTTTCGACAATTCTTCAAAATCTTGATGCAATCACTATCACTCCAATCGTGCATAATACGCTACATTAATAAAAAATTAATTAGTGTCATTTCAATTTTAGGCAAGAATACTATCTCTAACTAACAACGTTTCTTCACAAACCAAAAACTACGAGGTCGTCCCCTTGAAGGTGACAAAAGGAAAGAAATCCATACCTACAAGGCTACAATCATACCATAACTGGAATGTAAAAGAGAATTACCTTCATGAAAACTGCATCCGCATTTGGAATATTGCCCTCAAACATATCACCACCTACATGTGACACGCCATGGTACACCGGTGCTGTGGCTACGACATGGGGCAGATCAAAATTGAAACCTTTGATGTTGGGATAGGCCTTGACAATCTCAGCCACTGCACTTCCAGTCCCACCACCTACATCCACTAACGATCCCACACCATCAAACCCATGTTCATAACCTGTGAGTATTTCCTTCAATTCAAACCTAGAAGTACAGGCCATGCCATCATTGAACAATTTGTTGATCTCTGGATTTTGAGAAGCGTAGTCCCAAATATCAAGCCCATGGGCCATCTCAAAGGCACATGGACCTCCTTCTTTGACTCTTCGGCTGAAATAGTGCCAAGGCGCCATTAGGCAGGGGTGATTATTCATCATAAGTATAGGCGCTAGACTCAGCTCTGCGTCATGTAACAACCATCTTGATGAATGTGTCAAACCATAAAGAGGTTCCCCGCCATCAGATGGGTGATGAACGGCGAATATATTCCGGCGGACAAGAAGTCTCATGATGCGTGTGAGGGAAGTGATGTCTGGGGAGGGTGCTATGCATGAGGCTAATTGGGACAAAGCGATCATAGGGTTTGAGTTTGAGGCACCATCACTAGGTCTATGGGAGTGTATGATATCGGCTATGCGTAGCTCCACAGCACATTTTAAGGCCATGGAATCAGCAAAACCAAACATGTACTTCCATATATCTGCTTGGCCTCTTAGGCTTGCCTCAATTTCTGGTTCTTCCTGCATTTCAATCTATAGAGTACTTTTGAAAGTGGTGCTAATTACATGAGTTATATAAAGAAGGGAATATTATATAATCTCAATAATGTTGAAACCTTTTGGTAAACTGGAGTACTCAGTAGGTGTTGTAGGTAGCGGTTGAAGTTGAAGGAATCAATTAATAATTGGATATGTGTTGAATGTGTTGATTAATCAACCTCCTAATGCACATGCACTAACTAGCCGACAAATTTACTGCTATTTGTTTAAGAAACAATGTGATAATTTATACGTAAGGGATTACGTTACTCTAATCAATAATACTAAGTCTACAACAGATTATTGTTCAATATTGTACATTTTAGTAAATAGCTCAATTCAAAATCATACTTGGATCATAATACGGATATCTATTTAGTAAAATATGATATAATATGTGGCTTCCTTCATGCATAAGCTCTTATATATGTGTAAATATGATAAATGAATTATAACTATTTTTCAGATACATGAGTTATATAAAGAAGGGAATATTATATAGGGGTGTGCTACCCACACACCCAAAATTACTTCTCACACATTCTTGTTAATTTCTATCCGTTGATCTTCTTCAATTTATCCGATCCGACGGCCGAAAATTAAAAATGTGTGTGAGAAGTAAAATGTAATGAGTGGATATCACATCCCTATTATATAATCTCAATAATGTTGAAACCTTTTGGTAAAGTGTAGTACTCGGTGTAGCAGGTAGCAGTTAAAGCTGAAGGAATCAATTAATTATTGGAAATATGTTGAATGTATGGATTAATCAACCTCCTAATGCACATGCACTAACTAGCCGACAAATTTACTGCTATTTGTTTAAGAAACAATATGATAATTTATACTTGAAGGATTGATTACGTTACTCTAATCAATAATGCTAAGTCTACAACAGATTAATGTTCAATATTGTACATTTTAGTAAATAGCTCAATTCAAAATCATACTTGGATCATAACATGGATATCTATTTAGTAAAATATGATATATAATATGTGGCTTCCTTCATGCATAAGCTCTTATGTATGTGTAAATATGATAAATGAATTATAACTATTTTTTAGATAGATCGGGCTTGGGAGCAGCCTCTCCATATATGGGGGAAAGGCTAGCCGACATTCACCTCTCCCAGACCCTGCGTAAAGCAGGAGCCTTGTGCACTGGGTACGACCTTTTTTTTTTTTTTTTAGATAGATCGGGATCGGGGAGAATTTCTTAAATGTGAAGTTAATATATCTATATGTATTAGGAAATTATATGAAAGGGATGTTATTATTTTAGTTTGGATCTAAGAAAATTCGATGAACAACAATTACATAAATAATCTCAGAAAATCAAAATACCAGACCTGAATTTTTTTTTGCCTTCATTAAATGGGCAGGACCCTCCACTGTTCCCACGTGCAGCTCAACATCCCTAAGTGTCCAAGCAGCTGACTACGACTACTCAAAGCTGCCTTACTCATGGCATGAAAAAGTCAAAGGTATTAAAGATAGGGTTAATTACTAAATCATGTCTTTAATACATTCCCAATTGAAGATCAACTCAATCAAGTAATGAATCCTTATCACAATGAATTAGGGATACTTCCACCATTATCCCAAGAAATTTTATCTTAATTAATATTTTGGGGATGTGTTTGCCTCATTCATCCAACGGATGACACACATTAGCCAGTAGGATGCCAACATGTGTAGGCAAAACCCTAACCCCATGGTCAGCCACCTCCTCCTATAAATACCTCTATCTCCACCAAATTTTGGCAAGCTTTTTCCTACGCATACAAGCCTTAAACACTCACTTTTTTCATAGAAACTAACTTAGGCATCGACGATCCATTGGCCAAACTCCCCCTACCCCTGCCTTGTGGGCACATAAGGCTTTGGTCTTTAATCAAATGTGTTGATTGTTTTGTAGGTACAAATTTGTCAAGACTAAAGACATCGGATTTTTGCTACCACATATTGGTGCTTTCATTGAGAGCTTGATTCAAACACTCAAAGAAGAATCTCGCAATTGATTTTTAGAATATTTTGTTATATTGAATTTCTCACACGCAATATCATTTAATTTTTCAAAGAATAGTTTCTTGATTAGTCCCTAGAGAAAGGATACAATGGTAGAAAATTCTGGAACCATGACGAATGGAATGCTCTACGTTCAAGTATTTGGGTCGGAGAACAAATACCAAGATGTTGCTCCACATCGATGATCCTCAACACATAACACAATGGTAGGTGGTGCCCTACCGCCGTGGAGCACCATTACCTCCACTGTGGCCGCTGCCTAGCAACCACTACGCGTCCACCAAGCAACAGCCCACGCTGTAGTTGCAGCTACAAACCACGGACAAAAGGCCCATGCGATGGCAACCCCTGTTGTAAGTCGAGCAACCAAAGCCTAAGCCTATAACGGTGCAACCACAAACCCTGGGCATAAAATTCATGTCCATAGAATAGAAAGCCTAAGGCATGAAGCTCAAGGGTGACACGGGCATGAGCCCAGTCCATTGCAGCAGCTGCGAACCATGTAGCCCAGACGACCCAAACTTAGCGAGCAATAGCAGAGAAACTCCAAGCCCAAGGGCAGGCGACCCACGTGTAAGCCCAACGGGTTCTAGCCCACGGTTAAGCGGGCCAAGCCGAAACGGTTCCATGCTCGTGCGCCAAACCTGCTCTATCGACCCAACCACAGGTCCTTATACTGGTTTTCAAGCCATTTTAGATGACCTGGCTTCAAGTCACCAAACTAGCTCTTACTCAGGTTGGGTAACTGATTTTTGGACCGGTGACTGGACCAAGGGTAATTTTGCCATTTTTTCCATAGGTTTGCTTTATCTAGGCCCAAGTTTTGCACCTGTAACTCATTACACTTCCACCACTTACGGAGATGCCCATCATCCGAGCTCTTTCACCCCAAATGGCGAACAACACCTGTCCTGGTAGGTTGCCGACCTAACCAGTGCCCTTGCGCAGCAGACGACTATGGTGAACCAGCTCCTGAAGCACATTGAGATGCAGCTCGCCCCAGGCGAGGTATCCCAAAGCAGAACAAGGGCAGATCATCATGACTCTTACCAGCAATGTCTTAGCAAATAGCCATTTGACCAGCCATGAACCAAGCATTCTGGAAGTGTACATTCCCTACTTAGCCCTTAAGTTCAACATACATTCACGGTTGGGTCCATACTATGACAAGCATTCCAGACATTCCAAATGAAGTGTCCACTCATGGCTAGGCCTGCAAGAAGTTTCTCTTATCAAGCACCAGAGTAGGTAACACGACGAACAAAGGAAAACACGAGAGCAGTCCATCTCGAGTTCAATTGGCAACCCACGCCAAGAGCTACTACGAGCAGCTTGCTCACCAGCCAGAGATGAACCACGTACACCGTAGCCACGACACAAACCAGGAGGATAAGTAGAAGAACAGTACAGACCAGCAAGTCAACACCGGAGGTAGTCAGAGGCTTTGTTGCCTTAGTATAGGAAAATCCATGAAGAAGTACAAAGACTCGTAGTAGAACAATTGCACGAATTTCAGCGCATCAAGACCACTGACGTAGCACTCAAAAAAGACATAACCTGTATGAGCAGCTCACCTTTCATTGACAAGATCAAGCCGATAGAACTATCTCGCATACACTGACAGATGCGTAGATTACTTTTGTTCCGATAAAATTGACATATCAAGGAAATGGCCGTAGTGTTTTCTAGAACAAGATCTTGATCAAGAATTGTGTCCAAAACCAAGTGGTACATGCAACACCATTCTAAGAGATGCATACATAGGGGTAGACTGCAAAAGATTTGAAGACAATCAAATCCATTATATCTTTTAATATGTCTAGACTTCTAGCAAAATGCATGTTCCATCTAAATATTGTTATTACATTTAAGACTCTAGAAATTAAACTATGCAATATTAGGTTTTTAGTTAAGTCTTGAATATTCTTGTCTGCAAAAGATTTGAAGACAATCAAATCCATTATTTCTTTTAATATGTCTAGACTTCTAGCAAAATGCATGTTCCATCTAAATATTGTTATTACATTTAAGACTCTAGAAATTAAACTATGCAATATTACGTTTTTAGTTAAGTCTTGAATATTCTTGTCTGTCTCTCACTGTGTTTGGTTTATCTTAAGAGTAAAAGTTTGACAAACACAAAACGATAACACATACCATTAGGTTGGGCTTCATTGTACCCACATAACTTATTTGTATATTCGCTTTAACATTAGATGTGGGGTGAATAGAGTTTGAAAGATAACGTAGTTATTACGCAGCTTGAAGCATTACAAAATTTCTCCAATAATAATTGTAGATACTCAAATCATTTCAATTCTTGGTTTGATCATCATTATTCATTCCATCTAGTAACCATTCAAGCAAATTTTCAAGGGGATTTTGTACTACCTCTAAAGCTAGCTACTGGTACAATAGATTGTAAGCTGGTAAATCATGTATTCTTTGAGTATCTTCCAAAGACAGCTCCCTTTCCAACTGCGTCCTTGTTGCTTGTAGAACCTCCTGAACGATTGAAGCAGAAAATTAAGGGTTAGTGATTGGAAAGCTCATCAAACAAACAAGCCAATATGACCTAAGTTAAACAAGAAGCTGTGTTGCAATGAATGCTCAACTCTAATGGTTAAAGAGTTTGAAATTACCAGGAAGATGTGTTATCAAGGATAAACTAAGAAACGAGTGAACAAATATAAACCAGCATTAACTAAAGGGCATATTGAAAAACAAATAGATGAGGTTCGCACGTTCTCGTTGGTATGGGATAGTTAAAGTATATCTTGTTAAGTAGTTATTACAGCCGAGGATAATATGTAGAATTCTAGGTTTCAAATACATTTTTCTAATATTTGATAAGTGTTGAAAATGCTAGGCATGATTTCTGAGGAATTCGAACATTAGAAAGTTGTGCGCGCATGCTTGTGATAATGTGCATGCTTAGAGCGAGAGAGTTACGTTAAACTGCATGTAGGACGCATTCACTGCGAGCCACTGAGCATCAACCATTTCGAAAGCTATACAATACAGTACATCAAAGGCGGCTTCATCTTCTGCAAGCAACTCATAATTCATGAGGGTCGATATCAGTAACCTGTGTTGTTTTTTAACAGTTCTCTAACTCTTAAGACATTTGATCTGTAACCAAACAGAAGACATTTGAGCATAACCTTATCTGAGATGTACATTTACCTCCTAATAGTTTCACGAAATTTATTCCTGGAAGACACCTTGGTTTTTCTGCAAAGTATATGAGGAGACGAGGAAGATTCAAGAACTTTCCTTATATAAAATTTTGTGAAACAGATGGTTTGAATTGCTTCAAGAAAGAAGATGATTTCAATTTAACGTTACAATTAAACATGATAAGAAAATCTATTCATGGTATAGATGTTAGAACTTCTTTACAAACCTGAGCAAAGATCCAGCATTTCAGTCAACATAAATGATATATTTATGCCAGCAACAGCAAACGGGTATTCCCAAGTTGCTCGATTTCCATCTCGCTTGAACAATAACCTACGGAAAGATGCCTTCATTTTGAATTTTATATGATTAGTAAGCTAAAACACAGAAAGAGAAGATGTGAATATTTGCAGGTCAAGAGGGCATACTGGATAAGTCCTGGCGTAAAAAAGCAAGTTCTCGAGGGAGATAAAACCGCAACCCCTGAAGAGAGCATTTCACTATAAGAGGATAAACTATGGAATTGCAATAGTACAGTCTAGTAATAAGACGAAGTATTTCAATTTCAAACTGTCAGACTAACTTTGTTTCAATTGGATAGAATTGTACCTAAAGTCGGTAGAGGGGTTAGAACCTTGCCAACCCATCTCTTTCCATTGGTCGGAGATCAGACCTTGCAGAGCAACATCTGGAAAGGCAGCATGCCACAATGCTTTCAAGGCTTCCTGAAGTTAAATGGAATAACGTAGACTTATTCAACGATGAAGAACCAAATAGCTATCGAAAAGGGGTTTAGGCTTCCTGAAGCATAATGGTCACAAGATAAGATTTAAATCTTGTACTGCTATTGAAGATTCGGCATGAAAACTAAATTGCAATCAAATGGTTTAGTCATGATAGCAAATCGTTTCTCTAGCAGACTCGAATCATAGATAATGAAATAAACAATGTACGGTCATCAGAATCTATCGTAGCTCATTTTAGCCACATTAAACCAAGACAACAATGGACAAGAGTAATAATAAAAAAACATGTTCAGAACCAGCATGAAGAGTATACTTGATGATCAGGGCGATTCTCGTCAAAAGGTACTTGTAATCGTGCTTGAAGCCTCAGAAGTCTCTGTTCCTGTATATAGAAGTTGAAAATTTCATTGGAAGTCCAGTAAGGTGGGTAACACCAAAGTACTTAACTTAAGAACCTAAAAGTGACCAAAGCTAGAATTGCATGCTTAAGTCTTCAGAAATTCCAAGAAAGCTTTTAAATACAAAGTGACAATGTCATACTATTTCACACTCTACGGCAGTTTCACATATATCTATACAAGTCCTTAGAAATTAACTGTTCATAAACAAATTCAACATCAGAAGCAAAAGTTGGCAAGGGAACACCACAACTATATACCTGAAAAGGACTTAAGGAGTCATTTCGTCTGTTATTTGACCGCGTAAATAGTCCTGTCCATGATCGTGGTCCAACCATAGCATTAACTACAACGGCTAAAAACTCGTTAGTGAAAACTGAAATTTTGTGAACAGAGTGTAATAGGATCATATGTACACATTTTATTATAAAGTTTTGGTAGTTTAAGAAGAACTTGATCAGTAGCATTGGTCTCAGTGTATACAATGGATATTACAATTCAAGAGATTTGCTTCAAGCCGTCAATTGCATACGATATAACAGATGAAATGTGTGCATGAACTAAAGGCGTTCTGTTCGTCATTTCGAAGTAAATGTCGTCACCATAATTATTGATAGAAATACATGAGACACAGTTTTCCTCTGTTGGGAACCAAAAGAAGAATTGAATGGAAGAGAAACACTCCACTCACTAAAACATTGAGTTAACTGCGATTTGACATGAGTTGAATTGTGTGGCCATTCCAACTCTTCATTGCACTTTTTCCGTCTCCTATAATTTTCATCCTCATCAACCTACATTCGGTAGCATTTCAATACTTATAAATCGTTGCACATAACACACGATAGCATAGAAAAGGTTTCAAATTATGGACCGATCCAATAACCTCTAGTCTAATGTGATAACATCAAACATTTAGAAGCCAACAGAGCACGTAGAGCACACAAACGAAAGGCAAAGTTCTAACTCCTTAAAAATGTGGCAAACACAACGAAAAATAAAATCGTTCAACTGATATAAACACGTTCTGAGGAAAAAGTAAAAACAAAACCTGTCATGAACCATTAGAAAAGGCTCTAAGAGTAAATATCAATGGGAGAAAAAATCAACAGTTAGTAACACGAATCTTCGATTCACAAACAGAAAGAGAGATGGGACTAATTAAAAGCTCACTTTGCGAAAGGAAGAGCAAGAAGGAAAGCATTGTCTACGCTTCCTTGATCTCATGAGGAGGCTAAAATCCAGAAAGAGGAAGAGAAAGAGATAATCTTTCACCCTCCTTAACCGAAAGCGAAAAGGCCAAAAACAAAAAGTATATGAAAAAAAAATGGTGGCAAAGGCAAAATGATTGCGCTCAACAACTCATGCTCTTCAGTATTCTCCTATAATTTAACCTCACAATTATTCAGCTTTTTCTCCTTTTTTCTATCCCAAATCACTTTAAGGAAAAACACAGAAAATCAAGGAATGGAATCATGGCATAATTGCTTGGTGCCCCAAAAGCTTTGAAGATGGGAACTTTTTAGAGGGAAAAGATTAATAGCACAATTAATGGCCTTCCTTTTGCATAATTTACGATCAAGGATTGAAACTTTTCTGAAAAGGTGAGGTGGGTGGGTACCTCGGCACTCATAGCATTGACATACAAGACAAATATTATGTACGTTGCAACATACAATCCATAGAGGAGGGAGAGAGAGAGAGAGAGAGAATACCTGCTATGGCATCTGAGGAGACATGTTGGCGGTGGTGGTTCTGTTGGCGATGATGGTGTCACGGCAGGGCCCGCTGGAAGAAAGTGGTGGTGGTGGGAGCAGGAATGATACAGAACGAAGAGGAGGAGGAGGAGGAGGAGGAAGAATGACATTATCCCTTTTTTTGTTTTTTTTAGAGTTAACAATTTTGCATTCTTGCATTCAAAAAAGGAATTGTTTTGTTTTGGGAAGTTTTGTGTCAATCTGTCATATCAAACCAGTCAATTTCCTGCAAACCAGCCTAGACATTTGCTCTCCCTCCGGTGCTTCTCTTTTGGCCTTGGCGGGTTTGTTCTTTTCCCTGTGGCCTCGCACGTGCAAAATTATGTTACTCTAACACGGGTTTAAATGTACAAACTAAAATCATTTGACTCACAAACATAAACATGACGATATAAATTATATGCTCACCTATACGTATTTGAGTTTGAAATCTAGTTATGGTGTAATTTTGGCCCTTTATTTCTTCTTTTTTTTATAATTTTTCTAATAATTATAATTGGCTAGACTTCCGTATGATTTATTCGATTATTCATTATCAAAATCCACAATGATCTTACGTTCATAAAATTAACATGAGATTACATAAATAGTCAATCCACTACAAGTTACAACCTATACAAACTGTTCATTTTGAGTGTTAAATGCGTTGTTGGAGGTCGTTCTTCATGATCATTATGACACAAAGAGTGCTATTTTATATGATGAATATCACAGTTGAAGTGTTTAAGAGTGTTATTTAATGTCATGCTTAACTAATTTTAACATGCCCCACCCCTCTTTTTTCTGTAACTTTGGGGCAATGGCCATACAAATGTAACAAAGCCCAGAAATACCTTAAGTCATCCAAAAAAGGGCTAGAGTTGTGACGGTCGCCGAAAATAATAAGCTTCAACTCAACGTTGCTACGTATATCAGCAAAGGCGATCCAGCACCATATTAATACCTAAACTTGTGTTGTATTTTTTTAGTTCCATCTTTTACTCATAAAATTTTAACATCCAAGATGCTGGTTGCCAGAGGATGGAGCTCCTTATATGCTTAAGCTAATTTACTTTCGTGGCTTGTTACATATGAAATAGAGAACATAAAAGGCTCTTCGTGAAGATTAAACTTTAGATAATTTTGAACCCACTGAACGAAGAAAATTCGAGTCTTTGGTGATTTTATAATATTAAACATCAGTAACAAACACTCTGGTTACACAAAATCTCTACCTAGCAAAGAAATTGGAGGGTTCAAAAAGAAGGAAAATTTGACTAAATTAGTTGATGTTGAATAATCACAGTGATGAACAAGTGAAACTAAGGAACAGGATAAGACTTGTTTTTGCACATGCACTTGTAAGCCATTGGACATGCTTCAGCCTCAGTGATTGATGCACAAACAAAGCTCACCATCACTAGTCTGCATGGTCTGCAAGATCCACAAGCATGGGAGCAATCTGGCAAGCTCGACCCTGCCACTTGGACTGTATCTGGCCCCCTAACTCTCTTATAATTACTTGCCTTTTTCTCCACCAATGCTTCTCTAATTGTACTCTTCAGATGGCGCCCATGATGATCTGCATGACATATTTTATCATCAGAAAAAATGTAAAAAAAGAAAAACGAAGACTTGTTTAATGTTAATTAATTACAGTTTATAATAAATAAGTTTAATCCAGAGTAATCATACGTGAATGAGGCCGAGCTATGCGCCTTGCGGACATGGCTTGTGGAAGGAAAAGAAGGACAACAACAAATGTAGCTACACAAATTGAACCCTTCATGATTTTTTTTAATTTTGCTTCTTTTTTCTTCTTTTGTTTCGGAAAACAATAGGGTTTTGCAAGCTAGAGAGGATGTTGTGGGATTGAGATATTGGTAAGAAGAAAAGGGTTGAAGGAGATGAATATATAGAGGAATGAGGCTGGAGAAATGAGAAAAATTAAGAAGAAAGTATTGAACCAAATCACAGGAGAAAGTGGTATGAAAAGAAGAGGTCACATGAAAGCTACGAGATTTGCATGTTTAAGTAACAGATAGTCACAGGACTCATCAAGCTTTGCCTCTGTGGTTCCATGGAAGAATGGTGATACGGCTAATTGCTCAAGAATTTACTGAATTAAAATGGTGCTTTCTTTTACGTGAACTGCTCTGACTCAGACTTTGGAAACGCATACACAGCCATAAATGCAAGCTTCATTAATTTATGTATTTTGGTACAAATGAAAATTGAAGGTTAAGATTGATAATAAATTTGGCACTGCGGATCTGCTGGGAGCCTGTGACTTCCATTAATAACATCTCCGCTTGCTGGATAGGTAGCTGCTATATTTGGTGAACTTTATAAGCTACTCTATTGTTCTTCATGGACCGTCTCAAATGTGAAGCCCCTTTGTTAGGTGGTCACTGGCTAGTATTGCATATTCTTAACATAGGAGAAAAAGTTATTAAATTTCAAAGAGACGGGCCAATAGTTCTCCACTCTCTCTTTCACAATTATCTCCCACATGCCTAGCTGTGCGAGGTGTGAGGTTGCTTTTATTACATATTGTAATTTTTGTTGATTCACCGATAAGAGATTTTCAATAAAATTATTAGTTGTCATTCGTTATACACAATTATGCATGTGTCTATCACTAATCACATAACTAATTGCATAATAATAAAACCATATGCCTGATTGTATATAACTTGTGATAAAAAAAATATTTTTCTCCAGACGCAAATGCATGATGCCTATATTAATTAAGCTAGTTAAAGGCCTAAAAGCCTGGGTACTGCTGGCTGCTGCAGATTAAGCCTGCAGTACATGTAATAGATGAGCACCAGTAGGTCCATCCCATATATAGCTCTCAAAATTGGTGGTCCTCTTCTCAAATCTGGTAAACTTAAAGTTCGGATGAGAAAATGTAGAAGATCGATATATCTTGAATCTTTAGATAAGAACAATGTGCTTTTCTTTTTTATTAAGCTTTTTCTCCAAAGGATGCAGGTTAGGGAAATGTTTAATTTTATTCTGGTGTGTGCTTTTTAATTTGTTTTTTAGTCTAACAGTCCAATTAGCCCATTTGAAAAAGCAAATGGATTATCGATCGATCTTATCGTTTTTGTAATGGACATCGTTTATCGTATTGTTATTTGTTATAAGAAAGGCTTTCAAATTCGTAAGCAAAATCCAAAGTCAATATAAAAATACATATGTTGCACTTCTAGTTAGAAATACTTTGCTTGAAATCATCGAATATTTTACACCTATCTAATTAAATCCTATGCACTTGTTGGTCAAATGTCAGGAAAGGGAACTCCCATGTAATTGGGATTCCAAAATATTGATGGTCAGATCCATGCTTGTAGTTGTGCTTAATTTGGCTATTGGACATCTTATACTACACTTTTTGTTAACAAAATGATATTCTACTAGAAGGATTCGAATATGAATGAAAAAATCGAGGACATTGTTATGCTCAATTGGTCTACCACGTTAGTCTATGCCCTAAAATATATGTCGTACTTTTTTATTAAATTAAGTATGTGAATTAGTAACACTAGATATTTGTGACAACCACACACATGAATTTTCATAGGTAGGACTAAAAATTAGGTATAAATGATCTTATATGTAATAAAAAACAATCTGGTACATTTCCTGATGCTATGTTTGTGTGAGGAATTTCCAAGTCTTAAGAGATTAAAGTCTAGTTTATAAAATAGAACACAAAATGTTGATAGGAGGGATTAAAAAGAATTCTCATATAAGCATTACAAAAACATGTGAGAGAGACTTGTAAATGACTCATTTTAAGTAGTGATTTGCAAATCTCTCTCACATGTCTTTACAATAATGCTCATATGAGGTGGGGTGAAGAAAACCAAAGGGGTTTAAATAGTATTACCCCACTCTAACTAATACCGAGGCCTTTTGTGGTAAAACCCCACACCTGAGGATTGTGCAGGTGGTTAAGTGTGGACAATATCGGTGTCGTTAGAGTGGGGCGGGCCCAGCGATCCAAAAATTCCAACATGGTATCAGAGCCCACGGTTGCGGGCCCGTGCAAGCCAACGAGCTTGTCACCACCCGGAAGGAAACAAGTCTGAGCTCTTAATATAGAGACGACCGCTGAGTTCCAATTGAAAACAAGTGGGCCCAACGTCAGCCGACCTCTGAGTTTCAATCACCGATGTGGATCTCCACGTGTAAACCACTAAATGAGGTTACACGTGAGGGGGAGTGTTAAACTGTCCCACATCGGTGGGGTGAAGAAAACCAAAGGGGTTTAAATAGTATTACCCCACTCTAACTAATACCGAGGCCTTTTGTGGTAAAACCCCACACCTGAGGATTGTGCAGGTGATTAAGTGGGGACAGTATCGGTGTCGTTAGAGTGGGGCGGGCCCAGCGATCCAAAAATTCCAACATTTACAATAATGCTCATATGAGGATTTTCCCATCCCCCATCAACATTTGGTAATCCATTCCTTACTAAATAGCTTTACTTCAATTGCTTAAAATTTGAAAATATCTCGTCCCAACATAGCCAAGTGTAATTTTATGGTAGTACAAATAATACTGAAAGACGTTCCTGGTGGTTGCTGTGTGTATTTGACTTGCTGTTTCAAACACTAAAAAGTAAAAATTCTTTACTTATGCTTGTATATAAGATCAAAGTGAACTGCAATAGGCTATAGCAACCTAAAATCTTCTCCGGCTCAATAATTGATCTCACTATTAGCATCCATAGTTGAGCACATATATACAGCCATGGACGGTCTAGTCCGCAGCGGCACCACCAGCATGAGCCGGCGGTTTGATATTTATAGTTACGAGCCATTGGATCGAGTGAAGACAAGTGCAAACAGGCATGGTGTTGGAGGGAGGAGATCAATGTAGTTTAAGCGTAAGAAAGTGGCACAAATTCCGTTGAGGAATAATGAGGACCGAGCCAAGCGGAAGCGCCAGATATTCCTAAACTCCTACAGGTTTGAATCACCCGATAAGTCACAACGCTCAAGATGTATGAAGTTAAACAAGGTGGCTTGTAAAGTTAAGACTGCTGCCGTGAAGCTCGTGTCGTCATTCTATCGAATTGGAGCTTACCCATCTTGTAACTGCCGGGAGGCCATCCGCGCCTCCTCTCCAACGCCGCGGAGGAATTAAATCTTTTCTTTATTTCTCAGTGGTATGAAAATAGGCTAATTAAGAATCTTGTCGTACCCAGTGCACAAGCTAATTAAGAATCTTGTACATGAGTAAATATTCTTACATCTGGAAGTTATAAATCTCGAGTATTGCCGGCTTCATTGTAGGAAGTGATTCTTAAGTGAATGTTGCTTGTATATAATTACATGTTAATTAGAGATAAGTTGAAAATTCATTGCTAATTGGTAATTTCGGATAGTAGGGAGAGTTGAATATTAAAGTGCGCAACGAACAAGAGTTGAATATCAGAGTGCGCAACGAACAAAACTAACAAGAATAATAGGAATATTATTAAACTAACGAGAATGCCGGAACGGCTACAAAACCCTAAGAGGCTACATTGTGACTGACTTGTACTCAACTGAATAACAAGCATACTATTTATAATAAACTAACCTTAATCCTAAAAGGTAAGAAACCGAAACCTAATGCTAATGGGTTAAGCCCAGAAAACTAAACATTCAAATAAATCAAAATACAAATATTTTCCAACACCCATCGTCAAACTCATGGCGGTACACGACATGAGTTTGCCAACAAGCAGGTGTGGATGCAAGCCTTCAAATTCCAATGCCGATGCCGATATCAATACCAACTTCCAAACAAACAATAAAAAAAAAATTCCAACCAAACAGACCATATATTTCTTTATGCCCGTGTGGGCCTTCAAACAAAAAACCAACGTTTTTTGTCTTTATTCTTTTCTACCTTTTTTTTTCTCCTTTTTTTTTTAATCCCCCTCTTTTTTCTTATTCCTTTTTTCTTCTCTTTTTCTCTTTTTTTTTTTCTTTTCTTTTCCTCTTTTCTACAGTCTTCTCCATAGAACCTGCAAAAACAAGAGTGCAATGATGCAAGTGCAGGAACAAGATCTAGATGTAAACAGGCCGGACTGCAGCAACGTGGGGCAACAACGACTACAAATCTGGGTGCCGATGCGGATGCAGGCGGGTTCGAACGGGGTCGCAAAAGCACGTCAAGCTGCAGGTGTAATGGTGCGACAGTGGTCCTGTTCATTGAACTTGGCTGCAATGATTGCAGCGGTTCGAGCAGGTGCAAATTCAAGTGGTGCAGGTACGTTGCAGACAGATGCAGATTCGTGGTGGTCTCGAACTGGGGATCTGGGTTTAGCACGGTGTGCCTCGGCCCTCCCAAGCAAACAAATTCAACCTTTTTAAAAAAAAAAACTAAACCAACGACAATCTAACAAGGAACAAGATGAACAAACAAACTGATACGAATCAAGGGCAGATTAAATCCCTAAGGATCAAACCTGCTTTGATACCAAGTTGAATATCAGAGTGCACAACGAACAAAACTAACAAGAATAATAGGAATATTATTAAACTAACGAGAATGCCGGAACGGCTACAAAGCCCGAAGAGACTACATTATGACTGACTTGTACTCAACTGAATAACAAGCATACTATTTATAATAAACTAACCCTAACCCTAAAAGGTAAGAAACCGAAACCTAATGCTAATGGGTTAAGCCTAGAAAACCAAACATTCAAATAAACCAAAATACAAATATTTTCCAACAACAATACTACAAAATAAGAATATTATTAAACCAAAGAGAATGCCAAAACGGCTACAAAACCCTAAGAGGCTACATTGTGAATGACTTGATCTCAAACTAAATTACAAGCTCTATTTATAGAGAAATAAACCTAAGAAACCCTAATGCATAAATGCCAAAAATACCCTACTACAAAATCAAATCAAATCTCTAATTAATTTCCTAAATAAACCTAATAAATTCCAACACCCGCTGCCAAAAATACCCTACTACAAAATCAAATCAAATCTCTAATTAATTTCCTAAATAAACCTATTAAATTCCAACACCCGCCGTCAAACTCATGGCGGAACACGACATGGGTTTGCCAAAGTAGATGTGGATGCAAGACTTCAGATCCCAGTGCTAGTGCCAGTGCCAATGTCAATGCCAATGCCAATTTTCAATCTAACTTCATGACAAACTGATACGCAGTGGACAAATGAATGAACAAATTGATACCCATCTAGAACAGATTAAATTCCGAAGAATCGAACATGCTATGATACCAAGTTGAATATCAGAGTGCGCAATGAATAAGGCTACAAAATAAGAATATTATTAAACAAAAGAGAATGCCGAAACGACTACAAAACCCTAAGAGATTACATTGTGAATGACTTGATCTCAAACTAAATTATAAGCTCTATTTATAGAGCAATAAACCTAAGAAACCCTAATGTGTAAATGCCAAAAATTCCCTACTACAAAATCAAATCTCTAATTAATTTCCTAAATAAACCTAATAAATTCCAACAAGGAGATCAATTTGGTTTATGTATATATGTAATTTCGACTAAATTGTAACTAATTATGAAGTTATCCAAATCAGTTCAATTAACATTTGCATTCATTTACGGTTAGTAAGAGCAGTTAGTGAGAAATAATTCTCTTAATTCTCTTTGTATATTTGAATTGTATTTTAAACTTCAGATGTAATTTTCTCGATGAGATAGGACTCTTGTATCTGTTTTGTATAAAACGATGTACAGTAGCATTACAGAAATCAATGAGAATTACACAGTTTACTTGGTATAAAAGCAAGTTGGCCTACATGTGAATTTTACATGATATAAAAACAAATTGGTCTATGTGTGAAGCTTAACAGTCACACATGTTCCATGTCATCTAATTTATGTTGTTCACATGTTCGGTTTGAAAATTTGCCATATACATGAGCGGGCGTGTGAAGATGTAAAGCTAAAAAAGTCACATCGGTAAAAGAAAAAACTTTGTAAGGACTTATAAAAGAGGTTGGACTACTACCCATACAATGAGAAATCACTTATGAGAGGTTGGACTATTCCCCATACTAGGAGAAACCTTGTAAGGACTTATAAGAGGTTGGATGACTCCTATATTGCCAATTAATTTTATTACGAAGCCTAAACTCTTTAGAAAGTTTACAATTACACCAAAAGGCAGTAAATTTAGCGGATTATTTTGAGCCTAAAATAGAAAATTGGTGTTGTGAGTTTTGAAACCCACAAAACCCGTTTTGACGCACAATTACAATACAAGGCCAGCAGGAGTCAAATGTTTGACGATATCCACACATATGTAACAATGTCCTTAACCAATGGAAATCCCCATATATATCCCTGCAAAAAAATCCCACCTCCCCTTCCTCACCTTGACGGCCACCTTCGGGCTCCATCATCCACCTGATCATCATTAGATCGAAGAAGAAGATAGATCAAGTACCTCTCTTTCTTCTTCGATCTCTAAATACTTACCTAAAACATACGTACAATCTATGAATGCACATTAAGTAATTGAAGGATTAAGTACGTACATACGTACTTGATTCAATTGCTATTGCTACCCAGTCATACAATCGAAAATTATCATATATTATGCACTCTGGTCCTAACCAACATCCACCGCCACACATGATGCATCAAGATCCAGGTTATCCAGGTCCCAATGGCCGCAATCCTCCTCGCTTTAATGGCCAGTACCGCCCTAATGGGCGCCGCAAAAACAGTTGTCTGAGATGCTACTGTTGGTGTTGTTATTGCATCTTCGTAACCCTAGTGGTAATCATCGCTGCCGTGGCCATCAGCCTAGTAATTATCAATCCCCGTAAGCCCAAATACAGTATTAGTGACTTCTCTGTCAAGGCATTCAACCTCACCCCTGATTACAGCCTCCATGCGCAATTTGTGGTCACGGTAAAGGCCGAGAATCCCAACAAAAGAATATCCATTGTATATGGGAAGGGCAGCACCGTGCAGCTCAAGTATTCCGGGATGAAACTTTGTACCGGGGTGGTCCCACATTTTCGTCAACCGACGAGAAATACCACCTTGATGGACGTGGACTTGAGAGGAGACTTGAAAGGGAGTGACTTTAAGGGCCCTATCGGGGAGTCACTTATGCAGAAAATCAAGAGTGGCAGGATCCCTGTGGCTGTTTCGGTTAGGGTACCAGTCAATGTAGGACTCGGAGCGTACAATGTATTGCCGGATCCAATCGGGATTTATGTTGACGCCTCCATGGTGGTCAACAATTTGTCCCAGCCAGATAAGAAAGTACAGATTTCAGACCCTAAATATCACTTTAATTTTGGTTATAAGTTCAAGAAATGATAAATTCATGAATGTCATAACTTCGAATTCAAAATACGTACAAGGTGGGAAGTTAAGCATTTGCATGGCAAGCTATTTACTAGCTAGCTAGCTGCTTAATTTCTACAGAGGGAAGATCGATTGCATGGTTAGTTAATGTGTGGTTCTTGCACACAACATAATTTCCCTTCTTTTCTTTCAAATGTAATACACAAAAATTATTGCATCTTTCACTTTAGTAGCAACGGTACTTTCGTACAAGAACAATCTTGTAGATAGATTGCATATCAATTAAGAAAATTTCATGTTAGCGTTTGTGAAAATGATTTTTTTTTTTTTGTACGTGCATGGCATATGGATGCTTTCGTTCAAGAACCAACTTGTACACATATATAAATATACATACATACATATACATACATATGTTAACTACATTGCAAAGATGAAGGATTTGTACAGAGAAAGAGGAAGAAGGCAGAGAGAAACAAGAGAGATTCTAGAGAGAGTGTTTAGAGAGAATAGGAATTGTATTGATTGAATGAATATTTACAACTATGAGACAACAGTTTATATAGAAATCCTAACCACTTTAATCAAATACTAACTACCTAACTATATTACTAACGTATTACATTTTTACCCTTAATACTCCCCCTCAATCTCAACTGGGGTAACCCAGTTTGAGATTGGAAGAACAACTGCAATCACTGTTAGGAAACCCAGAAAAACAGAACAACTTGAACCAACTGCAACCTTGATTCTGCAAATATGGAAATGATCTCGAACCTGTTCTGAATAACGAGTTTGTTATAGCTGCAGAGCAGCAGTGAACATCAATCTGCCCCAAATATATTCACTGACTCACTGCAACAAACTCAATCTGCAAGCTCAGTAGGAAGCACATCCAAAAGTCTAATATTCCTCTGCCTTTTAATAGGATCTTCACTGCAAACCAGATAGAAATTTACACCTTTTGTAGATACAATCTTCCCATCCAAAACATCCAATATTCCTTTGCCTCTCGCAGGAGCTTCAATCGAAAAACAGCCTCTTATAAAGTTGTAACACACCCTCAGGCCGGTTATAACAATTTCGTACGAGATTACCCTTCGTGGGATTTACCGGCATCAACTTCATTTAACATTGGCATCGGCCTTTAAAACAGAAAATTAACAAACTATAGTGTGGCATCGGCCTTAACTATAGTACCACGGGATCGCCCTTTGTGGATTTTACCAAAAAAAAAAAAACAAGTACTTCGAACAATGGCATCGGCCTTCACAATTTCAACAACTGAAAATCAACATCTATGTAGGATTACCCTTCGTGGGATTTACCTACTCAAAACACGGAATTACCCTTCGTGGGATTTACCGTTTACAACTTCTTCAAACTTCATCGTATAACCGGACTTACTGTAGATTCATGCTAACAACTGAGTTGGTTAGACTCGACATTATAGGCTGTGATAAGGGACATATTGCACAACTCCTCAGTTAGCACCTGAACACTTCGAATCAGGAGAATGACACTCCAAGATTCACAGAAAACACTTCGACTCAGGAGAATGACACTCCAAAAATCCACAGAAAGACTGCTACTTTCTTCTTCAAACCCATAAACTATAAATCCCAACATATTCACAAATTTTAGAGAATTATACTCCAAGAAAAGATACAGAAAGAATGATCATTTCAGACATCACCATATCACAATTCTATCCAGAAATCAAGAACCCCCAAATCTTTGCTTCAAACAAACCAGGAAATCAAGAACAAACACATACCACGACTTCAGAGAAAAGCAGCATATAGAATCGAGATTCAAGAAATAGAAACAAATTCACCTGAATCACCACACAAGCATCACCAGATCATCAAATAGCACTGAACTCCAGACATCCAATCGACAAGCCACCCAGATACCCAATCTTCGAGCAACCCAGATTTGCAATTTTGAGTTGGGCAATTCGTCAAGCACTTGGGCTGCACATAGGTCTAAACGTTCTTCCATACCAGGGAACAGAGCAGGGATCAAAATCGCAGAAAATAGCATCTAGAAATCCAAGATCTCAATCAACAATGCAAAGAATTAGTCATGCATCGACCTATTTCCCAAACATCCAAACAACCCATCTCTCCAAATCACAATATGAAAGAGGCATGATCTTGATCTTCTTCTTCCGCTCGATGTCCTCCAATTCTCTGCCGTTCTGTATGCCGCATGCTTAGACGCCGAAAAATCAACCCACAAACAATCGCAGAAGCACGAAAAATCTAATGGAAATTGAAGAGAAACTGAACCAAAACAAACAAAAAAAATGTATACTACGAAGAGAAACCACCAGAATCATGGCGTGAGCCACCAGAATCATGGCGTGAGCCTGGTGGCTCTGATACCATGTTAACTACATTGCAAAGATGAAGGATTTGTACAGAGAAAGAGGAAGAAGGCAGAGAGAAACAAGAGAGATTCTAGAGAGAGAGAGTGTTTAGAGAGAATAGGAATTGTATTGATTGAATGAATATTTACAACTATGAGACAACAGTTTATATAGAAATCCTAACCACTTTAATCAAATACTAACTACCTAACTATATTACTAACGTATTACATTTTTACCCTTAATATAAAGTGAAGAAAAATCCTGATGGCAGTGTTTCCAGGTATAAAGCACGGCTTGTGGCTCAAGGATTTTCTCAGGAACAAGGTATTGATTACTTGGATACCTTTAGTCCGGTAGTGAGGCATACTACGGTGAGGATTGTATTGGCCTTAGCAGCAAGTAACCATTGGAAACTTCGACAGCTTGACATTAAAAATGCGTTCTTGCACGGTGACTTGCAAGAAGAGATTTACATGAAACAACCACAAGGGTTTGTCGATGCATCCCATCCCACTCATGTGTGCAAATTAATCAAATCCCTATATGGTTTGAAACAAGCTCCAAGGGCGTGGAATTCAAAGTTCACATCTTACTTGACTGCCATGAATTTTCAGGCTTCAGTTTCTGATACAAGTTTGTTTATCAAGCAGGATGATGGGGATATTGTTATTCTTCTCCTTTATGTTGACGATATTATATTGACCGGTTCCAATTCTATCAAGATTCAAAAGATGATTGATAAGTTATCTGAAGTCTTTGATCTTAAGGATATGGGACAATTGACATTTTTTCTGGGATTGCAGATTTCGTATAAGAATAATGGGGATATCTTTGTGCATCAATCAAAATATATAAAGGATGTGATCCATAAGGCAGGTATGGACACATGTAAACCTGCTGCTACTCCATGCAAACCTCATGATCAAATGCTATTTTCTGATGGTTCTTTAATGTCTGATCCATCACTTTATAGGAGTATCGTCGGATCATTGCAGTATCTGACCTTTACTAGGCCCGATATTGCATATGCGGTTAATACAGTATGTCAGTTCATGAGTTCTCCGACAGAAAGGCATTATGCAGCAGTGAAACGAATACTCAGATATCTTCATGGTACACTGCACCATGGGATATTATATTCAGCTGATCAAATGACGACAAGGACAATCACTGCTTTTTCAGATGCTGATTGGGCAGCTGATCTCAATACTCGAAGGTCAATCACAGGATATGTAGTGTATCTAGGCAACAATCCCGTGTCTTGGCAATCAAAGAAACAATGTTCAGTATCAAGAAGCTCAACTGAGGCTGAATATAAGGCTCTTGCCCATACCGCAGCTGATGTTGCTTGGATAAGGGGAATCCTAAAGGATTTAGAAGTGTGTCTGCCTTCACCTCCCATAATTCATTGTGATAATATGTCAGCCATTGCCCTTACTGCAAATCCTGTTTTTCATTCTCGTATCAAACATCTTGATACTGACTTTCATTTTGTGAGAGAACGTGTTCAACAAGGAGATCTGAAGGTGGTTTACATTCCAACTGAAGATCAAATTGCGGATGTTCTTACAAAAGGTCTTCACAGCCCTGCCTTTCTTCGACATTGTTACAATCTTAGGCTGAGTACCCCAGCCACGATTGAGGGGGAATGTTGAGTATCATAAATCAATGGCTAGATGAACTGCCAACTCATTACAACATTCAAGGGTTAGATAGACAGCCAACTCAGCTTATGTTAGTTAGTTAGTTACGTGAATAGCTTACTAGCTAAGTTTGGATTCCATGTATAAATAACTGAATAACAGATATTGTAATTCAGTAAGGAATATACACAAATCAATACAGTTTCTTTCTCTATTCTTTCTCTTCTTCTTTCTTTTTGATCTCTGTATCTTTCTGTGAGTTCTTCGAAGGTATTATTAGTGGTGTATTATCATGGTACACCACTAATAATACCTTCGAAGAACTCACAGAAAGATACAGAGATCAAAGAGAAAGAATAGAGAAAGAAACTGTATTGATTTATGTATATTCCTTACTGAATTACAATATCTGTTATTCAGTTATTTATACATGGAATCCAAACTTAGCTAGTAAGCTATTCACGTAACTAACTAACTAACTAACATCTTAGTGGTTTCAGGCTTCTACATTGTAGTGTTTGAGAATTGAAGGGAAAATCAAGAACAAAGGATGAGTAAAAGGAAGAACACAGAGAGTTTAGAGAGAGAGAGAAAGTTTTATATATTTGAAGAAAATGACAATTTACTACATTTGTAACTGGAAGTGCATTATATACTAAACAATACAAGCTTACTTAACCACAAGTAACTAATTAACCAACTAACAAATCATTTAACCACCTAACAAACATTATAACAACTTAGGCTGATGTGGCATTGATTACACAGTAACCAATAATCAAGAGACATCTGTCTTCATCCCCCCTCAATCTCAGCTAGGTTACCAAGCCTGATATTGCAGCAATGTGAGCATGAGATAAACTGTTGAGTCCTGCAAGTTGAGACATCTGCTTCTTATTGATCTTTGCAATCTCCAAACTGGCCTGCCTTGCACCAGGTCCAGCATATGGCTCCTCTGCTATGCCTGCCAATCATCATCCCTGTAGCCTTTGTATGGGGGAGAGACATCTGAAGGGTAACGCCATCGGCTCATCTGCAACACTTGAATAAAAAGCAATGGATGAATTCCGAATATACTTGAAGGAACTGTGACACCCAACACCTTCTTGGTACGCTTAGTGGCATAGCTGAAGTAATATGTGTAGGGGAAGGAATGGAAATGACTGTTACGGCTTATGGAGCCTTGAAGTGTTAGGTCTGGGAGAATCCAATCACCAGAAGCGACCGGGCCTGAGTTTCCCAAGAGGCAATCAACAAGACCCCTCACACCCATTTTCTTCCATGTGAGGTTAAAGTGATCAAATCCGAAGTTGTAATAAGCCTTCAGCCAGGGAATGTCAAACCAATCATGTATCAAAGTGTTTGGCACTAATGTTTGCTCATTATCCTTTTGTTTTAATCAGACAACCACAGTGGAGTAGCAGCAAACGGCCTGATCATAACATAACACACACAAGTGTACCCCATAACCTCTTTGTAGCTGTTGACCAAAAAACCTCTGTCTGTCAGTCCAAATTTCTTCCACTGCCTTACAAATAAAGACACCCTGTATGCCTCTGCCTCTATCAGGAGTTTTACACAAGAACAACCTTCTATAAAGTAGTTGTAGCACACCCTCATGCCGGTATAACAACTTCTTACGGGATTACCCTTCATGGGATTCACCATCAACAATCTCATTCAACTTGGCTTCGGCCTTTAATATTTACAAAAACAGAAAATTAACAAACTATAGTGTGGCATCGGCCTTAACTATAGCACCACGGGATCGCCCTTTGTGGATTTTACCAAAAACAACTTCTTTGAACAATGGCATTGGCCTTCACAATTTCAACAACTGAAAAATCAACATTTATGTAGGATTACCCTTCGTGGGATTTACCTACTCAAAACACGGGATTACCCTTCGTGGGATTTACCGTTAACAACTTCTTCTACCCTTCGTGTAACCGGACTTACTGTAGATTCATGCTAACAACTGAGTTGGTTAGACTCTGAAATTATAAGCTAAGATAAGGGAAACATACTGCACAAACTCCTCAATAAGCACATTCACATCAAACTGTTGAGCTGGGCATTTCGACAGACACAGGAATTGCGCATAGGTCTAATCTTTCTTTCATAGCAGAGAACAGAGTACAATCAAAGAATCCAATCACACAGTTCTTCAAGCAATTAAAATCCAACTTTCAATTCTTACAGACTTATCAGACATCTTGATGAACAATTTCAACTTCAAGATTAACAATATTCAACACTGGAATCTTCAGAACATCAATCCATTGGCATCGGCGTTATCATTCAATTAACAAGAACTCATATTTCATCATCTTTCAACATATGACATCGGCCTTCACACTTAATCATGCATAAAATCCCACAATATATGTCTAAGACATTTTCACAAACACAATATATATCATCGGCCTTTTGAGACATCACCATATCACAATTCTATCCAGAAATCAAGAACCCCCAAATCTTTGCTTCAAACAAACCAGGAAATCAAGAATAAACACATACCACGACTTCAGAGAATAAGCAGCATATAGAATCGAGATTCGAGAAATAGAAACAAATTCACCTGAATCACCACACAAGCATCACCAGATCGTCAAATAGCACTGAACTCCAGACGTCCAATCGATAAGCAACCCATATACCTAATCTTCGAGCAACCCAGATTTGCAATTCTGAGCTGGGCAATTCGTCAAACACTTGGGCTGCACATAGGTCTAAACGTTCTTCCATACCAGGGAACAGAGTAGGGATCAAAATCGCAGAAAATAGCATTCAGAAATCCAAGATCTTAAACAACAGTGCAAAGAATCTCGTGTACACTCAGGATTCAATGCAAGATGAACATCAATTGGCTCGGATAAAGGACTGGATCAGTAGCCTCCACCTTGACACTGTTGAACTTACTGATGTTCTCTCAAATTTCCCGGACATCTTAGTGGTTCTGACCGAAGAACCAACTTGTACACATATATAAATATACATACATACATATACATACATACATATATATATATATATATATATAATATCCTATATACTATAAAGAAAACAAAACCAAATATTAATTTGCTTTCTGTCGGAAGGTTCATGGGGTCAGAAACATATAATTAATTAATTAAGAATAAACTGATCATGAAATATTTTTGCGCATACTTTTTCCCTTCAATTTTGAGAAGAAATTGATCATGAAAACATTGTGGATTGGAGCAATCGGACTGTGAACAAAATAAATCTGTGTGTCAAAATGCGAATGTGCCTAAAATTAATGAGTTGATTGAAATCTCTATTGTGCGGTTTTGATTCTCATCAATTCCCTTTATCTCTAACAACAAGCTAACCCACTGACAATACTGCTTTATTAAAAAACTCGTTATGATAAAATTTATATTTGACTTCTCCACTACTATTGGGATTCATAAAAAAATTTCAACACAAACGTAGGGGTCACCATTTGGTTGTGGGCCTGCAGGTCAAGAGGGCTGGCCCGAACCCAATGGGCGAAATCTTGGCCCAAACCATTAACTAACCATACAAATATGTGTATATTATTTTTCCCCAAAAGAAATTTGCATATAAGTGAGGATTTGGATCCTCGCCGAATCCCCTCCCTGAGGATCCTAGGGACCGTTGATAAAAAATCGTGCGGTCCCAATTAAATATTTTTTATATTTTTAAAAGTAAAGCAGCATCGTTTGTTTGAAAATATATAAAAAAAGAAAAAATTATTATAGCCGTACGATTTTTGATCAACGATCTGTATTCATTGATCCCTGGGATCCCCAAGAAGGGGATCCAGCGAGGATCCAAATCCTATAAGTAAGGCCCTTATTGTCAGACAAATATTTATATTATTATCATATTATAAATTGAAATAATGCAGCTACTTAGTACTGCGGTCTAGTGGTATTCCTCTTCACTTGTAAGTGAGAGGTTTTAGGTTTGATTTTCACCAAATGTGAGTTTGAACCACATTACTGTGAGCCCATTGTGAGGCTAAGTTCAGCCCTCATTTAGTATAGATAATAGGGGTGTGCTATCTGTGGAGCCAAAAATATTCACTAGGCGACATGTGGACTTTTGGACAAAAGAGAACAAAAATACCCTTGAGGCATACCAGGATTCCTACGCGCAAGCAGCGGGCAATCATCTTTCAATCAAGTCAAAAGTGCCCAAAAAAGGTAACAATTAAAAACCTCTTTCATCAAATCCTTTCTATAAGGTATTTCCCAAAACCTAGTATTTTCTATTTCATTATTTAGCTAATCAATTAGCTAAATAATATATACCTACCATATTTCCTAAAATCTTCCTTTAAAATCATAATAATTGACTAATTAAGGGATTAATTCCTAATCAATTCCTTAATTGTCAATTAAAACATCCATTCAACCCCAAAAACAAGTGAAGGGCCGGCCACCTATTGTTAGAAAAGGAATTGGCCATGTTTTGTTTATCTCTTGATATTTGCCCATTTCATCCCATTAATTAGCTAATTCATTTGGTAATAATTTTATTTTGCCAAATTAATTAGTCAATTAATCACATAACTCCCAAAATCATCTTAAACCTAAATTAAACCCAAAAAACCCTAGCCACCTCCTATCCCTATAAATATACTCTCATTCTCACCAAAAAGGAGATTCCAAACCTCTTGCAAAAAATCTCAAATATTCTAAACACTATTTCTCTCTAAAATTCTAACTTTGGCATCGGAGGTTCTTCGGCCAAAGCCCCCCCCATTCATCGTGGGCGCGTGAGGCTTTTGGCCTTAACCTAAGGTGCTAGTTGTTTTGTAGGTGCAAAATCGTCCGAGATCGAGGAGGAGAAAATTTGCATCCACACTATCCACACACCCAATTTTACTTCTCACTCACCCTTTGTTAATTTCTATTCGTTGATCTTCTTCCATTCATCCGATCCGACAGTCGAAAATTAGAAAGGTGTGTGAGAAGTAAAATAGGGTGTGTGGATATCACATCTCTAGATAATATCGTTTGTTAAAAAAAAATTCTACCTAATGCATTTCGACAATCATCATCATTATAGATTTGAATAGTAGATATAGTTATTATAGCACTTTGACTGGATCCATATGTAATTCTCACACTGAACGTTATTGCTAGTGTGTAGTTGGGTCCTGTGGATCAATAATTCGGTTTGGATGAACTTATCAGCAAGGATTAAAATATCGGCCGTGCAGATAATATTGAGCCTTCAATTTACTGATATTTTGAGGGATATATCGTTATCGTTTTAGGTATCGAGAAAAAATCAACAAAAATGACAAATATAGGCATTGAAACATATAATTTTGGTCTAAAACTTTCATAGATGTTATGTACATTATCAATGAATGTATTGAACAAATAAAACTCAAAATTTACTAATAATAAGATATCATATGATGAAATATATAATGCGCGTTAATGAAAAGTTTTCTAATAAAATGTTTATTAGAATGAATAAACCATGCATAAATCCATAGTTTGTTTAAACATTAGATTACAATTTAGATAAGTGTCCAACTACATAAATAAAGAGCTCCTATGAGGTTCAAACAATGAGGAACAACCATCTAGATTCATACAATAGTCATACCAAGTCATGTAACCCGAGCAGTTTGTAAGCCATGTTTGAACATGGTGCACATAAGTCTCTCTTGAGCTCCCTACTGTCCTCCCATACATGGGATAGTTAGGATTAACCCAACTAGTAGGTCCATAGTCTGTTTCACCATCTTGATCTCCATAACTAGTTCCACTATAATCAAACATGACATACCCATAGCCATCATAAGATTCATTTGGGTTTCAATTTGCTTGAAAACTTTTGAATTTTTTTGGGTTTTGTTATAGGTATCGGGAAATATCAAGAATATCGGCAAAATATCGAAGATATCGCACTTATCGGGGATATATCGTCGATATAGGGGAATATATGGCCTTACCCCCCAATATCGGTATCGACAGTTGAAAATATTGATATATCAGCCGATATATCGATGTATCGGCCGATATTTCAATCCTTGCTTATCAGAAAGCTTGGTACATCAATTAGTCCAACTGCCAACATGAATAGGAGGATTTGTTTTTCAATAATTCGATTATGATTGGATGAATAAAATAAATTTGAAATTTGAATAAAAGTAAGAACTTATAAATTAACATGCATTAATTTTTGTGTGTAGATTTATAAATATAGAAATTTAAAATTTCTACTTGGAAAAGAAAACTTGAAATTTTGAACCTCTAATTTTCAAGTTTAAATTTAATGTAAATATGTATGATTTCTCAATTTTTATAATTGAAAAATAACAAATTTCACATACAATTCTATTATTCTTTCATGTTTATCAAACCAAAAAATTCACAAATTCAATTCTATTATCGAATTATGGATATCAAGTTGAGGCAACAAGTGCTGTTGAAGTAATTACTTGTGCTTAAATTAGTACTTTTTAAATTACTGTTTGTTCTTATGAAGCCAGCTCTGTGAGGATGAAAAAGCAAGGTTTCGTTTTGTAGGTTTGATTAAAACCCTTCGAGCAACAAATGGCGCAAGCTGGCATGATACCTTTTTACGCCTTTGGATAACAGCTCTTCGTCTTGCACAGAGCGTTCGTTTCTGTTTTGAATAATTTTAAAATTTCTGTCTAAATGGTTAGCATATTTCCTGAGCAAAAATCTTAAACTCCCTATGGACATAAGATTTAGAGGATCGCCGTGGGACTATATTGCTTTAAAAAAAAAAATGAAACCGTAGTACTACGGTTTAGTGGTTTCCCATTCGAGTTTCGATGAAGCAGAGGTAAGGAAAAGGGTATGTGGTTGGGAAAGGGGCACGGGGTTGGTGATTGGCGACATGGTTTGTTGGACAGCGACGGAACCGCTATCCGTGTTTTGTACAGGAGCTATCAGCTTCTCTGTTTCACAGAGAGCATAGAGTGAAATTGAATGGTGGTGAGGAAGAAAAGGTGGACAAGAGTGGTGGTAGGTTTGAGATTGACGGGGAACGACGGCAGACGCGATCTATTGTTTTCTGCGTTTGCAGCAAGGAGAGGGACGAGAGACTTGGGAGGGAGGGTTTGAGAGAGAAATGAGAAAGCGGTGGCTCACGGGGAAGACAAACCAAGAGAGTGGGTCACGTGGGTGGGTCCCATGGACCAAGGTCCAACAAGAAAATAGTGTTAAAATAATTCTATAAGGCAGATAAGACATTTCACAACTAGTGAACTTACCAAATTGTCCTTGGTCTTTATGGTTCTGCAGAATCTTCATTGTAACCATGAACTTCGTCTCGACTTGTCCACGCCATCGTAGGGATGAACACTGCGAGAATATGTGTGTGTCTAAATAGGATTTTCACTTAACCCTTCAAGGATATTTTTCTTAATTTTCCAGTGTCATGAATAAAATAGAATTAAATTGAGATGAGATATGACACCACTCAGTGTTACGGTCTAATGATATTTTTCTTCATTTGAAAATGAGAGGTCTTAAGTTTGAATCTTGTTAATGGTGAATTCGATACTAAATTAGGCTGCCCATTATGTGGCTTAGTTGAAACCCCTTCCCTTTTGTATAAAAATATCGATGTACTAAAAAAAATTGAGATGAGATGTGACAGAATATTTAGAGCATGTTGTACAAATGAAATAACAAAAAGATTTAAGACCAAGTGATTTAAATATATTAAATCAAAGGGCACGAAAATATTTTTTTAGTATATTAGTAAATTAATAAGCCGGTTCTATTTAATGATATAAAATTTTGTTGTTGTTATATTAGTAAATTAATAAAAAATTATAATTACTAATACCCATAAATAGTGACATAATTTTTTGTGCTCAAATTTTAATGGGCACAAATACACTTTTTTTAAGACACAAACTAATGTACATTTTTGCGCAAAAGAAGCATTGGAGATAGTTTTGTGCTCAATCTCAATGACATTTAAAAGCACAAATAAATATATCATACATGTGCTCAATAAAATTAAAAAGAGCACAAATTAATTGTCTTCTTAGACCCTTTTTTTTTCAGTAGTGAAAAGCCCAATTGAAAATCGGCCGGCGAGATCCATAAAGAAGAAGGGAGGATTGTCAGTTGGAAGGTTATTGGAGGATCGTCATTAGGAAGGTATGCTGCATAACCCCGGATTCGCATTGCAGAAGTCCAATTTTTTGAAGCTTGCATCATCTGCGGAGCAACCTTTCAAGAAAAGAAAAGAACAGAAGAGGAGGAAAAAGGGGGATCACTCGAGAGAATCTAGAAGAAGTTCTAGAAAAGAAAAGGAAAAAGAAACAAAAAAAAAGAAACAAAAAGAAAAAAAAAATTAAAAAAAAAATGTTGTAGGCATAATTTAATTAATTGTATTTAAGACTACAGAGGGAGAGGGCCGATGGCAAGAGAGAGAAGAGATAGATGTAATTATGAGGTGTATATTGTATCACCTTATTTTGCATTTATTTATAGTAGTAAGGAAGGTTAAATCCTTACCCTTAAGGAAATATTCAAAAATATCCATAGATACACTAAGATTTACACAATCACATTCCTAATCTAATAGGACTGCAACACTTCCTTTGAGTGTGTAAATACTCAAACAAAACATCACATCAGATCTTCAACAGATAAGGTAGAACAGTTGATGAAGTTGTCGACACAACGTGTGAATGCGAGTCACAAATTTAAATAAAGTATGCATTTGTAATAAAACTTACAAAATCTCGCTATGATAAAACCTGAGGCATGTGAAAACTCATAAATAAAGGAGAAATGTGAGAAGTATACATAATGTCTAAAACAAAAGTCAAATAAGACGAAAGTAGTGAACTCAACGGAGTATGATCATCCCAGGATGAGTGTCTCATTAAAACCTCATTAGGTAACAAAAACCCAATGAAAAAATTGACATGTATCAATTTTCTTATGTGAATTTATAAATATAGAAATTTAAAATTTTTGCTTAAAAAAAAAAACTTGGAATTTGGGACTTCCAATTTCCAAGTTTAAATTTCATGTAAATATGTGTAATTTCTCAATTTCTATGATTGAGAATTTAAAAATAACAAATTTCATAGTCAATTATATTGTTCTTTTAGGTTTATGAAACAAGAAAATTCACAAATTCAATTCTATTATCAAATGATGGGTATCAAGTTGAGGCAACAAGTGCTGTTGAAGTAATTACTTGTGCTTAAATAAGTACTTTTTAAATTACTATTTGTTCTTATGGAGCCAGTTCTGTGAGGATGAAAAAGCAAGGTTTCATTTTGTAGGTTTGATTAAAACCCTTCGAGCAACAAATGGCGCAAGCTGGCATGATACCTTTTTACGCCTTTGGATAACAGCTCTTCGTCTTGCACAGAGCGTTCGTTTCTGTTTTGAATAATTTTAAATTTTCTGTCTAAATGGTTAGCATATTTCCTGAGCAAAAATCTTAACACTCCCTATGGACATAAGATTTAAAGGATCGCCGTGGGACTATATTGCTTAAAAAAAAAAATGAAACTGTTGCACTACGGTTTAGTGGTTTCCCATTCGAGTTCGATGATATCAATCGACGGCATCGCTTCATGTGACATTTCCATGGTCTGTACAAGCTATGGTTCGTTGGAGAACCAAGTACTTATCGACGGAGGTGAAAACTTGACGTCAGGGGATGGAGAACTGAAGGAATTCAATCAAATTCAAAAAAAAAATCATGAAATTCTTCTTGAATTTCGAGAAATCGTTGGTGAAAACGATGAGTTTTCGTCCAAATTACATGACGGCCGGTCGTGTTTTGTCAGAAAAATTGATTGGGAGGACCTGGGCTTCAGGCCATGGGTCGAGACAGGGTGCATCAAACGCACCGTTTTTGGTTTAGGCTTACAAAACTGGGTTTCGATGTTGGGTTGGGCTCGCCAAGCTGTTGGCCTGGTGTTGGCGGCTGGCATGGCTAAAGGTTAGGGGTTCGAAGAACCCCATTGTTTCCCAAGTTCAATTTAAATTTTTTTCTTTTTAATTCAATTCAATGCATGTTTAATTCAAATATTTTAATGCATGGACAAATATTTGATGCAATTATGGCAATATCAAATTCACATAATTCAACTATTATGATTATAATGCATACACAATTTATGTAGAATCTAAAATTCGAAAAACGTAAAGTTGGGTCATGCATTATGGTGAATGTTCATGCTATCAGGGCTGCAAAAATATCGAGATAAAAACTGTTGTTTGGAAGAATATGATTGTGTGATGATATGGATGAACTGGTTTAATGCAGAAAATGCTTCAACGTCAGATTCCTAAGCGCAGCGGTAGGAGCGTGCTGATAACGTGTTGTAGCCTATTTTATCTGACAAGGGGAAAGGTGCCGGTGGCAAGGAGAAAGATTGAGAGAGAGAGATGTGTATGTAAAATTGTAGAGAGAAATCTATATTCTCCCCCCTACGCAGTGCCTTTATTTATAGTAATAAGGAAGAGAATAAAATCCTTCATCCCCAAGGAATACAAGTCCATATAGGAAATAATAACTAGAATCAAATATAATTTAAGATTTACAGAATCACACATAAACTAAGAAAGTTTACAACATAATATATGTTTTTCTTCTTATTGTCTTATGCATGGATGGAGCTAATGAAGGCTCACTGGGGGCATATGCCCCCACTTAAGTGATTTGTTTGTTAAGTTGCAAACTACAATTATATAATACAAACGCGTTATCTTTGAAGAAAATATAGGTATTTAATGTCCAACATACTTTCATACTGCATATACTTCATATCAATTATTATATAGTGCTTCTGTTCTGTCATTCAAACTGAAAAACCTCTCTCCCGCGTAATCATGTATTAATATTTTTCCTATCACTCTGCCACTTTCCACTACTACACTGAAATTTTTGTAACATTAGAATTGTGATACATCATTATTTGAAATCATCTCTATTATCATATTGGGTACAAACTATACTATAATAAGGTTTTGCTTAGTTGATTTTCGAGTTGCCTCTACTAAAAGAAATTTCTAACCTCGTCCCTAGTCTTAGGTATAAATATAAGAATAAAAGCATAAATTATCTATTACCTAAGCAATGTATGTAGCCCGGTTACATGATTGGGCAATTGACTGGAATGGCTGAGAGAATTTACAGAACAAAAGAGTTTGTGGGGGACGGATGAAGAAGAAAATTACGGAAAATAAGGGGATTCGAATAGGCAATCAAAACACAATTAACTATTGAGGAAAGAGAATTAAGGTCATAAATATAAAGCCTTCATATTTTTATTTCAATATTTGTTGTTTTAATAAAAATTATGTCAAGTAAATTGCTGTGTCGGATCAATCATCAAAAGTGAATTAATTTAATTGTTCGAAATTTGTGTTCAAATTATGTTGTCACAGATCCCATTATCAATTGAATAATTGTTTTTTTTTTTTTTTTGGAACAAGGACAACTGTTAAGTTTAACCTTCAATTATTGGTCTTTTTTAATCTTATTTTTAAGTCAATCTTCAAGTCTTTTATAATTGTAAATGTATTATTGTTTGCCTATAAATCAAAGCTTGTTCACAGCACACTGGTAGGCTGACACATACTGGAATTCACAAGCTGCTCTTTCTGGAGATTTGTCAAATACAATCAGCTGTGAGTTGATTTTTTTTTTTTTTTTTAGCACATACGTGAGTAGTTTCTACTAATTTCTTGTTTGATCGATAAATCACATTTGGGTAAATCAACAGATTAAGCATGGCTTGTGGAATTGTACCTGAAGTTCTTAACCAAAATAATTATACACCTTGGAGTTTGCGGCTTAAAACCTACTTGGTAGCTAAAGATCTTTGGGACGTTGTCCAAACGGAACCTCTCAAACCTGAACCTCCAGAAGTTGCATGTCCAAGTGATAAGGAGCAGAAGAATGCCGAGGCTTTGCATGCGATCCAGCTTTCTTGCGGGGATGACATCTTAAGTTTTATCAGTGACACCACCTCGGCCAAATCCGCATGGGATATTTTGCAAGACAAGTTCGAAATAACCCGGAAACTTTTCAAAGGTAGTTTGTTCTAAATATTAAATTAAAGAAAGAAACCAAAAATAAAAACTAATTAAACTCAAAATACTTTTTTTTTGTGTGTGGGTGTTTTCTTTTTTTTTTCAATTTTTCTTATACAAATCAAAATACAGGTCGCCCGCAGGATACTAGCTAGTTACTCCCACTCAAATAGCAGTAATTTGTTTTTTTTTCCCAGTATTTTGGGTTTATATCATGAAACTGGTTTGTTTTTTTTTTATAACTTTCTTTATGAATTTAAAAGTTCTAAATTAGAAATTATTGTGTAATATTGGAATATGATTGTGTGGTATAACATGTCGATGTTATAATATGAGTGAATATATATTTAAAGATATTATAATTTTAAAATGAAAAAAGAGGAAAATATCTAATTCTTTAGTCCATTCATATTATAACTCATGGATCTTTTCAAAAAAAAAAAAAGGATTAATTACATATGAAACTGTTGAAACATATGAAGACATCAAGTAAAACATCGTGAAAAAGTATGAAATGAGCTTACAAAATGCCATGAAAAAGTATACTCTTTTTTACAAAATTCATTTTTTTGGATTTGATGTTTACATGGAAATTGATAAAATGAGAATCTAATTTCTTCTTAATATTATTTTCCATCCTCTGTTAAGATAAAACAAGACATGAGAGTGACGATGACGACTCCTACCTTAAACCTTTGTTCAAGCATGTGAGGGGCGGTGATTGGAATGCTGCAAAGGCGTTTCTTGACCAAAATCCTGAGGCAATAAGAAAAGTATATCCTGCGGACGGAGGGACGATTATTCACGCAGCAATTTTGGGTCGGCAGTTTTATATAGTGAAAAAGCTGCTGCAATTGATGAGAGAAGAAGATTTGGCGATAACAGATGTAAATGGTTGCACACCTCTGGTTTATGCTATATACCAAAACAGTATCGGAATAGTTGAAAAGATGATTGAAAAGAACAAGAATATAGCGACCATGCGAACTTCTGCTCCCAACGCCAGGAATCCTGTTTTAAACAACAGGACTCCTGTTCTCCACGCTGCTTCATTGGACTTGAATGAAATCGCTCGCAAGCTTTATACAGTCACTCCTCTCGATGAACTAACGCGTGGACCCAATGAAGGCCGCGACTGTGCTGAACTTATTTCCCTTTGTTTCTGTTGACCCTAGAAACTACAAAGCCTACGTGGCGCGCAGGCCGAGTAATTAATGAGCTAACTACGTCCTTCGGTGAATGCGGGGCGTGCCAACTCGTCGGCCGAGCTCGGCCGAGGAGTAAATTTGTTGATGTTGCGTTGGGTCGCGCTACTGACTTCTGCGTCTTGCGATTGCGGCTGAGAAAGGAACACGTCTCGGCCTCTTGGGCTCTCGAACCTGAAGACAAGGTTACTATTCTTACGAAGTTCAATATCAAATTCGGCTTTCAATGTGCCGAATGTAATAACTGTAACACCTCACTTCGCCGAGAAGGCTGATGAGATGACCTCGACCAATAAGGGTTCAGAAACCCTTCTCGACCGAGACTTGGATAGGTAATCAACCGTTCTCGCCGCAGTGCTGTTGATGCCAACGGAAGATACTGCAAGACCGATCAATTCTACGGTGACAGAGCTATCTATGCCGACTTAAGATATCATCGGTGGCTTCCACAGTGCTATTGATGCCAACGGAAGATGTGTCAGCGAAAAAGGAAAAAGAAAAATCACAAGTTGTGAGAGTTTGCGCAGGGCAATTTTGTATTGATTTGTAGGGAGCTTGAATGATGTGTAACCTCTTCTATTTATAGCAATGGCTCCCCCCAAGGTCGAGTTAAAAACCTACTCGGACTAGGTTTTCTTCCCCTGATCAGCATCAACTCGACCAGTCCTACCTTCATTAGGACTGTGAACCTAGTCCTTTACCTGAGCCGGATTCGCTTCCGGGTCCTGCCGAGACTCCTTATCGCACTAGGATTCGACCTCTTGCGTTATGACCTAGCCGACCTAGGTTTGGAGGCCCACGTACTAAACGATCCATGGTATTCTTGTCGCAAGGCCTCCCGGGCCGAGAATGACCCTACACTTGGCCCAAACTGTTATTTTGGGCCCAAACAGTTTCTACAACCAATCATTTGGTACGTATATAAATTTATAAAAAAAAAATTAGATTTTAATCCTTAATGAACATGCAGTTTAGATTAATGCCGTACAATATTTAAAATTGAGTTTAGTCCCTTCATCTATTTAAATGCCATTTATATTCCAAATTTTTTTGTTGGTAATTTCATGATTATTCTGTTCCAAGTCTATACTAATTCATTATAATATATTTTGGTAGAGATATTTAGGTACATTAACTCATTATAGCTACTTAGTACTACGGTTTAGAAGTATTCCTCTTCACTTGTAAATGAGATATTTTAGGTTCGATTCTCACCAAAGTCGAATTTGAATCACATTATTGTTAGCCAATTGTGAGGCTAAGCTCACTTCCTCCTCCTCCTTAATGTAGATAATATCGTTTGTTCAAAAAAAAAAACCCTCATTATAAATACACTTTGGCACAAATATTTAGGTACACACACATTCATTATAATATAATTCGGTAGAAACATTTAGGCACACTAATTCATTGTAATTATTTCGTACAAATATTTAGGTACAAATATTTCAGTACAAACAAGTCAATTTAATCTAATTTGGTACAGTTCTTTCTGTACACTTATGTATTTACATATTGTTCCTATGTGTCACTAATTTCTTTTAATGTTTTCTCATTTAGGCCTAGTTATAATTGGAAGAACTAAAATGTGCATATTAATAAAATCAAAATTTTAATGTGAAGACGTTAAATAAAAATACATATTAAACAACAAAAATAGAATTTGAATTTGTTTAAAGTACACTTCAAAAAATTAAAATTATAGAAATGTTAGCGACCTTTCTCGTTTATTTTCACCTTTGTGTCCCTCATTCCTCTTCGCGTAAATATCATTTGTTACAAAAAAAAAATCAAATAATACAAACTAGGGCCCACCCATTTATCTCTCTCACCCTCTCTCCTCTTTTCCCAAACTTTTCGTCTTCACTTTCCTCCGTGGGCACTTGAGCTGACTCCAGGGCTCAAGCCTCAAGCTGCTATCACCCATAATCCTCCTTTTTCTATCGCATTCACTTTCACTCATTTACTTCCACTCATCCCAGCAAATTCCTTTCATACCTTCGAAGATCTAATTGGGTATTCTCACCTGTGTTTTCTTAAAAACTCATGAAATAATCAGTCCTGCCACTAAAGTCCAATGGGAAAATTAAGCTCATAAGCAATCTGTGGTTCTCTATTTTGGGTTAACAATGCTCATAATCGCCGTGATTTCCAACACCTACGAAACCCAGTCGTGTTCATGCAGTATCAAACTTCTGTTAATGGGTTGAAAATGAAAACTTGGTGGTAGTTAGCCGACGCCATAAAGGCTGCTCAAAGAAAAAAGGGTATAGGGGTGGGAGCTCCCAAAAAAAAAAAGGAAAAAAGGGTAGAGATGTAAATGGATGGGATGGGGATAATTGTTTAGTTTAATGTGTAGCTATGACAATTTAACCCGTCAAACCCGATCTTCGTAGGTAACCGATCCGAACGGTTCGGTTTCGAGGATTAATTTTCGGATTTTTTACGGTTATGGACAATAGTCGGGTAAAATTTTTAGTTTCGGATTCGGTTATGGTTATTGATGTATCCACACAAACCCATACTTAAAACCAAACCATTTTAATTTTTTAACAAAAAATATGAATTGGGGAAACGGATTATCATTAATCATGCGTTATTAAACATGTTATCAATAATTATACATTATTAAATATGAAAATCTGTGCTAGTAATTATATACAGTATATAATTAAAAATATAAATAGTTAATAGTTAATAGCCAGAATTAAATACACATGCGTGCATTATGGAGGGTGCATTTGCATTCAATATTCACAACTAAATGGAGCGGCATTTGTTTGAAACAAAACCCCTCACTCGTTGGGTTCGTCTTTTTAATCCAACATTTCTTTTTACGTGTAATCCACAAGGATGAGAAAATTCAGTAGGTGATGAATAAATATCCCAGATAACGGTAGGCCATTTGTTGGTAACAAAGGGGTAAAAGAGCCCCAAACAACCTAACCCAACTCATCATAACGCAACTTACAAACACCAAGGACATCAACCATCAACCATATAAATATCAAATGGGGAAAACCGTTACCCGATGGTAATTCCGATATCCAACGGGTTTTGTTATGGAGAAAACCCGTTCGGGGATTCTTCGGTTTTGGGTTTCAGTATGGGGAGAGCACATTCTAAACCGATCTTGCCCCATTGACATCTCTATTAATGTGCAAATGAAGGCCGGGGAAGGCACAAAGATGAAAGGAAATGGAGAAAGTAGCTAACATTCTAAAATTAAGGATAATGTTAGAGATACCAAATTTTTAAACCAAATTTGCAAGAGTAGTGCTACACTTACCATCTAGTTGTAAAATCACTTGTATCATACTCATTTTTTTACAATTCACTCTTATATTAATAGTTTTTATCCTATGTGTTATGTGTATATATACACACTAGATATTGCATGGAATTTGATTCAACGTTGCCCAAGCTTGACCCTTACTACTGACCACTTCGGGCATTCCCCTCTAAATGCATTAGTTGGTGCGCGTTCTGCATTCTTATGTGGCGTGAGACTCAATTTCTGGCAACAATGAATCTATAACTGTTAGAACTACTCTCTCTCTTTCTCTCCCTCAAGTTATGATCATACTTCTTGTAGAAACCATTTATCTTGTTACGTCTTATCTCTACAGTGATATACGTAAAACCTACTGCGGCCGAAACATCTACCCCCACCAATGATCTTCGTCTAAATGTTGAGAATCCACAAGATGACCAAGGGGATCAAACGGGTCTAAATGTTGAGAATCCACAAGATGACCAAGGTGATCAACCGGGTCTAATTCACTCAGGTACGTTGCCCGTTGGAAATGCCATTTGCTTTGCATGTTATTTGGACTCTTGATCAATAATTCTAATACGTGGATACTACATATATAAATGCGGTTAGAAGTGTGTGTAAGAAATGGTCAATAATTAGATTTTTTTTTCCTTTTAACATTGAAATAAAAGCATTCATAGACAGTTGCCATGAGGCATCCGTCATGTATATAAAACATTCATGTCTTGAAGAAACCCAAAAAAGTTATAAACAACTAGTAAAGCACAGTACTAGGAGGTTCATATATATTCTCGAAAGATAATGCGAAAAATAGCTTCTTTTTTTTTTTTTTTTAAATGTATACTCCTCTTTGCTTAGTATATCTCGGAATGATAGCCAGTTTAGATGGTCACGAAGCACAAGCTAGCAAGGGATACAAACGTAACCCGTCGAAAATAATGCTCTGAAATCCACTAAATTTTGAGAGAAAACCGAAAGGTTTATTTGAGTAATTCTTGAACGAAGTATTACAACAGGTGCCAAAAGGCTTAAATAGACTTAAACCCAACCCAAGGGAAGTTCAGGGGTCATAGGGAATTCAATTGACATAAATCGGATAAAAAACTAAAGCTCAGATATTTTTTTTTTTTTTTTACAAACTTTAAAACGCTGTTTTGGAAGTTTAAATGACTTTGAATCGGGAAGGTATATGCGCCCAAAAAGGAGCTCGGATGCCAAATCTGTAAATTCCTGTTGCGTCCTTTTGTCTTCCTTTGATCCATTCCATTTTTAGTCCACTCAGTCATCTCTTTTACATATGGTACTCTACATGCCACTAATTGATATCAAGGAAAAGAAATATTCTAAAATAAAATTGCGATTGTTATTTTTATTTATTTTTTATTCTAAGAAAAAGAGGAGAAGCCAAATTATGCATGAGTAGATGCTTTTAAGCTCTTGAAGTACAACTGTTTGATTGAAAAGCTCTTGAAGATTAAGCGCCTTGCAAAAGTTACAAATGTATTGTTATCTAATTAACATACCCTTGTATAATTTTTTACCTAACATATTTTTGTACTAATCTGCAATGCAGTTGTGGGTTTATTTCCAGGACTTGCTAAACTTTTGGGTATGCTACACCTACATTGTTGATATTATTTTTCCATTTTAATTTTAATTCTAATTCTTTTGATACTTTGCTTGCTGTTTCCATTTTTAACCTAGGTGTCAATCATATATATGAAATGAAATCGGTCCATCTTCGAACCCGAGAATTTTTACGTTTCATGGGTGAACACTTTACATATGACACCCCAAAGCAATATATGTTCCTGCAAACTGCAATCTTCCGAGCTGTGGAACAAGGACAAGTTGACTTCATTTATCATCTTTTTAAGGTTTATCCAGGTTTTGAGATACAAGATGGAAAAGGCAAGACAGTGTTGCCATATGCCGTGGAATGTCGTCAAGCAAAAATTTTCAACCTTCTACTCAGGATGCTGAAGGAAAGTGGTAGAACTTTGATTTTGATTCCAGATACATTTAACAATAGTATTCTACATTCAGCGGCAAATCTATCTGCGAACCTTAATCATATTCAGGGTGCAGCGCTGCAAATGCAAAGCGAACTGCAATTGTTCAAGGTTAGTCTTAATTTCTCACTGCATATTCACGAGATAAATTGTTCTCGCCCAACATGTATATATGGCCATGGCTCTACTTGCCAGCTAACAAGTCTAACCCAATATCAACTGACAGTGAGTGAAGCTAGCGGTCTAATTACTTTTGATATAACACACAAATACTTTAAACTGAAAAGCCGAGAAAACTACATCTTCTATTATAGTATTAAGAGAGAATAGCTATTGTTAAATTCATTATACATGTGCATAATGAATTGTCCATAGCCTACATGTACAGCGACGGTTCTACTTGTGAGCTTACAAGCCTATAGGGAGGGCGATTAGAATGTGATGAGCATCAAACTCAAAATCAACACAAAATGTCCTCAAAAAGAGCCATAGGCCAATCATTAGTTTTTTTTAATTATATAAAACATGTATAAATACAATAAAACCTCTATATAGTCATAGTGTTTAGTGTTTGGGACCAAACCAATTTTATAGCTACAGGGAGGTTATTACTTAATAGAGATGTTGTCAAAATAATTTTTTTTGACTTAGTTATACTTAATGAAGTTTGTGTGTACAAAAAGAACCACATTAACAGTAGTGCAGTAGTGGAACATGCCAATTTGCAAGATGTAACGTTGGAAGTAAGACATCTAATCTCTTAATGAAATTTGTATGCTAATTTACAATATTTACCGGTTAGTTAGGGTACCCATTAAAACAAGGGTATCAATATCCTTTAATTGAAACGATGATTTTGTAATTATGTTCACACATAAGATCCTACCTTGACAATGTAATAAGATGTTCACAACGGAAAAACCAACTTTGTTACAATAATAACAATGATATTTTGTGTTAGTAACTATAACGTTACAATTATTATGTAAGGCTTCACTGTAAACTTTGATGATTATAGTGTAACTATACATTTTTTTTGTAATTCAGCTGAATGTTGACGTTATATTTTAATATTGTTTGACAAAAAACCACATTTTTACACTAAAAAGTCAAACATGGTACTATTTATTTTACCCTTTATTTTGTCCTTATCGTTAAAACTCAAAGTTTTCAAACCCTTTTCATTAGTTTTCCTTATATTTTAATATTGTTAAACATAGAAGTAAATAGCTCAAAAGTCAATAACGATGATGGATAATTTCACATTTTTAGATTTTTATTGGAATAAATGGTAGGTGATCTGTAAGATATAATTATAAAATAAAAATATGTTTGAAGACACAAAGCATCGCATATTTTTAGGGTTTTTTTGTAGGGTTTAGAGTGGAATTGTATATATATAACCCAAAACTCAATATTTTCACTAAAACGCACGGTTACAATATTTACATATACAAAACCTAATTTTATAATAAAAGAAATATACATAATCTTTTTCCTACTAAAATAAGGACTCCTGAAAGACCTAGAATCCCTACAATTTAACTCATGCCAACATTTTTTTTTTAACAAACAATATTATTTACATTAAGAGAAGATGGCGAGATGAGGGTTAGCCTCTAGATTAACAAAACCTATAACTATTTAGAGGTTGTGAAAATCATCTGACCTTTTACGATGGGTTACGTGGACACTGGACACCCCTGATATACAGTAACCCATGGCTCTGATAACGACACAAGCCATGAAACATCGTTCGGCCATGGCAACTATCGCTATTGCGCACGCTTTTCAGTAGTCTTATGAGACAATTGTTCAGACATGCGCTTCAAGAAACTACTATCCTTCATGTACCTCTTAAATGGCGTAGTTAGTAAGTTTTTATTTAATGAAATGTAGGAGGTGGAGAGCATTCTACCTGTCATGGCCTCTGAATTGATGAACAATACTGATCGCATGACAGCTCGAGAATTATTTACGAAGAACCACAAAGAATTGGTGAAGGAGGGTGAGAAATCAATGAAAGTGACTGCAACTTCTTGCACGGTTGTAGGTGCTTTAATTGTTACAATGATGTTTGCTGTAGCATTTACAATTCCTGGAGGAAACACTCAAGACAAAGGCTATCTCACATTTTTGGGTAAAAAGTTGTTCATGGTTTTTATAATGTCAGATTGTATATCGCTATTTTTTTCCACAACTTCAGTAATGATATTCTTAGGAATGCTCACATCGCGTTATTCCGAAGATGACTTCCTTAAATCTTTACCCAGAAAAATGATATTTGGCCTTTTCACCCTTTTTTTCTCTATCGCCGCTATGATGATTGCCTTCTCTTCTGCCCTTATGCTTGACAAACAATCATGGATTGTTTTCCCAATTATTCTTCTTGCGACTCTTCCAATCGCCTCATTTGTGTGGATGCAATTTCCCCTCCTTGTTGACACATGCATTTCTACTTATGGACCAGGAAAGTTTGACAAAAGAATACGCTGAAATTAAATTCTTCATGCCATGTAATTTTATGTATTTTTTTCCTCTTGATGTAATATGTGTGATGTTTATCTTTGGTTTTCCAATGTTAAGATGCTTCAATGACTTATCGAGCTAAAATCAATTAAGTATTTCAATTATATTTGATTGATTTTGTTCAATGTACGAAGTGATTAATAATATCCAGTTACCTCTTAAGCTAATTTACTGGTGTTTTTGTTGTAATTGTTGGAAGAGAAATAAGTAATGATCTGTTTTTATTTTTTAGAAATTGAATAACTAATTATTAATCGAACTCTTCTTACGGTAGACTCGCATATTCTTTGTTCTGCTTAGAGTATAGAACTGTTCAGTCAATGGCAAGTCAAAGAGCTAGACTATGAGCTTGTGATCGTACTACTTAGAGTTCTTAACAAAATAGCAAGAAGAAATGACATATCAGAAGGAGAGATGAGAGAGAAAGGAAAAGAGATTTCTGCATTTGACTGTGTACAATCACATAGGATCCAAATTTAATCTTCTTAGATGTGGAGACTATATTGAAATATCCACATCCTTTATGTAATTATTATTAGAAGATATGAACATCTTACAAAATAATTAATGAAAGCTCCCGAGGCATGGGTACCCCATGACTGAAAATTTCTTTATCTTATGCATTCGTAAAGAGACTTGTAGAATTATATACTGAACCAACCATGAAGGATACTAGGCATTTTTCCCAGTGGATGAATTATGCAATTCTGAGAGAGAGAAGGCATATGAAAGCTTCCTGTTCCTATCTTCGGTTGTCTTGGTTTCCCAGCGAAGCCAACCAAGTACCTGATTGCGTGGCATCGCTACGCTTGAGTCATCTGACCCCAACCTCCCTCGTGTTTTTTCTCTCGACGGCCTGCCTTCTCCACCGCCTTGCTAATGTGTGAACAATTGCTGGTTTTGTTCTGGTTTTTGTTTTGACTTTGAGGGTCTAGGACTGCTCTCCTCTGTTCAGTATTTTGGAGGTTTCAGGTATGTTAGTTTAGCGTCGAAGTTGGTGGGTTGTATCTCAAGTCTGTTTATGGTTTTTTCCTGTTCCATATTTTTTAGATAATGCTAGGAAGATCAAATTTACAAACCAAATTTATAAACGAAATAATGTGGTTGTAGATGATTGAATTATTTATTAAATGACGATTAACGTGTTTATTTTTTATTAATGACGCATCATTTAAATTACAAATTTGATTGATAAAATTTAATCTTCATAACATTACTCATACTTTTTTATTGGGAGTGGCCCTTTTTGAAATGAAGCTTTTCTTTACCAAAAAAAATTGAAATTTTGGTTTATTGGAGAGCGATCAATCCACGTTAATGAATATGAACTGGAAACTTAAACCAAGATCAACAGTTATAATCTTCCCAACCCACCGCCCAAAAAACTCAGAAAACCAAAACAAACTAACATTTTACAACCCAACTTCACTTGACCCACCACGTGAAAACCCTTAAAATCCGGAAAATCTTCAAATAACAAATCAAAGAATATAAATATAAATTTACAACTCAATCGGATTAGAGTTCATCTTGGATTCAAAATTACTTCTCTTCGTGGCGCTGTCGGAGTATATCAAGAGCTCGAAGAAGAGCAGAATTTTGATCATCAACGGTGCCTGTGGAGGTGGTGACTGAAACTGAATTCTTTTCTCTCTTCCGATTCGAATTCCGGGTTCTTCTGCCTTCAAATTTGTTTGAACGCCGTTTGGTTCTGGGTTTGCAGCGCACTGCACTGCTGCGCTGAACTGCAGCGTTTAATTTTATTTTTTCAAAATACCCAGGCCAGACTACGTCGTTTTGGTCCTGGGATTTAAAAAAATAAATAAGTGAAACGGAGTCGTTTTGGTTATACAAAGCAGCATCCATGAAATGAGGCAGAATCTATGTTCTGCCATTGGAGAGCACGATAGTCAACAGCAACAGCAAGGCTGAAAGCTACCGCCGTCCAGCCATCTGAGAAGAACCTTTGTTCTGCCACTCGATCTTTGCTTGTTCTTAGAGCCTTCCACTTAATACAATTTGCTTCCAATGCAATAAACCTGCAAAAACTCTGGTGGGTTTTGATGTTTTTCAATTTCCCTAATGGGTTTTTTATGTTTTTCGATTTCTCTGATGGGTTTTTTAGGGTCTTCAATTTTGCTTCTGATTTGTTCTTGTGGGTATGCTTTATTCCTTGATGGGTTCCTTCTGAATTTGTCTGTGAGATTAAATCTTTAAATTTCATCATTTTGTGTGTTGAATGTACCCACATATTGTGCTTATCTGTGATTGTTATGGACCATCCAACTTTAAATGGAATTCCTGATTACATGAATAGTTTTAAGTATTCCTGATTACATGAAGGGGGAAGGAGGGTGAGGATGGATGTTCGAACGCCTTCCCGGAATCCCGGCGTCAAAATCTCTGGAATTCCATGGTTCGATCCGCCATGAACGGCGGCCAAACAACGGGAAATCTGAGTGGGTCTTGTTCGTGTCACTGAGAGCAGTGGAACGGTGGTGGTGGCGACGGTTCTTGTCGCAGGAGTTCGCCGTAAAGTCACCTGGGAAACTCGCCCAGGAAAAGGGTCGGGGCAGACGGAAGGGGAAGGAGGGAAGGTTCAGGGAGACGGAATGGGTGAGGGTAATGGGTTGGTAGGGTGGGTCCACAAAAGAATATCCATTATGTGGTCCGCTGGATCTGAGAGAAGCTCCCCAGCTGATATGGATCCCATGGTGATGATTGTCGAAATGCATTATTTTGATTTATAATTAGGCATTGTATCTAATTAATTATTATTTCGGTTTAATTCAAAGACACATACATATATTTTTGAAGTACTTGACAACACAAATGCGTGGCCAAATGGAACTGGATTCGAAGCTACAACAAAGATTTAACGAAACTATAAAATTGAAAGGCACTTTAGTAAATTTATTATTCTAGATATTTTTTCTTTTTATTATTTTATACTTTATTGGTGAAATTTTGTGTCTTGTGGGGCCCACACCCCACTTCTCCCGGAATTGGATTCTCTCCGAGGCAAACCTTCGGGATCCACTAACATGGGCAGTTGGATTTCGATCAAACGGCTACAATTATTATAACTTTAGATAGACCTCCTGTTTGTAGTCGTTGGATTGAAATACAACGGTCCGTGCTAGAGGATCCGAGGGTTTGCCTCGGAGAGAATCCAATTCCACTTCTCCCTTGTCCCGTGTCCCCTTTCTCCCACCTTCTCGGTCCTTCTCTCTCATTTCACTCACTCTCCCTCTCTGACTCACTCTCCTGCTGTCTCTACTCTCTAATCTCAGACTATCTACTTCCTCTGCAAACGCAGAAACAACGGGATCACCACCATCGCCATTTTCATGGCCGAGAACCACTCAACCACCACACCTCGTCCTGCTCTTCCTCTACTCCTCATCTCAAACTCTCTCACCTCACTCTCACTCTCACTCTCTCGGTTTTGCACAGATCCCCCGAATCACACCACCACCTAATCTCGCCAGCTCGACGAGGTTTACCAACCTTCGAGCCCAGAAACCTAGACCTCGGGCTCGGAACGCGAACCCAGACCGTGACCTCCATCTGATTTTGGGACTGGTTTTGTGATAGATTAACCCTGGGGAAATTTCCCCAATTTTTCTGGCGATTGATTCGAGTTTCAGGCCGTTCTCAGGCCATTCTCCGGCCACGGCTTGGCTTATTAAGGATATACTACTGTTCCTTGCTCTTTGATCTGCATTTTGATATAAATTGTGTGTATTTTGGTGGAGATTTCAGTGTTGAACGGAGTCGGAATTGTGTGTATTTTGGTGGAGATTTCAGTGTTGCAGCAGTGCAACCCGCGACTCAGACCAGGTCGACCCGACCTGCGTATCAGCGAACCGACCCAAATTCGAATCCGACCCGGATTCGACCGGGATCCATTTCTGAATCCGGTTTGGAATATTCCTAGAAATATTATGTTAACATAATAAACTCTACAAAATCTTGTAGTGTCATGGATACGTCGTCTCAAGATGTAAAAGCATAAATAGCATGATAAATAATTTATGCTTTTATTCTTACTAGCCTCTCTGCCCGCATTAACGTGCGTGAAAGAAACATTTTTGCATCACGGACGCTACGCGTCCCTAATGGTGTATTGTGATAATTTTTCTTCCATTGTAATTATCAAAATATATTTTAAGTGTATTGTGCAAAGATGAACTTTTTCTTTACCATGTACGTCCCAAAAAATTGTCATATTTTTCGTTTTCACTTTGCGTAGTTCATGCAATTGTCAAACAACATGGAATTTTAAATGCAAGTTCCAACCTAAAGTCCATGAACATTAGCAAGTAGCATCCACTTTCCAACACATATAAACATAATTAAAATTTACAAAAATATTAACAGGCCGAATTCCTGGATTAGAGGAACATAACAAAATAAAAAAGATAGTGTAAAACAAAAAGTTTAATTATCAAAAACGTAAAATAACCAAAAGAAAGAATGGAGCAAATTCCCTCACAAATTGCATACCAATTGATTGTTTGCAAGAACATTCTCTCTCTCTCTCTCTCTCTCTCTCTCTGATTGAGGCAAAAACCAAAATGAAAAACCTAATAACAGTAATGGGTAAAAGATTGTTTACTACCATAATGTTTCGTGGTTTTCAACATTTAGTACATCAAGTTTTTTTCGTCTCAGAGTCATACCTAAACTGTAAATTTTGGGACAGTCTCATACATCCGTTAGTCAAACTGTTAAGTTTTTCGTTAACTGTGACGTGGCGCACTGACTGGGCGCCACGTGTCATCCACGTTTTTTTTTTTTGCTTCTTCCTTCTCCTTCTTCCTTCTTCTTCCTCCGAAATCTGGGGAAGTTTGTTTGTTTTTTTTTTCTTTTGTCTTCTTCCTCCTTCTTCCTTCCCCTTCTTCCTTCTTCTTCCTTCTCCTTCTTCTTCTTCTTCTTCTTCCTCCGAAATCTGGAGAAGTTTGTTTTTTTCTTTCTTTCTTTCTTCTTCTTCTTCCTTCTTCCTTCTTCCTTCTTCTTCTTCTTCTTCTTCTTCTTCTTCTTCTTCCTCCAACTGCAATTTTTTCTTCCTCCTTCTCCTTCTTCCTCCCCCTTCTTCCTCCTTCTTCTTCTTCTTCTTCTTCCTCAAAAAAAAAAAAAAAAAAAAAACACTTTCATCTTCCCCCAAATTCGGAGGAAGAAGAAGAAGAACGAAGAAGGGGAAGGAAGAAGGAGAAGAAGGAGGAAGAAAAAATAAATAAACTGAATCTGGGCAGATTTGGAGGAAGAAGAAGAAGAAGAAGAAGAGAAAAAAAAAAAAAAAAAAAAAAAGCTTCCCCAGATTCGGGAAGAAGAAGGAGAATAAGAAGGAAGAAGAAGGAGAATAAGAAGGAAGAAGAAGGAAGAAGGGGAAGAAAGGGAAGGAAGGTGGAAGGAAGAAGGAGAAGGAAGAAGAAAAAAAAAAAAGAAAAAAAAAAGAAAGTTGCAGTCGGAGGAAGAAGAAGAAGAAGAAGAAGGAAGAAGAAAAGAAAAGAAAGAAAAAAGAAAAAAAAAAGAAAAAAAAAACGTGGATGACACGTGGCGCCCAGTCAGTGCGCCACGTCACAGTTAACGAAAAACTTAACAGTTTGACTAACGGATGTATGAGACTGTCCCAAAATTTACACTTTAGGTATGACTCTGAGACGAAAAAAACATGATGTACTAAATGTTGAAAACCACGAAACATGAGAGTAGTAAACAGTCTTTAACCCAACAGTAAAATACCAATCAAACATTCAAGAGAAAGGAGGAGAGAGAGGGAGAATTCCCGACTCTAGGAGTGTGCTTGAAATGTTGTACAACCCTGAAATTGGTGTAGTCTAAAGTTTAAGTTCGTATGAGTAGAAAAGCAAATGAGAAAGAATACACATATGAATAAAATTAGATATCTATAAACCTTTACCATCCTGACCATTGAGGAAAATCTTCATTACAGCCAGAGTCATAAAAAAAGTACGACACTTCAATACTTTTTTAACAATATACTTGTAGGCTTGTAGCAATTAAAAGATTAAACAATTAAGCGGAGAATTACCTGTTAGAACTGAAAAATTATTACAAAAAGTTTGAAAATTGCCTAGTTAGATACTGAAAAAGAGAGTGATGAGATGGAGGATTTCAATCAAACTAAAAATTTGCAACATGCAAATGTAGTGGGGGTGAAACTCTTTGGAATCATACTCTTCCTCTTCATACTCTTCGTCATCCTCATCGTCCTCGTATTCCTCATATTCATTGCCTGACTGACCATATTCCTATGCTAAAAGAACAGCAAACAATTATCAAGCTAATCTCTACCAAAAATAATAGAGTATCAAAATAAAAAATTTACATACCAAAACGTAGATAGATGAAGATTGGAAATTTGCTTACATCTCTATCATATCCTGCAGTTCCCCTTCAAAATTAAAAAAGAAATTCACACATAAATCCAAATTTCAGATCATACCCAAAAAGAGAAAAGAAGGTGAGAGATTTTATGATACATGCAATTGTTTTTCTGGATACATGATTTTCCATGGCAATTTTGTTAATTTGGTTGGGAAAATTGACTGATGAAGGCGGAAGAGCATTTTGGAGTTGAAGAGAAAATAAATTTTTTTTTTCTGCAAGAGTGAACATAAACCAATGAAAAAGAAACTACAAGTTATTAGTGAGATAACTGTTGTAACATCCCACATCACTCAGGGGAGTGGATCCTCTATGCTTTATATGTATATTCTTATCTCTACCTAGCACGAGGCATTTTGAGAGCTCATTGGCTTCGGGTTCTGTAGGAACTCCGAAGTTAAGCGAGAAAGGGGCAAAAGCATTCCCAGGATAGGTGACTCACTGGGAAGTTCTGCTCGCATGAGTTCCCAAAAACAAAACCGTGAGGGCGTGATCAGGGCCTAAAGCAGACAATATCGTGCTACGTTGGAGTCGGGCCCGGGATATGGTGGGGGCCCGGGCTAGGATGTGACAACTTGGTATCAGAACCAATCCGTGGCCGGAAATGTGCCAACGAATAAGTCGGGCCCCTAAAGGGGATGGATTGTAACATCCCACATCACTTAAGGGAGCGGATCTTCTATGCCTCATATGTATATTTCCATCTCTACCTAGCACGAGGTCTTTTGAGGGCTTATTGGCTTCGGGTTCCGTAGGAAATCCGAAGTTGAGCGAGAAAGGGGCAAGAGCATTCCCAGAATAGGTGATCCACTGAGAAGTTTTGCTCATGTGGGTTCCCAGAAACAAAACCGTGAGGGCTTAGTCGGGGCCCAAAGTGGACAATATCGTGCTACGGTAGAGTTGGGCCCGGATGTGGTGGGGGCCCAGGCCGGGATATGACAACTGTTATTCTTATTCATCTCTAAATACTGGTGGTATGTGGATGATTAGTGTTGAACCTCCCACCAAACTCATATCGATTATCGTGGAATGTTTGGAGGAGAAAACTGTCCACTATTGCAGCAGTTTGTGACGGTTATGCACGTTCGTTCTCTTTTCTATTTTTTTTTTAATTTTCTTTTTTTTTTATATTTACTGTAACTGTTATTTTGAACAATATTGTAACTTTTTTAATTTCAGTGTTGATTTTTTTGTATATTTTTTTTTGCACATGTGGTAAAGATGATTTTTTTATATTTAATTTGTGTTCTTAAATTGCCCACTACTGCACATCAGTTTGTGAGGGTTAAGCACATTCATGTTTTTCTTTTTTTTCTTTCAAGTTTTTTGTTTTCATTCCAACATTATTTTAAATTTTCTTATGTTTAATTTTTACTGTAACTTTTTTAATTTTAGGTTTTTGTATTTATATTTGTTTTTTACATATATAATATAAAAAAATTAATTTGTGTTTTTCCATTAAAGTTTTCATATTTGTTTTTTTTTGTATTTATATTCGTTATTTACATATATAGTAAACTTTTTTTTTAATTTGTGTTTTTCGATTAAAGTTTTCTATGTATTTTTTTTTTACCAATTTGTCCTAGTTTTTTGAAATTTTTTAGGTTTGATAGTGAAGAAAACATAGGGGCGTTTTTTTGAAATTGAAGGCCGTTTTAGTAAATTTTCTTTTCTAGATATTTTTCTTCCTTATTATTTACTAGCCTTCCTGCACGCTCTCACAGGCGTGTAAAACATATTTTTTGAATCATTACTTGTTACGCATGATTTATATATTTAAATGTATTTATATGTATAAATTGCTTCATTATTTTTTTTTTATGAATCAAATTAGAAACATCAAAGAAACGCGCTCATCATCACTGACGATTCAGTTTATTTTGATTTGCATCGTGAGAGAAAGGTCCCTATATATCATATTTCTGCTAACCTAGTAGCAATGATTTCGATTGACACAAAGGGCCAGGTCTCAATCACTCCAATACCTTTTTTTTTTTTTTTTGGAAACAAGGGAATCACATTCCAGGGCTAAGAAGCCAAACAAGCACAAGAAAGCCTACAAAGAGGCAAACACCAAGAAGGAAAAACCAAGACTAAGGCAGTGCAAGGGGATACAAGTTAAAGACACTTCTACCAAGCAAAAGAGTCACCCCAAACACCACCACAACAGAACTAATGAGGACACGGAAAACCATCATTACATAAAACATGAATTAACGAAGATGGGGGCATGTCCACCCACACAACATCACACATCTCCGTAAAACCAGCCGACGCAAGTATATCTGCTGTAACATTGGCCGATCTTGACACCCAAGACCAGCGACAGAACTGGAAGGCCCCACTCAACCTTTGAACCCTTCCCAAGATGGGGAAAGCCTCCAAACTGCCATTATTAAGAGAACCGCTGAGACAAGAAATCGATTCCCAAGAATCAGATTCGAAAATAACAGAGCTCACACCCAACGAGGCACCCAGCTCACAACCACGAAGTAGCGCCAAAGCCTCAGCCACTGCAGAAGAAGGAGCCATCAAAGGGTACCTCACAGTAGCCACAAAACGCCCTCCCTCAGATCTAGCAACCACACCCGCGAAACCCAATCTAGACACCTTTGACCAGCTAGCATCCATATTAATTTTGATAAAAGGAGAAGAATGAGGACACCACCTGGAAACTTGGGCCTCCCGAGCACCACCCTCAAAGCTGATGGTTCCCGAATCCTTCACCACAAGCAAAAAAGATCCCACAGCATTAACAATAGCAAAAAGCACCTTTGAAGGATTAACATGGACTTGATTGAACACAAAATCACACCTGGCTTTCCAAATAAACCAACAGGTAAAAGCAACATAAGCCTGAAACCAATTCCTATTTGGCGGGTTAGAAGACATAACAGCTTGCAACCAAAGCAGCCACGAAAAAGTACCGGCTCGATCAACTTTATAATTAAGAGCACCTCCAAACCAAATAACCTTCACCCAAGGACCTGAGAAAAACATACTCAATAAATTCTTCATTGCAAAGACAAATAGGACAGGAAGGGGAAAGGGAGACCCGCCTATTGAAAAGAGCAACTCTAGTAGGAAGACTTTGATGCAACGATAACCACAAAAAGTGACGAATTTTAGGAGGAACCTCCAAATGCCAGATTATTCTCCACACTTCCTTCGGGACTAAACGAGCACCAGGGACTCTGTGATCCCTCGAGGCTAATGACCTCTATTGGAGGCACCGATAACCCGACTTAACCGAATATCTACCATTCTTGCTAGCAACACAAACTAAGCGATCCTTCCTCCTAGGGTCTCCGACTAGTATGGCTTTAATAGCCTCTTGATCTGTTGAGGAAAGAAAAGGTTGCAGAAACTCAATATCCCACTCACGGGAAGATGAACTAATAAGAGAGCTTACCTGAAGATTTTTTGTGATCTCGACCTCTCCAAGTGGCTCTGGGTGCCCCGAAGGTAAGTCTGGCAGCCATCTATCCACCTAAACACACACATCCTCACCCCCCCATTATCTGCCGATGGGAACCATTGCAAATTAGCTCCCTACCCAAAAGAAGACTGGTCCAAGCCCATGAAGCTCTGCCCCTTTTATTAGCCTCCCAAAAAGAACAATTCGGGAAGTAACGGGCTTTGATAACCTGAGCCCAAAGAGAATGCGAATCCGATATCAAGCGCCATCATTGTTTGGCAAGTAAGGCATTATTGAAATCTTGGAAGTTCCTAAAACCCAATCCACCCAAATCTTTAGGCAGGCCTAAAACCTCCCTAGCCACCCAATGGATCTTCCTCTTTTCATCCGAACTTCCCTACCAAAATCTAGCAACCATGGCATCTAATTCCTGACAAACAGCCACAGGAAATTTGAAAATACTCATAGAATAAGCAGGAATTGCCTGGACCACAGCCTTAATCAAAACTTCCCTACCTGCTCTTGACAGAGTGCTCTGCTTCCACCCTTGGAACTTCCCCAAAATTCTCCCCTTAACATAAGCAAGGCCACGCTTCTTCAAACGACCCCAAATAGCAGGAACACCCAAATAAGTACCCGGATTATCCACCACCGACATACCGAGAATACTGCCCAACTCAGCAGCAACCTCATTTGGAACATTCGCTCCAAAGAAAACACTGGATTTCTGTAAATTCACTTTCTGCCCGGAAGCATCACAATACCTGTCAATAAGATTGATTAAATTCCTACAGTTCTTAACATCTGCCCTAAGAAAAAGAAGAGTATCATTCGTAAAAAACATGTGCGAGATGATGGGCCCCAAACCTCAAATCCGCACCCCGTCTAAATTTTTCGCATCAACCGCCTCCTGAATCATCCGGGAGAGAACTTCCCCAACCAATATAAAGAGATAAGGAGATAAGGGATCGCCCTGCCTGAAACCCCTAGAAGGAACAAACTTATCACCAGGTTGCCCATTTAAGATAACATCAAACTTGACGGAAGAAACACAACCCATAATAAGCTTCATCCACAATCTGAAAAATCCCATTCTCTCCATGATCGCATCAAGAAAATCTCGATCATAGGCTTTCATCATATTAAGCTTAATGCCTAGATCAAACTTTCTTTTCTCTGTCATCCATTTGAGAAAGTGAAACATCTCATGGGCAATTCCAATAATGTCTTGAATTTGTCTACCCGCCACAAACGCGTTCTGAGAATGAGAGATAATCTTAGGCAGAATAACCCACAATCGATTCGCCAAAACTTTTGACAGAACCTTATAGGAGTAATTACAAAGACTAATAGGCCTGAATTGCGAAACCGACTCCGGATTCGGAACCTTAGGGATCAAAACAATATGGGTAGCATTGATAAAGCAAGGTCTAGGAGAGCCCTGCATTAAAACACCCACCAAATCTATGACATCCTCATGAACATGCTCCCAAAAAGACTGATAAAAATCCCTTGGAAACCATCAGGCCCAAGAGCTTTAAGACCCCTCATTTTCAAAGCCTCCTCCTTAATTTCAACCTTAGAAACCGGCTTCAAGAGGGCCTCATTCATATCAGCAAAGACGCTCGGAATGACACAATCTAAAAGCGCTCCCCAATTCTGCGACCCCTCTGAAGTGAAGGTATGCATGAAATGGTCCTCAACCAATTTACGAACTCGATAAGGGTTTTCCACCCAATTCCCCTCCTCATCCTTTATTGTGAAAACCTTATTCCTTTGCCTTCGTTGCAAAGTAGAATGGTGAAAAAACTGAGTATTCGCATCCCCTTCACACAGCCAATTAACTCTTGATCTCTGCATCCAATAACATTCCTCCTGAGCCCACAATTCATCAACAATCAAGGTATTAAATATCGATGATATCGGAAATATCGGTAGTTCAAAAACACGGAAATTTCGATGGAAATATCGAGATATTATCGATATCGATAAAAATTGAATAAAAACCACGGAAATTGTAAGAAAAACTTGGAAATTTTTATTGAAACTTAGCAGGATGTTTATTTAGTCAATTATCTATTAGTTTATCACAAAAAATTGGAAGGAAATGCATTGCATGATAGATATAACTGATTTAAGTTGATTATATAGCGAGCTGGCAAACATTGTGAGTGTAGAAAATATGTAGTAATTAATGAAAGAAGTTTAAACACACCATAATCATTTATATAATGAATTAGTACAATATTTTACACTTTATACATTGCATGGTAAGATACATGAGTAACTTAGCAAGGTCTAAAATATTGATGATATCGGAAATATCGGTAGTTCAAAAACACGGAAATTTCGGGATATTATGGATATTTTAGACCATGTCAACAATGCGTTAAAAGCCGTAAATGGAGGAAAAAGCAAAGGAGAAGCATTGAAGAGATTGAGGCTTGGGAAGTGATAGTCTTCGCCGTAGCTTTTTAGGTTTTAGACCTCTATATTTTGATCCGAGTGAAAAAGTGTGTTTTTTTCTTTTTTGTGAAGGTAAATGAACTATACTAATGTAAACAAAATGAAAATTGAAACGTTAAACAAAAAAATGCTAAAATTTCTTTTAGATTCCATCATTTTGAATTTCTTTGATCTCCACTATCAGAATGCATTGTTAGAGCAAGTCCACCGGAGTGATATTTTCCCAGCACCCCATCCAAATATCAAGCTAAGGGTCAGTGAATTCACTCCAGCCCGTTCAGTTGCCTGGCACCTAGCCCAAGCCAGGCAACAGACCAGCCCAATTTTGACAAACCCAAGAGCCGACCTATTTGGCTGGCCCGTGGCTTTCACTCGCAAGTGGGCCCGAGTAGGAGACAGGATTGCAGACGGCGGGGCCCGCTGTCAGCGCACTCGCCCATCACTCGGAGCATGGCGACGTGGCCCTCTATTTGCCATTGGATTTCCAACGGCTAGTTGTTCTAGACCGTTGGATTTCCAATGGTAACAAAAATTTAAATTTTACTTTTAAACTAGACCGTCCGATCACATATCAACGGTCCACATTCCCCCCCCCCAAAAAATGACCCAACGGTCAGATTTATGACCGTTGGCCACGTGGCAGATCCTTGGCTCTTGGATTTGAATATTTTTCAAATCCAACGGTTCAGATTAATTAACTACATTAAAATTAATTAAAAATTATAAAAAAATACAATTTTTTTTTTAAAATACAGCAAAATTTTAAAAAAGTTATTTTTTTTTCTATAAATACCTAACCCTCATCTTCCACCTTACACCACATTTCAATATTTTCTACACTTTAAGAGAAAAAAAAGTCTTCGTGGATGCTTATTGAAGATGTTACATTGTGTGAATGTTAGGTTCACACTACTCATGACCCGATTACGGGTAATGAGATGGATAAGCGAGAAATGTGGAGTAAAATTACGAAAGCGTTTTGCGATGTACATGGAAAAGACGCCAGAACTAGTCAAGGTCTTCAAGGTCGTTGGAAAAAACTCAACGCATCCCTTACTTATTGGAAAAACGCCATCTCTCATGCTTTCAGTAACCTGCGTAGTGGGACAAGTTTAACGGATCAGGTGACAATATTTTTATTTATTTATATGCATTCCACCCACATCAAAATTTTAATTTATTTAATTTCGTATGTAATTTTTATGTTATTTCTTATGTAATTTTTATATGCATTCCACCCACATCAAAATTTTAATTTATTTAATTTCTTATGTAATTTTTATTTAATTTCTTATGTCATTTCTTATGTAATTTATATGCATTCCACCCGCATCAATATTTTAATTTATTTATTTATTTGTGTTACACCTACATTTTTTAACACTATCTTATCCCACATTTTTATAGACACTACAAGCTCAAGCATTCTACAATTCAAATAACCAGAACAAATCATTCAACAAATGGGAATGTTGGGAAATTGTCAAAGATTGCCCTAAATACAAAATTGTGGCAACCGGTCCAGAAGTTGTCATGCACGGCATGGGTCTACATAGTTCGCCAGAACCAGACATGACCGAACAAGAAGCCAACACATTTGAAGACACGAAAAGGACGCCTGAACAAGTGCCCGAGACCCAACCGACTCGTCAGTCCCTCAGGCCTCAAGGTAAAAAAGGCATCAAAGAAAAAAGGTAATTCTTCCCAAAATGACTACACTAAATATATGGAGGAACTTGCTCGCCAAGGTGAACTGAACATGGCACGGGAAAAGGCTAGAGATGAGGAAAAAGTTGCTGCTATGGCAGTAATAATAGCAGCTACTAAGGCCTGTGATGTAGCGGCTGAGAGACAAAGAGAAATAGTTAATCGAGAGAACGAGCTGGTTAGACAAGCACTTCATCGAGAAAATGAAATGCTTAGAGATGAAAGGATGGCTCAAGCAGATCGTGACACTATGAGCAAGTCTCTAATAGGACTGTCTCTAAATTCAAAATATTTTTGGACATCGGAAAAAAAAAAAGATGTCGTGCGAAGGAGGCGTGCAAGAGATGCGGAAACAAGTCAAGGGTGTTCTAGCTACATAAATCATAGCAACCAAGATCCTAGCACCACATATCCTAGCTCCAGAGACTTTGTATAATTTTTATGTAATTTCTTATTTTTTTTAGAATTTTATTTAATTTCTTATGTAATTTTTATGTTTTTTATTTTTTTCTTTTGAACTTTATTTAATTTCTTATGTAATTTTTATGTTTTTTCTTTTTTTCTTTTGAACTTCATTTAATTTCTTATGTAATTTTTATGTTATTTCTTATTTATTTTTAGAACTTTATTTATATTTATTTAATTTATTATGCAATTGTAATGTAATTATTTATTTATATTTGTACTTTATTTAAACACATGAAATAAGATTACATAAACTCACCAAATAAACTTAAAAACAAAACACACTACATAGAATTACATAAACTTAAAAAAAATAATACACTTTATTCTTCAACCACAAGCCTCATTTTAATTATCTTCACCTTCTTGCAATCCCCACTAGTGCTCAATCAAGTCATTCTGGCGAGTTACGTGCCAGTATGGCTCTTGCAAGTTCGTGTACCACTGAACGATCAATTCATTGTAACGTCCATCCCGTTCCAACGGGTCGTGTCGCACGGGATCTTCAGGATTGTCATGAGCACAGTAGATACGTGTTCGTGAGTTGTTGATCAGATCCAGCTCGTATTCATTGATGGCATCATAATCATACTCATCTTCAACAATCATGTTGTGAAGAATAATACACGTCATCATGATGGATCGAAGAGCCTCGACATCAAACATTCTAGCTACATCCCTGATAATCGCCCAACGAGCTTGCAGGATACCAAAACAACGCTCGACATCCTTCCTACACCCTTCTTGACATTTTGCGAAGTGTTTTTCCTTTTCAGTCTGTGGATGTGGCACTGTTTTGACAAACGTTGACCATCTTGGGTAAATGCCATCTGCAAGGTAGTATGATCCCTCTTATTGGGTACCATTAACCCAATATGTGCATCTCGACGATTTTCCTTGCAATAGTTCGTCGAATACTGGGGATTGGGCAAGGACATTTAGGTTATTCTGAGCTCCTGGAACACCAAAAAAAAAGCATGTCAAATCCATGTATCAAATGAAGCCACTGCTTCCAAAATGATGTTTTTGGCTCATTTTCTGTCGTCATAAGCTCCTTGCCAAATGAAGCCACAATTTTTCCAAGTCCAATGCATGCAGTCGATGCTTCCAATCATGCCAGGGAAGCCTCGCATCTCACCCTTCCTCAGAAGCCTTCGCATGTCCCTTGGCGTGGGTGTCCGGAAGTACTCATTGGTGTAGAGGGCTTCAATTGCAGAGGAAAACCGCATCAGGAACTCTAGAACAGTTGTTCTTCCCATCCTCGTGATCTCATCCACTTGATCTGCAGATGCTCCATATGTAAGCATTCGCAAGGCATCCGTAATTTTTTACTCGGGAAGAAGACCTAAAACATGAAAAGCATCATCTTTTTGCACAAAGTATGAATCAAGGTTGCAAATGGCACTCATGATTTTGTTGAACAAACTTCGTTGCATTCTAAAACGACTTCTAAAAACATGATTAGGGAATATACTGTTGGGAATAAAATAATCTTCCAAGAGATCTTTACCTCGTCTTTCCCTTTTTCTATCGAGGTTTGCAGCACGTCTAGGTTTGGCTATCTGACCCACGGCTTCAATGACACGGCGGGAATGTGAGGCCCTCTGCCTTCTATGGTGATCATCCTCATGCTCCTCCATGAAGAAAGCCTCATCTCCACCTCCACCTTCCTTGAGATTGGCCAATTCTGCCTGTTGTGCCAACAACCTTTTCTGTTACTCCTGCAATTGTTTATACATTCTCCTTGAAGAAGACATTGTAATAAGAACTCAAGATTTGAAAACGATGAACAACGATTCTGAGCTAAAAAGAAGGATTAAGCTTGGTGTGAGGATAAATTCTGGGTTTATATAGACAAAAAAAGAAAGGATGAGGTTATGGACAATGCCACGTGGCACTACGTGATTGGTTGAAAATCTTATCGAAATCTTGGCTAAATTATTGTAAACCGGAATGACACGTGGCGCGTTGGAATTGGTCGAAAATCTTAGCGGAAATCTATCCACAAAATAGTACGTTCGGATAATGACAAGTGGCATGATGTGATTTGTTGAAAATCATATCGAAATCTTGGCTAAATTATTGTAAAACGGAAGTGACACGTGGCACGTCGGGATTGGTTGAAAATCTTAGCGGAAATCTATTCATAAAATAGTACGTTCGGATAATGACACATGGCGTGACAAGATTGGTTAAAAATCCTATCCGAAATTAAAACTATTTTATTTTTTTATTCTTTTAGAAAAAATTTAAAAATATTTTAAATAGGTTGGTTGCCAGTGCATTTTGTAGGGGTGGAGATCGTTTGTGTCAACGTATTTTTTCACTGGGTGCCAACGCATAGGGGTGGAGATGCATTGACCTATTACTATTCATTGGAGTCTATTACTGTTCACTGGGATAGATAAATTGGCTGGATGCTGGTACAAAGTCCTTATGTGTGGACTTGTTCTTAAAGGTCCGAGAGAAGTGTTTTTACTTTTAACAGTGACAAACACTTTATTCCAACATTTGAAAGGACCACAACATACACAAATAAAGGTTTTTGGTTCAACTCTTATCTATTATCTACTCAAAATACCCAATTCCGCAAAGTTAAAAAGTGAAATTTTTATAAACAATTAAGATTTCTAAAGTAACATTTGGAACTTAGATCTTCAAAGGGTTACTCACACTTTTACTTTCTTCACCCCATCATTTTTTCTTCCTGACACCTCCACGACTTTTGTCTACTCTCTGGATTCCGCACGTTATGTATGTCCTTTCTGCCATCATATGTCCCCTCCCATTATTTTTTCTTCCTCACACCTTCACGACTTTTCTCTACTCTCTGGATTCTGCGCGTTATGTATGTCCTTTCTGCCATCATGTGTCTCCTCCCATTTCAATTTGCCATCATTACACACACACACACATATATGCACACACAAGGGTGACATGACATTTTTGTTACTAAATAAGCATTTATGTGTAAATTGATAATTTTACATAATAAATAATTTAAGTTAACTTTAGAGGGGTGAATTAGTTGTTAGCAACCAACCTATATGAAATGTTAAACGTTTATAAACGAGAAAATGATAGTATTACAATCTAAAATATGCTAAATGACTTAAATTAAAGAAAAATTAGATAAAATAGTTTTAAATATAATAGTAAAAATGAAATTAACAACTTTGAACGAATTTGGACACTTATTTTATCAAAAAATAATTCAGTTAGATATTTTTTATTGATGTGATAGTTCAGTGACAACCGGCACTTCACCATATATACAAGGGAACTTTAACGAAAATCAAAGGGAGATACTCATCAGGAAGAGCATTCAAAACAGATCAAGATTTTAAAGAGTTAATCAAATACTTGTGGCCATCCAAGGGGGAGTATTGTGATAATATGTGGATGGTCCACATGAATAGTTTGTTACTATTTATGTACAGTATTTTCACTATTCATTTGTGGAAAAATTGTAAAGTGAATAGTGCTTTTTTTTGTTTATATAAAGAAAGAAGAGGAGATGAAGTGAGATGGGTTCGCGGGAGAGAGAGAGGAAGGAAAAGAAAGAAAGAAATAGAGGAAGGGAGAGGAAGAGAGAAAAGAGAGGAAGATGAGAAGAGATAATAGAGAGAGTTATCTTTGTACTCCTATTATTCTAAATTATAATGAAAGCATCACTGCTGCCCCGATGACGTACTCCAGTCACACTGACTGTAGAGGAATCTCGTAAATTTTGTATCTTGTTTCATTTATTTCACTGCACCCGCCGTCGATTTTACAACATTAAGGGTTTTTTTTTTTTTTTTGTCAGCAATTACTCAATAGTATGAACAAGTGGATAGATATCCAGCACAGCGTTGATGTGGGAATGAGTTGATCTTGAGATTGAAAATGAGAGTGGGTCCCTTCCAGTTTGACGAGTAGCTTGATGGCATTGTGTTTTGTCGGTGATAAGTCTGACAGTGATGTGTATGAACAAGTAGGAGATCATATGCATCCGAATTTTGTGCAGATAACAACACAAAAGATTAAGACATTTATTTAATCTTAGTTTAGAAGACAAAGTTTTGGGACTTGGATTGTCTGCCCTCCCATTTCGGTGCCCTTCTCGTGCCTTCCTGTTTGTGTGATCACGGTTAAGCCACGTCAACATTTTATATTACTATTTCTTTTTGTTTTATTATTTTTATAAAAAAACAATATAAAATGTTGACGTGGCTTAACCGTGACCACACAAAACAGGAGGGCACGGGAAGGGCACCGAAATGGGAGGGGCAAACAATCCAAGTCCAAAGTTTTGGGGTGTGATGTGTCTTTTTGGCAACATGTTTCACGCTTTCTATGCTTCCTTTTTGAATAAAAAAAAGAAGTCACTTTTATCTCATTTTCTTCAGTTACCTTTGTACTATTTCAAACCTAGAATTAGCTTAATTAACCTAATGGATGGCTCGGAATGATGATTTGATATTAGCGATACTTAATTTTCACTTTGCTAAAGAGAAAATCTTGATTACTGTGTTACCATGTGAACTTAGAAATAAGCATAGTATTAAAGTAATTGAAATTATGATGGAGGCTAGCTAAACCAAAGCTTTATAGTTGTTATTTGTTCAGAAAAGTTGTTGGTGATATCACATTAAGCACGATTTGAGTCTTTAAGTTAGTAGGGCACAACTCCATCCAATATATACGTAACAAATCAACTCATCTCACCTTGAAAAAATCTCGAGTTCAAATCATATAGACAATGATTGTGCGATGAATAATGAATAATATAAGCAAGTTGTCACATCTCTCTAAGGATTGAGATGCTAAATTCAAAGTAAAATTTTAAAGAATTACTACCATTGCTCTGGCTGAAGTAAAAATGAAGATCTGTCGCACTTTCGGTGTCAATGAGGTTTTATAATAGAGAGAGTTATCTTTGTACTCCTATTATCCCAAATTATAATGAAAGCACCACTGCTGCCCCGATGACGTACTCCAGTCACATTGACTGTAGAGGAACCTCGTAAATTTTGTGTCTTGTTTCATTTATTCCACTCCACCCACCGTCGATTTTACAACACGTTATCAGCACGAGAAGCTCTTGTGACAGTGGAAAGCACAACATCACAAATCCTATTCACTTCCTTCAGCTGGAATCTCACAGATAAGAAAATCTTTTCATTTCATCTTAAAATCTTTGTACTACTGGTTTTCCTGAAGCAAATATATATATGTTGTTGCATGACTGTATATCGTCCTTTGCAGAAGCAAAAAAGTACAGACTCAAAATTCGTAAAGAATTTGACAGCCGTGTAAACAGCCTCGAAACTCCAAGTTATGGACCTCGGATTGAAATACTTTCTTCTTAAAAGTTGTTCATCCGTTCAGTATCTACAACATATCAAAATTTCAGAAAACTTTAACGGTGCGATCGTCGCAGATGTCTGAAATACCAAACCAGTTTCCAATTTCCGCATAAAACTGGACAGCCACCTTATGAGTACCACAACTCTATTTCGGTAGCTCAGATCGAAATTGTTTCTTCACGAAAGTTGTTTGGTATCCTCTTATCCATATCATACTAAAATTTGAACTAAATCTAACGGTTTGATCTTCTCATAAGTTGCAGACACTCTTGACTACAAAACTTATGAGAACTGTTTCGACTTTTTCGAAACTCACCGGAGGCGGAACACCAATTAGAACTTATTGTTACTATTATTTACTGAGTAACCAAAATGACTTCAGAATTGTGAAATAAAAATAAAAATAAAAGGAATCAAACAAAAGAAGTGGCAGACCAAGAAAAAGAAAAAGTAAAAGATGAGGACTTAATCATTGCATTTTCTGTTTTGTCATATTTATGTGCATGGTGTTGGTTTAAAGCCCATGTCATAAGTTCTATTTATTTAAAGCAATTTATTTACAGTGGGTAGAATTATTACCCTTTGCTTTAAAGCTTTGATATTTATGTGAATGGTGCTGAATCAAATCCCTTGTCACAAGCTTTATTACTTTAAAGCAATTTGTTTACCATGGACGGTTTTATCGCCTTTTGCTTTAAGTTTTGATGGTGTTGAATTAAAGCCCTTGTCACAAGCTTTATTTACTTAAATGCAATTTATTCATTATGGTTGGAATTACCGCCTATTGCTTTAATTTATTTATTGCACTTATCTTTTGTTACAATGAGTATATATAGGACCTAAAGTTCATTGATCAGATCAGAACCTGCAATTTCTTGATCCTTATCATATAAAAATGATTGGGCCTGAAGTTCCATCACGCAAAAAGATCAGGTATGAAGTCATTTGATCCTGAAGATCAGGACATGAAGTTCCTAGATGAGTACCGTAAGTTTGAAGTGCCGCAGTACCTTAACTTAATTGTAATAAAAGCCATAAGAGTCTCAGTTTATAGACTATTAAATAAGGACCAGAAGTTCCTTATGTCCATACTCAAAATGGTTTAGCAGAAGCCTTTATTAAGCGAATGGAATTGATTACCCGCGCTCTGCTCATGAAAATGAAATTGCCAATTTTGACATGGGGACATGTAATTTTACATAATTCATTATTAAGTTTGGTTGAGACTAGTTGTCAACCATCAATATTTCTCAGTACAACTCGTGTTTGGGCACCAGCCAAACATTAACATTTACGAGTTTTTGGTTGTGTTATCTATGTGCCTGTAAGACTGCCACAACGTACTAAAATAAAGTATCAATACAAACTGGGAATTTATGTTGAATTTGATCCACCATCTATCATTCAACATTTAAAACCCTTGACTGGAGATATATTTACCTCATGATTTGCGGACTATGATTTTGATAAGACAGTTTTCCCGCCATTAAGGGGAGAAAATAACATTGTTCCAGAAGAACGATGAGAAAATATCATTCCAGAAGAATGATAAGAAAATATTGTTCCAGAAGAACGAAGAGAATTTGTCTTATTTTGATTCACGAAGCAATCAATGAGAAAATGAAATAGGAATAATTGAATGATGCAACAAAAGTGATGAAATCATATATACTTGCTGCAAATGTGCCTACAAGAATTGATGTCTCTGTTGGACAAAATAATGAGACAGTAAATGATTTATCTGTTGCACGTCTGAAACGTGGCAGACTTTCAGACTCAAAAGGTTTAGTCATTTGAAAGAAGAAGAATATAGCACTACTGAACTATTGCATTCTCGAAGCATAACTGTTGCATGCCAGAAGCATGACAGTCGCCGCATGGATACACATCCCAAATAGGACAATCCACGGACATGGGAATATTGATGTCTCATGCATGTAGCATGATAGACGTATAGGTTCCAATGACTTAACTCCCCGGAAGTGGAGATTAAAATCCAAGCTCTATAACGCTCAAGAGGAGGTTATGATCAACATTCTCTAAATTATGACTATCCTGGAAGATATAGTGTAATGCCCTTGAAGAGGCAATGGATATCCAAAGAAATGAAAAGCTTTTATGCATGCGCATGCACATGAGAATATGGGATCACGGATTGATGATAACCAATGGTAATTTTGGTTTTTATAAGTAGCTAATAAATTCATCAATGAGTTGTATTAATATCGAGTCACGTTCTTTTGTTCGTCGACAAAAGGAAAATTATTGGCCAAAATGGAGAAAGGCAATTCCATTACAATTTTGTAAGAACGTGAAAAAATGGACCTATATATTTGAATACAATACAAATAGCCAAAAGATTTTGAATCAAGAAGGTTACATATGGGCATTTGTAATACAGTGTAATACACTCACATGATATGACATAAGTTTACTAATTGAAACCTGAAATTATACTCTTGTAAACGAGTTCATATAAATGGAGAATTATATATGAAGGGTTGTGAGTCGCCCACATCATATCTCCATAAGTAAATCCCTCAAGTATACATGGGAGCAAATTGCTTTGTATAAATTCCAAAGGAAAATGTGTCATGAAGTGTAGAAAATTCTTGAAGGATTCAAATTGCTTGAAGCAAGCCTCCGAAGGGTAAAGCATAAAATATGTACTCAATACCAAGGGATGGTATAAATTGCCTTAGTGGGTACTATCATTATGATATTGTTGCAACATACTAAAATCTCTTGCAAAAGTCAATGACATTAAATTAGAATTCCTGAAGAGTTGATGATATTAAATTAAGACTTCTGAAGAGTCAAGAAAGATTATAAAATGTTGAGAGAAATATTGTCTCGAACTGCAGATCGAACAATCTACCAACACGAATCTTACCCATGATGTTTATGATATTAAAAGAACCATATGGATTGAAGATTATGAGTTGAATACTCAAATGATGTAGACACTAAGAATAATCATTTATCTTCGTGAAGGTAAAGATAAATTAATATTTGGTCCAGAAGTACCACATCTTAATAAAGTATATGCTTTATTGTATTTGGCACAATACATGGAATGAAATAAAGTTTATCTATTAATATCTCCAAGAAATTACAGATATGTACATACACATGAGTTAAAACAAACAAACAGGATAGAGCCTTCATAAAGGTTGCTCATGTGAAGCCTCAGTACTCGGAAGTACCCCAGAAGGGGGAGGCATTGGAGATTGATCAAGTGGCACCCCAGTACTTGGCAAAACACCAGAAGGGGAAGGCATCAGCTGCTTTCGGAATCTAGCAACGAACCTCTGGTGATCACTTTGAATCCGACTTTTGGATTCCTGCAGCTGGTTGAGCTTTCTTTTCATACTCGTCGAGTAATTATTTGCAAGCACGTGTAACACTATTCTCGTGCTTGAGCCCTTTAATCTCTTGGTTAAGACTTGCCACCTCAGCTATCAATGATTCAACTTGGTGAGTTTAAGCAAGTAGGCGTTGGCCCATATTGGAAACAGAGCCAGCATACTGAACATTGAGAGCCAAGGAGTCTTGAACGGCCAACTCGTCAGACCGTTTTGAAAGGATTCTGTTATCCTTTGAAGTGAGAAAACTCCTAGCTACCACAGTAGCGGTTATGTTATTCCTCATCACAGAGTCCCCAACCGTAAGATGACCATTAGAAGATAAGAAGGACGGGCGCAATATGTTATCATGATGATGCTCATCTGTATCACTCATAATACTCAAATCCAAGCAAATGTTAGATGGGCAAGTCATTTTCAGAAATGATGAAGGAAAAAAGAGGTCAAATAAAATTTCAGAAGTGCAAGATGGGGGAAATTTCTCAAGCAGCAATTTTATGAGCATACTCTTGAACACAATTGATGTCTTTATAAAAGAAGAGGCAACAGAGCCACTTGTTCAAAGATCGAAGTGGCATGGCTCTCAAAATTTCAAAAGCCAGATTTTTCTGAATAAAGTTCGTTGGCATTTTTTAGACGTAATCTCAGCTTTTTCGGATATCGCGTGCAACTTTGTCAAAGATCTCTGACAAAGTTGAAAACGCGTAAATCTTACTGTTCTAATTACACCACATTTGTTGACAAGAGTAAAAGCACAGCACCAGCACTTGCTATTGAGAAATCTCTATATATGTCGACCTCCGTTCTCCATAACAAGGCAGACTTGCAAGAATGTCCAACCCTTCCTCATCTCCGAGAATGCATCTTCAACAAAGCATCTCAAAATACTCAGTTTTCTTCCTCTCCGAGAATACCTCTTCAAACAAGTCACACCAGAGCAAGATTATCTCATATCTTCAGGGCCGAAAGCAAGAGTATCTCATATCATGCAATCTCCATATCTTTTCCTTTGTTCTTGTTCTTACTTGCAAAGATAATGATAAAGAAAGCAATATGTCGGAACCTCCACTCAAACTCCCGATAAGGAAACGATTGCCTGAAACCTTTCCTGATTGCTTACCTAGCTCTCGAGTAGTCATCTACAACTGTTGTTGGAGCTGGATCTCCAGTCACCAAGAAGTGATGAACCATCAAAATGCAAGGGTTGCATTCTACTCCTGCATCAGAGGGCAAATACTGCAGGAGAATATGCCACACATGCATAGGGGAAAACCAGGGAAAATACTACTTAAGCCAGGGGAGCAAGTAAGGTAAGTGAAAAAGATACATTGAAGCATGTGGAGACAAGTGTAATGAACACGTGCTGATTCATCCCCAACTAAGCCGAAGATCACTTGTCACGTGAAGCTCCTCATGGTCCAATTTCATTCAAGATCAAGCCTCGAAGTCCTTGAAGAAATCACAAGTCCGATTCAAGATCAAGTGTCCACCACCCTTGAATCAAACTACTCCGGATAAAAGGAGTAAATTCAGATCTTCGATGCAAGTCTAGCAGAAAGTCCTACAGCCCAATTCAAGAAAAAGCCTGTGGAAAGTTAACAACAAGTAAAGCACCTCTTTCGGCAACTCTCCCCGCTAAGAGACTGAAGCAGAATTATCAACGATCAGCCTAAATGATTTGAAATCAATGGGAGATACTAATCAGGGGAAACATTCAAAACAGATCAAGATTTTAAAGAGTTAATCAAAGACTTATGGCCATCCAAGGGGGAGTGTTGTGATAATATGTGGATGGCCCACATGAATAGTTTGTTACTATTTATGCACAGTATTTTCACTATTCATTTGTGGAAAAATTGTAAAGTGAATAATGCTTTCTTTTGTTTATATAAAGGAAGAAAAGGAGATGAAGTGATATGGGTTCACAGGAGAGAGAGGAAGGAAAAGAAAGAAAGAAAAGAGAGGAAGGGAGAGGAAGAGAGAAAAGAAAGGAAGAGGAGAGGAGATAATAGAGAGAGTTATCTTTGTACTCCTATTATTCCAAATTATAATGAAAGCATCACTGCTGCCCCGATGACGTACTCCAGTCACATTGACTGTAGAGGAACCTCGTAAATTTTGTGTCTTATTTTATTTATTCCACTGCACCCACTGTCGATTTTACAACATTAAGGGTTTTTTTTTTTTTTTTTGTCAGCAATTACTCAACAGTATGAACAAGTAGATAGACATCCAGCACAGCGTTGATGTGGGAATGAGTTGATCTTGAGATTGAAAATGAGAGTGGGTCCCTTCCAGTTTGACGAGTAGCTTTATGGCATTGTGTTTTGTAGGTGATAAGTCTAACAGTGATGTGTATGAACATGTAGGAGATCATATGCATCCGAATTTTGTGCAGATAACAACACAAAAGATTAAGACATTTATTTAATCTTAGTTTAGAAGACAAAGTTTTGGGGTGTGATGTGTCTTTTTGGCAACATGTTTCACGCTTTCTATGCTTCCTTTTTGAATAACAAAAAGAAGTCACTTTTATCTCATTTTCTTCAACTACCTTTGTACTATTTCAAACCTAGAATTAGCTTAATTAACCTAATGGATGGCTCGGAATGATGATTTGATATTAGCGATACTTAATTTTCACTTTGCTAAAGAGAAAATCTTGATTACCGTGTTACCATGTGAACTTAGAAATAAGCATAGTATTAAAGTAATTGAAATTATGATGGAGGCTAGCTAAACCAAAGCTTTATAGTTGTTATTTGTTCAGAAAAGTTGTTGATGATATCACATTAAGCACGATTTGAGTCTTTAAGTTAGTAGGGCACAACTCCATCCAATATATACGTAACAAATCAACTCATCTCACCTTGAAAAAATCTCGAGTTCAAATCATATAGACAATGATTGTGCGATTAATAATGAATAATATAAGCAAGTTGTCACATCTCTCTAAGGATTGAGATGCTAAATTCAAAGTAAAATTTTGAACAATTACTACCATTGCTCTGGCTGAAGTAAAAATGAAGATCTGTCGCATTTTCGGTGTCAATAAGGTTTTATAATAAATTAATTACTGAATTTCTCTGCAATATTTTTGTGACATGTCGTGGTTACAGAAGAAGAAAATGACACCAGGGATGCTTTTGTAAGTCTGCAACTGCAAGGTAGTGGTGCCACGTTTATCTGTAGAACTTTCTCGCAATGTCACTGTACATATCCATGTGCCTTGGATTTATTTTCGAACAATATTTAGCTATTCAAATATGAGTAGAAACTCCTATTTAAAATTTTTCAAAATTGTTAGTTGTCAATTTATAGAATTTTATGTTTATAAGCATAACTGTTCATATTATAAATCACCATAGAAAGATCGCCTTTGCAAAAAATCAATTAAAACTAAGGTTGTTTAGTCATCAAATTATTTAAAAACAAATTAACATTATTGATAAAAGCATTATAAACCGTCTATTTATTTGTTATAGATTGACTAAACGACCTTAATTTTATTTAATTTTTGCAGAGATGATCTTTACAATGTGATTCATAATATGAACAGTTCTGATCATAAGCACAAAGCTCTGCGATTTAAACACTAAGAATTTTGAGTATGAGTTCATCCTCATCTTTGAGTAACCAAGTATTGTTCTTTATTTTTAGGCACCTCCTCGGAAAGGGATCCGGATTCCTCCTAATCTACCAAATCAGGGAATTCGTGCCATTGAAATTTGATCAAATGGCCATAAACAATGACCCACTTTAAAAGTTATAATAACTTCAGCCGTTGAATCAATTTTCAATGGCATGGATTCTTTGATTTGGTGAATTAAGAAGAAGGGATTCGGAGATGATCCATTTCCCACCTCCTCCATCACTAAACAGTATCAGAAGCAAGCAACCTGCTCCAAAGGGGACCCATCTGCAACATGTTTTTTCTGCATATTTATTTGACGTGGTCTTCCACCTATACATATATCACGATAATATTCTGGAAAAGAAAACAAATCCTAGTTGCCCCCACTTCATGAGTCTACCGTCTGCTAGCTAACAAGAACAAAATAAAGTGTTGCCGAATTGTTTGAAACTGAAATACACAAGTAACCAAGATAAGTGTTGCCTGTAACAAACACTAGCTAACAAAAACAAGCTACTTCCAACATTGTTTAAGGAAGTTAATTAAGGGATCCTAGATGATGATTAATTTCTGAAAACTGTATATATATATATATATATATATATATATATATATATATATATTACAAAATATATAATAAGAAAATGGATGACACAGACTTACAAGTTTATTGTTTCAATCATGTGATCGGTTTTGAATAGAAATATATGTATAACTGTGTTGCTAAGAGCACTTCTAGGATGAGAGACTATTGCTCTAATTGAGTTAAAGTTAAGGAATCATTACTAAAATTTAATCAAAGTATAACAGCTGACGTGATGATACAGTACTATCTAATGATTTCTTCAGATGCTTTTGGGTTCATCAAAGAGGAAGAGAAAAAACTGAGGTAGAGAAAGAAAAGATAAGTTTTAATTGCAACATTACTTGCACCACCAATTGAGCATTACACTTTACCAAAAGGTTTCAGCATTATTGAGATTATATAATATTTTTTTCCCTTATCCATATAACTCGGATACATCATTGAGATTATATAATATATGTTTCCCTTCTTTATATAACTCATGTAATTAGCACATCTTTTCAAAAGCGCTCTATAGATGGAAATGCAGGAAGCAACAGAAGTTGAGGCAAGCCTAAGAGGCCAAGCAGATATATGGAAGTACATGTTAGGTTTTGCTGATTCCATGGCCTTAAAATGTGCTGTGGAGCTACGCATTGCCGATATCATACACTCCCATAGTCCTACTGATGGTGCCTCAAACTCAAAGCCTATGATCACTTTGTCCCAAGTAGCCTCGTCCATAGCACCCTTCCCAGACATGACGTACCTCACACGCATCATGAGACTTCTTGTCCGCCGGAATATATTTGCCATACATCACCCATCTGATGGTGGGGAACCACTTTACGGGTTGACACACTCATCAAGATGGTTGTTACATAACGCAGAGCTGAGCCTAGCCCCAATGCTTATGATGGAGAATCACCCTTGCCTAATGGCCCCTTGGCACTATTTCGGCCAATGCGTCAAAGAAGGAGGTCCATATGCCTTTAAGATGGCCCATGGACTTGAGATTTGGGACTATGCGTCCCAAAATCCAGAGTTCAACAAATTGTTCAATGATGGTATGGCCTGTACTACTAGGGTTGTGATGAAGGCAATACTCACAGGTTATGAACATGGGTTTGATGGTGTGGGATCGTTAGTGGATGTAGGTGGTGGGACTGGAAGTGCAGTGGCTGAGATTGTCAAGTCCTATCCCAACATCAAAGGTTTCAATTTTGATCTGCCCCATGTCGTAGCCACAGCACCGGTGTACCATGGTGTGTCACATGTAAGTGGTGATATGTTTGAGGGCAGTATTCCAAATGCTGATGCAGTTTTCATGAAGGTAAGTCACCATAAAATCTTTTACATTCCAGTTATATGGTTTGGTTGTAGCCTTGTAGGTATAAATTTCTTTCCTTTTGTGGGTGATCTCGTAGCTCTTGGTTTTGAAGAAACGTTGTTAGTTAGACATAGTATTATTTGTTAAATTTGAAATGACGAACTAATTAACTTTTGATTAATGTAGCGAATTATGCACAATTGGAGTGACAATGATTGCATCAAGATTTTAAAGAATTGTCGAAAAGCAATACCCGAAAAAAGTGGGAAGATCATTATTGTTGATATAGTTCTAGAGCCAAATGGTGAAGGGATTCTGGATGACACACGATTGGTCTTTGATTTATTGATGATTGCACACGCGTCAGGTGGAAGAGAGAGGACTGAGACTGAATGGAAGAATATATTGGAAGAAGGAGGTTTCCCTCGCTACAAAGTCATCAAAATTCCAGCTTTAGCATCCATTGTTGAGGCCTACCCTATGTAAACTAAATTACATTATCATGCAGATGTTTTAGATATTATGTAATGCCAATAAAACGGTGCTTAATCATAATGTCAATAAAACGGTGCTCAATCATAGCATTTCCATTATGAGAGGTTAGGTTTATGTCCCCCTGACTAGATGTAACTTCTTTTTCGTTATCAATAAAATTACTTCGTACCGTCGAGGTTTTCTTTGAAAAAAAAAACATTTCCATTGGACCCAACTAAGATCATGTATTCAAATAATTACATCATACAGTTTACTTACTGACAAACCCATGACAAATAATTAATTAAACTGGTTCAACCCTGTAAATATTAGGTTTGGGAATCTTGATCATCCAATACTCTTGTTTGGGTTAAAACTTGAACTTTGGGCTCAAGAAGGAGTTGGCCCAAAAGAAGGTCTAGAAGGGGAAAAGCTCGAAGCCCAGCTAAAGCCCAGAAAGCAGGAAAGGCCCTTTTCTGACTAGGTGCAGGCCATTTGAACCACTTGCTCACCTACTTAGAGGTTAAGTGGTGTAGACCAGCCAGCTAATCAACCCAAAAGCACTTTACAGTGGCAGTACAAGTAAAAAGCTGATGAGTCATTGTCATTCAAGCTGCATTCGAGCAAGATTACTGCTACAGGAGGCCAAGCCGAAGTGTCTATAAAAGAAGAAAGAGAAATCAGAGATAAGGACACTCAATCAAACAAACAAATACAAGCACAAACTTTGCTCAAAGCCAGATTTGCCTTCAACGAAGCTGTAGTCAGCCCAAGCCTTCATCCCTTTCGGGATCAACCCTCACCCAAACCCTTTGTAATAGCTCTGCTACCTTGTCTTAAACTTGTTGTAGTATCGATTTCCTTTTGTAAACTCATCTCCTTATCCCTCTTTCTAAACTCTCAAGCCCCTTTATAAATCACAAAGATAGGAAGTTGCAAGACGACCAACCTTGCCCGACAAGGTGAAACCTTGCCCGACCCTTTTTGTTTTTGTCTTTTCAGTCATTAGTCTAGTAATATGTTGTATACTTCCATTTGTATCCAAGTTATTTCTAGCAAGCTGATGATTAAAAGACTCCTCAGTTCTTGAATCCGATTGATATATGTATTCATAGTTTAAATTAGATCTGGGTTATAAACCCTTGTGCATGTAAGATTGATCATTCAAAAGTCCTTGGTCTCAAGGCATAAAAAGAACCTTATGTGGACTTAACCCATCCACGATAGTCTTTGATAACAAGAAGTCCGAAGTTACTTGGGGTGCAAGTAATCGACCTATTTCCTAGTTTTATGTCTGTTATATTATGATTATCATATAACGTTTGAGTATAGAAGTAATTCTGATGGGAAGCCTCAAGGCCTATATCTAAGGCCCTATAAAGGCACCTATTTGGATTCTTTCTGCTCTTCGGACTCGGGTAATCAGAAGTATAATAGTCATAATACTTCTGCAATCAATGAAACAAACATTATATATTCGAGTATTGGGTTAGTTCTTGATTGGAAGCCTCAAAACCTACACCTAAGGCCCCACAAAGGCACCTTTCATAACTAAAACAGTCTCTCGGGTATATATACAACTAAAACTCAACATCCGTTTTACATCTGCCATGCTAAAGATGGCAGTGGCACGCCTGAACACTTAAAAATTAATCTTGATTGTGAGCCTCAAGGCCTATACCTAAGGCCCCACAAAGGCACATTTCAAAGTTAACTCTGTCCTTCTCTTTCAGCCTTGTCCGACAAACTTTGCCCGACAAGCCCGCCAGTGAAGCAGAAACCCGACAGAAAGCATCGACCAGCGCCAACCTCTCGGGGAGCTGTGTGCTCGTCCGCTAGGAAACATCCCAACGGAAATTCTAGCCACGAACAACTCTTCAAAATCCCTGGCTTCGTATGGAATCCTCAAAACCCCATCATTGCAAAACCCATATTCCTCAGCTGATCTATATAGCAGTTTCAAGAACTCTACATGACGAAGCAACTTGGAATGAATCATGAAACGCTTAGTATCACCATCCACACCAACACAAACAGGCACGTAACGTTTCGGTGTTGTAGAAGGAGAACTTTTCAGTCTTTTTGCTCCTATTAACTGGCTCAATTTACTGCTTCTTCTCACCCCCATTAGCAAATAGCAAAGCACTCTCTTCATCTGCAATTCTGGATTAGTACTTCAAAAAATTTTGGTAGGGATAAGTATAATTCATTTCGGTACGTACTTCCTCGGTACATATTCAAATTTAAGGTTGTGCTATCTTCGTAGACTATCTACGTACCGATTAGATGTTGGTTAGTTAACGATGTTTTTAAAGTCAATACCTTAATGATTGTGACATGCATCTTAATTTACATGTCATAAGTAAAATGGTAAATTGCGAGGTACAAATAGTCTTCGTAAGGACGCAACATGTCATGACTACAAAGTTGAAAATAGATTTAAATATTTTATTTCTCCGGCTACTACTATTTTACTTTGTGATTGTCACATTATTCGTGTTTTAAATAATAGTTAATGACGTTAGTTGCACATAATGTAGTGTCTAATGTGGGTATTAGCCACCAGCATACTTTTCATACAGCTCATTAGTTACCAATAGATCTTTTATTCACCTCATTATGTGCAACTAACGATGATAATAATTGCCATTTTTTCTAGCAATTAGAACATATTATGTCTCTGTCATTTGAGTTTACCTCAAACCTATGAATTCGATGTGATGACTTTAAATTCAACCTTGCCATCTAGGAATTTCGAAAGCTAGATAATAATCTTCCAAGGTGTATAATTATGTATTTAACTACAAGTGAATATAAATAATCGAGTCTGTTTCCTTTAATTTGGTCACATAAGCTACTTCCCTATCTTTGACCCATGGTTATAATTCTGGCTAGCTTGTGGCTGCACCATGAATGAATTACTTAAAAAAAAAAAATTGGTGCCGTACGTCATCGACCACTGCCTCGGCGACAATGCCTCCTTATTACCAGCAGCAGCTCAACCAGATCAGCATCATCATCATCATCATCTAAGCGACAACGTTCGCCGTTCTACTAATTCTTCGCATGTTTACTATTTTGCCCAGTAATAATACACAAGAAGAGGAAGAGGATTATGCGGAAGCCACGAGGCTGCTTGAAGGATGAGAAATCGGGTTGAACCTAGCATCTTTTTTTTTTTGTTTTTGGTCAAATGAAAACTTCATTAAAGACCCGAAAAGGGGCAGCAAGTGCAAATAAAGGCTATGATAGCCCAAAGGCAAAACCCAAAATAAAAAAGAGAGTGCAGTCGATACAAACTAGACAGTAGCGAAATACGGCTTATACAATCAAACAAATACTACTGAACACTACTCAGGTGAAACAAAAGAGGGAGAGGCTAATAGTGATTCCACTATCAGACATCAATCAAAAGATGGCGGAGGACATGGAAGCCCATCCGAGATAGCACCATAACCATTGAGGGAGGGGGCAAAGTTGCCCATGAGAGATTATGTTTCTATAAACTAAGCCTAATCCTGAAGGTATTTTTTTTCCAACTACTTTAGTAAAATAATTAGTACAAAATAACTGGGACAACTCATAATTTGTGTGAAAATAATATCATGACAGGTCACAGTTTTAGTGAAAAGTTCAATCGATGAGTTTTAGCAAGATCTTTTAAGTGCCTTCTAAAAAAAAGGTTATTAGGGATTCGGAAATGGTCTTACAATTCATTATGTGACATAAGTAATAAAAAGTTTATCATGATTCTTGTACATTTTCTCAAAACCAATAAAAAAAATGGTGACTTGTAGCTCACAATTTTTGTGAAAAGATCGACGGTTAAATTATAGTTAGATCTTTTGATTGTAGCAAGAAAAATGTTGTTATCTAGAGTAAATCTCAGAATGTTGATCTTCAAACTGGTGATCCAAAGCAAATGGGGAAGGAGTTGAGAAAAAACTAAAAATTAATAATCATAATAATTTAAAAATGAACCACCTTCAAGCTCTTCCTCCTCGAATTGGAGTTCCTCAGAATGTTGATCTTCAAATTGGTGATCCAAAACAAATGGGGAAGGAGTTGAGGAAAAACTGAAAAGGAGGAAGAAGGGGACGCACAGATGAATTGGGGAAGGAGAAGAAGAAAGTTTGAAATTGGGGGAGAAATGAAAACACGGTTGAAATGGGAAAGAGAGGGGTTATGGGTACTTTTCTGACACACTTTTTGAAATTCACATAGCGTTGCTTTAATGAAACTGGCGTCGCTTTAATGAAACTGGCGTCGCTTTAATGAAACTAGCTTCAGTGTAAACTGACGCCAACTTCTGACACACTTTTTGAAATTCACATAGCGTTGCTTTAATGAAACTAGCGTCGGTTTAAACCGACGCCAACTTCTGACACACTTTTTGAATTCACGTAGCGTCGCTTTAATGAAACTAGCATCGGTTTAAACCGACGCCAACTTCTGACACACTTTTTGAAATTCACATAGCGTCGCTTTAATGACACTAGCATCGGTTAAAACCGACACTAAGTCTCTCCATCCATTTCCTCATGCAAACAAGCGGGAAATTTCCCGCCTAATATTTCAAATACTATAATTTTATATATATTAATTTTATAATTTTATAACCCTAAAAAATACTATAATAATTATATATATATATATATATATTAATATATATATATATATATATTAATGTAACAATTTTATACCCCTAAAAACTATAATAATTATATATATATATTATTAAATTAAATTTTAAATTGGTGACCATTGGATCAGCTTAAATATACATACCATTCAATTTCTTAAGTGTTATACATACAAAATAAATAAATTTAAATCTACTTAATAAATATATATATATATACACACACCATTGAACTTAATGGGATACGAATTCTATGAAACTAATTTCAACGATCCAACCACCAAACTTGTTTGAATATACTTCGAGATCACATCAGCCAAAAATCGCAAAAAAAAAAAAAAACACTTAGAGATCAACTAACGAGACAAAACTTTTCGACGGTTATAAAACGAAAAATCACGATTTAACGGTTATTTTAACTCCGATTTTGATTATTTTTTATAGCTACACTCCTTGATCCTATATGAATACAATGAATGAATTCGATCTTCAATTTAAAACATTTACATTAGTGGATACCACACAAATCTTATGTTATTCTTAATGAAAGTATAAATAAACTCTTAAGCGTTAATGAATCTATTGTTTTGATGGGAAACACATTCTACGAAACTAATTTCAACGATCCAACCAACAAAATTGTTTATATATGCTTCGAGATTGCATACGCCAAAAATCGCAAAAATTAAACATTCAGATATCAAGTAATGGGACAAAACTTTTCAACGGTTAAAAAAGAAAAATCATGATTTAACGGTGATTTTAACTCTGATTTTGATGATTTTTTACAGCTACACTCCTTGACCCTATATGAATACAATGAATGAGCTCGATCTTCAATTTAAAATATTTACCCTAGTGGATACGACAAATTCTTATGTTATACTTAATGAAAGTATAAATAAACTCTAAGAGTTAGTGAATCTATCATTTTGATGGGATACACATTCTACGAAACTAATTTCATTGATCCAACCGTTAAACTTGTTTATATATGCTTTGAGATCGCATACGCCAAAAATCACAAAAAACAAACATTCAGAGATCAAGTAACGGGACAAAACTTTTTTACGGTTACAAACAAAAAATCACGATGTAACGGTTATTTTAACTCTGATTTTGATGATTTTTTACAACTACAATCCTTGACCCTATATGAATACAATGAATGAATTCGATCTTCAATTTAAAATATTTACATTAGTGGATACCACACAAATCTTATGTTATTCTTAATGAAAGTATAAATAAATTATTAAGTGTTAATGAATCTATCGTTTTGATGGGATACGCATTCTACGAAACTAATTTCAACGATCCAACCACCAAAATTGTTTATATATGCTTCAAGATTGCATACGCCAAAAATCGCAAAAAAAAAACATTTAAAGATCAAGTAACGGGACAAAACTTTTCAACGGTTATAAACGAAAAATCATGATTTAACGGTGATTTTAACTCTGATTTTGATGATTTTTTACAACTACACTCCTTTACCCTATATGAATACAATGAATGAGCTCGATCTTAAATTTAAAATATTTACCCTAGTGGATACCACAAATTCTTATGTTATACTTAATGAAAATATAAATAAACTCTAAGTGTTAGTGAATCTATCATTTTGATGGGATACGCATTCTACGAAACTAATTTCAACGATCCAACCGTCAAACTTGTTTATATATGCTTCGAGATTGCATACGCCAAAAATTGCAAAAAAAAAACATTTAAAGATCAAGTAAGGAGACAAAACTTTTTTACGGTTATAAATAAAAAATCACGATTTAACGGTTATTTTAACTCCGATTTTGATGATTTTTTACAACTACACTCCTTGATCCTATAGGAATACAATGAACTAATTTGATCGTCAATTTAAAATATTTACAGAAGTGGATACCACAAAATCTTATGTCATGAAGATCGATGAAAATTGAGGATTTTGTAAAAGGAATAACATGCAAGCTTTGAGTCAATTGGCAATGTTTTAACTTTTGAGAAAGGCTTCACAACAGGATTCAGGCAAACAATCCCCTTCATGCAACATTCTTTTAATTAACTCCAGTAAAGTGGTGAAGATCTCGTCTGGCATTCCTGCTAAACACTTGATCTGATACAGTCTTACAACTGCTTCCAATTTCTTAAACTTCTTACAACTTGGCCATAAATCTTGATCCGCCTCTTCAAGCAACCTAAAAAAGTCTCCATTTCGGGGTATCATCAACCAACTCTTGTCCATGTCTTACCACTTTACAAGGGCAAAATATTACGTTAACACTAAGATGCCTACAATCTTTCAATCCCTATCATGTAGGCAAAACTATTAGAATTTTCAATTTCTATCTTTCAACCCTCGAACTCTACCACGATTGCAATTTTTTAATTTTCAACACCTATTATAGTAAAAACAAATTAAAATAACAACAAAAGTTATCAAACTTATGCTCATCTAATCTATTCTAGTAAATGACAACCAAAAGTTATCAAAATAACAACAAAAACAAATTAAAATAACAACAAATTAAAATAACAATTAGAATGCAAAACAAAATAATTTAACATAATATATTCTTATATTACTAAATATTACAAGTTCATGTTATATTTAATATTGTTAATTTAACATAAATGCTTATAAATATTATTCATTTCCATTTTCTCAGAACAATTCAAGTGACAAAATTAATTAATTTCACTAAATATTTATTAATTTAACAAAAATAGTAGAAATTTATCTAAGTACTTAAATTAGAATTTTTAAATAAATAAACTTGTGTATCATACAATTTAAAAATTAAAGAATTTAGTGATAAAAACCTGAATTATGGAAGAATTCCGTCGTCGATCAATTCTTTATGTACTCAACTAGCTTAAATAAATTCCCTACAAAAAATAAATTGTAAATAAAAATTAAACATAAGAGGAGAAAATAAAAATATTACAAGCAAGAAAAACTTACTGCTCTGAAGAAGGAATAAATGAAGTTGGAAGAACAAATAAGAAAGATGCAAGAGAGAACACACGGGAAGGGGTTTGTCAATTAGAAGAACGAATAGGAAAAACGCAAGAAAGGAAGAAGAAAACACGGGGGAGAGTAATCAATTTGTCGCTTAAAACCGATATTGGGTTTCAAAATATTTAAAAAAACTAATTTAAAGTGACATTGTGTTTCAAAATATTTAAAACAATAATTTAGTGTCGGTTATAAGCGACACTCATATTTTATGTCGCTTAAAAGCGACACTGTTATATTTAAAGCGACACTAGTATTTAAAAATTATTAAAATGTATGTCGGTTTTAAAGCGACTCTAAATGTTTACGTCGGTTTAAAAGCGACATTAAATGTTTATATTAAACCGACGTCATGTTCAATAAGTGTCGCAACTGTCTAGTCCGCCACTATATTATATTAAACTGACACCATCTACTGACACTATAAGGCCCTTTTGTAGTAGTGCATGTCAACATTTTATATTATTTTTTTTATAAAGATAATAAGATAAAAAGCAATAAGAATATAAAATATTTACGTGATTTAACCACAAATAAAAAGGGATAGGGAGGGCACTCAAACAGACAGACAATCTACCTCCGTTGCTTTGGTGAAGGCTGCCAAGAGACAGCACAACCACCAACGCAACACTCTCAAGAACCACCTTCTAGTCTCACCGTTCATTTTTTTTTCCTTTGTAAATATCTCACAATTTATTCTTATATGCTTAAATCAGAGATTCCGCCATTTCCAACTTCTAAAATTATGGACCCAAAAAGTGCAAGTATTATCTCTCTTTTAGGAAGAAAGTGCAAGCAATTTATCACTACATCTCATAATAGCATCATTTTATTTTATGCCGATAAAATAAATAAAATAAAATAAGTAGTAATATCATCGCATGTCTCCTAACACAATAAAGAAATAAAATAGTCCAATCCTTCTACACTTTTCATATCATATTAAATTTATGTTTATAATGTCGACAAAAACTTATCATTTTTGTTTAGAATGTGAAGAAATTGACAAGAAAATATGGATTTTAGGCCTAGGAGAGCAAGACTTAGAAGGCGAACCATACCTTCTCCAATTGAATTAATTTGTAATTATTTTATTAATACTGTTTTTGTTCCATAGCTGCAGAACATTAACTAGTTGATTTCACTTATTAATAATGTTTATACCATATTTATGGCCTCCGTATTTAGATATCGTATAAATACTCAGGGGACTCAAATGTAATTATGTAATAAAGGAAGGGGAAAATATGTAATAAGTGAGGAGCCCTTATTCTATAAAATGACCCCTCACCCTCACAATTGGGGGAGGTCTCACTCTCACCCCCAAGAGGCCAATTCTTAGGCTTTAAGCTCCCTCATCCTCTCACATCCCCTCTCACATTAGAGAGGTTCTCTCTCCCTCATAAATACATAATCAGTGTGGACGTAGCCCAAACCTTGGCGTGAACCACGATACATCTTATGTTATTTACATTACTTGCAGATTCACGGTCGGATTTACGTTGTTCCAAGACCTCCAGTTTTGTGCATCAACATTTGGCGCCGTTTGTGGGAATCGACACAAAAAACTATGTCGGTTCTCTTTCATTTCTTAACATCCACCGTGAATCTGAAAAATCTGCAAAAAGACCAAGGAAACCAAATACTCTCTCTCTCCCTTCCGTCTCTCTCTAAACACACAGAGAGAAGGACAGAGGAAGACTCAGATACACTCTAAACCCTCGCATCGCATCTCCCTCTCACACGATACTGCTTCTCTGTATTATCCATTTCTGTCACAGTCAGAGCCAAGCAACGAGAAAATGGCAGCCATGGCTGCACTTTAGAGCTCCATGACCTATCTTTCTCTTTCTTTCTTTCTTTCTCTCTCTCTCTAGAAGCTCACAAAAGTAAAAAATGCTGAAGACTTCATACGGGTTACGACAGATTTGGCCCGTAAGAGTATATCAAGATGGTGACGCGGCTGGTGGGCAGGTAAGATGCAAGTTTATGGTTGGTGGTGCGGGTCGAGTCGGGTCTAGTGCGAGAGAGAGCAGAATACCGATTCCCAAAGAGCCAGGGTGCCAAGAAAATGGATGCAGAAGCCTTACCCGCCACAGCCAACCCTGTCGTGCGAGAGGCTCTTCTGGTACTAGGACTACAGGCTTCCGGCCTCATCGACCATGTTGTCTGCGTTGACTGTTCTCTGTTTGATCAACTCCCCGGCGAGCGCAGTGGCTCTATTCCACGTTGACGACCCGTTTTTAGCTCGTGGGGCTTCGTTCATCACCACCGTCGATTTCCCAGATCAGCGGAAGAGCTCATCCTCACCGTCACCGCCTTTTTCTTCCTCTTCGCCCTCTCCCACGCCCACACGTCGTCCGACCTACTCGCCAACGAAATCAGCGATCGCGATCCAGCCGGCGCCAGGTTACCCAAATCCAGGCCCAAGCCTAGACAGCCCACCTTCATCGTCCCCGATTATCTGTCTCTCTGGATAACGGTACGTATATTTAAGGAGGTGGAATATCGGGTTGGATAGCGACACCATTACTTTTGCTTTGAAAAGTATCGAGTTGGGGGATTTGGGATTTGGACGAGGGATTCATGGGGATGCTTTGAAGTCTGGGTGTAGTTCAAATGGATTTGTGGGTTCGTCGCTTATGGGGTTGTACTCTCGATGTGGGTTTGTTAAAGATGCAGCTGAAGTGTTGGATGAAACTGAAAAGAAAACAGTGAGATCTTAAAGAACAGTGTATGCCATTGTTGTCTTTAAGAACGGTGTATGCCATTGTTGTCTATGTTCTTCTGATAAGCGGTGTGGATGAATGTTTTTTTTCTATTCTTCTATTTTCAGAGAATAGGTATGAAACTGAAAAGAAACCCATTTTCCCGAAAATACTGTGGATTCAGAGGAGCCAATTTCTAGGCAAGTTCCAGGAGATGGAGATCAGGACCAGATACCTCCACCAAATGGAAAGTGCGATCTTTTCTCCGCGACAGTCCCTGTTCCACGTCCATGGCTCCACCGCTGGTGACATATGACTGGAAAAGCAGTGAAGGTAAAGCAGGTTCCTTTAAACACACAGCTGGAAAGTGGCCCAGCGACCACGATGATAAAGGAATTCAGACATCTAATGATGCCAAGCTGTTTGCCATCCCACTACAAGGTCCCAGCAGCAATTAGGCCGAAAGCAAAAGAAAAAACAGAAAAGAAAAGAGAAAGCAAAAGCAAAGAATAAACACCCCACCAAAATGATGTGATTTACTTTTCTTGTTTTTTAATGATGTGATTTATTTTTCGGAGACATCTGTATAAACCTCATCAGAGGGTAAAAAAAAAAAAAAAACGTCAAGCCCAAAATAATGGGCTGGAATGTTATGTGGAGGGCCAAGGCCCATATGCCCAAAAGAGCTAGGCCTTATGGCACCAAAATTATCCGTCAACTTGCCACCCTTATCACCAACTAGGTGATCAAAAGTACGCCCAGTACTCCAAATTTATTCAGGTAGCCTGCCGCTATTATCACCAACCAGGTGATCAAAAGTATGTCTAGTACTCCAAAATTATTCAACAGTCTGCCGCTATTATCACCAACCAGGTGATCAAAAGTACGCTCAGTACTTCAAATTATACATGAGCATTACTCATGTCAATCATACATAAACATTCATGAGTATTACTCATATCAATCATACATAAACATTCATGACCATCACTCATGTCAACATTCAAGAGCATCACTCATGTCAACATCCATGAGCATCACTCATGTCAATCAACATAAACATTCATGAGCATCACTCATGTCAATCAGCTTCAAAAACTTCATTTACAGAGCTCTAGCTTCGAAAGCTTCATTTACAAAAACTCTAGCTTCAAAAGCTTCATTTACAGAGCTCCAGCTTCAAAAGCTTCATTTACAAAAGCTCTAGCTTCCAAAGCTTCATTTACAGATCTCTAGCTTCAAAAACTTCATTTACAAAAGCTCTAGCTTCAAAAGCTTCATTTACAGAGCTTCAACTTCAAAGCTTCACTTGCAAAGCTTCACCTACAAAGCTTCAGTGCAGGGTATACAAATACCGCATCCGAACAACCGCCACTTCGGCCCATACATGGATTCAATTTGAAGTCTCCAGCCAACAGACTCTATTGACCGAAGACTTGGGGGACTACACTATACACCATATATTGGGCCTCAACTGGGCCTCATGAAAAATACTTGGAGGACTCTAGCCCATTATTTATGTATTGAGGAGCGAGCCCTTATTCTATAAAAGGGACTCCCTCACCATCATTAGAGAGTGTCAACTCTAGCCCATTATTGATGTACTGAGGAGCGAGCCCTTATTTTATAAAAGAGACTTCCTCACCTTCATTAGAAAGCATCGCCGCCAGCTGAGCAACCGCCTCGCCGCCAGCTGAGCAACCGCCTCGCCGCGAGCACCAACTCTAACCCATCATTTTTGTAATGAGGAGCGAGCCTTTATTCTATAAAAGGGACTCCCTCACCTTCAAATGCCACAAGCCGAGCCAACCAAGGCAACATAAGCCACAAGCAGAGCAACCTCGCAACATGTGCTACTTCTGGTTGAGCATCATTTCAGATTGGGCATCGCCTCATATCGAGTATCAATTCTAGACGACATCTAGTTACTTCGGCCCACACATGGACTGAATTTCAAGTCTCTAGCCAAAAGACTCTCTTGACTGAATACTTGGGGGACTACTGTTTATACCATACTTAGGGCCTCCGTATTTAGATATCGTATAAATACTCGGGGGGACTCAAATGTAATTATGTAATAAAGGAAGGGGAAAATATGTAATAAGTGAGGAGCCCTTATTTTATAAAAGGACCCCTCACTCTCACAATTGGGGGAGGTCTCACTCTCACCCCCAAGAGGCCAATTCTTAGGCCTTAAGCTCCCTCATCCTCTCACATCCCCTCTCACATTAGAGAGGTTCTCTCTCCCTCATAAATACATAATCAGTGTGGACGTAGCCCAAACCTTGGGGTGAACCACGATTTATCTTGTGTTATTTACATTACTTGCAGATTCACGGTCGGATTTACGTTGTTCCAAGACCTCTGGTTTTGTGCATCAACACCACTTTTAGTTTGCAACATTTTTTTTTTAATTTGTAGTATTTTCTTTTTAGTTTTACTTTGTACCCATGTATTAATTTCTTTTAGCGCCTACATTTTTAAAAATTCATTTGTATTCATAATTTTTAATCTTTTATCTGTACCCTAATTTATTTCTAATGTACCCATTCTTCTCTATCAATGTACCACTTTGTTATATGTGAAATGTACCAATTTTTTTGTAAAATGTACCAATTTTTTTAACACTATGGATATATTCTTTTGCCATTTATTATTTCTTTTTTTTTACATAGTTTTTATCCATTTATTCAATGTTTGAATTTTTTTATTGTAACCGTTTCGAATAGTATTATAATTAGGGATTTTAAATTTATAGGATTATAAATCTCATAAAATATCAAACAATTAATGTCGAAACTATAAAAATATAAATAGTAATAGTAATATAATGAGATGTACAAAGTCAATGGATCTTGATCAAACTTTGAATACTATTAAGGTTTTAATCAAAGAATGTTAAAGATTAGGGATCGCAACCAAAATATCATTTTTTTAATTGTAAATGTATTATTGTTCGCCTGTAAATCAAAAGCTTGGCCACGGCCCACTGTAGGCTGATTTACCGGAATTCACAAGCTGCTGCTTTCTGGAGATTTTTTTTTTTTTGTTTTAGCACTACTTTGTTTTGATTAGTTTCTACTAATTTCTTGTTTGATCGGTAAATCACATTTGGGTAAATCAACAGATTGAGCATGGCTTGTGGAATTGGACCTGAAGTTCTTAACCAAAATAATTATACACCTTGGAGTATGCGAATTAAAACCTACTTGGTAGCGAAAGATCTTTGGGACGTTGTCCAAACTGAACATCCAGAAGTTGGTCCTAGTGATAAACATAAGGTTTGGAAGCAGAGGAATGCCCAGGCTTTGCATGCGATCCAGCTTTCTTGCGGGGATGACATTTTAAGTTTTATCAGTGACGCCACCTCGGCCAAATCCGCATGGGATATTTTGCTAGACAAGTTCGAAATACACCGGAGATTTTTCAAAGGTAGTTTGTTCTAAATATTAAATTAAAGAAAGAAGCCAAAAATAAAAACTAATTAAACTCAAAATATTTTGTGTGCGTGTGTTTTTGTTCAATTTTTTATTTTATTTATACAACTCAAAATACAGGTCGCCTGCAGGATACTAGCTGGTTACTCCCACTCAAATAGCAGTAATTTGTGTTTTTTTTCCGGTATTTTTGGTTTATATGATGAAACTGGGTTTTTTTTTTGAAAAAAAAAACTTTCTTTATGAATTTAAAGTTCTGAATTAGAAATTATTGTGTAATATTGGAATATGATTGTGTGGTATAACTAGGGCTGGAAAAAAATCCCAAAAATCCCAAACCAAACCAAAAAAATCCCGATCCCAAACCAAAAAAATCCCAAACCAAAATTCCCGAAATTTTCGGGATGTAATCCCAAACCAAACCGAAAGTTTCGGTATGGGATTCGGTATTGCATTTCATTTTTTCGGTATTCCCATACCGAACCGAAAAAAAAAAAAATATATATATATATATATAATTTTTTAATTATAAGAGAATTATTTCAACCGTTGATTGTTTTGGATTTAATCTGTGCCGTTGATTTCTTTTTTAGGTCAGATCACATTTCATTTCAGTTCCTCCGTTTCGAAGTGCAGCCCTGACCCTCAGCCTCCGGCCCTCACCAACGCTAGCAGAAGTGAGTTCGGGGGAAGCCGTGAAATTGTCGGTTACAACTACCAAGTACTTTTCAAAAACTAGGGCTCCTTCGAGGAGGAAGATTACACCACACTTCACGGCAACACACACACACTCCTCCTGTACTCTTTTCACTCCTCTTCCCCCCCCCCCTCTCTCCCCAACTCTCTTTCCTCAACTTCTTCATCTCCGTCTCTCTCTTAAAAGGTATGAGTGCTTCTGCTTCTGCTTCTGTTGATGTTTTGCTTGAATGGGTATACTGTTCTGACCTTGTTAGCTCGTGTTTTGTGCCTTTCGCAATGGAGGGAAATTTGATTTAAGTTAATTCATTGAGCTTTTGTATTGGGTTGGGGTAATTTTGTTTGAGTTCATCCGTAACTGAGTTAATCTTTATTTTTTGTATTTTTATTGATTTTTGAGAGAAATGTTGGAAGTAAATGAAGAAAATTATTTTTCCATATTGTTGCCACTGCAAAAGTCACCAAGTTGATATAACTACAGATTGTACTTCTCTTGTTTAATTTTCACTTTTAATTTGAGGTATTGAGGGTTTACTGGTTATAAATTTTGTACTTGTAGAAACTCATTTTAGGTTCATTCAATTTATAGGAGTTATATAGCAGTGAAGCATAGGCATGTTCAAGGTTTCATTTTTAAGCTGATGATAAAAATTGGGGCTGTTACATTCAGTGGGCATGGCCCAATATTAGGTTTTTGTCCAATTGGACCAATATTAGTTTTTTTTTGTCCAAAAGCCCAAAAGCCCAAAAGCCCAAAATTATTTCGGGATTCCCGATTTGTCCCGAAATCCCGAAACTATTTCGGGATTCCCGAAAATTGGGATTCCCGAAAATTTGGTTTGGGATCGGTATTGAAATTGGGATTCCCGAAAATTTCGGTATGGGAATCGGGACAAGGGTTTCGGTATGGGATCCCATACCGAACCACCCCTAGGTATAACATGTCGGTGTTATAATATGAGTGAATATATATTTGAAGATATTATAATTTTAAAATGAAAAAAGAGGAATATATCTAATTCTATAGTTCATTCATATTATAACTCATGGATCTTTAAAAAAAAAAAAGGATTAATTACATATGAAACTGTTGAAACATATGAAGACATCAAGTAAAACATCGTGAAAAAGTATACTCTTTTTTACAAAATTCATTTTTTTGGATTTGATGTTTACATGGAAATTGATAAAATGAATAGTTTCTATTTACAGAATAAGTTGACTACTACTGGGTGGACAAATTAAGAGGGGTTGTGTTATCCAAACACTTTTTTTTACTTCTCACATACCTTTTGTTGATTTTTGTCCTTTGATCTTCTTCAATTCATCCGATCAGACGGCCGAAAATTAAAAAGGTGCGTAAGAAGTAAAAAGGGGTGTGTGGATATCACACCCCATTAAGAGATGCCACCCACGGAACAAACGCAAGTTTGGTTGCATAATTTTTTACACATGTAGAGTAGTTTATTGGGTCATATAGTATTGTATGGATATCTTATCCTTCAATTTTCAGGCAATGGATCATCCAAAGGTGAAGATGTAGGTGGGAGCCAGCGTAGTATGAAGAAGTTGACGTCATTGCGGTCGATAGTAATTGGGACTCCGGTGGAATTAAAATCCCCGACTGATGGTATGAATTATATATGACTCTAATGCTCCTATAATTATCAAAAATCGAAACTTACTATTGAGAAAAAAATATTATTAATTTTATTTTCCATCCTCTGTTAGATAAAACAAGACATGGCGTTGACGACTCCTACCTTGGACCTTTGTTCAGTGATGTGTGGCGCGGTGATTGGAAAGCTGCAAAGGCGTTTCTTGACCAAAATCCTGAGGCAATCGGAAAAGTATATTCTAAGGATGGAGGGACGATTATTCACAGTGCAATTTTGTTTAAGCGGTTTGATATAGTGAAAGAGCTGCTGCAATGGATGAGAGAAGAAGATTTGGCGATAACAGATCAACATGGTTGCACACCTCTGATTTATGCTATAAATCAAGGAAGTATCGAAATAGTTGAAAACATGATTGAAATGAACAAGAATATAGCGGCCATGCGAATTCCTCCCGACAACATGACTCCTGTTCTCTATGCTTTTTCACTGGGCTTCAATGAAATCGCTCGCAAGCTTTATAAAGTCACTCCTCCCGAAGAACTAACATGTGGACCCAATGAAGGCCGTGACGGCGCTGAACTTATTTCCAGTTGTTTCTATGCCCAATCATTTGGTACGTATATAAATTTATTAAAAAACTAGGTTTTAATCCTTAATTAACATGAAGTTTAGATTAATGCCGTACAATATTTAAAATTGAGTTTAGTCCCTTGATCTATTTAAATGGTAATATTTATACTCCAATTTTTTTGTTTGTAATTTCATGATCTTTCTGTTTCCAAGTCTACTAATTTATTTTTCCCACCCATTACTAGAGTTTTAATGAATAAATGATAAGTTTGATACTAAGTTATTATGGCAAGCCCATTATGTAATTTAATCTAAAATCTCTCACCTCCTAGCTAATAAAAACACCCATTTTGACTTTTCAACAAGCTCAAAATAATTCCAGTCTCATACAAACACTATAAATTGGTTAATGCTAGGGAGACCAAATTTCTAAACCAAATTTTGTAAGTCTAATGATGTGGATGTAGATGATTGGATTATTACTTAAATTTTGATTAACATGCTTATTTTTTATAGGTGGTATATCATTTAGTTTGTAAATTTGATTTAAAATTTTGGTCTGCCTAGCAGTACCCTTATAAATTTATCGTTAGGTTTTTCTTTCTAAAGTTAAGTTTTTCCTTCTCAAATTTCACCTAAGTGTTTACTGCAGTTATATACACCATGATATATAGTACTGGTTTGGTACTGAGGTGATTTAAAAAAAAATGGGTATAAAAAAAAGTTGAGCTCAAAAAGGTGTTTGGTAAACACTTAAAAACAGCTTTTTTTTCACAGTTTTCGGTGAAAAAAAGCTGAAAACGTGAAGCAGCAAAAATGAGCTTATTCTCATAGCACAGCAGAAGAAGTTTTTTTTTTCAAAGCACAGCAATACCAAATCAGCCCATAATTGTGTCATTAATTATATAATAAGTATCACTTGTAATTAAAAATGTAATCATCATATCGGTACTCTTTTTTTTATCAATACACTCTTATGTTAATAGTTATTATCCTCTCACCCTGTTATCTTCATATACACACTAGATATTGCATGGATTTTGATTCAAAGTTACCCAAGCTTGACCCTTACTATTGACATACTTCGGGCATACCCCTTTAAATGCATTAGCTGGTGCACATTCTGCGTTCTTATGTGGCGTAAGACTCAATTTCTGGGAACGATGGATCTATAAGTGTTAGAACTACTCTCTCTCTCTCTCTCTCTCTCTCTCTCTCTCTCTCTCTCTCTCTCTCTCTCTCTCTCTCTCTCTCCCCTCAAGTTACGAGCATACTAGCATACTTCATGTGGAAACCATTTATGTTGTTATGTTCTTATCTCTACAGTGATACAAGTAAAACCTACTGCGGTCGAAACATCTACCCCCACCAATGATCTTTTACAAGATGACCTGGTGATCAAGCGGGTCTAATTTACTCAGGTACGTTGCCTGTCGGTGTCGGAAATGCCATTTGCTTTGCATGTAATTTGGACTCTTGATCAATTCTAATACGTGGATACTACATATATAAATGCGCTTCAGATCTATTAGAAGTGTGTAAGAAATGGTCAATAATTAGAGGGTTTTTTATTTTATTTTTTACATTGAAATAAAAGCATTCATAGACAGTTGCCATGACGCATCAGTCATATATATAAAACATTCATGTATTGAAGAAACCTATAGTAGTTATAAACAACTAGTAAAGGACGGAGGAGGTTCATATTCTCGAAAGATAATGCGAAAAATAGCATTATTTTTTGTTTTATGTGTACTCCTTGCTTAGTATATCTCGAATGATAGCCAGTTTAGACGGTCATGCAGCACAAGCAAACAAGGGATACAAATGTAACCCCTGAAAAAACAATGTTCTGAAATCCATCAAATTTTGAGAGAAAACCTAAAGGTTTATTTGGGTAATTCTTGAATGATCAGAAGCCAAAAGGCTTAAATAGACTTAAAACCCAACCCAAGGGAAGTTCACGGGTCATAGGGAAATAAATTGACATAAATCGGACGGAACACTAAAGGTTTGATTTTAATTACAAACTTTAAAATCTAACATACTTCACATTGAACCAAGACGTAGCACTCTTTTTATGAAGTGTATGCGTCCAAAACGAAGCTCAAACCAAATCTGTAAATTCCTGTTGCATCCTTTTATCATTTTTTGATCCATTTCATTTTCAGTCCGCTCGGTCATCTGTTTTGTATATGACAATCTACATGCCACTAATTGGTATCGAGGAAAACAAAATATTCTAAAATAAAATTGCGGTTGTTATTTTTATTTGTTTATTCTAGAGAAAATAGGAGAAGGCAAATTATGCATGAGTAGAAGCTTTTAACACTTGAAGTACTATTGTTTGATTGGAAAGCACTTTTTAAGCGCCTTGCAAAAGTTACAGATGTATTGTCATCTAATTAACATACCCTTGTATAAATTTTTACTAACATATATTTGTACTAATTTGCAATGCAGATGTGGGTTTATTTCGAGGACTTGCTAAGAATCTCCTTAAACTTTTGGGTATGCTACATCTACATTGTTGATATTATTTTTACATTTTAATTCTTATTCTTTTCATACTTTGCTTGCTGTTTCCATTTTTAACCTAGGTGTCAAGCGTATGTATGAAATGAAATTGGTCCATGACCGAACCCGAGAATTTTTATGTTTAATGAGTAGACACATTACGTGTGTGACGGCGAAGCAATATTCGTTCCTGCAAACAGCAATCTTCCGAGCTATGGAACAAGGACTAGTTGAGTTCATTGATCATCTATTTGAGGCTAATCCAGGCCTTGAGATACAAGATGGAAAAGGCAAAGCAGTGTTGGAATATGCCGTGGAATGTCGTCAAGCAAAAATTTATAACCTTCTGTATGGGATGCTGAGGGAAAGTGATAGAACTTGGGCTTTGAGTTGTAATAGTATTCTACATTCAGCGGCGAATCTATCTGGGAACCTTAATCATATTCAGGGTGCAGCGCTGCAAATGCAAAGCGAACTGCAATGGTTCAAGGTTAGTCTTAATTTCTCACTGCATATGCATGAGATAAATTATTCTCACCCAACATGTATATATGGCCATGGCTCTACTTGCCAGCTAACAAGTCTAACCCAATACCAACTGACAGCGAGTGAAGCTAGCGGTCTAATTACTTTTGATATAACACATAAATACTTTAAACTGAAAAGCAGAGAAAACTGCATCTTCTATTATAGTATTAAGAGAGAATAGCTATTGTTAAATTCATTATACATGGGCATAATGAATTGTCCATAGCCTACATGTACAACTACGGTTCTACTTTACAAGCCTAAGGGAGGACGATTAGAATGTGATGAGCATCAAACTCAAAATTAACACAAAATGTCCTCAAAAAGAGCCATAGACCAATCATAAGTTTTTTTTTTCTAATTATATAAAACATGTATAAATACAATAAAACCTCTATATAGTCATAGTGTTTAGTGTTTGGGACCAAAACAATTTTATAGCTATAGGGGGGTTATTACTTAATAGAGATTTTTTTTTTTTGACTTAGTTATCCTTAATGAAGTTTGTGTGTACAAAAAGAACCACATTAATAGTAGTGGAACATGCCGGTTTGCAAGATGTAACGTTGGAAGTAAGACATCTAATCTCTTAGTGAAATTTGTATGCTATTTTACAATATTTACAGGTTAGTTAGGGTACCCATTAAAACAAGGGTATCATCAATATCCCTTAATAGAAACGATGATTTTATAATTAATGCAATTATGTTCACACATAAGATCCTACCTTGACAATGTAATAAAACAGAAAAACCAACTTTGTTACAATAATAAATGATATTGTGTTAATAACTATAACCTTACAATTATTATGTAAGACTGCACTATAAACTTTGATGATTATAGTGTAACTATATAGTTTTTGTAATTTAGCTGAATGTTGACGTTATATTTTATTATTGTTAAACATGGAAGTAAATAGCTCAAAAGTCAATAACAATGATGGATAATTTCACATCTTTTAGATTTTTATTGGAATTAATGGTAGGTGATCTGTAGGATATAATTATAAAATAAAATATGTTTGAAAACACAAAGCTTCGCATATTTTTAGGGCTTTTTTTTGTAGGGTTTAGGGCTGGTTTGGTATTGCTGTGCTTTGAAAAAAAACTGCTGTGAGAATAAGCGGCTGTGCTGTGAGAATAAGCGGCTGTGAAATAAAGCCAGTAGAGTGTTTGGTAAACTTTTTTGTGAAAGTGCTTTTGGAAAAAAAAGTAGGATGATAGTGTGTCTTTTCATTAAAGGAGCACTGTAGCTCCGTGTGCTTTGAAAAAACTGGCTTTTTTTCAAAGCAACAAATAGCAGCTTCAGCTTTTCCTTTGATTTTCAGCTTATTCTCACAGCAGCTTCCAAAATAAGCCTTTTTTTTTCAGTTTACCAAACACAAAAATGACCCTCAGCTTTTTTTCACAGTGACTTTTTTTAAAATTACCTCAATCCCAAACGGGGCCTTAGAGTAGAATTGTATTTATATAACCCAAAACTCTATATTTTCACTAAAACACACGGTTACAATATTTACATATACAAAACCTAATTTTATAATGAAAGAAATATACATAATCTTTTTCCTACTAAAATAGGGACTCTCGAAAGATCTCCTAGAATCCCTACAATTTAACTCATGCCAATATTTTTTTTTAACAAACAATATTATTTACACTAAGAGGGGAGGAGATGGTCCTTAGTGTAGATAATATCGATTGTTAAAAAAAAAAAAAAAAAAAAAAGGAGAGGGGGTGGAGGATTAGCCTCTAGGCTAACAGAACCTAGGCTGTGAAAATCATCTGACCTTTTACGATGGGTTACGGTTTCTGACTTAGGGCTCCCCAAATATGATAATTTCTTTGCTTGGTCACTGGACACCCCTGATCTACAGTAACCCATGGCTTTGATAGCGACACAAGCCATGAAACATCGTTTGGCCGTCGCAACTATCGCTATTGCGCATGCTTTTCAGTAGTTTTATGAGACAGTTGTTCAGACATGCGCTTCAATAAACTACTAAACTTTTACTTGCTAGCAGCAAAATGAGAAAAGGTCAAAAATAGGAAAAAAAAAAAATCCTAAGATGCCTGGTTTTATTTCTACTAACCTCCATGTACCTCTTAAATGGTTGTAGTTGGTAAGTTTTTATTTATTGAAATGTAGGAGGCAGGGCCGGTCTAGAGATTTTTGAGGCCCGGGACGACGTAAAAAAAAATGCCCTAACTTCATGTAAGAAAATTATTTATTTTCACACATAAGATATCGAAAAAATTATACTTAGAAAAACACTTCAAACTCAATAATTTAGAAACACAGAAAGACTAATTTATTTTGTATTGAGAGAGGGAAACAAAAAAACTGCGGGCTTACAAGTAGATAGATGATGAGTTTTGTTTTCCATTTGAACTTTGAATGTGTTTTTGAATAAATCGTGAGGTGTTTTTTTTTCTTATTTACTAAACTTGTCAATACTGGACTAAAAAATAATGATGTTTTCGAATCTTTAATTAATATGTATTATTAATGAGTGGGTACTAAATTAAACATTTTGATGACACGTCATATAATTTGCAAATTTGGTCTACGTATTATTCTTTGTTGAAGATTAGACTTGAATTAAAACGAATATTTAAAAATAACAACCCACATAGCTACTAGATAGTAACTAAAAATAAATTACCAACCAAACAAAAATTTGTAAAAATTGAAAAGAATAAACATGCACATAGCATTTCGAACTTAGGACCACTTGTTAATTTTAAACAACAAAAATCATTGTTTCTAATTAAACTTTTTGATCCTTTAACAAAATTTTCTAAATTTATACTCTTATAAAAAAAATTTGTAAAAAAAGGAAAGTAAATAAGCACACATGGTGTTTTGAACCCAAGACCTCCTTGTTATTTTCAAATGACAAATCACCACTTCTAGTTAAATTTATGTGTCTTTGAATCAAATTTTATAAATTTATACTCTTATAAAAACATATGTAAATATACCACCCTAATAATTTTGGTGCCCCTAATTTTTTTGGGCCCTGGACGGTTGCCCCTCCTGCACTGGGCCTGGGCCGGCCCTGGTAGGAGGTGGAGAGCATTGTACCTATCATTGTCCCTGGATTGATAAATTATACTGATCGCATGACAGCTCGAGCATTATTTACCAAGAACCACAAAGAATTGGTGGAGGAGGGTGAGAAATCGATGAAAGCGACTGCAACTTCTTGTACAGTTGTAGGTGCTTTAATTGTTACAATGATGTTTGCTGCATCATTTACAGTTCCTGGAGGAAGCACACAAGACAAAGGCTATCCCACATATTTGGGTAAAAAGTTGTTCATGGTTTTTATAATGTCAGATTCTATATCGCTATTTTTTTCCACAACTTCAGTAATGATATTTTTAGGGTTGCTCACATCGCGTTATTCCGAAGAATACTTCCTCGTATCTTTACCCACAAAAATGATACTAGGCCTTTTCACCCTTTTTTTCTCTATCGCCGCTATGATGATGGCCTTCTCTTCTGCCCTAATCCTTATGCTTGACAAACAATCATGGATCGTTATCCCAGTTATTCTTCTTGCGACTCTTCCAATAGCCTCATTTGTGTGGATGCAATTTCCCCTCCTTCGTGACACATGCATTTATACTTATGGACCAGGAAAGTTTGACAAAAAAAAAGAAACGTTGAATTTAAATTCTTCGTGCCATGTAATTTTATGTATTTTTTTCCTCTTGATGTAATATGTGTGATGTTTATCTTTGGTTGATTTTGTTCATTGTACGAAGTGATTAATAAGATCCAGTTACCTCTTAGCTAATTTACTGGTGTTTTTGTTGTAATTGTTGGAAGAGAAATTAGTCATGATCTGTATTTATTTTTTAGAAATTGAATAACTAATTATTAATCGAACTCTTCTTACGGTAGACTCGCACTCGCATATTCTTCTGTTTAGAGTGTAGAACTGTTTGACAAGTCAAAGAGCTAGACTATGAGCTTGCGCTCGTACTAGTTGGAGCTCTTAACAAAATAGCAAGAAGAAATGAAATATCAGAAAGAGAGATGAGAGAGAAACGAGAGAGTTTCTGCATTTAACTGTGTATAGAGCTAGAAATTTAAGACAATGGGGTCAAAGAGTTAGCACCATGATCATCATTATAACACGAAACAAGTAAAGCAACGGAAAATAATCAACAACAGAGTCGGCTGATTAGAAGTTGGGCATACCAAGCATACATAGCCTCCAAAATGTTATAAGATGCCCACACTCTACTCCCATAAGAAAGAACGGAGCTACCTGTAACTCAGAAAAGTTGAGCTTCCATTACTAATCACCCAAAGCAAGCAACTTCGAATTCAAACGCTGCCTTAATGTTTTGTTTGCCATTACCTTGAGGGTCATGGATGGCTCTCCTGAATTAAGCTGAAATAAAAGAATGAGCATTGGATACAAATGAAGCCCCCCCTGAAACAAAGAAAATAGTGGCCGAAAGGGAAACAACAAGGACCTTTGATAGATTGAATTGGAGACAAATGAAGCACCCAAAATCAAAAGTCCGATTTGGGAAATCTTGAGAAAATGATGAAATGATTGAATTGGTTAAGATCAGATGTTTTTTTATAAGCTAAAATTAAAATAGGGAAAATGTGGGAAAAGTGAATGAGAGTAGCAGTAGACTAGTAGTCACCTAAAGTTGATTCCTTTGGCAAAGCAAGAGGAAAGGAAGAAGAGCGACCCTAAACCAAACCAAATGCTCGACCTTTCAACATCTCTCCACATAATCAGATCAGTCATGAGCTGCCCGATTCGATCAAGATTACCCTGATACTCATCATTGACTGCAAAACCAAACAGCGAAAACACAAGAACCTGAGAAACATGTAAAGACCAAAGAACGAAAAAAAGAAAAGAGAGCAATTTCCAATTGGGACTTACTTGATAATGTACTTGGGGATGGCAAACTGAGAACCAAGTCCAGCTTTTCCTTCTTGGACCGCCTTTTTCTTGGCTTCACAACCTCCTCCACCAAGCCCAAGACTTTCTCTTCTCAAGTCTCATTCTCCGACCACCTCCGCGACCTCCGGTTCCTCGGCGAGGCACCCAGTAGGCCCACCTGTGAGCCTCAGCTTTTGCACTCACTGCAAACCTCATCCCTTTGCTCTTCCCACCCCTCTTTCACTCAGATTCTCCCCTCCCCAAATTTAAAAACCCAAACAAATAAATAATGAAATTTTAGACAAGAGAAGCTTACCAGAGGAAGGACGTCGAGCCGAGAGAACGCGACCTGGAGAACAAGAGAGATCGCTGGAAGGAAGGATGGCTTCTTTCAGATCTGGTGTGGACTGGGTTCTGAGAAAAGTGGCGAGACTGATAGCGTGAGAAAGGTTTTTTTTTAAAAGGGATAAGGTACAAATCTATTGGCACTGCTTGTGGGCATTGACATTGTTCCAACTGGGTGAATTATAAAGCTTCCTGTTCTTATCTTCGTTGGCTTGGTTTCCCAGGGAAGCGAACCAAGTACTGATTGCGTGGCCTCGCTACACTTGAGTCATCATACTCCAACCCCCCTCGTGTTTATTCTCTCGACGGCCTGCCTTCTCCACCGCCTTGCTAATGTGACAAGGATTGCTGGTTTTTGTTCTGGTTTAATTCTCTCGACGGCCTGCCCTCTCCACCGCCTTCTCCACCTCCAATATCGTTGATGTTGGCGGTGGGCCTAAAAGTTTATAATTACATCAAAACAGATTATTCATTCGATACGTCCTAATTTACTGGTTTCAAATTTGCTTCCTTACGTCGAGATTTCGAAAATACGCTAGCTCTCTAGCTTCAGGTATTGGATGACTGGGCTTTCAAAAAACACACGTATTGGGCCCGATTTAACAGAACTTTTCTCTACGTGTGTGTTTTTTTGTTCGAAAAATTTGAGTGTTATTAAAAGGTTTTTATCTGATTATCTATTTAATAAAATAGAACGACAATTGTTTTATATCAACCTGTAAACTATCGACGCAAATGCCGGTCAACCGTCACTGTTTTCGACCGGGAGCTTCCTCGTTATTTGAACTCTTGAAAGTGCGTACAACTGTAATAGTAATACGTAGGAGCATCTTCTTAGCCTTTTTTTTAATGTTATTTTGAGTCCATCTTCAAGTCTTTTCTAATTGCTTATTTTTGGTTATTGTAAATGTATTATTGTTTGCCTTATAAACCAGAAGATCGTTATCACCAGCGCAACATGGCCTGGGGGCTTTATCACACTATCACAAAAAAATATTGATGACATTATAAGTTCATTTTATATATTAAATTATAGAGCTAACTACATTTTACACAAGTTTGAGATGATTTTTAAATTTGGCCATGAGGTTTCAATCTTCACTAAATTGATGACATGGTTAACATGATACCCGTAACTAGTATGACATGTAAGCCACATTTACACCATATAACGCAAAAAACTCATCAATTTAATGGATAATTATACGTTCAAATATACAAAAGTTGTGTCACTTAGTACTACGGTCTAGTGGTATTCCTCTCCACTTGCAAGTGAGAGGTCTTAAGTTCGATTCTTGCTAAAGGCGAATTTGAACCACATTATTGCAAACCGATTGTAAGGCTTAACCCATCCCTCAACTCCCTAGTATAAGTAATATCGTTTCTTCAAAAAATATATATATAAATATATAAAAATTATAAATTGATATAATTTTAAAATATCAGATGCAATGTGAAATACTTAAAACCTTACCCAGTATCTTAAAAATCATCTCAACCTAAAGAGTGTAAATGTAGTTAGCACTAAATTATATTTTATCCATTTCTCGAGTAAAATTCTTTATAATATTTAACAAGGCCCTCCACGGAATGGATGATAGTTGTGTTGGAAAAGGATTCTCTGCTGAGCATATGCTCAGGATCCTGCTGAGCAGGACACGAGGACTGTTGGATGAAAATCCAACGGCTATAAAAAGGTGGATCCCTTTAAAGTTATAATAATTGTAACCGTTGGATTTTCATCCAACGGTCCTCGTGTCCTGCTCAGCAGGATCCTGAGCATATGCTCAGGAGAGAATCCTTTTCCAGTTGTGTTGTGCAAATTCGGATCCTAGCCGGATCTTCTTTGTGAGGATTTTGAGAATCTATGAATCATATTCGTTCATCGTACATTGTACGGTGAGAAATTATTTTAAATATTTTTATTTAAAATTAAATACAAACAGTATTTGATAAAAATTGACCACACAATATACGATGAATAGACATAATTTATGAATCTCCAAGATCCTCATAAAAAAAATCCGAAGAGGATCCTGTTGGGTGTTGTGCCACCGCGCGGTGTGCACTAATGATTAGCAAAACAATAAGCCCTATAAAAGAATGTTGTGAGAGTCAGCAAGCCACCTTTTTGGTTTTCTTATAAATTGAGCATCATCGTTCATCATTGGAGCTTTGCCTTTATCCGCCACGCCATGCTTGCTCCCCACACTCAACCCTGCAGTTTATTGCATGCCATGTCTCATGTATGCAGCATACCCCTGTGGCATCAGTTGGTCACCAGCTCAATATTTACACATAAATTACTAGTTTAGAGAGAGACACAGAGGTGGGTTTGATTACCTATTCCTAGAAAACAACCAACCACGCAGCCATTTTGTGCATTTGTTTTGGTGAAGCAGCTTCTGTGTTTGCATATTATTTTTCTTTTTCACCTTTATCCGACAAGGAGGGGAATGAGCAGATGGGGTCCAATGTCAATGCGTGTGTGTTAAGGTTGTGTGCAAAGTACAATAACGTCCAACTTATACAAATTACAAAGGTCAGTTGATATGCACAAACTACACCAACCATACCAATCTTTTCGGCTCAACAATGTTTATGTTGTGTGCAAAGTACAATAACGTCCAACTTATACAAATTACAAAGGTCAGTTGATATGCACAAACTACACCAACCATACCAATCTTTTCGGCTCAACAATGTTTATGAGTAATACGTATTCCCATTGTACTTTTTATTCGTGATTACAGGATTTCTCTTGTTCTTTCAGAAAAGAAAAAGAAAAACTCACACTTGTGTCATTTTATTTCTATGTTTTAATTTTTTTCTAACGATATTCTATTTTATTGGAGAGTCATTAAACACCTACCACTCAAAAGAGCACAATTTCATTACACAATAATTTCAACATCATCTAAAATTAGGAATCTTGATGCCTATATAAACTTTCTGCTACCAAAGTTTCTGTTACCAGTTTTCGTCCGATTCGTTTTTTTATCCCGTGTTTATATAGCTCTTGTGTTTTTGTGATTTTTCCACTATCTAATTGATTCATGACCACGTACTTCTGGGTTTTAGGAGCCGGCTGACTTCATTCTGATGAACTTTTAGAGATATTTATGATTTGGCTTGATCAACAATTTCTTCATTGTCTCCTCCTGGAGTCATCAAATATCATCATTATCCAATCTTCTTTTCCCAGATTATCTCTTCAATGATAAAGAATGAGCCTTTTTCCTTTTCAACACAATTATCAAATTATATGTAGAACCGGACCTTCGCAAAAAAAAAAAAAAACAACCCCATGTCCTGTTGCTCTAATCTCTATTAACGAGGGTTTCCAGAGTGGCCTCACAAGTGTCCCAAACGACTTGTAGTAGCGGGAGCAGTTTTTCAAGGAGACCAACAACTGTCTCGTGCCTCCACAATCTCTCTCTCCTCTCTCCCACTCTCTTTCTCTCTCTAAACCTTTTCAAACCCACTCCTAAGTATGAAGTGATCAACCCAACTGTCATATGGTGGTTACTAGTTCTTCAACTTCTCTCCTTCACATTTTCTCTCTTTCCCATATTCCTCAAAGCTTCAGCTGCAAATGATGCTGGTTTTCCTTGCTACCATTTTTTGTTCTTTCACCTTCAAAACAACCCAAAATTTATTCCGCAACTGTAGACATGTTCGACATCTTATTCGGGTGGCGAAAGGCTTCGAAGTGGTAACTTAATTCAATGCAATCTTTGAAGCTGTTTCTTTTGTTGGAAATGTATCATAGCTTTATCTTTTATAAAACCAAACTCATTGTATTGTTTTGTTATGTGTGTGCTTGTTTTTTGGGTTGCAGCAAGAGGCTGATCAAAGAGGTGCACTGCCGGCTCAAGTTGCTGAAAAACAAGAGGCAAGCAATTGTTAGGCAACTACGTCAAGACGTGGCGGAGCTGATCAAACACGGTCACGAAGACAAAGCCTTCAACAGGGTATGAATGTAACAGTAGAAATCCCGTGACATCTTCTCTGCTTTTCTAATTTTAATTCGTCATGAATATTCTAGTTAATTAATTATTTCGTAGTACATATAGTTGGTTGAACTAATTTGGCACCTGGGTCTGTTCACATTTCTCAACTTTTGGTTGAGAAAGTTGAGTGGTTAAAACTTAAAAGTACAACCACCAGAAAGCATGTGTTCGTTGCAATTTCTTAATATTATTGTGCTGCCAACAATTCCGTGTGCCTCTGGGGTTTTTTTTTTTTTACCTTTTTTTTACCTTTTTTTCTCGTTGATTTTAATTCTCTAATTTTTTTTGCGTTTGCCATACTAAATTCAATTTTATGTTTTTTGATTTGGGATATTGTGCTTCCCCCAAAGCACTTTTGGGTGACAAAAGTGGTGCGGTTAAACCAAAGTGCTACCAAGAACAATTTGAGTATCTCAAACTACTATCAACACTTTTTGAACTTTGGGCCATTTTATTTTTCAGGTTGAGCAGATAATCAAAGACGAATCCGTAGTGGCATTGTTTGAAGTGTTGGACAATTTCTGTGAATTCATCCTCATCCACCTTCCTTACATCCGCAGACACAAGTATGCCTTGATCTGAATTTTTTCTATCTTGCTCCCAAGTTTTTTTTGTTTTCCTCATTTGATCTTAAGTAATTCGTTTTCCTCATTTGATCTGAAGTAATTCTGTTTGTGCTGCAATTTGGTGGTTTTTCAGGGACTGCCCAAATGACATAAATGAAGCAGTTTCAAGTCTTATTTATGCTTCTGCAAGATGTGGGGATCTGCCTGAGCTTAGGGGGATCAGGAAGCTATTCGGAGAACGTTACGGGCAGAAATTCACAATGAGTGCTCTTGAACTACTCCCTGGGAATCTTGTGAGCCGTGAGGTACGATGTCAAGTTTTACGATTTTGCAACAAATTTTTTAAGGGGTGTTTCTGTTGATCTCATAAGGTTATTGGAAGTTATACATGAGTGTGAACTAACAAAATCCAAAACTACAGGTAATAGAGAAACTCTCCCAAAAGTCAGTAACAGATGATATGAAGCATATATTGGTCAGTGAAATAGCAAGAAATTACTGCATCAAACCACAGGTTTTAGCTATTGAGTACCATTCAGAATGGCAACAAAAGGTAGTTACTCATTACATACTTCAATAAATATGTCTAGAACATTTATGCTATTATATATCTTTTATAAACAACAACAACAAAGCCTTATCTCACTAAGTGGAGTTGGCTGTATGAATCCTAGAACGCCACTGTGCTTGGTTTTGTGCATATCCGTTAGCTCCCAGTACTCCATGTCTTTTATCATACTTGAAATTAAAATATTAGTCCTTTTGTTCAATGCATATTAGGTGAAGGAAATTAGTGGACATCAAGTACTGGATGCAGATTATTATGGACGAACCAAAACATCTAGAATGCAAGTTTTAAATGTCGAGGAAATGGAAAGAGAAGCCGTAGATGCTGATTCTAATGTATATAGAACTTCTGCTAGTTCTTCATTAGTTATGCCACTGATTGAAGGGAATTTTTCTGAAGTTGGTTCTCCAAATATATCAACTCCGGGCACTGAAGAAAGTCGGAGCAGTACTTCTGGTAGCACAAGTCACGCTAGAACAAGAGATGGAGATATTGTGATTTACCTTGATGACATAGAAGAGGTTCAGTTTTCTACAACAAGAGATGCAGACTCCCAGGACCAAAGACTCTTCAAGTTCAAAGGTATCGCACCGAAGAGGGAGAATCTTGAAAGCAGTTATGATCTCACTTATGTGGAATGTTATGAGACTTGGAGTGAGAATTGCGAGTCAAAAAGCCCAAGGAGATCAAGTTGGAAGGGAAGTGGCAAAAGACCGAGGAAGAGATCGATTTCTCAGGAAAACCAATGCTTTAAGGATAATGAATATCTAAATTACTATGGCAGAAAGCATCTGAAAAATCAAAGTAATTGTGGATTTGATACTAAGGGATTAAGCTGTGGCTGCAGCCTGGGAAATCCATGTTATGTTTGCACTCGGAACGACGAAAATATTTCTTGTGAAGTTCAACCGTGGAAGCAAAAGAGAGGGATTACAGCTAGGGTTGGATTTCCAACTTATGGACATGGACAATTGAACAGGGGAATCGAATGGCCTGCAGTGCGTCCAGAGCCAATGAGGAGGAAGAGTTATGACAATGAAGCTATGATGTATAACGTTTTCACGTATCCGGATCATCAGCATCCCACTATGCAAAACAAAGTGCTCAAAGGAAGAGTGGAGGAATCGAATTTTCGATGCAGGCGTGCCTCATATAGTTCCACATCTCCACATGTGACTAATTCTTGGAGTGCAAGAAAAGAGACAGTACCTCCTTATTCCAGAGCCGTGACAATGCCGCCCGAAAGAGCTAAGGACAATCACAAAGATGACTTCCGACGATCTTATTCCGACGCCTTCCAGTATCCTACTCATGTCCACCCTAAGCTGCCTGACTATGATGATATAGCAGCTAAATTCATGGCACTGAAGAAAGAGCGTCTGCAAAATAAGCCTCGTTGCAACAACCAGAAAATTTAGCTTAAAACAAAGTAGTCTGCACTATATAGGATCACTAGCTTTGTAATCTTTCAATTCAATTTCACATTTCAAGTCTTTTCAGGATTTCTGATTTTAAATTTCCATGTAATAGAGAGTCCAAGACAATGTCTAGAACAACTTGTTCTCATCATTCATTTTAGTTGGTTATTTTATAGCGATATAACTAGGTTACCCTAAGAAGAAAGGGAAATGTTTAAAGTTTAAACCCGGGACCCAGTTTATTTGATATAAATTTTTGTTTGATTGTTTTGAGTCCCAAGCGTGGGCTGGTGGCTTAATCCAAGAATTTAGTGTACGTTTGTTTCACCGGATTATCCTTATCCGCTTTTCATCAAATTTAAATGATTATTTAGCGCTATCCTCCACCTACTCCAAAGTTACACCAAACATGGGACAAAGTTACGTCCATGCCAAATCAATCCAAGCTTCTTGCTAGAATTTTGATAGTGCAGACGGCAGACCAGATCTTATGACAAACTCATCAATTCTGGTATTCGTTTTTCACATAATTTTCATGAAGAACTTCACAGTTTAGACACAGATGTTTATAAAAAAACAAAACAAGCAAAAGAACAGGGTTAAATATAACCGTGTTCCCTAAAATACTCTGATTCCTCAGTTGAGGTTAAATTTTGTAGCCCTCCGGTATGGTCATTGTCGCACTCTAGTCCTCCTCCGTCATTTTAATTTTTACTCCGTTTGTTTTGGGTTCAGTGGCCAATTCTTACGAAAATTGTGGTATTTCACTAAATCCATAAATTTTCAACATATAATTCAATCAAATAGTTGTCAAAGAAATTAAGAGCATGTTTGGTACTCTATTTGAATCCAACTTTTTAAACTCAAAAACAATTTTCAAGTTTTAGGCCTTAAAAACTTGTTTGGTATGACTATTTTTAAAAACTGAACTCAAGACTAATTAAAAAATATAACATATTCTCAAAAAACAAAAAAAAGTAAGTTTTTAGGGTTTTTAAACTTAAACTCACTTATTTCTTTTCTCTCCCTTCTCCCCTCACTCCAAATCTATCTCTCTTTTATTCTCTCTCTCACCCTTCTCTTTCTTTTTTTTACCTTTTTCGTCTCTCCTTCAATCCGCTCTCTTCATTCTCTCGGTTCTTTTTCTCGCTCCCCTTCCTTTCTATCTCTTCCGATCCTCTCACTTCTTTCTCTTTCCTCCATTTATCTCTTACTTTATTTCCTCCTCTATCCTCTTTCTCTCTCAGACCCCCTTTTTTTGGATCTCTTTATCCAGTTTAAGTTGTAAGATTTAGAATTTTTAAATCGCAAACCAAACAAGTTTTTTAGTCTTAAAGAAAATTGTTTTCAAGAAAAATTCTTAAGAAATGTTTTGAGAAATTATAAAAAAAAGTTAAATAGGATACCAAACAAACCCTAAACAATTCAAGGAGTGTTATACTTATACAACAAATCCAAAGGCCCTTAAGCAGCGAAGTGTGCAGAGTATTGAAATATTATGCCACTTAAACGAAAGCAAACCCAAAAGGCAAACAAATAGGAAAGTACAAAATTAAACAATTCAAGGAGTGTTATAATTAACACAAACACACACACACAACAAAACACTTCACAACTTGCAAAAGTTAACAATACTTAGGCCTTCCACGGTAGTTTAATGAGTGTGATGCCTATATATGTGGATTAGACACTGTAAGTTGAATTCGTATTGTACTGTTATCACAGTAGTGTGAGTTGATAAAGTGACTTTTTATATATTACATTGTTTATCTCTTTATCTCTCTTAATTATCGTATATTGTATATGCATCACACTCGTAAGTTCCATATATTAAACTCAAAAATAAGAGTAGCACTCATATTTTGCGGCCCACAGTAGAAGTTTGATACTTGTATTATTAGCATCACGTTCGATTTTTCGATCCACTGTGGAATGCCATAGTGCCATTTCCACTGTAGTAAAAGGAAATTGAAAAGCCATTGACTTGGATTTAAGGCTTTAAATTGCAAAATATTCCATGCTCCAGAGTACTGTAGTCTCACCGTCCGAGTACTTCTATGCCAACTCACCTCATATATTTCCCAACCACCTCAAAGACATTAACAAAAAGATTTACCAAATTACACCAATGGTAACAGGTAAATAGATACATTACGAGAACTTGTATAAAACGAGTACACTAGCGTGTCCACAAAACAAATTTTTCTCCCTATCAACGCTCAAAATAACTCAAAAGGAAACATACAAGGAGCCTGCAAAATTTGACTAATAATAGATTAAAAGGGGAGAAGATAAAGATAAGCGTCCATTCTAAGGTAATCCTTATCCTTAATATTTGTTTTATAGGGCAACTAGATAATCCTTATCCTTAATTTTGGCAAAACAACCCCACAAAACCAGACAAAAGTCTCTTGCATGCGCAATGCCACATGTCCAAAGGAAATGGCGTTTCTCTGACAAACCAACCTTGTACTTTACAATACTACACTACTATTCATGCGGCTACGGTTTGAAATTTTCTTCAATATATTTTCGTGAAAATATCTAAAAAATTAAAGATAAATATGAAAAAAAAAAAAGAGATGAAGTCTGAATTTCCATCTATTGGATAAACTTCTAATTTGAAGCTAAAATCAATAAATTTTCGTATATTCACATATCGATTAAATATCGAAGAATATCTACCGATGATATTTCAATTATTGCTTGTAACAGGCTTCTCTGGATAAAAGCGTAATTCTTAGTTAAGACGTTATCCTTTTATCGGTAAAATATAAAAAAATAAAAAAAATATTTTGATATTTTGTCCCTCTGTTCATTTACCATCTTGTATATGCAAGTTCAAGGTTCCAACCGCATTTGTACATCTGATTTCACCTTCACAAAGGGTAAAAAAGTCAAAAACCGAAACTTCGAAACTAAAAACAACTCTGAACAAAAGCAAGGGTCTTGATCTCTTCAAAGCTAAACAAACGAGCCGATCTGAGTCGTCAAAACTGAACCATTTTTTACTTTTACTTTTTCCCCACCGCTCAGGCCACGAAATCGAGCCCCAGCTCCATTTTACACGCGCCGTCGCCAGCCGATGATAAGCTGCCGAATTCAGCCTCAATTCTTCTCTTCTTCACCGGAACGACGTGGTGGGCCCGTGATGGCGGCTCCAACCCAAGCGTCAGCTCTAAAGCTAGCTCCCCATCCTGAACCGGCTCCCTCCGCTTGCGAGCCGATTCTGGCTCGGCTCGGGAAAAGAGTTCAGCCTCAGCCGTCTCGGACGAAATCATGCTCTCCGATTCCTTGCTGTCGCCGTCCACGTTGGCAGCCACCTCGGACTGGTGACTCAGCGACGACTCGTGACTCGTCGATCGGTTAAACTCGTTCCCACAGCACCCGGTACAACTCGGCTTGGCCGAGTCATCAGCTCCTGAGCCACAGCCCGACCCAGAACCGGAGCCTACTTTGTTGGTCTTGGGCTTGACAACGGACCGCTTGAACCGGTACCGAGTCTTAACCTTCTGAGGATCGTTGGACGCGGCCGAGTTCTCGTCCTTGGACACATGGCGAATGTCGTAGGCCTTGAGAGGCGGGCCATGCCCGTCCGCCGCCGCTTAGGAAGTAATCGGCGTAATCGGCTGGCCTTTCAGCACGGCTTCAACGGCGGCTTGGCAGAGCTGCCAGCTCCCGGACCACAACAACCCGACCGACCCGTAAATCGGGTTCACAATCCGTCCGCATGCCTCGTATAGCAAAGACCGAAAGATCGCTGTAAATCCAAAACCAAAAGCTATTAGTCCCAAGTCTTCTGTTTGTTTCTCGGGAAAAACAAAATGCCGGAAAGTACATGCAACCGGAAAAAAGCAAAAGAAAAAGAGAACTAACCAGGGCGGAGATGTTCGGGGCCGGCGTTGACGAGGTTCATGAGTCCGGCGCGGCCGTAGAACTTGGCGAGGAAAACGGTGGCGTTTGCTTGGGCTTCCGGGCTCTTAATCCACTGCAGGCAAGGCCGGATGCTGCAATTTTCGCTGCAGCCCTTTCGGAGTATTCGGCATCCATTACAGCTCATCCGCATTTTCGCTTTCTTCTTCTTCAAAACGGAGAGATGGGCTTTTCTGGGTATTTAGAGAGAGAAAGTTGGGAATTTTAGAGAGAGGAAGTGATGGTTTTGGGTTTAGGATTTTGGAGAAGAAATGGGAGAGAGTGGTGGGTATTTAAGTGGGGGTGCGTGGTGGGGTTTACGGGTTGAGCTGCTGGGTTTACTCTTTTTCTCTCTCTGCCCACTGGCTTGCGGGGACGCAGCTGTTTTTTCAATTTTTGTTGTGTGCAAAGCAAGACACTGGTTTCCATTTTCAAGAAGGGTTGGCCTTCAACCCACCCTTTCATCTCTCTCTCCTATCCCTTAAATTAAGGACTCGTTTAAAAATATTTTTAAATAGCTAAACGTTTTTTTGATAAAAATATTTTTAGAATTAATTTTTAATAAATTATTAATTAACTTGAAAAAATATTTAAAATGTTTTTTAGATGCTTTTTATATAAATTTTTCTCTAGAAGCACTTTCAATTTTTATTTCAGTACTCCCAATCGAATCTAAATCATTTACAAAGTTATTATATTTTAATCCTTTTATTATTGTTTAATCCATTGTACTAATTTCCTCCATGACTCTCGTTTTCAGAGCGTGAAACGTACTCCCAGTTAGTGGGAGCCCCTTGCTTGGATGAGTTTCAACAAGTTGGGAAAACCATTTTATTTTTTCTTCAAGAATTGGAAGTAAAATTTTTTTTTTTTTAAGGAAATCATGAATTAAACAAAACATCATGGATGCATTAGTATTATATAGTGTAATAGTATTTTTCTTCACTAATAAACGAAAAATTTTAATAGTCAATTTATATAAATAGTGAATTCAATGTGTTGTACATGGTGAAGTTTAATTTACATCTCAACTTGATACCCTTTTATAAATAGTGAATTCTAAATTTAAGACATTTGAAAATTCTTTTTGAAATAACTGAAAATATTTTTGAAACAAATCCTAAGTCTTTAGTAAAACTCCAAGTAAATTTCAGAAAGCATTTGAAATACTTAAATGTTTTGAAACCAATATCAATTTTTTCAAAAACACTTTTAATTATTTTAAAAGTATTTCTGAAAGAGCTATTTGAAAAATCAGGTCACTTTTCATATTCTAAATGATGATAAAATTACATTGACATAATTCAAAAATCTTGAGTTTGAATTGCTCTATATTACAAGGAACTTGTGTATGAATTCAAAAAGATTACAATTGCAATGGCGAGGGTAAGATGGTAAATCGACAACAGAGGCTCCAAAGGAGATGCAAGTGGGGGAAAAGGGTGGATAGGCATGCAGATAGGTACAAAACCAGAGAGAGGAAGAGAGCGGCGCGTGGCAGTCACGTTGAAGTGTCAGAGTGCGGTCGAATCGCCACATATCAGTGATGTGGGGTGCTTAATTATTTAAAAAAACAGGAGTATAAAAACACAGAAAAGAGCTCCTGGTTTTCGGGAGGTCGTACTGGTTTCGGGGAAAACCAGGTGAGGGGAGAAAAAACAGGGTGTCGGTTTCCGGTTTTGTACGGGACTGTGGGCGCCCTGCAAAATACGTGACCTATTCGCCAACGGTTTTGGAGGGCTCTCTCGCTCGCGATTTACACACTCAAATTAGTATTTAATTAATTTTTTTAATATTTGGCCTTATTTTTTTATTTATTTTTTGTTTATTAAATTAAAATATGATGCTTATCCTGTAAGGCAGGACCCGGACGTCCTAGTTGGATTATTTTACGTTGACACCGCCAACACCTACGTCCAAACACTACGCCACACGCAACTCCAATTTTATGGGTTTATTTTCATTTTCTTTTTATTTTCTTTTACCAACAATCTATCAGTTTAACATTTTAAATTACAAGTTGTCGCATATTTTCAAGATCTATAGAAAATCTTACCATAAATGTTCTTAACTAATCTTGTAATGATTCAGCTATTTTTTCTTACTGTTTAACTTTTATCTTAAAATGATTTGGTCTGATTTTACGAGAATTTATGATTGTGTCATATCGCAACAATCAACGTATTACTATCAAGTCATTAATATAATAACACTAATTCATTTTTTATGAGTGAGTTTTTAGGTGTGAGCATCATACCGCGTAGTATTTCGATGTCACTTGTATTCAAACAATAGTTGATAAAACTACACAATAGTTTGATTATAACACCTAAAGATCTTATTGATTTTATGTCTATATACTTTCATATTTATTAATTGGTACTATTGACATTCCAATAAAGTCGTCATACTCATCTCTAGTGAAAATAAGGAGTGAGGAGTACATGATAATTACTTTGTAGTGCTAATAAAAAAAATTATCTATTAAGAGAACATCTCAAATCATATTCTCTATTTCAAAGTTAAACGTTCATGAAAAAGACTTGAAAATTATCTTGGAAGCTTTATGTAAAAATTTAATCCAACCATACTTCCCAGTATAGTAAGTCATAGACTTTTAATGAGTTCACTGATGTTAAAACACTCAAATACTGATAAGGAATAACTCGGAGATCGGAGATCTTTTTTAATCTCTTCTAAGTTTAAGAGTTCTCGAAGGTTTATAGGGAGCTTATTCAAAGAGAGCATTGGATATGTTATTATTTTGTAAGAGTAATCTGACGTTTAAAATAACAAAGAAGATGAACTTCTAGTCAACTTCAATAGCAAGCTTTTCCGTTCTTGCAAAAACAATATGTTCTACTTGCAATAAGTTTAAGTTCAATAACGAGTTAGTTTTTTTGTGAGAGTAGTATTCACAATATGTTCTACTTACAATAAGTTTAAGTTCAATATATAGACCAAAAATCATATGATTCTCCTATTAGAATTCACATAGATCACCAAAATTGTCTCCTTATCAAATTATAAGTGGTAAAAACAAGTTTACATACCAAGTCCGATTTCTTACAAATTAAGAAAGTAATTTGCTTTTCTTAAGACTTTTATGCACCAATTTGAATTAGCTGATTATAACAATCACTTTCATACTCATATATATTCTTTTTTCTTTTTGTCGTATCATACTCATATTCTTATATATGTTCATTAGCTAAAGAGATGCTTGTGAAAATTTAATTTTTCTAGGGGCATTGCTTCTGAAATAAAAGAATTCATACGTTCTTGTCTTTGTTGTCAATCGTAAATTAACATGAGTGCATAAATAACTTACTATAAAAGAGAAGAATAAAATCATATCGTGATTGACCTTCATGTAATTCCTATTTAGAAGGGAATCAGCAAATTTTCCAATTTTTAGGAATGTACTATATGATCAATTTTTGCAGGCAATGAGGTAAAGGACAAAGTTAGTTGAAATTTAGCCATTAGCCAACCCTCCTTGAATGTGGATTTATCTTAATTCTTGCTCATTCTTATACACCTCGCACTAACCACTAATGCATGTGGACTCTTTTCTTTGCTTTTCTTTCTTCAAGAGTCAGTAATTTCGTAATGCAATAGAGATGCAGTGGTACCAAATAAAGAAATTAAATAGTTGTTGTTTTCTTTGTTTAGTATTACCAAAAACATGAGGTGAAATGCATGTATGCATCAGATGATGTTTTATTGCAATGGGTGAAAATAATAATACTTATGCACTCCGGTACGAGTTCGATGCTCACCGATCTTCCTCCCTTTCAACTTTTAACAATTTAATCTATTATTGGTATTATTGGTAAAAAAAAAAAAAAAAAAAAAAAAAAAAAGCATGTAAGCGTAAAGAGTGTAGTCCTATCCATTTTTTATCCTTCCTAATTTCTTTCAATTGCACGCTATCAGTGGGCGGCTACAAAAAATTCAAGAAAAAAAATAAACTTAATTTAATGAGATTCCTCGGTGCCAATTTCATTTGGTTGAAAATTTATTGACCTTCTTTTTAATTTACCTCCCAGATTGAACACAAGTTTTGTATCTGTTGTTTTTTTTTTAATGTTTAATGCGATTTTTTTTTTCAATTTATTTATAAAATTTTCTTTAAAAATTATTTCTCAAACGTAGAAAATTGTAAAAATATAATAATCTTTAGAAGGTGTTAATGTGTTATTGTAATTAAACTTATTTTTAATTGGAAAATACACTCGTGAATCTTTTGGAAGGCTGATCGATCGGTTACATGCACAAGTTTCCAAAGTTGTGGATACCTAATCATATACGGTCATATATCACGGGGAACCGACATAGTTGCACAGCAGCCTCGGTCCCGGTTTTTAGGAGGCTCAAAATACCATTACCACCTTTTACATAATCTGTGTCCTGCCTCCTCCTTTTGTTGAAAACAATGGGGACAATATATACTTATTCTTAAAAGCAAAAGGTTTGGTGAATGCAAACCCTGCTAATTTGGAAATTTATCTTGTTCTCATCGAAAAATGTTTGCGCTTTGCAACATATCCATTAATTAAGACTCGGACTATGATTATGAATTCACTAATGTTAGGAAATACGACATTTTTGTACTATGTATATATTAGTATCATATAATGCGTTTATCGTCGGTAATGAATGTACATATTATGTTTATTAATAATTATAACTCGTTGATTAGGAATGGGCAACAGTTATGACGGGCGGGTAACCGCGATTATTTTCCCATAACCGTTTATGCTCATACCCGCGTAACCGTTTACCCGTTGGGTAATTGCCTAAACGGTTATACCCATACCCATAACCGCATACTCATTTAACCGTGATCGTTTAATACCCGTTTACCCATTTATCCTTTTTAACCCGTTTATCTTTTTTTTTTTTACCACTACCCATTTTTCACCCGTCTACATGTTTTTTAACAACTTAAAAATTAAAAAAAAAATTGTCATAATTTTTTTTTTTGACAATTAAACACCGTTATTAGTACATTCATCATACATTTCAATATTTTAATTTTTTAAGTCCTTATACCATTCCAATAAGTGAAATAATAGTTTACGAACGATATTTTTAACTGTTACCAATGAAGGTAAATATAATATTTGCTAAGTATTATTGGGTTACAAAAATTGTTTAGAAGACATTTATGTCAAAACATTTCTGTCAATTTCACGATTACCCGCAAGGAATTTAAATTAATTTGGCCAATTCCTTGATGATGAGAATCATCATTCCTGTAGTAGTGTTATTGAGAGAATGACCGATGAATTCCTTGCTAATTTATTGGGTGCTAAGTATTATTGGATCGAGAACATGGTTTGTGTTAGTTTTACATATATAAAATAAATGGTTAAATAGTTACCCGTTTATAACCTCGGTTAATACCCATAACCGCCCATTTAAATTTCACGGGTAAACGGTTATACCCATAACCGTTTATTTATCTAAACAGTTACCCATAACCATAACCGTTTAATTTAAATGGGCATGTAACCGCGGTTACCCATAACCAAGGAACAAAATGCTGATAATATCGACGATATATTGCCGATATTATCGGTTTTTCGCCGGACCGATATTTTAATAGGTATCCAAAGGGTTTTCATCAAAATATCGCGATATTTCCGAAATTATCACGATATTTTTGGAACTGGGCTACTTGGAGAAGAACACTGGAAATGGGTGTGCCGATTCCCAAGCCGATTTCGTCCCAAAAACCTTGCAAAAACACGATTAAGATCAAGATCTAAGCTACAGAGTGATTGAAAACACAACCACAATTCATATGCATGAATCAATCGAAGAGGTAAGAAGGTGAGGGACCGGGAGTTGACCTGACCACCGACGACGATGGCGACGACGGCGACGACGAATGCGCTACCTTCGCCATAGTCCCCTAGAGCAGTACAAGCTCTCTGGATTTTGTTTACCAACAAGATCAGGTTCTCCATTCTTGGCTTAGGAAGCGCGCTCGAAATTTTGACGTTCAAAGACCTAGATCTGTGGTGGAGACGATGACGATGGGCGAGGGGCGAGGTCTCTGTGCGTGTGTGTGGGTGACGATGACGATGACGAGGGGCGATGTCTCTGTGCGTGTGTGTGGGAGAAGGGAGAAGAGAGATCAAGAGATCTGTGTGTGTGTGTGGGGGGGGGGAGAATGAAGAAGGGAGTGAAGAGAGAAGGATCGAGAGAGAGAGACCTCAGTCTCTGTCGGAGAAAAGAGAGAATGACTGAGAGAGAGAGAGAGACCTCAGTCTCTGTCGGAGAGAAGAGAGAAGGATCGAGAGAGAGAGAGAGAGAGAGACCTCAGTCTCTGTCTACGTGTGTAATGTGTGTATGCGTGTGTGATCTGTGTGTGCGTGTGTGTTGGCGTGTGAGAGTGTGTGTGTGTGTGTGTGGGGGGGTGGCGTGTAAGAAAAAAAAGCATCTAAATAATTCAACTTTTACAGCTTTTACATGTACAATTTTTTATAGTTTGTGACTGTGTGTTTAAATTTCTTTCATTAATTACTAAATATTTTCTACACTCACAATGTTTGCCAGCTCGCTATATAATCAACTTAAATCAGTTAAATCCATCATGCAATGCATTTCCTTCCAATTTTTTGTGATAAACTAATAGATAATTGACTAAGTAAACATCCTACAAAGTTTCAATAAAAATTTCCAAGTTTTTCTTACAATTTCCGTGGTTTCCATATTATTTTTATCGATATCGATAATATCCCGATATTTCCATCGATATTTCCGTGTTTCTGGACTACCGATATTTAATACCTTGCCCATAACCAATGGGTATTTGCCCATCCCTACCGTTGATAGTTAATTGTATGTAGCATTTTGCGGTATTAAAAACTGATATAAAATTGTAGTTTTCATAGCACTATTCTTATAAGGCTTTTTAGCCTAAATAGTCATTGAGATTCACATAACTCCTTACTTTGATCACTAAGATTTGAAATCGATAGAAGTGGTCTCTAAGTTTGTCAACATCAATCATTTGGGTTCTTCCGTGAAGAATCTCCATTATATAATGATAAAATAACAAAAATACCCTCAATTTTTGTCAAATGATTTTGACCCATTGTTTATTAATTGAGGGTATTTTTATTATTTTGGTCCTTATTTAATAGAATTTTACACGGAATGACCAAAATGATGGATGATGAACAAATTCATGGATTACTTCTATCGATTTCAAATCTCAATGACTAAAGTAAAAAGTTATGTCAATCTCAAACCATTTTGACTAAAAAGTCTTCTTATAAATCAAGCCTCCAACTAAACATTATATATATATTTTTTGTCAAAACTAAACAATATATTTGAGTTGATCATAAACTAAAAGTAATTAGTATTTTGCTAAGAAAAAAATGACAAGTTGTGTTAGAAAACAAAACACGGGTGCTTTAATATTGGGGGAATAATTCAGGTACCTAATAGCACTATGTATCTGTGCGAACAAACTTGCTAATGTTATGTTTTATTACGCACAACTTGCATTACGATATATTAATTCGTGCATCAGTTAGTTCAAAGTTCATGTGAACTCGAACACAAGATTTGGATCGTCCCATTTCTTTTATTTGGACATTATTGCAGTGACCCTAATGATGTTTTTTCCTTACTAAATAATTAATAATATTCTTTATAATGATGGAAGCACAACCACATAGATTATATATATATATATATATATATATATATATATATATATATATATATATTATGAATAATGCTAGGAAGATTAACTATCTAAATCATATTCTGTAAACTACATGACGTGAATGTTGATTATTGAAAATTATTACTTAAGTGTTTGGTTAATGAACTCATTTTCTATTGGTGACATATCATATGATCTATAAATAGGCTAAATAGATGGTCTTCGTAGCATTTTTCATTAATTAATGACATAGTTGCATTAGTTTTATTAAGTTTGGCTTTCTCAAGATTCGAAATTTGTAGGAGCCTTTTCGGACTTAAATTCAGCTAGGCAGAAAGAGCACTTATCAAGCTTTTCGGACTTAAATTCATGAGTTGAATAGTTTATTTTTTAGGTCCTTGTATTGAATGATCATTCCAGTAAAAAATTCACTCAAATAAAAAATTATTTAGTTACATAATTGTGATAAAAATAGATATACGAACAAGTGATGAACGCTGCTGCCTTATTAACAAGTGAATTGTATAAGTATATGATATGATATATCATTTATCACATATCATCTAGTGAAAAAATAGACAAATTCAAATCATTAAAAACAACTAATTGTATATATTGAACCAAATAGATGAATACGGTGCTCCAAAGGAATACTAAAATGACCACCATTTAATATGATAGTCATATATTTATGTAGGGTTTTCGATTTGGGCATATCTAAAAGATAGATCATTGGATCATTGAAATACAATGCGGAGTGTGCGATGCCAAGGTCCTGCTAGGTCTCAGGAACCTAATGAAGTCGGGAATTTTGGGATGAAGGTTGTAGGATGGCCTATGGTCATTTGTTATCAGACTTGAATATGCCCGCAAACTATTCGATTAAATGTCTCTTTAGCATAATTTGGCAAACCTTGACAAGCAGGGCCGGCCTTGAGTGATGCATGCTCGATAGGCCTTGGTAGCTAGGCGATGCTCGACATCTAGCCTTGGAAGCTATCGACATGTCTCGGTAAATAATGACATATGCCCAGTAAGTTCTCGACTAATGTTATCTTGTGCAAAAAATTGAAGAACTTTTACACGCTGCGAGCTTTTGATTTGTTACACCATGACCCCACAAGGTTAGAGTCTTAGATCCGTCACGGCCTATAAGTAGTGTCCCTTAAATAAGCTTATTTGAGGAGGTTCTTAAACTAAAGTTGAGTGTATATATATTTAACGGATAAGAATACCAATTAGGTATTAGTGTATCATTAGGAACTTTAATAACCTTCTCATTTGAAATTTCTCGTTCTACCTTCTTGGCTCTCATTCTTATTGTGCAATGTTGCTTGATGATAAGGGAACCTCATGTATTTGCAATGAGAACCGTCTACTTTCTAGATCACCCTTTCAAGATCATATACGAAAATATAAACTAAACCTAAAATCATTTAGTCATCTAATAGCTATCCAATAAATAGACGAACTATGTTTCTTACTTAAACAATAAAATTTTGACAACCTTAATCAAATTGTTAAACAATTTCTATTCTGCTTATTTTTGCACACTTGATCTTTAAATGGGGATCTATTATATAGACGGTTTTGATCATCAAAAACATTATTGGGGAATGAAAAAGAGAGCCAAGAAGGTAGAACGGAAATGTTCAAATGAGAGAGTTGCTAGCATTTCTTAGTCTACTTGTACCTCCTTATCTTATTGTTAAAAAAGTTTCAAGTTCAAATCCCATTTCATGATAAAAATTACTACACAAGATAGAAATACATTTTACAACATTTCACTCTAATTAATGTTTTCCCACACAAAGACGGAAAGTTATTCTTCTGATTAACTTTATAGTTAAATCATGAGAAAACTAAATAATTGTCTATACGATCTTACTTGGAAGACAAAGACTTGCACCAGCGTCCTGCCTTATCACCTTATTTATTTGGTTTCAATCAAAATAAGTATAATGTGTCTCATTTAAAATGACCATAAAATCGACAGTGTGGACATCCCCTTCCCTGTATTACTTTGTTATCTTTTTATCCAGTCACAGATTCACAGCAAACAAAGTGCGCGTGGGATAAAAACAAGAATAGTTAAAATGTGCCTTTCATGCACAGGTTGTGAACAGAGACGAGTGGCGATTAGATTCTGAGGAATGACAATTGGCTGAATGTCCAATCAGCCGTGTGTCATCCACCTTATCAGCTCCTGGTTTTTGGGAAGCTTCTCAAATTTCCATGGTAGAAGTCGTTTGTTCAACTTTCCATCACCTGATCAATAGACTCTCACAAATACCACTCGCTAATGCCCCTAGTTTTAGTTTTCTAATCCATTGCCTAGCCTGTGGGCGACTCATCAGGAAAGTTAATATAATTATATTTGCCCTCGCGGAAGGTGGATGGTGGCTTGTAGGAATGACTCTGCCTATTTACAACATGATTACACTATATGTACACTTCTTTTATCTTTGCATTCCCTTTTTAATTTTGAAAAATACTAAGGAAATTTTCTTGAAATAGAACTCTCTTTATGAATTATTTGTCACCTCACAATTTAACGTTGATTCTCATGTCATTTTACTTTTTTTTTGTAGAATCATATTCATCCATTTTTTTTACTACAAATAAATGTCTCAATAGTTTTGGAGTTCTCTAATTTTTAATATAGACTGGTCATATCTTTGAAAATTTTACAAAATAGGAACTAGAAAAAAGTGTGTCAAAGGTGTGTCATCTGATCCTGACTATATATATATATATATATATATATATATATATATATATATATATATATATATATATTTATTTATAGGTACTATATAATCTTATTATTCATTTCTCAATTTTATTTTTCTTTCTTTTTGGCCTTAGCTATGACAACCTCTTCCTAATTTTACGCATGTCACATCCCGGCCTGGGCCCTCACCACATCCCGAGCTTGACTCCGTCATAGCACTATATTGTCTGCTTTGGGCCCCGACCACACCATCACGGTTTTGTTTCTGGGAACTCACACGAGAACTTCCCAGTGGGTCACCCATCATGGGATTGCTTTCGTGCGAACTCGCTTAACTTCGGAGTTCCGATGGAACCCAAAGCCAGTGAGCTCCCAAAAGACCTCGTGCTAGGTAAAGATGAGAATATACATATAAGGCTTATAGGATCCACTCACCTAGACGATGTTGGATGTAACATTAGCATTGATCTATTATTTCGTCTAGAATAATGATTGGTACCCTAGTTAGCAAGAGTTATCACATAAAGAAATATTTGGTATACAAAAACTTCTGTTTTATATAATTAATAAGAAAAAAAACTTTTGTGTTACGTGACTAGATGAGTAGCAATGCAGCATACATTTTCTATTAAAATAAGGACACTCAGCTTATAAGTTTGGGTTCCTATAAATTGAGTTCAGTATAAATGAGTTTAATTGTTGAGTATATATAATCATTGTCTTATTCAGTAAATTATTGGATTGCAATCAATAAACTCATGTCACTACAACCTAGAGAAATTAAACCAAGACATTTTAATTCTTATATAATTAAACTCGTCATTTAAATGAATAAAATCTTTGATGTCTCACTAATAAATTAAAAACCACAAACTAATAATGGCAATAACCTCAACTAATTCAAGATGAGCTAATAGTCGTGTGCCATGACTCAAAGGAAAGATGTACAAGAAAACTCACCAAAACCAGAAGTGGAAATATTGTTAAAGGAGTTAACTTAGCTCGCAAATAAACGAGGAGGAGGTCTTCTCCAAAATGTCTTGTTACTAATTTACGGAACTTTGTATTATGCTCAGGTTCGTATTATAAATCATTTTGTAGAAAATATTTTGAAACATTAATAAAATCGAAAATGTTTAGTCATCAAATTGTACAAAAAAATAATTAAATTTAATTACGAATTATCTATATACTTGTTAATCAAATAACCTTATTAAACTTTTGTAAAGTAAATTATAATATGAATAATTTCACTCATAATATAAAAATCGAGGGAACAAGTTTTCCATACCTTTGGGCTTTGGCGTTTGCGGAAAGATGGACACGAGAACGTCGAGGAAAAGTTGTGTAATTTTGAATTTTGATAAGCTATACCACGTGGAGGAACGCAGAGGAAAGGTGGGAACATGTGGCAACCATGCAATATGCAAATGGCTTCCAACAACACATGAACTTCACGATAACTGCGCGGGACCACCAATTTTCTGATCTGAGAATGTCAGACTCCACCCACGTTACGTGGAAAAACGTCACCTGTGTAATTATCTCCACCCCCATCATCACAACTTCGACTCCTAAATTTGAGGAGGTCTTTGCAATACCGCTATTGGGTCTATGGACGCTTCCCAAACCTATTTGCATTTGTTTTTTAAAAAATGATTAGGAGGCTCTCTTAAGACGATTTTAGATAGATTCTTTGTTATTTAAAAGTTTAAAGTTAATTATTATTATTTTGTGTAAAAAAAATATGAAGTGACAAATTTTTAGTAGAAAGTCTTCTTTTTTAGAGTCTTTAGCATTGCTCATTTTTTAATTTGTTTACTTATTTATTTATTGTTATTTTTATTTGTGGAATATGGTTTTTTTGTGTGTGTCTTTCCGTTTAAATTAGCTTAAGCATCTACCAAAAGTATAATCTCATTGTTTATTAGTTCATAATCTAGCTTAACAATACTGTGTGCCAATAAAATCTAAGCACACAATATTTTGTTTTGTTGAATACAAAACTTCTAGTTACATTAGAAAAATATGTTGACTCTGCTGATTGTAGCAAGGTTCAATGTATTCAACTTATATGTTCTCGCATGCATGTGTATTTCCAGCCATTTTTTCCTTTTTATTTTGTTTTTTCTGTTGCTATTGTACTTTTGTATGAAATGATGTATTTCCAGCCATTCAAGGATATGGAAGGTAGATGAGAATTATTTTTCGTTTTGAGAGATTGTAAGAGGATTAAATAAGAAGAAAATTTTCCCTTTCTTATTCTTTCATTTTGGAGTTGATCGGAATAGATAAGTTTACTTGTTGAGTAATCCTACTCCTACTTTTAAGTTGGTCTTTAGTTTTTTTATTTCTTCTTTCAACATACTTTGTAAATAGTCGCTTATTCATTTCAGTCTAATTCCTCGTACTAAGCGAGGCCTTAGGGTTTATGAATTTTTATTTATACGGAAATGTGCCCTCTCTCTTTTTTTTTTCCAGAAAATTTGTATATTAACATAGTTAAAGTATTTACAAAATTCCTATTGAATTTTTAAGTTCTTTTCCTTCATTTTTTTGTTTGTTTTCTCACTCTATAATATGTATAAAACAGTGTTGAATTGCATATTTTTGTTAGTATGAGTGAGTGTATAATAATACAACAATTAGAGAAAATATTTTAGAAACGAGTAAATTAAAAAAATTAGAGTTTTAGTAACAAGTTGAAGAAATTAACTTAAATTGTCACGAAAAAGATACTTGAATTTTTAAAGGTGCCTCCTCTTGTTTCAAAAATGCTCAAGCAGTGAAGCTGAATGAATTTCTTGATCCAAAAGGAAAAGAAATAACAAACATGATCTATCTCCATAAATGTGGCATCTCAAAACGTTGCTAATTGGGCTTTAGGTAAAGGATGCCTTTTATTGTGTTTGGATAAGGGCCTTATGCATAAATCTTTTTATTTTTGGGTGGAGCATCAATAAACAGATTGTTGGTCCTCTTAATATGTCACTTAGCTGTTTACCATTTGGTCCGATTATGTGCTATATGCTAATCCTTTTTTGTTATTGGATTATTCATGTGCTAGTATCCATAGAGTGGTTCTTTGTACACCAAAGTTTCGTTTTTGTGAATTTGACTGGGCTCGGTCCTCCGAGTTTTGGAAGATTTGGAACATGGCTCTTGTACTACAAAATTATTAAAGCAAATTATATATACTAAAACTCAGTTTCTTAATACTGTTTATTAATAGTGAAATGGCGAAATTGTCCAGATTGAGCTTTTTTCCTCTTTTGTCTGCTCTCTCTTCTAGATTTAGCTTTTTTCCCCTATTTGGTATCTTTTGGCTGATTTTGTGGGTTAGTGTTGTGGGTCTTGGTGAGTTATTTGGTTTTCTTGCCACAGAGCGTAAGGATTAGTAAGCGTGGTTGGTTAAGAAAATTGGTTTTCTTATGTAAGTCGTTGGACAAAAGTTTAGTGGGATTGATGGAGAGTATAATTTTAAAGAGGGTATATGTATGGATTGAATACCAAGGCAAAAAATTGGTTGCTGACAGTGCCATAGGGATAACTTTGCTTAAATATTTTTGAAAACAAGAGTGTTGTAAAATAATAAAAGAAAGAGATTTTCTTAATTGATCAAATTGTTTATCATGACTAGCTTGCTTTTTTTGGGTTAATAAATGTTAGATGCATTTAGATTTTTGCGTTGTGAATTTTTAATTTTCCGTTTAATTTGGATTTTCGTGTTTTGTATTTTGAATTCGTAGCCTAATTTGACAATGAATTAGGATAAATGATTGCTACTTAAACTGATGACAATGATAGAGCAAAAAATAAACCGAGTTTTTTTTTTTTTTTTTTTAAGAAAACCAAAACAACAATTATATATATATATTTTTAAATAGTTTTCGGCATCGAATTTTGATTTATTTGTTTGTAGAGGAAGGAGAATGTGACCCGATTAGCTATAAGCTTGCAGTAAACTTTTTGTGTATATGTTTTTTATTAAGAAAAGCAAAACAACAATTATATATATATTTTTTAAAATAGCTTGCAGAGGAAGGAGAATGTGACCTGATTCACATTTTTGTGTGTGTAAATAGTTGATCCTAACATGAATTCCTCATTCTTTTTGTGTATATAAACAATGGGCTCTTTAGGATCACTGTCAAGGGGAAATACTAGGTTAACCATTTTTGTATACTGATGATAAGGCATTTGATAATGTCTTTTCTGTAAATTATATAAACTTGGACAGCTTTGTTTTAATATTTGTTCCATTTTCTGTTTAGTATTTATAACACTCTTTCCATATTTATATGTTAAAAACATAATCTATAGTCATGTTTTCGCTCCCGCAACAACGTGCGAGTAAAATTTACTAGTATCTCTCTAAACGCCTTTGCTATGAAGGATGAATTCAATCTGACTTGAATAGATATATAGATTTTCAAAGGTGTGGTTAATCACATATTTTAAAAATGTCGATATGCCGTTGATATATGGTTAATATGCCGTTGATCAAAGTTAACGTTAACAAATTATGATGTAGATAATTGATATAAAAATTCAAAAAATAAACAAAATTATACGAGGAGAGCGGTGTTTCTGCAGGTGATTTACAAGTTATTTCTGAAATCATTTAAGAAAATTGAAAGTAAATAAAAGAGATCAACATTGTTCCCATCACCCGAGCTCTCTACTCTTCGTAGTTATTTTGGATAAGAAGTCGATAAAATTTTGTACCAGGGAAAAGTGGAACTACAATGCTCCAACTATTTCCCCAAGATTAGAAGTCCAACTATTTCCGCCTTAGAAAAATTCTTATGTTTGTAAGTGATTGGTTGCAGGACACTTGGCAGGATACTGTAACTTTCTCTGTGATTGCATTTTCATTTGGAGAGATCACAATTGGAATATGAGGAGAAGAAACTGATGCGTGTAGAGCTAGTGAGAGTCAGATAACTGCATGTTAAGGACAGATGGCTTTGGCATTTTCAATTTCAATGTTTTGCTAATTTTTTTGGTGGTGCAAAAGATGAATCTCTTCAAGCTATTGGTGTGAGACTAAAGAATTTGTCGATGGATAAAGGAATGTAGGGTTATGTATGTGAAAATGTTACCGTTCCATCCGATACTACGGAGGAAATGCGTGTTGAATTGCTCGATACTTCGCAGATGAGCAATGCTAAAATTATTACTTGGATCAACAATGCTGTTGTAATTGGCCATTGGTGTGCAACTTGCAAAGTTTTCTACAAATCGAGAAGTTTGGGATCTTTAGCAATGTTGTATATGAAATCTAATTTTGCTTGGAGTTATTAATTAGAGATTGACATACGGTCTAACCGTCTAACCAACAAGGCGATAAAAGCATTGAAGACTTTAATAATACAATGACTGGGCTTTTGGGATCAACATGCATAGAACCTGCAGGACTTAGCTTTAAGACTGCAGTTGTTGAATCTAATACACCTATGCATTGTCTATGTTGTCTTCTTTTGTTTTGCCTACCAATCCATTTGATATCTGCATCTATTGCCTACCAACTATGCTTCTTGCTGACCACTTGTTTGACAATGCCTATCAACTATAAGGCAGAGCAAAATGATTGAGCCTAGGTGGGGTGAAGTGGCTGGTGTGTTACAACCGAACCACCTACAATGTTTGCCTAGCTAAAATGATTGAACCTCGTTTTGGTTGACCTGATGAGGCTAAAAATGATTGAGCATGGTAGTATGAATAGCCAAGTCTGGTACAGCTGAAATTTTATGCTTACTTTGTTATTAGTAACACAGTAGCTTCAAGTATGCGTACTTTTGTTAAAGAGATTGTATAAATCTGTCAATAGATGCTTGCGGTGAAGTTTAAGTGTCGCACAATAACCTGTTAGCTGTCTGCAGTATTAGTTTCTTGCCATCCTTTTTGTGTATCGTGCTATATGAAAGTTTGAATTAAGACATCTATTTCTCAAGTTGCAGTACAAGACTGTGAGACCAGATTATGGGAAGAACATATGGAAAGTCATCAACTGGAAGTGTGCCAGCGAAGTATATGAGAAAGAAAGCCCTTGGCTAAACAAGGTGGCGGCATTTGTAGCTGGTTGAGTTCATGAAAATTAAACGATGTACGCGACAATTGAGGACGCTTATTTAATCACAAATATATCCCATCAAATGTATGAAAACCAGATTAGTGTATGAGTTTATGTACTTATTTAATCACTTTTTTTAAGTTCCAGTATTTTGACGGTTTGATACAATAAGCCACATCATTATTTGAGCTTTTGTCTATTTTATTGAACAACTTTTGGATTGTTATTCTATTTGAAGTATGTTTTAGTTCGTTGATTGTGTTTGAGGTGCAACACCAATGTTGTGCAGCTTGTGCTAATGAATCCTAGCTATTTAGTTTAAAATGTAGTTTGTTGTACTAATTAGCATTTGAGATATGTTTAAATTAATATATAAATATTTTTTAAAAGTATATTTAATAATTAACCTTTATTTGTCAAATAATTAAATTAATAGCACATCCAACATTATGTTTTTTTGGTTATTTTACACAATCTCAGCTGTTTTATATAAATGTTTAGCAAATACTATGACAATATTTTCTTATTCTAAAACTATTTTTACAATGACAGTTTATCAAAAACTTTACTTCTATATTTCACAACTGCTTATTTTCACAATATGACAAAAATATTTTTTTTTTCAAAGCACAACAATACTAAACTAGGCTGTAGTGTACCATCTTGAGTTTAAGGCGATATTAAGAGTACTTTGTTCAACAGTAGTTATTTAATTCTCTATAATTCGTAGATTTAGTATGTTGTTGTAAAACAATGGGTATGTTTGCCCACATGTATATAGTAAAGGTTCACAAGTTAAATAGTGAACTTTTTGTTTGCTTTCATAATGTTTGCTCTACAAATAAAGCATTACAAGGAGATAAGTAGGGAGAGGTTCACGGGATAGAAAGGAAGGAAAAGAAAGAAAGAAAAGAAAGGAAGGAAGAGGAAGAGAGAAAAGAGAAGAAGAGGAGAGGAGATAATAGAGAGAGTTATCTTTGTACTCTTATTATTTTAGATTATAATGAAAGCATCATTGCTGCCCTGAGGACGTACTCCAGTCACACTGACTGTAGAGGAACTTCGTAAATTTTGTGTTTTGTTTAATTTATTCCACTGCACCCACCGTCGATTTTACAACATATGTAAGAATATCTTTGCTCTTTTGGCTATCCCATCGTGAATGGCTGGGATCAATCAGGCACAGTTGAAAGTGTTGTTTAGGGAGGCAGTATTTGATAATGAAGTTAAATTCACACTGTTGGAAAAAATCTTCAAGGGAAATACTTACTTAATTAATAAGTTAAAGAATTAACTAATAACCTTGAGAATATACAACATTTGTTACTTCTTCGAATTAACAAATTGATTCTTGCAACATATTTATTTAAAAGTATTGTTTATAAAAAATTTGAAAATAAAATTTAAACCTACAGTATAAAGATAGGGTTAACATGTCAATATTTTCGGCGCTTGTGGCAAAAGAACAACACTCATTGTTTCCAAACAATTCTATGTCGGCAGAGTTGAAAGTGTAAGAAAAAACGGTTTGGGTGCGGTTCCGGCCTTCTGAAACCAAACCAAAACCGAAATTGCATACCTTTATTAAATGTTAAATTCTAATTGGTTATTTCATTGAGTCTATACATTTAGTATGTGTTGAGCTCCTGCTGAGGGAATCTGTGCTGCTCGGACCCCATTAAAGTAGTGTGTGTTGAGCTCTTTCAACTACAAGCTCATTACTCTTGTGCTACTCCAGCATTCCTAGCAAATCAGGAGCAGTAGACGCCGCCGACTGCCGTTAGGAACCACTCACCGCCCACCAACACTGCTTCTGTTTGTTTCACTCCCACTCTCACTCTCAAGTGACCAATTTCTTGTTTCTTTAAAATTGGATAAATATAAGGAAAAGATGAAGTCTCAAAGTGAAGGATGAAACAATCAATCAAGGATGCGATCCCGATGCCATTCCCATTCCCAATTGTAAATGGAAAATGGGAAATGGAAGAAAAAGGGAGAATTGCAGTGTAGATCAAAGACAGGGAAAGACAAAAGCGAAAGGGAAGGCAAAGATCCAAGTGAAGTGATAGGGAAAGAGAGACGACTTAGACTGCCTACGAGTCTTTGAGTGAATATTGATCAAAGACGGTGATTACTTGTATCTAATTCAAGAAAGTTGAAATACAAAAACTTTTTTTTATTAAATTGGATGAATGTTGTATGAAGCTATGCTCGATTGAATTTTAATATTGTGTGCATGCTTGAACAATGCAGTAATAGAAGTGTATATCAAAAGAAAATGAAATGAGATACAACTAGGTAACCATAATAGCTTTTTCAAATAATGAAACCAAACCAAAACCATTTAAAACCAAATCGAACCGAACCAAATGGTTTGGTTTCATTTCGATTTTAGCCTTAAAACCGCACCGAACCAAACCGCAAAAACTTGCGGTTTTGGTTTTGGTTTCACTCAAAACTGCACCAAACCGAACCACGCCCACCCCTATTTACTTCATCACTTCTTCCATGAGTTTCACGTGGTATATATATAATTCCTTTCCCCAGACAAGTAGAGCTAGAAATGGTCTCTGAGATTGTCCACTATCCATGATTTTGTTAAAAGCTCTTTGGGCAATTTTCAAAGCTTCGTAACTCAATCGTTTATAATCAAATTCGACCCATAATATATCAAAATGAAGATAGGAAAGTGTAGAACAAGATTATACCTATTTGGAAGCCCAATGGTTGCCGGAGATGGCCGGAAAATAACCTAAAAGGTGACTGATCCACAGGAAAACTGGAAAATTCGCCGGAAACTAGATAAACTTTAAACGTTCATAACTTCTTCAATACTCAACAAAATCGAGTGATTCAAAAACGAAAGCATACTTCTCGATAGGACGAAGAGAATGGTACCTTTCTCGACAGCTAAACCACGACAAGTTAGACTACAATTATTATTTTTCCTGTTTAAACCCGTCCTAGCAACGATCACCTTCTTACTGCAAGGTGAGGCTCTGCCTTTCCCCTTGAATCCACTCCGGATCATGGAGCTCTCAACTCAGTTGTTTGGTGAGAGAGTTGTTAGTATTTCCTCGTCTAATTGTACCTCCTTATCTTATTATTAAAAAAGTTTCAAGTTCAAATCCCATTTCATGATAAAATTTACTACTTAAAATATAAATACATTTGACAACATTTCACTCTAATTAGGCGAGTGTCAGTAGGTACACACACAAAACACATGGTTGTTTAAAAAGACGGAAAGTTATTCTTCTGATTAACTTTATAGTTAAATCATAAAAAAAACTACAAAGACGGAAAGTTATTCTTCTAATCAACTTTATAGTTAAATCATAAAAAAAACTAAATAATACACAAAACACATGGTTGTTTTCCCCAGTGGCGAAGCCACGTGAGGGCGAGGAGTGGCGTCCGCCACTCCCCTCGCCGAAAAACACAGCCCCAGCGCAGGTTTAGCCCCTCCCCTCCCAGAAAACCCAACCCCTCCATGGCTGTTCTACCTCCGCCACTGTGGTGCACCACAGACCTGTCCTCAGTTCGAGTTCTTGCTTGGGAGGGTCCTAGGGTGTGCGTGTGTATAAGATTGTGGGTATGGATGTTGCTCACGGGTAGAGAGGGAGAGGGTGAGGGCGACTTGAGGGAGAGAGAGCTCGGGGAGCTTCGAAGAGCAGAAGAGGGAGTGAGGGGAGAAAGGAAGAGATATGAGAGAGGGAGTACGGGAGAAAGGGAAAGATATCAGGGGGTGGGCCCTTGGGCTCACCAATTAAGACCCAAAAACTATTTTTAATTAGGAATGGGGTGTGACATCACGTGTATGCTTGTTTGTATTAATACATTATGAACGACAACAGTTGTAACTTGTTTGTATTAATACATTACAAACGACACTTAAATTTTTTACTATATAAAAAGATTTTGTTGTCTACATATTTTTTGGAATTTTGTACGCTTTTAAATTTCGCCCCTCCACTTGAAAATTTCTGGCTTCGCCACTGGTTTTCCCACCCAAAGACGGAAAGTTATTCTTCTGATTAACTTTATAGTTAAATCATAAAAAAATCTAAATAATTATCTATATGATCTTACTTGGAAGACAAAGACTTGCACCAGCGTCCTGCCTTATCACCTTAAGGCCTCGCTTAGTACGAGGAATTAAACTGAAATGAATCAACACTATTTACAAAGTATGTTGAAAAAAGAAATAAAAACTAAGACCAACTTAAAAGTAGGAGAAGGATTACTCCACAAAGTAAGTATAATGTGTCTCATTATAAAATGACCATAAAAATCGATAGTGTGGACATGCCCTTCCCTGTATAACTTTGTTATCTTTTCATCCAGTCACAGGCTCACAGCAAACAAAGTACGTGTAGGATAAATACAAGGATAGTTAAAATGTGCCTTTCATGCACAGGTTGTGAACAGAAACGAGAAGTCAGGACAGTGCACGTGGCGATTAGCTTTTCTGAGGAATGACATTTGGATGAATGTCCAATCAGTCGTGTGTCATATTAGCTCCTGGTTTTTGGGAATCTTCTCAAATTTCCATGGTAGAAGTCGTTTGTTCAACTCTCCATCACCAAATGGTCAATAGACTCTCACAAATACCACTCGCCGATGCCCCTAGTTTTAGTTTTCTAATCCATTGCCTAGCCTGTGGGCGACTCATCAGGAAAGTTAAGCCTTGTTTGGCATGTCATATAAAATCATCGGATAATACTAATAATACGAAATATGTGTTTGATAAGTTCTGCATTAAATAAGCATCGAATTATTTAATCTGACCCCATCATTTTAATACCTCTCCCACCCGTTTAATTATCCTCTCCAAAACCTTGGTGGCGCGTTTACGTACCCCGTAATCGGAATCAAATGTGGAATTGAATTCCGATTACAGAGTACTCCAATTGTTTGGGTTAAAACTTAAACTTTGGGCTCAAAATGGAGTTGGCCCAAAAGGAGGAGAGAAACCCGAAGCCCAGCCGGAGCCCAGAAGGCAGAAAAGGCCTTTCCCGACTAGGTGCAGATCATTTGCACCACTTGCTCACCTGCCTAGGGACCAAGTGGTATAGACCAGCCAGCTAATCAGCCCAAAAGTACTTTACAGTGGCAATACAAGTAAATAGCTGATGAGTCATCACCCTTCAAGCTGCATCCGGACAAGATTATTGCTACAGGAGGCCAAGCTGAAGTGTCTATAAAAGAAGAAAGAGAAATCAGAGATAAAGACACTCAATCAAACAAACAAATACAAGCACAAACTCTGCTCAAAGCCAGCTTTGCCTTCAAACGAAGCTGTAGTCAGCCCAAGCCTTCATCTCTTTCGGGATAAACCCTTACCAAAAGCCTTTGTAATAGCTAATCGGATCCAAGAGCTGAGAGAGTCTTATAATAGTCATCTTATTTCCACTTCATCTTATTAGAAATAACTTGAATACAACTTGAAGTATACAACATATTGCTAGGCTAATGAATGAAAAGACAAAAACAAAGAGGGTCGGGCAAGGTTGATCGTCTTGCAACTTCCTATCTTTGTGGTTTATCAAGGGGTTTGAGAGCTTTTAGAAAGGGGGGGGAGGTAGGGAGATGAGTTTACAGAAAGAAATCGATACTACAGCAAGCTTAGGACAAGGTAGCAGAGCTATTACAAAGGCTTTTGGTAGGGGTTTATCCCGAAAGGGATGAAGGCTTGGGCTGACTACAGCTTCGTTTGAAGGAAAATCTAGCTTTGAGCAAAGTTTGTGCTTGTATTTGTTTGTTTAATTGAGTGTCTTTATCTCTGATTTCTCTTTCTTCTTTTATAGACACTTCAGTTTGGCCTCCTGTAGCAATAATCTTGCCCGGATGCAGCTTGAAGGGTGATGACTCATCAGCTATTTACTTGTACTGCCACTGTAAAGTACTTTTGAGTTGATTAGCTGGCTGGTCTATACCACTTGGTCCCTAGGCAGGTGAGCAAGTGGTGTAAATGATCTACACCTAGTTGGGAAAGGCCTTTTCTGCCTTTTGGGCTCCGGCTGGGCTTCGGGTTTCTCTCCTCCTTTTGGGCCAACTCCCTTTTGAGCCCAAAGTTTAAGTTTTAACCCAAACACCAGTGTTTACTAAATCTAGAGTCCCACAAAAATTTTGGAATTCAATTCCTTCTTTTGGAGGAATTGGACTCCTAAGATCTATAAGGTACTTTAATTCCGCCTGCTGTGGGGAATCCGGAATACAAATTTTCTACCACTTGTATCCTCACTTCGAATATCTGGGTTTGTGGCTTAATTGCTAATTGATTTTGTTGATGTGAGGGAATTAAATTCAAAATTGGGAGAGATTTCGCGTGGGTAAGGTGTAATGACTGCTAGGTTTTCAAGAATTTCTGATTTGGATTAAGGTCTCAATGGATTAGGGACCACAACGAGATACGAGGAAGCCAACTGTGGCGGTGCCACCGATTGGGTTTTATTTCCAGTTGACAACTTTGCTATGCATCTCCAACTGGCAGATGACAACTTTGTTTTTTAATTCTTGTTCTTTTTATTTTTCATTAATCATCGATTTTTCAATTAAAAAATAAAATTTTGAAATTCTCCTATCCGTTACAGTATAAATAATATTACTAATTTAGTCAATATTATCCGATGACTAATTATCATATCCGACTAAAATACTCAATATTATCCGAACTGCCAAACAAGACCTTAATATAATTATATTTGCCCTCGCGACTGGTGGCTGGTGGCTTGTAGGAATGACTCTACCTATATACAACAAGATGATACTATATGTACACTTCTTTTATCTTTGCATTCCCTTTTTAATTTTGGAAAATGCTAAGGAGATTTTTTTGAAATGGAACTCTCTTTATGGATTTGAGAATCTTAACGAAACATTCTTAGTACTGTTTACTTTTAAAGTTAAGGACATTTTTACCTTGAAAAGTCACTTTATGTACTATTCACCTACACCTTTATTTTATCCTTTTGATTAAAACTAAAGTTGTTAAAGACTTTTCGTTAGTTTTTCTTATAGATTCTCTGTCACCTCACGCTAATGTTGATTCTCACGCCAATGTTTTAACCTAAAATTATATGACTTTTGAATTAAAAGATAGTCATTTTACTTTTTCTTTATAGAATCATATTCGTCCATTTTCTTCACTACAAATAAATGTCTCAATAGTTTAGGAGTTCTCTAATTTTTTATACAGACGGGTGATATCTTTGAAAAATTTACAAAAAAAGGAACTAGAAGAAAGTGTGTCAAAGGTGTGTCATCCGGTCTGACCATATATGTATATATTTGTTGCTAAGGTACTATATAATCTTATTATTCATTTCTCAATTTTATTTTACTTTCTTTTTGGCCTTAGCATTGATCTATTATTTCGTCTAGAATAATGATTGCTACCCTGGTTAGCAAGAGTTACTACATAAAGAAACATTTGGAATACAAAAACTTCTGTTTTATATAATTAGGTAGAAAAAAATACTTTTATGTTACGTGACTAGATGAGTAGCAATGTAGCATACATTTTCTATTAAAATAAGAATACTCGGCTTATAAGCTTGGGTTCCCATAAATTGAGTTCAATATAAATGTTTAACTGTTGAGTATATATAATCATGTCTTATGAATTTGATTTCAATAAATTATTGGATTGCAATTAACGAACTCACGTCACTACAACAGCGTGCTAGAGAAATTAAACCAACCCATTTTAATTTTTATATAATTAAGCTCTTCATTTAAATGAATAAAATCTTTGATGTCTCACTCGTACATTACTAATATAACCCTCTAATTGAAATTGAACAGAAATAAAAATAATAGGTAATTTAGTAATTTCATAAACACAAATTTTACTGCTTTTTTTATGAACCTCACAGTCAAGTTATGATAACATGCCATGTTTGGAAATTAAATTTCTCGCCACATTCCTCTCTTCTCTTCCCTCTCATTCTATCTCTCTATTTTCTTCTTCCATTGTCAATGTCACAGATCCGGGTCGGGTTTGGGTGGGATGGGTCTCATAGGACGGGGAACAAGATCATGAGTGGTTCAAGGGGGGGGGGGGGGGGGTGGTGGATCTAATTATGGAGGTTCGGTCGTAGAGGGTGGGCTAGGGCTAGGTAGGTCGTGGAGGGGTGTGCGTGTGTGAGCGTTGGATGAGGCCACCGCTTAGATGGGTTTCACTGGCCACCATTTGACATAGGTGACGGGGGTGGAGTGGTGGTATTGTGGTTTCCTTTTTTTTTTTTTTTAGTTTTTTTTTTTTTTTGTAAGCTCATTAGGGATTTTATAAATTAAAGAATAAATAGATGCTCATAATCCAGTGAATTGAGTGACAAAAATTAAAAATTGGCACAGACATCAAGCTTAAAAAATATGAGTGTGACAGTAGATTTAATGGAAATAGGAAAGAAGGCTTTTCGCAGTGAGGCCACAAAGGATTTTCACACTCGCATTGCTTTAGGTTGTACATATTATCAGAAGAAGGGGACATGGGAGTTAGGTTGTACATATTATCAGATAGTTACTTCTTCCACCAATTTGACGTGGTATTGCACGGTATTGGTATTGGTATTGGTATTGGTATTAGTACTATCACTGACATTACAATCTTGCACTGACATTGATATTGAAATCTTATTGGCACATATATTGGAATCTTTTCCTTGCACCAATAAACTTTCGTAGGGAAATTGGCATCGGAAGTTAGCATAACAAAGCTTGCATCCATATCTATCCATTAGTATTAAGTTTTCATTTTCTTGCCTATTAGGGTTAGATTAATTTTCTATATATATGACTTTGTAACTCCATAGAAAAACAAGTCGCTCACAATGTAGTCTCTAAGTGTAGCCATCTCGCCATTCGGCAATACAGTTTCTTTGTTTTTCTGTTAATGTACTAACATAATTGGTAATCTATTTGTTTGTATGTTTGTTATGTGTACTATGATATTCTACTAATGCATGTGCCCTTCATTGGATTTATTTGTCGCCTCACTTACAATTAATGAACCATTATCACCTGAATATCATAACTGGAACCGTTCATTCTCTTTATCATCATCTAAAGATCATATGTAATAAAAAAAATCATTCAATTTTGGAGATTGTTTAGCCATCAATACATGTTAAACTAATGAACGGTTTATGTATATGAATGACTGAAAGATCTCCAAATAGATTATTTTTATTTTTATTTTTATTTTTTTTGTAGATCTGATCTTTAGATGAAGATAAAGAGATTGAACAGTTCTAAAGATAAAGAGATTGAACAGTTCCAATTATGTTGTTCGGGTTGTAAAGTTCATTAATCGTAAGTGAGGGAACAAGTAAGTCTTCTCGTGGGGGATACAAGCAATATCCTTTTTTTGAAAATTCCCCCTGAAATTTGACTTCAATCCGACTTTATCCCTGAAACAAAAATAACACCACTTTGCACTCTGAAAATTAAGGTTTGCTTTATCGAACTGTATTAAAACAAATTGACGGATTTAATAAATAAATTACAGAGTGTCTATTTATTTGTTACAGTTGATTGACTAAACAACCTTAATTTTAATTTAAAAAAAAAAACCTTTGCATATTGATCTATAATAATAAACGATTTCGATCGTAAGAACAAAATTTTATGAATCAGCAACTAAGTGATTGAGAAAGAACACCTCAATTTTGAGGATCTAAACTCCTCTCTTTAATTTTTTGAAGTTCGGTGAAGGTAAGCATGTTTTGTATTTTTATATGTTTTTGTAGTTCTAGATCTTGTAAAGAGAGAAAATATGAGAATACAAGTGGACAAAAAAAATGACATCCAGCACACCAGAGGTGAGATTACACTTTCCCTTTCATTTCTTCTTCTCTTTTTCGATTAAAATAATGAGATTACAAAAGATGATTTATACACATTATTTTTAGCATGTCACTAATTTCTTTTTATTGTTGGTCACTAGAAATTAAATGAGTGTCTGTTTATTATTCTACTTACACTCATGATAGCGCCAAAGCTCAATAGGCCATTTTCTTACGGGAAATTATATATATAACCTCTTTTTATATTCAACTTAAACTTTAAAAGTTAATTATCTTTTTTACCCTAGTACATAATTACCAACAAGTACAAGATGAATTTAACAATACAACTAAAATTTATCAATAAACCCAAACAAACACCAAAACGCAAACAAATCTACAACAACAACAATGGGAGATGCCATAGTGCTGAGGTCAAACAAATCAAATGACATGCAGAAGAGGATTCTATGGCTCGTTCCCTTGTCTCCTCATGGACTTGTACTAGTATATTTCCTATGACATATCGGGCGGAACAACCATGAATCGTTGAAGTTAAAAATGCCGAGGGCTTGGAAATCTTGGGGCAGTTGGAGCTTTGAAGAGAATAATTATCTCTTTGATCCAACTCACCATCACAAACATATATGATATATCCTCCTACCTTTATTTTCATCCATGCCTGCATGCGGTAAATCAAATTAAAAGATATGAAATTATTCATCCAACAAAATACATTCTAAAGATAAATATTCATCCCTAAAAATAGTCAGTTAAATCTTGTACTTAATTGATAGATAGTCACAACCAGAGAGAGGACTTCAACTTAAACCAAAGTGGGAAGAAAAATAAGAATAAAGAAACAATAGCATTTAGAATTTAGATTCAGACCATTTGAAACAAACAAAAAATCCTTAAACTAGTGCAACAAGCTCTTTTGCAATATGATTGCAAGGACGATCATATTGTTTGGATTAAGAATTTGTATACTTTTTCGTAGTCCTAACTTGAAATGGACTTCTCTTTGCAAATTTTGGGTTTTTATGTCTAAATGAGTGTACGGATAAATCTACAAATTGAATTGGGTTTGTGAGGGTAATTTAGGTAGTAAATATAGGTTTAAAGAGATATTGATAGTTTAATTAAAGTTAATATGGATGAAAAGTGTAAGTTGGGTGTAGAAAGATGTTATATGGGTTCATATAAAATTTTCATTTTCTTACTTGCAGTGGTATTTGTTCTAATTTCTCAAGTTTGCCTTTAGTAGCTAGTAGTCCTGAATTTTTATCCATTATTATTTTTTCTAATTTTATCATAATTTTTTATTTTTTTCTACTGCTAAATAGTTCTGACTATTTCTCATCTCGCATTTTTTGTGAGAAGGCAAGTTTAATTGCAATGAATTTATGACTTCTAAACCGGCACCAACTCAGTCAATCAAATTGCATGACTTTTAAACCGGCACTGTTGAACAACAAAGGAAAAGTGCATATGTTGACAAATGAACAAAGACAAAAGAAGTCCACAATACAACTTTGACAAAGACAAGGAAAGGAAAATTTTCCAATCTTTGAATAAACAGCTGAAAGAAGGTTCAAAGTCTTCTTTGTCACTTGAAGATGGGACAAAGATTTTTATTGTGTCAAAAATTTTCATCTGCTTTTCTGCCACGTGAAGACGAAAAAAAAAGGGTTCAAAGCCTTTATATTAAACACTTGTCATCCCAAATTTACAGAAGAGGAAAAACCCACTGTCAAAATTCCTAAATTAGTATGGAAATTCACTCACAATGACAACCTTTACATTAAACACCAAGAAGACTTGGTAGACAAATCCAAACTACAAAAAGATTGTTGGGAAAAGGCATCACTTTGTACAAGTGTTAATGAGAAAGAATGAAAAGTATCGAAGGCAACACACAAATAGGAACAAAAAAGAAATGAGTGCGTTACTACAAATTTCAGGGAGAGCAATTCTCACATTTGGAGCCATGAATCAACAATTGTCTTCAACAAGGTACTGCGAAATAGTTTGTTCAACAGCCATGTCAAAAACCAAGTCAAAGTGGTACTGAAAGCTACTAATAATAAAGGAAAAGTAAAAAAAAATTTACTACAGAGACTACCAACATCAAGTCAGGCTTATCATCTACCATTAAAATAAGAAGAAGAAGGGTTTTTACAACCCAATCAAGTTCATTACCTGAAGGACACAACAACCAAGTTGAAGAGATGCCGTTGCCCGGGATGCCTGCATGAAAGAATTGATAAATTCTAATACATAAACAAAACCGGAACATAAAGAAAACAAAAATGGGTAACTTGCTTGATTTCTCCCCCTCTTTGTTTTGAGTCTCCAATCCACAAAGGAAGCACACAAAAAATAAGGCAGCAGAAGAAAAGGCTCTCGTGACCTATATAAAAGAAAAAAACCTCTGCGATTTAGGAGGAAAAGAGGATAAATTAGAGCAATTCAAAAGAGTTTGAACTCCACCAATCTTACCCATTGTTCATTTGAATTTCAACGGTCTTATAAAAAGAAAAACCAAAAGGAATTTTAAAAGAAAAAAGAAACGTTGCGAAATCAACGCAACCCCAAGTATTGCGAAACTGCCTTTTGCTTCTGGTAGAAGAACACTGTGTGTTAGAGCCAAGGAAAAAGAGGATTCTTTTGAAACCATCTCGCAAGGGAGTCTGTGTGGTAGAAGAACACTGTGTATTGCGAAACCATCTCGCAAGGGGTGAATAAAGGTACCGTTTGGTACGCAAACGGGACGGAACGGGACGGGACGGGACGGGACAAAGATTTCGTGTCATGTTTGGTACTAGCAAGATGGAACAGAACGGAACAGGATTAAATGACTAACTTACCCATTTTATTTGACTCTCCCTCTTTCTCCCGTTTCTCTGCTTTCTCTTCTTCCATCCGTTTCGTGTTCTTCGCATGCCCAGATTGATCCCATTAAAAATCAATCTCAGTAAATCAAACCCATACTTTCTCTTCATTTCATTTTCTTTCTCTTCAATTCAAACCCATATTTCTCTTTTTTTTTAATTTCTTTCTCTTCAAACCAGACACAGAAAAATCCCAAATTATTATTTTAGGGAAAAACTAATGAAATCTTGAAAGTTCGTATTCAAACAACCATTTTTACTGTAAAACTTACAAAATTAAACTAAAAAAGGTGAAATTGAACAAAATGCCCTGTTCTTAGCCTCCACCGGATGCTCCTCATCGATGTGGCAGCAAAGCCCAAAGACATCAAAATCCTAGGCGCAGAAAGGGCACAAAAACTCGGCCTTTAACTCATCGTCTCCGTCAGTCTCTTCGTGCGAAAACAGATCTGCACGACACCGGAGAAGAAGGTGGAGCGTTGGAGAAGAAGGTGGAGCGCGGAGGTGATGGCGCCAGAGAAAAAGGTTGAGTGCGGAGGTGACGGCGCCGGAGAAGAAGGTAGAGCGTGAAGGGAGTGAACCGGAAGCCATGGTTTGGGTTCATATAGGTTTGCTGGGATCGAATTCAAAGAAAGGGAGGCTACGGGAGAGAGGAACGAATTCGAAGAGAGGGAGGCTACGGGAGAGAGACAGTGGAATTAATGAAAAAGATGAGGGGTATTGTTGTCCAAAAAATTATAAATTTGTGTTCCACGGGATGGAACAACCCGTTCCAGGGGGGGTATGTGGAACCAAAATTTAACCCATTTTCGTTCCGTGGGACAGGCGTTCCACACAATTTAAGCGCACCAAACGTGGGACGGAACTCGTCCGTCCCACTCTGTTCCGTCCCGTCCCACGTACCAAACGCACCCAAACTGAACCCCTCACGTGGGAGTCTGCTCACATAAAAAAAAAGTAAAGTAAAGCATTGTTGTCAGAAATATTAAAGTCCCACTTTGCCTTCCAGTCTCAGCAACAAAAAAGAGAAAATGGTACCTCACGTGAAGAAAAAGGGTGATTGTTGTAATTGGAAGCCAAGTTCTTTTTGGACTTGGAAGCCTTAAAATCACATGAAAAGAAAAAAAAAAAAGTAAAAGTAAAGCTTGCTGTGAAGACTCTTGGAGGTCCCACTTTATGACAAAGTACTATTTCACTTTGATTCGAGCATCTCACTTGGAACTCTGCTTAAGGAAAAGACAAAATCCTATTTCACAAAAGTCTATTAGATATTACCAAAGGTCATAGATGAGTTCTAAATATATCTCTCATTTTGCCAAGTCTGAATTAGGGGTGGGTTAAAAAAACCGAAAACCGAAAAAAATCGAAAACCAAACCGAACCGAAACCGAAAAAACCGAACCGAACGAAAAAACCGAACCGAATTGAAAAAACCGAACCAAACTGAATTCTTTTGGTTCGGTTCGGTTTTAGTGATTTAAAAACCGAACCGAACCGAATTAATTAAATTAATTTTTTTATTTAATTATTTGTTTTGGGTATTATTTTCTAAACCCAATTTGTAAGTTAAAATGTGCTAAATCCAATGTGTTGCCAAACTTTAAGCTCAAAATATTAAAAAAAGGCCTATAAAAACTCTAAACCCTAACCTATTATTTCTCCCCCATATAAGGTTTCGGAACCAAACCTCCTCCTGAAGTACCTACATCCATCTCCATAGCACTGTCTACTTCAGCCCCAGCTTTCTTTTCCAAATCTACTCTCATATAACATGTAACAGAATCCATAAACATTTATTTCGAGTAGATTACTTGCGTAATTTGTTATGGAAAAGAATCCAACACACACTAAATAAATCCACCTACGCATTACTTTTACTAATCAAGTTGTCAACATGTAGTTACAAGCAAACAACCCTGATCTTTGAACAACATCATACAATTTAACTTTTCTAAATCATTTGTACGATTTTTATGTTGTGAGGTTGTTAGTTTGGACTTTGGAAGACTTGATTGATGATTTTAGTTCAACTTTAAATGTTTATTTTCATTGTCTTTGATTCTAGTTAGAATGTTTATGTTATGATTGTGTGGAGATGTTAAAATTTTAAATTTCAATGTCTTTCATTTTTTGAAAAAAAAAAAAAAAAACCGAAACCGAACCGGAAAAAACCGAACAAAAAAAATCAAAAAAAAAATGAACCGAACCGAAATTTGGGTTTGATTTCGGTTTTGGCAAAAAACCGAACCGATTTGAACCGAACCCACCCCTAGTCTGAATACCCACTTCTCATTTTGCCAAATTTGAACACAAGAATGCAAATCCAAATCAAGCATTCACGAACCAACAATTTTGTATTCACGTGAGCTTTATATTTTTGGACTCTGTGAATAAAAATAGGGACGAACAACATAAGGTCATGTCAAGTTTCAAATGGAATGAAGCGGTATCAAATGTCAAATGGCACGAAGCCGAAGGAAAAAAAATCTCAAATGGCATAAAGCCATATTAAATATCAAACGGCATGAAGCCGCAACAAGACTCAAATGACATGAAGCCACATCAAGCTCCAACGGCTTAAAGTCCTTGTCTGCATGAGCTGAAACTGCACAAGGCGTCAATTGCTCCTTGCCCGCACGAGCTGAAACTGTACAAGGCATCAAACTCCAACAAAACACATAAGGAACTACGAATGACTTGATCCCTCAATGAGGGTACGTAGGCAATCTAGGGCTCTACCTAGACGCAGTCACAAAATCAAATAAACACCCAAATCCTCAAGTTACGATTTATTCATATTAGAATCAAAGGGTATTCATTTCCCAAAAGAAGGGTTGTAATTAATAGGCGCGTAGTCTAGAATGGGTCGAACTCAAATTAATAAAACCCTCTTCGAAATAAATGAACGAGGATGAAATTGTATCGAGTGAATTATTTGTTTACATATTGTGTACAATTTTTACTCAACATGCACCAACTCAATCAATCAAATTGTATGTGTTTTGGGGTGAAAAGAAAAAAAAAACAGGAACCTACACTATATGACCAACAGATCACTTGTTCTGCAGATTTCTAGTAGAGAGTGTCCCAAAAAAGAGTGTCTGGCGCGTTCAACGTTGGAGAAAAATGTGGGAGATGGGTAGATAGATAACATATAAAATAATAAATAATGTAAAATATGTATCTGGTGTATAAATTATTTTCCAATTTCTTTTAACAAAAATCTTCCATCAATTTCACGTGAGATAATTTAAAATTTTACAAATTTGATGAAGGTGACCATTTTCGTACTGTGGATTTTTGGATTTAAAGTTCAAATTATCCCAGAAAGAAAGAGACATCTGGGAAAAATGAAAGACAACACATCAACGGTGAGATTACATCTGTCTTCTTTTTTTTTTTTTTTTTTTTTTTTTTGCAATGAGATGATTATTATTTTTTTTTTAATAGTTGCTGGAATGAGATTATAAATAGCGCTAAAGCTCGGGGGTAACGGATATGGTTTCTTTGATCCCTTTTTCTTACATGCTTTGGTGGTTGTTCAAGTTTGTCATCTCACATTTGGGTCGTCTAGTCACTGATTTCTTGATCTGCTCATCGTTTTAGGTATGCTTACGTATACTTAGACTTCCTTTTGTTTCAAACTTTTTACCTTGTATTTTTTTTTTCACATATGATCAAAGCTCAGGTGACATAATCTCATTCAATAAATAGGCAGATTGAACATGGCAGCATATAGTTTTGTTGCTACAGTTCTTAACCTTGAGAACTATGACGAATAAAGTTCTCGGGTTAAGACTTGATGGCAGAAGATCTTTGGGATATTGTCGAAGGCACATATAAAGAACCGCCTCTTATCGACCCCTTTCCAACTGATGTATGTTCTATGATATTCATTTTGTTTGGAAATTAGATTGTATATAAATTCATACTTATTTCATATATTCTCATTTTCCTATTTTCTCTAGGGATCAAAACAGCAGAAGAAAAAGAAGCTGAAATTAAGGCTTGGAAGGCTGCTTCAGCTTTGCTGGAGCTGCTATATGTAGAAGGTTCAACATGACCGTTGATGTGTAGCCAACGGTCATGTTGCCCTTGCCTTTGCTCGCTTATTTATTTTTTGTTACAACTCTATTTCGCAAATAACCTTTGGCTACACATTCATGTGATCGAACTCTATCCGAAAATACTAATATTGACCGCGAAAGATTTACGGAGTTTTAATGCGTAACTATGGAAAATTAGACTTTGTAACTAGTCAACTAAAATTCTAAAATGAACAAGAAAGAAAAGAAAAAAGTGCTTTATCATTTAAACTTACTGAACATTCTACAAAGCCTCAAATACCTGCTATTCTCTACAATGCACAGGTTTCCATGATATGTTAACTCCGAACAGCCTCACCGCTCCATGATCTTGAACTGTCCTTAGAGGGTCACCGACCCTACCATGCATCTCTCTGATCCCCGACATGTCGAGGTTTCTAAGTCTACAGTAAATGAACATCTTCTTATCCTCCCCTACCGATCTCTCAAACTTCACAACATCACCAACTTTCAGCTTCTTCTCCTTCACAAAAAAAATCCAACCTTTGCTCAACACGTAACTAGCTCTGACTACTACTCCAATAACAATATCCAAACCTCCACACTTTCCCCACCTCATCCTCAAATTTCAACAAGACCCCTTTGCCAAACCCTACCCTCAGATGAACCTGAAAATGCTTCTCGGCATGTTGTTTTGGTATAACCATGCGGTTCAATCTCCCTACGTCGCTTGGTGTTGCCACTTTCTCGAAGAGCAACTCCCTCCCGCGACTACACATGTCCCTTAAATCAAGGTAATGCTTCATACGCTTTCCACCCATCATCAAGGCCTACGGCACCACCATTGTACAACTTATACTTGTAAATCTCGAGCTCGTTGGCATAAGAATGTTTTCGAAGCATGTCAACGATCTCAGCCTTGGAATGAGACACCAAGAAAAGAACCTCGGTGACATCACGTTCGTAGGGTTTCATTTTGTTTCGACTGTTGTTTGTGATGGCATCAAGACCCCGGAACTTTAGCGAGGCAATGTTGTAGGTTTTGGCAGCTTCTTCTTCATCGTTGAAGGTTCCCAACCCCACACGATGACTCTTCTCGTATATTTGAGCACTACTCCTTTGTACCTAGAAGAAGCCATGCAACTTGTTTGGAGTTGCACCATTTGCTCCATTCATTGTTGAGTAATCACTAGGATGGGAAGATACCACGGATATGAATAATCGCAGTTACCCGTCCATATAAAATTTACGGATACAGTTATGGATAACCGTTTAAACAAATACACGGATACGGGTATAACCATTTACCCGTGAAATATAAATGAATGATTATGGGTATTACCCGTGGTTACAAATGGGTATCCATTTAACCGTTTGTTTTAATATTTGTAAATTTTAAAAAAATTAAAATTTCACGGGTAAACAAACGGTGATGGGAGTCTGGGAGAGCTTGAATAGTTTTTAGGCTTTTTAATTTTAATTTTTTAAAATTTTACAAATATTAAAACAAACGATTAAATGGATACCCATTTGTAATCTCGGGTAATACCCATAATCATCCATTTATATTTTACGGGTAAATGGTTATACCCGTATCTATGTATTTGTTTAAACAGTTACCCATAACTGTAATCGTAAATTTTATATATATGGACGGATAACTGCGATTATTTATATCCGTGGGTATCTTCCCATCCTAGTGATTACTCAACAATGAATGGAGCAAATGGTGCAAGTCCAAACAAGTTGCATGCCTTTTTCTAGGTACAAAGAAGTAGTACTCTAGTAAAATGGAAGATGGGGAGCTCAAATATACGGGAAGAGTCATCGTGTGGGGTTGGGAACCTTCAACGATGAAGAAGAAGCTGCTAAAACCTACGACATTGCCTCGCTAAAGTTCCGGGGTCTTGATGCCATCATAAACAACAGTCGAAACAAAATGAAACCCTACGAACGTGATGTCACCGAGGCTCTTTTCTTGGAGTCCCATTCCAAAGCTGAGATCGTTGACATGCTTCGGAAACATTCTTATGCCAACGAGCTCGAGATTTACAAGTATAAGTTGTACAGTGGTGGTGCCGTAGGCCTTGATGATGGTGGAAAGCGTATGGAAGCATTACCTTGATTTAAGGGACACGTGTAGTAGCGGCAGGGAGTTGCTCTTCGAGAAAGTGGCAACACCAAGCGACGTAGGGGGATTGAACCGCATGGTTATACCAAACAACATGCCGAGAAGCATTTTCAGGTTCATCTGAGTGTAGGGTTTGGCAAAGGGGTCTTGTTGAAATTTGAGGATGAGGTGGGGAAAGTGTGGAGGTTTGGATATTGCTATTGGAGTAGTAGTCAGAGCTAGTTATGTGTTGAGCAAAGGGTGGATTCGTTTTGTGAAGGAGAAGAAGCTGAAAGTTGGTGATGTTGTGAGGTTTGAGAGATCGGGGTGGATAAGAAGATGTTCATTTATTGTAGACCTAGAAACCTCGACATCTCGGGGATCAGAGAGATGCATGGTAGGGTCGGTGACCCTCTAAGAACGGTTCAAGATCATGGAGTGGTGAGGCTGTTCGGAGTTAACATATCACGGAAACCTGTGCATTGTAGAGAATAGCAGGCATTTGAGGCCTTGTAGAATGTTCATTAAGTTTAAATGATACAGCACTTTTTTTTCTTTTTCTTTCTTGTTCATTTTAGAATCTTAGTTGACTAGTTACAAAATTTGATTTTCTGTAGTTACGCATTAAAACTCCGTAAAGTTTTGGTGGTCAATATTAGTATTTTCGGATAGAGTTCGATCACATGAATGTGTAGCCAAAGGCTACTTGCGAAATAGAGTTGTAACGAAAGATAAATAAGCGAGCAAAGGTAGGAGCAACATGATCGTTGGACCTTCTACATATAGCAGTTCCAGCAAAGCTGAAGCAGCCTTACCATTTCTGTAAAGGCCGACCGCGAAGCCAATCCGACGACCCGGTTTCCTGCCTCTCGACCCTCTTTTCTGCAGATTTTTCAGGTGCATTTTCTGGCAGAACCGATCTCGACCACCACCTCCTTCGACTCGTCTCAGTCTCTTGAACAAGAACCCACCAACGCTTGCCCTTTTTGACCACTGTTCAAGGCAAGGTGAACCTCGACTTTTTTGAGTTCCCTAATGGCAAACTTGCTGTCTCCGTTCATTTAGACATTTTATCAAACACTTGGTGCAAGTTCAGAGGTTCGCTCTTCATGGGATTTTCCTATTATCGAAGGTGCGGCCGCAGCTATGGCTACAGTTAATCGTTTATAAACGGTTATGGGTATAAGTATACCTGTTTATACAATTACCTAATGGGTAAATGATTATACGGGTAAAGGTTTAAACGGTTATGGATATGAGTATGCCTGTTTATACAATTACTTATTAGGTAAACGGTTAAACGGTAAATACTTAAACGATTATGGGTAAATAACCGCGGTTACCCGCCTACCATAACCGTTGCCCATCCTTAATAGTAACTTGTGGTCGCATTCCAGCAACTCATCAAATCCATTGTGATTTGGAGGAAGAGGAGTATTGGAATCATACTCTATTTCTAGAGTATTTTGACTCGTGGGCAGAGAATAGCATAAATCAAACTTAGTTTCTAGAATAATGAAATTAAGGAAGAGGATAACGACAATTGACCGCTCGGGCTTCCAAACTTAGAGAAAATTTTCCAGATGACCGGCACATTAGCTTACTTGGAGTTCTCATCCAATATTGTTAGTTTATAGATTTGATGCTGTTTTGGGAGCTTTCTTGTATAAAAGAAAACAAGGAGTTGCAGAGAGTATTCACAAAGATGAGTGAACAAGAAGTTTCATTTCTCTTCTTTCTGGCAATGGAATGAACCTTTTCCGAAAGCACACACATTACAGAGCATTAACTCATTTCTCTCTCATATTCAGAAAAAATACATCACAACCATTCATTTCATCTATCCTATGAGATAGCTACAGTTGTCACTCTATATCATTAACTCTCACTTAATCTAGAGCATCCATTTGGAATGTAATCCAAAGGCCCTAATTAAAACAAGTAAAACTGAAATGTTTTATTTCAGCTAAAAACACTTAAACACTAACACTCCCTTCTAAGTGTTTAGCTGAAATCACTCCTAAAGCCTTCCTCAAATACTCAAATCTATCTCTTGCCAATGCTTTTGTAAAGATATCTGCAACTTGTTCTTCAGTTTTGCAGTAAATCAGATCAATTTCACCATTCTGCAGTGCATCTCGGATGAAATGGAATCTTCTGTTTATGTGTCTTGTCTTATGATGAGCCACTGGATTCTTAGAGATTGCAATAGCTGAAGTGTTATCGCATAGAATTTGAGTAGGTTCCACTTGTTCCTCTCCAAAATCTGATAAGACAAACCTTAACCAGATGGCTTGTGCAGTTGCCTCTGCAGCACTAACATACTCTGCCTCTGCAGTGGACAAAGCTACACTGCTTTGTTTGATTGAGGCCCAAGAAAATGCTCCAGAACCAAAACTAAAAGCATATCCAGAGGTGTTCTTCATGTCATCTTCACTTCCTGCCCAATCACTATCACAGTATCCAATAAGCACAGCATCCTTGCCTTTTTCATATGCAATTCCATAGTCCAGTGTGCCTTGAATATATCTTAGCACTCTCTTTGCAGTTCCCATATGTTTCCTGGTTGGATTATGCATGAACCGAGCAAGTAGACTTGCAGCAAACATGATATCAGGTCTTGTAGCTGTTAAATATAACAAACTACCAACTATCTGCCTGTAAAGACTTTCATCAGCTATTTCACTTCCATCTTCTTTGCTTAATCTTTCATTTGTTGCAAGTGGAGTTGCAACAGGTTTGCATTCTTTCAATCCGAATTTCTCCAACAGAGTCCTTGCATATTTCTTTTGATGCAGAAAAATACAACTCTCAGTTTGAATGACTCCAAGCCCCAAGAAATGATGCAATAGTCCCAAATCAGACATTTCATACTTTCCCATCATTTCTGTTTTAAACTCATTCATCAATGCAGCTGAACTTCCTGTGTATATGATGTCATCTACATACAGAGAAACAATAAGTATTCCTGCCTCAGTTGCTTTGATGTAGAGAGTTGCTTCACTTGGACTTCTGTGAAAACCAGAGTTGCAGAAATGAGAATCAATTTCTTTGTACCAGGCCCTTGGTGCCTGTTTCAACCCATACAAAGCTTTCTTGAGCTTGTAAACCTTGTCTTCCTTGCCTCTAATCACAAAGCCAAGTGGTTGGTCTACATATACTTCCTCATTTAGAACTCCATTCAGAAATGCAGACTTCACATCAAGTTGGAAAAGCTTCCATCCTTTATGTGCAGCAAGCCCAATTAAAGTTCTAATAGTGTCAAGCCTTGCCACAGGAGCAAATGTCTCATTGAAATCGATTCCAGGCTTTTGAGAGTATCCCTTAGCCACTAACCTTGCCTTATTCTTCTGTATAGACCCATCTAGGTTCAATTTTGTTTTATAGATCCACTTGACACCCACAACCGGCTTATCAAATGGTCTATCAACAAGTTCCCAGGTGCAATTCTTCTCTATCATGCCTATTTCTGCTTCCATTGCCTTCTGCCATGATTCATCTTTTACTGCTTCCTCAAAGTTCTCAGGCTCAATAATGCACAGATTGCATTTTGCATATATTTCTGTCAAACTTTTGAACTTCAAAGGAGTATGATCATAGTCTTGAGGACCTGTGTTACTCTGCATTTGCACCAGTCTTGAATCATTTTCAATTGACTCATTTGCTTCAGATGAAGATGCTAAGAATTCATCATTTTCATCACTCTTATCACTTGAATTTCCTTCCACATTCTGTTCACACAATTTCTTTCCAGGTATGGATACACTGATGATTTTCTCAGATTGTGACTCCTAATCCCAGCAAGCATTTTCATTGACCATTACATCTCTTGACACAATTATTTTCTTTGAGATAGGATCATAGAGTCTATACCCTTTCTCACATGTGCCATATCCCAAAAATATGCATTTAGTACTTGTTTCATCCAATTTCTGTCTAACCTGTCTTGGAATGTATGCATAACACACAGAACCAAAAATCTTTAAGTGTTTGATCCCTGGTTTTCTTCCACTATATGCCTCGAAAGGAGTCTTCTTATCAAGAGACTTGGTAGGACATCTGTTCAAAATATACACTGATGTATTAACAGCTTCTGCCCAGAATTCAAATGGGACACCCTTTTCAATCATCATACACTTTGACATCTTAACTATGGTTCTATTCTTCCTCTCAGCTACTCCATTCTGCTGAGGTGTGTATCCCACTGTAAACTGTCTTTCCATGCCCATTTCTTCACAAAATTCCCTGAATTCAACAGATACATATTCTCCTCCTCTGTCACTTCTCAACTTCTTCAATTTATATCCACTTTGCAATTCAACTGTGAGCTTGAATTTCTTGAATACACTAAACACCTCTGACTTGTTCCTTAAGAAGTAAACCCAACACATCCGAGTGCAGTCATCTATGAAGGTGAGAAAATACTTATTTCCAGCCTTTGTAGAAATCTGCATGGGTCCACAAATGTCAGAGTGAATGAGTTCAAGAGGTTGTGTGGCCCTCCATGATGCTTCCTTTGGAAATGCATCTCTGCAATGCTTCCCAAGAGCACACCCTTCACATATCTCATTTGTCATTTCAAGATCCGGCAAACCCAACACCATATCATGCTCTTTGAGTTGTTTCAAACTGCTCAAATTCAAATGTCCTAACCTCCTATGCCAGATTTTAGAAGACTGAAACACACTAGTCTTTAGGGCAACCTGCATCTCAGGTATAAGTCTCAAAGGAAAACTTCTATTTCCCTTCATTGGTATTCTAGCTATCAGATTAGACATTGAACTATCATCATATATCTCTGCAGTTGTACCTCCAAACACAAGAAAGTAACCGTGTTCCATCATTTGCCCTACACTGAGCAAATTTTCTTTTAACCCTGGAATTAACATCACTTCTTTGATATATCTCCTTCCCATTTTGGTATCAACTACTAAACTTCCTTTCCCTGTGACTTCAATGAGTTGTCCTGTACCCATCTCTACCTTAGCAGTCATATTTCTATCAATGTCAATCAGTAACTCCTCCCTTCCAGTCATATGGTTACTACAACCACTGTCTACATACCATATATCTTCATTTTTCTTCACATTAACATTATTGCAGACATAGAACATGGTAGGAGTATCATTGACTTGATTAACAAAATTCACATGTTGATTAGTCTTCTCCTTCTTGACTCGGCAATCTCTTGCAATATGCCCCAACTTATGACAACTATGACACCTTGGTTTATCTTTGAACCAACATTCACCAAAATGCAATTTATCACAATGAATACAGGGATTCTTAGCTCCTTCAGAAGTACCTGCAACTTTTCCAGTTTGATTTGCAGGTCTATGATCTCCTTTCTTCCATTTAGACTTCCAATTCTTCTGTGGTTTGAACCCTTGATTCCCATTGTACTTATTCTGTTTTGGAGCAATACTGAGACTAACAAATGCTTTCTCAGTATGAGATTCATCATGCCGATCAATTCTTTGCTCATAACCTTTGAGAATAGCTACCACATCTTGAACATCAACAATATCTAGATCCTTAGTATTTTCAATCACAGAAGCAATACTATCATAGGACCTAGGTAAACTTATTAGCAACTTTTGAACGATTCTCTGATTACTTATCTCCTCACCATAGCTTCTCATTTGACTAATCAAATCAAATAACCTAACTAGATATGCAGAGAAAGCTTCATTTTCACCCATTCTAGTATATTCAAAATCCCGGCGTAAGCCTTGGAGTTTCACAGCCCGTACCTGTTTATCTCCCACAAATTCTTGTTTCAGCACATTCCAAGCAGCATTTGCAGTCTCTTGGATTGCGATTCTCGGAAAGATCTGATCCGAAACCGCGCCTTGAATGATTCCAAGTGCCTTCGCATCTCTGACTATATTCTCCTTCAATAACTTGCTTTCAGCTACAGTAAGTTCTTCATCCTTCTTCGTCGAAGTTTCGACACCATTTTCGACGATATCCCATAGCTCGTGCGATCGGAATATTGTCTTCATCCGAATCTGCCAGAAATCAAAGTTTTCACCATTGAAAACCGGTGCACGAAGATCAGCTCCACTCGATCCAGCCATGTGAGACGAGATCTAAGATCACTACACTTTCTTCTCCGCGTTTTCTTCAGTGAGAACTCAACGGTCAGTTCGAGCTCTTCACTGTGAGCTTCAAAGATTCACGCCCAGTTGCAGAGGATGCAACTTGGCTCTGAGGCCATGTTAGTTTATAGATTTGATGCTGTTTTGGGAGCTTTCTTGTATAAAAGAAAACAAGGAGTTGCAGAGAGTATTCACAAAGATGAGTGAACAAGAAGTTTCATTTCTCTTCTTTCTGGCAATGGAATGAACCTTTTCCGAAAGCACACACATTACAGAGCATTAACTCATTTCTCTCTCATATTCAGAAAAAATACATCACAACCATTCATTTCATCTATCCTATGAGATAGCTACAGTTGTCACTCTATATCATTAACTCTCACTTAATCTAGAGCATCCATTTGGAATGTAATCCAAAGGCCCTAATTAAAACAAGTAAAACTGAAATGTTTTATTTCAGCTAAAAACACTTAAACACTAACAAATATAACTTTAACATGTGCCTATTTCATTATTAAAATAAAAAGATTGCTACGTTTTGATATTAGTCTAAATGTAGAACTTAAAACTACGGTTTAGTGATATTCTTTTTCATTTATAAGTTAGATGTCTTAGGTTTGATTATTGCCAAATACCTTACCTGGTACGATCTCATGGTATTTCTGATTGGCTAGATCTGGAAGTTCCTGCATACTTGGCATTTCTGATTGGCTTTCTGCATGTTGTGATAGTCACTAAATATATCATTTGCCCAACAGTTTGGCACATTATTCCAATTTGGCTTATCACGTCTGCTTTTTTTTTCTTTTTTTTTTTTATTTATTTTTTTTTACAGATGCATATGGAATGTGAAAATGCACATATTACTGTTGCTCTGTTTATCTTCATTTAGAGGAATTACAAGAAACTTGATGAATTCTCCCAGCTTAAATAGATTAGTAGCTAGGTCTCAAATTCTTTTGATTGCCCTGTAGATCTTTTGTTTAAATAGAACGGTTAATATCATTGACTCTTGTGCTTCATTCCTCCCTCCCCACCATTGCTTGTATATATAATTGAATAATTAATATTGTACATTGTTAACTATATTTAACAAGCTTCAGTTATATAAAAAAAATATTTATTTGTTTACCACCAAAATCGCCTTAGACTTGGAAGTATGTTAGATGATTGATTGTGGAGCCAGCCACTACTAGATATTGCACTACTACATAGCAAGCCATTTTTGGCATTCTTAAAAATGACAAGAGACACAAATTCCAGTCGGATATTTGTATAATCCGACAAGAAATGGTTGCTAATTTTGTAGTAGTGTTGGAAGTAGACAAGTTGGATGAAATTATTTGGCCTAAAATGATACTTGTAATTGGGCGGTTGTGCATTGGGTGGGAATGGACTCATTTTGTTTATTGAGCAAATTACATAAACTTACCTTAATTATGGGTCAAATTACAATCTCATACCTGGTATTTTAAACATTGTAATGTCATACCTCAACTTATGAATTCGTTGTAATGTTACACCTTCATTAAATTCTTTGTTAATTTGGCTGTTAAATGATGATGTAGCAGGAACGGGGCCCACTCATTAGCCAACTAGAATAAAAAAAATTAATTAAGATTTTTTATTTAACAATTAAAAAGTAAACAAGTATTTTAATTAGTTATTTTGAAAAGAATATTTTTTTTAATTGAAAAGGCACGGTTAAAACTTCAAAAAAACCAAAAACGAAAAAAATCTAGGATTTGGATCCTCTTCGGATCCCCTCCCTGGGATCCCGGGGATCAAGACACAAGGACCGTTCATCAAAGATCGTACAGCCACAATTAAATACTTTTTACGCAAAACGAGAATGCTTTAATTTTAAAAATATAAAAAACATTTAATTGTGGCCGCACGATCTTTGATGAACGGTCCTTGTGTCTTGATTCCTGGGATCCCCAGGGAGGGGATCCAGAGAGGATCCAAATCCCAGATTTTTTTTTTTTTTGGTTTTTTTTGTTTTATCACAAATGATCCCTTCAAAATTGGGCCTAGCCCCGCCTGTGCCCACCCTTAAATTGTAGGGGTGGGCACGAACCGGGCCGAGCCCAAATTTGGAGGAACTTGGCCCTACCTATTATAAACTGTAACCGGCTAGGCTGGGTAAAGAGATTTTGAGTTTTGGAACCGGACCTAACCCGGACCTTTTCAAATGGCAGTCCATGGGTCCAACTCTATTTTTTTTTTTTTTTTTTTTTTCAAAAATACGTTTTTATAAAATTGCACTGCAGTGCATAGCAGCATTGCAGCAACACAGACGTTTTCAAAAATTACAAGAGCTGCCTCAAGCTTCAAACTTTTGCATGCTATTCCAAATCCAAAAAAAAAACATACACATTAAAATCGAAATAACATCCACATTAACATCTACAATAACATTACACGTCCAACATCACTCCATCTTCAAGAGTGCAAGACAATTGCACCGCAACTGCACATATTGCACATCATTTCTGTGTAGTTGCACAGATTGCACATCAGCTATATCACACAACAGCTGCACATATTGCATAGATTGAACACATAGATCACCTAGCTTATTCCTATATCCTTGAACGGATTAATTAAATAGAGCAGTAAGCATATAATCATTTCTATCTATATATCAAGAATCAGACCCACCACATTATCATTTCTATATTCAAGATATCAAGAGTTCAATATATTACAATGGTAACAGCTTACATTTAAGAGTTCAAGATATCAAGATATTATGATTCTATTCCTACTTGCACTAACATCTAAAATCTTAATTCATATTCAACCAATCAACACAATGAAAACCAATGAACAATTTGACCCATCTCAATCTCACAAAAAATATATGACATACCACATAACTACAGTAGCAAGCCAACCCAGTGGCATTGAATTCCAATACTAACAGATTTATGGAGCATGTTTCCATAACTTAAGCTTCAAAGAGGCTGCTGCATAATCTTGCTAGTTCTCAGGAATAAGATCTTTCCCGTGGTGGGGGTGAATGGTTGAATATCAACAATACAAATATACTCAGAAGAGTGCTAGTATGTGTAATACGTTCACATATAACTTTGACAAATCATGAACCAAAATTGATATGGATCAAATTGTTCATTGGTGATCAGATCTTAGGGTTCAAATCCAAAACTATTTCATCTAAGCACCCTAAATTATTATTCTAAATCCAAAAAATTATTCAAAAAATGAAACTAAAATCATCAAAATTGACTAAAACAAGAAAACCCACTACAAATAAAAAATAAGATAAGCTAACCACTACAAAGAGGCTGCAACAACGATCAGTAAAGGTTGAAGGCACTGATGCATGAGAGATGAAGGAGAGGGAAAGAGATGGAGCGAGAGGGAAAAAGAGGAGCGAAAGAGAGGGATAGACACACAGCTGTGATTCTGGAATCTTGGCTTGGACTCGTGTAAAATCTAGGGTAGAAACTAACGATTGAGATTGGATGATAGGTTATCATTCAATCTCACCCGTTCATTATAATTAGAAACGGGTTGGTCCGGTACCCCTTTTTCTATGTATTTGGACTTGGCCAGCCCTGTAAATGAAAAGGACCCGGTTCGGCCCGCCCTGTTTGTTCTCTAAAATATTAGGAACTGGCCCGTACCTGCCCCGAACTGTGATTACCGGCTGCACCCGTGGTTCCCATACCCGTTTGCCCACCCCTACTAAATTGTTTCCCCATCTGACGACAACAATCGTGTAACCCCACGATCCCCACCAACCAGAAAGGGATCCTCTCTGGATCCCTTCTTCCTAATTCACCAAATCAGGAAATTCAAACCATTGAAATTTGATCCAATAGCTACAAATAAGGGCTCACTTTAAAAGTTATAATAACTTTAGCTGTTAGATCAAATTTCAATGGCCCAGATTCCCTGATTTTATGGATTAGGAGAAAGGATCATTTTCCCCCACCAGCCTACTTTGTTCGGGTATCGTTTATTGCCACGTCATCTTTAAAAATAAAGAAAACTAACGAAAAGTCAAAAAAAAAGAAAAAACTTTAGTTTTAATGAAAAATAACAAATAAAGATATAGTGAATAGTACTAGGGAAAGGTAAAAATATGATTTTTCGTTAAAAGTGAACAGTATTGGAAGTATTTCGTTAAAATTCTTTTAAAAAATATGCCCCTAGTTGCCAACTAAGATGAAAATACCAAATTAGCATTAGTACAAAAAAAAAGTTTTAATGAAAAAGGTTTGAATGTTGTGAATAATATGTGGATGGCCCACATGAATAGTTTGTTACTATTTAATTTTTACTATTCATTTGTGGAAAATTTGTAAAGTGAATAGTATTCTCTTTTGTTTATAAAATGAATGAGAGGTGAAGCAGGTTGAGAGACGCACATAGAGATAGGAAGGAAGAGAGGAAGAGAGAAAAGAGAGGAAGAGGAGAAGAGATAATAAAGAGAGTTATCTTTGTACTCCTATAATTCCAAATTATAATGAAAGCACCACTGCTGCCCCGAGGACGTACTACAGTCACACTAACTGTAGAGGAACCTCGTAAATTTTGTGTCTTGTTTATTTATTCCACTACACACACTGTCGATTTTACAACACGTTATTAGCACAAAAAGCTCTTATGTCCATGGAAAGTATAACGCCATAAATTCGGTGAAACATTACCTACCTCCCACCTCTACTAGCCAAAAAATTTCACAGAATAAAAGGTATGTCCATTTTTTGTATCTTCCATCGCGCCAGAAGCGCCTCGTCGAATTCCAGTGAGAATTGAAATTTACAATGACCTGTAGTCGTCACGAGATAAGAAAACTCGTACCTGACAACTGGTTTCCAGAGATCCAGAAGAATCTTATCAGACTTGGAAACCTAGATCGCGTCGTTTTCGACGAATCTCGAGAATTCCCATGAATACTCGGTTGTCTGAGATGGTGATGGCAAGACTGACTCCACTTAAGCCTCCTTCTCTCGTACCTCCATCAACTCCGCTGTCATCTATGTCCCTATAGGGAAGTTCTTGCTTTGCGAAGCTATGTTCTCTGGGCCATGCAAGAACAACGTTAGTATCTGGTAGCCTTATTGGATTGAATTGGCTATGTGTGACCTCCACAACAACCCAAACGGCCCTGGGTTCGAGACTGGTAAAGACAGACAAAGAAAGAAAAAAAATGGGAAGTTTATGGAATATGCATGGCACCATCTGAAAAAGACAATAATGCATCTGCACCATTTGAAGGAGAAATAATAATTAAAAAAAAAGGGGGAAATGTGGCCAAAGCTCTTGGAAAGGTGCGTTGCACCATGTGAAAAAAAGAAAAAAAGAACAAAGGCTTCTTGGAATGTTGCAGCATGTGAATGAATAAGAAAAATAATAATAATAAAAACAAAAAAGATAAAAGCTTTTGGATGGTGTTGTACCATCAGAAAAGAAAGAAAGAAAAAAAAATATATTTATTTATGTGAATGGTGTTGGCTTAAAACACTTTCACAAGTTCTATTTACTTTTAAGCAATTTATTTATCATGGACGATTTTACCGCCTATTGCTTTAAGTTTTGATTTATGTGAATGGTGTTGGTTTAAAATCCCTTCACAAGTTCTATTTACTTTAAAGCAATTTATTTACCATGGACGGTTTTACCGCCTACTGCTTTAAGTTTTGATTTATGTGAATGGTGCTGAATTAAAGCCCTTATCACAAGCTTTATTTACTTAAATGCTATTTATTTACTATGGTTGGATTTACCGTCTATTGCTTTAATTTATTTATTGTACTTACCTTTTGTTACGATAAGTATATATAGGGCTCAAACTTCCTTGATCAGATCAAAACCTGAAGTTTCTTGATTCTCATCATATAAAATGATTGGAAGTTCCATCACGCAAAAAGATCAGGTATGAAATCCCTTGATCCTGAAGATCAGGACATGAAATTCCTTGATGAGTATCGTAAGTTTGAAGTGTCGCAGTGCCTCAACTTAATTGTAATAAAAGCCATAAGAGTCTCAGCCTACAGACTATTTAATAAGGAACAGAAGTTTCTTATGTCCTTACTCAAAATGGTTTAGCAGAAGCATTTATTAAGATGATGAAATTGATTACCTATGCTCTGCTCATGAAAACGAAATTGCCGGTTTTGACACGAGGACATGTCATTTTACATAATTCATTATTAAGTTTGGTTAAGACCAGTTGTCAACCATCAATATTTCTTAGTGCAGCTCGTGTTTGGGCACCAGCCAAACATTAACATTTACGAGTTTTTGGTTGTGTTATCTATGTGCTTGTAAGACTGCCACAACGCACTAAAATAAGGCATTAATACAAACTGGGAATTTATGTTGAATTCGATCCACCATCTATCATTCAACATTTGGAACCCTTGACTGGGAATATATTTACCGCATGATTTGCGGACTATGATAAGACAGTTTTCCCACCATTAGGGGGAGAAAATAACATTGTTCCATAAGAACGATGAGAAAATATCATTCCAGAAGAATGATAAGAAAAAACTGTTCCAGAAGAACGAAGAGAATTTGTCTTATTTTGATTCACGAAGCAATCAATGAGAAAATGAAGTAAGAATAATTGAATGATACAACGAAAGTGATGAAATCATATACACTTGCTGCAAATGTGCCTACAAGAATTGATGTCCCTGTTGGACAAAATATAATGAGGCAGTTAATGATTTATCTGTTGCACGCCTGAAGCGTGGCAAACCTTTAGACTCAAAAGGTTCATTCATTCGAAAGAAGAAGAATATGGCACTACTAAACTATTGCATTCCCGAAGCATAATTGTTGCATGCCTGAAGCATGATAGTCGCCGAATGGATATACGTCCCAGAAAGGACAATTCACGGACATGGGAATGTTGATGTCTCATGCATGGAGCATGATAAACATATAGGTGCCAATGACTCAACTCCCGGAAGTGGAGATTAAAATTCAAGCTCTATAACGCTCAATAGGAGGTTATGATATGCATTCTTTAAACTATGACTATCCTGGAAGAGATAGTATAATGCCCTTGAAGAGGCAATGGATATCCAAAAGAAATAAAAAGTTTTTATGCATGCACATGCACATGAGAATATGGGATCACGGATTGATGATAACTAATGGTAATTTTGGTTTTTTTAAGTAGCTACTAAATTCATCAATGAGCTGTGTTGATATTAAGTCTCGTTCTTTTTCGTCAACAAAATTATTGGCCAAAATGGAGAAAGGCAATTCCATTACAATTTTGTTAGAACGTGAGAAAATGAACCTATATATTTGAATGTAATACAAATAGCCAAAAGATGTTGAACCAAGGAGGTTATATTGGGCATTTGTAATATAGTGAAATACACTCACATGATATGACACAAGGTTACTAATTATACTCTTGTAAACGAGTTCATATGAATGGAGAATTATATATAAAGGGTTGTGAGTCGCCCACATCATATCTCCATAAGTAAATCACTCAAGTATACATGGGAGCAAATTGCTCTATATAAATTCTAAAGGAAAATGTATCATGAAGTGTAGAAAATCCTTGAAGAATTCAAATTGCTTGAAGTAAACCTCGGAAGGGTAAAGCATAAAATATGTACTCAATACCAATGGTTGGTATAAATTGCCTTAGTGAGTACTATCATTATGATATTGTTGCAACATACTAAAATCTCTTGCAAGAAGTTGATGATATTAAATTAGAACTCCTGAAGAGTTGAATTGAAACTCCCGAAGAGTTTAGAAAAAATTATAAAGTGTTGAGAGAAATATTATCTTGAGCTGCAAATCGAACAATCTACCAACACGAATCTTATCCATAATGTTAAAGAACCATATGGATTGAAGATTATGAGTTGAATACTCAAATGATGTAGACACTAAGAAAGATCATTTATCTTCGTGAAGGTAAAGATAAATTGATATTTGGTCTAGAAGTATCACATCTTAGTGAAGTATATGCTTTATTGTATTTAGTACAATACATTGAATGAAATAAAGCTTATCTATTAATATCTCCGAGAAAATACATATATGTACATACACATGAGTTAAAACAAACAAACAGGATGAAGCCTTTACAAGGGTTGCTCATGTGAGGCCTCAGTACTTGGAAGTACCCCAGAAGGGGGAGGCACTGGAGATTGATCATGTGGCACCCCAGTACTTAGTAAAACACCAGAAGGGGAAGTCATCAGTTGCTTTCAGAATCTAACAACGAACCTCTGGTGATCACTTTGAATCCGACTTTCGGATTCTTGCAACTGGTCGAGCTTTCTTTTCATGCTCGTCGAGTAATTATTTGCAAGCACGTGTAACACTCTATTCTCGTGCTTGAGCCCTCTGATCTCTTGTTTAAGACTTGCTACCTCAGTCATCAATTATTCAACTTGGCGAGTTTGAGCAAGTAAGCGTTGACCCATATTGGATACTGAGCCTGCACACTGAATACTGAGAGCTACGGAGTCTTGAACGGCCAACTCGTCAGATCGTTTTGAAAGGATTTTGTTATCCTTTGGAGTGAGAAGATTTCTAGCTACCATAGTAAAGGTTATGTTATTCTTCATCACAGAGTCCCCAACTGTAAGAGAACCATTAGAAGATAAGAAGGACGGGCACCATATGTTATCCTCACGTTGCTCGTCTGTATCACTCCTAAGACTCAAATTTAAGCAAATGTTAAATGTGCAAGTCATTTTCTGAAATGATGAAGAAGAAAAAAAGGTCAAATAAAATCTCAGAAGTGCAAGAAAGGGAAAATTTCTATAGGCAGCAACTTTTTGAGCATACTCTTGAACACAATTGATGTCTCTATAAAAGAAGAGGCAACAGAGCCACTCGTTCAGAGATCGAAGAGACACCACTCTCCGAATTTCAAAAGCCAGATTTTCCTGAATAAAGTTCGTTGGCATTTTTTAGACGCAATCTTAGCCTTTTTGGATATCGCGTGCAACTTTGTCAAAGATCTCTGACAAAATTGAAAACGCGTAAATCTTACTATTCTAATTACACCACAATTGCTGACAAGAGTAAAGGCACAACACTACTACCTGCTATTGAAAAATCTCTATATATGTCGATCTTCGTTCTTCATAACAAGGCAGACCTGCAAGAATACCTAACTCTTCCTCATCTCCGAGAATGCATCTTCAACAAAGCATCTCAAAATACTCAATTTTCTTCCTCTCCGAGAATACGTCTTCAAAACAAGTCACACCAGAGCAAAAGTATCTCATATCTTCAGGGATGAGAGCAAGAGTATCTCATATCATGCAATCTCCCTGTCTTTTCCTTTGTTCTTGTTCTTACCTGCAAAGACAAGGATAAAGAAAGAAATATGTTGGAACCTCCACTCAAACTCCCGGTAAGGAACTGACTGCCTGGAACCTTTCCTAATTGCTTACCTAGTATTGCTCTCGAGTAGCCATCTTCAACTGTTGTTGGAGCTGGGTCTCCAGTTACCAAGAAGTGATGAACCATCCAAATGCAATCAGAAGGCAAATACTGCAAGAGAAGATGCCACACATGCATGGGGGAAAACCAGGGAAAATACTACTTAAGCAAGGGGAGCAAGTAAGGCAAGTGAAAATGATACATTGAAGCATGTGGAGACAAGCGTAACAAACATGTGCTAATTCATCCCCGACAAAACCAAAGATCACTTGCCACGTGAAGCTCCTTATGGTCTAATTTCATTCAAGATCAAACCTCGAAGCCCTTGAAGAAATCACAAGTCCGATTCAAGATCAAGTGTCCACCACCCTTGAATCAAAATTCCACTCTAGATAAAAGGAGTAAATTCAGACCTTTGGGGTAAGTCTAGCAGAAGACCCTCCAACCCAGTACAAGAACAAGTATGTGGAAAGTTAACAACAAGTAAAACATCTCTTTCGGCAACTTTTCTCGCTAAGAGACTGAAGCAGAATGATCAACAATCAGCCTAAATGATTTGAAATCGGGGGGATATACTCATCAGGGGGAGCATTCAAAACAGATCAAGATTTTAAAGAGTTAATCGAAGACTTGTGGTTATCCAAGGGGGAGTGTTGTGAATAATATGTGGATGGCCCACATGAATAGTTTGTTACTATTTATGCACAATATTTTCACTATTCATTTGTAGAAAATTTTTAAAGTGAATAGTATTCTCTTTTGTTTATAAAATGAATGAGAGGTGAAGAAGGTTGAGAGACTCACGGAGAGATAGGAAGGAAGAGAGGAAGAGAGAAAAGAGAGGAAGATGAGAGGAGATAATAGAGAGAGTTATCTTTGTACTCTTATGATTCCAAATTATAATGAAAGCACCACTGCTGCCCCGAGGACGTACTCCAGTCACACTGACTGTAGAGGAACCTCGTAAATTTTGTGTCTTATTTATTTATTCCACTGCACACTGTCGATTTTACAACATTCTTAATTTTAATTTAATAACAAATCACCTTAAATTATTATTTAATGAAAAGAATTTAAACCTTAATGAAAATGATCTAAACTTTGACAAAATAGACAAAAGTTTAATACAAGAAAAAATATATTTAAAAAAATAATAAAAACTGACGTGAGCGGTCTTGTGCATCTATTACACACTCTCTCTTACTCCTTCATTATTTCTAAAATTAAATATGGGTGCTACACTATTTCTTAAATTAAATAGTGATTATTTCTGAAAACTAAACAAAAGTATTATTGCTATTGCTTAAAATAAGCACTAGTAATATCACTATTTCTTAAATTGAACATCAACTATTTGTAAAACTGAATATAAGTACTACAATAGTTCTGAAACTGAACACAGATGATTCATTGGGTAGCATTGAAAAATAAATACAAAAAAATGCCTTCCTTTCTTTTCTTTGGGCCAAAACAAAACACCTTTCAATTGAATTTTTTTCTTTTAAGTCTGAATGGGCATCTGCATTTCCGCCTAAATGCAACTACGCAAACTCAAACACACTTGATACACACAGACGCAGCGGAAGAGGACTGGAGAATACACTCTCACGAGTCTCGTCCGTCGTCACGCACGCGCCCACTCTTTCTGTGTCTTTGAGAATCAGGGGAGCTTGGAGTCAAAAGAGTGAATGAGTAATGGCAGACTGAGTCACACCCATCCTTCCTAAGAATCATAACCCTAATTACCAGGGCCCAGCAACTGAAACTGTTCCTCCTGCTCCTCCACCTTCATTGCCTTTGGCCACTTGCTAGGAAAGCACAATTAGGCCGCTAAGATTTGGTTTTATATATTAATCTTTTTTGGGATGTATGGTAACATATTGTTGACTGATGCGGTGGGATTTGGAAGCCGGAGACCGGTTTGACAGCATGTTCGTTGGGGAGGGAACAAGGGGAATGGGAGTTGCACTCCTTCCAAGAGACTCCGACGTTTACTATCTATTTGGGAATAAAAATTTATGCGGGCCCACTCAAAATCAGCAATCCAATTCCTGATATTCTCGGAATTAGACTACCGAACAATAGCTAGTATTTGGATTCTGGGACAAAAACCTTCATCCGGAATCAGGTTTTTATACCCAAAACACCCTTATCTTCTCCTCCCTTCAACTTGCTTCTGTCCCTCTATTTCTGATCTTGGACCAGCAAAACTTCCCCAATGCCACCGCCATCACAGACTGGGATCGTTGTCGAACCAGACTCCGATTGGCAAGACTTCCACGCTAGGTAATTATCGCACTTCAGTTTGATCTAAACCATGTTGCCAATGTTTATTGAAGCAGAGTTAGGGTTTGACAGAAATGAATTTGGAGCATAAACTTCAGGCCGCACCGGAGAAGATGAATGAGATGCAGATTCCGCATGGAATTTGAGAGAGAATACCTAAAATATTGAAAAGGAAGCAAAGATTCATGATGAAATCACAGAAATCGCAGGATCTATGAAGCAAAAGCCCCGAGCCCTGTCGTGTTCTTCGTTTTGCTGGAGAACAATTTATATTGATTTTCTTTATGGTAAATAGTATGCGGTGTGAGGCACACAAGTTTGAGTAGTCTAATTAATAAATATTTCTTAATTTTTTAGGGTAAATAATTGTATTAGTTTTATATATACAAAATAATTGAATAAAATTAAAATTTTGTTTATGTACAAGGGTATTTTAGTAATCAAATTGCTTTTGATTCCGATTTAGGTAAATTAGTAAACAAATGTTATGGAATCTGCATCATTCTCAATTTGATTCCAGACAGTTTAGTAAACATCTTCAACAGGAATATGATTTTGATTCTACCTCATTTCAATTCTTTCTCAATCCAATTCCTCTTCAATTCAATTCTTCTCAATTTAATTACGAGTTACTAAACGCGCCCCTAGTGAGTTTCGGGAAGAAATAAGGATGCTGCTAATTGTGTTAGTGGTGCCTTATCATGAAAAGTACTTGGGCTTACCTACATTTGCAGGGAAGAACAAAAGCAAAATGGTTCCTCATTTGAAAGACCGTCTCGAGGCTAAAGTACAAGGTTGCGAGGGTGAGATTACACCTTTGTGTTGTTTTTTTTTCTCTTGGTTGGAATGAGATTATAAAAGAAACCAAAGCTCAGAGCTTGGGTATATGGTTTCCCACAGCCTTTATTTCTTACTTATCTTGGTGGTTGGTTGTTCAAAATTATATGAGGTATGCCAGCTAGTTTGTTCAAGTTCCTTTTGTTTTTCCTTGGCTTAGTTTTTCACACATGCTCAATTGACATCATCTGGACCGTTGGATAAATGGGCAGATCGAACATGGAAACAACTACATTTAGTGAAACTTCTAATCCTAAAATTCTTAACCTTAATAACTATGAAGATTGGAGTTGTTGGGTCAAGAACTATTTGTTGGCCGAAGATCTTTGTGAGGTTGTCGAAGGCACCAATAATCTTCCTAATCTTTTGGGCGTTGTCGAAGGCAACAATAAACCTCCTAAAAAGAAAGATGGTAAAACTGAATCCAGTGCTTGGAGAAAGAAGAATGCCAAGGCCTTATGTACAATCCAGAGTTCTTGCGGGGATGACACTTATCAGTTGGTCAAATGGAGCGAAACCACGGCCGAAGAAGCTTGGGATACTTTGAAACAGAAGTTGGGTCCGAAAAGCTTTTTCCAAAAATATGGAAGATTCGGTATGTATATGTACAAATATATGTGTATATTACACACACATAGGGTAAAGATTGGGAAAACCATATGATTGTTTGATTAAATGATAATCATACTCTTTTTTTTCCTCCCCATACTCCTATTTAATCATTTATGTACGTTCTTTTCGTTTGATGTATTTAATTTGATAACCATAAATAAAGAGTGATGCATATGAAGAGAAAAAAGTGTGTAGTTATCATTTCTCTTCATTAATTTAGTTGTAAAGGAATATTTTGCCTTTACTGATTCAATTGTTGAGGGGTGTGTTCGAACTCCCACATTTATATGCATTAAAGAAATCTTTTTAGGTTATTTAAGTAAAAAATTAATAAATATTTTATTATTAGCCATATATCAATGGCCATTTTTATTTTGGATTAACTCATGATAAATTTTTATTAATTAAGCATTGGTCAATGATGAATGTGAAATGAGTTTTATGCATTTATAAATAGTTAGAACCTAACTCTTCTATCATTTTCTCTTTTTCTCTCCACTTTGGAGGAATGAATGCGAGATAGTTGCTAAGCTATGAGCTCATTGATAAGAGGGGTTAGGTTAACTTGGTTTTGATGTTGATTCAGACACTACATTACAGTGCTTGTTTTGTGGTTTTATTTTTCTGTGATTCAGATAGTGCACTACATTGTATGTTTGACTAGTCACATCTAATATTAAAATTTTATTATATACCATTCGAATATTAGATTTCCCTAGTTTGACGATAATAAATCCGAAACTACAACACAGAGTCTGAATTCGTATTGATTTATTTTAAAATATAAAAAATATGATAAGGGGAGTACCATCTATAGTTAGTGTAGAATCGATTGCTAACGTGATAATATCTAACCATAAAGATCTCCATTCTCAGATTTGAGATCAGTTCTTAATGCATATACCCCTACTGATTGTGAAGCTGGGCCAAAGGATGCGGTGAAACTTGAAGAAGGGCGGGGCAGTAGAGGTATATAGTCTATATGCTTCGATCCTCACATGTTATAAATCTATTCAAATGGTAGTCTCTCCTTACTCTCTGATTTTTGTATTCATTACATAAAAAATGAATATTTAAGATCTATTTAATAATCATTTCAATTTTCAGTATCTAGTTTTAAAACTATTTCGTAACAGTTTTTCGTATGAAAACTAAAAACCAAAACTAATACATATAAATTTTGAAAAATCAAAGAAATAGTTTTCAAGTTTTGGTTTTATAGAAACATTACCAAACACGTTTTCAAACAAAATAAAAATAAAAAACTAAATGATTACCAAATGACCACAAGGAGTTGTCAATTAGTTACATGAATGCCTATTTCTATTAGTACATACCAGTCTATTAAATGTGCATACTATGGATTCGTTTGAATGTGCTTTTAAAATAACTGAAAGCGTTTTTAGAGAAAATGGTTTTTGGTTCCAAAAACATTTCCACCAAAATTGATTTCAGTCATTTTAAAAGCACATCCAAATGATCTCTATATTACTTAAAACTACAGTTTAGTACTATTCTTAGATGGCGAGTTAAAAAAAAAACAGAGAAAAAAACTACGTACTCTTTTTTTTTTTTTTGTCAAGAAAAAAACTACGTACTCTTTTAATACATTTATATTGTTTCAGTTATTTTCTTTCCAAATAGTATTATCCTTAATTTTATGCCCAGTATAATATGAGAAAAAGGGCAGCTAACCAGTTACAATAAAACATGGCAGAACATGAGAGCGATGCCGATGATAAGCAGAAATCTTTCGTCAATTGTGTGAAGTCTAAGCATTGGGATGATGCCAAGACGTATCTTAACGATCGCAAGGCAAAAATCGATTTTCTTCACTTCGTTATCTCTAAGGATTACAGGGTGCCGATGTCGTTTGGAGAGATGCTGGACTCAATGGAAAAGGAGGACTTGGAAGGAGTAAAAGTATCAGGCGGATTTGACCGCACAGCTTTTTATGTCCTTGTAGAAAAACATCCAGAAATGGTGGAAGTAGCTCAATCGATGGTTGATAAGAACCCGAAATTACCTACTATTTTACCTCGCAATATCATGGGATCACATCCTTTGGGAGTTCTTACTAGCACTCTTATAAATGGGCTTCCAGTCCTAGCGGCACAGAAGAAGAAAAAGGGGAAACAATGGCTCTCTATCTCTATTCTGTTACACCACACGATTCTCTCAGCGTTACTGACGCTGCCTCACTTATTTCCTGCGGTTTTGAAAACGGGAGATTCGGTAAGATGTTCAAACATCACGAATCGTTAATTTTTTATTTTTTTTATTTTTATATATATATAAGACCAATCGTTAATTTTTATTTATTTTTTATTTATCTATATATATAAAGGGAGAAGGCCAGTTTGGTGAAGCATTCAGAAATGCCAAGAAAGCCCCTTTGTTTTCTTCACAATCCAAATCCAGAAAATGAGCAACATATATTCCATCCAATTTGCACATGTGTGAGTAATCTCCCATTTTTACTATTTTTCCTTTAAAACAACAATGAAGATAAAATGGGAAAACATAAACTATTAAAAAAATCTGAAAATTTGACATGTAATTTCATTTCTAGATACATGCTGATAACATTTAATGTCCTTAAAATAGAAGACAATATATATTTTTTCTATATTTTTCACACTTCTACATTAATTATAAAACTATTAAAGACTTTACTTAAACAATAGTCATAGGATAAATGAGAAGAGAATGCTAATGTAGAAAGCCTCATTGAAAATATCATCAATATAACTCTTGAAGACAATATATCAAGCCAAAGTTCCAATACCATTTCTCATGGTGATTGATGAAAATTGAAGAGTTTGATTGTAAGAAAATGTGCAAGGTTCCAAACCTTGAAACATAACTCCCTTAATTTTGCAAATCTTTTGAACATTTGATATTTTGTAATGTTCTAATGTTTTATTTTATTTTTATTATGCTCTTATTTTGGGTATGTAAATATGTAATTCTTCAAAGACAAATGCGCTTTTATGTTTTGAATGTGATAATATGGTATGTATATACTTATTTAGTATTATGTTTTTCATTTGATTATTTATTGGTTTAAAATATATTTTCCTTAATGGGTAATGGGTCGGGTCATATTACATGTTAATATTATCGGGTCAATTTCGGGTCTAGTCATTTTACCCGTTTATTTTAACGGGTGTTACACGACACGACCTGTTAAAATATCGGGTATGACACGAAAACGACACGAACACGAAAAACACGACACGAATGCCAGGTCTAGTAGTTTCCATCATGCAAACTCTGGAATGGGGTCTAGGGTAGTTTCAATTGTGCTTTTTTATTTTTTTTATTTTTTTTTTTGCGGAAAGAAAGAATGTAAACAATAGTATAAATTATCGAAGGGTCACAATTGTTTAGAAAGTGTAGGTCCCATTTATCTAATGGTTGTAAACTATCATTCTTCATATGCATGCACACATACATTGTCCACAGCCAAACATCTACAAATTGTGTATTATGATTTAACCCCATCATATTTGCGTATATCACGATTATACTTTTTTCTATTAGGATAATTTGGTTCTTTTTTCTATTCTGAAGTAAGGGCATTTTAGGGGTTTAAAATGCTTCACCAAACTGAGGCTCTCACTTTATATTGAAAAAAGGAAAAAAAAACAAATAAAACAACAGAAACGGAATAACTTCTCCTCCATTTTTAAGAGAAAATATTAATCTAACAAAATTATATTAAAAAAATATCTAAGAAATTTATATTAAACAAAAACAACGTAATTGCTCTCCATTTTAGGAGAGATATATTAAACAGAGAATTAAAATTTGTTTTATTCGAAAAAAGGGAAAAAAAAGAAAAAAAAGAAAAAAAGAAAAGAAAATAACATGAACGTATCTCCTCCATTTTAGGAGGAGATATTAATATCTAACAAAATTATATTAAAAAAAATTAAGAACCAACGTGGGAGAAAATGGGGAGAGGTTGTTGTCAGTTTAAAAAAAAAACCGTGAAGTCCTCCCACTACTAAGCAGTAACTTCCCAGTACGTATATTTCCATTTTTTCCGTTGTGGCTACAATATTATTATATGTACTCCCGATCTCTTCCGATTATGTGGCCAAATCTTATACCCCCTCTTTTTTTTGTTTTGCTCTGCCTTCTTCACATATGATGCTATTTGAATTAATTTGGTGAGATTCTTGACTCAAAAGGCTTTTGTCAACCATTCGTATCCATCTTCTGTGAAATCTTGGTGCTTTTTATTTCAATTTTCTTATTCTTTCTTCTCCTTTTTGTTTTCATTCTCAGGATATCTACAAGAATACCCACAAAAAATGAAGAAGGAACTACCTATTGATAAGATCCCAAACATACGTGTCTCTATTTTTACACCTGGGTGGGAGATATCTGTCGGAGTAAAACCTACCGATCTAAGCCAACTGATTCTCAAAGAGTGGAAAAAGAAGAAGCATGAGCAGTATGTATTCTAAATTCTTTATTAAATTTGTTATAAGAAATTCTAACTTTATATATACCTTCAATATATAGGTGGCGCATGAAAATGGTTGTAGAAGAATTAAAACCTTCAACAACTCCTCACATCATACGTATTTGGAATAAAGTCCAACAAATTAGGTACAACACCATTTCTTACCTATTTATTTTTAATGGCATTCTCTATATGAGTTTCATGTGAAAATGCATGCGAAGATGTCCACGGTCTTGACAGTATACACGTTTGAAAACCGAACGTATATCTTCCACCAGGTCATCACTACATTATCATTAAAGGTTGATTGGCTTCAATCTCAATTAAGAATTATCGCTTGCTTCAATCTTCTTATGGCCTCTGATGCCATTATCATTTTCTACTGCAGCTTTGAGATAATGTCACCTCCTATTGTTCTTTTGTTTCTTCTATATTAATATCTCCTCCTAAATTGGAGGAGATACGTTCATGTTAATTATCTCAAATTATAAAATTAAAAAAAAAAATCTACAACTTAATTATCTCAAATTATAAAATTAAAAAAACATTTTTTGGATGCAGGAAAAAGATTAATAGTGATCAAACAACTTTTCTAAATACGGTAAGTCTTCTCTTATTTTCATACGGAAGTATACTATAAATTCAAATTGCATTCAATTTTCAAATAGAAATAAAATTGCATTTTTTGTCAGTTTTACAAGCATCACACCTGTCTCAAAGTTCAAAGGTTGAAGTACAAGACCAAGGTAACATTTCTTACTATTTAATTTTGTAAACATGATTACAATTTGTTACCTAAAACTTGACAAATTATTTATCTTTCAGTATTCTAAAAGTAACTGGAGTAAAAGTATTGCCATGAGAAAATTGTCAAAGTTAAAGGTATTTTGGTTAAATTGCTTACAATCTTTATATTTGGGATTGTGCATTATAGTTAGACTTCTTATTTTATCATCATTTGTGACAGCCCGTCCCTGATTTTAAGAGTTTTAAAGTTTTAATAAAGGATTTTACAAAAATGCCCTTTGAGGCACGCGCATTATTCGGGGTTAATCGTCGTGTTGTGCCATCTAAGATTTGTTTTCTTGACATATCCTCGTAGTACTCGTCGCTACGGACGTGTGGGCGCTGACGGTTCATTATTTGGAGTTATAACGAAAAAGATTTTAAAGTTTGAAGTTTGGGCATTTTATAAATTTTATTATTAAAATTTGGATGGCCCAGATTAAAGGAATTTGAGATGGAATGGATGGAGGAAGGCTCCTAGAGTGTTTCCCATGAAGTTTCTTGAAGCAATTCGTTGGAAAAACGGGTGAAAATCACCGAAAATCGGCATGGGTGCCGATCGGGTCAAAAATGGGCCAAGGGGATCCGGCCGATCCCCCGCGTCTCTCTCTCCCTCCTTTCCTCCTTTCCTCTTTCCTGGTTCGCCAGATTCTCCCTCTCTCTTCTTCTGATTCGTCCCCTTCTTCTTCTTTCAGATTGGGCAGTTTTGCCCAATCCCATTTTTCCTTTCTTCTTCCCCGATGCCCAATCCTCATTCTTCTTCTTCTTCTTACGCACACACACGCACAAACCTTCTTTCTCTCATCACAACCATCCATTTCAAATTCCTTTAATCTGGGCCATCCAAATTTTAATAATAAAATTTATAAAATGCCCAAACTTCAAACTTTAAAATCTTTTTCATTATAACTCCTAATAATGAACCGTCAGCGCCCACACGTCTGTAGCGACGAGTACTACGAGGATATGTCAAGAAAACAAATCTTAGATGGCACGAAACGACGATTAACCCCGAATAATGCGCGTGCCTCAAAGGGCATTTTTGTAAAATCCTTTATTAAAACTCTTAAAATCAGGGACGGGCTGTCACAATCTACCCACCTTAAAAAATTTCGTCCTCGAAATTTACACAATCTTTACAATCCATCGATATCCTCATTCGATCTTTTGTCTCCCAAGTAGTTTCTTCTGCTGAATGATTCTGGTTCAGCCCTTAGAGATTAATCCGGATTTGACTTATAATGAGGAACCCATGATTATTTTGGAATAGAAAGAGGAAGTCCTGAGAAATAAAACAGTGTACTTGGTAAAAGTTTTATGGAGGAATCATTCAGCAGAAGAAACTACTTGGGAGACAAAAGATCGAATGAGGATATCGATGGATTGTAAAGATTGTGTAAATTTCGAGGACGAAATTTTTTAAGGTGGGTAGATTGTGACAGCCCGTCCCTGATTTTAAGAGTTTTAAAGTTTTAATAAAGGATTTTACAAAAATGCCCTTTGAGGCACGCGCATTATTCGGGGTTAATCATCGTGTCGTGCCATCTAAGATTTGTTTTCTTGACATATCCTCGTAGTACTCGTCGCTACGGACGTGTGGGCGCTGACGGTTCGTTATTTGGAGTTATAACGAAAAAGATTTTAAAGTTTAAAGTTTGGGCATTTTATAAATTTTATTATTAAAATTTGAATGGCCCAGATTAAAGGAATTTGAAATGGATAGTTGGGATGAGAGAAAGAAGGTTTGTGCGTGTGTGTGCGTAAGAAGAAGAAGAAGAATGAGGATTGGGCATCGGGGAAGAAGAAAGGAAAAATGGGATTGGGCAAAACTACCCAATCTGAAAGAAGAAGAAGGGGACGAATCAGGAGAAGAGAGAGGGAGAATCTGGCCAACCAGGAAAGAGGAAAGGAGGAAAGGAGGGAGAGAGAGACGCGGGGGATAGGCTGGATCCCCTTGGCCCATTTTTGACCCGGTCGGCACCCATGCCCATTTTTTCCGGCGAATTGCTTCAAGAAACTTCATGGGAAACACTCTAGGAGCCTGCCTCTATCCATTCCATCTCAAATTTGGAGAGATTTGGCTTTGAAAATGGAGAAAACCGCAAGAAGGGGTGCAACGGCTTTGGCTTCGAATCACCCAATTTCGAAGCAATTTCTTTCAATTGCCACCACCCATACACTTCTCTTGAGGCCTAGAATAAAGACCAAGCATTAGTTGGAGCATCGGAGTTGATTTGAAGACGAATTGGAACTCACCCAATTCTAGGGTTCCGCACGGATTTTGGTGAAATTGGAGCTCTTCCAGGCCAAATTGGCCTTGTCCACAGGTATAAAGTTTTCTCTACTCATTGAGATCTTCAATTCTGTATTTTTTGAGAATTTTTGGAAATAGTTGGATTTTCCGGCGAGCCGGGGCGGCCAACCGCCACCCGCGGCGGCCCGTATGGCGGCGCGTGGCCAATGGCCCGCCAATGTCATTCTTAGCATGTGTTTAAGGTTCTAGGTTCAGTTTTGATAATTGATGGACGTAAATTGAGTAATTGAACCTAAGTTCGTTTCGATTCGTGATTAAGTGAAAATGTGAATTTACGATCCAACTGTCGGATTGTCACCAAACTTTGATACGTTGTAATACGTAATATTTGAGGATTATAGGAACTTACAGATTGGGAATCAAAATTACGGATCTTCCGGAATTGGAGTTGTAAGTTCATAAAATAAAATGTTAACCGTCACTTGGTTTTGGAAATTGACGGAGATCCGACCGTTGGATGGTAATGAAATTTTAGGATGTTGTCCTAGAGGTATATTGTGGACCTCTGGTAGTTATGGATTGGAAATCTGAGTGGCAGATCTTCCGGATCGAACTACGTAGTGACGTGTTTTATATAAGTTATATATTCTATTGATATGATTTCTGAGGTTGGATTTTATTATTATTCTAGGCGCCGATCGTCATGACGCTTTGATGTGTGGTGCTAGGGAGTTGTTGGGCGAACTCCAGGTGAGTGGGCAGTATTTCTGTTTATACCTATATACTATTGATATTTTTTCCCAGAAATTGAGTTTAAATGAAAGTACGTTTTAAAATGCCATGCATGCATATTATGAGATATATGAATTGATAATTGATGCATATATATATGTGAATTGGTGCTGTGGACGCACAGGTGAGTATCAGGTGAGTTTTATGTTATTCATGTAAATCATTGATGATGTATATTATGTGGATAGCTCATAACCTGCAATCATGGTGTTAGTGCTTATATTATTCACCCGCACCACACGCTCACCTTGGATCCAAGTAGGTGCATGTCGTACAGACCATGAGAGGGTTCCGACGTGTCGTACAGACCATGAGAGGGTTCCGACATACTAGTTGTATAGACCATTAGAGGTGGTTCCGACTAGTAGGTGACTTTAGATTATGTGCACAGATGATTGATGAGAGAAGCACTAGAGCGTATTATTACACCATTCCTATCGTACAGACTACTTCAGGTAGTTCCGATTCATGTGCAGTGTAGTGCCGTACAGGTCACCGAGGTGACTCTGGTTTAGATTGGATATTGAGCTATAGAATTAACCGTACAGGACCAACTGCAGGGTCTCCGGTTAATTCATTATGTCACCTGTTACATTGATGCATCATTTATTCTGTTTTGACATTTATAACATGACATACTTTCTGGTTTTTAAGAAAGATTGATGATTTGAGATTTATGAAAAGTTATATGCTATTATGTTATTTTCTGGGAAAATATACAGGTTTTACAGCGAGGGGTTAGAAATGTTTTAAATGAAAAGTTTTCGAAAAACTTTGTTTTACTGACCCACTCAATTTTGTTTTGCGCCCCTTCAAGTTCTAGATAGCAGAGCTTTGGTGGCCACGAGGAATCCAACGGTGTTCTGACAGAATTCACAAAAGTAGGACTCACCCTCGGGTGTTTCATCTTAGTAATTGTATTTTTAAAGCTTCCGAACTGTGTAAATGGTTACGTCACTTTCACGTGACGGCCAACATGCCCTCCTTCGGGATGGGGTGTGTCATCATTGCTTGCAGATTAACCATGAAAATCTAAAGCATCAAGTGCAAGCAAATGGGTGGTAAGCATGGCTTTGATTTTACATGTAGACGTTATGTTTACATATGTACATGTTGTCTATATTTTGCTTTGCTAGCCTATAACTTTGACTGAAAACTTATGAATTTGAAAATTTTGATTTAAGGACATTAAATGTTATCAGCATGTATCTAGAAATGAAATTACATGTCATATTTTCAGATTTTTTTAATAGTTTATGTTTTCCCATTTTATCTTTGTTGTTGTTTTAAAGGAAAAATAGTAAAAATTGTATGGGAGATTACTCACACATGTGCAAATTGGATGGAATATATGTTGCTCAATTTATAAAATAATCACTTAAGAAATATCAGAATATCTAAAATAACACATCTTTGGGGCGCGTAGCGCCCGTGATGCAAAAAAAGCCTCTCGCACGCACGTAGTGCGTGCAGAGAGGCTAGTATATATATAAGACCAATTATTGATTTGGTGATGGGCCACGTTATGTGATTTTATTCTGAAAATGCTTAATATTTAAATGTGTAATGTACAAATTAATTAATTTAGCGTTTAAAAGTCAAGCGGTTGTCAACCGAATTTTTTCTATTTTCCACCGGAATGTGATATGCACCCGAGTTTTAGATTATTGAACTCTTTAAATTGTTTAATCCAATAAAAAAAATATGGCCCTTCATAGTAGTGTTTTCTTGTAAACCATGAGTTAGGAGTAGCAAAAACTCCCTTGTTATTATCAGCACCCTGAATCTTCTTTTCCTGTAAGATATTTTTGGTTACAAACTTTTTTCAGTATACTCACAATATTCCTATTTTACTCTTTTACTATATATAGATATTGCGTGGGATTTAATTCAACGTTATCCAAAGTTAGCCATGGCTAAAGATATCGAAGGAAGGACTCCCTTAGCAATGTTGGGTAGTTTGCCTTCTGCCTACTTAAATAGAAGCTGGCTCATATTTTGGGAAAAATGGATTTATAACGGTTAGTCTTATTTTTATTTTATGTTTTATTCTCTCTCCATGTTAACCCTTGTCTAATTTGCATCATATCTCATATTCTACATGATTGCTTCCAACGGCCTAACTATATTGTAAGCCAAATTAATAAAATCAATAGTTACTAAATAAATTTAGCCCATAAAAAGAGAGAAAAAAACAGAAGTTAAACTTAAAAACTATTAAAATACTATAAAGAGGGAAAGGTAGTTAGCTTTCTTTTTTATTTATACTACTAAACTTAAAATAATATTAAACAATCGGTTAGCTTGGATTTAATAGGGGTACAATTGGAATAAAAACCGACAGGTTTAATGGACAATACTTGGATGCTGATCAGTCAGGACACACAATATTACCGACCACGTGGAGCAATCGAATGTAAACATCTGTCATTTGAAACCTATCCCAACAATTGCTATCGTAACACCCAAACACCCATCCGTCACCCTATGTCCCTAACCAAACAGCATCATCTTCTTCCCCTCCCTTCTTCCATGGCAGATCTCAGCAACCAATTCACTTCTGCCCGTCAACCCCAACTCCATTCCCTCGTCCAACCCATCTTGCGTCCTCCACAACAAGTCCGCGACCACGGCTACCTCGTCGACTCCGCCATCGTCTGAAAGATCCAAGCTGTGGGCCTTAGCCATCGCAGGAGACCGTCCTTAGCAATCGCCGTCGTCCACGACGGTGGAGGACTAGTTGCAGTTGCTGCAGAAGAGAGGGATTGGAGGTGGGTCGCTGGAGAAAAGAAGGATGGGTGGTGGGGGTGGCCTGTTAGGGTCGCCGGAGAAGAGAAGCCATGCCGGCCATGGCATGGCATGTAAGATTCCCAGATGCTGGAAGAGAAAGACGAGAGGTGGTCTGTTGGTTAAGGGTTTCGGTTACTTGGTTATAAAACTTAAACATTTAACACATGTCTTGTTTTTACTGGGCCATGTAAGTTAGTGAGTAAAATGGGTACTGACTAGTCAGTACCCAAGTATTATCAGGTTCTAAAGGGATATAACGAGTGAGAAAGGTATAAAGAAAAAGTCAAGAGAAAAATATAGCTAGCATTCATTAAAAAAACAAAAAGCACGTTAATATGGTCCATGTGTTGATTATATTTCCTTTAAATTTTATGCTAGGGTAGCACCACATGGATTAACTAACAAAATTATTTTCTTAAGATATAAAACTAAAACTGATCAAACTAAAAGCTACAACTTAAGAGAAAAATGTTAAAAGTCGTCTTCATCTAGGTACGAAGAGCAAATCTCGGCCATTGACAACCCAACAAAGATGGTGGAAATACCAGTGTTGTACGTAGTGGTCACTCCAGTGAGCACCCATGTTATCGAAACAAAAGAGCAAAACTTGAATGGAATATAGATGTTTCATTTGGATTAGTGATTGGGAGTGATGTTTTGTGTTGATTGTTGATTGTGTTGGTTGGCTTATCATGATGTTTTCAGAATTTGGCTAATGTGGAGATTGTTGGATAGTGGCCAAAATTAGTGGCTAACTTGCAAATACCTTTTGATTAAATAAAAGAAAAGAAAAGGTGGACAACATCATTGTGTCCCTTCCTTGTTTTGGGAAAAAGAAAAAGGCACATTGTCTAAAGTTAGTTGTTTTGGCCATTAACACCCGTGGGTTTTGGTTCTTAACAAAGAGTTGTTGCCTTTGGAGCAATTTGAGAGAGCAGAGAGGTGTGCACCAGAAAAACAGAGAATAAGAAATAGGGGTGATGAAGCCCCTCTTTGAAGAGAAGAAGAAAGTGCTCATCTCTTTGGTTAGTAATCGTCCACCAAAGTAGTTGTTGTTGTAATAGCTTTGAGCTTTGTATAGAGAATAAATTAATCACTATATTTCTTTCTCTATTTGTTTCTTTGGTGTGTGAGAGTTATTGGTTGTATTGGGGTTTTTTGGGGTTGTGAGCTTGCCAACACTTTGTAAACTCCCATTTGGTTGATATTGGATTATTGGGTGAGCTCCTACTACTCCGAAAACGTACTCCAGTTACACTGACTATTGAGGAATCTCGTTAAAATTTTGGTGTCCTTTATATTTTGTTCTTGCATTCCATTTGATATATTTTTTGTGGATTAGCTTGAGTTGGTTCCATAAGGCTTGGTGCTATGCTAGCACAACAATCTGAACATCTCATCGATAACTCTGGCAATAATATGCTGCATACAGTAGCAAGTATTTCCTCATTCTCATTGTTAAATATTAATAACATCCGTGGTGCAGCTTTGCAAATGCAAAGAGAAGTACAATCGTTCAAGGTATGCCCCTTATGTTTTGTGTACATATATAAATCACTATTAGCATACTAGAGTTTAGGGTTGATAAATTTTTTTTTGAGCATTTAGATCTAGGTCCAAAAAATTAACATGATTATTAGGTTAAGTTCATTATTATCTTTTATCCACTTTTTTTTTATACTCGATTTGCATTTTTTTTTTAATATTAGAGATAAATTAAAATCTTTCTAAATTCAGGCATATTCTCATTCCAATAAATCTACTTAATTTATTTTAAAAAAAAAACTAATAGCCTTTGTTTATACCATATTTAGGGCCTCGTATTTAGATATCGTACAAATACTCGAGGGACTTAAATGTAATTATGTGATAAAGGAATGGACAAATATGTAATAAGTGAGGAGTCCTTATTCTATAAAGGACCCCTCACCCTCACAATTAGGAGAGGTTAATTCCTAAGGCTCCTCACCCTCTCGAAGCTCTCACTCTCAGAGCTCTCTCTCCCTCAAATAAATACATATAAGTGCTCTCTCTCCCTCAAATAAATACATATCAGTGTGGACGTAGCCCAAACCTTGGGGTGAACCACGATACCTCTTGTGTTATTTACATTTCTTGCAGATTCACGGTCGGATTTACGTTGTTCTAAGACCTCTGGTTTTGTGCATCAACAGCCTTAATTAGGTAATAGAATAAAAGTAAAACGACAACGTTTAGATGGATGGAAGTAAAATGACACCGTTTTAAGAATTATTTCATTCGGTTCGGTTTCTGAACCACTAAAACTAAAACCGAATCAATAGATTTTGATTTAGTTTGTTTTTTTCTAATTTGCTTTGGTTTTTTTAGTTAACGTTCAGTATTCAGTTCGATTTTTTTTTATTTTCAATTTTCGAACCGACCTCTACTATGTTCAAATCAAAAAGGAGAAAAAGTTGAATATAAAAAGAAAAATATTGGTTTTAATTAACTACTATTACTTAACATTCTATGTAGTTCAAGAAATTACGGATTTTTGGTTCTGCGATGTCTGAAAGGGCAATGTTCTAAGGATGAGTAGTAAACCTATCATAAAACTTTAGCTGGATGAAATGCACTAGGTGAAAAGAGTAACAAAGTGCAAGGATCATGAAGATGAAAACAAAGATTGTAAGACACCACATGAAGTATTAATGAACAACCATAAGAAATTGGCGAAGGAGGCAGAAAAGTTAATGAAAGAAATAACAACTTCTTGTACGGTTGTAGGTGCTCTCATTGTTACCATCATGTTTGTTGCAGCTTTCACAGTACCTGGTGGAAATAATGGAGATACAAGTCTTCCTACATTCTTAACTAAAAAGGTATTCACAACTGTTGTAGTTTCAGATGCAATCTCACTCTTTCCTTCCACAACTTCGGTTATTATGTTTCTGGGAGTTCTCACTTCACGTTATACTTCTAAAGATGATTTCCACAAATCTTTGCCCACAAAAATGTTAATAGGCCTTTTCGCCCTCTTTTTATCTATCGCCGCCATGATGATTGTCTTTTCTTGTACCCTTTAATGGGCAAGCATCGATTGTTGTTCCAAGCATTTTGCTTGCTTGTGTTCCAGTTACCTCCTTCATCTGGATGCAATTTCCGTTACTTGTTGACATAGTCTTTTATACGTTACTTGGACCAAGAATGTCGTGGAGAATAGAAATGTCTGAAATTTGAACTCCTATGTAATCTTTTGATTTATTTCTGGATTTGCTAGGTTTTAACTTTTAACAATCTTCCCCGTCGCTCATCTCTCCCTCTCTCTTACGCGAATCAAGTCTCAAAATCAAGGTAAGGATTTCTGATGTAAATGTTGGTCTGGTTACTGAATTTAGCTGATGTAAATGTTGGTCTGGTTACTGAATTTAGTTGGTCTGATGCAAAATCTTCAAGGCTTGACGGTTCCGGCTTGACGTTCTTTGCTGCTCCGTATGAATTAGCTTGAGGGTGAGCCTATCACTGTCCCTCACCTACTTGTAAACAGCAGCTTCTCAGCAACCTCACATTTTCAACGAAGACCCCAAAAAGCCGAGTCGCCGACGCTCGAAACTTTCATCGAAATTTCTCGATTTCTCCTCTGAATCAGGTACGGACCCCCTCTCTCTACCTCTCTCTTGTGATCTGTTTATAGTATAATTAGGGTACAGGGTTTTCAAATTTCCCTTTTTTCAATTCCTGTTTCGCTTAGATTGACTTTAGGGTTAGGGTTTTTGGTTTCATATTTCTCAAAGATCGGTGTAGATTTCTGAAGATCTAACGGTTAGGTGAGTGATCTAGCCTAGAATGTTAAATTTTTTTATTTTTGTGTATGTATTTGTTGTTTGTATATGCTTGTATATCTGATATGTAAAATATTGTATATGTATGTGATTTGATTGGGTTAGCTTTAATTTTTGTTCAATTTTATTTTAGAAGCTTATAATTTTGCGGTATTGAAGTTAGTGACTTGAAAATTAAAAATTTTTGATAGAAATTTGGGGGTTTTGTTTTTAATTAGGTATGGGTAGGATTTTCAGTTTGGGTAATTGTTCACCGCCCGTTTGGTGCCGTATGAAATGGCAGAAAATAGGTAGGAAAGCATGTAACTAATTTTTATCTTCATTTCATACAGGTTTTGCATTGCCTTGTTGTATTTTGTTTCTATCGGTGGAACACAGAATTTCACCTAGGTTGAGCTTAACTGTTTTTCGTTTTTCTGTAAAGAGAAGCATAAGACATAGGATTTATTTGTTTGTGGTTTGGGGGAGGGGTTCATAGCTTGTTATTTTGTATATAAGCGTAACTCAGCTAAGTTTATTACGAAAGTTGCTTGACAAGTGCTAAATTACTGATCGGGCATATGTCAAGTTTTGTTTAAACTGCTGAAATGGCATGCTGTTAAATGGAAGAATGAACAGAGAGTACTAGTGTATTTGGATATGTTTTCGGTGATTACTACCTAGTTGGTTGTTAACATAATTTTGTTATTCTTCTGCCTGGAATCAGGTGGAAGGTTGTGTTATATGTTTGTTAAACTCATTGTGTCTCCTGCTGTCATCTCTGGGATGACTAGAGCACATGTAGTGAGCAGTCTTGCAATTTACCTTGAGGTTCTGTAGTTCCTTACAAATAAACGTCTCTCTGTCAAGACATATATTGTGATTTTTTTTCTTCTTCCATCTGTTTGTTGATATAATCTGTTAGGTAGAGCATGTTATGATGTTTCCAATTTGATAAATAGCGTTAAGTCATAATGAATTCAATTCAACCATTGTATGATTTGTATTTATTTAGAATTCATAGATGTAGGAGAAGATACATAGGAACTTAAAAAATCTAGAACAATGAAAAACTATGCATATATTGTGTAGCTGTGTAGCTTTTGTTCTAATAGGCAGCTACATTCAGCAGGGATGAAGCAAGCGTTTCACTTGCCAGTAGTGATTGTCACCATCTTTGTGACATAAGACATTTCTCTAAGAAGCATCTCGTCCTCTGTGAAAGTCAATTCCAGAGGAAGAACTGTTCTGCTTGTCAAAATCTCCAAGATGACAAAATTTTGCAATTTGAGGATGCAAATCAATTTTTAGGTGTGTACTCTCTTTGTGACCATGATGACACATGTTGTTTAATGTATTCTAGATTTCAGCTCGTTGTATGGTTTTGATTCTTGGATATTTGACTCATAATATGTTTCACTAATACAAATTAGAAGAATATGTTATGTAGTATTGTTTGAAAAAGGAATAATGGGTCATAGGCTCATAGCTAGCTGAAAGTATTGTCGAATATAATTTTAGGGAAGTGCTCAAATTGTGAGAGAGATTAATGTACATTGCTTTCTGTGGTCATGAAGTAAAGGACTTATGGAATAGACTTCATAGTTGTACATCTATGGCATCATTACACTATGAAATATGACTTTAAATTCGCTGCTCTAACTTTGATGGTCTTCCAGATTAGTGTTATTTTACGTTTTGGTCATCTTTTCGCTATCTCTCAGTCATGACTTAGGTACTACAAAATAGGTTTTTGTGCATCTGTTTATTTGTAATTGTCCAAATAGCAAAGTAACTCCAGAATGAGCAGATGAGGGTCCAGAACGAGCAGCTGAGGGCTGAGAACGAGTGGATGAAGGCCCAGGTTAGGACCCAGGGCGACCATGTGAGTATGATTCTATAGGCCTTAGCGATGTCCGGTCTTCAAATCCAGCTGCCATCACTTGATCTTGCTCCACCTTCAACCTCCCAGCCACTTCGTCCAGCTGATACCTAGTAGTTTGATGTATCAAACCTAGAAGACTACTTATTGTAGTTTTTTCTTTTTTTGTTCGGACATCTTGTATGTACATTTTCATATGGTTTATAATTAAATACTTTTTATTGGTTTATTATTTATTTTTTAGAATTGAATTACAATATTTATTAAAAATTAAATCAAAAATTTTTTTGTCCCAAAAAAAAAAAAAGTTTGCGTGACAAAGAAGTTGCATATGTCACGCAAAGTGTCTTTGCGTGACGCACAATCCTACGTCGCGCAATTTTTGTCCCAAAAAAAAAAAAGTTTGCGTGACGAAGAAGTTACATGGGTCACGCAAACTCACCTTGCGTGACGCACAATCCTACGTCGCGCAATTTTTTTGTCCCAAAAATAAAATAGTTTGCGTGACGAAGAAGTTGCATAGGTCACGCAAAGTGTCTTTGCGTGACGCAAAATCCTACGTCGCGCAAACCCTGCTTTCACAGGCTTGGCGCGTGACGAAGATTCGTTGCGCAAATTTTTCCGCGACGTTTTTTTGACTTTGCGCGACGAATGACCTACGTCACGCAAAGTGTTTTTGGTACTAGTGAACGGCCAGGTCTAGTCGGACTCGCATGACTGCTTAGGGAAGGCATTTTGTTATTAGACCACATTTAATGTAGCTCATTAGCTAGCCAACATTCACATAAAAAGGAGAACATGAGTACATATAACGCTTATGGGACAAAGACATTGCTTTCATGAGGGATTAAAAATGTATTGTCGGCACTTTCTGAAAACAGTCAGGGTTATAAGCGAACCATTTTCGAGTGAACGTTTTCAATAACTATGACAATAGTTTGATGATTTCCGTTCCTGTGCTGTACATGTTTTCGTTGGGTCCAGACATAATACGCCCTTGTGAACATAAGACCAAGAGGATTATGATAGTGTGTACATGTTTTCGTTGGGTCCAGACATAATACGCCTCTTTCTTCCTTGCAAATAAACCACGTCATTACAAGATTAACTTGTTAGAACTAAAGCGCAACACAGTAGAAGGAGGTGGTGAGAAGTCCCACTACAAAGTAAACAACTGAAGTCAGACCTTAGCAACAGTGGTGTACTAGCCAAAGGTTCACCGACTGTCAAGTTAGTAAGCAATATTGAGACTAGCCAGGGGCAAGTGAATAATATATCCATTATGGAAGTGCTACCAGAGATTTGAGAGTATTTATACTAATCGAGAGAGACTTTTTAGGACACAAAACTCTATTAAACTGAGAGTCCAAGAGGATATATTAGATATATATATATATATATATATATATATATATATATATATATATTGTGCCTCTTAAGTGTGTGATTACTTGCGGCAGACATCAATATCTCCAAGAATATAGGAAACTCTTCCGATCCCCGGTTTGATCAGGTTTCCGTGTCTTGCGGAACAAGAATGGTTAATATTATCAGCGAAGTTTGTGGACTTTACCTATCTTTCTGGAGTATAGCAGGATGTGAAGGCATCGTTAGTCCGTTTGAGTAGCTCAATTCAATCGAAATTGTTGAGTCCATAACCTGACTTCTAAGACACTCATATTTCGATCCACCTTACTCCGGATCCTAAACTTGACGATCTAGCCCTACTTCGTCAACCCTTTAGGCTCTCTTTAATCGCAACCACAAGTTCACTACCTACAAATTTTGTAAATTTAAGGTATGGATTTCAATTTGGAATTGTTTTTGGAATTTGAAGTGGGTTTCCATTTTATTGTTGGGTTCCATTCTGTTTATTTTTGGTGCTGATAAGTGATCAGAACAAATTCTATTGGGTTGTCAACTTGTCATGGATTTGGTATTCCTGGGATTTCAAGAACAAAAGATTCAAAAAATGGATCCCGGGGCTGGCGAACTTGGGAGATCGTGGCGGTGGGATTAGGAGATGGTTATGCGCATAGGAGGAATAGAGAGTGTTAAAAAAAAAATATTGGTTACCTGAGTGTTTTGTTACAATGGATTGACTAAATAATCATAATTTTAATTATTTTTTTGTAGAAATGATATTTTCAAAATGATTTATAATACAAACTATTATAATCATAAGCATGTCTTCTATGAATCAGCACTCAGAGATTAAGGAGGAACTCCTTTCAATCTAAAGAGCCAAACTCCTCTCTTTAATTTATTGAAGTTCGGTGAGAGTGGGATTTTTTGTGTTTTTATATGTTTTTCGAGTTCTAGTTCATAAAAAATAAAAAAATAAAAACAAAATTTTGTAAGAGAGGAAATTTCATTGTAATGAATGTCTGACTTTTAAATCGACACCAACTCAATCAATCAAAATTGTTTGCGACTTGATGGAGAAAAAAAGGAACCATAATTATGTGTGACCAACAGAGCACCTGTTCTGCAGAATTCTAGTAGAGAGAGTGTCAAAAAAAAGGGAACTTTAACGAAAAGCACCTGGTATTGTTCACTTTAACGAAAAATCACATTTTTACACTAAAAAGTCAATCATGATACTATTCACTTTACCCTTTATTTTGTCCTTATCATTAAAACTCAAAGTTTTCAAGCTCTTTTCATTAGTTTTCCTCAAAAAAAATCGTGTCTGCTCTGGACATTTCCGGAGGAGCGTAAACGGTGTCTTCCCCGTCAGTGCTACACACATTTACAATCATATGCAGGAGATGGGTGTTGGGCCGGATCATTTCACCTTAAATTTCGCGCTCAAGGCTTGCGCCAGAGTAATGAAGCAGATCGAAGGGGAAGGGAATTCATTGCCGGGTTTTGAAGTTGGGGTTTGATCGTGATTTGTATGTGCAGATCGAGACGATTTCAGTTCTTCGTCTCCTTCAACCTCTTTGCCTCCTTCGTTTGCATAGCCTCATCATCACCAATCTCTGTCAGAGCTAACATCCCGAATTGGCCCCATATTCCTGATGAGATTCTCAGACGAGTGTTATTTGCAGATATCATCCGGTGTTCAAACATGGTACGACCCTTCGATTTCTATTTTCCATTTTTTGTTTATTTTGAATATTTGAATGCTTCACGTTAATGGAATTTTGGATTGGTTGACTGAATTTGAAGGCTTTTCCCATTTCATTTCAGATTGCACTCTGTTATTCTGATACATCATACAGAGGTATGATTGAAGGGGGTTGGGCCACTTGGCATAAAACGTTATTTTCTTTTTAAATTGATTTTTTATAATCTTTTATCTATGTGTCACTCATAAATAATAAATTTAACTGAATTTTTAATAGATGTATGAAATTTAAATTAAATATTAAGCAAATATATGAAATTAAAATGAATTATGAATTGTGAATTGTTTCACAAACATACAAAATCAGTAGCTAATTCTCTAAGTTAATAACTAAAATACTTAAAAATAAAATCAGACTCACGATATAAGGTAAAATCAAAATATCAATATTTGATTTTCATACTTGTGACAAAAGAACAACACTTCTTGTTTCAAGACTAGTTTATAATTGTTATGGAACATGATCGTATTCAGATCCTCTTTGTAGGGATAATAAGGATCAATTAATTATATCTAGTTATTAGTCATCTTGTGATCATAAATTATTTTAAAAATTTTATTTAAAATTGAACACAAACAATCCTAACTTAAAACTGACCGCATGATATTCGATGCATGACTAAGATGAATTGATCTTTAGAATCCTCATAAAGAGAATTCGAAAAAATCCCTGATCCGATTGTTATGAATCAGGTACAGTTGAAAGTGTCTTTATTTTTTTGGAAACATTAACGAAAAATTCCTAGTACTGTTTACTTTAACAAAAAATCACATTTTTACACTAAAAAGTCAATCATGGTATTATTTACTTTACCCTTTATTTTATTCTTATCGTTAAAACTCAAATTTTTTAAACCATTTTCATTAGTTTTTTTTTTTTTTAGGTCAAATTGAAAGGATTGTCTTAGTCTTGCTAAAAAGAAGAGAAGAAACCGTGTCTATGATTGGGGGTGGGCAGACACAGAAGGCTCCGCAATCAATTTTAAATGTCTAATGCGTCTGTTGTGGAGAACTCTAGTAGGGATTGACTAAGAAGTGGGGACATGGTGTTAGGGTAAAATTAGCTATTCCTAAACAAAACGTATGAGTCTGTAATCTTAGACTAGTGCTTGTTTTCAGTTGTAATTATTTTAGTCTAAGTTTGTCTCACGTGCTCTCGATCACAAAATGGCAAGCGTTTCAGAGACATCCACTCAAGTAAGTTTGTCATGCATAAGGATTTCATGTAGTTAGGTTTATCTTGGTTCAAATACAAATACATTTAGTTTTGGCTGCATGTTCTTGAACTTAACGAATCGACTGATTTGGTTATATGTTATGGACTAAACTTTAGGTCTGTAATGAATCAGTTCACTTTTGTTGCCATGTTTGCATAGGATGTTAGTTAACATCTAATTAACTTGATAATTTTGCATGTTTATCAAGTTGATAATTACGAGAGTTTTTTTGTTTTGTTACAATCCAATCACATGCATATCTATTTTGCATGTTTATCAAGTTGATAATTACAAGAGTTTTTGTTTTGTTTTAATACTATCACATGCATATCTATTTTGAATGCATTATCTGATTCACGTTTGGTTTAATTGCATTGATTGGATATTATATATAGGATTGTATTTAGCCCTTTAAAATTGGCTGCATATGCATTTAGGTTTTCCCGATGGTATAAACACGAGCAGCAATGCATTAAACAGAGAGAAAAATTCATGTGCCACATGTCTAGGGTTAAGTCAGTTTATATTTTCATCTTGATGAATCAGAGTAGGTTTTTAGTTTTGCTTTTACCACATGATATATCATTTGAATGCAAACGTTTGTTAGCGGCCCTAAGTGCACCGAGAGTTATCTTCGTTTAAGAAAAATCAGTTTTATTGCCAAGTGTTTTTCAAAGAAAATATTAGTTTTTGTTCACTGATTTTTCATGCGCTTTAATTAGAAATCAATTATGAAAATGTGCCTTGTGATTTTCATAATTGGTTGATTTCCAAAAATCATTTCATTACATACATTCTACACGATTGCGTTAGTATCCTGCAAACTTCGAGGCGACAGTGATTGACGGCCACGTTAGTATCGTGCCACTTCAACTAGAAGGCTGAAGAGAGATCGAGTAGCAAAGCGCGGAGACAGAACTGCCTACTAGTATGTGTGTCTAGTTGATGAGTTTTGTAAGTCTTTCTGTACTCATTTCTCTTAGTGTTTGTCCTGGCTTGGGAGCCCGAGAATTTTCCCAGTGGTGGGTTTTGCCTCGTTAAATCCTACATCATGTGTGCACGTTTTATTTATCGTTTTAATTGCATATGAGTATGATAGTTTGATATGTGATGTGAATGTGGATTTAATTTGAGAACAGAAAATTAAATTGAAATTTGAATTGGATTTTTAAATTGGAACCTATTCACCCCCCTCTAGGTTAAACTAGTACCATCCTAGAACTTTCACATGGTAAGTAGGTTGTACATATCAGAATTACTTTCAACTTTTTCTATGTTTTTGGAGTTCTAGACTTGTTAAGGGATAAGATAAGAGAAGAAGTGGACCAGAAGAGGAAAGAGTTTGATTACACTGTCTTGTAAGGATAATATTTGTGTATCTGATGGCGCAAGTTTCCCCTCCTTCTTCCTTGCAATAAACCAGGTCAGTACAAGATGATCTGTTGAAATTAAATTTGTGCAGCGTCGTAGACAAAGGTGGTGAGCGAGTCTAGCTACCTGTGAGAAAGCAAACAATTGAAGTTAGACCTTGGCAACGATGGGACACTGGCAAACTTCTTCGACGTTACAATTGAAGTGAGGCCTTGGCAACGGTGGGATACTGACAAAAAGCTTTGACGATCAAGTTAGTAAGTAATATTGAAACTCAAGCACGGAAAAAGAGAATAATTTATGCGTTACAGAATTGCTACTAGAAATCTACTCTACATGAGAGTATTTATAAGAGTCGGGAGAAACCTTTTAGAATATAGAATCCCTATTAAACTGAGAGAATCTAAAAAGATATCTAGGATTAGAGATTGTTTCATTTAGGAGTGTGATTACTTGAGTCACGCCATAATCCTTAGATTGTAGGAATATCCAAAAATATTGTAAACTCATATGATCTGGATCAAATCAGGTTTTCCTTGTCTTGTAGAACAAGAACGATCAATCTTAGCAAAGTCGGTAGACTTCGCCTACCTTTTTGGAGTACATCAGGATCTTTGGTCAGTTTAAATTATAAACGGTGTATCATAGACATGAAGTTTTATATTATAGATCATTGTATAAAGATCATCTCTAAAAAAAATTCATTTAAAAATGAGATTGTTTGGTTATCGAACTAACATGGATGGATTCGTAAATGAGTTACGGACCGTCTATTTATTTGCTATAGTTGACTGATTAAACATCCTTAGTTTTAATTGATTTTTGTAAAGATAATCTTTTTAGATCAATTTATAATATGAACAATTTTAATTATAAACATAAAGTTATGTGGATAAGCGGAATTGAGGAGGAACTCTTCTCAATCCCTCTCTTTAATTTATTAAAGTTCGGTGAATGTGAGATTTTTTTGTATTTTTATGTGTTTTTGGAGTTCTAGATCTTGTGAAGAGAAGAAAATAAAAAGAACATAAGTGGACCAGAAAAAAGAAGGACATCCATCACATCAACGGCAAGATTACACTTTCTCTTTATTTTTAGGAATTTTAACGAAAAACTTCCAGTACTGTTTATTTAACGAAAAATCTGGTATTATTCACTTTATCTTTTATTTTGTCCTAATCATTAAAACTCAAAATTTTCAAATCATTTTCATTAGTTTTCCTTATATTGTTTCCTCTCTTTCTTTTGTTACAGTATATGGATTACACTCATGAAATCGCCAAAGCTCATAGCACATTTTCTTACTTGTAGTCCTGACATAGTCAATCCACAAGCAATGAATTTATGATGTTTAAACCGACACCTACTCAATCATCAAGTTGTTTGTGTTTGGGGTGAGAAAAAAGGAATCATGATTATGTGCGACCAACGAATCACATGTTCTGCAGATTTCTAGTAGAGTGTAAAAAATAAATAAAAAATAAAAAACAATGTCTGCCTGTCCATGCTATACACATTTACGACAATATGCAGGATATGGGTGTTGGGTCGGATCATTTTTTTTATTTTGAGAAACTGGATCCGATCAATAACCAGGGCAAAGATGCCAGAGGAACAAAAGAAGCCTACCCAGAGGCAAACAACAGAGGAACCCGGGTAATGCAAGGGGTTGAAGGAAGCAGACGCAACAAACAAGCAACAAGCGTCACCCCTCCCATTACCAAAGCTAACTCAAGGAGGACAAGGAAGTCCATCATTACATAATACATGAACCAAAGAAGATGGCGGCCTATCGACCCAAGTAAAATCACACATCTCCTTATTTCTTCGCGACGCTAAAGAATCCGCCGCCATATTGGCTAATCTTGGAGTCCAAGACCAGCGACAGTCTTGAAAGGAATCTCCAAGTAGTTTACACTTCGTTAGCACTGGAAAAGCCTCCCACCTGCCATTTGAAATCTTACCCTTAAGGCAAGAAATAGAATCCTGGGAATCAGATTCAATCACAACAAAATTAAACCCCATAGCAACACCCATCTCACAGCCATGACAGATCGCAATCACATCTGCCACTGCCGCAGATTGAGCAACAATACTACTCCTCTTAGCAGTAATAAAGGTACCAGAAGAGTCCCTAACAACAACCCCCGAGAAACCCAATTTTGTATCTTGCTCCCAACTAGCATCGACATTGAGTTTGACAAATAGAGGAGGTGGAAGACTCCAAGGGGCTGGCACCTGAGCAGCAAGTTTGGCCAGTGAAGAATTCAGCACCGTGGCCCTGGAGGCTTCATGGAATGCACGGGCAGAGAACACTCTATCCACCTCAACCTTCGAATTCAAAGAGGAGTTAGTGAGGGTGATAAGCCAATTCACCCAAATAGTAATAGTATTGCGATTAATTCTAAGATTCAACATACCACCAAACCATATCAATTCCACCCACGGGCATAGAAGTGTTAAGATAGTTTCACAGAGAGAAATAGAAAAGGTTGAACAGAGAGAGAAAAGAGATAAAGATGTATATCAGATAAAAGCTTTCTTTCTTAATGCAATATGATTTACAACCCTCACTTATATATGTGTTCAGCTACAAGACTTGTGAAGCAAGTAATTCATAACCTTCTTATCTCAACTAACTTCTTCTAACCAAGTTATCTACCCTCTCCAGATTCCAACTAACTAACTATATGTATTTTAGCTGATTTAATCTTTTGACACATGGCTTTTGTTTTAACCATTGATAGTCTCTTCACTTGGATCACACTTTTGAACTTCATCCTTCTTACATTCCCCCTCAAGCTGATGCTCTAGTGCACTAAGCATCAGATTGCTGCAATGGTGCTGAAACAAAGGAGCAGACAAACCCTTTGTGAGGATATCAGCATACTGATCGGAGGAAGACACATGTTGAACCTAAAGATCACCCCGAGTGACTTTCTCTCGGACAAAATGGTAATCGATCTCAATGTGCTTGGATTTAGCATGAAAGACAGGATTGGACGAAAGGGCAATAGCTGAAACGTTGTCACAAAAGATCATAGGAAAGGAATATACAAGGACATGCATATCACATAAAAGTTGACGAATCCAGGCAAGTTCAGCAACTGTGATAGCTAGGGCTCGGTACTCAGCTTCGGTGGATGAACGAGAGACGATATGTTGCTTCTTGGATGCCCATGAGATAGGATTGGAACCAAGAAAAACCACAAAACCTGAAGTAGATGTGCGATCATTTGGGTCACCTGCCCCATCTGCATCACTATAAGACTGCAAATGTATCGGACCTGGCTTAAAATGGATACCATATGTAGACGTCCCTTTGAGATACCGAATGATCCTCTTAACGGCAATGACATGAGAAATCATGGGATTATGCATAAATTGACAAGCTTGGTTGACCGAAAATGCTATGTCGGGACGTGTAAAAGTAAGATATTGGAGAGCACCAACAACACTCCGATATTGCTTAGGCCGATGATAAGGCTTCCCATCATCTTTGAGGAGCCTATGATATGGTAGACATGGTGTAGCACAAGGTTTGGAGGCCTGGAGATCAACTTTATCAACGAGCTCATGAATATACTTGGTCTGTGACACAAATAAGCCTTCGGAAGTATAACTAATCTGCAAGCCCAAAAAATAGTGCAATAACCCCAAATCCTTCATTTCAAATTCGGCAGTAAGGGCAATGATGACTTGGTTGATCAAATGTGAACTACTGCCTGTGACAATGACATCATCAACATACAAAAGCAATAGCACAGTGCCCTTGGTAGACTGTTGTATAAACAAAGACGGATCAGCCGATGATACTTGAAATCCCAAACTGGGTAAGAAACTGGTAAATCGTTCATTCCAGGCTCGATGAGCCTACTTGAGGCCATATAATGATTTGTGAAGTTTGCAAACATAGTCGGAGGGATGTGATGTAATTTCAAACCCCGGAGGCTGCGCCATATACACTTCCTCTTGAAGGATGCCATGGAGAAAGGCATTTTTAACATCTAACTGCCGAAGAGTCCATTTGAATTGAGCAGCTAAGGCAAATATCAGTCGTATAGTCGTAGGTTTCACTACCGGACTAAAAGTCTCCAAGTAATCCACCCCCTCTTCTTAACTATATCCCTGTGCTACAAGCCGTGCCTTATACCTTGCCACAGAGCCATCTGCATGTTTCTTGATTTTGTAAATCCATTTACACCCGACTAAGTTCTTAGCAGGTGGTAAAGGTACCAAAGTCCAAGTCTTTTGAGAATGAAGAGCTGATATTTCCTCTTTCATTGCATGCTGCCATTCAGGAATCAGTGCTGCACTTTTAAATGTTTTAGGTTCAGAAGTAACTGTGGCTAAAAACACTTTCAGTTTGAACACCCCATTCTTCGACCTTGTCTGCATAGGATGAACATTCAGTGGTATAGGTAAAACCACACTTAGACTCTCAGGGTGAAAATCAGGATCCACAGGGATAGGGTGCTGTGTACCAACACTAGAGACGGGCATGGGATGTGGTGATAAGTCCCTGGGTGCATGTACTGCAGTGTGTTCATGGGAAGGTAAAGAAATGGACTCTGAGGCTCGAGATGCAACTGTATCCAATGATTCTGAGGCTCGAGATGCAGAAAGAGATTCTGAAGCACTAGATGAATGCATAGGCAAAGATTCTGTGGTCTGAGATGATGATGAATGAGATGAGGGTGATGATACTTGATTTGATAATGTAATGATTGGTGTGAACTGTGGTGGATGCATTGGACTTGGTGATGAATGTAACTGAGAGGATGCAGGAAACATGTGAGAAGAAGAAGAAAATATGGTACTTGAGTATGGAAAACTAGCTTCATCAAACAACACATGTCTAGAGACATATAATTTGCCAGTAAGAAAATCAAGACATATGTAGCCCTTGTATTGACTAGCATATCCCAAAAACACACAAGTGGCTGTTTTAGGCTGAAATTTAGAGGTATTGTATGGTTTTAGCAGAGGAAAACACGCACAACCAAAGACTCGAAGATGTTTAATGTCAGGAACAGTGTGTATAGCATTTGAAAAGGGGATTTCATATGTAATAAAGCACATGACATTCGATTGATCAGATAAGAAGCAGTAGCACAAGCATGAACCTAAAATTGGTTAGGCAGTTTTGCAGTTTGAAGAAGGGTGATTGCAGTTTCGACAATGTGCCTATGTTTACGTTCTGCTAAACCATTCTGTTCAGGTGTATAAGGACATGATTTGTGATGTAAAATGCCATGATGTGCCCAAAACTGTTGAAACTTATGACTTGTATATTCACCACCACTATCACTTTGGAATATTTTTACTACAGCAGAAAATTGGGTACTCAAATAAGCATGAAACTGAACAAAGGTTGCAAAGACTTCTATTTTATTTCGTAATGGAAAAATCCATGTATAACGAGTACAATCATCTATGAAGGTTACATAATATCTAAATCCTTCATAAGATAGTAATGGAGCAGGGCCCCATACATCACTGTGGATTTTTTCTAAAGGGTGTACAGATTTAGAAACAGGAAAACTAAAAGGTAATTTGGTAAATTTGCCCTCTAAACATGGTGTACAAGGTGATGAACATGTATCTAATGATGCAGGAACTTGAGATTGATGAAGGATTGCAGAAGTAATTGCGTTGGATGTGTGCCCTAGCCTTTTGTGCCATATACTTGAATGAACCGGTTTTGCAAGGAAACATGAATGAGATGCAGATGATGAGGATGACTGCTTGTGGGATGTGATGAAAGGTATAGGATAGTAACCAGCTTTACACAGCCCCTGGATGAGTATTTTCCCTGTGGATTTGTCCTGAACCCAAAAAGAAACATCATCACAAATAAATCGACACTTATTGTCCTTGCAGAGTTGATAAATTGATAACAAATGCTAGGAAAGCTTTGGAACATGTAAAACATTCTTAAGAGTGAGAGAATGTTGTGGGGCAACCAATGTAGAAGTGCTAATATTTGAAATTTGCAAACCTGCACCACTAGCAGTAGTGATTGTATCGGACCCTTGATATGGAGTAGATAGATCCAGGTTTGCCAATTCAGAGGTCATGTGTGATGTAGCCCCAGTATCTGCAATCCAAAATTGCTCAGTTGGTGCTGAAGGTTGATGATTTGCATGCATAGCTGTGAGATTAAGAGTTAGGGGCCGCCCTTGATAGGCAAAATTACTCATGTGGTAGCATTGAAGGGCTGAGTGTCCATATTTCCAGCATATCTGGCATTGAATAGGAGAGTTTGAAGCAGTGGTGTTATGTCTTTGGAAGCAATCTGCAGCAACATGACCCTTTTTGTTGCATATTTGACAGGTGGGAATTTCTGATGGGTGATCCGGACAGTAAGACTGGTATGGTTTTGGAGTACCAAGAATACCTGGATTACCATTAGAAAATCTTGGAGTGAAATTGTACTGAAGACGACCTTTCCCTCTGCCTCTGAAAAAACTCCATTTACCATAAGTGTGATAACCACCATTGAAAGTGTTATACGACCCACTACCGGGAGTAGACCCTTGACTATGACTGGCAGAACTTGGTCCTCCATTGTACTTGAAGGAATGATCAGAAGAAGATTTGGATTGATCTTGATCAAGAGCAAGAGCCTTCCCTTTGTCAGATTGAATGCCAGCAACCATAGCACTACCAAAAGACAAACCAGGAGAACTATCAAACGATTGATTGATGATTGCTTCTTCTGCCAAAAGTTGAGACCTGAAATCTTTGAGAGATATTCCATTTTCCCGTCCTCTGATCACACATCGGAACGTGTTGAAATCTGAAGGTAATCCTTTCAATGCAAGAATAATGATATCTTCATCATCAAATAATACTCCAGCTGCAGCAAGATGATCCCTTCCATCCTTAATCTTTTGAAGATAAACAGAAACTGATTCAGACCCTTTCTTGATATTCTGAAGCTCTGTCTTCATCTGAAAGATTGTAGCTTTTGTCACCGCAGAAAAACGCTCAGTAAGATTCAACCACATTTCTGCAGAACTCTAGCACCCAATGATGCAGGAAATGGCAGTTGTGGATAATGTGGCTATGAGCAATTGCATTAGTGCACGATCGTGCATTTTCCAGACTAAATAGTCATCAGTTTCAATCCCTTCAGTGTTAGAATCTTCATTGAATCTTGGTGGACACTTTCGTGAACCATCGATAAACCCCATAATGCCATGACTTTTCAGAAGCAATCGAACTTGGAAGCTCCATGTAAGATAGTTTGAATCATCGAGTTTTACTGTAACAGAAGTGGAGACGATGGAGAGAAGACCAGTAATAGGAAACTGAACAATTTGCAATTGAGCAGCAGTGACCATTTTGTAGATTTGCGTGACGAACTTTGATTGAGACTTTTGATCAAACAGTTGGTGGGCAGACGAGAAGAAACCAACCTTCGAAGCGACTGGTATGTTTCCAACGCCAAATATCACAGAAAGAAGCAAACTAGAGGGTAGAGAAGAGAAGAAAATGTGTAGGAAGCGGAAGCACCGGATCGTCCGGCGATGATACCATGTTAAGATAGTTTCACAGAGAGAAATAGAAAAGGTTGAACAGAGAGAGAAAAGAGATAGAGATGTATATCAGATAAAAGCTTTCTTTCTTAATGCAATATGATTTACAACGCTCACTTATATATGTGTTCAGCTATAAGACTTGTGAAGCAAGTCATTCATAACCTCCTTATCTCAACTAACTTCTTCTAACCAAGTTATCTATCCTCTCCAGATTCCAACTAACTAACTATATGTATTTTAGCTGATTTAATCTTTTGACACATGGCTTTTGTTTTAACCATTGATAGTCTCTTCACTTGGATCACACTTTTGAACTTCATCCTTCTTACAAGAAGAAAGAGATGCTCAATGGTCTCCTCGTGAGTTTGACATATTGGACAGAGAGGTGATGGCGCCACCAGTCTCCTAAAAAGGCCCACCTACGTAGCCAAAGCATTATGAACTGTCTTCTAAAAGAAACTTCGAAGCTTAGGTTGGGTCGGATCATTTAACCTTAAATTTTGCGCTTAAGGCTTGCGCCAAAGTAATGAAGCAGATGGAAGGAGAGGGGAAATTCATTGCCGGGTTTTGAAGTTGGGGTTTGATCGTGATTTGTATGTGCAGATCGAGACGATTTCAGTTCGTCTTCTCCTTCAACCTTTTTGCCTCCTTCGTTTGCATCGCCTCATCATCACCAATCTCTCTCAGAGCTAAAATTCCGAATTGGCCCCAAATTCCTGTTGAGATTCTCAGACAAGTATTATTTGCAGATATCATCAGGTGTTCAAACATGGTACGACCCTTCGATTTCCATTTTCCATTTTTGGTTTATTTTGAATCTTTGAATGCTTCACGTTAATGGAATTTTGGATTGGTTGACTGAATTTGAAGGCGTTTCCCATTTCATTCAGACTCCACTCTATGATTGAAGGGGGTGGGGCCACTTGGCATAACAAGTTATTTTATTTTTAAATTAATTTTTTTATAATCTTTTATCTATGCGTCACTCATAAATAATAAACTTAACTGAATTTTTAATGAATGTATGAAATTCAAATTAAATATCAAGTAAATTTATGAAATTTAAATATTTTAAACATGTTGTATAATGTTACAATTACACTCAAATTTTAGCCGGTAAAATGTAATTTCTCCTCATTTTTATCAAAATAGTTTACTAATGAGACATCAAATTATGCATCCACCCATAATACAACAAAGAAAATAATAAATCACGTGAATTTGGTATCTCGTATATAAAAATCTCCCATCAATTTCACTGACGTGGGATTAATTTAAAAAATTTCAAATTCGATGAAGAGGACCATATTCGTACTGTGGATTTTTTAGCTTAAAGTTCTATTTGTCCAATTGAAACAAAGATATATTTTGGAAAAAGAAAGACAACACTCCATAGTGAGCTTACACCTGTCTTTTTTGTAATGAGATTATTATTTTAAAATAGTGTTGGAATAAGATTAACTTTGCTATTCTCAAGCCTGAATAAAATAGGACGAAAGGTGTCAAGCAGTCAACAACTGACATTTTGTTTTTAATCAAATTCTTATGATAATGAAGGATTTATACAACTGATACCTCTCAGTGAGATAAGGCGTCTTAGTAAAATTAAAATATCAATATTTGATTTTCATACTTGTGGCAAAAGAACATCACTTCTTGTTTCCAGACTAATTTATGATTGTTAAGGAACATGATTGTATTCGGATCCTCTTTGTGAGGATATTAGGGTTCAATTAATTCTATCTGGTTATCAGTCATCATGCGGTCAGAAATTATTTTAAATTTTTTATTTAAATTGAACACAAACAATCTTAACTTAAAACTGACTGCACAATATTCAATGAACAATTAAGATAAGTTGATCCCTAGACTCTTCATACAGAGAGTCCGAAAAAATCCTGATTCGATTGTTATGAATCATGCATAGTTGAAAGTGTCTTTTTTTTTTTCTTTTTGGGTCAAATTGAAAGGGTTGTCTTAGTCTTGCTAAAAAGAAGAGACGAAACCGTGTCTACGCTTGGAGGTGGGCATACAAAGAAGGCCCCGCAATCAATTAGTTTTTGGAGTTTCTAGATCTTGTTAAGGGATGAGATAAGAGAACAAGTGGATCAAAAGAGGAAAGAGTTTTGACCAAAAAAAAAAAAGGAAAGAGTTTGATTACACTTTCTTGAGAACAAGTGGACCAAAAGAGGAACGAGTTTTGTGGATGCAAATTTCCTTATTTTTGAAGAAAATATACCTGTAAAATAATAACACCTAAAATTAAGGTCGAGAATCTTATTCGTCCACGATGAATGAGGAGGGTTTTGACTGAAGAACCTCCGATACCAAAGTTAGAATTTGAGAGAGAAAGTATTTAGGAATTTTTAAAGAGAGAATGAATTAGCATTTTAGTGGAAAAAATTGGACTATTTATAGGGATGTGGTTGGCCCTATTTGGAGAATAGGGTCTGGCCATTTTTGGTGGAATTAGGGATTCAATTGCTAGATATTATGTGAAATAATATCTTGCAATTATGTAATATTATGTGAAATAATATATTGCAATTAATCTAGGCAATCAATCCTAATTTAAATAGGATAATTGGAAGTTACCTTTTAATTTAAGTGGGGATTTGATGAAGAGTGATGAGAGGGATTTGAATAAATATCATTTTGATCACTGTTGTTGTCCTTTGCACAAGTGTGGGAATTCCGGTGTGTCTTGAGGGTAATTTTTGTCATTTTTACCTAAAATTCCACGTGTTGTCTTCATAATTTTCTTGATTATTTTTTGCTCTACAAGCTTGATTATACTTTCTTGTAAGGATAATATTTGTGTATCTGATGGTGCAAGTTTCACCTCCTTCTTCCTTGCAATAAACCAAGTAAGTACAAGATGATCCATCGAAATTAAATTTGTGTAGCGTCGTAGACAAAGGTGGTGAGCAAGTCTAGCTACCTGTGAGAAAGCAAACAATTGAAGTCAGACCTTGGCAATGATGGGATACTAGCGAAATGCTTCGACGTTACAATTGAAGTCAGACCTTGGCAACGGTGCGAGCAGTCAAGTTAGTAAGCAATATTAAGACTCAAGCAGAAAAAAGAGAATAATGTATGCATTACATAATTGCTACTAGAAATCTACTCTACATGAGGGTATTTATACTGGTCGGGAGAAACCTTTTAGAATATACAATACCTATTAAACTAAGAGAATCTAAGAAAATATCTAGGATTAGATATTGTTTCATTTAGGAGTGATTACTTGAGTCACGCCCTAATCCTTAGATTGTAGGAATATCTAAAAATATAGTAAACTTGTATTATCCGGGTCGGATCAGGTTTTCTCTGTCTTGCAGAACAAGAAGGATCAATCTCAACAAAGTCGAGGACTCCACCAACCTTTTTGGAGTACAGCAGGATGCTTGGTCAGTTTATATTATATAAAGCGCCAAAGCTCCGGGGGTATATGGTTTCTCAGAGCCCTTATCCTTACATGCCTTGGTGGTTGTTCAAGTTTGTCATCACATTTGGGCCGTCTGGTCACTGACTTTTTTATATGTTCATCGTTTAAGGTATGCTTAGACTTCCTTTGTTTCAATTTTTTTTCCTTTTTTTGGTTTCACGTATGCTCGATTGACGTAAAATCTCATTGAATAAGTAGGCAGATTGAACATGGCAGCAGCTACAATTGTTCCTATAGTTCTTAACCTTAAGAACTATGACGATTGGAGTCCTCGGGTGAAGACTTACTTGATGGCAGAAGATCTTTGGGATATTGTCGAAGGCACATATAAAAAACCGCCTCTTATTGACCCCTTTCCAATTGATGTATGTTCTATGATTTTCATATTGTTTGGAAATTAGATTGTATTTAAATTCATACTTATTTCATATATTCTCATTTTCCTATTTTCTCTAGGGATCTTTACCAATTATCAAAACAGGAGAAGAAAAAGAAGCTGAAATTAAGGCTTGGAAGATGAAGAATGTCAAGGCCTTATATGCAATCCCGAATTCTTGCGGGGATGATACTTATCAATTTATCAAGAGCGCAACCACAGCCAAAGAAGCATGGGATACTTTGTTAGAAAAATTGAATCCAGGTCGTAATCAATCATCAGACGGAAGAGGTACGACATAAATTGATAAGTAGAAATGTGTGCACGATTATTCTCCAGTACCAGCTGAACTTCTCACAAACACAGGCATTTGTAAGAAGGAAACAGAAAAGGCAAATTGAGAATTGAATGGTTGTTAGCATAAACATATACCAGAAACATGTGATATGAATCACAGTGATCAAAACACAAAACCCAATTCATAATCCTGTAGCACAGAGAAGAAACTTACCAGTAGATGAACTAGAAGAAGCAGTGTAAGATCCAACATCGTTTAGGGGTGAGGATCCTTTAAACCTTATATGTATATTCTCATCTCTATCTAGCATAAGTCTTTTTGAGAGCTCACTGGCTTTGGGTTCCATCGGAACTCCGAAGTTAAACGAGTTTGCGCGAAAGCAATCTCATGATGGGTGACCCATTGGGAACTTCTGAGTTCCCAGAAACAAAACCGTGAGGACGTGGTCGGGACCCAAAACGAATAATATCGTGCTACGGCAGAGTCGAGCCTGGGATGTGATGGGGCCTAAGCCGAGATGTGACAAGCACATGTCCAAGTTCTACAGCAAACAAGCAGTGCACCTTCTCCTCTCTCCAGTAATCAATTTACTCTAACTTTTGCTCTAACTAATAATAGGTTTTAGTCCGATGATAGAGCGTGCAAACTGTGAAAGCATATGCCACTATATAGACAACATAATCCTAGCCAAGTTCTATAAGGATTCCCCTATTAAAATCCATATAGAAATCTGATTCTATTCAAATAGTAGTTCAGTATCTTTGTTCCTCAAGTGTTTCAGAACAACATGGATTACAAATCCATTCCCAACAAGACTTTCTATTCAATCTTGAATTCAATAACTAAATTCACAGACTCATACTAATGCTCATATTCTTACCATGGTAATATCTGAACACCAAGATTTCCTTTTTCAAACGAGAGGATACTTGTTCAAGCATATCCAACACGAACCATTCAACATGATGCCATCCCAGAGTTGGCAAAGGAAGAAGGGCGCACTGGAGGTATATATGCTAAGACTTGTATATAATTCTAATCAATACTAATTAAATCTGCATCGACTGCTAAGAGAAGTTTTATTAACAATGTTAGAATTTGTATATAAAGCATGGCACGCAGGACATGATGAGAGCAGTGGAAATGATATCCGGGAAACTTTCGTCAAATCTGTGAAGTCGGGAGATTGGGATAATGCCATCAAGTTACTTCGCAAACATCCCGAGCTCGGAAGTGCAAGAATTTCAGATGACAAAATTCAAGGTGGCGGTACCGCTTTTCACTACGCCCTCTGGAATTTCAGAAGTAGGGTGCGCATCATAAAACAGCTGGTGGATTCAATGACAAAGGAAGACTTGGAAATACAAGACAATCTTGGTTTGACAGCTCTTTTTCTTTTAATAATATTTTGTCAAGATAGGGTGGACGTAGCTAAAAGCATGGTTGAAAAGAACGACAAGTTACTTAGTATTTTACCTGCCAATACCATCGGCAACAGGACGACTCCTCTAGTTGTCGAGGCTCAGAGGTTGTCAAATGGGGAAAGAATGGCTCGTTATCTGTATTCGGTCACTCCACACGACACTCTACACGTTAGCGATGCCGCTCAACTAATTTCTCTCGGTTTTCACCTCCATAGATTTGGTAAGAGACAGAATCGATCGACTTTCAAACATGACCAATTATTAAGGTCACTGCCTCGTATCTTCTTTGCCCGTGTGAATTTTTTTGTTGCAAATTTTTTTCTGCAAACTCACAATGTTCTTTTTTTTAATCACACTTCTATTATATATAGATATTGCGTGGGATTTGATTCAGCGTTATCTACAATTAGGCATGGCTAAAGACTACAACGGAGATTTTTCCTTAATAACATTGGCCAGTAACCATTCTGCTTTCTTAAGTGGATGCCGGCTCAATTTCTGGGAAAATTTGATATATTATGGTTAGTACAATACCACTTTTTATTTGCTCCTCATATATTCCGTTATTCTGTGATTGCAATTTTCAAAGTTACCCTCCACAATAAATATCCTTTAGCTCTACTATGTTCACAAGATTAACATCAACAGATTTTGTAATTAGTGTTTTGTTTCCCCATGTTTTATCTAACGAATCAGTTTTTGCAGCAACAAATAACTGATTAAGCGGACTCTAATTAAAAAAAAAAAAACAATATATGTCTGTGTTAGCACAAGGTTCTGTTGGACCATTAAAATAATATAGAGCTGTCTTTGGGCCTAAATGAGATGGGCCTCAAGAGCGCCCATTAGAGAACAAAAAAGACCAAGACATTGAGCAAGAACAAATGAACGATCATAACACTGATAGCAGTGTCCCATGTTGGTTTGAGGGCCAAGTTCTTTCGGAATGTTAAAAAATGCTCGAAACTTATAGCCATGTAATATATATCATTTACTTCCAGGCTTATATATGTTTGGTTCGTGACATTTATAGCAACTACCATTCTTATGATAGAGTAATTATCCAATTAGAAGTACTGAATGAGTACAAAACATAAAAAAACTTAGCTTCAGAAGTTTTTGATTCGATTAATATGTTTGGGCTTGTGTTGATAGGTATACGCAAAAAACATCTTCCTCCCATCAACAACGATAGTCAGAGTGATCAAAGGCATGTGTCAGACCAAAAAGAGAATCAGAGTCTCATTTCCGTAGGTATATTACGTGTTTGAATTGCGATTTGGTTTTTGTTAATGCCATGGGAAGTTGTTCTATAATGCTACTACAAATATAGATGTATGAACATCTTAATCCGTATTTACACTTCCTACTTATGGCTATAACTGAGTCGAGCCAAACAAACTATCACGCTGCTCAAGCTTGGTTTGTCTAACTAGTTCAAGCTAAGTGTTGACTTGCTTCTTCTACAAGCCAAACCCACTACAAGCTCAGGTTGTTTCTAGCTGATATACTGTCCTCAGGGTCGGCCCTGAGGGTAGCCCAAGTAGGCGCCCACCTAGGGACCCTACTTCAGAAGGGCCTCCAAAAAAATTTTATATCCTATAATTAACATATAAATAAAAAAAAAGTAAGAAATATCATAATTCATTTGTTAGTGCAGTGGAAATGTTGGCTTCATTTTTCTTTGGGATGTTGAGTTTGAAACATGAAGCTGCCTTTCAGTCACTAGATTTTTCTTGTTTTTCAGATTTACTGCCAATCCATATGTTCAAATGCATATAAAGTTATAAAACTCAAGTCTCTTTGCAATCTTTTTTCTTTCAACTTCTAATTCTTTCCATTTCTATCGAATGTTTAAACCAACTTCTCATTCTCTCCATTTCTATTGAATGTAAACCAACTATCATATAGTCTTAAAGATTGTACTTTAAGATAATCAAAACTTTGAATTTATATTTTTCTTTTCAATAACTCTTTAGTAAATGGATTATTTTAATATTCAATTCGTTAGTGTGATGTTGATTTTAGAAGAAAAAAAACACAAGAGAAACAATTGGTGTTGAATTTATTATACTCGTCAATCAAGTTTTATTGTTCTTGACTCTCAATCTTAGACTCTTGACTGCAAACATTTAGTACATTTGTGTCTAAAAACATGAATCGTGTAATGTTTAAATAATGTTTGTATATTTATCTTCTTTTGATATTGATTTTTAATTATATTTGATATGAAAATAGAACTTTTTATGTATTTAACGAATTCTTTTTTATACAAATCAATATACAAAGAACCGGAGATCAGAGAATTTTAGGGCCCCACTTCGAAGGCTAGCCTAGGACCCCTAAATTCTCAGGGCCGCCCCTGACTGTCCTATACCTATCCTGCATTCCTTCTTCTTTTTTTTCCCCTTCTTTTATTATAGCGTGTGTGTGTGTATTAACCAACGTTTATGGCCATAATATGGGACTTGCATTGCAGTACCGGGTTTATATATCCGAGGACTGGTGACGAAGGTCCAAGAACTTTTGGGTAGGCCACATATTCTTATCGTTAAATTGAGGAATTATTATTATTGTTAAATTAAGAGTCAATATTATATTTTAAAATGTTTGTAATTTATATTTGTTTCAATGAACTTAGGAATCAATCGTATATATCGGATGAAATTGATGCATGAGAGAGTCAACCAGTTTCTACCCCTCATGTTTGAGAATTTGATAGAAGCTAGGAATTTTGACCAAATCGTATGCTTGAACAAAGTATTGTTCGCAGCAGCAGAATAAGGATATGTGGAGTATATTACTCATTTACGCAGAGCTTCCTCATTCGCCTTAAACTTAATTCGGAATGAAAAAGGACAGAACTTGTTCCAAGTTGTCGCTGAATGCCGTCAGCACAAAGTTTATAATCTTATACATGCCTTCGATGACTCTGATCAAAGTGATGTAGTAAAATTGACCAAAATGAAAAGAAGTGAGGTTGTCGGCCTCGTTGATAAGTTTGGCAATAATATGCTACATACAGTAGGAAGTATTTCCTCAATGACATTGTCAACAATTAATCACATTCGAGGTGCAACTTTGCAAATGCAAAGAGAACTACAATGGTTCAATGTGACTATCTATCTATCTATCTATCTATCTATCTATCTATATATGTTTATTTTTATATTTCCAATTTTTGACTAATATTTTGTACGAGTGATCTTCGAATGATGATTTTCAAAATGAATAGTTTGGATCATGAAGTTTTGTTGTGGAGTGAGCCTAAACCAGTGGTTAGCGTCATATTAACTTACTAACTAGTTAGACTATCTCCAACCCTGGGCTAAAAGCCAAATTACCCCCCAAATTACCCCCCAAATTACCCCTCCAAACACTCTCCAACCCATGCTAAAATTTTAGGCTAAATGCCAAATGCTATTTCTGGGCCAAATACCCCCCAGCTTTCCTCCCGGGCTAAATGCGAAATGTTTATCGGAATTTAAATTTTTTTAGATTAAAATGTTCATAAAATTAATTTACAATAATCTACATATTTATTTTTTTTTTTTAAAATTGATTTAAGAAAAAAATTTAGGCTAATTTCATTCTTTAATAATTCCGGGCTAAAATTTTAGGGTAGAAGGGTTGGAGCAGAAAAGATGTTTCTGGGCTAAAAGCTAAATTTTCCGGGTTAAAAATTTTGGCTTTTGGCCCAAGGGTTGGAGATGGTCTTAGAGCTTGAGCGCTCTTATATATACATATATATTATCATGTTAAGTATATGCTGTTACATACAAACTCGCATTGTCATATAACAATATAGATAAGTACTTCATAATGTTGTCTCAGAGGGAAAATATTGTTCGAGGATATGAAGAGATGTACTTCACAGTCGCATCACTAAATAGTTCTTTGATTGGATGAAATGCAGGAGGTGGAGAGTGTTGCAGATCGCAATGATCGTGAATCTATAAATAAAGATCATATGACACCCCGTGAAGTATTTACCAAGAGCCATAAAGAATTGGGGAAAGAGGCAGAAGAATCAATGAAAAACACATCAACTTCTTGTACAGTTGTAGGTGCTCTCATTGTTACCATGATGTTTGCCGCAGCATTCACAGTTCCTGGAGGAAATAATGGAGATACAGGTCTTCTTACATTCTTAAGTCAAAAGGTATTCACAGTTTTTATAGTTTCGGATGCAATCTCACTCTTTTCTTCCACAACCTCGGTTATAATGTTTCTGGGAATTCTCACGTCACGTTATTCTGAAGATGATTTCCTCAAATCGTAGCCCACAAAAATGATAATAGGCCTTTTCACCCTCTTTTTATCTATTGCAACCATGATGATTGCCTTTTCTTGTGCACTTTACATGATGCTTGACGGAAAAAAAGTGATTGTTATTCCAAGCATTTTGCTTGCCAATGTTCCAATTGCCTCGTTCATATAGATGCAATTTCCGTTCCTTGCTGAGTTATTAATTTCTACTTTTGGACCGGGGATATTTGATAGGAACCAAGAAAAGTTGTTTTAATTCATAAGTTATCTTTAGTTTGTGTTGGATTTGCTTCTTGTTAAGAAACTTGTAAAGAGAGGCCATGTCTATGCTTTTTCTTTAGCCAATAAGTTTTGGACTTTGGGAAGATGATTCCCTTCTACTGTACTTCAAAGCTTAAATAGTTCGTGGAACATTAGAAACTTTTGCACAAACGTTACCAACAATGGCAGCAATGAACAATGCATAACGCCAATAAGGGAACATCTTCTCGTTGTGCTTCTTGGACATTGATCGAAGGCTGCGCAAACAGTGCAGAATCTGCATATGTTGGTGTTTCTTTGCTGAATCATTATATGGGGCACAAATATAACATTCTTCCTCTTCAAGTAGTTGAGTTTAAAAGGGGATTTCATATCAATAAGAATGACTTAACTGAATTGGGTACATCACCACAGTAATGTCTCGGTCCAATAACACAATGTCACACATTAATCTTACTCCAAATGACATTATATTGTTTGACCATAACTCCTCCGTGACAATATATGCAATCTATCTAATTATTTTTCCGCGTGAACAAGTTAAAATGTCATTCCAATAAGCAAAATCACATTGCCTTTGCACTATGCAAGGGCCATCGTGGTCCCCATATAATTTTATGCTTTTTATACCGACCACCTACTTAATCAACCACATTATCTGCATGTGTTTGGGTTACAAAGTAGGCACCATTTTTCTGAGTGTGTACGAAAACAGTGTCTGATCACTGGCGTGGAGAATTCTAGTGGTGCATGACAGATAAGCTGCACATTCTCAGTGTGTACGGTATCAGATCTTCCACTAATTCCGACATAGATTTTTTCCGTGTGACTAGAAAGATAACAACAAAATGGTATGAGTATACCACTACGCATTTTTGTGACGAGAAAATAAAAATATTCGAATAAAAATACACATATTTTAATTATGTTAGCATACAAAAGTATCATGGTAATATATCGTGTTATAAGATGAATTTTTTAAGTGTCAGATATTTAAGCAGGTACTCCACATATTAGACAATAAATTGGGGAACATGAAAACTTATAAGAAATTTTATTTCATGGGTAATAAATTTGTTTTCACACCTAAGTTTTAAAATATTTTCTTGAATTTTCAGTTTTATCTGAAATAAATTGAAAAAAAAAACACGAGTATAATCACTTTATCTTCAAAGCGCCTGACGTCACAACCCCTCCTAATCGCACCCACAACACCCATCCAAAACCACCACACCAGCCACTACTCCCAACTTCTACGGCAAATTCAAACATTCACTAAAAATGAAAAGAATAAAACAAAGAACACACCACCCCTGGGCCCTGGCCACTAAAGCCAATGTTACGGGAATGGTAAACGAGTTCAAATCAACTTCTTTTTGTGGTTTCTCTAATTTGTTGAGAATTGGCTCGTATTGCTAATTAATTTTACAATGGAACATCAACTTTTTTAATGATATTAGAGTAAATTGTTTTATGTGTGAAACCTAACAGTTATATGTGCTCCACGTCACATGAGTTGTGTTGTTTACGTGTTAGGTTTGAAAATTCGCCGCACGTGACGGGACGTGTTAAGAATGAATCCTACATTGATGAGAGGAAGAACCTTGCACATGTTTATAAGAGGTTGGACCACTCTCTATTTTGCTAATTCGTTTTATGATAGAAGTCCAATTTCCTTTAGAGCAAGTCCATCCCTAAAGACTTTGTGCCAGCATCCAGCGCATTTATCCACTTAAATAAACAGTAATAGGCCAAAGCATCTCCACCCCTAAAAATACGCTGGCACCCAGCCCATTTAATATTATATTATTTTATTTATAACAATTAATATTTTATCACTTAATTTATTTTTCCTTCTTTCTTCCTTTCACTCTCCGGTCCTTTCTTTCTCTCTCTCTCTCTATCTATTTTTTCTCCCTCTCTTTTCCAGCTCACTCCCGTGAGAATTTCCATAGCATATTCCTCTTCACGTCGGGGAATCTGTGTGGAGTATTTGAACCGGAAACCTCCGTCACGGAGCTCTCGGATTTCAGATTCTCATATCCGGTCTTTGTGGTCCCCATTTCTGTGATGGATATGCAGGTGGAACAATCCGAGGATGACGACATGGTGTCGCCGTCGCAGTCTTCGGAAAAAATTTCAGGCGAGCAGGAGAAGCAGAGAGATTGATGATCAGGGGTTTCGGCAACGGATTTGCAATTAGAGCAGAGAGGGTGGCGGACATGGCGGGCAACGAGGAAGTTGGCCTGGTGGACGTTGGCATCATAGCGGGAGCAGAGAATCAGTCAGCAGCTTGAATCAAAGAGGTGATGAGAGAGAGAAAGAAATGAGGAGAGAGAGAGGGAAAAAAATGGAGGGAGATGGAAGTTGGAAGCGGATCGGTGCCAAGAGTGAGCCGGATCGCAGCCGAGCGAGGAGAGAGAGACAACGAAGATTGTGAAGTTGCAGAGCCCCAGCGACGCCTGAGTCGTAGAGCCCCAGGATGGAGGAATATGTTATGCGGGTGTAACCATGACGTCAACATGGCGTCAAATGAGCCGTCTCCTTCCTCTGTCGATTTTAGGCCGGCCTGTGGACTGGCTTGAGCTGGGTGCCAGTCTATTCCACGGGCTGGAGTGAATTGGCTGAGTCCCAGCTTGTTTTTTCCACTGGGTGCCGGGCTATTCCACCTCCGGTGGAACTGCTCTTATAGTATCAGAACAGGTTGTCCATTATGTGAAAATCCAAAAGGACACACGGGCTCACGTATCATTCACTTGTTGTCCACGTGTAGGCTTGAAAATCAGTCACGCGTTCGATGGCGTGTTGAGAGTTAACTCATACTGCCAACATAATTGAAGAACATGTGTTAATAAATTTCATTTTTTTAACTTTATTGTCATAAAGGATAAATTAATTATAGAGGCAAAGAGAGGCCACCTACTAAAACAAGCGCAAAAGATTCGAACTTATTGTAAACATTGCAGATTCGGAGTAGGCCTGGATTGTTTTTTGGGTCAAGAGATGAAGCGGGTCGCGTCGTGGGTCAAATTGATTTCGTGGTCAACCAATGTGCATCGGACAACCGCCTCGTTTCAAGCCAACCGCAGATTCGACCAACGGCTGCTCAGAAACGAGGGCGAGATTGCGTGGTGGGGGAATGCGAACGAGGGTGTGCGGTGGCGTGGGGTTGGTTGCTGTATGGGAAAAAGATGGATCTTCTTTATTAATTTTTTTTTTGTTTTTGTTTTTTAATAATTTTAAATTTTTGGTGGGCCAAAGTTGCCACAGTAATTGAGGGATAGACTAACAAAAGTATAAAAATGACAAAAAATCAAATTTCAAGTATGAAAGTATGATGAAAATACATAACTGTAACAAAATGCGACTTTTGTGAAACTTAAAATAGTAAAGTAAAAATAACTCTACGTATAATATGTTCATTTGTTTTTTTCTTCTTATTTTTCGAGTAATAAAAATAATATATAGTAAAAAAATATGTGCATTTATTTAAGAGTTTCATTTCCATGAGAGAATTGTTAGTGGTTCGAGCAAAACACTATACGATTGAAGAGTCACCTAAATAAAAAGCTTTTCTTCAAGGAGGTTTAACGAAACACTCCCAATACTATTTATTTTTAATGAAAAATCACATTTTTACATTTTTCTGGTACTATTTACTACAATTTTATTTGTCATTTTTCATTAAAACTAAAGTTTTTTTGGACTTTTCGTTAGTTTTCCTTTTCTTCAAATGAGTTTTAAAGAAACACTCCCAGTACTATTCACTTTTAACGAAAAACCACATTTTTACATTTCCTGGTACTATTCACTACACCTTTATTTGTCATTTTTCATTAAAACTAAAGTTTTTTTAGACTTTTCGTTAGTTTTTCTTTTCTTCAAGGTAGTGAAAATTGCAAGAAAAAAAATCAATTTCGCACAACAAAATTTTGTTGATTTTTTTCCCTTCCTCACATGTCATCAAAGCAAATCTGAAACACACACAAAAAAATAAAAGCATATCCCTACAATATACAGATAACTTCTCCACCATTTTTTTTAATATTTTTAACTTTCCACTAGGTTAATTTCTCGCATGCATATCGTGTGTGGGCCCATTACTAGTATTTTAAAAAAGAAACACACAAAAAATATCTCCACGATATGCAGATAACTTCTCCACCACTTTTTATTTTTATTTTTAACTTCACACTATGTTCTCTCAAATTTTGCACCATGTTAATCTCCACGATAAACAGATAACTTATCCACTATTTCCATGATAGACAGATAACTTATTCTTCACTTTCCACAATAAACAGATAACTTATTCATCACTTTCCACGATAAATAGATAACTTATCCACTGTTGTGGCCTATATTTAACTGATAGGGACGAGTGGGTTGTCGGCATAGAGAAGATAAAGAAAGAGTGATGTATTTGTAGAGTTGTGTAGAGGATGTGTTATTCCCCCTACGGAGTGCCTTTATTTATAGTAATAAGCCAAAGAAGAAATCTTTTTCCTCCAAGGGCTATGGTAAAAATCCCGAGTAGGGACAAAATTCATAGTCTAAGGAAAAATGTGTGAGTAATGCAAAGTCAAATGAAACGTCTAGGGGACGTCATCAGGGATATGATCAACCCAAGGTGGGTGCCTCGTCAAAACCTCGTTAGGTAGCAAAAATCCAGTGGGAAAAATGCTCATAATCGTAGGGAAAATAGTACATTAAAATCAAGCAAATATAATTCAGGATACTTTCCCTGAGTTTGACACAATTCCAAAGAGAACTAGCAATGTTACAACTCAAAAAGTTTACGCACACCAATTCCTTGAACAAGCTTCTAAAACATCGCCTTCGGTAGTGATTTGGAGAAAAGGTCGGCTAGATTGTCTTGTGAACAGATTTGTGTGACTTCAATCTTCTGATACTTTTGTTGTTGATGTGAGAAGAAGAACTTTGACGCAATGTGATTGGTGTTGTCTCCTTTGATGTAATCCTTCTTGAGTTGTTCGATGCATGCTGCGTTGTCTTCATAGATCGTCGTTAGGACATCAACGACAGGGTAAAGATTACAGGAGCTTTGAATATGGCCCACAACTGCTCTCAGCCAAAAGCATTCCCGAGTTGCTTCGTGTAGGGCGAGAATTTCAGCATGGTTAGATGAAGTGGTAACTAAGGTCTGTTTAGTTAATCTCCAAGAGATCGCGATGCCTCGAATAATAAAGACATAAACCGTTTAAGAGCGCGCCTTGTGCAGATTAGATAAGTATCTTGCGTTGGCATAACCAATAAGGCGAGAACTGACTCGAGATAAGGGGGTGTGGCATCACTCAAGGATACGTAGGGATAGAACAAGCCCAAATTTGTAGTACTCTTAAGGTAACAAAAAATGTCTTTAACACCAGTCCAATGTCTGCGTGTTGGTGCATTACTGTATCTTGCCAAAAGATTAGCAGCGAAATAAATGTCGGGTCTAGTGCATTAAGCTAAGTACAATAAAGCGCCTATCGCAATTAGATAAGGAACTTCAAGCTCCAAAATCTCTTCATCATCCTTCTTCAAACATAAAGGATCTCGTTTTACATCTAGCGATCGAAAGACCATAGGAGTACTTGAAGGCTTCGCTTTATCTTCATTAAAGTGGCGCAAGACCTTCTAGGTGTAGTTCGATTGATATACTAAGATTACATCCGAACGGTGCTCTATCTTGAGACCGAGATAGTATCGAGTTTTTCCTAGATATTTCATTTCAAATTCCGACTTCAGGTGAGTGATAGTTCTTGCGAGCTCTTCAGGAGTTCTGATGAGATTCATGTCGTCAACATAAACTGCAACAATCGCAAAACCGGAATGTGACTTCTTAATGAACATACAAGGGCATAGTTCGTTGTTCACATATCCCTAACTAGTGAAATACTCACTCAGATGGTTATATCACATTCTTCCGAATTGCTTCAAATCGTAGAGTGAATGCCTCAGCTGACTAGAGAACGTGTTCTGGGGTTTGAAAATATTTGATTTAGTCAATGTAAGTCATTTGGGAACTTTCATATAAATTTCCGTATCAAGATCCCCATAGAGATAAGCAGTTACTACGTCCATTAGCTGCATACTCAATTTTTCGGAAACTACCAAACTGATAAGATAGCAAAAAGCAATCACATCCATAACGAGGGAACAAGTTTTGTCATAGTCAATCCTGAGGCGTTGTGAGAAGCCTTGCGCAACAAGACGAACTTTGTAATGCACAATTTCATTCTTCTCATTATGTTTCTGAATGAAAATCGACTTGTAGCCAACAAGCTTCACATGTGGAGGAGTATGAGCTACATGTCCAAACACCTTACGTTTCGCAAACGAATAGAGTTCGACTTGGATTGCTTGTTTCCAATTTAATCAATCAGTTTTATGTCAACATTCATCAATAGAATGGGGTTCAATGTCATCACTCAACATGATCTCAGTAGCTACTGCATATGTTAATGCATCTTCGACGATCATCTCATTTCTACACCAAACATCATCCAAGCTACCATAATAGACCGAAATCTCACGATTCTCGGAGGTGAATTCGTCTTTTCAATGACGCTTCCGTAACTTAGAATTTCTTCATAAGTTGGATAGAATGAATAAGCGACAGTCAGATTCACGGTAGGCTCTTCAAGTGCATGTGCCATGGGTTTCCACTTCCAGGGGTGTGAATCCTTTGAACCAAGTGGTATGCCATGCTTTTGTGTAAGGTCAGATGATTGGCTAGCTACTAATGTACGTGGATCAGCCAAAGTGGCACCCCAGGCCTCCAAGAGGGAAGTTTATCGTACATTTGGTACATCCATCTTTGCAGGCACATTTGCAGCTGGAATATGTGATCTTGTCACTCGCGTTATATCGATGAAAGCATCTGGCATGCTCTGAAGATCTAATATGCGTCGTTCTTCAGGAACATTGACGTTCTTATCTCCCTTAACAACGGGAAGATTGTCTCATAAAAGTGACAATCTGCGAAATGAGCAGTAAATAGATCGTCTGTCAAAGGTTCTAATTAACGAATAATTGAAGGAGAATCATATCCGACATAGAGTTTCATCCTTTGATGAGGCTCTATTTTGTACGTAAGGGCGGCAAAATCGGCAAATAGACCGCACAACCAAAAATGTGCAAATGCGATATGTCGGGTTCATATCCGGTAACCAACTGAAGGGCGCTATATGGTTGGGTCACAACAGGCCTCATGCGGACCAACATAACTGTGTCCAATATTGCATAGCCCCAAACAGCGATTGGGAGCTTGGTATGTATGACCAACGATCGAGCAATCATTTGTAAACACTTAATGAATGCTTCTGCCAGGCCGTTCTGGGTGTGAACATGGGGTACTAGATGTTCAACTTCAACCCCAACTGACATATAATAGTTATCAAAAGTCTTAGACGTGAATTCTCCATCATTATCCAATCAAATAGATTTGATCAAATAATTAGGGTGGTGAGCCCTAAGCTTAATAACCTAAGCCAACAATTTGGAGAATATAGTGTTCCTTGTGGATAATAAACACACGTGTGACCAACATGTGGAAGCATCAACCAAAACCATAAAATATCTAAATGGTCTGTAGGGAGGGTGAATCGATCTATAAATATCCCCCTGAATCCTTTGTAGAAAAATATGAGGATTCGAATGAATCTTGTCATAAGAAGGCTTAATAATAAGTTTTCTCATGGAGCAGGTTTGACATGTGATTCTTTGAATTGAACCTAAACTTCAGGTTAGTGGATGTTCGTGTAATGATTTGAAGATACGACGTCTCGCTATTCGTCTAGGGTGTCTCAAATGATCATGCCAAAGTGTAATTTCGTGTGCGGTCCCAGAGGTAAGGCCGGCCATATAGTGGCTTTTAATAGGACGTATGGTCGTAGTATATAGACCACTTAGGATACGCTCCATCTTCTTTAAAATAAGTTTCTGGCCATATTTGTAGGAAGTTATGCACATAAATTCAACAACGTTTTTCTGGGACACGGAGAATAGAGTGTCTCATCAATGGTCAAAATTGTACCATTGGACAACATTATATGTGCCTTACCGTATCCTTCGATCAGGTAGGATGAGCCTGAGAAGGTTGTCAGATGTGTATTCTTATGTATGAAGTTAGTGAAATAGATGCGTTCATGCAAAACGGTGTGCGTGGTTGCACTATATGCCAGACAACTAACTTTCCCACTAGTCATACCTAGAAATAAAAATTAATTTGAATCGGTCACATGCATAAAAGTTCTAAAAACAAATATCTATTCAAAATAATTGAAGTATTCAAGGATGGTAATTAATAAAAACTTAATATCCAAAAACAAATCACCAACAAATAATCCAAACATAAAGGAAAATTGTTCAAAATTAAACCAAAAAACAAGGGGGGGGGGTTCGGCCACTAGGTCGAATTCTGCCCTATTGTCTAAATTTCAACTAGAAAATAGTTTATGTCTAAGATTCTAATCTTCCATAGGTGTGGTATCCTCCTGAAAATCAAAAACCTCCATCTTGGTACTGTCCAGTTCATCCATTTGCACAAAGTTTGATTCAAACTTTTTACGACGATAATGATATTCAGCTACAACCTTTTGGGGAACTCGGCAAACATGAGACCAATGGGCATTTGAACCACAACAATAGCACATGTCCGCATCAATGGTTTCAGGTTCTTTGCCCTTATTCTTGAAGTTTAGGGCCTTAGGAGCAAGATTAGGGAGCTTATGGGCTTGGTTTCCTCCTTTAGATGGCCAGAAGCCACCCCTACCAAGCCTATTTTGGCGTTTTGGGCCTTTATTTGTGCTATAATGTGCTTCCGGCACAGCAATCGCCCCAGTAGGTCAAGCTTGCTGATTTTTCATCAACAGCTAATTTTGTTTTTCAGTTAGAAGTAAAACAAAGATCAAATTAAAAAACTTAGTGAACTTTTGAGCCCTATATTGTTGCTGCAGAACAATATTAGTAACAAAGAAGTTCGAATAAGTCTTCTCCAAGAGATCCTTTTCGATCAAAGTCTTGTTACAGAATTTGAAAAGTGATCAGATTCGATAAACTTCAGAATTATATTCATTCACGGACTTAAAGTCTTGGAAGTGCAAATGCTACTAGTCATGTCTTGCTTCAGGCAATAAGATGTCCTTTTGGTGATCAAAACGATCAGCCAAAACGACCCAAAATGCACATGGATCCTCTTCAGCAAGGTACTCAATTTGCAGTGCGTCATGGATATGTCTTCTGATGAAGATCATGGCATTGGATTTCTCAACTTTACCAACTAGGTTGTCTGTCTCATCTTCAATGGCGGGACGCAAATTCTTTGCAGTGAGGTGAAGCTTCACATCTTGGACCCACTTGAGGTAGTTTCTTCCACAGACCTCCATAGCGGTAAAGTCAAGTTTGTTCAAATTCAACATGTTCCTATCACAAAATAAATGGACAAGATGTGGTTAGTGTAATGGAGAAAAAATCAATCCATTCACATAGAAGTAGAACATTCAGGTTCTAATAGACATGTATTGGTTTAAATTTTCATGAATAAACTTCGGGTTTTCATGGGTGATGTTTTTAAGGAAAACTTTAGGTTTTCAAACAAGACATGTTTCTAGAAACTTCAGGTTTCAAAATAATTATGAACTTCAGGTTCATATGTTCTTGCAGACAAACACAAATTACAAAAATATGCAACAATAAAATATGCAAATAGAACTTCAGGTCTACAATTATGATTGAATTAATTATTTGGACTTCGGGCCAAATTTAAAGTGTGGGTGAAAAATTATAAAACCCAAAAGTGCCTAAAAAAATAGGCAATTAAAACTCGGGGCTCAAAAATTTGGACCAAAGCCCACGGGTGGGCTGAGTGAATTAATGTCGTGAGGTCCAAGCCTAAAACTGGGCTGGGGTAGGCACATGCCTAGTATGCAAGCAGGCCTAGCATCACAGAAAATGGGATGCATGTGCAAGCCTAAACGGGCTCTGATATGGTGTTTAGTGGACATAGATGCACCAGCGCATAAGCTGGGATTCTGTGCAACGCGGTGCATGGAAATTGTAACAGCCACGCAGGCTGTGATCCTCTGTGGTGTAAAACACAGGAACACCGTGGCCAAGGAGAGCCGATGTTGGGCCGAGAAGAACTCCAAAGCCCAAAGGGTTGGTGTTCACCGAGAACGGGCCAAGCCCAAGTGGGCTTAGAATTTGGACCAGACACCTCAACGCTAGCTGGGTGAACTTGTCGGAGACAGAGACTGGCGCCACCACTTCAGGAGGTCGTGTGGTGGTGCAAAAATCACGGCAAAAAGACCATGTGTTCTACGGCGACCCATAAAGGTAAACGGAGAGTAAAGACTCTTAACGTTTGTAGAAACCCTAGAAAAATTAACTCATAATTTCAAACAAAAACTGATGTGATTTGAACGAATCTCGATAAAAAACCCTTCAAGATTAGGCTGCAGACCCACTTGTGAGGGAAAAGAAACCATGGAATGCGTCGAGTTTTTTTTTTTGGTTTCAGACCAATAGCCTATGGCTCTGGCTTCGTGGTCTCGTGGCTCGGCTTAACCACACAGGCTACATGCCTGGTGCTAATGGCTCGACGGCTTGGCGGCTCGCCAGCCACTACTCGCACTGTGGAAGGGTTTAGAACGAAACCCTAATGCATATTTTAATAATTTTTTCAATTTCTAGATTAATTCAATGCATATTCAATATATAATTTAATGCATGATCAGATATTTGATGCAATTCATGGCAATATCAATTCACATAATTCAACAATTATGGATATAATGCATACACAATTTATGTAGAATCTAAAATTCAAAAAACGTAAAGTTGGGTCATGCATTATGGTGAATGTTCATGCTATCAGGGCTGCAAAAATATCGAGATAAAAATCGTTGTTTTGAAAGAACCTGATTGCGTGATTTTATTGATGAACCGGTTTGATGCAGAAAACTTCCACGTCAGATTCCTAAGCGCAGTGATAGGAGCGTGTTGATAACATGTTGTGTCCTATATTTAACTGACATAGGAGAGTGGGCTGGCGGCACATAGAAAATATATATATAGAGAGAGAGATGTGTTTGTAGGGTTGTGTAGATGATGTGTTATTCCCCCTACGCAGTGCCTTTATTTATAGTAATAAGAAAGAGAAGAAATCCTTCTTCTCCAATGAATACAAGTCCTAATAGGGAAGAATAACTAGAATCAAATTTAATCTAGGATTTAAACAATCACACTTAAATAAGAAGTTTATAACATCCACCATTTTTTTTATGGAATAATTTGGATACGGTCCTTATTTATGAATATTCTTTGATTAAAATCTTGTTGGTTTTTTATTTTTGATCGAGGTCCCTGAAATTAATGTGATAATTTATTTCTATGTACGTTACTATATTTTTTTAAATTAAAAATTAGAAATTTTAGTTGTTTATATAAATGAGATTTTAAATAAAAAAACCCTAATTTGTGGGATTAAAAATATTAAAATATAAATATACTATTGTGTGTGTGTGTGTGTGTGTATAAACATGGGTACATTCATCAAAATTAACCAAAAAATTTATTGTATCAATACATGGGTACATTCTTCAAAATCACAAAAAAAAAAAAGATATTAGGCTTAATAACATCAGTAAATTTCTTCGATTAAACTTGACATGGATACAATTTAAAATCAAAGAAAAAAGAATGTACCCATATAAGTTTAAAAATGGACTAGAAAAAAATTGAATAGATTTTATATAAAAAAAAAATGGTACATTTACATATAACAAATTGGTATATTTAAGAATGAGTACATTTTAAGATTAAAAAGTTTTACATGAATGGGTACATATAATTATCATGGGTATATTTAGCAAAATAAAAAGTACAAATAAAAAAATATAAGGGTACAAATACAAATAAACTTTAAAAAATATGGGTGCAAAAAGAAATTAATATATGGGTACAAATTAAAACTGAAAAGAAAATTGGTACAAATTAAAAAAGAATTACAAATTAAAAATGGGTACAAACTAAACTAAAAATATATGATAAAAAATTTAGTCATAAATATAAATATACTAATTGTAACATTTTTAACATTAAATGAATATATTTAGAAATAAAAAAAATATTTTATTATTGAAATAATTAATGATGTTACTAATACCCAAAGACCTTGACCAAAAATTAAAAAGTAATAGGATTTTAATCAATGAAGTAGTAAAAGGAATGATGAAAACCTAATTTCACCTTTTTTTTTATTTATATTTTTAACTTCCCACTCTGTTAATTTCTCGCACACATAATGTGTGGGCTCATTGGTAGTATTTAAAAAAAATATATATACAAATCTTGTTTCAGAAGAATATTGCTTTGAATTAATGATCGAGTGCACAAAACCTCTTCCTCCCATTAATGATAGTCGTGTAAATGTTCATAAACCTGAAAGTGATCTGAATGACCAAAGGCATCTCTCAAACAAAAAAGAAAACCAAAGGCCTCTCTCAAACCAAAAAGAGAAATAAAGGCATCCCATTTTGATGCAGTCCATTTCCTATATCAAATGTGCATGTTGGTGGATTCTTATTTATAAAAGCCATGCTTTTTATTAGATTGCATTACACCTATAATATACTTTCTTTAGTTTTAATTATCTCTTGTATCAATTAAATGTATTTCCCTATTTAAAGGGCCCCATATGTAGGTTTAGATAGACTTGAATGAATTGAACATATATTTGCTTTATGCAATTGAAGTGAGTGAGTGTGATTGTTTCCTCCTTATAAAATCAAGCATTTGGCTTGGTAGTACGAGTGAATCCACGATTAGTGACGTCGAGCGATTCCGTTGTCCCTGATTGAGCGATTCCCAGACCATCTATCCTTGCCTCCCTAAGACTCCTTGGTTCCTCCTGCGTCAGTTGCATCAGAGCATGTCATCTATTTAGGGTTATAAAATGTTTTCTTTATTCCATATTTAATTGCACAAAATGATATGGCGATTGATGCTAAGACTCCTTCTTTAGTTTTAACATGTTTTCTTTATTCCATATTTCCTACTTAGGGTTATAATATAATATCATCCTATGTAGCTTAATTAATGATTTTGGGTTATGTGGTGTCTCAAAAGACCAAATGTTCAAGGTTTAAAATGAAGAGATAAGGATTTCATAGTGATATCCGTAAAAATCTTTTGTCGCCAAATGCAAGAGATTGAGAGCATTGCAAATCCCAAGTATTGTGAATCTATAAATATTAGATAATATGATATCACGAAAAGTATTTACGGAAAACCACAAAGAAATAGGAAAAGATGCAGAAAATTTAACACTACCAAAAATTACTATTTGCCTGACGAACAGACTTTCGTTTGGCAAATAATCATTTACCCAACAGAATACAAATGTTGGTCGGGCAAAAAGGGTCAACATTTTGGTTTCTTCAAAGGATTTTGCCCGACAAAAGTAGTTCTACAGGCTAATTTTGTCGGGTAAAGTTTTCATGCCAAGGAAAAAACTTGGCTTGTTATATGGCATCCTTTGAGCGACAAACCATTTAGGTTTTGTCCCACAAATGTAGATTTTATGATTTAGACAGCAAGGGTGAGGAACATTTTTGTCCCATAAAGTCTTCACGCTTAAATCTTGACGTTCACAATCTTTTAAAATAAAAAGGTGAAGAAAATTAATTTTAAAAGATTTTTTTTTTGTAAGTAGTAAATGATCTTCTTCACTCCTCACGCCAAAATTACGGTTTTATGTATCTTTGTTTTCAACTTTCCAATCTTATAAGAAAACAACGTTGTAAGTAATAAAAGTACACGAAATATGCATAAAATAAAATTAAAAATTGTTTTCAACCCTCTAAACGAAGTTAAAAAGCCATATTCATCTTCAGTCGTGGCAATATGATGAGGTTGATCCATCTCATTGTTCTCTTTCCAAAAAGACTAAATCTTGAAACATACTCCAAACCACTATTCATCACAAAGAATATTATTTAGCAAAAATAAAATATGAACATGTGACACAATCATATCAACTTGTTCTACAATAATCTTTTTCGTTGAATAATTGTTAAATTATTGAATCATACTTGAAAAAAAAATTACATTGTCAATAGTAACTGCTTACTATTCAAAATGGGTGCATGAAGAGTGGTTTTTGAGAGGCTAAAGCAGTTCTCTATTCCTAGACTCAAATCCTTCAAAATTGGTGAAAATGCTCTAAAGGCTTCCTTTTTACTTCCATTTCTCTGAGCTGTATATGCTTTCGTTTCGGAATCCTAGCTAGGGTGCGGGATTGAAGCTGAGCCCCCAACAAATTACGGCTGCTTGGCCACTAGCTCGTTGAAAATACCTTACTAGCTATGATCTATGTTCGTCATTTAATTACAATCTTCAAAATTTAACTTAATTATGGATGAGAACAAGCGGCATAAAATTTTCAACAGAGGCCCTAATACCCAGTTTAAAAGAAAGTCATCAATCACTCTCGACGCTAAATATGCACAGTATACTCTGCATTTCTGAATGGTATATGAATTGTGAATCATGCTATATGCACTCCAGATACCACTCATTCCTTCAGAAACGGACGTCCGTTCTTTTGTGGGGATCAAAGAACGTACCATTATTAAGTAGGGTAGAGACTTCTAGTAGTGGTGACTAGAGAGCGTGTTCAAAAGAATCGTGTGTTTTTTTCTTCCGGTCGATCAAAGGATCTCTGTTGTGGAGAATTATAGTAGTGGAGACGAGGGAGTGTGTCAAAAAATATCGTGTCTGATGTGGACTGTTCATGTATTGCGTAGTGCGTTTTACCAAGAAGGTGGAGCCGTGGGACCTGGGAGCTAAGTGTTTCTCGTACAGATCAAAGCTTTTACCTAAAATATACCACCAAGCTAGTTCACGTGGGATATTATTTAGGTTTGGACTATGGAATTGGGAAAATCTCTCTCTAATCTTTCACGTGGGAATAATTAGGTTTGGCCAATGAATTTGGGAATATCTCTCTCTAATCACTCCCCGTCAGCGTGAACTTTATCATGCACTTGTTCTGATTAACAAAATCGCTTCTACGTATGTAGAGTGGGAGGAGCTTCAACATTTGGATAGTGAGAGGGGCTTCTATCTTTAATTACTTTTATTTTATTTGTGATATTCTACATCGACAAATAAAAAATTCATTTCTGTTAATTCATAGTCACTTGATTTCCTAAATTAAAGAGCATTGGTTGGAGTAGATTTTTATAGGAAGCTCATAAGATAACGTGATAGTATTTTTAGCTAACATTTGATTTGAAAACAAAGCATGATTGTAGATATTATAAAGCCAGTGTATGTTTGTGTGTGTGTGTGTGTTTTTTTTTCAATAATGTATGCGCTTCGATCTTACAAAAAAAATCCAACCTCACTTCATATTTATGATTCTTCTTGTTTGGTGAATTTTTGTATTTTAAAAGTGTTGTGAGTGTGAAAGGGAGTATAAAAGTGTTTGGTAAATATTAATCTAAAAGTGTTATGATTATGTATAAAGACATAAATGGACTTGGTATTGGGGGGTGGTTGCGATGACATCGCTGGGGATAGCAGTGCTGGTGACGGTGCCAAAAATGGAGGAATAGCGGTGGTACCAATAGTATGGTGTGGTGGTTGCAGTGATGGTGGTAGTGTTGATGGTAGCGACAATGATGAGAGTATGATGGTGGTGCCAATGTGGGGTATGGTGGTTGGAGGTGTAAAGGTATCAATGGTGGTAGGACAAAGACAACGACGATTGTGGTTGCGGTGGTAATGGCAGTGGTGGTGTAAGGTTGGTGGTTGCAATGTTAGGTGGTCGTGCTCACTTTGTTTTCTAAGAAAGAAAATGTGTGTGCAAAAGGATAAACAACGTCATTTTAAAAAACTAATAACGGTATTACCTGATTTGAAAATATTTATTAAAGAATCTAAGCTCTACTTTTTATGAAAGTAGTAAAGTTGTTGTTTGAAAGCTATTCATTTTAAAATAAGCTTGATATTATATTTTTACCTAACACTTTTATTTCTTAACTTTAAAGCAGTTTTGGTGGGAAAAAAAAAAACAATACCAAACAAGGCCTAAGAGTGTTAATTGTATTAATGATTGAAGACAAACAGTACTGTTGTATGGTTGAAATTAGAGATAGAACTCTCCCATTATTGAATACGCACAGTGAACATCAAGTGGGAATTTAATGCAGTATTAGAACATCTCCAATGAAAATGTCAAAACATAAAAGTCAAACTATAATTGATAGTTGATGTGGCAACTTTAAGTTTTAGAAAGGAGATGCTAAAAAGTTCACATCAGCAATAACAGTAAAAAAAAATACAATATTCTCCGCCCAATGCCCAATTGATAAGGCAATTGGATTAAATTGTCTTTGGTCCAAAAATAGTGGTCCACCGGTGCAAAATTGGGGAGGCAATTACGCCAAGGGCTGGTGCCCTTTCTCTACCCTGCCTATTCATGCCCGGGCAAGTGCTTGTGGGTTGTGCTCGCTAACATTAGTGCAGAGCTTCGGCTCCACCACGTGCAGCCCACCGAGAACAAAACAACAACCCTATGTTGTTGGACTTCCAACGACCCCTTCATCCCGACCGTTAGATTTTCTACGTTAAAAAAATGAAAATTTTAGGTTGGACCACGGGGCACAATCTTGTGCATTTGATTTAAAATAGTTTGGAACTCAACAGTCAAGATTAATCCAAAGGTAAAAACATAGAAAAAACTACCACCACACTTAACATTAAACATACTTAAATAAATAAACAATTTTTTAATTAATTATGCTTGTTTGTAATGCTATGTGTCTCTGTATTTAAAATTAAATTATCAGAATTGAATAGAGAGTTTTATTTTCAGAAAAACAAACTAAGTACACACTTACAAGGCATAAAAAAAAATGTATATTTGTGAATGGTAATCGCCTTTATCCTTGCCCTTCGTCTTCTCAAACAGGTGGACTTGCACAAAGGCAATTACTGTTTAGAGTGAATAGTAAGTGCAATTTCACTGACGTTGCCGTTCGTCTTCTCAAAATGGTGAACTTGCACAAAGACTATTATTGTTCAGAGTGAATAGTAAAGGCGATTTCACTACCCCTACCCTTGCCCTCCTACAAGTTACAACAGGTGGAGTTGCTTTTAGTATTTTCCAACCGAAATGCTAATTCTTATGTGGCATGACATGGATTGGCCTCTATCAAATTCATTTTTAATTGATAAATAAATGCTTTTATCATTTTTATTGTTGTTTTTTTCTAAAAATATTTTTTACAATTATTAAAAGTAAATAATGTGATAAATAATACTTTAATTTGACATATCGGGTGGAGAACAAAACTTTAAGAGTAATGCTAGGTACACCAAATTTTTAAACCAAATTTGCAAATCAAATTATGTGTCACCAACAAGAAATAAATACGTTAATCAGTTTTATGTGTCACCCACATCATTAGATGTACAAAATTTGGTCTATCTAGCATTTTCCATACATTACAAAAAAATAAAATAAAATAAAGTGCCACATAGGCCTTCAAATTCAAATATTATGTTTAAAATCTCACCTTTCCTTTGGAGATGATCTTATGTCAATTTTTTTGTTTCTCCAACGAAATTGTCAAATATTATTTTCTTATCTGTGTAGAGCTTTAAATGGTTGTATTTATTAAAGAAATTGTTGATAGTATTAATCCCACATAGTAGGTTGACTACTTCTCATATTGTCAATTAGTTTTATGGTGAAATCTCAACTTTCTTCATAATATAAGAGCAGGTTGTTCTACGTATGAAGGCCAACAACCACACTTGCTCCACGTCACCTGATTTACATTGTCCACGTGCTAAGCTTGAAAATTTGTCACACGTGAGGGGGGCGTGTAGAGAGTATCAATCACACAGTCGGAAAATGAGAGACCTTACATCTGTTCTAAGTATTTGGGCTACTCCCCATATTGCCTATTGGTTTTATGGTAGAACCCAAACTTCTTCACCTACCATAAACTAATAAAAACTAAAAGTGATGATGACATCAAATTTGACTCCTAATCACAAGGGCATCAAATCCAGTCAGCAAATTACACTTCCATTGAAAGAATTTTTTATATCAAATACGCACAGTAGCTTCTCCACCAGAGTAGCTTCTCCACCTAGAATTTAACATCCTCCTTAAAGATGCTCTTTGGTGGGGCATATTCTTCTGAGTCTTTTGCCTAGTCTTTTTTCATTGCTCATTTTGCTGTCTATATATAGATCATATATACATCAGAAGTTTACTCACTCCAAGTGCGCAGAGTGGGAATTTACTTAAGCTAAGCTCGTACGTAGACTCATAGTTGCACATTAATTATTTTTTGAAGATTATTACAACTACTCGATCGAGCAGTGAGTTTAATTATTTTGATTTGTTTCATTATTTTCTTAATCAATCGAAGTAATATTTATCACTTTGTATAAATAATTATATTGCAGATTGAACATGGGAGCTACAGTTGTTCCTAGTGTAATTGCTAATCTTAAAGTTCTTAGTCATGATAATTATGAGGATTGGAGTTTTCGGTTTAAAACGTACTTGTTGGCTGAAGATCTTTGGGAGGTTGTGGGAGGGACCTCTGAACCGCCTAGACCAGAAGATGGTGAAGCTGAATTTATGGTTTGGAGGAAGAATAATTCCAAAGTTCTACATGCAATCCAGAGTTGTTGCGGGGATGATATTTATTTTTTTATCCGGGGCATTAGCACGGCCAAAGTCGCCTGGGATACTTTGGCTGAAAAGTTGAAGCCGGCCGATCAAGCCTTGGAGAACACAGGTACGTGTACGCACGTACTACATGTCTCCTTTCCAAGTTAATTCCAATATAACTATCAAGATCGAGTTTTCTTCTTCTAATTAAGTCACCGTGTGTGATCGATGCAGATGTTGTGCCTTTGATGCCATATGAATTGAATACCTGTCTGACGCGGAATGAGGGTACGTATTATGCATGTGATCTTTACTGCAGCATGCATGAATCTTTATTGTCTTGTTTAATTTTATTCGATTTAGTTAATTATCTTTTATTTTCAACTATATACATAATTCATCCTCAAATTATTGACGTTTAGTTAACAAACAATCCATATATAATACTACTTGACAGATTTCGACCAAAAAAAATATTACTTGACAGATTATTACAACACTAACGGCGACTTCAATGAGTTCCCCCACCATCAACCCTTGATTCATGCTGTTGCAAAAGGTGACTGGGATTCTGCAAAGAACTATCTTACTTTGCATCCCGACGCAGTCAGAGAGAGAGGTTCATTGTCAGGCTCGACAGCTCTTCATATAGCAGTTTCAATGGAAAATGAACATATGGCAAAAGAATTAGTAGAATGGATGACAGAAGGAGACTTGGAAATAGAAGACGCTAATGGTGCCACAGCTTTAGCTCTGGCTACGCTAATAGCACCCGAAGTGGCTAGATGCATAATCGAAAAGAACAAGAGATTACTTTGCATACCATGCAATCCCCTGAATATGATCCCACTGATTAAAGCTTGTCACGGCGGCCAATGGGAATTGGCTCGCTATCTGTATTCAGTTACCCCATTGGAAGCTTTGACGTTGACCCAAGACAACTATCGGACCAGCGCTGACCTGATTTCCCACTGTTTTAGCTCCAAAGAACTCGGTACTTAAATGTTTCAAATACAATATTCGTATGCACACATTTTCTAACACACTTTCTAATTGAGTGGATCGGTTCATTATATATAAGACCCACCTGTATTTGAGAATGTGTTATTTTTGCTGCTTAAATAGCATTTTCCTAACAAATATTGATTACTTATATTTTGCCATATGTGTAACTCTTCGTCTTTTTACCATATTGTAGATATTGCATTGGATTTAATTCAGCGTTGCCCAAACTTGGCCTTTGCTACAAACTCTACCGGGAAAACACCTTTACAAGAATTGGCTTGTATTCCCTCTCTCTTTTTAAGTGGAACACATCTTACATTCTGGCAACAATGGATCTATAACAGTTAGTAATTGCACTCTATTCTATGATAAATTTTATACTTGATTAATTTCTCTGTCCCTTTAGTCGGGTGGGCACTGGCCGGTTTTTCAATCAAAATCTCCTAAATGTTATACATGCAAGGATACCTGCACACCATTCACGCGATTTGATTTATCTCAAAACTCCATATTTTTTTTTATATACTTATATTGAGAAAAAGAAAATTCATTTTATGTATGGATGAAAATACTGTCTCCAATGTCTAAATTAGAAAAGTTTGAGAGAAACTAAAATTCATAAGAGAATTCTGAATATAGTTTGTGATAAACCAGTTTCCTTGTATAACTTAGCTATTTATAGTGGAAGAGGCCCATGGGTCGTCTACTAGTTGGTCGTAGCAAGCTAGCAAGCCGACGATTCTCCCTTCCCTTGTCTGCCTAGACGCCTCCCTTGTCTACCTAGACGCCTCCCTTGTCTGCTTAGATGCCCGTAGGTTGTAAAGTCCAAGGACCACACGTGCTCAACATCACCCAATTTGTGTTGTTATTGTGTTTGGTTAATTCAGAAACTCGTCACACGTGTGTGAGGGGGGGGGGAGCGTGTAATGATACGAAGGTAAAAAGTTTCTCATTGGTGAAAGAAGAAATCTTGTAAGTGCTTATAAAGGGTTCATCTACTCCTCATATTGACAATTGTTTTTATGGTGAAATCTCAACTTCCTTCAAAGCCGAGGTACGAGGGGTTGACAACCATGTCCCTCAAAGAAAAATAAAATGTCTGGTAGAAAGCTTGGCAAGATTTGGGACCTGGGGCCTGATAGTTGTTGGTTTTGCTGGTCCTTAGAGGGTTGGTCTGCTTTATCCTAATGGAGATGGTCGTTTCTGTCGAAAGTATTTCTGGCAAATTGAGTCTATAGTCCATTTGACACTCTATGATTGCGCATGATTAATTTATGTCTCCACGCTATGCTTTTCTTCACTAGTTTAAGTTAAGAAATAGTAATACAACACGCCAAAACCTAAATGTCTCTTATGTTTGTCTTCACCAGTAAGTCCCTTACAAACCAAAAAAGACAAAAAAGACAAACTTATATTCTGCTGTACTCATATAAAAATGTGTTTCAGGTTCTAGTTCACAGATCCATTTCTTAAGGTGAGATGCGATGATTTTTATAGTGGCACGACTTCAATATGTAGTGGCAGTTAAGGTTTAGGGTTATGGGTTAAATTAGAATTTTGGCAATTGTGGGTTGTATTAATTTGGGATTGGTCTTGCTCAAATATTATAATGTGGGTTATTTTCCCTCTTGAATTTACTTTTTAGTGTAAAATTGAAGATTAAACAAATTTAATGTGTACTATTAATGTTTATCAGTGTCCATTGTGTGCTATGTTAATCATTTATTTTGGGTATGCAGCTAAACTTCTCTTTCACAGACATGAATATGTATACAGTAAAAGAAAAGGTTCAATGTTTCACAGACATAAATATTTATACAGTAAAAGAAAAGTTCTACATATTGATTAGATGCCTGTGTTAATTTTCTTGATAGGTTTAAACATTCCACATGCTTCTGGGATCCGTGATGTTCGTATAGATGTTTTAAAACAAGCCAATGTCCAGGTTAATGATCAAAGGGGTCTCATAATTCGCTTGGGTATGTAATATCCATGTGAAATGGCACTATGCATTTTTTCCAGAAAATATATAGTAAAATGAGAGTTATGTCAGGCGCATCTTTCAATTACTTCGTTATAGATCATAATTAACAAATTCTTTGAATAGCTAATGCAAACATCTTTATATTTGCAATGTAGTTATGGCTTTACTGCGAGGGCTCGTCTCAAATCTCCGTAAACTTTTAGGTAATGCTTTTTTTTTTTTTCAAATTTAGGTAATGCTTCATGTCAATACTTTGTTATTATGTTCTTTCACTTTTTAGTCTAAAATTTATCTACTCATCGCTTAGAACTTCTTCTGGTCGTACTTTTTGAAATTTACTGATTAATAATTTGTCTATGTCAACCTAGGAATCGATCACATATACAAATTGAAACAAATCCATGTTCAATCTCTTGAAGTTTTACAAGGCATGTGCAAAATGACAGAAGGTTTAAGCCTTAAACAAATGCAAGGAAGTTCCATACAAACAGCACTCTTCAAAGCTGTTGAACATGGGAATGATGAGTTTCTTCGTGAGCTGTTTAATGCAAATATCCTAGCTTTAGGGATACATGACGAAAATGCAAAGAGCATGTTTCAGTTTTCCATTGAATGCCGTCAAGAAAAAGTCTATAACTTTTTCCATGAATTTGTCCGAATCATGAATGTTCGTACTGAATTCAGAGTAGATAAGTTCAACAATACTTTACTACATTCAGCAGCAAGATTATCCCCACCTACACAGCTTAAACATATCCAATGTGCATCATTGCAAATGCAGAGGGAGTTACAATGGTTCAAGGTTAGAATTTCTTCCTCTATATATATATTTATATATTTATATATTGTTTTCTAATCAACATATTCAATTTCACTATACTATTAATCAAATTTCAAGTTCGGCTCTCATAGATAATGAGTTTAATATCTAATTATGATTGATGCAATATTTGACCACCACCACAAGTCCACAACCACCACCAATATCTTTAGGGGTGTGCTATCCACACACCCCTTTTTATTTCTTACACGTCCCTTTTTAATTTTTGTCATTTGATCTTCTTCAGTTCATCCGATCCGACGGCTGAAAATTAGAAAAGTATATGAGAAGTAAAAATGGTTGGGTGGATCACACCCCTATCTTTATATAAAAAGAACTTGAGTGACTACTAAAACGTGGCCTCATTAAAACCAATATCGGAGTATTCTAGTTCAACATCACCTCTCTTAGGACGTATACTACAAAATGGAGATAATTACTTATGATTGGCCCAAGTTGGGACCAAAATTTTACAAACAATATTACTATTATAAGCTTGACTAAGTTGATAAGGGTTTAATCTTAAGACGTAGTGGGTTAAAGAAAATGGCGTTTACTACCAAAGCACAAGGTCCACTATAAATAGGTTTTACCGTATAGAGTTCTAGTTACGAGGTAAATTGGTAAATTACTATATTTTTTAGAAAATATACCAAATAAAACTAGATTATTTGTGACAGCAATTTGCAATTTCAGAAACTGTAAGACATTCTGAAATCACAACAAGACATTAGGATCACGAATATAATGAATCGAATCAATATAAAATAGAGATGAACTAATTATATTGAACTTATCTGTAGAATACGGAAAACATGGCTTTTCCAGATGACAAAAGAATCAGCGTATGCATAAGAATGTCTTCTACTCTTTCTAAACTATATGTTCTTGCTATGAATAGAGTTTAGCACATAATAGAACAATTATTGTGAGAGCATGGACAATCCTTATATAGTTGCTAGGCTATCTCACAATTAAGCCTATTAGTAATTGAGAAATACTCATAATCACAATTATATATTTTATATCCGACCATAATAACTCTTTACTAAAGAGGGACCACATAATAGGTTAATCAGAGGTTTGGTTTGTTTTGTTTTGTTTTGTTTTGTTTTTTTTTGAACAAACAATGTATCTATACTAAGGGGGAGAAGGTGGGTTTAGCCTCACAATATGCTAGCAATAATGTGGTTCAAACTCGTCATTGGCGAGAATCGAACCTAAGACCTCTCACTTACAAGTGAAGAGGAATATCACTAGATCGTAGTACTAAGTGGCGTCATTCAGAGGTTAAGACTTTATTATTCTAAGCATATTGGGTCATAAGATCACTTTGACAATCAAGTCACCCAAATAATAAGTTACTCGAGAATAAAGTGATTGCTTGACAAGTCATTGATAGTTTGATCCTCACAGTTATGTTTACAAAAACAACCAAAATAAAAATGAAATCACAAGAATGAAAATTTGATTACTGTTACGAACTCAGAGTGCTAGGTTATTTGGGATAAGTATCTTTGAAGAAAATAAATTAAATAACGATATTTGAGTTTCTTCAATTCACTGAAATGCAGGAGGTGGAGAAAATTGTGCCTGCCAAGTTTCTTGAAGTTGTAAACTATGCAGATGGCATGACCGCCCGTGATCTGTTTACTAAGAACCACAAGGAATTGGCAAACGAAGGTGAAAGATCAATGAAAGCAACAGCAACTTCTTGTACGGTCGTTGCTGCTCTTATTGTTACAATCATGTTTATTGCAGTATTCTCAGTTCCTGGTGGAACCAAGGCAGGCTATCCCTTGTTCTTAAATAAAAGGATCTTTATGGTCTTTATAGTTGCTGATGTCTTTTCACTTTTTTCTTCCACAACTTCAGTGGTAACATTCTTAGGAATTCTCAACTCGCGTTATGCTGAAGATGATTTCCTTAAATCATTGCCAACAAAAATGGTTATAGGACTTTTCACCCTCTTCTCTTCTATGGTTACCATGGTGATTGCATTTTCTTCTACCCTTTTTCTTATGCTGGAAGCAAAAGAGTGGATAGTGGTTCCGATCATTTTACTTGCTAGTGTTCCGATTGTCTCCTTCGTATGGATGCAATTTTCCCACCTTGTTGAGATCTTCATTTCTACTTACGGAGCTGGAATATTTGTGGCCAACCAAAAAGGCAAACCTTGGTCTTTCAGCTCTCTTAGACTGTTTTAGTCATTTTGTTCGATATTTGTTTTGGTCACTTTTGAGGAAGTTTTTAGGATTTGTTTAAAGAATAATGATAAATGGTTTATGTACGCTCTTTCTGTTTTTGGGCCTAAAGAATGTATAATTAATGTACGTGTTCCGGATTTGGTAATAAACTCCAACTTCAATCTCTGTATTGGCATGAAATTCAGTTTTTGTTTATGGGCAAATCCTACCCATGTATGAAAAGAAAATACGATAAGAACATTGTTGAAAAATCCTTTGTAGAATTTTTAGGGATGAATTGGATGATGGTGCAAAGGGAATCCCTATTTATAAACTGTTTGCGTCAAAGCATCTGTTTTGCAAAGGTCGTGACTGAAAAACGCTCAGACATTGCATTATTTCATGTAGGCTGGCAACGATGAAATATACCAATCTAGTTCAGTACTAAATGCTCTTGGGACTTTTTGAGCGAGAAGAAATCTAGTTTTGGTGTTGTGTTTGTGAGAATAATCTAACTTGTAGAAGCGCCGATGAAGAAATCATATATGAGAAGAAACCATACATGATCTTTAAAGTTGTCCTCCCTTATGTCAGATTCTTAATGCTCAACTGAAAATGGGTCTTAGTCAATCGGTGAGCGTTATCTTTTTGTGATAGCAGAGGTCTGCCACCTTTATATAGACGATTAATACATTGTTGTAGGCTTATTTAACTGAAGAATTATAGAGGAGAGAGGGGTGCGATACACATAGAAAGAGAGAGATTTGGTTATGAGGTATGTGTTATCTAACCTCATTGTGTCTTTATTTATAGTAGGAGGGAAGGTAAATCCCTTTACCCTTTTGATAATACAACTAAAATAGGACACATTCTAAAAGATATAATAGAGTTTTAACAGGATTTACACAATCATATTCCTAACTTAATTAGGACTGCAACACTTCCTTTTGAGTATGTAAATAATCATACAAAAAAAATGCGGTAGGAGTCCATCTATGAAGGTCATGATGGTCACAATTTGGAGATGGCATTCAAATTTGGACACAAGACAACAAATCATCACCAACGTATGGACAAAGGTAGCACAAACTTTTGCTTAGTTTCAATTCCATGATACAGTCTGGTGGGATTTTTTACATACTACCATCAACAAGAGGTTGAGTGAAAGAAAGGAATTGTTAAGTGTTTTAAATTTTAATTGCACTCTTTGGGTATCCTAATAATATAGTTTGAGTTCAAGAGATGGCCAACCTCCCTACATTCTATGCAACAAATTTGTTTGTAAGTTCGAAGAAGAAAACAAAGCATTGCAAGAAATAATAGTTGCTACACTTCACAATTTGGCTTGAAGTTTACTCAAATAAAACTCGAGGAAGAGTTTTTCAAGAAGAGGAATATGATGCAGTATATTACAATATAAGTATGGTCCCTATATTAAATATGGATATCGGTGACTTCTCATTTATCAAAGTCATGGTTTTTATTAGGTTGCATTGTAACTATATTATGTTTTCTTTAGATTTAATTATCTCTTATATCTGTGAAATATATCTCCCGATTTAAAGGGCTCCATATGTAAGTTTAGACAGACTTAAATGAATTGAAAAAATGTATTTACTGTGTGTAATTGAAGTGAATGAGTGTCTCTTCCTTCTAAAATCAAGTGTTTGACTTGATCATATGAGTGAATCCACGATTAGTAACATCGAGCAAATCTATTGCCCCTAGTTAAGTGATTCTCAAGTGGTATATCCCTGATCTTCCCGAGACTCCTTGATTCTTCATGCGTCACATTTCCTCAGGTATTTTACATGTCTGCAATGTAATTTAGTTTTTGTTAATGCCATGGTAATTTGTTCCATAATAGTACTACCAAAATATATGAACATCTTCATCCCACATTTCCTTTTGTGCTCAACGAAATACTAGACCGCTCAAGCTTGGTTTATTTAACTTTTTTTATGCTCAAGCCAGGCTTCACTTTCTTCTGAATCGAGCTGAGCTTGAGTTAGCCTATAAACTCAAGCTTGATACCAAGCTTAAGCTGTTTTGAGCCATTTCCTTCGTGAAAGTTCTTCTCACCGGTGTGTGAGAGTTTCCCGATTCCGTCAATCTCGTAGCCGCAGACCCTAGTTATGGTTAGGGTCGGTGGCAGTCCCTTTTTCCTTCTCTTTTCTATTTCCTTTTACTTCCTTTCTTTTCAGTCTGCTTCTTCCTCTGCTTTTTGGCCTGCTCGCCCCTTTCATCTACCCTTTCTTGCCTTTGATTGTTCTGTCCTCAGCCCTCATTTCCCTCTTTGTTGTCCATCCTCCCTCATGCTTCTCCTCTTTTCGTTTCATTCCCTTTCCTATTTCCTTTCCGTTTGCCCTTTCCTTCCCCTCTCTGTTGTCCATCCCTCTTCCCGATTCTCTTCCACCTCACCTTTTAGATTTGCAAGCACTAATTTTCTACGCGATTTTTCTCGATTCTCTTGGAAGGAGCGTAGAGCTCCGGCTCGGGTGTTTGCACCACCTCCTTCCATCTGTGTGCCTATGTTGGCACTGTTGCTTGTGGGTTGCTTCTTCCCACTAGCTTCCATAGTTTGGGTCTTTGATTGGTAGCTGCAATTTCTAGAGTGCTCTTTGGAGGATGATCAAGTCTTCTGTTCTTCCACTGATGGGGCTTTGCTCGGCTTGATTTCAGGCGGGTGTTGGAGTCGTGGATTGCGGCGTTCCGGTGCGCAGCTGGTGGCAGACTTCCACGGAGTGTGTGTGGTTTCTCTGTTTTGGGCTCAAAACTCGGTTTGGGCTATTTTTGGGTTACTTTTGGGATCCTATTTTGTTGTGTGCTTATCTTGTATATTTGGGCCTCCTTATGTAATTAAGTTTGTTGTTTAACGGTAATGAAATTACCTTTGACAAAAAACAAAAAAACAAAAAATAAGAGACAACGTATTTTAATAAAATAATAAATAGTACACAATTACTATAACACAAAAGTTCCAAACATATACTTTAAGATAGTCATATAAACTAGGGGTGGGCAAACGAGTCCTGGACCCATGGGTCGGGCCGGGTCGGGGCGGGTCGGGTCTTTACAGTTCGGACGGGTCCAAAAATTACAAATACAAAAGGGGGTGGGGCGGGCCAGTTCCTGATAAATAATGGGACGGGCTAGTTCTAAAGATTGGAGAAAATGGGCCCCCAGCCCGAATCGTTCATTACCTATTACTTTCTATTGTCTATTGGCCCAGCCCAGTCTGTAACTCGACTTTTTCTCGTCTCCTCCCACCCACATACTCTCTGTCACTCGTCTTCTCCTCTTCAACCTCGACGACATCAAACTCAAAACCGCCACAGCCGTCACACCACCCATCTCTCGATTCTCCTATGTTCTTAGTCTTCCACAATAGGGACGATTCCGATTCCGATTCGGAGGCGAATTTCAAAAACAGGTTTCGGATTCCGGTAAGCAATGAGATTGTTCTCAAGGGACACACAAAAGTCGTTTCCACCCTCGCCATCGATCACACTGGGTCTTGAGTTGTTTCCGGCAACTACGACTACTCCGTGCGGATGTAAGATTTTCAGGGAATGAATTCAAAGTTGCAGTCTTTCTGGCAGCTCGAGCCATCAGAAAGGCTACCAAGTTTGAACCATCAGCCGGAGCCTAACGGCGGACCGGTTTCTTTATGTTACTGGCTCAGCTACGGCAAAGGTGCTACTCAACCTTACAATTCATCTTCCTCTTATTGTTTTGCATTATTTGATTTGGGTTTTGTGTATTTGGGGTTGGTGTGTGATGGGCAATTTGCATTGCTTATACCCTTTTCGATTTCATGCGGATTTTGCAGATTTATGGTCGTGAAGGACTTAGCTTTTTGCTGCGAAGACAGAGGAGTTGAGGGGTCGGGATTCCTGGGATTGGGACTCTAGGGGCTTGAGGGATTCGGCATCAAAGGAGAGGACGATGTGGCCTCGGCTGATGGAGGTGGAGACGTCGAGGAAAGTGGCGGTTTCACAAAAGTAAATACATAAAATCAAATGACCCGTGGACCCGGCCAGAACCGACCATTTCAACCGGGCTAGGTTAGGTTTGATTCCTATATTAAAATCTGTTATCCCCGACCCGGCCAGTTTCTTTTACACCAGGGTTTGGTCTGGTCCCTTCAAAATCGGGCCCGGCTCAGCCCGTGCCCAGCCCTAATATAAACGTGTTTACTTTTGATGATTGGAAATCAGTATGAGGCCAATTCATCATGCCTGTAGTTTCTTTAAAAACACAAGAAGATGTGGGGACATGACATCAATCTCCGCATTAAAAAGAAGCATAACTGAATATAGTCAAATCTAATTTAAGGAAAGAAAAAAAAAAGTAAACCTAATTTTTTAATAGTAAAATTTTGAATATGATAACCCCAAGGGGTTGGTCAAGTGGAAAGTGATCAAATGTTTAAATGCCTAACTGGCTAATCTAACTTCAAGCTCCCACAAAAGCACTCTTTAGGGCCAATAACTTTGATTTGGTGTGCCGTTTAACATAAGGGTTAAAAGTACATTGTCGCATTATGTGGTACTAAAGATGTATATGAAAGGCAATCAAACCACCATTAATGTGCGGTGCGGATGGATAAACTTCTTGAATAGAACCCAGTTCAAGTTATCTCATAACAAATACGAGCTACTATGATTTGAACATACCAATGTTCAAGTATGGCTTGTTTCTCATAAAACCGATCACCATGAGCCGAGCGGTGACAAATTAAACACAAGCCAAACCCAATACAATCTCAAATTGTTTTAAACCGACATACAGTTATATTCCTATTGATGGAAAATGTTCACATCTATGTTCCAATTTTTATATGAATTATACATTCACGTATGTGTTCCATTGTCTACAGCCCAGTTCCTTTGCTTTTTTGACGTGCGTAGTAAACTGTAGTTATTAGATATAATTATGGGAACTTTAACGAAAAACATCTGGTACTGTTCACTTTAACGAAAGACCATATTTTTACACTAAAAAGTCAATCTTGGTACTATTCACTTTACCCTTTATTTTGTTCTTATCATTAAAACTCAAAGTTTTCAAACCCTTTTCATTAGTTTTCCTTATAATTAAGGGAACTTTAACGAAAACTCCTGGTATTGTCCACTCTAACAAAAAAATCACATTTTTACACTAAAAAATCAATCCTGGTATTATCTACTTTACCCTTTATTTTGTTCTTATCGTTAAAACTCAAAATTTTCAAATCATTTTCATTAGTTTTTCTTATAATTAATCTGACAAATATGAAACGAGTAACACTACAAATATTACATTTCCATTGTTTACAGCCCAGTTCCTTTGCTTTTTTTATGTGCGTAGTAGACTGTAGTTACTAGATATATTAATGAGTAATCTGACAAATATAAAATGTTTGGGTTAACCTTTGTTTGTCGTTAAAAAAGGAAAAGATTTGTTGAAGTTTGGAGCCGGAGTCGCGCCAAGCCACCAGCCCGCCGCTGCACCTGCTGTTGTCCACCGCTATGCTTGTTCCGATTCCCTTCCCAACGATCTGATCACCGGCACCGTGATCAGACGAACTCATCACCATCCACCCATGTTGCCACTGTAATCAGGAACTCTGTTGATCCGTATTCATACCATCACCCAGATTCGACTGACCCAGGATTGCATGCCCGCTGCTCATCACATCCTTGTTGCACAGCTGCACAGACGACCACCGCACAGCTGCTGTACCCTCTGCCTTAGAACCACTTTATTGCTGCTGTTTGTTCACACCATGGCGGCACCAATGCGCCACACACCTCCAGTTCAATTTGATTTTGTATTGTTAGTCGAGAAAGAAGAAGAAAAAACAAAAATGAGAGAAGAAAAAAAGAGAAAAAAATAAGGGAAAAAAAAAAGAAAAGAAAAAAAGGAAGGAAAAAAAAAAGAAAGAAAAGGAGGTGGCTGTTTTTAAGTCATTGGGGGCCATGTGATTCTGCTATTGGGCTTGTGTTTGGAGCTTCTTGTTGCCCATCCCACAACAATCGTTTGAGTGCTTGAACTTGTGACCACCCGAATTTGTTTGTTCATCTGGATTGTTCGTTTGCTCGCTTTATTGCTCGTCTGCTTGTCTTGTCTTGTCTACCTAATGGAACTTGCCTTGTCGTGTCCTCCTAACAGAGCTTGCCTTATCGTGTCCGCCTAACGAAGTTTGCCTTGTCATGTTCGCCTAACAGAGCTTGTCTTGTCTTGTTCGCCTAACAGAGCTGCATCTACATCTACTTGTTGGCAAACTCATCACGTGTACCGCCATGAGTTTGATGGGGAGTGTTGGAATTTAGGATTATTTTATTGTTTGAATTTGGGTTTAGCCCGTTAGTATTAGGGTTTCGTTTTCTTGCTTATTAGGGTTATGTTAGTTATATATATATATATATATATGATGCTTTATAGCTTGTAGAATAATAAGTCATTCATAATGTAGTCTTTTAGGGTTTTATAGCTGTTTCGGCATTCTTAGTTTGTTTAATAATATTCTTATTATTTTATAGTCTTGTTTGTTCCGCACTCTGATATTCAACTCATAATATATCAAAATGAAGATAGGAAAGTGTAGAACAAAATTATACCTATGTGAAAGCCCAATGGTTGCCGGAGATGGCTTAAAAATAGCCTGAAAGGTGACTGTATTAAACTTTAAACGTTCATAACTTCTTCAATACTAAACAAAATTGAGTGATTCAAAAATGAAAATCATACTTCTCGACGAGACAAAGAGAACGGTACATTTCTAGACTGCTAATTCACCGTGGTTTAGCTGGAAATTGGCTAACTCGAGATCAAAACTGCCATTTTCGAGCCGTTTTCCAATCAAACCACGGTGAGTTAGCCATCAAGAAAGGTACCATTCTCTTCCTCTCGTCTAGAAGTATGATTTTTGTTTTTGAATCACTCAATTTTGTTGAGTATTGAAGAAGTTATGAACGTTTAAAGTTTACCCAATTTCTAGCGAGTTTTCCAGTTTTCTCACGGACCAGTTACCTTTCAAGCTATTTTCCGACCATCTCCGGCAACCATTGGGTTTCCAAATAGGTATAATTTTGTTCTACGCTTTCCTATCTTTATTTTGATATATTATGGGTTGAATTTGGTTAAGAAACGATTGAGTTACGAAGCTTTGAAAATTGCCCAAACTTCCGACTAAGAGCTCCGAGACACTTAACATAGTTTTTAACGGAATGACCAAAATAATGGATGGTAGACAATTTCAGGGACCATTTATATTGATTTTCAATCTCAAGGACCAAAGTGATGTGTTATGCAAATCTCAGGAACCATTTTGACTAAAAAGCCGAAAAACAATAACCATTGTAAATATTAACTGTTTACTGTTCAAAATGGTTGCATGAAGAGTGATTTTGAGAGGTTAAAGCAGTTCACTATTCACATGAATAGTTACTGCCCCAACCCCATTCCCAAACTCAAATCCTTCAAAGTGAAACTGCCCTAAAGGCTTCTTTTTGGCTTTCATTTCTCCGAGCTGTATAGGATTTGGTTTCGAAATCCTACTAGGATGCGGTATTGGAGCTGCTTGGCCACTAATGATGGATGAAAGGATACTTATCCATAAATATCTGGATATTTCTATCCTTCAATATGCAAAGTTTAACTTAACATGGAAGAGAACTAGCATAAAGTTTTCAAGAGATGTCCTAATATCCAGTTTAAAAGAATAGGGTAAATTACATTTTATTACTTTAATTTTATGTCGCATAACAATCTCATACATTATCTTTTAAACATTACAATGTCATACATCAACTTACGAATTCATTGCAATGTAATACATCCATCAACTTTTCTGTTAAATATTGACGTGACAAGCGCAAACCCCACACTTTGCTGATACGAATATCATGTTTGAGCCACGTGGACAAAAAATTAATAAAAAATTGTTATTATTTAAAAATATTTGAAATTAATAAAAGAATATTATGAAATTAAAAAAAAAAATTGAAGAGAATGGGGCCAAACGACATAGTTGGCCCAGGGTTATGTTTGTTCCTTCTTCTTCCTCCCGCAGCGCAGCTGCTGCTTTGCCCAGTCGCCCTTTTTTCTTGTGGTTGAGCTGCTGCCCAGCTTTGGCTGCAGGGAAGAGACACCGTCATTTTTCCGATGTCGACAGAGAGACCGTGGCTAGCTAACAGGGAGGAGACTGAGGCAATCAAACCCCCGATCCCCATGTGGTGAAAACGACGTCGTCGTGGATAGAAGCAGTTCATTTCTCACCGTTGCCCATATGCTGTGCCAAACCGCGATTCGCAATCCTCTCGATTCGATTGTTGACACCGCCGATGGCAACTACCTGATGAGCTTGGTCCTGAGATCCACAGTTCTATCCACCATGAACGGCGACCAAACAGCGTGAAATCTGGGTGGTCCTATTTGTGGCACCGAAAGCAGTGGAACGGCGGTGGTTGCGACTAGGGGTGGTATTGGTAGATTACCGTACAAAAACTCATGTACCAATTAACATACCAAACTTTTGGTATGAAAAAATTTGTTACCGTGCTAAACTTTCAGCATACTGTATGCCAAATAATTCAGTTTGCAAGGTATTATAATGATAATTACCACTTTATTTTGGTTCATTCTTCCAAAATTTTAATTTTTTTTTTCCAACCCAATTCAAGGCCCAAATGTATTTTGACTACTCTCTTTGGGTTTCTAAAATTTTTTTTATTTAATTATAAGAATTTTATAGAGATTCATTTAAAAAATAAGAAGTAAATAGATAGAAGAATTGCTGAAAGAACCCAACATATCTAAAAAGAATAATACAAAGATTCCTAAATTTCATCTCTACATTCTTTAAAATTATACAAAAATTAACTTGATAGATGAAATCAGGGAGAAAGACATCCCAATTTGATGATGGAGAATATGAGATGGACTGCGAAGAGAGAGAGTTGCCAGAACGGAAGCAACATAGACGAAGACGATGGTTAGATGAGTGAAAAGATGAAGAGTCGCAGCGCAAAAAGGCTTAGGCTTTTTTATTGGGAAAATAAAAGTTAGAGGGTGAGATGATTGGATAAATGATTAGAAAAAAAATATAAAGTACATATATAATGATAATAATACCTAATTATATATATAAATGAATAAATAAATGATATAATATTAATAGTAGTGGTACGGTAGGGTATGATATATCATTACCATTACCGTACCGAAAATGTATGGTATGGTACCGTATCCTTACCAATGGTACAATTTTTTTTGACACAACCTTGGTATGATACAGTTGGTATAGTAATTTGACAAAAAAATTCATCCTAGTGGCGAATGTGCTTGTCACCGGAGTTTGCCGTAAACTCACCTGAGAAGCTCGCCCAGGAAGTCGGTTGTGCCAATCCAAGCCCCCACGTGGATTCCTTTAATGAAAAATAGGTGGGTGAGCCTAGTCTTGGAAGTGGGCGGCGGTGGGGGATTAGGTTGTGATGGTGAAGGAGGTGGGGGATTAGGTTGTGATGGTGAAGGAGTTAGAGTTTTGTGGGGGTGGGGGGAGATGAATTGGGGAAGAAGGGTGAGGGTAATAATTTTGTAGGGATGGGTCCTAATTTTTTTATAGATGAATTGGGGAAGATGAATTGGGGAAGAAGGGTGAGGGTAATAATTTTGTAGGGATGGGTCCTAATTTTTTTTATAAAATATATTTTAAAATATTAATCTTTAATTTTTAATATTTAAATATTTTTATTGAATTGGGTTAAGGAATGAGTCACGCTTCAAATCACGTCAGCATTTAACGAATGTCTAACATCGCAATAAACTCGTAAGATGAGGTATGATATTGTAATTTTCAAAACATAAAGTATAAGATTATGATTCGACCATTAGTTGAGGTATTTTAGTACAATTACCCAAAAGAGTATTATCAATCTCTGGACTATGCGCAGTATACTCTGCATTTCTGAAAAGGTATATGAATTGTGAATCATGATTGATGCACTCCTCACGCCACTCATTCCTTAGAGAATATGATATGAATTGTGACTCGCGGATATTGCAATGGCCATCATTTTGTGCTGGGAAAAGATAGAAAGCTAAAAATACGACATTCTTGACCAATAAGAAAAGGATCGGCCTTTCTTTCATGTGAATGCACAATAATCATGCAATGGCGGTCCCGTATTATTTTATGATATCTAAACCGACACGTAACCAATCAACCACATTGTCTGTGGTTGTGGGGAGCAAAGATCTTGACTTTAGCCAGAAAGAAATGAAAGAATTATATCTGATTACTGTTGTGGAGACTTCCAGTAGTGGGTGACTGGAGAGTCAGTCCAAAAGAATCGTGTTTTTTTGGTCGATCCAAGGAATCGTCTCCGTTGTGGGAAATTACAGTGGCGGAGACGAGGGCTTGTGTCCAAAAAAATCGTGTCTGATATGGACTGTGGAGGTGTTGCGTACCGCGTCTTGACAAGAAGGTGGAACCGTGGAACATGGGAGCTAAGTGTTTCTCGTACATGTCAAAACTTTTACCAAAAAAATTTGAACAAGTTCGGGTATAATTATTAGGTTTGGAGTTGGAAAAGTCTCTCTCTAATCACTCCCTATCACGCACCTTATCATGCACTTAGATTCTTACCAAAAAAAAAAAAAATCCAACTTCACTTTATATTTATGATTCTTGTTGTTTGATGAATTTTTATATTTTAATAAGTGTTATGAGTATCAAAAGCATTGTAAAAGATAATAGGTAGATCAATTTTTTAAACAAAATTTGCAAATTATGTGATGTGTCATCAATAAAAAATAAGCATATTAATCAGTACTTAAGTATTATTAATAACCACGTCATATGGTTTACAAAATATGGTTTAAATAGATGGTCTTGCCACTTTCCCCCACTCCCTTAGTGTAGATAATATTATTCGTTAAAAAAAATGGTCTTGCCACTTAATACTACGGTCTAGTAGTATTCCTCTTCATTAAAGAGATGTCATACGTTCGATTCTCGCCAAACGCGAATTTGAATCACGTTATTATGGCTAGTCCATTATGATGCTTAGCCCACTCCCCCATCCTGTTTGTATAAATATTATCGTTTGTTCTAAAAAAAAAAGATGGTCTCTCTAGCATTACATTTTGATAAATATTAATCTGAAAGTGTTTTAGTATGTATAATGACATAATGGACATGGTATTAGGGGTTCGATGATAGCGTTGGTAGGAGTGGTGATCATAGCAGCAAAAATAATGGAGGTATGATGGTGGTGCCAATAGTAAGGCATGGTGGCTACAAATTTACAGTCATAGGTGGTTGCAGAGCATAACAGTGATGTTGATGGTAATGACAATAGTGAGGGCATGGTGTGGTGCCAATGTGGGTTATGGTGGTTGGGGGTGTAGAGGTAGAGTTGATGTGGGGTAGAGACAACAACTTTGTGGTGGTAAGGTTGGTGGTTGTCGTGGTACTTGTGGTGGTAAGATTGGTGGTTGTGGTGATAGATGGTGGTGCTCACTTTGTTTTCAAAGGGAGAAAATGTGTGTGCAAAATGATCGACAACGTCATTTTAAAAAAAACATTAGGGTATATACATGATTTGAAAATATTTATTAAAGGATTTAGGCTCTACTTTTTATGAAAGAAGCATAGTTGTTATTTAGAGGCTATCATTTTAAAATAAGTTTGCTATTTTATTTTTCCGTATGCTTTTATCAGTTTATGTCTACCTTTAAAGCAATTTGTTGGTTTTAAAAAAAAACCAAACAAGACCTAAGAGTGTTTTATTTATTTATTTATGTTTTTTATTTTTTTTATCAACAAGACCTAATACTAACTTCAATGGTGGGCTAAAAGTCAAATTACCCCCTAAAATTTCCTCTCAAACCCACTCCAACCCAAGGGGAAAATTTGGGTTAAATGCTAAACCAAGGCCAGATTCCCCGCGAAATTTAGCCCAAAAATCAGAATTTAAATTTTTCAATATTTATCGAAATTTAAATTTTTTCAATATTTATCGGAATTTAAATTTTTTAATATTTATCGGAATTAAAATTTTTTTTAGATTAAAATGTTCGTAAAATTAATTTACGACAGTCTACATATTTAAAAAAAAAAATTAATTTAACAAAAAAATAGCATAAGTTCATTCTCTAATAATCCCGGGCTAAAATTTTAGGCTAGAACTGTTGGAGCAGAAAAACTGTTTCTGGGCTAAAAGTTAAATTTTCCGAGCTAAAATATTTGGCTTTTAGCCCAACCATTGGATATAGAATTTAGTCCAACCATAAGAGTGTTAATTTAATTGTACTAATTATTGAAGAAAAGCAGTGTTGTATGGCTGAAGGTAGAGACAGAATTCTCCCATTATTGAATACGCGCAGTTAACACCGAGTGGGAATTTACTGCTGTATTAGGTGGCAATTAGGTGGCATATTGTTCTGTCTCTTTTACCAAGTCTTTCATTGCTCATTTGCTACCTATATATACATCAGAAGTTTACTCCACTAGGTGCTCAGAGTGGTCGAGTTTACTCAAGCTAAGCTCATAGGCTCATAGCTGCATCTTAATTATTTTTTGAAGATTGCCACTACTGGATCGAGCAGTGAGTTTAGTTATATTGATTTGTTTCATTATTTTCTTAAAAATCGACGTAATATCATATTTGATAATTGATTACATTTGCAGATTGAACATGGCAGCTGCGGTTGTTCCTAGTGTAATTGCTAATCTTAAAGTTCTTAGTCACGATAATTATGAAGATTGGAGTTTCCGGTTTAAAACCTACTTGTTGGCTGAAGATCTTTGGGAGGTTGTGGAAGGGACCTCTGAACCTCCTAGACGAGAAGATGGAGAAGTTGAATTCATGGTCTGGAGGAAGAATAATGCCAAGGTTTTACATGCAATCCAGAGTTGTTGCGGGGATGATACTTATTTTTTTATCCGGGGCATTAGCAGTGCCAAAGTCGCCTGGGATGCTTTGGCTGAAAAGTTGAAGCCGGCCGATCCAGCCTTGGAAAACACAGGTACGTGTAGAACGTACTACATGTCTCCTTTCTATGTTCATTCCAATATAACTATCAAGATCGAGTTTACTTCTTCTAATGAAGTCACCTCTTGTGATCGATGCAGAGGTTTTGATACCACATGAAGAATTGAATACCGGTCTGACGCGGAATGAGGGTACGTAAGCAGTATTATCTGATCTCAACTGTACAGCAGCATGCATGAACCTTTATTGTTTTGTTTAATTAATTATTTTATTTAGTTCTCTATTATTTTCAACATTACATATAATTCATCCTCAAATTATTGACGTTTAGTTAACAATCCATAAAATATTACTTGACAGATCATTATAACACTAACGGCGACTTCAATGAGTTCCCCCACCATCAATCCTTCATTGATGCTGTTGTAAAAGGTGACTGTGATTCTGCAAAGAAGTATCTTACTATGCATCACGAGGCAATCAGAGAAAGAGGTTCATTATCAGGCTCGACAGCTCTTCACATGGCAGTTTCAATGGAAAACGAACATATGGCGAAAGAATTAGTGGAGTGGATGACGGAGGAAGACTTGGAAATAGAAGACGCTAACGGTGTCACAGCTTTAGCTCTGGCTACGCTAATAGCACCCGAAGTGGCTAGATGCATAATCGAAAAGAACAAGAGATTACTTTGCATACCATGCAATCCCCTTAAAATGATCCCACTGATCAAGGCTTGTCATGGCGGCCATTGGGAATTGGCTCGCTATCTCTATTCAGTTACCCCTTTGGAAGCTTTGACGTCGACCCAAGACAACTGTCGGACTAGCGCTGACCTTATTTCCCACTGTTTTACCTCCAAAGAACTCGGTACTTAAATGTTTCAAATACAGTAATTATACACACACATTTTCTGACACACTCTCAAATTAACGTGGACTGCAATAATATACGTTAGGCCCACCTCTACTTCAGATTGTATTATTTTTATGTATTTAAATAGCATTTTTCCTCAGAAATATTGATTACTTACTTTTTGCCATGTATGTAATTCTTCTTCTTTTTATCTATTGTAGATATTGCATTGGATTTAATTCAGCGTTGCCCGAACTTGGCCTTTGCTACAAACTCTACGGGGAAATCACCTTTGCAGGAATTGGCTTGTATGCCATCTCTCTTTTCAAGTGGAACGCATCTCGGGTTCTGGCAACAATGGATCTATAACAGTTAGTAATTACACTTTATTCTATGATAAATTTTATACTTTATTAATATCCCTGTCCCTCTAGTCGAGTGGGCACCTACGAGTTTTTCAATAAGATATTTCCTAAAGAGTAATGCTAGGTAGACCAAATTTATAGACTAAATTTGCAAGCCAAATTATATGTCATCAATAAGAAGTAAGCACGTTAATTAACACTTAGGTAATAATCCAATAATCGACTTATATGTCAGTTGGTAATTACTCTCTATTCTATGATAAATTTTATACTTTATTAATTTCTTTGTTCCTCTGGTCCATTGGGCACCTACCAGTTTTCAATAAGTTATTTCCTAAAGAGGAATGCTAGATAGACTAATTTGCAATTCAAATGATGTGTCACAAAAAAAAAAGTAAACATGTTAATTAACACTTAAATAAGAGTAATGCTAGAGAGACTAAATTTGTAAGCATAATTTGCAAACTAAATGATGTCACACTAATAGAAATGAGCACGTTTATCAACCTTAAGTAATAATTCAATCATCAACTTTCATGTCATTTAGTTTACAAATTTAGTTTCCTTAGCATAACCTCTTAAGTAATAATTTAGTTTACAAAATTTAGTCTACAAATTTGATCTTCCTAGCATTACCCTTTCCTAAATGTTATACATGCAAGGATACCTGCACACAATTCACGCGATTTGATTTATCTCAAATCTCTTATTTTTTTTATATTTTTTATACTTAATATGACAAAATAAAACATAAGAAAATTCATTTTATGTCTATTGGAAATTTCTATCTCCGATGCCCAAGTCAGAAGACGTTGAGAGCAACTAACATTCAAAAGAGAATTCTAAATAAAGTTTGTGATCAATAAGTTTCCTTGTACGACTTGGTTATTTATAGTGGAAGAGGTCCATCAATTGTCTACTAGTATGCCATAACGGGTTAGGCAAGTCAACGAGTCTCCCTTTACCTGTCGGCTTAGACGCCTATAGGTTGTAAATCCCAAGGGCCACACTTGCTCAACATCACCCAATTCGTGATGGCCACGTGTTTGGTTTAAAAATTAGTCATAGGTAAGGGGGCATAATGATGCGAAGTAAAAAGTTTACATTAGTGAAATGAGAAATCTTGTAAGGACTAAACTACTCTCCATATTGACAATTTAATTTATAATAGAACCTTTAACTTTCTTAAGGAAAAGGATCCTTGTCGGATCCTTTTCATGGGGATCCTAGGTATCTCGTGATTGTGACTGTTTATCGTACATCGTGCGGTCATAAATCATTTCAAAATTTAAAATTTAAAATTAAATATAAATAGTACCTAATAAAAACTGATCGCATGATGTACGATGAATGATCACGATTACCGGATCCTTAGGATCTCCAAAAAACGATCCGGCGAGGATCTTTTTCCCTTCCTTAAGGGGTGTGGTGCGAGGGTTTTACAACCATGTCCCACAAAGAAAAACAAAAATGTCTTGACAAGATTTGGGCCTGGGCTTGATAGTTGTGGGTTTTTGCTGGTCCTTAGAAGGTTGACCTGTTTAACCCATTAGTGTTGAGCTTAGTCCACTTGACAGTCTATGATTCGGGCGTAATTAATTTATGTTTCCACACTATGCATTCTTTCACTAGTTTAAGTTAAGAAATAGTAAAACAACGTGCCAAAAACGGCTCTTATGTTTGTCTTCACCAGTAAGTCCACTGTTTTCCATGTTAATCATTTATTTTGGGTATGCACCTAAACTTCTCTTTTCACAGACAAAAATATTTATTGGGTTTTTGAACTTTAATCCATGAAGAAGATTAAAATTTAATAAAAATCTAGTGTTGGATTATATATTTATTTTAGTCCTTTAATGTATACTTAATTCGAATTTATGTTATATTTTTGTTTTCATATTTAATAGATATCTTATTTAATATCTCCACATTAAATTTTAAATTTATTATTATACACATTTTAAATTTATCATTATACACATTTGAATTCTTTAATTTAGTTTAACTTCCTCTAATTAGTGTACCTAGACGTCCGTACCATAATTTATTTTACTGAACTATTTTAATTTATTTTATTGAACTAATGTATGAAAATGTCTGTAATATTTTAATTTATTTTACTGAACTATTTTAATTTATTTTATTATACTAGTGTACCGAAATTTCTGTACCTAAACATATTATACCAAACTAGTGTACTGAAATGTCCATAACTAAACATAGTATATCATACTAGTGTACCTAAATGTCTATACCTAAATATTTTGCAATGAATTAATGGCTCATAAGAAAATATGCAAAAATATAAGTGTATTGAAAAGTCTACCAAAATATTTTCTTTATTATATGATACTTACCATAAATTGGTTATGGAAAATGTCACAAATAAAGCTAATTGATTTGATTTCAAATGATAATAAAATTTACAATATTTTACATGAAATGTAATTCTGGACACCGTAAAATTATAAAATAAAAATAATAATAAAAAAGACATTGAATGCATATGGTGGCATTAAATAAAATTTAGGGATTGAAATCAATTTTTAATCTTGGATAAGACATTTTTCAAACTTCTTCTTATTTAAGGACTAAAATCTAATTTTTTAAATATTTATACAGTAAAAGAAAAGGTTCATGCTTCCAGACTCTCGACCAAAACAAAAAGTTCTATACATTGATTAGAGTCGTGTTTATTTCCTTGATAGGTATAAACATACCACATGCTTCTGGGATCCGTGATGTTCGCATGGATGTTCAAAAACAAGCCAATGACCCGATTAATGATCAAAGGGGTCACATAATTCTCTCCGGTATGTAATATCCTCAGGTGTATCTTTTACTTTGTTATGGATCATACCTAATTAACAAATGCTTTGAATATCTAATGCAACATTTTTGTATTCGCAATGTAGTAATGCCTTTTCTGCGAGGGCTTATCTCAAATCTCCGTAAACTTTTCGGTAATGCTTCATGTCATCTTTTCTTTCAATTTTTAGTCTAACATTTATCCATTGATCGATTAGAACTTCTTTCAGTCATTCTTCTTGAAACTTAATGATTAATTATTTTTCTACGTCCACCTAGGAATCGATCACATATACAAATTGAAACAGATCCATGTCCAATCCCTTGAAGTTTTACAAGGCATATGCAAAATGACAGAAGGTTTAAACCTGAAACAAATGCAAGGAAGTTCCGTACACACAGCACTCTTCAAAGCTGTTGAACATGGGAATGATGAGTTTCTTCGTCAGCTGTTTACTGCAAATACCCTAGCTTTAGGGATATATGACGAAAATGCAAAGAGCATGTTTCAGTTTTCCATTGAATGCCGCCAAGAAAAAGTCTATAACTTTTTCCATGAATTTACCCGAATCATGAATGTTCGTACTGAATCCAGAGTAGATAAGTTCAACAATACTTTACTACATTCAGCAGCGAGGTTATCCCCACCCGCACAGCTTAAACAAATCCCATGTGCAGCAATGCAAATGCAGAGAGAACTACAATGGTTCAAGGTTAGAGTTTCTTCTTATATATTTTATGTTTCTAATCAAGAAATCAAATTTCACTATACTGTTAATCAAGTTTCAAGTTCAAGTCTCATAAATAACGAGTTTCATGTGTAATTATGACTGACTCAATATGTGAACCCACCACCAATACCTTTATAAAAATAAAAAGGGATTACAAAATTAAGTGACTACTAAAACGTGGCCTCAGGAAACACCACCTCTCTTCTTAGGATGTGACCTAAAAGAAATAACTAAAATTTTACAAGCAATATCACTATTCTAAGCTAGATTGAATAGATAAGGATTTGAATCTAGGAAATTTTAACGAAAATCTCCCGGTACGGTTCACTTTAAGAAAAACCATATTTTTACACTAAAAAGTCAATACTGATACTATTCACTTTACCCTTTATTTTGTCCTTATCGTTAAAACTCAAAATTTTCAAGCCATTTTCATTAGTTTTCATTTGAATCTAAGACGTACTGGGTTTAAAAAAAAGAGGTTAGTACCAAAGCAATCCACAAGGTCCACTATAAATAGGTTTTACTGTATAAAATTCTAGTCACATGGTTAATTGGTAAATTACTTGATTATTTGGAGGACATACCAAATAAAACCTGATTATTTGTGACAGCAATTTGCACAATCAGGAAACAACCAAAATAAAAATGAAATTTTGATTACTGTTTAAGAGCTCAGAATGCTAGGTTATTTGAAATTAGATTTTAGCAATATATATTCATGGTCAAAGAGCGGATATTCAAGGGTTTGTACAAAAAATATTAATTACTTGGGATTAGATTTGAGTGTCCTTGAAGAAAATAAATTATTTGACTTTCTTCTATTCACTGAAATGCAGGACGTGGAGAAAATTGTACCTCCCAAGTTTCTTGAAGTTGTAAACTATACAGATGGCATGACCGCCCGTGATCTATTTACTAAGAACCACAAGGAATTGGCAAACGAATGTGAAAGGTCAATGAAAGCAACAGCAACTTCTTGTACGGTTGTAGGGGCTCTTATTGTTACAATCATGTTTATCGCAGTATTCTCAGTTCCAGGTGGAATCAAGGCAGGCTATCCCGTGTTCTTAAATAAAAGGATCTTTATGGTCTTCATAGTTGCTGATGTCTTTTCACTCTTTTCTTCCACAACTTCAGTGGTGACATTCTTAGGAATTCTCAACTCGCGTTATGCTGAAGAGGATTTTCTTAAATCATTGCCAACGAAGATGGTTATAGGCCTTTTCACCCTCTTCTCCTCTATCGTTACCATGATGATTGCGTTTTCTTCTACCCTTTTTCTTATGCTGGATTCAAAAAAGTGGATAGTGGTTCCGATCATTTTACTTGCTAGTGTTCCAGTTGTCTCCTTCGTATGGATGCAATTTTTCCTCCTTGTTGAGATCTTCATTTCTACTTACGGAGCTGGAATATTTGTGGCCAACAAAAAAGGCAAACCTTGGTCATTCGGTTCTCTTAGACTGTTCTAGTCATTTTGTCTTGATATTTGTTTCGGTCACTTTTGAGGGAGTTTTTAGGAGTTGCTTAAAGAATAATGATAAATAAGTTATGTACACTCTTTCTGTTTTTGGGCCTAAAGAATGTATAATTAATGTACGTGTTCCAGATTTGGTAATAAACTCCAACTTCAATATTTGTATTGGCATGAACTTCAATTTTTGTTAATGGGCGAAATCCTACCCATATCTTATGAAAAGAAATACGATAAGGACATTGTTGACAAAATCCTTTGCAGAATACTAGGGATGAATTGAATGACTGAATGGTGCAATGGGAATCCCTATTTATAAACTGTTTGCGTTAAAGCATTTGTTTGTAGAGAAATTTTTCTATGTGACTGAAACAAACATCTCAACATAACAGGTAACGTTGTTCACTAATAATTTGCTTACACCTGCATTCTTATTGCATATCAATTTAACACAATCGACTTTTATAAAAGTAAAATTAAAATAAACAAGTTCCCAATTCCCAAGTCGCCACCACAACCCTTCTCCCCTATTAGTCGACTCCCCTCCCGGAGACCTGAACCGTTCACCCCACCCACCCCTCATTTCCTCCACCCCTTAGGGGTATATTAGGAAATTTGTTGATCAATTCATTAATGTCAATAATAAATGGCTAAACGTGGCAAATTTTCAAATTTTAATACAACAACAACAACAACAACAACAAAGCCTTTTCCCACTAAGTGGGGTCGGCTATATAAATCCTAGAACGCCATTGCGCTCGGTTTTGTGTCATGTCCTCCGTTAGATCCAAGTACTCTAAGTCTTTTCTTAGAGTCTCTTCCAAAGTTTTCCTAGGTCTTCCTCTACCCCTTCGGCCCTGAACCTCTGTCCCGTAGTCACGTCTTCGAACCGGAACGTCAGTCGGCCTTCTTTGCACATGTCCAAATCACCAGAGCCGATTTTCTCTCATCTTTCCTACAATTTCGGCTACTCCTACTTTACCTCGGATATCCTCATTCCCAATCTTATCCTTTCTCGTGTGCCCACACATCCCACGAAGCATCCTCATCTCCGCTACACCCATTTTGTGTACGTGTTGATGCTTCACCACCCAACATTCTCTGCCATACACCATCGCTGGCCTTATTGCCGTCCTATAAAATTTTCCCTTGAGCTTCAGTGGCCTACGACGGTCACACAACACGCCGGATGCACTCTTTCCATCCAGCTCGTATTCTATGGTTGAGATCTCCATCTAATTCTCCGTTCTCTTGCAAGATAGATCCTAGGTAACGAAAACGGTCGCTTTTTGTGATCTTCGCTAGATTGCTCCAGTCATTAGTGTGGATAAGTATATAAATGGATAGAGATAGGAAAGCAAACACAAGATGTACGTGGTTCACCCAGATTGGCTACGTCCACGGAATAGAAGAGTTCTCATTAATTGTGAAGGGTTTACAAAAGTACATAGGTTCAAGCTCTCCTTTAGTGAGTACAAGTGAATGATTTAGTACAAATGACATTAGGAAATATTGTGGGAGAATGATCTCGTAATCACGAAACTTCTAAGTATCGGAGTGTGGTGTCGTCTTGACTTGCCTTATCTGTCTCATAGGTAGATGTGGCATCTTCTCTGGAAGTACTCTTCCTCCATCCAGGGGTGGTATCTTTAACTGGTGGAGATGCACAAGGTAATGTATCAATTTCACTTGAAGCTTACTTGTAGTTTTAGGCTTGGTCAAGCGCAATACAAACCATGTAGTAGGAGTCCCCCAAGTCGCCGAGCTAGGGGGTCTGCTGAAAGAGGTGACAGACAAGGTAAGCAATCAGAGCTCCGACTGATTGTTCACCTTCTCCCCATCTTGCAGCAGCATGAAGGATAAAGAGAAGAAAGATGAGAAGAGATGATATGAGATACTTTTGCTTTTGAAGAAGTAACTTTCCACAGGCTTATTCTTGAACTGAGCTGGAGGGTTTTCTGGTTTCCTCCAGAGTATAAGGCCGACTGAAGAATTTGAGGGTCAAAACAAGTCCATCAAATCTAGAGTACGTTCCACCCTGCTGATATGGGATACTTTTGCTTTTGACAGAGTAATGGATGTATCGGCACGTGTGCTGTTACGCTTGTCTCCACATGCTTCCTTGTATCCTTCGCACTTGCCCTATCTGTTCCTCAAGCAGATGCGGAATCTTCCCTGGAAACATAAGATGTTGAAGATGAGTACTCGAGAGCAATGCCAGGTAAGTAATCAAGTAAGGGGTTCCAGGCAGTCAGTTCCTGGCTGGAAGCTTGATTCCAAGTGCTGACTGATTGCTCTCTTTCTCCTTGTCTTGCAGGTAAAAACAAGGCCAAAAGAAAAAACAGGGAAAAAGCATGATATGGGATACTCTTGCTTTTAACCCTGATGATATGAGATATTCTTGCTCTAGTATAGCTTGTTTGCAGAGGTATTATCGGGGGGAAAGAAAGCTGAATATTTCGAAAGGCTTTGTTGGGAGTGCCCTCTCAGATATGATGAAGGGTTGAGCATTTTTGCAGGTCTGCCTGTCCGTTGGGGATGGAGGTCGACATATATAGGGGTCTCCCTAACAACAAGTAGTAATGCTATTCCTTTACCCTGCTTGGTCATAGCACGGTAGTGGGAGCTGCCAGTTTCACATGTTTTAACTCTGTCAGAGCACTTTGAAAAAGTGGTCTGTGGTATCTGGCTCTCGAGATTCGGAGAACGATGCCTCTTCGATTTTTGAGAAAGCAATCATGCTGGGGGTCTGACTCTCGAGATTCGGAGAGCAGTGTCTCTTCGATTTTTGAGGAAGTAATCATGTTGGGAGTCTGGCTCTCGAGATTCGGAGGGCGGTGCCTCTTCGATTTTGGAGCAAGCAATCTTGTTGGGAGTGTTGTCTCGAATGTGAGTAAAGGTTGGACATGTTTGCTAGTCTACCTTGCCACGAAGCACAAAGGTTGACACACAGGGACTTTCCAATTATCCAGCAATGGTACTGTTCCTTTACCCTCTCTTCAATTTTGAGAAAGTAGTCATGTTGGGAGTCTGGCTCTCGAGATTCGGAGGACGGTGCCTCTTCGATTTTGGAGCAAGCAATCTTGTTGGGACTGTTTTCTCGAATGTGAGTAAAGGTTGGGCATGTTTGCTAGTCTACCTTGCCACGAAGCACAGAGGTTGACACACAGGGACTTTCCAATTATCCAGCAGTGGTATTGTTCCTTTACCCTTGTGGGTAATAATATGGTAGCTAGACCTTCAAAATTTATGTGTCTAAACTTTGTTAGTGCTGTTTCTTTGCTATTCTTTTACCTTTCTTGGTCAGAGCGATGTAGTGGGAGCTGCAAGCTTCACGTGCTCAACTTTGGCAGAGAACTTTGGCAAAGTGATCTGTGGTACCCATGAGTTATTGTTGCGTGTGGGTGGTTGAACAGTAAGATTCATGTGCTTTCTACTTCACCAGAAGTCTTCGACAGAATGCCCATAATTTCTGCAAAGCTGAGTGTGCGTGTGACAGGTGCTGACAAGGCTAGAAAAGTAGGTGCCTCTTCGATTTCTGAGATCGGCCCTCGTGGTCTCTGAGCAGCCCAGCTTTTAAGAAAGCGAGCGCCTCTTCGATTGATTCGGAGAACGGTGCCTCACCGATTTTTGAGAAAGCAATCATGCTGGGGGTCTGGCTCTCGAGATTCGGGGAGCAGTGTCTCTTCGATTTTTGAGAAAGTAATCATGTTGGGAGAGTGGCTCTCGAGATTCGGAGGGCGGTGCCTCTTCGATTTTGGAGCAAGCAATCTTGTTGGGAGTGTTTTCTCGAATGTGAGTAAAGGTTAGGCATGTTTGCTAGTCTACCTTGCCACGAAGCACAGAGGTTGACACACAGGGACTTTCCAATTATCCAGCAATGGTACTGTTCTTTTACCCTCTCTTCGATTTTTAAGAAAGTAGTCATGTTGGGAGTCTGGCTCTTTAGATTCGGAGGACGGTGCCTCTTCGATTTTGGAGCAAGCAATCTTATTGGGAGTGTTTTCTCGAATGTGAGTAAAGGTTGGGCATGTTTGCTAGTCTACCTTGCCACGAAGCACAGAGGTTGACATACATGGACTTTCCAATTATCCAGCAGTGGTACTGTTCCTTTACCCTTGTGGGTAATAATATGGTAGCTAGACCTTCAAAATTTATGGGTCTAAACTTTGTTAGTGCTGTTTCTTTGCTATTCTTTTACCCTTCTTGGTCAGAGCGATGTAGTGGGAGCTGCAAGCTTCACGTGCTCAACTTTGGCAGAGAACTTTGGCAAAGTTATCTGTGGTACCCATGAGCTATTGTTGCGTGTGGGAAGTGGGTGATTGAACAGTAAGATTCATGTGTTTTCTACTTCCCCAGAAGTCTTTGACAGAATGCCCATAATTTCCACAAAGCTGAGTGTGCGTGTGACAGGTGCTGACAAGGCTGGAAAAGTAGGTGCCTCTTCGATTTCTGAGATCGGCCCTCGTGGTCTCTAGGGAGCCCAGCTTTTGAGAAAGCGAGCGCCTCTTCGATTTCTGAGATCGGCCTTCGTGGTCTTTGAGCAGCCCAACTTTTGAGAAAGCAAACGGCTCTTCGATTTCTGAGATCAACCCTCGTGATCTCTAAGCAGCCCAACTTTTGAGAAAGCAAACGCCTCTTCGATTTCTGAGCAGGCGCCTCTTTGATTTCTGAAGCTCCGTCGAGTGCAGATTTTTATAGGGGTTGGCATTAAGTTCCAAAGCACACTTGAATCTCCACCAGTAGAAGCTTCATTCTTGCACTTCTAAGATCTTGATTTGTCCGACCTCTTCTCTCTTCAACACCTTTGAAAATGTCTGGCCCCTCCGACCGTCGTTTTGACTTGAACCTTGTTGAAGAGGCAGCCCCGCCTTCTCCAGACAACATATGGCGCCCATCCTTCGTCTCCCCAACTGGTCCTCTTACCGTTGGGGATTCCGTGATGAAGAATGATATGACCGCTGCGGTGGTGGCCAGGAACCTTCTCACTCCCAAAGATAACAGACTACTTTCCAAACGGTCTGATGAGTTAGCTGTTAAGGATTCGCTGGCTCTCAGTGTTCAGTGTGCAGGTTCTGTGTCTAATATGGCCCAACGCCTATTTGCTCGAACCCGCCAAGTTGAATCATTGGCGGCTGAAGTGATGAGTCTCAAACAGGAGATTAGAGGGCTCAAGCATGAGAATAAACAGTTGCACCGGCTCGCACATGACTATGCTACAAACATGAAGAGGAAGCTTGACCAGATGAAGGAAACTAATGGTCAGGTTTTACTTGATCATCAGAGATTTGTGGGTTTGTTCCAAAGGCATTTATTGCCTTCGTCTTCTGGGGCTGTACCGCGTAATGAAGCTCCAAATGATCAACCTCTGATGCCTCCTCCTTCTAGGGTTCTGTCCAGTACTGAGGCTCCAAATGATCCCCCTCCGGTGCCTTCTCTTTCTGGGGCTCTACCGACTGCTGAGACTTCTCCTAAGCAACCTTTGTGAAGGCTCCCTCTTGTGTGTTTATTTTGACTCATGTATATGTACATATTTGTAGCTTATCGGGGATATCAATAAATAAGCTTTCCTTCATTTCAACGTATTGTGTTAAATACACCAAAGCCTTCTTCGCTAAGTTCTTTGAATTTTCTTTTGTTGAAGCTTGTATGTTGAAGCTTTCTGAGTGGAGCATGTAGGTTGGGGTAGTGTTCCCTTAATTTCCCGAGTGAGGAAAACTTCTTGGTTGGAGACTTGGAAAATCCAAGTCACTGAGTGGGATCGGCTATATGAATCTTAGAACGCCATTGTGCTCGATCCTGTGTCATGTCCTTCGTTAGATCCAAGTACTCTAAGTCTTTTCTTAGAGTCTCTTCCAAAGTTTTCCTAGGTCTTCCTCTACCCCTTCGGCCCTGAACCTCTGTCCCATAGTCGCATCTTCTAATCGGAGCGTCAGTAGGCCTTCTTTGCACATGTCCAAACCACCGTAACCGATTTTCTCTCATCTTTCCTTCAATTTCGGCTACTCCTACTTTACCCCGGATATCCTCATTCCTAATCTTATCCTTTCTCGTGTGCCCACACATCCAACGAAGCATCCTCATCTCCGCTACACCCATTTTGTGTACGTGTTGATGTTTCACCGCCCAACATTCTGTGCCATACAGCATCGCCGGCCTTATTGCCGTCCTATAAAATTTTCCCTTGAGCTTCAGTGGCATACGGCGGTCACACAACACGCCGGATGCACTCTTCCACTTCATCCATCCAGCTTGTATTCTATGGTTGAGATCTCCATCTAATTCTCCGTTCTTTTGCAAGATAGATCCTAGGTAACGAAAACGGTCGCTCTTTGGTATTTCTTGATCTCCGATCCTCACCCCTAACTCGTTTTGGCCTCCATTTGCACTGAACTTGCACTCCATATATTCTGTCTTTGATCGGCTTAGGCGAAGACCTTTAGATTCCAACACTTCTCTCCAAAGGTTAAGCTTTGCATTTACCCCTTCCTGAGTTTCATCTATCAACACTATATCGTCTGCGAAAAGCATACACCAAGGAATATCATCTTGAATATGTCCTGTTAACTCATCCATTACCAACGCAAAAAGGTAAGGACTTAAGGATGAGCCTTGATGTAATCCTACAGTTATGGGAAAGCTTTCGGTTTGTCCTTCATGAGTTCTTACGGCAGTCTTTGCTCCTTCATACATATCCTTTATAGTTTGGATATATGCTACTCGTACTCCTTTCTTCTCTAAAATCCTCCAAAGAATGTCTCTTGGGACCCTATCATACGCTTTTTCCAAATCTATAAAGACCATGTGTAAATCCTTTTTCCCATCTCTATATCTTTCCATCAATCTTCGTAAGAGATAGATTGCCTCCATGGTTGAGCGCCCTGGCATGAACCCGAATTGGTTGTCCGAAACCCGTGTCTCTTGCCTCAATCTATGCTCAATGACTCTCTCCCAGAGCTTCATTGTATGACTCATTAGCTTAATACCCCTATAGTTCATGCAATTTTGTACGTCGCCCTTATTCTTGTAGATAGGCACCAAAGTGCTCGTTCGCCACTCATTTGACATCTTCTTCGTTTTCAAAATCCTATTGAAAAGGTCAGTGAGCCATGTTATACCTGTCTCTCCCAAAACTTTCCACACTTCGATTGGTATATCGTCTGGGCCTATTGCTTTTCTATGCATTTGATTAAGCGATTTTAAATTCAGATCACGGAATCACGACCTTATTTAAACTAAAACTTGCACTTTTCTGATTTATCGCGTATAAATAAATGACACCGCTGAAGTTATAAGATAAAAAGATCATGAATCGTCACTCTGAAGAATTCTATAACTCTAGAGATTTGATAGAAACTCTCTATTTTCAATTGAATAATATGATAAGATTACAAACCTAAGAGCAAGATGACCTATTTATAATCTGTAATTTCTATTTTACTATCCTCAAGTTTTGGAAAAATCTTACTTTACTACAAGTACTTCTCACTTTCATACCTAAAGTTTAATTTTTGTACCAGTTTCATATTTCCGTTAGGATTTCGTCAAATGGCTTCGTTAAGTGATGACGTTGTATACCTTTGACCCATTAAATTTGCCATGTTGATGACTTGGGTTGAATCTTCCAATCAAAAATCAACACATGGCACTTAATAAAATTCTTTGTTAACTAGGTATTTAATACCCAAAATAAAATGTTTTTTCGTAAATAGAAAAATAAAAAAGCAAACCCAAACCACCCCCCCCCCGGTGCCTTTCCCGAAACCCCCCAAAAACAAAAAAAAGCGCGACAACCTCCACTCTCCCATCTCCCATCTCCCATCTCCCATCTCCCATCTAGGGGTGAAATTTTTTGCCAAATTACCATAACAACCGAATTACCAACCGTACCATATCAAAATTATACCAAAAAAAGTGTATCACTGATAATGGTACGATATTTGTACTGTACCATACATTTTCGGTACGGTAATGGTATTCAAAACCATTACCAGTGGTATACCGTACAACACTACTATTAATATCATATAATTTATTTATTCATTTATATACATAATTATGTATTATTATATGCATTTTATATTTTTTTTCCTAGTCATTTATCCAATCATCTCACCCTCTAACCTCTACTTTCCCAATAGAAAAACCTAAGTCTTCTTGCGCTGCGACTCTTCATCTTTTCACTCATTTAGCCATCGGCTTTATCTCTGTTGCTTCCGTTTCGACGACTCTCTCTCTCTCTCTCTTCACAGTCCATCTCATCTTCTCCTTCATCAAATTGGGATGTCTTTCGCCCTGGCTTCGTCTATCAAGTTATTTTTTGTACAATTTTAAAGAATGTAGAGATGAAATTTAGGAATCTTTGTACTATTTTTTATAGGGATGTTGGGTTCTTTCAGGAATTCTTCCATCTATTTACTTCTTGTTTCTTAAATGAATCTCTATAAAATTATCATAATTAAATAAAAAAGTTTTAGAAAACCAAAGAGAGTAGCCAAAACATATTTGGGTCCTGAATTGGATTGGAAAAAAAAAATCATTGGTACATGGGTTTTGGTATGGTAATTGTACCAATACCACCCCCCATCCAGTCCGATTACCACCCTCTCTTCTCTCCCTTTCTCTTCCTCTTCTGCCTTCCTCCTGTCGATGAAGCACCGATCGTGGCAAGTGATCCAGTCAGGAATTAAGTTCTCTAACTTCGGCCCATTCACAACTAGATCTGAGATCACGAACTTCGACCCGGTTGCTAGTACATTGCTGGCTTTGGATCACGCCATACTGAGAGGATGAAGGAGGAGAGAGAGAGAGAAGTGAGAGCTAAAATAAAGGAAAACTATTTATGTCCACGTTTAAAAAATTTAAATGCCTCTCAAGTTGAAGAAAGTAGTAATAGTTAAGTAAAACAACAATTTACTTTATTTGAATGGATCGTTCACTAGATCTTATCCTTTATCTTAAAGTTTCAAACAATGAAGGCTTTAGATATCTCTCCAAGGATAAACTCCATTGAATGTTTGAATTAACTCTTATAAGAAGAATCTATGTATCTGAGATAAAAATTCGTGTCACAATATAAGTGAATAATTTTTTTTACTTTATTACGACACATAATATATCAACTTTGTTCCGCCTACACTTAAAAATCTAAAGCCCGCCGAGAGTCTTCAAACATTTGGGACTTTCTTCAAATTGGACATGGCCTCTTGTGATTCACAAAGAATAAATAGAGATAAGTTAGGCCTTTCCTACTAATTCGAAATGGGTCGAAGCCCACCTTCTTTTCCACCCAAAAAACAGAAAATACAGGCAAAACTCTGCAAGTCCAGGACTCCAAGCTCCATTGCCTCGATTCATCTCTCTCATTCTCTCCAAAGACGGGGACCGCCAGTCGCCCCGGCAAGCTGTGGCCGCACTGCTTCCACCTCTGATTCTCTCTCTCTCTGGTACGTAAAAGGGTACAAACTTTTCATTGACTTGCCCACAAACCATAATTTTAGAGTTTTACCAACTGATCTGTGATATCTTCTTCTCATTTCTCCGATCATCCTCCATCTAAATCATTGTTTTCTGCTCTTAATTGACTAAAGATTCCAACTTTTCTGTCGCAGTATTTGTTTTGGTTAGTTCCCAGAAAGAAAATGCTTGAATTTGATATTGTATGAACTTGGTTATCCCAAAGGGTGTGTCCTTTTTGCTTCCATTTTTGTATATAAGGTGAATATATTTAGGTTTTTGGAATCCTATGGCGATGGCTCAGAGCCGAACACGAATTGCGGCTGCTAGCTCGTTGGAAATACTTTACTATGATCAAGGTACGTATTTTAATTGCAATCTTCAACAATGTATAAATTATAATTGAACTTTTGTATTGCAATCCTTTAATTCAATAGCTTTTTTAATGTAGTGTTCCGTTCGAAATTAGAAATGATGAGTATAGTTTCATTGCTGCGAAAATTAGTATGTCATTTGGCTCTTTCTCAGTAATGGCGACGTTTGTTTTTCTTTCGTTTAATCCAGGTATTTAGGTTTGCTTAAAAATTGGTCTGCTTAGTTTTTAGTTTTTAGTTTTCCGGCTGTGATGGATGGGAACAAGCGAAACTTTTTCAAGAAACGCCCTAACATCCAGTTTAAAAGAAAAGGGGGTAACAACAACTATAAGAAAGGAAAGTGGAATGAATCAGGCCGTGAGCAACCTCTAGAGGATTACCAATCGCTCGACACTGTGTATCGTATTCTCTGCCCTTCTAAAAAGATCGGTGGTGTTATTGGGAAGGGTGGCAACATAGTCAAAGCCCTTAGAGAAGAGACCCGGGCAAAGATTTCGGTTTCTGATTCTGTTCTTGGCTCAGATGAGAGAGTAATTATTATCTATAGCTCTCCAACAAAAATTTCAAGCAAACAAAATAACAATGAAGATTCAGATGAGGGAAATGAAATGGAGCCACATTGTGCTGCCCAGAATGCTCTTTTGAAAGTTCATGCCAGGATTGTAGAGGAAGATCTCTTTGGTGGAGTTACATTTGATGATGACAACGAGAACAGTGTTGTCACGACAAGACTTCTAGTTCCAAACAATACGGTAGGGTGTGTTCTTGGAAAGCGTGGAGATGTTATTCAAAGATTGCGAAGTGAGACGGGTGCAAGTATCCGTGTCCTTCCTGCAGATCAGCTTCCAACTTGTGCTAAGGAAACTGATGAATTGGTGCAGGTACTCTTTCTATTCTTGTGCTCCTTGCATATTCTCTATCATAGGAAATAACGTTCCAAAAGAAAATTTTGTATGGTGTAGAGGGCATTAGAAACTCCGCCTATGTCTTACATGGCCGGTCCCAAGCCCGGATAAAGGAGGAGGGGGAGGGCGTCAGGTAGTCGACAGCCGGCACTCCATGATCACGTCGAATCCTTATGAAAATGAATCCAGAACAAAATCACGCTAAAGCTAGGGCGTCACCCGTAAGTGGCGCGCTGTGTGGCCCGAGCACAGTGATAAGTGAGCAAGGGTCGCTGTATCTCCATCGGCACCCGGATGCAGTGTTAAATGAGCAAGGGGGCCATAGAAACTTCTTTTCGAACGACTCCACTCAAAGTTGTTTGGGAGCATATGCTCCTATCAACTTTACCCGGGACACACAAAAGAAGTACTTTGATCCTATTAGACGGGGGAGGGTGAAGAAGCTAGGACAGAAGGGTAGAGTTCAAGAGAGCAAAATGCGTTTAGGAACGTGGAATATAGGAACCTTAACGGGAAAATCTATGGAAGTAGTGGAAGTTATGGTGAGGAGAAGGATAAATATTATGTGCCTACAAGAAACTAAGTGGGTTGGTAGTAAGGCAAAGGATCTAGAAAACTCAGGGTTTAAACTTTGGTATTCGGGCACAAATAGAACGAGAAACGGTGTTGGCATCATCGTGGACAAGACCTTGGTACAAGATGTTGTAGATGTCAAGAGGGTAGGAGATAGAATCATGGCAATCAAGATTGTAATAGGACAAGAACTTATCAATGTGATTAGTGCGTACGCACCTCAAGTAGGGTTGGATACGAGTTCGAAGGAGAAATTTTGGGAAGATCTTGGAGACTTGGTGCAAGGAATTGCTCAGACGGAGAAGTTATTTATAGGAGGAGATTTAAATGGACACGTGGGCAAGGAGACAGGCAACTATGGAGGTTTTCATGGTGGCCATGGTTTTGGGGAGAGAAACGAGGATGGGGAAGCTATCTTGGATTTTGCAATGGCATATGATCTCTTCTTAGCCAACACCTTCTTTAAGAAGAGAGAAGAACATGTGATCACCTACAAGAGTGGGTCGTCAAAAACACAAATAGATTTTCTTCTAATGAGGAAAGGGGATCGTATAACTTGTAAGGATTGCAAAGTTATACCAGGAGAGAGCGTGGCTAATCAACATCGCTTGTTGGTGATGGATGTACATATCAAAAGAGTAAGACAAAAGAACAAGACTTGGAAGTGCCCAAGAACTAGATGGTGGAATCTAAAAGAAGAAAAACAAGCCATTTTCAAAGAGAAGGTAATCACCCAATGTGTGTGGGATAGAGAGGGGGAAGCTAGCCAAATGTGGGATTCCATGGCTAGTTGTATCCGAAAAGTAGCAAAAGAGGTATTAGGAGAGTCCAAGGGCTTTGCCCCACACCAAAAGGAATCTTGGTGGTGGAATGAGGAGGTACAAACAAAGGTGAAGGCTAAGAAGGAATGTTGTAAAGCCTTATACAAGGAGAGGACCGATGAAAATGGTGAAAGGTATAGAAAAGCGAAGCAAGAGGCGAAGAAAGCTGTCAGAGAAGCTAAGTTAGCGGCTTACGACGATATGTATAAACGACTAGATACCAAAGAAGGAGAGTTGGATATCTATAAACTAGCTAGAGCAAGGGAAAAGAAGACAAGGGACCTAAACCAAGTGAGGTGCATCAAGGATGAGGATGGAAAGGTTCTTGCTACAGAGAACGCGGTTAAAGACAGATGGAGAGGTTATTTTCATAATCTTTTCAATGAAGGACATGAAAGGAGTGCTTCTTTAGGGGAGTTGAGTAACTCAGAAGAGTGTAGAAACTACTCCTTTTATCGTCGAATCGGGAAGGAAGAAATGGTTGTAGCTTTGAAGAAGATGAAGCATAGAAAAGCAATAGGCCCAGACGATATACCAATCGAAGTGTGGAAAGTTTTGGGAGAGACAGGTATAACATGGCTCACTGACCTTTTCAATAGGATTTTGAAAACGAAGAAGATGCCAAATGAGTGGCGAACGAGCACTTTGGTGCCTATCTACAAGAATAAGGGCGACGTACAAAATTGCATGAACTATAGGGGTATTAAGTTAATGAGTCATACAATGAAGCTCTGGGAGAGAGTCATTGAGCATAGATTGAGGCAAGAGACACGGGTTTCGGACAACCAATTCGGGTTCATGCCAGGGCGCTCAACCATGGAGGCAATCTATCTCTTACGAAGATTGATGGAAAGATATAGAGATGGGAAAAAGGATTTACACATGGTCTTTATAGATTTGGAAAAAGCGTATGATAGGGTCCCAAGAGACATTCTTTGGAGGATTTTAGAGAAGAAAGGAGTACGAGTAGCATATATCCAAGCTATAAAGGATATGTATGAAGGAGCAAAGACTGCCGTAAGAACTCATGAAGGACAAACCGAAAGCTTTCCCATAACTGTAGGATTACATCAAGGCTCATCCTTAAGTCCTTACCTTTTTGCGTTGGTAATGGATGAGTTAACAGGACATATTCAAGATGATATTCCTTGGTGTATGCTTTTCGCAGACGATATAGTGTTGATAGATGAAACTCAGGAAGGGGTAAATGCAAAGCTTAACCTTTGGAGAGAAGTGTTGGAATCTAAAGGTCTTCGCCTAAGCCGATCAAAGACAGAATATATGGAGTGCAAGTTCAGTGCAAATGGAGGCCAAAACGAGTTAGGGGTGAGGATCGGAGATCAAGAAATACCAAAGAGCGACCGTTTTCGTTACCTAGGATCTATCTTACAAAAGAACGGAGAATTAGATGGAGATCTCAACCATAGAATACAAGCTGGATGGATGAAGTGGAAGAGTGCATCCGGCGTGTTGTGTGACCGCCGTATGCCACTGAAGCTCAAGGGAAAATTTTATAGGACGGCAATAAGGCCGGCGATGCTGTATGGCACAGAATGTTGGGCGGTGAAACATCAACACGTACACAAAATGGGTGTAGCGGAGATGAGGATGCTTCGTTGGATGTGTGGGCACACGAGAAAGGATAAGATTAGGAATGAGGATATCCGGGGTAAAGTAGGAGTAGCCGAAATTGAAGGAAAGATGAGAGAAAATCGGTTACGGTGGTTTGGACATGTGCAAAGAAGGCCTACTGACGCTCCGATTAGAAGATGCGACTATGGGACAGAGGTTCAGGGCCGAAGGGGTAGAGGAAGACCTAGGAAAACTTTGGAAGAGACTCTAAGAAAAGACTTAGAGTACTTGGATCTAACGAAGGACATGACACAGGATCGAGCACAATGGCGTTCTAAGATTCATATAGCCGATCCCACTCAGTGACTTGGATTTTCCAAGTCTCCAACCAAGAAGTTTTCCTCACTCGGGAAATTAAGGGAACACTACCCCAACCTACATGCTCCACTCAGAAAGCTTCAACATACAAGCTTCAACAAAAGAAAATTCAAAGAACTTAGCGAAGAAGGCTTTGGTGTATTTAACACAATACGTTGAAATGAAGGAAAGCTTATTTATTGATATCCCCGATAAGCTACAAATATGTACATATACATGAGTCAAAATAAACACACAAGAGGGAGCCTTCACAAAGGTTGCTTAGGAGAAGTCTCAGCAGTCGGTAGAGCCCCAGAAAGAGAAGGCACCGGAGGGGGATCATTTGGAGCCTCAGTACTGGACAGAACCCTAGAAGGAGGAGGCATCAGAGGTTGATCATTTGGAGCTTCATTACGCGGTACAGCCCCAGAAGACGAAGGCAATAAATGCCTTTGGAACAAACCCACAAATCTCTGATGATCAAGTAAAACCTGACCATCAGTTTCCTTCATCTGGTCAAGCTTCCTCTTCATGTTTGTAGCATAGTCATGTGCGAGCCGGTGCAACTGTTTATTCTCATGCTTGAGCCCTCTAATCTCCTGTTTGAGACTCATCACTTCAGCCGCCAATGATTCAACTTGGCGGGTTCGAGCAAATAGGCGTTGGGCCATATTAGACACAGAACCTGCACACTGAACACTAAGAGCCAGCGAATCCTTAACAGCTAACTCATCAGACCGTTTGGAAAGTAGTCTGTTATCTTTGGGAGTGAGAAGGTTCCTGGCCACCACCGCAGCAGTCATATCATTCTTCATCACGGAATCCCCAACGGTAAGAGGACCAGTTGGGGAGACGAAGGATGGGCGCCATATGTTGTCTGGAGAAGGCGGGGCTGCCTCTTCAACAAGGTTCAAGTCAAAACGACGGTCGGAGGGGCCAGACATTTTCAAAGGTGTTGAAGAGAGAAGAGGTCGGACAAATCAAGATCTTAGAAGTGCAAGAATGAAGCTTCTACTGGTGGAGATTCAAGTGTGCTTTGGAACTTAATGCCAGCCTCTATAAAAATCTGCACTCGACGGAGCTTCAGAAATCAAAGAGGCGCCTGCTCAGAAATCGAAGAGGCGTTTGCTTTCTCAAAAGTTGGGCTGCTTAGAGATCACGAGGGTTGATCTCAGAAATCGAAGAGCCGTTTGCTTTCTCAAAAGTTGGGCTGCTCAAAGACCACGAAGGCCGATCTCAGAAATCGAAGAGGCGCTCGCTTTCTCAAAAGCTGGGCTCCCTAGAGACCACGAGGGCCGATCTCAGAAATCGAAGAGGCACCTACTTTCCCAGCCTTGTCAGCACCTGTCACACGCACACTCAGCTTTGCGGAAATTATGGGCATTCTGTCAAAGACTTCTGGGGAAGTAGAAAACACAGGAATCTTACTGTTCAATCACCCACTTCCCACACGCAACAATAGCTCATGGGTACCACAGATAACTTTGCCAAAGTTCTCTGCCAAAGTTGAGCACGTGAAGCTTGCAGCTCCCACTACATCGCTCTGACCAAGAAGGGTAAAAGAATAGCAAAGAAACAGCACTAACAAAGTTTAGACCCATAAATTTTGAAGGTCTAGCTACCATATTATTACCCACAAGGGTAAAGGAACAGTACCACTGCTGGATAATTGGAAAGTCCATGTATGTCAACCTCTGTGCTTCGTGGCAAGGTAGACTAGCAAACATGTCCAACCTTTACTCACATTCGAGAAAACACTCCCAATAAGATTGCTTGCTCCAAAATCGAAGAGGCACCGTCCTCCGAATCTAAAGAGCCAGACTCCCAACATGACTACTTTCTTAAAAATCGAAGAGAGGGTAAAGGAACAGTACCATTGCTGGATAATTGGAAAGTCCCTGTGTGTCAACCTCTGTGCTTCGTGGCAAGGTAGACTAGCAAACATGCCCAACCTTTACTCACATTCGAGAAAACACTCCCAACAAGATTGCTTGCTCCAAAATCGAAGAGGCACCGCCCTCCGAATCTCGAGAGCCACTCTCCCAACATGATTACTTTCTCAAAAATCGAAGAGACACTGCTCCCCGAATCTCGAGAGCCAGACCCCCAGCATGATTGCTTTCTCAAAAATCGGTGAGGCACCGTTCTCCGAATCAATCGAAGAGGCGCTCGCTTTCTCAAAAGCTGGGCTGCTCAGAGACCACGAGGGCCGATCTCAGAAATCGAAGAGGCATCTACTTTTCTAGCCTTGTCAGCACCTGTCACACGCACACTCAGCTTTGCAGAAATTATGGGCATTCTGTCGAAGACTTCTGGTGAAGTAGAAAGCACATGAATCTTATTGTTCAATCACCCACTTCCCACACGCAACAATAACTCATGGGTACCACAGATCACTTTGTCAAAGTTCTCTGCCAAAGTTGAGCACGTGAAGCTTGCAGCTCCCACTACATCGCTCTGACCAAGAAAGGTAAAAGAATAGCAAAGAAACAGCACTAACAAAGTTTAGACACATAAATTTTGAAGGTCTAGCTACCATATTATTACCCACAAGGGTATAGGAACAGTACCACTGCTGGATAATTGGAAAGTCCCTGTGTGTCAACCTCTGTGCTTCGTGGCAAGGTAGACTAGCAAACATGCCCAACCTTTACTCACATTCGAGAAAACAGTCCCAACAAGATTGCTTGCTCCAAAATCGAAGAGGCACCGTCTTCCGAATCTCGAGAGCCAGACTCCCAACATGACTACTTTCTCAAAATCGAAGAGAGGGTAAAGGAACAGTACCATTGCTGGATAATTGGAAAGTCCTTGTGTGTCAACCTTTGTGCTTCGTGGCAAGGTAGACTAGCAAACATGTCCAACCTTTACTCACATTCGAGACAACACTCCCAACAAGATTGCTTGCTCCAAAATCGAAGAGGCACCGCCTTCCGAATCTCGAGAGCCAGACTCCCAACATGATTACTTCCTAAAAAATCGAAGAGACACTGCTCTCCGAATCTCGAGAGTCAGACCCCCAGCATGATTGCTTTCTCAAAAATCGAAGAGGCATCGTTCTCCGAATCTCGAGAGCCAGATACCACAGACCACTTTTTCAAAGTGCTCTGACAGAGTTAAAACATGTGAAACTGGCAGCTCCCACTACCGTGCTATGACCAAGCAGGGTAAAGGAATAGCATTACTACTTGTTGTTAGGGAGACTCCTATATATGTCGACCTCCATCCCCAACGGACAGGTAGACCTGCAAAAATGCTCAACCCTTCATCATATCTGAGAGGGCACTCCCAACAAAGCCTTTCGAAATATTCAGCTTTCTTTCCCCCCGATAATACCTCTGCAAACAAGCTATACTAGAGCAAGAATATCTCATATCATCAGGGTTAAAAGCAAGAGTATCCCATATCATGCTTTTTCCCTGTTTTTTCTTTTGGCCTTGTTTTTACCTGCAAGACAAGGAGAAAGAGAGCAATCAGTCAGCACTTGGAATCAAGCTTCCAGCCAGGAACTGACTGCCTGGAACCCCTTACCTGATTACTTACCTGGCATTGCTCTCGAGTACTCATCTTCATCATCTTATGTTTCCAGGGAAGATTCCGCATCTGCTTGAGGAACAGATAGGGCAAGTGCGAAGGATACAAGGAAGCATGTGGAGACAAGCGTAACAGCACACGTGCCGATACATCCATTACTCTGTCAAAAGCAAAAGTATCCCATATCAGCAGGGTGGAACGTACTCTAGATTTGATGGACTTGTTTTGACCCTCAAATTCTTCAGTCGGCCTTATACTCTGGAGGAAACCAGAAAACCCTCCAGCTCAGTTCAAGAATAAGCCTGTGGAAAGTTACTTCTTCAAAAGCAAAAGTATCTCATATCATCTCTTCTCATTTTTCTTCTCTTTATCCTTCATGCTGCTGCAAGATGGGGAGAAGGTGAACAATCAGTCGGAGCTCTGATTGCTTACCTTGTCTGTCACCTCTTTCAGCAGACCCCCTAGCTCGGCAACTTGGGGGACTCCTACTACATGGTTTGTATCGCGCTTGACCAAGCCTGAAACTACAAGTAAGCTTCAAGTGAAATTGATACATTACCTTGTGCATCTCCACCAGTTAAAGATACCACCCCTGGATGGAGGAAGAGTACTTCCAGAGAAGATGCCACATCTACCTATGAGACAGATAAGGCAAGTCAAGACGACACCACACTCCGATACTTAGAAGTTTCGTGATTACGAGATCATTCTCCCACAATATTTCCTAATGTCATTTGTACTAAATCATTCACTCGTACTCACTAAAGGAGAGCTTGAACCTATGTACTTGTGTAAACCCTTCACAATTAATGAGAACTCTTCTATTCCGTGGACGTAGCCAATCTGGGTGAACCACGTACATCTTGTGTTTGCTTTCCTATCTCTATCCATTTATATACTTATCCACACTAATGACCGGAGCAATCTAGCGAAGATCACAAAAAGCGACCGTTTTCGTTACCTAGGATCTATCTTGCAAGAGAACGGAGAATTAGATGGAGATCTCAACCATAGAATACGAGCTGGATGGAAAGAGTGCATCCGGCGTGTTGTGTGACCGTCGTAGGCCACTGAAGCTCAAGGAAAAATTTTATAGGACGGCAATAAGGCCAGCGATGTTGTATGGCAGAGAATGTTGGGTGGGAAGCATCAACACGTACACAAAATGGGTGTAGCGGAGATGAGGATGCTTCGTGGGATGTGTGGGCACACGAGAAAGGATAAGATTGGGAATGAGGATATCCGAGGTAAAGTAGGAGTAGCCGAAATTGTAGGAAAGATGAGAGAAAATCGGCTCTGGTGATTTGGACATGTGCAAAGAAGGCCGACTGACGCTCTGGTTCGAAGATGTGACTACGGGACAGAAGTTCAGGGCCGAAGGGGTAGAGGAAGACCTAGGAAAACTTTGGAAGAGACTCTAAGAAAAGACTTAGAGTACTTGGATCTAACGGAGGGCATGACACAAAACCGAGCGCAATGGCGTTCTAGGATTCATATAGCCGACCCCACTTAGTGGGAAAAGGCTTTGTTGTTGTTGTTGTTGTTTGTAGAGGGCATTAGACTTTTGATTGAGCTAACAGAGCAAAGCTTATAACGCCGTTTGAGCTCATCTGTTGATTAAAGTTATTTTTTTTCAAACTTATTTTTGTGTTAGAAATGATTTTTTATTGTGTTTATTTTAACATGTGTTCCTAGCTGCGTATGTTATTATTGGGAAATTTCTTGGTGCTCAAATATGTACCCTAAATAAGTCAATGTATACAAATGGTGTTCCAGTTGTCCACATGTGCAGTCACTTTGTGCCAGGGAAGTCTGCTGCTGGAAACTTGTGGGTGTAATGAGATTTTTCATGTCTTCTTTTTACATTTGTAAAAATATATGATTTTGTAGGTTGGTCACTTTCAATCTCCGAACATGCTTATATGAAACTTCCATGAAAATTTCTTTGTTACTTTTTTTTTGGTGCCTGTATTAACTATCAACAAAAGTGACAGATATCTGGAAAACCAAATGTGACAAAGAGGGCACTTTACGAAGTGTCAACTCTACTGCATCAGAATCCTAGGAAGGATAAGCCTCCTTCAGGCTTTCCTATGCCTATTGGTGGTCAGGGGTTTCATCCCCCTGGAGACCCGATGACTAATGCCCTTTCACCCAGAAATCCAGTGTTGTCTAATCGGGCTCCTTCCCATACTATGCCGCCAATGCCATGGACAGGAGGATATGAAAACCGTTCTTCTGGATTTGCCCGAGGTGGTTTTAATGGGGTTTCTCCTGAACATGGGGGTGAAGCTCTAGCTCTAGCTGAGTTTTCTATGAAAATTTTGTGTTCAACTGGGAAAATTGGTGGGGTTATTGGCAAGGGCGGTTTTAATGTAAAACAGTTACAACTGGAAACAGGAGCCACTATTCATGTTCAGGATGCATCAACGGATTCAGAAGAACGTGTAATTCACGTCTCTGCTTTTGAGGTATGCCATTTTCTGATACACAACCATTTTCCTGTCTTTAACTTCTTTTCATATTGGCTTAGAAGTGTTATTTGCATGGACAACGTACTGTGCACCAACTGTTTCTGGTGCCTGTGGATCAACAATATGCTAGCAGTCGATCACCTTGCTCATACTTTTTTTCAGGCTTTGTGGAATCCCAGATCACAGACCATTGAGGCAATTCTTGAGCTTCAGAACATAACAAGTGAATTCTCTGATAAAGGCATAATTGCTACCAGGCTTCTTGTACCATCAAGTAAAGTTGGCTGCCTCCTTGGACAAGGAGGTCAAGTTATAAATGAGATGAGAAGGAGAACCCAGGCTGATATCCGTGTTTACTCAAAGGATGATAGGCCTGCATGTGCAGCTGAAGATGAAGAGCTTGTGCAGGTAATGCAGTTGCATCACATTTTTTTTCTTCTTATATACTTTCACTTCTTTGCAGTTATTTACTAATCCCTATTCCTTTGGTCATTAAGATTTCTGGGAACTTGGGTACCACTAAAGATGCTTTGGCTGAGATTACGTCAAGGCTGAGAGTGAGAACCCTGCGAGATACAAATGCTGGAGCAGAACCTGCTCCTGTTGGCCCTACGCACAGATTTGGTCCTGCAGGCCACTTACCAGGTGGGGGACCACTGCCAACACCTAGTGCAGTTGGAGCTGGAAGCTCTGGTGGATATGATCCTCTGAAGGTACCACTCTCGGTTTTTGAATTTTCTATAACTTAATGAGCTTTAATTGGACAAGGACATAAATTGACTTTTAACCATTTATGCTCAAGTTTGCAGTTAGCTGTGTAGTTATTGGGAGTCTTAAACATTTCAGTGTTATCAAAACATTGTTAAAACATTTTAGGGGAGTTACTTTTAGTTTGGTAACTTTGGTTTATCTTGGTTGGGAGCAGTATTGATTTGATTGCCTTCGTTTTGCAGTTAGTTTTTAGTTGATCGTTTTCATTAGATTGACAACTTTTTGTCTTTTGTACCTATTTTTGTGTCGAGTTTATTATTAACTGAAAGGTCACAAATTACACAAGAGATTCAATAATTTAGAACTGTAATTGAAATTGTTAATCATGTCTTAAATAGTGCAACACTATGAGCATCAGAGTCGATATCTTGATTATTATCGTAATTCCCATCATATGATAATCATGTTAAAAGTAATGCATGCTCAAAGCACTGGCTGTGGCAGAACTGGTGAAAGGGGGTATTTTGTTATGACAAGAAATGGTTCTCATAAAGTGAAGCTTGCAGCAATGAGTAATTGAATATCTCCAAATGAGATTAACTGATATTTACCATTTTGCCCACAAATTTATTACAGAAAACGTTTTTCTTCCTTTCCGTAGGAGTATTAGATACATTACAAAATGTTCTATATGCATCTGGTTGCTTTTTAGATAGAATTCTAGGCAATTAAGAAGATATATGATCTGCTTAGACATAACAGTACATGCGATCCACAGCTTACATATGAAAATGCCCATTTATTGCACCGGAATTCTTATCAAGACTGTAATACAATAGTAAAGTTAATCTAGATAAGTGGAAAAGACATGTCTGAATGATTACTAAAAGTTCCTTGTTCCACTCTTGAAGGTTAGTAGACATGAATATCAACCAGAGAGTCATCGAATTCCTCCAACTGCTTCTGGGTATGGAAGTATTCATACTTATGCACAAAGTAATGCTCATATTTTATCACCCTGATTTTTGTGCTTGTTTTATGTTGTTCCAGTTATCCAAGGGTCAACTATGCTATGGAGGGTAAGATCCCAACGAATGCAGTCGATTTTCCTGGAACAGTAGGGCGCAGCTTTTCCACTATTAGGGAGGTATATTTTCAGAACCTTGGGGGAGTGAAGGATAAGAGAAATGGCAGTATACCAATGTGTTTGACAAAGAAAATTATACATCTAGCCTTTTGAAATTTTGTCCTTACAGGACCTTTAGAAGTAGAAGTACAATGGTCTAGCATGCATTTTGGCATGCCTTGCAATAAATCCTAAACCGTCTTTTAGTTATGCATATGGACTATGTTGTGATTGTTTCACCAAGAACTGGTGTCTTATATGTTTGATTTATATTATTTCAATTGTCAACTTCCGCTGAAACATGCCAAGGCACTTTAAAAGTTTGGTGCTCAGTGAGCCTCAAAAATAGCGCCTTAGTGTGCCTTAGGCAAATCAGCTACATGGCGGTTAGCTTTAGTATCGTAGCATTAATAAAATTGGGAAGCGTTTTGGTTTGAGCAATTCTTTTAATTTTCTTGTGTTTGATATATTTCTTCCTTTTTTTCCCCTCAACTGAAGATGACAGTTGTGGAAAAGGGAAGTTTCTAATGTGGAATAGTGGAAGAAAGGGATTTATCCCTTGACGGCATATTTGGAATGCTCATCGTGTCGAGCATACTTTGATCTTTTGTTGTAAACCTTTCTTAAGGCAATATGATTGCTAATTTCTTTAATTGCTATTCAGGTTGGCGTATCAAGAGCGCAGCTCCAAGACTCCCAAGGTGGTGGCTTTGAACGTTCTGTTGAGATTGGCGGTTCTGATCACTGGAATGCAGCACAGAATATCCTTCGGCCATTCTTGGCTTCTGCGGATCAAAATGTGAGTTCTCAATCTGGTCCCTACCGCAATGTAAATGCTCCACAAGGCTCCTACCACAAGATGATTCCTCAGCAAAGCCCCTACCAAATCAATTCTCAACAAAGCCCCTACCAACTCAATCCTCAGCACAGCTCATACCGAATCAACCCTCAGCATAGCCCCTATCAAGTCAATGCTTCGCACAGCCCCTTCCGAACAAATGGTCAGGAAAGCCCCTATCAATTGAGCTCTCAACAAGGATCATACCCCAACACGAATGCTCCTCAAGGCGCCTACCACAACTATAATTCGCAACAAGGTGCCTACCAATACCATTACCGGCTCTAGTTTGGGAATTTTTGTATCATAATTTATATTATGCTTCTAGATAACTGTTGGCGTTACAAACGGATGGTAATTAGCAAACACATCAGTTGTCGAATTCCATTGAGTTTCTGGGTGACTCAAAAAAACACGTTCTGTTATGTGCACCAGGGAATTGTAAACGTAAACATCTTTACTAACAGGAATGTAATAGAGTTTCCAATGTACGGATTTTCTGTATGGACGTGATTGATTATTCGTGAATTTTCCTTTCTTCGTTTCTTTACTTTCTGTTACCATTTCTTCTGCGTCCTGAAGAGATCAAATTACTGTGGTAATTGCAAGCAACTACATTGGTTGGGGAGGATCGAGTCAGTGAAAAAGCCCGCTAACAATAACAAAATGCAATGATATGATCCTTTTTCTTGGCCCGCAAGGTACACCGATGGGCCTTAACATCCATTTGAAAGGAAAAACCACTTCCTTAACCATTGATCATCATCCCAAAAATTCTGTCATTTTTTTCCCACTAACAATCATAGCCTATTTCTAGATTTCAGATCCAAGGCTAACCTTTTTTTTTTTTTTTTTTTGATGAAAATCGATATATATATTTCAAAATAGCCAGAATAGGCTAAGAAGTACAAGAGGTGGAGTTGTCCTCCTCAACTAGATCACTAATCAAAGAGGGAGTTTCTTCAACCCATATACTATCACCTACAGAGTGGAGGGCAAAATGAGCTAGCCTATGGGCTACAGAATTGGCTTGGCGACGGATGTGGGATGCAGTAGCTTCAGAGATCAAAAGCAGCAGAACCTTGGCATCTTCTATAAAAGGTCCAATGGGAGATATATCCGTAAAACCCCCATTTAAAGCTGTCACAATTTGAAACGAATCACTCTTCAAAGAAATACTATGAAAACCCCTATGAACCGCCAACACAAGTCCTTCTCTAGCTGCTAAAGCCTCAATTTGAATAGGAGTGAACACATCTTCACATCTCCTACTCGCCGTAGCAACACATCTTCACTTAGCAAACATGTACCATTTTTACGACGAAATGTACTTCTCCTGACATTTGGATCGGGTCAAGTGAATGAACAACAAGCATGGCTCATGTTGCTCTCTTATGAGACGATGATGGTGATAGTGATGGAAATCAAAAGTTGAAAAAGTTCGAGTTTCTTTTATAATTTGATTCACAAATCACAAGAAAAACTTGAGTAGAGATGTTTGATAATTAACGTCATCCGTCTCTTACAAAAACATGAAATTCCATATTTTGATCTCATATGATTGTATGCTTATTTTTTTTTTTCTTAAAAAATAAAACAACTGGTGGCAAGCCACGATTATCTGACGATATGCTTATTTCACTCAGTATAAAAGTTGTCATTATCAAACAATCTTCCCAAAAATTCGGCACTTGCATATCCAAATGCCACCAGCAGTGAATAACTACATGCTAAATTGTCAAAGCTTATCGACAAGTCCCATCAAATGAGGCAACTTTCAACTTCCATTACTACTGCATTACAAGCATGGGTGTGTAGCACTTGTTCCAATCTAGGGTTGACCTTGTGATAATGAGTGATCTTCTATCTGGTACAAAAAGGTACAAACTTCTCATTACGTGTTGCAATTTGATGAGAGTTTTCATTCCACACGTGCGTAAGTAATCAAGTACCCAATTAGATAACCCTAGTACCTCAAGAGCCCCACGATAAGAAGTAGCTAAGAGAGTTTGCACAAGATGGTGTAATTTCTCAGCCTCAACAAGGTCAAGTGCTTTTTCAACTTGGCCACTTAGTAGAGGAATTTGTGCATTGTGGTGAGTCCTACTGACTAGTTTTTGGTGTTTGTCTTGTCACCTTCATCCATTCGTATGAAATCCCATAATAAAACTCTTTTCTTCATGTTATCCCTATATGGTTAATTGGCTTCATTGAGTCATTGATATCTATGAACAATAACATGACCACATCACCACATCACCATCATATGTTGATTGAACGAAGCAAATTTGTGTTCGTGCGTCATGAGATCTAAATTGTCTTTTCTCAAATCCGTGGGCAAAGTTTCTCCTTCTCTGGCGGAGTTTAAGGTCCCGTCTGGTAGGTAGGACTAGATAGAACATGAACATATAAAATGAACTACTTATCATGTTTCATGTTTGATAAACATAACAATGGCGGTTAATTAAACTTGACAATTGTCCAACATATTGCATCTCCAAAAAAAAAAAAAAAGGTATTCTATAAGACGAAACAAAGATGATCAGTCCTAAGTTATGGCTGATTTTCAGATCGATCAGATTGAAAACAAAATTTCCAATTTCCATTCCCAATACTTTCGAATAGCTTTTTCCAAATTCAGAATTTTGAAATGAGAGTTTTCTCATAATTTTGAAACATATTTCTGCATTCCTAAATTTTCCAAGTTTTCGATATTCTCGAACATTTTTGCATATACAATTTTATGTTCTTTCTTAGTACTTGGTATATATTAGGGTATCTAAATAAAAAAAATTAGTATAATAGTATGTTTATATTGTATATAGCATAGATACATATAAGACAAAATAAAATAAGAAGCTTTATATATAGAGATAAAAACTTTCATTATATTTCAAGGAACTTCACTAGTTTTTAAACATGTTAAGGAAAAACAAAAACATAAAAACAACTAAAGCCCATCTTAAAAACATGGAACTAATATTTTAAAATACCAACCATACCCCTAAGGCTTTAGGAACCCAACCCTCACAGCTCAAAACAAAATTAGGAACCCAACCCTCACAGCTCAAAACAAAATTAATATGTACCATAAACTCTACTCATCCTTGAATATTTTTGCATAATCAGTTTTGAAACTATATGCATAATCAGTTTGTATCATTTATTACTAGAATCAGTTCAACCCGTCATCGATCATTTTTGCAAAATCAATTCAACCCGTCTTCGACAATTTATGCAGATCAATTCAACCCATCTTTGATCTTTTTTGCAGAATCAGTTCAACCAGTTTTCGACCAGTTTTGCAGAATCAGTTCAACCCGTCCTCAACCATTTTTGCAAAATCAATTCATCCCGTTGTTGACCATTTTTGCAGAATCAGTTCATCCCGTCACTGACTATTTTTGCAGAATCAATTCATCTCGTCCTCGACCGTTTTGATAATACACAAGAAAATAATAACAAAAAACCAATATTATCTTGAAAAGTTAAAAAAAAAATCTACCATTTTGATCACAAGTGTCAACCATGGAGGAATCAAATTATCAGAAAAGTTTCTTTTAAATTGTGACTATAAAACCATACCATTTATTGGATCTCTCAACAATGCATATTGGCTGAATAGTGACCTAAACGAAGAGAAATTATTCTAGGTTCCGGGATCATTAGGTGACCTGGAGTCCACCAACATAACTTAACACTTGTTCATTTTTAACACCAACCCATCGCTTAAAGAAAAAAATAACATTTTGGGGTTTGCACTTTACTAGTCCTCCTTCTCCAGGAAACTGAAAGAACAAAAAAGATTTTTGCATTTACATTATTCAAATCTATTTGATTTCAGAATTATGTCATCTCTTTCAAGTCATATTTCAGTTGGGCATGACTAGAGAAAAGAAGCACAAGGTACCAAATTCATATTTCAATATGAAGACTGGAGTTTCGGGTGGGTGTTCATGGTGGGGGGCATGATGTGGTTGTTGGGTGGAGGGCATCAATATCAAATGGGAAATCTTGGGAGTAGCAGTGGAGGATGTTTGGATGCAGGTGGTGGTGATTTTTACCCTTTTAGTTTCCTGAATAAGGGAGAGAGGAAGGAGAGATAGTGGGATGAACCTCAATATGTTTTATTTTACAATTCTTTAAACGGTGGGTTGTGTGAAAAATGAACAGTGTCATGTTATAGATGGTGGAATTCCAGGTCAGCTAATGAGCCCGGTGAATTTGAACCGATATTTCTTAAAAAAAGAGAGAGAATGGAGCAATAAATGAAGATATAAAAGTGTGGAAAAAGACTTTTCTACTATAAAGGATAATTTTGTAACTTACACTCCAGAGAAAAAAAAGACAATGATGTTATATTTCACATGTATTAAATTTTGTCTCTCCTTGTAATGTTTAAAAAGGCTTGTCTTAATAAATAATTAAGTATTAAAAATATACTCTATGTGTAATTTTTTCAATAAAATAATATAGGTGTATGATTAAATATAAAAACTATGAGAACATGTCCAAAACTAACAATAAGCGTGATAAAATCTAAATATTCCTTAAAATATACATAATTTTAGTAAACAACCATAAAATGTTGGAACATTTAATAATCAGAATAAGTCTGGCAAATTTCAAAAAGATTGGTTCAACCGGAATTCTCAAAATCTCTATATGTATTTAATTTCCGTCTAATTTTTTTTTTTAAAGTATTTAGATTCAGAGTAGAACTTTTAATAGTAGAATTATGTCACTCAGTACTACGGTCTGGTGATATTCATTTTCACTTAAAAGTGAGAAGGGTTTAGGGTTTCGAATCTCGTGGATGGTGAATTAAATACCAAATTAGGTTGCCCATTGTGTAACTTAACCGAACTCCCCTCTCCTTAATGTAAAAATATCGATGTAATAAAAAAAAAAGTAAAATGATAATTTTCAATTCAATTTGCACCTCTTCTGGTAATTACAAGTTCCTGCTTTTTTTTAATCACCATCATTTATAATTTTATGTGAACAATATGATCTCATCATTTCATGGCATAAGACTAAAGACTTGACTAAACTGAGAATCCAACTATACATGCCATAAGTCGACCGAACTTTTGTTTTAGCATGAATCATGACCAGCTAGGAAACCTGCAAGCCTAGGAATGCAAAGGTAATCTCATGCACACAGTATTTCATTTAGGCAAGTGGTCCGACAAACTTCGTGCACATTGCATTTTTTTAGTATGTGTACGTTGCGAGAAAAAGCTCCATCACGAACATTCATTTTATAAGATAGGGTTCTCGTGTTAATTGTCCTGCACTACGTCTCTGCCCCATATAAGAGTGCTTGGGCTCACTCTTGCTGGCACATGAATAGTTAGGGTTTTGACTTTACATTGACATCGGTCACTTGAAAATTATTGCATACGACAAATATATAGCGCTTCAGTTCACTTATAACAATTTAGTTTTGTTATGTGATCAATTATGTATTGTAAGAGATTTGTTTCTCTGTTATAAGTTATTGTTATGTTCATAAAATTGGCTTTGTATGCAAGAATCTCACTTGCCGGGTTACATATATAACTATTTTTCCTAGTGCTATGCTTGGTGATCACAATTGACATGTGTTTCCTTATTAATATGAGTGCCTTAAAATGGAGAATTCTCTCCCCTGTTAATCTCCTCCCCTTCCCTCTCCTCTTCTCTCACTTTCATTTTTTCTCTCTCTCTCTCTCTCTCTCTCTCTCTCTCTCTCTCTCTCTCTCTATATATATATATATATATATATATATATAAAATGTTCAACAAAAGATGTTAACGTGGTTTAGTTGTGACCATTCAAATATGAGACGAAGTAGGTTGAGGTTCCACCATAAAACCAATTGACAATATTGGGGGGGTAGCCCAACCTCTTATAAGCCCTTGCAAGGTTCATCATTTCACCAATGTGGTACTCTTTTACCTCACATTCTCACACGCCCCTTCACGTGTAGTGAATTTTCAAGCCTAATACGTGGACAACACGAACGGGGTGACATGGAGCACGTGTGGCCATTGGAATTCACACATGGCCCAACCTACTTTGATACTATGAAGAAGGTTGAGGTTCCATCATAAAATCAATTGACAATATAGGAACAACCCAACCTCTTATAAGCCCTTACAAGATTTCTCCTTTTACAAATATGAGACTCTTTTACCTTACATTTTCACATAGGAAAGAGGAGGGGAATTAGAAAAGGAGAGCTTCATACTCCCAGTAGAATGTTAGCCTATCCAAAAATTAAAGAAAAAACAAGTGTTTGGAGCATTCACTTGGACATGAGTGTACTTGGTGGCGGCAATTTTTCAGGTAGTTTCCACAGAAATTCAAATGGTGAGCTGAATTTTTCAGCTAGTTTTAAAAAAATCCCTATATGTATGTGCAGTTTTTTCATTACCCTTAAGTAGTGATATTGATTACCGTTGGAAGAGTGTGATTTAATTTATGTACTACACAAATTTTAAAATTTAAACTCATTTAACAACAATTAGTATAATGAGCATTACCACCATGAACTACCAATTAAGAATGGTGAGAAAAAATATTCTCATATTTTTATTCCTGAAAATCGATGAGTCATATGCATCACACTTAGATAATTAGATATGGCTTGCTTGTGTATATAAAATATGGCAACCATTGCGAAGATCTACCCAAAACATTCCCAAATCCAAAGATGATCTTGACTTCTTCAAAAACAAAATCTTGCTAATGCAGCAGATTCGTCGGTGAGATTTGGGTTGGATCTTCTCTTGCATCCCAGTCAAACAAGATAATCAGTAAGGATTTAGGTTTTGCCTTGTATAAAATTATTGAATCTGTTTGGCATCATTATCTTTTGATTTAGGTTTACATCGATCGATATTTCAATGTTGGTCAATGATATATAATTGAAAAATTGAAAGGTGAACAGTTAAGGTTGATCTCCAGAAGCTGACTAATGTAATGACTTGTGAGGTGGCTTCCTTTCCTAGAATACTAACATATACCTACTACCAAGAAGGATTTGCTGTAAAACATCCCATCATTCGTTTTTAGGTAGTTAAAAGGTCTCTCTATCCTTAGATAGATTTCGAAGGGAAGAGATCACATCCGGATCTCTCGCACCAAATCTTAAGGATCTGGAAATCCAGGTTCTTGAAATTTAATTCAACGATTACAATTATTATAACTTTAGAAGGATCCCCTGTTTGTAGCCGTTAAATCAAATTTCAAATGTCCAGATCTCCTGATCCTAGGATTTGATGGGAGAGATCCAGATGGCTGGATCTCTTCCCGATTTCAAATGAGGATTGAGAGCATTGTCTGTAGAATCCTACATTTTTTTAATCAATGGGGAAAAACCGGAAATGTAATGTTTTCCCACCGTCTCTGAATTAGGGGAAAAGCTTCGCCTCTGAATTAGGGGAAAAGCTTCGCCTCTGAATTAGGGGAAAAGCTTGGTTAGGAAGTAGAACTAGAACTCTGACCTAGAAACTACTAATTATTTTTTGTTAAAAAAAAAAAACTACTAATTATTTTGTTAGAAGATGTTTCGTAATTTACAGGGCCTAGCCCTAAGAATTTGGGAGCCCTATGCGGGGTTTCGAAGTGGGGCTTTATAGTTTTCTAACCCCTGGCCCTTTGTATAGTGATATGTATAAAAAGAATTCGCTACATACATGAAAAAATCTAGTTTTACATCAAATTAATATCAAATGAAGAAAGATATACAAACATTATTTAAATATTACACATCTCACGTTTTTAGACGCAAATGTACTAAGTTTACAAAGTTTACAGTCAAGAGTATATGATAAAGAGAGTAAATAACAATAAAACTTGATGATCAATAGAGTAAAAAACAACAAAACTTGATTGATAAATATAATGTTCAACAATGCCATGGTTCTTTTTAAAATCAACATTACACTAATGAATATTAGAATCATCCAGTTGAATAATTAATCATCCAGTTGAATAATAAATTATTGAAAAAAAATTCATAGTTTTGGTTACCTTAAATTATAATCTTCAAGACATGTAAGAGTTGATTTAAACATTCAATAAAATGGAGAAATCGGAAAGTAAAAAGAAAAAGAATATTGCAAAAGGACTTGAGTTTTGTAACTTTATATGTTGAAGAGGAAGGCAAAAGATTGTACATGATTTTTTTTTCGTCCGACCCTTTTTATGGAATTTTTTTTCGTTTTTTGTTATTTTTTCAACTCCTTGATTAGGCTATTAATTTCAATTTGAAAAAATAAAAAAGAAACTAATGCTAAAAAACGCAACTGCAAGTATCGAATTTAAACTCCCCAAGGACCCCCCAAGAAAAAACAGAAGGCAAATTTCCACCGTGCCAACAACACAACTATGATACTTTTGACTTCTTATATGTTTATATTACATGTGTAGATTATATAAAAAAAATTGGGGGCCCTATACCCGGCTATCCTCAGGGCAGGTCCTGATAATTTACCTCTGTATTATCATTTGAGGATAGATTATCTTAATGTGCGGGACACTATTTTTCCTTCAACCGGATTGAAATCTCCGGCAAGATTTTATTGAAGCCCATTGTGCACGTTATCCTCAATTTGTACATTTTCTGATTTGTTTAATGAATATCGTACATTTCTTTAAAAAAAAAAAAAACTACTAATTATTTTAGAAAATTCTTGAGAGTCTAATTATTATTGTCCAAAGTAAACAGAAATATCACTTGGACAAAACTTATTCATTTTCGTCCAATATAATAGTGTGATATTTCATTCACTTTACACAGTACCTCTCGGCCATATTCAAATCTTTGTTAGGGCTTCTATCATGCACTAGAATTACAAAACTCAACACCGCAAAAAAAATTCCCAGACTAAATGCTAATATACCTTTTAGGGATATCAATGAAGAAAATGTATAAGTTTTAGGTTCCTACCACTTTTGAGCCCAAATGTGAGAAGTGATGTATGAGAATTTGAGTATTGCTTTGGAGATGGCTTTAGCTCACCTTAAATTTGGTGAACTGAGCTTCAACAGAGATATTCATTTCATCCCCTAGTTATTTTGTGAAATTTCGTTCCTGGATTTCACTGTTATAATCTACGTATTTGTATTATTGAGATTTTGGATTATTTTTCGAGAAATTATATTAATTTATTTGGATTTAAATTTTAATTAAATTAGTTACAAAGTTTGAAGTTTGGAAAGTATTTATCTAAAATTCATTGACATTTCGAGGTCACAAGTAACGTATTCGAATAGATCTTGAAACTACGAGCGCATAGGCGAAAGCCGTTTGCGAGTCCGAATTATAACAGTATAGTTACGAACGTATGAAGTTGTGATACTATAGTTTGTAGGAATTATTTAACTTCCACTTGTGAGTAAAAGGCCCAAAAAAAAACATATATTTGGGTTAAGGGATTAGACAGTAGCGAATGAAAAAAAAAAAAAAAGGGGAGGGGTCTGATTTTTTGACCCGTTTTTGGGGAGATTTTAACCCGTTAACCCGCCAACTTGACCCTCTCATATCTTCTTCATTCGATCTCCGTTTTGGGTGATCTTGGTGTCCATGGAAAGCTCTTGACGAGCCCTACAACTCTGTAATGTTAGATTTTTCATTTTCTTATCCATTTTTCCAGTTCAAGGCAGCAAAGTCCCGTGGGTTTTCTGGCGGTTTTGTCATTTTTCCGGTGCTTCCGGCAATCATTTCCCTCAAGTGGGGTATGAAACTTCATCTACTCTTCATATTCTTCGAGTTGGTATGCTTGGTTCCTGCTTTCGTATTTGTTTTAGAGTTGGGTGTTTAGAACCCTAGAAACCCGGTTTCCCCGAAGAATTTGGATGATTCCGGTTAGAATTTGTCATTGGTCTAGTTGTGAATAATGTCTCCCTTGTTGAGCTCTAGTTACCACGTGAATTTGAGCCTTTTGGGTTAAGGTTGAAAATTTGGGTTTTCAAACCCTTCACCATGGCTACCATTGCGTGTGGCGGTGCGTGGGACCGTCCACGAGTGTTGTCTAAGTACCAAATATCTTCTAGTGACCCTGTGAACCTATGTCTAGCTTGGTTTCCCAAAATTCAATTGTTGGTGTGATGTGGAGAAATGTGAATGACTAATATGTGATATTGGTGATTATCTTATTTTCATAACTACTATCCTGTGTGGATATGAGATGGTTTTATGATTATGTTTCCTATAAAATTGTTAATTTTTATATTTAGCCATTGATGTAGTTTTATGGTGTGATTTGACGTGCATATTGGAAATATGGTTTGTATTGTATGATTGGATTGATGTGATGAAATGCGAGGGCTAGTAGTGGACCATTAACCCATTGTTATGGGGTTTGTTACTTCAAAACATGTTTCAACCCTCGTGTCATTATTTTATTCTCGTTTCGTTGAGTCTTTGTACCTTGAAGAACTTGATCCATGTCTTGTTTCATTGATTGGTGTTACACATTCTACTCCGCGATTCCGTTAAGTGATGATCCGGAATCGTATCCTGGTCTGGATTCCATTGAGTGATGGTCCGGAATCTGTTAAGTGATGGTCCAGAATCGTATCTACTCAGATTCCGTTGAGAGATGGTCCAGAATCCCTTCTACTCCGCGATTTCGTTGAGTGATGTTCCGGAATCGTATCTAACTTGGGTTTCATTTGGTGGTGATTATGCATTGTACTCCGCGATTCCGTTGAGAGATGGTCCAGAATCTTACCCACTTGGATCTCGTTAAGAGGGTTCGGAATCCCTCATACTTCACGATTCCGTTGAGAGATGGTTCGAGATCGTGTTCACCTTGGGGTTTATTGAATTTGGATTGAGATTGCTTCAGAGATGTCGACTTCGGCCGAATTGTGTTGCTTTAACCCTACTTTTCATTATGTTGTAAGAGATTATGATTGTGAGCCGTTGTGATTTGTTTCAGATGAACCGTTGTATATCTGGGTGACTCATTCAGAGTTACAAAGGTTTGGTATTGATTCCTTATGAAGGATTTATATTCAAGAGATGTAAACTGTGATTAATGGTTGGCTTTATCATTATTATCACATCCTTGTATTATTGTCACTCACCCGAGCTTTGCATCTTATCTGAATTCTTGATGTCGATGCACCATTCCTATGGTGTAGGCATTGATTGTACAGATGTCAGGTCTGAAGAGATTACAAGAGGTCGCTTGGTATTTTGGTTGGATTCTATTGAGTGGTCTAAAATCCCTACGCTTGCTCATTTCCATAAAGGTAGTCCGACCTTAGAGTCAAGTGAATATGAATTGTTCACAGTAGACATTGTGTATAGATTAGACTTATCATGTTAGTACTTGGAATCTAGGTGGGGAATTATGTAGGGATCCTTTATTAAAATTTGTGAATTGATATGGGACCTTATTGATTGAATAACATAGTAATTGTAGATATTATGCATCTTTGAATTTTAGGATTGATTAAGTAGAATGATTGCGGAATGATGTGGGATATGATTTTTATTATTATGATTAGTCTCGTTGTTCAAAGTGGCTTGAGAATAATATTGTGCCTTGTTGGTTCTTGGATATGTTACATGTGGTGGATTAAGGTTTCCTGTTGAAATCATAGTGATTTATATGATGGAGGAAGTGGAAATGTTGTTTGTCATATTGGATTGTTATGTAGCCCTGAATCTAGTACTTCCATACTTGTCAAGTTCTAATGATTGATTGAAGAATGTTATATCTTTCAGCTTGAATGTACTGTGGTAAATGTAGATGGGTAGTGAATGATGAACTACGAATGGCTTGATCCCTGTTTAGGGTACGTAGGTAGTCTAACGAGGAGGTTAGATGCAGCCATAAACCTTACGAAAAATTATTATGCAGTTGGATCTTGAGTTATGCCTTGTACATATCTCGGAGGCGGGATCTGTTAGATATACGGATGTTGGGTGACGTCACGCATCGATCCTGGACGTATGTTGGGTTCGGGGCGTGACATATTTGATGGGCATATCACTTCATCATAAAGCATATAATATTTGCCAATTTTTTGTACGAGACAGAAACACTGCCGATTATGTTTCTAATTAATTATTTTTTTTTATAAGAGGACTAGTTGGTGGCTTAGCCATGACATTCTATTCTTTCGGGAGCCGGAAAGATTCACAGAGGTATTTCAACCTCCCTCTTACCACCATTGTGCGATATATCACAAAAACAATTGTTGAATATATATAGCTACTTGCCAAGGTGCTATATGTCAAATGCAGCAATATTGTCAAGAGTAAAGGTATATAAATATATAGTATTATCACAAAAACAAAAATAAACAGTATTAATAAGACAATGGTAATACAATTAAAATGGTAGCACGAGGCTTCAAATTATAATCACTATAATTATGAATGTAATCGTGGTCAGCCACTTAAATTTGTATCATATCAGAAAGGACAAATTGATTGATATGAACCAAAGCCACATTTACCTTTAAGACAAACCAAGTAATGCTTTGGAAATTACTTATTTAGACTACATTGGTGTATTATATAATGTGATAAACGATGCATATGTCCTACTAATATCTAATAAGATAAACTTATGATTTGACATGATATGTATCACTTGTCACATCATGTAATATAAAAATGTGGTTTTCCTATATTTTTCAAAACAAAATGTCAGATACGTAATAATTTTTAAATTGAGAAGCACTACTTCATTATAATATTATAAAATATTCATTAATTATCATGTAATTGAGTAGTTATGCATAATATGTGAGGCCAGGAGAGTTGTGGTAGGGAAGAAGAAGGTGGTGGGAGTGGGGGTGATATTAATGTTGGCGCATATAATTTGGCATCCAATGCCTTTGTTTATGTATTCTTTAATCATTAGCAAAAGCTTAATCACCTGTATTGAAGAGATATCAACCCTATAATCTAATTTTGACTCTGTCTTGAAGTCACAAAGCTCGTTAATTAATTTATGAAAAGGGACCCCAGTTTGGACATATCACGATACTACTTTATATATGAGGAAGGAGAGAAGAAGATCACTACTTTTGAGCCACCCACCCAGACCCACTCGTGCAAGGGGAAAAGAAAGGAATAAAAAGGTTTATATCTAATCATTGTATATCATCGGATAATCTCTTTTATATATATTGTTTTTTTGTGTGCGTGCTCCCAGAAAGTTGATGTCCATGTACATGAGGATTAATTAGATTACGGGGATGGCTGTAATATACAATACTGTATCGTACAAGGTTCGTTCTTCAGTTGTGTCGTAAATTGCACATTAGCTAAATAATAGTGTATTTGGTTTTTATGTGAGTATTGTTGTTTAAAAAAAAACAAGAACAGATTCCAAGCTGAAGCTCTTTTCAAAGACAATCTGATTTTAACTCTGCCTGAATCTAATTCTTCCTTAATTCAATATTCCTTTCGTGATCACAGATGGGTAAATAACCCATAATTAACACGAGGTCGCCACCAACTGAAAAAGACAATGCCATACACTGCATGATGTTGACGATTATTCAATTCAACTGGTTAGCGTTGATCTTCAAAACTCATGCGCATCCCAATCTCATGTTAATATAAGCAGTATGTGAATACTGGATCCTATTCACATGAGAGGACTGCCGAACTAATTTAGTTGAGTTATTTTTGTAAAATGTTTAGCATGCATATGCATGGAATTAAAAATTAATTAGATTTCTTATTTTACACGCTTGGAGTGGCGGTGGTCAACTTCCCAAAACTTTAGATTTCCCTAATCGTCATATGTAATCATTTCATACAATTTTTTTCAGGAACCGCCAAGCTGCTCATCCTTTTCTATATATGTTCTGCTACTTTTACTTCAACATATTCAGAAGTTTCTGAATCATATGGATAAAGAATGGTTGCCGTCTATTCTTCATAATCTTGTCCAGCTTGAAATGATAAAGATGTGATTTAATTTTTAATTTGATAAACAATATGTATAAATTAAATTTTATGTAGTGATGATATGCATATTTTAGCTCTACAAATCCCTGTCGGATCAAAAAACAAAGATTTTGTGATTTTAATTAGTTTCAAATTTGATTCTCTTGACAATAATATTGTTAGTGACATATATTAGGGCTTAAAGAACCTTCGCCAAATATGTGAAACAGAAGGGCTGAGTACGTGTTTGTAGTTGACATAACAGCTAGCGCGCGGTATCTCAGATATACTAAGGTCAGCCTCCAATCATACCCAATTCTATATTATTTTTCCTAAGGAGATTGTCTGCATGAAATGCATGCAACTTAATTTGTATATTATACCATAGTCTATACGTAGGAAAATGCTTTACAGTTCAATTGTGCTGATCAATGTAAGCTCCCTTGTGTGGAAAAGTTGAAGGAAAAATGAGTTGGGCGTGGTACATTCATTCTGGAATGTGGAAATTTCTAATCTAGGAAGTTTATTTATTATTTTATAGGTAATTTTGCTTGAGTGTATAAAATGTTTTTATTTTGTAGAATACAATGATATATTTACACCAAATGGTGAGAGATTTAAGCTTAAGTAGCACAACAGGTTAGTTATAATAATTTGGAATTGAACTAGCCATATTCGAGAGTAAAACTTAAGATCTTTCACTTATAAGTAAAAAAAATATCATTAAACCGTATTATTATAAGTGGTGAATAATTATATGAGAAAAAATAGGTAAAATGAATTGATTTCAAATAATTTATTGCCAGTCATCTAAATATTTTATTATTATTACAAGCGATATCTTAAATGTCACATCCCGGCCCGAGACAGATCACTTCCCGGGCCCGCTCCACCATCGTAGCACGATATTGTTCGCTTTGGGCCCCGACTACGCCCTCACGGTTTTGTTTATGGGAACTCACACGAGAACTTCCCAGTGGGTCACCCATCATGGGATTGCTCTTGCGTGCTACTCGCTTAACTTCCGAGTTCCGATGGAATCCGAAGCCAGTGAGCTCCCAAAAGGCCTCGTGCTAGGTAGGGATGGGAATATACATTTAAGGATCACTCCCCTGGGCGATGTGGGATGTTACAATCCACCCGCCTTAGGGGCCCGACTTCCTCGTCGGCGATGTGGAATGTTACAATCCACCCCCCTTAGGGGCCCGACGTCCTCGTCAGCACACTTTCGGCTAGCGATATCTTAAATGTCACATCCCGGGCCGGGATGTGACAAATTGGTATCAGAGCCAATTCCTAGCCGGAAGTGTACTGACGAGGATGTCGGGCCCCTAAGGGGGGTGGATTGTAACATCCCGGCCCAGGGCAGATCACTTCTCGGGCCCGTTCCACCACCGTAACACGATATTGTCCGCTTTGGGCCCCGACTACGCCCTCACGATTTTGTTTCTGGGAACTCACACGACCAACTTCCCAGTGGGTCACCCATCATGGGATTGCTCTCGCGCGCTACTCGCTTAACTTCGAAGTTCCGATGAAATCTGAAGCCAGTGAGCTCCCAAAAGGCCTTGTGCTAGGTAGGGATGAGAATATACATTTAAGGATCACTTCCCTGGGCGATGTGGGATGTTACATTAAACTAATTTACATTAAGAGGAACGGGAACGTTTGAATCCAAAATGCAATGAGTTGAAGAAAATTCCTAACCATGAGGGTAATTCATCACTTGTGTCATCTCAATATTGTTGATAATTAATATTCTATTAAATTGTATTTAGTCATTTTCAATACATTTTAGAAAACTTGTGAAATGTTATAAGTTACTCATATTGAGATGTTATGGGAACATTATAAGGGAGAAACTGTAATTATAGCTATTATCTTAGTGTAATTCTCAACTTTCGTTGTAAGAAAATATCTAACATTCATATATTTTCTCCTCAAACACAGAGGTCGAGTGACTTAAAATGATTACTAGAATAAAAGTGAAACTCCTAAACTTTGGGACTTTAAAGTATTGGATATGTATATCATATCTGTATTTGCCACATCAGTAGTATTGCCACGTCAGTTGTGGCTTATGTCCTAAGCTACCTATACTGAGTGTTAGTGTATAAATACAGTTTCTCTCTCATTTGTAAAGGATAAGGTCGGTTGTAATAACTGTTTTTCCTTTAATGAAATACAATTCAATTTCCTTTCTTCTCTCTTAATATTTCTCTGAGTTCTTAATTTCTCTATGTTCTTGAATTCTTGATTCCTGCTGTGAGTGTTAATATGGTATCGAGAGTTGGTATCGCTCGTGCAGCCGACGCTGGTTTCTTCTTCTTCCGTTGTTAACTTCGCTGCAAAAGAGGTGATATTGTTCTTTCTCCAGTCGACATTAGAATTTTTCTTTTGATTCAATGAAGGCCAATGCCATACTTGTTTGAAGTTCTTGCAAATTTGAGTGAAAATTTGATTGAAGGCCGATGCCAAATTTATTTCTAAGGCCGATGCCACATTTGTTCTGAAATTCTCTGAATTTAGTGAATTGATTGAAGGCCGATGCCATATAAAGTTGTTAATCTTGGAAGATTTTTGCATAAAGTTATACAAGTATTGATTCTTGTTTAGTTTATGGTATTTTTGCACAATTGTTGATTGGTAAAACAGAAGCGAAGATCTTATGATGTTGAACGATACGAGGCGATGAAAGCAGAAGTTGAAAAACTCAAGGACATAGGCTTCGTCCGTGAAGTCAATTACCCAACATGGGTAGCAAATGTTGTCCTTGTTAAGAAAAATCCGACCAAGGAAAGTCTCCTGCTTCAAAAGGTCTTGTGGAGAATATGTGTCGACTACACTGACCTAAACAAAGGATGCCCGAATGATAGTTTCCCCCTTCCTCTCATTGATAGACTTATAGACTCTACGGCAGGGTGTGAGCTCTTGAGCTTCATGGACGCTTATTCAGGATACAACCAAATCCTCATGAACCCCTCAGACCAAGAACACACAGCCTTCACTACTGACAGGGGACTATATTGCTACAAATGCCCTTCGGTCTAAAAAATGCAGGAGCAACTTATCAGAGACTGGTCAATTCAATGTTCGCCGAACAGATTGGGAAGAGTATGGAAGTTTACGTTGATGATATGTTAGTCAAGAGCAAACATGCTGACCAACACATCACCAACCTATCTGAAACTTTCACCATTCTAAAGAGGTATCGAATGAGGTTGAACCCCAACAAATGTGCCTTCGGCGTGGGCTCTGGCAAATTCTTAGGCTTCATGATTAGCCAACGAGGCATTGAAGCTAACCCCGAAAAGATCAAAGCAATCCTCGACATGAAAGAGCCAGTAACTTCAAAAGACATCCAAAGCCTTACTGGCAAGGTGGCAGCCTTAACCAGATTCATCTCTAAGGCCACAGACAGATGTGCTCCTTTCTTCAAAGCACTCAAGGGAAATAAGAAGTACATTACATGGACGGAGGAATGTGCCAAGGCATTCAGGAACCTCAAAGAGTACATGAGTAAAGCCCATCTGCTCTCCAAACCAAAAGTTGGTGACACTCTCATTATCTATCTATCGGTTTCGGCTTCAGCAGTCAGTTCTGTTCTTATTCGAAATGACAGTGGTGTCGAACGGCCCGTCTACTATGCTAGCAAGGCCCTACAAGATGCGGAGACACGATACTCCAACATTGAGAAATTAGCTCTAGCATTGGTCATGTCTGCTCGAAAACTTCGCCCTTATTTCCAAGCACACGCCATCATCGTGCTTACCAATCACCCTCTTCGACAGATACTCCAGAGTCCTGACACGTCTGGGCGAATGATCAAATGGGCGATAGCATTGGGTGAGTTTGACATCTCCTACCAACCAAAACCAGCCGAAAAGGGTCAAGCAGTAGCAGATTTCATCGCCGATTTCACATATCCTGTTGATATTGCTTCTACACCTGAAGCAATAGCTTCATTACCATCGGAAGCTCAGAAGATAGAATCAACAACCCCATCATGGAGTCTGTATGTTGATGGCTCATCCAACCAACAGGGTTGCGGAGCAGGATTAGTCCTCACTACCCCTGACAAAGTGGCGATAAAATACGCTATTCGTTTCAAATTCAAGGCATCGAACAACGAGGCCGAATACGAAGCCCTTCTAGCAGGCTTACGTTTGGCCAAGCATCTTGGAGTTAAACAAATTGATATCTTCAGTGACTCCCAATTAGTGGTCAACCAAGTCACGAACAACTTTGATGCTAAGGATAGCTCTATGGCAGCATATCTTGCGCAAACATGACTTTTGCTCAAGCACTTCCACTACCAGATCACCCAAGTTCCTCGAGCAGCAAACAGTCATGCAGACGCTTTGGCCCGCCTCGCCTCGGCAGTGGAAGACAAGATTGGGAGAAAAATTCATGTCGAATTGTTGGCAGCGCCAAGCACCATAGTCGCGGAAGTGTGCAATATACAACAAGGAGATAGTTGGATCACCCCAATTTATAAATTCCTTGCCCATGGAACCCTTCCAAATGACAAAGTCCAAGCTAAGCAGATTCGATACAAGTCTGCTCGCTACCTGATCATTAATGACCAACTCTACAAGCGCGGTTTTACCCTGCCCTACCTAAGATGCCTTACACCTACGGAGGCGGAAATTGTCCTTCGGGAAATACATGAAGGAGTCTGCGAAGATCATGCTGGGTCTCGATCCCTAGCACACAAGACTTTTCGCCAAGGATACTATTGGCCAACACTCCACCAAGATGCCATCAAAATATCTCGCTCATGTGATAAGTGTCAACGCTATGCAACTATCCCTCACTCCCCTCCCGAGCCGCTCACTCCTATGATCAGGCCTTGGCCCTTCGCCCAATGGGGACTTGATTTGATCGGCCCAATGCTTGCAGGGAAGGGCAAGGTCCGTTATGCAATCGTTGCAGTTGACTACTTCACAAAGTGGGCTGAAGTAGAACCCTTGGCAACCATTACTGAGGGAAAAATAGAAGACTTCGTATGGAAGAACATCCTCTGTAGATTCGGCATTCCCAATGCGATAGTCACGGACAATGGGAGGCAGTTCGACAACAAGAAGTTCAAGATGTTCTGCTCTAAGTTCAACATCAACTTATGTTTTGCCTCTCCAGCCCATCCCCAGTCTAATGGACAAGTCGAGGCCGTTAACAAAATAATCAAGCGCACTCTGAAAACTAGCTTGGACAAAGCTAAAGGTTGTTGGCCAGAATTCGTACCCCAAGTTCTTTGGTCATACCGCACTTCATATCGGACTTCCACAGGAGAAACTCCATTCTCACTTGCTTTTGGTACAGAAGCAGTTATCCCGGTTGAGCTTGAGCAAGTAACATACCGAATCCAGAATTACATGCAGAGTGAGAACGACAAACAACTCACCCTCAACCTGGATCTAGTCGAGGAACACAGAAATCAGGCTCACCTGAGGAATGTCGCCTACAAGCAGCGCATTTCCAACTACTACGACTCAAGGGTCAAACCTCGCTCTTTCAAAGTGGGAGACTGGGTACTGAAGAAAAGATTACTCTGTGATAGGGTCTCGAGTGAATGAACACTCAGTCCTAACTGGGACAGACCGTTCGAGGTCGTCGGCATCAGCCGTCCTGGCTCCTACAAGCTCAGAAACTCCGACGGCAAGACCCTTGGCCATCCATGGAATGCTGACCACTTGAAGTATTATTACAAATAGACTCACATTGTACAAGTGTTAAGCTACAGCCGTTCGGCATCCTATGTAACAAAGACCATTTGGTATGAATTCAATAAAGAGGTGATTTAGCCAACTCGGCCATAAACTCTTTTCCATTCTGAGCAATGAAACACTCAAGTGTTGAAGCTTCAACGCAAATGTTTCCAATACAAAACAAAATCTAAGTATGTGTCAACAAGACTATACAACGGATCTACATCATACATTCCAACACATTCATACATAAACATCATACATTCCAACACATTCATACATAAACATCATACATTCCAATACATTCATACATAAACATCATACATTCCAACACATTCATGCATAAACATCATACATTCCAACACATCCATACATAAGCCAACTGTGCTTCGAAAGGGTTCAACACACTTTGTGTCATTCGACATTTGCCACAATGTGCCTCGACACCTTGCCCTTATTCTCACCAACTAGGTGATTAAAGAACTCACCTTCGTACCACCAACTAGGTGATGAAATGTACAACCCGTACTCTAATATTATTTGGAAACTTGCCACCCTTATCACCAATCAGGTGAAGAAGGAACTCATCTTCATGCCACCAACCAGGTGATGAAATGTACAACGCGTACTTTCCTTCATGCCACCAACCAGGTGATGAAATATACAACGCGTACTCTCCTTCATGTCACCAACCAGGTGATAAAATGTGATGAAAGGTGATTAAGGAATTCACATTCGTACCACCAACCAAGTGATGAAAGCAACCTACCATTCATTCCATTAACCAGAAGACGAGTGGTACAACTTGTACATGTGAACTCCTAGCATTCACAAATAATCAAAAACCATCAAGCTTTACAACTCAACTAGGGGAGCACTTATGCCTAACAAGAGCTATAGTCACCAACAAAGTCTTATTGCAAGCCAACAATGGCTTCAGTGCATGGTATACGAAGATCAAGCTCTTCAGCCCTCTTGCATCTGCTTCAGACATTTCTCCTCTGTAACAATGCAAACACTACAACTCATAGAAAGCTTCAAACGCTCTTGATCAAGACTGTTCGAAGCAAATTCAATTTATATGGTTCATCCAAACCTTCGACTACTACAAGATGTGGCTTGCATCACAATCTCTCGCTTAACAGTATGGAAGCAAAATTTGTATATGTTGTCTCTCCCACATTTTCAAATTTCTAGTTTTCCAAAAAAAAAAAAAAAAAAAAAAAAAACAAAAAAAAAACAAAAAAAAAAAACAAAAACAAAAAAAAAAGAAGAGGAAATTGGAAATTGGGAAATTCAACAAAGCTTCATCAATGGAACACAACTACAATCCTCAAAAGCTTTGCACTATCTTCATCAAGATAGTGTGAAGCAAAATCAATTTATGGTGCCAACAAAAGCTTCACCTATAAAGCTTCAACCCCAAAGCTTCACCTATAAAGCTTCAACACCAAAGCTTCACCTATAAAGCTTCAACCCTTCAACACCAAAGCTTCACCTATAAACCTTCAACACCAAAGCTTCACTTATAAAGTTTCAACACCAAAGCTTCACCTATAAAGCTTCAACACCAAAGCTTCACCTATCAAGCTTCAACCCCAAAGCTTCACCTACAATACAAAATTTCAACACCAAAACATATAAAAGCTTCACACACTCTTCATCAAGATAGTGTGAAGCAAAATCAATTCATGATACCCAACAAAGCTTCAACCTCAAAGCTTCACCTACAAAGCTTCAACACCAAAGCTTCACCTACAAAGCTTTTAAATATATATATATATATATATATTTTTTTTTTTTTTCGGAAATTCGAAAATTCAAAAATCCGGAAATTTGAAAATTCAAAAAAAAAAAAATTCAAAAAAAAAATCAAAAAAAAAAAAAAAATTCCTAGGCCTCATCTAACAACTTTCATAACAAGTATATATGAAGAATGAGTTTTGGGCTACCACTTAGAAAGGAAATGCCTCATTCGTCAACTCCCTCGACTAGAGACTTGGGGGACTCCTACCATATGCTACTGCACCTTGATACTTGGAAGTCTCACGACCACTTCGTGACTTGGATTTTTCAAGTCTCCAAACGAGAAGTTTTCCTCACTCGGGAAATTAAGGGAGCACTACCTCAACCTACATGCTTCACTCACAAAGTTTCAACATACAAGCTTCAACAAAAGAAAAAATTCAAAGAACTTAGTGAAGAAGGCATTGGTGTATTTAACACAATACGTTGAAATGAAGCAAATCTTGTTTATTGATATTTCCGATAAGTTACAAATATGTACATATACATGAATCAAAATAAACAAACAAGAGGGAGCCTTCACAAAGGTTGCTCAGGGGAAGTCTCAGCAGTCGGTAGAGCCCCAGAAAGAGAAAGCACCTGAGGGTGGTTATCCGGAGCCTCAGTACTTGACAAAACCCCAGAAGGATGAGGCATTGGAGGTTCATCATTTGAAGCTTCGTTACCAGGTACAGCCCCAGAAGACGAAGGCAATAAATGTCTTTGGAACAAACCCACAAACCGCTGATGATTAAGTAAAACCTTACCATCAGATTCCTTCATCTGGTCAAGCTTCCTCTTCATGTTTGTAGCATAGTCATGGGCGAGCCGGTGCAACTGTTTATTCTCATGCTTGAGCCCTCTAATCTCCTGTTTGAGACTCATCACTTCAGCAGCCAATGATTCAACTTGGCGGGTTCTAGCAAATAGGTGTTGGGCCATATTAGACACAGAACCTGCACACTGAACACTAAGAGCTAGAGAGTCCTTAACAGCCAACTCATCAGATCGTTTGGAAAGTAGTCTGTTATCTTTGGGAGTAAAAAGGTTCCTGGCCACCACCGCAGCGGTCATATCATTCTTCATCACAGAATCCCCAACGGTAAGAGGACCAGTAGGGGATATGAAGGATGGGCGCCATATGTTGTCTGGAGAAGGCGTGGCTGTCTCTTCTCCAAGGTTCAAGTCAAAACGACGGTCGGAGGGGCCAGACATTTTCAAGGGTGTTGAAGAAGGAAGAGGTCAGACAAATCAAGATTTTAGAAGTGCAAGAAGGGAGCTTCTACTGGTGGAGATTCAAGTGTGCTGTGGAACTTAATGCCAGCCTCTATAAATATCTGCAATCAACGGAGCTTCAGAAATCGAAGAGGCGTTTGCTTTTTCAAAAGCTGGGCTGCTCAGAGGGCACGATGGCCGATCTCAGAAATCAAAGAAGCACCTGTTTTTTCAGTCTCGTCAGCACCTGTCACATGCACACTCAGCTTTGCGGAAATTACGGGCAATCTGTCGAAGATTTCTGGTGAAGTAGAAAGCACGTGAATCTTACTGTTCAATCACCACTCTCCACATGCACTATCAACTCTTCGGGTACCACATATAACTTTGCCAAAGATCTCTGACAAAGTTTAGGCACGAGAATTTCGAAGTTCCAGCTACCCTACTATTACCGACAAGGGTAAAGGAACAGCACCACTGCTTGACAACTGGAAAGTCCCTATGTGTGTCGACCTCCGTGTTCTGTGGTAAGACAGACTGGCAAGAACGTCCAACCTTTACTCACGTTCGAGAAAAGACTCCCAACATAATTACTCTCTTAAAAGCAGAAGCGGCACCGCTTTCCGAATCTCGAGAGCCAGATCCCCGACGGGATTGCTTGTTCGAAAATCGAAGAGGCACAGCTTTCAGAACTTCGAGAGCCAGATTTCCTTAGATAAAACTTGTCTGTAATCTTCACACGCAACATCAGCTTTCCAGATACCACATACATCTTTTTCAAAGTGCTCTGACAAAGTTAAAACACGTGAAGCTGACAGCTCCCACTACATTACTGTGACCGAGAATGGTAAAGGAATAGCATTACTACTTGCTATTGAGAAATTCCTATATATGTCGACCTCCATCCTCCACGGACAGACAAACCTGCAAAAATGCTCAACCATTTCTCGCGTTCAAGAAGGCACCCTCAACATAACCTCTCGAAATACTCAGCTTTATTTCCCCCCGATAATACCTCAGCAAATAAGCCACACCAAGAACAAGAGTATCTCATATCATCAGGGTCGAAAGCAAGAGTATCCCATATCATGCTTTCTCCCTGTCTTTGTCTTTGTCCTTGTCCACACCTGCAGGACAAAGAGAAATAGAGCAGTCAGTCGGAACCTGAAATCAAACCTCCAATCTGGAACTGACTGCCTGGAACCTTTGCCTGGTTGCTTACTTAGCATTGCTCTCGAGTACTCATCCTCAACTGCTGTCAAAGTCACGAATTCCACCGGCAAATACCTCATGACAGTTGATCAGATATTGGCTCTTTACACTGAAGCTGCCAAGCGTGGATAAGTCACTATGAAGGAATGTTCTGAAGGACCATTTACATGCAAAGGTTGCACACCACTTCTGCCATGCAAAAGATTGAAGCAGAAGGGTCAACGATGAGCTGAAACAGATCACTACATCACGACACCTTTCCATACCACATTCACTATTCCGTCAACAGCAAAAGTATCCTATATCATCAAGATCGAACGTACTCTAGATTTGATGGACTTGTTTTGACCCTCAAATTCTTGAGTCGGCCTTATACTCTGGAGGGAACCAGAAAACCCTCCAGCACAGTTCAAGAATAAGCCTGTGGAAAGTTACTTCTTCAAAAGCAAAAGTATCTCATATCATCTCTTATCCATTTGCTTCTCCTTATCCTGGCAGTTGAATGAGAGACAAGGAGAAGGAGAACAATCAACCAGAAGCCGAAGTCAAACCTCTGATCCTGGGTTGCTTGCTTGGAAGTTTGACTGCTTACCTTGTATGTCACCTCTTTCGGCAGATCTCCTAGCTCGGCGACTTGGGGGACTCCTACTATAGGATTTGTATCGCACTTGACAAAGCCCGAAACTACAAGTAAGCTTTAAGTGAAATTGATACATTACCTTGTGCATCTTCATCGGTTAAAGATACCACCCCTGGATGGAGGAAGCGTACTTCCAGAGAAGATGCCACATCTACCTATGAGAAAGATAAGGCAAGTGAAGACGATACCACACCTCGGTACTTAGAAGTTTTGTGATTACTCAGCGGCTTGGATCTTGCAAGTCCCCAACCGATGAGCTTCCCTCACTCGGGAACTTAGGGGAGCACTGTTTGTACCATACTTGACTAATCCCGAAACTACTGAGCACCGGTCAACGTTATACCGTCAAGGACCCAGAAGAGTTTCCCTTCAACCAGAAGGCCAATCACAATGCGACACGTGTCGACATCAGAAGCCAATCACAGCGCGACACGTGTCAACATCAGAAGCCAATCACAACACGACACGTGTCAATATTAGAACAAAACTAGAAACTCTCTTCTATAAATAGGGATCATTCTCCCACAATAATCTCTAATGTCATTTTGTACTAAACTATTCACTAGAACTCACTAAACCAGAGCTTGAACCTATGTATTTGTGTAAACCCTTCACAATTAATGAGAACTCCTATACTCTGTGGACGTAGCCAATCTGGGTGAACCACGTACATCCTGTGTTTGCTTCTCTGTCTCTATTCATTTACGTACTTATCCTCACTAGTGACCGAAGCAACCAAGCGAAGGTCACAAAACCTGACACTTTCTGTTGTACCAAAGTCCTCGCTGATTTTGTGCATCAACAACTGCAAACCATGTTCTACTCCATGCAAGCCACATAATCAAGTTCTTACTACTGAAAGTACACTGTTGAATGATCTAATTTTATATCGCAGACTTGTAAGAGGCCTACAATACCTTACTTTTACTTGACCCATTATAGCATTTGTAGTTAACACAGTATGTCAATATATGAGTGCCATATTGATGTACATTTTGGAATGGTCAAAAGGATCCTGCGATTTTTACAAGGGACAACTAAATGTGGTTTGACTTTTACTGCAGCCTCAACTTTGTCTCTTACTGCATATAGTGACAGATTAGGCAGCTGACTTGAACACACGAAGATCTATCACTAGCTTTGTGATACTTGTTTATACCATATTTAGGGCCTCGTATATTTGGGCCTTGGGCCTTGTATTTGGGCCTCACACTAAAGCCCATACTTTGTAAAAGAGGAGGAGCCCCTTATTCTATAAAAGGGGACTCCTCCCCTCATTCTAGGGGAGGCAAAAGAGCCAAGCCTAAGAAGGCTAGGAGAAGCTATCATTACATTCAGGAGAGACCTCACACCACCGAGGCTCTCCTCTCCTTTCTCTTCTTTCTCTGGGGGACTTCCCCCAAACACTTGTATCCATACACTTACAGAGAAGCAGAATCAACTACAGTGTGGACGTAGCCCAAACATTGGGGTGAACCACGATAAAATCCTTGTGTTCTTTGTGTTAATCGTGTTCTTGAGCGTTTGTGCAGATTCACGGTCGGATTTACGTTGTTCCAAGACCGCTCCGGTTTTGTGCATCAACATTTGGCGCCGTCTGTGGGAATCGATACAAAAAGTTATGTCGGTTCTTTCTCAATTTTTCACTTTCACCGTGAATCTGCAAAATCTGCAAGAACCCAAAACCTTACTCCTAGCAAAGTGTGCCATGATTGTTGTTCCTTGGAGCGAAATATTAACAATACGGAAAGGGTATAGTGGTCCAGTGCAGAAGACGAGACGCAGGCTTAGACTCGGACTCAGCCTCGGGATGACGATACCGCCATCGCTGACCTTGACGCCGACGGTGGCTTCTGTTCTCTTGAGGGAATGTTGTAGTGGGCCATAGGCCATTCCGATCACAATGGGCCATTGGTCACTCTGATCCCGTCCAATTGAAAGAGAAGGCGCGAGATGTCGAGCGATTGTCTCCTGCCGACCTAAACGACCGCCGGCTAGAGATAAAGCAGCTCATGGACGAGCTGAAGAAGCATTCGAACGCGCAGCTGATGCAGATTGCGATTGACGACTTGAGTAACTTCTCGCTGTCGTTGGAAGATCAGCACCGTGCTCTGGAGGAACTGGTGCTCCAGCAGATCCATTGAGCCTCTGGTTTCAGACTCTGCATCTGCCTCTACCTCTCAAACTCTTTCTTATCTCTCTCTCTCTCTCTCTCTCTAATTCACAATTAATCTCTCTGCAACTACTACTTCCTAGATCTGAAAACTAGAGATGGAGAAAAACAAACAGCCTTGTCAAATTGGTAACTTGTCAGAGAGGTTCTGAAAAGCTTCATTACAAAGGATTGAAAGAGAAAGAGCAAATAAAAAAAAGAAAAGAAGGAAGAGAACAGAAGAATCGACTCCAACAATGGCTTCTTCTCCTCAGATTGTGAAGAAACCATTGTCTCTTCCCCAGTTATTGACCCGATTCAGCAAACCCAGTAGCTGCCACGAGCACCATCCATGCCACCTACCCCCGTCAGATTTAAAGCAGCAAGCCGGCCCGAGCGGAGGAGAACCGGGTCCCAGCAGCAGCGACTCGGGCATGACACGGCAATTCCCACTTAGCTCAGCCGGAGATCATGAGAGCAGCCGAAGAAAGAGAGACGCTCTCCGCTCCCTGCTGCTGTCGACTCCCCCAAGGTCCAGACGGCTGCTCCTTGTTCCTCTCTGCCCAGCGAGAGTCCCATCCGTGAGCCCAGAGACCGCAACGTGCACCCTCGTCTCGGCTGATAGCAACGGAAAGGCAGCAGTAAAGTGGTGACATTCGAAGACCGTGAGCCCACCGCAGTTCTCTACTTCTCTTGGACTCTCATTCAACGCACACTGCAGCCCTTCCTTCCTTCCTCCCCGTATCGGAAATCACCTACACAGCTTTTAGAGAAAGAGAAAACAAAGGTGCTGATAAAGCTCAAAACGGGCCTCCACCTGGGCCAGTGGTTTCATCTTCATTAAATCCTAAGAGATCTGTTAAAGGTGCTCCTTCGTCTGTTGCTGTTGGAAAGAGAAAGAGAGATGAGAAGCCAAGGGCTATATCCGTCGAAGAAGCAACTGCACTTAAAGCAAGGGAGGCTGTAAGAAAGGGAGTTCAAGAAAGAGAGAGAAACCATTGCTTGGCCTTTACCGGCCGCAACAGTTTGGCTGCTCTAGCAAGTTCGTATCTTTAAGGACCTTCACTCAAAAGTTTATTCAATTGGAGTTGCAGATTCAGAAAACAGAACTTGGTTTGTGGAAAGAAGGTTTCATTCTCATCTATTTCTAAAAAGCAGAATGATGTCTGGAGAAAAGCAGAGACAGAGGGGCAAAGCAAAAGTAGAAAAGAAAAAGGAAAATAAGGAAAAGGTCTGAAGAAGTTTGTGGAGATGGCATGCACCAATTGCACACCAATGAAGCAATCCAGCCATCATGTCACTAAGAAAGCAAAAGTAGAAAAGAAAAAGAAAAAGGGAGGCTCTCCTTGAGAGCACATGGGACATCGCAAAAGAAAAAGAAAAAGAGAGATCTTACTAAAGCTAAAGAAGATGCCCACACTTTCATCATGCATATTCCTATTTTCTGATAAAGTTACGGGAAGACCTGGGAGGAAGACAAAGGTTTTCTTACTTTAAAATGATGTCATTTATTATTCTTATCTTTCGGAGATATCTGTATAAACCCCATCAGAGGGTAATATGTATAAACCCCACCAGAGGGTTAAAAAAAAAAAAAAAAAAAAAAAAAAAAAAAAACGGCAAAGCCCAAGACAAATGGGCTGGCATGTTGTGGAGGGCAAAAGCCCATAAGCCCGAAATAGCACCAACCCGGTCATCAAAAGTACGCCCAGTACTTCAAATCATACATGAGCATTACTCATGTCATTCATACATAAACATTCATGAGCATCACTCATGACAAATCATACATTAACATTCATGAGCATCACTCATGACAACATACATGAGCAACACTCATGTCATTCATACATAAACATTCATGAGCATCACTCATGACAAATCATACATTAACATTCATGAGCATCACTCATGACAACATACATGAGCATCACTCATGTCAATCAACATAAACATTCATGAGCATCACTCATGTCAAACAGCTTCAAAAGCTTCATTTACAGAGCTCTAGCTACAAAGCTTCACCTGCAACGCTTCACCCACAAAGCTTCAGTGCAAGGTATACAAATACCGCCTTAGAACAACCGCCACTTCGGCCCATACATGGATTCAATTTGAAGTCTCCAGCCAACAGACTCTATTGACCGAAGACTTGGGGGACTACATTATGTACCATATATTGGGCCTTAACTGGGCTTCATGAAAAATACAAAATACTTGGGGAACTCTAGCCCATCACTTATGTATTGAGGAGCGAGCCCTTATTTTATAAAAGGGACTCCCTCACCATCATTAGAGAGCATCGCCGCCTGCTGAGCAACCGCATCGCCGTGAGCATCAACTCTAGCCCATCATTTATGTATTGAGGAGCGAGCCCTTATTTTATAAAAGGGACTCCCTCACCATCATTAGAGAGCATCGCCGCCTGCTGAGCAACCGCATCGCCGTGAGCATCAACTCTAGCCCATCATTTATGTATTGAGGAGCGAGCCTTTATTTTATAAAAGGGACTCCCTCACCTTCAAACGCCACAAGCCAAGCCAACCAAGGCAACATAAGCTACAAGCAAAACGGCCTCACAACATGTGCTACTTCTAGTTGAACATCATTTCAGATTGGGCACCGCCTCATATCGAGCATCAGTTCTAGACGACATTTAGTTACTTCGGCCCACACATGGACTGAATTTCAAGTCTCCAGCCAAAAGACTCTCTTGACTGAAGACTTGGGGGACTACTGTTTATACCATATTTAGGGCCTCGTATATTTGGGCCTTGGGCCTTGTATTTGGGCCTCACACTAAAGCCCATACTTTGTAAAAGAGGAGGAGCCCCTTATTCTATAAAAGGGGACTCCTCCCCTCATTCTAGGGGAGGCAAAAGAGCCAAGCCTAAGAAGGCTAGGAGAAGCTATCATTACATTCAGGAGAGACCTCACACCACCGAGGCTCTCCTCTCCTTTCTCTTCTTTCTCTGGGGGACTTCCCCCAAACACTTGTATCCATACACTTACAGAGAAGCAGAATCAACTACAGTGTGGACGTAGCCCAAACATTGGGGTGAACCACGATAAAATCCTTGTGTTCTTTGTGTTAATCGTGTTCTTGAGCGTTTGTGCAGATTCACGGTCGGATTTACGTTGTTCCAAGACCGCTCCGGTTTTGTGCATCAACAATACTATTGGGAGATAATCTGATTTCTTGGCAGTCCAAGAAACAAGTTTCTGTTTCCAGGAGTTTTACAGAAGCAAAATATCGAGCCTTAGCTCATACCACAGCTGACATCTCTTGGACTCGACTGTTACTTAAAGATCTTCATGAAGTTTTAGGGTCACCTCCACTTATTCATTGTGATAACCAATCTGCCATAGCTTTGAGCTTGAATCATGTTCAACACTCTCGTATTAAGCATTTGGAAACTGATGTACATTTTTTTCGTGAACGAGTTCAAAAGGGTAACTTAGTTGTGCAGTACATCCCAAGTTCAAGTGGCTGATGTTCTTACTAAGGGTCTACATGGACCAGATTTTCTTAAGCATTGTTTCAATCTTAAGCTTAGATATCCTAGCTAAGATTGAGGGGGGTATTGGATATGTACATCATATCAGTATTTACCACATCAGTAGTATTGCCATATCAGTTGTGGCTTATGTCCTAAACTACCTATACTGAGTGTTAGTGTATAAATACAGTTTCTCTTTCATTTGTAAAGGATAAGGTCGGTTGTAATAACTGTTTTTCCTCTAGTGAAATACAATTCAGTTTCCTTTCTTCTCTCTTAAGATTTCTTTGAATTCTTGATTTCTCTGTGTTCTTGAATTCTTGATTCCTACTATGAATGTTAATACAAAGAACAACTGTATTGATGAAAAATTACTTGAGAAAGTTACTTTTGTTAGAAAACTATTCTTGTGTAAAAGGAATTAAAGGTAAAATCTAATTGACTATGGATCGAATACATGAATTTAATTATGAAACTATAAGAAATTGCAATTGGTTCAAAAACTTTCGAGATTGGGATGGAGAGCATCAATGTTTCTTAATGAAGTCGTATTTAAATGAGATTTTGAGAGATTTGAATTATTTTAATGAATCTAAAGGTATTCAAATAGGATTTTAAGTTATTCTCTAAAATTCAAAGTGTATTCAATCAGAATTTTTAGATAGTTAATTAAAATCCTTAGAAATCTAGGTGTATTCAATTAGGATTTCAAAGCAGTTCATAACATTCCGGGTGTATTCAATTGGAAATTGATTTTAAAGAATTTGAAAAAGTGGAGTAATTCGAGGGAATTTGAGAGATTTGATAGTGTATTTTAAGCAACCACAAATCTCACATTTCCCCATGAGATTTCGAGGAAATTGAATCAAAATTTTACATGAAATATCGACAAATCAATTAAACTCCATAAAATTCTATAGATTTATAAATCCATTAAAATACCTCAAATTCTAATACACTCTCATAAGGGGGTTTATTCGGGGGGGGGGGGGGTGTATTTAATTGGGATTTTAATTCTTTTAATGAATCTAGGAGTATTCAATCAGAATTTTAAGTGATTCTTTGAAATTCAAGGTGTATTCAATTAGAATTTTAAAATAATTTATTAAAATTCTTAGAAATCCGGGTGTATTCAATTAGGATTTTAAGGAAGTTTATAACATTCTAGGTGTATTCAATTAGAAATTGATTTTAAAGAATTTGAGAAAGTTGAGGAATTAGAGGGAATTGGAGATATTTCGTAGTGTATTTTAAGCATCTACAAATTTCACCTCTCCCCATGAGATTTTGAAGGAATTAAATCAAAATTTTGTATGGAATCTCTATAAATCAATTAAACTCCATAAAAATTCATGAATTTATAAATCCATGAGTTTTTATGGAGTTTAATTGATTTGTAGAGATTCTATGCAAAATTTTGATTCAATTCCCTCGAAATCTCATGGGGTGAGGTAACATTTGTGGATGCTTAAAATACATTACAAAATCTCTCTAATTCCTCAACTTTTTGAATTTTTTTTTAAATCAAATTCTAATTAAATACACCTAAAATGATATAAACTTTTTTAAAATCTTGATTGAATACTCCCAAATTTTTAAGGATTTTAATAAATTATCTTAAAATTCTGATTGAATATACATTGAATTTTAAAGAATCACTTAAAATCCCAATTGAATACTCCTAAATTTATTAAAAAAATTAAAATCTCTCAAAATCTCAATTAAATACATCTTCTAAAAATGTGGAATTGGAATTTCTCGTATGCAAAGTATTAGACGGTGACAGAGAAGAGAAATAAATAAATGGGAGTTGGAAACAAAACAAACAGTGAGAGAGAAAAAATTGAGTAGTGGGATGCGCAGTAGAATCATAGATTGGTACAAGGAGATGATGGGATAGCCGCCACGGCACTCTATATTTCCCTTAAATGAAGTCTCTATAAAGGAAGATCCAGACCCTACCCCCTGTCAAATACAAGTTGGCTTATTTTAATTAATCTTGAAAGATAAGCACATTGTTAAATCAATCTGATAGAATAAAAAGAATCTATCTATGATTCATTTATTAAGTTTTAAGGGCTCTCAAAGCTAAATAAGAAACCCTTTTTAACTCAAAGCTTTGTGTGTGTTTCGATTTGCTTTAGTTATATTGTTAATTGTTTCTATGCGTATCCTCTCATTATATAATTGCAAGTTTTGACTTCTAAATAACTCTAGGATTGTTAATCTGCACCCACCGTCAAATTAAATAAGAATGCAGTAAATTCATAGTTTTATAACATAACATATATGAATCAAAGACGACTTAATAAGAGAATATATGCATCAAAGATGGCTTAGCGAGAATAATTATTGTGATACATTTTTATTGACATTGACTTGTTTGGTTAATCCGCTCAAACATCATATCAGTCCCATTCTCTTCACTATTTATAACTCAAGAAACAAATATTACAAGGATAAAGTTGACCAAAATTCCATCTCAAGCTCCCTAGCTCCTCAAATGACAAACGCTAATCCCAAAATCAGTATGCTAATTTGAAGGGTCTATGGGGGTCAAGCATACTTGAACACCATACTTGGGTTTGATGGTGAGGACAATAACTGGAGCGTGACGATAATTAGGCGAAACAGTAAAGCTAAATTGTGAAATTAACATTGCTAATATGATTTTAGCTTCCATCATAGCGAAAGATTGACCGATACAATTTCTTGGACCGGTAGCAAATGGAATGAACCTCCCGGGTGTGAAGGACTTAGAAGCAAATCTTTCAGGGTTAAACTCATTTGCATCTTTACCCCATAACTCTTCACTGTGGTGAATAGCCAACACTGGAATCCATATCGATAGCCCCTTTGGAATATGTAAGTCACCAAGTTTGATGTCCTCAAAAGCCATTCGAGGTAGAACAGTTGCTGGTGGATACAGCCTCAGTGATTCATTTATTACCCTATTTAACTGCAAAGATTCAAAGAAAAAAATAATGTGACCAATAAGCTCAGACTAAAACTCTAGGAAAATGGTTCGGAAAAGAACGGATCCTCTTTGTGAGGATCTCGAAGATCTGTAAATCGTGTCTGTTCATCGTATATCGTGCGGTTATAAATCATTTTAAATATTTTTATTTAAAATTAAACATTACTTAATAAAAAATTGACCGCACGATATATGATAAACGGACACGATTTACAAATCCTCACCAAAAAGATTCGAAGAGGATCCTGTTGGGAAAAGAACACATAAATTTAAGATATAATAATAGGCGTGACCTAGCTAGGTTGGTAAGGCTTGTTAAAGTTTTTATGATTACTAGACATGCAAGGCATTGCCACTGCCAAGCCTTTTGACCTGCTTTTGACTAATTTGATCTCTATTACCAGCTAATCTCCTTTTAAAAAACTTCAATTTGGTGGTCTGGGTTTTTTTTAATTAGGCTTTTGGTAATTAAGTGGAACCACAAAACGAAGGTGGTGTGCCACGAACCATTTGTAGGAGTAGATTAGGGGGCACTCTCTTGCTCAATGCCAATATGAAGAGTTAAAAATGCAGTAAAATTGTTTATACTACTAACTTAATTGGGTGCTAGTTTTTTTTTTTTTTTTGTTGAAACTAATTGGGTGCTAGTTTGGACACATTATTTAGTCGTTTGCATTCAAAATTAAATATTTTATTAGGAAGTGTAGTAGACTGAAAATTTATTAAAATTGCTAGTCAATTAGTTTAATATAAGCGAGTAAAATCCAAACTTAGGTTTACAGGTATCTGTGAAGTTTTAGCCTTTAGGCTCATGCCAAAAAATCTATATTTGTTTAAAAAATTGGAAGCATTTCTTAGTGGCTCTAATATCGTGTCCCTTCTCACTGAACTTTTTAGTAATTTCATGGCCCAAATGCCCACGATACCAAATCACCAAAACAACTAAAAGCTAATTACAATAATTATCTATTCTATTAAGGGAAGAGGGTTTGTCAACTTTTTGCCTTTTTTCTTCCAATTTTGCCCTCACTTTTGAAAACACAATGTTGACATGAGGAGGGCAAAATAGTAATTTTGTATCTTTTGAACTTTTTCTTTTTTTTTCTATCTTGCCCTCATTTTTTATACACAATATTTACATAAGGAGGGTAAAATAGTAATTTTATATTGAAATATTTACATAAGATAAAAAATATGCACTTATTAAGAGAAATTATCTCATTATCATTTTTTCATACAAGTAAGTGAAATCATGATATTTTTTGGATAGTGTGAATGAACTGAAGTGATTGTGCTTGAGGAGAACGTGGTTCGAGGTAAGCAGTTGAAAAGACTTTAATTTTGTACCTTTTGACAAAATGACAATCATATCCCTATTTTTCCTATTTTACCCTCATTTTTTTTTAAATGACAATCATATACCTATTTTGTTCACACACACAAAGTGTGTGCTCTCTGCTAGTAAAGATACAAAGTAAGCTTGCTTACCAAAGTGAGCTTGGAAAGATGATCAACAGATGGTGTTCCACCATTGCACACTTGCTTCACCTCAGCCCTAACCTTTTCTTGCCAAGAGGGATTGCTGGCTAGTAACATGACAGTCCAAGTGAGTAAAAGGGCAGTTGTTTCATGTCCTGCAAAGAAGAATGTCTTGCATTCATCCATGATTAGCTGCAAGTTTAAGCTGAAACCATTCCCTCTTTTTTTCTGCATCTCATTGAGCAACATCCCCAGCAAATCATTTCCATAAGAACTACTCCGACCGATCTCAACGCAGTCCTTTCGGCTCTGGATTATCTCCATCAGCAGCCTCTCCACCTCCATTTTCAGAGATTTTATTTCTCTGTTGTATTTACTTGGGAAAAATCTGAATTAAAAATTTCAGCATATGAAATAAATTAGTATGACCTAAAAAAATAATTAGTACATATGTCATGATTTTGAAGCCGTTCAACAACTGACTCTTGAAAGTGATTTACAATTGATAAAAAAAAAACTATAATAACTATAAAATAAATAGAAACAAACCTAATAAAACACAAAGAGATGCTAATTGGAAAAACATGGAATCTGCTAAAGAAATTAAGAATAAAAAACCGTGACCACGTAAAAGAAACATATTGGTTCTTTTTATATTTATAGGGAGTTTTAACGAAATACTGCTTGTACGGTTCACTTTTAACGAAAAATATATTTTTACTCTAAAAAGTCATTCCTATTACTATTCATTTACAATACATTTTTGTCTTTTTTATTAAAACTCAAAGTTTTCAAGCTCTTTTCATTAATTTTCCTTTATTTATAAAAACATAAACGAATCCAATTAAATATTCTCCCTAAAATGCACCTCAAATATACTACTTACCGGCTTCCGGGAAGGCACAAGTGCCTGCTTGCTTGGGCGCATAGATGCTGCAGAACAGTGAGCAGTCGAAATATCTGCTTCCCCTTCTCGTAGCTGCTATCGAACTCTGTCCTCGAAATTATGTCGGCTGTGAGCCTTGTCATGTATTCACCAATCTCAAACTCCCTTCTCCCTGAAGTCTCTATCTCATTTTTCAGCGATTGGATCATCTGTTTAGTGCATTCCACCATGTACCCCGCATAGCTCTAATGAAAATCGCACCAAAATTAATCAAAATCACAATTATTATTGAATCACGATAATTCAATTTAAGAAATTGTTATTAACATTGTAAAATAGTCATTATGCATTTTTATTTTCTTTTTTATTTTTTGATAGAGAGAATTGTATAATGACGTTTTTTGAAATACTAATAACATATACCGTACCATTATTCTAAAATTTTACAGAAACATTAAGAATCATCGTATTCATACCTTGAGTCTATCTCCTGTGAATGCCGGTGCAACGATGTGGCGCTGATGGTACCAATCTTCGCCGTTGGCCATCAGTAATCCGCGGCCGATGAAATGCTTGGAGCCTTGCTGTTGAAGCCATGACTTGCCGGAGATGGTGCTGTACTTGGACAAAAGCTCCTTGATCAATTCAGTCTCCGACAAGCACATCCGGGGTTCAATTCCATTCCAATATATGAATCTTTTTCCTAAAACCCAACAAAGTTATCAGAAAAAACACATAAGCTTTATATAGTGATCGATGTGGTGATCAAATTGAAAGATTTTGCGAACCATATTGTTTGGACCATGCGACATAATGGGGCAGGAGGCGACCGACGATGTCGTGGTCGTTTGTGTGCATGTCGTGAGAGGTTGATTTGGTGACAAGGGTGGCCATGTCCAAGATGTTGCCGTTGAGAGGGCGGGGTTTAGGGCCACGCACTCCTTGTTTTTCCATGATTCTCTTGATGCGTCTCGGGGTTAGAAAGTAGCATGAGAGAGTGTCGTAAGCAACTCTTAGTAATAAGCTAAGAAATAAGACCAGCAGAGTTGTTAGGAGCACCGCAGCCATGGTGGTGATCAAACAAAACAAGGAGAAGAAAAACAGAGGATTATTTTTTTTTTTTTTTGGTTGCAAATTTCTGACGTCCCACACTCAAACAAAAGAGTGAGGGAGTGTGTGATGTTTTAATGTGAAGGTAGCCGCGACCACCCAATTTATAATGGCCAAGAGGAAGGCCTGTCAGCAATTTTTAATTAGGAAATATGTATAGTTAACGCTACCTTTTCTTTTTATTTTATTAACATATATAAAATAAAATAAAAAGGGAAAAATATACATAAAATAAGAAGGAAATTGGGTGAAATATTCTTTGGTTGGGAGGGGCAAGGGGGAAATGTAGTGCTTACATTTTAATTTTTAACCATAAATCTTGTTAAAATCGAATCCTTAGTTTTACTAAAACTGGAAAGTGGAATTTGTGTGGGATTCAATTTAACGGCAGGCAAGAAGATGCATGTCAATTGTCAAACACATATTTGTGGGGGGTGTTACTCGTTAAGTAGTTGTCCTAGGGTTGACCTTTTTTCTACAGTGCGGATGTACCAAAATGTGAGTGTCAATATGCGGTCGGTCGATTGACACTCACATTTTGCAAAGTTCACCAAGTGACTACCTAGGCAATTCAACCAAACTATCCAACCAAAAATAAATATACAAAATACCGAACTAATATTGTAAATCTGTCCAAGAAAATGCCATATATGCATTATCTAGAGAAATTCGTCACCATATATAACTTTCCTTCAATATTTACTACTATAATTGACAAGTGTATAAGCACCAATTAGGAAAGTAATATATCATAAATTCTTTTTATTAATTTGAATCGGTGGCATACAAATCTAATTCGGCATGAATGCTTCTTCGCCTTTAATATTTTTTCCAAAAGACGAAACTGTGCATCGAACTTTTGATTCAATCAAACAGAAATACATTGTATCGAAAAAATTAAAATAAAAAATAAAAAATCCAATGATAGGATCAGGCTAAATGTTTCACGAATGTTGATCGAATTCAATAATAAGGGATGAAGGAAAACTCGAAACTATTACAATAATTTAGAGAATTAGAGAGTTTCGAACCCAAAACGCATGGGTAAAAACCACAACAAACTTAACCTGTAAACAAAAAAGTTGTTCAATCAAACAGAAAAAAACAAGCTCGGTGTAATACACGATATAATTTTGAGCATAACATCTTATCGATGTAAAAAAGATTGAAAAATTATATGGATTCACTTTTATAGATAAAATTGTTCATATAATATAACCAACACATGACGCATTTTCATCTGTAAAATTCTTGTAAAGCATGACTTAGCATTTATTTATTTTTAATTATAAAAAAAATGTTTTTTTTTATTTATTTTATTTTATTTTTAACTTTTGGCTTGATAGAAGCACACAGAAATGTTTGGATTAAAATTTGTACCTTGTGACAAGCATTGCTTTATTCTGTAATCATGGATAACCCATAGCCATAACCCTTGTTTTTACGGTTTTTGTCACATCTCCGCCCGGGCCCCCACCACATCTCAGGCTCAACTCCGTTGTAGCACGATATTATCCGCTTTGGGTCCCAACCACGTCCTCATGGTTTTGTTTCTAGGAATTCACACGAGAACTTCCCAGTAGGTCCCACCACATCCCGGGCTCAACTCTACCGTAGCACGATATTATCCGCTTTGGACCCCAACCATGCCCTCACGGTTTTGTTTCTAGGAACTCACATGAGAACTTCCCAGTAGGTCACCCATCCTGCGATTGCTCTCGAGCGAACTCGCTTAACTTCGGAGTTCAGATGGAACCGAAGCTAGTGAGCTCCCAAAATACCTCGTGCTAGGTAGAGATGAGAATATACATATAAGGCATAGAGGATCCACTTCCCTGGACGATGTGGGATGTTACAGTTTTACTAATCACATCAATTTTCTATTTCATGCATCGATCGATCTATCTTTTTCTCTCTCTCTCTTTTTTTTTTCTTTTCTGTTGGCCTAAAAATGAAAAAAGAAGTTGTGTATGCGTCTTGTTTTGTAAAACCAAAACAGAAATTAAAAAACAACCACATTTTAGAAGTTTCAAAAGAACAAGTTTCTTAAACATTTGTGATTTGAGAGGTAGTCTATATTCCCACGCATGCCCAATAGAGGCCATCCTGACTAAGGGTGGGCACGGGCCGGGCCGGGCTAGGTATTGCAAATCTGATCACTGGAACCGAACCTAGCCCGGCCCGTTTGAAACGGGCCGGGTACACGGGCGTTTTTTTTTTTTCCACCCAAACCTTTTGTCCGTTTGATTTCCCTTGCTTTTCAACTTTTGAGTAAGATGACGACGGCTGCTCGCCATTCAATCCACCATCATATAAAACCCCTAAATCAGTAACCCTAGGCCCTAAAACAACACACCCTAATCCCTAAATTCTGAAACCTTGGAATCAAACCAAATTATGATCCCAGGCCTTAAGATCGTCCTCAGAGATCTTCTCGTCGGGATTGGCGGCGTCGACATATCGTTGTCAGCGCAATCGTCCTCAATCACGTGCTTGATGGTCTACGACTCCAGCGCCACTGCCTCATTGACCTCGAATGACTCTTCGTTCGAGCTCTTGAGGGTGATCTTCTTCGACGACAACGACATGGTTGTTGAGGGTGATAACGATGGTCTCGAAACGACGGTGCCAAATGGTGAAAGGAGTGACTGGTGAGAGTCAAGTTTGATTTCTTTCTTGTGAGGAGGTGAAGAAGAAGTGAGAGAGAGAGTTGTGATGGAGACTGATGTACACGGGGCCCCAGCTAAAAAATAAAATAATAAAGAAAGAAAATAATGTAGTACAATTGTACTACCACTTGAGAAAACAATGTAGTACAAATGTACACAGGGCCACAACAGATATTTTTGTGAGAATTGGGAGAAACGAGTCCAGCGGGGCCTCGTTTTCTTAGGCCTTTACACCCACCCCGCCCCAATAATTTTGTGAACCCGGTCGGGCCCACCCTGTTTTGTCTTTACAAATTTCAGACCCTCTTCGAACCGCATGGAACCAGCTTGCCCAGCGAGCCTAGGGCCCGTTTGTCCACCCCTAATCCGGACCCTAGAAAGGCCTTAATATAAAGAGACATTTGTCGACTTCTCCTCTTCTGAATTTGTAAGGAGTTCTTAATTTTCTCCTGAATTTTAATTTTGGCTTATTACCTCTCTGAACTTTTATAATTAGCCAATTTTCCTCATGACGTTAGATTTTGAAATTTTCCATTAAGTTTCCTATCCATTTTGAGTACATGGCAAATGTTTGAGGGTAATAAATAATTTTAGGTCCCTAATGTGGACAATAGATTGCTTTATTTTTTCCTTCTTTCTTCTCTTCTGCTAGTTGACTCCATACGCTTTCTGTTTGAATTAGTCATGGGAGTCTAATTAGCAACTGCAAAGTAATGACTTTACACCCAATTTACCATAACAAAATTACTTTTGCTCTCATACAGTTGACATATGTTGTCCACGTGACCAAAATTGATGGAAAATTAGAGTCAAAATCTAATGCCGGGGGGGGGGGGGGAATTGGCTACTTGTAAAAGTTTAAGGAGAATAACCGGCTAAAAATAAAGTTTAAGAAAGAGATTGACAGCTCTATACAAATACAGAGAGCAAATCGACAAGTAGGTCTAATATAAAAGGAATTCATGTTTCGTAGGTGGGTGCTACTGGGTAGCTAATTGTATTAATTCCAATTATTTTCTCTAGAAGTTGAAAATAAAAAATGAGATGTAATATCTCTTTAATTATAGAAGGGAATCCTACCGTCAAATTCATCCAATGAGTGACGGGATCTCCAATCTCCATTTTCCCTCCCTCAATCTGCCAGGTTTTGTTCCCCAATCCCTTCATACACTCACTAGCCTTCCGTACAAGTAAATGGGATTTCTAATGTCTTGATGTATTTAACAAACTAGTACTACAATTTAATAGTATTTCTATATACTTATAAGTAAGAGATTTTTAATTTGACTCACGTAAATGACGATGACCTTTATAATATTTGGTGTTGAGTTCACTACTTAATTGGGTGGAAATTAAATGATCAACCTATATATTACATATATACATATATTATATAGCTAAGGTTTATGCACAACATCCATAAAAAGGTGGAGTGGGCATTATAGCAAGAGATGAGCATGGTCAGTTCGTAGCTGCCGGGTTGTCCGTTTTGACTATGTGTGCTCTCCGACACATGCGGATGCTCTGGCAGCTAGGGAGGGCTTGGCGATGATTGTTGAAGGGGGCTTATCCAACATCATTTTATAGTGTGATTCTCTTCAGATTACGACTGCATTGCAGGGACATGTTGTGATAGGATAGCACCAAACCTTATGGAACCAACTCAAGCTAACCCACATGAAATATATCAAATGGAATGCAAGAACAAAATATAAAAGAACACCAAGATTTTAACGAGGTTCCTCAACAGTCAGTGTAACTGGAGTACGTCCTCGGAGCAGTAGGAGCTCACCCATTTTCCACTATCAACCAAATGGAAGTTTACAAAGTGTTGGCAATCTCACAACCCAAATAACCCAATACACCTAATAACTCTCACACACCAAAGAAACAAATTGAGAAATAAATATAATAAATAATTTCTTCTCTATACATATAGCACAAAGCTATTACAACAACAACTATTTTGGTGGATGATTACTAACCAAATGAAGCAACAACTTCTTCTTTGCTTTGGGCTCTCTACAACTCTCCTTGCTCTCGGCAGAAAATGAGCTCTCTTTCTGACAATGAGCTCTCCCTTCCTTATTTCTTCTATCCGGAAAAAAACCCATAATTATGGCTTTGAAAAAGCCACAAAACAAGGAAACATAATCATGTTGTCTTTTTTTTTTCTTTTGATTTGTTTATTAGCCAAAAGCTTTTTTTATATTTTTGTTCTCCACTAGGCCACTTGGCCACTTGGCCAAGTTCCGAAAAACGCCATGATAAGCCAACCAACACAATTAACACACAACATCACTCCCAAACACTAGCAAGAGAACAACTTATGCCGAGCCAAATGCTCCAAAAGTCCTACTGCTCAACGCCTTCTTTATATAGGCATAATATGAGCCAGGTTCAAGCAATGAACAAACTTGGCTACACCAACAACCTTAGTCAACATATCAGCGGGGTTGTCTTTAGTTGGAATCTTCTGGAGAATGATTTCTCCTTCACCAACGACTTCACGAACAAAGTGATAGCGCACATCTATGTGCTTGGTCCTCGCATGATGAACCTGATACTTAGCCAAATAAATGGCACTCTGAGTATCACAATGTACCTCCACCTGCTTCTGATCAACCCCCAAATCTCTAATCAGCCCATGTATCCAAATGGCCTCCTTTATAGCTTCAGCAACTGTCATATATTCAGCCTCTGTAGTAGACAAGGCAACAGACGACTGCAAAATGGACCTCCAACAAACTGGTCCTTTAGCCATAGTAAACAAATAGCCTGTAGTAGACTTCCTTCCATCCAGATCACCTGCATAATCTGAATCAACATAACCAACTGCAAAATGACCAATACCAGAGTCATCCCTCTCAAAGCATAAACCAACATCTCGAGTACCATGGAGATACCTCAATATCCACTTAGCTGCTTGCCAATGCTCTTTACCTGGATTATGCATATATCGACTCACCATGCCAACTGCATGAGCAATATCCGGTCTAGAGCATACCATTGCATACATCAAACTACCAACCAAATTTGCATATGGTATATTTTTCATTTGCAGCTTCTCTTTATCAGTTTTAGGACATTGTAAAGAACTCAATTTAAAATGAGGAGCCAAAGGGGTACTAACTGGTTTGGTTGAATCATGAACTCCAAACTTCCGAATCAACTTCTCAAGGTATTGTCTTTGATTCAAACTGACCAAACCCTTCTCTCTATCTCTAGTGATCTCCATGCCAAAGATCTTCTTTGCTTCACCAAGATCCTTCATCTCAAACTCATTCTTCATTTGTTTCTTCAATTTCTCAATCTTTTAACATTCTTTGAGGCAATCAACATATCATCACCATATATCAATAAATAAATGAAAGACCTATCTTGCAACTTCTTGAAGTACACACAATGATCATATTGACTTCTAGAATAATTTTGGCCTCTCATAAATTTATCAAACCTCAAATACCATTGCCTTGGAGATTGCTTCAAGCCATAAAGTGATTTCTTCAATTTGCAAAACAAATTTTCCTTCCCTTTCACTATATACCCATCCGGTTGACACATATAGATCTCCTCATTCAAATCACCATGTAGGAAAGCCGTCTTCACATCGAGTTGCACAAGCTCAAGATCATATTGTGCAACAAGAGCTAACATAATACGAATTGAGGAGTGCTTCACAACCAGAGAAAAGATTTCATTATAGTCAATGCCCTCCTTTTGTGCATACCCTTTAGTAACTAATCTTGCTTTAAATCTCACATTGCTTTTCTCATCAGCATCTTCCTTCTTGGCATACACCCATTTGCAACCGATAGCTTTCTTGCCCTTAGGCAATTTAGCTAACTCCCAAGTTTTGTTCTTCAAGAGAGAATTCATCTCATCATCCATGGCATTGCACCACCTCTTCTTCTCCTCACTCTCAATGGCTTCCTCGAAATTGGATGGAATATCATCAATGATAATAGGAAGAGCAAAAGCAACATAATCACTATACCGAGCTGGCTTGGTAATTTGTCTCTTTCCTCTGTTCTTGGCAATAGACTCTTGGGGTGAAACTTGCTTTTCAACTTGAATAGAATCTTCAAGTTCAACTTCTTCAACATCCTCATAGTCTCCAACTTCTTCACTTGTAGTGGCTTCGACATCAGCGGAAATAGGATTTGAAGTACCAGAGGCAACTTTCTCAAACTCCACCTGTTGGACATCTTTCACATTCTTCTCAGAGACTTTGTACATACTTTCTTCATCAAATGTCACATCTCTGCTGATTACAAGTTTTTTCATCTCTGGGCACCACAACCTGTAACCTTTGACACCACTACTAAAACCAAGAAAGATAGCCTTTTTGGCTATAGGATCAAGTTTATTTTCAGTCACATGAAAATAAGCAGGTGAACCAAAAATACGGATATAGTCATAATCAGAAGAAGGTTTTCCAGTCCATACTTTCATTGGTGTCTTACCCTGAACAACAGCTGAGGGTAACCGGTTGATGATGTGACATGCATAATTAACTGCCTCTGCCCAAAATGACTTGCTTAAACCCTACTGAGACAACGTACATCTAACCTTCTTAAGCAAGGTTCGATTCAATCTTTCTGCAACTCCATTTTGTTGTGGAGTTCCCCGAACACTGAAATGTCTCACAATTCCTTCCTCTTTGCAAACTTTAAAGAAAGGATCGGATGTTTATTCACCACTATTATCCGATCTCAAAATTTTAATCTTTCTCCCAGTCTGGTTCTCCACCATTTTCTTCCAACCCAAGAAAATGCTTAACACCTCACTCTTGTGCTTCATAGTGTAGACCCAAGACCTTCTTGAATAATCATCAACAAATGTCACGAACCAATGTCTACCACTCAAAGAGGGAGTCTTTGTAGGACCCCAAACATTCGAATACACATAATTAAGAATGTCCTTCGTCTGATGTACAACAGTACCAAACTTCACTCTAGTTTGCTTCCCCAAGACACAATGCTCGCAGAAATCAAGCTTACAAGTCGTGTCACCTTTTAAAAGACCTTTTTTCACAAGCCCTTGTAGAGCTTTCTCACCGGCATGGCCTAATCTCATATGCCACAGTCTAGTAGTATCTGAATCAGATGTGCCCATATTTTCAGAGACTACAGATGCTTCACCTGTCACAGTGCTTCCCTGCAATAAATACAAATGGCCACATCGAGGAGCTTTCATCACAACAAGTGCACCATAAGGAACTTTCAATGTCTGTCCATCTGAATGAAATCTGAAGCCCTTGGATTCCAAAGTACCCAAAGAAATAAGATTTTTCTTCAAATTCGGTACATACCGAACACCTGTCAACTCTTTAACCATGCCATCATGCAACTTTAAACGAACTGTACCAATCCCTTTTGTTGTGCAAGGATTGTCATCTCTCATGAACACAACACCACCATCAAACTCTTTCAAGCTTGAAAACCAATCCTTGTGAGGAGTCATATGATGAGTACAACCCGTATCCAACACCCATTTAGTAGCACAATCAAATGATGAAGAAGTGGTTAAAGCAAAATCAAAAACATCTGTTTCAACCTCAGCAACATTGGCTTCAGAACTTTCTTTTCCTTTGGTCTTCAACTTAGGACAATCTTTCTTCCAATGACCTTTATTATGACAAAAGGCACATTCATTCATTTCCAAGGTTTTTCTACCTTTAGAGTTTCCTCTAGGTCGAGAGTGTGATTTTTTCCTACTAGAAGATGACTTCCTCTCCGACGATCTACCTCTAACAAATAAAGCTTCAGATGTACTATCATGGTTTTTATCTCTATGCCTCATTTCATAATTCATCAAGGCATTTGACACATCTTCAAATTTCACAGTTTCTTTACCATGCATAATAGTGGTAACAAAATGCTCATAAGAGTCCGGCAAAGAATTCAACAATATTAAGGCCTTATCTTCATCCTTAATATCCTCATCTAAATTTAATAAGTCGGCAATCAACTTATTAAAAACATCAAGGTGTCTAATCATTTTTGTACCTTCTTTGTATTGGAAGCGGTAGAGCTTTTTCTTCAAGTGTAGCCGGTTCTCTGCACTCTTCGTCATATACTTGTCTTCCAATTTTTGCCACAACACACTTGCTAATGTCTCCCGCATCACAAAATACTTCTAAGTTTTTGCAAGGCACAACCGAATTGAAGAGCAAGCCCATAAATTTAATTTCTCCCATTCCGGCTTCAACATAGCTTCCGGCTTCTCTCCCAAAGCGGCAAGTAGATCTTGTTGAGCCAACACATCTTTGACCTCACATTGCCACATCCCGAAGTTGTTTGTGCCATCAAACTTTTCCACTTCGAACTTTGCATTTTGCACCGTAGTTCTTGCAAACCCGGAGCTGCTTCCAAAAGGATTTTCATTTTGCCCGTCTGACATCTTTGGCAAGTAGACAGTACCCAAGAGCAACCAGTGCTCTGATACCAATTGTTGTGCTAGGATAGCACCAAACCTTATGGAACCAACTCAAGCTAACCCACAGGAAATATATCAAATGGAATGCAAGAACAAAATATAAAAGAACACCAAGATTTTAACGAGGTTCCTCAACAGTCAGTGTAAGTGAAGTACGTCCTCAAAGCAGTAGGAGCTCACCCATTTTCCACTATCAACCAAATGGAAGTTTACAAAGTGTTGGCAATCTCACAACCCAAATAACCCAATACACCTAATAACTCTCATACACCAAAGAAACAAATAGAGAAAGAAATATAATGAATAATTTCTTCTCTATACATATAGCACAAAGTTATTACAACAACAACTATTTTGGTGGATGATTACTAACCAAATGAAGCAGCAACTTCTTCTTTGCTTTGGGCTCTCTACAACTCTACTTGCTCTCGGCAGAAAATGAGGTCTCTTCCTGACAATGGGCTCTCCCTTCCTTATTTCTTCTATCCGGAAAAAAAAAACCCATAAATATGGCTTTGAAAAAGCCACAAAACAAGCCACAAAACAAGGAAACATAATCATGTTGTCCTTTTTTTCTTTTGATTTGTTTAATAGCCAAAAGCTTTTTTTATATTTTTGTTCTCCACTAGGCCCCTTGGCCACTTATTCAACAGGACATTCAGTCGATAGGTCTTTCATCGGGGTTGTTATTGAGGATGCCAAAGCTTTCATGTCGACAGTCACTAGAGTTGTTCCAGCCCATATTCATCATCAGGCCAACGAAATGGCCCATCGTCTTGCTAGATTTGCCCTTCACGGTGATGGTTCTCGATCTTGGTTCGAGGAACCTCCTGATTTTTTGGCTGACCTATTTGTAATTGAATGTTTGGGCTGATTGGTGTTAGGGTGTTCTGTCTCTCTTTGTGCTTAATTGTTGTAACCTCAAACTTTTTTTTTTGTTTTTAAGTTTTATCGTCGCTCTTTAAAAAGTTAGACGAATTCGAAAAAAGTGACACGATACAAATAAAAAGCACAAATTTCATTTCATAACCCGATTTATCACATTATTCTTTTATTTGATTTACTCAGTTTAATATATACATCGAGTTTTGATGCAATACGTTTCAATGTCATATTTGGTTTAAGTACTGCTAATGATAACTTAATCTAAAATATATGTGAAATCCAAGTGTGACTAGGGGTTTTCGGCCATTGCGTTCTTCAATAGACTACTTTGACTTGGTGGACCTTTTGAGTCAATTTTAATTCCAAAGGTGACTACTAAAACAAAGTTAAAATAAAAAAATAAATCCAAAGAAGATGCTGCTCTGACTTTTAGTGTGAGTGTGATGTGGAATTTATCATCCGCTGCATGCCAAAAAAAACCAAGAACAAGTTATCAGGTGGGATCAAAGTTAAAGTATCGAATGAGGGCTAATTCTTTTGTTGATCTTTGCTTAAAACGTACGATTAATCGAGTTCGTGGTGCATGGATCAAGATTAATAATGCATAATCTGTATATCTCTCCTGCAACTTGTGATTCGTGAAACAACTTTTACATAAATATATGCGTACGTAAAGCTTTTGTATATGCAGGTAGATTATATACATGAATTTCATCACATTGCATTGTATGCTTTGCATCAGTTAATAACATTATCATTATTTGCCTCGTGCAGGTGCAGTGCTTCTTCCTAATTCCTTATTGGCTTGTACATGCCCTTCCACCAACGTACACAGCAGCTTTCTACTCATACTCTTCTCTCTGCTCTTGTAGATGGTGTCTCCAGGCTGCAGGTCGAAAATAATTCGAAAGGTGTTACAAATTCTGCATTATAATATATAGAACCGGTGCAGTTGTAAATATTGTCGATGCGTCATCAAGATTTATAGATACTAAACCTGAGAATCACAAAAATATGGATATATATGACTAATTATACAAATCACACGTCGTATATTTTTGGTACTTGTTTGTGATTGTTTGAGACTAAGGGAACATGAATATCACACGTTCATGTCACAATCAACATTATCAATGATTCAAAAGTAAGGGAACATGAATATCACACGTTCATGTCACAATCAACATTATCAATGATTCAAATTGACAATCTGAATAACATTCACAATAATGCATCGACATGCGTAACACATGCAGATTGATGATGGATGAAGTATGAACAGTAAGTAAAGTTTAATTAACGTGCACAGCCACCAGTGTAAGTATTCGATCAGCTTTGGTCGTTGACATTAGTGTGTTCTAAGCATGCACACCGAATCTTCTAATCTGTTTAGATATCTCCCCGATACCCAAGTGGGGTTGAGGGAACCCAACCGAAAGTAAACAAGTTTAGATATTTTAGATATCTCGATTAAGAATTGACCAAATAAAACTAGTACATAGACATCTGCATTAACAAGTTGATCAAGACCTGCTAAAAGAGGTAGTTAGCTTAATTAACAGTTATCCAAGAATCTTTGGATATGTTCCATCAATACGCAGTACCCTTATCGGACGTTAATGATTGGTTCGTCGGTGCGTAATACTAATCCAAATGTTTAATTACTGTTTAAACTAAGATTAAAAATTGTCATCGTTAGCGGAAAGGAGTTGCAGAATCATAATCTGATCATGATTAAATTACCATTACTTTAAGAATTTAATTATGAAAAGGGATGATAGAGATTAGAGAGGAATTGTTGACTGTATGAGTAAAAAGGATGGGAAGGGAGAAAATATACACATATGAAGGTTACCGTAGGAAAGCAAGAAAAATGGAACATATTCTTATGGGGCATGTTGCCCTTACAATTAGGGGCATGAGCCACAAAAGATATCGAGCTTATGAAATGGAGAACAAAACCATGGCATTTGAATTCCGTACATCATGTCGATAGTATAGATGCTTTGCTTTGTACGGTTGATATTGGATCGAACATAGAAGTATTGAGACATAGTTTTCAAGATCGGACCTTATGCTTTTTTTTGCACAGTATTTGAATTTTATTACAACAGTTATTGAATTTTTTTTTTGTACATAAAATTGCTTTTTTTTTATGATACGTGACAGTTAGTGGTACGGAAAAACAAATAGCTAATATTGAAAATAAAAAATCTAATAATTATAGAATAAAATTCAATGGTCAAAACAACCAGAGCACATAGTGCTACGTAAAATTAAGGATTGAAGCCACACTTGGAAATTTGACACATAGCGTATCACTATACAACAACAACAACAACATAGCGTATCACTATAAATTACCAAAATTTGGAACCTTTTTTTGTATGGTTTGAGTTTACTTACGGATCGATCAACACACAAAACAATATAAAAATACAAAAACTCGTACTATCTATCAGAATAATGAGAAAAAAAATACCATTTTATTAATATAATATTAACTGAACAATGTTAATCACCATATATTTGTGTAACTTATATGTCGTATAACATGTCTCGTCTAAAATTGCCAAACCCTATTTTTGGCAACAAAGTTCACTGAAATTCTTCCATTAGGTGTGTAAAAATACAATATTTTTGCATGATCCACCTTTCCATTTTTAAGGTCCATCTGCAACACAAAAAGATGGAGAGTTGGTTCATCGAGCTGGATATATTGTCTACAATAAGCCCACCAATAAGTTCCAGCTTGAGTCGATTAGAAAGCCCATCACATGTACACGAATGTGTTTAAGAGATCTTTTTAGTTTTAACCAGTTTCCACTCGGCTCAAAGCTTTACCTATGCAAACACATTTTCTTTTGTGTTTTTAACAAGTTACCTACGTATATCAATCTGTGATTTGCAGGCAATGAGATATGAATCCTTCACTGTACGGACTAAGTAGCCAAGTAGTGTCCAGTCCGAGTATCGATCTCAACGTCTCCATTTCTGTCAAATAGTAACAGTTGAAATTTTGGCTAAAAAGAAAGGGGAGGCTCGATTAAAACTTAAGGGGGATCACAAGCATTTGGAATTGTATAGAGAAATGATAAACAAACTCTCTTGTCCTCCAACTTACCCTTGTTTAATCATGTTGGTTGTTTGACAATAAGTGAAAAAGGCTGTGTGAAAAACTAAAACGGATGTGTGAAAATCAGCTCCCTCACGTTAACGAGAATTCGGGCTAATATATGAGCATGTATTGCAGATCAGAAGAAGGCAGAGGAAGTAGGAGCCATGAAACCACAAACAAATTTCGAACTAAACTGACCGAATCCAACAAGAAATTTAAGAACTCAAACTTACCGATCTTAAGAGAATTCCTTTATACCTAATGCTGCAGCAACGAAGGAGCAAGTACGAAGACATGGATATGTGGCCAATTCACTGATCACTTTTGCATCAATAGCATTGATAAATCTCGAGGATAATAGTAAAAAATACATAAATGTGCTGGAAATTTTTTGTTTCTTGCTTTAGGCACGGCCTCAAATGGAATATCCAAGCTCCATACTCAACCTGGCAAGTACAGTTGACATGTGAAACAGCATCTTAGAGTTTAATCCGAACGGTCAAAACAGTGATGACCTTAAGCACCTGCTTGACCGTTCCTAGTTTGCTGCTGCAACTCTTCATCAGCATTTCTGATAACTTGGTCCCAGCCACTCCCAGCACTTGTGTCCAAAAAATCAAACGGCACGGCTGTCTTCAGACCTGGCCTAACAGATAACTGACTCTCTACAATTCTGAATTCAACACCATCCCCTCGAATCTGATCCAATTCCTCCCATGTAAACATTCGAGGTAGCGTAAATGCGCCCCATGGGTTGAAATCCACAACCTTAATTCGATCATCCTGTGTCACATATACATCAAAGGTGTAATTTTCTACGAAAAAGTCTTCGATCAACGCTTGAAGGCTGTGTTTCTTTTCAAGCAGAGCAGGATAACAAGTAGTGACCTCACGTTGTGAAATTCCAACTAAATTATGATTTCGTACAAAGCAACGGAACTCCATCTCTGGCTTGAGGGACTGGTACCATTTCCGTAGTGCAAGGAAGAAACTCTTAGGCCTTGTTGAGGTTTTTGTCACTGCAGGAATCATACGCGTGACGCAGATCATGGACCAATGAGTCAGATGATCGTATCAAGAGCGCAATCTCACTGAACGAAGAGCACTTGAGGCTCCCAGTTGTGCTGATCCAAGCCGAGTCTTTTGGTGCACTCCAGTTTAGCTTAGGGAACACAGAACCTCCAAGGGACTTAATCGATTCCTTGACCTCCAACTCAAGTTCAGGGAAGGAGGGCGGCATAGAAGGCTGCTCCGACTCATCCCCAGACCCTTCTGATACTTGATAGTCGTCTTCCTCCTCCAGATTATGAATTCTATTGGGGAATGCATCGTCATTTGAGATCGAAACAGGGAGAAGGAAGGGCCCTGAATCGTCGAGAAGGTATTGGACAAAGGATTCTGGAAGTTCATGAATTCGGGTTTTGATAGACAAAGATTTAAACTTTTGGTACCATTCCTGTATCTGGCATCGATTCACTTCTTCTTCCTTCATTTTTTTTTTGTTCAGTGTATATGTATACAGATCAAACACTTCCTGTAGTACAAATTATCATAGAAATTCTCTCTTTTAATATTAAAAAAAAATATATCGACGATCGAAAAAAAGGGTTTTTATGAAAAATTATTACAACTCCATCTCCATCAAATGAACATCAACTAAATCAAACCCAGACAAAGAAACATCATCAGTAATACAATTCAGCATCAAACTTTAAACATTCTTTCACCAGTCAAACGTTTCCTGCATGAAATCAGTTACTGAGACAACAACTACGGCAAACGTTAAACACTGTAACAAATCCAAAACATAGGACAATTGAAATACAATCAACAAACAAACAAAAATCGAGGGTATTTGAGAAGATTTGAGCTGAGTAAGTAAGTTAAATGGCAGTCCTGGATTTCTTCAGTTCCTCAGGTGGTGGAAGACAAGACAACATGCGAGGTTGCGAACTAATTTAATGATTTCAAGTTCGAAACTTTGTCGGTGCCCAATCGAAAAAGTGATGAGAAAAATCAAAGTACAGAGAGAATATGTGTACCTGAATTGAGTTCAGAGGCTACAACCTTGAGCTAACGTTGCAGGAAGAGTCGTGAAATGCGAAAGCTTTGGTATTATTTTTGGGAGGTGGATTGTCTGCGCTCCCATTTTCATCATTTTCTCATCCCTTTCGGTTTACGTGATCACGGTTAAGCCACGTCAATATTTTATATTATTTTTTTTTATAAAAATAATAAAACAAAAGGTATTAGAAATATAAAATATTAACGTAGCTTAATCGTAACCACACAAAATAGAAGGGGATGAAAAGAGTATCGAAATGAGATGTCAGACAATCCACTTCCTTATTTTTTGGATGCTTGTTACTTTAATTCCTAGGTTTTGTGTTGATGGGCTGGGCCTCGTCCGTTACGAGAGCTAGTCAAAGCAACAACGAACTTAAGGAAGCTGACTCTCGTTCTTTGGACCAGCCTATGACCGATAAAAAAAAAAAAAAAAACTAACGAAAAGTTCAAAAAATTTCTCTTTTAACGAAAAGCTCTTTTTAAAGGTATAATGAATAGTGCCAGTTAAAGGTAAAAATGTGATTTTTCGTTAAAAATGAACAATGCCGGAAGTGTTTTGTTAAAACTCCCTAAAAAAATGGGTTTGTCACTCTTTTTCACATACACCAAGAGAAAGGGTTACAAAAGACATTATTGCCTTCGCACTACTTGAGTATAGTTCTGTTATTTTTGAAGATTGGGCGAACAATCGCCCCTTCCCCTTTGCACAATATTCGCGAAGTAGCTCCCGAATCAAAGTGTGAATGTCCCGTAGAAATGTTGCATGCTCATTTTGATCGAGGAGGGATGCTTCATCCATCAAACATATTATGCCTGACCCGAATCTGCAAGAATGGCTATGTAGGTAAAGGGATCAGCGCTATGATCGCTTTGAGTTCTGCTTAAAATGTGTATGCTTACGTACTAGTTGCTATTTGGTCATAGATTGGGTTTTGGGTTCTTTTCGTCGATGAGTTGTTAATTTAGCGGACTTATTTAAAAACCTCATAAGTATTGATTAGTATAATTTAGAATATCATTCTGGTAGTTAAATAAGAAAATTATCATGCTTTTCATCAAGGCTCTCAAATCTAATCACCCAACTCGTAAAATTTTGCAAATGTGGATTAGACTTTAGACCCACTTCTTTGGATCTGCTTCTTTAAGAGGATTACAGAAATCGAATCCTCCTACATATTGATTAGTATAATTTAGAATATCGTTTTGTAAATGTTTTTATTTTCTCTTAAAAAAAAAAGGAAAAAATATACCAAATCCAAATCCTCCCCAACTTCCTCACGAAGCAGGGACACTCTCATGAGTCTCATCCTCTCCAAACTTTACCATCTCTCAATCCTCAGTTCCTTAACGATAGATAACACAGACGGTACACGTGGCATATTTTCATTGGCCATAAAACCACTACACGAGAAATCACCAGTTTACTGGATCGGACCTCCTCCATTCTGTAGCGCTACGATATAAGCGAGAGAACAATGACTACTGCTTTTCGTCATCACTGTGACTTCGTGCTCTCTCTCTCGTTTCTCTCTCCTCTCTCTCTCTGGAAATTGTGACCGGCGCCAACCGGAGATCGGAGTCTCGCCGGAGAATCGGAACTCTACGAATTGGCCCGAATCGTGCAAGTCGGAGAAAACGATGAAGGTTTTTGTCAAGACTTTGAAGGGAACCAACTTCGAGATCGAAGTGAAACCCGAAGAGACGGTATAAAAACATGCATATACGTATCCTAAATTATTTTAACCATCGGCGACTGAAAATTCAATTGATTTTGTGCTTAATTCGTGATGTTAATCGCTTCAGTTTTGGGTAATTAGGGTTTTGGGGCGAATGCTAATTAGGGCTTTTCGCGCCCCGGTATTGTTGGAGTTCAGATTGTTTGATTGTTCGCGGTTTTGGTTTGTATAATTGTAGAATTTGGTTGAAGTTCTAGTGAATTTATTGTTCAGTTGTGCAAATTCTTTAGCTTTGGCGTTAGTGTTATAGTCAAACATTGACATTGTTGCGGAATTTTTCAGCTTTGATCACTCGGAGAGGTTCATGTTAATTGGAGTATGGTTGCACTTCCATGGGCGTTTAGTTTTCTAGTTAATTTGGACTCAATCTGTAATCTTTTATCCTATTTGCGTTGATTCGAATTCATGGTCTATAGTGAATTGGTAATCTGAAGCCTACATAGGATTGGAAGAATGATCGAACCAATTAATTTCAAGTGCCTGTTTTGTTATGTAGCGCACTTCGTATGCACTGACACTAAGCAACTCGTGCACTTACTTTTGGTTCCTCAACAACTTTTTTGTATCCCTTTTTACGATTTTCAGTTCATTGTGGTAATTATTGTGTTAATTGTTTCTCCCAGGTTGCTGATGTCAAGACAATTATAGAGACGGCACAGGGTGCAGATGTGTACCCTGCCCCACAGCAGATGCTTATTCATCAGGGGAAAGTTCTTAAGGATGACACAACTCTAGAACAAAATAATGTTGCTGAAAATAGTTTTATCGTGATAATGTTAACCAAGGTGAGTTTGCTTTTCTTACAGTTGTCGGGATTACTTAAGAAACGACTGGGTTGTAATTTTTCTTTATAGGATTTGTAATTGCAAGATGTGAAACTGTGCTCATATTTACTATTTTATTCAATCTTTAAAAGAAAGAATTTCTAAGTGGGCTTGATAACCTTAAAGAGAATATTAAAGCATGAAGTTGGTTTATGCGATAGCCATTAATTATCCCTTTTTGATTGGTTTAAGTTGTTTTGTATTATGAGTTGTCTGTTGTTTCTTGTAATCGTATTACTATAATCTTTTAGCAAGGTGGTGTTTTTAATAGAATTACATGCTGAAACACTTGCAATTTTAATGAAACTACACATCCTAATTACTTAATTATGTTCTAATTATCAATTGCAGCCTAAGGCCTCACCAGCCGGAGCCTCCAGTAAGCAAGGTGCAGCCACAAGTCAGGTAAATCAGCTCAGTTGCTGTATTTAGTATTATTGTTTAGGAATGACCTTTTTTCACAGTGGTAGTGCATGTGATTCTGGTAATCTTTTTATTAGACCCCATGGATAGAAAAAATAATTTTTTTCCTTAATAATCCGAAGGAAGCATATCTTTATTTCTTTGTCTTGGAAAAGGTTTTTTGTGAATATGGGCAGAATGATGTATGTTGGATTCTTGTTGGGGAATTGTACTCATGAAGTTGCATATACTTTGTGGGTGAATTGTAGACGTATAGATGTTCATTATATAGTTCCTCATTCCTGCCAAGAACCTTATTATGAGGTATACAATAAAAAAATTATCAGTATTATATTTAATTTTTGGAGGTCCATCTTATGTTGTCTACTATTTTGCAGGCCCAACCTGCTAGTACTGCTCCTACCTCTGCCGCACCACCCCCAGCAGCTCCAGCTCCAGCTCCAGCTCCTGCTCCAGCTCCTGCACCAGCCGTGGCAGAGTGAGTATACTATCACACCTATTTTTTCTTTTGAATCACTCATCTAAAATTGTTTGGATGGAAGACTTATAACTGTTTGCTTTCTGGTATTTCCTTTGCATGCGAAACAATATTTTTTCAGTCTGATCAATGCAATATGAAGTATACTATCATTTTAATTTAGTGAAAACCACATATTTTTGTCATATTATATAGTTTTACCAAAATAGAGGACGAATTTCAATATTCAATTGCTACCTAAATTTTTATAGTAATTTTGACTTGCTCATGGTTTTGAGTGTACAATATGCTTTTATCCGTTGCTTATCCTTTTCTTTTTCAGTTTTAAATTGTTTTATTTATCATTTAAATAATTTTTGAGTTACCAATAAATGGCTTGTTTGTAAGTGTGTTAATTTTCATTTATGGCCTCTAGTTAAGAAGTATTCTGAGTTATATATAATTTAATTTGTTTTAACTGTTCAACCTGAATTTCATCTTTTATGTGTGATAATTTTATTACATTCTTTGGTCCAGACCACAGCCCACCGCTCAAACTGCTGCTGTTGTAGCTCCTACTGATTCAAGATCAGATGTGTATGGCCAAGCTGCATCAAACCTAGTTGCAGGAACTACTTTAGAGTCTACCGTTCAGCAGATTCTAGATATGGGTGGAGGAAGTTGGGATCGGGAAACTGTTGTCCGTGCTTTACGGGCTGCTTTTAACAACCCTGAAAGGGCTGTTGAGTACCTATATTCTGTGAGTACTCAACTTTGATATTTTGATTCTTTATCTGTTTTCATGTTAGTTGGGCACTGTAGATAGAAGAAGTTTGATTACTGAAAATGAGGAAGAAAACATATATTAATTTTGATTAATTGGTAGGTAATGCCTCTGTTTTTCTACTTAACACCTGTGTCATTTAGCAGTAGAGAATTTATTTGTCTCTATGTTTTGTTGACCATTAAGCTTTCTGTTGATAAACACCTTGTACGTTGTGATATTCTCTTTTATAACAATGGTGCTCAATGGTGTTGGGTATGATCCTTTCCCTCTCACAACTACATAGACCTTTGAAATTGGCGGGTGATTTGAGTTGGATTATAGTCTATTTCCTGTTCAAAAGAACATCCAAAATGAAAATAAGACAGATTATTGATTGATGTCCATCAGATGTTAGTGCCATATATTGTAATTTTTTTTAGTACATATTTGTTGTCATGACCTTGTAGAAAATTGGAAAATGAAAACTTTTGCTTTGTTGGTCTTTTACTTCTCTTCAGCTACTTGTTTTGATTCCATATATAGTATTCCTACATGCATAGGAAGCATGTTTGGAGGTTACTGTCAGATTGACACAGAAACTGATATTGATACACATGTCAGGGCATTCCTGAGCAAGCTGAAGCCCCACCAGCGGCCCAAGTTCCTGCTGGTGAACAGGCAGCAAATCCTATGGCCGCAAATCCTCCAGCTCAGGCTCCACAACCAGTAGCACCTACTGGTGGGCCCAATGCAAATCCACTTGATCTTTTTCCACAGGTAGAGGCTGTTGATTAGTAATCTATGTACCTCTATAACCTATACTGTCCAAGTGAATAACTGTTCTGGTTGAATCAGGGCCTTCCCAACATGGGTGCAAATGCCGGTGCGGGCAATTTGGATTTCCTGCGCAACAGTCCCCAGGTTTGTATATATGCATCTTTTTTATTTGTGAATCCGCTTATTGTTTATATGCATGATTGAGAAAGGTATCTGAGCTTCCAACTCATTATTTCAGTTCCAAGCCTTGCGAGCTATGGTGCAAGCCAACCCCCAAATTCTACAGGTATTATTTTGTTCTCCTTTAATTTTCTCACCTTGGCCAAGCTTGTGGTTTTTAATTATAATTTGAGGACTCACGATGGTTTATCTTTGCTGCAGCCTATGCTTCAAGAGTTGGGGAAACAAAATCCACATCTAATGCAGCTCATTCAAGCTCATCAAGCTGACTTCTTACGCTTGATTAATGAACCCGTTGAAGGGGGTGAAGGGTTAGAAAATCTGCCCTACTTGCCATTGAAGCAGTTAGAAAATCTTTGTTGATAAGTAAATACACAGGGTTCTAAGTTATTGAACTCTGTATGTTTCAGGAACCTGTTGGAGCAGTTGGGTGCAGCAGTGCCGCAGGCTGTGACCGTCACCCCTGAAGAGCGAGAGGCCATTGAACGCGTAAGTATTATTTCTCTGTACATGTGACAAGTGCATTTGTTCCGCTTGGTATGTATGAAATATCATTGTTTAGGTCATGATTGACAATCCAAAACTTTTTCTTGCAGCTAGAAGCTATGGGTTTCGATCGGGCGCTAGTGCTGGAGGTATACTTTGCATGCAACAAGAACGAGGAGCTGGCGGCCAACTATCTTCTCGATCACATGCACGAGTTTGAGGAATGATGATGGCAACTGGGTTTTCTTTGGTCTATCTTTTTAGTGTCTCAACTCTTTGCCACGTTGGTTCAAGTTTAATAGGGTTTCTTATACTCTTATTCCAGCTACTTGTCTTATATCTCCCAGCAGACGGTGTCGATCCCCCTTTTTATGTTTTGGATGGCATAACTTCTCTCTTTCTAAATATTGGTTACCATATTCTATACAGAATTTTTCTCTTGCAAAAAGGTGGGTGATTTCGGTTTTATCTTTTCGTATCTAACCCGTATGATTTTCGTAATTCGTATTCATGTTTTAAGTACTCGGAAGATGCCTATGCAGAAGTAGCTGCGAAATCTGCTATCGACATGTAGCTTATGCATCTTTAACTGAGATTGACCAAAAGATCTCTTGCAATGCACTTTGCCAGAAGGATCTCTTGCAGAGCCGTAGCTTGGGATCGACAGGTGCATGCCAACACATTGAACTGCACGATTCAGTCGCAAACACGAAAAGAATTTCGACTGAAACAATGTGATCGGAAGATACAGTCGATATCATCTGAAGATACAGATCCATATTTCACTCAAGTTTATCAAAATGTGCTACAAAAGAGAATTGCTGAGTATAACACAAAGCAGCTCAAAACTCATATTTTTGTTTACATGAAATCTTACGCCAAGTTTCCGCCACTCTGCTGCCACAGATTGATGATATCGGTAGCCTGATTGAGAAGGATAATCATCTGCTTCTGAGAAATCCAAGGTTTGCTCTCGAGCAAGACCTTGAGCTCCTCCCACGCATCTTTCCTCGGCCAGAAGTAATAGGGGCTGAGAGGGATGGAGCCGTGACCAGGTATCATCTGGTCGAGTGCAATGCCGATGTTCTTTTCCATCCAAATGAACTTCAATACGAGCCTCGGTTTCTCAAATGCCTTCACAAACACTCCCACCTTCTACATCATCCAAAAACCCAACACACAAGTTTAACTACAAGACCATTTGGAAATTGCGGATGTAAGAAACCAAACGGAAACCAATGGAAAGAATGTGACAAGCAGTTTGGGACTTTGCCTCTAGTAAGCACTTCTGTTCATAAGCACTTGTGCTGGAGACGCTTAGATTAGAAGCGTTTTTAGTCATCAGAAAACATATTTAGCCCTCTTAGAACAATCCATAACCACAGTGTTTCATGCTTATAAATGTTGATAAACACAATTATGTTAAACCAAAAAAGAAAATTACGATGTTACAGAGTTGAGTTTCCACTTTCTAGCCTATGGCTACATTTTCTCAGCAACCAAACAGAACCCAGTGAAAAAGCAGAACAATTCTCAATTACAAAACAAGACATACAACGAAATCACAAACCCAACAGAGATACTGAGGATAAGAAAAAAACAGACCTCTTTTTCCGGGGCGGTGTCAGCGGCCTCGTCATCGGTGGTCGTTTCTTCAGCGACCAGAGACTCGGCGGCGGCGGAGAGCCTGACGTTTCTTGCGGCGAGGGAAAGTCCGAGCCTCAGCTCCGGCAGCGAGTGAGAAACAGAGAAATAAGAAGCCTTGGGCTCGAAATTGAATGCTCTTGGATTGACACTGTTGACAAAAAGAAGCTTCTGCTGCGGCAGCTTCAGCCGCAACACGGCCGCGTTTAGGTTCGCCTGGCACTCGATTCCCATTCCCAAAGATAACATCTTCTTCTTCTTCTTCTTTCTTCTGTTAAAGTTGTTATCTTCCGCTTTGAGTGGAGACTCAGAGACGGACAGAGATATCTGTTCATGTGAAGAGATTGTGAGAGGATAAAGTGCCAGTTTCTCTCCTGCCTTGTTTGTTTCTGGTTCTTGGGCTGGTTAGGTAACCCAGGCCCAAGGTTGAAGGGCCTAGAGTAAATCTAGCTGGATAGCCCAATCAAAACCCGACCCAAGATGAAAGAGAACTCGGTGATAGATGGTTCGATTGGGAGGGGAATTTGAACTTGAGTATAAGAGGTCGAGACATAGTAGTGATCACCCGGTCATCTCTGTGTGTTTTCTGTTTACACGCGATTAGGTCGACTCTTATTACTAAAAATATCACACGTTTCAGTACAATCACTCAATTAACATTTTGTACAGTTTAGTGTAATCCCCTCGACAACTGTTAATGTTAATAAAAAGCACTATTAACCTGTTAATATCATGTGCAATAACGCGTTCACCCCAAATAAGATGGCAAGGAGGAAGTGACAAGTGAAGGGCAAAGAGTTTTTCTCAATATTCAATCAATGAATAGATATTATCTCTACTACTACGACTACTACTAGCAAATCTCCGCGACCATATCATTGGTTCTCACCGGAAGATTCCAAAGTCATGATTCCAGCGACGCTCAACTCCACGCTTCAACATGGTATCTGCCAGCCTTTTCCAGTTCTCTAAGCCATCTTGCTGCCGATTCCTGTGGAAGCTCACTTTCTTTGGAAACAATCTCCTCAAAGGCTAATAATACATCTGCTGGCATTTTTGTAGAAGAACCTGCAACGTAAATAGCCGCCCCCTCCATCAGCAGCTTCCACACCTTCTCGCTATGCTCTCTCATCTTATCCTGCACGTAGACCTTCTGTGGCTGGTCTCTTGAGAAGGCAACATAAAAGCCCCCGCCCTTTGATTCTGAAACTACCCCACCATCTTGCGAATTGGATAACCAAAAATCTTTGTACAAAAAATCATTGTCCTCGTTTCTGCATCCAAAGAAGAATAGCACTGGAGTAGTTGATTCGGTCAAGCTTTGTATGGCTCTCTCCTCCACAAATCCACGAAAAGGCGCACAGCCAGTTCCAGGTCCAATGAGAATGAGAGGAAGTGATGGTCGTGGGGGAGGAAGGGAACCTTTCTGAAACCACACTGGAACATAAACACCTGCTTATCACAAAAGAACAAAAATCAAGGACTTGAAATGGCAATTCTAATAATTTGCATTGTTAATAATATGCTTTACATGTACAACATATGACGTACCTTGCTCAGGATCAAGCTTGGATAGCCAATTTGAGCAGAGACCTGCTCGAATTCTTTTGAACGGCGTTGTCCATGATACTACATTAACTGTTAAGTGAACTTGATTGAGGTGGGCAGAAGGGGACGAAGAGATGGAGAAAGCCCTCGTTTTCAAAGGAGGAACCAACTGTACCAGCCATTCGAATGGCATTTGAACAGAGGGGAAATCCTCTAAAACCTCCAGAACAGTCCTTTGTTCCCTCTGATTGTATTGGTATAGATCATCTCTTCCTTCAGGTGAGATAAAATACTGAAGTCTTTCTTTTTCATGTTCAGCGGTTGCAAACATACTCATGACCTGAAACATATACAAGGAAGATCAATTGAAGGCACTAGCATGTGTATAAACTGGAAGTCGGTAATTTTTAGAAGAAATTTGCTAATAGAAATCCATGAGTTACATGCCAGATTCTTGCCTCAAAGAAATAGCGTCGAGGAGAAGCTGATGCAACATCCATTGTCAATTCAACAAAAGTTTTTAGTTTGATGGGGATACAAGTATCAAGGAGTTGATTCTCCATTTCTGAAGGATGAACCTGAAATCAACAGTGCCAAAAGTAACTAAGAACGAAAAGTGAGACGATGGAGGATTGTATAAATAATACTTTAACGTGTTTCCTTTCTCTTGTAAATAGATTTCTAAAAATTGTTTTCGAAGTATAAGTACATTAATCAAAAGAAGGAAAAAAAAAAAAAGTTCCAACAAAGTTCAATAGTTTATTTAGTAAAAAATTTAAGGTAGCACAGCTCAAAATTTCAACCAATATTCAAAAGAAAATACTCACTGTGATGAATGATTCAGGGTCCAAATTACAACGGCGTATGAAAACATCCACTGCAGCAGGATTTTGACTGGGGAGAACTTCAAGGACGTCACCAACTTCATATGGAATAGGCTGGCATATCAAATGAAACTTTTCACTTTGAAACAAACAGCATAATATGCTATACATTGGTTGAAACAAAAATAAACGGTAACAAGCACATAGTAGGCAACTTACAGATGTAGCAAATTCAAATTCGAAGTGATGCACCTCTTTGTCTTTAAAACCTGATTTAGTCAGTGGTTCATTTTTTACCTACAAGACAAAAGTTTAACTGAGCTAGGAATGCATGAAACAAAAACATCACAAACTTAAATTAACAGGTCCTTCCGCATTTAGAAATACCAGAATTTTCGACACGGTAATATTAGCATTCTAACATTACCAATTTAAGAATGCAGTCAGGCTTGTCAAGAGAAAACTTCACAGGAGACATTCTGTGTGCCCTTTCAATCTGCAGCGCAATGTGATTCAAGTCTGAGAAAACCCCAGAGGCATGACTTAATCAGACACTACATACAAAATGTAGGCAAGGACAAGCTCAACAGAAATGACATACACATCTGGTATCAAACATTCCTTGTTTAACATGAAATTTATTTGGGTTTAAAGAGGGAAAGGCAAGGAAATATAAAGGATTGTGACATGCCATTTAATAGAATCTGAAAACCTATCGGTCTGTAAAATGCCTACTGCTTTTGGAAACATGCTTTCTAACTATTGGTCCGTAAAATGATATTTGCAAATACACGATTATAGAAAGAATGGAACTATAAAGAGCCAAATTACCTGATTTAGATGAAACTTGTGAATCCACCTTGTCAATGTCGTGATATAAAATCCGAACCTTTGGTTTCGCCATAAAATTTTCATATGGAATCAAAAAGTCTGGGCCATTGGGGAAGTAGTTGGGATCAATTTTGTTCAACATATTCCACAATGATGCCATCCACGGATCCAGAGCAGCCTCGTACCTGTTAACGGTAAAAGAAAATACATCGTCCCAGTTTCTACATATAGCAAGATTTCATTAATTAATTTTGAAATTTAAAAAAAAAAAAATCAAAATCGTACCCTGACGGGTGCTGATCGTCTCCCAAACCTCTTTGGACAATCGGGGTTGCCCCAAGGTCCAAAAGTCTCCTATCAAGCTTCTTTGCCACAAACTGCAAACCACAACTCGAACGTCACAAGCATATAAATTCCATATAAATTAACGGGTCAAAAAGCAACACCTTATATTCATCAATCATACAACAGGCTGCAACAAACAATCGTGCAGAAGATAAAGAAATGGCACAAAACAATATACATTGAATTTCTGGTATCCGGAATCACCCAATCCGAAAACAGCGTAACGGAGTCCCTCCAGCCATTGCCTAGTCAGATTTTTCTGCAGAAGATCTTTCCAAAACCCCTGCATACACATAAAGATGCAATCTTTTTCACATATTTAACCTTTATCAAATTACCCACAGGAAGTTAACTGAATTGCTAAGAAAAAGCAAAAGCTTTTTACCTTCATGGGATCAGGAGTATCTCCCTGGCCAGTGGTTGAAACAACAAAAATTACAGTGCCCTCTTGAGCTAGGCATCTCTGAGTAAAACAGAAAAATTAAAAAATTATTCTTCAGGTAATGCAATTATTGTTTTAATCAGAAGAATAACAAAATTGAATGCAAGGGAGGACTGCTTACGGCGTCGTATTGGTCCAGGGAGAGAAGGTGGACGGGGCAGCCTCTGCGCTCGGCTTCGCGGCCCACTCGCTCGGCGACGTCTAAAGCGTTTCCGGTTTGGGTGGCGTAGAGTATCAGTAGTTTCTTTCTCGCTCTCTCCTCCTCCATCTCTCTCCAAAGCTAACGAAGCTGCTGTGGATGGACGAGAGAGAGTCTCAGATTGTGTCGTCGTCTGTGCGGGAGTGATAATGGAACGGTGTCGTATGTGCTTGGTTAAGTAGGTTCATATATGAATTTGCGTCTATGACTATAGTTAAAAACTAATGCTTAAGAGTTTTGGCAACCTTGGTTTAGTGGTATTTCTCTTCACTTATAAGTGAAAGGTTTTAGGTTCGTTTCTTGACAAAAACGAATTTAAATCACATTATTAGTAGCTCATTGCGAGGCTAAGCACATCCCCTATCCTTAGACCTTTTATTTTTTTACAAGAAACGATAACATGATATTTCATTAATCATCACAAACAAATACAAGAGTGACATTGGGTACATAGCTCCACTGACCAATAAATTGATATGGAATGAATTTGCACAAATAGACAAATAAGAGTAAAACCCTAGTAGGCTACCACCAGTACAAATCTGTCACAATAAATGATGGACGCTACAGAGAAATGCTTAGTCATCGTTGAATAGGGAGGCCACATAAAGTCATCACGGTAGAGCGAGACAACATCAAGTCATCGTTGACAGGCGAGACTACATAACTCATAGTACACATGCAAAGACCAATCTAGCCAATACAACAACGCCACCACGGTGCTCGCCAGGCAACCTAAAACACAACTACACTACTTCGAGAAGGCATCCGCTAGTCAACTCAACACATTGGGGGAGAAGGCACTCATGCCAAGGCCACCTACAAATTCACCGGACTAGTGGGATTCCGGCATCCACACATCAAACACCATAATAGCTAGCCGTAACAGGCAGCGAATTCACCAGGTCCGAGACGTACAAGCCAAACTGCCAAATCAAGTTGAGCCGCACAAGCCGAGATGTACAAGCCGCCAGATCTGAATGCGCATGTCAGTGCAGCCACAAAAACCAGGCGAATAAGGTGACATCACCATGGAAACGAGTTAACGATGATGGATCCCACCTGCAACCATGAATCCAACTCCAAACTAAGAAATCGAGCGCCAAATCGAAGAAGAAATCTTGAAAGGGCATGACCCGAATCTGGGTATAAGACTTATCCATGGAAAACTGCTTACAAAATGGTGGGAGAGAAGCCCCGGGGGGGGGGGAGAAGAGGTAAGTAAAGGCTGAGAATGAGTGGTCGGCGTGAGGTCAGGGGAAAAGAAGATCGTGGATGGCAAGGGGGAAGAAGGCTGGGATGAGGAAGATGGAGAAAGAGGAAGGACTGAGGGCTAGGAGGAGAAAGGGAGAAGCTGCCATCGGCCCCAGCCAAAGCCAGAGGCCGGTAGTGATGAAGGTAGCCAACTAGGTTTTGTTGAGAGAGAGAGCTTTTGGAGAAAGGTTAGGTGCGGGACAACTAGTATAGATGATTAAACAATTTTCAAATTAATTAATTTTTTTATAGATAACATTTAAATGATCATAAAGATAATGAACAATTCTGATTATCATTATTGTATGATAAAACGATGACACAATAGTTAAGGACCAAAGTGTATCATCCCAACAATGGTGAAGATTTGTGCCTCGGATACAATCCAACAATTGAGTTTTACTAGCATCAACATGGCTTGTAACGCAGCAAATACTATGATACAGTATTTAATGTGATATAATAATTGTCTTTTGACAATAATGTAGGGGCAAAGAGTGTAATTTTGTAAAACATGTGTGGGTAAATTTTGACACACGATATATAGCATTCTTACATTACCAATTTAAGAATGCAGTCATGCTTGTCAAGAGAAAACTTCACAGGAGACATTCTGCGTGCCCTTTCAATCTGCAGCGCAATGTGATTCAAGTCTGAGAAAACCCCAGAGCCATGACAAACTGTATGCAAGGATGAGCTCAACAGAAATGACATACACATATCAAACATTCCTTTTTTAACATTAATATTGATTTTGGTTTAAAGGGATAGGCAAGAAAAAAAATAGTAAGAATTGCGACATGCCATTTGATAGAATCTGAAAACCTATCGGTCCGTACAAAGCACATTCTTTCTCCACGCTGTGCTCCGCAAGATTTGGTGCCTGTGGAAGCGCTCATGAAACAAACAAAACATATGATCAATAAAGCTTCATTGTCGAGGCTCCACTACTGTCTACATAAGATCAACTCTGCAAGAAATTAAGACAGCAAGTTAAAACTGACTAAGCACGAAACTTGGAATAAGCATCAAGGTAAGAATAGGTAAGAAATCAATTAAGAAATCATAGATCCCACAACTCCTGGAATAAAAACGAAAACCAGAACATGCAACAGAAGATTCTAACAATACATACATCCCTTTAACATGGAGATTAGTAACATGAGCAGAAAGTGTTGCACCGCGATCGAGCATCTCTTGGACAGCATTGAACGGGCAGAGACACCATTGACCGTGCAAGCATAACGTCCCTCAAGCGCCAGGAGGAGCGATAAAGAAAAGAAGAAAAAGATGATCAAATTAAAGGCCAGAAAATTGTGCAAAGCAATACAAATTCATAATGCACACAATAAATTCCAATATGTGCATGTAACTTACTCATTGTGTAAACTGAATACCATGATTAGAATAACGAGATTACGTTTAGAGATTAACGAAGCAGGTAGTCATACAAGTTGAATATCAAAGATTAAGTTCAGCATCAGTGGATGAAATTAAGCCTAAAGCAAGTTGAAATCGAGCTTATAAAAAGTTGGGGTTCCACCATAAAACCAATTGACAATATGAAGAGTAGCCCAACCTCTTATAAGGACAAACCTTGCAAGGGCTAAGAAGTTGGGGTTCCCTTTCACATGAAGTTCTTTCATTGAATGTGGTGTCAATAAAGCTCGAATTGTAGTAACAATAGGCCCTTGCATGCCGCAAACAACTATTTGATCTCCTTCATGAAGCACACCATTAACCAATACAATGCCAATTGTTGTCCCATGGCCTTCTGTAACCTTAACCATTTTACTGCTGAAAGTGAGTTTCTCAACCATAGTTTTCAGCGTCCACTGAAGCAATAGTAATAGCAAATCTGGAATCCCTTCACCGCCAGCGGCACTTGTAGCGAGCTTCATATTGGACTTATTTTGTACATCCTTAGATTGTTTCTTCATTGCTTTCACAATGGGTGCATTGCGGCAGGTTTTCCACCCGTAGAGTCTGTCCACCTTATTCAATGCAACAATGAATTCCGTATTCCGCATTTTAAAAAGATTGAGTGACCCTATTGTCCAAGGCTCTGAGCCATGCATAATGTCAACAACCAGCATAGCAATATCACATAAACCTGAACGCCGTGCCCGTAGGTGTCAATGACCAAAAGACCAAGGACCTTCATCTTCGCATCAGCTTTCAGTTCCTCGGTCCTCTCACGGATGTTCCCAGAAGAAAATATGTTGCTCCAATCTGTTATGAGTAATACCTCCAGCCTCACCTTCCTGAACATTTGAGCCTCGGATACAATCCAGCAACTTAGTTTTACCAGTATCAACATGGCCCATAATGCAGCAAATGGGAGAACAAAGGTTATTTCCACTTTTCCTTTGCAAGGTTTCTCCTTTCATTATTGTAGGATTCTTTTACCTTCACATCCTTACAGGCCCCTCACATGTTGTGAATTTTCAAGCCAAACACGTGAGCAACATGAATTGAATGATGTAAAGCATGTGTGGCCGTTGACCTTCACACGTAGGCCAATCTGCTCTCATACCATAAGAAAGTTGAGGTTCCACCATAAAATCGATTGACGATATGGTGAGTAGCCCAACTTACATATAAGTTCATGGAAGGTCAATCTTCCAATCAATGTGGGATTCATTATCAACACTTTTTACTTCTGTCGTCAACATAACTATCAAGTAGTTTTTTTCTTATTCTCACCATCCTGAGAGTTTGATTTTATTGGTTAAGGAACGGTTGTTTTCTTTATATCACGTGATGGATTACCATGTCCTCCGGTACTTTATTTATTGTGGCTCGACAGTGCCTACTGCCTTCCCTTTGTATGCCTGTATGGCTTAGTTTTGTTAGTCTCTTTATATATATTTTTTTCTACTTGAGATAACATTGTTGAACTTTTCCCCTTTTTGGGTTGCTTCAATCAAGTCATTTTATCGACCAAAAAATAGAGCTCATAGAGAGAGTTTGTCTTAGAAACAAACTCAAAATAGAAATTCACCAAAAAAGAAAACTCAAAAATATAAATTGAAGTTGGAATTTTCTTTTATGATCAAAGAACATACATTATTATCCAAGGAAAAATCACATTCGTAATGGGCCAAATACTAATAGAAAGCGCATACATTGGATTATCTTTACAAGTTTCTTAAAAAGTAGCAAATCCAAACTTAAGTAAAGACAACACTGGAATTCAACGACTTTTTATATGGTTTCTTATCAAATATTCCCCGCCCAAAAGTAGAAATGATTAACGCAACAAGCAGCGGAAATTGCATCCAGATGAAGGAGGCAATTGGAACGCTGGCAAGCAAAATGATTGGAATAACAATCGATGGTTTCCCATCAAGCATAATGTAAAGGGCACAAGAAAAGACAATCATCATGGTGGCGATAGATAAGAAGAGGGTGAAAAGGCCTATTATCATTTTTGCGGGCAAGGATTTGTGGAAATCATCTTCGGAATAACGTGATGTGAGAATGCCCAAAAACATGATAACCGAAGTTGTTGAAGAAAAGAGCGAGATTGCATCTGAAACTATAAATGTTGTGAATACCTTTTTAGTTAAGAATTTAGGAAGGCCTGTAGTTTCATCATTTCCACCCGGAACTGTGAATGATGCAGCAAACATTATGGTAACAATGAGAGCACCTACAACTGTACAAGAAGTTGATGTTTCCTTCATTGACTTTTCTGCCTCTTTTCCCATTTCTTTGTGATTCTCCATAAATATTTCTCGCGGTGTCATATTATCTCCGTTTACATGTTCACGATCCTTTGGATATGCATGGCTCTCCACCTCCTGCATTATTGGCGACAAAAGATATTTAGGGAAGTGACTATGAAATCCTTATCTCTTCATATTAATCCTTGAACATTTGGTCTTTGAGACACCACATAACCCTAAATCACTAGTTAAGTTACATAGGATGATAGTATAGTACGTAGTACATAATAATGTTTTTCTTTTTAATTTCAATATTTTCTTATCATGCTTGTTCACGTAGACAAGCTTTTACTTTTTTTTTAATTTTTATTTCTAAGTAATTCTGCATTCTCTGTTTTTTCTTTGAAATTGAATAAATAAAATAACAAAATAAGGGAGGGGAATAAGAGAAAATGAGAGTAAAACTATAGCCACAAAAATATGCATAAACAACATATAGACTAAATATAGGCACATATGTATATAGAGGTAGATTGACAGATAAATAGTCACCTTGAACCACTGTAGTTCTCTTTGCATTTGCAAAGCTGCACCTCGAATGTGATCAATCTGTGACAATGGGGTAATACTTGCCACTGTGTGTAGCATATTATTGCCAAAGTAATTTCTCCACCCTACATTGTCTTGTATTGGACCTTGGCTAGCATTGTTATCTTGTTCATGGAACAACTCATAGAGGACATAAATAAGATTATAAACTTTGTGGTGACGACATTCAGCGGCAATTTGGAACAAGCTTTGATAGTTTTTGCTCGTAATGAAACTTACAGGTATAGGAAATGACTCATCATTTAATTCATTTCTACAGAAATGAGTAATATACTCCACATGCCCTCGTTCTGCTGCAACGCACAGTGCTGCCTTAAAGGCCTTAGTTTCATGTGTATTTTTTGTGGCTTTACACATGAGAGGTAGAAACTGTTGGACCCGCTCGTGCATCAATTTCATCTCATATATATGATTGATTCCTAAGTTCATTCAAGAAAACAAATATAAAATTACAATTATTTTAAAATAATTTTAATTATTAATAAAACAATCATAAAAAAATCAATTAGCAATATGAATGCGTGACCTACCCAAAATTTTTTGAAGATTCGTCACTAGTCCTCGGAACAAACCCATTACTGCATTACAAGTCCAATTAGAAACACACATATATACCTACAAAATATATGTGCACGCGCACACTATTATTGAGAGAATATATGTTACAACTACAAAACAAGGAAACAGAGGATTGTTCTTTGCTTAATACACACAAGAGTAAGCCGAATCTCTTTCTGAGGAGGAATCCTCGAGTCAAAACGGTATGGCAAATCAGAGTTTGTGGTCCCAAGAAGTGCAATTGTAAGAGTCTGAACTCGAGTTAACAGGTTTGGCGTTCTAAACCTTTGTTCATTTTCCACGGTGACCAACCCTATGGGGTTTTCATGTTCGAGATTTTACTTTTGAAGAATTATGTTTACTGCTTCTTTTTTTTCTAAATTAGATTTATATTCAGTTTCCCTTCTTTTTAATGCGGAGATCGATATCATGTCCCCTCGTCCTTTCGGTTTTTCAAAGAAACTACAGGCATGATGAATTGGCCTCCTACTGGTTTCCAATTATCAAAAGAAAAACACGTGTTTATATGACTATCTGAAATAATATGTTTGGAAATTTTGTGTTATAGGAAGGGTAATGTTAGGGAGATTAAAATTTTAAACTAAATGATGTGAATATTAATGATTGAATTATTATTTAAGTACTAATTAATGTGTTTATTTCATATTTGTGACACATCATTTAGTTTTCAAATTTGGTTTAAAATTTTGATCACCATAACATTTAATTGTGCTTTATATATTATTTTATTACAATGCGTTGTCAAGTTGTTAAGTTTTGTTACAAGACCGGGCCAACTTAGAATAGTAAATGGCTCAATCAAAACCGCTTGAGCTTGGTATCAAGCTTGAGTTTTTTAAGCTCACTCTAGCTGAGCTCGAATCACAAGAAAGTCAAGCCTGGCTTGAGCTCCAAAAAAGTTAAATAAATCAAGCTTGAGCAGTGTGATATTTCGTTTTGTCAACTTACTTGTAACATTTTGTTCCTTGGTTGGAGATGGAAGCAAATATAGTCATGTACTGTTTATTAAAATATTAATTTTTTGAAGGATCACAGGGTTAAAACGAGTCATCTGACCAGCCTTCGGTTGGAGATAAACTTATTTATAACCCTAAGTAGGAAATATGGAATGAAGATGAACAAATTACCATGGCATTAACAAAAGCCAAATTGCATTGCAGACATGTAAAATACCTGAGGAATTGAGATGCCTTTGATTCTCATTTTGGTTTGACAGAGGCCCTTGATTCTCTTTTTGGTTTGAGAGATGCCTTTGATCACTCTGGTCACTTTCCTTAATGGGAAGAAGAGGTTTTATGCGTATACCTATCAAGATAAGAACACAAGCCCAACCATTAATTCAAGGAAATATTCTTATGAAGCAAGTTTTGTATGTTAATTATGTATTCATGCATTACTTGTAACTGAATAATTACGTAACATGAGAACGTTACTTGTTATCAAACTGTTGATTCGTTTAATACGTATGAATGACTAAACAATTTTCAATTTGATTGTTGTTTTGTAGAGATGACTTTCAGATAATTATTAATTAAAAATATGAACAACTTCGATTGTAACATTTTACGATAAAAATCATTATTTACAATAACAAAAAAAAATCATTATTTACAATTGGGTGAATAAGGAAGTGCACCCACAAGTTTACATGAAAATTATTCGCAATAGAATTACCCTTATCTTTATTGTCGCAAAGTAAAGACATGAATTTCAAAATTCATTAGGCTCTCCAAAATTTGAAGTCAAAAGTCATATTTGATTTTAGGTGTAACCCAAGATTTAAAAGTGGGACTCTACCTTAAAAAGATGCAAAATTGTATTTCAGTCAAGTTGGAATTTGAGTAATAATTGTAAGGGATAATTACATTTTACATCCTCAAAGTTTGATTTGATTTTTTAATGAGCCATGAGGTTTCAATTTTCTCACATTACACCCTAAAATTTTAAAATTGTATCAATTTACACATTTTGTATATTTGAATGTCTAATTATTCATTAAATTGATCAGTTTTTTAGTCAATGTGTTGTAAATGCTAATTACATATCAATTCAATTGCGGGTTTCATGCTCACCATGTCATCAAAATTAACAAAGATTCAAATAACTCGTTAGACAAAAGGTGTAAATTACTACGATTTAAAAACTTAGGGAGCAATGTGAGAAAATTGAAACCTCATGATCCATTTTGGAAAGGGTTTTTAGTGGTATTTGAAATTGACCTAACTCATCATTGTGGTCATAAATTTCAAAATTGGTCAATGTTGTACTTAAAATTGAGTGTCACGTATCAATTTGATCATTTCGTTAGAATTATGTCACTTATTATGTTAGTGTGCTGACATGGCACACATATGTGGTCTACAAGTCTAATAAACAGTGCCGCATGGATTATACAAAACAATTCATTCTTTTAAATGAGAAAAATAAAAATAAAATCTCGACAACCGAGCCAACAACTGTCACATCTCGGCCCGGGGCGGATCACTTCCTGGGCCCGCTCCATCACCGTAGCACGATATTGTCCGCTTTAGGCTTACCATTCCCTCACGGTTTTGTTTTTGGGAACTCACGAGCAACTTCCCAGTAGGTCACTTCCTGGGCCCGCTCCACCACCGTAGCACGATATTGTCCGCTTTAGGCTTACCATTACCTCACGGTTTTGTTTTTGGGAACTTACGAGCAACTTCCCAGTAGGTCACCCATCCTGGGAGTGCTCTGGCCTCCTTCTCACTTAACTTCGGAGTTCCTACGGAACCCGAAGCCAGTGAGCTCCCAAAAGGCCTCGTGCTAGGTAGGGATGGGAATACACATTTAAGGATCACTCCCATGGGCGATGTGGGATGTCACAATCCACCCCCCTTAGGGGCCCGACGTCCTCGTCGGCACACTCGCGGCCAGGGTTAGGCTCTGATACCAAACTGACACACCCCGATCCTAGAATCAAGGCGTGACTGCCAGCACGCCTTGATTCTAGGATCGGGGTGTGTCAACAACCAACAGCATAGATCAAATCTTTTGCACCTAAAATGGGTGTCGCCTCTCTACGGCCTCAATCATTGATTGACATGTGCTTATAAACTTAACTTTTATTAACTTCGTCGTCATAAACTTATTATGTGTCAAACAATGAGTAAGGCCACACCTATTTTGGTCGCAGAAGATTTGATCTTGAATCCAGCAAAAGCCACAATAGATTTTGAACTAATAATGGTGTTCAAGGAGAAAGAAAAAAGAAGAATTGGGATACCGATGTGTAACCCTAGTCACTAGACCAATTTTACAAAAGTGGACTATTCCTAATTGTGAATCACAAAATTGAACTTATATCAAGTTTTTTCATTTAGAAAAATTTCAGTTACACAAAATATGATGAGAAAATAAAAAAGCAATATTGTAATTTGTACTAACCATAATAGATCAATTTTTCCCATAAATTGAGTCGGCTTCCACTTAAAAATGCTGAACGGTTATTGGCCAATGTTGCTAAGGGAATATCCCCATTGTAGTCTTTAGCCACAGCCAATTGTGGGTAACGTTGAATCAAATCCCACACAATATCTGTATATAATCGAAGTGTGAAAAGAAAAAAAAACCACTATAAGTATGCAGAAAAAAAAAATTGTAACACAAAAAAAAAAAAAAATTCACACAGGAAAAGATTGACATTAAAAATAGGTCATGTTTGAAACTCGACCAGTATGTATTGCAAGTATGCAGAGAAAAATTGTACCAAATCTCCTGCGAAGAAAACCGAGAGAAATGAGTTCAGCACCATCGACAACTCTTAGTGTTTCACGAGTGAAGGAATAGAGATAGCGAGCCATTCTTTCCCCTTTTTCCTTCCACTCAGCGTGGATAACTAGAGGGTTCTGGGTGTCATCATCAGGTAAATTTGTAAGTAAATTGTGGTTCTTTGCAACCATTCGTTTGGCTACTTCAACCATTTCTGGATTTTCTCTTACTAAATGATACAGAGCTGTATAACCATGGATATCTTGTATTTCCAAGTCTTCCTTTTCCATTAAGTCCACCAACTCTTCTATATTGCGCACGCTGCACTTGCTTAACCTTTTGACTGCGAAGTGAAGGGCCGTACCGTTAAAAATTCTTGCACTTCGTAATTGGCGATGTTGGCGAAGAAACTTGATCGCTTTATCCCAATCTTTAGACCCCACATATTTGACGAAAGTTTCATGGATATTGTTGGCATTGCTCTCATCGTGTCCTGCCATGTTTAGCAATTGCTAACTTTCCCATACTTGAATGAAAATAATTAAATACAATTTGAAAACAAATGGGAAATTCTGCGGCAGATGAACTAAAAGAGAATGGATTAATAAAGCTGTTAGTAGCAGTCCTGCATTTCTACCTAATGGACAAAACCAAATAATTCAAAATACGGAAGAGAAAAGGTTATATAATTTATATAACAGAGATTCTAATTCTAATATCACCGAAGTATTTTGTGATAAACTCCACACCTAGTAATAGGTGCTTGATTAAGTAAAAGACACTACCGGTGTTGATAGTGGTGAGCCAAGTTAGGCTTAAACTTTCTATCATTAAATAGATGTCTTAATTTGTTAGGATCAAGGTATATACATATATACCTCCAGTGTGCCCTTCTTCCATTGCCAACTCTGGCCTAGCATCACGATCAGTCGGAGTCGGAGTCGGAGTCGGATACGCTTGAAGAATTGTCCTCTTATCTGAGAATGAAAATCTTGATGTTTAGATGATAGATGCCATTCAATTCCTATTTTTCTTTTTTATTTTTGTCGAATTCAATTCCTTTTTTTCCTTTTCATCCCTTCGTCCAAATTCCTACATTTAAAAATAGTACTGAAGAAATAATTGTTGTGCGTACTGAGATAATCTATAATAATTACAAAATATTCCTCCTCAAATCAGAATAGATCACCTCCAATGTATAACCACTGCCCTATGTTTATCAGCTTTTCTATTTTCCTTGAACTTTTCATGCATGTGAGAATGTGAAGATCAAAGAATTCTAAAAATGAGAAATCTTGCAAGGGATCATAAGAGGTTGGTCTACTTGTCATATTGTCAATTGATTTTACAGTAAAGTCTCAACTTTCTTCAATATATACTTACGTACCTATTTCATCTGATGATTGATTATATCGATTATATCCAAGTTTAAAATTTTCAGACAAGGTATCCCATGCGTCTTTGGCCGAGTCTAGGTCCTTTATAAGTTTATACGTATCATCCCCGCAAGAATTCTTGATTGCATATAAGGCTTTGACATCCTTCTTCCTCAAAGCCTCGTTTTCAAAGTCATAGGTGTGTTCGACAATGTCCCAAAGATCTTCGGCCAGCAAGTAGCTCTCAATCCGAGAACTCCAACTTTCATAGTTTTTACGGTTAAGAAGTGTAGGAACAATTGGAGCTGTCATGTTCAATCTGTCCATTCATTCAACCAGATTTTATGTTAGTCGAGCATATGTGGAAGGAAGAAAGAAAAAAAAGCAAATGTTTCATAATTTTAAATAAGAAGCCCTACAAGAACTAGTGACAAACACCACCATTTCTATATATCGGGGTACAAAGAAATAGTAGAATATATTCAATCTCGGTCAAATTATGACCATGTGGATTAAAAAGATTTAAATAATAAAAAATAGTTATGTATAAGGAAAACTAATGAAAAAGGTTTGAATACTTTAAGTTTTAATTATAAGAACAAAATAAAGGGTAAAGTGAATAGTATCAGGATTGACTTTTTAGTGTAAAAATGTGATTTTTCGTTAAAGTAAATAGTACCGGGTGTTTTTCGTTAAAGTTCATTTTTGTATAATTATAAACTTAAAAAATAGAAAAAGAAAAAACCATATTCTTTCTTCCCGTCCCACCGATCAACCACTACAGCCCCCACCCCACCTCGCCCCACATGTAACCGCAACCAAACACACCCAAGCTGCTTTGCAATCCCCTCCGTCTCCATTTTATTTTCATCGATCGACGAAGAGTTTCCAGTCCCCACCTCCATCGACGCCGCAAAAATCACTATCCGGCCGACACGACAAGATCTCAGAGAACGGCACGTTGTGAAGAACGACAACGTTTCCTCCTTCGTCTTCTCATCACCGCGGCTAGGTCCAAGCCGTACGATGGGTCTTTTCTTCTGTGGTGGTAGTGCAGTCTTGAGGGTTTGAGCTGGAGAGGCTGAGCTGATGGAGTTTCAATCTTTCAGACCGGTTACTTTGTTTATGTTATGGGTAATTTTGTACAAAAATATAGAGACCCAAATGTAGTTTTAAGTGAGGGGTAAGGGGTTTGAATGAATCTGCTAAAAAAATGTTAATTTTTACGAATGCGGATTGAATTCAAGGAATTCAATTGATTTGCGTATTGAAATTAAGAAGGTGCCAGCACATTTAAAAAAGAACGGAATTTGAGATTGTGCAGGCTTGAGGAGGGGTTTGAGACCTTAAGTGGGGTGGTTGTGTTGTCCATTTCAAATTATCTTTTTATTTTGAATCATCTATCCATATGGCAATATTTTATTGAACATATGGAATTCAAATATGTGCCAGAGAAGTGGATAACAAAATTTTTGGCAAAATTATTACAGACCAACCACGTTAATTTAAGGCATTTATTTTCAAGATTTACATTGATCAAATTTCCAATTTAAGGACTATATGTGATAAAAATCCATTACAACAACTTGTCTGATAATACATTTTAATTAAACAAAGTTGAAATAATAAAAACTAACACTGATTAAACTCTAATTTTATTTCTGACTAAATCGATTATTAAATCATCTTTTTCATTTTTTTGGTTCTGGTACACCATAAAAGTTAACAACGCATAAATACCATAAATAAACATCATAAATTACTTACAAGAGCGACAAAAATGAAGTTTTTAATAAGCATAAAGAAAACGAAAAATGAAGATAGAGAAAAGGAGAATAGTAATACCTGTCAGTGCATCCTCCTCACTACAAAACCTTGTTGTACTCAACACTCATCACTGCAGAACAACAATCCATCATATGAATTATCAAAAAATTGCATGCAGCGACAATTATTAAAAACAAAAAACGAAAAATCAAATCTCTAACACATGAAGGCCCATGCAAGATCTGAAAATATACAATTCAGATCACAAAAAATATGAACTCAAACCGAAAAGAAAAAAAAAATCAGATCTAAGGCGGTTTGGAAAAACCCAAATCTGATCTGAAGCAAAGAGGAAGACAGAGACAGAGAGAGAGGGATTGTTGGTGATGCATAGGTGGTGTTGGTGATGGTGGGTTTTTGTATCTGCGGGAGATAGAGAGAGACTCGGTGAAGAGCCTTCGTGAGGAAGAGAGGGAGTGAGAGAGAAAAGGGTGACGAAGTGTGAGAGAGAGGATTGTTTTGTTTGAGAGAAAATGTTTGGTGTGGGGCAAATTACAGAAAAGAAAAAGAACATAAAAAGCCCTTGAAGATATCTGAAAGATAAAGCACAAGAACAAGAAAATATTTGCATAGGAAACAGGAAAAGTTAGCACCAAGGCACAACGTCTCGAATACATTTTGTTAACGACACTGATCTTCGGTGTCCGAGTTTCAAAGCCCGCCGATAATGTACTTCGGTGTCTGCAGTGTGTAAAAAACGGTGTCCTATAGCTACTTAGCTAGAATTCTAGTAGTGAAGCTTTGGTCTTTGGTTTTTCTTCTACATGCACGCCCTTCCTCTTTTCAGTTCCCACTGCCCAACCTATTCACCACCGCCAGAATTCTCACCGGCGAAAAAAAGAATGCAAAATAGGTTTCTGAATAAACTGCCCACCATGACCTACTAGCCGACCAATCTTTCAGTTCAACAATTATAGGGAGTGATCTTGTTCATGTGCATTTGAAAATGTATACAATGAAATATATGCATAATAGCTGTCGAAAGGAAAAATACGTAAGAAAAAAATAGAAAACTGTAACTCAAACTGCTCAATCACCTCTTGTTTGGGCCCAAAATAACAAGTTTGGGCCGAGGGAGGAATCACTCTCGGCCCGGGAAGCCGTACGGCGAAAGGGTCATGGAGCGTTCAGCTCATGGGCTTCCGAGCCTAGGTCGGTTAAATCAGAATGCAAGTCGAGTCCTAATACAATAGGGACTCTCGACGAGATCAGTAAACTAGAAGGCGAATCCGGCTCAGTTAAGGACTAGATTCGTAGTCCTAGCAGAGATAGGACTGATCGAGGTAATGTTAATCCAGAGAAGGGAACCTAGTTCGAATAGGATTGGAATTCGGACTCGGTGTTCTGCTACTATAAATACAAGACATTCAGCAACGGGAAAGGCCCCACAAATCAATACAAAATTGCCCTGCGCAAACTCTCACAACTTGTGATTTTTCTTTTTCCTTTTTCGCTAACACATCTTCCGTTGGCATCAACAGCAATGTGGAAGCAACCGGTGATATCTTAAGTCGGCATAGATAGCTCTGTCACCGTAGAGTCAGTCGGTCTCGCAGTATCTTCCGTTGGCATCAATAGCACTGCTGCGAGAACGATTGATTACCTATCCAAGTCTCGGTCGAGAAGGGTTTCTAAATCCTTATTGGTCGAGGTCATCTCATCAGCCTTCTCGGCGAAGTGAGGTGTTACAGTTATTACATTCGGCACATTGAAAGCCGAATTTGATTTTGAACTTCGTAAGAATAGTAACCTTGTCTTCAGGTTCGAGAACCCAAGAGGCCGAGACGTGTTCCTTTCTCGGCCGCAATCGCAAGACGCAGAAGTCAGTAGCGCGACCCAACGCAACATCAACAAATTTACTCCTCGGCCGAGCTCGGCCGACGAGTTGGCACGCCCCGCATTCACCGAAGGACGTAGTTAGCTCATTAATTACTCGGCCTGCGCGCCACGTAGGCTTTGTAGTTTCTAGGGTCAACATTTTGGCACGCCCAGTGGGACCCAGTGCTAAACTACGAAGTTCATGCCAATTGAAACACGATCGGTAAAAAAGAAAACCACTATGGGAAAGTCGATAGCTGATTTGCCGAATCAAAGCACGGGACAAAGTGTGCCACAGGCGCAGAATCCCCTTAGCGCCGTGACACCTGAGTCCACGAGTGCGACCCGCCGAGAAAGAGAAGTTAATCTCGGCAGTCAACTCCGCGATCCAGAAGTCCCTAACAGGAACACCTGCATTCTCACTGAAGGGGTAGTAGAAGAGTGTGACGAGGATGATGGTGAAGGATCTGATCCACCAACAAGGTCGTTTCTTCAAAAGCGACTGGACGAGCAGTCTCGGTCAGTCGAGCAGACGTTTAGTCGAGGCATTGACAAGTTGCATGACGCGATACTCAGTTCCAATGACCGACAAACCAGGCTGCTCGAAATGTTGGTTAGTCAAGTTGGTGGCAGCAGGCCTTTCGATCTTCGCCAACCTTGTTTACCAGGAAACAACCCGGTACCGATTGTACCGGCCGAGCCTATTCCTGCCCCGCTCAAACCAATTAACTTGGAGAAAGGAGGAGGGTCGAATAGTAGGTCAGACGGGACCGACCAGAGTGTCGAAGCAACACCTGTTGATATGACCGAAGTTCAGCGGATGATCGACTCGGCCATGAAGAAAGGGCCGAAGTTTCCCAAGTTTATTCATCCGTACCCAGCTTACGTGGAGACGTTTGGATACCCGAAGGGTTTCAAGATCCCAGATTTTAGTCTTTTTGCTGGTGAATCGTCCCTGTCTTCATTGGAGCACGTGGCTCGTTTCACCGCGCAATGCGGAGATGTTAATAGTGATTTCCATAAGTTACGGCTGTTCAATTTTTCATTGACCGGCTCGGCGTTTGCTTGGTACATCAATCTCCCGCCTAATTCCGTCCAAAACTGGGAGGAGTTGGTCGAGAAGTTCCACGAGCAGTTTTATCGGTCGGGGATGGAGATGTCAGTCTCTTCATTAGCACGGATGGCTCAAGCATCTGATGAGTCACCAATGGATTATCTTACCAGGTTCAAATCAACTAGGAATTGGTGCCGAGTGCCTTTACCCGAAGTCGAATTTGTCAGGCTTGCTTTGAATGGCCTTGACGTCGAATACAAAAAGAAATTTTTGGGGGCAAATTTTCAGGATATGTACGAATTGGCCCAACATGTCGAGCAGTATGATTATTTGCTCCGCGAGGAAAAGATTTCGAAGACTCCAACTCGGGGAACGATTTACAAGAACCCTACTGTCAATTATGCATCAACCGAGGATGAATGTGTTAGTGTGGATGCGGCTGAGATAGTAATAGATAAGCCATACATTTGCAAGGCATTGACTCAGGTTGATTCTAGAGAAGCCAAAAGTCGCTCGGCCACTGAAGGAACATCGAAACCGTCAAAGGTTTATACTTTTGATATTACCAAGGCTGACGTAATTTTTGACCAACTGTTATCAGCAAGAATCATTAAGCTTCGGCCCGGTCATAACATTCCTAAGGCCGAAGAGCTTAAAGGAAAGGTGTATTGCAAATACCACAATTCGAGCAAACACACGACAAACAATTGCGTCGTATTTCGTGATAACGTCCAAAGCTGGATTGATAATGGCAAATTGAAGTTCCCCGAGAAGAGGATGAGTGTTGATACTGATCCGTTCCCCACGGCAACAGTAAACATGGTCGACGCGTACCTACCCAAGGACAAAGGGAAAGGCAAGGCTGAAGTGGTTGAGACACAACGCCCGCGGAATCAGAATGTTCGGCCACGTTTCATGGTCGATTTTCGTTCAAATAAACTACCTACGGCTTTAACGGGGCCCGCTATTGTCAAACCTATGATGGATTATAGCACCGACGAACATAGTGGGACGGCGGTTTTGTGCAGGAAATGTAGAGCGAAGGTCGACAGTGAACCAGAGGAGAAGCCTTCTTCGCAACCCGTGGCCGTAACTCGGGAAAAGATAGCCAATGAAGGCCAACATCATGGGGTTTTTGGGAGGCTCGGTCCTAAAGTACGGATGGAAGAGACACCCCCGGTCAGGCGGCGCCTCGATTTTGATGCTTCATTTTATGATGATGATTACTATAAGCGTAATTCTAGCAGTTCAGGATCATCACGGAGTCAAAAGACCTTCAAGCCTCCCGAGCCTAGAGATCAACGTTGGTATACATACCATTCTTCGAAGGGCGTCTACACCGTGTTGTCCAAATCTCAGAAACGCCGGCATCAACGGATAGATTGCATGGCTCGCCGACAAGCAGCCCAAGAAACTTCGGCCCCTAAGTGGCGGCCGAAGGATACAGTTGCCACTGAGGAGGAGCGACCACCTCCAGCAATTATGACAGAGTTGGCTCAGGGGAAACGGCTGGTCGATCAAGACGTCGAGACCATGTTTGAAGAAGCTGATAAACGGATCAAACTTCTCATTCGACCAGGGGAAATGAAGGCACGTCTTGAACATTTCAGGCAAGAGGCCGAAAGCAAATTATCCCCGCTAGTTATACAAGAGCCTTTGGTCAAAATTCGACGGAATTTGCATCCCCCGTTCCTTGGGGAGTCTTTGGAGTATATGCGAGAATTTCATAAGAAACATTCGGCCAACGATTTGTATGGTTTGCCGAAGGCATGTCAGGACACCATTGATCTTGTCCTGACTTGTCCGGATGCTGAGCGGATCATCCAGAAAACCTCAGATCCAGGATTGAAAGCAAGGTTCCAGCACATACGAGAAGCTCGTGTTTTTGGATTTGAAGTCGACCCGTATACCGATATCGATGTCGCTGACCTTCCTTTCTCGCTGGAGGACCTTCAGTATTTACGGTATCACTTTGAAGTATTTTCGGCGGTTTCTCTCTTCGGCCTTACGACCGATGAAATCGCATGTATTGCCCGTTTGGATGCTTATCTTGACACTAGGGATGCTCGGCTACACTACCAGAAGCAGGTTCAGGTTTTGACCCCAAGTTCATTATCAATCTCGACCTTACCTGAGGCGGTCACGCAGAACCAACAAGTGGCCGAAGCGGCTCCGCCGAGTGACATTATTGAAGAAGGGACGGAAGAATCTCGTTGTCCGACTCTGACGATAACTGAGTCCGTAGTCGCCGACCAACCGAACGAGGAATGTCTTGACCAGTTGGGCCCGTCAGTCCTGGATAATATGGAAATCAGTATGGTCCATGTGTTACCTGCCGATTTTCAATCAAGCACGGCTCAACCAAATTTCCTCGATGGGGATGTGGTTGCTGAGGAACCCGGCTATGTTGATTTCGTATCAATTGCTGAAGGCGAGCCAACAACAAAAGATGATAGTCTAAAGGCTGCTTTGGCCGAATTGTTCCCTCGTTTATCATCGGCCAAGCTTCACCATTTAAAGCCATTGTATGTAACGGCACACATCGAGGGATATCCGGTTTCTAAAGTTTTTGTCAATTGTGGAGCTACTGTCAATATCATGCCCCTGAACATCATAAAGGCCTTACGCCGTTCAAATGACGAGCTTATTCCGTCAGGAATCACAATGAGTAGTTTTGTTGGCGACAAATCCCACACCAAAGGTGTGCTTCCGTTAACTGTGAATATTGCCGGTCGCACCCATATGACCGCTTTTTTCGTGGTTGATTCCAAAACCGAGTATAATGCACTGCTCGGCCGAGATTGGATTCATCAAACCAGTTGTATTCCTTCCTCATTGTACCAAGTGCTTGTCTTTTGGGACGGCAAATCGGTCACTGTTCATCCGGCCGATAGCCAGCCCTTCGAAGCCAACATGATTCAAGCACGGTATTATGACGATCACGTCGGCTATATTACGTTGCAAGGCTTCAATGAAGAGGGACGGCCGACTCGGATTTCCGTTCAGAAAGTTATCGAGGTTGGCGCCGAGACTGTCCAGCAGGATTCGGCGAGACTCGGATTAGCTAACTTCCTCCCCGAAGCCGATGTTTGACACCGATCGGGAAGCACGTAGGGCCGCGGTTTCATCTACTATGGAACGACTGCTGGCCCATTGGTATACGATATCTAAACAACCAAATTCGGGCGTCAACCTCGTCGAGTTCCTTGCTGAGGGAGATAATGGGCCTGTATTATCTTTTGATGAAATTCGAGCCGCCCCGGCCGAGCTCGAAGATCATCGGCCCCTCGTTAAGGACCCTTTGGAAGAGATTAATGTTGGGACGGCCGATGACCCACGGCTTTTGTTTATTAGTGCGTTACTCCCCCAACGAATGAAAGACGAGTTTCGTACCTTGCTTACGGAATTCAAAGATTGTTTTGCTTGGAGTTATCATGAAATGCCCGGCTTAGATCGTACTCTGGTCGAGCATGAATTACGTATTAAGCCCGGGTTTAAACCTTTCCGTCAGCCACCTCGTCGATTCTCGACCGAAGTACAACTCAGTGTCAAGGACGAACTAGTTAGGCTTTTGAAAGCCGGATTCATTCGGACAGCTCGATATGTCGAATGGTTGGCAAATATCGTTCCTGTATTAAAGAAAAATGGTGCATTGCGCATCTGTACCAATTTTCGCAATCTGAATCTGGCAACTCCCAAAGACGCGTATACAATGCCGATTTCAGATCTGTTAATCGACGCCGTGGCGAATCATGCGATCTTCTCCTTTATGGATGGACATGCCGGGTACAACCAAATATTTATTGCCGAAGCCGATGTGCACAAAACTGCTTTCCGTTGCCCGGGGGCACTCGGCACTTACGAATGGGTTGTTATGCCATTCGGCCTCAAAAATGCCTGCGCCACGTACCAACGGGCGATGAACACCATCTTCCATGATTTAATTGGTACCATCGTCGAAGTTTACATCGACGATGTTGTCGTCAAATCTAAACGCCAACGGACACATCTGGACGATCTCCGACAGGCTTTCCTTCGCATGCGTCAGCACAACCTCAAGATGAACCCTGCCAAGTGTGCCTTTGGTGTCTCGGCTGGGAATTTTCTTGGTTTTCTCGTACATCATCGGGGAATTGAAGTCGATGAGAATAAGGCACGTGCAATCGTCAGTGCTCCACCACCGACTACGAAGAAACAACTGCAGTCCTTACTCGGCAAGATAAATTTTCTCCGCCGATTTATAGCTAACTCGGCAGGAAAAATGAAAGCGTTTTCCACGCTTTTGAAACTTAAGGACTCGGATACATTTGCGTGGACGATCGAGCATCAGGCGGCATTTACACAAATCAAAGTCTCCCTTACAACGCCACCTGTTCTTGTTCCACCTCGGTGCGGTAAACCCCTCAAACTATATATTTCGGCGGCTGAAAAGTCAATCGGCTGCCTCCTTGCCCAAGACAATGATGCCGGGCGAGAGCAGGCTATTTTTTACCTCAGTCGAAATCTTAATCCACCGGAGATCAATTATTCCGCCGTGGAGAAGCTCTGTCTTGCCGTGTTCTTCGCCGCCTCTAAACTCCGGCATTACATGCTTCCGTCGGTCACACAAGTCATTGCCCAGACCGACGTCATCTGGTACATGCTTACCCGGCCGATCGTAAAAGGGAGAATTGGGAAGTGGACGATGGCGTTGTCCGAGTTTAGCCTACAATACGTGCCTCAGAAAGCTGTCAAAGGCCAAGCATTGGCCGATTTCCTGGCTCACCATCCTTCCCCCTATGGTTTTGGGGACACCGATGTTGAAATCGGCATGGTGGAAGCACGTGACAACTATTGGACGATGTATTTTGACGGGTCCAGTACTTCATCCTCGGCCGGCGTTGGAGTTGTCATTCAATCTCCTAATCATGATCGTTGGTATTTTTCGCTTAAGTTGGATTTTGACTGCACCAATAATCAGGCCGAATATGAAGCCTTAATCATCGGCCTTGGCCTCCTTCATGACTTGCGGGCCACCCGTGCCCTCGTCCTCGGTGACTCTGAACTTGTGATCAACCAACTTAATGGATCTTTTCGATGCATGAGTTGTACCCTGGCACCCTACCACATGGTTGCCAGCTATTTGGCCGAGTCCTTTGCCGGTATTACGTTCGAGCATGTTTCCCGGATCCATAATACCGACGCAGATGAACTGGCTCAAATTGCCTCTGGTGCACAACTCCTGGGGGGCAAGCTAGGCCGAGAAATACCGGTGCTATGACAATTATACCCGGCCTTGGTCAACCAGCAAATCCTCCGGCGCAACGATGTAATACGCACTCGAGTCATGTCTTTACCTTCGTTGTTAGACCGACAAGATACTATAGAGGTCTGCACCGTCGAGGCAACACCAGATGATTGGAGAAAACCCATTATGCAGTACCTTGATAATCCCAATGAAAAACATAGTCGCAAGACACGAGTTCACGCCACGAACTATGTCATGTACCAGAACGAGTTATATCGAAAAGGGGAGGATGGATTACTACTGCTATGCCTCGGCCCCCAAGAGGGTGCTCGGGCGATCTCGGAAGTTCATGAAGGGATTTGCGGAGCTCATCAATCCGAACGTAAAATGCGATGGCTACTCCGACGACACGGCTATTTTTGGCCGAAATTACTGAAAGATTGTATCGAGTTTGCACGAAGATGCGTCCAGTGCCAAATCCATGGGCCTATACAAAAGGTCCCGGCCGAATCATTACATTCGGTCATTAAGCCATGGCCGTTTAGAGGATGGGCCATGGATGTAATCGGCAAAATCACGCCGACTTCTGGAGCTGCTAAGCATGCATGGATAATAGTCGCAACGGATTACTTTACCAAATGGGTCGAAGCAAAATCATATGCCGAGTTAACATCTAAAGAAGTTTGCGATTTCGTGGAGGAACACATTGTGACCCGGTTCGGTGTGCCAGAAACGATCATAAACGACAATGGAACAATCTTCACAGCCGAAAGGTTTAAGGAATACACGGCCAATTTGAAAATTCAGCTGGAACAGTCCACACCGTATTATCCACAGGCGAATGGGCAGGCCGAGGCAAGTAATAAAGTGTTGATCGGTATCCTCAAAAAAATAATAAAAGAAAGGCCTGGCATGTGGCATTTGAAGGTGAACGAGGCATTATGGGCATACCGAACGTCGCCCCGGTCGGCGACTGCGACAACCCCATACGCATTAACCTACGGACACGATGCAATGCTACCAGTCGAGTTGAGCATAAATTCGTTGCGATTAATTGAACAAAGTAGTTTGTTTAGCGCCGAATATAGTCAGTCCATGAGACAGGAATTAGAAGATTTGGAAGAAGCACGACTTGACGCTTATAACTTATTAGTGGCGAAAAAACAGATTGCCGAGCGAGCCTATAATCAAAAGGTGCGACAGAAAACATTCGGCGAGGGTGAGTTAGTGTGGCAAACGGTGTTGCCCGTAGGAATAAAAGATCCTAGGTTCGGCAAGTGGTCGCCGAATTGGGAAGGGCCGTTTATTGTGCATAAGGTATATGGAAAAGGGGCATATCATCTTAAAGACCGAACCGGTGCGGTCCACAGATTACCGATTAATGGGAAGTTTTTGAAGAAATATTATCCAGTCACATGGGAAATGCGGGAATAGTAAACCAGTCCATTAAAATTGATAAGTATTTACAAAATGAGTAGGTCGGTTGGTTTACATTCAGATACATTTAAGGAGAAGAGGGAAGAAGAGTGCTGAGCAGGGCCTTCAACTCCAACCACCGCACGTCGGCCATGATAACCTCAGCTTGCCGGTTCTTCTTGTCCAGCTTCAACCGCTCGACCCGCTTTATTGCAGCCACGTATTCAGTAAGGCGATCCTTTCCGCCCGATTCAAAGTCTCTAGCAAGCTCGGAAGCAATGGCCGACCGACGTTTTGCCAGTTCGGCCATCTGACGATCGAGCTCGGCTAGTACTTCTCCTTTTGCCCTCAGATCATCGATTTTCGAGCGAAGAGTGTCTTGAACGGCCGTGGCAGTCTGTAGATCCTCTTCGGCCTTTAGAGCAGTCTGGAAGAGACTAAATGTCTCCCGAACCCGCTCCAAGGCAGACGACGCCTGAACGATGGCATCTTCACTTAGGCGACCGTCGGCCCCAAGATCGTTCAGACATACGCCAAGCTGATCAAGACCATTGCGCTCTAGCACTTGGGACGCGGAGAGCGACAAAACTTCCCGCAGCTGGGTTAAAGCGTTTGGATCGGCAGCTTCAGTTGGAGCGGCCGAAGGGCCGGACTCTGCAGTTGTGCTGGAGAGGAGGGCTTTGAATTCGACCTCCCACGAAACCTGCATGTACAAACAAGGTTAGGCTTAAAGAAAGTCATGACAAGAATAGCAAGAAGGTTTCGTTGTTTTTTAACCTGCCGAGAGGAGACCTCGGCCATGTCCCCAGGATCGTTGCTCGAACCTAAAGAACTCAATGGCCGAGCCCAGTGTCTTAGATTGCTTCTCAATTCACACGGCCGATGGAGGTTATCTACGTTTGATGGCCACTGAGGCGGCCAAGAAATATAAATAACGCCCTTCGGCACGTAGAATTGACGGTGAAAAGAATGTAAGGGCACCTGACATTTAGTATTGTCTTCGTTTAGAATTCTAGAGCAGAAAAACAATCAAGGAAAGACGGTAGAAGATACTTACGAAGGCCGAGGTAACATCCTGTGGAGGGATATGGAAGCCCTGGTCTTGAGGATGGACGGGCGATTCCGCCGTCGCCTCGGGTTCCTCGAGTGGACGTTTGCCGCGGTCGGCTGCAGATGGGTCGACCGGAACGGCCGTTTCGAAGGAGGCAGGAACATCTTGATCCTGGGAAGGAGCAAGGGGATCGGCCGCCGCCGTCGGCTCCTCGATTGGGCGCTTGCCACGATCAGCCGTGGAGGGACCGGCTTGAACCACCATCTCTGACTTTGGGGGAGGTTACCGACGAGAGTGAGGGCGATCTGCCAGCGGGACCTCGTCGCTCCCTTCACTCTCTTCCAGGATGAAGACCGAGGGTTTTGGATTTTCAGGGGCTGCTCCCTTGGTCGCAGAGGCCACCATTTTTGGAATAGGTGCCTCCTCGACGGAGGGAGGCAGAACTGGTGTACCAGCCCCAGAGACAGGTCGCGGTCGACCTGTCTCTGCGGCCGGGGCAGGCTGTTTCTCGATCGAGGGTTGAACAACGGCGGGAGAAGGGGAAACACTGGGAGTTGTCGCCCCTGTAGTTTGACTGGAGATGACATGGATCTCCCGTGCGCCCTTCTTTGCTAGTTGTTTTACCCGCTTGGCAGGCGGCGGAGGCTCGATGGCCGGCTCGGCCTCTCGGCGAGGTCGTTTGGTTGGCACGGCCCGAACAGCAGTTTTAACCCTTTTAACCAGGGCCGATTTTTTCTCGACCGTGGCCGCGGTAACAGCTTCCGTCTTTCTCGAAGGCCGATTCCCTGAGAAGATAAGAACAATTCAGTAAGGCAAATCAATATGCAAGGTTGGAAGGAACCGGCGATAAATGAAAATTACCTTGAGTTTGGGGAGCCGATGCCCTCTTAGGACGATCACCAAAGAGTCTGTTTAGCACCTCTTCGACCGGAGCACCAAAGAACTCCTGAGTGTAATTTTCCCACCATTCACCGAAGGTGTCAGTGCAATGGGTTTCGGGGGTGGTCGGTCGAAGACGGAATTTTTGACAACGCTCTTGGAACTCCCTCACAGCCGTGTTACATTCCGTCTCCGAGGAACGGGGCTCACGTCCTCGGCTTAGGAGCGTTCGGGAGGAGAGAATGGGGACGGGGCAGCCCTGAAGATAGCCGAGTTGTCGGGCAAGGAAGTTCGGATGATATACTTCCCAACCCGACCGTTTCCCGTCACAGCCGAGAGGGAGGTCACGAACAAGCACAAACGACCCCCAGGTCTGACGAAGATCTGCTTCTTCCTCTGCGCCCCATGTAGAGGTAGGCAGCTTGATGGAGGAAGGATAGTCTCGACGACGACATATCAGGAACTCATCGTTGGAGAAGTCGTCGAGAGCAAAGAGGTACCGAAATACCTCTTCGGCTTGATGGGGAGGTATCGGTCGAGAGGCCAACTGAGGTCCAAGCGCCTCCGTTGATGAGAAGTCAGCTATGGCCGGCCGAAGAGAGACGAAATACACTTGTAACCAGAGCTAGAAGACCCAGAGGGGACCATTCTGGTGTGGGTCGACCTTGTGGAGGGTTGTTTCGGCCAGGCAGCGGAAGAGTTGGGCGAGAATGTTGGAACTCAGTGCCAGGACGTGACCACTAGCCAGGGCTTCGGCTACCGTCATGTTCTCGACCAAACACTTGTTTGACTTGGTACAACAAATATATTTGTTGTACCAATAAAAGAGGAAGGCTTCATGCTCTCCTTCTCGCAGGTCCTCTTCTCCTCGGCCGGCGAAGTGAAGGTAGAGGGTGTTGTAATTACAGAAGTTCTTGTGGAGCTTCTGAATGTCTTCCTTCGACGGGATGTGACCGTCACGGTTCAGGGTCTCGAAGGCTCGACGGTCGAAAAGCGTCTTCAGATCAATATTCGACGGGTGCCTAGAAAGAGTCGCGTCGACGGGGATCCCGGTTGCCGAAGTCCCCAGAATGGCGATGATATCCAGGACGGTGGGACCAATGGGACCAAGGGGAAGAACCATTGTGTTGGTGGCCGAACACCAGAAGCACAGAGCGGCTAAGAGAAGCTCCTTGTCGAGGACGACATCCATGGACGAGAGGAGGATGGCGTCGTAGATGCCGAGGGCCTTCCATTGATCGCCAAAGAGCCGTTCCATTCGAACGACCCAGGCTGCCCAGGTTGTGGTCGTCGAAGGCCAGGAGCCCTGGGATTTCGCCGCGTCCCATCGCGACCATTCAAACCCTTGAAACAAGGGTGTTAGGCAGTGCTCCTGGAGAAGGCCGGTGATGGTCGGCGGTATTGCAGCCTTGAAGAGAGGACCCAGGATCTGGTGCTGAGTGCTCATGTCGTTTTCAAACCGTATAGTCTTGATCGAGCTCCGATCAAGAATCTTCTGATGCTGGTCATATTCCTTGGAAAGCTTGGAGATGAAGGACGCCATTATGAGAAAGAATCACGGCGTAAAAGGATTTTCTGGGTTGGGGGTTTGAAGACGAAGACTTGGAATAAAGGAATGCACTAGAGAGCAATGGCAAGGGATTTCAGAAAATTTTGGAAGCGTAAAGTACAAATGAGAGAATTTCGGTATTTATAGAGTTGTGGAGGGAAGAGCAATCGTTCGAAATTCAAAACAAAGGACAAAATCGACCGGAGGAATCGTTGATCATGATGAACATTTGGGAAATACGGTTGAGAAGACCGACGGTTTTAGGTTTTGGGGGCGCACGATCGCGTGTGACGGCGAAGTTAATGACGAAAGACGGTTCGACGCCTGCACGATGACAGGTGGGCTCACAGACTGAGGTAGTGGCTCGCGGATTGAGATAGTGGTCATAATGGCAAGACGGTTCGGGCAGACGCATGCTTCAGACGTCATTATTGGGGATTGGCCATGTTAGAGGATGCCACGTGGCGAGTGATTTAGCAGGATCAAGATCGTGCGATCATGTTCAATAAATGCGCCTTGGAACTCGGGTATTAGGATTCTGAGTGATAGATTCGCTTCTTCAAGGCCGAAACTCGGCCGAAGGTTTCAGGCCGAGGACCTCAGAAGCGAGGGGGCAATGTTTGGGCCCAAAATAACAAGTTTGGGCCGAGGGAGGAATCACTCTCGGCCCGGGAAGCCGTACGGCGAAAGGGTCATGGAGCGTTCAGCTCATGGGCTTCCGAGCCTAGGTCGGTTAAATCAGAATGCAAGTCGAGTCCTAATACAATAGGGACTCTCGACGAGATCAGTAAACTAGAAGGCGAATCCGGCTCAGTTAAGGACTAGATTCGTAGTCCTAGCAGAGATAAGACTGATCGAGGTAATGTTAATCCGGAGAAGGGAACCTAGTTCGAATAGGATTGGAATTCGGACTCGGTGTTCTGCTACTATAAATACAAGACATTCAGCAACGGGAAAGGCCCCACAAATCAATACAAAATTGCCCTGTGCAAACTCTCACAACTTGTGATTTTTCTTTTTCCTTTTTCGCTGACACATCTTCCGTTGGCATCAACAGCACTGTGGAAGCAACCGGTGATATCTTAAGTCGGCATAGATAGCTCTGTCACCGTAGAGTCAGTCGGTCTCGCAGTATCTTCCGTTGGCATCAACAGCACTGCGGCGAGAACGATTGATTACCTATCCAAGTCTCGGTCGAGAAGGGTTTCTAAATCCTTATTGGTCGAGGTCATCTCATCAGCCTTCTCGGCGAAGTGAGGTGTTACAGTTATTACATTCGGCACATTGAAAGCCGAATTTGATTTTGAACTTCGTAAGAATAGTAACCTTGTCTTCAGGTTCGAGAACCCAAGAGGCCGAGACGTGTTCCTTTCTCGGCCGCAATCGCAAGACGCAGAAGTCAGTAGCGCGACCCAACGCAACATCAACAAATTTACTCCTCGGCCGACGAGTTGGCACGCCCCGCATTCACCGAAGGACGTAGTTAGCTCATTAATTACTCGGCCTGCGCGCCACGTAGGCTTTGTAGTTTCTAGGGTCAACACCTCTAAAATGGAAAGTCTGCTTATCTGAAAGAATGATCAAAGTTTCGAATTTCAATTCAGGGTTTTTCCTAAAACGTGCTAATGCTTGTGGGATGATATCAAGTTTTCTATTCTCTGTCTATAATAAAATATCAACAATTAAAAGAGGCTTGGTACCAAGAAAGATACAAAAGTAGTACAAAATTAAACGCTTTGTACAAGGTCCTATCTGATAACCATTCTGCTTTTCTTTTTTTTCTTTTTTTAATAAACACAATAGTTAAGAATTAAAAACAAAGTATTTATCAAACGGATTCTTATCAAACCTAAAATGAAATGATTATATATCCAATAGTCTCTCTCTCTGATATCAAATTGAAGGTATTCGGAAAAGTAAAAATAACAATGTAGACACGTAAATTTTGGTGAAAAGAAAATGAAATCAAATGAGAAAAATGGAGAGAAATTTAATCAACCTATAAAGACAAGTAAGAATCGCATTTTCACAAAAGAAAATGACCAAAGTATAATCAACCTTTGATGTGCTCTGTATAACATCTATCATAGAACGTGTGTTTATCTTCCGAATTTTTAACTTCCAACTCAACTCGATCACCTTTTACCTGATTTTCCACTAAGGGTAACCAAAGGGGAAGCAGCAAGATCCAAGAACGAAAATAAACTGAAGTCCCGATCTAACAAGGAAGAACCTGCAATCCAAAATATTAAACAATTTTGAAAATAGAAGCCTCCTAAATGATTACAAGTTTTCGAAGATGAAAAGAAAATGAAATCCAATGAGAAAAATGGAGAGAAATTTAAAGAGATTTGGGAAGAATCTCATTCTGACTTGAAATGAGAAAATTGAACAACTACGAAAACAAGTAAGAATCACATTTTCACAAAAGAAAAAGACCAAAGTATAATTTCACCTTGATGTGTTGTCTTTTTTTTGGGTCTACTTGTTAGAAAAGTAAGACTCTATCTTTTCTCTTCTTACAAATTATAGAGAAAAATTATATTCTGCGTGAAATTTGTGGTAGATGTTATATATATATGTGTGTGTGTGTGTGTGTGTGTACAAACTTCTTGGATACATTTGATTGTGGAGCTAATTTGCTTTCCCTATCATGTATATGGTTTAATTTTCTTCCTCTGAGGAAGACACACTTTCACCAATCGTGCTTGATTAATAACAGATGAGAAACTTGAACAACTCCAGAGACAAGTAAGAATCGTATTTTCACAAAAGAAAAAAAAAAACAAAGTATAATCTAACATTTGATGTGCTATCTTTTTTATTTGGTCTATTTGTAAGACAAGTAAGATTGTATCTTTTCTCTTTTACAAATTCTAGAGAAAATTATGTTCCACGTGAAATCGGTGGTAGATTACATTTGATTGTGGAGCCTTCTTTGCTTTCCCATAACCTATACTGTTTGATTTTCTTCTTGTGAGGAAGACACATTTTCACCAACTTTGCCTGATTAATAATAGAAGAAAAACTTGAAACAATTACAAAGAAGAATAAAAATCTCATTCTCACAAAAGAAAAAGTCCAAAGCAAAATCTCACATTTGTTGTGTTGTCTTTCTTTTTTTTGGTCTACTTGTAAGACAAGTAAGATTCATACCTTTTCTCTTTTTACAAGTTCTAGAGAAAATAATATTCCACGTGAAATTGCTGGTAGATGCAAATCATGTGATATGTACAACTTTCTTGGATACATTTGATAATGGAGCCTTCTTTGCTTTCCCCATCATGTATACGGGTTTGATTTTTTTTCTTAGTAGGAAGATACATTTTCATCAACCGTGCTAATTGCTAAGAGATGAGAAACTTGAACAACTACGAAGACAAGAATCATTCTCACAAAAGAAAAGGACCAAACTATTATCTCACCTTTGATGTGCTGCCTTTCCTTTTTCTTGATCTACTCGTAAGACATGTAAGACTCGTATCTTTTCTCATTCTTCAAATTTTAGAGAAAATTATATTCCACGTAAAATTGGTGGTAGATATTATATATGTACAACTTTCTTGAATACATTTGATAGTTGAGCCTTATTTGCTTTCCCCATCAGGTGTACGGTTTGATTTTCTTCTTCTGAGAAAGACACACTTTCATCAACTGTGCCTGATGGATAGCAATCATAAGGCGCGAAAAGACATTCACACAATAATGGGATTTAATTTAGATAAAGAGAACCCTATTAGCAATCAAATTCAAGCATTTTGGATTCTGGGAAGTTGCAAGAGAAAAGTCATAATCTTTAGTTAAGAGAAAACAATGATTTCAATGGAGGATGATCGGAGAGGTGAGAGGATCAATATTGCACAGATCAGCAAGTAAGATTATGGGTTTCTTGGGAAGTGGGAGAAAAAGGTTTTACGTAATAGATCAGAGCGCAGGATAGGGAGAGAACCAGATGCAGAAACAGTGTGGTTGTTGCTTGCTAGGGCGACTGGAGGTGCCTGTTGTTTGGACTAAAATTATGCGAGGCCCAATACATTCATTCTCAACTGCCAAGCACTAATGGACGATGAAATTGAGGTTCCACCATAAAACCTATTGACAATATGAGGAGTAGTCTAAGACCATATAAGCATATAGCAAACATTGTCCCTCACCCATGTGGGACAACTCTCAACACGTCCCCGCACGTGTGGCCGATTTTCAAGCCTACACGTGGACAACACAACAAGGTGACGTGAAGCGCGTGTGGCCATTTGGCTTCACAGGAAGCCAACTTGCTCTAATACCATAATGAAATTGAGGTTCCACTATAAAACCTATTGGTAATATGAGGAGTAGCCCAATACCATATAAGCATATAACAAAATTTGTTCCTCACTGATGTGGAACAACTCTCAATAATGGATACCTTAATTTTAAAGAATAAAGAAACAGTGTGTGAGCTGATCTTATTAAAAAAAGTTCGATTTACTTACTGCGCAATTTGATGACAAGAAGTGCGATTTACTTATTGTGCAAGTTAACTATCTAACAATAAAATTATACAAATCAATATGTTGGTCTAAATTAACAGTGGTGCTCCTGAAAAACAACATACTCATTTAGTCATTTAACAGAGCACGAAGGCCTACTCAAGGCCCCCAAGGACATTTTTAAATTGACACACAAAGTCCACACTCAGCAAAGGGAGAATTGTAGCATCCAACACCTATCTTCGAGGGGGAGGAGAGAGATAAACTGGGCCCATTGTGACTTTGCCTGAATGTTTTTTTAATTTTATTTTTTGAGTGGAAAATATTAATTTTGGTTTTCAATTAGGCCACGACCCTACTTCGTGCGTGTTAAATTTTGGTTTTCAATCAGTGCCAAATAAAACCCCACCGGCCGGTGGTGATGACTTATCCATTTGATAATTTTGGCCATCCCTTTCTTGCTGCAGGCTTACCTTTCTTAAAGCTGGGATTCTGTTTCAAATCTTTTTCCGCTTCCATGCACATGCATTAAGTTGTGGGAATACCAAATTAGGCAATTCTGGAAAGGGAAATAATTTTCGCTGACCCTTTTTTTCCTTTTGTTATGTACATTGTTTGTATTATACTTAGGGCATCCGTATTTAGATCTCGTATAAATACTCGGGGAACTCAAATGTAATTATGTAATAAATGAAGGGGTAAATATGTAAAAAATGAATGAGCCCTTAGTCTATAAAAGGGTCTCCTCACCCTCACAATCCTCAAGCCTCACTCTCACATTACACTCTCACATTACAAAAGCTCTCTCTCCCTCAAAATCCTCTCACAAACAGAGAAATACAATATCAGTGTGGACGTAAGAGAAATACAATATCAGTGTGGACGTAGCCCAAACATTGGGGTGAACCATGATACATCTTGTGTTCTTTACTTTCTTGCAGATTCACGGTCGGATTGATGTTGTTCCAAGACCCCTCCGGTTTTGTGCATCAACATTTGGCGTCGTCTGTGGGAATCGACACGAAAAGCTATGTCGATTCTCTTTCATTTTTTTCATCTCACCACCTTGAAACCTCACCACAACCTCCACCGTGAATCTACAGAAACCTAAGAACCAAACACCTGCACGGTCACTGCAAAACCCATCTCTCAGAAATGCAGAAATGAAACCTCATATGCTCTATCTTTTCTCATCTCCATATTATAAACAAGCACAAGCATAAGCAAAAACCAAAACCACGTATTCCCTTTCCTGTTTTCCCCTTAACCAAAGCGGGAAGCTTCAGGACCGCCATGGCCGTCATAGACTCCAACATACGTGGCGCAGGGAGATGCGAACACCTGTCCCTGATCCTCTAGAGCAGAATTAGCTTGATTCTTGGGTTTTTTGCGTCTCATCTTCTTATTCAATTCCAAACCCCAAAACCCCGTCAAGCTAATCTACTGCACCAGCACGGTTCACGAAATGGAGAAGGCGCTCGCCGAGCTCGAGCTCCTCCACAATTACCAGGTCAAGCATCTAGGTTCACAGGATCTTGGCGGTCGAGCTCTCATCAAGGAAGTGATCGAAGCCTCGATCCAACCGCACGACCAAGGAGCTACGCACCCGGAGCCAAAGAAAAAAGAGAAAAGAGACGCCAAGAAAATCTCCCTCCAATCACCAGCGGTGGTGGTCAACAGAGACTGTTGACTGAGGGTAACATGGGGATTGGGTTTGAGATTTCGAAGCAGCTTGTGGCACATGGATTTACTGTTATACTCACATCCAAAGACCGTATTGTGGGGCTTGAAGCAGCTAAGGTCTTCCAAGAAGGTTGTCTCAATATATTTTGCCATCAGCTCGATGTGCTAGACACAACGTCCATCATTGAGTTTTGTGATTGGTTGAAAGAAAACTACGGTGGGTTGGATATTCTGGTGAGTGATTAGATTTTGGATATTATTTGTTTCATTCAATTCCCGCAACCTCCTCGAACCGTTTCTGTCGGTGATGCCATCAGAAATGATGAGTCTGGATGGCTTTAGTCGACCACCCACATGGATGGCTTTTGTCGACCATCCACATGCAAAAGCAAGGAAAAGAAAAGGGAGGCTTCCCTCTGCAAGAGCACATGCCATCCCACTACAAGGTCCCAGCAACAACCAGGCCGAAAGCAGAAAGTAAAAGCAGAAAGCAAAATAAGATAAAAATAAGCAGACAAAATTGCAGTGGTGATGGCATCCAGAAAAGGGAATTAAGGGCGTGACCCATTGAGCAGAGGGTCAGATTTATTTTTTAATGATGTGATTTATTTTTCTTATCTTCCAGAGACATTTGTATAACCCCATCAGAGGGTAATAAAAAAAAAAAAAAAAAAAGGGCAAGCCCAAAATAATGGGTTGGAATGTTATGTGAAGGGCCAAGGCCCATATGCTCAAAAGAGCCAAGCCCTATGACTCCAAAATTATTCGGTGCCCTGCAACTATTATCACCAACCAATTGATCAAAAGTATGTCCAATACTCCAAATTTATTCGGCACCCTGCCGCTATTATCACCAACCAGGTGATCAAAAGTACGTCCAGTACTCCAAATTTATTCGGCACCCTGCTGCTATTATCACTAACCAGGTGATCACAAGTACGTCCAGTACTCAACATCAGTGTGGACGTATCCCAAACATTGGGATGAACCAAGATACATCTTGTGTTCTTTACTTTCTTGCAGATTCACGATCGGATTTACGTTGTTCTAAGACCTCCGGTTTTGTGCATAAAGAAAATTTATTTGGGTTTAAAGGGGGAAAGGCAAGGAAATAAAAAGGATTGTGACATGCCATTTAATAGAATCTGAAAACCTATCGGTCGTAAAATGCCTACTGCTTTTGGAAACATGCTTTCTAACTTGGTCCGTAAAATGATATTTGCAAATACACGGTTATAGAAGAAAGAGGGGAACTATGAACAGCCAAATTACCTGATTTAGATGAAACTTGTGAATCCACCTTGTCAATGTCGTGATATAGAATCCGAATCTTTGGTTTCGCCATAAAATTTTCATATGGAATAAAAAAGTCTGGGCCATTGGGGAAGTAGTTGGGATCGATTTTATTCCACATATTCCACAATGATGCCATCCACGGATCCAGAGCAGCCTCGTACCTGTTAACGGTAAAAGAAAATACATCGTCCCAGTTTCTACATATGGCAAGATTTCATTAACTAATTTTGAAATTAAAAAAAAAAAAAGGAATCAAAATCGTAACCTGACGGGTGCTGATCGTCTCCCAAACCTCTTTCGACAATCGGGGTTGCCCCAAGGTCCAAAAGTCTCCTATCAAGCTTCTTTGCCACAAAATGCAAACCACAACTCGAACGTCACAAGCATATAAATTCCATATAAATTAACAGGTCAAAAAGCAACACGTTATACTCATCAATCATACGACAGGCTGCAACAAACAATCGTGCAGAAGATAAAGAAATGGCACAAAACAATATACATTGAATTTCTGGTAACCGGAATCACCCAATCCGAAAACAGAGTAACGGAGTCCGTCCAGCCATTGCCTACTCAGATTTTTCTGCAGAAGATCTTTCCAAAACCCCTGCATAAACATAAAGATGCAATCTTTTTCACATATTTAACCTTTATCAAATTACCCACAGGGGAGAATTACAGTAAATAAACAAGTTAACCGAATTGCTAAGAAAAAGCAAAAGCTTTTTACCTTCATGGGATCAGGAGTATCTCCCTGGCCAGTGGTTGAAACAACAAAAATTACAGTGCCCTCTTGAGCTAAGCATCTCTGAGTAAAACAGAAAAATTAGAAAATTATTCTTCAGGTAATGCAATTATTGTTTTAACCAGAAGAAGAACAAAATTGAATGCAAAGGAGGACTGCTTATGGCGTCGCATTGGTCGAGGGAGAGAGGTGGACGGGGCAGCCTCTGCGCTCGGCTTGGCGGCCAGTCGCTCGGCGACATCTAAAGCGTTTCCGGTTTGGGTGGCGTAGAGTATCAGTAATTTCTTCCTCGCTCGCTCCTCCTCCATCTCTCTCCAAAGCTAACGAAGCTGCTGTGGATGGAAGACAGAGAGTGTCTCAGATTGTGTCGTCGTCTGTGCGAGCGTGAGAATGGAACGGTGTTGTATGTGCTTGATTAAGCAGGAATTGGATCCACTCCAAACCTTAATGTCCAGAGCTTAAGGATCAACTAATCTGGACCGCACAAATTGAATCCAACAGTCTTCGTTAACTCATTTTTCTGGCCCACCACACACAAACCAACAACTTTGATTTCTTTTACATACCGATCAACAGCCCAAATAGATTGATCCTTACACTCCAAAAACTAAGGTCCGGAGCGGATCCAGTTCCGGTTAAGTAGGTTCATATATGAATTTGGGTACTCATATAGTTAAAAAGTAATGCTTAAGAGTTAATATTTAAAAGTTAAATTTGACAACCACGGTTTAGTTGTATTCCTCTTCACTTGTAAGTGAGAGATTTTAGGTTCGATTCTTGTCAAAAGCAAATTTAAATCACATTATTGCTAGCTCATTGTGAGGCTAAGCATATCCCCTCCCCTTAGTGTAGATAATATTTTTTGTTAAAAAAAAAGTTAAACTTGACCCTTTTTTTTAATATAAATGAATATTATGCGAATCGAACTTCAAACCTTTTTTTTTTTTACAAGAAACGATAGCATGATATTTCATTAATTATCACAAACAAATACAAGGGTGCCATTGGGTACATAGATCCAATGACCAATAAATTGATCTGGAGTGAATTTGCACAAATAGAGAAATAAGAGTAAACCCCTAGTAGGCTACCATAAGCACAAACACATAATCACCAAGCGCACCACTGCTGTCACGCCTCGAACTCAACATACATCCAGGATCGACGCGTGACGTCACCCAGCATCCGTATATCTAATAGATCCCGCATCCGAGATATGTACAAGGCATAACTCAAGATTCAATTGCATAATAATTTTTCGTAAGCTTTATGGCTGCATCTAACCTCCTCGTTAGACTACCTACGTACCCTAAACAAGGATCAAGTCATTCGTAATTCATCATTCACTACCCATCTACATTTACCATAGTACGTTCAAGTCGAAAGATATAACATTCTTCAATCAATCATTAGAACTTAACAAGTATGGAAGTACTAGATTCAGGGCTACATAACAATCCAATATGACAAACAACATTTCCACTTCCTCCATCATATAAATCACTATGATTTCAACAGGAAACCTTAATCCACCACATGTAACATATCCAAGAACCAACAAAGCACAATATTATTTGTTGATGCACAAAATCGGAGGGGTCTTTCGAACAATGTAAATCCGACCGTGAATCTGCAAGAAAGTAAAGAACACAAGATGTATCGTGGTTCACCCCAATGTTTATGCTACGTCCACACTGTTGTTGATATTGTTTCACTCTGAATGGTGAATATACAAGAAGGCTAGAGGCAGTGTGCTCTCTAGCCTATTTTATGTGCGCTCTCTTCCTATGGCCTAAAACTTGACCTCCTTAATGAGGAGAGTGATGGGTCTTTTTATAGAATAAGATCTCCTCACTTATTACATATTTGCCTCTTCATTCATTACATAATTACATTTGAGTCCCCCGAGTATTTATACGACATCTAAATACGGAGGCCCTAAGTATGGTACAAACAGTAGTCCCCCAAGTCTTCAGTCAAGAGAGTCTTTTGACTGGAGACTTGAAATTCAGTTCATGTGTGGGCCGAAGTAACTAGATGTCCTCTAGAACTGAATACTCGATATGAGGCAGTGTTCAATGTAAAATGATGCTCAACTAGAAGTAGCATATGTTGCGAGGCTGCTCGGCTTGTGGCTTATGTTGCCTTGGTTGGCTCAGCTTGTGGCGTTGAAGGTGAGGGAGTCCCTTTTATAGAATAAGGGCTCGCTCCTCAATACATAAATGATGGGTTAGAGTTGATGCTCGCGGCGAGGCAGTTGCTCAGCAGGCGGCGATGCTCTTTAATGATGGTGAGGAAGTCCATTTTATAGAATAAGGGCTCGCTCCTCAATACATAAGTGATGGGCTAAGAGTCTCTCTCTAATGAAGGTGAGGGAGTCCTTTTTATAGAATAAAGGCTCGCTCCTCAATACATAAATGATGGGCTAGAGTTGATGCTCGAGGCGAGGCAGTTGCTCAGCAGGCGGCGATGCTCTCTAATGATGGTGAGGGAGTCCTTTTTATAGAATAAGGGCTCACTCCTCAATACATAAATAATGGGTGCTCTCTAATGAAAGTGGGAGTCCCTTTTATAGAATAAGAGTTTGCTCCTCAGTATATAAATAATGGGCTAAATCCCCCAAGTATTTTTCATAAGGCCCAGTTGCGGAAGCCCAATATATGGTACATAGTGTAGTCCCCCAAGTCTTTAGTCAATAGGGTATGTTGGCTGGAGACTTCAAATTCAATCCATGTATGGGCCGAAGTGGCGGTTGTTCGGAGGCGGTCTTTGTATACCATGCACTGAAGCTTTGTAGGTGAAGCTTTGTAAATGAAGCTTTCGAAGCTGGAACTTTTGTAAATGAAGCTTTTAAAGCTAGAGCTCTGTAAATGAAGCTTTCGAAGCTGGAGCTCTATAAATGAAGCTTTCGAAGCTAGAGCTCTGTAAATGAAGCTTTCGAAGCTGATTGACATGAGTGATGCTCATGAATGTTGACATGAGTGATACTCATGAATGTTGTGAAGAGGGATGCTCATGAATGTTTATGTATGATTGACATGAGTGATGCTCATGTATGATTTTTTGGAGTACTGGACGTACTTTTGATCACCTAGTTGGTGATAATAGCGGCAGGCTGCCGAATAATTTTGGAGTACTGGACGTACTTTTGATCACCTGGTTGGTGATAATAGCAGCAAGTTGTCGAATAATTTTGGAGTACTGGATGTACTTTTAATCACCTAGTTGGTGATAATAGCGGCAGGCTGTCGAATAATTTTGGAGTACTGGACGTATTTTTGATCACCTGGTTGGTGATAATAGCGGCAGGCTGCCGAATAATTTTGGAGTACTGGACGTACTTTTGATCACCTGGTTGGTGATAATAGAGGGTGAACTTTAAGTGGAGGGATGGAGGTTGGAGTTTGAAGCCATAGGGCCTGGCTTTTTTGGGCATATATGCATTCGCCCTCCGCATAACATTCCAGCCTATTATATTGGGCTTACGGTTTTTTTTTTTTTTTTTGGCATGCTGCATTTTTTACACATCAGTATAACTATACAATAATTGCTCTAGTTTGCAGAAGATAACTTAATAAAATATTCATCAATGACAGTGGGTATGGGTGTGCCATGTTTTCCACTTTCTCCTATTTTCTCCATCTCCAAACATCTTTTCCTTTTTCATTATTTTCCTCCCTTTATTCCTTGCTTTTGCTTTCTGTTTTTTCTCGGTTTTTCTGCTTTGCTTTTGCTTTCATTTCCCTTTTGGCAAATGGTAGACAATAAATGATAATAGAATTAATAATAAGAAAAGAATCTTATCTCCGCTTTTGCTTTTCCCATGGTATTAGCAGGAGATGGGATATGGGTCGGCGACTGCCCCGACCGTGAGGACCTTCGTATCAGTGGTGATGAGTATATTCACTGCTTGCTCTGGCACCGCGTGGGGTGGTGCTTGACAGGCCCTAAAGGTTTTTGTGCAGCTTTTGACAATCACCTTGAATGTTGTTGGTCGTATCATTTGAAAAAACAATGCATCTCAATCCACAAGATTATGAGCAACTGCAAATCCTTTCCATCCGCTCTGAGTCTTTGCAAGTAGAGACTCTGAAGGTTGACTAGGTTGACAAGGTTGATAGGGAGTGGACCGGAGAGCGTATTTACGCGCAGAGAAAGGCTCAAGAGCTGTGTCAAGTTCCCGAGGCCCAGATGGAGCTTCCCGACGAGTGCCTGACCCGAATGCCTCAACTTGATGACCCGTTCCAACTCACGTTTGACGCTGAGCCATGAACAAGTGTTGGTCTCCGTCACGTTCCACCCCATTGTACGGCCTCTCACAGCGGTCCTGAGCACCAGCAAGGCCTCTCTGAGGGACGCCAGATCAGAATTCGCAGTCAGGAAATCACCAAGCCAACATACCAGTAACGAAATCAGCTTCAGGGGCTTCATTTATTCAACTCCAATGGCGAAAAACAGAAGTGGGTTTTGTTCTTCGAGGCGCGTTACGAAATGGGTTTCATCTATTTTGTGAGTTGAACTCGAATTTGGTTTTGTAGTGTCTGTTTGGCTGGCGAGAAAGTGAGAGAAAACGAGAGAAAATTAAACGAAAGAGGGGGAAGGCTGAGAACTTGAGAGGACACTGGGATTTTTTTTTGCGGCAAAGATGTGGGCGATGGCAGGCGAGAGGGATGACGGAGGCTAAATAAGAGGTGGTGGCGTTTCTCTAGTTCTCAGGCCGTAGTTCAGAGATCGGCTTCAACTCGGCTGGGTGTATAAGGAATCGTTCCACTAACTGAGTCCACTCACTCAGTAACTTGTCATTCGTCGATTGTGTTTGCTGATCTTCTGACCCATCACTGCTGCCCTGGCTCACGTCGTCGTCTCTGCCTCTGTTTGGGAAAACACAACTTTCGCACACCGAAAAAGTGTGGCCGAGCTTTTCGCCGGAGGTTTTCCACGACGTGGGAGACTGGCAGCCGTGGCAGAGGAGGCTCCGGGAGTGGCGAGACACCAGGAAATTGGCGCCGTGAACCTTGGTGTCGCAGTCCTATCACAAAATCGCCTGGTCCGACAGAGCTTGCAATTCTTCATCTTTCTCTTGATTGCAAAGGACGCAGAGTCCGCCTTCAGTTTTTGGGAAATTTCTTTTCTTGCAGTTTCTCTGTGCGTTTCTCGGAAAATCTTATTCTCTCTCTTCTTATCTGCTAATTGAATGGGTGTGATTGTAACTGACAAATAATGGTAGAGAGAGAGAAAGTTTGTGGTGTTTTGTTTGAACAGGTGAAAGAGATCAGAAGCAAGAGAAAGGCAGAAAGAGTTTTGGTTGTCTCTTGGGTTTTGCAGATCCATGGCGGAGGTGAAAAATTGAGAGAGTTCATGTCGATTCCCACAGATGACGTCAAATGTTGATGCATAAAACCGAATGGGTCTTGGAACAACGTAAATCCGACCGTGAATCTGCAAGAAAGTAAAGAACACAAGATGTATCGTGGTTCATCCCAATGTTTGGGCTACGTCTACACTGATATTGATATTGTTTCACTCTGAATGGTGAATATAAAAAAAGGCTAGAAGCAGTGTGCTCTCTAGCCAATTTTTGTGTGCTCTATTCCCATGGCTTAAAACTTGACCTCCTTAATGAGAAGAGTGATGAGTCATTTTATAGAATAAGAGCTCATCACTTATTACATATTTGCCCATTCATTCATTACATAATTACATTTGAGTCCCTTGAGTATTTATACGAGGTCTAAATACGGAGACCCTAAGTATGGTACAAACATTATTCTCAAGCCACTTTGAGCAACAAGACTAATCATAATAATAAAAATCATATCCCACATCATTCCGCAATCATTCTACTTAATCAATCCTAAAAATCAAAGATGCATGATATCTACAATTACTATGTAATTCATTAATAAAGTCCCATATCAATTCACAAATTTTAATAAAGGATCCTTACATAATTCCCCACCTGGATTCCAAGTATTAACATGATAAGTCTAATTTATACACAATGTCTATTGTGAACAATTCATATTCACTCGACTCTAAGGTCGGACTACCTTTATGGAAATGAGCAAGCGTAGGGATTCCAGACCACTTAACATAATCCAACCAAAATACCAAGTGACCTCTTGTAATCTCTTCAGACCTAACATCTGTACAATCAGTGCCTACACCATGGGAATGGTGCATCGGCATCAATAATTCAGATAAGCTGCAAAGTTCGGGTGAGTGACAATAATACAAGGATGTGATAATAATGATAAAGCCAACCATTAATCACAATTTACATCTCTTGAATATAAATCCTTCATAAGGAATCAATACCAAACCTTTGTAACTCCGAATGAGTCACCCAGACATACAACGGTTCATCTGAAACAAATCACAACAACTCACAATCATAATTTCATACAACACAATGAAAATTAGGGTTAGAGCGACACAATTCGGCCGAAGTCTACATCTCTGAAGCTATCTCAATCCAAATTCAATAAACCCCAAGGTGAACACAATCTCGGACCATCTCTCAACGGAATCACGAAGTATGAGGGATTCTGGACCCTCTTAACGGGATCCAAGTGGGTACAATTCCGGACCATCACTCAACAGAATCACGGAGTATAATGCATAATCACCACCAAATGAAACCCAAGTTAGATATGATTCCGGAACATCACTCAACGAAATCGCGGAGTAAAAAGGATTCCGAACCATCTTTCAACGGAATCCGAGTAGATCGATTCCAGACCATCACTCAACGGAATCGCGGAGTATAAGGGATTCCGAACCATCACTCAATGGAATCCAGTCCAGGATATGATTCTGGACCATCACTCAACGAAATCGCAGAGTAGAATGTGTAACACCAATCAATGAAACAAGACATGGATCAAGTTCTTCAAGGTACAAAGATTCAACGAAACGAGAATGAAATAATGACACGAGGGTTGAAACATGTTTCAAATTAACAAACCCCATAACAATGGGTCAATGGTCCACTACTAGCCCTCGCATTTCATCACATCAATCCAATCATACAATACAAACCATATTTCCAATATGCACGTCAAATCACACCATAAAACTACATCAATGGCTAAATATAAAAATTAACAATTTTATAGGAAACATAATTATAAAACCATCTCATATCCATACAGGATAATAGTTATATAAATAAGATAATCACCAATATCACATATTAGTCATTCACATTTCTCCACATCACACCAACAATTGAATTTCGGGAAACCAAGCTAGACATAGGTTCACAGGGTCACTAGAAGGTATTTGGTACTTAGACAACACTCGTGGACGGTCTCACGCAATGGTAGCCATGGTGAAGGGTTTGAAAACCCAAATTTTCAACCTTAACCCTAGAGACTCAAATTCATGTGGTAACTAGAGCTCAATAAGGGAGACATTATTCACAACTAGACCAACGACAAATTCTAACCGGAATCATCCAAATTCTTCGGGGAAACCGGGTTTCTAGGGTTCTAAACACCCAACTCTAAAACGAATACGAAAGCACGAACCAAGCATACCAACTTGAAGATTATGAAGAGTAGACGAAGTTTCATACCTCACTTGAGGGAAATGGTTGCCGGAATCGCCGAAAAAATGACAAAACCGTCGAAAAACCCACGGGACTTTGCTGCCTCGAACTGGAAAAATGGATAAGAAAATAGAAAATCTAACATTACAGAGTTGTAGGGCTCGTCAAGAGATTTCCATGGACACCAAGATCACCCAAAACAGAGATTATATGAAAGAGATATGAGCGGGTCAAGTTGGCGAATTAACGGGGTTGAAATCTCCCCAAAAACGGGTAAAAAAATCAGACCCCTCCCCTTTTCCCCTTTTTTTTCATTGGCTACTGTCTAATCCCTTTTTTTCCACCCTTCCTTAGTCGGTCCCTTAACCCAAATATATGTTTTTTTTTTTTGGGCCTTTTACTCACAAGGGGAAGTTAAATACTTCCTACAAATTATAGTATCACAACTTCAAACGTCTGTAACTATACCGTTATAATTCGGACTTGCAAACAGATTTCGCATATGCACTCGTAGTTTCAAGATCTATTTGAATACGTTACTTGTGACCTCGAAAGGTCAACGAATTTTAGATAAATACTTTCCAAACTTCAAACTTTGTAACTAATTTAATTAAAATCTAAATCCAAATAAATTAATATAATTTCTCGAAAAATAATACAAAATCTCAATAATACAAATACGTTGATTATAACAGTGAAATCCACGAACGGGATTTCACAACTGCCACCAGTACAAATCTGTCACAATAAACAATGGACGCAATCGAGAAATATAGGCATCCACATTGGTCATCGCTGAATAGTGAGGCCATAAAAAGTCATCGCGATAGAGCGAAACGACAATAAGTCATCGTTGGCAGACGAGACTACATAACTCATAGCACAAAGGCGAAGACCAACCTAGCCAATACAAAAGCGCCACCACGGTGCTCGCAAGGTGACCTGAAACACAACTACACTACTTCGAGAAGGGATCCGTTGGTCAACTCAACACAGTGGGGGAGAAGGCATTCATGCCAAGGCCACTTACAAATTCACCGAACTAGTGAGATTCCAACATCCACACATCAAACACCATAAAAGCTAGATGTAACAGGCAGCGGATCTGCCAGGTCTGAGATGCACAAGCCGAGCCGCCAGATCTTAGTGCACATGTCAGTGCAGCCATAAGAACCAGGCGAAGATGTGACATCACTATGGAAACAAGTTGACGACGATGAATCCAACCTATCTGCTGCCACGAATCCAACCCCACACCAAGAAATCGAATGCCAAATCAAAGAAGAAATCTTGAAAGAGCATGACCCGAATTTGGGTATAAGACTTAAATCCATGGAAAGTTGCTCACAAAATGGTGGGAAAGAAGCACATGAGGGGAGATGAGGTAAGTAAAGGCCAAGAATGAGTGGTCGGTGTGAGGTCGGGAGGGGAGAGAAGGTCGTGGATGGCAAAAAGGAAAAAGGCTGGGATGAGGAAGAATGGGAAAGAGGAAGGGATGCGTTCAAGAAGGAGAAAAAGAGAAACTGCCACCGACCCCAGCCATAGCCAAAGGCCGGCGACGATGAAGGCAGCCGACTAGGTTTTGTTGAGAGAGATAGAGCTTTTGGAGAGAGGTTAGGTGCCAGACAAGTAGTATAGATGATTAAATAATTTTCAAATTAATTAATTTTTTTTTTTATAGATAACCTTTAAACGATCATAAAGATAATGAACAATTCTGATTATCATTATTGTATGATAAAATGATGTCATATTAGTTAAGGAGGAAATTGTATCATCCCAACAATGGTGAACATTTGTGCCTCAGATACAATCCAACAACTGAGTTTTACCAGCATCAACATGGCTTGTAACACAACAAATAGGAGAACGAAGGTTATCTCTATTCTCTTTAGTTTGTGCTTCTTTTTTAAAAGAAGCATCTTTCTTTTTTATGATAATTGGAGTTACACCATAAAACCAATTGGCAATATAAAAAGTAGCTCAACCTCTTATAAGTCTTCGTAAGATTTCTCTTTTCATCGATATGAGACTCTTTTACCTTCACATCCTCACACGCCTCTTATGTGTGACGAATTTTCAGTCCAAACAAGTGGACAACATGAATTGGAGGGTGTGGACAACATGTAGCCATTGGCCTTCACACACATGCCAACCTGCTATGATATCATAAAGAAAATTGAGGTTTTATCATCAAAACAATTGGCAATATCGGCAAACTCTTGGTAAACCTTGATATCGGTTAAGTACATTAACAAATAAGCAAGTAAAAGGAGTAGCCTAACTATCTTATAAGCTCATGCAAGGTCACTCATCCCTAGGGGTTACGGCCCAACCGTGCCCAAATTTGGAAGGACCGAACCTGGCCCTTTTTGAAATGCAACGGGGTAGGGCGGGTATAGGATTTCTGAGTTTTGAAACCGGACCTAATCCGACATGTTTGAAACGGGTTGGTTTGGGATGGATCCACGGGTCCAACTACATTTTTTTTTTCTTTCACTCTGTGCAACTTCAAAATCTCCTAAGCAAGGTCTAAAATATCGATATTATCGGTGATATTTTACCGATAATATCGTTTTTGTGAGAAGGCGATATTTTCACACTTATCCACTTAATTATCATCAAAATATCGTGATATTATCGATAATATCGCGATAGTATCCATAATATCGCGATAGTATCGCTCCACCTTCCTAACAGGCCTAAGGCCCGAGGGTTATGGGAAACGGCCTAAAAGGCCTGCGCTCATCGGGAACCAACAGGAAAGAACAGAGAAGAACGTCGGAGCTTCTACAGCTCCGGCTGACTGCAAACTACCACCCTAGACCCCGATCTAGGTACCAAACGAAAGCACAAGGCGAGAGGAGTGCGTTTATACCTTCTGTTTACCGTGAAACGACCTGTGGTGGTCGGAAAACCTCTCGACACCCACGGCCTTGCCGGAGATGGGTGTGCCTATTTCCGAGCCGATTTCGTCCCAAAAACCTAACCAGAGAAATTCAAGAAACTCGCCGGAGGGTTCCTGCGTTCGTCAAGTTGTAGAGACGAGAAGGAGAGGGAGAAAGATGAGGTTGCTAATGACGATGGGTGTCTTCCTCGAGCAGGTGCGATGGTGTACGTGTGTGTATGTGGGTCTCGGTGCAGAGAGAAAAGAGAGAGATGAGAGTTTCGAGAGAGAGAGATAGAGAATGCAGAAAAGAAAGAAGAATACAGAAGGGGTTACGGGGTAAGGGACAGAAAGAGAAGAATATGGATTGTTGGGGTGCTGCCACGTGGCAGTTTGAGAGAGAAAATAATCTTAAGTGTAGATCCGGATTGGGTAAAGGAAATTAGGACTGAATTGATAGTTTCCATAAATATTTGGGGAAATATGAAATTAAACATTATATTTGGGGGTTGGGGTGTTACATTTACTGTCTCTCACTCACTCTCTCTCCTTTCTCTCCTCGTCCTGCTCAACTGCGGTGGTGCCTTTCTGGGTAAGCAAATCCAAATTGGTGTTCACCCAAAGCTCGACGCCGACGTCGATATGTGCGTTTGCGCTCGACTACACCATCTGCAACTCCAATGTCTGCTTCGATCGGTAAATCTTTTATCTAGTTGGGGTTCATCGACTTGTACCTAGTTCTTGAATTTGGAAAGGAAAGGTAAAAAAAGAAATGAGTAGAAACAAATGGAGAAGCTTTGACCAAAAAAAAGAAAGGAACAAGAAGCATCTGGAAAGGATAAGAAAGTGGGGGAGAGAAAAGGAAAAAGAAAAGGAATGAGTAGAAAGGAACGGAGAAGCTTTGACAAAAAAGAAGAAGAAAGGAACAAGAAGCATTTAGAAAGGATAAGAAAGAACGGGAGAGAAATAAAGAAATGACAAAAAAATATTTAGATCCCAAAAATAATTTAGTCTATGATTTAGTCAGACAATGTACCAAACGTTCAATTATTCTTATACTAGTTAATCTATGTCAAGCCAATCCAATTTAGTTCCTGAACTTAATCTAGTCCGAGATAGTCCGGTGAAACAAATGCATCCTAAGTTTAACCACTAAACTATTGCTGATAACTAATTCACTATATATAAATTATTATGGTGTGTTTAAACTTCTTTCATTAATTACTACATATTTTCTACACTCACAATGTTTGCTAGCTCGCTATATAATCAACTTAAATCAGTTAAATCCATCATGCAATGCATTTCCTTCCAATTTTTTGTGATAAACTAATAGATAATTGACTAAATAAACATGATAAAGTTTCAATAAAAATTTCCAAGTTTTCTTACAATTTCCTTGGTTTTTTATGAGTAGATTTTATATTATATATTTGACCCTAATCTTAGTGTATTTTGGTTAATATTTTGGAAGAATTTTGATACTTTGAATTGTATTTTCAATATAAGACTTTCGACTTCCTCTGGAGTAAAATATGACCAAATGGACGAATTTTGGAGTAATTCTAGTTGGAGGACGTTCATGAGTAACTTAGCTTGATCGTATCAAAATTTAGGATTTTTTTACCAAGCGGTTATTTTCTGGTGATAAAATAAAGGAGCGATACGCAGTGCTGGAAAATGACGTTTTTGAGCTTAAATTGCGTTTTTTGAGCCCAAGATGACCTCGGATGGGTTCGTGGCCTTCTAGAGAAGTGTTTATAATATTCTAAACATTAAACCCAGCTATATTAGGCCAATTTTGGAGCAGCTTATGGGTCCAAAATGTGGCTGTTCAGATTTTAGGCGAATTTTACCATTTAATTTAGGGTAATGTTTCCTATTTTATTTGATTATTAATTTTAGTTTCCTAGGAGGAATAGCAGATATATTGCTTGGCCGTCTACCTATTTTTAGGGTTTGTGTGGTGGCTTAGCAGATATTTTGCTTGGCCGTCTACCATATTTCTCTACGCTTTATTTTATGCAATTTTGGAGACAAAGAGAACTGCTAGGGTTTTGGAGAATTTCTACTTGAAGGTGCTTTCAATCATTTTCTTACTAATATTTTCTATGATTTCAATTATGAATATGCGTAACTAAATTCTTTTGCTAGGGCGAAGCCTTGAGCCTTAGCATGAATATGTGATTTTTATTTAATTGCTTATGATTGATTGCATGCATACTTTGAATTGTTAATCACCGGGATAAAAACTATCTAATTGTCTTAATGCCTGATCACCATTAGGATTTTTAGAAAAGTAATTTGATGCAATTTTGGTCGGAAGGTTCCCTGAAATTGACGCTGGCTTCTTGTGATTAATAATTGTAATTTCACTTAGGATGAATACCACGTCTTAAGGGTTGCATGGTTTTTCAAAGGGTTTTCATAAAGCATAATGAGTCTTTCATGTTCAGATTTGATCTGAACGTCCGGACGAGTTGCATGTTAGATATACGTTCTATGTTGGAGGTTCCAAGTAGAATATGAATTAGAAAAATCTAACCTTCAAAGTGGCATGTGTAAATCATGAGTAATTGGTAAAAGTTCATAGGATTGCTAGGTGAAGGTGGAACCCTAGTGCTTTCTTAATTTGATTTCTCCCAAAACTGTTTTCTTTTCCCTCTAGTTTTAATATTGCAAATTGTCTTATCTTTAATAGTTAAATTCGTTTTTAATTTAAATAGGTTATAAAATCAATCATCCCAATTTCTACTTTACAATAATTAATTGAAATTTGGTTTGTTTCGAATTATTTAATAATCCCTGTGAAGAACGACCTTGCGATATCCGTTTATACTACAACAACCTTGTAATTCTTGCAAGTATAATAGGAGTTTTTAGCCCGTTCACATGAGTAGTAAAATCCCTATCAGTTTTTATTCAATTTTTATCGATATCGATAATATCTTGATATTTCCATCGAAATTTCCATGTTTTTGAACTACCGATATTTTCGATATCATCGATATTTTAAACATTGCTCTTGAGAAACCCATTATGAACAATTTCTGTTACAACCCTCTGTCGATTGATAATCTATATGGGAAAAAGAGTAAAAGCCCATATCATAAAATGCCCCAAACCCAAGAAGAACCCAAATTAAGCTTCAATGAATTCATTTTATCGACAAAAAAAAAAAAAAAAAAAAGCTACAAAAGAGCTTGTCTTAGTAACTAACTCAAAATAAAAATTCACCCAAAAAGAAAGCCCAAAAATATAAATTGAAGACTGAATTTTGTTTTAAGATCAAAGAACGTACATTATTAACCAAAGAAAAAGCACATATATAATTGGCTAAATAAAAAGCGCATACATTGGCTTCACTTTACAAGCTTCTTAAAAATAACTAATAAAGATCACAGAGGAATTTAAACCATGTTTTGTTGTTCTCACCAAACATACTTGGTCCATACGTAAAAATAAATATGTCGACAAGCAACGGAAATTGCATCGAGATGAAGGAGGCAACTGGAACACTGGCAATCAAAATGATTGGAATAACAATCGACGATTTCCCGTCAAGCATAATGTAAAGGGCACAAGAAAAGACAATCATCATGGTGGTGATAGATAAGAAGAGGGTGAAAAGGCCTATTATCATTTTCGTGGGCAAAGATTTGAAGAAATCATCTTCAGAATAACGTGACGTGAGAATGCCTAAAAACATGATAACCGAAGTTGTTGAAGAAAAGAGCGAGATTGCATCCGAAACTATAAATGCTGTGAATACTTTTTTAGTTAAGAATTTAGGAAGACTTGTCTTTTCATCATTACCACCAGGAACTGTGAATGCTGCAGCAAACATGATGGTGACAATGAGAGCACCTACAACTGTACACGAAGTTGCTGTTTCTTTCATTGACTTTTCTGCCTCTTCCCCCATTTTTTTATGATTCTCCTTAAATAATTCTTGTGGTGTCATACCATCATCATTTAGACATTCACGATCTTTGGGATCTGTAACGCTCTCCACCTCCTGCATTTTTTTGCGACAAAAGATTTTAAGGAAGTGACTATGAAATCTTTCTCTCTTCATATTAATTCTTGAACATTTGGTCTTTGAGACACCACATAACCCAATATCATTAATTAAGCCGTATATGATATTAGTATAGCATATATGATATTAGTATAGTACGTAGTTACATAATAATGTTTTCCTTTTAAATTTTAATGTATTCCTAATATGCTTGTGCATGTCGACAAACCTTTATTTTTAATTTTTAAAGGAAATAAATTCTGCATTCTTTTTTTTTCTTTGAAATTTGAATAAACACAATAACAAAATAAGGGAGGGAGTATGAGATAATGAGAGTAAAACTATAGCCACAAAAATGTGTATAAACAACATATATTTCATAAATATAAGCATATATAGCCACAAAAACTAGAAAAATATATATTTCATAAATATAAGCATTTATATATATATAAATAGTCACCTTGAACCATTGTAGTTCTCTTTGCATTTGCAAAGCTGCGCCTCGAATGTGATCAATCCGTGAAACTGAGGTAATACTTGCCACAGTATGTAGCACATTATTGCCAAAGTAATCTTTCCGCCCCACTGCCCCTTGCATTTGACGGAATCGTTTTTGGCCATCTTTATCTTCTTTTTTTTCTTGGCTCAACTCATGGATGACATATATAAGATTATAAAGTTTGTGGTGACGACATTCAGCAGCAATATGGAACATGCTCTGGTTTGTCCTGTTCACTTGATCATTTAATGAAATTGAGTAAACATCATCATTTGATTTAAAGGACTCATCCATTCCGACATTAAACCTATGAACAAAATACTCTGCATGCCCACATTCTGCTGCAACACGCAATGCTTCATGCAAGCCTTCAATAATGTGAGGGGTAGAAACTGATGGAACTACATCCGTTGCGGCTTTAAATATGAGAGGTAAAAACTGATGGACCCGCTCATGCATCAATTTCATCTCATATATACGATTGATTATTCCTATGTTCATTCAAGAAAACAATTACAATCATTTTAAATTAATATTGACTATTAATAAAACAACAAAAAAAAAGGGCTTTTAGATTTTAGGGCTTTAATAAGATTGTTTTTAGATTTTAACCTGAATGGTTTTCAAAATCTAATATAAGTCATTATTTTTAAAACTTACCATATTTAAGTAATTATAGCACATTCTTATTATTTATAAACTTACCATTTGAAATTCTTTACCCATTCATAATTAATGTATATTTTTTGTGCTCCAATCATATTAATAGATACAAATTCATTCAAAATTCAAATTATTATTATTAAAAAATTCAACAACAAAACAAAAACAATCTAGGCATAACTTTCGGTACCTTATTTTATTCATAGGTACAGAAGTATCGGTACGAATGTTTCCGTACAAATTTGTCGGTATGTAACTATAGTATCAATATGTACGTAATATGCATATACATATATATATGGAGAAATTCATGCACAATGAAAATTATATGATAATATATGACTGTTCTTATTGTATGAACAATGATAAATAATAAAAATACGTAATATGCATATACATATATATGGAGAAATTCATGCACAATGAAAATTATATGATAATATATGACTGTTCTTATTGTATGAACAATGATAAATAACATTTTTATTATTTATAAGAATCAATATATAACCTACAAACAAAAAACTCAATAATTATTACAACCTATTTAATATTCAAAAATTACAATTTAATGACAAGGATTAAAATTAGTTTTTAATCTTAGACAAGGATTAAAATAGAATTTTTATTAAGATGTTCATATATTTTTGTAGTAGCATTATAAAACAATTTACCATGGCATTAACAAAAACCAAATTGCATTGCAGACGTGTAAAATACCTGAGGAGATTAGATGCCTTTGATTCTTTTTTTGGTTTGAGAGAGGCCTTTGATCACTCAGGCCATTTTCATTAATGGGAGGAAGAGGTTTTATGCGTATACCTATCAAGATAAGAACACAAATCCAATCATTAACTCAAAGAAATATTCTTCTGAAGCAAAATTTGTATGTTAATTTTTTTTTTTTTCTTTTTTTTTTGTATGTTAATTGTTATCAAATCTTTGATTCATTTTATACATATGAATGATCAAACAATTTTTACTTTATTTGATGTTTTGTAGAGATGATCTTTAGATAGTGACTAAAAATATGAACGTTTTCGATTCTACAATGAAAATCATTGTTTACAGTGACAAAAAAAAAAATCATTATTTACAATTTGGTGAATAAGGAAGTGCACTCATAAGTGTACATAAGTATTATTCGCAATAGAATTACCCTTATCTTTATTACCCATAAACAGGTTCAGTTATGGATAACACATCCAAACCCAATCTGTCCTATTGTCATATCTAACCTCTATTAGAAAGATGTTACAATTAAATGTTATATGAAAAATATAATAAATATAGTATTACTAGCTTTCGTATTTGTCATATTACTCATTAATTATATATAGTAACTACAATATACTATACATGTCAGAAAAGCAATGGAATAGGGTTCTCAACAACGGAACATAGATGTGAACGTATAATTCATATAAAATGTGAAACAAAAATGTGAATATATTGCATCAATAGGAATAGAACTGGATATCGGTTCAAAACTATTTATAACAGTTTATAATTTTAGAGGTATGTTGGTGTGAAAATAAAAATATGTTGATGTATAATTCGAGTCATTGGACCAACTTTACAGAAGTGGACTATTACTAACAGTGAATCACAAACTTAAACTTGTATCAATTTTTTTCCTTTTAGAAAAATTGCAGTTACGAAAATATGACGAGAAAATAAAAAGCAATATTGTAATTTGTACTAACCATAATAGATCAACTTTTCCCATAAGGTGAGTTGGCTTCCACTTAAGAATGCTGAACGGTTTTTTACCAATGTTACTAAGGGGAAATCTCCATTGTGGTCTTTAGCCAAGGTCAACAGTGGATAACGTTGAATCAAATCCCAGACAATATCTGTATATATAATACAAGTGTGAAAAAAGAACATTGTAAATATACAGAAAAAATTTGTAACAAAAAAAATCACACTGAGAAAAGTTTGGCATTAATAATTGGTCATGTTTGAAACTGGACCAGTATATATTGCAAGTATACAGAGAAAAATTATAAAATTATACCAAATCTCTTGTGAAGAAAACCGCTAGAAATAAGTTGAGCTCCATCGCGAACTCTTAGTGTTTGGCGTGGAGTGAGGGAATAGAGATAGCGAGCCATTCTTTTTCCTTTTTCCTGCATCTCAGCCACGACAACTGGAGGCATACTTGTAGTAAAAATGGTAGGTAAATTGTAGTTCTTATCAACCATGCATTTGGCTACTTCAACCCTTTCTGGATATTCTCTTACTAAATAATGAAGAGCTGTGCGACCAAGATCATCTTGTATTGCCAAGTCTTCCTTTTCCATTAAGTCCACCAACTTTTTCACAATGCGCACGCTCAACTTGCTAGGCTCACAGAGTGCGTTGTGAAGAGCTGTACGGCAACGGAAGTCTTGTATTGCCAGGTCTTTCTTTTCCATTAAGTCCACTAACTTTTCCACAATGCGCACGCTGAACTCTCTAGAATCACAAACTGCGTCGTGAAGAGCTGTACAGCCAAAGATATCTTGTATTGCCAAGTCTTTCTTTGCCATTAACTCCATCAACTGTTCCATATTGCGCACGCTGCACTTGCTTAACCCATTTACTGCGCAGTGAAGAGCTGTACGGTCATGAAAAATTCTTTCACTTCCTAGCTGGCGATGTTGGCTAAGAAACTCGATCGCATTATCCCAATCATTAGACTCCACATATTTGACGAAAGTTTCACGGATATTATCATGCCCTGCCATGCTTGTCAATTGCTAACTTTCCCATAATTGAATGAAAATAATTAAATATGTTGATGCACAAAATCAGCGAAGACTTTGGTACAACAGAAAGTGTCAGGTTTTGTGACCTTCGCTTGGTTGCTTGGTTGCTTCAGTCACTAGTGAGGATAAGTACGTAAATGAATAGAGACAGAGAAGCAAACACAGGATGTACGTGGTTCACCCAGATTGGCTACGTCCACGGAGTAGATGAGTTCTTATTAGTAGTGAAGGGCTTACACAAGTACAAAGGATCAAGCTCTCAATTTAGTGAGTTCTTGTGAATGATTTAACACAAAATGGCATTAGGCCATATTGTGGGGGAATGACCCCTATTTATAGAAAAACTTGTAGCTTTGTCACATTGACATGTGTCATGTTATGATTGGTTCTTGATGTTGACACGTGCTGCGCTCTGATTGGCTTCTAATCTTGACACGTGTCGAGTAGTGATTGGCCTCCTGGTCGGAGGGGAACTCTTCTGGGTCCTTGACAGTATAGCGTTGGCCGGTGCTCGGTAGTTTCGGGATTGGTCAAGTATGGTACAAACAGTGCTCCCCTAAGTTCCCGAGTGAGGGAAACTCCTCGGTTGGGGACTTGCAAGATCCAATCCCTTGAGTAATCACGAAACTTCTAAGTACCGAAGTGTGGTCTGATCTTCATCTGCCCTTCTCTGGAAGTACTTTTCCTCCATCCGGGAATGGTGTATTTAGCTGATGTTGACGCACAAGGTAATGTATCAATTTCACTTGAAGCTTAGTTGTAGTTTCGGGCTTAGTCAAGTGTGATACAAACCCTATAGTAGGAGTCCCCCAAGTCGCCGAGCTAGGAGATCTGCCGAAAGAGGTGACAGACAAGGTAAGCAGTCAAACTTCCAAGTAAGCAACCCAGGATCAGAGGTTTGACGTCGGCTTCCGGTTGATTGTTCTCATTCTCCTTGTCTCTCATTCAACTGCCAGGATAAGGAGAAGCAAATGGATAAGAGATGATATGAGATACTTTTGCTTTTGAAGAAGTAACTTTCCACAGGCTTATTCTTGAACTGTGCTGGAGGGTGTTCTGGTGCCCTTCAGAGTATAAGGCCGACTCAAAAATTTGAGGGTCAAAACAAGTCCATCAAATCTAGAGTACGTTCGACCTTGATGATATGGGATACTTTTGCTGTTGACGGAATAATGAATGTGGTATGGAAAGGTGTCGTGCTGTAGTGATCTGTTTCAGCTCACCGTTGAACCTTCTGCTTCAATCTTTTGCATGGCAGAAGTGGTGTGCAACCTTTGCATTTAAATGGTCCTTCAGAACATTCCTTCATAGTGACTCATCCACGCTTGGCAGCTTCAGTGTAAAGAGCCAATATCTGATCAACTGTCATGAGGTATTTGCCGGTGGAATTCGTGACCTTGACAGCAGTTGAGGATGAGTACTCGAGAGCAATGCTAAGTAAGCAACCAGGCAAAGGCTCCAGGCAGTCAGTTCCAAATTGGAGGTTTGATTTCAGGTTCCGACTGACTGCTCTCTTTCTCCTTGTCCTGCAGGTGTGGACAAGGACAAAGACAAAGACAGGGAGAAAGCATGATATGGGATACTCTTGCTTTCGACCCTGATGATATGAGATACTCTTGTTCTTGGTGTGGCTTATTTGCTGAGGTATTATCGGGGGGAAATAAAGCTGAGTATTTCGAGAGGTTATGTTGAGGGTGCCTTTTCGAATGCGAGAAAGGGTTGAGCATTTTTGCAGGTTTGCCTGTCCGTTGAGGAGGGAGGTCAATGTATATAGGGATTTCCCAATAACAAGTAGTAATGCTATTCCTTTACCCTTCTTGGTCACAGCAATGTAGTGGGAGCTGCCAGCTTCACGTGTTTTAATTTTGTCAGAGCACTTTGAAAAAGTGGTATGTGGTATCTGGAAAGCTGATATTACGTGTGGAGATTACAGACAAGCTTTATCTAAGGAAATCTGGCTCTCGAAGTTCTGAGAGTTGTGCCTCTTCGGTTTTTGAACAAGCAATCCCGTCGAGGATCTGACTCTCGAGATTCGGAAAGCGGTGCTACTCCGGTTTTTGAGAAAGTAATTATGTTGGGAGTCTTTTCTCGAATGTGAGTAAAGGTTGGTCGTTATTGCCAACCTGTCTTGCCACAAAACACGGAGGTCGACACACATAGGGACTTTCCAGTTGTCAAGCAGTGGTGCTGTTCCTTTACCCTTATGGGTAATAGTAGGGTAGCTGGCACTTCGAAATTCTCATGCCTAAACTTTGTCAGAGATCTTTGACAAAGTTATATGTGGTACCCGAGGAGTTGATGGTGCATATGGAGAGCGGTGATTGATCAGTAAGATTCACGTGCTTTCTACTTCACCAGAAATCTTCGACAGATTGCCCGTAATTTCCGCAAAGCTGATTGTGCATGTGACAGGTGCTGACGAGGCTGCAAAAGCAGGTGCTTCTTCGATTTCTGAGATCGGCCCTCGTGGTCTCTGAGCAGCCCAGCTTTTGAGAAAGCATTCGCCTCTTCGATTTCTGAGATCGGCCCTCGTGGTCTCTGAGCAGCCCAGCTTTTGAGAAAGCAAACGCCTCTTCGATTTCTGAAGCTCCGTCGAGTGCAGATTTTTATAGAGGCTGGCATTAAGTTCCACAGCACACTTGAATCTCTACCAGTAGAAGCTCATTTCTTGCACTTCTAAGATCTTGATTTGTCTGACCTCTTCCTTCTTCAACACATTTGAAAATGTCTGGACCCTCCGACCGTCGTTTTGACTTGAACCTTGGAGAAGAGACAGCCACGCCTTCTCCAAACAACATATGGCGCCCATCCTTCATATCCCCTACTGGTCCTCTTACCGTTGGGGATTCTGTGATGAAGAATGATATGACCGCTGCAGTGGTGGCCAGGAACCTTCTCACTCCCAAAGATAACAGACTACTTTCCAAACGGTCTGATGAGTTGGCTGTTAAGGACTCTCTGGCTCTTAGTGTTCAGTGTGCAGGTTCTGTGTCTAATATGGCCCAACGCCTATTTGCTAGAACCCGCCAAGTTGAATCATTGGCTGCTGAAGTGATGAGTCTCAAACAGGAGATTAGAGGGCTCAAGCATGAGAATAAGCAGTTGCACCGGCTCGCCCATGACTATGCTACAAACATGAAGAGGAAGCTTGACCAGATGAAGGAATCTGATGGTAAGGTTTTACTTGATCATCAGCGGTTTGTGGGTTTGTTCCAAAGGCATTTATTGCCTTCGTCCTCTGGGGCTGTACCTGGTAATGAAGCTTCAAATGATGAACCTCCAATGCCTCCTCCTTCTGGGGTTTTGTCAAGTACTGAGGCTCCGGATAACCACCCTCCGGTGCTTTCTCTTTCTGGGGCTCTACCGACTGCTGAGACTTCCCCTAAGCAACCTTTGTGAAGGCTCCCTTTTGTTTGTTTATTTTGACTCATGTATATGTACATATTTGTGGCTTATCGAAAATATTAATAAATAAGCTTTGCTTCATTTCAACATATTGTGTTAAATACACCAAAGCCTTCTTCATAAAGTTCTTTGAATTTTTGCTTTTGTTGAAACCTGTATTGTTGAAGCTTTGTGAGTGAAGCATGTAGTTTGAGGTAGTGTTCCCTTAATTTCCCGAGTGAGGAAAACTTCTCGGTTGGAGACTTGAAAAATCCAAGTCACTGAGTAGTCACGAACTTTTGAGTACCAAGGCGTAGTAGCATATGGTGGGAGTCCCCCAAGTCTCTAGTCGAGGGAGTTGACGAATGAGGTGTCTTGCTAATAGTCCATGTCGTAAGTACCAAAACTTCATTCTTTTGTTTTCTAAGTGGTAGCCCCGGACGTTTTCTTCATAGATTTTGTTGATGAAGGTTGCTAGGCCCGAATAAGTGGAATTGCAGAAGGTGTAACCGTTGGTGCATTAACATCATAATGGAAGCATCACAATGATGGAAGCATCACAATGATGAAAGCATCATAATGATGAAAACACCATAATGATGAAACATCATAATGATGTTTCTTTGGTGGAATTGTTTTTCATTTCCCCTATCAACCGGAATTGTTTTTCAACATAACACCATCATCTGTAGGTCGAATCACAAAGTTGTCTTCATGAAAGTTGTTCGTTAATTCCTTAACTACAACATATCCAAATTGGAGAGCCATCGGAGCAGTACAACTCCAGAAATCCAGGTATGATGAGTGACTGTTTATCATTTGTCTGTCAACCCGTCAGATTTGTTGTGAGCTTTGAAACTCTATTTTCTCTTGCTCAGATCAACATGCTTTCTTCATTGAAGTTGTTCCTCAGCTTATGAACTACAACATATCCAAATTTGAGATCCCTCGGAGCTGTATAACTCAAGAAACTCAGGTATGATGAATGACTGGTTATTATTTTTCTGTCAACCCGTCAGATTTGTTGTGAGCTTCGAAACTCCATTTTCTCTTGTTCAGATCGGTATGCTTTCTTCATTGACGTTGTTCCTCAGCTTGTGAACTACAACATATCCAAATTTGAGATCCCTCGGAGCTGTATAACTCAAGAAACTCAGGTATGATGAATGACTGGTTATTATTTTTCTGTCAACCCGTCAGATTTGTTGTGAGCTTCGAAACTCCATTTTCTCTTGTTCAGATCGGTATGCTTTCTTCATTGAAGTTGTTCCTCAGCTTGTGAACTACAACATATCCAAATTTGAGATCCCTCGGAGCTGTATAACTCAAGAAATTCAGGTATGATGAATGACTGGTTATTATTTGTCTGTCAACCCGTCAGATTTGTTGTGAGCTTCGAAACTACATTTTCTCTTGTTCAGATCGGTATGCTTTCTTCATTGAAGTTGTTCCTCATCGACTCTTTCATAACATATCAAAAATTCAGGATGAACTAACGGTTAAATATTTCCAGATCTTCGAAACATCACAACAGCTTCGAAATCTGCAAGAAGCCGACTATCATGTTTGGAGCTTCAACACTTTAATTTCCGTCGCTCAAACAGAAATGGTTCCTTCTTGAAAGTTGTTCATATGCTCAAGAACTATAGGGTGTCCAAAATTCAGCTCCATTGGAGAAGAGCAGAGGTTGCAGAAATTTGATAGATGAAAGGAGGCGGAAGAGGGAGAGAGAGAAAAAGTCTCTTGGGTTGGATTTCTATTTTGGGGCAGATTCCAATTTTTGTAGCACCTTCATTATTGATGAATTGCTTGTACTTTTGTCCATTATGAAATTTGGGACTTTGGCTTGTTGTTGGATCTATTATAATATGTTTGGGAACATATATAAGTGAATAAATAAGAAGGAAAATTTTGGGCCCTTGTGGGTGTAAAACAAAAAATGTTTATGTTTACCCAAGTGTTTTTGTACAAGTTCAAGGGCATCTTGGGTTTTGTGAACAAAATTTGTTTATTTGGAGCAAGGTTTTGTGTTGAAGCTTTGTAGGTGAAGCTTTGGTGTTGAAGCTTTGTGGGTGAAGCTTTGGAGGTGAAGCTTTTCGGGTGAAGCTTGTTGGGTGAAGCTTTTTAGGTGAAGCTTTGTGGGTGAAGCTTTTTAGGTGAAGCTTTTCGGGTGAAGCTTTTTGGGTGAAGCTTTTTAGGTGAAGCTTTTCGGGTGAAGCTTTTTGGGTGAAGCTTTTTTAGGTGAAGCTTTGATGGTGAAGCTTTTTGGGTGAAGCTTTTTAGGTGAAGCTGTTTGGGTGAAGCTTTTTAGGTGAAGCTTTGATGGTGAAGCTTTTTGGGTGAAGCTTTTTAGGTGAAGCTTTGTGGGTGAAGCTTTGGAGGTGAAGCTTTTCGGGTGAAGCTTTTTGGATGAAGTTGTTTTTTTTTTTTTTTTTTTTTTTTTTTGGCGCTTGACACGGTCTTCATTTGCTTGTTTTGTAGTGACTGTGGAAGACAGATTGCTTTCTGATTGAGAAGGGTTCCGGCATCGCTTGCTATGAATGTAAAAGAGTGAGGGCTGAGTTGGCTAAATTACCTCTTTATTGAATTCATTGCCAAATGGCCTTCATTACATAGGATGCCGAACGGCTATAGCTCAACACTTGTACATCGTGAGTCTATTTGTAGTAGTACTTCAAGTGATCAGCGTTCCATGGATGGCCAAGGGTCTTGCCATCGGAGCTTCTAAGTGTGTAAGAGCCAGGGCGACTGATGCCAATGACTTCATACGGTCCATCCCAGTTTGGACTAAGTGTGCCTTCACTCGGGACTCTGTCGCAGAGTAATCTTTTCTTTAAGACCCAGTCTCCTATTTTGAAAGAACGAGGCTTGACCCTAGAGTCATAATAGTTGGAGATGCGCTGCTTGTAGGCGACATTCCTCAAGTGAGCTTGGTTTCTGTGTTCCTCGACTAAATCCAAGTTGAGGGTGAGTTGTTTGTCATTTTCACTTTGAATGTAGTTCTGGACTCGGAATGTTGCTTGCTCGAGCTCAACAGGGACAACCGCCTCTGTGCCAAAGGCAAGTGAGAATGGAGTTTCTCCTGTTGAAGTCCGATATGAAGTGCGATATGACCAAAGAACTTGGGGTACAAATTCTGGCCAACAGCCTTTAGCTTTGTCCAAGCTGGTTTTCAAAGTGCGCTTGATTATTTTGTTGATGGCCTCAACTTGTCCATTAGACTGGGGATGAGCTGGAGAGGCAAAGCATAAGTTGATGTTGAACTTAGAGCAGAACAACCTGAACTTCTTGTTGTCAAACTGTCGCCCATTGTCAGTGACTATCGCATTGGGAATGCCGAATCTACAAAGGATGTTCTTCCACACGAAGTCTTCTATCTTTGCCCCAGTAATGGTTGCCAAGGGTTCTACTTCGGCCCACTTTGTGAAGTAGTCCACTGCAACGACTGCGTAACAGACTTTGCCCTTCCCTGCCGGCATTGGGCCGATCAAATCAAGTCCCCACTGGGCGAAGGGCCAAGGGCTGATCATAGGAGTAAGAGGCTCTGGAGGGGAATGAGGAATAGCCGCATATCGTTGACATTTGTCACATGAGCGGGATACTTTGATGGCATCCTGGTGGAGTGTTGGCCAGTAATATCCTTGGCGAAAAGTCTTGTGTGCTAGGGACCGAGATCCAGCATGATCTCCACAGACTCCCTCATGTATTTCCCGAAGGACGATTTCCGCCTCGGCAGGCGTAAGACACCTTAAGTATGGCAGGCTAAAACCTCGCTTATAGAGTTGATCATTGATGATCAGGTAGCGGGTAGACTTGTATCGAATTTGCTTAGCCTGGACTTTATCATTTGGGAGGGTGCCATGAGCAAGGAAATTATAGATCGGGGTGATCCAACTATCCCTACGTTGTAAGTTGCATACTTCTGCGGCCATGGTGCTTGGTGTTGCCAACAGTTCGACATGAATTTTTCTTTCAATCTTGTCTTCCACAGCTGAGGCGAGGCGAGCCAGGGCGTCTGCATGACTGTTTGCCGCTCGAGGAACTTGGGTGATCTGGTAGTGGAAGTGCTTGAGCAAAAGTTGTGTTTGCGCAAGATATGCTGCCATGGAGCTGTCCTTAGCATCAAAGTTGTTGGTAACCTGGTTGACCACTAATTGGGAGTCACTGAAAATATCAATTTGTTTAACCCCGAGGTGTTTGGCCAAACGTAATCCTGCTAGAAGGGCTTTATACTCGGCCTCATTGTTTGATGCCTTGAATTTGAAACGAAGAGCATACTCCATTGCTACTTTGTCGGGCGTAGTCAAGACTAGTCCCGCTCCACAGCCCTGTTGGTTGGATGAGCCATCAACATACAGACTCCATGCTGAGGTCGTTGATTCTACTTTCTGAGCTTCCGATGGTAATGAAGCTACTGCTTCAGGTGTAGAAGCAATGTCAACAGGATATGTGAAGTCGGCGATGAAATCTGCTACTGCTTGGCCCTTCTCAGCTGGCTTTGGTTGGTAGGAGATGTCAAACTCACCCAACGCTATTGCCCATTTGATCATTCGCCCTGAAGTGTCAGGACTTTGGAGTATCTGTCGAAGAGGATAATTGGTAAGCACGATGATGGAGTGCGCTTGGAAGTAAGGGCGGAGTTTTCGAGCAGACATGACCAATGCCAGAGCCAATTTCTCAATGTTAGAGTACCGTGTCTCCGCATCTTGTAAGGCTTTGCTAGCGTAGTAGACAGGTCGCTCAATATTCCCATCCTTTCGAATGAGAACGGAACTTACGGCTGAAGCTGATACCGATAGGTAGATAATGAGAATGTCTCCTACCTCGGGCTTGGAGAGTAGAGGGGCTTTACTCATGTACTCCTTGAGGTTTTTGAATGCCTCGGCACATTCATCAGTCCATGTAATGTACTTCCTACTTCCCTTAAGTGCTTTAAAAAAGGGAGCACATTTGTCTGTGGCCTTAGAAATGAACCTGGTTAAGGCTGCCACCTTGCCAGTAAGGCTCTGGATGTCCTTTGAAGTTACCGGTTCCTTCATGTCGAGGATTGCTTTGATCTTCTCGGGATTAGCTTCAATGCCTCGTTGGCTAATCATGAAACCTAAGAATTTGCCAGAGCCTACGCCGAAGGCACATTTGTTGGGGTTTAACCTCATTCGATACCTCTTCAAAATAGTGAAAGTTTCATATAGGTTGGTGATGTGTTGGTCAGCATGTTTGCTCTTGACTAACATATCATCAACGTAAACTTCCATGCTCTTCCCAATCTGCTCGGCGAACATTGAGTTGACTAGTCTCTGATAAGTCGCTCCTGCATTCTTTAGGCCGAAAGGCATGACTTTGTAGCAGTATAGTCCTCTGTCGGTAGTGAAGGCTGTGTGTTCTTGATCCGAAGGGTTCATGAGGATTTGGTTGTATCCTGAGTAAGCATCCATGAAGCTCAGGAGTTCACACCCGGCCGTAGAGTCTATAAGTCTGTCAATAAGAGGAAGAGGGAAGCTATCTTTCGGACACCCTTTGTTTAGGTCGGTGTAGTCAACACACATTCTCCACAAGACCTTTTGAAGCAAAAGACTTTCTTTGGTCGGATTTTTCTTAACAAGGACCACATTTGCTACCCATGTCGGGTAATTGACTTCGCGGACAAAGCCTATGCCTTTGAGTTTTTCAACTTCTGCTTTCATTGCCTCGTATCGTTCAGCGTCATAAGATCTTCGCTTCTGTCTCACCGGCTTGATCTTGGGGTCAATACTCAAACGATGACAGATGACATCGGGAGAGATGCCTGGCATGTCCTCGTATGACCAGGCGAAGACTTCAGTGTTCTCTTTCAAAAAAGATATCAATGCTAACCGAAGGGGTGGTGACAATGTGGTGCCAATCTTCACCATGCGATCTGGATAATCTCTTGAGATAGGTACCTTCTCCAACTCTTCAGCAGGTTGGGCTTGCTAGGTGAAAGAGTCATCTCGAGGATCATCGGGTTGATTGTTGCTATCAGGAAGATCCAAGTTCGCTTCATCTAGGCTGGTCTTTGTGACTTGGTCATGTACAGACAGGGTTTCCTTGGGTCCGGGCAAGTGTTGTTGCTTAACTGAAGTGTTGTAACATGATCGTGCACTAAGCTGATCTCCTCTGATGTAGCCGTTGCCATGGGGGGTTGGAAATTTCATCAACAGCATATGCGTGGATACCATAGCCTTGAGATCATTGATGCATGTGCGCCCAAATATGACATTGTATGCCGTTGGGCAGTCAACCACTAGGAAGTTAGTGGTAATGGTAGCCGTGTAAGGGCCTGTACCAATAGTAAAGGGTAAATGTATGCTCCCTAAGGGTTGCACGATATCACCGGAGAAGCTTATCAGAGGAGAAATCGAGCGATCGAGCAAGTGTTCAGCTACACTGAGTGCCCTGAAAGCTTCGGCAAACATGATATTGACCGAAGCCCCTGTGTCTACGAGGATTCGTCGAACATCAAAGTTGGCTATGTGAGCCTCCACGATCAATGGGTCGTTATGAGGGTAGATGATGCCTCTTTCTTCCTCAGGGTAGAAACATATCGGATCCCAGTTAGGCTTTTGATACTTCCCTCCCCTGATGTCTTCCACGTGAAACACTTGGTGACCAGGCCTCAGAATTCGTTCACTGTTTTTCATGGCCCTATTGGAAGATTCAGATATGGGTGTGCCGCCGCTTATGGAATATATGACATTCACCTGGCGTTGGTTACGGTTATCCCTTTGAGGGTGAAGGAGGAATTGATCAATTTTTCCTTCTCGTGCCAAAGCTTCAATACGATCACGGAGGATGATACATTTCTCGCTATCATGGCCGTTATGCTCATGGTAGCAACAAAACATGCCCGCGTTATTCGGGGGCGTGTAATCTGGGTGCCTCGGCTTTGGCTTTGGTATCAGGTGAGCTATGCTGGGGTAAATGGCCGCGCATGTGGCATTCAAGGGCGTGTATGTCTCATACCTTGGGGTAGGGGGTATCTTGACGCGGGTTTGACCCACTGCATTGACTGCCTGGGGGCGAGCGTTATTGTGGCGATACCCTTGGTTATCGGGATAGTGTCCCTTACTCTTTTTACTGAAAGGAGAGTGGTGAGGATGGAAATCCTTCCTCTTGCCTTGAAATTGATATGTCTGTTGATTCGGTGAAGCATTATGCAAGGCATGGGGAGGTGCCACTGCTGTTTGGAAAGTCGAGGTCTTCTCATTTAGGTGAGTCTGGCTTCCACCTCCCACTTGTTGATAAAGGATGGTTGTAGGGGGTTTCTCCTGATATGTCTTTGCCTCGGCGGAGGCATGGTTATAAGCCTGCGCCATCACCTCAGAGTAAGTCTTCCAAGTATTGGCATTGATCATGTATTTAAAGAAACAATCACGTAGGCCTGCCGTGAAGGCTTTGAGGGCAGTCTTGTCGTCTGCCTCGGCACACCGGGAGTATTCATGGCTGAAGCGGCCAGCATACATACGTAATGACTCGTCTGGCTTCTGGCGGATAGTGTACAAGTCATCTGCAGAGTGCAAGCGATCGGTTTGGAAAATGTGTTGGGAAACAAATAGTTTCCTCAATTCCTCAAATGAGTCTACCGTCTCAGGTGTAAGACGACAATACCAATTTAGAGCTCCACTAGAGAGGGTGGAGGGGAAGAGAAGACATCGCTCTTCGTCGGTGTGCATCCGGTATGCCATGGTGGACTCAAAGAGGTTAAGGTGCTCAATCGGGTCCTCTTTTCCAGTATAAAGTTGCAAGCCAAGCTTTTGCTTTGTCTTTGCTTGAAGGGGGGTGTTGAGGATCCTCCTTGTAAGAGGGCCAGGCCTGGGTTGGTTCCAGTCAGGTATTTCAGCCTGACGTTCAGCCTTCAACTTGTTTACTTCCTCAAGAAGTTGTAGGACAAGGGGGTCCTGAGCGGAGTTATGTGTCACTGGAGCTTTCTTTCGTAAATCTCCATCTCCTCTTGGAATTAGGAAGGTTTGATCAAGGGCATGTGATTTTTCCCTGGACTCGCTGTACTGGCTTCCAGGGTATGTCTGTCGGAACACCTCTGAGTCCCCTGTACCCTCATGTCTCTCTGGGACTTGTTGCCCCTTCCCCAAATTGGTGGCCAGCTTGGGCCGTGGCAGGGGACCGAGTCTCTCAGAAATCCTTGGGTCATTAATCTTTGAGCTTATATGGATGGAATTCTCTCGACGTTGCCTCAGGAAATCCCGACAATCGCGAAAGACGGCTTTCGATCCTTCTGCCCCTTCAGTAAAGAGGTGTCTCCCTCCACTTCTCATGGTTCGGGTTGAAGCAACTGGGTTAAGAGAAGCCTCATGTTGATTATCAGGTCGAGGGGTAATCTGTTCCCTATCAGGGATATCTATGTCGAATGCATGTGACCCTCCATGTTGGAGGGCACCCAGTTGATGGTTGACTTCCACGGGGGCAACAAGCTCGCGTGTCTGAGCTTGCCTAGCTTCGTGGAGTGTCTCGAAGAGCTTCTCATATTGCTCCTGGAGGACCTCATTCTTCATTGCTATCTTGTTGTTCTGAGCTTCCAACTCATCGACTTTAGCTTGAAGAAGAACTCGTTTTCCTTCCTTCTTTCGTTGTTTCGCACTATGTGCAAGGGGGGTGTCATTCTGTGTGCTGTGGCTTCCTTCGCTTCCCATGTTGGAGAGGGATGCCTGGTCAAAAGAAAGTGTACGAATGATAGAAACCAGCTTGACACAGCTGAAGAGAGTAGGAATAAGTGTCGTTTCCCACAGACGGCGCCAAATGTTGATGCACAAAATCAGCGAAGACTTTGGTACAACAGAAAGTGTCAGGTTTTGTGACCTTCGCTTGGTTGCTTGGTTGCTTCAGTCACTAGTGAGGATAAGTACGTAAATGAATAGAGACAGAGAAGCAAACACAGGATGTACGTGGTTCACCCAGATTGGCTACGTCCACGGAGTAGATGAGTTCTTATTAGTAGTGAAGGGCTTACACAAGTACAAAGGATCAAGCTCTCAATTTAGTGAGTTCTTGTGAATGATTTAACACAAAATGGCATTAGGCCATATTGTGGGGGAATGACCCCTATTTATAGAAAAACTTGTAGCTTTGTCACATTGACATGTGTCATGTTATGATTGGTTCTTGATGTTGACACGTGCTGCGCTCTGATTGGCTTCTAATCTTGACACGTGTCGAGTAGTGATTGGCCTCCTGGTCGGAGGGGAACTCTTCTGGGTCCTTGACAGTATAGCGTTGGCCGGTGCTCGGTAGTTTCGGGATTGGTCAAGTATGGTACAAACAAAATACAATTTGAAAACAAATGGGAAATTCTACGGTAGATGAATTAAAAGAGAATGGATTATTGATAAAGCTGTTAATTAGTACCAGTCCTGCATTTCCACATTCTATCTACTGGACAAAACCAAAATAATATAGGTGCCTGATTAAGTTGAAGACACCACGTGTAATGTTAGTGCTGAGCCATATTGGGCCTAAAATTTATATCATGAAATAGAATTATATAAAAATCTTAATTTGTTTTTTCTTAAAAGAAGACTAGCAAATGGTTTCACCACAGTAATCTATCATTTCGTGGATCAAAAAGACTACAGAGGCATCTCTCCTTGATCATCATCGTGTGATTCACCAGTATCAGGAATCGAACCTAAAACATACCGTGTGAAATGCGAGCCTGAAATTCGTTTCCAACCACTGTACCACCTCGTGGTGGTTAAAAATCTTAATATGTTAGGATCATGGTGTATATATATATATACCTCCAGTGCGCCCTTCTTCCATTACCACCAGTGGGGTCAGAGTCAGAGACATATACGCTTCAACAATTGTCTTCATACCTGAAAATGAAAATCTTGACGTTTAGATGATGGATGCCATTCAATTCCTAACTTTCCTTTTCTTATCCCTTCGTACAAATTGCTCTGTGTAAAAGTAGTACTGAAGAAATAATTGGTGTGCATACTTTGATGTGCTGCAGTTTCCAGTACATAATAATTATGTAACACATCACATTGTGAGAATTCTTGATTGCATGTGTGGATATGGATATATGTGAGGATACGAAGGTAAAAGAATCTTACATCGGTGAAAGAATAAACCTTACAATGACTTATAAGATGTTGTGTGGGTTGCCAGTTGAATTTTTGGTAGAACTTCAACTTTCTTCAATATGTATGTACGTACCTTGTTCATCTGATGATCGATTATATGCTGGTCTCAAAGTTTCTTGCAAAGTATCCCATGCGCCATTGGCCGTGTCTGCGTCCTTGATAAGTTTATACGCATCTTTCCCGCAAGAATTCTCGATTGCATATAAGGCTTTAGCATCCTTCTTCCTCAAAGCCTCGTTGTTGTTGTTGTCATACTTGCGTTCGACAACGTCCCAAAGATCTTCGGCCAACAAGTAGCTCTTAATCCGAGAACTCCAATCGTCATAGTTTTTACGGTTAAGAAGTGTAGGAACAATTGTAGTTGTCATGTTCAATCTGTACAATTTAATCAACGAGATTTTACGTTAATCAAGCGTATGTGAAGAAAAAAAAAGGCAAATATTTCTTAATTTTAAATAAGAAGCTTTGGTCGTTGGTGTTTCTTCTACATGCTCGCCCTTCCTCTTCAGTTCTCTTCACCACCGCCAGCATTCCCACCGACGAAAAACAGAATGCAAAAATAGGTTCCATAAGAAAGTGCCCAACAGGAACTACTGTAGACCAAAGATTTTCAGCTTATGTGTTTATAAAGACAGCGTGCAGAGGCAGAGCTGAAGGGGGAAAAAAATACTCAAACTGAAAAGTAAAGCCCGCTAGCAAAATAATAACTAATAAATTTCAACACTACGAAGCACAGAAACCTGTATGTGCACATTGATAAGATATGATGGGATATGGATACGACACTGATTTTGCTAAGCCGAGAACAAGAGAAGAAATCATAGTATGTGTGTTTATATTTCGAATTTTTAACTTCCAACTCAACTCGATCACCTTTTACCTGATTTTCAATAAAGGGTAACCAAAGGGGAAGCAACAAGATCCAAGAACGAAAACGAACCAAAATCCCGATCTGACAAGGAAGAACCTACAATCCAAGATATAAACAAATTGGAAAATATGTCCCCAAAATGATAACAAGATATGGAAGATAAAAAAATTGAAATCAAATGGGAAGAATGGAGAGAAATTTAAAGAGACTTGGAAGAATTTCATTCTAACATGAGATAAAAAACTTGAACGACAAAGACAAGTAAGAATCGCACTTTCACAAAAGAAAAAGACAAGTATAATCTCAACTTTGATGTGTTGTCTTTTTTTTTTTTTTTTTGGTCTACTTGTAAGACAAGTAAGACTCTTATCTTTTCCTTTTACAAATTATAGAGAAAATTACATTCCGCATGAAATTAGTGATAGATGTTATATATGTACAACCTTATTGGATACATTTGACAGTGGAGCCTTCTTTGCTTTCCCCATCATGTATACGGTGAATCGCAATTTCACAAAAGAAAAAGTTAAGTATAATCTCAACTTTGATGTGTCTTTTTTTTTTTTTGGTCTACTTGTTAGACAAGTAAGACTCTTTATCTTTTCCTTTTACAAATTGTAGAGAAAATTATATTCCACATGAAATTAGTTGTGGATGTTATATATGTACAACCTTAGATACATTTGATAGTGGAGCCTTCTTTGCTTTCCCCATCATGTATACGGTTTAATTTTCTTCTTCTAAGGAAGATACACTTTCATCAATCGTGCCTAATTGATCACAGATGAGAAACTTGAGCAACTACGAAGACACGTAAGAATCACATTTTTACAAAAGAAAAAGACCGAAGTATAACCTAACCCTTGATGTGTTGTCTTTTTTTTTTTTTTTTGGTCTATTTGTAAGGCAGGTAAGACTTGTATCTTTTCACTTTAAAAATTGTCAAGAAAGTTATTTTCCACGTGAAATGGGTAGTTAATATTATATATGTACAACCCTCTTGGATACATTTGATAGTGGAGTCTTCTTTGCTTTCCCCATCACGTATATAGTTTAATCTCTTCTTTTGAGGAAGACACACTTTTCTCAATCGTGCCTGATTGATAACAGATGAGAAACTTGACAACTACGAAGACATGTAAGAATCGCATTTTCACAAAAGAAAAAGACCAAAGTATAATCTAACCTTAGATGTGCTGTCTTTTTTTTGGTATACTTGTAAGGCAAGTAAGACTTGTATCTTTTCAATATAAATTCTAGAGAAAGTTATATTACACGTGAAATCGATAGTAGATGTTATATATGTACAGCCTTCTTGGATACATTTAATAGTGGAGCCTTCTTTGCTTTTCTGATAATGTAAACTGTTTGATTTTCTTCTTCGAAGGACAAACTTTCATCTACTTTGCCTGATTGATAACATATGAAAAACTTAAACAACTACGAAGACAAGTAAACATCTTGTTCTCGCAAAAGAAAAAGACATAATCTCCCCTTTAATGTGCTGTCTTTCTTTTCTTTTTCTTTTTTTTTCTTTTTTTGGGATCTACTTGCAAGACAATTATATCTCATATCTTTTCTTTTTACAAACGAAAAAGATGTAAGAATCTTGTCCCCAAAAAAGAAAATTACCAGAATATAATCTCACCTTCGATGTGATGTTTATTTTTGGGTAGATTACACGAAACTACTTTAATTATGAATCGAATCATAATTTCATACCTCATGTTTTTAATATTGTAATATCATACCTCAACTTATGAATTTGTTGCAATGTTAGAAATTCGTTAAATTTTCTGTCAATTTAGCTGTTAAATGATGATGTGACAGGAGCACAGCCCACTCCTTTGCCAACTGGACTAAAAAATTAATTAATTAACAATAAACTAATAATTTTTTGTTTACAATTAAAATCAATTAAATTGGCTAAAAAAAATCAAATTAAAAAACAACTCTCTTAGGCCATGTTTGGCACACAGTATAAGACATCGGATAGTACTAATAATACGAAGTACAATGTTTGGTTCCCGTTTAGATTAAATAACCACCGAATTAAATAATCATGGCCCACCTTTTTTATATTCTCTTCACCCGCTTGCTTATACTGTCCAAAACCACGGTACAATTTAGTCGGGTTGAAATCTCTCGCTCTCTTCTTCCTCTCCAGACACACTCTTGCTCTCTTGAATCCCAAGTTCGTCTTCTCAAATTCTTCTTCTTCGTTTGAATCCCAGTTCGTCTTTTCATTTTTCTTCTTCCCAGGTTTTGCCCCCTCTGTTCTTCCCCTTCCCTTTGTTCTTCACCGTTGGCCAAATCACCATTGACCCAAAATAGCAGCACTAATTCACCAATCGTGGGGTTTTATTTATTGCAATTCTATATGTTACAAAGTACCCCCTCTGAATCTGGAGCAAAGAGTAGACAAAAAATAAATAAATAAAAAAGGAGTAATTAGGTTTTCATCCTTATTTTTACTACTCTATTGATTAAAACCTTATTACTTTTCAATTTTTGATCAAGGTCCTTTGTATTAATAATATCATTAATTATTTCAATAATAAAATATTTTTTATTTATAAATATATTCATTTAATATTAAAAATGTTACAATTAGTATATTTATATTTATGGCTAAATTTTTTATCATATATTTTTATTTTTAGTTTGTACCCATTTTTAATTTGCAACCCTTTTTTAATTTGTACCAATTTTCCTTTCAATTTTAATTTGTACCCATATATTAATTTCTTTTTGTGCCCATATTTTTTAAAGTTTTATTTGTATTGTACCCATATTTTTTTATTTATTTGTACCCATTTTTATTTTTGCTAAATGTACCCATTTTGAAGAATGTACCCATGTTTTGATACAATAATTTTTTGGTTATTTTTTATGAATGTACCCATGTTTACACACACACACACAATAGTATATTTATATTTTAATATTTTTAATCCCACAAATTATGTTTTTTATTTAAAATCTCATTAATATAAACAACTATAATTTTAATTTTTAATTTAAAAAATATAGTAACATACATAGAAATAAATTATCAATTAATTTTAGGGACTTGGATCAAAAATTGAAAACCAACAAAGTTTCAGTCAAAGATTGTTCATAACTAGGGACCGCATCCAAAGTCTCCCAATAAAAAATCACCAATCATGTTCCGAACCGTTGGCTCTCCCTCTATTCTTGTTTTTCCGACGAACGGGAATCGATGGCAATGATTCTTTTGGTAGTATGTGGATTTTGGTTTAGTTAATATGTTTCTGGGCTTCTTCTGCAACTGGGTCTTGCAAAGAAACATGGTGTATTTGCAGAGAGGTTCTTGACTAAAATTGCAGTGAAGGTAAACTGAGTCTGTGGGTGTAAATTGCAGAGCTTCGGACTCGGAAATCAATCGAAGAAGAAGAAGAAGGGAGAGAGAGGGAGGGAATTAGGGGGTGCAAATTGATAAAAAAAATTTAACGTATCATATTGTTTATAAATTAATGTATGACATTACAAGTCGTAGAAAATGTATTACATTTCTTGTGAAACTGGTGGTAGTTGCAAATGATGTGATGTATGCACAGTCTTCTTGAATACATTTTGATGAGTGAGGACCCTCGCCATCAAAATGTGTGTATAAAGCATATGTATGTACAATCTTCTTGAATACCGAGACGAAGGAGTAGCTTCTTGTGAAAACGGCTAGAGGATGAAGCATGTTAAGAATTTCTATTATGTTATGGTGAATGCGGATGGAAGGCCCTAAACCCTTTTTTTTTTTAAATATTTTAACGAAAAGCTCCTGGTATTGTTTATTTTAACAAAAAACTATATTTTTACACTAAAAAATCAATTTTAATACTATTCACTTTATCATTTATTTTATCTTTATCGTTAAAACTCAAAATTTTAAAACTTTTTTCATTAGTTTTCCTTTTTTAAAAAGGTTTTTATTTATTTTTCCCCCTTTTCTACTTTTCCTCTCTCCCTCTGTTTAAGTAATTAAAAATGAGAGCAAATTGTCTTTAAGAAAATATTTTAAGGTGATGCCAACCCTAAAAGGGTTATGTGAAAGTAAACTAGAATCTCAGAGCATCTCCAAAGGAGATGTCAAAAGATAAATGTTAAATGTTAATTTGAAGGCTGATGTTGCAATGTTAAATTTTCTTTTTTTTCAACCGATATGTTTCTTTGTTATAAATGATATTTGTAGGACCCATTTTAAAAAAAAATCAATTAAAATACATTTTTTAAGATCTTCAGAACAAGGATTGTTTGCCCTTCCATTTTTGGTGCCCTCCCATGCCCTCTTGTTTGTGTGGTCACAGTTAAACCACGTCAACATTTTATATTACTATTCATTTTTGTCTTATTATCTCTATAAAAAAAATATATATAATGTTAACATGGCTTAACCGTAACCACACAAAACAGGAGGGCATAGGAGGGCACCAAAAATGGGAGGGTAGACAATCCTGGTCCTTATAATTTGTGCATTAATAGGACCCACATAATAAAATAATTTAAAAAAATTGATATCACATTTTCTAAGATGTCAAATTTGACATATGAAAACTCATATGTCAATCCACATAGGATTGACATATCGGTTGGAGCTCACTTGTACTTTCAAATTTGATTACATGGAATTCCACCTAGGATTTGACATCTCCTTTGAAGATGGTCTCAGGAGGTATTAGTGTTATGTTTCAAACGTGAAAAGATTTTGTGAAAACACGATAAACATAAAGGGGTGTTATTGTAATTAATCCTAAAGTAGTAAGAAAACAGTACGAGCTATTCTTTTGCCACAAGGAACGAAAAGGCATTTACACAATGATGGGATTAGTTACAAAACATTAGTGCAAAGATGTTATATATTTCTCAATTAATTAATGGCAACACTATCATGATTCGTGAGAGTTCTTACAGATTTAATTTAGATAGAGAGAACCCTATGCGCAATCAAATTCAAGCACTTTGGATTCTGGGAAGTTGGTAGAGAAAAGTCATAATCTTTAGTTAAGAGAAAACAATGATTTTAATGGAGGATGATCGGAGAAGTGTGAGACTCAATGTTGCACAGATCAGTAAGTATGATTATGGAGGACACTTGCCTCGTTTATAGCCTACTTTTTACAAGTGCATTTCGTAATTCAGCACCCTTTTTCCTCTGTATTTCTTTTTATAGCTATACTACTTCTTTTGTAATATCGATTTTCCTGTTTTAAACTTCCCTTTGAAGCACTTTATTTAATAGCAAAAACTTGTTCGACCGGCATTTAAAAATTTGTCAATTTGCACCCTACTGTTAATTTTATTTAGTTTTCCATCTATTCTTCCGTTAAGTAGGTATCCGCATGACAGCCTTTAAGGGGCAAAAAAGTCATTTTCCCTACATCTTCTATCTTCTTCCTTTTCTTCGAATTTTCTCTTCTTCTTCCTTTTCTCCAAGCCCGTGACTGCTGCCAATGCCTCCCTCCTCTGCTGTTTGCAACTCAGTCCATTTGATATGCTGCTTTTGCAGTTTGCAGCTGCCCACACCCTGTCGCCTCTTCCCTCGGCCTTGTCTACCTTTGGTAAGGTGTAGGGAAACCTACTTAACAGAAAATGACAGTAGGGTGCAAATTGAAAAAATGACAGTAGAGTGCAAATTGACTTGTTTGCCCTTCAAAGGCAATCATGCAAATACCTACTTAACGGAATAATAGATGAAATGTTTTTTTTTTAAATTAACAGTAGGGGGCAAATTGACAAATTATGAGAGTTGAGGGTGGAAATTGGCCAAAATTAAAGTTGAGGGGGGAAATTAGCCAATTGTCACAAATTTAAGAGGTAAATTGATGAATACCTCTAACTTCTTTTACTTCTGATCTTTTTTATTTTTATCTAACTTGTCTTACTTTCTGTCTTTATTCATTTATACGAGAGTTTCTAATTGAGTTGGACCCAAACCTAATCAGTTTGTGGCTATCACTTAGCATAACACAAAGAAAATATATAAAGTCCTTGACGACAAGGCATGAGAAAATATATGACCTAAGCATGTGCATAATCGGGTTCAAGCAAGTGTATATTATGCTTTAATAAATCACTCATCAAAACTCCATCAAACTCTCAAAACTCTATCAAACTCCATGAATTAATAATACTTCTAAAATCTTTCAAAATCTTAATTGAATACGCCCGTTTAAAATCATTCATCCACACGCACTAATAAGCAACAGGCGGGGCTAAACGGCTTTCAGGGGCTAAACGGTAATTCACTCACAGAGATCTTGCTTCAGAAGCAAGGTTGTGGCCAAGTACTCATGGTTATTAAGTACATATACTTAATCAAAGATTCGAAGTGAAGTTACTTATCAGTTAACCCTTGTTCTACTTCCGAGTCTGCCAACTGCCATGCCTTGTATACCTTTGGGGTCGAAATCCTACTTCAGTGGCCAAATATTTCTTGGCAGAAACTGTCTTTCCTTGCAGTGCTGCTTCTCTGCCGAACTTCCCGCAATACCGTGGCACAGTAGTAGACTTCTGTAACTTTCCCATGTCACAGCAATTCCTCTGGCCTGCATCTGCTTTCAATCAAATTACCATATTTCCGCATAGGATTCAAGCCTGCAGTATAATTGAATATTACGAGTGGATGACATTGCTATTCCCATTCGAAGTTCCAGTTCGTACAACTCTAATGTTACCACGGTTTAGATTGAAAACAAAGACAATACGTTCAAATTCAAAGAGTTGTACTCTTTGAAAAACTTGTCATGCGGGAATCACCTACGACTGAGAGGAGACAGACTGTTTATGCATAGAGGGTATGAGTGTATCAGTTTCCAACTAGGACAGGCCAATCTGTACTAAATCAGGAAAGCATATCTTCCTGATCCTAAAAGCATATGCTTTCCTGATTTATATGGAATTGAATACAGATTGGCTTTTAACTGAGAGGAGAAAGACTTTTAGGATTTGTAAATTCTAAGAGTATAACTTGTATAACTTATACAAGTTATACTCTTAGAATTTGTAAATTTTATTGTTTGGTTAACCTATAAGAACAATGGAATTGAATACATATTTTGTTATTTTGAAACTCTCAATCATAGAAATTGAGAAATGACACTTATTTATATGGAATTTGAACTTGGGAATTGGATGTCACAAATTCCAAGTTTTTTTTCCACACGGAAATTCTAAATTTCTATGTTTATGAATCCAAACAAGGGAATTGATACATGTCAATTTATAAATTCTGACTTTTACTAAAATTCCAAGTTTATTTTCCTCATCCAAACATAGTGTAAAAGAACACTCCTCGTTACACCGGTAAACAGATTGCTGCCATGGAAATTCAAGTTTCAGACCCGTGATATATTCTGCGGCCACTGTATCGAAAACATTGATGTATGAGATGGAACTCCATGAAAATAAAAATAAAAATTATAAAGCGAGAATCCACTACAATATATATTTGACCTTTCCTTTCTAACTCTATATATTTTCTGAAATCTGTGTTCCCGCATCTTATCCTGACCTCCTGTGACTGGTCTCTTGGAAGGCAACAAAAATGCCCCGCCCTTGGCTTCTGAAAGTAATTACCCCACCATCTTGTGAATTGGATAACCAAAAATCTTTGTACAAAAAATCATTGTCTTCGTTTCTGCATCAAAAGAAGAATATCACTGGACCAGTTGATTCGGTCAAGCTTTGTATGGCTCTTGTAAGAATATGAGTATGAGTATGAGATAGAGAAGTTTTAGGACCAGTTATAGGTATTCAATTTGGATAGAAAGTCCTATTGATGAAAGGAATGTTGATCCTTGACTGAAAAGGATTTTGGTTAGCATCAGGAAACAAGTGTTTGTTTCCGATGAGGATTTTGATAGGAAATCCTGATCTATTTTGGTGAAGTCTATATGTATATATATAGTGACCTCTCTTCTCACAGAACTAACGCTCATATTGGACCATAACCTATCTGTGAGTCGAGCTCTTGACAATCTGCAAGAGAAGAGAAGGATCACTGAAAGTTTGCTGCAATGGCTACGAGTTCTGGTGCAGCTGTAGGTATGTTTTCCTTTCTGGTTATTTATGTGCACATAACTTGGGTTGGTTTCCTTTTGTTTGTGGTTCATGCTTTGGTTTTGGTGTTTGTTTGTTTACAAGTTCTTACATGTGGTATCAGAGCCACAAGACACAAACATGAGTTCAAATCTGTAAAGGAGAAAAGTCGAATGTGTTTATAAATAGATAAATAAATTTTGCGACTTCCAGGTTTCGAAATTGGTTTAAACGAATTCGCTGGAAAAGAGTTTCACAAAAACGACATTGCGTTTTCAATATGCAGAGAATTAATAAAATAAAATTGACCGTCATGATTTTTGGGGATTGATATGTGGCCAATTGCTGGTGCAAACCTCAATGTTTTCATCTTAGATGCATCGGTGGTATGTGATCTCCAGATAATGACAAAATATATTTAAACTATTACCATTGGTTTTTTTTTTTCTACAAATCTATTGGTTGAGGTTGTTTTCTCAATTTGGGGTTTTGATTAGCAACTTCATTGATCAAAACATGTTCTGGGTTTTGTGATTCTCTCAACTCTTAAATTAATTTTTTCAATTTGGATAATTATTTCCGTTGCGCTGTTCCAAATTGAAATCTGCAGGAGGTATGTGTTGATATTTCTGATTAGAGCTGATAATCAAGGCTGAATTTTTCCATATATGCGGAAAAATTTTGATTTGCATTTTCTACTGATGGTTTTGTGTTTTATTAAACAACCATGAAAAATGATCATTATGCATGAGACGTCTGTTGATGCCTGTTGTTGCATATGTTGTCTATAAGTCTGCAGTGATTAAAAGGTATGATTGCTTTTAATTCTTTCAATACCTGTGTATGTTTTAGTGTATATGAATCTGCTTTGCAGCTGCAGATTATGTGAATCAGGTATAAATCTGGTATGATAACAATTTATATTATGCTGCACGTGGGAAAGGGTGAACTTATTCTTGCTTGCTTCTTTGGAGATCAATAAAGTGATTTAGCAAAACACATTTATCTTAAACATCATAGTTCTAATTTTGAGAATTATTGCTTCCGCTGTGTTCATTATGATGTCTGAAGATTGAGGTAGCTGTGGTTTCTTAATCCTTTATATGAATAAAGATGTGCATAAAATATGCCTGACCAAATATTAGTAAGATAAAAGAAAGATGAAATCTTGATTATGACGACATTAATAAGTTTTTGTTTGTCTAAGAGATATTAACGTTCATGGTTTGTCTTTTTTGTGGGAATTTGGGTCGACGGGATTCTGGTCGTCACTTTGGCGATGATTTTGGTTCGGCGTGTCTATAACCATGGCAATCCGTATGGATGGGTCTCGAGCATTGATGGATAATTTGTTTCGTTGATTTGGAGCAAAGGAATTGCAATCGGGTTGTCGAATACGAGTCTAATGATGCATTCAGGTAACTCAGTTCACTGTTTCATGCATAATTAATTGTTCTCCTATATGCGTGATTATAGTGCGATGAGTTGGAGCATAATGAATTAGGGCTTTTGCTATTCCGAGTATGCTTGTTTATTTTGTGAAGGCACAATTAAACTCGAAGTCCCTATAGATGTCAACTTATGATTTATGTGAGATGACTGGAATCATTCTTTCTGCATAAAGATTCATTAGACTAATATTTGGTGTACACATTGCTCTTCTATTTTTTAGTTAGAGCCTGTGTAATTAGATTGGGTGGAAAATAATGTTTTGTTGCTATTTTGTTGTCTCAAGCAGATGTAAGATTTCTCATTAACTTGCTTGAAACTTGGAAGCTTGCATCATGATTTTCCATTATGAATTATGATAATAGAATTTGACTTATTGTTGCTACCAAATACTTGTGGCTTTTATGTGGGTCTGATTGGTTTGAATTATTCTAGAAAAGCAAAATTGGATTATACAAGTATCCATAATGACGTTTTTAAAATTATGAGTGTAATTCATACCCCAATTTTGGTTAGACTATATATAATAGGTTTTGGGGGTGTTGCCATATATGTGAATGATGTAGTTCGAAATTTTTGGGTTCGTTAATGCCAATATCTGCACTGTATAACCAAAAACATGTGAAGGCTCTTGTGTTAATACCTGCATGAAATGATATAAATTGTTTAGTGAAACCTTGTTGGCAAGAATGTATTCTGAAACTCATCTCACTTGATATATTGTAAGTGTAAGAGATTTGATATTATGTATTAAATCTATAAGTACACTAAATTTTATTGGATGATCATCTCGATTATCTTGTTTTAATCAAGATGACTTGTGCCTTTATATCCAGACATTATCAAAATTTAGTTGATCTTGCTCGATGGGTGTTGAACTAGTTAGGATCAAATTGAATGCAAGAATATTGTGCTTGCTATTCTGATTTTGATTATTGTTGAAACTGGTGATTTTGGGTTTATGTGAGATAAGTTTTTCCAAATGGATTGTGACTATCTTTTGATACATAGACTATTTGCATAATGGTTTAGGTGTATTTGACTAAACTGAGATTATGCAATTGGTAAGGAATCGGGAATCAATTGGTTCATATCTCCGGTTTCTTTATTGGTTGTGCAGTACATTCTGCTTATGCTTAAGTGGGAGAATCATATGTTCGAATGTAAGCATAAGATTATTTAGGCCGGCCATTATAATTCATTTGGATGCTTGAAAACCAGATTATGGTTTTATTGAAGCAATTGGTAATTATTTATGTTACTTAATTTGTTTAAGTAATGAGAAGTTTAGTGCTATTTGCTGGAACTAAACTTAACTTGATATAGTGGGAGCAAATCAATTTATGTGTTTGTTCTGGTCAAGTAAAATCACATTGTTGTAAATACAAATTGGATGAATGTGATCATGGAATTTGTTTGCATATTGGTTGCGACAATTGATCACATTGATAAGACATTTAGTGTATTGCAATGACTGTTAGTTAATACAGTTGATATTAACTTATACTTAACTTGTTTGTGTTAAGTATAGCCTAGATAAGTGGGAGCAAATTGGTTTGGTTTTTGCTATATTGGTTCACATAATTACAAAGTGCAAATTAAGTATGTTGTGACTTTTGAGTTAATTCTGCGATGTAACAGAAAAAATTCTTAAGTTCAATATTTTAAAATGCATGGGTAAGTTGTATATGAGGTTAAGCTTTTGTTATCCAAAAGATTTGGTGGCTATATGAGTGGGAGTAGACGTCTTGGTTTACCTTTGAGCTTAGATACATTGCTATGAACATGAACTGGACATTGTGATTTGTAAGTTAAATCTGTATTTTGTGTTGCAGAGGCAATTATAAATTCATTGTTTTGGTTTATGTAAGCTGGTTGTGTCTATGTACTTGTGTGTTGGTGAATGACTTAATTATGTGATCACCTTTATAATAATTTGAGATGATTATCTGTTAGTGATCACTTCTATCTAAGTATGATTGGATAAACTGAGTACTTGAAACTGTTCTCATACTCAAGTGGGAGAATGTAAGAATATAAGTATGAGTATGAGATAGAGAAGTTTTAGGACCAGTTATAGGTATTCAATTTGGATAGAAAGTCCTATTGATGAAAGGAATGTTGATCCTTGACTGAAAAGGATTTTGGTTAGCATCAGGAAACAAGTGTTTGTTTCCGATGAGGATTTTGATAGGAAATCCTGATCTATTTTGGTGAAGTCTATATGTATATATATAGTGACCTCTCTTCTCACAGAACTAACGCTCATATTAGACCATAACCTATCTGTGAGTCGAGCTCTTGACAATCTGCAAGAGAAGAGAAGGATCACTGAAAGTTTGCTGCAATGGCTACGAGTTCTGGTGCAGCTGCAGGTATGTTTTCCTTTCTGGTTATTTATGTGCACATAACTGGGTTGGTTTCCTTTTGTTTGTGGTTCATGCTTTGGTCTTGGTGTTTGTTTGTTTACAAGTTCTTACAGCTCTTTCCTCCACAAATCCACGAAAAGGCGCACAGCCAGTTCCAGGTCCAATGAGACTGAGAGGAAGTGATGGTCGTGGGGGAGGAAGGGAACCCTTCTGAAACCACACTGGAACGTAAACACCTGCTTATCACAGAAGAACAAAAATCAAGGACATGAAACGGTAATTCGTATAATTTGCATTGTTAATAATATGATTTACATGTACAGCATATGACATACGTTGTTCAGGATCAAGCTTGGATAGCCAATTTGAACAGAGACCTGCTCGAATTGTTTTGAACAGCGTTGTCCATGATACTACATTAACTGTTAAGTGAACTTGATTGAGGTGGGCAGAAGGGGACGAAGAGATGGAGAAAGCCCTCCTTTTCAAAGGAGGAACCAACTGTACCAGCCATTCGAGTGGCATTTGAACAGAGGAGAAATCCTCTAAAACCTCCAGAACAGTCCGTTGTTCCCTCTGATTGTATTGGTATAGATCATCTCTTCCTTCTGGTGACACAAAATACTGAAGTCTTTCTCTTTCATGTTCAGCGGATGCAAACATACTCATGACCTGAAAAATATTCAAAGAAGATCAATTGAAGGGCATTAGCATGTATATATACATGCTAGATTCTTGCCTCAAAGAATTAGCGTCAAGGAGAAGCTGATGCAACATCCATTATCAATTCAACAACGGTCGTACCCAGTGCACAAGGCTCCCGCTTTACGCAGGGTCTGGGAGAGGTGAATGTCGGCTAGCCTTACCCCCATTTATGAAGAGGCTACTCCCAAAGTTTTTAATTCAACATCCATTATCAATTCAACAAAAGTTTTTAATTTGATGGGGATACAAGTATCAGGAAGCTGATTCTCCATTTCTGAAGGATGAACCTGAAATCAACAGTGCCAAAAGTAGGAATAAAAAATGAGAGGAAGAAGAACTATATAAACAATCCTTCAACGTGTTTCCTTTCTCTTGTAAACAGATTTCAGAAAATTGTTTTTGAAGTATAAGTAAATTATGTCAAAACAAAAGAAAAAAAATTCAACAAAATTCAATATTTTATTTTAGTAAAAATTTTAAGGTAGCACCACTCAACATTTCAACCAATATACAAAAGAAAATACTCACTGTGATGAATGATTCAGGGTCCAAATTACAACGAAGTATGAAAGCATCCACTGCAGCAGAACTTTGACTGGGGAGAACCTCAAGTACGTCACCACCTTCATATGGAATAGGCTGGCATATCAAATGAAACAACTCACTTTGAAACAAACGGTAACAATACATTGGTTGAAACAAAAATAAACGGTAACAAGCACTTAGTAGGCAACTTACAGATGAAACAAATTCAAATTCGAAGTAATGCACCTCTTCGTCTTTACAACCTGATTTAGTCAGTGGTTCATTTTTTACCTACAAGACAAAAGTTTAACTGAGCTGTGGAATGCATGAAACAAAAACATCACCAACTTAAATTAACAGGTTCTTCTGCATTTAGAAATACCAGAATTTTCTACACACGATAACATAGCATTCTAACATTACCAATTTAAGAATGCAGTCAGGCCTGTCAAGAGAAAACTTCAAAGGAGACATTCTGCGTGCCCTTTCAATCTGCAACGCCATGTGATTCAAGTCTGAGAAAACCCCAGAGGCATGACTTAATTAGACACTCCATACAAACTGTATGCAAGGATGAGCTCAACAGAAATGACATACACATCTGGTATCAAACATTCCTTGTTTAACATTAAATTGAATTTGGTCTAAAGGGTTAACCAGGAAAGGCAAGAAAAAAGTAAGAATTGTAACATGCCATTTAATAGAATCTGAAAACCTACTGGTTCGTATTCGTAAAAAGCCTACTGCTTTTGGAAACATGCTTCCTAACTATTGGTCAGTAAAATGATATTTGCAAATACACGATTATAGAAAGAAGGGAACTATAAACAGCCAAATTACCTGACTTAGACGAAACTTGTGAATCCACCTTGTCAATGTCACGATACAGAATCCGAACCTTTGGTTTCGCCATGAAATTTTCATATGGAATCAAAAAGTCTGGGCCATTTGGCAAGTAGTTGGGATCGATTTTATTCAACATATTCCACAATGATGCCATCCACGGATCCAGAGCAGCTTCACACCTGTTAACGGTAAAACAAAATACATCGTCCCAGTTTCTACATATAGCAAGGTTTCATAAACTAATTTTCAAATAAAAGAATCATAACTGTACCCTGATGGGTGCTGATCATCTCCCAAACCTCTTCGGACAATCGGGGTTGCCCCAAGGTCCAAAAGTCTCCTATCAAGCTTCTTTGCCACAAACTGCAAACCACAACTCGAACGTCACAAGCATATAAATTCCATTTAAATTAACGGGTCAAAAAGCAACACTTTATACTCATCGATCATGCAACAGGCTGCAACAAACAATCGTGCAGAAGATAAAGAAATGGCACAAAACAATAGACATTGAATTTCTGGTAACCGGAATCACCAATCCGAAAACAGCGTAACGGAGTCCCTCCAGCCATTGCCTACTCAGATTTTTCTGCAGAAGATCTTTCCAAAACCCCTGCATACACATAAAGATGCAATCTTTTTCACATATTTAACCTTTATCAAATTACCCACATGGGAGAATTACGGTAAATAAACAAGTTAATTGAACTCCTAAGCAAAAGCAAAAGCTCTTTACATTCATGGGATCAGGAGTATCTCCCTGGCCAGTGGTTGAAACAACAAAAATTACAGTGCCCTCTTGAGCTAAGCATCTCTGAGTAAAACAGAAAAATTAGAAAATTATTCTTCAGGTAATACAATTATTGATTTGATCAGAAGAGGAATAAAAATTGAATGCAATGAAGGACTGCTTACGGCGTCGTATTGGTCGAGGGAGAGAAGGTGGACGGGGCAACCTCTGCGCTCGGTTTCGCGGCCCACTCGCTCGGCGACGGATAAAGCGTTTCCGGTTTGGGTGGCGTAGAGTATCAGTAGTTTCTTCCTCGTTCTCTCCTCCTCCATCTCTGTCTCGAAGTCCAAAGCTACAGAAGCTGCTCTGGTTAGAGGAGAGAGAGAGAGTCTCAGGCTGGTTTGGAGATGTTTTTATAAGAGTTTTGGCGGAAATGTTTTAGAAATCAATTTTTAGTGAAAATACAAGTGGATTGTGAAAACACGCTTTAATCTAATGCTTCTTAAGTTTTTTTGAAACTTAAAATCAATTTCATCAAAAACACTTGTAATTATTTTAAAAATATTTCCAAACGAACCATTAGATTGTGTCGTTGTCTATGTACGGAGTAAGAATGGAATGGTGCCGTATGTGCTTGGGTTAAGTTATATTCTCAATTTCAATGCACTCGAAAAACCACTACAAGTATCCTAGTGAAAGAATGCAGACAAGAGCTCCTTAAAAGAAATAACAGGAGGTCATGAGCTTAATACTTATAAATTGTGAATCTGCTTTATCGTAATCATAGATAGAATGTAAATCCCAACTAACCTCTTCTAAGCTCGGAAAAGGTGGCCAGTTGTCCTTCCCTTTTTTTTTCTTTTGAAAAAAAAAAAACACTCGGAAAGTTGGGTTCATATATGAATTTTGGTATATAACTCTATAGTTAATAAGTAATGTTTAAGAGTTTTTTTTTTTTTAGTACATCAATATATTTTATCCTAAGAAGAGGGGGGAATTCAGCTAAACCATACAATGAACAATCTAATTTGGTATCAAATTCCCTATCATTTAAGAGTTAAATTTTAAAAGGTAAAGTTGACCAATTTTTAATATAATATTGTGATTTTTTTTTTTGAACAAATGATATTATCTACATTAAGGAGGAGTGAGTGAGCTTATCCTTACAATGGGCTAACAATAATGTGGCTCAATTTCACCTTCGGCGAGAATCAAACCTAAGACCTCTCACTTACAAGCGAAAAGAAATATCAGTATACCGTAGCACTAAGTGACATATAATATTGTATTATGGAATGAGGATTTGGTGCAACATAATGGGTTACAAATCGAACTCATCATTTATGAGAGTCAAACTTGAAAACTCTTTGTAAATGACTAAACAATTTTCCTGTCAATTGAATTTTTCTAAGAATAATCTTTAAATAATCATAAAGATAATGAACAATTATGATTATTATTATTATTATATGATAATATGATGTCACGTTAGTTAAGGAGAAAATCCATTCCGAGAAGGAGGAAATCGTATCATCCCAAAAATTGTGAACATTTGTGCCTCGGATACAATCCAACAGCTTAGTTTTACCAGTATCAACATGGCTTGTAATGCAGCAAATAGGAGAACGAAGGTTATCTCCACTCTGTTTAGTTGGTGCTTCTTTTTAATGAGAAGCATCTTTCTTTTAGAGGAAAATTGAAGTTACATTATAAAACCAATTGGTAATATGGTAAGTAGTGAGTGTGATATCCCATCCCTAAAATTAGTATTTTATTTTATTTTTAGACGTATTTATGAGATTTAACTGAAGTTAGTTTGTTAAATTCTCTGGTTTCGAGAAAACTAAGTGAGGGGTATTTCTATCATTTTCAAATTTTTTTCTTGACCTTTTCAGTTAACTCTTGAGCGCGTAGGCGCAAACAGATCTCAATTCCAAATTAGAACGAAGAAGTTAGAGACGTTTAAAGTTGGATGACATTTTGGTAATTTGGCCAAAATGCTATAAATGGAGGGGCAGCTCCCAGAAAGTTCCAGAAGGTTTCCAAAATGGGGCACCTGATTGCAGACCCGTTTTGGGTACGATCGGGTCGTCGATCCGCCAACTTGACCCGCTCGTTTCTCCTCTGTCCGAGCTCTGTTTGGGGTGATTTTGGTGTCCATGGAAAGCTCTTGACGAGCCCTACATCTTTGTAGTGTTAGATTTCCTATGTTCTTATCCATTTTTCCAGCTCGAGGCAGCAAAGTCTTGTGGGTTTTCCGGCGGTTTTGTCATTTTTTCGGTGATTCCGGCAACCTTTTCCTTTGAGTGAGGTATAAACTTTATCTACTCTTCGTGACCTTCAAGTTGGTATGCTTGGTTTGCATTTTTGTAGTCGTTCTAGAGTTGGGTGTTTATAACCCTAGAAATCTTGTTTTCCAGGTGAATTTGGTCAGTTTCCTGCTTAAATTTGTCAACGGCCTAGTTGTGAAAAATGTTTCCCTTGTTGAGCTCTAGTTACCACGTAAATTTGAGCTCATTTAGTTAATGTTGAAAATTTAAGTTTTCAAACTCTTCACCTTGGCTACCACCGCATGTGGCGATGCATGTAACCGCTCACAAGTGTTGTCTAAATACCAAATACCTTCTAGCGATCTTGTGAACCTATGCTTAGCTCGGTTTTCTGAAATTCAATTATTTGGTGTTGTAATCAAATTGGACCGCCACTCATTTGTATGATTGGCGAAGATCTAACATTTGGATCGTCGTACAATTTTATAGACATCCTAGTTATTAATTGTTGGACATTTGAGAACTTATGAATCAGAAATCCAAAGTGAAAATCTTCCGGATTGAATAACCTAAGATTGTTGGCCTTAGTGGACCTCCCTTAACGATGGTAGACTTTCTAGTCAACGTGCCCTCTTCTGGTGTGTCGTGGTTATCTTTAGGATGTTGTTGAGGCTTGATGGAGCTTAGTTGGCTCATCACGATGACGTGTCATTCCCGGTTGAAGTGCATCTCAATTTTCGTGCAAGTAGCATTGTACCTCGTTTTACGTGTCAGTCTTACTAAGTTTTCTAAGTGGGGTTTGTGTGTTGTATTAGGTTTCTTGGAGATGAGTTGGTGAATTTGGAAGTGCGAAATAACTTAGGTGAGGAAATTAATATTATGTGATATGGTTTTTACCCATGAAATTCCTGGTTACATACTATGTGGATATAACATGGATTTACAAATGATTTTATGGAAATGTATGTTACTATGCTATGTTTACTTGATGATGCTATCAAAAATATATGTATATGCTATGCTTGAAATGATTGTGATATGTGAGGGCTAGGAGATGACCTTTAACCCAGTACACGGGGTAATATGGGATATAATCGTAATCTGCACCATGTAGCAGTGGTACATGGATGGTCTTGCTTGGTTAATTTGCAATGGGGGACCATACTACTTTGGGATCATGCTTGGTTAATATGCAATAAGCAATCCTTATTACTTAGCACTACAAAAAAAAAAAAAAGGTCATTTATGACCAACATTTAGGGGTGATTATGCTTAGTTAATCTGCGATGGGTGAGTGACTCTGCTTGGTTAATTCACTATGGGGGGTCACTACCTACATGTTATTCACATGAGTGGTTCTGCTTGGTTAATCCGTAATGGGGGACCACATCCTAATCGGTTACCTATTGTAGGCTTCGGCCCAACTGTGTCTCTACATAGCCTTATTGGTTATTAAATATTGAAAGATGAGATTGAAGGCATGTGAGGCTCAATCTAGAAAATGACAACCAAATCAAATAGTTTACATGATATGGTTGCCCAAGGTTCCAAAAGACGTTAGACGCTAGTCGGGTTGCGAGCTCAGACCTAACGTCTAAGCGCCTTGGCGGGGCCTAGGCGGACAAGGATTTAAGTAAATTTAATATAAATTAATTAAATTTTACATATAATATGTAACGTAATGCATAAAATAATATATATATATATATATATATATATGTATGTATGTATGTAATATAATGTTATGGTTTATATACATATTAATATAAATGGTCTAAAAGGAAAAAGAATAATAAAACAATGGGTACAAAAAAATAGAGTAAAAAAAATTGCTGATTGAATTAGGAGAGAAAAGAAATAAAAGATTATAAAAAATAGTAAAAAGAGTTAGTGGAAAGGAATATAAAATAGTAAATGGGGTTATTGGAAACAGGAATGGCAAGAAACGTGCAACCAAAATAGAGATGGGTGGGACCATGAAGAAATCGTGCCGTCCATTTAAATTTAAAAAGAAGATGTGATCCCCACATGTCCATCTTCTTCCTCCCGACTCTGCAACATCTTTTATCCCAAATTCATAATATTTTCCAGATTCCGGCGACTTAACATATGGCCGCCTAGGCCTGCCTACCATCCGCCCAGCCCTTCTTAGACCTGCATATCGCTGCCTAGACCTGCCTAATCTCGCTCAAGCGTTCGCCTACTACGTTTACCGATTTTACGATCGATTAGGAGCTAATCACGGCAGTCGACCACCGTCCAGTGCTTATGTCGATTTTTAGAACACTGGGGTTGCCTTAAAGAGAATGATTTCGGATGTGACTCATTCCTACTCGTAGCAAAGAGATGCAATTATGAAAAAGATACCAATCTCATTCCTACACGTGATTGTATTATTGATGTTGTATCATTTCTACACAACTCGAAGTTGTGCGATGATTGAATATTATCTTGATAGACGTGTGGTGAGATTCAGAATTGAATGACCATTTCTAACGTATTAATGAGGTGTATAGTGGTTGAATTATGAAATATGTGGCAATTGGACCCTTGTGATTATTCGAAAAATAAGAATGACTAGTGGTGAGGCACAATTCGAAGAGATTGACACGATGATATTGACGGTGATTGAATTGACCTAGTATTCAGAGAAAATTCTTGTGTGGATGTAGCACTACTTTGACATTTAATCATTTGATGTTATTGATGTTCACATATGTTGTATTATTGTCACTCATACGAGTTTCGCAGCTTATTCGGGTTTTGCTTTGCTCGGTGCACCATTCCTACAATGTAGGGTTATTTTGCATAGTAATGGGTAGCAGTTAGAGAAAAGGTTTGCAGGTAGTGTAGCTGTGTGGGCATCGCACTCAAGAGTAGGATTGCCACCCCTTGTACCGTTATTGTCCTACTATCACGTGTCAATTCCGGGAACATCTTGGGATCGAGGTGTTACAGTTGGACTCTTTTACCTTCACATCCTCACATGCCTCCTCACGTGTGGCGAATTTTCAAACCATACACGTGGACAACAAGAATGAGTGATGTGGAACACGTGTGACTATTGAGGTTTACACATGGGTCAACCTAACTTGATATTATGAAGAAGAAAAAATTGAGGTTCTACTATAAAACCAATTGACATAATAGGGAGTAACTCAACTTATTTATAAACTCATGCAAGGACACTCGTCTCATCAATAAGAAATTCATTTTCAACACTTTTTACTTACGTCGTCAACGTCAACATCAAATTATTTTTTTTTTATCCTCACCATCATGAAATTTTGATTTTATTGGTTAACAGTGAACGATTGTTTTCTTTATATCACGCGATGGATAACTATGTCCTTCGGTATTTTAATTGTTATAGCTCGGGAGTGCCTTCTATTGCCCTCCCTTTGCATGCATGTATGGCTTTGTTTTGTTAGTCTTTATTTGCTGGGTTATGTTTTTCCCTGCTCAAGATAACGTTGTTGTACCTTTCCCCCTTTTGGGCTTGCTTCAATGAATTCAATTTATCAACAAAAAAAGTAGAGCCTATAGAGAGAGATTGTCTTAGTAACTAACTCAAAATAGAATTCACCAAAAATTGAACACTCAAAAATATAAATTGAAGTTGGAATTTTATTTTAAGATCGAAGAACATACTTTATTAACAACAACAATCGTAATAAAAATCGACAAATAGTATGCACATACTATGGATGCAACATACAAGTTTCTTAAAACATAGCAAATATGCCCGTCCAAAAGTAGAATTGAATAACTCAACAAGCAATGGAAATTGCATCCAGATGAAGGAGGTAACTGGAACACTAGCAAGCAAAATGTTTGGAATAAGAACCGATAATTTCCCGTCAAGCATAATGTAAAGGGCACAAGAAAAGACAATCATCATGTTGGTGATAGATAAGAAGAGGGTGAAAAGGCCTATTATCATTTTTGTGGGCAACGATTTGAGGAAATCATCTTCAGAATAACGTGACGTGAGAATGCCCAAAAACATGATAACCGAAGTTGTTGAAGAAAAGAGTGAGATTGCATCCGAAACTATAAATGCTCTAAATACCTTTTTAGTTATGAATTTAGGAAGACCTGTCTTTTCATCATTTCCACCAGGAACTGTGAATGCTGCAGCAAACATAATAGTGACAATGAGAGCACCTACAACTGTACAAGAAGTTGCTGTTTCCTTCATTGACCTTTCTGCCTCTTTCCCCATTTCTTTGTGATTGTCCGTAAATACTTCTCGTGGTGTCATATTGTCATCGTTTAGATATTCACGATCCTTGGGATATGCATGGCTCTCCATCTCCTGCATTTTTTGCGACAAAAGATTTTTACAGAAGTGACTATAAAATCCTTCTCTCTTCATATTGTTTTTTGGAAATCTTATCTCTTCATATCAGTCCTTAAACATTTGGTCTTTGAGACACCACATAATCCAAAATCATTAATTAAGCTACGTAGGATGCTAGTATAGTACGTAGTTTCAAAATAATATTTTCCTTTTTAATTCCAATATTTTCTTATTATGCTTGTGCATGTCGACAACTTTTTTATTTTTATTTGGCTTTTTAGTCAAAATGTTCCTTGAGATTTACATAACTCCTCACTTTGATCCCTGAGATTTGAAATCAATATAAGTGGTCCTTGAGATTATCCAACGTCAATCATTTTAGTCCTTGGGTGAAAAATTATGTTAAATAATGATCAAAATGATAAAATTATCCTCAAGTTAATAAACAATGGGCCAAAATGATTTGACAAAAATTGAGGATATTTTTGTCATTTTACTCTTATTTTATGGAGATTTTTCATGGAATGACCAAAATGATTGATTGTGGACAAACTCAAAGACTAATTATATTGATTTCAAATCTTTGGAACCAAAGTAAAGAGTTATGAAATCTCAGTGACTATTTTAGCTAAAAAGTCTTTTTATTTTTTATTTTAAAGGAAGTAAATTCAGCATTCTCTTTTTTTTTTAAATTAAATAAATAAAATAACAAAACAAGGGAGCGGAGTAAGAGAATGAGAGTAAAACTATAGCCACCAAAAATATGTGTACACAACTTATAGACAACATATATATATATATATATATATATATATATATATATATATATATGTGTGTGTGTGTGTGTGTGTGTGTGTGTGTGTGTCATAAATATAAGCATATACATAGATAGATAAAATAGTTACCTTGAACCATCGTAGTTCGTTTTGCATTTGCAAAACTGCACCTCGAATGTGATCAATCTTTGACAATGGAGTAACACTTGCTACTGTATGTAGCATATTATTGCCATAGGAATCTCTCCTCCCCACTATGTCCCGCATTCGATCAGATCGAACCTGGCCGTATGTATCTTGTCCTTGGAGGAAAAGATCAGCATGGATGACTTGGAAGTGACGACTTTCAGCAGCAATTTGGAACAAGCTCTGACCTTTTTCGTTCTTAATGCTACTTAGAAATGACTCATCAATTTCACTCAAATGAGTAATATACTCCACATGCCCTCGTTCTGCAGCAACGCACAATGCTGCCTTCAAGAGTTCAATTACATGTGTATCTTTTGTGGTATTACACATGAGAGGTAGAAACTGGCTCACTCGCTTATGCATCAATTTGATCTCATATACTCGATTGTTTTCTAGGTTCATTCAAGAAAATATAAAATTACAATCATTTTAAATAATATTGACTATTAATAAAACAATAAAAATAAATAAAAAATCAATTAACGATATGAATGCGTGGCCTACGTACCCAAAAGTTTTTGGAGAATCCTCCATACTCGGAGTAAACCCATTCGTACTGCATTGCAAGTCCAATTTGATGGCAAAATGTTGGTTATTAGACAATAGCTACACACATATACCTACCAAATACACACACACACACGCACTATTATTGAAAGAATATATATTACAACAACAAAACAAGGAAAAAGAGGATTGTTCTGTGCTTATTACACACAAGAGTAAGCTAGCCACATCTCTTTTTTATTTCAAAACATTTTATTTATCATAAATGGGTCATTCCTCGTACTATGTTGGTCTTTTTTTCATACTCGCCTATGTGTATTACTTTGCTTGTTCTCTTTTTTTACAAAAAATGTTCTTTTTATTATTGAAATTTACAAAAATGTTATTCTTATCGTATTTTCATTTCACATTTGTATCATCTTTCCAATAAAAATTAGACTTACTTGTGTTGGTAGATCCTACATCTATTAACTCATTAATTATATCTAGTAACTACAATCTCTACATACATAAAAAAGCAAAGGACTTGGTTGTAAACAAGGGAAGGGAACATAGATATGAACGTATAATTCATATAAAAATGGAACAAAACAATTTGAGTTGTATTGGGATTGGCTTGTGTTCGACTTGTCAAAAAGCAAAGGACTTATGTTTATGATCAGTTCGATAAGAAACAAGTTACACTTGAACATTGGTCCCCACTGGTTTTTTAAAGAAACTACAGGCATGATGACTTTGCCTCCTACTGGTTTCTAAGAAAAACATGTTTGTATGACTATCTTAAAGAAAAACATTTAGAATAGTAAATGGCTCAAAACAACTTGAGCTTGGTATCAAGCTTGAGTTCTTTAAGCTCACTCTAACTCAGCTCGAATCAGAAGAAAGTCAAGCCTGGCTTGAACTATAAAAATAAATAGACGAAGCTTGAGCTGTGTAATATTCCGTTTGGCTCGACTTATTTATAACTCTTAAGTAGGAAATATGGAATGAAGATGTTCAAATATTTTTGTAGTAGCATTCTTGAACAATATACCATGGCATTAACACAAACCAAATTACATTGCAAACATGTAAAATACCTGAGAAAATGAGACTCCCTTTATCACTATGGTCACTTTCATTAATGAGAGGAAGAGGTGTTATCCATATACCTATCAAAATAAGAACACAATCCCAATCATTAGTTCAAAGAAATATTATTCTGAAGCAAGATTTGTATGTTAATTACGTACTTAAGCATTACTTGTGATAAATAATTATGCAACATGAGAATGCTAATTGTTATCGAATCATTGACTCATTTTATAATATGAATGACTCAATAATTTTCAGTTAGATTGATATTTTATAGAGATGTTTAGATAATGACTAAAAACATGAACGATTTTGATTGAAACATTTCTATGATGAAAATCATTATTTACAATTGGGTGAAAAAGGAAGTACACCCCTAAGTATACATAAGTATTATTCGCAAGAGAATTACCCTTATCTTTATTGTCGAAAAGTAAAGACACAAGTTTCAAATTTCAGTTGGCTCTCTAAAATTTGTACTCAAAAGTCATATTTGATTTTAGGTGTAAACCTAGAGTTAAAATTGGGACTCCTACCTTAAGAAGATGCAAAATTATATTTCTCTAAATTTGATCAAAAAATGTTGGTTATCAGATACAAACATATACCTATAATATATACAAATATGTGTGTGTGTGTGTGTGTGTGTGTTATATTACAGCAAAACATGGAAAAAGAGGATTGTCGTTGGCTTAAGACACAACAATAACTGACAGCAAGTAAATGATCCAAATGGTTTGGTTTTGGGGATTAAATTTTAGGTATTTTATAGTTATGGGTAATCTTCAGATAAATTGTCCATTTTGGATGATCGGTTATAGTTATTGGGTATCAGCCCCTAACCTGCACTCGAACTCGTCATGTTTTCATTTTTTAATAAAAAATATAAATATTTATTATATGAGCAAACGGGTTATCAATAAGGGGTGAGATATCCACACACCCCATTTTACTTCTCACACACCTTTTTACTTTTTGGCCGTCGGATCGGATGAATTGAAGAAGATCAACGAACAGAAATTATCAAAGGGTGTGTGAGAAGTAAAATGGGGTGTGTGGATAGCACACCCCATCAATAATCATGCATTATATATAAAAAAAATTTAAAAAATAATAACTATCAATTGTTACTCAATAGGGAATTCATTATTTGACAGGTTCGATTACCAAGAATCCCCGTTGAAGGAAGTTTATGGTTTCGGGTTCGGTTATAGGGATGGCATATCTGAACTCGATCCACCTTGTTGCCATCCCTAACCTTTATTATAGAGATTGTAGAAATGTTGTATGAAAAATATAATAAGTATAGCATTACTCGTTTTCTTCTTTGTCATACTACTCATTAATTATATTTAGTAAAATAATGCTAGGAAAACTAAATTTCTAAACCAAATACTGTGTCACCAATAAGAAATAAGCATGTTAATAAAAAATTAAGTAATAATTCAATCATCAACATCCACATCATTTGGTTTACAAAATAATGGAATATGGTTGTCAACAACGGAACACAGATATGAATGTATAATTCATATAAACAATGGAACAAAGATGTGAATATATTGCATCAATAGGAATAGGATTGTATATCAGCTCGAAACAACTTCATATTGTATTGGAATTGGCTCATATTCGACTTGTTGAAGCTCAGCCCGTGAAGAAAAACATATTATGTTTATGATCGATTCGAAAAGAAACAAGCCACGCTTGAACATTGGTATGTTCGACTCCCAGTAGCGTGTATTTTTTCACCAAACAACTTGAATTAGGTTCTATTCAGGAAGTTTTCATGTTAGAGATTTTTTATTTTTACTTTGTTAAATGTAGGAGTTAAAGTTATCTCACCACATATTAATGATAGAGGCAATGGCCACAAAGAGTGCATTTGTGGGAGTTCAAACTCCGGTTCCAAATCTTTGTTTGTTTTCCACTAGATTAATCCACTTAGGGTTATCTTGTTTGAGACTTTACTTTTGGGTTTAGGAGAAAGATGAATACAAAATATAAAAAAACAAATTAACAAGAAAGATGATCACAAATCAAAGTTTGAACGAGCAAATGGTGTTCAAGCAAGGGAGCTATAGAAGAAGACCACGACGACGACAGAGAGACCATATTTTCTACGGGAAAGTTGAAGTTATTAATGGATTAATTGAAATCCTACCATTAAAGCATTCGATCAACTATTAATCCTATAATTAAGGGATTATGTGCATTTACATATTTATAATAGTGTATAATCTGTTACATATTTATAACAGTTTGTAATCTTAGGCGTATATATATATTGGTATGAAAATAAAAATATGCTGAGTCACCGGACCAATTTTACAAACGTGGACTATTCCTAATAGTGAATCACAAAATTGAACTTATATCAAGTTTTTTTTTTTATAGAAAAATTGCAGTTACGAAAATATGATGAGAAAATTAAAAGAAATATTGTAATTTGCACTAACCGTAATAGATCAATTTTTCCCATAAATTGAGCCGGCTTCCGCTTAAGAATGCTAAACGGTTACTAGCCAATGTTACTAAGGGAATATCCCCATCGTTGTCTTTAGACACGGCCAATTGTGGGTAACGTTGAATCAACTTCCACGCAATATCTATATAATAAAAGTGTGAAAAAAATAACATTGTAAACATGCAGAAAAAAATAATCACACGGGAAAAGATTGACATTAATAATTGGACATGTATTGCAAGTATGCAGGGAAAAAATAGTACCAAATCTTTGGTGACGAAAACCGAGAGAAATGAGTTGAGCGCCATCAGTAACTCTTATAGTGTCTTTTGCAGTGAGGGGGTAGAGATAGCGAGCCATTTTTGCCCCTTTTTCCTGCCTCTCAGCCTCGACAAATAGAGGCTCCTTTTTATCATAAGGTAAAATGGTAAGCAACTTGTCATTCTTTGCAACCATGCTTCTGGCTACTTCAACCCTTTCTGGATACTCTCTTATTAATAAATAAAGAGCTGTACGACCAAAAGTGTCTTTTATTTCCAAGTCTTCCTTTTCCATTGACTCCACCAATCCTTCCATTCGGCGCATTCTGCAGTTGCTAAACGGCTGGACTGCCTGGTGAAGGGCTGTACCTTCAAATGAAAATTTTTCCCTTCCCAGTTGGGAATGTTCGCGAAGTAACCAGAACGCCTCAAACCAATCCTTAGACTTGACACATTTGACGAAATTTTCACGGTCATCATCAGGTCCTGCCATGTTTGTCAATTCCTAACTTTCCATACTTGAATGAGAATAATAAAATACAATTTGAAAGCAAATGGGAAATTCTATGGCAGATGAATTAAAACAGTATGGATTATTAATAAGGAAAACTAATGAAGAGTCTAAAAAAATTTATCTTTTAACGAAAACCATTTTTAAAGGTATAGTGAATAGTGTCAATTAAAAATAAAAATATGATTTTTTCGTTAAAAGTAAATAGTACCGGGACTGTTTTGTTAAAACTACCTTATTAATAAAGCTGTTAGTAGCAGTCCTGCATTTCTATTCAATGGACAAAAGCAAAATAATTAAAAATACAGGTAGAGAAAAATGTTATGTGATTATACGAAAGATATTCTACTTTTAATATCACCGAAGTATTTTGTAATAAAATTCTACACCAAGTAATATGTGCTTAATTAAGTTAATGATACTATCGGTGATATTAGTGGTGAACATGTTAGGCTTAAAATTTATAAGGAAAACTAATTAAAATAGCTTGAAAACTTTGAGTTTTAACGATAACAACAAAATAAATGGTAAAGTGAATAGTACCATGATTAACTTTTTAGTGTAAAAATTTGGTTTTTTTATTAAAATAAACAGTACTGGAAGCTTCGTTAAAGTTCCCAAATTTGTACCTCTAGTGGGCCCTGCTTCCATATCCGACGCTATCCTAGTATCGGTTTGAGGATACGCTTCATCAATTGCCCTCATATCTGAAAATGAAGATCTTGATGTTTAGATGATAGATGCCATTCAATTCCTAATTTTCCTTATCTTATCCCTTCGTATAAATTCCTGTGTAAAAATAATACTGAAGAAATAATGTTCACACGTGAAGGGGCATGTGAGGTTATAAAGGTAAAATAGTCAAACTTCACTACTCCCTAATTAGGTATGGACGCACGTACCTTTTTTAACTGATGATCGATCAGATCCTGGTTTCAATGTTTTAACCAAAGCATCCCATGCGTCTTTGGCCGTGGTTTTGCTCTTTATAATTTTATACATATCATCCCCGCAAGACTTCTGGATTGCATATAAGGCTTTGACATCCTTCTTCCACAAAGCCTCGTCTTTATAGTCATAGGTGCCTTCGACAATGTCCCAAAGATCTTCGGCCAACAAGTAGGTCACAATCCGAGAACTCCAATCGTCATAGTTTTTGCGGTTAAGAAGTGTAGGAACAATAGTGGATGCCAAGTTCAATCTGTCCATTTATTCAATGAGATTAATGTCAATAAAGCATATGTGAAAGATAAAAGAAGCAAAGTAATATTTATTCATTTTAAATAAGAAGCTTTGGTCTTTCATCCTTCTTTTACATGCAAGTCTTTCCTCTTTTCAGTTTCCACTGCCCAACCTCTTCACCACCGCCAGAATTTTCACAGGCAAAAAGCAGAATGCAAATATAGGTTCAAGAAGAAAGTGCCCAACATCACCTACTGGTTATGTGATCAAAGTTGTTATGTTGTGGAAGGTTAAAATAGGTAAGAAAACAATAGAAAATTGTAACTGAAACTATTATCTGGCTCATCCCCTCTAAAATGGAAAGTCTGCTTATGTGATCAAAGTTTAAAAAAAATAAAATAAAAATTTAACAAACGATATTATCTACGTTAAGAGAGATAGAGTGGGCTTAACCTCACAAATATTTTGTTCCCTATGCCTATACTAAAAGATCAGCAATTTTATTCAGGAAAGTAATTCCCTTTGAAAAATAAAAATAACAAATACAAACACTCCTAATTTAAGGAAGCCTTTAAGGGAAGGGATCCCCATTTTTCAAAAAAAATGGGGACACTCTCTTGACCATTAGATTTGGCTTTAATGAAATTATGTGGTTGAGATTCTGTGGCCTGTGATTTAATCTTAACCACAGAATTTCATTAAAGCCAGATCTAACAGACAAGAGGGTGTCCCCATTTTTTTTGAAAAATGGAGACCCCTTTCCTTAAAGGGTCTGCCTAATTTAAAGAGAGATACCTAAAACAAACCCTAATTACAACACAATGAAGCACGGAAACATGTATATGCACATCAATAAGATATGATGCCAGACGCCGATTCACAAAAACTCAAATATTCAGGATATGAATACTAAGCTAAGAACAAGAGAAGAAATCATAGTATGTGTGTTTATATTTCGAATTTTTAACTTCCAACTTAACTCGATCACCTTTAGCTGACTTTCAACAAAGGGGAGCAACAAGATCCAAGAACGAAAACAAACCAAAGTCCGGATCTTACAAGGAAGAACCTGCAATCCAAAATATCAACGATTTTGAAAATATAAGCCTCCAAAATGATTACAAGATTTGGAAGATGAAAAGAAAACGAAATCAAATAAGAAAATTGGAGAGAAATTTAAAGAAACTTGGAAGAATCTCATTCTAACGTGAGATGAGAAACTTGAACAACCACGAAGACAAGTAAGAATCGCATTTTCACAAAAGAAAAGGACCATAGTATAATCCCACCTTTGTTGTTTTTGTTGTTGTTTTGGTTTACTTGTAAGACAAGTAAGACTATCTTTTCTCTTTTTACAAATTTTAGAGAAAATTATATTCCATGTGAAATTGGTGGTAGATGTCATATATGTACAACCTTCTTGGATACGTTGATAGTGGTCCTTTTTTGCTTTCCCCTCATGTATATGGTTTAATTTTCTTCTTCTGAGGAAGACACACTTTCATCAATAGTGCATAATTGATAATCGATGAGAAACTTAAACAACTATGAAGACAAGTAAGTATCTCATTCTCACAAAAGAAAAAAAAAACAAAGTATAATCTCACCTTTAATGTGTTGTCTTTCTTTTTTTTAGTCTACTTGTAAGACAAGTTTTAGATAAATTATATTTCACGTGAAATTGGTGGTAAGTGTTACATATATACAGTCTTCTTGGATACATTTGATAATGGAGCCTTCTTTGCTTTCCCATCATGTATACGGTTTGAATTTCTTCTTTTGAGGAAGACACACTTCCATGCATTAATTGTGCCTGATTGATAACAAATGAGAAACTTTAACAACTAAGAAGACAAGTAAGAATCTCATTCTCACAAAAGAAAAGACCAAGGTATAATCTCACATTTGATGTGTTGTCTTTCTTTTCTTGGTTTACTTGTAAGACAAGTCCTCCTATCTTTTCTCTTTTTACAAATTTCAAAGAAAATTATATTCCACGTGAAGTCGGTAGTACATGTGATATATGTACAACCTTCTTGGATACATTTGATAGGGGAGTTATTTGTTAGTTTCAAGCATGCCACTGTGGGCTCAAACCAACAAAAAAGATTGTATGATGTTATTATTTATTTATTTATTTTTAGCAAACGATATTATCTACACTAAAGGGGAGGAGTAAACCTCACAAGTATGATGTTATTGTTAGATTGTAAACTTGTGCCACGAGTAAGCTGACCTTCTAATCAAGAGATTGTGCCATGGAAAGGTACACTACAAAAAAAAGGGCCTTTTGCGACGGTCAAAACGTGTCGCAAAAGTAGCTAAAAGCGTCGCAATAGCCCTTTTACGACGAGCATGCGACGGAAAATAACGCGTCGCAACAACTAGGCGTCGTAAATGTTGGTCGATTATATGCGACGCTTTAAGCACGTCGCAAATATTATTTACTACAGACTTGCGACGGCAAACTAAACGTCGCAAATAATTGGCAACAGGTTTAAAAAAAAATTATTTGGCGTCAAATGAGACGCCACAATGACATTATTTTGAGTAACTTCACCAAAATTGTTAAATGTAAAATTTACTACAGGTTCCAAACTAAAATAAAATCCAACATCATTGATACAATTCATAATTCACAAAATGAAACACTTATTTGGAATCTTTGATATCAAATAATGTATTAAACTTACAGTAATTAAACATAAATACATGATCTAAACATTTATATAGTCTATAATCCTATGTCAGACCTGTGCTTCTATGTCGAACCTAGCAAGAGATCCCCTTGAGTGTTTTTCCTTCTAAACTTTATGCCTCTCCCCTTCATATTACAATACAAACCTCATCAACATTTACTTCAGATTGAAATCGAAGCTTGGGTCGTGAATGAAAGTAGAAGGCGCCAAAGGTGAGGTAAGAGTGCGAGACGCCGTTTATTTAGTTAGCAAGATGGAACAATCTAATGGATTTGTTTCTTCACTTTGTTCCTCCCGTTGATCAAACTAGGCAAGATGTACCAACCAGGCCACACCAGGCCCTTTGAATTGTAAACATCAAGTTCAACAGGGGAATCTCCTGCTGGGACTGAACATCACAAACAGATAAATGTCAAGCAGAAAACAACCATTGTTTCCGGATTTCATCTCATGCATGTAAACCACTAATGACAAACACAAGACCCTAGTCATGACATACTTGGCTCTTGTTGTACTCAAACTCAATAATATGCAGACAATCTTCGATTCCAACTTCCATCTGCAAAGGCAATAAAATTATAGGAAGATCCATTGAGGGAGGACTAACAATGGGGTGGCTGTTAGATAATAAAAAGTGTGCATGATGCTCAAAAGATCCTGGTATTCCAAGAGAGAGAGATTACCACAAAATCCTGGTATTCCACTATGCTACTACCATAACCACAACTACACTAGTGTAGCAAAATCTAAAAGCTGCCAATAGATATTTACTTCAAGTCTTCGATAAACAATTAAGAATGAAAATATAAGTAACTATCAATGTCTTAAGAGTTACCTAAGTCTCACATTCCCGTTCTAAGTCTCATATGACATCTCAACTGTAGAAAACTCAAAAGGATATGTTTTCCTTTCATATATCTGTCCAGGAACATCAAGTTCCTTTCATATATCTATCTTTCTTTATTTCTAATGTAAAGGGTTGGTAATTATAAACAAAGAATCAAAATCAATAGTTTAAAAAACCGAGTAGAAACTATACAAAGCTAATGAAATGAAGCCAAAACAAACTCACCAAGGGAAGTAAAGTCATAAAAGTTGCCTCTGTCAAAGTACATCTCTGCAACATAAAGTCTATTAGAATGCTAGGGTAAGAATAAAAATCCTAAGAAATGCTATTGACCAAGAAGCAAGGAAAAATAATTACAGGCAGGAGTTGGTTGATTAGCATGTAATGAACCAAAAAACAAATCTCATGCTATTATTTTCACACTAAACAAAAAGCAAATACTTAAAGAGTGGCTTCAACACTCTCTACTGTAACTCTGTCATCAGTTAAATCCAAGTCCAGATAGGGAAAACTAAGCTGCAACAGCATACGAACGAAAAACTCAGATTAAATAAAATCAAATTCGACAACAAAAGTATCAATAAACTTAAAATCACTCTGAAATGAATCTTCACACATCGTTAGCTGTTTCCATATGATCCTCGTCATTTCATCAGATAATTGACAAAATAATACCATAATTAATAGAGTACAGAATCACAACATCATCAATTACAAAAACTGGCTCCAATTACAAAAAATCCTCCAACAATATTAACAATTAGTGATGAAGTAAAACGCAGCAAAAAACTGAAAACCCCTAAACAACCAGAGAGCTTATGGAGAATAGATTGGATTGAAATTTGCAGAAAAATGATGAAACAATACCCAGAAAAAACAATTGGAAGATAATTCCTCGAATAATCTTACCCGAATGGGAAGAGATGACGTTGAATTCGACTTTCTAGTAGCAAAAAGAAAGAACGGATAGATGAGAACAAAATTAGGGATAGTGAAAGGGGTATTTGAGAGAGGGAACAAGAACCATGAATTCTTACCTGGTTCAATTGCGTCTCAACATCAGGATTATGGCGAGAGTGGCAGAGAAGGATTTAAGCTTTGAAAAGAGGCAGAGAGGCAGAGATGCAAAGAGCGAGAAGGAGAGAGGCGGAGAGCGAGAGGGAGACTCGAGCGTACTGAGTCTCATTTTTTAACTTTTTTCCTCTTCTCTTTTACTTGTTCACGCATGCGATGGAACTCAATGGGGTCGTAAATAACAAAGCGCCAAAGTTAACCGCGCAGAAAATTAGTGAAATTCGTATTTATTACGACGGCCGCGTCATGCGTCGCAAAAGAAGTGTCGCAAATACCGTGTTTTCTTGTAGTGGTAAAATCTATGCTAGGTTCTTTTTTGTGCCTTGTTAAGCCAAGGACTTCATATTTTCTATGGGTATGTGAAGTGATAAGCACAAACTGATCCACCTTGGTTCAACTTAGTCTTCAATTCTCATATAGATGTAAGAACTAATGTGTGACAAGTTGTATGAAAAGGAAAGACAGAAAGGAAATAAAGTTAATTGGTTACCAAATATTGAACAACAAGGTAATAACTTGAAAGGAAATGTAAAATAAAAGCAATCGACCAACGATTAAACCTATTTGGGCAAATTCCTGCGAGTAACTGAAATGCTTTGAAATGGACACAAAGTTCACACTCGCGCAGGGAGAATTGTAGCATCCAACACCTATTTTCGAGGGGGAAGCGAAAGATGAATTGGGCGCAGTGGGGCTTCATCGTATACTTTACATGGCGGCCGAATATGTAGAGAGTGTCCTGTAAGAGGATTGACTAAAAGGGCTGAACCTCCTAATGATGCTGACTTTTAAAAACCAAGGAAACCGCAAGAAGAACACACTATAAAAATTTCAAAGGCGAATTCATTATCATCACTTCGCTTGCTGAGGACGAGCCAACGCTTATATCATGTTTCAACGTTGGGAAGGTGATTAATCTGAAGCAATCTTTAGAGTGGGTCAGAACCACAACTTGAGGATCTCCATCATTGCTAGTAGCAGCATTTTGTACATGCATGCATGGCAGCAAAAGACCAGCACCTGACTAGGAGAGCTCCACCAGCTGCTTTATGCTCTTGCTGCTGCTGCACTCCCTCATTCTCTTGGTCCTCGGCGCCTCCATAGTCCTATTCCAAAACAAAACACAATCAGGAAAAAAAAACTAAATTAGATTCGACAAAACGAGAGAGAGAGAGAGAGATCAAATTTGTAAGAATCGATGGGGCAATGTCTAATACTAGGATTAGGAGTTGATACAGTATAACTTTCGTAAACTTTAATCGCTATAGCTACGAACTCATTCGAATGGTTCATGATTTCCAGAAAACTACCAACGTTTGGTTGCTATAGCTAAGAATTTTAGTCTCGGTATTCATGGTTTTCGAAAATGAAAAACCCCGAAACTCGTCAAATTACACTTTCGTTGTGGCTTGTAGATTTTACAATTAGTCACTTGCTTCTCAATTGTTCAAGGATTGTAGAAATATAAAAATGTTAAAAGTTCATTTCTTAATGTGAAAGAGCACATACTTGTTGATTGTAGATTGCATTGAAAAACGGACAAACAAATTGTGTTTTCTTGCTGTTATTGAATTGGCTAGCTGTAGTATAAGAGGGCAAAGAAAGTGAACGTCTGCCGAAAACAGAAGGAAAATTCGTGTTTAAGATGATCATTTTGTATCTTTTGCAGCGAGTAGTGACGATTTTCAGCCTTTAGGGACCAAAATATGCCGCTCAATCAGCAAAAAGGCTTTTAACGACGATAAATTTCGTGGCCAGCCGCTACTAAAGACATCTGTCACAGCGACTAAAAACTCGCCGCTAAAAGTTTCAAAGGAGATGCCTGCATTGCATCAAACAAGTTTTTTTTCTCTACAGAGTCGGAATTTGGAAATCTCAACCGGTATGAACAAGAACACTGTTTCTTAAAACATTCATATTTATGAATTTTACATTGAACTTTTCACTTTTGAGTAGTTTTCGGGTTTCTGCAAAAAATTGTGAAGATATCTTACATGCCAAAAATAGTATAAAAGAACACTCCTCAGAATGCCGGTAAACAGATTGCTGCCATGGAAATTCAAGTTTCAGTCCAGTGATATCTTCTGCGGCCACTGCATCGAAAACATTGATGTATGAGAACTCCATGAAAGTAAGAATCAAAATTATAATAAGAGAATCCAATACAATATATATTTGACCTTTCCTTTCCAATTATATTATAATTTTTACTCTCGATTGTTTTTTTCTTGTAACAATCTAATGATAGCATACTTAACGAGGGGGTTTTCTGACCTTTGGCATGACATTTCCACTGGCTTATGATCCATTGGTACTTTGGTAGTTCAAGCTGAAAAGAACAAAAAGGACATCAGTATATCATCAATGTGTTGGTCAACTACCGTGCTCCTTATAAGATCACCTCCACAAGAAAGACGACAAATTAAACCTGCTAATGAAAATCAAGAGAACGTAAACACAAACCAAAATTGAAAATCTTTACTAGAAAGCAAAGGCATAGCCTGCGATTTGAAATTCAGATCATAAAAGGCATTTGCAACAAATAAAACGACCATAACAATCAAAAAGTGCAGTCCAAAAGTGGCAAAACTACAGCAAAGTGCGCAGGTTTAGTTATCTCTGAAAGAACTCAGTAACCAGTTATAGCACCGCAAAAGCAAATCCATTTTATAGGGCAGCTGATCGGCTCCAGCAACTCCCAAACAAAACCTGGATAAGCACCAAGGAAAGAACCCAAATGAATGAATTCACAGTTCCCACAACTCATGGAACATATAAAAACAACATCGACTTCTAAAGCACATACATCCCTTCAAACTGAAGAATCGCACCACGTTCGCATCTTTTGGACAGCTTCATAAGGGCAGAGACAATATTGAACATGCGAGCATAAGCACATAATGTCCCTCGCACCAGGGGAAATGACAAACAAAAGAAAAGAAAAAAGATCAAAAGCGGGACTGAAAATTGTGCAAAGCAAGACAACAAATCATAACTATGTACACAGTAAAATCCAACATGTATCAGACTATTCCAAGTAAAAATAAAACGACTTCTAAATAACAATCGTTAACCGTAATTAGATTACTGAGATTTCATTTAGAGATTAACAGGGCAGGTTCTCATACAAGTTGGATATGAAAGATTAGCAGGATAGATAGGACATTTGGAAATTTCAATATAGAAACTCATTAGGTGATTGCAAAACAATAAACAAAGAACTGAGAGTCAGGTTGAGTTCAGCATAAGCAGATAAAATTATGCATAAAGTAAGTTGGAATCAAGTTCTCACTTATATAACTTGATATCTGCGTTGCTGAGCGCCGCTGGGAAGTGATAATGACTGATTCATGATTTCTTCCAACTTGCGTTTTAGTTCTGATTTACCTCTCTTGACAGATTGTTCAGTAGGACCCTCAATAAACAGGTAAAGCTTGCGATCTCCTGGCCCTGGAACCTTGCCTGGTGGGAAATATTGACCCCTAATAGTAATGGCAGCTCCAGTCAACTCTGATATAGGGCCCAAAGTTTCCTTGTGGGTAACCTTCCATCGAGCATTCTGGGGAATATCATTTATTTCCAACTCTGCTTCATAGTGCTCAGGCATTGCATCAGCTTGAATCTTTGCTAGGTTATGCTGCAAATTCATGGCAGCTGCAATTGCTGCTGCTCGAGCTGCCCCTTCATGTCCAACAAGATTCAGACCCATCCCAGGCAAAACGGCTGCTGTTCCCGGCAACGTTGCACCACCAAGGACACTGGGAAGAGAAACAGGTAATCCACCATTAGGAAGCAGTTGAGCAGTAGAGACAGGGGTCTGAACTGAAGCCGTACCACCAATAGAGGCAGCAGCAATAGCTGATATTTGAGCAAGGGCAGCCTGCTGTGAAATGTCACCCCCAGCCTTTCTGACACCATCATCTTCATCTTCTGAATCTGACTTGTCATCTTCAAAACCATATTCTTTGGCCTGTGCTTTCTTTGCTGCTTTCCTTGCTTCATCTTCCTCTTCATTAAATTTATAACCACTGCCCCCGTAACCAGTCCCGTGGGCCTGCTCAAGTCCCTGCTTTATTTTTGCCATGAAACCATCAGCAAGAGATTTAAGGTCATCTGGAACAGCTTGCTCAGAGAGTTCCAATGCTTTGACAAGATCTGGGGCATACTTAGCATCTTCCTCAGAGATGAACGTTATAGCACAACCTTTCTTGCCAGCTCGGCCTGTACGACCAACACGGTGAACATAGTCCTCGTAGTGATCTGGAGTATCAAAGTTGATCACCAGCTCAACCCCTTTGACATCTAACCCTCTAGAAGCAAGACTAGTTGCAATCAACAAATTACACACATCGCTCTTAAAATCAGATATGGTGGATTCACGATCTGTTTGATCTTTGTTCCCATGAAGCGAGAGACAAGGATATCCATGCCTAAGCAGATCCCTAAGCACAGTGTCACACGTTGCATGTGCTTTGGCAAACACCAGAATTTTTCCTCTCTCGTACCATTCCCCAAGTATCTCTAATAATCTAACAAACCTTTCATTTTCGGACCTCACTTCAACAAATTGTGTAATGTCCTTGTTTACAACACTCTTACCACCAACCTGTATATGCACAGGTTTGTTTAAGACTTTACGTGCTAAGACTTCAACCTGGTGAGGGAACGTGGCAGAAAACAATAGAGTCTGATGATCTGGCCGAATATTCTGAACAATTCGATTGATTTGAGGTTCAAAACCCAAGTCAAACATTCGATCAGCTTCATCCACAACCAAGTAAGTTACTCTCTGCAGATTTGTTATCCTCCCTCCATTTGTACAAAGTATGTCAATCATCCTACCGGGGGTACAGACGACAATTGCAGCACCCCGCTTCAACTCCCCAATCTGTTGGGCAATACCAGAACCTCCATATACAGGCACACACCTGAGACCCAGTGTCTTGGCAAACTTGTTTATAACACTGTGAATCTGCTGAACAAGCTCCCTTGTTGGTGCCATTATAAGGCCAATAGGCCCATCTCCAGCTACCACAGGTGGCTGGTCCTTGATATGCCTCAGCATTGGCAGCACATATGCAAGGGTTTTGCCTGAGCCAGTTTTTGCAATGCCAATGCAGTCTCGTCCACTCATAATTATAGGCACTGCCTGAGCCTGAATTGGCATTGGCTTTTCATAGTCAAGCTTCTTTATCATTTCCAAGATTTTGTTTGTAAGTCCAGTTTGGTGCCAGGTCTTAATGGGCTTTGGGACATCCTTACCATGTATCTTCAATTCCAATTGTTTTCGGTATGCACCCACATCTTCTGGGGTCATTTTTGAGACCTCCTTCACCTCAATGTAGAAATTTTTCCTGAATGGTTCATAATCTATCTTTGAGTGATCCACTAGAGAAAGTTTATCGACTTTTGTCTTTGTCACCCTTTTTGTGAACTCATCATCGTCTTCGTCTTCTAAGGGATCATCATCATTCTCAATGTCCCCATAATCTGAATCAGAATACTCCCCAGGAATTATTCTGCCCAAAGAATTGTTTGAACCTTTTTCACCAGCAACTACTGGTTGTTCTGCAGCATTGGCCAGCTTCTCAACTTCAGGCAGCACCGTAGAATTCATAAAAGCATCTAATGGATCAATTTCATCATCCTGCAAAGCAGGTGCAGCTGTTTGATTCTCAGAATCAACCTCCATGACGGCTCCATCCTCTTTATCAGTGAGATAGGCTTCTCCGTCAAGGTCCATACCTGTCTCTTCTTCATCGTCAGATTCTCCCTCAAGTGTCCAGGTCTTTTTAGACTTGTGTTCATCAACATCCCCTTCCACATGCTTCTCTCCCTCAGCTTGTTTCTCCTTTCTTCTTAACTCCTGCCACTCCTGAACTCTCCTCCTCCGCTTTTCCATTTCCTCATCTAATTTCCTCTGCTCATCCTCTAAATCCTCCTCCACCACCTCAGAGATCGGATTCGTCCCTTTCCTAACTGAATCATCTTCATCACTCTTCTTTACCGGGCTCTCAACTCGACCATCCCTATGTCTATCTGACCTGCTGTTACTCCTTTCCCTCACTCTCTCCGCATTCTCCTTGTCATCTTTCCTACGCCGCTTCCTATCACTCTCCCTAACATCCTCCTCCTCCTCTTCATCTACATCATCACTCCGCACCCTTCTCTTTCGATCTCTGTCCCTTTCCTTCTCTCTAACCTTCTCTCTTTTCCCCCTCTCTTTGTCTTTCTCCCTCCCCATCTCTTTATCTCTAGCCCTCCTATGACTACCGCTCTCCCTATCTCCTCGATGCCGCTTCTCTACCTCATACCTCTCGTCCTCAGAATCACAAAACTTGTCTCTCGTGGAACGACTAGAATCACAATCTCTCTCATCTCTATCTAACTTGTCTCTCGCGGAACGACTAGAATCACCATCTCTCTTAAAATCTCTATCTTTTCCCCGATGTCTCCTCTCTCCATTCTTCTCCTTTTCGCCATCTCGATGACCGCTAATCCTTTTCGATTCTCGCTCCTTCCTAGGTTTATGTTTGACCCCCTCTACCATTGCTTCCAGTTCCTTGTATAACAACAACACTTTTCTGCAATTGAGTCAACAAAACCCACCAAAAATAACTCAATTTTCCGACTTCGTACAATTCAGACGAACATAATCGACAGGAAACCAATTCAGACCGGGAAACCAATTCAGATCGGGATCCAATTCAAACAAGGAAGACACTAAAAGCAGACCCTAAATGCAAACCGAAATCGAGAAAATAGATTCGTATAATATTTTTCAAAATTTAAGAAAACTCGATGCAGAAAGGATCGATTACCTGGTTGATACAGAAAAGCTCGCCAAAGGGGGAAAACGCAGAGTTAGGGCAGATTGATTTCTTTGCCTCCAATCAATCGAATTTGATCAAGACTGGGCTATATGGTCGGTCGGTCGGTTATTTTGTTGGGTTTCTTAATTGGGCCGGTTTTGGATTAAAACATATTAATGGACTCGCCGTCCTGTTTCCTCAAAGTTCCTCTTTTTTTAGTTTTATTTTTATCAACTCTTATGAGCCTCGTTTTCAATTCTCAGTTTTTTGTTTAACTTTTTTAAAAAACTGAAAATGGATAATTTGTTTGGTAATTACTTTTAGTTTTTAAATTAAAAAATAAATAAAAACTGAAAAATTACTTTCTTAAGTTTTCAAAATTTAGCATTAAGTTTTCACTTTTTGGTTTTCAGTTTTCATGTTAGTAGTTACCAAACAAAATTTCAATTTTTAGCTTTTAAAAAACTAAAATTGAAAACGAAATGGTTACCAAATTACTCATTAGTTTCCTATGTAAAGTTGGTTTTTTTACCATCGTAGAAAGGAGAATTTGAACTTGGACTTCCTTTTTTTGTACAATGATTCTACATTTAAAGGGATCGGGTTAGGCCACACAATGAGTAATCAACCACTTATTAGGCATCGAACTCAACACAAATATAGTACGTCCTCGCTATTCATGTGAGCTGAATTTTGAGACCTCTCACTTATAAATGAACATGAATATCAATATACCGTATTACTAGTTAATAAGCAAACTTCTTTTAACATTAGGAATGCAGATCAATAAATTTAAAAAAAAAAAAGTTTTATATGGTAAATTAAAGAAGACATATCACAAATGTAGGAAAACAGTTTATTTGAATAAATTATTGCACTTTAATCAGATGATAAGCGAAAAACTAGTTTTTTGTGTTCCATGCGGAAAATTTTTCCTTCTTGCAAACTATTAAATGCTACAAGAATTTGATCGATCGGATTAGTTTGGAGTTTGCTTTTATTATCTAGACTATCCAATGCTTGTAGCATTTAACATTTAACGTTGTATAGCACCAAACGATGCTTGATAAACTGTTATGAAACATTAGATTCTAAAACTCCAGAATATAGAAGGAAAGACCAATGTTTATCATAATTAAACAAAGATGGATAATATACTTAGCTTGTACAAGAAAATTGAAGGGCTGGCTTGCTCGTTGTGAAAGAAATGAAGTTTTTCCCCTACTTTTTATGCGCGAAGTGTGAGATCTGACAATGTATTTTGTTTGATAATGTAATGTTCTTATCTATCTTCTAAACTTTTTTAATTTAAAGAGAAGTAGATTCCAATAGGATGCAAAGAGCGGCGCATTGACCAGGCTAACTGGTCTAATTCAAGTCTTCCTCAAATTAATAATTAATACCAAACAGTGAAAAGATAATGAAATTGGAGTAAATTGTAGCAATGATCTCTTAACTTTAATCAAATTAGAGCAATGGTCCCTCAACTTATCAAAATGTGTAGCTATAGTCATTTTCATCAATTTCGTTAAAATTTTATCAAAATAAGTTATGTTGGAATAACCATTTATATAATTAGGGTCCCTTAACTTATCAAAGTGTGCAATAATGGTCATTTTCGTCAATTACGTAAAAAAAATTGTCAAAATGAGTTATATTGGAAGGACCATTGCTACAATTGAGTTAAAATTAAGAGACCATTTCTCCAATTGAATTAAAGTTGAGAGACCAATGGAAATGAATTTTTAGTTGAGGGACCATTACTCCAATTGAGTTAAAGTTAAGGGATCATAGCTACAATTTACTCTTGAAATTGCAGTCAACAAAGAGATATAGAGAGAGTACATGTTTGCCAATTGAAAATTGAAAAAATTTGCATCTGAGATTTCACAATGCTCTTGCAAAGTAAAAAGAATTACAAGAAATAGTAGTTGTATAAACTAATTCAATGAATTGAAGAGTTTAACACTGGCAAGGTGTAAATACTATTACTGCATGCACTGAAACAAAAAGAACAAAAATTAATTATCAAGCAAACCGTTCAACTTCACCATCTCGGGTTTGTTTTTAGTTCGGACTGCTAGGTTGTGGTGCTTTTTATTTATTAGATTGACGATAGAAAATAGTATTTTTTTAATTCAATCGTGATCGTTCATTTCTTATACTACTCAGTAGTCTGAATTATTAAAGAAATATTGTATCATGTCATCTCTAATTATTATAAACTTGGACTGAACCATCTCAAATTTCCGACAATCTTAGGTGACTTTGAAGCATCATGAATTTCAATTTATCTTCCAAATTTCCAACCATCTAATAAGTAGAAGACGCGGCTTGGGTACTATATCCAAAAAATGGGAAAGGTCAAACACGTTTTCAATTCCTCCTAACTCTACGAAACGAATGCTATCGCTCCCAACCCTCTCACTGGAAATGACAAGGAACAACCTCGGCTTGTTACAAACAATATTTGGTTTCCAAAACTCTGTACCACGAGAAAGTTGCCGCCATTCTCCGACTCAATCTTGTAAATTAAAAAATCACAAGTTCAAACACATATTGTACACGAATGGATCCTTCATATGATGGATCAACTAGACTTCATTGTGGGTTGTTGATTCTATCAAATATGACTTATCCTCGAATTCGAACAAGGGACTACGACGTGAACGAAATTCATAGCATGATGACCGGTAGTCCCGTGGTTCTTCTTTGTTATAAACCCACTTCAATTCCAACTTATCGTCATCATCTCCGAAGTGTGATGTGCGAGTTATAACGCGTCCAATCTTAATCTCATCATTTTTAGGCGTATAGAATGCCACAAGACGAAAAGAATAGGGTGAAGGAGATTCCTTTTTACAATCCAACATCTGATAGATTCTCCAACTTTTTTTCTCCTGGCCTGCACAAACCAATCTCCATAGAAGAAAAAATTGCTGCTACTGTACATTCTGAGATATTTGAACTGGATAAGACAATTTCACGAAGAAAGCAGTTGCCTTTTGGATAAGAATCAATACGATACTTGTGGCTTTTGGATAAGAATCAAACGATACATTTCGACCTTCCCGGTCTTTGAAAAGGTTGTGGAAAGATGAAATTTCTCTCAAGGAAGGAAGTTTGTGTTTGGCTCTTGAAATAGGGTTTAGTACGTAGAAATACTTCATAGTTATTTTCCTCGGCCATAATCAACCAACCTTTAGAGGAACCAAGAAACCGCCCTTCATTTCGCTTATGCAACCCTAACTTGATAACTTTATGCTCAAATGGGATGGAGAACTCTTAAGTATTCGGGACTTCGTTGATTGAGTACTAACCAGGGCAATTCGGAGCACTATGGATGTCTCTTCGCATAGCAATCGAACTCCAATACTTGCAGATGATGCTTAAGCGAATCCGATCACGCAAGTTGAGGCGCTGTACGATATTCTCCATGATATCCAAAGGTGTTGTCTGCCAACGCCTGTAATTTGGTTGATGTCCTTATCCGCAAACCCATCTGCAACTAGCCATAGCCATGCTAATCAATCTCCCCAGTCCAAAAACAACAAAAACAATTCCATAAATCAAAATTTCAAACAACAGAATACGGATAATAAAAGCACGAATTACCTTCAACCTCGTCGCCATTCTTGGGGGGTCCCAGCCATCACCTTCCTTGACGAGCTTCTTCTCCTTCTTCAACCTATGGCTATCACTCTCCCTGTCTCCTCGATGACGCTTCTCTGCATCGTACCTTTCGTCCTTAGAATAATCACAAATCCAATAGGATTCTCAACCTTCCTAGGTTTATGTTTGGCCCCCTTTACCATTGCAGTTCCTCTTACTATAACCTATAATCCTCTGCAATTTACGAAACACACAACAAATCACTCCTTTTTCTGACTTAAATACAACTCGGACCAACTCAAAAACAAAAGGAGACAATTCAGACAAGGAAACACTAAAAACACAAAACCCTAAACCCCAGTTGAATCAGATGTAAAACGACTTCGAATATTATTTTCTAAATTTAGATCTTATTCCATTCGTAGAGATTGATTACCTGATATATTGATACTGAAAAGATGATGCAGGGGGAACACAGAGATTTAGGGCACACATTGATTACTTTTGTCTCCAAATAATTGAATTTTATGGTCGGTTATTTTGTTGGGTTTAATAATTTGGGCCTATTTTGGATTAAACAATATTTTAGGGACCGTTAATAAATTTGCAAATAATACATGTGTGATCCGCCAAAACCCATCATTAACAAAACCATTGGATCCACCAAAACATTTTGGCACTATACCTTTCCACTAATTACTTTTAGTCTCACTTTTGTTTAAGAAATAACAATTTAATGGATATATATGACATAAATATTATTTTCTTGCATCCGAAGTCAAGAGTATGTAATATAAAAGTAAAAGAGTCAAAAGACCAATGTTTATTATAATTAAGCATATATAGAAGATAATACATATGTTTTGTATATGAGAAGAAAATTATATAATACATTAATTAACAAGCTTCAATGATAAGTTACTTTCAGCATAATATACAAATAATACCCTAATAAAATATCGAACTAGAAAAAGAAATCCATGAAATAGCTATTATTGCTTGATCATGAAGGCCTTGATGCGAGATATCAATTCTTGTGTCCGTGAATAAGATAGCTGAGAGTTATGCAGAACTTGGAATGCATGTCCAACTCCTTTGTACAGTACAGTTTCCACCCTCGTCCCAATGCTACTCAATGCGTTGCACAACTCAAAATTCCCATCCTTCAATATATCCAATTCTGATACGCATACCATCATGCTCGGGAGCCTTAAATCGCGTAATTTGGCCACACCGGCGTTCACTAGAGGGTTGCACCACGGATGATCTCTGCTGGCCCCTAACGGAAGAGACAGCCGCCAATATGTGTCTGAACTTGACAGACTTAGGGCGGAGTATGGTGGCTGAGTTGCACATTTTTCGGACCAAGTTCGAGCCTCTCCTCCAAAAAAGGGTTGGATCAAGACGGTGCCTTTGAGACTTAATGGCCTTAAAATGGAGGGGTCACGTGAACCTACCTGTGTGGTGACATTGTAGGCTATGTTAGCCCCTGCACTGTCACCGCCTATGAACAAGCTGGACAAGTTGCACTTACTTAACCACCATTTTTGCTCACTAGACTCACTCAGAGCTTTTTGTTTTACCCACATAAGGGTTTTGAATCCGTCATCATAAGCAGCAGGGAGACGGCTTTCAGGGGCTAAACGGTAATTCACAGAGATGATGACACAACTTGCTTGTGAAGCAAGTTTGGCCAGGAACTCATGGTAACAGCTCCAAGCAGCAGATCCAACACAGAATCCACCGCCGTGGAAGTAGACAATCACGGGGAGGTTTCCCGGGTGGCTTGGAACATAAATGCGTGCCCATAAGTTGGTAAATTTGTCAATAACAATATCTTTGGCCTCGACACCAGGTGGTAGAGCTAGAGTGCTGGGGACACTTGGGATCATCAGAGGCCTTTCGACGTATCCGTCTTTGTGAACTCGGATGAGGCCTTCGATTTCTTCAAGTATAACTCCATGTTGGTTAGGGTTTTTAGTTGCTTGGAGGTTAAGCCTTGGATCAAGAGATATGGCTGCCATATTTCTTCTAAATTTCATACGATGTTTGTGGATCAAGGGATGTGAATGTGGTTTACTTCGGCACGTACAAGGTCCTTATATAGAAAATGAGAAAGCATTGTTCATGTGAAAGAATTAAAGTTTCCCTTCTTTTTATTAGAAAAGTGGGATTTGAACTCAGCATATGCTAGCTGTCATGCAGATTATTCTTATCCAATCTGAGCTAGAATTAGTCAGCTCTCAAAATTAAAAATTTGTTATTCTGTTTGATTTACATATAGGGAGATTTAAAGTTGTTTGTAGGGACGAACATACTATCGTGATCAACTTGTCCAACTCACATTGACGATTGAAGTGAAAGATAGAGACTGAAGTCAACGAATGAAACTTCTCACCAAGATAACTGTGGAGCCAAAAATAATCACAAAGCGACACGTGGATTTTTTTGTGAAGATGATAAATTTACCCTCGAGGTACCGGGTCTCCTACACGCGAGTAGTGGAAAATCATCTATCAACCAAATCAGGAGTACCCAAAATAGGTAACAAGTTCAAATATGTCTCATCCATCCTCATTCCATAACCTCCAAAAACCTCCCAAAACATTTCTTTTATTATGATAATTAGCCAATTAATATATTTATACCTAATTAATATATTAATCGCTAATTGAATCACCAAATAACACTTCATTCCCTATATATATGACCCTATTTCTTCTAAAAAGCTAGGTTGATACTCTTGCAAAACTCCCAAAAATCCTCTAAACACTTTTTCTCTCTAAATTCTAACTTTGGCATAAGAGGTTCTTCAGCCAAAGCCCCCCAATTCATCATGAGCGCGTGAGGTTCTTGGCCTTGACCAAAGGTGTTGATTGTTTTGTAGGTGCAATTTTGTCCAAGAAGAAGAAGGCGGAAATTTGCATCCACAGTAACGATATTTTAAGACAACGAGAGATTGCCTTCTACTTTATGCTCTCCAATTATTCTGTTAGCATTTTCTTTTTTGTTGATTTTATTAAAGCGTTAAGTTATCATCACTTCCCTCACCACGTTTTCTTTTTCATGGAACATTATCTAAAAACTGAAATAAAAGATCAACTAATAATCAGGCATGTTGATACCTGAAAGTGGTTTTCAAGAGTGGGATGACAAGTGACGATTGAGTCGGACAATTCATCTAAATATGAATTTTTTTAGTGTACCCGAAACACAAAACATGCATTAGAACTCTTGAAAAAAGGATTAAAACACGCACTAAAACTAACCCTTTTTCTGGAAATCTCTGGTTGTTTGGTAATGGAAAGTTGCCTTGCTTCATTTTTTTTTTTTTGGAAGTTTAACAAAAAGATTTCGGTACTATTCACTTTAACGAAAAAATATATTTTTATACTAAAAAATCAATCATGATACTATTCACTTTACCTTTTATTTTATCATTATTGTTAAAACTCAAAGTTTTCAACATTTTTCATTAGTTTTTCTTTTTTTTTTTCTTCTAAATATGAATATTCTTAAAATTCAACCCACATGCAAATGGCCAGTCAATTTTATTCTTCAAATATCTTATCATCTTCTCATCACTTGCTTTCTGACTCTTTAGTCTTTATGCTCAACTTATATTCCCTCATCTTTTTATTAACTTGAAACCTCTACTGGAGTTTAACGGAAAAATAATTCCAAATTTATTGAGTAATTATTGGAACTGAGTTATCTGTATCTTCATGCAATGCAATTAATCATCACATTTTTCTTAATTTCAATTTTGAATTTCTTCCATAAATCTTTCAGTTTATGGTATTTGGAAATCGAACTTTGGTTGACTATTTGTAGTTTTTGCAGCTACAACACGTACGTATATTTGTATCTTTTCTGTTCAAGTTGTCCCAAAAAAGGAAAAAAGAAAAGGACCAAAGATAACACGTAAGTGGAAAAGAATCAACACCATGTAGAAGGAACTTCTTGAAATTAGATTTTGTTCTTTATATATTTCGTATCGTACTTGCCTCAGCTGGAATATTTGCCGTCCGTCCATATTTTTGCATGCGTGTCTTTATTCTTCCACAGTACTATTAGACTTTTATATAAAGCTCGTGCATGGTGATATACGGGATGAGATCTCCTCCGGATCTCTCCCACCAAGTCCTAGGGATCCAGAGATCCGGATCTTTGAAATTTAATCTAACGACTACAATTATTATAATTTTCAGAATGATCTCCTGTTTATAACTGTTTTATCAAATTTCAAGAACCTGGATCTCCGAATCCCTAGGATTTGGTGGAAGAGATCCGGAGGGGATCTCTTCATCGTACAATGGTTTACAAAGAAAATAATAGAAAATTTGAAAGTTGTCAATCAATAATTTTCTTTTGAAATTATAGACACTTTACTAGAGTTAAGTCAGTTATTTTAGACATTGTACGTGTAGAGAATGAATCTCACATTAATAGAATGAGAGACCTTATATGTGCTTATAAGAGGTTAGGTTATTCTCCATATTGTTAATTGGTTTTATGGTGGAACCTTAACTTTCTTCATGGTATAAGAGCCAGGTTGTCTCGTGTGTGAAGTCAAACAGCCACACACACTTTACATCACCCTGTTGTGTTGTCCACGTGTTGAAAATGAGTCTCACATTGATGGGAGGAGGGACATTGCATGTGCTTATAAGAGGTTATGCTACTCCCCATGCCCCCTCACATCTGACGAATTTTCAAGTCTAACACGTGAGACAACCTACTCTAATACTATGAAAAAAGTTGAGGTTCCACCATAAAACCAATTGGCAATATGGGAAGTAGCCCAACCTTTTATAATCTCATGCCCTCCTCCCATCAAGATGGGACTCATTCTCAACATTATAAACTATTTTCTATAAGCTTGTTATTGTAGATTATTTAAATTGACAACATAAAATTATTTTTTGCAAAAGTATATGAGTCCTATGTGACAAAATTTTAAAGCCAAAAATCTAAAAATTACTATATAAATAAAATAAAATGAGAGTTTTTTTCCTTCTAATATAGATCAGATGATAGAATATGTATAAGAATTCTTATCCGTTAGATTTTTTACTGTCTTATAAGCACATGCAAAATTCTTTTTCTTCAAAATCTTGATATAATATTCACTGTCATAGTACATTACGCAGTTCATGCACCTAAATCTATGGTTAGGGTTGGTATCTATTCTAGAATTTTCGAGCGAGATGAACCTTGATTTAGAAATTGATCAACGTTAAGTCGGTTACTAGGAAGGTTTTATACCAGAAATATCTAACCTTTGATGGATATATAATTTAAACCTGAATATCTTCTCATCACTTGCTTTCTGACTCTTTAGTCTTTATGCTCAACTTATATTCCCTCATCTTTTTCTTAATTGAAAACCTCTACTAGAATTTAACGGAAAAAAAAAAATTAGTGAATAATTACTGAAACTGAGTTCTCTGAAATTTCATGCAATGGAATTATTCACCTCATTTTTTTTAATTTTAATTTTGAATTTCTTCCATAAATCTTTCAGTTTATGGAATTTGGGGAAATCGAACTTTGGTTGACTATTTGTAGTTTTTGCATCCACAACACGTAAATCTGTACCTTTCTTGTCACAGATCACGATCAATCATTTTGACTCTGGCTGCTACAAAATCTTTTTAAATATCTTCTCCATCTTGTCTATAAGTGCAAGTTGTCCCAAAAAGGAAAAAAAGAAAAGGACCAAAGAGAACACATAAATGGAAAAGAATCAACACCATGCGGAAGGAACTTCTTGAAATTAGATTTTGTTCTCTATATATATCGTACTTGCCTCGGGAATATTTGCTGTCCGTCCATCTTTTTGCATGCACGTCATTATTTTTTCACAGTATTATTAGACTATCATATGCATGGTGTTATACAACGGTTCATGCATCGTACAATGGTTTACAAAGAAAATAATACAAAATTTAAAAGTTGTCGATCGATAATTTTCTTTTGAAATTATAGATATGTAATTTTGTAGATTCGAGTTAAGTCAGTTATTTTAAACATTGTACTTACTATTTTTTGCATTTAAGTTCAAACCTTATTACCGTATAAATTATGTAAAAAGATAATATAAATTATTTTTGGCTAATTATATTAGCACCCCACAAGTTGTTGAATAAACCACACATACTTAATGCACCCCACATTTACTTTTTCAATTAAAAGTTCCCACATTTACTTTTTCAATTAAAAATTATCTTAATACACCACACTTCCTTTCCCATAATACCCTCACACCCCACATTCTTAATATACAACTTACATTTTCTACATACACCCCCACCTTTCTTAAATCTTGTAACACTCATTTTTAATTTTGCCGAATCATTTCAAACCATCTGAACGTTAGTTTGTCGAATTATTTCAAATTGAATGATTTGAAAAAAATATTTAGGTTCATTTGAACGTTTTTCAATAACAATAATAATGATTTCGAAGCTACCATGTTGTTTCCATTTTCTTGTGCATATTTTGGTCGAACCAAGTCGACCTACAAGAAAGCACCTTATGAATGTCATTGACTCAATCTGCAATCAGTTCGCATGCCATGGTTTTTGAATTATGAGATTCATAAGTGCTAATTCTTGAATTATCAGATTTAGTGAGATTAAATAATTATCGATGTCGTTGAAATCACTAAAACAAAGAAAAATATGAAGTCTTACCTCATGTAAAGCTTTCGAAACACTAATTTCATGTTCCGGTCAAAAATAATTTTTCTCAATCAACATGTTTGTAGTTTCATTGCTTAGGGTTTTATTCAACAATGGAGGGTGAGAGAGGTTTTGATAGTTGAAATAGATAAATAATACATTAAAAGTGATTTGGGGTGTATTTAGAAATTTTTTATTTTTTTTAAACCTAATAAGGTCAAAATTGTAATTGCATAGTAGGGTAAATAAGTTATTAATATTAATTTTTAATGTGGGGTACATTCAACATTTGGTGGGGTGCTAATATAAAATGCCTTATTTTTTGGGAGATGTATATGATTCCCTATATGTGACAAAATTTTAAAAGGCCGAAAATCTGAAAATTATTATTTGCTCGTTTTTCTAACATAGACCAGAAGATAGAATATATCAAAGTTCTTAACCGTTAGATCTTTAATTGTCTTATAAGTACATACAAAATTTCTTCTTTTACATATATGATTTCACTCTCAACATATTACATTCCGCAGTTCATGCACCTAATCTATGGTTAGGGTTGGTATCCATTCTAGAACCTTCGAGCGAGATGGACCTTGACTTAAAAATTGATCAACGTTAAGTCGGTTACTAGGAAGATTTTATACCAGAAAAATATCTAACCTTTGATAGATATATAATTTAAACCTGAATATCTTCCAGTTCATTGAACTGAGACCTCATAAATCCAGATACCACAGCGAATCCATATACACGGATCCCACACGACGGGTCATATTCTCATTGTTCATAGGTCACATGCATTAATATTAGTCGCGGTCAAAGTTTCAGATTCTTTCATCCTCAAACTCCTAACAGTAAGTCAGAAACAAATCTTTCTCAGTCCCCCCACCATGCATGGAGGAGGGAATGGATGAGCAGATGGGGTTGCTTTAGCCACAGCCATCATCTTTATCTTTAAAGTTATTCTCTCTCTTTCACTTCTTCACCTCCTTTTTGACCATCCCACCATTGCATCAAGCAATGAAAGGAGCTGGATACTGATAGATTCTACCATGAACTATATCATTACACCAAAGTTCTTATCTTCAACCATCATTGATATCGTAGGATCAAAAAAATGGAAAATTAATGAGAAAGTTGTAGGCATCATCTACTTACTATTTTTTGTGGTGGTTTTAGATTTGTGACAGCAACGTCAATCTTTAGGGACGACATTAGGGTTTCTAGTTTGGAAAAGGATTTTAACCAGTGGTTTGTGGAATGGAGCATTTTGAATCATACACCCAGTCAACTCACGATATTATGTGAAAAAATCCAATTCAGTTTCTTGGTTACTTAATGTTTGATTCTTATTTTATGCCCATCGTACCCCTCAATTAAATTATGTAATTAAGTTGCATAAATTTTCTTTTTCCTATTTTATGTTCCGAATTTTGAACAGTGCACATGCAAAAACCAAAAATTGTCAAGTATAAAATTACAAATAAATAATATAAAATACCTTACAAATGCAAATTTCTTGTTAAAAATGTCACAATTTGCAGAGGTTTGTGTTGTCACGAATGAAATGATCGAGTTGATCGAACGGGTCTTTCAAAGCCTTTAGGGCTAGGTTCGGTTCAAATTGATTTGGTTTTTTTGTCAAAACTGAAATCGAATCGAAATTTCGGTTTGATTCATTTTTTTCGGTTCGGTTAAATTTCGGTTTTTTTTTGTTCGGTTCGGTTAAATTTCTGTTTTTTTTTTTTTGAAAAATGAAAAAAAATTGAAACCTGAAAATTATTTTTAAAAATCTAAATATTCACAAGCAGCGGCTGGGGGAGAGTTGAGAGTTCTAAAAGTTCTCTGCCTATATACGAATATGTGTATATATATGCTTGTATGGCGCTTTATTGATTTGCAGAGGTGTATGCAATAGCACAAGGTGGAGCTCTCTGCTTTGCAAATGCCTATTGCCACAATTGCAGAAACTCTGAAAAACAATGGGATGGCTGGCTGTTGACAAAAAAAATAAAAAATCATGACATTGGTTGTTGGTTTAATGGATGATTCTAGATGGAGACCTAGTCCAAAAAGCCAAGCTGAGATAGAACATATTTGGGTCTAAATTAAGTTGATGATTGACTTGAATTGGGTATAGAAAATAAATACTTAACTTAAATAAACAAATAAAATTACTATATATTTAAATCGGTTTGGTTCGGTTTTCAAACCACCAAAATCGAAACCGAACCAAAAGATTTCTGTTTGGTTCGATTTTTTTCAGGTTTTGGTTTTTTGAACCCACCCCTGGAAGCCTTGACAAACAAAGAGGAGAAAGAGAGAAGGAATTGGGTTTTTTTTGTGGCCCATTTTCTCTTTTGGAATTTAGACTTTTAGATTGGTCTATTTAGTAGGCCTGTAAGAGCAATTTCACCTCTAAAGATTTTGCGCCAGCACCCAATCCATTTATTCACTTCAGTGAACAGTAATATACCCCAATGAACAGTAATAGGCCAAAGCATCTCCACCCCTAAAAAAAATAGCTTAGTCCATTTTATTAAAATATTATTATTTTTTATTGTAAAATAATAAAAAATAATAATTTTATTTTTAATTTTTGACTTTATAAAAAATAAAATATTATTATTATTATTAAAATATTTTTATTTTCTCATTCCCACCGCCCTGCACTTCCCTTCCCATTCTTGCACTTCCCTTCCATTCCCACCGCCGCTGCATCTCCACACCACTTCCCTTCTCATCTTCCACACCTCTTCCTCATCCCCACCGCCGTCCACCCCTGCATTTCCCTTCCATTCCTTTCTCAACTTCATCGTCTCTCACCCTCATTGACACACCGCTTGACTTCCGTCTCCTCGTTCTTCCCAAGTTCGCCTCCTATGTAACCCATGTTCTTAAGCATCTTCATTCCAATGCCTTTGGTGTGTTTCTCGAAGACCCTCAAACCCCCATCCCCGCCGCCCTTTCCTCTGAATCCTGCAAATTGGCCTTCTTCAGAACCTTCTGCAAATTGGCTTTCTCAACGTCACCCCAAACTCACCGTCGCCGCTGCCGATCACCATGAACCCCCGGCCCAAAACCCCCATTTTGGAGAAGCAAATCATGTTTCAGAACAAGACACGAATCCTTGACCCGAAAAAAAAAAAAAAAAGTGTATGACATCACGCTGGCGTCAGATGGGCCGGTCCCAAGGTCTGTCAATTTTGGGCTAGCCTAGAAACCAGCTTGGGCTGGGTGCTAATCAATCTCGTGGGTTGGAGTGAATTGGCTGTGTGCCAGGCCATTTTTTTGGCTGTGTGCCAGCCTATTCCACCTCCGGTGGAAGTGTTTTAAGAGCAAGTCCACCCCTAAGGACTTTGTGCCAGCACTCAGCCCATTTATCTACTCCAGTGAACAGTAACAGACTCCAATGAACAGTAATAGGCCAATGCATCTCCACCCTTAAAAAAATACGCTGGCACCCAGTGAAAAAATGCGCTGGCACAAACGATCTCCACCCCTATAAAATGCGCTGGCACCCAGCCCATTTAAAATATTTTTAAATTTTTTCTAAAAGAATAAAAAAATAAAATAGTTTTAATTTCGGATAGGATTTTTAACCAATCTCATCACGCCACGTATCATTATCTGAACGTATTATTTTGTGAATAGATTTCCACTAAGATTTTCAACCAATCCCGACACGCCACGTGTCACTTCCGTTTTACAATAATTTAGCCAATATTTCGATAAGATTTTCAACCAATCACGTCATGCCATGTGTCATTATCCGAATGTACTATTTTGTGGATAAATTTTCGATAATATTTTCAACTAATCCCGACACGCCACGTGTCACTTCCGGTTTACAATAATTTAGCCAAGATTTTGATAAGATTTTCAACCAATCGTGTAGTGCCACGTGGCATTGTCCATAACCTCATCCTTTCTTTTTTTGTCCATATAAACCCTACATCCCTACATTCATCCTCACACCAAGCTCAATCCTTCTTTTTAGCTCAGAATCCTTGTTCATCGTTTTCAAATCTTGAGTTCTTATTACAATGTCTTCTTCAAGAAGAGTGTATAAACAGTTGCATGAGCAACATAAAAGGTTGTTGGCACAACAGGCAGAATTGGCCAATCTCGAGGAAGGCGGAGGTGGAGATAAGGCTTTCTTCATGGAGGAGGATGAGGATGATCACCATAGAAGGCAGAAGGCCTCACATTCCCGCCATGTCATGGAAGCCATGGGTCAGATAGCCAAACCAAGACATGCTGCAAACCTCGATAAAGAAAGGGAAAAACGAGGTAAAGATCTATTGGAAGATTATTTTATTCCCAATAGCATATTCCCTGATCATATTTTTAGCCGTCGTTTTAGAATGCAACGAAATTTGTTCGACAAAATCATGAGTGATATTTGCAACCATGATCCATACTTTGTGCAAAAAGATGATGCTTTTCATGTTCTAAGTCTTATTTCCGAGCAAAAAATTACGGCATCTTTGTGAATGCTTGCATATGGAGCATCTGCAGATCAAGTGGATGAGATCACGAGGATGGGAAGAACAACTGTTCTGGAGTCCCTGATGCGGTTTTGCTCTGCAATTGAAGCTCTCTACACCAATGAGTACCTTCAGACACCCACGCCAAGGGACATGCGAAGGCTTCTGAGGAAGGGTGAGATGCGAGGCTTCCCTGACATGATTGGAAGCATCGACTGCATGCACTGGACTTGGAAAAATTATCCAAATGCATGGCAAGGAGTATATGGCGACAGAAAAGGAGCCAAAAACATCATTTTGGAAGCGGTGGCTTCATTTGATACATGGATTTGGCATGTTTTTTTTGGTGTTCCAGGAGCTCAGAATGACCTAAATGTCCTTGCCCAATCCCCAGTGTTCGACGAACTGCTGCAAGGAAAATCGCCGAGATGCACATATTGGGTTAATGGTACCCAATACGAGGGATCATACTACCTTGCAGATGACATTTACCCAAGGTGGTCAACATTTGTCAAAACAGTGCCACATCCACAAACTGAAAAGGAAAAACACTTCACAAAATGTCAAGAAGGGTGTAGGAAGGATGTCGAGCGTTGTTTTAGTATCTTGTATGCTCGTTGGGCGATTGTAAGGGCTGCAGCTAGAATGTTTGATGTCGAGGCTCTTCGATGCATCATGATGACGTGTATTATTCTCCACAACATGATTGTTGAAGATAAGTATGATTATGATGTCATCGATGAATATAAGCCGGTTCCAATAAACAACTCAAGAACACGTATCTACTATGCTCATGACCGGACCGAAGATTCAGTGCAACACAAGTTGTTGGAACACGATGGATGTTACAATGAATTGATCATTCAACGGTACACTGATGTGCAAGAGCCATACTGGCACGTAACCCGCCAGAATGACTTGATTGAGCACCAGTGGGGATTGCATGAAGGCGAAGATAATTAAAATGAGGCTTGTGGTTGAAGAATCAATTGTATTTTTTTTTTAAGTTTATGTAATTCTATGTAGTGTGTTTTGTTTTTAAGTTTATTTGGTGAGTTTATGTAATTCTATATAGTGTGTTTTGTTTTTAAGTTTATTTGGTGAGTTTATGTAATCTTATTTGGTGAGTTTATGTAATCTTATTTCATGTGTTTAAATAAAGTACAAAAATAAATAAATAATTACATTAAAATTGCATAATAAATTAAATAAAAATAAATAAAGTTTTAAAAAGAAAAAAGTAAAAACATAAAAATTACATAAGAAATTAAATAAAGTTCAAAAGAAAAAAAAATAGAAAAAACATAAAAATTACATAAGAAATTAAATAAAATTCTAAAAAAATAAGAAATTACATCAAAATTATACAAAGTCTCTCGAGTTAGGATATGTGGTGCTAGGATCTTGGTTGCCATGATTTGTGTAGCTAGAACCCCCTTGACTTGTTTATGCATCTCTTGCTCGCCTCCTTCGCATGACATCTCTTTTTTCTGATGTCCAAAAATATTTAGAATTCGGAGACAGTCCTACTAGAGACTTGCTCATAGTGTCACGATATGCTTGAGCCATCCTTTCTTCTCTAAGCATTTCAAAATATTGATACGGGTGGAATGCATATAAATTACATAAAAATGACATAAGAAATTAAATAAAAATTACATAAGAAATAAAATAAATTAAAATATTGATACGGGTGGAATGCATATAAATTACATAAAAATTACATAAGAAATTAAATAAATTAAAATTTTGATGCGGGTGGAATGCATATAAAAATTACATAAGAAATAACATAAAAATTACATACGAAATTAACTAAATCAAAATATTGATGTGGGTGGAATGCGTATAAATAAATAAAAATATTGTCACCTGATCCACTAAACTTGTCCCACTACGGAGGTTACCGGAAGCATGAGAGATGGTGTTTTTCCAACAAGTAAAGGATGCGTTGAGTTTTTTCCAACGACCTTGAAGACCTTAACTAGTTCTGGCGTCTTTTCCATGTACATCGCAAAACGCTTTCATAATTTTACTTCACAATTCTCGCTTATCCATCTCATTACAAGTAATCGGGTCATGAGTAGTGTGAACCCAACATTTACACAACGTAACATCTTCAATGAGCTTCCACGAAGACATTTTTTTTCTCTTAAAGTGTAGATAATATTGAAATGTGGTGTAAAAGTGGAAGATGAGGGTTAGGTATTTATAGAAAGAAAAAAATAACATTTTAAAAAAATTTCTGTATTTTTTAATAAATTTTATGTATTTTTTTATAATTTTTAATAAATTTTAATATAGCTAATTAATCTGGACCGTTGGATTTGAAAAATATTCAAATCCAAGAGCCAGGGAGTTGCCACGTGGCTAACGATCATATTTATGACCGTTGGGCCTTTTTTTTTCTTTTTTTTTAATTTTTTGTGAAAAAAACGTGGACCGTTGATCTGTGATTGAACGGTCCATTTTAAAAGTCAAATTTAAATTTTTTTTACTGTTGGAAATCCAATGGTCTACAAAAAATAGCCGTTAGAAATCCAACGGCTAAAAGTGGCCCACATCGCCTACTCGGGTTGTGGTCTAAGTGCGCTTGCGCGCGGGCCCCGCATCTGAAATGCTGTCGGGCACTCGCGCCACGAGCCCCGTGACATGCACGTGCCAGCAAACGGCCCGGCTTCTTGGTCAGTTTGTTTTGTGTTGGCCCAGAGACCAACATGGGCTGGGTGCTAGGCTATTGCGCGGGCTGGAAGAAATGAACAGGATGCTGGGCTGCTAAAAAAGCGTAAAACGGCAACGTTTTGAGGAAAGGAAAAAGTTAAAAAGAAAACTCTAAAAAAAAACACCTCCAGAAAGCCCTAAAAAATCCCACACTCTGAGATTCATAAAAGCATACAGTTTTTCGAGCTTCTACTTCTTCTGGAACTCCCAAGAGGTTTCAAAACTCGCACTCTCCGCCACTTGGTTTTCATCTGAGCAGAAGAAGAAGAAGGAGAAGGAGAAGGAGAAGTAAAAGGATGTCGATTCGAGTGCTGAATCCGAATGCGGAGGTGCTGAACAAATCGGCGGCGCTGCACATGAACATCAACGCCGCCAAGGGCTTGCAGGACGTCCTCAAGACCAACCTTGGCCCCAAGGGCACCATCAAAATGTGAGCAAAAATCACACTGCTTTTTCTTCTTCTTTTTTTTTTAATTTTTTTTAATTTTTCTATTTTTCTCACATTTTTCTGATAATTTTTCTAGGCTTGTTGGCGGAGCCGGCGACATTAAGCTCACTAAGGATGGCAACACTCTGCTCAAAGAAATGGTATGGGTTTTCGTTTTTGAAACCCTAGATCTTTGGTTCGTGCAGTCATTAGTTGTTTGGAGTGTGCTAAAATTAGGGTTTAAGGATTTTATCGATTTGATCGAAATGCAAAATTCAATAGCACTGTTTGGTTATGTGGAGAAGTTTAATATGTTTTCGAAACTCTCAAAGTTGATTGCTTTTGTTATTGACTTGATTGCTTCAAATGTGAGAATACAGCGGTGTATTCAACCGCGGTTAGGGTTTTCTGAAATTGGTTGTATGCGGTTTAATGTTAAATATGTTTATTATCTTTGGATATGTTTTGCGTTTGTTGTATTCATTGATGTTCTGTCAAATGGTTGCAGCAAATTCAAAACCCAACAGCAATTATGATTGCACGGACAGCTGTTGCGCAAGATGACATTAGCGGAGATGGCACCACGTCTACTGTCTTGTTCATTGGCGAGCTTATGAAACAATCAGAACGATACATTGACGAAGGTTGGTTGCTACAGACTCACTGTTACGGTGTTACCTGTAATAATTTATGGGACAATTTGACCTGGTTCTTCATATAGGGATAAAAGTCTAGATCTTTGCACCTTGTGGTTCTGAAATGTTCCCCAAGTCAGTCTATTTATTTAATTTACTTATTTTTATGTTTTGTGCACTTTGTAATAGTGAGTTTATTCTTGTTCCAGGGATGCATCCCCGTGTCCTGGTTGATGGTTTTGAGATCGCCAAAAGAGCAACGCTGCAGTTTCTTGAGAAATTCAAAACTCCCGTGGTGATGGGCGATGAGCCTGACAAAGAGATTTTGAAAATGGTAGCTAGAACAACATTGCGAACAAAGGTATGTAATATTTTGTTTGTATTATTCTTTCTGTCTAAATGGTTTTGGGCAGAGTCCTAGGTTTTCATGCAGCTCAGAGAAAATGGAATTCTTTTACACATTATATATTGAATATGACATATTCTGTTGTGCAGTTATATGAAGCATTGGCAGATCAATTGACTGACATAGTTGTTAATTCGGTGAGTGTTTGTGGTTTATGTAAGAATATTTGAAAGGTTGCTATTGCACACATGCTTCTATTTTTGTATTCATTCTTGTGGAATCTAGAATAGGTCATAGACCTTTGCATCTTGATGTTTGACAAAAGTGGGGTTTTACAAACGACAGGTTCTTTGCATCCGCAAACCTGAGGAGCCCATTGATCTGTTCATGGTGGAGATTATGCACATGCGACACAAATTTGATGTAGACACACGCTTGGTATGTTATTATCTTATGTCCTCTACTCTACGTTTTAGATACTCCTTATCTCTTGATGAATTCTAAGAGGCAGTTATATGGACATCGGGTCCTCAATCTTCTGCTAAGGCTCTGCAAATGATATGCATATTTTCTGGTGTTACTATTTGCGTCAATTGATGGTTTCGTAATGCTATAGTTGTTTCTTTTGGTGGTAACATTGAATAATAATTTGCGCAGAAGCATATTCATTCGTTCACCTCCTTTCTACTTATGTTGGTGGTTTCATAGTGCTTTAGTTTTTCTTTCTTAGTTCCAAGTACCAATGATGAAATTGTAAATTATGATAGTACTGCCTAGGACCAGTTTAAATTTTAACTTATGAGCATGGTGCAATAGGTTTGGTTACAAAATAGAAGAATGTGTCATTATCCTGTGGTTTTTCATCTCATTCATGTTGTCTTGTAGGTTGAGGGTCTTGTTCTCGATCACGGTTCTAGGCATCCTGATATGAAGCGGAGAGCAGAGAATTGTTTCATCTTGACAAGCAATGTATCTTTGGAATATGACAAAAGGTAAATATAGAGAAATTTGTTCAAATGATTGTTAGATTTTCTCATCAATAGTTTCTCCCTTCCCCCTCTCGCTTTCACACTCATTCTCTTTCACTAACACAATAATGTTAGAATATGTCTTTATGTAACTGCTTTTATCCAAAGGCGTTTTGAATATTGGATATGATTTCCTGATCATTATGAATTTGATGGTTTTCATTTCAGTGAAGTAAACTCAGGCTTTTTCTATTCAAATGCGGAGCAGAGAGAAGCAATGGTTTTAGCTGAAAGGCGCCAGGTTGATGAAAGAGTTAAAAAAATCATTGACCTGAAAAATAAGGTAGAGTGTTGCTATTGATGCTGTTTGCTTGATATTGATTTAGCACTCACCCTAGCGTATCAACATCAACATTACAGATTCTGAAATATTTCCTGCATTGGATGATTTGCAGGTTTGCTCTGGTAATGATAATAACTTTGTTGTTATCAATCAGAAGGGAATTGATCCCCCATCTCTGGACCTTCTTGCAAGGGCAGGGGTAAGTCATGGATCATAATTTTAGATTTCTTTCCAGTTATTTTCCAAGATATATATCAGATAGACACTGCAGATTTTTTATTGGTGTTGCGTTTTGCACTCACTGTGATTCGGTGCAACTTGTTTGGTACTTTTCTAATTCCGCGGTTTCTTAGATTATTGCCCTGAGAAGAGCAAAGAGGAGAAATATGGAACGGTTGGTTTTGGCTTGTGGCGGGGAGGCTGTAAACTCCGTAGATGATTTAACTCCTGATTGCCTTGGTTGGGCTGGACTTGTATACGAGCATGTCCTTGGTGAAGAGAAGTATACATTTGTTGAAAATGTGAAGAATCCCCACTCTTGCACAATCTTAATCAAAGGTACTCCATTGGTATTTTCATCATCTGCAAAATATAAATATTCTTTGGTTATTCTACCCGGGAGTTAGTAATTTATGCTGCACCCATCTCATAGTAAGGATTACGTGATATACGTCATTCTATTTCCTTTGGCAAGTCCTGTGGTGATTTAATCCTTACTTCCTCTTAATGGTGCAGGGCCTAATGACCATACAATTGCTCAGATTAAGGATGCTGTTCGTGATGGCCTGAGGGCAGTGAAAAACACAGTTGAAGATGAAGCTGTCATCTTGGTAAGTTTGAGTTAGAATTTTCCCCATCGTATCTTTTTTCTTAGTAAGTTTGGCTTCTGGAATGTACATCAGATTGTGATGTGGGAAACATTTTTCATATGTGAATCAGGGTGCTGGAGCTTTTGAAGTTGCAGCCAGACAATATTTAGTGAATGAAGTAAAGAAAACTGTTAAAGGGGTAAGTAAATATTTTCCTAAATTCCCTTATGGGAATTATTTTTTAAGCGCCTTTTATATTTCTAAGCCTTTATCTTTCTACGTGAAACAGCGTGCTCAACTCGGTGTCGAAGCTTTTGCTGATGCTCTTCTTGTGGTGCCCAAAACACTTGCTGAGAATTCTGGCCTCGATACACAAGATGTGATAATTGCTCTTATTACGGTATACCAACTTCTTTAAAATTCCTCAGTTTTTCATTTCGTCATCCTTCCAGAGGTGATTGAAATATAATCACATGTGGATTCCTGTTCAGGGAGAGCATGATCAGGGAAATGTCGTGGGACTAAATCACAACACTGGAGAACCGCTTGATCCACAGATGGAGGGTATCTTCGACAACTACTCTGTGAAGCGACAGATTATAAACTCAGGGTACGTGGCATGATTTTGAAACTCATTTTCTTCAGATCTTTTTCGGTTTATGCAACTCACTGGTGTTCGTTTCTATATTATGCAGGCCTGTAATTGCATCTCAACTGTTGTTGGTCGATGAAGTAATTCGTGCTGGGCGTAACATGCGGAAGCCAACCTAACCTTCAGCGTATGTTTTTCTCCGCGTGAAGCTTCCCGTCTTGTCTTCAGTGAATGATTTGGTTGAAACCACCTTAATGTAACCGACTGAGGGCAGTTGTGTCGTTGAGGATTTTTAGAGGGAATCTGAATTTGCATCTGCTCTGGGTTTTTTCTTATGAGGAATTTCTGTAATATAAACATCTAGTGTGGCTAAAACTTTTCCAGGTTCGCATTTTCCACTCGTTTTCGAGGTTGAATCGGTTCAACTGGGTGGAAAAGAATTATGATTCTGTTGGCCTCAGTTCTTGAATTTTCAACAATTAATAGAATTTTCGAGTTTTTACCATTCGGGTTAATTATAGCATAGGGAACTTTAACGAAAAGCACCTGGTACTGTTCACTTTAACGAATGGCTAGATCATGGTACAATGCTTTTTTTTTAATTCAATCCACCCATCCATTTTTCTGCCATGCATCGTAGTGTGAGATAAGTTGTTCAAACGAATGGCTAGATCATGTTTTGATGTTTTGCAGAATTTTTACGGTGGAAAGGAGTGACGCTTTTGCATGACGACATGAGTTCAAACTCTGTCAGTTGCAAACTAATTTCTAACTTAATGACAATATTGCTCAATCAAAATAATAATAATAATAATTGCTCGGATTTTTTGCACTCAAACTAGTCAATATATTCAAGACGAAATTATTTGCATTTCTAGGTAAATTACTCGAGAAAATTTTACCCAATCTACGTTTATTATGTTCATCGGAAAATATTTCAAACACAACCCCCAGGCATCAACCGAACTACAGAAATCAAAATCATAAACCAGTGACGCTGCCAGAATTCCGATAACAAAGTTCTATGTCAAATCATGAACCGGCGATGATCTCAGACTTATGCAGGCACTTTCCCGTCTTGTTGAAGCATGTACGCTCTCTTCATTTCCTCCAAGACGTCATCATTGGTGCTGCAAAAATCAAAACAACGTATTTCACATGCATTAGCATTTAGCAGTAGCACAGGTACGTTGGTGCTGGATATGCGTAAACTACGATCCAAAATCATTTCTCTTACTCGAAAACTACAAAAAGGGTCATAGCTCGCAACCAAAACAACATGCCCACATCTCTGCACCAACCGAACATAAGCTCATTGATGATAAACGTTCTCTTCTCTCTCGTCATGCGCTCTCAAACAGATGTAAGAAAGACGGGATACTTTCTGTTCTATAACTAGAGTGCTTTCCTCTACAATTCAATGCCAAGGATCAAATTCAAAACCCCGGTTGAAACAGATTGCATAAACCCTGAATTCTTTTCTATCTCCGCGACTCATGGGTACTGCAGGACATAGGACACGAAAACAATTCATGCAACACTCTGCCTAGCACTCTAATTCCCCACAAGGCTTCCAAAACCGTTGCCTGAAAACACTTTGGAAAACCAACGCAAACAACCCAAAAGCCAAATTTAACTCTGAATAAAGGAAAAAAAACATGGGAAATGAAGAATGTCACCATACTTATCGAAATCAAACCCAAACACCACTACCAATCTCATAACCAACATACCACTCTACCATCTCAATTGCTTCCAAACTATGTAAACTATGCAGCATCGTATCAACAAGAAGTAATATCATACATCGGGTACTTTTCTAATGGCCGGTCAAGACTCATCCTACACAAAAGAAATACAGAGCCACCCTGGATATGTCCGGTTACTCGGACACTAAGATACACCCCCAATACTTCCCCCATTTGTATCCGATTCTTCAAATCTGTATTCGTGAAACATAGGAGCCAACTAATTTCCCAAGTGGTACAACAATTTATGCATCACACCAAACCCTCATCAACAAAGCCATTATAATGTTGGTAGGAGCACTCCCACATTGAACATTCAACAAAATAAAATTCATTTCTTTGCTCTTTTTGTGAAAAAAAATGAATCATCAGGGAGGAAATTATAATTAATTAATTAATCGAGGAATTGGGGCTTACAATTGGTGAAGGCATTCGTTCAATTCCTCGGCTTGCTGCCGGCACTGCCAAACGACCGATATGGTTCTTCCGTACGAGCACTCGGCGTACTTCGACGCCAAATCCTTGCACTCCTGCAGCGCCTTGTGCTTCATTTTGCTCCGCAGTGCTGTTTCAACAGTAATTTAAACACCAAATTATGAATTTTTTCAGCACAATAACAACAAATTATACATTTTTAAGCACAAAAATTAGAGGAAAATAACAAATTATACTCCTTTTTAGCACAATAATAACAGATTATACATTTTTAGCACAAAATTAAAGAAAAATAGTTGTTGAGACTCAGAGTCCTAGAGTTTGAGCTTTGCATACATCAACCGTACCTTCTTCAACCTTCTTCTTCACGTGATTCTCACGTGCTTCCTGTATGTATCCCATTGATTAATCTCTCTCTCTCTTCTCTCTCTCTCTCTGTGAAGAGGACGATGGACTTTGATGGTGAGCACTGAGCAGTACCGAAGGGCGGTGGCGCAAAGCCAGAGATGGGCTCGCAGTTTTACCGGCGGGTGATGATAGTCCAGGTCTAAAATGCTGGGGCTCTGAGCTTCATGTGGGCTTATTCAACTGCCTGTTTTGCACCGAATCCCTTCTTATTGGACCTAACCTAAAACCCGGGGGCCCAATCAAAATTGTTTTTTTTTTTTTGGGTTATGAAAGGAAAAAAAGTAAGCAATAAAAAAAAATAGCAGGGGTGCTTAATTATGAAGGGTTCGTTTGGAAGTGCGTTTAAAATGATTAAAAGAGTTTTTAGATAATTTTTTTTTGTGTTTCGAAAGCATTTAAAGTGCTTCCTACAAGAAGCAACAGTTATGTACTTCTTGTAATATTGACTTGTATTTTTATTAAATATTGGTTCTAAAAACATTTTCACAAAAAACGCTTCACCAATTTTAAAAGCAATTTTAAACGAGTCTGAAATCTCTCGTATTGTATAGGACAACATGGGCCCAGACGGCAACAAAATACATAAATGTCTCATGTTTTTAAGATGTTTTATACCAATAATGTGACCAGACATTTAAAAGGTGACCAAAGGCCAACATGGGACTTTTCAATCATAACAAAATAACATTTCATTGCATCAAAGCTCGTTATCAATATCGCCAGACATCTAAAATTTATATTTATTTTAGCAAACAGGATAAGCAAGGGAGCAGTTATGTTTGTGACTAGCCTTTGGGATTAAACTACCCGTGATTGATCTCTAATCTTTCGAATTATGGTTGATGTTAAAAAAAAAAAGAAAAAAAAAAGCCATAACAAACACGGTTTCCCTCTTTTGGTGATGCCTAATAATTGCTTTGATTGGTTTTCTTGACTAGGATCCTATTAAGTCTTCACGGTGGTTCAAGTGTGGCCATCCATTTACAACTTTTTCAATTTTTTATTTTTTATTTTTTATTTTTTTTATTTTTTTGCCTTTTCGTTTAAGGTAGAGCTTATGGGATTGTGTTTGATTTGCTTGACCATATCTACATAACAAGTGGGAAGTCAATGCTACAATTGAAAAATTGATCATTGACAACAACAAAAAATGATTGAAAAGTGCGAATACAATAAAGAGGTGCCAAGGGTTTGTAAGAATTAGAGATGGTATGATGATTTTATGTAAGTATCAATAATAGCATTAAGAGTGTGAATCTCGTATTAGAGATATAAATATAGTGCGAGAGCTTGCAGCGTGTTAAGTATTCTTCTGATGCTAGTTAATTTTAAAGTGGAATCTCAGTTCCTTTCTTGGTATTACAATAGTTATCTACGTGATGAGTCCCATTAATGACACATGCTCTACCTCTATGACACCTTATATATTTTGTTGGTTTTTTTAGCCAAAATAGACCATAATACCAAAATACGCTTGAATTTTGTAAAATCATTTTGGTAATTTGTTATTAAATTGATGGTATTTTTAACAGAATGACCAAAATGATTTAGGGTGGATAAACTCGGGATCACTTCTATCAATTTTAAATCTCAAGTACCAAAATGAGAAATTATGTTAATCTCATAGACCATTTTAACTAAAACGCGTATTTTTGTTCACATGTTTGAAATGATTAACCTCATACGTGAGACTAAGAGAACGTTTTAGACTTACAAGTGTCAATAATAAATTTCATAAGAAATTCTATGACATGGAAATACGTAATTGACAAGGAAAAGCAAGCCATTAAACACACAATTAAGAATGAAGGTGCTATTCACCAAATCCCAATTACGCCAATTATTGAACATTTGATTGGACGGAAAAACAAAAACACAGACAGCACTTCTTTAATTAATAGGAGTTTTAACAAAACACTTTTGATACTGTTTATTTTTAACGAAAAATCACATTTTTAGTTTTTCCTGGTACTATTAATTACACATTTTTTTTAATTAAAACTATTGTTTTTTAAACTTATCGTTAGTTTTCCTTTAATTATTAATTAGATTTCGACACCATCAAGTACAGCCGTCCATCCGTCCGTCCCCACGAGGGAGGCAGATAGTCTGCCCTCCTATTATGGTGCCCTTTTCATCCCCTATTATTTGTGTGGTCACGGTTAAACCATATCAACATTTTATAGTGATTTTTTCTATAGAGATAATAAGACAAAAAATAATAAGAATATAAAATGTTAACATGACTTAACCGTGATCACACAAATAGAATGGGATGGGAAGGGCACCATAAAAGGGGGATTTTTTCTATAGAGATAATAAGACAAAAAATAATAAGAATATAAAATATTAACATGACTTAACCGTGATCGCACAAATATAATGAGATGGGAATGGGACCATAAGAGGGGGGCAGACAATCTACCTACCCCCACGGGGCCCAACACCTGCAGCTCACAACCAAGGTCCGAAATGCCGATATTATTGGCGATATTTCGCCCGATAATATCAGTTTTTTGATTTACCAATTTTTTAATGATTATCCAATGAGTTTTCGTCAAAATATCGCGATATTACCGATAATATCGCGAAATTTTGAATCTGTGCGAATCGGAGAAGAACATCGGAGCTTTTATAGCTCCGGCCGACTGTAAAAGAGCACCCTAGACTCCGATCTAGGTATGAAAATGAAATAGAAGACGAGAGGAATGTTTGTATAACTTCCGTTTGCCGTGAAAATGTCAGAGGTGTTCGGAAACTTCGTCAACACCCATGGCCTCGCCGGAGATGGGTGTGCCTATTCCCGAGCCGATTTCATCCAAAAAACCTTGCAAAAACACGAGATAGAACTTAAATTTGACATCTAAGCTTCAATCTAGAACAGAAATAGGTAAACCCGAAGCTTACCTAACCGGAGAAATTCAAGAAACTCGCCGGAGGGTTCCTATGTTCGTCGAGTTGCATAGACGAGAAGGAGAGGGAGAAAGACGAGGAAGGCCATGTGGGAGAAGGATCGAGAGACTGAGGTCTCTGTGCGTGTGTGTGGGAGAAGGGATAAAAGAGATCGAGAGATCTGTGTGTGTGTGTGTGTGGGAGAATAGAGAAGTGAGAGAAGAGGGAATGATCGAGAGAGAGAGTCTTGAGATGATTGATAGAAATTAGGCAGCAGGGAAATCGGGAAAGTGGAAAAAAAGGCCTAGTTTTGTGTGAAAGTCTACCAGCCACATAATAAAAAAAAACAAAGAATAATTACCCATTATCAGAGTTGGACAAAGAGAGGCAGGAACAAGATCTTGTGAATCCTTCTTCCTATTGTTATTGCTTTGGTCCAATAAATATATTATATAAATGATTAAGATAACATTATATTATTTGTTCTATTTTAAAACATTTTTTTTTGGTTTTTTGGTAAATAAATGAAGTAATTGTGACTGACATTTCTAGATCTAGCTTGTATCCTCTTCCTATTTAGATGACTCAGCTAGATCACGATGTCATTTCCAGCAAAAGATTAAACTGTCATTCTCTTTTTACCCCTTAAACTATCTATCTTTTAAAACAATACTATATTATATTCTTATAATATAATATTTTCTTTTCTTTTTCTTTTTCAGACCAAACTATATTATACTCTTGCATTATATATGTATATCTTTTTTCAAAAATAACGTATTACTCAATGTTTATGTATCTATTATACAGTAAATTTAACTAATTTATATGATATATATAATTATTTTACTCAAATCCACCTAGGCGCCGCCTAGCCACCTAGGCGCTAGGCTCTTGCCCACCGCTCAACCAGCGCTTAGCGTTTTTTAGAACCTTGATTTATAGTCGATTTTCATGTAAAACACAAGAACTTAAAAGTTGAAATTTTAATTTAATTTTCATACAAAAAACAAGAAGCTTCTACCAATCAAAACAGCGAACGAAAGCGTTTCAAAGAACCAAAAATTTGATTTAAATGAACAAAAAACGCAAAAAGTGAGAAGAGAAACGCACCTAAGAAATGCGGATCGAAACGATTAGTTCTCAATTTTTTGAAGAAGGTTTTGGAGCTGTTGGATTAGTGTGGTCAAAAAGCGGGTGCTAACGTTTTGGGAAGGGCTTTCTCATTAATTTCCCGTTGTTTGTGTAACTCATGTATCTTACCATGCAATGTATAAAATGTAAAATATTGTACTAAGTCATTATATATAAATGATTATGGTGTGTTTAAACTTATTTTATTAATTACTACATATTTTCTACACTCACAATGTTTGCCAGCTCGCTATATAATCAACTTAAATCAGTTAAATCCATCATGCAATGCATTTCTTTCCAATTTGTTGTGATAAACTAATAGATAATTGACTAAATAAGCATTCTGCAAAATTTTAATAAAAATTTCCAAGTTTTTCTTACAATTTCCGTGGTTTCTATATTATTTTTATCGATATCGATAATATCCCGATATTTCGATCGATATTTCCATGTTTTTGGATTATCGATATTTCCGATATCATCGATATTTTATACCTTGCTCACAACGGACGGCAGGCAGCAGCAATAATATCAAACGACATGTCGACAAACCAAGAGGGTGAGGACTGAGGGAGGAGCTTGCGTTGACCGTCAACGCCAGCGTGGCCACTCCCCAAAAATTGAAAAAAAGCCTACGGAATCTCCGTCATCCACCACGTGTCTTCTTGCTATTCGACCTACCTCCCTACCCCTTCCTCTTGGCGACCATTTTTATGCCCCCACCCGGATTCCCATTTCCTCCAGTTTTGCTTCGAGCTTAGATCTTCTCCTTCCTCGTGGACCAGAGAAGGTACGGACGCCCCCAACTTCTCAAGAACTACTTAGGGTTTGATTTTTCCTGATTTGATTTCAAATTTCGATTTTAATTTTGATTTTTTGTTGTTGATTTTCTGTTTGTGTGATTATTTGCTTGTCTAAGATCTAGGGTAGAGAGTTCAGTTTTTTTATTTTATTTTAATTTTATATGTTTATTTTAAAATTTTATTTGGGAAAAATAAAAAAGATATTGACTTTATATTTTGTGGTTGGATCTGATTTGATTTAAGCTGTTTGGTAGTTGATATGACTGTTAAATCGATTAGATTTCGAGTTGTGACTTGTTTGGCTGCTGGGGAAGTGGAAGTGTTTTTCTATCATTCTATCATCAATAAAGAAGTGTTTTTTGAAAGTGGGATAGGAAATTTGGGATTTTTTTTATCTGGTTTTACTAAAGTTAGAAGCTTGGAAATTACCATATGGTTAAGCTGGGAGTGAGATTTATTGGTCTAATCTGATTTTGCGGGAACTGAATTAGGATCCTGATCTGATTGTTTGCTGAGAAAATTCTTGTGGAGGTCTGAAGTTAGCATGTTTAATTGTTCTATAGGCTTTTATGGAATTGACATGGCTTTACTCATCTGTAACTAGTTCAACTGTGTATCGCGTTTGCTTCGGCAGATCTGAGTAACCATTTGATAGTTTGTTTATCTCTTGTGTGCTAGCCTTGTATGTAACTAATTTGATTTGTGCTATGATGTTGTTCTGTAAGTGTGTGTCATGATATACTTGTACATGTGTCTATGAATAGAGATCGCTGATTTCAATTGTCATTTGTTGGATTAATTCCCAGGTTTCAGATTTAGACTTACATAGCAAAGATGTCGCCAACTGATTCTTCACGCGAGGAGAATGTGTACATGGCCAAGTTGGCCGAACAGGCTGAGAGATATGAGGAGATGGTCGAGTTTATGGAGAAAGTTGCCAAGACTGTTGATGTTGAGGAGCTAACAGTGGAGGAAAGAAATCTCCTCTCTGTGGCTTATAAGAATGTGATTGGAGCGAGGAGAGCTTCGTGGAGGATCATATCTTCCATTGAGCAGAAGGAGGAGAGCAGAGGGAATGAGGATCATGTTGCGATTATCAAGGAATACAGGAGCAAGATTGAGACTGAGCTCAGCAAGATCTGTGATGGGATCTTGAACCTTCTTGAGTCGCACCTCATTCCATCTGCCTCATCTGCCGAGTCCAAGGTGTTTTACCTCAAGATGAAAGGTGATTACCACAGGTACCTTGCTGAGTTTAAGACTGGAGGTGAAAGAAAGGAAGCAGCTGAGAGCACTTTGTTGGCTTACAAGTCTGCTCAGGTTGGCTTTCAGCTTGCCATTCTGCCACTTTTAATTTGTAATTGTGCTTGTGTTTTTTGAAGTGATCCTTAAACTTGTTTTGTTTTCTTTGATGTAGGATATTGCCCTGGCTGAGCTGGCTCCAACCCACCCGATAAGGCTTGGACTTGCACTTAACTTCTCAGTCTTCTACTATGAAATCCTTAACTCACCAGATCGTGCTTGCAATCTGGCAAAACAGGTTTGTATGCAAGGCCTTATATATGCTATCATTTTGTTGTCTGTACTAATGTTCATTCTAGTCTGTGTGACTAAATTATTCAGTGGTATTTGTTGCATGTTTGGTGGGATAATGTTCACTCGTAACTTTGTTTAGGTTAGATTCTTGATCATGTTTGGTGGGATAATTTCAAGAACAGCAGCCATCATATTTGGTGGGATAATTTAGATAACATTGGACTTGTAGTGAATATACAATGTGGATGTGAACTTTTGAGTTTTAGCTGTTATGTAACATGTTACAAATTAGCAATTCATGCTCCAGAATTTCTATATGAGTGTTATACATTTCTTATTTAAGGGTTGTTTAACCATTCGTGTATCTTCAGGGCATGAATTTGGTATATGTGTTTTGCTTTCTAACATTTGGTTTGTTAAGTGAACTAAACACGCTTTCGTAAAATGATTATTTTCTCCCTTCTGGTCGAGTACAAGTTTCTTTGTGACTGCAGTTTTCAAATAAACTTGAGAATTGGATGTTTAGTGCATTGCTTTTATACTCAATTTTGCTACGTCTTCCCACAGGCTTTTGATGAGGCTATTTCTGAGCTTGACACATTGGGTGAGGAATCCTACAAGGATAGCACTTTGATCATGCAGCTCCTCCGAGACAATCTGACACTCTGGACTTCTGATATCACGGTATCTCTCTCATCCTATTTCCCTCGTGATGCATTTACATGAACGAATGTATACATTTAAAGTGTATTAGATTTATCTCTCCCCCCTCCCTCCCTACCTTGTTGAACATGTCCATGTATGGATCATTTATTAGAGTTAAGGTTGGTACTTTTTTCATTTACCCCACAAAGGGAGAAAGGAAAGGGGGTCTTGAGATCAGGATGCATCATTCTAGTGATACCGATGATGTAACCAATCATTTAAATTTGTATTCATCCAATGCTGTTTGATGATTAAGTTCCAACAACAACAACAAAAACAACAAAGCCTTTTCCGACTAAGTGGGGTCGGCTGATGATTAAGTTCCCCTCCAGTATTGTAACTGTGGTAGACTAAATGTAATTGTTCATCTGGTGTTTTAGGATGATGCTGGGGACGAAATCAAGGAAGCATCAAAGCGCGAATCCAGTGAAACACAGCAGTAACGAGGCTTCTGGTTCGTAGAATTTGTACTATGTACCCATTTATCTTGGGACCTTTGTAATAGATGCCATGTGGGTTGTAGAAGGATTTGCCTATGAACTTGACGGTCTTGAGCGCGTCAGCGCTTAGGGTTGAAATGTTCCAGCCTAGGGTTGGAATGTTCCAACAGATCGCAAAATTGCGTTTTATAATTGGTGAGAAGAATTTGGTTCAGTGCTTTGAGTGCTGTGCTATATGATTTAGTGTTAAAAATTAGTGTTTTTTTTCAATGTTTCTTCAGATTTCCAATGGCTTGTGTTGTTTTTTTACCAGATATAACATTGTGGAGCTTGTATTCTTTATGCTTCTCTCAACCAGGTTGTGTTTCGGGTACATCCGATTCGCTCGACCGAAGCTGGTACCTTCATTGTTCGCTGCAAGTTTAACTTTGCAACATTAGAATTGATTGTTTGGGGCTTTTACAAATCAGTTTATTGCTTTGTGCATTTGTGATTTCTTGTATCTTGAGTATGTATATCTTCTGAATCGATAAGTCACTGAGTCCGCTGCTTTATCGTCGCGATTTGATTCATTTTGACGTTGAAACAATGGGTACCTCAATCGGTTTTAACTCGTCTCCATGTTCATCTTCTTCTCTTGTTTCTTTTCCTGTTGGCATGCTGCATTTTGGACATTCACGAGTTTCAATGACCCGGATCTTCGGACTTTGTGGATTAGGAGGAAGGGGTCCGGAGAGGATCCCTTTCCAGGACCACCGTTTTCTTAAAATTATTGCCACTCAGCTTATAAGAATCCATTGCATTTCAATAACTGATTTTGTGATCAATTTCCGACCAGAATCACATGAGAATTATGGGCCAAATTAAAGCAATGAAGAGTGTCAAAATTACTGAAATAAAAAAAAAAACCAAACAAGCGAGCATATCATGTCTGACTGAATGCATCCCCACTCCCCAAAACCAATCTTTTCGGTTTTATAGTGGTGGTGTCTCCCATGATGCTCACTCGTCACTCTTTGTTCGTTTCTGTCTTTCTCCTTTCTCTATTTATTTCTTATTTTTTTTGTGCAAACTTTTAAGATCCAACCGACAATTAGGGTTTAGGGTTGATGACAAAACATAACGTAGAGGAAAGAACTTGGCTGCTGAAGAATTCAGCAACCGGTCCTGCTTACAACCAATTCGGGATGGACACGTGTTCAAGTTTTTGACTAAAAAACCAAAACTTAAACACGTGTCCATCCCGGATTGATTATAAGCAGGATTTATAACAGCCAAGTTGTGTTCTAACGTAGAGCCATAATTGATATTTCCCTTGTAGTTTTTCTTTAATTTCCATGAGAGCATAACTGAACTATAAAATTTACAAACAAAATAGAGAGTTGTTGTATTTTTCTTTCTATAATATTTAGAGTGCAAAATGAAGTGCTAACAATTTCCATAAAAATTAAAAAAAAAAGAAAAAAAAGGCTAGAAAAACTACTGTCGCATAAACTTTTTTCTCCACTGCAAGTGGCATTTTTACAACAGTGGTGGTAAGATGTTGAGTCATTGCATGAACCCGTCGTTGACTAATTTAACAAAATCTATCGATTGACCAAAAAAGAAAAAAACTTTTTCCTCGTCAAGCAAAACGCCGCCGTTTGCCCCACTTCCATTTCCATCGCTATCGCGTTTTTGGTATCTGGGTTGCCCTGCTCAAATTGCTTCACAACATATAAAGATACACACACACGTATCGTAAACAAACACGATATGCTGTTCTATTGAGTATTTGATCAACACAGTCACTCCTCTCCCTGCTATCTTTTTAATAGCATAAATTCAAGCTCTGATTCAGCCTCCAATGGCATCCGATGCTGCCATTGCCACTTGGTATTTGCTCTCTCTTTCTCTCTCCCCTCTGTTATGCTATTCTAGAAAGAGAAAGTAAAGCAGGTTTCGTTCATTCTGTTTGTCTTTGTGAACAGGGGCTCTGGGGAAGACGGCCAATTGGGAATCGGGAACAACGAGGAGAAGGAATGGGTGTGCGCCGTCAGAGCCCTCGAGTCGCAGACTATCCGCTCTGTTGTCGCTGGCAGCCGAAATTCTCTCGCTATTTGCGATGACGGCAAGGTGGGTCCTCTTTCATCTTCTTCTTGTCTTTTTATCACTCTATCCACTGTTTTGATTACTACCCTTTTCACTTGTTTGTTTTGGGTTTACTGAAAGTTTGGATTTTTTTTTTTTAAAAAAAAAATTTGGTTTTGGGTTTACTGAAAGTTTGGATATTTATTGAACTTGTGGTTTTGGATTTACTGAAAGTTTGGATTTTTGTTGCATATTTTGTTTCACTGGAAGTTTGATTTTTTGTGTTGTGAATTGAATTGGGTTATCAGTTGTTTACATGGGGTTGGAACCAAAGAGGAACCTTAGGGCACCCTTCCGAGACCAAAACTGAGAACATTCCAAGCCAGGTTAAAGCTCTTGCCAATGTCAAGATTGTTCAGGTAATTTCGAATTTATCATAACCGTGCTTGGCTTTGGAAGTAGTTAATTTTTTTGTTAGTATAATTTTGCTTTGATTTAATTAGGGGTTGTTTGAAATCTAGGCTGCTATTGGTGGATGGCATTGTTTGGCTGTCGATGATCAAGGTCGTGCTTACGCTTGGGGTAATTGATCAAGCATTTTTTACTGTTTAAGTTGCTGTGAATATTTATTTCATTGTTTCAAGTTCTCTTGTTTTCATTATTTAGAATGCAATAGAAGAAAGAATGTGGTCCTTTAAGCCAGTTAAGCCAAATGCCAAAAGATGGTTGCTTCTAAGTCATGTTTTAAACCATCCTCAAGTTTAGTATGTTTAACTTCCAAGTAGAGGTTTTGGTTGGTTTTCTTGAGGTGTGGTAAATAGACCCGGAAGTTGTTTCTTCTCAGTCTAAGGGTACAAAGTTGTTTGGTGCAGGTGGGAATGAGTATGGACAGTGTGGTGAAGAACCTGAGCGGAAAGATGACACTGTTAGACCTTTGAGAAGGGATATAGTGAATCCTCAACGCTGTGCACCAACACTTAAGGTCCGCCAGGTGAGTACCCATGCCTGTGTCTAGAGAACTGCATGATAGGAATTTTTGGATGTAGGATGCTTTTGTTTCTCAAGAGACATCTCTTTCTATAAAACGGTATTTGACATGTTCTAATTTTTCACATCCCAGGTAGCTGCTGGGGGTACTCACTCTGTGGTACTTACACGTGATGGGCAAGTATGGACATGGGGTCAGCCATGGCCTCCGGGAGACATGTATGTTGCCCTTGGACTTGAATCTGTCAACTTGTTTTCAAGCATCTTTCTTAGATTGCCGCCCACCTTCTGGGTCATACTATATCAAATGCTCTTTATACTATAACAGCTACGTGCATGGATGTACTTGTGAACTCATCGCTCACTGTCGTTTATCATACAATCATTCCTGGACTTTGCTTCTAATTTTCAGAAAACAAATTTCAACACCTGTGCGTGTACAAGGTCTTGATGCAGTGAGGCTCATTGCAGTTGGGGCATTTCATAATTTGGCTCTGCAGGAGGATGGTACTTTATGGGCTTGGGGTAATAACGAATATGGACAACTTGGAACAGGGGATACTCAGCCGAGATCGCAGCCTATTCCTGTCCAGGGGCTATCTGGTCTTAATTTGGTTTGTATCACATTTCCGTGTAGTATCTTTTTGTTTAATTTCTCGTAGTTGCTTATGCCTAGCCTCATGTATGATTATCTCAATTTTTTCTGAATGTGTGCCTTCGCGTTATCCACTATACACTGAAGTGCGTTGTTTCCTGACCTAGTTGTATTTTGTCATGATTGTGTTGTCATGTGAAGAATTTTTGGAATAACCATATTGTCCCCATATAAAGATTTCTTGTGTCTGCAGATTTCCTGGATCACTTCATAGTTGAACGTCTGCAACTAGATGATACGCCATACGTTTATAATGTGTTTGCCATATGTTTATAATGTGTGTTTTTTTTTAACCTTTTTGCTTGTATAGGTGGATATTGCTGCTGGAGGATGGCATTCTACTGCACTAACAGAAGATGGAGAGGTGATTTCTCTCCCTTCCTCCCTTCTAACATACACCAATGACCGTTTGAGATCAACCTGCTATAGTTCAAATATTTCGGTATTGCTACCGTTGTAACATCTGCATTTGAGTCAGTGGGATATCCTTACTTCTCTCCCTTTTTCATTTGACTGCAGGTGTATGGTTGGGGACGAGGAGAACATGGAAGGCTTGGGTTTGGTGACAATGATAAAAGTAGTAAAATGGTGCCGCAAAGGGTTCATCTTTTAGCTGGGGAGGATATTGTTCAGGTACTATCTGTAGTTCATTCCTCGCCACTCCTCTGAATAACTCGGACTACAATGTGTTTTATCGTTGATTTGATCGATTTCTATCATCGATTGCTCCAAAAATCCTGCAGGCTCGTAATAATCTTGTTTCCTTCCAACAGTTTGAGATGGATTGTGTTTATTTTTCATGTAGGTGTCTTGTGGAGGCACTCACTCTGTTGCATTAACTCGTGACGGGCGAATCTATTCGGTAAGAAATTTTCACCAATACGAGTTAAAAAGATAATTTGCTTACGTTAATTTCTCATTACCTTGCTTTAGTTCTTGCAATATCTTGAGTTTCCTTCCACATCACATCTGGTTCCACCATTTTTGTTTGAACCAACAACTTGCTTTTGTATCGGCAGTTTGGCCGAGGCGACCACGGACGCCTTGGATATGGAAGGAAGGTGACGACTGGTCAGCCGATGGAAGTTCCCATTGGCATCCCTCCCAGAAATGGCACTGCAGACAATGGACACTGGATTGCCAAACTCGTCGCTTCTGGAGGACGCCATACGTTGGCAATCGTAGAATGGAAAGCCGATGATGAACCAGAATCATAGGAATCATGTCCGAAAATTATCCGGTAGCTCGAATAATCGATGTTGATTATGTATAACTGTGTTATCTAAGTTCAAATAGTAACATAACTTAATATTTTCGTTCTGCATATTTTTTGCTTCCGGGTTTTTGAATTCGGTAAAGAACTGTTTTGCGTATGGGTTTTTGAGATCGGTATACACCGAAACTCATACAAACATATGCCCCTTCGAACCCTTCTAGCTTGTGTCAGGTTAGGGTACGTCCAGCGTTCCATTCCCACCAAACTAACAACAACAACAACAACAACAAAGCCTTTTCCCACTAAGTGGGGTCGGCTATATGAATCCTAGAACGCCATTGCGCTCGGTTTTGTGTCATGCCCTCCGTTAGATCCAAGTACTCTAAGTCTTTTCTTAGAGTCTCTTCCAAAGTTTTCCTAGGTCTTCCTCTACCCCTTCGGCCCTGAACCTCTGTCCCGTAGTCACATCTTCGAACCGGAGCGTCAGTCGGCCTTCTTTGCAAATGTCCAAATCACCAGAGCCGATTTTCTCTCATCTTTCCTACAATTTCGGCTACTCCTACTTTACCTCGGATATCCTCATTCCCAATCTTATCCTTTCTCGTGTGCCCACACATCCCACGAAGCATCCTCATCTCCGCTACACCCATTTTGTGTACGTGTTGATGCTTCACCACCCAACATTCTCTGCCATACAACATCGCTGGCCTTATTGCCGTCCTATAAAATTTTCCCTTGAGCTTCAGTGGCCTACGACGGTCACACAACACGCCGGATGCACTCTTTCCATCCAGCTCGTATTCTATGGTTGAGATCTCCATCTAATTCTCCGTTCTCTTGCAAGATAGATCCTAGGTAACGAAAACGGTCGCTTTTTGTGATCTTCGCTAGATTGCTCCGGTCATTAGTGTGGATAAGTATATAAATGGATAGAGATAGGAAAGCAAACACAAGATGTACGTGGTTCACCCAGATTGGCTACGCCCACGGAATAGAAGAGTTCTCATTAATTGTGAAGGGTTTACACAAGTACATAGGTTCAAGCTCTCCTTTAGTGAGTACGAGTGAATGATTTAGTACAAATGACATTAGGAAATATTGTGGGATAATGATCTCGTAATCACGAAACTTCTAAGTATCGGAGTGTGGTGTCGTCTTGACTTGCCTTATCTGTCTCATAGGTAGATGTGGCATCTTCTCTGGAAGTACTCTTCCTCCATCCAGGGGTGGTATCTTTAACTGGTGGAGATGCACAAGGTAATGTATCAATTTCACTTGAAGCTTACTTGTAGTTTCAGGCTTGGTCAAGCGCGATACAAACCATGTAGTAGGAGTCCCCCAAGTCGCCGAGCTAGGGGGTCTGCTGAAAGAGGTGACAGACAAGGTAAGCAATCAGAGCTCCGACTGATTGTTCACCTTCTCCCCATCTTGCAGCAGCATGAAGGATAAAGAGAAGAAAAATGAGAAGAGATGATATGAGATACTTTTGCTTTTGAAGAAGTAACTTTCCACAGGCTTATTCTTGAACTGAGCTGGAGGGTTTTCTGGTTTCCTCTAGAGTATAAGGCCGACTGAAAAATTTGAGGGTCAAAACAAGTCCATCAAATCTAGAGTACGTTCCACCCTGCTGATATGGGATACTTTTGCTTTTGACAGAGTAATGGATGTATCGGCACGTGTGCTGTTACGCTTGTCTCCACATGCTTCCTTGTATCCTTCGCACTTGCCCTATATGTTCCTCAAGCAGATGCGGAATCTTCCCTGGAAACATAAGATGATGAAGATGAGTACTCGAGAGCAATGCCAGGTAAGTAATCAGGTAAGGGGTTCCAGGCAGTCAGTTCCTGGCTGGAAGCTTGATTCCAAGTACTGACTGATTGCTCTCTTTCTCCTTGTCTTGCAGGTAAAAACAAGGCCAAAAGAAAAAACAGGGAAAAAGCATGATATGGGATACTCTTGCTTTTAACCCTGATGATATGAGATATTCTTGCTCTAGTATAGCTTGTTTGCAGAGGTATTATCGGGGGGAAAGAAAGCTGAATATTTCGAAAGGCTTTGTTGGGAGTGCCCTCTCAGATATGATGAAGGGTTGAGCATTTTTGCAGGTCTGCCTGTCCGTTGGGGATGGAGGTCGACATATATAGGAGTCTCCCTAACAACAAGTAGTAATGCTATTCCTTTACCCTGCTTGGTCATAGCACGGTAGTGGGAGCTGCCAGTTTCACATGTTTTAACTCTGTCAGAGCACTTTGAAAAAGTGGTCTGTGGTATCTGGCTCTCGAGATTCGGAGAACGATGCCTCTTCGATTTTTGAGAAAGCAATCATGCTGGGGGTCTGACTCTCGAGATTTGGAGAGCAGTGTCTCTTCGATTTTTGAGGAAGTAATCATGTTGGGAGTCTGGCTCTCGAGATTCGGAAGGCGGTGCCTCTTCGATTTTGGAGCAAGCAATCTTGTTGGGAGTGTTGTCTCGAATGTGAGTAAAGGTTGGACATGTTTGCTAGTCTACCTTGCCACGAAGCACAAAGGTTGACACACAGGGACTTTCCAATTATCCAGCAATGGTACTGTTCCTTTACCCTCTCTTCGATTTTGAGAAAGTAGTCATGTTGGGAGTCTGGCTCTCGAGATTCGGAAGACGGTGCCTCTTCGATTTTGGAGCAAGCAATCTTGTTGGGACTGTTTTCTCGAATGTGAGTAAAGGTTGGGCATGTTTGCTAGTCTACCTTGCCACGAAGCACAGAGGTTGACACACAGGGACTTTCCAATTATCCAGCAGTGGTACTGTTCCTTTACCCTTGTGGGTAATAATATGGTAGCTAGACCTTCAAAATTTATGTGTCTAAACTTTGTTAGTGCTGTTTCTTTGCTATTCTTTTACCTTTCTTGGTCAGAGCGATGTAGTGGGAGCTGCAAGCTTCACGTGCTCAACTTTGGCAGAGAACTTTGGCAAAGTGATCTGTGGTACCCATGAGTTATTGTTGCGTGTGGGAAGTGGGTGATTGAACAGTAAGATTCATGTGCTTTCTACTTCACCAGAAGTCTTCGACAAAATGCCCATAATTTCTGCAAAGCTGAGTGTGCGTGTGACAGGTGCTGACAAGGCTAGAAAAGTAGGTGCCTCTTCGATTTCTGAGATCGGCCCTCGTGGTCTCTGAGCAGCCCAGCTTTTGAGAAAGCGAGCGCCTCTTCGATTGATTCGGAGAACGGTGCCTCACCGATTTTTGAGAAAGCAATCATGCTGGGGGTCTGGCTCTCGAGATTCGGGGAGCAGTGTCTCTTCGATTTTTGAGAAAGTAATCATGTTGGGAGAGTGGCTCTCGAGATTCGGAGGGTGGTGCCTCTTCGATTTTGGAGCAAGCAATCTTGTTGGGAGTGTTTTCTCGAATGTGAGTAAAGGTTGGGCATGTTTGCTAGTCTACCTTACCACGAAGCACAGAGGTTGACACACAGGGACTTTCCAATTATCCAGCAATGGTACTGTTCCTTTACCCGCTCTTCGATTTTTAAGAAAGTAGTCATGTTAGGAGTCTGGCTCTTTAGATTCGGAGGACGGTGCCTCTTCGATTTTGGAGCAAGCAATCTTATTGGGAGTGTTTTCTCGAATGTGAGTAAAGGTTGGGCATGTTTGCTAGTCTACCTTGCCACGAAGCACAGAGGTTGACATACATGGACTTTCCAATTATCCAGCAGTGGTACTGTTCCTTTACCCTTGTGGGTAATAATATGGTAGCTAGACCTTCAAAATTTATGGGTCTAAACTTTGTTAGTGCTGTTTCTTTGCTATTCTTTTACCCTTCTTGGTCAGAGCGATGTAGTGGGAGCTGCAAGCTTCACGTGCTCAACTTTGGCAGAGAACTTTGGCAAAGTTATCTGTGGTACCCATGAGCTATTGTTGCGTGTGGGAAGTGGGTGATTGAACAGTAAGATTCATGTGTTTTCTACTTCCCCAGAAGTCTTTGACAGAATGCCCATAATTTCCGCAAAGCTGAGTGTGCGTGTGACAGGTGCTGACAAGGCTGGAAAAGTAGGTGTCTCTTCGATTTCTGAGATCGGCCCTCGTGGTCTCTAGGGAGCCTAGCTTTTGAGAAAGCGAGCGCCTCTTCGATTTCTGAGATCGGCCTTCGTGGTCTTTGAGCAGCCCAACTTTTGAGAAAGCAAACGGCTCTTCGATTTCTGAGATCAACCCTCGTGATCTCTAAGCAGCCCAACTTTTGAGAAAGCAAACGCCTCTTCGATTTCTGAGCAGGCGCCTCTTTGATTTCTGAAGCTCCGTCGAGTGCAGATTTTTATAGAGGCTGGCATTAAGTTCCAAAGCACACTTGAATCTCCACCAGTAGAAGCTTCATTCTTGCACTTCTAATATCTTGATTTGTCCGACCTCTTCTCTCTTCAACACCTTTGAAAATGTCTGGCCCCTCCGACCGTCGTTTTGACTTGAACCTTGTTGAAGAGGCAGCCCCGCCTTCTCCAGACAACATATGGCGCCCATCCTTCGTCTCCCCAACTGGTCCTCTTACCGTTGGGGATTCCGTGATGAAGAATGATATGACCGCTGCGGTGGTGGCCAGGAACCTTCTCACTCCCAAAGATAACAGACTACTTTCCAAACGGTCTGATGAGTTAGCTGTTAAGGATTCGCTGGCTCTCAGTGTTCAGTGTGCAGGTTCTGTGTCTAATATGGCCCAACGCCTATTTGCTCGAACCCACCAAGTTGAATCATTGGCGGCTGAAGTGATGAGTCTCAAACAGGAGATTAGAGGGCTCAAGCATGAGAATAAACAGTTGCACCGGCTCACACATGACTATGCTACAAACATGAAGAGGAAGCTTGACCAGATGAAGGAAACTGATGGTCAGGTTTTACTTGATCATCAGAGATTTGTGGGTTTGTTCCAAAGGCATTTATTGCCTTCGTCTTCTGGGGCTGTACCGCGTAATGAAGCTCCAAATGATCAACCTCTGATGCTTCCTCCTCCTAGGGTTCTGTCCAGTACTGAGGCTCCAAATGATCCCCCTCCGGTGCCTTCTCTTTCTGGGGCTCTACCGACTGCTGAGACTTCTCCTAAGCAACCTTTGTGAAGGCTCCCTCTTGTGTGTTTATTTTGACTCATGTATATGTACATATTTGTAGCTTATCGGGGATATCAATAAATAAGTTTTCCTTCATTTCAACGTATTGTGTTAAATACACCAAAGCCTTTTTCGCTAAGTTCTTTGAATTTTCTTTTGTTGAAGCTTGTATGTTGAAGCTTTCTGAGTGGAGCATGTAGGTTGGGGTAGTGTTCCCTTAATTTCCCGAGTGAGGAAAACTTCTTGGTTGGAGACTTGGAAAATCCAAGTCACTGAGTGGGATCGGCTATATGAATCTTAGAACGCCATTGTGCTCGATCCTGTGTCATGTCCTTCGTTAGATCCAAGTACTCTAAGTCTTTTCTTAGAGTCTCTTCCAAAGTTTTCCTAGGTCTTCCTCTACCCCTTCGGCCCTGAACCTCTGTCCCATAGTCGCATCTTCTAATCGGAGCGTCAGTAGGCCTTCTTTGCACATGTCCAAACCACCGTAACCGATTTTCTCTCATCTTTCCTTCAATTTCGGCTACTCCTACTTTACCCCGGATATCCTCATTCCTAATCTTATCCTTTCTCGTGTGCCCACACATCCAACGAAGCATCCTCATCTCCGCTACACCCATTTTGTGTACGTGTTGATGTTTCACCGCCCAACATTCTGTGCCATACAGCATCGCCGGCCTTATTGCCGTCCTATAAAATTTTCCCTTGAGCTTCAGTGGCATACGGCGGTCACACAACACGCCGGATGCACTCTTCCACTTCATCCATCCAGCTTGTATTCTATGATTGAGATCTCCATCTAATTCTCCGTTCTTTTGCAAGATAGATCCTAGGTAACGAAAACGGTCGCTCTTTGGTATTTCTTGATCTCCGATCCTCACCCCTAACTCGTTTTGGCCTCCATTTGCACTGAACTTGCACTCCATATATTCTGTCTTTGATCGGCTTAGGCGAAGACCTTTAGATTCCAACACTTCTCTCCAAAGGTTAAGCTTTGCATTTACCCCTTCCTGAGTTTCATCTATCAACACTATATCGTCTGCGAAAAGCATACACCAAGGAATATCATCTTGAATATGTCCTGTTAACTCATCCATTACCAACGCAAAAAGGTAAGGACTTAAGGATGAGCCTTGATGTAATCCTACAGTTATGGGAAAGCTTTCGGTTTGTCCTTCATGAGTTCTTACGGCAGTCTTTGCTCCTTCATACATATCCTTTATAGCTTGGATATATGCTACTCGTACTCCTTTCTTCTCTAAAATCCTCCAAAGAATGTCTCTTGGGACCCTATCATACGCTTTTTCCAAATCTATAAAGACCATGTGTAAATCCTTTTTCCCATCTCTATATCTTTCCATCAATCTTCGTAAGAGATAGATTGCCTCCATGGTTGAGCGCCCTGGCATGAACCCGAATTGGTTGTCCGAAACCCGTGTCTCTTGCCTCAATCTATGCTCAATGACTCTCTCCCAGAGCTTCATTGTATGACTCATTAGCTTAATACCCCTATAGTTCATGCAATTTTGTACGTCGCCCTTATTCTTGTAGATAGGCACCAAAGTGCTCGTTCGCCACTCATTTGGCATCTTCTTCGTTTTCAAAATCCTATTGAAAAGGTCAGTGAGCCATGTTATACCTGTCTCTCCCAAAACTTTCCACACTTCGATTGGTATATCGTCTGGGCCTATTGCTTTTCTATGCTTCATCTTCTTCAAAGCTACAACCACTTCTTCCTTCCGGATTCGACGATAAAAGGAGTAGTTTCTACACTCTTCTGAGTTACTCAACTCCCCTAAAGAAGCACTCCTTTCATGTCCTTCATTGAAAAGATTATGAAAATAACCTCTCCATCTGTCTTTAACCGCGTTCTCTGTAGCAAGAACATTTCCATCCTCATCCTTGATGCACCTCACTTGGTTTAGGTCCCTTGTCTTCTTTTCCCTTGCTCTAGCTAGTTTATAGATATCCAACTCTCCTTCTTTGGTATCTAGTCGTTTATACATATCGTCGTAAGCCGCTAACTTAGCTTCTCTGACAGCTTTCTTCGCCTCTTGCTTCGCTTTTCTATACCTTTCACCATTTTCATCGGTCCTCTCCTTGTATAAGGCTTTACAACATTCCTTCTTAGCCTTCACCTTTGTTTGTACCTCCTCATTCCACCACCAAGATTCCTTTTGGTGTGGGGCAAAGCCCTTGGACTCTCCTAATACCTCTTTTGCTACTTTTCGGATACAACTAGCCATGGAATCCCACATTTGGCTAGCTTCCCCCTCTCTATCCCACACACATTGGGTGATTACCTTCTCTTTGAAAATGGCTTGTTTTTCTTCTTTTAGATTCCACCATCTAGTTCTTGGGCACTTCCAAGTCTTGTTCTTTTGTCTTACTCTTTTGATATGTACATCCATCACCAACAAGCGATGTTGATTAGCCACGCTCTCTCCTGGTATAACTTTGCAATCCTTACAAGTTATACGATCCCCTTTCCTCATTAGAAGAAAATCTATTTGTGTTTTTGACGACCCACTCTTGTAGGTGATCACATGTTCTTCTCTCTTCTTAAAGAAGGTGTTGGCTAAGAAGAGATCATATGCCATTGCAAAATCCAAGATAGCTTCCCCATCCTCGTTTCTCTCCCCAAAACCATGGCCACCATGAAAACCTCCATAGTTGCCTGTCTCCCTGCCCACGTGTCCATTTAAATCTCCTCCTATAAATAACTTCTCCGTCTGAGCAATTCCTTGCACCAAGTCTCCAAGATCTTCCCAAAATTTCTCCTTCGAACTCGTATCCAACCCTACTTGAGGTGCGTACGCACTAATCACATTGATAAGTTCTTGTCCTATTACAATCTTGATTGCCATGATTCTATCTCCTACCCTCTTGATATCTACAACATCTTGTACCAAGGTCTTGTCCACGATGATGTCAACACCGTTTCTCGTTCTATTTGTGCCCGAATACCAAAGTTTAAACCCTGAGTTTTCTAGATCCTTTGCCTTACTACCAACCCACTTAGTTTCTTGTAGGCACATAATATTTATCCTTCTCCTCACCATAACTTCCACTACTTCCATAGATTTTCCCGTTAAGGTTCCTATATTCCACGTTCCTAAACGCATTTTGCTCTCTTGAACTCTACCCTTCTGTCCTAGCTTCTTCACCCTCCCCCGTCTAATAGGATCAAAGTACTTCTTTTGTGTGTCCCGGGTAAAGTTGATAGGAGAACGGAAGTCAGATCACAGCCGTTGCGCCGGTGCTCCGGGGGTCATGACGGGTGCCAATTCCACCATGTCTATGTGTGCTCCTAAACATCCCAGCATGCAGAAGCAATAGGTAAAGCAATTGACTTAGTAGTGATACTGCAATCATAGCTTCCAGTGTGTGCTGAAAAACACCAATTAATTTACATAATCTAGTTTTAATTTGTTTAATTGTGCCTCAGCAAACAGCAATATTTGCTTAAAAATTCTCTTACCAAGCGTTTTCCTCTGTGCCCTCCTAATATGATCTCTTTACACACAAAACTGCATCAGACACATCCAACCAAAACTGATTAATTTCTTGACTTTTGTTATGAAAATGTAAGCACTTTTTCATGTTGATTTTGGGGCGGAGAGGGGAGAGAAAACTACCCGAAAGCGAAGGCGATAATCGTCAGGGCGACGATAGCTGAAGAAGCTGCATCGGCTAAACTATCAGTTCTCCATATCCGGAGATGTATCAGACCGTAAAGCACAGAAGCAGCACCAACCACACCGGCTATCAATGCAAAGATCAACAAGAAGCTAGTCGATGTATTGCCTCCCAAATCTGTACAAAAGTATCGGAGCTCAAAACCCTATTTCAGCCATAGTATTCTAAACTACTCTAATCTATGCACAAGGTAATCGTACTCGGTACACATAAGTGATACTTTTCTGATCAACTGTCCTAATCCACGTCCAGTACCAGAGGGTATATACTAGAGGGATACTACACTGACAATAGAACATGCAATCTAATTAACTGACTTAACCCAACTCGAGTACTAGAGGATACTAAATGGACAATAAAATAAACAATCTAATCAATTGTGCGTTACTAAACAGACAATAAAACAAGGCACTATATCGTGATTTATGTACGATGTTTAGTCTCTCCCACTACTATTTTGCAGAGTTGGTTCTATTTGTGCATATTTTCTATTGAAATTCTAGTGGGCGTAAAATAAGCAATGAAAACGAAAAAAGAAGGAGTGATTGAGAGAGAGAGAGAGAGAGTGCTTACGGGGGTGATTTTGCTCTCCGTTGATGTATTTATCAAGGGACCAACAAGCAAGTCCAAGCATGATCAGATGGACCACCAAGTTGACTACCAGAAGAGGAGCCATTAAACCTCTACCAATCCTTCCGACCGCCATTGATATCAAAGCTTCAAAAGCTCAAGCTGCAACACTTCAATCTTTTAGTTCTCAAACTATACACACTTTTAAACTCCAATCTCAAAAGTACACACCCTGAGACCTGAGTGACACAGAGAGGTTCAAAGCTGATGGATGAAAAGGACAGAAAGCTCTTTGTGTTACGTGGTTTGTTGTAAGTAACCCAACTGTAAACGTTCAGCAAGCAATGGCATGGTTCCTTTAACGTGGAGATACACCATGCATGAAGAATTCTGGTCTGAAAAAACAAACATACGAAATTATAGTTTGGATTTGGGAGCTATATTTGTTAGAACAAAAAGTCACTTGGTTCACATGCAAGCTGACGGGAGTTCGTTTAATTAATTAATTACCTTGTTGGCCAATGACGTTGTTCAAAGGGACGCTAGGTTCAGTCATCATGAGATATGTGTGCATGTGCAATTAAAGTTATCCACGTACATAAACGACTGATTGTAGCATAATTTTATCTCATTAGACTCTCAAAAGAAAAACTTAGCAGTGTTTGAGGCACACGTGCTATGGCCCAGCTCAAAACTAGCCCACGTTAGAGGATCCCGAGGAGTTGCCTCGGAGGGGATCCAATTCCCCAGAAAATGAGGGAGGTAGTCCAAGGGCACACGTGTTATAGACCTCCTATCCTAACCTACCCCTCACACAAGGTCACTGCCAACCCCAAAGTTCAAGGCTGGCTTCGTTTTGGCCTCTCAAAAAAGTACGAGACCCTCTATATTTTGTCTAAACCGGCCTCAAGCTTGTTCCACCTGTCCTAGTCACGTGGCCCTAATTCTCTCTACTCTTGAGTCTCAAGTCTCACAAACTGTTACAAACCGATTGCATGTAAAAATTGATACACTGTCAAAATTGAAGGTTTACCCTCTTGCGTGCTACACAAGAAACACATATAAGCTAATGTGTTGTATAAATTGATGGTTTCGCATCCTTGTAGAAGTTTTACAGGGAAGAATCTGATGCTATGACATTCAGGGGAGGTTCCACAAACAAAAGTAGAGAGCTTAATACAAGAACAAATAGGGCAAAGAAAAACAGTGATTTGCAAGGATCTGCATAGCGTCTAACAAGTGCGATTCCTTCCTCTTGGCCACTTGCTGAAGAAGATGATGCATCATCCAGTTGAAGAGTTGGGCATGTCAAAAACCCATATGCCACTCCTGCAAATGCTGCTCCAAAATGTGTCCTGCAACAACATAATATGATATAAGGTCACTCTGGGACCATCTCGTAACGTTTTCTGATATGAAAATAAAAAAAACGAATAAGTATCTTCAAAATTTGAAAATGCGTCTGGTAGCTTACCAATCATCAATAGGACAGAAAATGCTCAAAGTGAAGCTAAGAAGCGTGGTTATGACAGCCTTTTGGAACATATTCTCCGAAATATCCTTGGAAATTATGTCCTTGTTTTGGACCTGATAAGCGAGCCAAGCTCCGATCATGGCGAATATTGGTCCCTGCAATCACATTACGAACTTAAAGCACATCGGGAAGAAAAGAGAAAAAGGGTAACTAGATTCGTAGAAAATGAAGTGGAATTTGAGGAGCTGAGCTGCTTACCGTTCCACCAACAGTGGGCTCTGGTGTATGAAGAAAGCTAATCAAGTTGCCGGAGACTCCTCCGAGTATGTAAATCAAGAAAAATGTGAATGATCCATAGCCTCTGCACACTTTAGGCCCAAATACAACAAGTCCCCAGCAACCAACAGCTATGTGGAAAAGCCCCGAGTGCTGCATAATTTACATGAGCCACGTGATAATCGTTGATCAGGAAGAAGAATATGCAAATGCTCTTCAAGAATGTATTGCTTTAGGAGTTCCTACTATTTTCTTAATCGATACAAATTGTGAGGCGGATCTTGCAGATATTTCATAAACCAGAAAGCATATATGTGCTGCATTATACTAAGAACCAACAAACTGGACGTTTCATAAATGTTAAGGCCAGATAAATCTCTCGTAATGTGCAAAGCCCTATAATTATTTGATATGTTCACATTCAAATCCAGTGGTTAACTAGCTAATGCAAATTATCACAGATAATGTTGAAATGGAAACAGAATCGAAACACGAACCGAATCGTCAGTCTTGTACCAGAAACATGGGTGTGACTAGCCTCCACCATTCTCCAACCAGGATCAAATCATTTATCTTTGCTCCATATAGCAATGGAAGAGAGAAGAGCCCTAAGTCAGTGTTCCTAACAGGACTCGCAATCTCGAACAGAAAAACTGCAATGTTTACAGAACCTAATATGCTTCTGCATCCAACATAAAGAACAAAGAAGCAAAATGTAATTATTCCTGAGGAGCTCCCAGATTTAACTTGGATTTTCGGTTCCCAATATTATATGAATAAATATACCGGTCACAAAATTTTAATCGAAAATAAAACTGGCAGAACATAAAACTGCGGTTTATATACAAACTTATGAGTCTATTTAGATAGGGCAGGGTCTTACATCAAGTAGAGATCAGAGATTTCATTATACTCGAGCGAGTCTGTAGAATTCTTTGGACCAAGATCATCCCTTTTACGTATAGGATTTCTATATGCCCTCAGTACCCTCTCATCACCTTTTCCGGAATCCCGATTGATAGCTGATGGTTTTGCAATTGGAATGTCTTCAGTAGCAAGATCAACAGAACTAGATGTTTTCGTCGAGTCTCCATCTGAGTTAATATAAAATATAAGAATTAAAATGTCATTTCTAAAAGTAACACACACAATCGACTCAGCTGGGAAGATAATTTTACCTTTATTTCTTAGTTTTCCAAGATAATCATCAAGAGACTCCAAACCCTCCTTTAATCTCAGCTGACCATTATTTTTACTGAGTGGTTGCTCCCTTGTCGTGTTTGAATCATCCAGAGGCACATTTGTGACGTTTTGGAGCTTCCCAAAGTAAGAATCCAAGGATCTCAAATGGTTCCCAGAATCTGATGCGGCATACCAAACCATCCCAAGATTCTTATGTCTTCTTGCATTATTTTCGGAAGTTGGAATACAATCACATCGAAACCCTCTGTCCCTCTGTCCGATTACATAGTGATTTGATTCAGCACAGCCTCTATATGGTATTTTGTAGCATATTGGAACTATAGCCATGTGTTCCTGAAAAAGGGTATCATGCATGAACTAACTCCAATATATACAACAATAGTGATAACCAGTGGTTTATCTCCGCTCTCTATCTCACTCGTCATGTGAAATCACAGCCGTTACATGTAAGAATCCCTTGAAGAAAAATTATGAGGAAGTACTAGTACTAGAGAGCAAATATTTTACAAGTACAACATTAAAGCATGTGACCTTTTCTTGTTAGTTTCAGTTATTTTCTCAGCAACCAAACGGAGACACAAAAGGCCAACTTTATACCAGACAAAACACAAAAGCTTAAGATTGTTTGACTGGTTAATTATGAAAGAATTTCAATTTACAACCAACGCAAATCCTCCACATCTAGAAACCATAATTCTCTTGAGATACAATACAAAGCAGGAGACTTTTTCTCGGGAGTTTCATTTATTTTCTCATCAACCAAACAGAAGTTACTCAAAATACCAACTTTCCTGAACAAAACAGAAAAATCTCGAAGGGCTAGGTTTACATACCTCCAAGTCCAACTCCCAAATATTTCCCAGATTATTTTACTTCAATGCAGAGGTTCCTTGAGTGGGACAAAGTCAGAGATTGTTTGTACTTGTGCTTGGTTCTGCCATTAATGGAAAGACATAATTAAGTACAGATAACACATGAAAAGCCCACGATTGAAAGGAACAGTAAGAAAGTGTCACTGACAGTCTGACGTGGAATGAATGAAATCCAGAGTGGATTCTCCTTATCGCTATTGGTCCATTAGGTTTCTGCCACGAAGGACTCACCGGCGATATGGTTTGCGTGGATGAACTCTATCTGACTACCTTCAGCAGATAATCAGAAACTAATGGTCAACGTACAAGAAAACACAAGAAAATTAGAGGCTTTTAGTCGAAAACCCCACTTTTGTTTATCTATTAAGTATAAAGCCAGCATGCCAATTTGGTGTCACCCTCTTCGACAAAAATAATTGGACCAAACTGCTCCACAGACCAAAAAATTCAAAACTTGTTTAAAATAATATATCAAATCATGCAAGGATAATTTAGTAATTTGGTTATTATAAAATATAAATATAAATGGAGAGAGATAAAAAAATAAAAAATGAAAGAGAAGAGAGAAAAGAATAAAAAAATGACAAAGTTGATGGTGCCCACGTGAGAGCAAGTCCAGCCTTGCTCTTTGCTCGGGGGACAAGCACCAGGAAAGGGCCCGAGGGCCGGTTGGTTCTTCTCCAGCCATGGAGAGCCCGAGTGAGGGTGGGAGCCTGAGGGCCGGGGGGTGGGCAATCAACAGGCATGTGGCTCAAGGCCCGTGACGTCAGGCCTGGGTCCGGGCTTTTTTTTTATATTTTTTTTATGTCAGGCGCGTGCCCCTCACTCGTGAGTGGGGGCGCGACGCCCGACAGGAATTCAGGGCACGGGCCCAGCCACCCAATTACCGTTGGGAAGCCACGTGGCTTCCCATGGTCTGTTCGATCCTAACGGTTCTTTAATACAAACCGTCCGATTTGCAACGGTCATAAAAAAAAGCTAATTTTATATCAACCGTTCGATCTGAGATCAACGGTTGATATTAATCTGCTTTATAAATTAAAAAAAAAAGAAAAAATAGTTTTAAAATTAAGAAAAGTTACCGTTGTGACACGTGGCACAATCTGGAGTGTTGGAATTCAAAATTTTTAAAATCCAACGGCAGAGATTAATTATTTGAATAAAAATTTAAAAAAAATTGTAAAAAATCCGAAAAAAATTGTAAAAAATCTGAAAAAATATTGTAAAAAATTGTTTTTACTTTTCTATAAATACCACTTCTTCTCCATCTACCTTACACCACAATTTCATATTTTCTCAACTACTTTCAATCAAATTCCTATCTTTCTCTCAAAGTTTCAATCCAATTTTTTTCCACAAAATGACTACTGATGCAGGTACGAATTGATCGCTTCTTAAAGATGTTGCGTTGTGCACTAGTTGGGTTGAAGTTACTCATAATTCCCTTACGGGTAATGAGATGCAGTTGCGAGAAATGTGGAGTTTAATTCATACCAAATTTCTTAAGCAAATGAGTGGGAAAAGAACCAAAGAATCGATGTCCAGTCGTTGGAAAATACTTAGCCATTCATTTAGTACGTGGAGAGATGCCTTGACACAAGCTAGTAGTAATGTTCGAAGTGGGGCAAATTATGTGGATGAGGTAAGAATATATTATAATTATTTGTTTGTATTATTATTTTGTTACCTAATTTGATTATAATTATTTGTTTGTTTTATTTATTTGTTACCTAACTTCATTATTATTATTTGTTTGCATTATTTATTTGTGACCTAATTTCATTATTATTATTTGTTTGTATTATTTATTTGTTACCTAATAATTTCATTATTATTATTTGTTTGTATTATTTATTTGTTACCTAATAATTTCATTATTATTCATTTGTAGCAACTTCAAGCACAAGCATGGTTTCCTGCCAAAATCAAATCAAGAAACAAATCATTCCACCGGTGGGAATGTTGGAATATTGTTAAAGATTGTCCTAAATTCAAAGTTGTGCCTGTTGGTCCAGAAGTATGCATGAACATCACCCCTCTACACAGCACCTTTGTACACAGCACCCCTCCACACTCTACACATGATCATGGCTCCCATGTTGATGAAGAAGATGGAGAAGAAGTGCCTGAAACGCTCATTTCTGAACAAGCGTCGGGGTCGACCTGTTATCCAATTAGGCATCAAGGTAAGAAGGCTTCAAAGAGGAAATTGAGTGCTTCCAAGAATGATTATGGAAAGTACATGCAAGAACTTGCTCGTCAAGGTGAATTGACGTTGGCACGGGAATTGGCGAAATATGAGGCTGAAAAGGCTAGAGATGAGGCAAAAGCTGCAGCTATTCAACAAGCATTTCAAGCTGAACAGAGGGAAAGAGAGCTACTTAGGCAAGAAAGGGAGTTGCTTAGAGAAGAAAGAATTGCACAACGAGATCGTGACATTATGAACATGCGTTTAGAAGGGATGTCTCCAAATTCTAAATATTTTTTGCAGTCGGAGAAAGCGGATGTGGTGCAAAGGAGGCGTGCAAGAGAAGCGAGATCAAGACAAGATGGTCCTAGCACAACAAGACAAGATGATCCTAGCACCACAGATTGGTTAAGTGATGATGAATATGGTACTTTTTGTAATTGGAGCCCATAGTTTTCCAATCACTTTGGGTTGTAATTTATTATTTATGTTGTTTCCAATTTATTGAAGTTAGTACTTTATTTAAAGTGAGAGTACATTTATTTAATTTCGTAATATATTTATCCTAATAATAGAATCTTTACTCATCAAATTGTTCACGTATAATGAAATAAAATTACATAAACATACCAAATAATAAAAAACTCACTACAAAAAACACACCAAATAAAATTACATAAACATACCAAATAATTCACACCAAATAAAATTACATAACATACCAAATAATAAAAAACTCACTACAAAAAACACACCAAATAAAATTACATAAACACACCAAATACAAACAAACATACTAAATAAACTTAAGTATCTTTAGCTTGTTTCAATGTCCACTGGTGCTCTATCAAGTCAATTTGCCGATCATTGTGCATAGATGACCTTTGAAGTGCAGTATATCGTTGAATGACCTTTTCATTGTAACATCCATCCCTTTCTAATGGCTCGTGTTGCACGGGTTCTTCGGTGGCATCATGCGCACAATATATATGTGTTCTTGAATTGTTCATTGTGTCTGGCTCTAGCTCATATTCATCAACCGCATCATAATCGAACTTATCTTCCACAATCATGTTGTGAAGAATGACGCACGTCATCATGATGGATCGAAGTGACTCTACATCGAATATTCTGGCAGCACCCCTGATGATCGCCCAACGAGCTTGAAGGATACCAAAACAACGCTCCACATCCTTCTTGCACCCCTCTTGACAGCTTGCAAAGTGTTTTTCCTTTGCACCTCGCGGACATGGCACTGTTTTGACAAATGTTTCCCACCGTGGGTAAATGCCATCAGCTAGGTAGTATGGTCTGTCGTACCTACGTCCGTTGACGATGTACGTGAGTTTTGGTGCCTTTCCTTGCAGGACGTTGTTGAACACTGGGTATTGGGCAAGGACGTTGAGATCATTTTGAGCCCCCGGAACCCCGAAAAAGGTGTGCCATATCTATGTATCAAAAGATGCCATTGCCTCCAAAATGATAGATTTTGCTCATTTTCTGTCCCCATATGCGCCTTGCCATGCACTTGGACATTTTTTCCACGTCCAGTGCATACAATCGATACTTCTTATCATCCCAGGAAAACCTCACATCTCGCCCTTCTTCAAAAGCCTTTGCAAGTCCATGTGAGTAGGTCTTCGGAGGTACTATGCGGTGTACAAAGATTCGACTGCTCTGCAAAACCTCATCAGGGCCTCAAGAATGGTTGATTTCCCCATCCTCGTTATCTTCTCCACTTGGTCTGCAGATGCTCCATACGCAAGCATCCGCAACGCAGCAGTGATTTTTTGCTGAGGCATGATACCCATAACACCACAAGCATCATTCTTTTGCACAAAGTAAGAATCATGGTTGCAAACATCAGTCATGATTCTATTGAACAAATGTCGTTCCATTCTAAAACGGCGTCTGAAGTACGTATCAGGAAATGCACTGTTATGGACAAAGTAATCGTCCAACAACTCTTCACCCCGTCATTGCCTGCTTCTATCAAGGTTTCTTGAACGGTTGGGCTTGCATATCTGAGCAACAGTCTGGATGGCTCGACGGGAATGTGAGGCTCTGGCCATTCTTGTTTCGTCATCTCTCCTTCTACGTTCCTCATCATCTTCCATCTCATTTTCGGCTATCTGAAGGTTGAACACTCCTTCAAATTGGTTAAACAATTCTTCTTCTTGCTGATCGATTTCCCACATCATCCTTGATGAAGAAGAAGACATTGTACAGATGGATGGTGAAGAAGAATCAGAAACTATGAATAATGAGATAGAGATGTTGAGAAAATTGGTGTGAGATTTGTGAGGATGGATGGTGGATTATATGGACGATTCAGAAAGGATTGGATTATAGATAAGGCCACGTGGCATGCCGTCATTTATTAAAAATCTGATCGAAATCTATCCTCAAAGATTCTGAAAAGATAATGACACGTGGCACGATCGTATTGGATAAAAATCTTATCGAAATTGATCTCTAATAATTATCTTTTCCGATAATGACACGTGGCGCAATTTTGAACGAGTTAAAATCTGATCGAAATCTATCGTCAAGGATTCTAAAAAGATAACGACACGTGGCACGATGACATTGGATAAAAATCTTATCGAAATCCATTGCTAAATAATTGTTTTTTATATAAAATGACACGTGGCGCAACGAGAACGATTTAAAAAATCTTATCCGAAATTACAAATAATTTTATTTTGTATTATTTAAACAAAAAAAAACTAATATTTTATTGCCTATTGCCAGGGGGAGGGCTCTAAGGGTGGAGATGCAAATGACAATTATTGTTCATTAATGGCATTTACTATTCATTAAAGGCAGTTACTGTTCAAAAAGGTGGATTCAATAGTGGATTGTCAGGGGGGAGGGCTCCATGGGTGGAGTTGCTCTGATCGGGGAAGAAACAAATAATAAAAAATAAGAAAAATTATGCATATTGTGTTCAAAACATCTATAACGAAATAAAAAAATATTACAGCAATTCATGCAAATAAATACATTTAAAATGTATAAGTCGCATGTAGCGCGCTGTGATTCAAAAAATATTTTTTGCATGCGGTTGTTTATTAAATATTATTTCTCTATTTTTAAACACTTAAGAGGTGCGTAGTGCGTTGACACATCCCGGCCCGGGCCCCCTACCACATCCTGGGCTAGACTCCGCCGTAGCACAATATTGTCCGCTTTAGGCCCCGACCACGCCTTCATGGTTTTGTTTCTGGGAACTCACACGATAACTTCTCAATGGGTCACCCATCATAGGATTGCTCTCGCGTGAACTCGCTTAACTTCAGAGTTCCGATGGAACCCTAAGTCAGTGAGCTCCCAAAAGGCCTCGTGCTAGGTAAAGATGAGAATATACATATAAGGCTTACATGATCCACTCCCTTGGGCGATGTGGGATGTTACAATCCACCTCCTTTAGGGGCTCGACGTCCTTGTCTGCACACTTCCGGCTAGGGATTGGCTCTGATACAAAATTATGACATCCCGGCCTGGGCCTTCACCACATCCCAAGCTTGACCTCACCGTAACACGATATTATCCGCTTTAGGCCCCAACCACGCCCTCACGGTTTTGTTAACTCACATGAGAACTTCCAGTGGGTCACCCATCATGGGATTGCTCTCGCGCGAACTCACTTAACTTCGGAGTTCCGATGGAACCCGAAGTCAGTGAGTTCCCAAAAAGCCTCTTGCTAGGAAGATATGGAAATATACATATAAGACTTACAAGATCCACTCCCCTGGGCGATGCGGGATGTCACAATCCACCCCCCTTATAGGCTCGACGTCATCGTCGGCACACTTCAGGCCAGGGATTGGCTCTAATACCAAACTGACACATCCCGGCTCAGGCCCCCACCACATCCCAGGCTCGACTCCGCCGTAGCACGATATTGTCCGCTTTGGACCCCAACTACGCCCTCACGGCTTTGTTTATGGGAACTCACACAAGAACTTCCCAATGGGTCACCCATCATGGGATTACTCTCGTGTGAACTCGCTTTACTTCAGAGTTCTGATGGAACCCGAAGCCAGTGAGCTCTCAAAAGGCCTCGTGCTAGGTAAAGATGAGAATATACATATAAGAATCCACTAAAGGGAGGAAGTGGGTTTAGCCTCATAATAGGCTAGCGATTAGTTGTTTATTAAATATTATTTTTTCTAATCTTAATGTAATTCAATAAAATGTTGATAGAAATTGAAAGACCGTTTTTATTAATATGGATTCAACTGCTTTGATTAGTTAAAAGAACGCTTTTATTAAATGTATTTATTATTCATTAATTAATTTATTATTTATTTTCATCTACATTAATAAATACATTTAAAACATGTAAATCGCGCGTAACACGCCGTAATTCAAAAAATACCTTATGCACGCGCATGAGCGCGTGCATGGAGGCTAGTTTATTTAATTGAAGGCCACAACATTTTTCTCGCATGAATTTTTCATAACTACTTTAAGCCACTTGTTTATAAGAATTTTATTTTTAAGCCTTATTTCCCCCACATTTTGTGGCCTATTGTATATTTTGTATATGGTAAGGGTTAGGTTTCTAACTTTCTATAGAGGTATCCACAGTTTCAGTATAGACGTTTTATCCTTATAGTTTTCCATTATTCTAAGATGACTTTTTTTTATTCGAGTGAGTAGATAGCGTACTAATGTGTTTACTTTGAAACTGATTTCGTTTCATTTTACTTCTTGAAATTGTCAGTTTTGCCTCAAGTGGCGTGTTCACTCTATTTTCGTCTATTCTGTCAAATATATGTTAAATTAAAGGGTACTATGGATATTTCATTTTTTTACACAACTCTTTATCTCTAACATGGCAGCTAACATGCTAGCTAAAATAATTGCAATTCTATTTTTGACAACTCTAATTCAAACTTATGCACATCTTGTGTTTCAAAATCTAATCTAAGCTACTCATTGAATCAATGGCTTTACATACAACAATCCGCAAGATGGATTGATGAGGTTTGAACTAGAGTTATAAAAAAATGAAATAGGGATTGTTTCAGCAAGCAAGATCTCGCATATACGACTCTCAGATCTATACATTATCTTTTGTACTTATCACAAACTTTCTCCATTGAAATTTATGCTCATCTTTTGTTGTTCCCTCACCCTTTTATGAAGGTATCAAAATTCTCCAACATTTGTTTTTGTTGCTTCTATTGCATTGTTGCAAGTACTCTTAGATCTATATTATTTATGCATTTTTTGTTTGTTTTTAAGTTGAATAGTATATACTTGTGAGCTTTGCGTTATTGTCTTTCTTAGAGGTGTATATATGTCATTTGATGACTCGAGGACGATGTTTCTAGATCACCAGATTGTTCTCTACCTTCTTGCTCTCCTTCACCTATAAGGCATAATAACAAGATGCTCTTATGCTTGTTAACTTTTCCATCATCTTCTGACGGCACTGAAGAATTAGATGCTTTCATTTAAGGCAAGACGGACGATGTTTCCAAACTCTTTTCTCTCAATCTCAATTTTTCCTCTTATATTTAAGAAGAGTGAATATTAGAGAGTAGACAAGTGTCCGTCTTGCCTTAAATGAAAGCATCCTGTTCTTATGCTTGTGATTTCCTTCCTCTTTGACACTTTTGAAAGCAACAACTGGGCATAATTGGCCATTTGTCAAAAGTGATTGGCAAATTGGCCATTTGACAAAAGTGTAATAGTTCAGTTAACTGCCTCACAAACAACAATAAATTCATTTGCTACATGATGTGAGGCAATTGATGTAAGAGAGAAAAAAAATAGGTGTTAGAGAGTGGTGGGTAAGTTAAAATTAACATATAATTCTAGTAATAACTCTCAATATAGTTAATATAAAATGTCAACAACGAATTGTTTTAAGAAAAATAATTTTCGCACGCTATTTTTTCTCTAAATGCACATTTATTTATTTCTAATATTTAGATTAACATAAATAGAGGGTGCATAAAGGGAAAATAAGTGTGAGTGTCATTTTCCTTACAATAAATACAGTGTAAAGTAGAAGCAAGTTGAGAATTGATTTATGCACACCGTCTTTCACTTTTTATTTAGTTCGTGAATCAAACAAAACAAAAAAATTCGGCCTAATTTTTTTGAATAAGAGGCGCCACATTAAAATCCAACAGTCATGATCAATAAATCATTGAAAATCCAACGGTTGTCAGGCGTCAAAATTTGAGCCGTTTGGCTCGTTGCATTTCACGTGTGTGGTGGGCAGGGCAGCCCAACGGGCTCCTACCCTTCACCCAAACGCCCCTATTTTTTCATCTGCCAAATCTATTTTTTGAGAGAAGGGCAGTTCAACCTAATTGCAAGGGCAATTGCTATTTCCCAAAAAAAAAAAAAAAAAAAAAAAATTGCAAGGGCAATTGGGGGACTGCAAGAGTTGGTGTAAACGTGAAAAATTTTGAAAAATGAAAAGCATTCCAAGAGTCCCAAAGTCGAAGCCCAAAATTTGAGCGACGATCAAAATTCTCCCGCCAACCTCGGAGAGGCGGGAAAGGAAAATTCAGACACATTACAAAATTAGAAATAGCTGCTCTCTCCCCTCCACCCACTGCTCTGTCCGAATCTCAGACTGTAGAGACTCAGAGAGAAAGGGGAGTTTTACTCCAGCTCCGCCGAGGAAGACATCGCCTCAGCTCGCAAGATGGTGGTGGAGGAGAGCAACAAGGTTGAGGATACTCTGGTGGTCGGGAAGCAACGCGTTCGGGCCGTCGCTGGCCAGATCTATGACTCCAAGAAAGGAGTTTCCTGCCATCAGGTGATTTTTGTTTCGTTTTCGGTTTTGGGTACTTGATTTGGGGGTTGGGCGTCTGTTTGGTTGGTGAGAAAAATTTTCAATGTAAAGGATGCGACTTTCCTAGCCCTTTTTCTTGGTTTCTGTTTCTCTTTGGATGACGAGAAAAGATTGGGAATTATGAAACTTGGGGTGGATTTATCTTTGTCGGTCAATTTGTTTATTGATTTGTTGGTTGAATTCTTCAGTGCCGTCAGAAGATGACGGAAAAGTTGACAGCTTTGGCGGCCTCCTGTAAGAACGTCAAAGCGAAAGGCATTTGCCCGATTCAGTTTTGCCATAAGTGTCTGTGGAACAGGTTAGATTGGAATGAATTTTTCTCTCATTTTTCGTGTTTTCGAATAAAGTTTTGGATTGAAATTAGTTTTTGGGTGTTGAAATGACAATAGGTATGGATTGAAAGCTGAACAAGTGGAACTCGAGGAGGATTGGAAATGTCCGAAATGTCAAGGCAATTGCAATTGCAGTATATGCTTGTAAGTGTTTGGTATATTAGACAAACGTGTTTTTATAGTTGTTGGTGTTTTGATGCTGTGGCTGATTAGACTAATGTGCTTTATCAGGAAGAAAAACGGTTTCCAACCCACTGGTCTTCTCGTGTACGAAGCCAAGGCGAGAGGGTTTCAATCTGTTTCTGATATGCTGACTATGTACAAGCCAAAAAAGCAAGGGGAGGAGGATGACAAAAGCAAGGATGGCTCGCCACAAAAGCGAGTCGCTTCAGACAAGGTTTGATGCTTTTGATTATGGTTGCTTTTGTGAATGCATATTGATATTGTTGATGTTATTTTGGTTGGTTTTATTGATGTTTTTATGCTCTCGAGTTTTGATAGGCAATTGTGGTTAGTTCACCAAGAAAACGAGGGAAGGAGAACACTCTCGATCGAAGCAAAGATATGAACTTGGATGCAGCTCTGAACTCTGGTGAGCAGAAAACTAAGAAAGCAAAGCGGGAAGAGTTGACGGAAGTTTGTAATGGCAGCAGAGATGGTGGTGCTGCTGTGAGTAATAAGGATGCCAAGCCCAAGGCCAAGGAAGTCAGAAGGCATCGGAAAGTAAAGGAATGCCCCGTGAATATTGAGAATCAAAAGGTTGATCTTGACCTTCCCCTGCCACAGGGCAATCCCTTGACATCTGTAGCTGGTGTTGAATTGGCTGCTGAGGATGTTGGAAATGCTCTGCAGTTTCTGAAATTTTGCGAAACTTTTGGAGAGGTAATTCTAACTTTTTGTTCCATATTTCTGTTACATATTAGACTAATATGGTGTTCCAAGTTTTCTGGTTCTATACCTGAATCAAAACTGATTGAATTATCTGTTTAGCCCTTCGCATTTAGATGCTCACATGATTCATTTGCGTTCTATTAATATGAAATGGTTATCATTTTTGCACATTTATTTTGTGTTTAAACATTCCTGAAATTTCACTGCACTTGAAATCTCAATTTTCTTTTCCTTTCACTTTAGTTTCTTAAAATCCAAAAATGCCAAGCTGAATCTGTACTTAGAGAACTATCACGTCGAGGAAGTGGGCGAAGGGGACGGCCTGGACAATACTCCTCAGTGATTCGATTTCATAACTATATGCTCTCCTTCATACAGAAGGGTTCCTTAGAGGAGTAAGAACTCTACCTAGCATTTTACATTTATGCATAAAGTAATTTAGTAAGCTTTAGTTGTGGATAGTAACTCATTTGGTTTCTGTCAACTTTATTTCCTGTCAGGTCTTCTTCTTTAGATCAATCAAGCCACAATAAGTCCTGGTTCCAAGATTTGGGGGAACTTATCTCTGCATCCGGTGTCTCTAAGGTCGATCCTGTATTAAAGGAACTGTCCCCAGAGTGTTTTAGCAAAGGCGGGGATGGATATGATATGTTGAACATCACTCAAAAGCTCAGGATTTTGAATTTCCTTTGTGATGAGGCTCTTGACACCGAGTAAGTGGATAAGCATAATATGTGCATCATTATTTTGCAATTGTCTTTTCTGGATTAAGAGTGATGAGAACTTTCCGATCTTTCCTTCAGTATGCTAAGTGGATGGATAGAGGAACAAAATGAAAAATTGGTCCAACGAAAAAGGGACGCCAAAGAAAAAGTTGCTAAAGCAAAGGATAAGGTAATATGTAAAACAAGGCAAGCTTTTATGAGGCAACATCTTTTGAAGAAAACAAGAAGTTCTATTTTTAACTAAATCATATATGTGCAGGAGAGAGATCTCAAAAAGAAGTTGCAGGAGGAGATGGCAAAGAGGATAATTTCAAACAATGGTTATCCTGTCCGAATTTCAGAACGTAACTCTATTGTTTCACAAATCACAAGCAAGGCAGCTAAAGCTCACACTGAGGTGGTTGAAGCAATGGCCATGTTACCTAAAAGTAAGTTCCCATTTAAAACTATCCTTAAGAATATCTGAGACATGTGGTTGAATGTTTTTCATGTTTTAATTCTTCATGAAAATCGGGTTATCAGTTTGCTAATTGTTAAGCTTTCGTATCCTGCAAGCAACCTTGCTATACATGCCCGTGTTAAAATGTTTTGACCTATTTTATAGGCAATGAAATATGTGAGGCTGTTAGAATAGAGGCTTATGTTTTGGATGTTCATGGCCGTGCATTTTGGAAACTGAACGGTGATTTTGGTGAAGATATTTTGCTTCAAGGTTAGTCTTAACTGTGCCAAATACAATTTGTAGATTTCCAGTTCATGAGTTATTTTGATGTGTAAGTTTTATATTTGCGTATTGTACAGATATGGGAACGTGGGATGGAGCTCCTTCTGTTGAAACCTGGTTCGTTTATGGTGCTGAAATGAAAGAGCCAATCGACAAATACCTCTCTTTTCTGAGTCTAAAGTATGCACATATAATTGTTCTACATTTTTAATTAGGTTGAAATTGTTCTGATATCGCACAGTTTTCTCTTCCTCCCTTTTCAATGGACTGGTTGTTCATGCATTCATTGTTTGCTTGGCTTGCAGACAAGAACGGGCCAGGGGCCAGAGGCCATTCAAAACTCGGTTTGCAAGCAATGAAGAAGACTTGCAGGTTCCTCAGACTCCTGAAAGCAATGAAGAAAACCCTCCGGTTTCCGACACCTTCTCAAAGCAATGAAGAAAACATGGAGATCAGTCCTGTCCTGAGGCTAATTAAAGTTTTGAGCCATCAGAAGACAGTATTTAGCTCCCCCATTTTCTGCACAAACTCCTATATGGGATGGTTGTTTCCTACTTCAGATTTCCCTCTGTATGGCGGGGAAGTGATGTCGAGTAGCCGGCCGACGGTCTCAGACGGAAAGAATTGTTGATCTGAACTTTTGGATAGTTGTATCTTAATGTTAGGGAAGTTGTTTCGTACTACCTTTAATCCTCATGCACACCTTAGGTTACTTTTGGCCTCTGAATTGAATGAATTTAACAACAATCAATCAAGGGACATGTAAATGATAGTGTGCAGGAGTGCGCAAAAATTATTTCCCCTGATTTTATTTTGTGATGGGAAATGTAAAACAATGTGATGAGTTAAATTTCGATGTAAGCTATGATTTCACGTTTCTCTACCTGTGCTCAATTTGGCTGGGTGTAAGATGTGATTTTACTGTTTCTCTATCTTATTCGTAATGGTTGGGTGTTGGAGAAAGTGAAAAAAACTTGGGTGTAAGCTGTGATTTCATAAATCTCTATCTCATTCGTAACGGTTAATTCTCGAAGAAAACGAAAAAAAAACTTGGTTGTATGTTGTGATTTTTCATTGTTTCTCTATCTTATTTATAATAGTTGATTCTTGATAAAAACGAGAAAAGCTTGGGTGTGTTATGTGATTTTTCATTGCTTTTTTATTTCAAATGTAATGGTTGGGTGTTGAAGAAAACGAGAAAAACTTGAATGTAAGTGGTGATTTCTATCTCGAAGAATGTGGCAATCGCAACGGTTACATTCAATCCTAAAGAAAACAATGAAGTAAAAGCTAGCTCTGAAAACACATGCGGGTGCATGTGCATTTGGATATGCTATTAACTATTAGGCAAACCAAACTCTAAGAAAGCTTAAGAGGGTTAATTGGCTAGTTAATAATAAATATACTTTTCTACATAAGAGCAACCCAAGTTCTATACAGTTGTCAAAAGCAAACCCTAACCTAGAGGAGAGAGAAATTGATGAGGATCGAATCAGCACTAAAGTCATAATTGTTTTTTGTCACTGCGATAAAGCGTCATCTACAAGACAAATTTTTATTTCAGTGAGTACATAACACCTTCACATGCCATATATAAATGAGGGACATTTAAGTCATATTTATGATCATTTATTAAATATTGCTAGAAACTTGACTCGATTATTGCTAAGGTCCTTGCACTCTTTTAAAATGACTTTAAGTAACATCGCGTGACATATCACCATATAGCCTACTACCAAAACAAGGTCGAGTGAAGCTCGAGATTGAAGGATCAATTCTGCACATTATATAGTGGGCTGGCCTAACTTAAGAAATTAGAATATTTTCAAGTTGAGGCATGATTATCAACGTCATGATAGTGTATCTACCACGAATGAAAAGGAAAATGGTTAGCGAAGAAAAGGTGGCCATCATTTAATTTTATTTCATGTTAATGAAATTACAAATATACCCTCTAAACCCTAGGCACCTCCTATTTGTATGTGTTTTCGTCTCACTTTCATACCAACAAAGGCTGTCGCTGCTCAGATTTATCTTGTCCTATTTTTCAACAAAAAATTTCAGCCATAAATCTGCTTCTCTTTTGCATTTCCCTCACTCTAATTTGAAGGTATGTAACTTCTCCAGCATTTGTTATATCTCAATTGCAAGTGTGCTGATACTCTCAGATCTATACTAATTCTGCATTTTTCTCAAGTTTGATTGTAATCTTGAAATGAAAATGGATTAAATTAGATATTTTGATGATTGTTATCGCATCAAAATGAATTATGTCGGTGCATAATTATTAGCCCAAGATTATTATCATTTTCTTATACGTGTTTGATTGTAATCTTGAAATGAAAATGGATTAAATTAGATATTTTGATGATTGTTATCGCATCAAAATGAATTATGTCGGTGCATAATTATTAGCCCAAGATTATTATCATTTTCTTATACGTGTGTGTTGAGAGAGTAGCGGTTCGATTAGAATTTCAAATTCAAAGATCAATGGTCACAATCACTTGAGTCACAAGTCCGTTATTGGATTATTAATGCATATCATTTCAATGAAGAAGTGAAAATTGGATTAGATTATATCATTAATGCATATAATTTTTGCACAACCGGTGGATTGTTTGCCTTGGTGGTTAGATTCTCTCTTTATGAAGAAGTGACCATGATTTTGAGTTTTACTACGGAAAATGTTCATTCAAAAGAGGGTAGACAAGTTGTTTAGAGGATGATGATTTGAAATTGATGGATTTTTACTTTCTTTTTTAACATACAATATTATCTATACTAAAGAGGAGGGAGTGGATTTAGCCTCACAATGAGCTAGCAATAATGTGGTTCGAACTCGCTAAAGAGAAATACTGCTAGACCGTAGTACTAAATGGCTTTACCTTGTTAAGAATTTAGGATATTCTTTGATATGAATTAGTGAAATAGTTAAGTTTTTTAAGGTAACAAATTTCCATTGAGTAGGAAGAAATACATAACATTAGGTAGTCTTTTCACGATAGTTATCATTCCTCAAGTATAGATTTTTTTTATTTTTCAGAAAATTTTAAGGAAAAAAGCAAGGGAGTTTTAACAAAACACTCTCGGTACTGTTTACTTTTAATGAAAAACCATATTTTTACATTTCTCTGATACTATTCACTACACCTTTATTTGTCCATTTTCATTAAATCTAAAGTTTTTTTTTACTTTTCGTTAGTTTGTCTAAAAAACAAATGTAGATTAGTAAATTGTACCTTCAAAATTTTAATGACAGTTCATTATGCAATACATAAAAAATAACTTCTACGATAAAATTTTCAACACAAGTGTTGTCACATCCCAGACCGACTCCGTTGTAGCACGATATTGTCCGCTTTGGGCCACGCCCTCACGGTTTTGTTTTTGGAAACTCACGAGCAACTTCCCAGTGAGTCACCCATCATAGGATTGCTCTAGCTCAAACTCGCTTAACTTCGGAGTTCCGATGGAATCCAAAGCCAGTGAGTTTCCAAAAAGCCTCGTGCTATAAGAGGTGGGCATGTACATATACACATCACCCCATCTCCGTTAGTCAATGTGGGATGTTACAATCCACCCCCTTAGGGGGCCTGACGTCCTCGTCGGCACACTCGCACCGAATGGCACACCCTCACGATTTTGTTTCTGGGAACTCATGAGCAACTTCCTAATAGGTCACCCATTCTAGGATTGCTCTAGCCCAAACTCTCTTAACTCCGAAACCAGTGAGTTCCCAAAAAGTCTCGTGCTATAGGAGGTGGACATATATATATAAAGCACATCATCCCCTCTCCATTGGTTGATGTGGGATGTTACAAGTGTGGTGTTTTTTTTACCACAGTTGTGAAAAACAATGACGCTTATGCACCTTGGGGTATGTTGATCGGAGGTAGATTCTCAGCCCTCCCACTTTCCGTGCCCTCCTGTTTTGTGTGGTCACGGTTAAGTCACATTAACATTTTATATTATTTTTTTATAGAGATAATAAGACAAAAATGAATAGTAATATAAAATGTTGACGTGGCTTAACCGTGACCACACAAAACAGGAGGGCACGGGAAGTGAGAGGGCAGAGAGTCTGCCTCCATGTTGATTTCCACTGATCTCTCATTCTTAACAATTAACAATTTAAGCCACTAACACTTTTGTTTATCCAGTAAAAATTTAACAACATTTTAAACAATTCTTGGTTTAAAAACATTAAATTAAAAGCTTGGACATGCTAGGCATGGGAATTGGATCCTCTCCGAGGCAAAGCCTCGAGATCCTCATGATCCATTAAAACGGGCCGTTGAATTTTGATCCAACGACTACAATTATTATAACTTTTAAAAGAGCTCCTAATTTCGTGTTATTGGGTCAGGAAGATCCCGAGAATTTGCCTCGGGGAGGATCCAATTCCCTAGGCATGCACGGTAGTTATAACTTTTTCAGAACATTGCATAAGTAAATTTTCTTAACAATAGATTCACGAGCGCACACTCTAACTAATCATAATCTTTCTTTTTTTTTTTTAAAAAAAAATTATTATTTTTAAGGAGAGAATGAAGTTTCAAAATTATTAAAATAATTTATAAAAGAGAAGAGTTTCAAATTTGGGACGCATGGGTGGGAATGGAACATAATCTTAAGTGTTTTTTTTTCCTGAACAAATGATATTATTTACGCTAAGGGAAGGAGGTGAGCTTAGCCTCACAATGAGCTAATAATAATGTGGTTCAAATTTGTCTTTGGTGAAAATCGAACCTAAGACCTCTCAATTACAAATAAAGAGGAATATCACTAGACCGTAATACTAAGTGGCAACATACTTTTAAATTTAGATTGTGTGAGATTAAAGAGTTCAGACTCGAACAAATACCAAGTTATTCAACAAACTTTAACAGAAAAACAAAAAGAAGAGAGAACAATTCATTCTCTGTAGGACATGTATGTCATATCTGAATCGGGCAAATGAATTTTGCTTTGACGTTCTTGCATAACGCCGCAAATTCCATCTTTTTTTACGGCATTGCGGAATTTAATCAACAAAAAAATTAACCAAAAAGATAACTCCAAATTTCATTAACAGTAGATGTTTTCTCATCATCCAAACAGAATAAAAAAGAAAAACAAGATAAAATGGGCTAAGAAAATCAACTCTCGCGTACATTCAAAACCCTTTCACCAAATAAAACCAAGCCCTTGAATCGCGTACTTGAAGCCGAAAAATAAACAAAACTCACCTGGTGATAGGTTTCATTCTTTGAACTGGCGATCCAGCCTCCTACGGCCACACTGCCGTGTTTCTGGACAACCACGTTATTTTCTGCAACGGAGCTGACCTCCACTTCCATCCTCTCCACCGTAGCACAGCAGAGCTCGAAGGCATCCCCATTTCTCTCCAAAAACTCGATTCAGAAATACGAAAGGATTGTCACCTCTGCAGTATGCCAAAGTGACAGGTCGCAGAGGTGTCAATTCTGAAATCTTCCTGGTGCCCGAGTTGAGAGTATAAATTTGACGTGTGAGTGATTTTGTACTTCTGGCGATGGCTTCGAGCTTTGCTGCGGCTACGGTTGAGAGGATGGAGGTGGAGGTCAATCCCGCTGCAAAGAATATGGTTATCCAGGAGCACGGCAGTCTGAGGTTTGGATCGCGGGTTCAGAGAACAAGACCTGTCATCAGTTGAGTTTTGTTTTTGGTTTCTAAGTACGCGATTCGAGGGGCTGTGTTTTGTTTGGTGAGAAGATTTTTAAATGTAGGGAAGAGTTGATTTTCGTAGCTTTTTTATCGTGTTTCTTTTATTTTGTTTGGACGACGAGACAATGTAGGGAATTTATGTAATTCGGAGTAGAATTATCTCTTTTGGTTAATTTAATTTTTGGTTAAATTCTGCATTGCCGTCAGAGGAAGACGGAACTCTCGGTGTTGTCTAAAAATCTCAAAGCCAAAGGCCCTTGCACTGTTCAGCTATGACATGGTTGTCTGAAGAACAGGTTAGATTAGAATGAAAATTAGTCTCCTTTTTTTCGGTTTCGGAGTAAATTTTTTGGACTAAAATTGGTGGTGGGTGTTGAACTGAGGGAGTGGCACAGAAATGTACGAAATGTCAAGGCAAATGCAATTGTAAGTAAGCGTATGGAATGCCATATAACTGTTAACTTTGTATTTGTAGTTTACGTTTTAGTGCTGCTGTCAATTAGAGAAGTGTGTTTTTCAAGCCGGTTTAATACCCACTGGTATTTGCATGCACGAAGCCAAGAAGAAAGGGTATCAATCTGTTGCTGATATGTTGCGTGTGGAGAAGCTGCAAAAGAAGGAGAATGGCGACAGCAAGGATGGTAAAGGGCGAATGCATGTGGCTTCAGACATGGTTTGGTGCTGTTGTTTACAATTTTATGTTTTGATTAGTTTTATTGCTGTTTAAGCGGGCTCATGATCTCGGTTTTGGCAGGCAACGAGTTTTGATTCACCTAGCTAACGAGGGAAGGAGAATGCCCTTGATCAGAGCGAAGATGTAATGACAGCGGAGATGATGCTGCTGCTGCTGCTGTGAATGATGATGATGCCAAGGCCAAGGGCAAGGCTGCAAGAGGGCGTCGCAGGGTCAAGGAACGCCAATTCGATAGTAGAGAGTTGTTCTTGAGCTTCCCCTACCTCAGGGCACCCCATTGACAACTGTAGCGGGTGTCAAATTAGCTGCTGAGGATCTGGGAAATGCTCTCCAATTTTTGAAGTTTTGTGAAACTTTTAGAGAGGTAACTTTTGTTCTATTAGATATTTGATTGAAAGATGCTCTACTTTATTTTGACACTTGAAATCTCATCCTTTATTCTTTTTACTCTAGTTTTTTAAGATTGAAAAGTCCCAAGCTCAGTCTGTCTTCGGGAACTATCGCATGGAGGAAGTGGGCGAAATGGACGGCCTGGACAGTACTCCTCCGTAGTTCGATTTCATAGCTATATGCTCTTCTTCATACAGAAGGGTTTATTACAGGAGTAAGAACTCTACCTAATATACTATAGTTATGCATAAAGTACTTTTAGTAAACTTTAATGAGGGAAATAATTCATGTGGTTTCTGACATCTTCATTTTCTGTTAGGTCTCTAGAGCAAGCAAGCAACAACCGGTCATGGTTCCAAGATTTGGCGAAGCTGGTGTCTGCATCCGGGGTCTCTAAGGTTGACCCTGTGATGAAGGAGCTGCCTGCAGAGTGTTTTATTGGAAGCAGGGAGGGATAAAATGCCTTAAACTTCTCCCAAAAGCTTAGGCTCCTGAATTTCCTCTGTGATGAGGTTCTTAACACAAAGTAAGTAGATGATACATAATATGTAAATTATAATTGTGTAATTGTCCCGTTTTCTGCGTTATGAGTGATGAGAACTTTTCAATCTTTTGTCCAGGACACTGAGGGGATGGATTGAGGAGCAAAAAGAAAGATCTGTCCAATGTAAAAGGGACATGAAAGCAAAAGTTGCTCTAGCAAAGGATAAGGTAAGATGAAAACAAGTCGAGCTTTTATGAGGCAAGCATTTTTGAAGCCAACATAGAGGTCTGTTTTTAACTAAATCATGTGAGCAGGAGAGAGATATCCAAGCAAAGTTGCAGGAGCAGATGGTTAAGAGGGCCACTCCAGAGAACGGCGATGCTGTCCCAATTTCAGAGTCGGACTCCATTGCTTCAGTTCTCAGAAGTGAGGCAGCTCAAGCTCACACGGAGGTGGTCAAGACAATGGCCATGGTACCCCAAAGTAAGTCCCATTTGTAATATCTTCAGCCTTTCAATCACCTTTTGTTTCTTGCTAGAATCGATGTTAAACTATCGTTAAGACTTAAGAACACTTTTTGAGATGCTTTTTCCGTTTGGTTGAAATGCTTTTTAAGTTTTGGTTCTTCATGAAAATCTGATTACACATGCTTGCGCAAAAATTGTTGACTTATTTTGCAGGCAATGAAATATGTGAGGCTCTTAGAATAGAGCCTTACATTGTGGATGCCGATGGACACGCCTTCTGGAAACTGAAAGGCGATTTTGCTGGACATATATTGCTTCAAGGTTAGTTTTAACTGTTCCAAATACAACGCGTTGATTCCCAGTTTTTGAGTTATTTCGATGTAATAATTTTATTTTCGACTATTTTACAGATCTGGGAACCTGGGATGGAACTCCATCTGGGGAACGATGGTTCGTCTGCGGTGCTGAAATGAAAGCACCAATTGACAAATACCGCTCTTCTCTGGCTCTAAAGTATGCACACATACCTGTCCTGTTTTACATTGTTTATAGAATATCGCAAAGTTCTACTAAACCCCCCCCCCCCCCCACCCCGGCCATCCCTATTTTTTATGAACTGGTTGCTGATGCATTAACTGTTTGATTGGCTTGCAGGGAAAAACAGCCCAAGAGGGAGCAAGGGCGTTCCAAAATTTCTTCAAGCAAAGAAAAAAAGTTGCAGCTTTCCCAAAAATATGCATACATACAACTATACAAGTTACAAGGATCCGGCTGCATGCCCAAATTTCTGTATAAACTCCTACATGGGAAAGCCGACCACAATTACTTTGTGACGGGGAATGTAAATTTTAAGATGAGCTTTGTCATAGTTATTTCTTAACAGCCTTCGGAATATTCATGTCTTCATCTATCTTGATATTTGCTCCTAGTTAAGATTCCAAATATTTCAAAGTACCTTGGGTTTAGGTCCTTAAGCGTATGTTTAAGACTGCTTTTGTAGGAGTATTTTTGCTCATAAGCGTTTTTCCAAAAGTGCTTTCGTTAGAACTTTGGTCTTGTTTGGGGGTTGATTTAAGAATAGCTAAAACACTTCTGACTGCGTTTGGTAGGAAAGGTTAAAAGTGCTTTATGAAGAAAGTGGGTAAGAAGACTTTCGAGTAAACAAAGACGAGTCTTCTGCCGGAGCCTTACATGACCTGATCAAAAGTGCTTTATGAAGAAAGTGGGTAAGAAGACTTTCGAGTAAACAAAGACGAGTCTTCTGCCGGAGCCTTACATGACCTGATCGGCACCGTGGCAGGAGGAGAACGGAGGAAGATGGTGGGGGCGGGGGTGGTGGTTAAAGAGGAGGGTAGGGAGTAGAAGAAATAGGGCTATTGTAGGAGTTTGATGAGTGACACTTGGGGAGTGAAGCATTGGACTTGGACATGGTTAAGATTGCCAAGACTACTGGATTTCGGGATGTAACTTTTAAAATGTTGATATCAACATTTCTTACGTATATACAACGATTTTTAAATGTTGAAATTTTTTACCAAAGCAGGATACTTTTTCTTTGTAGTTTCAGTTACTTTCTCAGCAACGAAACATAGGACAAGAATAATAATACCTGAAAAGCCTACGATTGACCATTAAGGCATACATGAATTTTTTATTTTTATTTTTTTAACAAACGATAGATAATTTACACTATCAAGATAGGAGACATGACTTAATTGACATCACACGTGCACAACATACCATCGTATAACCTACTACCAGAACAAGGATTTGTTATTTTGTATAGCATGATCTAAGCCAATCTGCAAGGCGGGGTCAAGCTTGAGATGGAAGGATCACTTGTGCTTGTTATATAATAGGCCGCCCCAACTTGAGAAATCAAAATATTTTTTAATTTGGGGCATGATAATGAGTCGGCCTAACAAGATTAAAAAGGGAAATAGCTAACAAAGTGAAAGGATCATTAAATTACAAATATACCCTTCAAACTCTAGACGCCCCCCATTTATTTGTGTCTTTGCTTCTCACTTTCGTACCGGCAAAGATGGTTCACGGTCAGATCCATCTTATCTATTGTATTCTTTTCCAAAAATTCTCCATTGTTATTTTTGCTTCTCTTTTGCGGATCTCTCACTCTAATATGAAGGTATAAAGCTTCTATAACACTTTTCTAATTTGTCTCTGACACGCCCCGACCCCGATATTCCCCGAATATCAGGATAGGCACGTGCTGGCCGACACCTGAGGTGACGAAAGCCATTTATTGATACAAAAGCTAGTAATAAGGAATAAATACGGGTTATGAATTTAAAAACAATGAATTAACAATTTAGGAACGTGTTCAGAGCATACAACTAAACCTAGTCACTAACAAGATTTAAGATAAGATTAAATGAACAAAGGAGTGGGTCCTACCCCGAGAGGACTCGAAGATGCCGCTGCGGAAGTCCCTTAATGCCGGGATTCTATGCCTCGTTTCTAAGACCTGAATGGGGGCGCAAAACAAGGGTGAGTGGACCAAGCTTGTATATATACATAGTACGAAAACAGTTATGAATATACTAACCCCCACAGTTTAATAATGAAAACTACTAGAATAATAAGTGATAAGCTTTTCAGAAAACTTTAGCATGCCATAAAACAATTCATATATCCATCTGCAAATCAATCTCAGAAAATCATATCAGAAATTATCTCAGGAAGCATAATACAAGTTGTGCTGCTAGTGAGTGCACTGAATAACAATACTCCCGGCCCAATGCCTGCACCTCAGTCTCTGTGCCCGTAGCCAGAGATATCTCCCTCCCGGCCCAATGCCTGTCTCCGTATCCCTTAGCCTTTCGCTAGGGATTATTTCTCCCGGCCTCAATGCCAACACCAGATCCTCGCCCCAGGCGGCATAGTGTTCACTAGGTACGCACAAAACATAATTCATCTCTAAAATACAACTTCGTAGCATAATTTCATCGATCCTCAAATCAAATAATTCTGTAAGGCATGCTATTAAATTATGCAATTCTATCAATAAAACATGCAATTTTCGAAGGTGGTCCACTCACAGATACTCCGTCAAAAGCTGCGCTACTAGCGAAGACAGAAACGTTGCGATAAGTGTCCCTAAGTACAAGAACGTACAGTTAATCAAACTACCCAACAATATAATTCTAGGAAATGGAAATGAACCTTGGATTTGGATAGGTAAGGATCAAAAGGTGGTTTGGGCTTAAGCCTAAACCCATAATCACATGCACTGCACCCACACACACAACATGCATAAGCGTGCACTGCACACACTCACACACACGGCATGCATACACACACAGGGCCTGCACACACACTGTGCAGTCCAAAACACACCCACACACTTCATGCACAGCCCAACACACAACACATACACTCGCACAGCATATACATACACACATGTACATATGCACGGACACCCATACACATATGCACTGCACCACACAAGCACATACATATATATATATAAACACACACACACACACAGCATGCATAAGCATGCGCTGCACACACACATGCATATATATATATACATATATAAACACACACACACGCAGCATGCATACACGGCATGCACATCATTCTCACACACACACACACGGTTCACGCGCACACACACCACACACTCACAGTACCACCAACAAGTAGCAAGGTAAAATAACTACCTGGGTTTAGGTTCGAAGGGATCCGTGCAATCCACAGCAACAAACTTGCCGGAGTTCGTTGTCGGAACCGGGTTCTGGGTTCGAGTTTTAGAGCTTTGAAGCTCTCAGCTTCAATGGCAGAAAAGTCCACAGTGCTCTGATGGCGCATGCAAGGGTATCGTTGAGTTCGTTAAGTCTCAAGGATCCCAAATATATGGTTTTGGGGTTTGATTTGTGAGGGAAGTGAGGTGAAAGCTAGAGAGAAGCTCTCGGAGCTTAGAGAGTGTGAGAAAGAGAGAGAAGAAACCGAAAGAAAGAGAGCACTGAGATTCTCAGATGTGTTTCGGGCAGAGATGAAAGGAAAGAGGGATCTGAGAGCTGCCACATGGCAGTTTAAGATCAATAGCCTTTCTAGATCAAGGGTTAGGATTAAAAGAGAATAAGGGACTAAATTGATAGATAACAAATATGTTCTAGGGGAAAAAATAGAAATAGAATGAAAAATGGGGGTGGGGTATAACAGTCTCCACCCTCATTTTCGCTGGCACTTTTAGATCTTACTAATGTATTTTTCTCAAATTTGATTGTGATCTTGTAAAGAAAAGTGGATTAGATTAGATCTTACGCATCTAGATGAATTTTGTGGGTGAGTTGAGAGAAATTTTCTCCTTTGAGTTGAAGTGCACATATTTTGTTAGCACACATTATTAGTAACTTTTTTTCCTTTTCTTTTACAAACGTATTGGGGAGAGTGGAGAATTAGTTATAGCTCCTCAGATTTATGACAGAGTTAACTATTTGAGCTACAATTTTATTATTGATGCATATCGTTCAATGGTTTGTTTCATACATTAAGTTTTAAAAATTAAGATGTATGGATTTTGTTTAGATGATGATTTCAGACTGATGAACAAAAAATAATCGAGGAAGCAAAAAAGAAGTAGATTAGTTACTAACCTATACCCTCGAAACTATAAAAATGGTTCAATATCTAATCCCCACCCTAGTGTTTTGAAAGAATTGTTTTTTTTTTTTAACAAAAAGAATTGTTTTATCAGACTAAGGGAAGTAGATGCTAAAAATCTAAGTCTTCGGGTTTTTATGGAAACAAATCTGAAGAATAAATTAAATAGGAAAGAAAGTTAAAACTCCTGATACTTTGCAACCATAAAAGGAAAAACATATTAACAAATCCCATAAACTTTGACTGGCCACCAATTCTCCTGCCAAATGTTGAAGAGGGAAGGGAACTAGGACAGTACAAATAGCAGCTCTCCAATGTCCGGCATGATCATCATGAGTTAACCATGCAATCTCCCTGATGGCTGAATGCGAGAATATAGATTGAGGCTTAGCTAGGGAGAGATTTTGTTCCAGCGAGTCGATTTCTGAAGAAAATGGTGATAACTTCAAGCTCTATCGCAGACACTGTTCATCTTCCAATATGAAAGAAATAAGCTCGAAGGTAAAACTTTTATAATTCACGAGCTCACACTCTAACCAAGTAACCGGTCCTAGTCTTTCTTCATTTCTCATATTCAGACAGTCTGCAAGATTGAACATACATATTTATTCCACAAATTTTATCTGGAAATTAAACAAAAGGAAGATACATAGGAAAAACCATTCTAATCTAGCCTGTTTATAAGCCATCTATTGCATAATTGAAGAGGGCATATGCCTTCTATCCTCTACTTTCTTGCTTACGTATTACATCTCCATCTTCTGAGCTCGGACGTTGCTTTCCGTGAGGTGTAAGAACTCTACCTTGTGTATTACATTTATGCATACTTCAGTACGCTTTAATGGTGGAAATAATTCATGTGATTTCCGCCACCTTCATTTTCTGTTAGGTCTCTAGAGGAAGCAAGCACCAACTGTTCATTCAAAATTTGGTGAATCTGATCTCTGCATTAGGGGTCTGTAAGGTCGACCTTGTGATGATGGAACTGCCCGCGGGGTGTTTTGGTGGAGGCGGTGATATATATGATGAGGCTCACGACACTGAGTAAGTAGAAGATACATAATATGTGAATAATCAATTTTTGTAATTGTGCTGTTTAGATTTACGAGTGACGATAACTTTTCAGTCTTTTCTCCAGTAGACCGAGTGGATGGAATGAAGAGCAAAATGAAAGGTCTGTCGAACAAAAAAGGGACGCCAAATGAAAAATTGCTAATGCTAAAGATAAGGTAATGTGAAAAACCAGGCAAGCTTTTGAGAGGCAAACATATTTTGGAGCCAACAAGGGGTTGTATTTTTTAACTAAATCATATATGTGCAGGAGAAGGATCTCGAAGCAAAGTTGCAGGAGGAGATAGCTAAGAGGACCACTGCAAACAGTGGCGATGCTGTCCAACTTTCAGAATCCGACTCCATTGTTTCGCAAATCACGAGTGAGGTAGCCCGAGCTCACATGGAGGTTCTTGAAGCAGTAATAGCATGTTACCGGAAAGTAAGTTCCAATTCGAGTATCTTCAGCCTTTCAATTTCCTTTTTCTTTTTGTTTCTATTAATTGATGTTTTTCTTTTAATGTTTTGGGTTTTCATGGAAATCTGGTTATCATTTTGCTAGAAACTAAGCTTTCGTATTTTTCACGTGCTTGGTATACATGGTCGTGTTAAAATTGTTTTGACTTATTTTATAGCCAATGAAATATGGGAGGCTGTTAGAATACAGCCTTATGTTGTGGATGCTGATGGCCATGCCTTATGGAAACTGAAAGGCGATTTTGGCGAAGATATATTGCTTCAAGGTTAGCTTTAACTGTGCCAAATACAATGTGTAGATTTCCAGTTCACGAGTTATTTCGATGTTCTAATTTTACTTTTCAGTGTTGTACAGATATGGGAACATGGGATGGAGCTCCTTCTGTTGAAAACAGGTTCTTTATGGTGCTGAAATGAAAGAGCCAGATGTTTCCTAGTTCGGATTTCGCTCTTTGCGACATTTCTGATTCGAAGGGGAAGTGAACTTGAAAAATTGGCGCGCTGCCTCAGATTGTGGTTATGAAAGTTTAATAGTTATTTTTTTAGACAGGGATATATACGGTATGAGGGGTGAGAAAATAAATTGGTAGCCAACTCGTCATTCACGAGATACGAACATAAAACTAGTTACTCACAAGTGAAGAGAAATATCACTAGATCGTAGTATCAGTAACGAATAGTTGGATCATAGTTTTTTTTTGTAATGGGAAATGTAAATTATGGGATGAGCATTGGTCATAGTTATTTCTGAACAGCTTTTGGAACTTAAATAAATGATTTTCATGTCTCTTGATCTATCTCGAATTCTTGGTCAGGCCTTGAAGTTTTTTTCATTTGTTCATGACTATTTTGCGGTACAAAACACTTGAGCTCATAATTTTTTTTTTTGTTACTGGGTGCTCTTACGAGAAGGTAGAAAAATAATTCAAAAAATGCTTTTTCTGTTCATAAGTATTTTTAAATTTGTAGTCAAATTGTATTTTTACAAGTTATCTAAAAAAGCAAAATAAAATGGATAACATGAGGACACGTAATCAGAAATTTGGCGGTTGGGAGTAACCAGCAAAACTACCGAAGCTTTCTCTCATGGTCTGAATCTTTGAGGGAGGAGGGAGAGAGAGAGAGAGAATCCAATGGCAACGCAAGCACTATCTACTCCAACTGCAACTGCAAGAGGACGCAGCAGCTCCTGCCGCCATCATGACGTCAACCGCCGCCGCTTTCTCTCTCTGCGCCACCGTACCACTGCCTCATCCTTATCAAGGCCCATCACCAGCTTCCTCATCCACCTGGATCCCATTGGACGCAGAGCCCACCAACTCTCGAAGTCCAAGCCCAAACTGACCATCCAGAGAGCCGCCGACTCTTCCACTCAGCCTTCCACCGTCACCTCCTCCTCTGCCGCCGGCAAAGCCATCGTTCCCGACGACCAGTTCTCCCTTGCTAAGGTACCCTCTGCTCTTCTTTACCTTCCTCTTATTTCATTCACACACGTGCGAGAGGAACGTGCCAATCGTCTGCGAAACAAAATATGCATAGATAAAATCGGTTAGCAAACTTTAAAAACAAAAATATAATTGATGGGATATGTAACAGACAATGAGCTGTACATAAACGAGTGTAGCGTCACTTTTGTCGTGCATATTTTTGAAAGATTTGAGGATTCTAATATACGTTGTTTATGTAGATATGAATATGTATACTTGTATCATGTAGTTTTTCTTGTGTGGTGTTTGCAGGTTTCGTTTGGGGTTATTGGTCTGGGTGTTGGGGTTTCACTCTTGTCGTGAGTACTTTATCGCAGCATCAAGTTTGTAAATTTTTTAAGCATATTTTGATTCTTACATGTTTTTTCGTAATAAATTCATGTGGTTGTGATGGATTTCGAACAGGTATGGTTTCGGAGCGTATTTTAATATCCTTCCAGGGTCCGAATGGTCGGCATTGATGCTCACATACGGCTTCCCTCTTGCAATCATTGGTATGGCTTTCAAGGTAACACTAATTACCAAAGCCATTATCTTGTGTACAAGTTATAATGCAGGCTATTGCCAACTTCAAATGTCGGCCGCGTGATGATGCGGATTAGTAGTTGTTGATTTGGTTTCATGAACTTTTTGTCTGGTTAATTTGCTTTGATTGTCAAACAAGTTCATACCTAGGTTCTTGCTCTGCTATTTAGACAAACTTTGGCTTTGTTTATTTCGTGACTTGAAGTATTTTGTGTATCTATTTGCATCATAGTGTTCCGTTTTTCTGTATTGCAGTATGCAGAACTAAAGCCAGTGCCATGCTTGACTTATTTGGATGCGCTACAATTAAGGGAAACAAGTGCCACCCCAATCCTTACACAGGTAATTAGATTGAACTGCCTCATTCGTGACATAAAAGACGTGGTAATGTAAGAAAATAGATGTTGTTATGGTTTATATAAGGTGTGGTAAATTTATTGCATCAACCCTCGGAAACCTTGGACTGTATGTGCCAGTAACGTGTCGTTCGTTATTAGTATTATCCCATCTACATTGAGGTGATTGCAATTTTGGGCAAGATTTGTAGTTTCTTGTGATTCTTCATAACAATTTTGAACGAAGGCAGGGGGTGACTGGAAAATGATCTTTTGAAGAAACGTGTGCTTGAGAATCAATATCATTAAAATACAGAATAGGATCTTGGGGAAATATGATCAACCCCTCTGAACTTTGGGGTTAGTTCTAAGTCCATAAATGGATAGAGTCGATCACTTCTATGAATGTCTGATGCATGCAATTCGTGGTTTTTTTTTTTTCCTGTTGTTTTACCCAAATGTTATGATATATCGATTTAGGTTAGGAATGATGTTACAAGGTATCGTTATGGAGATGAGCAGCATTTGGATGAGGCGTTGAAACGAATCTTCCAGTATGGTCAGGTGCGTTATCTGCTTTGCGTGTAAATACAAGAACTCTATGACATCTATTCATTTGTTTTGGAATGTTCTGCGAGAGTGAAAGAAATGTTTGGCCTTCCGTATACCTTTTTGGAAGCGACTTGTCATCACAACACTTCACTTTCAAAAGAATTTTGGATGTAGATAATCTTATGCTCAGTGCACAGTTACACCGAGGGCCTTATTATTAGGAATATACGCTTCAAGCACTGTTTTGTGCTTAACATCTTCTCGTTTACCTGGTTTTCCTTTCAGGGTGGAGGAATTGCTCGGAGGAGTGCACCTACTCTCCAAAGTATTCGTGAAGAGGTATGCTTCTCACCAGCAGTTGGTTTCAAGCGCTTAAACTTTCAAGTTTACTAAACAATTTTTTTTTTTTTGATGTCGAAATGTATCAGTAAACAGCAACTTCTGTGGCCACTTGTAATATCCTTTTGATTACCTTCCACTAAATACAACTCTTTCGGGAATTTATATGAAAGGAGAATTTGTTCTTTCCTAAATATCGCATACAAGAGCAGACTGACGACATGATATGATTGCTCAATTATTTTTGAAGTATCTTGTATCTTAAAGAACCTCAACCATTTGTAATATCCTTAAGGTTTTAATCCTTTCAATTTGTGGTGAGGCTATTAGTTACTTTGTATCAAAGTGTGACCGACCATTATTCCCGACCGCTAATACTATCTCAAATTATGATCGTACGTTCTTAGGTCACCGGAGATGGTAGATACTCTCTAGTCCTGGTGTTTGAGGCAAAAGCTCTGCAGTTGTCAGATTTTGAAGAAAGACAGGTAAAGAATTATGAGTCTACAGAGTCCCGCTGCACCTGTTAATAGTCGCATTTATCTATATTTAGAACTACACGTTTGCTCGTGCTTCCCGGCATAATAAATTATTTGACCTTGCATTTTGAGAAAAAGATACTGCATACTGATTAATCGAATTCTGACATTTCTAGGCTAAGTTTACTTCATTCTTCGGACCAGGAATCACAGCTGAAGTTGGTGAGTTTTATTCCTAAATGCTTCAAGTCCAATGAAAATTTTCGAACTTGTAAAACTAGAAACCTGTGGGTTCAACAATCTGAATTTCACTTATACCGAACATTTTGGAATAATACTTACTTTCTGGTGCAGGGAAGCGAGAGAATGATCTATACGAAGTCCGACTTATTTCCAACACCACCGCTAACCCTACTGCATCACCGTTGTAAAGAAAAGATGTATTATAGTTTGATCGAATGCTGCTCTGTAGTAGTGTTTTCATATTACGCAGCTTTTTGTCACTTGTAATTTGTAAAACTTTTTGTTTAGATTCAGTTGGCAAAAGCTTTATTGTATCATGCACAGATTTTTGAAGAGCGAATCGGAAATATGAGCAAAATTGAAGTCGTTGTTACTCATCTCGATAGCTTCAAATTCAATTCTGCTTAGTCCATTGCTTGAAGCTTAGATCTTCCACCACTTCGAGTGGTAGCCAACTTCTTCAATTTGTTGTTTTTCTTTTGGCTATTTCGAGTCTTCTTCTAGTGGTTGTCTAAGATGGTTATCCGAGACGTTTTTGAAAGTGGTTTTCAGTTATATTCTCGTTCTCCGCGTCTTTGGGCGCTTGAAGGTGTAGAATGGGGCAACGCACCTATATATTTCTCTCTTATTCTATTGTTCCTCTCCAGTCTCTACGTGCAGGATGAGACTGCACGTGACGGAGGTCGTAAACTTGGAGAGATTTTTCAATGTGATCGTCACACGAGGTGGTACACCACGTGTTCCTATATAAATGATGAGTTATATGTGTTAAAAGGTTAATAATTTAAAAATTAAAATTTTCCACCACTTACATAAAAACACGTGGTGTACCGTATTTCCGTCACAACTAAAATTTTCTCGTAAACTTGATATACATCATTATAAGATAGTTCTGGAATTGTCAAGGTTTTCCATTTTTCTTTTTCGTAACCTCTCGTTATTTTCAAATTTTTTTGGCATACAAATTGATACACGACTGGATGACCAATGATGATGAAAGTTATGTAAAGTTTATCCCACCCACATATCTTCAAAACGGTTTTCGCATTACGGTTAAGTATATTTATTAAAATGTGGACAAGTTGCATCTGCGTTGTTGATACTATTAATACTTTGAGATGATTTAGATATGCGATCAATATGATTAGTGCTTTGTCATCAATAAATTAGATAAAAGTTAACCGCTCTGAAAAACGACTTAGCCTTTAATTTCCCAAGCTTAAAATACTTACTCCAAGATCTTCATATTTCGAATCCTATTCAAAAGCGCACAAACGAAAAACATAAGTGAAGCCCAAAGCTGTCAGCCAATTTGAACATAACATGAACAAAAACGTTAACATCATCAGTGACTCAAATTATTACTGCATAAAACATAAACATAATAATACATTGATGGATTGTTCTTTTTATTTCCTCTCTGCAAAAGATTTCTCAAAAGACACAGAGAATCTCTGCTTTCACCCTGCAAATGTTCACTTCTCTTTCTTCTTTTTTTACCATATTAATAATTTCAGCTCCTGATAATAATTTAATTTTCTCAGCACCCTTTGAGATTCAGATGAGAAAGAAAGTTATTCTTCTTGTTTTTTGGTTTATGTTTCTCTCGGTACCTTCTTCTCATCCATGACAAGCACCCACCTTGCCTGCACTTTTGCTTTTGCTTTTCTCTTTTTGTTTCTTCTTTTGTATCTTTCACTTCCACCTGCATTTTATGTAGCCACATACATAAAATCTCTTTCCTTTTATTTTCAATTGCATCTTTTATATATTTGGTAATTTGATAAGGAAAGTAATATAAAATAAAGCAACAAGAAGCTTCTGGTATATGAAAGAAGAAACCCCTTTAACCTAGTTAGTTTCTCTCGCACTTAAAATATCAGGGACGGCTCTAGTTTGTGCTTGACCAAAATTTGGATGGTGCAAAATTTAGTTGATTTTGGAAGAAAAACTTAATATGGAGATTCCTATCTATCCATCTCACTCATCAGTTATATTACGTAATAATTGACATAGAGATACGAGAATATATCATGGTTGCTAGGGGCTAGATGGAGACTAACAATTTCAAATGAAGTGTAGCGTTAGGTGAATAGCTAGAGTAGACTAGTGTCACTTTCTGCAACCATCAGTCACCATGGTAAATCACATGGTCTTAGATGGAAGAGAATCCACTCCGAACCTTAATGTTCGAAGCCTCCTCATTAAATCATCTGGGTCGAAGAAATTGAATTCAACAGTCTTCATTAATTCATTTTTTTGGCCCACCACACACAACAAACGGTCTTGATTTGACTTGCACACCAATCAGCATCCCTGATGCCTTGATAAGAAGGCTCCGAACACTAAGGTCCGAAGCGAATCCTCTTCCTTCTTAGACACCATCAAATGACAATCTCCATCACAACATGTACAAGTTAATGATCACAAACCCTAGCAAAAAGTTTGAAAGGACATGACTCAGTCACCTAGTCCAAAGATGCAACAAATTGGAACTGATTCCCTCCGGACCCAAATAAACTAAGTCTCCTGAGCAGGATTCGGATCGTTGAAATTTGATTAAACGTCTACAAACAAAGGAGTCCTCTAAAAGATATAATAATTGTAGTTGTTGGATCAAATTTCAACGGCCCGAATCCTTAAGCTCAGTTTATTTGTGTCCGGAGGGGATCCAATTCCCAACAAATTTGCACTTAAACAGTGAAATCTTCAAGTAACAAACCCGGAAACACATGACCATCTTTTCCAAAAAGATGAACCAATAAATAAGTGATGTGGCATTTTCAGTGAGGAATCCAGATACTTTTTGTGAGAATTTTAGATATTCATTAATTGTGTTCGTTCATTGTACATCATGCAGTAAAAAATCATATTAAATTTATTTATTTAAAATTAAACATAAATAGTACCTGATAAAAATTAAGAACACGATATACGATAAATGGATACGATTCACGAATCTTCAGGATCCTCACAAAGAGAATTCAGAGAGAATCCTGTTGGTTCAGTGAGAACCCCAAAGATCAAAAGGGGGGGGGAGAAAAAGTGAAGAATCCTTTTTAAGATTTGCACTGAAAGTATCTTCAGGGTTTCCACACAAAAACAAAAAGGTGGTGGTAAAATGGAAGAGGATCTTTTCCGAATTCACTTTGTGGGGATTCTAGGAATCCTTATATTGTAGTTGTTCATCATATATCGTACGATCAGTTTTCATTAAGTACTATTTGTGTATAATTCTAAATAAAAAATATCAAATGATTTCTAATCGTACAATGCACGATGAATGACTAATATGTGAGGATCTCTAAAATTCCCATAATTTGAATCCAGATGTGATCCAAATCCGGTAAAAAAGGAACACATAGTTCCTGCATAATTCAAGGCAAAAAGTTAATGCAAAGTGGTGGTGGACATGCAAGTTGTCTTGCAACTTAGAGAGGATAGAAACTTATCTACACTCGAGATAATACAGTTGTCAATATCACACATTAATAATGTATTGTCACGTAATAATCATGTACTATTACAAAAGGACGAGTCTAATTGTATTTGATACTATTCGACTCCATGTGACATTGTGAATACAACGCCTAATGCACACGGTCCGACACACCGTGACAGCATACCCTACCCAAGGTTCTTCTTTTCTTATTGGAGGCAAAATGATATTCCGAGAAGAGAGTTTATGTGCTGGAAAGCACATAAAAACCAAAGAGGGACCAATTCAATCTGCTAGTCCCTCACCTTGAAGGGAATACTCTATTTTTTATGACACCAACCCACCTTCATTTAGTTGTCCCATCTTCAGAAACAAATCATTAATTAAAAACACGAGGAACGCTGCCGGCATCCCAAATGCATATCATGTAATAGGTCACAAATTTTTAATAAAATATTCAATGCAAAGACAATAAACAAGCAATAAAATGATTACAGGTTGTCCTTCTAATCTTAAACAGTTTGTAAATCGGTTCTATTTGTGCTTATTTCGCTGTCATTAGTCTTAAAAACCTACAACATGGCTAATTCTGGCATTTAGTTACAAATATGAGCAAAAACATACCTCTTCATCAGATTTTGATTTTGCACTTGTTTTAGACGAATCTCCTCCTCGAAATCGATTTGACGATATCACTACGATCGGAGGGGTTGAAGTAGAGCTAGGACAACTACTTGAACTCAAATCAGGAGGAGTGCTTTGAGTTCCCACATCTCTCGTTCCATCTATTTGCTTCCCTGCATTAAAAATAAATTGTGATTGAAAGTTGTAATTATCATTCTATGAGAAATGCCACACCTCGTTTATATTGGGCCTTTGAATTGAATAAAGGCTAGTTTTAGATTGTTGTGTTTTTTTTTTTAAAGTGCTTTTCTTAAAATTGTTTTTGCTGCAATTTAAGAATAATGTAAAATAAAACAGTTGAGTGTTTGATAAACTATATGTTTAAAAGTGTTGTGAAGATGAAAACCAGTGTAAAAAAACGATATAATTATATATAATGACAAATATGGACATGATAGTGGGCAGTGGTGGTGATGGTGGTGGTGCCAATAATTGGGTGTGGTGGTTTGGGTGCAAAAGTAACAACAGTGGTAGGGGCGGCGATGCTGGCGAGAAATGTGGTTGTGGTTGTGGTGGCAATGGTGGTGGTGCGATTGTGGTAACAATGCTAGTGGTGATGTAAGAGGTTGGGGTTTGTAATTGTAGGTGGTGATCACTTTGTTCTCCAAAGATAAAATGTGTTATGTCATTTTTTAAAATTAACGAGGGTATTACAAGAATTAAAAATATTTATTAAAACCTCAACTCCACTTTTTTATTAAAGCATCTTCTGAAGGTTAGCAAAACATTTTATTTTTACCAAACATCTTTGTATCGTTGAACTTTGAAGTGAAACAGCTCTTGGTGAAAGAAAAAAGCAATACCAGAAGAAGCAAAATACAAAAATAATTAGAGGTGTGAAAAGAAGAAAAATGACTGAACCTGGAATTGGAAATTGACGAGCCAAATCTTCTTTTGTAGGATTAGAAAAAGGCTTGGCAATGTTGGTTGTATGGATTGGTCTTGAGTGGGAAGAGTAAACAAGAGGTGCAGACATTGTGATTCGATTCGTTACGTTTCGAAACGATCTTCCGCTAAGTGTTTTTGCAGATAAACACTCCATTGGAACCTGCCCTGATAGAGGGTTGCATATGTATTTCTCTGCTTCGTTCCACTTTGAATTCAAAGCAAACCCTTCCGGTGATGACGTTTCCCAACTGTGATGAGCGGACCTTGCCTGCAATGCTGCAAAACAACACAAAATCTTGTATATTAGTCCGGCTGTGGAACAAACGTCTGCTTTTTAATATAGAATGCAATAATAAAGATGAGACGTTCTGCACAGAAAATTTATGTTAGTCTGGTTTTGGAATCGACATCTATCTTCCTTTGTTATTTAAGAACGTTAATAAAGACCGAACGTCATGCACAGAGAATTTCTGAGCTGTATATAATAATTTGAATTTGAACTAGTAATATGCTTTCACGATCATGATTTCGTACCTTTGAGGGCTGTGGTGAATGAGTACGTTGCCGGGTCGATTTCATCTGCCAAAAAGGAGGATTTTTTTTTTTTTTATGAGAAATGGTGGATTAAAAAACTCGGTTTTGAGTGAAGCATAGAGAAGGGTACCTCTTAAGTTATAGCCAGGGGAAGAAGCAGTGCTGGAGATTGTAATGTTTGATCTGAAAGAACTTGTGTCCTCTCTGAAGCTTCGAATGTAAGAAGCCGAAAACCTTCTAGACTTCGGGTTTTCGCGGCTGATTCTGGCCTTCACAGCCCACGCTCTCAGGTTGAACTCCGGCTCATCTCGCCTTCTCGAACCGTATGGTGAGTCTTCCATGGTGGAGATTAAATGGAGTGAGCTTTTCCTTATTCTGACTTCTCAATTTGGAATGGTTTTCTTTTAAGGGGTTTGAATTTTATAATTAGTCAGCATGAAAACATGCAGACTTCCAAATTCTGTAAATGTGCTCCTGTTTGTGGGAAGATGTAGTTTAAATGAGTTTTATATTTGTGTGGGATTAAACATGTCGGCATACGATAGGCTTGGACGTAAGCAATTTGGCTAAAACAATGTTACTTCAAAGTTTGAATTGCACCAGTGTAATTTTGGTTAAGTTAGAATATCGCTCGAATAAAAAAGAGTAGCACATGAAATAAGTATTGCCGCTTTGGCTGCCAATGATACACTCACACACGCACATAAAGGGTAAAAATTCATTCGCTTTCTCCTTCCAAAAGAGCTCGACCAAAAAAAAAGAAATAGTGAAGGGAAAAGCTGCAGGCTGCAGTACAAATTTTGAGAGACAAGATTATATTTTTACCTCTTCAAAATTATACACAGTTCTATAACTTTATGGTATGATTTTCAAATACTTGAATCGAGGGTAAATTCTTTAGGGTTTTTCAAAAGAAAATACGTGCATTGATATTGTCAAACAAGTACATATAATATGTTTATACGTTTGTTGGCCATAGTGATATCGACATATTACGGATAAAACATCAATTGTCCGTCATTTGAAAAGAAAAATACTCCTATGGCCAAAGAGATACAATCACGTTACCAATTCATCAAGTGGCAGGACAAGTGATTTACTTTTTAAACACGTGACAAACATTTATTGGACGAGTGACGCCGTTCAGACTATATCTTAATTGAAAGAGATAATCTTTCCTACACAGACTATAGTTTTCCTATGCTTCTATTGGATTTTTTACCAAATGCAAAGGTTGAAAGATGACAATTCACCACTACTCTGCGGAGAGCCAAAGATTTGAGAGGTGTACGTGTGCAAAACTAACAACATAATTGGTCCAAAGAATCTCAAAATTCATGTATAACCACTGGAACGTGGGGCCATAGGGTAAGCAATTTTGGTTTGTAGTTGTGCTTTATGAAAGGACTAGCATTGCAAATAGTACTATGGTGTTGAATTTTTTGGTATCAAACAGTCCAACCAAATTTAGCATTTGAAAATGTGAGTGCATTATTTGGTGTGCCCAACTTTCCCCATCTGGGAAACTGCTGCCTGCTGGGAGTGAAGTCAGGGGAGATGTGATTTGATTACTTGTGTGAATGTGTTTAACTTTTTGACAGAGAAGTGTCAGGAAATTGAATTCAATCAGGTGAGCATAGGGATAGGAGTAACATGGGTTTTAAATTATGGAATTAAACGGATATGTTTAACTCTGAATAGTATGGCTATGGAACATACGTTCGTATTTTATTAAGAACATGTGGTCATTGGAGGACGTGGCATATGTTCGGGATGGACACAACTTCTTCTGGCGCTAGAAGAACAACGGAAGACACTCGAAACCAAAGCATGTCGTGAAAGCAGCACACTGGACGGGCATGCTGCGATTGTCTCCGAGGCACAATTGAATGTAGATATCATGAATCTGCGGGGATACCAGATCAAGAAGCCTAAGCAATATATCATTAATAATGTGTCTGTAGTCACTAAAGCAGATATAAATATTACTGATATATTATCAACAACATTAGCAACGCATCCCTTTGAAGCATAGAAAGCCTATAGAGAATTTTTATAACAAAAAAATGTGACCAACCAGAATATATCTTATCCTACGTAGTGCAAATATCGGCCTATTATTTACCTCCTTGGACCTCTGTAAGTCTAAACCAATGAGATTATGAGAGTGCATAAAACTTGTGATATATGAAACCAAATATTAAAATCACATGCGGTTTTTTTTATTTATAATTTTTGGGGAAATGGGTAAAAACAGCAAATAAGTTGATCTGGCAAGCAGATAACAATGTGGGGTTGCTTTCGGTCTGGCCTGGACCTATATCTGGATCTCGATGGAAAGAAGAAAAAAGTGTGGGCAGAAAGAACTGGAGAGCAGACTGTGTGTGTCTTAGAGAGAGAGAGAGAGAGAGAGAAGAGAGAGAGAGAGTGAGTGAACCTCTCTCTGTGCGTGTGCGTGTGCGTGTGCCTGTGCGTGTGAGTTTCCATGTCATGTGATTGTCAACATCCTTGTCATCCCTCGTCAAGCGAAAGAGATAATCTCTGGATTCCTTTCTCTTAATCCATCAAGTTCGAAAATTCGGATCATTGAAATTTGATTCAATAACTAAAATTATTATAATTTTTAAACTAAACCTCTGTTTGTAACCGTTTGATCAAATTTTAATAGTTCGGATTCCCGAACTTAGTGGATTAGAAGGAAGCATGGTCTAAAATATCGATGATATCGGAAATATCGGTAGTCCAAAAACAAGTAAATTTCAATGGAAATATCGGGATATTATTGATATCGATAAAAATTGAATAAAAACCAAGAAAATTGTAAGAAAAACTTGGAAATTTTTATTGAAACTTTGCAGGATGTTTATTTAGTCAATTATCTATTAGTTTATCACAAAAAATTGGAAGGAAATGCATTGCATGATGGATTTAACTGATTTAAGTTGATTATATAGTGAGCTGGCAAACATTGTGAGTGTAGAAAATATGTAATAATTTATAAAAGAAGTTTAAACACACCATAATCATTTATATATGTAGTAATTTCAATGGCTTTCAAGAACCAAAACCCAAAAGTCAATAGGAAACCGAATGCTTCGGTATTTTTTGGGATTTCGGGATTACCAAACAAATGGGGTTTGGAAACCAATCCCATATTGAAAATTTCGGTATTTTTTGGGATGGATTTAGTTTGGGTTTGGGACTTTTTGGGTTTAGTTTGGGATTTTCGGGAATTTTTTCCAGCCCTACATGTAAGTGACCAAATAAAAAATAGAAAAATTAAAAAACACATGCCATTGACTAAGTAATTAATTGACACAATTTAAAATATAATACCACAAAAAAATTTGGAATATGTGCAAATTTGTTTCTTGCAAAAAGAATTCAAAACAAAACCATATATATAAATATTTTAGCATATTTTCACAAAAACATAAGTGATATGGTGGTCAAGGCGTTGAAAGAGTCATATGGGAGGGGTTCGAAATCCCTCTATGCACAAGATTGAGAATTTTCAGAAATTTTCAAGTATTTTTGGGTTTCATCTTGCAATAATATCGATATTATCGCGATACATTAACGATAATTAAAGGGATAAGTCACAAAATATCTTCATCTCAAAAAAACGATTTCGTCGATATTATCGATATTTTGGTCCATGGAAGGAAGGGATCACGAGAGGATCCCTTTCCCTCTTCAAGCCATCCTCAAATTATTGGGATGCCCCAACCCCTCTGGAACCCTCATCATCATGGTCGTCAGTTTTGTCCGATTGTGTATGCAACGTAGGTTTCAGCTGCGGTCCAAACCACCAAACCCCACCCCACATTTAATCTCTAAAGCCTTCACTGCGCATTTCGAGAGGAGGAAGGAGGAGGAAATAATCTGGTCTTATCTGGATATAATTGTCCGTTTATTTTCTTTTTCGGCTAAGGTAATTACTGTCCTCGTAAATCAAAGATGTCTGTTAAATCCAACACTTAAAAACATTTGTTTCCAGAGAAATTTCACCTGTGAATGGCAAGGTCTCACAGAAAGGAGAGAAACTTGCCAGTAACGACAACGTTGCTATGACGTTATTCCGAATTAATCAGGCACTATCATGTGGAAAAATTAAAGACAGGAAAATGCTAGTTTGAGTTGAGATACCGCCACAGTAGAATTTCAGTTGCAAGTTCAGAGACAGAAAGTAGGGGTTTTACTAATGCTGATGAAAACTAGTATATTTTCCATTTCCATATCATCAACAGCAGTACTAGACAATCGTAAGCATCAAGTTCAATAAAAAGCGTTATTACGCAGAGTCCATATGTGGTGAGAACTGCGAAGTTAGAAGTGTTATTACAGACCTTGCAAGCTTTACGAACTGAAAGTCTCGTAATGTCCGGAGTTTCATCCACATCAGTCTCAGACCTTGCCAGCCGTCTCATAGCTTTTTTTGCCTTTGGCGAATGCACTTCAGTTCTCCAGTCGAAAACCTCGGAATAGAGACACGCTCGACATGAGGCAACACAAAAGAACCACCAGCGAATACATTGACATATGACAAACTTGTAGCTCCTGGAGTTAGGTTGAACAACAGAAGTAGCTTTCCGTTGCTGAAAGAATCAACCTTAAGAATTCGGAAATTAATGGCAGGCACGCAACTGGTCCCAATTCCATACCACCTAAAATGGAGGGGAAAAGATTTGATAAGATTGAATGATCTCAACTGTATAATGCACACGTCCAGTAGTGATGCACACCACACAATGACAGCAAACATTAAGAATCCGATACCAGATTAAAGTAAGAACAGTCCACAACCTTCTTGAATCCTTGTTATCGGTTACATGTACAACAAGCTCTTAAATCCAAACACAAGTATTTGAGACTAGAATGGCTACTTTGGCCGAAAACCCTTTGACCCCTCACGGACTCATTTAGACTCCACCGTTAACACTTTTACATTAGCAGAAAAACAAGAGTCAACCTATATGATCTCTACACTACCATGTAGCAAATGAATGCAAACTATCATTGAAATCCACAGCCCATAGTCTGAATTAACTTCTTTTGATCTGTCCAATTACAAAAAAATTAAATGACAGTGCATACCTTCAACAGCTCAGCATTCTCAAAGTCTTTATCACTTTAGAGTAAAGGGGAAACTGCAACTCCTGACTTTGGCAATATAGACAATGCAAGGTACCATGGAAATCAAAGAACAAAAGAAGGGCACCTGCAAAAATCAAAATATGAGTTAAGACTCCATACTAAAATACAGAGTAGACATGACAACTTGTTTCCGAGTCCTGAGAACATTACCCCAGGATCACAATCATACTGGCAGAGCTCCTTTAAGCCCGGAATTCAGAAGTCCTGAGAAGAAACCACCTTATATTACAGCCACAGAAGAAAAAATATATATTTGAGTGAATAGGTTCAAGACAAACTGCTCACCAACTAGAAAAGGTGGGCGTAACTATGCAACTTCAAGAAATCGCATATGTGTACAAGCTTCCTGCTTAAGAGGGATAAAATGCAATCACATATGACGATTAGCCTTTTATCTATATTTCAAATCCAGCAATACTTATTGCATATAAAGTAATATCTAAAGTACAAGGAGAAGAAAAAAAACCACATACCTTGTCCAAGAATCAGAATAGCATTTGCAGCCATAGGAATAAGATCTTGAATTTTTTCGCTGGCAAAAACTGAAAGAAGAACTAGCACAGAAAAAAGAATTAAGTGTGAAATACTGAAAAAATAAAAAACAATAGGGAGCACATGACCCCAACTTTCAAATTATACGGTAAATAAAATGCAAATGACACTATCAATTAGGGGATCATTGGGTCTAAATGTTTGATGAACAAGTTTGGACCTCCACTGATGATAAAATTAAAACAACATCACAATCTTTATTCGAGATGTTACAAAGAAAGATACAACATGATTTCAAATTTAATGAGTAAATTATGGGACAACGAAAACCTGAGACATGAATCAGCTTTTCCTCACTGTCATTTTTCCCATTTTCTGCAATATCCACGTCAGATGCCAACATCATCTGCACAGAATTGTATCCATCTGATGCCCAAACAGATTGAGTTCCTGCAAAATGATGGCAGGTTTCCAAGTTTCAGAGGGCAAAGAGTTAGTGAAGAGTAGCCTCATTGTTGAATCTATCTCTAAAGTTTAACATTAAGTGTTTCATTCATAAAAATACAAACCAAGCTACACCCTACAATTATCCACACATTAAGATGATCAACTTCTTTTGTTTCCATATTGCAAATCCAAAAGACCTTCGGTGCTCCTACATGTAAGCATGAAAGATATTTAAAATGTAATTGGTAGGAGAAGCATACGTGAATCTATATCAGGAAGAACAGCCAGCTTTTGCACTTTCATAATGTGAGGCAACTGCTGCACGCAAGAAGTTATTTCTGATCCAATTACAGGACTGGAGAGGTGCAAAATGCGTAAACCTCCATCTGAATCCAAGATTAAAAATTTGTTGGGGGATAGTGCTTCAATAGAAATTGCCTTTGCTGGTATCGTTCTTTTCGATTTTGAGGTTTCAAACTCCTTTCCCTTGAATTCCACAAAACATACTCCCTCTTCACAAGAGTCTTGGTTCAGTTTAACAGACCTCTGCTTGACTGCAAGGTTAAACACAGCATTAGAGACACTAGTCAATTAGCTAAGGGCAACACAAGTTCATATGAATCTAAAACCAAGAATCAATGGAACTCACTTCCATCTAAAAATGAACAGGTGCAGTTATCCAATGAACATACTACAGAACTATATATGCCCTAAAGTAGAGAATTTTCGAGGGGTTAAAGGTTAGAATCTGTCTATGAGCTACAGATTCCAATTCAAGGAGAAGAAAGTTAAGTTACTTTTCTAATCAGTGATTTACCATCTAGAGGCATCCTTATGATTTTAACCAAAGGACAGCACCCTGCTTATATGAGTAGCACCCATGTCCTGGTAAAAAAGAAATACCTAAAAAACAATTTGTCAGTGGAAATTACAGATAAACACATAGATAAGTTACAAGTAGTTCAGGCTTAAGAGACGGGCCTAAATAATGTAACATGAATAGATATGTTACCGGCAAAGTTACAACATATAATGGAAAAGATCTTGTTTACAATACAACCCCTCCTCCCACATTAAGCCGTAACGTGCTGGTGATAGACCAGTCATTGTGAGAAAGAGTTTGTGTACAACCATATTAACACGAATTTCTCATAAGGATCAATAAGGTATTGGATGTACATAAAGATCCATTGGTATATTGTATTGGTTTAAGACAAAGTGATCATGACACTTTAATAGTAGCAAGAACACCGAAAAAGCCCGACACCAAGATTCAACATGGTAATACAGGACTGTTTTGTTAAGCCAATCATGGTAGGTCACTTCAAATCCCAATCGTGATCTTTCAGATTGCGTGAATAAAATCAAAATTGAGAACCACATTATTCATTCACTTGATCACATGATGGCAATATCTTTTTACTTACACGCTCCTGCATATGATAGTACACTAATTTACTAGAGGATCCAACATCTTAGTGGCTAGTTAATATACAAAATATATCTAGATAATGCATTATGGGGATGCCTATGCATACGATCTTTCACCATCATGAACCCTAATTTAACTCAAGACTGAGAGTCGTGGACTGAAGGAATGCTAACCTCATTTCTTTCTTTTTTTTGGATTTCGAATAAAAACCCCTATTCTGAAAACCTGAATTACTTCCCACCATCAAACCTTGACCCTAGCACTCCCAAAGTGTTAACACCAATATGGATTTCAACAACCTTCCAGCCATCCAAGTTTAGCCTTTTCCATCATATGCAAACAATAAAACTTATATGCAGTCTTGAAAGTTTGAAACTTCCAAGAAAAACCTACACTGAATATTTATGACCTTTTGAATCCTCTACCGCGCCTATGCCTTTATGAGTTAACACATTCAACTTCTTGCACAAATATCCCATACACATAATGAGGATTGCTCAAACTATCAAGACACTACCTAAATAAGCCTATCTTCGAAACAAAAGGAAGGGCCCCCCGGGCCAGGGGGGTTGGGGAATAGCACTTAAGTGTGTTAAGCTATCCTTATTGGTTAGCCATCGGATTTGCTTAAGTTCTCGATAATTTAAAAGGCTTATAACGCTTTCATCTTGAGAAATGTTAGATTAGAAGTTCCAGCATCCAACTCTATTAAGTACCCACTCAACAAAGAGCAATGGATGTGTAATCAAATGTACAGAGAACGTTTGCATTGTATTTTGTGCAAAAAGGTATGATCAGCAAAATTAAAACCAAAATGCAGAATTCGCATACTTACCAGAAACATAATTCCTATCATTCTTCGCACACAAGTTACCACTGCAAGTTATCTCCAAACTCCCCTCAACGCCACCACATTTGCTGCCTCCATGCTTATTTCCACAATCGCCCAAATCACTATGCACTTGGTCACCAATCACCCCATTAGGCAAGCCCAAATTTCGGCCCTCATTTTTCGAACTTGAGCTCAAATTCTTGGCCTTTCGAACCCGCCCTTTAACAAGCTGCCTCAAGTTGAAAACCCTGACTCCATTATCTTCTCCTAGGATCAAGAACCCAAACGAAATGCTAATCGACCAAACAAGCTTGCAACACTCAATGACAGCACACCTCATCAACTTCACAACCACCCCATCATCGCCAACTGCTTTCACAGCAAAAACCGAAATCTGCGAGCTCGAAACTGAGTACATGGCGAAGAAATTGACGGACCCGGCAAGCTTAATCGAAACCCCATGATAGGCATCAACCAAAACCCCCAATTTCCCATCAAATTTCAGCCCTTTCTGGGTGCAAACAACTTGAGCCCTCACGAATTGCTTCTGGTTCTGCAGAATGTAGAACCTGAGCAGGACCTGGGACCCACCTTTGTGAGGGCCGGAGGCAATGAAGAGGGTCCAGGTGTTGGGGCTAGAATTAGGGTTTTGCAGAAGGAGGAAGGTGGAGGATGATGAGGGAGGGGCAATTAGGGTTTGGGGAGGAGGGAGGGAGGAGAGGGAAAGAGGGGAGGGGAGAGAGGGGTAGAGAGAGAAAGTGGAGTCAGAGTGCATGAGGGCTAGAGAGAGAGAATGGGGTTCAAATTGGAGGGACGTTATTTGGGGAGGGGAGGAGAGAGAAGGGTTTGGGAGGCTGAGCTTGGAAGCTTGGACAATTACCATTAGAAGATGAGTGAGAAGAAAGAAGAAGAAGAAGAAGATGATGAGACCCCAACAAACAAAACCACCACAACTGCCTGTCTGAGATTTTTGTCAGTTGGGTTGTTGGAGGAGCAAGAGGAGCATTGTCTTTGAATTTTTGTTCATTTGGGTTTGGTTTGGTTTTGGAGGAGGGTTTGAGATTTGATACTTGTAATTTGACGAGAGATCCAAAGTTGCAGAAATAAGTCTAAAGGTTTAGGCTTGCTGTCAATTTGCTAATCCTTGATTATTATATTTCTTAAGTAGTCATGTTGTCCTCCTTAACAAGGTTTAGAACAATTTCCCTTTCTATTTCTGAATAAATTATTAGAAAAAGGGTCCTTGTTAACAGACAAGGATCCTCTTTGTGAAGATCTGAAGATTAATCAATCGTGTTTATTTATCGTACATCGTACGGGTAGTTTTCATTAGGTATTATTTATATTCAATTTTAAATTAAAATTTTAAAATAATTTCTAATCAAACGATGTACGATGAACAGACACAATTGACTGATCATCCGAATCCCTACAAAAAGGATCCTATTCCCTCGTTAACAAGATTTAGAACAATTTCCCTTTCTATTTCTGAATAAAATATTAGAAAAATGGTCGAGAAAGATATTTATCTTTTGCAATTATAGGAAAGTAAATTGATACAAATGCATAAATAAATTATAATTTTGAGAGACTAGGTTAACTTACTTATGGTGTTGATGTCGAATTACTTTTAATTGATCATAATTTAACTCATCGAGTAATTTGCACTGCTTATAACTTAACTTATCTAATAATCACATCATATCTTGTATCAAATAATTAATTAACCTAAAATTTAATGAATGTTTCAGTGTGACATAAATTACCACATGGACCATCAATTTACTTATTTTGAAATACGGTGAAGTGATTTAGTTCCTTAACTAACATCTCAATGAAAATTAGGTATATGAATTATTTTTCGGTAAAATAAGTTCCTAAATTCATTAAAATTTGCTAATTGCATCCCTACTATTATATTCAAAGCTATTTTATCCAATTTTTGTCAACTTAAGTCACTTAACACACTTTAGAGTGTAATACCGTCATTTTCTCGCTTTAAGCTCTTAACATTTGATATAGGTTGTGAATCGAATGTCTAATTTACTCTCCAAAGTTAACTTACACTATTTCTTATTAAAAACTACCAATGTACCCTCTAATGTGTATCACATGCAAGTAACATGACTTGAATTGACGGAAAATTGAATATAATAGTTTCGAATATATTATTAGGGATGTAATTGACAAATTTTTATAATTCAAGAACTGATTTTTCTGAAGAAAAAAAAAATAGTTTAATGACCTAATTTTCACTGAAGTGATAATTCAGAGACTAAATTGACAATTCACCTTTTGGAATATCATGTCATGTTCAGAATTCACTTGCATTCACTTCAAGTCAAGTTAAAAAATTATTACACTTGTCACTTAGTACTACGATCTAATAGTATTCCTCTTCACTTGTAAGTGAGATGTATTTACGTCAAAGACGAATTTAAATCATATTATTGTTAACTCATTGTGAGACTTAGCCCCACTCTCTACCCTCTTAGTGCAAATAATATCTTTTTGTTCAAAATTAAAAAAAAAAGTTATCACACCTAGTAATAAGATGGACACTGATTTTGTTGCCTAGTTTGGTCATGGCTTCGGGGGATTCTAATATGTAATCATATTTATTTCTTATTAAAAACTACCATCAATGTGTATCACATGCAAATAACATGACTTGAATTGACGGAAAATTGAATATAGTGGTTTCGAATATAATATTAGGGATGTAATTGACAAATTTTTATAATTCAATGACTGATTTTTCTTGAGAAAAAAAAAAGTTTAATGACCTAATTTTCACTGAAGTGATAATTCAGAGACTAAATTGACAATTCACCTTTTGGAATATCATGTCATGTTCAAAATTCACTTGCATTCACTTCAATCAAGTTAAAAAATTATCACACTTGTCACTTAGTACTACGGTCTAATAGTATTCCTCTTCACTTATAAGTGAGATGTATTTATGTCAAAAGCGAATTTGAATCACATTATTGTTAATACATTGTGAGACTTAGCCCCACTCTCAACCCTCTTAGTGTAAATAATATCTTTTTGTTCAAAATTTTTAAAATAAACTTATCACACCTAGTAATAAGATGGACACTGATTTTGTTGCCTAGTTTGGTCATGGCTTCGGGGGATTCTAATATGTAATTATATTTATCTCACTTGCCTTGTGACGTGATGTATACTAATGGCGGTATTCTTGGTGAGCTTGGCATCCTAATGGGCTTCTTAATATCCTAATAAAATGTAGCATAGTTCTTTGTTAATTTAACTCTTGATTACAAAACAGAGAACAAAAAACTTCCTGGCCTCTAAAGGCCGATTCGATCTTTCCTCCTCCAACTCTCTTTTCTCTTGTGGTCTCTCTCACCTTTCTAATGGTTTTACGCTCGTCTCGTGGTTTGGAACATGTTATTTTCTTGAAATTGGACTTGTAACTTAGCTCATGTTTGATGAGCTAAATTGTAATACAGACTGGATTCGGAATAAAAGATTGAGTTCATAATAAGATGGGTTATGTAACTTGACACAACTCATGGATTATGAAGCCAATCCCCTCAGCCTTCGTCGCCATTCTCTCTTCTTTCTCTGTTCAGGCGACAAAGTCTAGCATTCTTAATTTCGACGAGCTGACCTCTTTGCGACGTTTTGTAAGTGTTGCGAGCGTTGTGGCGGGTCTTAAGCGGCATCGTGAGTTGATTATTTGATGGGTTGCGAGGGGTTGTTGCAGTGAGAGATGGATGGTGGTTGTTGTATGCTTTTATTTATTTCAATTTGAACCTATTCGGTTGAGTTGTTTACACCAAATTAGGGACAACTATCCCAACCTCTCCCTTCCAATTCTAACCTAACCATTCCAAAATACATAACATATCATGTTCAGTCGATCAAACGGTAATCCTACCTTTGCAGGTTGACGAAGCCTTGAACCGATTTTTTGTTATAAAGTCGTGGTGGTTGTACTCTTCACATCAGTCTTTATTTAGTTTGACTCTTCTTGGAGATGAAATTGTTTGGTCATATTTCTGAGATTCATTTCTTGAGAGTGTTACTAAACAAGTATCAAAAGTTGCCATGACATTTGATATATAAAAGGGAAACTTCTGGTACTGTTTACTTTAACGAAAAACCACATTTTTATACCTAAAAGTCAATCCTGGTACTATTCACTTTACCCTTTATTTTGTTCTTATCTTAAAATTCAAAGTTTTCAAATCATTTTCATTAGTTTTCCTTATATAAAATGCGTTGTTCAAAACGATACATTGCCTTCAAAACACACAAAACATTTAATAAAATACCAAATTCATCCAATTCCTCTCATTCCTTCTGCAATTCTCATCAGTTGGTGAAGTTGGACACGGTGGCATGGGCCTCACAGGCCTTGGCAGCAGGGCTGGGCTCCACACCAGGGCCGGGCTCCACAACCTTCACATTTGTAAGCTCCTCAGGCAAATCCTCAATCCCCTTCAGATAAAATGTGTACAAAATCTTGAAGGGGAACAAAATCTGGTGCAGCTTCACCTGCCCGTACACCCCTTCGAAAATCCCAGACCCACCAGTCACAGCCAGATACGTGTCCTCGTAAGTCAAGTACGGCCCCTGAACCGCCACGTGGCCGTAGTTCCCGAAATAGAAGCTGTAAATTGCCTCGTATCGATCTCCTTTCTTCTCCGGCTTGTTTTCGATCAAAATGCAGATTCCCGCCGTTATCCCCAACCGTTTCTGAAGATCTCCGGTGTATATCTGCAATTACATTCAGACCACGGGAGTATATTAGCAAATGTAAACCTAATCCAATGAAAATTTATTTGTAAATATAATTTTTAAAGGAAAAGGAAAATACTTTGTTAGTGAAGGGCACAAGGTCTCCGAGGGCATGCACAGGTTTCTGGCTTAAACTGAGATACGCAGGGCTTGAACGATCTCGCTCGTTGATCTCGTACACGTTGAGTTCTTGAACTTTTGCTGCAGAAAAAAATGAAACAGCAACGTTTATCATCAATTCAACACAATATGTGACACATTGACTCAGTTAATCTCGCGCACTAAACTATACATCTGTTGAATTTCAAACAAGATAGTATTTACGTTGATGGATGTCCGTGAACATAAATGATGACGAAAAAAATAAACTACCGAGACACGAAAGTTGAGTTTCGAGAAAACTAGAGGGTACTACAGGGAAGAAAAACGTGTTTTAGCCGTAAAAGATTATTGCGAAAGAAAAATGAATAAACACTAACTGGGTCTTGAAGAGCTTGAGCAGGCCATTGCAGGAGTCTTTTTGTTTCTCTCAGTGGGAATTAGCAAAGAATGTATTGTGTTGTGGCGAAGTGGAAGTGGAAGAGAAGGTGTTTATATAGAGAGCGAAAAAAATTGATTCATGGTGGCATTTGATCACGTGTGGTTTTTGGGTAAGTGGACTGTCGGTGAAGTCAAAGGGTCTTCGTCAGGATGTGAGAGTGATGAAATGAGATAAACATGTGAAGAAATTGGGAAGTGAAAAGTGTGGCAACTTTTATGGCCGGTGGAGCCTCCCAAGCGGTGGTGGCCAAGCAAACCAAACGTGCACAAAACAAGTCAAAGAGTCAGAAGGAGACTCCAATCGTTGTAATGGGGAATTAAAAGTATTATACACTTGTGTAATGATTGGGCGTTAAATGTAGGAACAATGATTTAATGATCATATGTCGTATGGTATACATCAGTGTACAATAAAAATCTCGACACTAAACTTCAAACAATGATAAATTATGCTTGGATTTATCTATTTATAAGTTTGATGTTCGCGTCAACTCACAAGTTGACCGACATACAAAACGTACGGGTTAAAATAATAGTTTTGTTTCAATCTACCACTCATGTGTAGTTAAAATAATAGTCAATTGATAGGTAGGTCAACACATAAAATAAATTTAATTTTTTGTTAAAATGGTCCATGTTGTTTGGTCCCTAATAATGAAAATTGATAAAAGTGGTTATTGAGTTTGTCTATCGTAAATTATTTGGTATTTCCATTATATTTTATGTTAGTATGATGATGTGGCACATGAGTGGTCCCACCAATCTAATCATGTGTCGCCATGTGGATAACCATAAAAACTTATTCTTAAAAAAAAAAAAAAAAAACTGAAAAAAAAACCTTAAAAAAAAGGATTTTATTATTAGCACCCCACTAATTGTTGACTACATCCCACTTAATATTTATTGTTAAATGATTTATATAAAATGACTATTTAAACCTTAAAAAGTAAAGAAAAACAATTATTTTCTTCCTACGCCTCAAATCGTTTAAAAAATCCTAACCACTCGTAAATTATATATAATTTTATATACACGTGCACTCACAATGTCTTGTGATTATGTTTATATATATAATGTTAAAGATTCTGCAACATAAGAGATGAAGTACTTTGAAATATTCATTTCTTTGAGATAGTGTAGTATTGTTTTTTTTTCTTTTGCTAAAAATTTTCAGGTATGTTTGCTGTTTATTTTTTAGGATGGTTTGTGGTGCAATTTTGCAGAACAGAGAATTTGCACAGACACATCAATAGCACAATCAACTAGTCCTTTCATGATTTTTTATTTCAGAAAAGCCAGCAAAGTAGCCATTTCTGAGTTTAAAATCAAATTCACATCTAAAGCCTAATTCCCCTAAATTGACGAAAACCTTGAAGCAGTAGAACCATGCGCACTGTTTGTGTGCTAAAGGCAAAGGGTTTAAATTTATTTTTTTTGGACAAGATGAAGACTTGTAGATTTTGGTGTGGGGGTGTATGAAATGTGTGGGGTGTGAGGGTAGTTTTGGTTAGTAAGTGGGGTGTATTAAGATATTTTTAAGTTTAAAAAGTAAGTGTGAGGTGTTTTAAGTATGTGAGGTATATTCAACAATATGTGGGGTGCTAATAAAACAACAAAAAAAAAATCATCATTGAACTGGTGGGATATTAACTATAATTTAACGAAAACCTAACAAAAGAACCAAATGGACAAACTTTAGGACTACTTCTATTGATTTTTCATTGTTAGAGACCAAGCTGTTAAGTTATATCAATCTTATGAACCATTTTGGGTAACAAATATTTGAATGGTTTCATGAACAATATTTATATTTATATTCTAATCATATATACATTGGACCCTATATTGGAATAGACTTCGAAATGTCCAAAATTACAACCCTACAAATGGATGGTGGAAAATTGGGTATGGGCTGCGTGTTATAAACAAAAAACAAGGTGCTCTAACGGGCAAGCGCATCTGGTGTAGTGGTATCATAGTACCTTCCCACGGTACTGACCAGAGTTCGATTCCCTGGATGCGCATTTCCATTCCTTATTTTTTCTTTTCCTCATTTGCATCTCGGCTCCAAGTTCCAACCAAATCGGCCTCAAAGAATGCACACTTCCACTTTGCGTATTTCTGGGTCTCCTCCGACCTCCATTTGCCTTTTCTTTGTTCGAAAGAAGAAACTTAAAATCCGTTAAATTTGAAGTGCCTCAATGTGTTCTTTCCCTCCATTTTGGACCATTTCCACAGACAATTCCAATCATCTTTTTAACGCTACTTCTTCTTGCTATTGCATTTGTGCACCCATATATCATAGAACTGCAGAAATACAACAAAACCATCAAGTTAATGGGGACCTGCCACATGTAAAGCAGCAAGACCTGTTGCTAGGGAACAGTAGCAATAGATAGCAGGTCCAAATATATGAAATACAAGCACGATTGCCCGCGCTTTGCTGCGGGTTTTAAGAACACCATTCAAGACAATACTATTAATATATAAATAAGTTTTGAATAAATCAATATTTACATGTCTGGTGTTTGAGAAGATAAATAAGCAACACATTACAATGATCAAAAGATTAAATGCTGATTATTAGAAATAGTTCAATAGACTATGAACATGTTACAGAATCTTGATTTTCCTACTTCACTGTTTCCGGCTCATCTTCATCTTCATTATGTGGAGGTTTTCGATTTCAGCTAGTTCCTACAAACTTTGAAAAAAAAAAAAAAAAACCAAATGAACGTGGCATGGCAGAAAAATTGAGGTGGAAAATAAATTTAAAAAAAAAGTAATTAGAAAAAATAGAGAGCGAATGATGCTATCCAATGTACTTAATTTATCTCAAGTATAAAGACAGTTGTATATACTTCTTGACCAAATGAGATAACATCAAATTCGAATGAACTAATAGAGGCATTAATCATAACTTAGGCATTCATAGTTATCATTCTAAAGTTGATGACATACTGTAAAGTAACAGTTTATTTCCATTGGATAATTTGATTTCCCAAATTCAAAAAAAAAAAAAAAAAGAATACTAAACATTATTACACATCATCACAACATCCCGTCTGTCAAGAATCAAATCCAAAAGCAGAATTGGGTAAACAAATGAGAGATTAGAAACATAGAATATATTGAGAATATATTGAGCGAACTTAATTCAAAATCTCCAATTTACCTGAAACATAGAATCACAAACCTCAAAGTATTCATTGCTGAACTCTTCTTTTTTCAGCAATTCTTTCAAAGTGACGCCAAATCCTCAGATATGAATCCAGTTCTTCTCTTCGTCTTTCTCTAATTGAAATTGAGTTATCTGGTGAAGTGGTGTTAAAGTTTACGTAAGTGTCAAAAATGAACTTCTTTGCAAGAGAATACAATAATTTATGATAAAAATCTTTAAGTACCAATCAGCTCTTAAAAATCTAAATACGTATTTCAAACAGAGCATGTCCATTCAGCTCTTAAAAACTGGAAGAAAAGATTTAGGTTTCTTTCTTACCCAAATCCACCAATTTGAATCAAATCTCTGCAGCCCTTCCAACCAAACGCAAATTAATACAACTCTACAATCAATAAACAAAAGCAAGTTAATACAACACTGCAATCAATAAACAAAACCCAAACTTTTAAGAATTAAAATCATCAAAAATTCAACAAAGAAAGAGAATCCAGAAACCAAACCTATCAATCAATTCCTAAAATCAATAGTAAAGAAATTTTTTCAATAAATAAGCATCTAACTCCACAAATAAACAAAACCCATATCAAATAATTCACAAAAATTAATAACAACACCAGAATTACCTTCCAAGAGATGGAGACTCCGAGTAGGCTTCCAATAATGATTTGACCGATAAGAAAATAGTTGTAGGTCATGGGATATCACTTTGGGATTTTCATGGTTTACCTTTTCTTTCAAAATGGGTTAATACTTGATCATCCAATCCTCCAACCTTCTGTTTCTCAATCTTCTGCAAGAGGATTGAAATCAGAACCATTAAGTTTTAGAAAAAACAAAATCAAGGAAAAAAATGGTGTCTCCTAGTTCAAACAATGAAAATACAAATATTTGATACCAATTATCCTTGGGACGTAAAAGAAGGCAAGCGTGGATTGCTTACTCAAGCTCAATTGAAGTTGAACATGTCAGAGACAGAAACAGAAGCCAAGGAGGAGATATAAAGGTCAAAGCCGAATTTGTGGATCAGGCAAGTTCGAGAGCCACAAACAAAAACCTAAAAAAAAAAAAAAAAACCCCGGGTGAGCCAAGTTCGAGAGCGATAGATTCAGATTTTTTTTTGTTTTGAATATATATACAACTAATTTACCATTCAATCATATTAGTGGAAAACAATTAAACCGTAAAATTAAACCCTCCCGCTTCCTAAAAAATCTAAATTAATCACAATAGTCAAATTCCAAACAGAAGAATAACAATAATAATTTGATAATTGTTTGGTGAGATTATACAGAGAAAATCTTGCCTCGAAACCTGGTGGAGCTTCAAGCTGCTTCTACGACGATGTCGTTTTTGCCAAGAACAGGTTCCTGAAGCGAAATAGGGCTGAAAACGAAGATTGCAGCAAGAGCTACACTGCGATAAGGGGACGAAATTCTGGAAGCAAATGAAAGAGCCCTGCTTTTCCAACCTTCTTCCTTGCTTTCACAGCTTTTTCCATCCCTGGATCCCTAGAAAATCACCAGATTATAAATTTCTTTGGCAAAATCTAAAGCAGGATAAATTGCTTACTTTCCGTAAAGAGGGTTATGGAAAATGCGCGGATCGCTAAATCATGAAATCATCCAAAAACCCTATATCGTAGAAAATTGAAAATTGCAGGTAAGCAAAAGCTCAAGAATTTTACACAGAAGAACTAACTTTCAAATAATTAAATATATAATTACAGGAGAAACGATACCTGTGTATGGAGGTGCTTCAATGGAGGGGAGAGAGAGAGTGTGTGTGTGTGGAAGAGAGAGAAGCTCCGAAATCGGGAGGAAGAGAGAGAGAGAGAGAGAGAGAGAGAGAGAGTGGAAGAGAGAGAAGCTCCGAAATCGGGAGGAAGAAGCCGTGAGTAGGTTTTTGGTTTTTAGTTGCTTCGGCGAAGGAAGAGGTGGAAGATAAGTCGAGCTGGGTTCGTCTGCGAGAGAAAGATTTGACGGAAGTGAGTCGGTGAGAGCAGTGCGAGAAAGAAGTAAGTCGAAACATCGAGAAGGAAGAACCACGCGTCACCATTTTGTTCCCACAACGTAGCAAACCGGCAAAGGTGGAATAACAAAAAAGAAGCAGGGGCAAAAACGGAATCACACTGTACTATGAACAGTGTTTCAGTTCATTTTCTCTTTTAGTATATATATAATTTGCCTCTAGGGGCGAGCACGATTTGGTGCCTTTCGGTTTTAAGGGTAAAATCGAAATTGAAATAGAAATTTATTGCACTTCAATTTCCAGGTAAAATCGAAATCGAAATTGAAATTGAAATTTATTGTGATTTGGTTTGATTTCAAACGATTTTGGTTTCGGTATGGGCCTAACTTATAGGCCCGTTGAAAAATTGGGCTTACCTTATAAGTCTGTTTCGATTTACAGTTCCCAATCATTCTTTTAATTTTATTTTCATAGTGTTTTTTAGTTTGTTTTGGCCCCCAAACGGGAGAGAAGAACAATTAATAGTAACTAAAACCCAAATTGATAACCACCATACTAAAATTCAAGGAAATCATTTTAGGGGTTGTTTCAAAACCAAAAGGGGAAAATAAATCCCAGCAACCAATAACCATTATACTAAAATTCATGTATCAAAACAAATTTTCTAATTAAATTGATTTTTTTTTTAATATTATGCAGTTCGGTTCGTTTCCAAATATTAACCGAAACCAAAACATTATTTTAGTTTCGGATTTGTTTCAAACCTAAACCGTTTCAAAAATGCAAAATTCGAACCGTGAGTCCCTTTTGATCCATGTTTCGATTTCAATTTTTGATCCGAAGCGCCCACCCCTATTTGCCTCATTCTTTTGGAAGTAGGCTTTTTTATTTTCCCACCAATTATAGTTTTACTCATATGTATAAACCTTTTATTTTGTATTTTTCTGTGAGTTATTTATGCATACATGTCGAACTGTGAGTATATAATCAATAGGAATGCAGTAATTTCTACTTCCAAGGAAGAAGAATCGCAACGTCTATTAATAACCATATCTTAATGTAAGAAAAATGAATATCTAGTGACGTTTAAGTATGTGGACAAGAAGCTTCAAATTATTTAAACTAAATTAGTGTCACTCAAACTAAACGCATAGCAACGAATACCTAGTAGTGGGAAACGTGTGGCCATTTAGTCAAATACATGAATACAATACTTTAAAACCATTATAAAATGTAACCATTCAAGCATTTCAAGGTAATGAGAGTTGAAGCATGAGATCCTTTAACGTATTTTGTAAAACTTTAATATTCGATGCGAAAGACTTTCAACACCATACGAAACTTGCACATAATGTTGTATAATTGACACAGAATGTCATGCTGACGGTATCTTCAACGTCTCTTAAAAGTCTGCATTGGACTCGACACATAAATTTGGAATGCTTTGGTCCAACCAATTAACTCGATTTCCCTTCCATCTTTATGTGTATGCTGGTGCATATAAATCCAAAGTTTGAAAGCCGAAAAACCCCACCCTACACCTAGTGAGAAAACAAGGACGAAAAAAAAGGAAAACCTCGCCAAAAACAGATCCGATAAATGCGTTGATAGGTCTCATCTTTATATACAAGAATAAGACACTATAACACAAACAAACGCCCCTTTCAACATTAAGCATTCCAATTGTGTTTGTGTTTGTTGTAAAGATATAGACAGTTGAGATCAGTCCATCAACAATCAGGAAGGTGACACTTGGCGGTAGATTAGTTGATAAGTGGTGTTAGGGTTGTTGAGAATCAGTTAGGGTTGTTAAAGATTGTTAAGTGTCGGTTGCTTAGTGTGTAAGTAATGTAATTACTATAATAAGGGTCCATGCTTTTCATTGTAAGTGTGAAGAAATAATATTAGAAAAGTATTCCTTTCTCTCTCTAGCTCTTCAATCTCTTTCTTCTCTAAATTCTGTATCGTAAATCTCTCCCTCTCTAAACCACCATTGTTGAACTTCAAGCTCCAGTACAAGTATTTCAACATGGTATCTTTGCCAGGATTGGTTTCCTTTCTCTGATCCTGATCGTCTTTGCTTTCGCGTTCAATTTTGCTACTCGTGTGGTATGTGATTTGCTCTCTCTGTTGCTAAGAACACATATTGTATGAAGATTTCGGTCGATCTTGACTTCTCCATCAATGCATATCAAATGTTTGATGAAATGTATATGCTGCTTCTTCTGTGATATATTCATTCTTTTCTTGAAGAACAAGAATTAAAGAAAGGTCTTCAATCGAAACCCTAATTTCTGGAGAAATTGTATCTGTTCTTTTCTGCCTACAAGATTTGAGTCAATATGGTGACTGCTGCACAATTACAAATTGTGCAATCTCCAATTACAAGTTTAATTCCTAATGTGTCTACGTCTGTGACTGTCAAATTAGATGATACGAATTACTTAGTTTGGCATTATCAAATGCAATTGCTTCTTGAAAGCCATGAAATTCTTGGTTTTGTGGATGGTTCTCGCAAATGTCCAGCTTGTTTTATTGATGATTGCAATATTGAGGGGATAGAAACTGATGCATATCAAGTCTGGAAAATGCATGATCGTGCTGTCATGCAACTTATCATTGCAACTCTATCTGTTACTGGTATGTCATGCATCATTGGATGTACTAATGCACATGAAATGTGGGTAAATCTTAAAGATCGTTTCTCAACTGTTACAAAAGCCAGTATCTTTCAATTGAAAACTAAGCTTCAGAATATTAAAAAGGGATATGAGTTAGTATCTCAGTATTTACAATGAGTTAAAGATGCTCGTGATCATTTGGCTGCTACTGGAGTGCCTTTTGATGATGATGATATTGTCATTATTGCTCTTAAGGGATTGCCATTCGAGTATAATACTTTCAGAATAGTTGTTCGACGGAGAGATAATGTCATTTCTCTGAAAGATTTTCGAGCCCAATTACTTGCAGAAGAAGCTAACCTTGAAAATTCTCAGTTGACTGGATCTTTTATACCTGCTATGCTCACTCAAGGAGATAGTTCCAAAGGCAAGGGTCTCTTGCTTGCATAGAGTTTGTCCCATTTGCCTGATTCCTCTACTTCATCATCTCAGTATCAAATTGGCAGTTCCTCACATTCTAATGATACTTCTGCTAGTTATCACAATGGGGGTCATAGTTACAACTTTGGAGGATATAAGGGTTATAATTTTCGAGGAAGGAATAGGGGCAGGAACAACTATGGTAATACAAGGTTTTCTGGTACCAATATTAATACCAGTCCTGGTATTCTTGGACCTGCAAGGCCTCATATCTCCATATGTTCTGAGCATAGTAATGATGTCCCAACATGTCAAATCTGCAACAAGCGAGGACATATTGCTTCTGACTGTTTTCAACGACACTCATCCACTACAGTGTCTTCTTCTCCCATACAATGCCAAATCTGTTGGAAATTTGGGCATTCGGCTATACAATGCTATCACAGGGCTAATTTTTCATACCAAAACATGTCTCCTCCATCAACTATCTCTGTTATGCATGTCAATTATCAACCTTCTGTTCCCCAAGAACAGTTTTGGGTCGCTGATACTGGTGCAACCTCCCATATGACCTCGGATTTGGCTAATCTCAATTTGGCATCACCTTTTACAGGTGGTGACACTATAACCACAGCTAGTGGTTCAGGTTTGCCAATTTCTCATACTGGTTTTTCGACTTTAAAAGTGCCTACTTGTGTTTTAGAACTGAAAGAAATATTGCATGTGCCCTAGCTGTTTCAACACTTGCTATTAGTATATCAGTTGTGTAAAGACAATCACTGTAGGTTTATATGTGATGAGTTTTGTTTCTGGATTCAGGACAAGATCACGGGGATAACTCTACATCAAGGGTTGTGTAGAGCTGGATTATATCCCATCCCATTTCATACACCTTCATCCACTGTCAAAGAAGCATTCAAAGCACCTCACTTACTTGCACAACATCACTGCCTTCTTAGTCATCAAGTAAATTCATCTATATGGCACAACATATTATGACACCCCTCTAATGTTGTCACTATAAGAATGTTGAACAAATCTCAAGTTCCTTTCTCAGTAGATCAATTTATGCAAGTATGTGTCCCTTGTTTAGAAGGAAAGATTACAAAACTACCATTTCCTTTTCCTGCAAATAAGACTGTAAAACCCCTAGAAGTCATTCACAGTGATGTGTGGTGACATTCTCCCACATTATCTATTGAAGGATACAGGTTCTATGTTACTTTTGTAGATGAATGTACCAAGTTTACCTGGATCTTTCCCTTAATAAATAAAAGTGAGGTGTTTTAAACATTTGTGCATTTTCATGCTTTTTTACTTACTCAGTTTTCGGCTACAATTAAAATTTTTCACAGTGATGGTGGTGGTGAGTATTGTAGCAATAAATTCATCCAATTTCTTTTAGACAAAGATATTATACACCATAAATCTTGTTCTTATACACTTGAACAAAATGGTCTTGCTGAAAAAAAGCATAGGCACATTGTTGAAACTGCCCTCACCCTTCTGCACACTTCCAAACTTCCTTCGAAATTCTGGTTTCATGCATGTGCAACCTCAGTTTACCTAATAAATAGAATGCCGTGTCATACCTTGTCCATGAAATCTCCCTATACTTGTTTGTTTGGCACAAATCCTACCTTAACACACTTGAAAACATTTGGGTGTAGCTGTTATCCTTTATTAAAACCATACAATATGAATAAACTTCAACAAAAAACTGCACAGTGTATATTCTTGGGATATGTAGGTCAATATAAAGGCTATATTTGTTTTCAACCAAACACAGGGAGGTTTTATGTGTCTCGACATGTTTTTTTTGATGAACATACATTCCCCTATATCACTTTAGTCTCTAAACCTGCATTATCACAGTCTATATCACATTATAGCTCCACCCCACTTGTTCCTTTAGTCACAAATATCAATACTGTGATCTCACAACCACCTCCTCCAATATTACCACCATCACAAACACTTGACACATCACCATCACAAACACCTGTCTTGTCATCAATTGCATCACTCAACCCAGAGCTTTTACAGCTAATGTTATTCCACCTGCGAGTTCTATTGATGAACCAACTACTTACAAAGCTGCTAGTAAAATACCAGAATGGCAAGCAGTAATGAAAGATGAGATTAGTGCTCTCCATACTCAACAGACTTAGGATCTTGTTCCTCTTCCAAGTGGTAAGAATCTTGTTGGGTGTAAGTGGGTGTATAAAGTGAAGAAGAATTCCGATGGATCTATTTCCAGATGCAAGGCCCGCTTAGTTGCCAAGGGATATAGTCAAGAAGAAGGGATTGACTATACTGAAACCTTTAGTCCCGTGGTCAAGCCAACCACAGTGAGGTTAATTCTTGCCTTTGCCGCTCAGTTTAAGTGGAGTTTAAGACAGTTAGATGTCAAGAATGCATTTTTGAATGGGGAATTGCATGAAGAGGTATATATGGCTTAGCCTCCAGGCTTTCTTAGTCATATTCATCCTTCTCATTTTGTTTGCAAGTTAAAGAAATCTTTACATGGTTTAAAATAGGCTCCACGAGCCTGGAATGAGAAGTTTACCAGTTTCTTACCAGGCTTGGGGTTCAAACAGTCCATAGCAGATCCCTCTCTCTTTGTTAAACACACTGATCTTGGCATTATGGTGTTGTTATTATATGTTGTTGATATCATATTATCTGGGAGTATTGCAAGTGATATATCTGATGTAATCACAACTTTAACTCAACAGTTTGATATGAAGGACTTAGGACAACTTCATTATTTCCTGGGGTTACAGATTTAATATCAATCTTCTGGATTATTTGTTTCTCAATCGAAATACATCAAGGATCTATTGGCCAAAGTTGATATGCAGAATGCAAAGCCATGTGCCACTCCTTGTCTTCCATCTCACAGGTTACTAAAGGAAAAAGGAAACCTATATCACAGTCCAAAACAATATAGGAGTATAGTTGGTGCATTACAGTATTTGGCGTTTACTCGACCTGATATTGCTTTTGTAGTAAATCAATGTTGTCAATTCATGCATTCACCAATGGACACCCATGTTGTTGCAGTCAAACGCATTCTTCGATATCTCAGTGGTACTATTGATTATGGGATACATTTTCAGCCTGGAAAATTGTCTTTACAAGCATATAGTGATATTGATTGGGCAAGAGATCCCAATGATCGTAGGTCTACTTCAGGTTACATTGTTTATCTAGGCTCTAGTCCTATATCATGGGCCTCCAAGAAACAACATACTGTATCTCGGTCTTCCATTGAAGCGGAATATAAAGCATTAGCTATCACTGCTGCAGAATTGGCATGGATTAGACAACTCTTGTGTGACTTACAGGTTCCTTTATATGCTCATCCGATGATGTATTGTGACAACATATCTGCTATAGCTCTATCCCCTAATCCAGTGTTTCATTCACGGGTTAAACACATTGAAATCGATTATCATTTTGTTCGGGAATGGGTGATTCGAGGAGATTTGGCAGTACAACATGTGTCTTGCAAGGAACAATTTACTGACATTCTAACCAAGGGTCTGTTCATCTCGTTATTTCAACATCATTGTTCCAATCTCATGCTTGGTTATCCCAAACATGTGATTGAGGGGGGATGTAAAGATATAGACAGTTGGGATCAGTCCATCAACAATCAGGAAGGTGACACTTGGCGGGAGATTAGTTGATAAGTGGTGTTAGGGTTGTTGAGAATCAGTTAGGGTTGTTAAAGATTGTTAAGTGTCGGTTACTTAATGTGTAAGTAATGTAATTACTATAAATAAGGGTCTATGCATTTCATTGTAAGTGTGAAGAAATAATATCAGAAAAGCATTCATTTCTCTCTCTAGCTCTTCAATCTCTTTCTTCTCTAAATTCTGTATCGTAAATCTCTCCCTCTCTAAACCACCATTGTTGAACTTCAACCTCCAGTACAAGTATTTCAACATTTGTGCTTTTGCATTATTTGGGAGAGAGTTTCAAACACGATTTGGAGTGGTTGGGTTAGTCTATTGGAAATGCTTTTGTCGAGCTCAATAACTGTTACTTCTCATAATCCAATCATAGTGTTATTTTACTGCTATTCCGTTTGAACTCGACATGCTTAAACACGCTCCTATTTAGTAGCCAGACTAAAAAGATTTGAATTATGTCATAGTTGATCCTACATAATTATACCCCTTTAATAGTGACTTGTAAGACACAAAATGTTTGGTTTAATAAGTCACATCCCAATATTTGTAAGGGCACCAAACATGGACTAGCACATTAGTCCAATGCAACTAAAGTACTCTTACGTCATTCTAACCCTATAATACAAGACCATACAACCAAACACTGAACTCGTTTTATACAAGTCTCTCTCCTTCCGTCAGGATCAAGCCACCAATCTACGACTACTAATAGTAAAGTTCCTTTAACATAAACTTATAGTCTCTCACTTTTTTCTGACACACACCGATCCAAATATCCTCCAAATACCAGGATGGGCACGTGCTGATCAACACCCGAGGGTGACGAAGCCATTTTAACATGCATGCAAGTTATGAAGAAGGACGAATGTAAATAATATATATAAATTTAAATATAATGAAATATGCAAATGCAGAAACGTGTTCACAGCATATAACAAATCAAGAATAGTGTGAAAGAAATATTATAAGACAATGAGATTACAAAGAAAGTGGTATCTACACCGAGAGGTGAACTCGAAGCTACTGATACGGGAAGGCCTCAACGCCAGGATAGTACGTCTCGATTCTAATTCCTGAAGGAGGCGCAAAACAAAAAGGTGAGTGGACCAAAGTTTATATTAATATTACTAAGTAAAACTGTTTTTCTTTTGAACATACTAACCCCCTGTTTTGAAAACATTATATAATACTACATAGTAGGTTTTTCTGAAAACCCTAACATGCCATGAAAACCTTCGTAAAACATGTATATAAAAAACAATGTTCAATAATGGTAACATAGTCGCTCGAAGGCAAATCCATAAAACTTTTGTAAATCATAAAATAATGTACTTAGCTAGGGATATCATAGTCGCACGAAGGCTAACCATCATCCGAAGGTGAAGCTGTATGACACTGGGTTACGACAGTGAAGAAATATGGTAGGTCCCATCACCCGAAGGTGAAGCTATACGACTCTGGGTTTCGCCAGAGAAGAAATATATATAACACACCGACACTAGCTGTGGCTAGTGAAGCTGTCCGACATTGGTTTCGCCAGTGAAGCTGGGAGTATGTCATAAATATCCTTAATTAGGTCCTATGGTCATAGACGTATGCATACTCAAATTATGTATATGTGCTGTATGAATACCCACTAGATATGGACTGAAAAATGTAACCAAAATCTCATACCAAGTGCTGAAATCATAATACATCCATCATGTGAAATCATAACTTCACATCCGTAAATCCATCATATATCGTAAAGTGTAAAAAGCCATGGTTCGTAAATCTTTCGTAAACGTAAATACAATAAATCATAAATAAATCATGAAACCATGCTTTTCATGAATGCAAGCCTAGCATTTAATAAAAAAAACATGCAATTTAAGAAGGGGTCCATTCACAGATACTCCGTCGTCGAAGAGTCGTTTGAACTAGGGAGGACGGGATCGCCACTAACAAACGCACCTAAACACATAAATGGACCAATTAGTAAAACCCTACTAAAATGATTGAATATGGGAAAACGGAGCGCTGATTTGAAATTAGGGCATCGAATTACCTTAAGAGGGGTCTTGGGAAAATTTCGTAAAAAGTCAACGATTGACTTGAAAAGTCAACTGAGACGCCGAGCCGGTCAACTACGTTAAAACTTCAGAATTTCACTAAATAGATGTTAAAAACATATTCAGGGCGTCAAAATTAGTATAGGAGGGTTTCTAAGAAAATTTCAAAAAAGTCAACACAAAGTATATTCCAGGAATATTCTAAAGAATATTCTGAGAATATTTTAGAGAATATTCCATCTTCTTCTTCCTTTCTCCGATCCTCGGAACTACCGTCGGCCAACAGAAAACCTCGCCGGAAATTTGGGTTTTTGGTCGAATTTCTGGGCAAATTTTAAAGCTTAATAACTCACTCGTTTCTCAACCAAATTTGACCTATAATATATACCAAAACGAAGATAGGAAATTGTAGAATTTGGAGCCTAATGGTTGCTGGAGATGGTCAGAAAATGGGCTGAAAGGTGATTAGTCTGTGGGAAAACTGGGGAACTTGCCGAAAAAATGAAAAACTTTAAACGTCCATAACTTTGTCAATACTCAACAAAATTAAGTGATTCAAATACGAAAATCATACATCTGAATGAGACAAACATATTGGTACCGTTCTTGATGGTTAAATCACCGTGGTTTGGTTGAACAATGGCTCAAAAGCTGCGGAGGTCGTCAGAAAATGGGTAAACTTTAAACGTTCATAACTTCTTCAATTCTTAACCAAAATCGACGATCTTTATATGGAAATGAAGCTACAAATGATGAGAACACATTCGTATTAATTTGGGACCAAGTGATGGCCGAGGTTGGCTGGAAAAATCCTGCAAAGTCGCTAGCCAGTCACCAAAGAACTGGGAGAAAATCTTTCCCGAGCGGTTTTATTGGTCCTGGTTCGATGGTGGTGTTTTCTGGGTAATGAGTGGTGGTGGTCGTTTCTTGCTCAACGGGAATGGTCTGTGGTGTATGAAGATTAGGGAGGACGAGAGATGTGAAATCCCATTCCTGGATTTCACTATTGCAAACTACGTATTTGTATTAAGGAGATTTTATATTTTTTTGGGTATTTATATTAAATTTAGATTTTAATTAAACTAATTACGAAGTTTGAATTTTGGTCAGTAATCATAAAAAAAAATCCGTGGACTTTACGAGGTCACACTAAGTATATTTGGATAGAGCTCGATCCTACGAATGCGTAGGTGAAAACCGTTCGTGAATCGGAGTTAAAACGAAAAAATTAGAGGGTTAAAAAAAAAGGAGGAGGGAAAAATGAGAGAAAAAAGAGGAGGGGACCAATCGGAAAAAGAAGAAATGAAGGAAATGAGGGAGAAGAAGATGAGGGAACCAGACCCTTTCTTTGACCCACGACCCAACTTGGCGGCATCCATGTTTTCCGATGCCTTTCACGATGGTTTCTCTGGTGAACTAAAGCCAATCACCACTTTGAATCGACCTAGCATCCCTTCATTTTCCAATTTCACAAAAAACCTAAGTTAATTTGGCCTTGATTTCGTGAAGAACTCCCCGGCGAGTTTGTGGGGTGCACGGTGGGAATCCGCCATTTCTGAAGGTAGTAGAGTCGACCACCACCCCCAATAGACTCCCCTCAACCTCAGGAACAAAGCCCATACATTGGTTGGGGCATCAGAGTTCATTTTGGCGTCGAATCGAGAACACCAATTTCTACAGTTTTCGATAGATCGAGGCGCTTTCAGGCCAATTCCTAGCCAAATTGAACTTCGACCCAGGTATGAAAATTATTCCCCTTGACTTGCTCTACATTTCTATAAAATTTGGTAATTTTTTGGAGTTTGTCAGAAAATTGGGTTTCCGTTTGCCAGAAACCGCCGCATGTGGCGGTGAGTAACCAGTGGGCCAACTCTATCTTTCTACGCTAAATTCAATACCCCGAGTTAATATGTGTCATCCGATTGATGAAATCCCGTCGTTTGAACATATTTTCGTTAGAGACCACCACTTGAATATTATAAAAATGGATGATCCGACTGTTAGATCGTTACCAAACTTTAATATGTTATTATATGTAATATTTGAGGACCTTAGGAATTTACGGATTGAAAATCTGGTGGGCGGATCTTCCTAATTGATCTACTAGGTTTGATTTTGATCAAAATGTTCTTAATCGTTCTTGAATACTAAAATTAGTATTACTAAAGACCAAGTAGGGCTTAGTCAGGCTATATCGGTTAGTGAATTATCCCAAGTAATATATATCTTAGTATACATGTATGGGATGCCTTATTGTGATATAGATGTGTATTTATCTTCTTGATAATATGAATGACATGTATGGTAACTATTATGACAATGTGAGCTTAGAATCCTATTATAAGTATTCCATTGAACTTGTATGCTTGTGTGACATGTTAGTTAGTAGTCATGAGAAGTTGATAGTGCAGGTGCCTATGTTGTAACTCATAGGGGTTAAGGGGTAGGTTGTGTGTTGAATTTACTGCACCATGTAGCAGTGGTACATGTATGGTCCTGCTTGGTATATCCGCAATAGGGGACTATACGTATTTCATGGGTGATCATGCTTGGTATATATGCGATGGGTGATCATCATCTGTACGATTAGGCTATGCTTATGGTTCTACTTGGTATATCCGCAATGAGGGACCATACGCATTCTAGGAGTGATCATGCTTGGTATATCTGCGATAGGTGGTCACTACCTAGAGCTATAGGATACAGTCTTGCTTGGTATATCCATGATGGGTGATCATTGCTTACACAATTAGATTATGCTTATGGTTCTGCTTAGTATATCTGCAATGGGGGACCATACGTATTCTAGGAGTGATCATGCTTGGTATATCCGCGATGGGTGATCACTACCTATAACTATAGGATACAGTCTTGCTTGGTATATCCGTGATGGGGGACTGTTAGGGGTGATCATGCTTGGTATATCTGCGATGAGTGATCACTGCCTACGTTATTAGACTATGCATATAGTTCTGCTTGGTTTATCCGCAATGGGGGACCATACGCATTCTAGAAGTGATCATGCTTGGTATATCCACGATGAGTGATCATTACCTAGAGTTAGGATGTGGTCATGCTTGGTATATCTGCGATGGGGGACCATACATATTTCAGGGGTGATCATGCTTGAAATATCCGCGATGGGTGATCACTGCCTGCACGTTTGGATTATGCCTATAGTTTTGCTTGGTATATCCGCAATTAGGGACCATGCGCATACTAGGGGTGATGAGGATTAGTTGTACTTGGAACATTTCGGTAGGTGCCATGTTTTAGTTGGATTCCGTCGAGTGGTCCGGAACCCTTGCTTTTGCTCATTTCCATAAAGTTAGTCTGGAACCCTAGATTTGAGTGAATAAGGATTAACCACAGTAGACCTTGTGAATATAAATTAGATTTATCATGTTATTACTTATAATCCAAGTAGGGAATTATGTAGAGTACTTTAATTGAATTCGTGAAATGATGTGTTATTTCATTGATTGATTAACGTAGTTAGATGTTAATATCGTGCATCTTTGATTCATGGAATTGATTAATTGATGTGATTGTGGAATGACGTTCGATATGATTGTTATTATTATGATTAGATTAGTTGATCAATGTGGCTTGAGAATAATAATGTGCTTTGTTGGTTCTTTGATATCTTACATGTTGTGGATCTCGTATCATGTTGAAAACATGGTGATTTATATGATGGATGGAATCGAAATCTTGAATGTCTTGTGGGTTTGTTATGTAGCCCTGAATCTAGTAATTCATGCTTGTCAAGTCCCAATAATTGATTGAGGAATGCTATGCCTTCTTGTTAGAACGCATTGGGATAAATGTCTGAGTTTAGTAAATGGTGAACTACGAATGGCTTCATCCCTTTTTAGGGTACGTAGGCAGTCTAACGCAAATGTTAGATGCAACCATGAAATAAAAGAAAATGACTGCGTGGTTAAATCATTGATTATGTTTTGGGTGTTGTCTCGAAGGCAAGACATGACAGATAAACAGGAATGTGATGGCGTCACATGTTGATCTTGGACGTATGTCAGGATTGCGGCGTGACAAGAGAGGTATGAGGGAAGAGAGGTGAGAGTTAAGAGAGAGAGAGAGAGAAAGTTTGTAGTAATTGAAAATATAAAAAGAGAGGGAGGGAAGAATATCCAGAAAACGAGGGAGGGGAATAGGGGACATCAGACAAATATGTGGGCCCAAGTGGCTCACAAAATAAAATTATAAAATACAAAACGGGAAAATATCTACGAATGTAAGATTATTGACCGCAACGTTTCGAAATTCGTAAAGTTTTCGTTATAGCTCCAAATTTAACATGTTTGTGCCTACGCGTTCGTAACAACGAGTACTACGAGGATACACTAATAGAATAGGTTATACGTTTCCCAATATGAGGGTTAATGAAAGTCTACGATTTCGCCTCAAAAGGCATTTTCATAAATTTACACTTTAAAATATAAAACCGTAAAATTAGGAATAGGTTGTTACATTTTCCCTGTCTAATAACACATGAGAAGGGGATGTTATCATTGCACTAAAGAAAAGCAGAAGTGCCACATCAAGGCACATGCTTTTTGATTATTTTTTTTTATTTTTTACAGTTTTATTTTTATTATTATTTTTTTTTACACAATTTATTTCCTATAACTTCTATTTTTTTTCTATAACTTCCTATAACTTCTATTTTACAAAATTTGTTTCATATATTTTTTTAAATTCTATTTTTTTCCTATAACTTCTTAAGCCATTGGATTTGAATTTAAGTTGTAGTTTTTAAATAATAAATTATGTTTGACCCCATGACCCTCGGTTGGAGACGGTTTTTTGTGACAGGGTTAAAACGAGCCATATGGCCCTCGATTAGAGATGGAGGCAAATATGGTCATGTACTGTTAATTAAAATATTAATATCTTGAATGACCAGAAGGTTAAAACGAGCCATCTGACCAGCATTCGGTTGGAGATGGCTTAATCCCATCTGGGCAAGTCCTTCACCATCTTTCCAATGCGCCCTAAAACCAGCCACTACCATCGTTTCACCTTTCACTGATGTTACCACCCTCCACGCTCATTCCCCGCGCTTCCACTAGCCACCCCCATCTACAAATTACAAAGAAAGATACCCCATATTCAATCCATCCTTAATAATTTCTCAAGTGCGATGGCAAGTGCCTTCGCCCATGAGCGGTAGGTCTCGGGTTCGAGATTTGGGAGCAGCCTCTCCATAAATGGGGGTAATACTAGCCGACATTCACCTCTCCCAGACCCTGCGTAAAGCGGGAGCCTTGTGCACTGGGTACGTACTATATAGTAAGAACAAGAAGTTGAATCGAATTGGGTTCGTTGGATTAGAATTGGAATCAGTCTCTCATCCATCAGCGGTTGCGATCGCTCTTAATTCCGGCGGAAGAAATGGCGATGAAATGAAGGAACGACAGTGCTGGCAACCAGAAGAAGACGCCTTGATGCGATGGGTCAAAAGAGTGGACCCTTACCTCCCAGTGGATGGGGAAGCTCCTCTTCCATGACCCAAAGTCCTGCCTGGAGCGATGGAAGAACTATCTAGAGCCGAGCCTGAAGAAAGGTTGACCTCGGAAGAGCAAACCCTCGTCGTCTCCCGCCAGGCCAAGCATGGCAACAAGTTGAAAAAGATCGTTGCCAAGCTCCCTGGTCACACCCCAAGCACCTCGGTAAGTCGTGGGAGGTATTTAAGGAAAATCATATCAAGTTGTAGTCTCAGAGGCAAAAGAACAAACAATTTCTGTTCAGTGAGCCTGACGTTGTCTCCCTCTGATCTCGACCCAGACCCGACCCGTTTTCATCAAATGGGCACTCTGATTCAGCTGTGTAAGGAGGTGGATGACGGGAGGTAGAGCTGGATGCAGTAGAAGAATGAGGCAATGTGGCGGCTGAGTAGGCTAAAGCAGCAGCTGGAGTCGGTGAAGGGAAGGAAGCGGAGAGAGGCGGTGGAGAAATCGAGGCGAAGATAAGGTGTTTGAGAGAGTATGAGGCGGCATTCGTGGGGAGAATCGAGAGGGATTACAGGCAACAGGGAGGAGCGGAGCATGCCGCAGAGGGAGGCGGAGGGCAATGAGGCCAAGAAGCTAGCGAAGCTTGTTTTGGGGGGGGGGGGTGTTTGCGGTGTCAGGGTTTATAATCATGGTTTTAGCAGTAAACAAAGTTAATTAGAATCCAATTATGTGGTTTGGTTTTGTTTTGGAATTTCACCTAAATTAACATTATCCTCAAGTTGTCAGCTTTCTTTTCTTTAGTTATTTTGTGAAATTTCGTGTTTCAATAATTTTGACATTCCTACAAATCTCATAATTGAAATCGTTTTTTCCCTAAAGATTATTTTTAGAAAAAAAATTGTGTAAGTTGAAGAGTAATGTTATTCATACAATATTTTTATACCACATTTTCATACCATCTTAGGTGGCATTTAATGTGGACAACCACATCATTTGAATTAATTAGATTTTTAATTTTAGTTCATTATTTAATAAACTAATAATTAGGAAAAACTAGTTAATGAAATTATGATTGTGATATACGAGGAGTCTTTCTCCTTTATTTCCTTGGGTTTTGCAAATTTTTCAAATGATGTGGCTGTCCACATTAGATGTCATCTAAGATGGTAAAAAATATGGTATAAAAACATGGTATGAATAACATTTGTATGTGTAGAACAAATAACGATTTTTGTTTTACTCCATAAGAAAGGCCAAAAGTTGGTCGGAGGTCATCGGAAAATGGCTTGAAAGTGACGGCTCGATTTTGAGTTCACCGTTTTCGTCTGTTTCGAAGTGGATTTAGGCATGCAAGCTCAAACCCATGGCCTAGGGGTAGTAGGAAGTTGTCGTACACCTTCAAACTCAACCACAACAAGAAGTTTTTGTTGGGTTTAGCTTGGAAAAACCTACAACTCGCCAAAAAACATGGTGGGTTAGGAAAACGTCTATGCGTTCACCAACACATGCATGCAGTGGCGGATCCAAGAAATAATATTAGAGAGGTCAGTAAGAATAGTGTGCGCACCATACAAATTTTTTTAAACAAAAATATTTTGCATATCGTTATTTCATCGAGTGTTGGTAGGCATGAAGTCATTTGGGATGACATACTATGTCACATCCCAGACCGGCTCCGCCGTAGCAGGATATTGTCTGCTTTGGGCTTACCATTCCCTCACGGTTTGGTTTCTGGGAACTCACGAGCAACTTTCCAGTGGGTCACGCATCCTAGGATTGCTTTAGCCCGAATTCGCTTAACTTCGGAGTTTCGATGGAATCCGAAGCCAGTAAGTTTCCAAAAGGCCTCGTGCTATATGGAGTTGGGCATGTACATATAAGGCACATCACCCCTCTTCGTTGGTCGATATGGGATGTTACAATCCACCCCTTAGGGGCCCGACGTCCTCGTCGACACACTCGCACCACACGGCGAGTGGCTCTGATACCATTCTGTCACATCCCAGACTGGCTCCGCCGTAGCACGATATTGTCCGCTTTGGGCCCTGGCCACGCCTTCACGGTTTTGTTTCTGGGAACTCATACAAGAACTTCCCAGTGGGTCACCCATCATGAGAATGCTCTCGCCCGAACTTGCTTAACTTCGGAGTTCCGATGGAATCCGAAGCTAGTGAGTTCCCAAAAGGCTTCGTGCTATATGGAGGTGAGCATGTACATATAAGGCACATCACCCCCTTTCCGTTGGTCGATGTAAGATGTTACATACTGCACACCTGTTAATGCCTCATTTGCATGGGTAACTAATATGTTCCAAGGCTGCTCCCATATGAATGCTTAACAAAGAAACACACTTATCTTGAACACACTAACAATGTTTGATATCATTGCATCCCATTAATATATTTGTCCAAGAATGATGATGTTTTGTTATTCTATAAGATCACCATTTCATTTACTTTGCATTTTTGGATAGTTTTTTACTTGGTTCTTTTTTTCCGCCTACAATTGAATCACAACCAACAAACAAGTTAAAGGTAAATAATATTAGGACTATACTGTAAAGGGGCAACACCTCTCTAATGCATTTTATCAAGCAGTTGAAGGGCATATATGATGGGCAACTCCAACCTTTAAAGGGGCAGCACCCAAGTCATCTATGGACATTCGTCAAAGTTCGGAGGGTCAGCACTCAAATTATCCCTGAACATTCACTGAAGTTCGGGGGTCAGCTGATCCCCCTGCCCTCAATACATCCGCCCTTGCATGCATGAAACCTTGTTATAACTTGAAGAAAACCTTGAGAAGATCGTTAAAGCTTACTGAGATAGAAGTGGTTTGATTTGTCGGTTCTGTCGAGATACATAACAAAAAATGTATATTTTTTCCAAGCTAACCACGGCCGCAAGGTTTTGGATGAGTTGTAGAGATCATTATGAAGCTTTTGGGTGAGTTTGTGAATTTTTTAGGAGTGGTGTGGTGGTGTTTTGGAGGGTTGCTAAGAGGAGGGTGAGGAGAGAGAGAGCTGGAAAAGAGAGAGATAGGGGTGTGTTCAAAAAACTGAAAACCGCACCGAAGTCGAAAAAAAACCGAACAAAAAAAAAATCGAACTGAAACTGCCAAAATTGAACCAAACCGAACCTGGTCAGTTCGATTTCGATTTTTGAGATCTGGAAACCGAACTGAACCAAAAAAAAAAATCATATATAAATAATAAAAAACATGTTAGCGTCAAGGTTGGGTAGTTGCTTCAAGCCAACTTGACTGTAAGCTTTGTGTTATTATAGTTGTACCGGTAATTTATTTATAGGTTTCTAATATTTAACGCTTCATAAAATTTCTTAAGTTACAAACCTTAGCCGTCACTCACACTCCCATTTCAGTTTTTCACCTTTTCCCAAACTCTCTCTCTCCCTTCCGCTGTTTCCTTCATGAGTCTCTGCTTTTGCTTCCTCAATCTCTCTCTCTCTCTCCCATTCCTTTCTTCCTCTAAATCACTCTCTCCAGTCTTCTCATGTCCTCCTCACGGATTCCTTCTTCCAAACCATGATTTCCCTCCCCCCTTTCGAATCGGAACCCCTCCGAATTGAGAGATTCTAATTCTGGTTTTTCGATCTCGCACAGGTAATTTTCGAATCAAAACGAATATGATTTATATTGTGATTTTTTGAATTAAAATGGGTTTTTCTTTTAATTATTTTGTTAGGGTTTTGCATATTATAATCTTCCAATTTGGCAACAGATGCATAAGTGTTGCCATGGCTGACAAGAGGTTTGGGACTAAAAATAAACCCCCAAGGTAAAAATCTCTTATGGCTGCTATTTTAGTTTTATTGGGTTTATTTTCATGGAAAAATCAAAGATTTAACACATGCATGCTTTTTCTCTGCGAGAGCTCTCGGATCCACAACAAGAAAGTCGCACCGACACCCAATAATGTTAGATCCATGGCCGATCATCCCAGTTCGTTTTCATTTGATGCAGAAGTTTGTGCATCTTCACTGCTTAATCGTTGCAGATTTCTTTTAGATTAAAAAAAATCATGGAAAAAACCGAAAATAAATCAAAACCGAACCCAAAAAAATCAAAACCGAAAAAAATTGAACCAAACTGAATTGAATCGAAATTTCGGTTCAGTTTCTGTTTTGGCAAAAAACCAAACCATTTCAAACTGAACCCAGCCCTAAAAAGAGAGAGAGAGAGAGAGAGAAAAGAGAAACGGCTAAAAAGAAAAAGAGAGTAAGAGAAAAGAGAGACAGATAAAAGAGAAATGGCTAAAAAGAAAAAGAAAGAGAGTAAGAGAAAAGAGAGAGAGAGAAAAGAGAATCGGCTAAAAAGAAAAAGAAAAAGAGTAAGAGAAAAGAGAGAGAGAGAGAGGCGGCTAAGTGAGGGAAAAAGGAAAAAAAGGTGATGAGAAGTATGATGTCTCTAATGGATTGAATGACAGGATTAGGATTTTAAAATGAAATTTTAACGAAAAATTTTCAATACTATATATTTTAACAAAAAATTATATTTTTATATTAAAAAATTAATCTTGATATTATTTATTTTACCTTTTATTTTATCATTTTTGATAAAACTCAAAATTTTTTAATTTTTTAATTTTTGTTTTTTTATATTTTAAAATCTATCAAAACTATTATTTTAATCGCACTTGCATGCTCTGAATTTTCATCAGAATAAGTGCAAGCTTTCATTCTGCACAAGGTCCCACTCACACACTCAAATCTAATAAATATTAATTAAAACTAACTTGTTTTTCTTTAATCAAATCAATCAACTCATGTAAGTTTTTACATTGCACGAAGACTGATTTCCTGTTCCAAAAAGAACACATGCAGTGGTGCACGCTGCATAACCAGAAAATTCTTTGTTCATGTATTTTTACACAATATCGAACGTAACATATTTGTTATAATTCTGAATTGAATTATGTTTGAGGCTACGTGTTTGTAAAAATAAGTATTATGTAGAAATAGTAAAATAAGAGTGGAAAAGTGAAAGGAAAATTGAGATTCATGTGGAAGGCTTACGTGGCATCTCAGGAACATTTTAGAAATTTCATTGCTACATGGAATAAAATACATTAAATCTCGGAACGGGATGTCACACACTACATTTGGATAAGGGAATTAACTTAAAATTTGTACAAAAGCGAGAATTTATAAATTTACGTGCATCAATTCCCTCGTCTGGATTAAAAAAAAATTGAATTTAAAATTTTCGCATGAAAAAAAAAATTTAGAATTTAAAACCTCAAATTTCCAAGTTTAAATTTAATATAAATAGTTGTCATTTCCTAATTTCAATGAGTGAGAATTTGGGACCAGCACCACCCCACCATCATAGCCATCATGTGCCGATTCCACTACCTACCATCATCACCATTGTCGTCACCACCCACCATCATCACTAATTTGCTGTCATCTCCACCACCACTACTAGCATATTTCTTAACTACTATCTCTCATCTACATATTAACGACTCGATACCCACATTAAATTTCATCTTTTTTAAGTTAACTAAAAAAAAGAATATTCACAAGTTTTAAAAAATAAAATTCAATCATTTCAAATTTTTTTTAATTTAAAATTCTTTAATAATTTAAAATTTCATCATCTAAACGAAATGTAGATGAAAATGTGAAAATGCGCTGGTTGAAATAACAGAAGTACCCTTGATTGCAATGCACGACAGTGGTCGCGTAGGGTCTGTGTTTAGAACCCCGGCACCGTATGGTTTTTAATGCACTCTCTGTTCCTTTTATAACAAATAGGTTGTTTGGGCCGATTGAGTAGATCGTTAGTGAACTCCCGGTTCCAGGCGCAAAGAAAAATATAATACCCTTGGAAACTCATTAGATTATTGGCTTATATGTCAAAATGGTCTATGTGTTAGTTATTTGGCTAATTTACTCTGCATGTTTTCAATTTGGATAATTTAATTATGGTGTTTGCCTCCGTTAGTCAATTAAGGATATTTCATTTAATCTCTGTTAATATTACAACCATTATAGAATTTTTTTTCCAATTAAATAGAAAGAAATATAATTCCAAGATAAAATAAAATAAAATAAAAAATTTAAACAAACCCATCTTGCCATCCGCCTTGTCCTTGATCCAAACCTCAACCCTAGCCACACATGCTTGCAACTAGACAAACGCGTCTCTAGGTCCACCTCGAGACACATATAATAGATAAAACTTCCAATCTAAAAAATTCTTAAGATTGTGACATTAAAAAGAGTGTTGGGGAAGAAAATTGGGAGAGGAGAGAACTTTAGGGAGGTGGTGGAGTTGGGAGGAGATTAAATATTTTTTTTTAAATTTTATGAATAAATTTATAATAATTTGGCTAATGGAAATAAACTTGAGAATTAAATTGGCCAAATTAAAAATAGAGAAACAAAATTGGCCAAAAGACTATAACAGGTGAACCATTTTGACATATAAGGTTAGATTATTTGTGGGTAGGTTTGCATAAAGGGACATGACAACTATAATTGCCTAGAAGACCACAACTTTATAATCTTTACCCAGAAGAACAAAAATAAGTAAATAGACCATTCCAAGACCAAATACATTGAACACATGTCCATATCATTTCCAGCTGAACAAAAATTGTTTAAACATATTCTAATACTACCAAGTAGAAACAAATTAGTAGTAGCTTGTACGACCAAATCGAAGAAAATCCAACAAAATAAAGTGTTGCATAGTAGAAACGCTAGGCAATCTGTAAATACACATGATTTGTTCATATAATTTCATACTAGCCTTCAAGCACGTTCTCATGCGCGTGCAGAAACCATTTTTTGAATCACGGCATGTTACGCACGACTTACACGTTTTAAATGTATTTTTATGCATAAATTGACAAAAGGAAAGTCAAAATATTTGAAGTAAATGAATAATCTTACGTCATGCTAGAAGAAACTCCTCATAAACCAATTAAAGCAGCTTAATCCACATAATAAAATCGGTTTTTATTGAATTTATATTAAGAATAAAGAAAATAATATATAATAAACAATTGATTGAATCATATTATTGCTAACTCATTGTGAGGCTAAGTCCACCCCCTCCCCCTTAATGTAGATAATATCATTTGTTAAAAAAAAAAATTAATCATTTGACAACTAATTTAATTATATTATTATCTGCGTGCGAAAGACCTTGTTTTATAACTGGCATTACACGCATCTTAAAATGTTTTGAACATGTTTAAAAATAAAGAAAATAATATTTAATGAACAACTGATTGAATCACATTATTGCTAACCTATTGTGAGGTACTAATTATAATAAATAAAAAAAACTGTACAAAAAAAAATTAATTATTAAAAAAACATTGTTAAAATGACGAGAATACACCTACCACATTTGATGCATTATTTTGGGTTGCTTTTGACGTTTTTTGTTTGAGGGGCATTTTTGTTCAATTATTTTTAGTGAAGCTTGTGACATAAAAAACACTATTCATTGTGCCTTGGCTTTCTATATAAAGATGAAATAGACGGCTGGAATGATTTCTTGATTTGAATTAACCTTAAACACACAGGACGTTTGGCAAGCAGAGGGGGTCATGTGGGGCAAGTTACAAGGCAAGCAACTTTGAATGCAATTGCAAATGAAGTAGTTTCACAGGGACCCCACAATCCTATTGCAAGTGAAGGCGGTTCAGAAGGGTCACAAACCAAGTCATTGATAGCAAGGATATGCCAAACGGTCAAGCTTACTGCTCCGAGAGCAAGGATGTGGAGGCCATAAATTTAACTAATAATTTGTCTACAGTATGTTAAATGCTGGATGACTTTTGTGATCGCTGCCTTGAACTTTAGAAAATGGCAGATAATTATGTTTTGTAAGCAATGCCTTCAACTTTAGCAATTGGCAGCGCTAAATGTGTGTTTGTATGCACTACCTAGAACTTTAGTAAATGGCTATTTATTTTGTGCAGTTGGTTGATGATTTCATAATGCCACATTAAAAGTTAATAAAATCGTTCTTTGTTATTGTTCTATTATGTATTTAGGAAGATTCAAGTTTTCTTTCATATTTAAATTGTGAATTGGGGAAAAACTGGTGGGAAATGATTTAGGGGAGAAGGGATAAATGAAATAACAGATAAAAAACGAACTTACCCTCAAAACTAACTTAAAAGTAGATGAATTTTTTCAAATCTGATGGCAAAGGGTTAATTGATTGATTTAAAATAGTTCAAGGGGTTAATTTACCATAAAAGAGAAGTATTCACTATAAAGTTCGATGGCTAAAGAGTTGCTGATGCTCAACTCAGTTAAGTCTGAGTAAGGTATTAAGCATTGTATTTATAAATGATGATTTACATAAGTTAGTTACAAGGAGTCTTATCTCCTGTTATACAAAACTGAAATATACATGAGATAATATAAATAATTACAAGTTGAAGAGTTGGAGATAAATCCCAACTCTTCCTAGAGTATATTCGACAAAGTTGTTGCAACAGACTTGAGCTGGAAAGGTTGTTTGAGATATTTGAAAAATCATGGCTTATCAGCAATAGTTTAGAGGGTCAAATGACAGTTTACTCATGTGCATAGTTAGTCATAAACTTAGGATGCATTTGTTTCATCGGACTATCTCAGATTGGATTAACTAAGTTGGATTGGCTTGACATAGACTAACTAGTATAAGAATAATGGAGCGTTTGATACATTGTCAGATTAAGTCACGAACTAAATTATTTTTGAAATCTAAATATTTTTTTGTCATTTTTTAATTTCTCTCCCCCTCATTCTTATCCTTTCCAAATGCTTCTTGTTCCTTTCTTTTTCCTTTTTTTTGGATCAAAGATTCTCCATTTGTTTCTACTCATTCCGTTTCTTTTTCCTTTCCTTTTCAAATTCAGGAACTGGGTACAAGTCGATGAACTCCAACTAGATAAAAGATTTACCGATCAGAGCAGGCGTTGGTGTTGCAGATGGTGTGGTCGAGCACGAACGCGCAGATCGGCGTCAGCGTCGAGCTTTGTGTGAATGCCAATTTGGATTTGCTTACCTAGAGAGGCACCATGGCAATCGAGCAGGACGAGGAGAGAGGGAGAGAGTGTGGTAGTCTGGTGGTGTGATTTCGTTGGATTGAGTACAGAAAGCAAGCAATGAGAGCAGGAGAGTAGAGAGCAAACGAAAGGAGGAGGTCTAACCAGTACCATGGTTTTTAGGGGGTTTCGCTAAGATCTCCTAACGAAGAGGTTTGTCCATGCAAGTTCCCTTTAGTCTCATTAATTGTAATCCCAACATAGAACAAACACGGGACTAGACTAAGAAATAATCCATCTAGTCAAGTGATTGTAAATGAGGCCAAACAATCACATCGTTATGGTGCACAAAATAAACATTGCTTATAAGAGAAGATTTGAAATCTTGATTGAAGCAACAGTTCCTAAAATGCTAATAGAATTCATCTTTGAGCAGAGTACATTACTTCCTTATTTTATTAAATGTGACTCAGAAATAAACTTTCTTTCATAGGATTTTTCTAAATTTATCATGTCTCACTAAGTCACTTCAAATGACTCTTTTTGGTATTTTTGCAACAATTTAAAAGTATATATAACAACTACACATGTTTCCACGATCTTTCTCCCTTGCCTTTTGCTCAAATTTTCCTTTTCTGTTTGAAAGTAGCAAGACACTCCACTACTGGTACCGAGGCCAGGTAGAAGGTTGTATGTTAACTCCGAACAATCTCACCATTCCATCATCTTGAGCCGTCCCTAAAGGCTGACCAACCCTACCATGCATCTCCCTGATCCCCGACACATCGACGTTTCTTGGTCTACAGTCAATGAACAGCTTCTTATCCTCCCCTACTGATCTCTCAAACCTCACAACATCACCAGCTTTCAGCTTCTTCTCCTTCACAAAGCGAATCCACCCTTTGCTCAACACATAGCTCTGACTACTACTCCAATAACAATACCCAAACCTCCACACATTACCCAACTCATCCTCAAATTTCAACAACACCCCCTTACCAAACCCTACACTCAGATGAACCTGAAAATGCTTCTCGGCATGTTGTTTTGGTATAACCATGCGGTTCAATCTCCCTACATCGCTTGGTGTTGCCACTTTCTCGAAAAGCAGCTCCCTCTCGCTACTACATGTGTCCATTAAATCAAGGTGACACTTCATACGCTTTCCGCCGGCATCAAGGCCTAGGGCACCACCATTGTACAACTTATGCTTGTACATCTCGAGCTCGTTGGCATAAGAATGTTTTCGAAGCATGTCAACAATCTCAGCCTTGGAATGGGACTCCAAGAAAAGAGCCTCAGTGACATCACGTTCGTAGGGTGTCATTTGGTTCGGACTGAAATTTGTGATGGCATCAAGACCCCGGAACTTTAGCGAAGCAATGTTGTAGGTTTTAGCAGCTTCTTCTTCATCATCGAAGGTTCCCAACCACACACGATGACTCTTCTCGTATATTTGAGCTCCCCATCTGCCATTTGACTGGGGCACTACTCCTTTGTAGCTAGAAGAAGGCAACTTGTTTGAACTGGCAGCCTTTGCTCCAATCACTGTTGAGTAGTCCCTTGTGCTTCTATTCCAGCAACTCATCAAATCCATTAGTTAATTAATCTTACTGAATTTATATAATGCACACAAAAAAATAGAGTAAAATGAGTGGAGAATATGCAGTGAAGGTTTTCTAACTAGGGTATTGGGACCGGAAGAAGAGAGAACGAGAATCAAACTCTATTTCTAGCGTAATTTGACCTGCGGGAAGAAGATGATGCGAATAATTGGTCGGACTTCCACACTCTATAGTTTGATTAGTTCGTATTTCTTCAGAATTGAGATTCTCGCAAACTGACCTACAAAGATGAAAATGAAACACTGTTTTTAGGGTTTGTATTTGGATTCGCAAGAAGTGGAGAACTAGAACCAGAGTCTTTTTCTGTAAATTTGGTTCAAAAGGTTGAAGGTAGGCAGGACCAATCGCCGTTCTAATTTATATAATTATAGAAGTGGGTGATGTTAAAAATAGATGTGTGCAATTCACACATTCATTTTTACTTCTAGCACACTTTTTATTAATTTTTGCTCTTTGATCTTCTTTAATTCAATCGATCAGACGGCTACAAATTAAAAAAGTGAGTATGAAATAAAAAGAGATGTGTAGATAACACATCCCTAAAAATATTGGTCGTAAGACTATGTATTAATAGTAAAACCGACTTTAGCAAGTGGGATGGTTTCACAAAGAATTTTACATTACTTTATTGAAACTTTCCTGTTATATATGCCTTACCTGATACGATCTAAAACGAAATAAAAAGGAAAAGACTGCTTCTAGAAATTAGAATTCCTTCTTCTCACCTCCTTCTAATAATCGTGTGTGTTAAATGTGGGAAGGGGGAATTTTACCAGAAGGAGTTCACTGTTTATGTCCTATTTAGATCTAATAATGCATTGTCATTATGTGAAAAAAGAACTATACATACACTATTAAATCAGACGCCAATTGACTTATTCTATTTAAGTCATTTTCGTTAGAGGAGTAGTTGAAATTTCAGAGGCTGGATGTGTCCTTTGTGAAATTCACTAACATATCCTTTGCCCAACACTTTGGCATGTTATTCCAGCTTGGCTGTATCGCGTCTGCATCTTTTCTACAAGCTTCAGTTAGAGGAATTACTGTTAACTTTGTTTTCTATGAACCCAGCTGAAATAAAGTGCATAATTAGATTGTGATCCTTAATAAAATGTGCATCTAATTAAAATAGGGTGTATATGAAGAAACTTGAGGTTCCATCATAAAACCAATTGACAATATGATGAGTAGCTCAAATACTTATAAGCTCATGCAAGGTCCCTTCCACCAATGTGAGACTCATTCTCAACACGCTTCCTCACGTGTGACGAATTTTTAAGTCTAACACTGAACAACACAAGGGGGTGACATGAAGCGTTTGTGGCCGTTTGACTCACATGCGGGACAACTTGGCTCTGATACCATAAAGAAGGTTGAGCTTCCACATAAAACCAATTGACAATATGAGGAGTAGCCCAACTATTTCTAAGCTCATGCAAGGTCTTTACTCCCATCAATGTGGGACTGATTCTTAACAATATAAGATTGAATATTGAATTTGATTGTTTTAGTAAAAATTAGCTCTTCACTTAGTACTACGGTCTATTGATATTCATCTTCTCTTATAAGTGAGAGGTTTTAAGTTCGATTATCGTCAAAAGCGATTTCGAACCAAATTATTATGGCTAGCCCAATGTGAGACTTAATCTATTCCCCACTCTTAGTATAGATAATATCGTATGTATTAAAAATTAGCTGATTATTATTGACTTTTTAAGTTTGTTTTCTTTTGCATTTTATTAAACTGATTTTTAATTAACGTGTGCATTTTACAAGTTCATATATAGGTCCTAATAAACATACTAGGTTTCCATATAATACGAGCTTTTACTCTTATAATGTTAGAGGTATCAAATGATATCGTGGCTAAGATTTTGAGAAGAAGAATAACTTGTTCAATTCAAATCCATCTTTCTTCAAATATTCATACCAAAAGCCAGAATTCATGCCAATAGTTGCTTCCTCTTATATTTTTTATATTGTGCACTTGTGCATTTTTATGTGAATTTCTTTCCCTATTTATGGACATATATTTATGCCCCTATATATATATTTATATATTATATATATATATATATATATATATATATATATATATATATATGTACCTATATGGTTTCAATATTCATCTGTCTATCTATATATCTATACCTATGTATTTTTGTATACCGGATGTCCGTATATGTAAATATGTGTAACTATATATCATCTATATGTACCCTTGCTGTGAACGGTTATATAGCTCCATCATTTTGAAATTTGATTTGAGTATTGCTCATTTAATATGTGGAAGTGTAATTCCTACTTTTAAAGATTAATTGATGATTGAATTGAAATTTTCAGGTGAAAATATGGTAAATAATGATAGTGGTAAAAGTACCTTAATATCACATGACATTGAGTTTTAAGGGAGGACCTAAATTGGATTCGCAAAACCATTCAGGCTGTCATGTAAGAGATAAATGCCCCTAAAATAAATTAGTAGTTGTTGTAGACATAATTTACTGAACAATTAAGGAGGCCATAGAGAGAGAGGGGGTGCGGCACATAGAGAGAAAGAGAGAGATGTGTGATTGTGGGTGTGTTCTATTCCACCCCATTGTGCCTTTATTTATAGTAGTAAGATAGGTAAAAACCTTTCCCTTTAGGATTACAACATTTAATAGGTAATCAACTCCTAATAGGAATATAAGAGATATTTCAATATATATTAGGATTTACACAATCACAATCCTATTCTAATAGGACTGCAACAGTAGCTACGGAATAATAAATACTTTTGATTGCCCAGTAGATCCAAAGTCTCCAAATACGTGTATATGTACCTAAAAGGTGAATTTTACATCAGTTAATATTATAGTGTAGTGATATTAGTGACAGATTTTAGGTTTGGATGTCATAAATAAATTGATCCAAAATTTTCTTCTACCCCCTTAGTGTAAATATATCTTCATATAAAAAAATTGAAAATCTTCAAATCGAAAAAGCCAGATGGTGAGCATGTAAGGTTTAATTTTGGCAGCCACTTAGTACTACAATTTAGTGGTATTCATCTTCACTTGTTTGAATTTCGGTAATAACGGTTTGCATCCAATTTATTCTCTCACTCCTTGTGTAAATATATATTATTATGTATAAAAAAAGTTTTAATTTTAATAAGAGGCTAAGAACATTTACTTTTAAACTCGAGGTTCCAAATTTGATTCCTACCATCCCACCATTACTTGTAAATGTATAAAAGTGTTGTAGACATAATTTACTGAACAATTATGGAGGCCATAAAGAGAGGGTTCGGCATAGAGAGGTAAGAGGGAGATGTGTAATTGTGGCTGTGTTATATTTCACCTCATTGTGCCCTTATTTATAGTAGTAGGATAGGTAAAATCCTTACCCTTTTAGAATTACAACTCTTAATAGGTAATCAACTCTTAATAGGAATATAAGAGATATTCCTAGATCTACTAGGATTTACACAATCACATTCCTAATTTAATAGGACTGCAACACTACCCTATGAGTGTGTAAATACTCAAGTAAATGTGTCACATCTCGACCCGGGCTCCACCACTTCCCATGCTTCGCTTCCATTGTAGCACGATATTGTCCACTTTGGGTCCCGACCATACCCTCATGATTTTTTTCTGGGAACTCACACAAGCAGAACTTCCAGTGGGTCACCCATCCTGGGAATTGCTCTGGCCCATTCTCGCTTAACTTCGGAGTCCCTACGGAACTCGAAGCCAATGAGCTCCCAAAAGGCCTCGTTCTATTTGGAGGTGGGCATGTACATTTAATGCATAGAGGATCACTCCCCTGGGCGATGTGAGATCTAACAATGTTACGGAAGTGAGGAGTTTTCTAGGTCTGACTGGCTATTATCGAAAATTTATTCAAGGTTTCTCAGCAATTGCCCTGCCTTTGACTAAGTTGACTTAGAAGAAGGTCACAGGGTGGGGGAGAGAGAAAGAGAGTGAAAAGTGATGAGTGTTGGGGTGCTACCACGTGGCAGTTTGAGGATGTAGACAAACCCATTTTCAGATCCTGATTGGGGTGAAAAGCTAAGGGTTTAATAGTTAATTCCATTAATTTTTGGGGAAAACGAAATTATACATATAATTGGGGGGGGGGGTGTGGTGTAACAAAATCGCACATGAAGTCTTCAGTGATAAAGCAAGTATAGTTGATGAAGTCGTCGGAGCAATGAGCGAATGCGATCCTCAAATCAACGGAAGAATGCATAAAAAGTAAAACTCACAAAACCTCGCTATGGTAAAACCCAAGGTGGGAGAAAAACTCATAAGCTAAGGAGAAAAGTGAGAGGTTGTATTAAGTCAGAACTATATGTCTTCTGGATGCAAGTAGAAGAGCTCATAAGGGTATGATCAGCTTAGGATGGGTGCCTCATTAAAACCTAGTTAGGTAGCAAAAACCCAGTGGAAAAAATGCACCTAAGCGTACGAAAAAAAAAATACATTAAGATCAGGTGAGTATACTTCTGGATACTCCTCATAAGTTTGACATAGCTTCTAAATGAGAACTGCAACCATTGCATATGAATAGTTAGGCATACCAATTCTTCAGACAAACTTCTGAAAGATTAACTACGGCAGTGACGTCGTGTAGAGGTCGGCAAGTTTGTCTGGGATTGGCTTGCATGACTTTAATGTCTTGGTGCTTTGTTGATGTTGATGTAGACGCAATATGTCTTGGCATTGACTTTGTTGATGTATCATGTGTTGGTCAGGTGGATACATGCGGCATAGTCTTCATGGATCGTCGTTGGGACTCAATGATGGATGAAAACAACAAGTACTTTGAATATGCTCAACAATAACTCCTACCCATGTCTCGCTTGTGGCGTAATGAAGTGAGGTGAGTCTTGGAACGATTCGAAGATTTCACAACTAAGGTCATATCGTGGACCTCCAAGATATTACGATATCCCTAACAGTAAAGATATAACCATTCGAGGATTTTGCCTTGTGCGTGTCTGATAAGTAACCAGTCAGCATAACAAACAAGGCAATCATCATTATGAAGATCATGGAGGTTGGATCCACTCAAGATGCATTGGGATTTGATTTACCCAAATTCGTAGAACCTTCAGGGTACGTCTTTAATACCAATTCAGTAGTTACATGTAGGCGCAGTGCTGCATCATTACCAATAGATCAAGAGCGAATGAGATATCCTGTCTAATACAATTAGCTAAGTACAACAAAACGCAAAGTTGACCTTTAGATATGGAATTTCGGATTCCATAACCTCTTCAAGGGTCTCATTTGCATATAACATATGGAAGATCATAGGTATACTCAAAGGTAACACATTCGAGGTGTAGTTCGGCTGGTAGACTAAGGTACCGTCAAAACAACGCTTGAACTTCAGGTTAAGGCATAAATGAGTTTTCCTAATATCCTTTATCTCAAATTCCATCTTCAGGTGCGAGACAGTTTTCTTAAGCTCTTCCATAGTCTTAGTGAGATGTATGTCAACGACATAAACTGTAATTCTAGCAATTTGGAATAAGACTTCATAGTTTAACACGCAAGGGCATAATTCATATCCATGACTGATCAAATAATCACTTAGACGGGTATACCACATCCATCGGATTGTAAGTGAATGCCTCAAACAAGTTAATAGGGTGTTCTGTGGTTTTGGAACTATTTGAACCAGTCCATGTAATTCTTCGGGAACTTAAATGTCAATCTCTGTATCTATATCCCCATGGAGAAAACACTAACCACGTTTCATAATGCTGCTATCAATCACAAGATGTTTGAGAGAAACCTTGTTCCGTAAGGCGTGCATCATATCGCATTATTTCATTCATTTCATAATGCTTCATTTCCCACTTGTAACATAACAGGGTTACCTTGGGCAGTGTAGGAACGATAGGTCCAAAACACACTTTGGTAAGGAATTTAACCTAGATTGTAATTTCGGTTATCCAATCAGTTCTACGTTGTCACTTAATCAACAGAACACGGTTCAATATCATCGCTTTTCATTTACGAGATCAATTCCATTTGGCTCATCCAAACTAATATACTGGACCAAGAACTTCAAGTCTCGGGAGTAATCCGGATTAATCTCATAAGATGGAAATGATTTGAGACAACGATTGCTTTTAGATTCATTGTTATGCCGTGTCTTTTTTTTCTAGGGAAGTGAATCCTACGAACTGAGTGATATGTCATGCTCCAAGCTAAGACAGATTGATTGGCTATCCGCTAGTGTACCAGACTGTCCAACAAGGGCATCTAAACTGTCCAATAGAGGCGGCACACCCTCCAAAAATATTGACTCGACTTCCGTTAAGTATGTCTATCTTTGCAGGCATGTTTGCAGCTGGTATATGATCTCGTCACTTTAGCTAGATCAGGGGAATGCGTCTGAAGCAACATTATGAAAGCTAGAATTCATCATACTTGCTTATCACACTTGTGCAGTATAGGGATAGAAATGAGACAAGTGGGCAATGTCCACGCAACTTCACGCCATTCTACAAGAATGTTGACGTTCTTATCTCCCCCTAATGGCGGAAAGACTGTTTCCTTAAAATGACAACCCACAAATGAGCAGTAAAGAGATTATGTGTAAGGGCTCTAAGAGAGCTTGTGTGAAGGAGAATCATGATCGACAAAGATTCACATCCTTCTTTAAGGACCCATGTTGGTATGTTGCAGCGACACAACTTGGCACATGGAATGCACACCCAAATGCATAAATACGAAAAACGTCAAGTTCATACATAGTAACCAATTGTAACGTCATATAAGTTGGGTGGCAATGGGCCTTAAGGTGGACCAACATAACTGTGTACAAGATTGCATAGCCCTAGGCAAAAACCGAAAACTTGGTACGTTTACCAAAATTCGGGTGATCATTTAAATTGCGCTTTATGATCGCTAGACGAAGCTATTTAGGATGAACATGAGAATTTGATGTTCAATTATAAACCCAAAATACATGTTATACTTTATTGAAAACCATCGATATAAACCCTCCAGCATATCCAGTCTCCCAGACTTTATGGGATAAGTAGGGTGGTGAACCCTTAATCGGCTTGGAGGTTTAGCAACAATGTGTGTGGACAAACATGTGACCAGTTTGTCAATTCATGAACCAAAACCATAAGTATTTATATGGTCTGCATTTTGGTTGGATTAGACCACATATATTCCCTTGAATCCATGGTGAAAATGGGGTGATTTCGTATCTTTGCTAGGAATGATATAGAAAATCAATTTCCTTAATGAGCAGGCTTGGCAAAGTGTGCTTGTAGACACAAGATCCTTACTTAGGGTAAGGAGATGCATTGTAGCATCATTGTTTGACCTAAGTGTCCCAAATGGTTATGCCAAAACAAGTAAACAGCTCAATCACTAGGCTCTAGGCTAACCACATGTGATGTGTTCCCAGTTGGAAGACAACCTACTGGCCCCAAATTAAAGCTGCATGCTCATTTTTGGAGGTGGTGCAAAGATATTTCACTCTATTTTCTTCGGTGGTTTCATTTATGATCAGTGTTCTCAAATATCCTTAGAATTCAACGTCATGGAGAATTTAAGGTCTCTTAAATGGTAATTCGGTACCATTCGTATAACGAGGAGCGTGCCAATACTCTTAATTAGGTTGGATAGAGCTGAAGTTCTTGTTAGAGATGTGATTTTGGTGTAAAGTTAGTGTGCGTAGTATCGCATTCATAAAAAAAACTAACTTTCCCACATTCCTACCTAATCACAAATTGAATTTGATCACATGTATACAAGAAACATGATTCAATTAACTCGTATTCGAGGACAATATCAATAAGATTATCCATAAGTAAAACATACACCAAACTTGAATCTAAGAACATGAAAAAAATGTTCATAAAGTAAATGGTTTACTAAAGGGATTTGGCCACCAAGGTCATCCATGTCAAAATTCTGCTTTTCCACCAATGTTTGGTGGAGCAAAATTAGTCTCACAGATTGGCTACGAGAATGGTACCCATCAACGACATTGGTAAGGGCACGAACAGGTGCATAACCAATGATCTATTCTATCAAGACAAAAGTACATTCTGCAGGGTTAAGGTTCGAGAATATTTTCCCCTATTCTTGAAGTTTTTAGGTCTTAGGTGTTAAGGATCATGCTCCAAGCATGATGTCACACCTTGGCATGCCCTGATTCTACTATATGTTGTAAAAACAAACTCGAAATTGGATCGTGAGAGAGATAGACCCTGAAATGGATTCGGTAAGTTCTTGCCGAAGCTGGAAAGGTCTGTTTGGTAAGTCTTTGGCGAAGTAGAGCAGCACCGTTTGGTGCACCTCCGCTGAAGTAGGGCACCATTGTTCAGTAGGCTGTGATCGAATTGGGTCGAGCCATTCGGTAGACTTCAGTCGAACTGAGTCTATGTCATTCTCTCACGTTTGTGGTAGTAATCAGATTGAAGAATTTGGTAGACTTCCGCTTTCTACACTGCTACTTTAGGAGTGAGTTAGAAACATGAAAGGACGAGAAAAGTATTCTCTAGTCAAAATTCGATTGGATTTATAAACTTCAGAATTGTACTCATTCATGGACGTAATCATGGTGTGCTTCAGGCAATGTCTTGTACCCCACATAAAGTGGTTTATATTAGAAACGTCCAAATAAGGGAAATCTAACTTGTGACGGTTCGACAATCCATTGAATTTGGAGGGAACAAGATTATGATTGGTGCTATGTGAATGAATCATCGATAAGCATCAAAGTTAGAACATTTGAGTTCTAAGACATGGTTTTCATGAAAAACGTCGGGTTTTCATGAATGTATTGTTTTATGAAAACTTCGAGTTTCTAAGGCACTAAATTATTGAATCGTTAATGTCCAAAAGTGATTTTAGGTCAATAATTTTGGATTTATTATCAGATTAATGGACTGGATGTCACTTTTAATTAATTCAATAGACTGGGACTAAACAAGGTCGATCGTAGAAGCAAAATATTGCTAAAATAATAGCGTTGGGTCAAAAATACCATAGCCCAAAAATTGGGCTGGGTGCCGTGAGCAAAGGGCACGGGTATGGTTGCAATAGCAGCTCATGGAGTGGCTTCAGGCCACGGGCCAAATGACATGAGCCCAGCAACAGAGGTAGGCCCAGAGGCCTATGGGTATAAGAGAAACCACAATTGCAGCTGGGTTTCTGGTTTGGGCCGAATGAGGGCAGGGTCACGCCCATTGAAGTGCTAGCCTGCAGGTTTGTGCACGCGAGGACTAAGCCCAACCCTGTGGGCTGGCTAACTAAGGCATGGGTTGTGGGAAAGGACCTAGCCAACTGGGCTGGTGGAATGGCTGCGGGCCGGGGCAACAAGAAGTCCCAGCAATCACAAAGGCTTGCTAGCAGTCGAGCTAGAATGACTTTGGTGGGCGCAGGGCTTCAGGCCCTATCGAGATTGACCCCAAGCCGAGGCATGGTTACCGTGATGGTCAGTTGGGCTTTAAGCCAACGAGTTTGCCAACGGTGGTGGTGTTGTGGTGTCCAATTTCCCCCTTTTATTTCTTCGAAATTGTTAGGGTTTTACAAACCCTAGACTTGCTTCTAATTTATGAATATACTTTGACTCACATATTCCACATAGCAAATATAATTGCGTAATCCATGAAACAATATATATATATATATATATATATATATATATATATATATATATGTAAAGGAAAATATAAATATAGGGGGTTCATGCATCATGGAGAATGTTTTCTTGCTTCATGGTCGTTTCAAATATCTTCCTTTATTTTAAGCGTACCTGATTGGCAAAAAACAACAAAAGCCTTTGAATTTGTAGAAGATCCTTCTCGGAAAGCCGGAATTGCATCTCTAATGCGTTGTGTGATGTTCAACAAAGTAAAATTAAATTGAATCAATATCATATAGATCAATTCAATAAAATAATAAATTAATCATAAAAAGATGATTAAAATGTAATACTCCCCTGATTGAAAATCAAACTCTCTTTAGCGCAGCGTCAAGAGCGTGCTGATAACGTGTTGTAGACATAATTTATTGAACAATTATGGAAGCTAGAAAGCGAAAGGGTGCGGCATAGAGAAAGAAGAGAGAGATGTGTAATTGTGGGTGTGTTCTATTTCACCCCATTGTGCCTTTATTATAGTAGAAGGATATGTAAAATCCTTACCCTTTTAGGATTACAACTCTTAATAGGTAATCAACTCCTAATAGGAATATAAGAGATATTCCTAGATCTACTAGGATTTACACAATCACATTCTTAATCTAATAAAACTGCAACAAACAGAAGATTGTTGCAGAATATTGTGCATTGTTAAATAATATTATAGTTAACAAGCTTCAGTTATATAAAATAAATATATATGTGTTTACCCCTAAAATCTCCTTAGCCTTGGATGGAAGTAGGTCAAATGATTGTTTGTTTAACAGGCCACTACTAAGTATTGGTAGTAGATATGCTGGATGAGAGATTGCGCCTAAATTGATATTGTCTTCGAATTGAGTGGTTGTGCATCGAGTAGAAAATTAGCTCAATTTGGTTTATTTTATAAGCCTTCAGCGATAAAAGAACTTAAAATAATGAGTAATGCTACAATTTCTTGTAAAGGAGACGCGACAATTGGTTTGATGAGTAATGTTACATTTATTACATTTTTTATATCATATTTATACCATTTGTTTAAGAAAAGTAGGGCTCATTTGAACAAATGAATCGCATCTTGATTAGAAAGATAATACAAACGTCATATGAAAAATATGATAGACGTACTTTTCAGGAAACAATTTATTATCTAAGTAATTAATCCATGAAAACAAGAACGAAATTGCCTAGGTATTGATGGGAGATGGATTGTCTGCCCTCCTCTCTCTATACCTGTGGAGCCAAAAATATTCTCAAGGCGACACGTGGATTTTTGGACAAAAAGGACAAAAATACCCTTGCAGTACAACGAGGTTCCTACGCGCAAGCAGCGGGCAACCCTCTTTCAACCAAGACAGAAGTGCCCAAAATAGGTAACAATTCAAAGTCCATCTCATCAAATCCTTTCTACAAGGTAATTCCCAAACACATTCCTTTTAAATTATGTTAATTGGCTAATTAATGGGTTTATTGCCTAATTAACCCATTAATTGTCAATTAAACCATCCATTATATCCAAATAACCACAAAACACATCCAATTCAACCCAAAAACACCACATGGCCGGCTATCCCCATTCAAAACCTAATCCACTTCCCTTTTCCTAACATTTTTCACTTTTCTCCATTTTATTATCCCATTTATACAAATAATCAATTTTGTAACTCCTAATTAAACCTAAATTAAACCCAAAAAACCCTAGCCACCTCCTATCCCTATAAATATACTCTCATTCTCACCAAAAAAGCAAATTCCAACACTTTGGCAAAAATTCCAAAATTCTCTAAACACTCTTTCTCTCTAAATTCTAACTTTGGCATCGGAGATTCTTCGGCCAAAGCCCCCCATTCATCGTGGGCGCGTGAGGCTCTTGGCCTTAACCTAAGGTGTTAATTGTTTTGTAGGTGCAAAATTGTCCAAGATCAAGGAGGAAGAAATTTGCATCCACAAATTGGTGCTTTCATTGAGAGTTGAAATCCATACTCGTAGAAGACTCTCGCACAAAAAGGTTTTTTCTTTATTTTCTAGTCCATTTGAATATTTTTCATACGTTCTTATTATTAGAATTTTTTACTTGCAAAGGTTCTTTGATAAAACGTATAAGCAAAATATAATGGCTAGAAATTTAGAAAATTCCACAAGTGAAAATTCTAATGTTCAAGAAATGGGATTGCGGAGATCCGTGAGGCTAAATGCGACAATAAGTGGAGCAGTACCACCACCACGAGTTTCCACCATGGGAACCACCACGGTGGCTACCTCGGTAGCCACCTGTGGCGAGGTCCATGGTGCCTTCACCACGGCTCGAGTTGTGCCATCTAAGGCTCACGGCACCAAGGCCATTATCCAAGTTGTGCCATCCACGTTTGCACGGGCCCAGGCCTAAGCCTCGCATTCGTATGCATCACATACTAAGCAGCCTGCTCCCACCAAGCAACCTGCTTTCGCGGCCCAGCCTACTCCCGCCAAGCAACCTGCTCTCGTGACCCAGCCTGCTCCTACCAAGCAGCCTGCTCTCGTGACCCAGCCTGCTCCTGACGAGCAGCCCACTCCCGTGGTCCAGCCTGCTTCCGTCGAGCAGCCCACTCCCGTGGTCCAGCCTGCTCCTGCCAAGCAGCCTGCTCTCGTGACCCAACCTGCTCCCGACGAGCAGCCCACTCCCGTGGTCCAGCCTGCTTCCGTTGAGCAACCCACTCCCTTGGCCCAGCCTGCTTCCGTCGAGCAGCCCACTCCCGTGGCCCAGCCTGCTCTTGCCAAGCAGCCTGTTCTCGTGACCCAGCCTGCTCCCGACGAGTAGCCCACTCCCGTGGTCCAGCCTGCTCCCGTCGAGCAGCCCACTCTCATGGCCTAACCTGTTCTTGCCGAGCAGCCTGCTCCCGACAAGCAGCCCACTCCCGTGGCCCAGCCAGCTCCAGTCGAGCAGCCCACTCTCACGACCCAGCCTGCTTCCGTGGCTTTCCAAGCAGCCCAAGTCGGCCCAAGACTATCTCAACCATCCGGACCTACCATCGAGCCGGGGGCATTCTCACCATATTTTTTCACGGATTTAACATTTTCCAACTCAAATCTTGCGCCTGGAGTCTACCACCCTTCCACTGCCCAAGGAGGCGCATTCCTTCCAAGCTCTTCTAATCCAAATGGCGAACAACACTTGTCTCGACAAGTCATAGAGTTGACGAGCGCCCTTGTACAACAGACAGCCTTGGTGAATCAACTTTTGTAACGCATCGGGATCCAACATGCCCCGGACGAGGTATCCCGAAGTAGGACAAGGGCAGACGAACCTTTCCAGTAACGTCCCAGCAAGCGGCCACTCGACCAGCCACGAGCCAAACATTTGGGAAGTGTACATTCCTGTCTTAGCGCGCGGATGAGCATGCACTCTCGACTAGGCCCATGGATGAGCATACATTCACGGTTTGGGTCATACTCTGATAGTCAACATGAGCAACCTTCCGGGCAAAGTGTCCGTTCGCAGCTAAGCCCACAAGGAGCATCATCCACCTCACATCAGAGTAGGCAGCACGACGGACGAAGAGAAGTAGTCACTCAATCCAGCTCAAGTTTAACCAGCAGCCTGCGAAGAACTCGCTCGCCTGCTAGGAACGCACCACATGCACTGCATCCGCGGCATAAACGAGCCAAACACCTGGAAGAGCAGCCTAGACCAGCAAGTCATGGCTGGGGAAAGCCAAGAGCTCAGCTACCCCAACAAAGGTAAATTCAGGAAGAAGTAGAGAGACTCTTGACCAATCGATTGCATGATTTCCAACGCAACGAGGTCACCGACGAGGCACTTCGACGGAACATGACCAACATAAGCAGGTCACCCTTCACGGATGAGATCGAGCAGGCAGAGCCTCCACGCGAGTTCAGCATGCCACAATTCACATCTTTCAAAGGGGATAAAGACCCGGAGAAACACATAAAGCGCTATCGAAGTGCAATGATCCTTTATCAAAACAACGATGATCTCATATGCAAGATATTCGCCACCACTCTACAAGGTGAGGCGCAAGATTGGTTCTACACCCTACCGCCACAATCCATCTGGAATTTCTACGAACTTTCTTTGGTTTTCACCAAAGAATATTCATCCTATCGCTCGATCAAAAAGAAGTCTGACCATTTGTTCAACGTCAAGAAGAACCCAAAGGAGTCGTTTCGCAACTATGTGAGGAGATTCAAAGTAGAGAAGGCAAAAATAGTCGAATGCAACGACTCGATAGCTAGAGCAGCCTTCCAAAAAGGACTTCCAGCAGACCACCCGCTATTCGGAAAATTGATCATGAAAGAAGATCTAACTCTGGCAGACTCTTTTGCTTTGGCAGAGAAGCATGCACTTTGGGATGAGGCTCGCCAATGCACATTCAAGGACTTGAAGAAGTACCCGACATCACCTCTATAAAAGCAGCGGAGGACTTATTCACATGTTTGACGGTATCTAAAGTAGCAATAAGCTCTACCATCATGCGAGAAGAGATGGGGGCCCGACTACCTGTATTATACAGTTACCTGTATTCTACAGTTCAAAAGCTCTCCTCGATGCTATTAAAAATTCAAAAGCTAACTTTGGCGATAGTTGTTGCAACCTGGAAGCACAAGTTTTACTTTCAAACGCATGCAGTCATCCTCATGACGTACTATTCTGCGCAATCCAGACGCGCGACGATAAAGGCATAGACCCCGGCGGATGTAAAGTTTTCTGATGAACGCAACACTGGAAGGACACATTCAGAAGCAAGTTTTATCCTCGTCACCCTAAAAGATTCTACATAGGAGCAACATGTACCGGCAGTTGAGTACCACTTCTTGCTGCGCACCACACGGCCCTAGCCGACCCTTGCTCAATGATTCAACTCTAGAGTGGCCCAATACCGGCAGTTGAACATCTCCTGCTGCGTATGACATGGCCCCATCTCCACAGCTCCCTACTGCGCCTTCACGCTGAGCCTAGGTGACACAACAGAGCGGCCCAACAATGCCTCAGAAGTAGCCGAGCACACTCTAGCCGTGCCTACTCCACCCGATGGAGACTTCTGGCATTTGCATGTCGACGGCGCAGAAAATCCCTCATCACTGCCTGCAGAGAAGGATCCAAAAAGACGAATCTCATCTGGGAAGGTCTATACAAGATCAACAGAGTAGGCGGCAAGAGTAATTACACCATCACCACCATGAAACGGCAAAAAGATCGAAAAGCAGTGGATAGCCTACAATCTGAAGAAGTACCATGTGTGACCTCCCACTACATCAAAACCCGAAGACTCAAGAAGCTCGATGGGCACCACCTCACAAGCTGAAGACTATTCAGTTGTTATGCAGTTCCTACCTTATAGCTAAAGTTCTCGTTCGTTTCACTTGTTTTTCAATGAGGGATTTAGAAGTAATCACAACTTGGCTTGGCTGCATGCTTACAACAACTAATCACCCTTGCACTTCAAAAGAAGACTGCGCCCTTCTTAGGGACTCATCGCAGGAATTGCGCCTCCCGATGGACCAACCATGCTCTCCAGTACGAGAGGGTAAACCAATTCCCCGACACCCATATGGGTTAGCTCTCCAAGATGGGAGGATAAACTTTACACTCCGAATATCCAGACGTGGATGAGCCTGGCTGCCCTAGTATAACTAGATGCACGATGGCTTGCGCCGGGATTCCTAGAAGTAACCACAATGGTCTTTTTCAAGGCTTAGCTAACTGAAGGATTTTGGGTCTCTTGGCCTAATCCGTGGGAAACCGGGCCCTAGATACGGAGGGGGCACATTATGCAGTACGCCTTATAGACGGCTGCCCTGGAACCCTAAAGCTGCTACCGAGTGCACTAAGGTAGCCTACGGATTCCGGAAGACTGCCTACGGCTTGCCCTTCGAGCAGTAAAGCCGCACTAGACTTTTACAACCACACATTCTTGTGAAAGGTTAAACAAGCTAGCACGCATATACGAAGTTTTATCCACTGCCGACATGCTACGTAGTTGATAAGCTTCACCTCTGCCAAGCACGGAACAACCTACAACAAGTCCTAAAGTGTTGTGATACTTGCTACGCAACCTACGGAATTGGAGAAAGTCAAGTTAACAGCCTAGTGGTTACGCGGACTTGTCTGCTTCTGTAAGTAAGGCATCCGGCTGCCAACCCTATGGCTAACAACTTTGCAAAGTTCTACACCAACACCTACGGCTACATAGGCTACGCGGGCTTGTCTGCTTATAAAAAAGTAGCATGTCTGCCACTGGTCTATCAAGTCTAAAGGTTAGGGCATGAACAAAAGAAGCGAAGATGAAGAAAAGCGAAGGAAAACATATTTATAAACAACTAGCAAAGGCCGAAGGAGTTCAAGCAAAACAAGAGTTACAAGAAAAAACAAATAAAATCCTAAAGGATATCTAAAAGACTATAGCAGCTTGGACATCCCACGACTACTCGGTCCCCACACCTTTAGCAGCCACGACGCTCTTAGCAGCGGTATCATCCGGCGCTTCACCCCTGGCTGCCCCAGCCTGGGCACTAACTTCTCCAACTACTTTACCAATGGAAGCCTCAAAAGTAAAATCAAGCAAGTCTTCTAGAGAAATAAAGAAGGTCTCAAAACCCCGAGCTCAGCCTTTTCACCTTTCAACTGCTCATCCTCCTCGAGCAGACTAACATGGATGCTCTGCAGCTCATCAACTTCCTTCTTTAGACTTTCGTTGATCTTCAGTATGCCTTGAAGTTCCAACACTTGGGGTTCAAACCTATCGATGATTCTCTTGAAGTGGATCACTTAGTTATAAGCAGCAATCAACTCTTCATCCTTTGTAGCAGAACGAAGCTCAGAAACGACATTCTTAAGATCTTGAATCTAAGGTATGTGACATCCGATCTTCTTCTCTGCACTTTCATGCTTAACTTGGATCGCGTCAAGCCTAGTCTTCAAGTCAACGATCTCTTGGTAAGGGGTCTCAAGTTGCAAAGAAGTGGGGGCAGAAATATTAGACCCCTTCAAAGTAATGAGCTCAGAATCTGCCATAGTATTGGCCATCTCCTTAGCAGCCTTGCTATATCTGCATCATAGCAAGCAAAGCAGTTCTTCTATATTGGGTCGTATGCTTCGTAAACGAGCTTGGGCAAACACCTTTCTGACGCCATCAACAAACTTGGCACAAGCGTCTATGTTTTCAAGAGATTTGGTTTCAAAAGCACATAGATCTCAGCAGCCTCCCCAGAAGCAGGCTTAGTGGATTTCTCACAGCTGCCTACGCGAGCAGTCTCCTCATTCCCAGCAGGCGAATCAGTCTCAGCAGCATAAGGAATGGGCCTTGGCGCCACTTTAGCAGCAGAGTCCACCTTATCGCTCTTCATAATAGCAAGTCTCTCCAAAGGTGAACCAGACTTAGCTCCCAACAGACGTCTTGGTACAAAATTCGATACTAGGGGCATGACAGGACCTTTATGCCGAACAATCCTATTAGCAATTGTACTAGCCATTCTTGACATGGCATGCGCCACATGCTCAAATCTAGCAGCCTTATTTTTCGACCCCTTGGAAAAAGTCAAGTCAATCACAAGCCTGGAGGCAGTCGACGAACCCGCGCGAGCGAAAGAAGTCATTGGTTTTTCTCAGCTGGCTTTTCTTGAGTAGGCAGGGAATATCCTTTTTTCCACCTTCACTTGCAGCAGGATCCACAACAGTTATTGGACGAGCCAATGCATCCGCCTTGATCCTATTCACCTCCTCTTTTGGGAGCAGCCTATGTTTCTCCTGACGAAGAGAGTTAAAGTAGCCAACGTCATTCGTGGTACCTAGCAGGGGAGTTCAACCCAACATTCCAGCAGTTCATGAACCCGTAACCTCTTCATTTCTCTCAATCACCGGCCTAGCTCGCGTCGTGTCCAAAAGCCTAAAAGGACATGAGCCATGTGACTCGCCTAGTACTGCGCCCCAGCGTCACAATCCGCGACCCCAACCTCACAAGTTGCCCTTGGTTCTAGCCAAGTCAAGCAGCTTAAAGCAGTGGTCCCTACCACAATACCTCCTCGGCCCATGCCGAGCCGACTATTGGCCCATGCCAGCCGACGTGCCGCACCACCCAGACGGCTACCCCGCGGTAGCACCATCCAAGAAGAAGACAAGAAAAATTAATTTTTTACCTTAGTGTGGCAAGAAGAAGACGAAGAAAGCAACGAAAGACGGTCCTTCGCGCGGGCAAGATGTAAAAGATTGCTAGAGGAAGGGGAACAAATATCCTTTAAGCTATCTCTCTCTTGTAGGGTAGAATAAATCGCTCTCCAAAGTTGATTTAATAACCCACTTAAGGTGGACTTAAATAGGCTTTGAGAGAAATTTATTTCCCTTTCCTAGAAGGATCTAATTTCCTATTAAAGAGAGAATCTACATCAAAATAGGAAGCAGTCCTAAGTTTCCTAAAGCAAGAAGATCTCTACACCTGCTGTCCTTTTCTGCGAGCAGCCCAACAGGTGTGGGGGCATTTGTGGAGCCAAAAATATTCTCAAGGCGACACGTGGATTTTTGGACAAAAAGGACAAAAATACCCTTGCAGTACAACGAGGTTCCTACGCGCAAGCAGCGGGCAACCCTCTTTCAACCAAGACAGAAGTGCCCAAAATAGGTAACAATTCAAAGTCCATCTCATCAAATCCTTTCTACAAGGTAATTCCCAAACACATTCCTTTTAAATTATGTTAATTGGCTAATTAATGGGTTTATTGCCTAATTAACCCATTAATTGTCAATTAAACCATCCATTATATCCAAATAACCACAAAACACATCCAATTCAACCCAAAAACACCACATGGCCGACTATCCCCATTCAAAACCTAATCCACTTCCCTTTTCCTAACCTTTTTCACTTTTCTCCATTTTATTATCCCATTTATACAAATAATCAATTTTGTAACTCCTAATTAAACCTAAATTAAACCCAAAAAACCCTAGCCACCTCCTATCCCTATAAATATACTCTCATTCTCACCAAAAAAGCCAATTCCAACACTTTGGCAAAAATTCCAAAATTCTCTAAACACTCTTTCTCTCTAAATTCTAACTTTGGCATCGGAGGTTCTTCGGCCAAAGCCCCCCCCATTCATCGTGGGCGCGTGAGGCTCTTGGCCTTAACCTAAGGTGTTAATTGTTTTGTAGGTGCAAAATTGTCCAAGATCAAGGAGGAAGAAATTTGCATCCACAATACCCTTCTCATACTCTCCTGTTTTATGCGGTCACGGTTAAGCCACGTCAACATTTGCTTTTTGTCTTATTATTTTTATAAAAAAATTAATATAAAATGTTGACGTGATTTAACCGTGACCGTACAAAACAAGAGGGTTTATGAAGGGTATGGGAAGGGAAGGGCAGACAATCCATCTTCGTATCGACGACACTAAGTGGAAGTATGCGTCCCATCAACTCAAAAAGAAATTCTATTAGATGACATTTTATAAGCAGTTTGCAACGAATTTTGGACTCTAGCTAATACCATATCAAGTAACAATAACTTTAAAGATTCTAGGAGATTAAAAGAACACTGAATAAGGAAAGTTGGTTATGATGCAATCTGATTTTGTTTTCCGCGAGGTAATGTGTTCCTTAAAGCATTTATGCAATGATGGTAAATATTCTCTAGCACAGTCATGGTAAATATTCTCTAGCACAGTCCCTTCATGCAAGAGATTTTTATTTATTTTTTCTAAAAATAGGGATTATGTGTGGGGTTCATTCTATATCGAACTTCAACAATATAAACTGTCTATTTTGTAAGTCTCGATTCATAGATCATTCTTGTAAAAATTCAATCAATCCGAAATTATTTGCCTATTTAATTATTAAGATAAAATTTTATTGTTTCTTATATAACAAAGTATTCGTTAATTTTTTTGAACCCAATTAGATGTCTTAAATATTTCTGATTTGGCTAATATTGTGCAAGGATGATCCATGAGGTGTAACTTGAAAAATAAAGGGTTCGAATCGTTAAAGTTCAATGTGGTGTGAACTCCACAACTAATTTCCATTTTTATTAAAAAATAGGAATTCCTTCCCCTAAAAGCGTCATTCTCTAGCGTACCTAAAGAAAGTGATAGGATAACAAAGCACAAATAGTACGTTAAAGCACTAATGATTTTAGTTATGTGAAAGAACATGATTTTTTATTTTTTTTAACATTAATGTGCTCCATAAACTTTATACCAAATGAGAATCATTTATTCTTTTTATCGCCATCTAATGATCGTCTTCATAAAATTTCGTTTAACTTGGCGACCATCACTACAAGGTCATTCCAATACAAAAAATAAAAACATAAAAGATATTGCAGAAACCCACATTTACCAGTTTCATGAATTGCAGGCTTGATTTAGCCATTCAAAACTCAACCCATATTTGCAAACTAAGATGGGTTTTCAAGTTCTTCAGGTGTAAGTTATAATATAAACTATGTCAACAATGAAACTCTACATTACAATATAATTGAGCTCAGTCCCGAAATTGAAAACCTAAAAATTTCAACCCCCTATTTTGACAGTTGCGAAATGTGGTTTCAAACCAAATTCTAGCCCATATAATAAATCAGAATCCTCCAAATCATAGGGGTTTTAATCGCTGGGATGTCTAGTTTACAATCATATTAATAGAGTCAAGAAAAGAGCTATAAATAAGATGAAATAATGTTTTAAAATAGGTTAAATAGTTGCATACGTTCTCCAGAAAATTTAGCTTCAAACTGAATCCAATAAATTTTAATTGAAGCCAAAGCACCAAATCAGTTTTTAAAGGACTTTTACCTTGTTCAGGACTAGTTTGGATGAACCCTTGCTATCCAATCAACAACCCTAAATGATAAGACAACAAACAACAATAGATTTAATAAGAATTCCTAGTGAATAAATCAACGCAGGCTGAATATTACCTGGATAAATAATGAAATGTGGACAAAAAGATAAAGAATTAACACGGTTTTTCCAAATCAATATCACATTAGGCCTGCTAACCAAAAATTTAATTAGGTTCTATGGAGTTAACATGTAAAATAATAAACAAAAATCCTTTTTAAATAGGAACAAAGGAGGGATCTGCTCGCGTAAATCAACAAAACTGAAACAAAATTGTCAAGTAAAATTAAAAGCCGAAAATAAAACGTAGAAACCTGTGAGACGGAGAGAGAGGTCATGACTCGTGAGGGTGGTAATGACGTCTAGAAATTGGGGAGGGAAAGAGGTGTAGTGGAGGGCAAGAGAAAGAGATAGAGAGGGAAAGAGCAGATCAATGTCGAACAGGAACTGACTGGGTTGAAGTTTGGGAAGAGAACTGTGAAGCTTGGTTTTGGGGATATTAATCCAAATTAATAATAGAAACATAATTCCCAATTCAAAAAAAATAATAAAATATTTCTTTTATTGTTTAAGCGGCAACTTCCCGCTGGATGTGATTTCCTTTTTTTATTTGGAAGAAATTGTAATAGTGAGAGTATTTATCAATTCTAACCAAAATTTACCCTCTAAATTCACAAATACCAGTTTTTACAAATTCTTTCAAATATAGCCAAAAATATGATTGAATTGACCTAAATACCCTGAAAATTAAAACTCGTGTTATTGGGATCCTCCGTCGCCATCCCTTCTTCATCTTCTTCCTCGGTGCAATAAACCAAGTCTTCAAGCCAAGCCCTATTTCAACAACTTTAGACATACACACCAAAACCTAATTCGGTTTCTTCCTAATTTGCAGGTAGGCTGATGGGAACTTCCATCCTTTTGGGTTAAACGATTTTACAAAATAATAATACTTTATTATACTGTAGATCCTAAGGCCAAACAACCACTGTAATTCCCTTACCAAAAATTGAAATTCAATAACAAAATAGTAATAAAAGAAAAGAAATTAGAACATAAAACTAAGGAAACCAAGCTGAAATATACCAATCAAATTGAAAAGACGAATTTTTACTCAAAAAAGGACGTAGTATATCTTAAAAGTTAAAACCTAATTGCAAGAAACTGAGCCAAATATACGAACTCATAGCTGTATGGAACCGAAAAAATTACAGACGTTAATCCTCTTTTAATTGCTATCTAATTAACTCAAGTATTTACCCGCAGAACTTGTAGAGGCAAAGCCTCTACAGTCTCCGTCTATTTTCATTTTGTTTAACTCCAGTCTCCTTCTTTGAACAAACGCAGAAGTTCAAACATGTTTTAGCTTTTGTAAATTGGTTCTATTATAAGGGTATTTAGGTATGTTCAAGCTGGTTTTCTGTGTTATTTGAAAGAAATTGTAAAAATTGATATTTTTGAAAGTAGAGACTAAATTTTGGCTAAAAACGATAAAAACCCCAATTTTAACTCAATTGGAGCAATAGTCTCTCAACTAAAAATTCATGACTAGTGGTCCTTTAACTCATCAAAACGTGCATCTATGGTCATTTTCGTCAACTCCAATAAAACTTCTGTCAAAATAAGTCACGTGTCACGCACATAAGGTTGAATCAAAAAGGCAAATATGGAAAACTAAAGGTTAAATCACCAAAATGGTCCCTGAGATTTGCATAACTCGTCACTTTGGTCCCTGAGATTCCAAATTGATAAAAGTGGTCCCTGAGATTGTCCAACATCCATCATTTTGGTCATTCCGTTAAAAACTCCGTTAAGTGTCCCGGAGCTCTTGGCCGGAAGTTTGGGCAATTTTTAAAGCTTCATAACTCAATCGTTTCTTAATCAAATTCGACCCATAATATATCAAAATGAAGATAGGAAAGTGTAGAATAAGATTATACCTATTTCAAAGCTCAATGGTTGCCGGAGATTTCCGGAAAATAGCCTCAAAGTTGACTGGTCCGAGTGAAAACTTAAAAACTCGCTAGAAACTGTGTAAACTTTAAACGTTCATAACTTTTTCAATACTCAACGAAATCAAGTGATTCAAAAATGAAAATCATACTTCTCAACGAGAAAAAGAGAATGGTACCTTTTATGACGGCTAACTCGCTGTGATTTGGCAGAAAAAGGCTCAAAAGTGGCTGTCTTGGTCTCGAGTTAGTCACTTTCGAACCATTTTTCGGCCAAACTAAGGAGAGTTAGCAGTAAAAAAAGGTACCATTCTCTTCGTCTCATCAAGAAGTATGATTTTCATTTTTGAATCACTTGATTTCGTTGAGTATTGAAGAAGTTATGAACGTTTAAAGTTTACCCAATTTCCGTCGAGTTTTCGAGTTTTCAAGTTTTCACTCAGATCAGTCAACTTTGAGGCTATTTTCCGGCCATCTCTGGCAACCATTGGACTTTGAAATAGGTATAATCTTATTCTACACTTTCCTATCTTCATTTTGATATATTATGGGTCGAATTTGGTTAAGAAACGATTGAGTTACGAATCTTTGAAAATTGCCAAAACTTTCGGCCAAGAGCTCCGGGACACTTAACGGAGTTTTTAATGGAATGACCAAAATGATGGATGGTGGACAATCTCAGGGATCACTTTTATCGATTTGGAATCTCAGGGACCAAAGTTATGAGTTATGCAAATCTCAGGGACCATTTTGGCGATTTTGAAAAAATTGTAGCAGTAGTCCCTCAACTTTAACACAATTGAAGAAATGATCCCTCAAATTTAACCCAATTGTAGCAATGGCCCCTCAACTTCAACCTAATTGTAGCAACGATCCTTCCAACATAAGTCATTTTGATAGTCATGAGTTAAAGTTGAGGGACCATTGCTACAATTTTCTTTTTTATTTGGTATGAGATCCCACTTTTCGTATATGTAACGATGTCAAAACCTATATGTGACGAACAAACCCTCGCACAAAACCACATCTCTCGGGTTAGAATAGGTGTCGACATTGTTCTATATCCCAAAACTTCATTTTCTCTGTGTCGAGTTAAAAGTGGCGGCTGCACAAATTCGTCACATATTATAGGAATATCTGGTGCTTATGGGTGGGTCTCACATATTATTTGGTCACATCTTCACCTTTTTCTTGTACTACGTTTAGTCATCCATATGGTAATTAGCGACTTATTTAAGGATGTTACTTGTTATCATAACTGTTGATTTATTTGACATATATAAATGATTAAATGGCCTTCAAATCTAATAAGTTTTTATGGAGATGATCTTTCAGTAAGCTAAAGAAAATGTATGGTTCAAATTATGATGTTTGCACAATAAAATGAGGTCAAGTCTATATTGAAAAAGAAAAGCCTCCTTACAATATTACCCTATGTTAAAGCTAAAGTTTTCGATTAAAACAATATATTTATAGTAAAGGATGATAATTTGAATTAAACCACACAATAGACCAATCATATAATAATTTGGTATCGAACTCGCCATTTACGAGTTGAACAAAAAATCTCCCACTAACAAATGAGAGAAGAATATTACTATATAGATCGTAGTAGGTGGCTTGTCAAGACTGAAGTTAGAATTGTTGTTTTTCGTTTTTGCTCAAATTAGTATTTTTATTTTTGTAAAGTAAAAAAGAAAGCAAGTGGTGTGAGATGAGAACAAATACAATAATTCTATTTAGACATACATATCGGTGGTGTAGCCACAACTACGGAAGGAGGTGCGGCCGCACCTTAGGTAATCAGAAACTCCCATGAAGAGTGAGGAATCCTAACCTTTGAAGCTGCACCAAGTGTTCGACAAAATGTCTGAATGAACGGAGACGGCAAGTTCGCCATTAGGGAACTCAAAAAAGTCGAGCTTCACCCCGTCGTGAACGGTGGTCAAATTGGGCAAGCGTTGGTGGGTTCTGGTTCAAGAGAGTAAGACAAGTCTAAGGAGGTGGGACCGAGATCGGATCCGCCGGAAAATGCACCTGAAAAATCTGCAGAAAATCAGGTCGAGAGACAGGAAACCGGTTCGTCAGGTCGGCTTCGAGGGTCGGCCTTTACAGAAATGGTAAGGCTGCTTCAGCTTTGCTGGAGCTGCTATATGTAGAACGTCCAAAGATCAATTTGCCCTTACCTTTGCTTGCTTATTTATCTTTCTTTACAACTCTGTTTCGCAAATAGCCTTTGGCTACGCATTTATGTGATCGAACTCTATCGAAAATACTAATATTGACCACAAAAAGTTTACGGAGTTTTAATTCGTAACTACAAAAAATCGGACATTGTAACTAGTCAACTAAAATCCTAAAATGAACAAGAAAGAAAAAGAAAAAAGTGCTTTTTCATTAAAACTTAATGAACATTCTACAAAGCTTCCAATACCTGCTATTCTCTACAATGCACAGGTTTCCGTGATATGTTAACTCCGAACAGCCTCACCACTCCATCATCTTGAACCGTCCTTAGAGGGTCACCGACCCTACCATGCATCTCTCCGATCCCCGAAATGTCGAGGTTTCTAGGTTCTTATTCTCCCCTACCGATCTCTCAAACCTCACAACATCACCAACTTTCAGTTTCTTCTCCTTCACAAAATGAATCCACCCCTTGGTCAACACATAACTAGCTCCGACTACTACTCCAATAACAATATCCAAACGTCCACACTTACCCCACCTGATCCTCAAATTTCAACAAGACACCTTTACCAAACCCTGCACTCAAATGAACCTGAAAATGATTCTCGGCATGTTGTTTTCGTATAACCATGCGGTTCAATCTCCCTACGTCGCTTGGTGTTGCCACTTTTTTTTTTTTTTTTTTTTTTTTAACTGTGCATGCATATGGAAAGTGAAAATGCACATATTACTGTTGCTTTGTTTATCTTCATTTAGAGGAATTACAAGAAACTTGATGAATTCTCCCAGCTTAAATAGATTAGTAGCTAGGTGTCAAATTTTTTTGATTGCCCTGTAGATCTTTTGTTTAAATAGAACGGTTAATATCATTGACTCTTGTGATTGATTCCTCCCTCCCCACCATTGCTTGTATATATAAAAATATTTGATGATTAATTAATATTGTACATTGTTAACTATATTTAACAAGCTTCAGTTATATAAAAAAAAATATTTATTTGTTTACCACTAAAATCGCCTTAGACTTGGAAGTAGGTTAGATGATTGATTGTGTGAGCGAGCCACTACTAGATATTGCTCTACTACATAGCAAGCCATTCTTGGCGTTCCTAAAAATGACAGGAAAAATAAATTCTAGTCGGATATATGTAAAATCCAACAGAAATGGTTGCTAATTTTGTAGTAGTGTTGGAAGTAGACAAGTTGGATGAAATTATTGGGCCTAAAATGGTATTGACTTTTGTGCAATGAGTGGGAATTGACTTATTTTGTTTTTTGGGTAAATTACATAAAACTACCTTATCTATTGGTCGAATTACAATCTCGTAACTTATGTTTTAAACTTAAAACCTTGCAATGTCATATCTTAACTTATGAATTCGTTGCAATGTTAGACCTTTGTTATATTTTCTGTTAATTTGGCTGTTAAATGATGACGTAGCAGGAGTGGGGCCACTCATTCTCCAACTGGAATAAAAAAATAATTAATTAATAATTTTTATTTAACAATTAAAAAGCAAACAAGTATTTTAATTAGTTAGTAGCATATGACCACACACTTCTTGAGAAAATTTTTTATGGAGTAATTAGGTTTTCATCCTTATTTTTACTACTCTATTGATTAAAACCTTATTACTTTTCAATTTTTGATCAAGGTCCTTTGTATTAATAATATCATTAATTATTTCAATAATAAAATATTTTTTATTTCTAAATATATTCATTTAATATTAAAAATATTACAATTAGTATATTTATATTTATGGCTAAATTTTTTATCATATATTTTTATTTTTAGTTTGTACCCATTTTTAATTTGCAACCCTTTTTTAATTTGTACCAATTTTCCTTTCAGTTTTAATTTGTACCCATATATTAATTTCTTTTTGTGCCCATATTTTTTAAAGTTTTATTTGTATTGTACCCATATTTTTTTATTTATTTGTACCCATTTTTATTTTTGCTAAATGTACCCATTTTGAAGAATGTACCCATGTTTTGATACAATAATTTTTTTGTTATTTTTATGAATGTGCCCATGTTTACACACACACACACACACAATAGTATATTTATATTTTAATATTTTTAATCCCACAAATTATGGTTTTTTATTTAAAATCTCATTACTATAAACAACTATAAATTTTAATTTTTAATTTAAAAAATATAGTAACGTACATAGAACTAAATTATCAATTAATTTCAGGGACTTGGATCAAAAATTAAAAACTAATAAGGTTTCAATCAAAGACTGTTCATAACTAGGGACCGCATCCAAAGTCTCCCATTTTTTATTTTTATTTTTGAAATAGAAGGAGAGAGGGAGAGATAGAAAACGCGGGAGTGGAAAGTTATTTTTATTTTTTATTTTTATAATAATTAGAGATATGTTAAGATTATATGTAGGTGGGGTTTTGAAAAAAAAAACAGCAAAATTTGGTTGTGTGAAATTACATTTCTACCACATATTTCTTATTCATGTTTTGTTTTAATTAGAGAGTTAAATTAGTAATTTTATAGAATTTTTTGTTGACAATGAGTGTTTTATTAATTAGTAGAGATTTTGAAAATAATATTTTATTAATTGAAAAGGCACGGTTAAAACTTCAAAAAAAAAACCAAAAACGAAAATTTCTGAAGGCTGCCTTGCCTTCTCGTCAAGCAGCCCTCTTCGCAGGCCGGCCGGCTTGTCGCTCTTGCTTCGCCAAGAATCCAGATCCACCACGCTGTGAAAGTACTTTCATGTTCCTCTTCCTTCTTCTTCCCTCTCTCTCCTCTTCTTTTGTCTCCAACATTTCACATTTGTTTCTCCGGCGGCCCCGAGTAAGAGCCAGGAGCCCATTTCCTCGTCTTCGTCGTCGTCTTCATCGTCCTTCGTGGAATCTGCTGCTACCTCCACGTTTCCAAGCAGTCACTCATGGAGGCCACGAAGGCCATTTCTGAAGGAAATCTGATGCCGCAACGGAGATTCTAGCCCGATTGACGACGACCCAACTTTAAAGATCCAATTTTTTCACAAAAACTTATCAATCGTTTCGAATGTGAAGATTTTCTATTTCGATTGAGGAGAAATTCAACTTTACCTCTCGGGCAACGTAGACCCAGCCAAATTTTCCCCTTTTGGAGGGATTTTCCGATCTCAAATTCCCACTGGTTTTCTTGTGTTTTCTGGGGTTTTGATTCCATTCCCTCTGATTTTTAAGGAATGGGTTTTTTGGGAATTGAAGCTACACACAGAGAGAAGAGATTAGACGGCTTGGGATTAACACTTCCTCCTTCAAACCCACGGAACCATGGGGATCCTCCTTCAAACACACGGCCTATATAGGTGCCACAAATTCGATATTTGAGGTGGAGATGAAGCTTGTAGGTGCTCGGGTGGGAAGAACATATTTTACTATTTTAATTAATAATTTTTTTTCAAAATAATTTAATTAAAATAAGTTTTTAATTAATTTTAATTGTTAATAAAAATTCTTAATTTATTATTAATTAATTAAATTTTTATTCCAATTGACGAAAGAGTGGGGCCTTCTCTTGCCACATCATCATTTAACAGCTAAATTAATAGAAAATTTAACAGAGGTCTGACATTACAATGAATTCATAAGTTGAGGTATGACATTGCAATGTTTAAAACACAAAGTAGTTTTGTGTAATTTATCCTTGTTTCTTTTATATGCCTTAATCCATTAAAGGGCTTAAAACAATATCTTATCTAAGGAATTAAACCATGAAAAACAAGAATTGGATTCCCTTGCTTTTAAAAGAAAAGAGAAATTAGATTCACATCCTTCATTTTGCTACTACATTGATTAAAACCCTATTCATTTTCAATTTTTGATCAAGGTCTTTGGGTATTAAAAGCATCATTAATTATTTGAATAATAAAATATTTTTATTTTTAAATATATTCCTTTATTGTTAAAAATGTTACAATTAGTATATCTATATTTATGGCTAAATTTTTTATCATATATTTTTATTTTTAGTTTGTACTTATTTTTAATTTGCAAACCTTTTTTAATTTGTACCTATGTATTAGTTTCTTTTTGTACCCATATTTTTTAAAGTTTTATTTGTATTTGTACCCATGTGTTTACTGTCACGTGATATTTGTATATTTAATCAATGATAGAAAAATTACATATGGTATATATATGTTTTATGGCTAAACTTTGTATCATATATTTATATTTTTAGTTTGTACCCACTTTTAATTTGTAACATTTTTTTTTTAAATTTGTAGTATTTTCTTTTTAGTTTTAATTTGTACCCATCTATTAATTTCTTTTAGCGCCCATATTTTTTAAAAATTCATTTGTATTCATAATTTTTTAATCTGTTATTTGTACCCTAATTTATTTATAATGTACCCATTCTTCTTTATTAATGTACCACTTTGTTATATGTGAAATGTATCATTTTTTTTGTAAACTGTACCAATTTTTTTAACACTATGGATACATTCTTTTGCCATTTATTATTTCTTATTGTCACCTAGTTTTTATCCATTTATTCAATAAAAATTGACACACCCCGACCCGGAATGTCCACTAGGACTCCGAATCAAGTTGTGATGGCCGACACCTGGAAGGTGACGAAGCCATAAAGTGTGATGGTGTGGAAAATTGTGAATAATTTTAAACCTAAGAGTGCCTAAATACTAGAGTGCACTGGTGAGCGGGAATGAACCCACTTCACACATGATGTTAGAGTATAAGCAAGTACACAAAAAAATGATATAAGAATCGTACCCTCGAAATAGTCTCTAATACTAAGAATCGCCGTGAGTCTTTGGTGATAATAAAACTCAACTAATAATACCTAGAGGGTGAAGACAAGATAAGGGTGAGTGGCCATGTAAGTAAAATACTAATAGAAAACATATAACACATGTAATCCCTCGTTACAACATCTGTATAATTTCCAGAGAAATCATAATGCACCACAACATAGCATCTCATCAATAATATCAAATAATCAGGCGATTATTAACTCATAATAGTACGCAAGTCGGAGTCACCTCTAGTGACCTATACGACGTAATCATATCTCATCACATATCTCATCAATCATGGCTAGCATATAAGTCGGAGTCATCTCTAGTGACGTATACGACATATTCATATCTCATCACATATCTCATCAATCATGGCTAGCATATAAGTCGGAGTCACCTCTAATGACCCATACGACAGATTCATATCTCATCACATATATCATCAATCATGGATAACATACAAGTCAGAGTCACCTCTAGTGACCTCCAGTGACTCATATGACATAATCATATCTCATCACATATCTCATCAATCATGGCTAGCATATAAGTCGGAGTCACCTCTAGTGACTTATACGACATAATCATATCTCATCACATATCCCATCAATCATGGCTAGCATATAAGTCGGAGTCACCTCTGGTGACCTATATGACATAATCATATCTCATCACATATCTCATCAATCATGGCTAGCATATAAGTTGGAATCACCTCTGTGACCTATACGACATAATCATATCTCATCAATCATGGCTAGCATATAAGTCGAAGTCACCTATAGTGACCTCTATTGACCCATACGACATAATCATATCTCATCACATATCTCATCAATCATGGCTAGCATATAAGTCGGAGTCACCTCTAGTGACGTATACGACATAATCATATCTCATCACATATCTCATCAATCATGGCTAGCATATAAGTCGGAGTCACCTCTAGTGACTTATACAACATATTCATATCTCATCACATATCTCATCAATAATGGCTAGCATATAAGTCGGAGTCACCTCTAGTGACCTATACGGCATATTCATATCTTATCACATATCTCATCAATCATCTAATACCGTATACTTGCTTGAATTTACTTAAACTTACCTGAACTTACCTGAATGTCCTACATTCACCTTTGCACTTCAGAGCGCTCACAACAACACAATTATATATAATACATCATATACCAATTCATATACGAATTATAAACTTATATGCATGGCATTAAAGGCATAATCTCTTTTAAACATATTTCTGGGAAAATATCAAGTATATAAATATATACTGAAAACCAAAAGCCCACACACATTGCTCAATTCCTTAAACAAGGCTATGGTCTCGATTATTTAATTTCATTTCTTATATGGCTGCATCTAGCGTCTCCTTAAACTGCCTACGTACCCTAAACAGAGATCAAGCAATTCGTAGTTCGCAAAAATCATTTATAGTGATACGCATATGGATAGATCACGATGAAATCTAACTTAACCATTTCATAGTATTTTATAACATATATATATGTCATGGCATAAATTTCTTAGTTTTATTTAAAAACATTATAGAATTATCAATCATGAAACATATGATGAGCAAGGAAAGATCCACTCACTTGGAGTCCGTGCTACAACTTCCTAGCACAACCATCAGGGAGTCCCAAACGATCGGCGCCTGCGATCAATTATTAACCACATCTCATAATCCTCATTAATAGAATACGTAATTCAAATAAAACACATCCTCAAGGACATTCTAAAATAGTTTGAGACCCATTGACCATAAGTCAATCGTCGATCAAAGATCGACGGTAGGGTCTACAACCCTGTATAACTCAATCCGGAAGATCTGCATATTAGATTTTCAATCCGCAACTTCTAAAGATTCACATTATGCTTCTAGAATAACATATTAAAATTTCATTGTGATCCAACGGTCGGATCTCCGCCAATTGCCCAAAACCAAGTGGCGGTTAACATTTATTTTATAAACTTACACATCCAATTCGGGAAGATCCGTACGTCAGATTCTTGATCTGTAAGTTTCTATCGTCCTCAAATATTATGTACTATAATGTATTAAAGTTTGGTGACAATCCAACGTTCGGATCATTGATTACTATTCTAATCAAATGGTGGACTTAATGGGACTTTGCTTGAAATCTGCAGATTTTGCAGATTTCCTGAGCAATCTTTGGAACTCCATATCTCACTTATTTTTCAACCAAATTCAACCTATAATATACCAAATCGAAGCTAGAGAAATGTAGAACAAAATTATACATCTTGGAGTCCAAATGGTGGTCAGAGGTTGTCGGAAAATGGTTTGAAAGACGGCTGTCTGCGAGAAAACTGGTAACTCGCCGAAATTTCTGGGCAACCTTTCAACGTCCATAACTTTGTTAATAGTTAACGAAAACAAGTGATTCAAAAACGAAAATCATAGTTCTTGACGAGACGAAGAAATTGGTTACACGATGGCTATCTCGCTGTGATTTGGCCGGAAAATGCCTCAAAAGTGGCGAAGGTCGCCAGAAACTGGGCAAACTTTAAATCGTTTTAACTTTCTCATTTCTCCACCAAATCACGCGATCAAAACATGAAAATTCATCTACACAACATGAGGAATCGGTTTATACCTGTGACCAAGGCCAAATAGGCCAGGAAGAGCTCCAATTTCACTCAAACCCGCCGGAACCCTAAGATGGGCGTTCTTCAATTCGACTTCCTCAATGTTCCAACAACCCTACAACTGAATGAGTCTTGTTCTTAGGTCCAGGGGGAGTTGATTAAGGGTGGTGGTGGGTGAAACTCGCCGGAATTTGCTCGTGTGGGTGCGCGGGTGTACAGACGGGAGGGGAGGTTTGTTTCCTCCTTTTCTTTTCTTTTCCTCTTCTTCTTAATTAGTTGCTTTTTCCCTCCCTTTAAAATCTGATTGGCCATCTTTTTAATAAACTAACTTAACCTTTAACCCATATGTGAGAATTAAATAATTCCCACAATCTACAGTTCACAACTTCAAACGTCTATATTTATACCGTTATAATTCGGACTTGCAAACGATTTTCGCCTATGCATTCGTACTAACGAATATTACACAATTATGTCAAAAGAATAAGTCATACGTTCCTCTAAACAATGGTCAACAGAAGTCAAAATCCTCGCTTTTAGGGCATATTCGTAATTTCATATTTTAAAATTTATAAAATAATAAAATTTGGGACGGGTTGTCACAAAAATGTTTGAATTTTTTTATTGTAACCATTTCTAATAGTATTATAATTAGGGACTTTAAATTTATAAAATTATAAATCTCATAAAATATCAAACAATTAATGTCAAATCTATAAAAATATAAATATTAATAGTAATGTAATGAGGTGTACAAACTACAAAGTCAAGATACTTTGATCAAACTTTGAAAACCATTAAGGTTTTAGTCAAATAATATTAAGGATTAGAGACCGCATCCAAAATATCTTTAAAAGAAATTAAAATAGTTGAAGAGATACTCACAATGGAATTGCAGGAAGACACGAGAAATCTGAAATGTATGCAAAACCCGTAGAGAAATATTTGTAGACATCGGTTTGGAATTGATCATGGATGTCGTCTTCCTTGATGCGTCTTTCTTTCTTAATATAGAGTACGAACCCTAGTTTTCGTAGTAAATTTGTTGTTTGACAGGTAAGGAAACCTGGAGCTACAATTTAGGAGGATGTATTCAATTATAATTTTGAGAGATTTTAATTTTTTTTTAATGAATCTAGGGGTATTCAATCATGATTTTAAATGATTATATGAAATTTAATGTGTATTCAATCAAAATTTTAAGATAATTTATTAAAATTCTTATAAATCTAGGTGTATTCAATTAAAATTTAAAAAAAATTTATAACGTTCCAGGTGTATTCAATTATAATTTGATTTTTAAAAATTTGAAAAAGTTGAGGAATTTGAGAGAATTGAAGAGATTGCGTAGTGTATTTTAAATATCTACAAACCTCACATCTCCCTATGAAATTTCGAGAAAATTGAATTAAAATTTTACATGTAATCTCTACAAATCAATTGAACTCCATAAAAATTTTTAAATTCCCAATTGAATACAAGGGAACTTCCTGCAGTGTACAAAATAAATTTTGTAGCTAAATACAAATGTTCCTCCCCCCCCTGTGCGGGCGGCGCCCCCCGATTTACTAAGCAACCTAGGCTTTACTGTGTGCTCATCATTAGAGCGAGTAAAGACTATTGTTTCTATACTTTATTTAAATTAGTTGTTCCTCCGCCCCCCCCCCCCCCCACCCACCCCCGGCGCGGGCGGCGCCCCCCGATTTACTAAGCAACCTAGGCTTTACTGTGTGCTCATCATTAGAGCGAGTAAAGACTATTGTTTCTATACTTTATTTAAATTAGTTGTTTAAGCTCTCCAACAACCTATTGATGCACATCAAGCACTCTTTGAGCATGGGCTGCTCAGGAGTAAGGTGTTTCACAGGAAACGTATGCTAAATATGGGCTGCTTGAGAGTACAACCCAAGTATGGGCTGATTGTAAGATAGTCGATGTCAAAGGAAAGAATCAATGCTTATCGCATGATTTGTATGCTAATTATGGCATGGGGACTAGGTGGACACGCGACTTACTTGTAGAGGTGCAACAATTAAAGATTCATACTCATTTATTAAAGCTTTAATGGCCAACTGTGGCCTTTTAACATCACATGTATGATATATTGTCAATCCAATAGAAAGTTAGTCTGCTACTTTAGCGGCTTGTCCGTTTACTCGAGATTCCTGACTATTCCATTTTCTGATAAGCAATGTATGGTGATCAAATAGAACCATTTTCTTCTCGAAACCTTTTATTTTTTTTCATCATGTGGGAGTTAGAATTAATTTCAGTTTATTCTAGGCAGTGTCCTTGTCCCACATAAGGTTATCATGTGCTAGGCTTGTCTTCTTCCGGCTTCACAACTGTGTTGATAGAGTCCAGATCTGTTGTGCCCAAATATCCTTTGTCAAGTTTGTGATCACGTTCTTCTTGTTTCAAAACTAACAATGTTACCTTAGGATTATCTGTAAAGACATGTGCCAAAAGGTAAACGTGAAATAAATTCAATGTAGGAAGAAATGCCTCTTTTTCCTTTATCTTTTTTTATTTTTTATTTTTTATTTTCATTTGTAGTTCAAAAGATAAGAAATTCAATGTAGAAAGACATACTTCAATCTTCATAACAATCGTACATGAACTGAAACTACTAATCATGTGGTTCCTAAAAAATAACGTATCAAAATAACTCAAAACTATGCAATGATCATTGATCAATGTAAGACCAATTTAACTTGTCAATGTTGTGGATGATCTAAAATTTGCCAGCAACTAAGCTTTTACAAGTGCATTGTTGTAGCTCGTGCCTTCTCCTTCTGTACACTTTGGGTCATAGAGGCTTTTTCCACACGATATTTCTCTGCAAGTAATAATTGCATAATAAACCAAACCATTAAATAAAGTGTAAGAATAATAGTCTTTACTCACTCTAATGTACGACACAGAAATTCTTTCCCACCACCTTAAATAACCTCAAGATTTTAAAGCTCAACTCTTTGAATCTCCAATAGAAGGATACATGTATGACTCAAATAGAATAATGCATGTACTTTCATGTAAGTTTTGCTGAAAACGTAAATTCCCTCCAAGTCTTTGTATAGACTTATAAAACCTATAATTCAAAACGAAACTTATGCCACACTAAACATAGAGAAGTTTGGATTCTATTCTTAATTGTATTTTTATGTCGCGTTTAAATTAAATCCTAACGAATTAAAGAAATGTGGAATAGAGCGAAAGCCCCCTAGCCCTAATGATGAGCACACAGTAAAGGTCTAGGTTGCTTAGTAAATCACAGTCGTTGTCCTTGTCCCGCATTAGGTTATCATGTGCTGGGATCGTCTTCTTTCGGCTTCACAACCGTGTCAATAGAGTCCAGATCTGTTGTGCCCAAGTTTGTGATCACGTTCTTTGCTCGACACCTATTCTTTCGACATCACATTTTCCTTGCTTAAAATCTAATGATGTTACCTTAGAGTTATCTGTAAAGACATGTGTCGAAAGAAAAACATGAAAGAAATTCAATGTAGAAAGAATGCCCCTTTTTTCCTTCGAATCAAGTAATGCCTCATTTTTTTCATTTGTAGCTCAAAAGGTAAGAAATTCAATGTTGAAAGACATACTTCAATCTTCATAACATTCGTACATGCAGAGCCGGTCCTGAGGGTAGTTGGAGTAGGCCCCTGCCTAGGGCCCCCACTTCGGAAGGGCCTCCAATTTGTAGGCGGAGCTAGGCGGGGATGGGCGGGAGCTATGCAGGCTTATATGTAAACGCCGAAATTTAGAAATATTTTGTTGCAGGGTCGGCCTCGCGCGAGGAAGAAGACAACCTTATTCCTAACATCATTTTAATTGCACAATTTTACTTAAGATCCCACCATCTTTGTTTTTTATAGCTACACGTCTTCTCCCTTTTAAATAGTCTCCACCATCTTAGTTTTATTTTTTTGCCTCTCTTAAATATCACCTTTATGTTTATTTTTACGGGGTTTTATTACCCTATTTTAAGATCACACCACATATATCTTTATTATGTTCCTAAAAGGCTAAAACTCTCACCTGTTTGAAAAATGACATTATTTAATGTTCAAATTAATTAGTTTATATAATATATTATAAATTATTCATATTTGTTTCGTCCGCCTAGGCGTGTATACGAAAATTATTATCATCTTCACTCTAGTATTTTTCCTAGTTGTAAGATGTTGTCTCTGTAATCCAACCATTCATTCATTTATTGAATGTAATAAGTAACATTGTAACAATAGAAAAAGGCTAAATTGGATTAATGGTCCTCGTGGTGATAGGTTAATAGGAAGATAACCCCCGTGGTGAAAAAATTTGGATTTAAACCCTCGTGGTGAAGTTCCGTTAGGATTTAAGCCCAAAATTAACATTTTCGTTAACCCATTTCGTCTTCTCTCTTACACGAACTGGGCTTTCTCTCTCTTGTCGTCCCCATCGTTTGCTTCGTCTCCTTCTATTGCCGGCTGTGTTATCCCCGTCTCCTTTGGCAAGCTCTGTTCTCCCCATCTCCTCTCGGCGACTCTATTCTCCCTATCACCTTTGTTATATGATAATTGGAGACGCCCACAGAGAGATAACTCGCACCACCACTGCACAAATTCGGAACGATTTCATCTAGGTTTAGAACCTTGATTGGGAATCGACAATAGGATTTGAAAATTCGGAAAGATTTCATCTGAGTTTTACGATGTGGAAATATTTCTTCTAGTTTTAAGATTTCATTTGCGTTTTTAATTTCTTTAATTTCTGGGTTTTAAGATTCTATCTGCTTGTGGGTGTTTTCAAGCCTCTTTGGGCCAAGAACAGGTAAGGAAATGAGTGAGGGTGTTTGTGGGGGTGGTGCAACAAAGGGATCTGGGGAAGAGATAGATTTCCATTTTTTTAAATTTATTTTTACAGCCAACAAAACCAACCAAGAAATGTTAATCTAACAAAACCAACCAACAAATTAATGATCAATTTATTGAATTGGATTAATAGTTAATTGCAGGCTAAATTAACTATTCGGAAATGTTAATAGGGTAATCTAGAAAAAAGACGGAGTGGGTTAACGGAAATGTTAATTTTGGGCTTAAATCCTAACAAAACTTCACCACGAGGGTTTAAATCCAATTTTTTTCACCACGGGGGTTATCTTCCTATTTACCTATCACCACGGAAACCATTAATCAAATTTAGCCATAGAAAAATAATTGAGATTTGGCGTACTGGGTAGGGACTTCTCTTTCGGTTTGAATTGGTTGAAAAATTAGTTATGTAAACTTAATAAGTGCATTTGCATATAAAAACGTGAGATGGGTAATATTTGAGTAATGTTTGTTTATCTTTCTTCTTTTGATATTAATTTTTAATGATATTTGATGTAGAAATAGACTTTTCATGGATTTAGTGAATTTTTTTACACATGTCAATGTACAAAGGGTCGGGAGTCCAAGAACTCTAAGGCCCTATTTCAAAAGCTCGCCTAGGACCTCCATATTCTCAGGACCGGCCTTGCGTACATGAACTGAAACTACTAAACATGTGGTTCCTAAAAAGTAACATATAAAAATAACTCAAAACTCTGCAATGATCAATGCAAGATCTTTTTTTTTTTTTTTTTGTCGAATGCAAGATCAATTTAGCTTGTCAATGTTTTGGATGATTTCAAAGTTCCAGCAACTAAGCTTTTACAAATGCATCTGCTGTAGCTATTGTGCCTTCTCCTTCTGCGCACTTTGGGCCACGGAGAGCTTTTCCGCACGATATTCATCCGTGTAATAATTGGATAATAAACCAAAATTAATCATTGAACCTAAAAAATACACAAATTCGCAACCACTAAACTTTATCTTAACATAGATAGATTTTCAAAGAACATAGATAGCACAAAACCAAAGAACACTAGTAGAAAAAACACTTTGCGCGACGTAGGTACCTTCGTCGTGCAAAGTCCAAAGTCGTTGCGCAAGGGTTTGCGCGACGTACCTTCGTCGTGCAAAACCCGTCGCGCCAAGTCGGTAACGCTAGAGTTTGCTCGACCAAGGTATAACCTGCGTCACGCAAGGAAACTTTGCACGACGTAGGTCCTGCGTCGCGCAAGGCCACTTTGCACGACGTAGGCCCTGCGTCGCGCAAGGCCACTTTGCACGACGTAGGCCCTGCGTCGCGCAAGGAAACTTTGCACGACGTAGGTCTTGCGTCGCGCAAGGAAACTTTGCACGACGTAGGTCCTATGTCGTGCAAAGTTTCCTTGCGTGACGCGACCTACGTCACGCAAACCCTTTTTTTTTTTTTTTAAATGTTTTGGTCAAAACTAATTTTTTTTTTTTTAATTTTTGATAAATATTGTAAAGAATAATTAATTAACCAAGCAAAAGTATTTAATTATAAAATATATACATACAAGATGTCCAAACAAAAAAAAAAAGTACAAGTGAACTAGGTTTAAAACATCAAGCTACTGAGTATCGGGAGGGTGAGGTGGCTCTGAGATCGAAGGTGGATCAAGATGAGGTGCTGGTAGCGAGACTTGTAGGCCGGCCGTCTGTATGGCTCGTACAAGGTCTCTCACCGTTGCAGCATAGGACCTCACCTCCTCGCTCTGGACCCTCAGCTGCGCTTCCATCTGCTCGCCCTGGGCCCTCATCTGCTCCTTCATCTGCTCGCCCTGGGCCCTCATCTGCTCGCCTTGGACCCTCATCTGCTCTTCCTGGATCGCAAGCTTACCCCTTAAGGTTGTCACTTCATCCATCAATGATGTGTTCAATCTGGAAGAAGAGGCACCCGTCTCACGAACCCGTGATTTCCCCATACCCCGAACAACCTGGCCATGACGACGACCAAGGTTCTCATCCAGGACTTCAGTCATGATCTGAAAACCTACATCCTCTGGTACCATGACATCCTCGATCGAAGTCTCCGGGGGAAGCTGCGATGTTGCTTCTTGGAGAACAGCAGTGCTCTTTTCCACCATAGTATCCTGTAATAATAAAGAAAAAACATATAATGTTTAATAACAAAATATAAATAATATTTGAACGATTCATACATATAAGAATAATAATAATTACATATACTTACATAAAACTGCCCAGCGATTTCATTACCAGGTCGAACGTAAACGTCCTTGAACATGTCGATCGCTGGGAACTTAGAACCCTCCTGAAGAAAAAAAACATTAAGAAAATTTTATTAATAATAATAAATAAATTGTATAAAATTTCAAAGTTAATATAGTATTACCTGACGTCGTTCCTCAAGCCTATACGAAAAGGGCTTCGAACCAGAATGGTGGAGAAGTGTCTTTGACTCTCGAGCTATCTGGCCAGCAACAGATTTCTTCTGTTAAACACACAATATACATGTTAGTGCAACTATTTGAAATAAATTAATAAAAAAAGCTTTAAAAATTACTAAAACAATAATAAATTTTTATTAAAATATTATGCACATACCACAAAGTTTGGGTCCGTAAAATGCTTGCAGAGCCACTCCCAATCCTCTGGCCGGTCATTCAATTCGCTTGGAACATGTAAGCGAGCAATCTCCAGATTATCCCATATCTTAAAATGATTGTGAAAATTGTGCTTCCAATTTTTGTACCGGCTTGCTAAGGTCCCCTCTAAGTAGGCCATGACCTCGGGGGATGCGTCATCAAGATCATAAATGAACTACGAATATGAAAAATAATAAAATAATAGTAAGAAATTTAATAATATTAAAGATAATATATTTTGGTTTTTAATATTTGTAAACAAAATTAAAAAAAATGATAAAGGCTAAAAATTAATATACTAACCGACAACTCGTGTCGCACCAGTTCCTTCTTGTCCCCGGGAATTTCTGCCCAAGACTGCCACTGAAAAGGACAATTGTCTCGAATAACAGCACCACAGCTACTAACGATGGAGCTATTCTACTGTGAGGTAGACGCTCCACGATGTCGCAGGTCATACACAATCTTGATCTTGGTGCCGGTCTGACGTACGTTCTGTTTCTGCTTCAGCATTCGACTAGGCCCCCTGGTATTTTTTTTAGCTAGCCAAAAATACTTAAATGGTGAAAACCCTAAGCTTAAATTTGTACAAAAAATTCGACACAACCTCCCATAATAGTATAGCATTTCCCAAAACCTTAAAACAATAAAATAACAGTAATTCACAACTTGCAACACATTTTCACAATCCAACTTATTTTCACCATCATAAAAATAATAGTTTTAAAATGAAAAAAAAATACAACGTAGTGAGAATTAGAAAAAAATGTACCTGGCTGGGAGGCCTCACCCTCGACTCTGGATGCCGAGGAAGTGTGATCAGAAGGCTCCGGCTCGCGGCGGCGCCGGTGAGGCCGCCGTGCACTGAGCGGCTGAATCGACACTGATGATGTCGATGAGACGGGCACCTGAGACGTCGTAGAAGTAGCCTCAGCAAGGGGTGTAGGCTCTTGAATCAATGGAGCACTCATGGGTGGAGCAGTAGATGCTGACAATGCGGGAGACGCATTGGTCACACTCCGACGACGAGTGATCAACTGCGACATCTATACACTTTTTGAACCATAAAAATATAACATTAGAAACTAATCATTTCTTGCATTTGAAACGAATCACCACTTGGACTAATAAAAGTGAATATATTCTTGTGCCATGAAGTAAAGACACAGGAAAACCAAATGTACAGAAACACACTAGCAGTAATGCCCGCGCGATGTTGCGGGTCATCAACAGTGACATCATTTTTTCAGCAGGACATGATATTTTAATTACATAATAGAAAATAATAGAAGACAAAAATTGTAGAAAGGAAGTTAATCATAATAACTCTTCACAAAAACCTACTTGGCAAAGATGGACAATTGGTATTAATAGAAATCATCAACAAAGAAATGTAGAAACAGATTAATAATCTAAAAGAAATGCAGAAACAAATTACAACAGCACATACATTAACAAACCAACTGAAAAGTTGCAAAATACCATAAACCTCAACTATTTACACCTTGCCATATTTATTTTTTACATCCATCAATTCGACCAACACATGGGTTCATCCACCAACAGCATAAAAAAAAATTTAAATCACAACAAAATGATGGCGTGTGAACACCATGTAATGTTATAGACAGTCACACTGAACAAATCACCACTTATAAGGCATACGTGAACATTAAGACATAGCGGAATTCGACATAGGCTAAACCAACAGATAAAAAAACACAAAATATATCAGCCAAATAAAAAAAACCAACACTTTGTACAAAAAGATAATAGCTTTACCTCCTTCCAAGAACAGTAATTGAACTACAGCCAATTGGGTCTGTTGGGTGGCAATCGTGATACCGCTGCAACACAGAGTGGTACAAAATTAACAAAAATCTCAGCAAGACGAACAACAAAAATCACAAATTACATAACTCCAATTCAGTCTTCATGTCATTCCATATAAAATAATACACCAATTCTTTTCATACATCACTTGTTGGACAGTTAATTTCAGGATAATTGATTAAAAAAGAACTTATTCTATAGCCAACTAAACAAATTAGAATACCACTGAGAATAAGCATGTGTCCTCACACACGAAACACCACAGAGAGAGATTGATTGAATGGAAGGACATTTCTTTTTTGGTACAACGATATCCTAAATTACTCTAAATTTACGAAGAGATCTAAAACCCACCAGCAAGTAGGTAAACACACAAATCCGGCAAATGATTAGTTACATGCAGGAAGGACTGTCGCAACGAAACCATAAAATCTGCAAACAAAATATTGTATCGCAATTGCCTGTAAATCTCAAAGCTCTTTAACAGAAACAGAAAACCTGAATTCATCAAGAACAAGATGCCAATCCAATGCAATTTGAAAGACATTCATACACAAAGGTTGCAAGATTTATTCCAGTAATTGCCCGAGTAACAAGGATCGCAAGTGCAGTATGTTAAGGATAGACGAAAATGACAACACACAACGTTAATCAGCACCATACACTTCGTACAGAGCAGCTTAAGATATCGGCGTGCAGAGAGAGAATGAAATCTACAGAACTCAAATGCAATCAACTACAACACATGATCCAATTCTAATCATCAGAACACTCGCTCATAATACCAAAGGGTTATCGCTACACAAGGGAAATTCCAGATTCAACTACAAAAGCTCCCTGTATGCAAACTAAAAACCTTACTCTCTTAAATAAAGATAGATATGGAGCACAAGCTGAATCCGTGATTCAGTATTCAGCCCTCCGACTAAATAAAACAATGTGAAACCCAACGATCGAGGCCAAATCACTTGCAAAGCATTTGCATATCAACACACAATATACATTGAAAACAATTTGGTGCATCGATGAACAAAAGTAGCAGCTATAACATTTCCATGACAGAAATTGATCACTGATAATCTTTATATGGAGGAAGAGAATCAACTTCTCAGCGGCCCTAAACCCTAAACACCAATAGCGGCGTTCCAACCCGTGCGATTTCACAAACTTGTCAGCGGAGGAAGAGAATCACAAAACACACATACATCAACAAAATACTCAGAAATCAACATGCAATTTGAGCCTAAACCCTAAATAACAAAAACCCATCGAAAGTTAGAAACCCTTACCTTGATTTTGGGACTTGATTCGCGTCGGCTTCGAGATTTGCGTGATGGTCTGTCGTTTGGGTTCGAGATTGTGAAGAGAAAAGATTTAGGGTTGAAGATTTGTGAAGAGGAGAGAGGAAGATAAAGAGGGACGGTTGGGTTAGGTTCGAATATAAGTAGGAGGTTTCTGTGTTCAAGAGAAAGATGAAGAACAGCAAACTGAAAAAATTTGGAAAAATTGAAAAAAAAAGCGCCTATTTTTCATTATTCTACCGCCAAAATTATCAGACCTTGCACGACGATCATACTAAGGCGTCACGCAAAGTATTTATTTGGAAAAAACAATTATTATAAAAATTACTGAAAATGTGACTTTCCTCCTTTCAAATTCAAATTTTTTTAACATCCCCCACAATAATATATTTTTCTAACAAAAACCCACTATAAATTATTTTTTTCATATTTATCAGTCAATTTCTTAAGTATTATAAGTACGAAATAAATAAATTAAAATATACTTAGTAAATATATATACCGTTGAACTTCATGGGAAAAGCATCGTATGAAATTAACTAGTTTCAAAGATCAAACCGTCAAACTTGTTTGTATATGCTTTGAGATCGCATCAGCCAAAAATCGCAAAAAACAAACATATAGAGATCAAGTAACGGGACAAAACTTTTCGACGAATATAAACGAAAAAACACGATTTAACGGTTAATTTAACTCCGATTTTGATTATTTTTTACAGCTACACTCCTTAATCCTATATGAATACAATAAACTAATTCGATCGTCAATTTAAAATATTGACACAAGTGGATACCACAATATCTTATGTTATACTTAATGACAATATAAATAAACTTCAAATGTTAGTGAATCTAATGTTTTGATGTGATACGCATTGTATGAAACTAGTTTCAACGATCCAACCGTCAAAGTTGTTTGTATATGCTTCGAGATCAGGTACGCCAAAAATCGCAAAAAAAAAACATATAGAAATCAAGTAACGGGACAAAACTTTTCGACGATTATAAACGAAAAAGCACGATTTAACGGCTAATTTAACTCCAATTTTGATGATTTTTTACAGCTACACTCCTTAATCCTATATGAATACAATAAACTAATTCGATCGTCAATTTAAAATATTGACACAAGTGGATACCACAATATCTTATGTTATACTTAATGACAATATAAATAAACTTCAAATTTAGTGAATCTAATGTTTTGATGTGATACGCATTGTACGAAACTAGTTTCAACGATCCAACCGTCAAAGTTGTTTGTATATGCTTCGAGATCATGTACGCCAAAAATCTCAAAAAAATAACATATAGAGATCAAGTAACGGGACAAAACTTTTCGACGATTATAAACGAAAAAGCACGATTTAACGGTTAATTTAACTCCGATTTTGATGATTTTTTACAGCTACACTCCTTAATCCTATATGAATACAATAAACTAATTCGATCGTCAATTTAAAATATTGACACAAGTGGATACCACAATATCTTATGTTATACTTAATGACAATATAAATAAACTTCAAATGTTAGTGAATCTAATGTTTTGATGTGATACGCATTGTACGAAACTAGTTTCAACGATCCAACCGTCAAAGTTGTTTGTATATGCTTCGAGATCAGGTACGCCAAAAATCTCAAAAAAAAAACATATAGAGATCAAGTAACGGGACAAAACTTTTCGACGATTATAAACGAAAAAACACGATTTAACGGTTAATTTAACTCCGATTTTGATTATTTTTTACAGCTACACTCCTTAATCCTATATGAATACAATAAACTAATTCGATCGTCAATTTAAAATATTGACACAAGTGGATACCACAATATCGTATGTTATACTTAATGACAATATAAATAAACTTCAAATGTTAGTGAATCTAATGTTTTGATGTGATACGCATTGTACGAAACTAGTTTCAATGATCCAACCGTCAAAGTTGTTTGTATATGCTTCGAGATCATGTACGCCAAAAATCTCAAAAAAAAAACATATAGAGATCAAGTAACGGGACAAAACTTTTCGACGATTATAAACGAAAAAGCACGATTTAACGGTTAATTTAACTCCGATTTTGATTATTTTTTACAGCTACACTCCTTAATCCTATATGAATACAATAAACTAATTCGATCGTCAATTTAAAATATTGACACAAGTGGATACCACAATATCTTATGTTATACTTAATGACAATATAAATAAACTTCAAATGTTAGTGAATCTAATGTTTTGATGTGATACGCATTGTACGAAACTAGTTTCAACGATCCAACCGTCAAAGTTGTTTGTATATGCTTCGAGATCATGTACGCCAAAAATCGTAAAAAAAAAACATATAGAGATCAAGTAACGGGACAAAACTTTTCGACGATTATAAACGAAAAAGCACGATTTAACGGTTAATTTAACTCCGATTTTGATGATTTTTTATAGCTACACTCCTTAATCCTATATGAATACAATAAACTAATTCGATCATCAATAAACTAATTCAACATAAAGTATATAACACAAAATATTCAAAAACAAAATAAAGTATTTATTTTGTACTCATAAGCAAAAAAAAAAATACAAAAACTTGCGCGACGTAGGTACATGTGTCGCGCAAAATATCTTTGCGCAACGTAGATGCACCTGCGTTGCGCAAAATAGCTTCGCGCGACGCATGTACCTACGTCGCGCAAAGTTTTTTTTTTTTTTTTTTTTTTTTTTTGGGCTTATGAGTACAAAATAAATACTTTATTTTGTTTTTGAAGATTTTGTGTTATATACTTTATGTTGAATATATTTTGTGTTTGAAAATATATAAATTTAGTTTGTTATTATTCCTTAAAAAATTATATTTTTTTTAGTGAAACCAATAGGCTGTTCCATATAAATATCTTCCTCCAAATCACCATTCAAGAAAGCTGTCTTTACATCCATCTGGTGTAGTTCTAGGTTATAATGAGCCACAAGGGCCAACACAATTCGAAGTGAATCTTTAGTCGATACAGGAGAAAAGGTTTCTGAGTAGTCAACTCCCTCAGTTTGTGTATAGCCCTTAGCCACCAGTCTGGCTTTGTGCCGCTCAATTCTTCCAGTCGAATCCTTTTTAGTTTTGAACACCCATTTACACCCCACTACCTTGATATCAATTGGTGCATGAACTAAAGTCCAAACATTATTTGTTTGCATGGATTTAAGTTCATCATACATTGGTTCCTGCCATAATTCAGATTGTGAACCACTCATAGCTTCTTGATAAGTAACAGGATCATCCGATATGCCTTCATTCAGTTCCACCTCTTGAAAGTACACAAAATAATCATCTGGTATCGCTGACCTCCTAACTCTTTGTGGCATCACCCTTCTTTCATTTACTGATGCTTGTATTGGTTGACTAGTTGATGCATGTGATGGAGTAGAGGTTGCATCAACACTTGTAACAGGTGCGTTGACATTTGTAACAGGTGTGCCACTTTGCAAATTAAAATCTCCAATATGAAAATTCACCACAGATTGTTGTGAATCAAAATTTTCCCCGTGACTTTTACCCTCACTTATATCACCTTGCTCTTCAAATTCCAAAACTGATGTTACTCGAAAATCACTCGATGCTTCTTTATCTTCAATAAACTTGGCAGCATTGGACTCAAATATTCTATTTGAGAGATTTGATGCATAAAATCTATAACCCTTTGATTTATCAGGAAATCCCACAAAGTGACATGAAATTGTTCTCGAATCCAATTTCTTTTCAGCAGGATTATACATCCTAGCTTCTGCACTACAACCCCAAACATGCATGTGATTCAAACTTGGCTTTCTCCCTGTCCACAACTCGAAAGGAGTTTTGCAAACTGACTTACTAGGAACTCGGTTCAGGATGTAATTTGACATCTTCACAGCTTCACCCCATAAGAATTGTGGAAGTGTTGAACAACTCATCATGCTTCTAACCATTTCGATCAGCGTTCTATTTCTCCTCTCAGCCACGCCATTTTGTTGTGGCGTGCCTGGAGTAGTGTACTGTGCTTGTATACCACACTCCTCTAAGTATTGAGCCAAAGGCCCCTTAGATTGACCTGCCTCAGTGTACCTGCCATAATATTCACCTCCTCTATCGGACCTTAGAATTTTAATGGACAACTCCAACTGTTTCTCTACTTCAGTTTTAAATGCTTTGAAACAATTCAACACTGAAGATTTTTCTGAGATCAAATAAAGGTATGAAAACCTTGAGTAATCGTCAATAAAAGTCACGAAATAAATGTTCCCACATATTGTTTTAGTTGGGAAAGGTCCACAAACATCAGAGTGGATAATCTCTAATAGTTTTTGACTTCGAACTGATGTCTTTTTCTTAGTTTTAGTCATTTTCCCCTTAAAACACTCAATGCAGTTTTCAAAATTTGAGAAATCCAAAGCAGGCAAAATTTTATCCTTAATCATGCGATCCAATCTTGTTTTAGATATGTGCCCTAATCTCCTATGCCAAAGCATGGAAGATTTTTCATTTAAGACAAGTCTTTTAGTTGATGTAAATGACTCAGTATTAAAACAAACACCTTCATTGCAAACCGTACAAAGTACTTGCCATAATTCATTAACTAGAAAACAAACTCCAAGTACAACTCTTGGATTATTCTTCATGTAAATCCTGACACTTTCGTTATCTCCATCGAAAGCAAAGCCAGTTTTTACAAGTTTCGAAACTGAAAGTAAATTCCTTCTAAGAGAAGGTACATATAAAACATCAACTAAATCTAAAACAAAACCACTAGACAACTTGAGCTTGAGGTCGCCTATTGCTTCCACAGCCACTTTATTCCCATTGCCAACATAGACTTGAAAAACTTCATTTCTTGTTGTTGTACCTCTTCTTGTGAAACCCTGCAACGAATTGGTGATATGAACCGAACAACCAGTGTCAAACCACCAAGAATTTGGAGGGACTTCAACAAGATTAGATTCAAAGCACACAAAAATTTTGACTAAAATACCTTTCTTAGTTTTCAGATCTTTGAGTTTCTCACAATCCCTTTTCATGTGACCAGTTCGTTTGCAAAAATAGCACCTTATGTTGTCCATTATATCCTTATAATTCTCAGGTCTTTTGGAGGAGGATGCAGTCATGGCAGCACTACTATTGGAGGTCAGTTTAGGGGCCTTACCAGAATGGAAGAATGGCTTCTTCCCTTTGTCAGTGTGCACCAAGTTCACTGCAGCATGATTGACATTACGCCTGAGCCTGCATTCCTCTTGAGCAGCAATTGAAATCAGTTCGTCCATGGACCATTTCTCCTTCTGTGTACTGTAAGTAACCTTCAACTGATCATAGCATGAAGGCAAAGAGGTTAATGCCATGTGGACCACAAAAGCCTCATCAACTGGAACATCCAAGTCCTTCAATTTTGCTGCAGTGTTCACCAACTTCAGAATGTGCTCTCTAACCCCCTTTCCTTCATCAAATTTCAGAGTTGTAAGTGTTGTCATCAATTCTCCCATTTCAGCCTTCTCAGACTCCTTGAATTTTGCTCCAATGGCCTCAAGGAAATCTTTGGCCTTGTCACACCCTGTAACACCACCCCTAACAGTGTCATTCATGGTCCTTTTCATAACCATTAGTGACATCCTGTTAGCCTTCTCCCATTTCTCATGCTTGTGTCTTTCTTCAGCAGTTGAAACATCTGTCAGTGCAGCAGGTTCATCTTCTCGGAGCGCAAGGTCGAGATCCATGAGTCCTAGCAAGATCTCTATATCTTGCTTCCACCGTTTGAAATTGCCACCACTTAATGGTTCAACAGATGAAAGGCTAAGAGCAGATGAATTCACTGGAGCAGTCAAGAAAACGTTAGTCACAAAGAAAAGAGTATGCAGTTACTGCTGCAAGTTTACATCGCACTTTTGAGTGAAAATCATAAACTGCCTTCCATATTGCATATATTGGCTATAATATTCCATAATCGCAAAAATACATCAAGTCTTTGGACTGGACAATTGCAAACTTTTACAGGGAATGATTCATACAATTTATTAACCTTCATGCAATTTATATATATTTCCCTTTTGAGAAATATATGAACATGCCATGAATCTTTTAAGACCCCTTTAATAGCCAAGAGATACAATAACAATATTCACTTTGATGAATATCTGAAGTACATCAGGTACTGCATTACTCGAGAGATATATAATATATTTCAAACATATCATCACACTTTTATCACAATAATAAAGCAGTGAAACGAATCTAGGATTTGTTATTTGGCTCTGATACCAAATGTTGGAAACCGATATATATATTGTACTTAATCAATTTGCAGTCAAACATTAATGCAGTAAGTTCATTATATAACAAGTATCCCAGATTACATTTAGTTCGACTATGTTGCGATACCTGGAGCAGTCATGCTTCTGGTTGAAAATTGCAGTTCTTCTACTCGTTTAAGACTTTAAGTTCCAAAGGTGATAGAACCCTACATATTACGGAACAACTCTTCACGGGTAGGGAACTGGATTATATATACACAGCCTTCATCTAACTTCCATCTATCGTGGAAATCAGTTTCCTGCGGTTGTCGGCAGTTTTCACCGAGCAGTGGATAAACAGTTATCATTTGCTGCATGTTATCCACGTATCCTTAATTAAAGAAGTAGTTTTCCACGCTTACAACTCCTTAATCAGTTTATAACGTATAGGCAACTAAAGATTAATACTTATAATGTTAGTCAAGTCCAACTAGGTATCTAACACATCAAACATATGGTTAAGCAAATAGATAAACAATTACAATATGGAAAGATAACCGCCCGATGAAGTCTTGTATAATGTGATTTCTCATTCCCATCTCAGACTTATTTCTCAACATACACCAATTGCTCAAAGAAAAATCTTGATTTGTAATTGCTTCTAGGTCAAAATATGCGGTCAATTATGTGTTGATAAAGGGATCAAAAGATGCTAAAGATCAAATGCGGAAGACTGCTAGCGCGAGGGAAAGAGTTGAGCAACTCCAAATGGGGGGATAGCTAAGTTGGCGGTCTCAACTCACAAGGGAGTATAATTTGTAAAAACCCTAGGGTAGATTCTCGGTGAACCCTCTCAAAAAATGGAGGGAAAGCTATGGGGTCTATGACAAATGAGAGAGACTACGAATAGCTGGAGCAGTGCCAGGTAACCAACATTTTCTAATCACATTACAAGCCAATTAACACACGATCGTAATCATCTTTGGAATGTAACAAGTACACATCAACTATCGCATTACGCAACTAGCATGATAATTGAACAAGAACTATACAAGAGAAAAAAGAGGAATGATGTGTCTCATCTAGCACCATGAGTGTTTGCACTAAACAGCATTAAATTTTGGTCCTCGTTGCAACTACCGCCATTGACAGAGTCGTAGCTAAAAACCAAAGGACTTTCTAGTTTCTACTATAATACTGGGTATTCTACAACAGATCAGAAAACTATTGCATACCTAACATACAGGTTCCCCCCACTCTCCCTGGGTAATCCCCTGTAGCTCTTACAGCTGCCACGACCTACGTGCAGCATCAAACCGAAATCATAAACAAAAGATAACAAAATTCACATGCAAAGACGATTTCAGTTACCAATAAAATCCAAGCAGTTGTAACTAAGGCAACATTTCCCACTGCACCGAGCCCAAAACACAAATATTAGGCCTAATATTTTCATTAAATATAGACTAGTTTAACTATGTCGAATAAATTCCAAAAAAGTCCCATTCTTTTCCCCAGCCTTCTCAGCAAACGAACAATCATCTAGTTTCAGGTAAAGGGACAAAAAACTACCTGCAACAAAACACTCAAACTTACGAAAATTCAAAACAACCTATATATCCTGTTGCAGTCACCTATCACTGACAGCTTGAGTCCTAGTTTACATATCAAAACCCACAATTAAACAGTATTGAAAAAAGCTAATTAACTGATTGCAATGCAAGTTTACAACGAACAAGGACTTACCGCACCACGATCACGAGGATGGTTGTACTGGCACCGACCACCGTATCCACAGAACCCGGTTCGCATGTGGTAGACACAGTTGGGCACGCCGGGTCTCTCCGGGCACGATTCGCTGCTTGTCAGCCCCAATTGCCACATTTGCTCTACAATTCCCCCGCAAACCAGAACAAAACCCCAATCACAACCTCACATTACCAAACCAAACACAAAACCCTAGAAACCCCAGATTACGAAATTAGCACAAATCGAGCTCAAACGAAGCGAAATTAAAATGCCTAGCAAGTAAAGGAGTACCTTCGAGGCTGGAGATCCAATGATGAGGATGATGGAGCCAGGGTGGCCAGCAGAAACCCAACCGGATATTGAACAACAGGCATATCAACGAGAGATGAAGCTGAGAGGTTGTACCTCATGGTCTGCACTCGATGGTCAAATTTCCATGTAAATCCAAACTTGCACTGACCATTTTGCAGGTAGAATGTACACGGTTGCACGCACTCCCTGTCCAAACACGATGGTTAATTTTCTCCATAGAATATGACATTGTTTAACTAATTAATGAAATATACGCAATTCACCACATATATGGTAAAATGCTTAAAATAAACGACACGGGCACACAAAGGCACGACAGCTAACATTAAAAATCTAAAAACGCTTGTTGCTTCACGATAATACCTTGGTTACAAAGCGGCTAACCAAATTTAAATAATAAAACAAAAAATGTGAAGAAGAAGACTGAACCAGCAAGACCAGGTAAAGAAAAGCAACCCTACATTAGAGGGGAAAGACATCTCAAAGAATGAGGGCAATAGCAATTCTATCAACGATGAACAAACATTTTCTCAAAAACAGCATCTCAAAAACAACACAAAATCTGTAACATTTTCCTCCAATTTTTCCATCAGGCCATTATAGATATGGAGAGAGGGTAGCGTGAGAATATGTTCGGAGATGACCTGGAGAAAACGACGGCGTCGAGACTGTTGAGGATCCAGATGGCTCTGATGCTGCAACCTCCGGTCATGGCTTCTCTTAGCAACTGATTATCTGACAGAAGACAGCGTCTCACACCTCTGCGGGTTCCAGAAATGTTAACAATTTTCCCCCAAGGTTGGTCTGCAAAAGCACACACGTGGAGATAAGTTAATGCAAAGTAAATGCACAACCAGACTCTTGGAACTGCATAATGAAGTACTAAATAGTCAATTACTCAAGGAATACATAACTTAACACACTGCTTTTATAATTGGTGATAAATTTTATCCAAAGGTAAAATTAAAATTGCTATTTGTGAAGAAGCTCACACTCCATAAGCATAAGCGAGACTTTAAGAGCTTGACCAAAAACAGACTCCACATTCACGTTGTCTTGAAACATAGACTCCACTACGCTTCTTGATTCAGATAGATTAACAAGTAGATCATCTGGCAATGGAACAAATACATCATCTAGATCTGAGACCACCATCATTTGAGGCTGAGTCAAAGATGAATGCACATAAAACTCACAGGATCTCAGCACAAATGTTGGTAGTCGGACAAAAAAAAAAAGAAAATAACAAATTATGTTAACACTTAAGCGTGATAACAGAAAACACATACCTTTAAAACATGATCAGATGGTTTGAGCCACAACCTGCAAAGAGGTCATCCATAAATTTCAATAATTCCAACAGAGAGGTAAACAGACCTTTGGTAGTAGGTAATCAAAGATATAATAAAAACAACTCAAATGAAAAGATATCACAACCTTCCATGAGACTAACATAAAACATAAAACTTACATGATATCTTTATCTTTATAGAATGGAGACGATCGGACGATTTGTTGGGAATATTAGTGTGGGTAGATGAGAAGCGGTGTTAAACCCTCAGCCTCCTGCTTTTGCCTTTACAAGTTTATATTAATCCTCATCCGAACTACAATAATAACTGTCGCTATCCTCACTACTATCATTTCCGGATTCCCATTCGTCCTCATCTTCGTTTGCCTCTTTTGGTGCATTGTATTGAGGCAAATCACCAAGGTCAATTGATATTTCGAATTCGGGTACTCCAGGTATGTCAAACGGTTCTTGGACAATATTAGTATCTCGGAGTGTTTCTTCACCAATTTCTATCGAAGATGATAACTGTTGGTCAGCGACGTCGTCGTTGTCATCATGATCTAGTTCCGGAATATCATATAGCCCTCTTCGCTCAATCTTCTGAACAACTTTCCAACCATTGCCGGCTTTAGGGTCGTCTAGATAGAATATTTGTTTCACCATAGTTGCCAAAATGTATGGGTCTTCATCGTACCAATGTCTCGTACTGTTTACTGATAGTAAACCATGATCTCGCTTAACACTTGTTCGGTTATGTGGGTTTGTATCAAACCAAAGGCACTTAAACAATATCACTTGACACCTGTCTTTGTAAAGCAATTGTACTACACTAGTTAGTTTGCCATAAAAATTAATGTCTTCACTGTCGCCTGCACCCGGGACATGAACACCACTATTTTGAGTAGACAACTTGTCATCACGTGTTGCCCCCAAGAACTTGATCCCGTTTACATGACAACCCGAGAACAATTCAACGTGAAGCGGTCCTCTCGCCAAGTTATATAATTCTTCATCGTAAGAGGGTGAATTCAATTCCTTCAATTTGTTCATCTAATATGACATATACAAAAAGTTAACATGTTAGTGTAACCAAATTTAAAGAAAGGCATGAACAAGTTGGAAAATATGCTCAATTCAAACCACATACAACTTACCTGTGCGTGAAACCACGAAGGAAACAAGTCATGGTGCTTCTTGGCATATAAATGTGAAGGATGTTCCCGCTTCATCAACTGTTCATGCTCTTCAAGGTATGGCAAAGCCTCCTCACAATTGTTGAGTATGAACCAATGCGCTACCTCCATGTCATTTTTGGTAAACGATTCGCCTTTTACAGGATCGCCAAATGGTCGCGCAATTTGGGCAAAAACAGACAGTTTCTCTTTTCTGACACCACCGTCATTATTGCATTGAGGACGATTGAAAGCTGTCTCAACATCTTCAAGATACATTGCACAAAAAGTTAGTGACTCATATGCGACCCATGCCTCTACCAGTGATCCTTCGGGCTTTGCCCTGTTTCGAACACATTTTCTCAACTCACCAATATATCTGCACAAATAAAAGGTATGCTACAAATTATTCAAAGTGTTTATTGATCATGAATCTATTATATATATATATATACACACACACACACACTTAATTAAGTACCTTTCTATTGGATACATCCATCGACAGTTCACTGGTCCAGCAAGCAATGCCTCATCTGGCAAGTGAATCATCACGTGAATCATACTTGTAAAGAAAGCTGGGGGAAATATCTGTTCGAATTTGCATAAGACATTCACAATGTCGTCTTGCAATTGTTTAACATCCGACTTTCGCAAACACCTTGCAGTTAACTGCGAAAAAAATCTCGACAACAACACGATTGGTTTCACCACATCAAGAGGCAATAAGTGTCGAATACCAACCGGAAGAAGGCGTTGGAGTATCACATGACAATCATGACTCTTGATGTTTGAAAATTTACACCCCTTCACGTTCACGCAACGCGAGATATTGGAAGCGTACCCATCTGGAAACTTTACAGAAGAAATAAAGTTGAAAAACTCTTTCTTCCCATTCGGCTTAACTGTAAAAAAAGGATGGCCTTTCTTCAATGTACCACCGACACTCTGCATCCACAAAGATGACCTAATGCCCATTCGTTCCAAATCGAGGCGAGCTTCGATTGTGTCCTTCGTTTTTCCTTCAATGTCTAGAATTGTCCCGACCAAAGTATCAAACACATTTTTCTCAATATGCATAACATCTAAGTTGTGTCTCACTTTTAACTTTGACCAATACGGGAGCTCAAAGAACATACTCTTGTGCGTCCAGTTCAGATGTGTAGTTGGTCTGGGCTTACTGATCCCTTTGCCCAAATGACCAAATTCCAAACAATTTAACTGATCCAAAATCTCATCTCCAGACCATTCTCTTGGTCTTAGCCGAGTCTCTTTTGTGCCGTGGAAGGCTTTATCATTCTGACGCCACTCGTTGTCCCAAGGGAGCCATCTACGATGACCAAGATAACAAACTTTTCTCGCATGCCAAGACGATGTTACGTTCTCCTTGCATATTGGACATGCCAAATAACCCTTAGTCATCCACCCAGAAACCATTGCATACGCGGGAAAATCGTTTACTGTCCACATCACTGCCGCTCGCATGGTGAACATCTGCCCAGTATACTTATCGTATGTACGAACACCGTTTTCCCATAAATCTTTTAGCTCATCAACCAACGGCCGCAAATAAACATCAATGGACTTTCCTAGATCTTCGCTCATTAATAGAGTCAACATCATGTATTCTTTTTTCATGCACTTCCAAGGCGGCAGATTATAAGGAAACAAGACGACCGGCCATGTGCTGTGGTTTTGGTTTAAAACCCCAAACGGATTAAATCCGTCGGTGGCAAGTCCCAATCTGACGTTGCGTGGATCAGCTGCAAAATCAGGGTACATCCGATCGAATTCTTTCCATGCCTCTCCATCTGCAGGATGCCTCATAACATCGTCATTTACCCGTCCTTCTTTATGCCATCTCATGTCGGTTGCCGTATGCATCGACATGTACAATCGTTGCAACCTAGGCTTCAATGGAAGATAACGCATTACTTTTTGTGGAATCTTGGTCTTTCTATTCTGTGATGTCATTTTAAACCTCGGCTCATTGCAGATAGGGCATTTATCCAACTGTTTGTTCTCCTTATAAAACAATATACAATTATTTACACATGCATGAATTTTTTCATACCCCAATCCGAGACCCTTCAACACTTTTTGGGCACTTTTTTGATCTTCAGGTAAACAATTCTCCTTTGGAAGCATCCTCTTGATAACTCCCAAAAAGTAATCAAAACACTTGTTTGACAAATGAAACTTGATCTTGCCATGCATCAACTCCACAATTGCTGAGAGCACCGAAAAGTTCTCGCAACCCGGATATAATTCTTGCTTGGCATTTTTCAATAGTTTTTCATAGTTTTTAAATTCCTCACTGTCCATGGTTGGACGACCGTCATCTCCCCCTTCCTCGTTGGTGTTGCTTGAGGCGTATGGATAAACGTCATTTACAATATTCATAACTTGTTCACTAGGATCCACATTAGATTCAACAGTCTCCACTTGTGTCACGTATGAAGACGAAGCTTGGTCTAATCGTTCTCCATGATGATACCAAGTAGTATAGGTCTCCATCATCCCATTTCTAACTAAATGAAATCGAACATTTTCGAATGTCTCCCACATTGAGTTGTTACACCTTCTACATGGACATCGGATATGAGTTGAACCTGGGTTGTGTCTAGTTGCAAATTCAGTGAACTTATCTATTTCATCCAAGTACTGAACATCACATCTATTATGATTCTGTATCCATTGTCTGTCCATTTTGTCTGCAATCCCAATAAAAGTACAAGAGTTACAACAACTTCAACTACTGTATTGTCACCTTATTCCTCCGGTAAGGGCCCTATCCCATTCAGAAATGCACATTTATGTGTCGTAATTTACGATTTCAATGGATTAAATGTCGACGTGGGCTAATTTCGGCAGCATCTCCTTACAGTTCTTCAAGTGCACGCCGTAGATACATAATATCCACCGTGTACTCGAAGAACAACAGGAAATGTTACCAAAATTTCCACTATCGAAACCTAATCCATGAACCGCAAACTACAACACATAACTATGCATTCCCAAACTGTCCATAAAATGGGACAATTCAAGAATTAATTGGACCGCAGTCATGCTTTCGCATCCATACACGAAATCCAACTAATTCTCAAACGGGAAACTAAGCTTTTTCTTGAAAAAAATGTACAAAGTTAAGTAGTATTAAATCACAATAATTACTAAAGCTAAATAAAATAGATAAAAATAATAAAGATCAATTACAAATTCAATCCCAAAAAACTCCAACATGACAAAAAAAGGGCATAGCACGTAGACAAAGGTACACAATAACAAGTATAAGGAATCTGAAGTTGCTCAAAAATTGGTGTTCATACGTGATCAGGGGAAATAATATAGCTATATAAAATAGGTTAAAATGAAAACCAAACTCTTGACCGAAAATTTAGATCTTTACAATCTTCCTTAAAATTTTGCTTTTATTTTTTTATGCTAATTTTCAAAAATTCCTATCCATGAGGATTAAAAGCTCCTTTGCACCATTAATAGATTCAGTAAATCTTCATAGAGAGCATTATATGATATGTTATAAACTGTAAAGATGAAAGGATTGTTCATAAATTTCCAAAGAGTGTCCTGTTTGTCTACCCTTCTTGTTTCATATATCGAACTAAACTAGTTACAAGACTGGTTGTAATAGTGTGCCATTCCAATATTTATAGCAAATATGTGGCTGAACTTTTTGATATTTATAGATAGAAACTTATCAATTTTTTCTTTTCTTTCTAAATATCTTTTACAATCCCTTTTAGTTTGGACTATATATCCACTTAATCAAGGTTATTTTTTCTAAAGTATCATTTTTATCTCTTTTTAGTTCATTTTTTTTGTTCGAGCGATAGTGAAATGTAGATTTTCGTGTATTTACCCTCACGTTAGAGAAAGAGTCCCTTTGTGCTACACTGCCATCATCAATAGGAGACCAAATTTTTCAATATATTGGGTATTTACCAAACTAAGTATTTACCCTCAATCATATATGCATGATAAGAACAAAAAAGATCAAATTTTTCAATATATTGGGTATTTACCAAACTAAGTATTTACCCTCAATCATATATGCATGATAAGAACAAAAAAGATCAAATTTTTCAATATATTGGGTAATATCCACCAAAATTTCAATACAATCATATATAAAAATGGATGAATAACATAGAAGTTTTTAAATCACCTCACTCAGTTAATGAGTTCAAGTATAATCAAAGCACAATCTAAACTTTCATCTAGTAGTTGGTACAATAGTTTCTTGGTCACAACTCCCAAAAACATTTAGTAATAAACACACATGAAAAGATTATATGAACAGGTGGAGATTCAGCAAATCCAATTTTCAAAAACGTGAGAACAATGCAAATGAACAAAAGAATGGTTAAACATACTTCAATGTTCAATAGAGGTTTTCGGGAATCAAGATCTTCTGGGGTGAATTCAGCCTGAATGAAGCAAAATACAAAAGCACATATCAGTACATCACATACAAACAAAGAACTGTAAAAATATTAATGACAGGGGAAACATCTAGCCTCCACAAAACTGTAAAACTATTACAATCGAACACAAAACTAAATAAGGACAGCTAGATAGGACCTCTACCTTACAAAACTGAATAAGATAATTCCAAGGAAATTGTGATCAGGCGACTATGAAGGTTTGCAGGTGAGGAACAGGGGAAGGCTGCTATGGAGTTTATGAATTGTATTAGAACACTGGAAAGAAAGATAAAAAGCAGATTTTCGTGTTGACTTTGCGCGACGAAGCCAGGCGTCGCGCAACGTTGGAAAAAAGCGGTAAATAAACGTGGTTTGGCGCCAAACTCTTGCGCGACGCACAAGACGTTGCGCAAGTAGTCTTTGCACGACGGCACTTTGCGCGACGAAGGAGTGCGTCGCGCAAAGCTATTTTGCGCGACGAAGGTACAACTACGTCGCGCAAAGCTGTTTTGCGCGACGCACTCCTTCGTCGCGCAAAGTGCCGTCGTGCAAAGACTACTTGCGCAACGTCTTGTGCATTTCGTCGCGCAAACATACTTTGCGCGACGAAATTTTCTGCGTCGCGCAAGTTTCCGTCGCGCAAACATGTTTTTGTACTAGTGGAAAACACAATTCTCTAAATCCTAGAGCCATAATTCTTTAAATTACAAAACAACCTGTATTAATTACTAACACTATGTTTGGATGAGGGAAATAAACTTGAAATTTAGATAAAAGTCAGAATTTATAAATTAATATGCATCGATTCCCTTGTTTATATTCATAAACATAGAAATTTAGAATTTCCGTGAAGAAAAAAAACTTGGAATTTGGGACCTCCAATTCCCAAGTTTAAATTCTATGTAAATAGGTGTCATTTCCCAATTTCTATGATTGAGAGTTTAAAAAAAACAAATTCCGTATTCAATTTCATTGTTCTTTTAGGTTAACCAAACAAGAAAATTCACAAATTCTAGAAAATAAAATCCCATCATTTTAAAATTCCTTAGTAATCTTAAATTTCTTCATCCAAACATAGTGTAAGTACAGGCAACAACAACAACAACAACAAAGCCTTTTCCCACTAAGTGGGGTCGGCTATATGAATCCTAGAACGCCATTGCGCTCGGTTTTGTGTCATGCCCTCCGTTAGATCCAAGTACTCTAAGTCTTTTCTTAGAGTCTCTTCCAAAGTTTTCCTAGGTCTTCCTCTACCCCTTCGGCCCTGAACCTCTGTCCCGTAGTCACATCTTCGAACCAGAGCGTCAGTCGGCCTTCTTTGCACATGTCCAAATCACCAGAGCCGATTTTCTCTCATCTTTCCTACAATTTCGGCTACTCCTACTTTACCTCGGATATCCTCATTCCCAATCTTATCCTTTCTCGTGTGCCCACACATCCCACGAAGCATCCTCATCTCCGCTACACCCATTTTGTGTACGTGTTGATGCTTCACCACCCAACATTCTCTGCCATACAACATCGCTGGCCTTATTGCCGTCCTATAAAATTTTCCCTTGAGCTTCAGTGGCCTACGACGGTCACACAACACGCCGGATGCACTCTTTCCATCCAGCTCGTATTCTATGGTTGAGATCTCCATCTAATTCTCCGTTCTCTTGCAAGATAGATCCTAGGTAACGAAAACGGTCGCTTTTTGTGATCTTCGCTAGATTGCTCCGGTCATTAGTGTGGATAAGTATATAAATGGATAGAGATAGGAAAGCAAACACAAGATGTACGTGGTTCACCCAGATTGGCTACGTCCACGGAATAGAAGAGTTCTCATTAATTGTGAAGGGTTTACACAAGTACATAGGTTCAAGCTCTCCTTTAGTGAGTACGAGTGAATGATTTAGTACAAATGACATTAGGAAATATTGTGGGAGAATGATCTCGTAATCACGAAACTTCTAAGTATCGGAGTGTGGTGTCGTCTTGACTTGCATTATCTGTCTCATAGGTAGATGTGGCATCTTCTCTGGAAGTACTCTTCCTCCATCCAGGGGTGGTATCTTTAACTGGTGGAGATGCACAAGGTAATGTATCAATTTCACTTGAAGCTTACTTGTAGTTTCAGGCTTGGTCAAGCGCGATACAAACCATGTAGTAGGAGTCCCCCAAGTCGCCGAGCTAGGGGGTCTGCTGAAAGAGGTGACAGACAAGGTAAGCAATCAGAGCTCCGACTGATTGTTCACCTTCTCCCCATCTTGCAGCAGCATGAAGGATAAAGAGAAGAAAAATGAGAAGAGATGATATGAGATACTTTTGCTTTTGAAGAAGTAACTTTCCACAGGCTTATTCTTGAACTGAGTTGGAGGGTTTTCTGGTTTCCTCCAGAGTATAAGGCCGACTGAAGAATTTGAGGGTCAAAACAAGTCCATCAAATCTAGAGTACGTTCCACCCTGCTGATATGGGATACTTTTGCTTTTGACAGAGTAATGGATGTATCGGCACGTGTGCTGTTACGCTTGTCTCCACATGCTTCCTTGTATCCTTTGCACTTGCCCTATCTGTTCCTCAAGCAGATGCGGAATCTTCCCTGGAAACATAAGATGATGAAGATGAGTACTCGAGAGCAATGCCAGGTAAGTAATCAGGTAAGGGGTTCCAGGCAGTCAGTTCCTGGCTGGAAGCTTGATTCCAAGTGCTGACTGATTGCTCTCTTTCTCCTTGTCTTGCAGGTAAAAACAAGGCCAAAAGAAAAAACAGGGAAAAAGCATGATATGGGATACTCTTGCTTTTAACCCTGATGATATGAGATATTCTTGCTCTAGTATAGCTTGTTTGCAGAGGTATTATCGGGGGGAAAGAAAGCTGAATATTTCGAAAGGCTTTGTTGGGAGTGCCCTCTCAGATATGATGAAGGGTTGAGCATTTTTGCAGGTCTGCCTGTCCGTTGGGGATGGAGGTCGACATATATAGGAGTCTCCCTAACAACAAGTAGTAATGCTATTCCTTTACCCTGCTTGGTCATAGCACGGTAGTGGGAGCTGCCAGTTTCACATGTTTTAACTCTGTCAGAGCACTTTGAAAAAGTGGTCTGTGGTATCTGGCTCTCGAGATTCGGAGAACGATGCCTCTTCGATTTTTGAGAAAGCAATCATGCTGGGGGTCTGACTCTCGAGATTCGGAGAGCAGTGTCTCTTCGATTTTTGAGGAAGTAATCATGTTGGGAGTCTGGCTCTCGAGATTCGGAAGGCGGTGCCTCTTCGATTTTGGAGCAAGCAATCTTGTTGGGAGTGTTGTCTCGAATGTGAGTAAAGGTTGGACATGTTTGCTAGTCTACCTTGCCACGAAGCACAAAGGTTGACACACAGGGACTTTCCAATTATCCAGCAATGGTACTGTTCCTTTACCTTCTCTTCGATTTTGAGAAAGTAGTCATGTTGGGAGTCTGGCTCTCGAGATTCGGAGGAAGGTGCCTCTTCGATTTTGGAGCAAGCAATCTTGTTGGGACTGTTTTCTCGAATGTGAGTAAAGGTTGGGCATGTTTGCTAGTCTACCTTGCCACGAAGCACAGAGGTTGACACACAGGGACTTTCCAATTATCCAGCAGTGGTACTGTTCCTTTACCCTTGTGGGTAATAATATGGTAGCTAGACCTTCAAAATTTATGTGTCTAAACTTTGTTAGTGCTGTTTCTTTGCTATTCTTTTACCTTTCTTGGTCAGAGCGATGTAGTGGGAGCTGCAAGCTTCACGTGCTCAACTTTGGCAGAGAACTTTGGCAAAGTGATCTGTGGTACCCATGAGTTATTGTTGCGTGTGGGAAGTGGGTGATTGAACAGTAAGATTCATGTGCTTTCTACTTCACCAGAAGTCTTCGACAGAATGCCCATAATTTCTGCAAAGCTGAGTGTGCGTGTGACAGGTGCTGACAAGGCTAGAAAAGTAGGTGCCTCTTCGATTTCTGAGATCGGCCCTCGTGGTCTCTGAGCAGCCCAACTTTTGAGAAAGCGAGCGCCTCTTCGATTGATTCGGAGAACGGTGCCTCACCGATTTTTGAGAAAGCAATCATGCTGGGGGTCTGGCTCTCGAGATTCGGGGAGCAGTGTCTCTTCGATTTTTGAGAAAGTAATCATGTTGGGAGAGTGGCTCTCGAGATTCGGAGGGCGGTGCCTCTTCGATTTTGGAGCAAGCAATCTTGTTGGGAGTGTTTTCTCGAATGTGAGTAAAGGTTGGGCATGTTTGCTAGTCTACCTTGCCACGAAGCACAGAGGTTGACACACAGGGACTTTCCAATTATCCAGCAATGGTACTGTTCCTTTACCCTCTCTTCGATTTTTAAGAAAGTAGTCATGTTGGGAGTCTGGCTCTTTAGATTCGGAGGACGGTGCCTCTTCGATTTTGGTGCAAGCAATCTTATTGGGAGTGTTTTCTCGAATGTGAGTAAAGGTTGGGCATGTTTGCTAGTCTACCTTGCCACGAAGCACAGAGGTTGACATACATGGACTTTCCAATTATCCAGCAGTGGTACTGTTCCTTTACCCTTGTGGGTAATAATATGGTAGCTAGACCTTCAAAATTTATGGGTCTAAACTTTGTTAGTGCTGTTTCTTTGCTATTCTTTTACCCTTCTTGGTCAGAGCGATGTAGTGGGAGCTGCAAGCTTCACGTGCTCAACTTTGGCAGAGAACTTTGGCAAAGTTATCTGTGGTACCCATGAGCTATTGTTGCGTGTGGGAAGTGGGTGATTGAACAGTAAGATTCATGTGTTTTCTACTTCCCCAGAAGTCTTTGACAGAATGCCCATAATTTCCGCAAAGCTGAGTGTGCGTGTGACAGGTGCTGACAAGGCTGGAAAAGTAGGTGCCTCTTCGATTTCTGAGATCGGCCCTCGTGGTCTCTAGGGAGCCCAGCTTTTGAGAAAGCGAGCGCCTCTTCGATTTCTGAGATCGGCCTTCGTGGTCTTTGAGCAGCCCAACTTTTGAGAAAGCAAACGGCTCTTCGATTTCTGAGATCAACCCTCGTGATCTCTAAGCAGCCCAACTTTTGAGAAAGCAAACGCCTCTTCGATTTCTGAGCAGGCGCCTCTTTGATTTCTGAAGCTCCGTCGAGTGCAGATTTTTATAGAGGCTGGCATTAAGTTCCAAAGAACACTTGAATCTCCACCAGTAGAAGCTTCATTCTTGCACTTCTAAGATCTTGATTTGTCCGACCTCTTCTCTCTTCAACACCTTTGAAAATGTCTGGCCCCTCCGACCGTCGTTTTGACTTGAACCTTGTTGAAGAGGCAGCCCCGCCTTCTCCAGACAACATATGGCGCCCATCCTTCGTCTCCCCAACTGGTCCTCTTACCGTTGGGGATTCCGTGATGAAGAATGATATGACCGCTGCGGTGGTGGCCAGGAACCTTCTCACTCCCAAAGATAACAGACTACTTTCCAAACGGTCTGATGAGTTAGCTGTTAAGGATTCGCTGGCTCTCAGTGTTCAGTGTGCAGGTTCTGTGTCTAATATGGCCCAACGCCTATTTGCTCGAACCCGCCAAGTTGAATCATTGGCGGCTGAAGTGATGAGTCTCAAACAGGAGATTAGAGGGCTCAAGCATGAGAATAAACAGTTGCACCGGCTCGCACATGACTATGCTACAAACATGAAGAGGAAGCTTGACCAGATGAAGGAAACTGATGGTCAGGTTTTACTTGATCATCAGAGATTTGTGGGTTTGTTCCAAAGGCATTTATTGCCTTCGTCTTCTGGGGCTGTACCGCGTAATGAAGCTCCAAATGATCAACCTCTGATGCCTCCTCCTTCTAGGGTTCTGTCCAGTACTGAGGCTCCAAATGATCCCCCTCCGGTGCCTTCTCTTTCTGGGGCTCTACCGACTGCTGAGACTTCTCCTAAGCAACCTTTGTGAAGGCTCCCTCTTGTGTGTTTATTTTGACTCATGTATATGTACATATTTGTAGCTTATCGGGGATATCAATAAATAAGCTTTCCTTCATTTCAACGTATTGTGTTAAATACACCAAAGCCTTCTTCGCTAAGTTCTTTGAATTTTCTTTTGTTGAAGCTTGTATGTTGAAGCTTTCTGAGTGGAGCATGTAGGTTGGGGTAGTGTTCCCTTAATTTCCCGAGTGAGGAAAACTTCTTGGTTGGAGACTTGGAAAATCCAAGTCACTGAGTGGGATCGGCTATATGAATCTTAGAACGCCATTGTGCTCGATCCTGTGTCATGTCCTTCGTTAGATCCAAGTACTCTAAGTCTTTTCTTAGAGTCTCTTCCAAAGTTTTCCTAGGTCTTCCTCTACCCCTTCGGCCCTGAACCTCTGTCCCATAGTCGCATCTTCTAATCGGAGCGTCAGTAGGCCTTCTTTGCACATGTCCAAACCACCGTAACCGATTTTCTCTCATCTTTCCTTCAATTTCGGCTACTCCTACTTTACCCCGGATATCCTCATTCCTAATCTTATCCTTTCTCGTGTGCCCACACATCCAACGAAGCATCCTCATCTCCGCTACACCCATTTTGTGTACGTGTTGATGTTTCACCGCCCAACATTCTGTGCCATACAGCATCGCCGGCCTTATTGCCGTCCTATAAAATTTTCCCTTGAGCTTCAGTGGCATACGGCGGTCACACAACACGCCGGATGCACTCTTCCACTTCATCCATCCAGCTTGTATTCTATGGTTGAGATCTCCATCTAATTCTCCGTTCTTTTGCAAGATAGATCCTAGGTAACGAAAACGGTCGCTCTTTGGTATTTCTTGATCTCCGATCCTCACCCCTAACTCGTTTTGGCCTCCATTTGCACTGAACTTGCACTCCATATATTCTGTCTTTGATCGGCTTAGGCGAAGACCTTTAGATTCCAACACTTCTCTCCAAAGGTTAAGTTTTGCATTTACCCCTTCCTGAGTTTCATCTATCAACACTATATCGTCTGCGAAAAGCATACACCAAGGAATATCATCTTGAATATGTCCTGTTAACTCATCCATTACCAACGCAAAAAGGTAAGGACTTAAGGATGAGCCTTGATGTAATCCTACAGTTATGGGAAAGCTTTCGGTTTGTCCTTCATGAGTTCTTACGGCAGTCTTTGCTCCTTCATACATATCCTTTATAACTTGGATATATGCTACTCGTACTCCTTTCTTCTCTAAAATCCTCCAAAGAATGTCTCTTGGGACCCTATCATACGCTTTTTCCAAATCTATAAAGACCATGTGTAAATCCTTTTTCCCATCTCTATATCTTTCCATCAATCTTCGTAAGAGATAGATTGCCTCCATGGTTGAGCGCCCTGGCATGAACCCGAATTGGTTGTCCGAAACCCGTGTCTCTTGCCTCAATCTATGCTCAATGACTCTCTCCCAGAGCTTCATTGTATGACTCATTAGCTTAATACCCCTATAGTTCATGCAATTTTGTACGTCGCCCTTATTCTTGTAGATAGGCACCAAAGTGCTCGTTCGCCACTCATTTGGCATCTTCTTCGTTTTCAAAATCCTATTGAAAAGGTCAGTGAGCCATGTTATACCTGTCTCTCCCAAAACTTTCCACACTTCGATTGGTATATCGTCTGGGCCTATTGCTTTTCTATGCTTCATCTTCTTCAAAGCTACAACCACTTCTTCCTTCCGGATTCGACGATAAAAGGAGTAGTTTCTACACTCTTCTGAGTTACTCAACTCCCCTAAAGAAGCACTCCTTTCATGTCCTTCATTGAAAAGATTATGAAAATAACCTCTCCATCTGTCTTTAACCGCGTTCTCTGTAGCAAGAACCTTTCCATCCTCATCCTTGATGCACCTCACTTGGTTTAGGTCCCTTGTCTTCTTTTCCCTTGCTCTAGCTAGTTTATAGATATCCAACTCTCCTTCTTTGGTATCTAGTCGTTTATACATATCGTCGTAAGCCGCTAACTTAGCTTCTCTGACAGCTTTCTTCGCCTCTTGCTTCGCTTTTCTATACCTTTCACCATTTTCATCGGTCCTCTCCTTGTATAAGGCTTTACAACATTCCTTCTTAGCCTTCACCTTTGTTTGTACCTCCTCATTCCACCACCAAGATTCCTTTTGGTGTGGGGCAAAGCCCTTGGACTCTCCTAATACCTCTTTTGCTACTTTTCGGATACAACTAGCCATGGAATCCCACATTTGGCTAGCTTCCCCCTCTCTATCCCACACACATTGGGTGATTACCTTCTCTTTGAAAATGGCTTGTTTTTCTTCTTTTAGATTCCACCATCTAGTTCTTGGGCACTTCCAAGTCTTGTTCTTTTGTCTTACTCTTTTGATATGTACATCCATCACCAACAAGCGATGTTGATTAGCCACGCTCTCTCCTGGTATAACTTTGCAATCCTTACAAGTTATACGATCCCCTTTCCTCATTAGAAGAAAATCTATTTGTGTTTTTGACGACCCACTCTTGTAGGTGATCACATGTTCTTCTCTCTTCTTAAAGAAGGTGTTGGCTAAGAAGAGATCATATGCCATTGCAAAATCCAAGATAGCTTCCCCATCCTCGTTTCTCTCCCCAAAACCATGGCCACCATGAAAACCTCCATAGTTGCCTGTCTCCCTGCCCACGTGTCCATTTAAATCTCCTCCTATAAATAACTTCTCCGTCTGAGCAATTCCTTGCACCAAGTCTCCAAGATCTTCCCAAAATTTCTCCTTCGAACTCGTATCCAACCCTACTTGAGGTGCGTACGCACTAATCACATTGATAAGTTCTTGTCCTATTACAATCTTGATTGCCATGATTCTATCTCCTACCCTCTTGACATCTACAACATCTTGTACCAAGGTCTTGTCCACGATGATGCCAACACCGTTTCTCGTTCTATTTGTGCCCGAATACCAAAGTTTAAACCCTGAGTTTTCTAGATCCTTTGCCTTACTACCAACCCACTTAGTTTCTTGTAGGCACATAATATTTATCCTTCTCCTCACCATAACTTCCACTACTTCCATAGATTTTCCCGTTAAGGTTCCTATATTCCACGTTCCTAAACGCATTTTGCTCTCTTGAACTCTACCCTTCTGTCCTAGCTTCTTCACCCTCCCCCGTCTAATAGGATCAAAGTACTTCTTTTGTGTGTCCCGGGTAAAGTTGATAGGAGCATATGCTCCCAAACAACTTTGAGTGGAGTCGTTCGAAAAGAAGTTTCTATGGCCCCCTTGCTCATTTAACACTGCATCCGGGTGCCGATGGAGATACAGCGACCCTTGCTCACTTATCACTGTGCTCGGGCCACACAGCGCGCCACTTACGGGTGACGCCCTAGCTTTAGCACGATTTTGTTCTGGATTCATTTTCATAAGGATTCGACGTGATCATGGAGTGCCGGCTGTCGACTACCTGACGCCCTCCCCCTCCTCCTTTATCCGGGCTTGGGACCGGCCATGTAAGACATAGGCGGAGTTATAGTGTAAGTACAGGCAAATCTAAAAAAAAAAAACACTAATCAAAGCTCAAATACCACACAACCTTCAACCTAGAAATCCAGATACCAACAGGCAACAGAGCATTGAATATATAATGGATGCATTTTTTGCCACCATCTCATCCGACACATAAAATGTCTACGTAATGCATTTGCATTTGTTCTCTTCTATCAATGCGACCATTTGTTCTATTTCCAAGTGATGCAAGAGATTTTATGAATAATGGCAATAAGTAGGTAGGGATCAATTTATTTCAGTTACAATTACAGAAAAAAAAAATTTCTCTAAGTTCTGAATCTGAAGTGCAAGCTCCTGAAGAGTGCACATGAAAAGTTAGTGTTGGTTGAAGAGCTGGTATTGGCTGAGAATTTGACCTTGGTGACCTGCAACTTCAATGAATGATTTAATCCCTTGATTAGTACAAGGTGAAGGTCATCACAATACAAAAAATAGAAACATAAAAGAAATTGCAGAATCCACCAAATCATAGGGATTTTAATCGCTGAGATGTCTGGTTTACAATCATATTAATAGAGTCAAGCAAAGAGCTATAAATAATAAGAAATTGTGCTATAAAATAGTTGCACACGTTCTCCAGAAAATTTAGTTTCAAAATTCAATCCAATCAATTTCAATTTTGAAGAAAGTTGAGGCTCCACCATAAAATCAAGGGAAGTTTAACGAAAAGCTTCCGATATTGTTCACTTTAATGAAAAACCACATTTTTACACTAAAAAGTCAATCTTGGTACTATTCACTTTACCCTTTATTTTGGCCTTATCATTAAAACTCAAAGTTTTCAATCTCTTTTCATTAGTTTTCTTTAAAATGAATTGATAATATGGGAAGTAACCCAACTTCTTATATATAATCCCTTGCAAGGCTTTTCCTTTCACCAATGTGAAACTTTTTTACCTTCACATCCTCACACGCTCCTTCACGTGTAACGACTTTTCAAGCCAAACACATGGACAACACAAATTGGGTGACGTGAAACATATGTGACCATTAGACTTCACAAGTGGGCCAACCTAGTTTCATTATAAAACTAATTGACAAAATAAAAAGTAACTCATAATCTTATATATAAGCCCTTGCAAGAACCCAAAGCTCCAAATCAGTTTTTTAAAGGACTTACCTTGTTCAGGACTAGTTTGGCTGAAGCCATGCTATACAATAAACAACCCTAAATGATACGACAACAAAACAACGATAGATTTAATAAGATTCCCTAATGAATAGACCAACGCTAGCTGAGTATTACCTGGATAAATAATGAAATATGGACAAAAAGACAAAGGAATTAACACGATTTTACCAAATCAATATCAAATTTGGCTGGAAAATTTTATTTGAACTGTTATAATCTTACTTTACATCTAATTTACTCTCTACAACCGAACTTTACTACCTATACTACCCTCCCAAAATAACCCAATTCAATATTTGATTTTATCTTGACACCAATTTAAAAAATTAAAGTCTACCGTGGAAACATAGAGGAAACGGGAAAATATTTTGAAGAGTCGCGACCTGACAATTTCTTACACGACCTATTAACACGAAACGTAAACAACACGAAAATAACAGGTTTTGAGTCAACACGATAACTAATTGGGTCACACGATAATAACCCGTTAATAATAGGTCCTTAACAGGTTTACATGAGAGTGACATGCGAGTAACTTGTTTCGACACGATAAGAAAAAAGTTATTTTGATGATTTTAATTTTTTAAACTACTAAAAAAAATTTACTATAAAATACAATAGATATAATGAATATGTATACATTGTGTTTGTACTATACTTGACTAATCCCAAAACTACTGAGCACCGGTCAACGTTATACCGTCAAGGACCCAGAAGAGTTTCCCTTCAACCAGGAGGCCAATCACAGCGCGACACTTGTCGACATCAGAAGCCAATCATAGTGCGACACGTGTCAACATCAGAAGCCAATCATAACATGACACATGTCAATGTCAGAATAAAACTAGAAACTCTCTTCTATAAATAGAGATCATTCTCTCACAATATTTCCGAATGTCATTTGTACTAAATCATTTACTAGTACTCACAAAATGAGAGCTTAAACCTATGTATTTGTGTAAACCCTTCACAATTAATGAGAACTCCTTTACTCCATGGACGTAGCCAATCTGGGTGAACCACGTACATCTTGTGTTTGCTTCCCTGTCTCTATCCATTTACATATTTATCCACATTAGAGACCGGAGCAATCTAGCGAAGGTCATAAACTTAACACTTTCTGTTGTACCAAAGTCCTCACTGATTTTGTGCATCAACATTTGGCGCCGTCTGTGGGAACGACACTTATTCCCATTCTCTTCAGCTTTGCCAAGCTGGTTTCCACCATTCATACACTCTCTTTTGACCAGGCATCCTTCTCCAACATGGGGAGCGAAGAAAGCCACAGCACACAGAATGACACCCCTCCTGCACCTAGTGTGAAGCAACGAAAGAAGGAAGGAAAGAGGGTTGCTCTTTAAGCTAAAGTCGATGAGCTAGAAGCTCAGAACAACAAAATAGCAATGAAGAATGAGGTCCTCCAGGAGCAGTATGAGAAGCTCTTTGAGAAGCTCCACGAAACTAGGCGCACTCAAACACGCGAGCTTGTTGCCCCTGTGGACATCAACCATCATTTGGGTGCCCCCAACACGGAGGGTCATTTCCCTTTGACATGGGTATCCCTGATTAGGAACGAGCTAATCATTAAAACATTGATCAACATGAGACTTCTCTCAACCCAGATGCTTCAACTCGAAGTAGAAGAAGTGGAGGAAGACACCTCTTTACAGAAGGGTTGGAAGGATCGAAAACCGTTTATCGTGACTACAGAGACTTCCTAAAGCAACGTCGAGAGAATCCCTTCCACATATGCTCGAAGATCAATGACCCAAAGGTTTCTGAAAGACTCGGTCCCCTCCCATGACCCATGCCAGTTGTCAATCTAGGAAAGGAACGACAGGTCCCAGAGGAACATAAAGGTACGGGGGACTCTGAGGTATTCCGACATACTCACCCTAGAAGTCAGTACGGCGTGTCCAAGAAAAAACAACAGGCCCTTGCTCAAACTTTCCTAATTCCAAGAGGCGATGGAGACTTACGAAAGAAAATTCCAGTGGTACATGACTCCACTCAGGACCCCTTTATCCTACAGCTCTTTGAGAAAGTAAACAAGTTGAAGGCCAAACGTCAGGCCGAGATACCTGACTGGAACTAACCCAGCCCTGGCCCTCTCACAAGAAGGATCATTGACACCCCCCTTCAAGTGCAGACAAAACAAAAGCTTGGTTTACAACTTTGTACTGGAATGGATGACCCAATTAAACACCTTAACCTCTTTGAGTCTACCATGGCATATCGGATGCACACCGACGAAGAACGATGTCTTCTCTTCCCCTCCACCCTCTCTGGCAGAGCTCTAAACTGGTATTGCCGTCTTCCACCTGAGACAGTAGACTCATTTGAGGAATTGAGGAAACTGTTTGTCTCTCAACATATATTCCAGACTGATCACATGCATTCTGCAGATGACTTGTACACCATTCGCCAGAATCCGGACGAGTCACTACGAAAGTATGCTGGTTGCTTCAGCCATGAATATTCTTGCTGCGCTGAGGTAAATGACAAGACCGCCTTTAAGGCCTTCACGGCAAGCCTACGTGATTGTTTCTTCAAGTACATGATCAATGCCAACACTTGGAAGACTTACTCTGAGGTGATGCCACAGGCTTACAACCATGCCTCCGCCGAAGCAAGAACATACCAAGGGAATCCCCATATGGTTAACCCCTATCAACAAATGGGAAGTGGAAGTCAAGTTCCACCAAGTGAGAAGATATTAGCCATTCAGACACCCATTGCATCATCTCCTGCCTCATTTAGCTACTCGCTAAGTCACCAAACGTATCTGTCTCTTGGTAAGAGAAATGATTTTTACTCTCAGCAAGCCCATTACAACAAGAGGGATAAAAGTTCGTATCAATACAACCAGGGGTGAACGTACCGTCGACTATTATGACTATGAGGCTAAGCCTCACTCTTTCAAAGTGGATGACTAGGTACTGAAGGAAATGCCATTATAAGAAGGCATACACATTACAAATGTTTCGACTCTCAACCGTTTGAGATCTTTTGTCACACAAGCCATTCGGCAAATATTTAAAGAAGAGGGAATTCAGACAACTTCTTCTGAGTCTTTTGTATTCCTAGCACTAGAACATTTGGTCTACGCTGACCTACCCTTATACTCCAACTCAGAGCTTCAACATGCGTACTTTGACACAAAGTATGTGATACTAAGTGTTACAACCAACATGGTTCACATATCAAAAGCATGGATCCCTTCATGCATAGCAAAACATTCATAAGCATCACTCATATCAATCAACATAAACATTATACATTCCAACACATTTATACATAAACATCATACATTCGAACACATTCATACATAAACATCATACATTCCAACACATTCATACATAAGCCAATTGTGCTTCGAAATGGTTTAACATACTTTGTGTCTTCAACACTTGCTACAATGTGCCTCAACACCTTGCCCTTATTTTCACCAAAATGTGAAGAAGGAACTCATCTTCATACCATCAACCAGGTGATGAAATGTACAACCCGTACTCTCCTTCATACCACCAACTAGGTGATAAAATGTACAACCCGTACTCTAATATCATTTGGCAACTTGCCACTCATGCCACCAACCAGGTGAAGAAGGAACTCATCTTCATGCCACCAACCAGGTGATGAAATGTACAATCCGTACTCTCCTTCATGCCACCAACCATGTAATGAAATGTACAACCCGTACTCTAATATCATTTGGCAACTTGCCACTCATGCCACCAACTAGGTAAAGAATGAACTCATCTTCGTGCTACCAACCAGGTGATGAAATATACAACCCGTACTCTACTTCATGCCACCAACCAGGTGATGAAATGTACAACCTGTACTCTAATATCATTTGGCAACTTGCCACTCATGCCATCAACCAGATGAAGAAGGAACTCATCTTCATGCCACCAACCAGGTGATGAAATGTACAACCGGTATTTTCCTTCATGCCACCAACCAGGTGATGAAATGTACAACCCGTACTCTAATATCATTCGGCAACTTGCCACTCATGCCACCAACCAGGTGAAGAATGAACTCATCTTCATGCCACCAACCGCATGATGAAATGTACAACCCGTACTCTCATTCATGCCACCAACCAGGTGAAGAAGGAACTCATCTTCATGCCACCAACCACATGATGAAATGTACAACCCGTACTCTCATTCATGCCACCAACTAGGTGATGAAATGTACAACCTGTACTCTAATATCATTTGGCAACTTTCCATTCATGCCACCAACCAGGTGATGAAATGTACAACTCGTACTCTCCTTCATGCAACCAACTAGGTGATGAAATGTACAACCCGTATTCTAATATCATTTGGCAACTTGCCACTCATGCCACCAATCAGGTGAAGAAGGAACTCATCTTTATGCTACCAACCAGGTGCTGAAATGTACAACTCGTACTCTCATTCATGCCACCAACCAGGGGAAGAAGGAACTCATCCTCGTGCCACCAACCAGGAGATGAAATGTGATGAAAGATGATGAAGGAACTCACCTTCGTACCACTAACCAAGTGATGAAAGCAACTCACCATTCATTTTACCTACCAGAAGACGAGTGGTACAACTTGTACATGTGAACTCCTAGCATTTACAAATAATCAAAAACCCTCAAGCTTGACAACTCAACTAGGGGAGCACTTATGCCCAACAAGAGTTATAATCACCAACAAAGTCTTATTGCAAGCCAACAACAACTTCAGTGCATGGCATACGAAGATCAAGCTATTCAGCCTTCTTGCATCTGGTTCAAACATTTCCCATCTGTAACAATGCAAACACTACAACTCATAGAAAGCTTCACACATTCTTGATCAATACAGTGTGAAGCAAAACCAATTTATGGTACTAACAAGAACTTCATCAAAGGAGTTCAACCACAATTCTCAAAAGCTTCATACACTCTTGATCAAGATAGTGTGAAGCAAAACCAATTTATGGTGCTAACAAGAGCTTCATCAATGAAGGGCAACCACAATTCTTAAAAACCTCACACACTCTTGATCAAGACAGTGTGAAGCAAAACCAATTTATGGTGCCAACAAGAGCTTCATCAAAGGAGTTCAACTACAATTCTCAAAAGCTTCAAACAATCTTGATCAAGACAATGTGAAGCAAAACCAATTTTGGTGCCAACAAGAGCTTCATCAATTGAGGGCAACCACAATTCTCAAAAGCTTCACACATTCTTGATCAAAACAGTGTGAAGCAAAACCAATTTATGGTGCCAACAAAAGCTTTATCAAAGGAGTTCAACCATAATTCTCAAAAGCTTCACACATTCTTGATCAAGACAGTGTCAAGCAAAACCAATTTATGGTGCCAACAAAAGCTTCATCAATGAAGGGCAACTACAATTCTCAAACACTCGAAGCAAATTCAATTTATATGGTTCATCCAAACCTTCGACTACTACAAGGTGTGGCTTGCATCACAATCTCTTGCTCAACAGTATGGAAGCAAAATTTGTGTATGTTGTCTCTCCCACATTTTCAAATTTCTAGTTTCCTAAAAAAAAAAAAAAAGGAAATTCAACAAAGCTTCATCAGTGGAGGATAACTACAAATTCTCAAAAGCTTCACACTATCTTGATCAAGATAGTGTGAAGCAAAATCAATTTGTGGTACCCAACAAAGCTTCACTACAAAAGCTTCACCAACAAAAGCTTCATCAATGGAGGACAACTATAAATTCTCAAAAGCTTCACACTATCTTAATCAAGATAGTGTGAAGCAAAATCAATTCATGGTACCCAACAAAAGCTTCACCCATAAAAGCTTCACCAACAAAAGCTTCTCCAAAGCTTCACCAACAAAAGCTTCATCAATGGAGGACAACTACAAATTCTCAAAAGCTTCACACTATCTTGATCAAGATAGTGTGAAGCAAAATCAATTCATGCTTCAACTCCAAAGCTTCACCTACAAAAGCTTCACCTACAATAGCTTCACCTATAAAAGCTTCACCCATAAAAGCTTCACCAACAAAAGCTTCACCCACCACAAAAGCTTCACCCACAAAAGCTTTCCCCACCACAAAAGCTTCACCTATAAAAGCTTCACCAACAAAAGCTTCCTCCACCACAAAAGCTTCACCTATAAAAGCTTCACCCACAAAAGCTTCACCTACAATGCTTCAACACAAAAACTTCACCTACAAAAGCTTCACACTATCTTGATCAAGATAGTGTGAAGCAAAATTAATTCATGGTACCCAACAAAGCTTCAACCTCAAAGCTTCACCTACAAAGCTTCAATACCAAAGCTTCACCTGTAAAGCTTTAAAATATATATATATATATATATATATATATATATATATATATATATTGGAAATTCAAAAATTCAAAAATTCAAAAATTTGAAAGAAAAAAATCGAAAAAAAAATTGCCTATGCCTCATCTTCTTTGGGCCTAACAACTTTCATAACAAATATATATGAAGAATGAGTTTTGGGCTACCACTTAGAAAGGAAATGCCTCATTTGTCAACTCCCTCGACCGGAGACTTTGGGGACTCCTACCATATGCTACTACACCTTAATACTCGGAAGTCTAACGACCACTCAGTGACTTGGATTTTTCAAGTCTCCAAATGAAAAGTTTTCCTCACTCGGGAAATTAAGGAAGCATTACCTCAACCTACATGCTTCACTCACAAAGCTTCAACATACAAGCTTCAACAAAAGGAAAAATTCAAAGAACTTAGTGAAGAAGGCCTTGGTGTATTTAACACAATACGTTGAAATGAAGCAAAGCTTGTTTATTGATATCTCCGATAAGTTACAAATACGTACATATACATGAATCAAAATAAACAAACAAAAGGGAGCCTTCACAAAGGTTGCTCAGGAGAGGTCTCAGCAGTCGGCAGAGCCCCAGAAAGAGGAGGCACCAAAGAGTGATTATTCGGAGCCTCAGTACTAGGCAGAACCCCAGAAGGAAGAGGCACCAAAGATTGATCATTTGGAGCTTCATTACGCGGTACAGCCCTAGAAGACGAAGACAATAAATGCCTTTGGAACAAACCCACAAACCTCTGATGATCAAGTAAAATCTGACCATCAGATTCTTGCAGCTGGTCGAGCTTCCTCTTCATGTTTGTAGTATAGTTATGTGCGAGCATGTGCAATTGTTTATTCTCATGCTTGAGCCCTCTAATCTCCTGTTTGAGACTTATCATTTCAGCCGCTAATGATTCAACTTGGCGAGTTCAAACAAATAGGCGTTGGGCCATATTAGACACAGAACCTGCACACTGAACACTGAGAGCCAGAAAATCCTTAACAGCCAACTCATCAGACCGTTTGGAAAGTAGTCTGTTATCTTTGGGAGTGAGAAGGTTCCTGGCCACCACCGCAGCGGTCGTATCATTCTTCATCATAGAATCCCCAACGATAAGAGGACCAGTAGGAGATAAGAAGGATGTGAGCCATATGTTGTCTTGAGAAGGCATGGCTGCCTCTTCACCAAAGTTCAAGTCAAAACGACGGTCGGATGGGCCAGACATTCTCAGAAATGATGAAGGAGAAATGAGGTGCAATAAATCTCTGAAGTAAGGGAAAAATTCCTGTAAGCAATAACTCTCTGAATGTACTTCTTGCACACAATTGGTGCCTTTATAAAAGAAAGGGTAATAGGGCCATTGGTTCAAAAATCGAAGAGGCACCACTATCCGAATTTCGAAGAAGCACCACTTTCCACACGCAACATCAGCTCCTCGGGTACCACAGATAACTTTGCCAAATATCTCTGACAAAGTTTAGACACATAAATTTTAAACGTCCAGCTACCCTACTATTACCCACAAGGATAAAGGAACAACACCACTACTTGATAACTAGAAAGTCCCAATGTGTGTCAACCTCTGTGCTCCAACAAGATTGCTTGCTCAAAAATCTTCAAATCTCGAGAGCCAGACTCCCAATAGGATTACTTTCTCAAAAATCGAAGAGACACTGCTATCCGAATCTCAAGAGTCAGACTTCCAACATGATTGCTTTCTCAAAAATCGAAGAGGCACCGCTCCTCGAATCTCGAGAGCCAGACTTCCAACAGGATTACGTGCTCAAAAATTGAAAAGGCACCGCCCTCCGAATCTCGAGAGCCAGACTCCCACCAGGATTATTTTCTCAAAAATCGAACAACACTGCTATCCGAATCTCAAGAGTCAGACTCCCAACAGGATTGCTTTCTAAAAAATTGAAGAGGCACCATTCTCTGAATCTCGAGAGCTAGATCCCCGATAGGATTGCTTGTTCGAAAACAAAAGAGGCACCGCTCTCCGAACTTCAAGAGCCAGATTTCCTCAGATAAAGCTTGTTTGCAATCTTCACACGCAACATCAGCTTTCCAAATACCACATACCACTTTTTCAAAGTGCTCTGACAAAGTTAAAACACGTGAAGCTTGTAGCTCCCACTACATTGCTATAACCAAGAAGGGTAAAAGAATAGCACTACTACTTGTTGTTAGGAAGACTCTTATATATGTCGACTTCCATCATCCACAGCCAGGCAGACTTGCAAATAAAAAAAATGCTCAACTGTTCTTCACATTTGAGAGGGCACTCTCAGCACAGTCTCTCGAAATACTCAGCTTCTTTTCCTCCTGATAATACCTCTGCAAACAAGCTACACCAGAGCAAGAGTATCTCATATCATCAGGGTTAAAAGCAAGAGTATCTCATATCATGCTTTTTCCCTGTCTTTTCCTTTGGCCTTGTTTTTACCTGCAAGACAAGGAGAAAGAAAGCAATCAGTCAGCACTTGGAATCAAGCTTCCAGTTAGGAACTGACTGCCTGGAACCCCTTGCCTGATTACTTACATGGAATTGCTCTCAAGTACTCATCTTCAACATCTAATGCTTCCAAAGAAGATACCACATCTGCCTGAGGAACAGATAGGGCAAGTGAGAAGGATAAAAGGAAGTATGTGGAGACAAGCGTAATAGAACACGTGCTCATATCATCAGGGTCGAACGTACTCTAGATTTGATGGACTTGTTTTTACCCTCAAATTCTTGGGTCGGCCTTATACTCTAGAGGAAACTAGAAAACCCTCCAGCCCAGTTCAAGAATAAGCCTATGGAAAGTTACTTCTTCAAAAGCAAAAGTATCTCATATCATCTCTTCTCCATTTGCTTCTCTTTATCCTTGTTTTTATTTACGACACAATGAGAATGAGAACAATTAACCGAAAACCGAAGTCGAACCTCCGATCCAAGTTGCTTGCTTGGAAGTCTGATTACTTACCTTGTCTGTTACATCCTTTGGCAAATCTCCTAGCTCGGCGACTTAGGGAACTCCTACTATAGGGTTTGTATCGCACTTGACCAAGTTCGAAACTACAAGTAAGCTTCAAGTGAAATTGATACATTACCTTGTGCATCTTCATCGGTTAAAGATACCACATCTGGATGGAGGAAAAGTACTTCCAGAGAAGATGCCACATCTACATATGAGACAGATAAGGTAAGTGAAAATGATACCACATTTCGGTACTTAGAAGTTTTATGATTACTCAACAGCTTGGATCTTGCAAGTCCCTAACCGAAGAGCTTCCCTCACTCGGGAACTTAGGGGAGCATTGTTTGTACTATACTTGACCAATCCCTAAACTACTGAGCACCGGTCAACGTTATACCGTCAAGGACACAGAAGAGTTTCCCTCCAACCAGGAGGCCAATCACAGCGCGACACGTGTCGACATCAGAAGCCAATCATAGCGTGACACGTGTCAACATCAGAAGCCAATCACAACACGACACGTGTCAATGTCAGAATGAAACTAGAAACTCTCTTCTATAAATAGAGATCATTCTCTCACAATATTTCCGAATGTCATTTGTACTAAATCATTCACTAGTACTCACAAAAGGAGAGCTTGAACCTATGTATTTGTGTAAACCCTTCACAATTAATGAGAACTCCTCTACTCCTTAGACGTAGCCAATCTGGGTGAACCACGTACATCTTGTGTTTGCTTCCCTGTCTCTATCCATTTACATACTTATCCACACTAGTGACCAGAGCAATCTAGCGAATGTCATAAACTTAACACTTTCTGTTGTACCAAAGTCCTCCCTGATTTTGTGCATCAACACATTGTTTATTAATTATTATTCTATATAAATTTTAAAATTTAAGTTTTATTTATTTATTTATTTATTTTTATAGTATATTATAGGCAAAGATTGAGATTAAAAATCATAAAACAGATTAAACATAAAAATATCAAGTAATTTAAAAATACCAAACACATTAAAAAAATATTATAATTATTAATTTACATGTGCGAAAAATATGTAAAAATATGCAAACGCTCGTAGTCACATCCTCTACTCTTTGAGGATGGGTATATGATCGTTTGAATTTTTAAAACCATACAAACTCTTATGAATAGTATTTTAAGGGAGTTCAAAATAAACAAAATTCATAATCATTAATGTATAAGTCTGAAAGATGTGAAAGAATAATAAACATTCATAATTGTATCCCCAACGCTTAGACGATGGTTACATGATCGTTTAAATTTTTAAAACCCTCCAAATCTCGTGAACAATGTTTTTTATTTGAGTGAAAAATTAATAATTATTATTGTAGAAGTGTGAAAAATGCAATCACTCGTAATGAAAAGTTTTACAACTTTCATGAAGGGGCCAACTCCGAAATTTAGTATATATATACTAATTTAGTATTGTGTTTTACATTTTTTAGGGTCAAATTATGTTTTTCATTTTCATTTTTATTAATTTAAAATATATTTTTCTTAACGGGTAATGGGTCGGGTCATATTACCTGATAATATTAACGGGTTGATTTCGGGTCGAGTCATATTACCCCTTTACTTTAACAAGTATTGCACGACACAACCCGTTAAGCTATCGGGTATGACACGAAAACGACACGAACACGAAAAACATGACACGAATGCCAGGTCTAGTCGCGAAGCAGAGAAAGAACATGGAATGATGTAGAAAACTTTCCCTTCTGTTTAACTTCTGCTTTTAGGCTCATCTCAACTGCAGCATCTCCATAAAATCTTTCTTGTTTAACTTTTGCTTTCACATCCACTTAGTATTACGATTTAATGGTATTCCAATTCATTGGCAGATGAGAGGTCTTAGGTTTGATTCTTACCAAAGACGAATTCAAACCATATTAGCCCATTGTGAGATTTAGCCTACTCCCCCACCTCCTTAGTGTAGATTTAATACCGTTTGTTAAAAAAAAAAAAAATTTATGCTTTCACGTTCATCCCATGTATCTTCTGGCGTGTCTTCAGTTTCAGATTTTTTATTTTTTTGAATAATCAATATTATCTATACTAAAGGAGAAGGGTGGGCTTAGCCTCACAATGAACTAGTAATAATGTGATTCAAACTCGTCTTTGACGAGAATCGAACCTATGACTTCTCACGTATTAGTGAAGAGGAATACCACTCAATCTGTAGTACTAAGTGGCATTTCAGTTTCAGATTTAAATACGCTTGCATTCACATATAAACTCGATTCATTTAGGTCAATCTCACTAACCCCTGGAGTCAAAGGCGAATCTATTAAAGGACCAAGATGATCCCAGGACCACCAAAAAACTTAGAAAAGTAGCTATGAAAACCTCTAAGGACCATCTAAATCTAGGTTGTGGTGGAGGAGAAAAGCAGCCATGGTTGTCGATCACCTTCTGCAAAACAGAAGGAGAAAGAAGAACTCATTTTCTTTCAAATTACTTGGCCAAAACGAGACTGTTTTGAGCCAAACCATTAAAAAAATGGAAAGCGTGCATTTTATATTGTGATTGGACATCCAGTCACATCCCTTTGGTTTAGACTCCACATGAGGTTCTTCAATCCATACACACTGGTGGCTGAGGTGGGACCCACTTCAAAGTAAAAATCAATTTAAAGACCTTGAAAAAGGAAAGATTATATCAAAGGAGTCGTAATCTCATTCAAGTAATCATTTCATTTTGCCTTTGGGATTGCTCAACTCTTCCAACCAGTAAAAAAACTTTAAAATTACCCTCCTCCTTTATGCTTATTGCTGACTGCTGCCTAGTGGCAGTGGGCCTATAATCTTTGTTGGCATTTGGGTTTAGCCTCTAGTTTGCATACGTCTTCCATTCTTCTCTTCGATCCCAAAACCCTAATTAGAGTTTAGTTATGCAAGTTTTTCTTGGGATGCCTAGTTTATTTATTAGTGCATGTTGTGAGGACTTGTCACTCAAGTGATCGAACATAGTGTTTGTCTTTGTATTAATAGCAAGAGTTTTGATAGTCTCGCATTCACGATAAGAGTTGCATATTATGTAGTTATACTTCAAGACAATAAAAATATTTATTTTATTTTGATAGACAGATAGTGACTTTGTCGTTTTTATTTTTTTTCAATATTATTTTGGTCTTTTTTTTTGGAGTTTTAAAGTTAGGACCACCCTATACTAAAATCCTAAATCCGCCACTGCCTGACTTCAAGGGCATATGATGAGAAAGTACACCAATCTAAAATAATTAGCTCATCATCATCGTGGATTTGGAATTAGGGTGTGGATCATAAGCCACTGCTCTAATTGATACTTGTTAAAATCATCGTAGAAGCATATATCTATTTCATAGTGTCGCATTAGAATGTTATGCTTTAACTCTTCATCAGCCACGCTCCAACTAAATTTTATTTTGCAATTTCTTTTTGCTAATGCATAAGTACCTATCCAATCTAATGCTTGAAGATAGCCTTCTTTTATAACGTCTTCGAGTTTTCATTTCAGCATGGATGTCTTCAAAACTTATATGCCAGTTCGTCTCTGGAATCTCAAGATTACAACTGCCCCTAGCTAGACCTCCATTTTCACCTTCTTCTATAGTAACACTCCCAGAATTTTTGCAGGCAATACACAACTGCTCCTAAACCCGAACGAAAATAATTGAAATCAAATAGAAAAAACTGTAATATTTCGAGATACCGTATTTGAAGGATCTAAAACTTCCAAATCACCATACATCTATCCAAAAGAGCTTGTTTTTCTCTTTGATAACGTCTTAGGGTTTTAGCCATGATAGAATTGTAGACGAAAGATTGTGTGATGACAAGGGTTTGATTATTATATATGTGGGTTTGTTGATACATTTGGTTTAAGTGTTAATTTTATCTTGTACTTGGTGATAATTATACAATAAGGCAAAATTGATGTAGAGTGAGTTTATATGGGTTCGAAACCCGCTGCTAATGTGGAAGCCAGACTTGTGGCCATGAGAAGACTGAAATGTCTTTATGAGTCTTTTCGGCCCCTAGAGTTGATAACTGTGTCTTGTCATAGTTGTCCCCTTTTAAAAATAAAAAAAAAAATAAATAAAATTAGACAAGCTTGTTAACCAAAAATATTAAATTAGGTTTCTACGGAATTAATATATAAAATAATACAAAAATCCTTTTTACCTAGGAACAAAGGAACCTAAGGACTAAGGAGGGATCTGCCGGCGTAAATTAACAAAACTGTGAAGTAAAATTAAAAGCTGAAAATCAAACCTGGAAACCTGTGTGACGGAGAGAGAGGTCATGACTCGTGGCTGGTGTAGTTGGAGAAATTTTTTATTATGAAGGGAACACAAGTGGTACATTATATGTTTTTATGTAAGTGGTGTGAAATTTTATTTTTTAAGTTATTAACTTTTTAACACACATATCTCATCATTTACCTAATGACACGTGATATATTACCTCGTATGCCGGTCACACTGAAAAATCTCTGTATAGTTGGCAATGACGTCTAGAAATTAGGGGCAGAAAGAGATGTGGTGGAGGGCAAGAAAAATAGATGGAGAGGAGGAGAGCAGATCAATGTCCGACAGGCACTAACTGGGTTGAAGTTTGGGAAGAGAACTGTGACGCTAGGATTTTAAGATTTGGGTATATTTATCCAACTAAATAATATAAACATGATTCTCAATTCAAAATAATAATAATAATAATCAATGAAAACTGTTATTGGTACTTTAAAAATCTCATTTTGTACTTCAAAATTATTATAATTGTTGTGGTCTATTTTATCTGACAGAGGGACTAGGGCCGGCGGCAGAGAGAGAGGAGAGAGATGTGTGTTTGTAGAATTGTAGGGGAATGTGTGTTTTGTTATCCCTCCTACATTGTGCCTTTATTTATAGTAGTAAAGGGAGAGAAGATATTCCTTCTCCTCCAAGTAATACAAGTTGTAATAGGAAAGGATAACTAGAATCAAATCTTATCTAGGATTTACACAATCATACTTAAACTAGGAATGTTTACAACACTCCCCCTTGAGTGGGTAAATACTCAAGGTAGATTCAGCATCATGCAGAAGTTGAGGAAGTCGACTCGTCGGCATTGATTCCAAGGAACAACGCTTATTCTCAATAAGGTAGGAACTTGCATAAGTAGTAAGTCTCACTAAAAAAACCCTAAGGCTATGGCAAAAACCCAAGTAGGGACAAAATCCATAGTCTAAGGAAAAATGCGTGAGAAATGCAAAGTCAAAAGAAACGTCTACAGGACGTCATCAGGGATATGACCAGCCCAAGGTGGGTGCCTCGTTAAAACCTAGTTAGGTAGCAAAAACCCAGTGGGAAAAATGCTCCTAATCGTAGGGAAAAAGAGTACATTAAGATCAAGCAAGTATCTAGAAGATACTCCCCCTGAGTTTGACATAATTCCACAGAGAAATAGCAAAGTTACAACTCAGAAAGTTTACGCATACCAATTCCATGAACAAGCTTCTGAAACGTCGCCTTCGGTAGTGATTTGGTGAAGAGGTCGGCCAGATTGTCTTGTGATCGGATTTGCGTGACTTCAATCTTCTGATGGTCTTGTTGTTGATGTGTAAAGAAGAACTTCGGCGCAATATGCTTGGTGTTGTCTCCTTTGATGTAACCCTTCTTGAGCTGTTCGATGCAAGCTGCGTTGTCTTCAAAAATCGTCGTCGGGGCATTAACGGCGGGATGAAGATCACAGGAGCTTCGAATATGGCCCACTACTGCTCTCAACCAAAAGCATTCCCGAGTTCCTTCATGTAAGGCGAGAATTTCAGCATGGTTAGACGAAGTGGCAACTAAGGTCTGTTTAGTTGACCTCCAAGATATTGCGGTGCCTCCAACGGTAAAGACATAACCCGTTTGAGAACGCGCCTTGTGCGGATCAGATAAGTATCCAGCGTCGGCATAACCAACAAGGCGAGAATCAACCCGATGAGCATAGGGTGCGGCATCACTCGAGGATTCGTAGGGATAGAATAAGCCCAAATCCGTAGTACCCTTAAGGTAACGGAAGATGTCTTTCACGCCAGTCCAATGTCTGCGTGTTGGTGCATTGCTGTATCTTGCCAAAAGATTAACAACGAAGGAGATGTCGGGTCTAGTGCATTGAGCTAAGTACAATAAAGCGCCTATCGCACTTAGATAAGGAACTTCAGGCTCCAAAATCTCTTCATCATCCTCCTTCGGACGGAAGGGATCTCGCTTTGCATCTAGCGTACGAACGACCATAGGAGTACTCGAAGACTTCCCTTTATCCTCATTAAAACGGCGCAACACCTTCTGGGTGTAGTTCGATTGATGTACTAGGATTCCATCCGAACAATGCTCTATCTCGAGACCGAGACAGTATCGAGTCTTACCTAGATCTTTCATCTCAAATTTCGACTTCAGGTGCGAAGCAGTTCTCGCGAGCTCTTCAGGAGTTCCGATGAGATTCATGTCATCGACATATACTGCAACAATCGCAAATCCGGAATGTGACTTCTTAATGAACACACAAGGGCATAGTTCGTTATTCACATATCCCTGACTAGTCAAATACTCACTCAAACGGTTATACTACATTCTTCCAGATTGTTTCAAATCGTATAGTGAACGCCTCAGCCGAATTGAGAGCGTGTTCCGGGGTTTGGAAATATTTGAACCAGTCAATGTAAGTCCTTCGGGAACTTTCATATAAATTTCCGTATCAAGATCCCCATAGAGATACGCGGTTACTACGTCCATCAGCTGCATATCCAGTTTTTCGGAAACTACCAAACTGATAAGGTATCGAAAAGTAATCACATCCATAACGGGTGAGTAAGTTTCGTCATAGTCAATCCCGGGGCGTTGTGAGAAACCTTGTGCTACAAGACGAGCTTTGTAACGCACAATTTCGTTCTTCTCATTACGCTTCCGAACGAAAACCCACTTGTAGCCAACGGACTTCACATGTGGAGGAGTAGGAACTACAGGTCCAAACACCTTACGTTTCGCAAGTGAATCAAGTTCGACTTGGATTGCTTGTTTCCAGTTTGACCAATCAGCTCTACGTCGACATTCATCAACGGAACGCGGTTCAATGTCATCGCTCAACATGATCTCAGTAGCTACCGCAAATGCTAATGCATCGTCGACAATCATCTCATTTCTACGCCACACATCATCTAAGCTAGCATAATAGACCGAAATCTCACGATTCTCGGGAGGAGGATTCGTCTCTTCAAGGACGCTTCCATAATCTAGAATTTCCTCATGAGTTGGGTAAAATGAGTAAGCGATAGTCGGATTCACGGTAGGCTCTTCAGGACCTTGTGCCGTGGTTTTCCTCTTCCGGGGGTGTGAATCCTTTGAACCAAGGGGTCTGCCACGCTTTTGTGTAGGGGCAGATGATTGGCTAGCCGATAATGTACGTGGATCACCAGAATTGGCGTCCCGGGCTTCCAGGAGGGTAGTCCGTCGTACATTTGGTACATCCAGGAGGCTAGATCGGTGAAAGCATCTGGCATGCTCTGAGCTATGCTCTGGAGATCTAATATGCGCTGCACTTCAGCTTCAGACTGAGCGGTGCGGGGATCTAAATGAGACAAAGTGGGAGTCGTCCACGATAATTCGCGTCGTTCATTAGGAACGTTGACGTTCTTATCTCCCCCTAACGACGGGAAGACTGTCTCATAGAAGTGACAATCCGCGAAACGAGCGGTAAACAGATCGCCTGTCAAAGGTTCTAAGTAACGAATAATCGAAGGAGAATCATATCCGACATAGATTCCCATCCTTCGCTGAGGCCCCATTTTTGTACGTAAGGGCGGCGAGATCGACACATAGACCGCACAACCAAAAACGCGCAGATGCGATATGTCGGGTTCGCATCCGGTGACCAACTGAAGGGCACTAAATGGTTGTGTCGCAACAGGCCTCAGGCGGACCAACTTTGCTGCGTGCAATATTGCATGGCCCCAAGCAGCGATCGGGAGCTTGGTACGTATGACCAACGATCGAGCAATCATTTGTAAACGCTTAATGAAAGCCTCTGCCAGGCCGTTCTGGGTGTGAACATGGGGTACAGGATGTTCAACTTCAACCCCAACCGACATGCAATAGTCATCAAAAGTTTTAGATGTGAATTCTCCAGCATTATCCAATCGAATAGATTTGATCGGATAATCAGGGTGGTGAGCCCTGAGCTTGATAACCTGAGCCAACAGTTTGGAGAATGCAGCGTTCCTTGTGGACAACAAGCACACGTGTGACCAACGTGTAGAAGCGTCAACCAAAACCATAAAATATCTAAATGGTCCGCAGGGAGGTTGAATCGGTCCACAAATGTCCCCCTGAATCCGTTGTAGAAAAATGGGAGGATTCGAACGAATCTTGTCATAAGAAGGCTTAGTAATAAGCTTTCCCATAGAACATGTTTGGCATGCAATTTCATGGATCGAACCTAAGCTTCGGGTTAGTGGATGCCCGTGTGAAGTTTTGAGGATACGGCGCATCGCTATTCGTCCAGGATGTCCCAAACGATCATGCCAAAGTGTAATTTCGTGCGCGGTCCCTGTGGTAGGGCCAGCCACATAGTGGCATTCTATGGGGCGTATGGTCGTAATATACAGACCACTCGGGTTACGCTCCATCTTCTCTAGAATACGCTTCTGGCCATATTCGTAGGAAGTTACACACAGAAATTCAACTCCGTTTTCTACGTGGGTTTCAGCGTGGTAATTGTTATCTCTAATGTCCTTGAAACTTAGTAACGTTCTTCCGGAACGTGGAGAATAGAGTGCCTTAGCAATGGTCAAGATTGTACCATTGGACAACATTATACGTGCCTTACCGTATCCTTCGATCAGGTTGGATGGGCCTGAGAGGGTTGTCAGAGATGCATTCTTAGGTATGAAGTTAGTGAAATAGATGCGTTCACGCAAAACAGTATGCGTGGTTGCACTATCTGCCAGACAACTAACTTTCCCACTAGTCATACCTAGAATGAAAAATTAATTTGAATCGGTCACATGCATAAAAGTTTATAAAAACAAGTATCAATTCAAAATAATTTCATTTTTTCAAGGATTAAAAACTTAATATCCAAAATAAATCGCCAACTAATAATCCAAAACATAAAGGAAAATTGTTTAAAATCAACCAAAAAACAAGGTGGGGTTCGGCCACAAGGTGGAATTCGGCCCCAATTGTCTTATTTTAACTGAAAAATAAGTCTATGTCTAAGATTCTATTCTTCCATAGGAGTGGTATCCTCCTGAAAATCAGAAACCTCCATCTTTGTAGTCTCCGGTTCGTCCACTTGCAGGAAGTTTGATTCAAACTTCGTACGACGAGAATGATATGCATCCACAACCTTCTTGGGAGCACGGCAAATATGGGACCAATGGTCCTTGGAACCACAACGATAGCACATATCGTCATTCATTGTGGCAGGTGCTTTGCCCTTATTCTTGAAGTTCGGGGCCTTGGGAGCGAGGTTTGGGCGCTTCTGGGCTTTATTTCCTCCCTTGGATGGGCCTTGGCTCTGTTGACCTTGGTGGGATGGCTTCTGGCCGCCCTTACCACGCCTCTTTTGGCGTTTTGGGTGCTGATTAGTGCTATAATGTGCTTCAGGCACAGCAGTAGCCCCAGTAGGTCGAGCTTGATGATTCTTCATCAACAGCTGGTTCTGCTTTTCAGCAAGAAGTAAAACAGAGATCAAATCCGAGAACTTAGTGAACTTCTGAGCTCTATATTGTTGCTGCAGGACAATATTAGAAGCAGAGAAGGTCGAGTAGGTCTTCTCCAGGAGATCCTCTTCAGTCAAAGTTTCATTGCAAAACTTGAGAAGTGATCGGATTCGACAAACTTCAGAATTATATTCATTCACAGACTTAAAGTCTTGGAAGCGCAAGTGCTGCCAGTCGTGTCTTGCTTCAGGCAAGAATATGTCCTTTTGGTGATCGAAACGATCAGCCAAAGCGACCCATAATGCACGTGGATCCTCCTCAGCAAGGTACTCAGTTTGTAGAGCGTCATGGATATGTCTTCGGATGAAGATCATAGCAGTGGCTTTTTCAGCTTCGCCAACAGGTTTATATGTTGCTTCTTCAATAGCAGGACGTAAGTTCTTTGCAGTGAGGTGGAGCTTCACATCTTGAACCCACTTGAGGTAGTTCCTTCCAGAAACCTCCAAAGCGGTGAAGTCGAGTTTGTTCAAATTCGACATGTTCCTATCACAAAATGGATGAACAAGATGTGGTTAGTGTAATGGAGAAAAATCAATCCATTCACATAGGAGTAGAACATACAGGTTCTAATAGACATGTATTGGTTTAATTTTGCATGAAAAACTTCGGGTTTTCATGGGTGATATATTTAAGTGAAAACTTCAGGTTTTCAAACAAGGCATGTTTAGAAGAAACTTCGGGTTTCAAAGTAATTATGAACTTCAGGTTCATATATTCCTGCAGGCAAACACAAATATATATGCAAACAAATATGCAAAGAATATATGCAGAAATATTGTATAATGATAAGTGAATTAATTTATTTTTGGTCTTCGGGGCCAAATTAAAGTGTGGGTGAAAATATAAAAACCCATATTTAAAAAAAATATTAAATAATAAAATCTCGGGGCCTAAAAATATAGGCCGAGTACCCCCAGGTGTAGGCTGCAGGCCCACGGGGTGAGAAAGGAATGGGATGCTGTGTGCAGCCCTAAAAAAATTTCTCCTTTTTTCGGTATGGGCCGCTGCAGGCGAGCCCAGGAAAATAAAAAAAATTGTTTTTCTTTGTGGGCTGGGCCGCTGCAAGCGAGCCCAGCAAAAATTGTTTTTTTTTTCTTTTGTTACACGGGCCGAGAGGCTGGAGCCCAATAGGGCTCGGGTTGGAACCAAGAACACCCCAGCTTTTGCTGGGAACGGTTGCCGGAGCGTCGCCACTGTAGGTGGCCGTGTTCTGGGAGGCTATCGATCATGGGAAACATGGGGGTCCAACTGGGGAACCAAATATGAACGGAGATTGGAGAAATCTCGACGTTATATCAACCAAACCCTAGAAAATTTCAATCGGATTTATGAAAAATTCCGATGAGATCTCAGAAAATCTCAGACCATAGGACACCGTGGACGATCTACAGGTCGTCTGAGTAGGCTAGGCACGGCGACAGGCCGTGCAGCACGGTGATGGATGGGTGGCGACACCAGCTGGGTGTCGGGTTTGGGGTTTGGACGAGGAGCAGAAGCTCCAACCGTGATCTTGGGCTCGGAGGATCGATGCAGGCTGCAGGCCTGGTGAGGAAACCGAGCTGGGCCATCGCAGGCTGCGGGCCTGGTGGCTTGCGGCCTTGCATGGTGCACAGGCACAGGTTCGACTAGAACCCTAATTTCCCCAATCGCAAAAATTTTCAATGCAAATATAATTATATGCATGTATAATTTCAATGAATCACATATTTACGTTGATGCATATGCAAATAATAGTTTCAATGCATGTACATATGTAAGATTCAATTCATGACAAATATCAAATTCACATAATTGTAGCAATTTTGATTATGAAGCATACACAATTTACGTAGAATCTAAAATACGTAAAACGTAAAGTTGGGTCATGCATCATGGTGAATGTTCATGCTATCAGGGCTTGCAAAATATCGAGTTAAAAGCCGTTGTTTGGAAAGAACCTGATTGCGTGATGATATGGATGAACTGGTTTGATGCAAAAAAAATCTCCAACGTCAGATTCCTAAGCGCAGCGGTAGGAGCGTGCTGATAACGTGTTGTGGTCTATTTTATCTGACAGAGGGACTAGGGCCGGCGGCAGAGAGAGAGAGGAGAGAGATGTGTGTTTGTAGAATTGTAGGGGAATGTGTGTGTTGTTATCCCTCCTACATTGTGCCTTTATTTATAGTAGTAAAGGGAGAGAAGATATTCCTTCTCCTCCAAGTAATACAAGTTGTAATAGGAAATGATAACTAGAATCAAATCTTATCTAGGATTTACACAATCATACTTAAACTAGGAATGTTTACAACAATAATTAGAAAAAAAAACATTTGTAAAGAGTGTATAATAAAATTAATTTTGAAATGCTAATAAAAATTTCGTAATTAATTCATCTTTTTTATTTGGTAAGAAATCCCGCTTTAAGTATATGTGTCGACGTCAAATTCTATATGCGATGAACAAAGCCTCGAAGAAAATCACTGCACTATCTCGCGTGATAGCGCGCTAGAATAGGACATTGGTTTTATCCCGAAACTTCATTTTCTCTGTGTCTGAGTTAATAGGACGGCTACACAAATTCGTCACATATTATAGGCATATCTGACGAATTTATAGGTCTAGTATATTATTTGGTCGCATATTCCCTCTTTCTTGTAGTTAGTCAACTGTATGATCTTTAGTCATCCGTAGTTAGTCATCTGAATCATTTTCTTGTTATCATAAATATCAATTTATTGGATACATATGAATATTTAAATATCTTCAAAATCTAATGAATTTATAGGTAGATGATATTTCAATAAGCTAAAAAAAAATGATTGGTTCAAATTATAATATGTACAATAAAATGATATCAAGTCTATATTGAAAAAGGATATCCTCCTTACAATATTGTTTTACGTTAAAGCTGAAGTTTTTGAATAAAACGATATATTTACATTAATGATTGGTAATTTAAGTTAAGCCATACAATTAGTTAGCCATATAATAATTTGGTATATATCGAACTCGCCATTCACAAATGAATAATATACTCACAAGTGAGAGAATAATATCACTATATTGTAGTAAGTAGCTTGTCAAGGCTGAAGTTTGAATCCTTTTTTTTCGTTTTCGTTCAAGTTATTTTTAGTAATTTTATTTTTTTAGGCATACATGTATAGATAACATATTTTGTCACACACCTTTTAATACAGATAAACTATACTATTCACTTACATTAAAGAGTTCGTTAGTAAGTATAGTTTTGTGTGTAAACATAACGTACCTTAAATTTACAAAATGATGACTAAGTCATTTGGTTACAGAACGAAGGGATTAGGATCTTCTTCTTCTTTGATTAAACAAGAAAATCAAGAAAAATACCCAATCGTTATATATGCCACGAACCTTTTGCAATATAATTATTCTAATTGCACGCATGCAAAGGAAGGCTCTCTCTTGTTCAAGCAAAAAAAAAAAAAAAAAAAAAAAAAGCGTCTTTTAAACTTATTGAACATGCTCCAAGCCTCCAACACCTGCTATTCTCTGCAATGCACAGGTTTCCGTGATATGTTGACGCCGAACAACCTCACCACTCCATCATCTTGAACCGTCGCTGGAGGGTCACCAACAGTACCATGTATCTCCCCGATCCCCGAAATGTCGAGGTTTCTTGATCTACAGTCAATGAACAGCTTCTTATCCTCCCCTACCGATCTCTCAAACCTCACAACATCACCAACTTTCAGCTTCTTCTCCTTCACAAACCGAATCCACCCTTTGCTCAACACATAACTCTGACTGCTACTCCAATAACAATACCCAAACCTCCACAGTTTACCCACCTCATCCTCAAATTTCAATAACACTCCTTTACCAAACCCTACACTCTGATGAACCTGAAAATGCTTCTCAGCATATCGTTTTGGTATAACCATGCGGTTCAATCTACCTACGTCGCTTGGTGTTGCCACTTTCTCGAAAAGCAACTCCCTCTCGCGACTACATGTGTCCATAAAATCATGGTAACACTTCATACGCTTTCCGCCATCATCAAGGCCTAGGGCACAAGCCGCACAACCATTGTATAACTTATGCTTGTACATCTCGAGCTCGTTGGCATAAGAATGTTTTCGAAGCATGTCAACTATCTCAGCCTTGGAATGGGACTCCAAGAAAAGGGCCTCGGTGACATCACATTCGTAGGGTTTCATTTGGTTTCGACTGATCTGTGTGATAGCATCAAGACCCCGGATCTTTAGCGAGGCAATGTCGTAGGTTTTAGCAGCTTCTTCTTCATCATAGAAGGTTCCCAACCACACACGATTACTCTTCTCGTATATCTGAGCTCCCCATCTGCCATTTGACTGCGGCACTGATAAAGTTTGTTTATTTTGTGTTTTTGATTGAGTGTTTGAATCGGTTTCTTTTTAGGTAGGATAGTAGAGAAATTGAAAAAGATAACTTGGAGATTGGTTTTTGCTATGCAAATAATGCAGCAGACTTAATTGAATAAGTAGAGTGATTTTTACACAAGAGTATGGTGCATTTCCATCACCCATACTTTCTACAAAAGGTGATTGACAAGAGGCTTTAACAACCATTAAGCCTTACTACTCCAGATTACATCTTAACCCTTCATTTTGGGGTTAAATGATTTAATCTGGAGTGTACACTTGTCACTCACACACTTACACAAACATTTAAAAACAAAACTAGCCGTTGGAGACTAGAACCCTTCATTTTCTTTCTTCTTCTTCGATGCAGATGACATCCTTTTGCTCGGGAGTATCTTGCTGCCTTCGACTCCCCGACTCCAGGAGCTGGTTAGCTTCCAACACTCCCTTCTAAACTGCTTCTGGGAGTCAATCCGAGCAAACCCCTCAGGTAATTGAATCTCTCCTTCGGTAGTGCTTTTGTGAATATGTCTGCGATCTGATCTTCTGTGCTGCAATAGATTAGCTTGATTGTGTTGTCTTGCAATGCTTCTCTGATGAAATGATATCTTCTCTTGATGTGTTTTGTTCTCTGATGAAATACTGGGTTTTTAGTCATGGCAATTGCAGAGGTGTTGTCACACAGAAGTGGTGTGGCTTCAACTTGCAATTCGCCAAAATCTTTAAGTATGAACCTTAGCCAAATGGCTTGAGATGTAGCTTCTGATGCACTTACATACTCTGCCTCGGCTGTGGACAGTGCAACACTTTGTTGCTTCACAGAGGCCCATGAAAAAACCCCTGATCCGAAAGTGAAAGCATAGCCCGATGTGCTTCTACTATCATCCTCACTGCCACCCCAGTCACTGTCACAGAATCCAATTAGAATAGATGACTTTCCCATCTCATATTTGATCCCATAATCAAGAGTTCCTTGCACATATCTTAGCACTCTCTTAGCCGTGCCCATATGTATCTTGCTAGGATTCTGCATAAACCTAGAAAGTAGGCTTGCTGAGAACATCAGATCCGGCCTTGTTGCTGTTAGATACAATAGACTGCCAACAATGCTTTTATAGAGACTAGCATCTGCAGGTTCACTTCCATCCTCCTTCTTGAGCTTCTCATTTGCAATTAAGGGTGTAGAAACTGGTTTGCAACCTTTCAAACCAAACTTTTCAAGCAAAGTTTCAGCATACTTCTTTTGATGAATAAAGATGCTACTTGCTTTTTGAATTACCCCAATGCCAAGAAAATGATGCAAGAGGCCTAGGTCAGTCATCTCGTACCTCTTCATCATTTCTTCCTTGAACTCTTCCATCATTGCAGCATCATTTCCAGTGTAGACAACATCATCCACATAGATTGAGACAATGAGTGTCTTGTTGTTGCTTTCTGTCTTGGTGTAGAGTGTAGCTTCACTAGGACTTTTCTGAAATCCTTTCTCAATGAAATATGAATCAATCTCACTGTACCAAGCTCTTGGAGCTTGTTTTAGGCCATAAAGAGCCTTCCTCAACTTGTACACTTTTTCTGGAAACTCTTGATTTGTGAACCCTTGAGGTTGTTCCACAAACACTTCCTCCTCTAGCACTCCATTTAGAAATGCAGATTTAACATCCAATTGATGCAGCTTCCAACCCTTCTTGGCTGCTAGTGCTATCAAGGTCCTTATGGTGTCTAACCTTGCTACTGGAGCAAAGGTTTCATTGAAGTCTACACCAGGTTTCTGTGAGTAACCTTTGGCCACTAACCTGGCCTTGTTCTTTTGCACAGAACCATCTAGATTTAGCTTCACTTTGTACACCCATTTTACACCAATCACAGGCTTCTCACTTGGTCGATTTACAAGTTCCCAAGTGTCATTCTTTTCTATCATTTCAAGCTCTTCCTTCATTGCTTTCTTCCAAGCTTTGTCTTTCTCAGCTTCTTCATACGTTTCTGGTTCTACTACACAGTAATTACATGTAGCATAAATCTCATCCAGATTTCTCAATCTTACTGGAGTTGAACTAGGAGTTGTTGTCTGTGATTGACTTGATTGTGGACTCATAGTAGCTTGCTGTGGGGTCCCTTGTATGTCACCATTATCTGTGACTTCTTCTTGAACTGAGGTCTCTATAGGCTCCCTTGTTTGCCTTTTGTTTAGGTCAATTTGTAGAGAGACACTGTCCTTTTCCTCTACCATTGTATCCCAGTTCCACATTGAGTCTTCATCAAAGATAACATCCCTTGATAGGATTATCTTTTGAGTCAATACATTATAAACTCTGTATCCTTTCTCACTGGTACCATAGCCTACAAAAACACCCTTGTTACTTGATTTCTCCAACTTGTGCCTTAGTTGATGAGGGATGAGATTGTAGCATACTGAGCCAAACACTCTCAGATGCTTCACAGAAGGCTTCCTTCCGCTGAACACTTCAAATGGAGTCTTCTTCTCCAATGCCTTAGTAGGACACCTATTCAATAGATACACTGAGGTGTTCACAGCTTCACCCCAAAATTTATAAGGCATGTTCTTCTCATGCATCATAGACTTAGCCATTTCGACTATAGTCCTATTCTTCCTTTCTGCAATCCCATTCTGTTGTGGTGTATATGCCACAGTGAGTTGCTTCTCTAACCCTACATCTTCACAAAATACATTGAACTCATGTGAGGTGTACTCACCACCCCTATCACTTCTTAGTCTTTTGATTTGGTATCCACTTTGCAATTCCACCATTGCCTTAAACTTCTTGAATATTGTGAATACCTCAGACTTGAACCTCATGAAATACACCCAACACATCCGTGAATAATCATCAATGAAGGTTAGGAAATACCTGTTTCCACTGATTGTTGTTGTTCTCATTGGTCCACACACATCTGAGTGAATCAATTCGAGTGGCTTTGTTGCCCTCCAAGCCTTTCCAGCTTCAAATGAATCTCTGTGATGCTTGCCAAACACACACCCTTCACAGATTTCATTGCATTGATCCATTTTTGGTATACCTTGCACCATTTCATCCTTTTGCAGATTTTGTAAGCTTGTCATGTTTAAATGACCAAGTCTCTTGTGCCATAGTTTCATAGAACTTGTCACACTTGCTTTCTTTGCCACTTCTTCTAAGTACTTCAGTACAAGTGGAAAGCTTCTGTTTTTCACTTCCACTTTGGTCACCAAGTTTGATAGGGATCTGTCATCATAGATCTCAACCACAGTCCCCCCAAAGAGTAGGAAATAGCCATGCTCCATCATTTGACCCACACTAAGTAGATTCTCATCCAATCCAGGCACTAGCATCACCTCCCTTATACATCTTCTTCCTTTCTTGGTGTTGATAACCAGAGTTCCTCTTCCAGTGGCTTTGACAATGTTTCCATCACCCATTTTCACTTTTCCAGTGAAGTTTGTGTCGATGTCAATAAGTAAAGACTCATGTGCAGTCATGTGGTTGCTGCAGCCACTGTCAATGTACCACACTTCATTGTTTCTCTCCATTTTTGCATTGAAAGCACAGAACACATTTGCTTCTTCTTCCACTTGATTTGCACAGTTTACTTGTTGCACATTCTTTGATCTGCAGTCCTTCATAATGTGCCCAAACCTGTTGCATTTGTGGCATCTAGGCTTGTCCTTGAACCAACACTCTCCAAGGTGGAATTTATCACAGTGCTTACATTGCTGCTTGGTTCTTGGACCTACATTGGTGTTGCTGCCTTGGTTAGGTCTTGAGTTGTGATACCCTTTTCCTTCCCATTTCTTGCTTTTGCCCTTCCACTGTGGTTTCTGATTGCTTGCACTGGCTTGACTGCTAGATCCAACATTGAGTGTTTGAAAGGCTTTCTCAGGTGCAGAGTCAGCATGCCTCTCGAGCCTTTGATCAAAAGCTCTTAAGGATGCCATCACCTCTTGTACACTGAGTGTTTCAGTGTCTTTGGTTTCTTCTATAACACTCACTATTGAATCATAGGGTTTAGTCAAACTAATCAACAGTTTTTGGACAATTCTTTCATTAGGCAGTTCCTCACCATATGTTTTCATCTTGTTTACAACATCAAACAGCCTAGTGAAGTAGTCTTTTAACAGCTCATTTTCCCTCATTCTTGTATACTCAAAATCTCTTCTAAGGGACTGAAGTTTTACCTTTCTAACTTTGGTGTCTCCTCTGTATTCTTGCTGTAAAACTTCCCAAGCTCCCTTTGCAGTCTCTTCATTTGCTATCCTCGGAAAAATGGTGTCTGAGACAGCACCTTGAATGATTCCAAGTGCTCTAGCATCCTCCATCCGATTCTGCTTCAGTGTTTTGAGTTGTGTTTCTGTGAGATCCTCCTCTAGAGCATCGATCTCCATCTCAGGTAGTTCATACCCATGTTGAACCATATCCCATAGATCATAGGATTTGAAAATGGTTGTCATTCTTATTCTCCAAAAATCATAATTCTCCCCATCAAAGACTGGAGCTTTTAGCTCACTGCTACTGCTGGATCCTTTCATTTCCAGAATTGTTTGTTGATTATTGTTATAGAAGACACTACGTTGGTGCTCCCAAAGATCTTATCTTGCACAGATTACGCCCCGAAAGTTGTAAGATCAATAACAAAGCTCTGAGGCCATGATAAAGTTTGTTTATTTTGTGTTTTTGATTGAGTGTTTGAATCGGTTTCTTTTTAGGTAGGATAGTAGAGAAATTGAAAAAGATAACTTGGAGATTGGTTTTTGCTATGCAAATAATGCAGCAGACTTAATTGAATAAGTAGAGTGATTTTTACACAAGAGTATGGTGCATTTCCATCACCCATACTTTCTACAAAAGGTGATTGACAAGAGGCTTTAACAACCATTAAGCCTTACTACTCCAGATTACATCTTAACCCTTCATTTTGGGGTTAAATGATTTAATCTGGAGTGTACACTTGTCACTCACACACTTACACAAACATTTAAAAACAAAACTAGCCGTTGGAGACTAGAACCCTTCATTTTCTTTCTTCTTCTTCGATGCAGATGACATCCTTTTGCTCGGGAGTATCTTGCTGCCTTCGACTCCCCGACTCCAGGAGCTGGTTAGCTTCCAACAGGCACTACTCCTTTGTACCTAGAAGAAGGCAACTTGTTTGAACTTGCACCGTTTGCTTGATTCATTGTTGAGTAGTCCCTTGTGCTCGCATTCCAGCAACTAATCAAATCCATTGTGATTGGAAGGAAGAAAAGGACGAGAATCAAACTTTATTTCTAGGGTATTTTGATTCGTAGGAAGAGAAGAGTGAGAATCAAACTCTATTTCTATGGTAATGATTTTGAGGAAGAGGATGACGAGAATTGACTGCTTGGGCTTCTAGATTCAACAGACACTCGTCAGTAATGTTTAGGTAATAAGTCTTTCTTCATGATTAGTTTCTCGCAGACCGACCTACTAGGATGAGAATCAAAATCTGTTTTTACGGTATTTGGATTCACAAGAAGAGGATGATGAGAATCAGACTCTGTTTCAGGTTGTTTTTGAATCGTAAGAAGGAGATGATAATTGAATTGTATTAATTCTAGGGCATTTCCTATTCATAAGAAGAGGTGGATGAAGATAAGTAGGCCCAATCGGTTTTCTTCATAGAAGTATACGGTAAGAGTGTGTGCTGTTCATATATATAGTTGAAGGTTGGTGTATTAAAAGTAGAACCCACCTGTTATATATATACCTTACCTGATAAGATCTCATGGTCTCTTGTATGTTAAATGTGCTAGGAGAGGGGATTTTACCCCAACGGGATGTGAAGAGTGGTTGAATTTGAGAGGCTGTACCTGGACGTGCTTCATTTAGAAGAATTACTATTTAACTTACCAAGTTGGGTTATCAATGTCTTTAAATCAAGGTTCTGAAAAATAGTAGGCTAGTCGGGCAACAGACTAGGCTGATTTAAGTAAATTTATTATATATTGTATAAATAATGGCATGTCTATACTTAAAAATACATAATTATATTAGGATACATAAATTGAAAAATAGAATGTCATATAAATTAGAAAGTATTAGAACATGTTGAAAACATAGGAAACCAAAATATAATAATTGTTCATCTAAGTATTCAACAACTCTCTTATAATTTATTTAAAAAAATAAATGCAAAATGAAAGTTATTTATTTTCTGTCTAAGTGAGAGTCGCGACATAAGTGGGTGATTAGGTGGGTCTAAATGGGCTAGGCGGGGTGCCTAAGCAGGTCTAAGCGTCATTTATTAATTTTCAAATGCCTAGCGATTAATTGGGGTAGCCAGCCGCCTAGTGCCTAGGTGGGGCCTAACCGGCGCTAGGCGAAGGTTTTTAGGACAGTTCTTTTGATTGAAGTGTAGATCTTTTGTGGATGGATCTTCCATGTGATGCAGTAGCAAAAGTCTCCAAATCTAGGTAAAATGTAGAGTAAAAGTGAGATTTTCAAACGAAAAAGCCAAACGACGAGCATTTAAGATTTATTTTGACAAGGTAACTTTTTTTTTTAACAAACGATATTATCTACACCAAGGGATGGAAGAGTAGGCTAAGCCTCACAATGGGCTAGCAATAATATTAATGTGGTTCAAAATTGTTTTTGGCGAGAATCGAACCTAAAACTTCTTACTTACAAGTGAAGAGAAATACCACTAGACCACTAAATTGTAGTACGAAGTGGCTAGCAAGATAACTTAATTGGTTAAGAGTTTTTTTTTGTTTAAACACCACCTCTTATCTAAGTTCATCATATTTCTATCTACACCGCATTAAAAATTTAAATTAATTGTTTGTAAGAAAACCCCACTATTCTCCTAAACTACCGTTCATCACCAATACACACCACACAAATTCGCCATTAAAGGTTTAAAAAATGAATATGAATCTTGAATTGTTGCACCTCTTCATATAAGTCGTGTGCCCACTTACTCCTATGCCATATTTAGCAAGCTATCATGTAATAATATCTAGGCAAATATTCTCTCAAACATTTATCCTTTCCTTTTACATCGACTATCTTATCACAAGCATCCTGTCAAACACCAAAACTCCCAAGCAGCCCATACTCAAAGAATGCATCAATAGGTTGTTGGACAATCTCAACAACTAATTCAAATAAAATATAGGAATAATAGTCATCACTTGCTCTAATTAATGTGGGACACGGCAATTCTTGCCCACCACCTCAATCAACCTCAAGGTCTATGAAGCTCAATTCTTTTAGGACGCATTTACTAATCTGTAATCAAATTGAGAGGAATTAAATTGAGGTGAAATTTGAATCAGATTCATGTTGAAGTTGTTTACTAAAACTGTCTGGAATCGGAGTAGGAATGATATTGAGTACATATAAGTTGTTTATTAATTCACTTCAATCGGAATGAAAACTCGGTTGATTACTATATTGCCCTTACGTAAATAAATTATTTCCCTACTAATTAATTAAATTAAATTCTTAATAAATTTATATAATAAAATTCATCTATATAAAAATATATAAATAAGTTTTATTTATTTATTAAAAGATGGCAGGAATGATGTTGAATTCATATAAGTTGTTTACTAATTCACTTCAATCGGAATGAAAACTAGGTGGATTACTAAATTGCCCTTACATAAATAAATTATTTTCATACTAATTAATTGAATTAAATTTATATAATAAAATTCATCTATATAAAAATATATAAATAGGTTTTATTTATTTATTAAAAGATGGCATAATGAGTGTCAAATGAAGGGCAATGTTGGGATAATAAGAAACAAGTGAGGGCATAATTGGTAAATAAACTCCATTCCAGATTCCTCAAGTCATAAAGAATTGAAATACCTACCTTAGGTAGGGAGTCCAATTCCTCCAAAATTAGGAGTTGGATTCCTTAATGCGTGTAGACCCCACATGTATTTTGATTCTCTAAGATTACATAAACAAAGGTGTATCCCGTAATCGAAATCCAATTCCGTATGATTCCGATTACGGGTACGTAAACGTGCCATTAGAGTAATGCTAGAGAAATTAAATTTGTAAATTTATTTTACAAACTAAATGATGTGTCACCAATAATAAATGAGTACATAAATCAACGTTTAAGTAATAATTCAATCATGATCAACTTTCATGTCATTTAATTTATAAAATTTAATTTACAAATTTAATCTCACTAGTATTACTCATTCTTTTAATCTCCAATAGAAGGATCCATGCATGTACGACGCGAATAGAATAATGCAAGTGCTTAAAGGCTTAAAAAAATGCATGTACTTAAAGGTATGTTTTGCTGAAAAGGTGATTCCCTCCAAATCTTAGTACAGGTTAATAGAATTTACAATTTAAAAGGAAACTTATACTGTTCAACATAAAAAAGTTTGGATTGTATTCTTAATTTTATTTTTATGTCACGTCTAAAATAAACCCTACCGAATCAAAGAATGACTTGGATTCTCTGTCCTCCAATTTCGGTGCCCTTCTCGTGCCCTCCTGTTTTATGTGGTCACGGTTAACCCATGCTAACATTTTATATTGTTTTTTTATAAAAATAATAAGACAAAAAAAAAATAGTAATATAAAATATTGATGTGGCTTAACTGTGACTACACAAACAGGAGGACACGGAGAGGGCACCGAATTGGGAGGGCAGAGAATCCAAGTCCATCAAAGAAACGTGGAATATTGCGAAAGCCACCCTAGCCCTAATGATGAACGCGCAGTAGAAGTCTAGGTTTCTTGGTAAATCATAGAAGTGTCCTTGCCACTCACAAAGTTCATGCGCTGGGCTTGTCTTCTTTCGGCTACAGAATTGTGTTGATGGAGTTCAAATATTGTTTGCCCAGCATGTGATCACGTGACACATATCCTTTTAATCTCACGTTATTCTTACTTAAAATCTAACAATGTTACTTTAAAATTATTTGTTATGACAAATGTTGAAAGAACGTGGTTACAGGCTGGGTAAAGAGCATTTAGGCACAACAAGTCCGAACTTGTGTTGATGTAGCTACTCACATCTCCTCTATAAAATATTGACTACATCTCCAGGAGCAACATCTTTCTAAATGCAGATCACATTATACAAAAACAACTTATTATAAATTGTGTTCACATGTTCAACTGATTTGTGTGTCAATAAAAATGGCCTACTTATGTAAGCAGACATCACTTTTTAGTCAAGAATCAGGGAACCGGATAAGGTGGGGATCATTCTGATCGGGTCATCTGGGCCATTGAAATTTGATCAAATGGCTACAAACAGGAGGATCCTCTAAAAATTATAATTATTGTAACCATTGGATCAAATTTTAATGGTTCAGATGATCCGGTCAGGATGATTTCCACCCTATGCTCAGGAGGGGATCCGGTTCTAAGAATCAGGACCAATTTTCACTATTTAGATCAGAACCAGAACCATTTTTGACAATAAAGTATCAAGGTAGAGTCATAAAGTTTGAAATTCTTGGACGCCAATGAGAGATCCTAGAAACTTGCACATGAGTAATTCTCAATTTCCATCTAGAGTTGCAGTCTTGTTCATCTAACCCGGTCGTGTAAAGAAATGAGGTCACTCACTCTTCAATTTTAATATAATACTAGGAAATTATTTTTTTTTTGGATCATATGATCTAAGAGAATAGGACTCCCTATTTGGGTAATAAATTAAGGGTCAAATGACCATCTCATGTCACTTCAATATGTCTGAAGCCTTGAACAAGTCCTTCGATGAAACGCGTCAGCCACATAGACAACCAGAATCCAAAAAAATCTCGCTTCCTAAGTGTCTACGCACTTGTAACACGGTGAGGTCAATAGTGCGATAGTGCTAACCGCCTCAATACATAGTTGAAAGACACCTAACAAGAATTACAGTCACTGGCAGCGCCAAATGACCGATCTACCCTTATTCCAGCTCAGCAATATGATCGAGATTGCTTATTCTTCACTGCTTATAAATAGAACCAGAGGCCTTTAAGTTGAGGACCTTCGTCAAATTTAATCTCTACTATTAAACAAGACATTGAGTGATTCTTCAATCAACCCAATTGTTTTTCAGCAAAACTATTATAGCTTTTCAATTGCAATTTCAAAGCCTTCCTTCGAAGCAAACATTGCCTACGATCCTTGAGTTTAAAACTTTTACTACTCTACCACCCCGTGGCATGATATGGTTGATGTGCAATTCCAATAACCCTGATTTCCTCTATGAGGCTCATGTTTGGTACTAGGTCCAATCTGACACTAGTGATCTTGGTGGACTTTTCTAGCATTATCTACCCTTCATGGCTTGAATCTTGCTAGAGTTTTACTACTTTCTTTACATTACCAGTCAATTCACATTTCAAGTTATGTAGCTCGGCCTAGATTTTACATTTGTAACATTTGTAATCTCGACTTCATCATCAAATGATTACTGTTTCTTGTTTTAGTTTCCATTTCGATTTCATTTACTTTTTAGACAAGCATATGCAAAGTATCACTTGCTCTAATTAATGTAGGACACGGCAATCCTTGCCCTTCACCTCAATTAACCTCAAGGTCTATGAAGCTCAATTCTTTTAGAGTAATGCTAGAGAGACTAAATTTGTAAACTTATTTTACAAACTAAATGATGTGTCACAAAAAAGAAATGAACACATTTATCAACGTTTAAGTAATAATTTAATCATGATCAACTTCTATGTCATTTAATTTATAAAATTTAGTTTATTACTCATTCTTTTAATCTCCCATAGAAGGATCCCATGCATGCATGACGCGAATAGAATAATGCATGTGCTTAAAGGCTTTTGAAAAAAAATGCATGTACTTAAAGGCATGTTTTGCTGAAAAGGTGATTCCCTCCAATTCTTAGTACGGGTTAATAGAATTTACAATTTAAAAGGAAACTTATACTATACAACATAAAAAAGTTTGGATTATATTCTTAATTTTATTTTTATGTTACCTTTAAAATAAACCCTAACGAATTAAAGAAACGTGGAATATTGCGAAAGCCCCCTAGCCCTAACGATGAACACACAGTAAAAGTCTAGATTTCTTGGTAAATCGTAGAAGTGTCCTTTGCCCCTCACAAAGTTATCATATGCTGGGCTTGTCTTCTTTTGGCTACATAATTGTGTTGATGGAGTTCAAATATTCTTTGCCCAGCCTGTGATCACGTTTGTCTTTCAGAACAACTCCACCGTTGCAGAAGTCCTTCTGAGCTATTCACTATTTAATCCACCTAGTAAATAGTAACTGCCCTTAATGAACAGTAATTACGTTTTGCATCTCCACCTTTACACTGAATAGCACTGGCAATAGGCAATAAAATATTAGTATTTTTTTATTTATAAAATAATACAAAATAATTTAATTTGTAATTTCGGATAAGATTTTTAATCGTTCTCGTTACGCCACGTGTCGTTATCCGAAAAGACAATTAGTGGTGATGAATTTCGATAAGATTTTTATCCAATGTCGTCGTGCCACGTGTCGTTACCTTTTCAGAATCGTTGAGGATAGATTTCCAATAAGATTTTTAACCAATCATGTCACGTCACGTGTCACAATCTGTTTACAATATTTGATGATAGATTTCGATTAGATTTTTAACGAATGACGGTATGCCACGTGGCATTATCTACAACCTAATCATTTCTGAATCCTCCATATAATCCACCATCCATCCTCAGAAATCTCACACCAATTTTCTCAAGATCTCTGTCATTATTCATAGTTTCTGCTTCCTTCTTCACCAAAATCAAAATCTGTATCATTATTCATAGTTTCTGCTTCCTTTTTACAATGTCTTCTTCTTCTTCAACGATGATGTGGGAAATCGATCAACAAAAGGAAGAATTGTTTAACCAATCAGAAGGAATGTTCAATCTCCAGGTGGCCCAAAATGAGATGGAAGATGATGGGAAGCATAGAAGAAGAAACGACGAAGCAAGAATGGCCAGAGCCTCACATTCCCGTCGAGTCATCCAAGCTGTGGCTCAAATCTACAGGCCCAGTAGTTCCACAAACCTTGATAGAAGCAAGCAACGACGAGGTAGGAAACTCTTGGACAATTATTTTGTCTGTAACAGTGCATTCCCTGATACGTACTTTAGACGTCGTTATAGAATGGAACGACATTTGTTCAACAAAATCATGATTGTTGTTTGCAACCATGATTCTTACTTTGTGCAAAAGAATGTTGTTTTTGGTGTTATGGGTCTCCTTCCTGAGCAAAAAATTATTGTTGCCTTGCAGATGCTTACATATGGAGTATCTGCAGACCAAGTGGATGAGATAGTGAGGATGGGGAAATCAACCATTCTTGAGTCCCTGATGAGGTTTTGCGAAGCAATCGAATCTATCTACATCGCAGAGTACCTCCGGAGACCTACTGAGATGGACTTGCAAAGGCTTCTGAAGAAATGAGAGATGCGAGGTTTTCTTGGGATGATTGGAAGCATCGACTGTATGCACTGGACCTGGAAAAATTGTCCAAGTGCATGGTAAGGCGCTTATGGGGACAGAAAATGAGCAAAAAATATCATTTTGAAGGCAGTGGCATCTTTTGATACATGGATTTGGCATGCCTTTTTCAGGGTTCTGAGAGCTCAAAATGACCTCAATGTCCTTACCCAATCCTCAGTGTTCAACGATGTCCTACAAGGAAAGACACCAAAAGTCACGTACTAGGTCAACAAACATAAGTACAACGAGCCATACTACCTAGCAGACGGTATTTACCCAAGATGGTCATCGTTTGTCAAAACAGTGTCACGTCCGGGAAGTGCAAAAGAAAAACACTTTGCAAGTTGTCAAGATGGCTGCAGGAAGGATGTGAAGCGTTGTTTTGGTATCCTCCAAGCTAGCTGGGCGATTATCAGGGATGCTGCCAGAATGTTTGATTTAGAGTCACTTTGATCCATCATGATGACATGTATCATTCTTCACAACATGATTGTGGAAGATGAGTACGATTATGATGTGGTTGATGAATATGAGCCAAACACTACAAGAAAACATGGCTTAGGTGGCGACAGACATTCGTCACATAAACAAGAAATTTCGTTACATTTGACTATATGTGACGAAATTCTAGCGTCGCCAATTGCATCATCTATATAGCGTCATCTATAGTCCATGTGACGAATTTTACTTTCGCCACATTTTTTCAGTATACATGACATAACATTCGTCACTTAATAACAATATGTGTGACGAATTATACATCACAAATTAACCATATGTGTGACGAATTATATGTCACTTAATAACAATATGTGTGACGAGTGTGATGACTTATACATCACAAATTAACCATATGTGTGATGAATTATATGTCACTTAATAACAATATGTGTGACGAATTATACATCATCAAAGACAAAATTACGTGGCCTATTTTTTCGTCTCATATCAAGTTTATAAGTGATGATTTTGTAGTCATCCAATATGATACCAAATGATATAGTTTACACTAAGTGACACTGAAAAGGTCACATATTCCTTTGATATGTGCCGCAACTTACATCACATACGTTTAAACCAAATACCTTTTTAGAAATAATAACGATGAGCTAATTGTTTTTCTTGTTTTGTAATCTAGAATTGCAATGCATAACAATTATAAGGTAATACTTCACATTTTCATTAATCAACAATTAAAACACATAAGTCGAATACATTCACCAAATGTACATTCCAAAAGTTAAAGTCATGATGACCTATCTCAAAAGAGAAGTTTAAAAGAGCTTGAGGTGCCTAACAAAAGATAGCTTGAGGTGCCTAACAAACAATAGCTTGAGGTACTAACAAAAGAGAAGTCTAAGCTAGAATAATCAAGAGTAGTAACACCTATATATAGACATCATGGGTACTAACAAAAGACAAGTCCAAGGCACATTTAGGTGCTAATTAACAAAAGAGGTGTTCCATGTGCTAACAAAAGAGGTGTTCCATGTGCATACTTGAAACTAACCGCAAAAGACACAATATGGACATCATTCATGTTCCAAATCATGTTCTTCCAGCTCAGGATAAGTATTTTCACTCTCTGAAATATCACCATCAGATTCTGTAGAGTTGTTGGTCTTTCTCTCGACTTGCAGCAATAAATGCCTTGATTTTTGTGAACGGATTTTCATCATCATTACCTAGATCCAATCGAGCTCTCAATTGTTCATTCTCTTGTTGCAATTTGAAGAAACCATCTGACAGAAACTTGATCTGAGATCTCATATCAGTTAACTCGGAACTTGATGCCATAGAAGAAATGCAACTAAAGGTATCCGTACAAGGAAAAACACCTACACCATTAACTGATTTTTCTTTCCTCCCGAGGTTTTCAGCCATGATTCCAAACTCATCATCCAATGGCACATGTACGGAATCTGATGGTGTACCTTCAGGTGCTTCTTAAATCAGCTTCTCCCTCATTTTATCCTTCATTTTCTTCGTGTTATCCTTTCATAATTAAATAGAAACAATTTAGTTTCTTTCATTCCAAACATTTTAGCTATAATATGCTTAAGAAAACACAACTTGACCACTTGTATGTTATCCTTATCTGATGCAGAACAAATCACCATGCAAAACCTGTATGTAAGCATGATTTGTAGTTTCTATTTGACTATGGATTATATTGGACTAGGCACATATAATGTTTTCTCAACAAGTAACAGACGCAAAGTTAGCATAAGATATATTGGTGGGACAAACAAGTAGTATCGTGTCAATTTTTCATGTTCATTTCAATCACTGATAATGAATCTCCTTTCTGTTTAATAATGAATACAAACGTGAGAGTGCATAATGAGTATTATAAGTACTTTAGTTTCATTACCTTGTGAGTTGTCCTAGCATGTTGGATGAATGGCCTTGCTCCTCCCTTGTGGTGATACTTCAGTTTCTTACTAAGCTCCTACATTAACAAGTGGTACATAACAAGCAAAGGAAGAGTTAGTATTGTAAAGGTGTACAATTTGGGAAGCTCCTACCTCTTAGACTTATACATATTCATATATTTGAGTTGTACATATTTGTCCGAATGCAATAGAATACCACTATCTAACATCTTCTCCAATCAATTAGAATCTAATTTTCATAAACACTATATCCAATGATTTTTGCTCTCGTTCTCTTGTAGACGTTCTCAAATTTTACCAACCTGAAATGTAGAACTAAAAGCAATGAATAGCCTAATAAATGCAAACAAGCTCTGCATTCGATTATGCCTAATACCAATAAAATACATGTAAAAGCTTGTGAAGAAGCAAAGCTTATTTATCAATAACATACATGTACAAGCTCTTCATTATATATATATATATATTATATAAGCTCACCAGTGAAGAAGCATAGCTTATTTATCACAAGCCATGCATTCGATTATTTACCACAAGCTTATTATATTAATACCAACAAATACATGTAAAAGTTAATATATAAACATATATTAACTTTTAAGAGAAAAAGAAAAAAAAAGCACCGTTCTATGCTCATTCCATTTATTACAAAATCAACTTGTGATAAAAAAATTGTTGTTCAACAATATAAGAAAAAGTTGGCATCTAACTTGGACATATATTAGAAAATGATGTATAGAATGCATACCAAAAAGTGGGTAATAGTGTAAACATTATCGCATAGCCAGTCCCAGTGACTCTTAGGTCTCCCATTCCATATCCAATCATTTGGCAAATTAGTTCGTCCTCTTGTAGGTGTTTCACATGACAAGTAGTACTTATACAACTGGTGCCTAAACACATAGTACAACTTTTCCATCTTCTTATCAACATATTCAATTATCTTTGGATGAGATAAGTCCACCACAAATAATACCTATATTATCAAGCATAAATATATAAAAGCGAGTGCTTGAAATTATTAGAATAAACCAAATTAAAATCAAACTCACAAGCATCTTATTCTGCAGTGTCATCTTTTCTAAATATGGGACCTTCATCCATTTCTTGTAGCAAACCGGCGAGTGAATTCAAACAATATTCCCTATCTTGGTAGTGAAAAAACCTGATACTACCAAATCACTTGGAACTTGAAGTTTGAAATCAAATATGACTGGCATCTTCTTCCCATTATTTACATTGACTGATGTAAGATGATAATCCCGAATAAATCTTTTTCCCTTGGTATCTGTATTGTACCATTGACATTTGAAAAGAATCACCTTATAACCTCTTATAAATTGTACTTTAATGACATTAATTAATCTGTCATAGAAGTTACATGGTTCACCGTTGTGGGCGTCATTACTCTATTGTTCTGCGTTGTACGATTTTGATCAACTTGTGCGACCAAATAGCAAATGTTGATCACAATACAACCTATGTATTGGACAGTACGTTGATCCAGACCTTGGGCTAATGAAAAAATTTCTTCACTCACCAATCTAGGTTCTTAATAATACAATGACGTGGCCAGCTGCCTAAACCATTCAGGAAACAAATGTTTATGTCTCAGTTGTACATTGACATGATTATCTTTTTCCAAAATCTCGATATGCTCACTGCATACATAAAAAAAATATAAGTTAAAGTTGTAGAATTATAAATATTTCTATTAGACGATATGGGGTGACTGATGCTACATATGGATATTAAACGATATAAGGTGACTGATGCTGCTAGATTTTTTGTTCCCTCTTTCCATGTGATTCTCTATTAAGTTTAATCCCTTAATTTGAGGAAGATTGACATCTAGATGACTTGTTGAAAGTTGTGTGCTAGCTACTTGTTGCATTCCCTTAATTTAAGGAGTGATAGCTTTAGGGTTTACGGGGTTAGTAGGATTTGCCAAGGTAGGGTTGCTTGTAACCTTCTATCTCATTATATATCCCCCCCTTGTACATTCAATCAATTGATGAAAAATACATTCAAACAAACTAACCACAATTTCAATATATGTAAAACCATTACTATCACATACCTCTTGAAGTCTTCTATTTCTTCATAATTGTCTAAGATATACCAATATGCCACTTTTATTTCTTCCCTAGAAAGTTCAACCAATACATGAGCTCCAAATGGACGTGCTTTTTGTGCAAACACTGAGAGCAACACACTGGGATCACCACTGTCATCGTTTCTTTCTGGTTGAGTGAATGGAGTCTCAACATCACACAAATACATTGAGCAAAAAGTTAAGGACTCGTATGCCAAGTGTGCTTCCATAATAAAGCCTTCAGGGCGAGCTTTGTTACGTATAGATTTCTTGTACAAGTCCAACAATCTAGTAAATGAACAATTATCAGTATGTAAAAAGACACACTTAATGCAATTAAAGTAAACCTAATGGCATTTTACCTTTCTACAGGATACATCCATCGGTATTCGACTGGTCTTGCCAATTTTTCTTCACGTGGTAAGTGCACTGTTAAGTGAACCATGAGAACAAAGAATGCAGGCGGGAATATTTTCTCTAGTTTGCACAATATGAGGATAATGTCTTCTTCCAACTTATCAAGATCAGAAACAATCAGTGTCTTTGCACATTTGTTGGAAGAAACTTGACAGCTCAACAAGTGGGCCATATATTTTCTTTTTCAAATGTTTTCTAACTCCCACTGGAAGCACGCGTTGCATCAACACATGACAATCATGGCTCTTCAAACCTAACACATTCCCTTCATCCACACTCACTTTATAGGATATATTTTATGCATAACCATTTGGAAATTTAATTAATTTCAACCAATGCAAGAAATCTTTACGCTCAAATGGCTTGAATACATACTGAGCCAAAGGCTTATCCAATATATTACATGCATTTAGCTTCAAATGCAAACTTTCCTTGATATTCATGTCTTGTAAATCTATCATCGCCTTGAGGGTATCCTTTGACTTCCCCGTATTTAGCAATGTCCCGATTAAATAATCAAATATGTTCTTCTCAATATGCATAACGTCAAGATTATGCCTAATCTTTAATTTGGACCAGTATTCCAACTCGAAAAAAATACTCTTCCTTGTCCAATCTAATTCTTCAACATTCTGCTTCATCTTTTTATTGTTATTGCTATCATGTTTACCAAACTTACAGGGTACAAGGTAATCAAATTGATCAAGTATATCATCGCCTGAGAATTCTCGTGGACGATGTCTCATCTCTCGACGACCATTAAACAGTTGAGTATTTTTTAGCCATGAATGATTCATAGGTAAATAGTGACGATGTCCAATATGACAATACTTACTTCTCAACTTGGTGTATGATACATCCTCATTGCACACCGAACATGCCAACTTACTGTTAGTGCTCTAACCTGATAAATTTCCATAAGCAGGAAAATCATTAATGGTCCACATAACAGCTCCACACAAATTAAATGTACTCACAGTTATCTTATCATGAATTTGAAAGTCATTTTCCCACAATTCCTTAAGCTTGTCAACTAATGGGCACAAATACACATCAATCTTATTTCCAGGTGCTTTTGGCCCAAGAATTAACAAGGTTAAAAAAAAAAGAATGGTTTTTTCATGCATTTTCAAGAGGGCAAATTATATGGAAATATAACAACTAGCCATATACTGTACGACTTACTTATATATGAAAATGGAGTAAACCCGTCACTTGCAAGGCCCAATCTGACATTTCATGGGTCTTGAGCAAAATCAGGGTACATTTGGTCAAATTCTTTCCATGTGATAGAGTCTGCTGGATGTCTCATTGTGTTCGGATCATTAACTTTTTTTTCCTTGTGCCACCTCATGTTTTCACTCGTATGTCTCGACATGAACAACCTTTGTAGCCTAGGTTTAAGTGGAAAATATCATAACACTTTTCTTGGAACCTTTTTTCTTTGCTCATAATGACTATCTTTATACCTTGACTCCTTACAAACTGGACATCTATCTTTATTTTCATGTTCTTTATAGATCAATACACAAACATAATAGCAAGCATGTATATTCTCACACCCCAATCAAAGACTTTTCAATATCTTCTTACACTCACGGAATGATTCGGGAACACTGTTTGGTTTGGGACACATCTTTTTCATCATTGCTAGCATCTTATCAATGGCCTTGTTTGTCATGTGATTATCAACTTTGTTGTGAATTAACTCCACAACATAAGACAAAACTGTATATTGATTGCAACCAGGGTATAGTTCCTTTTGAGCTTCACAAAGCAATATATCATGATTATCAACATCTACCCTAAGAGCATTGGTCATATCTCTGCCCCACATGGTATCTTGGAGCCCCATTGTATCTTGATCATCATCATCATCATCATCATCATCACCATGCATGCATTCTTCCAAATGCATCATCCATCATATTAAACATGTTGACATTAGAATTATTGATTGGCTTGTTGTTCGTAGACATTGAAGACTCTCCTTGCACTTGATTAATATGCTCACCATGATTTATCCATATATCATAATTCATATCTATACCAAAATTCAATAAATGGAGATGAACATCTTCAACTGAGTGAAAAAATCAGTTATGACAAACTCTACAAGGACATAGTATCTGATTATTCTGGTTCACATGGTGACAAGCAGCGTTAATGAATTATTGGACCCCTTCTCTATACTCGGAACTAAGGCGATTCCGACAATGAATCCATTATCTATCCATAACGTCAAATCACTTCAATACTAGTATTGAGCGCAAACTTTGATATATTCTAATAGGTTGCCATAAAAAATTTTAAAAAAAAATGTTAAGATAGGCATATAATATAGCAAAGATGAATGTCAATAAAACAAAGAAAGCAAAGATAGGCATACAATATAGCAAAGATGAATTTCATATAACTGGAAATTCAAGATCAGGAAGATGCTAAAACAAAGAAAGCGGACCATTAAGCATTCGCACCCATCTAACTACAATTGAGTTCTAATTCCTGATTGTTTATAGACCATTTGTACATGGGAGTTTTAACGAAACATTTCCAGTACTGTTCACTTTTAACAAAAAACCACATTTTTACCTTTCCTGGTACTATTCACTTACCTTTATTTGTCATTCTTCTTTAAAACTAAAAATTTTTAGAACTTTTCGTTAAGTTCCCTTTTATATTGGTTGGGGTTCACGCATTCATGAACCTTGTTTTGGATATTGGACTTCTATCCAAACAGTCGTTTGCTTCACCCAAATAAAAAAAAAAAAAGTCGTTTGCAAGGGCTTCCATACTTTTATCTCCGATCTCTCATGTGAAAGATGTGCCAAGTTTTATCTAAGAATCCGACCCCAAAGTTTGAACTATCAAAGTCTAAAGGATCACAAAATTGACCACCCTTGTCATGTGTGATGTTTGCTACATACACCCATCAACTAGAAAGCTCAAAATCGCTCATTACTGTATCCAGATTGGCAGATTCTGTGCAGAAACAGGATGGTCCATCTTGTTTGGGTTTGTGGAGTGTTCTGAATAGATGTTAAACATTTGAGATTCTTTACAATGTGAGTTTCTTTATTTGTCTTATAGTTATTTCACAATATCGGTTATTTATCATTCTCCTTGGTGGAGAACCAATCAATTACCATTTTTTATCATCAAACTATCCACACTCTTCATGTTTCGGAAGTGATCTTTCGCATGGTTATTATTATTATTTTTTTCACAATTCTATTTATTTCTGATTTTGTAAATTAGGTAAATAAAAAGAGAATCAAACAAAAAGAATCACTACAAAAAACATGAGCACTACCCACAATAAATTATCTGTGGCCCTTGAGGCCAAAAAGCATCAACAATTGTGCCCATAGACCAATAGCAATAGTGCAGCAACTATATTTCTATTTGTGCCCTCTATAGGCGTTGCCTTTGATGATAACACGCAATAGGATGTTTTGTGCCCAAAGGCTAAGCACAAATAGGGGTTCTTTTGTGTCTCAGTTCTGACAGTTCTGATAGTTCTGACAACACTGACTTTTCTAAGCCATGTTAGCACAGTTGTTTTTGTGCTGAATAGGTAAAATATTAAAAATAAAATAAAAAACAAATTCAAATATTACAAACAAGCTTTTACAATTTAGTTCTACAAACAATCAATTCATATGAATAATGAAAACAACAATTCCTAATACATGTTTTCTTCTATGAAAGTAAAGCCAATTCCTAGTACTTATTGTTAATTCATGTTTTCTTCTTGAATAAGCAACTAAATACATGAGGTTGACAGAGCTTATAATAAACTAACCAAAAAAAGGATAGCAAAACTGCCTCTGTTCTGCTTACCACAAGTCAACTCCCGATCAACGATATAATCCACAACTCTACGTAATTCGATCTTGAAGATCCGCACATCGGATTTCTGATCCATAACTTCCCAAAGTCCACATTATGCTTCTAGAATAACATACTAAAATTTCATTATGATCCAATGGTCGGATTGTCGTCAATCACACAAATAAGTGGCGGTCCAATTTGATCACCACACCAAACAATTGAATTTCGGGAAATCGACCTAGACATAGGTTCACAGAGTCACTAGAAGGTATTAGGTACTTAGACAACACTCGTGGATGGTCCCACGCACCGCCACACGCGATGGTAGCCAAGGTGGAGGGTTTTGAAAACCCAAATTTTCAACATTAACTAAATGAGCTCAAATTTACGTGGTAGCTAGAGCTCAACAAGGGAAACACTTACATATATATAGAAATATTATAGTTGCATGATTATTTTTTATTTTACGAGTATTATACTGCATTAAAATTGTCGCCTACTTAAATTTACAAAGCAATTTGACCTATATGGAATGAGCTAGCTAGCAAGAAATAACTCAAATTCTCAGAGCATTTGAATTCAATATGATTGTGAAAAAATTAAATATACTTTACCTCAGTTGTGGAGCCAAAAATAATCACAAGGCGACACGTGGATTCTTGGGTAAAAGAGGACAAAAATACTCTTGAGGCATACCGGGATTCCTATGCGCGAGCAACAGACAATCATCCCTAAACCAAGTCAAAAATGCCCAAAGGAAGTTAACAAATTCATAGTTATCTCGTCCATCCTCATCTTAGGTAATTACTTCATAACCTACAAATTATTTCTTATAAATAGAGATTAATTGGCTAATTAATGGATTAATTCCTAATTAATCCATTAATCACCAATTTAATCACCCATTATATCAAATAAACCACCCAAAACCACATCAATGGCCGGCCATCCCCATCTAAAAAGGGATCCATCCTATTTCCTACCTTTCCTTACCCTTTTCTCCCCTTTTTAGCTAATTATTTAGTTATTCTTTATAACCTTTTCATAACCTAATTATCAATTTATTGTAAATAAATATGTAACCACCAATTTATTCTTTAAGGTTTAATTAGCCAATAAATTGGCTAATTAAACCAAAATCTCAACCACAAAAACTCCTTCAAGGGCCGGCCATTCCTTGTAAAAAATGGCCAAGCCTAGCCCTATAAATAGGCTCCTATTTTCACCAAAAACTCATTCCAACACTTTGGCAAAAATCCCAAAATTCTCTAAACACTATTTCTCTCTAAATTCTAACTTTGGCATCGGAGGTTCTTCGGCCAAAGCCCCCCATTCATCGTGGGCGCGTGAGGCTCTTGGCCTTGACCTAAGGTGTTAATTGTTTTGTAGGTGCAATATTGTCCAAGATCAAGGAGGAGAAAATTTGCATCAACAAATTGGTGCTTTCATTGAGAGAAAGAAATCTACACTAGTAAAAGACTCTTGCACAAAAAGGTTTTTTCTCTAATTTCTAGTCCATTTGTATTTTTCATACGTTTTTATTATTAGAATTTTATTTGCAAATGTTCTTTGATAAAACGTATAAAAAAATAGGGTAAAGTACAAAAAACTACCTCAACTATTGGTGTTACGACACTTTCATACCTCATCTTTTAAAGCTGAAAATGTCATACCTTGCCTTTAGAATTTGGTCCAATGTTATACCTTCCGTTAGTCTGGCTGTTAATTTGTTAGTTAAATGATGACGTGGCTTGATCCAGACCCCACTTTCTATTAAAAAATTTAAAAAATATTAAAAAAAACTAAAAAAAAATCATTTAATATTTTTAAAACATTAAAATAATAAAGAAAAGTTCAAAAAAAATAAAATAAAACAAAACAAAACCTGTTCGTCCCTTCCCTCCCTCCTTCCCTCCTTCCCTCCTCTCATCTTTCCCCCATCTACCTACTGCAACCCAGAAAAAAGAAGAAAAAAAAAAATTGTCCCTCTTCCCCCCGCGTCCTTCTCTCTTCTCCCCCATCCCCCTCCCACACCCCGTCTTCTCCCTCATCCCCCCAACCCCTGTTCTCCCCCACCCGAGCCCCTACCTGTGACCCAAAAAAAAAAATATTCCCAGTTCGTCTTCCCATCACATCCACCATCCGTACCCACCCTCGCACCTACCCAACCTCACACCCACCCCCCGTGGAATCGGCCTGGCGAACGAGATATGGGTTTTATTCTGGGTTTTTTTTTTGTTGGGTTTTTTTTCCCTTATCTATCTTCTTCTTCAGGTTGGGTGGGGGGGTTGGGGAATTTTTTTTTTTTTTTGTTTTCTGGGTCGCAGGTAGGGGCTCGGGTGGGGGAGAACAGGTGGTGGGGGGGATGAGGGAGAAGAGAGAAAGACGAGGGGGGAAAAGACTTTTTTTTTTTGTTTTGTTTTCTGGATCACAAATAGGGGCTCGGGTGGGGGAGAACAGGGGGTGGGGGGATGGGGGAGAAGAGAGAAGGACGCGGGGGGGGGGGGAGGGGACAGTTTTGTTTTTTCTTTTTCTTTTTCTTTTTTTCTGGGTTGCTGCAGGTAGATGTGGGAAAAATGAGAGGAGGGAGGGAGGGAGGGGAAGGGAAGAACATGTTTTGTTTTTTTTTTTTTTTTTAACTTTTCTTTATTATTTTAATGTTTAAAAAATATTAAATGATTTTTTTTTAGTTTTTTTAATGTTTTTTAATTTTTTTAATAGAAAGTGGGGTTTAGATCAAGCCACGTCAGCATTTAACTGACAAATTAACGGCCAGGCTAACGGAAGGTATAACATTGGACCAAATTCTAAAGACGAGGTATGACATTGTCAATTTTAAAAGATGAGGTATGAAAGTGTCATGACACCAATAATTGAGGTAGTTTTTTGTACTTTATCCAAAAAAATATATATACAATGGCTAGAAATTTAGAAAATTCCACGAGTGACAATTCAAATATTCAAGAAATGGGACCGCGATGATCCACACGATTAAATGTGATCCTAAGTGGAGCGGCACCACCACTATGAGTTTCCACCACGGGAACCATCGCGGTAGCCACGGTAGCCCCCCACAGCAAGGTCCATGGCGCCATCACCACGGCCCGAGTCGTGCCATCCAAGGCCATGGCCCAAGCCATGTTATTCCAAGCCCAATGCGTTGCCAAGCTGAGCCCAAGACTCGCACTCACGTGCGCCACATGTCGAGCAGCCTGCTCCCGCCGAGCAGCCCACTCTTGTGGCCCAACCTGCTCTTGCCATGCAGCCCATCCTCGTGGTCCAGCATGCTTCCGCCGAGCAGCCCATTCTCATGGCCCAGCCTACTCTCGCCAAGCAGCTCACTCCCGTGGTCCATCATGCTCCCCCCGAGCAGCTCACTTCCGTGGTCCAGCCTGCTCTCATGGCCAATCCTACTCCCGTGGCCTTTCGAGCAGCCAAAGTCGGCCCAAGATTATCTCAACCATCCGGACCTACCATCGAGCCGGAGGCATTCTCACCATATTTCTCCCTGGATTTAGCATATTCCAACTCAAATCTCGCGCCTGGAGTCTACCACCCTTTCACTGCTCAAGGAGGCACATTCCTTCCAAGCTCTTCCAATCCAAATGGCGAACAACACTTGTCTCGACAAGTCATAGAGTTGACGAGCACCCTAGCACAACAGATGACCTTGGTAAACCAGCTCTTGCAGCGCACCAAGATGCAGCGTGTCCCGAACAAGGAGTCCCGAAGAAGGACAAAGGCAGACGAAGAAACTCTCCAGCAACGTCCCGGCAAGCAACCACTCGACCAGCCCCGAACCGAGCATTTTAGCAGAGTACACTCCCAATTGGACCTCCAAGATAGCATATACTCTCGTCTGTGAATGGTGACCTACTTATGTTGGTCATATCCCATCGGTAACCTCGTTGCGTTGGAAATCACGCAATCACTTGGTCAAGATTCTCTCTACTTCTTCATGAATTTGCCTTTGTTGGGGGTAGTGGAGTTCTCAACTGCCCCCAGTTTTGACATGTTGGTCTAGGCTTATTTGGAGTTTTGACGAACTTTCTTTGGTTTTCACCAAAGAATATTCATCCTATCGCTCGATCAAGAAGAAGTTCGACCACTTGTTCAACGTCAAGAAGAACCCAAATGAGTCGTTCCGCAACTATGTGAAGAGGTTCAAATAAGAGAAGGCAAAGATAATGCAACGACTCGATAGCTAGAGCAACCTTCCAAAAAGAACTTTCAGAAGACCACCCGCTGTTCGGAAAAGTGATCATGAAAGAAGATCTGACTCTGGCAGACTCTTTCGCTCTAGCAAAAAAGCACGCACTTTGGGACGAGGCTTGTAATCCAAATTTAAGGACCGAAAGGAATACCTGACATCATCTCCCAACTATCCAAACTGGAAGCAACGGAGGACCTATTCCCATGTTTGACGGTATCTGAAGTAGTAATAAGCTCTACCATCATACGAGAAGAGCTAGGGGCCCGACTACCTGTATTCCACAGTTTAAAAGCTCTCTTCGATGCTACCAGAAATTGAAAAAACGAACTTTGACGATAGTTGTTGCAACCCAAAAGCTCAAGTTTTACCTTCAGACGCAAGCAATCATTATCATGATGCATTATTTTGCCCAATCCAGACGTGCAACGACAAAAGTGCAGACATTAACTATGTAAAGTTTTTTTACGAACGCAACAACTCAACTTAAAAGGCACGCCAAGGGCAGACGAACATTAGAAAAACACAATCTAAAGTAATTTTTGTCCTCGTCGCCCCAAAATATTCTACATAAGAGCAACATGTACCTGCAGTTGAGCACCATTTCCTTCTACGCAACACACAGCCTTAGCTGACCCTTGTTCCATAATTTAACTCTAGAGTGATCCAATACCAGCAGTTGAGCATTTCCTGCTACGTGTAACATGGCACCAGCTCCATGGCAACAGAAAGGCCTAACGATGCCCCAGAGGTAGCCGAGCACACCTTAGCCGCATATGCTCCCTCAATGGAGATTTCTGGCATTTGCATGTCGACGACGCATCCAACTACAAAGGCTTGGAAGTATGGGTGGTCCTTGTCACCCCGGACGGTTCAATGCTCGAGCAGGCGATCACCTTAGGCTTCAAAGCATCTAACATTGAAGCAGAGTACAAGGCCTGACTAGCAGGCCTCCAAATGACAAAAGACTTGGAAGTGAAAAGCTCGCAATTCATTCCAATTCCCAGCTAATCACCATCCAAACTACTGGGGAGTACGCGGCAAAACATCCAAGGATATCCCAATACCTAGAAAAGGTATACAAGCAACATGAGGCATTTCAGACTTACACTCTCACTCAAGTTCTGCAGGCAGACAACACCCATGCAAATGCGCTAGCCAGCTTAGGCTCCGCATTCGACCATTAACTTAAACGCTCTATTCTGGTAGAGTATCTAGACGAACCAAGCATAGAAGCGGAGCCACCAGTCAAAGTGTCACAGGTTAGTACAACTCCCAATTGTAAAATTTCACTGTAGACTACCTGATCAATGGCACATTCCCTCTGAAAAGATTAGAGTCTAGAAAGCTCCAAATAAGGGCAGCACGCTACTACATATGGAATGACATTCTCATCTGAAGATCTTATATCGGACCATATCTCCGCCACCTAACACCTCCCGACGACTTGAAGGTTTAAGCTCAATCCACTAAGGCATTTGTGGAAATCACTCTGGAGGTCGATCCTTAGCACATAAGGCTCTTACACACAGGCTACTACCGGCCTACCATGCACCGAGATACTAAAGAGTTAGTACAAAAGTACGACTGCTGCCAATGCTACAAGCTGGTACCAGCACTGCCTGCTAGCAAACTATACCCACAGACAAGTCATTGACCATTCATGCAGTGGGTAATCGACCTGGTAAGACCTATGCCGCCTACTACTGGGGGCAAAAGCATGATGATCATGGCAACCGACTACTTCACCAAATGGGTAGAAGCAGAGCCTATGACGACCACGACTCAGACAGACATAGAATGCTTCGTATGGAGGAACATCATTTGCCAATTTGTCATCCCTCAGTTCATCGTCACCAACAACGGCCCGTAATTCGCGGACGAAGATTTGGTGAAGTTCTTCCAAAAGTATAACATTAAGCAGCACATGTCCTCGCCAAGATATCCTCAAGGCAACAGGCTCGACTGCCTCAAGAAATCCTTCACCCACAAGAAGGGAAAATGGCCAGACGAATTCCCAGATGTTTATGAGCATATCGCACCACCAAAGGACGAGCAACTGGTGATGCTCTTTTCTCTTAGGCATTTGGTTCATAAGCAATCATTCATCACAATGCCATCTTGCCAAGTATCAGCACTCTACTGCCAAGCATTGAGTGGAATAGAAATGAGATGGCCATAAGCTTAGATCTGGCAGAAGAGAAGCACGAACAGACTATCACTCGTATCGCAACCTACCAGCAGCAGCTCCTCTCCAGCTAAAACAAAAGGGCCAAGGTCCGGCAATTCTTGCCCAAAGATCTAGTCCTAAGAAAAGCCTTCATCACTGCCCACAGATAAGGCTAAAAAAAGATGGATCATATCTGGGAAGGTCTATACAAGATCAGCAGAGTAGGCGGCAAGAGTAATTACACACTCGCCACCATGAAACGACAAAAAGATCAAAAAGCAGTGGAACGCCTAAAATCTGAGGAAGTACCATGTGTGACCTCCCGCTACATCAAAAGCCCGAAGACTCAAGCAGCTCGATGGGCACCACCTCACAAGCCGAAGACTATCCAGTTGTTATGCAGTTCCTACTTTACAGCTAAGTTCTCGTTCGTTTCACTCGTTTTTCAATGAGGAATTCAGAAGTAATCACAACTTGGCTTGGCTATATGTTTACAACAACTGATCACTCCTGCATTTTAAAAGAAGACGACGCCTTTCTTAGGGAATCACAGCAAGAATTGCACCCCCCAAGGGACCAACCATGCTCTCCAATGCGATAGGGTAAACTAATTCCCCGACACTTACATGGCTCTACTCTCCAAAGCGAGAGGATAAAATCTACACTTTGAATATCCAAACGTGGATGAGCCTGGCTGCCCTAGTATAACTAGATGCACGATGGCTTGTACCGGGATTCCTAGAAGTAGCCACAATGGTCTTTTTCAAGGCTTAGATAATTGAAGGATTTTGAGTCTCTTGGCCTAATCCGTGGGGAACCGGGCCCTAGAGACGGAGGGGGCACATTACTCTGTACATTCGATGGACGGCTACCCTGGAACCCTAAAGCTGCTACCGAATGCACTAAGGTAGCCTACGGTTTCTGGAAGACTGCTTACGGTTTGCCCTTCGAGCAGTACTAAACTTATACAACCGCACATTTTTGTGAAAGGTTAAACAAGCTAACGTGCATATACGAAGTTTTATCCACTACCGACATGCTACGTAGTCGATAAGCTTCACCTCTGCCAAGAGCGGAATAACTCACACCAAGTCCTAAAGTGTTATGATACTTGTTACACAACCTACGGAAGTGGAGAAATCTAAGGTTAACAGCCTAGTGGTCACGCAGACTTATTTGCTTGTGTAAGTAAGGTGTCCGGCTGCCAACCCTATAGCTAACAACTTTGTAAAGTTCTACACCAACACCTACAGCTGCATAGGCTACGCGGCCTGTCTGTTTATAAAAAAGTAACACGCCTGCCACTAGTCTATAAAGTCCAAAGGTTAAGGCATGAATAAAAGAAGCAAAGATGAAGAAAAGCAAAGGAAGCAAGTTTATTAAATTTTCTAGCAAAGTTGATAAACAACTAGAAAAGATCAAAGGAGTTCAAGCAAAGCAAAAAGCAACAAGGGAAACAAAGAAAATCTTAAAGACTACCTAGAAGACTCATCTTCAACATCTTAGACACTCCACAACCACCACACCTTCAGCAACCACGACATTCTTATCAGCAACATTATCCGACGCTTCACCCCCGGCTGCACCAGCCTGGACACCAATATCTCCGACTACTTTACTAATGAAGGCCTCAAAAGTAAAGGTGAACAAGTATTCCGGAGAAATAGAGAATGTCTCGAAACCTCGAGCCCATCATTCTCACCCTTCAACTGCTCATTCTCCTCGAGCAGACCAATATAGACGCGTTGCAGCTCATCCACTTCCTTCTTCAGACTTTCATTGATCTTCAGTACACCTTGAAGTTCAAACACTTGGGGTTCAAACCTATCGATGATTCTCTTGAAGTGGATCACTTGATTATAAGCAACAATACACTCTTCATCCTTTGCATAGGCAATGGAATGAAGCTAAAAAACGACGCGCTCAAAATCTTGAATCTGAGTGGGGGCAGAGATATTAGACCTCTTTAAAGCAATGAGCTCAGAATCCAACCTCTTAATCTCTTCAGTCGAGGAATAAGCTTCAGCTGCCATAGTCTTCGCCACCTCATTGGTAGCCTTGCTATATCTGCATCATAGTAAGCAGATCCGTCATTCTATATTATGTCGTATGTTTCGCAAAGGAACTTGGGCAAGCAAACCTTTTTAACGCCATTAACAAACTTGGCACAAGCGTCCATGACTTCAAGCAGATCTAGTTTCAAGAGCACACAGATCTCATCAGCCTCCTTAGAAGCAGGCTTAGTGGATTTCTCACAGCTACACTTGCAAGCAGCCTCTTCCTTCCCAGCAGGCGAATCAGTCTTGGTAGCAGAGGAAGTGGGCCTTGGCGCCACCTTAGCAATAGAGTCCATCTCATTGCTCTTTATAATATCAAGTTTCGCCAAATGTGAACCAGACTTGGCTCTCAACGGACGTCTTGGTACAGACTTCGGCACTAGGGGCATGAAGGGTCTTTTACATTGAGCAATTTTATTAGCAATCGTACAAGCCATTCTCGACATGGCCAGCGCCACATGCTCAGATCTAGCAGCCTCATTTCTCTTCCCATTGGAATAAGTCATGTCAATCACAAACCTCTCGGCAGTAGGCAGACCCTCACAAGTAGTGGATGAATTCTTCAGTTTTTCCCAACCAACATCTCTTGAGTAGGTGGGAAGATCTCTTCTTTCCACCTTCATTCATAATAGGTTACGCAACAGCGTTTAGACAAGCCAATGCATCTGCCTTGATCTTCTTTACCTCATCTCTCATGAGCAGCCTACTTTTCTCCGGACAAAGAGGACTAAGCAGCTAACGCCATTCGCGGTACTCAGCAAAGAAGCTCAACCCAGCATTCTAGCGGGTAGAAGGTCTGCATGCCCAACATTCCAGCAGCTTATGAAGCCCGCGACCTTCTCATTTCTCTCAATCGCCAGCTTGGCCCGCATCAGGTCCAAAGGCTTAAAGGATATGAGCCATGCGACTACCCTAACACTGCACCCTAGCACCTTAGTTCGCAGCCCCAGCCGTTCAAGTTGCCCTTGGCTCTAGCCAAGCCAAACAACCCAGGCAGTAGTCCCTGCCACAACACCTTTTCGGCCCATACCGAGCGACTCCTGGCCCTTGCCAGCCGATGTGTTACACCACCATGGCGGTTGCCCACGACAGCACTATCCAAAAAGAAGACAAGAAAAATTAAAATTTTCTTACATCGGTAAGGCTTGGAGAAGACGAAGAAATCAACGAAAGAAGGTCCTTTGCACGAGCAAGATGTAGAAGATTGCTAGTAGAGGGGGAACAAATATCCTCTAAGCTCTCTCTATCTCTTGAAGGGTAGAATAAATCGATCTCCAAAGTTGATTTAATAACCCACTTAAGGTGGACTTAAATAGGTTTTGAGAGAAATTTATTTCCCTTTCCTAGAAGGATTTAATTTCCTATTAAAGCGAGAAAATCTTTACACATGTTGCCCTTTCCTGCGAGCAGCCCAATAGGTGTGGGGGCATTTGTGGAGCCAAAAATAATCACAAGGCGACACATGGATTCTTGCGTAAAAGAGGACAAAAATACCCTTGAGGCATACTGGGATTCCTATGCGCGAGCAGCGGGCAATCATCCCTAAACCAAGTCAAAAGTGCCCAAAGGAAGTTAACAAATTCATAGTTATCTCGTCCATCCTCATCTTAGGTAATTACTTCATAACCTACAAATTATTTCTTATAAATAGAGATTAATTGGCTAATTAATGGATTAATTCCTAATTAATCCATTAATCATCAATTTAATCACCCATTATATCAAATAAACAACCCAAAACCACATCAATGGCCCGCCATCCCCATCTAAAAAGGGATCCATCCTATTTCCTACCTTTCCTTACCCTTTTCTCCCCTTTTTAGCTAATTATTTAGTTATTCTTTATAACCTTTTCATAACCTAATTATCAATTTATTGTAAATAAATATGTAACCACCAATTTATTCTTTAAGGTTTAATTAGCCAATAAATTGGCTAATTAAACCAAAATCTCAACCACAAAAACTCCTTCAAGGGCCGGCCATTCCTTGGAAAAAATGGCCAAGCCTAGCCCTATAAATAGGCCCCTATTTTCACCAAAAACTCATTCTAACACTTTGGCAAAAATCCAAAAATTCTCTAAACACTCTTTCTCTCTAAATTCTAACTTTGGCATCGGAGGTTCTTCGGCCAAAGCCCCCCATTCATCGTGGACGCGTGAGGCTCTTGGCCTTGACCTAAGGTGTTAATTATTTTGTAGTTGCAATATTGTCAAAAATCAAGGAGGAGAAAATTTTCATCCACATCAGTGACAAAAACAATCTTGTTTATGCATTCTCTGATGCAGGTCTGATATCCATTATTTTTCTCTCTTAACAACTAAATATCTAACTGACTAATGCTATTACTTTACTAAAAAATAATTGTTACGAAGAAAATTTGGACTTATCAATGAAACAATTTTTTATTAAGAAAAAAAAATAGCTAAAATAATAATTTTATACGTTTTAATTGTAAAAATGATTAAAACAAATAACCACAAGCTATTGACTGCAATATTAAAAAGGAATCATTTAGCAATGAGAAATTTTATTTAAACTCACATAACCTCTCTTTACACCCAACTTACTCTCTACACTCATATTATTTTTAATTAAACTATCAATATATCTTTAAACCTAAATTTACTATCTAAATTACCCTCACAAACCGAATCAATATGTAAAATTATATTTACACCCATTCAAAAAATAGAAAATCAAACTCAAGGCATACGTTCTCTCATATGAAGTTCTTACTTTCCAATATATCCATCGTATTTTCTTACAATTCTTCCGTCGCTTTGCAAGAACACACCACTCTTAGCATCAAACACAAATTTATCAAAATTTAAAACCGTCGAACTGTCCATGTGGACAATAACAAGCAGAAACAATCTGTCTTGGGGTTTTGAATCTTTTGAAGCCAAAATGGAATTTGGAATAGTTATCAATCCAATCTATCTAACCCCCTGGAATGGTAGATTAATTGTGTGATAGTAATATAGAACGTAAGAGAAAGATTGTGTGATAATAATATAAGGTGTGAGTTTTTTGATAAATTTTAGCTTTATTGTTAATTTTAACTTGTACTTTATGATGATTATGCAATATGGTAAAAAAGAAACTTCACATTTAAAATTTAAATTCAATATAAAAAAAATTATGTGGATTCAAATAAAATTTTCCTTCGGCAATTAAAATCTTTCAATTACCCTCTGCATAACAAAAATCGTTTTTTTCAAGCCTAGTGGAACTTTTTCACGTATGATAAGGGAGCAGAATATTTTAGGTTTTATTTCTTTTCATCTTGAAAATAATTATTAACACTTATGCTTTCTTTAATTATTTATGTGTGCTCAATAACAATTATGCTTGATTTCCTGTATTGAGCATGCAGTTGCGATATGATAAGGATGATTCAGGGCCTGGGGAACACTGGCAGTCTGGCATGCCAAATTGCTCAAAAATCTATGAATGTGACTCATTTCTCAGATGATTTTATTTTCTCTTTTTTTGTTTTTGGTTTTTCTTTTTGATGAATGGCCGACCAATTTTCTTGGTGGTTGATGCCCACATAAATGTTGGGTGAGAGGATGACGTGTCAGGTGGGCTATGAGGTGATTTGGAAAATTTTAAAAAAAATTGTAAATTTAAGTGCATGGAATTTTGAATCCTGCACGGTAAAAAAAATAGGGTTTTGGCTGGGGGCCGACTGCATATGTGCATTTTCTTTTGGAACGTTGGACCACACCACCGTCCCTATTTATATGAAGCCCTTCCAAGTTTCCTTTCAAAACATAGCAAAGAAGTTATAAATCTCTGTGTTTCTCCAACTCTCTCTTTGTTGAGTATTAACAATATATACGTCTATATATATAGATATGAAACTTAGCAGTTCAGGCATGGAAGCTAATCAGTCCAGCAAGAAAAATAGTGTTTCATGCAAAAGGTTTGGGGGGTATCTTAGACAACAGAAAGGAAGGCTCTACATCGTTAGGAGATGTGTAATCATGCTTCTCTGCTGGCACGACTAATTTTCCACCCACCAAGTCTTCAACATTTGTAGTTTGTTCAGAGTGTGAAACTCACGTCGGGAAAGTAAGAGATGATATCTGTGCTTAATCCAACTTAGCAACCATTGCTCGCAGCTGCAGTGAAGTTTTCAGCAAACAGTTAATGATCTCCAGATCTCTCTCTGATGATTTGTGCCACCCTTCTCCTTTATGACGATGAGGTGTAAATAGCAAAGAGAAATGTTAGTCATGATGATGAAAGTTGTTTTTTCTTTCCCGCAGAAGAAGCCTTTCTTTTGGGCATTTGTACTATAGAAATTATTTGAATTAACTAATTAGATATGCCGAACCAATTTTAGAGTATTTTGTCTCCTTTACTAGTGTGTGTGCGCGTATATACTAGTTTTGGTTGTTTAATTAATTCCTGGATAATCAATTTAGTCAATTAATAAGTACTTTATGGGGTAATATAAGGGTGAGAAACAGTTAAAGTAACCCAGAAATTTGGAAATTATTATATATGGTAGCTTGGTTACAAATGGAAAGGTTATTCAGAGTCTTGTTACATATTTTCTCAAAGTAGAGAAGTGATGTTTTATTCTTTAGTCAGAAAAATATTGCAGGGTCAAAGAGGTAGCTATTCCCCGGTAGAAAAGAAAAAAGAGCACCATCTGAATCCGTGATGCAATATCATGGCTGCCTGCTACCACATTGGTGATGAGTGTTGGATATATTTCTGTCCGGTTGTGAGAGTTTTGGTGTCTCTCCACTTGTGTGTTTATCTCTTTCGTCAAATAAAATACATAATTATATACTACCGATAATACATCTTATTTTCTCGAGATTGTAAGGTGTGTTTTTGATTTTATGGTGTTGTCAACTCAACTTTCAAATGCATATTGAAAAAGTGTGGGTGATCACATGTGAGTCGTACCCTATGATTGGAGTAGATATTAATTCTACTTTGGATTCATCTTCATTCCAAACAAACCTACTACTGTTCCTTTTTACCACCTTCACATATAGCGTAACTGCTAAAGTGACTTTATAAGTAAGTACCAATGTATGTGCTTATTTAACACTAACCCTTATTGTTTAAGAGTACACAGTCCATCAAATTATATATATATCCATCAAATTATATATATATATATATATATATATATATATATACGAGTTATTTGCATGCACTCTCTTCGTTATTTCAGTTTATTAATTTGTTTTACTTTGTTCAAAATAAATATGCATGTGGAGAAAAGGACAATGCAAAAATCACTTGATGTATGTATATATATATCTACATGGAACTAGGAGCAGTAGGACAACATGAACATGGACCATGGAGGTTGCCAATTAATAAGAACCTTATCTTCTGATTTCAAGGTTTGCCTGGCATGCAAACATGCTTAAGTCCTATAACTAAGGCAGTGACGCATACCAAATGAAAGCAAAGGCAAGATGAAATTAGGTACGCGTAATGTACACACATATATCCACCTTACCTAACTACCTAATGAAGGCTGTAGGCAAAATAGACCTAAGCCGATATAATGGGTACTGTTCAAGACTTTTAGCTAAGTGTATCTCTGAGACTGGCAAAAAGTTAGTTGCATTCAAATACACACATGAGTGAGAGATGACACAATCGGTGTATGTATACAGTTTATACTAGTTGATGTGGAGCTAAGTCAAGTAGAACAATGTGGTTTATATTATTAGAAAGAAAAAAAAAACCATTATGATATTGGAAATTAATATTCTACTAAAAACTTGAAAAACTAATTTGTTTTGAAAATTTTGAGTTGTAGTTCACCAAATGTATCGTTATGAATTATATCAAAGTTGTGCCCCAGTCGACATTGATCCAAAATTAAGCATGCGATGCTATATCTCAATTCTCATCTTGATCCAACAAATTTTTACATATGTTAGTTCTCCAAACATGTTGGAATGAAGAGAATTGATTTTCTAATGAATATACATCAATGAGTTGCTTCTTGAAGGAATTCAAACCTCGTGCAGCTATATTAACTTAACTTAGTAAACGTGTTTGGCATATATCATGTATCCATGCCAACTAAAGTGGAAACAAAACTGTTATATTAAACAAGAAAAAAGTTTGGACCGCTTTTAGTCTTGAGACTCATATGAATCTGATATGAGTATATCAAAATTATAACGTTCCGTATCATTAATAATACAATATTATGAATAAAAAAATTCCCACAGTTACGATGGCATTGACAGAATTACACGTCTTCTACTCAATCTCACTGGCTTGAAGATATGAAACTGAAAACGTGGGTCTCACTAAATTTATGAATCCTGTGACAGTATAAGCCGCTTGTACGTGCATAATGTGTGATCAACCCAGATAAGTCAGGATCCTACAGTATTTTCTTACCGTTTGCTGTTGGTCCCAAAACAAAAGGACAATGAGAAAAATAAAAACAAAAAAGAACAAATTTTTTAATTAAATTTTATAAATTAATAATGTAATTTTTGTTAACTAAATTATTAATTAACGTATTTAATTTTTATTTATAATACATAATTTAATTTAAAATTTTAATCTATCGTTCAAAGTAAAATTATGCGCATGCGAAAGCAAGTGAGAACATGACTACAAGACTACAACTCTACAAGTCGAGAAACTTTTAGATGTTCCTGTCACCCCACATCACCATCACACTTGGTGTACCCATCCAATCAGGGGATGCCACGTTTCCCATTAAAGTGTTTGTTTAATTGATTTTCTTAAAAAATAAAGGGAGCATTTTTGCTCACCACCATTTAGTGTGTTGTATACTTACCACCTTATTAATTACCGTTAGATGAGTTTGAATTTCGAGATTCGTGTAGTGGATAAGCACAAATGATGATGAGCATACACCACTCTAAATGATGATGAGCAAAAATGCACCCAAAAATAAATCAGAAAGATTATTTAATGAGAAACGTGGCATCTCCTGATTAGATGGGTACACCAAGTGTCCATGGTGATGTGGAATGACAGGAACACCTAAAAATTTCTCCTACAAGTCAAGAGCAGCACAGTAACCACTCGTTTTTAAATTGTTTTGCGGCCAATCGCAATCTGCCACCGCACGATCAGGGAAACGATAAAGTGTTGGCTGTTCAAAGTGGCAGCCTTATCAGTTATCATGCCCACGTGCACCTCCTAATCCTCAAGCCCCACATCTGCATCCACCACAACTTCTGTCTTTCAATCCCGAACAAATGACTTGTTCAGTTGTTTTACGTTCGTACTTCAAAGTTTTTACTTCCAGTTTAAAAAAAAATCTTTTAACATTTTCTGGTTATATTTGTTTAGATCAGGTGGTAAATCTCAGAGTGATCAACGTCAATATGTATGCAAAAAGTACTCAACTTAATCTAAATTATACATCCTTGGTGACATCGAGATTCTAGTACAGAGGTTAACGTTAGTGACATTTTCGTTTGTACCTAGGGAGAGCAACCGCGCGGCTCACTCGATGGCGAAGTTTGCCTTGCAGCAAGGTGGTGATTTTGTTTGGAATTGTATTGGGCCGGAATTTTTGTTTAATGTTTTAGCCCACGATGTAAACATTCATATTCGTCTTTAATTTATCCTATCTTCGGTTTAAAAAAAATCTAAATTATACATCAAATAGGGTGTATAATGACATGCACTAAGGCTTATAAAAGCAATATTATATAGTTTTACCGAAAAACGGAATCCTGTTAACATACACTTTACAAAGCATGAACTTGCTCGTTGAACGTAACATTTGCATAATTTGTATGCTTACTACTTGACATTGTATAAATGAACACTTTTGATGCGGTCCTTAACTATCAATATTCTTTGATTGAAACCTTGTCTGTTTTTAGTTTTTTATCGAAATCTCTGATATTAATGTAATAATGTAAGTTACTATAGTTTTTAAATTAAAAATTAAAAAATAAAATTTGTATTTGTTTATATCAATGAGATTTTAAATAAAACACATAATCTGTGGGATTAAAAATAATAAAATATAAATTATATTCTCTATTATATTGTGTGTGTGTGTGTGTGTCTGTGTGTGTGTGTAGGTACATTCATCAAAATTAACAAAAAAAATTATTGTACCAAAACATGGGTACATTCTTCAAAACCACAAGAAAAAAAGAAGATATTAGGCTTAATAACATTAGTAATTTTTTTTTACCAAAAAAAAACATTAGTAAATTTCTTCTATTAAACTTGACATGGATACATTCTCATATCAACGGAAAAAAAATGTACCCATATAAGTTTAAAAATGGATTTAAAATTTTTGAATGGATTTTATATTGAAAATTTGGGTACATTTTATATTAAAAAATGGTACATTTTACATATAACAAATTGGTATATTTAAGAATGGGTACATTTAAGATTTAAAAAAATGAAAATTATATGAATGGGTACATTTAAGATTAAAAAAAAATTGAAAATTATATGAATGGGTACATTTAAGATTAAAAACTTGAAAATCTTTTTATAATAAAACTAATGGGTACAAACTTAGAATTTAAGATTAAAAAATTTAGAATCTTTTTATAAAAAAACTAATGGGTACAAACTTATTCTAATTTTTTTTTTTTTTTTTTTTTGGAAATGTTTGAATTGAAATTAATTAGGAGTTTAACAGAGGTGTGAGTATTAAACTAAATCAATTACTAATTTTTATTTTAAAAAATTATGTAATAAACATGTAAATTCATTATCACATTAATATTCGGGAATTCAATCAAAATTTGAAAGTAATAAGGTCTCAATCAATGATCATTAGTAACTAGAGACCGGATATTAATTTTTCCTTGTATAAATTTTGCATTTTTAGGTATATTTGTGTGTAGCGGCATATTGATCGAGCTAGGGAATGTTTATTCTCGCGTGTATGCCAAGTGTACAACTCATACCAATTACCAATTGATGCAGAGAGAGAATGAAAATACCATAATAAAAGGAATGTGAATTTGAATATCCATTATTTTTAAGCTGTTACGATCCTTTGGGCGACCATAGGTTACTAGTACTTATTAGGCCCATTGATAATGTTAAGCCCACTAAGATTACTAAACCCTAACTATTTTTTTGTGTATTTAAACTACTATGTTCGTTTAAATTGGACACGAACGAAGATATGAATTTTCATTGATTTTCTCTTCTATTTCCTGCATTACTTTCATTGCAATTTCCCTTTTATGCCATGTCTGATCCTATCAATTGGTAGCAGAGCCAGAGATCCACCGTGGATCTATGGTTTGGACCCGTCGATCCTAACTTCCAGCACCTTGGAAAAGTGTGACGGATGATTCCATCGGTATGGTGTTCTATTGGAATCCAGTAACCAATGTTTCTCAATATGAACGTCCAAATCTGCCTCCGCCTCCACCACCTCATCCTCTTCCTCCTCCTGATCACTACCAGTTTCCATTCGAGTATAAACCCACCTTTCTCTCCTCTGATCTTACCTATCGACCACCAGATTATCCAGCCTCATATATGCCTGAGCTTTCCGTCGCTACTTCATATACCAGTCTCATTTTCCTCCCGCACCCTCCACCACCTTCATTGCGTATTCGGACTCCATGGACGTCCCTCAAATCCCTTATTCCTATACCACAAACCCTAATTTTCACCAACCCCAAATTTACTCTCCAGCGTCGTACCAACGTAATTTGTGGGTTTTCGATTCCAAGAACCGTCTACGGTTTAATGACCCCCATCAGGTCTCTCCTTACGAACTTGACCTATGTTACAATTCGACAGTTCACACGGCTCCCAGCACCGCTGCACCACTGGCTCTAATTGCTGCCCCTGCGAGCTTAGCAGCTTCTTCCGAAGGCTTGCTTGTAAGCTCGTTTTCCTTCCAAACTGCTTCAGGAGCTACTGCTTCTTCTTCTGCTGCCTTTTTATCTTTGACAAAATAGTCTACACCTGCTCCATCGTCTCAAGCTCAACCAAGCGCTACCGTGCCGGAATCGGGTCTCGGTACTTCAGCCCCTGCGCTCCCCTTTTCGGTTCTCAAATTTCCCCCAATCAGATTTTCGAAGTCGGAGAATTCACTGCGCTTCAAAACGCTGTCGGACGATGAGAGAGATGAGAAGGAGCTGCATCTCACATCTCTGGAAGTCGTCACCAAATCCAAGAGCACCGTTGGACTTGTCAACAAGGCTCTGCAACTGGTAATATCCGAATGCAAACCGAAAGAGAAGATTGTGGACCTTTGTAAGAAAAGGGATTCATATATCAGAGAACAAACTGGCAACATGTCCAAAAATGTGAAGAAGAAGATCGAACGAGGCGTTGCCTGTTCGACCTGCATTTCTGTGAAAAACACTGTATGCCATCTCCCTCCTCTTGCCAGCGATGAGTCAGTGTTGGAAGAAGGAATGGCTGCTGATGTTATTGCAACTGCTAACGATGTGGCTGAAGTTGCATTAAGGCTTGTTAGGCCGGGGAGAAAGCACAAAGATGTGACAGAGGTAATACAAAAGGTTGCAGTCGTGCTCGGTCCGCCACCAAATGTCATTGTGTCAAGGTTGGGCTCTCCATCCTCGACCTTTGCCTATACTATTCTGCCTTCTCACGAGCTGTCGTCGATCCCAAATTCCACCGACTCCAACAATACACTACCCAATCTGAATGGTTACAACGACTTCGCCAAAAGGGTAACAAGTATGGATTTCTCGCTCACACACTCCAAAGCCAATTTGCAACTTATTCGCCTTCATAAGCTCTCTTTCCTTGACACTAGGAAAACTAGACCTCAGATATTTAATTCCTTGCATGACTGTTCTGGAAAGAAACCTAAGGAAAGAGATTTCTGATGGATTATCAAGCGGAAAGAAACCTAAGGAAATGCCAAATTGGCAATAGCACTATGGACAACAATTATGAGGCATCCTCAAGCATCTGAGGTCGTCATCAAGGACATAATATCACACTTTGTTCTGCAACTAGTTTATTGCACGACAGTAGATCTGAAAAAATGGTTTCTTTCCTTGGAGACTGCCTTATTTCGTTACCGATTTATAATTGAACAACCTGAACCGCAGAGGGCACTCATGGAAGAAATTGGTCTTTCATACAAGGCACTTAGTGGTTCAGAACTTGAGAATGTATTAGATAAATTGGTCCTGGTTTCACGTTCGCTCGGTGCTCAATCTCCACCAACGGCTAGTGATATCTTCCACATGGTACCGTTTGAAGAAGTTCCAGAACTGGTAGCCAGTCGTAGAGTATTCATCAGTAAGGGGCATGCCTATATAGCAAGAAATCAGGTGTTTCCCCTTGTTGCCACACGATTCCGCAGTCTTCTATCAAAGGCACTTACATTGACAAACAGAAAATGGGCAACAACTACAGCAGAACAAGAGACGGATCCGTTGCCACCTATTGTTGAAGCCATATCCTCAACATACTTAGTCCTGCATATTTCGAGCATAAGGAGTTTGGTCAGATTTCCTTAAGGTGTGTTTGTTTGGCTTCACTAACCTTCACTAGACTAGACTAGACTAAAAGTTAGTGTAGTGTTGTGTTTGTTAATCACAAGGACTAACTTTAGTGGGACTAGGTGGGACTCGTCCCGACTATCGACCTCGCTAGAGGGTCTCAGATAGTCCCCCCAAAATGAAGCGGACTGCTAAGACCGCTCTTTGCTTCGTCTACTTTGTCTACTCGCGTCGCGTTCTCTTCCTACTGGACGACCTCGCCGTCAAATCCTCCCACTCTCTCCCCACATGGATCTTCCCTTGCTATATCTCTGTGCACCGCCAACCCAAACCACCACCTGAATCCCAAAATCTATTTACCACCACCGATGGGTCGGGCTCGATCCGTGGATCAATTAGAAAGGAGAAAGTTTACTTTATATTACGATCGGCTGAGGGCTGGGGTTGACGACCGAAGGCTAGGTTTGAAAGTTGAGGTTCGAAGACAGAGGTTTGAAGGCAAAAACGGATTGCAAAGATCTGCTAGAGAAATTGGATCAATTTGGGTTTTTCCAAGCACTACTCTCTCTTTTGATCTTTGGGATCCAAGCAGTGAACTTGTCATCTGGGATTTTAACAATTTGTCTAGTTTAAAAGATCTGCTGGAAAATTGGATTGTTTGGGTTTATTTTTAATTGGGTTCAATTGGGTTTTCTGGATTTGAATAATTGGTGATATAGATCAGTTCTTTTGTTTTGGTCATTTTTTGTTTTACATTTATTCTTCGAATTTATGTTGTTCTTACATTGAAGATAAAGATTTGGAAATGTTGATTGTGCTGTTCTTCAATGGATATTTTACAAGTTGTTTGGTTGTTGAGAAAACTGACGAATAATCGTAATTTTATTTGCCATAGATTGTGGGTTATGGATGCATGTTTGATTCCAACTGTGGTTGCAATGTCTGAAAATTAGTTGAGTTTCTTTTGACGTTGAGAGATCAAAAGCCCCCGTTTCTTTCGAACATTGATAACTATTTCATTATCCTTATTTTTAGTCCGACACTGCACCAAACGTTTTACTAAGTTAGTCTAGTTTAGTCTAGTCTAAGCCAGTCCAACTTAATCCCTGCAGCTAGTCCAGTCCGAGACAGTCTGGTACAACAAACGCACCCTAAAAGACATTGATGAGGCATCCAAGACCTCATTTCCTATCTGCATGCGCCACCTATTTGACAAGTGGAGAGAAGATCATCATTTAAAGTATGGAGGGAGAATGCAGGTAGGTCTCTTTCTCAAGGGTGTTGGGTTGAAGCTGGATGATGCCCTTGCGTTTTGGAAAGTTGAGCTCTCGTAAAAAGTTGATGCTGACAGGTTTGACAAAGACTATTCATATGGCATACGCCTCAATTACGAAAGAGATGGGAAAATATCGGATTACACGCCTTGTTCCTGTCCCAAAATCATCTCATCTACTCCCGGTGTAGGAGATCATCATGGATGCCTGTATCGATATTTCAGTGCAGAGAACTTGAGAGCAGCACTAGATTTTGCAATTTGGTTTTCTATAGTGTATAAGGGGGCTGGTTTGGTATTGCTGTGCTTTGAAAAAAAACTGTTGTGAGAATAAGCGGCTGTGCTGTGAGAATAAGCGGCTGTGAAATAAATCAGCAGAGTGTTTGGTAAACTTTTTTGTAAAAGTGTTTTTGGAAAAAAAAACAGTCTAATAGTAGGTCTTTTCATTAAAGAAGCACCATGTGCTTTGAAAAAAAGCCAGTTTTCTAAAGCTGCAAATAGCAGCTTCAGCTTTTTCCTTTAATTTCAACTTATTCTCACAGCAGCTTCAGCTTTTTCCTTTAATTTCAACTTATTCTCACAGCAGCTTCCAAAATAAGCCCTTTTTTTTCAGTTTACCAAACACCTAAAACCCTCACAGCTTTTTTTCATGGGTGTTTTTTTTTAAGCACCTTACTATTATCGGTTGGAATCTTTGGACTTCTCTAGCTCCGACGCAACTGATCCATTTTCTTTATGGCAAGGGAATACAAACATTACTTTCACGAGGTCGACAGGCGTCAAACAAGACAGAGTGGAAGTGAAACACTTATCTGATTCACTTCTTCACCTACGCAGTACAAAGTAATGAAGCTTCTGTAATATGGTTCCTCAGGAGTGATAGTTCATCGGCAGCTTAGATCGGACATGTTTGCTCTGTAGTAGACCAGATGACAAACCCCTTTGATGGTGTACCAAAATGTTTCGATTATTGGAAGGGTCTTGCTGATTTCGCTTTCTTTTTGTATCATCCGATGGCAACTTGTGGGATGCTCGATGCCGATTCGCTGCTCTACTTTACGAATTATCAAGGCATTCAATCATCCATGGAATCTTTCAACTGGTGGGACATCTCTTCAACATTTTCTGGTGTATTACGGAACAACAATTGGCCTTCACTCACTAAGCTTAGGGTATTCTTATTTACTAAGCTTTGGATCTGCAAATTATGGGAGCATTTGTTTATGAGCACCAACAGTGTTCTCATTATCCGTAGCGCTACAAGTTGGATTGACCACCCAATGGGAGTTACTGAGCCTAAAAATCTGAATACCAATATTCGAAGTTGGCTACTCTTGACCACAAGTACTGAGACTGGGGTACCAGCTGCACAAAATGTAGAAAACTATTTGGACAACACTTGTCATTCTTTTGGGGAGTTGGTGGTCGGTGATGCACCAACGCTGATTGTTATTTTGTTCAATGCTGTCAAGATTAGAGTGCTCCAACTCTTTTCTTCCATCTCAGCGTATTTGGCAAATCTGCATGATTTCATTTTGGCAGGATATCAGTTACTGATCTTTATTTTTTGGTTGAACACACTGAAGAAGCTTTGGATGGACATGGTTCGTGATTTAAAGACCATACAAAAGCTAATACTGCATATGCGTATGGTACTCCATTGGACAAAATGGCTGGCCTCTTTCCCAATTGCTGAATGCGTCTTTCCCAGTTTGAGAGGCTTGAGGACAAGCCTTATTTTAAGGGGGCGGGATTGTTAGGACCCTTTGGGCGACCATAGGTTACTAGTACTTATTAGGCCAATTGCTAATGTTAAGCCCACTAAGATTACTAAACCCTAGCTATTCTTTTGTGTATTTAAACTACTATGTTCATCTAAATTGGGCATGAATGAAGATATGAATTTTCCTTGATTTCCTTTTCTATTTCCTGCATTACTTTTCTTGCAATTTCCCTTTTATACCATGTCTGATCCTATCATAAGCGCAATGAGAGACTTGAAAACCTCAAAGTCGCGTTTCTAATATCACTATGTCTAATATCACTATGTAATTGCAGAGAACTTCAAAATCTGCACTAAAATATAAAGAGAAAAACTGATTCCCTTTATTTTATTAATCGAAACATCCAAATCTGCACTATTTCCATCAAGAAGTTGGATATATAACATAACTATTTTAAATTTAAAAAAAAATTTGAAAAACAAAAAAAAATACATAGAAGTAATCAGATAATGTTAGAGATCGGAAGAGCCTTGGGGTTTAAAGAACCTCTCCGTCCAGTTCACTAGAGACTTCCTAGTGCTCCTACCTACGCATTGGGATATTGTGACCAGGGCCCAATGGCATAATCTATCATGAATGTGGCTAGAGATTTTGGGTTGCAAGCCTGGAGAGCATATGTACATATATGCTGACCAAATATAGCTGGGTAGAGACCAGAAAATTAAGATCCTTTATGTGTGGAATTTGTAGTTATATTTTTCAGCACATATACACACACTTACCATCAGTAGAATTAATCTTCCCACTCTACTAGTTAAAAGGTTAGAAGAAAGCACATTGATGCATAAAACATTTGTCCTGCCTGCAGTAGTCTACTTGCATATTCCCTATCAAAGGATCGCATTATTTTGATCACTTCGTAGAATTCAGAAATTAAGCCAATGCCTGCACAAATACTATAAAATAGCTCGATGAGAAAACTATAAGAATCATTTTCTAACTTACAAGTACATGTTACTTTTATTGGAAAGCTTTTCACACATGCAATTTTTCTGTCATCCAAGCATATCCACCCTTATAGCCGAACTGTCAAGTAAGCTCAGTTTTAATAAAGTTCAAGTTACAACAAATGCAGTATTTACTATATAGACTATCTGATATTGTTAGGATACTGCCAGATGGCATATTAGGATGATGACATCTGTACAAGGTTGTTAGTAGTTAGTTACTTGTTAACAGATAAATAGCAGATTGTAAAGATAGAAAGGCAGTTAATGAAATATTGATTGTTTGTATTGTTGTTCTGTTATCCCATCTCTGTGCAATTGCGGAAGACGTAGGGTAGGGTTCTAACAGATATATATCCATCTGCTTAAAATATTAAACATGCACACACACAAAAATAAGCTGCTCCAAATTAAAGGAACGAAGTAAAAATTTATCTCTATAAGTGGAGGACGAGCCTAAAAAATATGTTTGAGTGGTTCTTTGTGCTTGAAGGGGTTCCTATTTAAGCCACCTCGATCATCGTCTAGCCAGCAAAGCAGTTAATTTTCAACTTAAAAAGTATTAACCTTAATGACTAAATGCTTGGTTGAACAAGCATTTCGATGGTTCAATTAAGCCCCAGAAATCGCGCACTGCCCAGCTGTTAAAATGACTGGAGGTTAGTGTTTTACGGGTTCAAATTTGACCAGTATGATTTTGTTCTGACCTTGATCTTCTCTCATTGTGCCCTCCCAACAATCTTAAGCAGTGATCACTTGATAACCAATACGTTATTACCTTAAACAGAATTCGTTTCCATCCTCCTAATGTTCAAAGCAACTGACCAGCCAAAATGTTAATTCTACACAAGCACATCCAACACATTAATTTGTACCAAAAATGGCTTGAAAAGTTGGATGGGACGAATCACAACCTATTGTGAATTTCGAATTTCCAGAACTAGAGGAATTGTCAGGTTATAGGTATTAAGAGTTCCACACCATTAGTTAGATGATTAGATATTGATCAATTTCATGTTGATAACGACTGACAACAATAAACTCTATATATATTGGAAAGAGGGATCTTTTTCATCAAAATTACCGGATCAAGTAATTCGAACATTCCAAATTTCATTCAACGGTAAAAAATTATCACAGTTTTGAAGAGGTCAAAACAGATGAGCCGTTGGATGAAATTTAGATGGATCACTTGATCTCGTGATCTTGGTAGAAGAGATCTGGAGAATATCTCTTTCCATATATATTAGCAGTGCTCCACCAACCAAATTAATATGTAATTTAAGTTGTTCACATTAAGTAGCATCATAATTATCATGCTATGTAATATATATATATATATATATATATATATATATATATATATAGAGAGAGAGAGAGAGAGAGAGAGAGAGAGAGAGAGAGTTGAACAATTCCCATTACAATTACCTGATCATCAGAAAGTTGTTCACATCAAGTAGTGTAATAATGCATGCTGTATAGGAAATCTGCAGGCAGATTTAACAGTGAAACTTGTGGAATGATCAAAACTTCATCTTTGTGAGGATGTGAAGATAAAAAACTCTTGCAATGACTTATAAGAAGTTGGGATACTTATCATATTTGTCAATATTTGATACTTATCATATTTGTCAATATTGGTTTTATAGTGAAACCCTAATTTTCTTCATGATATCAAAGTAGGTTGACGCACGTGTGAAGGTCAACGGCCACACGTGCTCCACATCACCCAGTTCATGTCGTCTATGTGTTTGGGTAAAAATTTGCGCATGTGAATATCTTACATCAATGAAAGAAAAAAACTTTACAAGAACTTATTAGGGTTTATTAGAAATGTTTCCGTTATACACTACGTTATGGTGAACAATAATATGTGCACGTGTGAGAGAAAAAAAGAAGAAGAGGGTTTAGGTTTTGTGTGGCTTATGAGTACGGGAGAGGTATTCTGATTTTGTGCAGGAAATGTTAACATTGCCGTTCTATTGCTGATGTTATTTACCTTCTTTTTTTTTTTTTTAATCAAATGGTGTTATTTAGTTTTAACCATTATGAAAAGTTTTAGATAGCCTCTGTTTATTTAATAGATGATTTTATATAAAATCAATACAATGTTATAAATGTTAACAATATATCAACAATATTTATGCTAATAATAAAAGGAAAACTAATGAAAAAAACTTGAAAACTTTGAGTTTTAATGATAAGAACAAAATAAAGGGTAAAATGAACAGTACCAAGTTTGACTTTTTAGTGTAAAAATATGGTTTTTCGTTAAATAGGTCAATCATGTATTGTGATACTTAAATGCATATAAAATAAACAAATATTCCAAAATCTACCACTACAGCTGGCATCCACTTCAACTGATACCTCATTTCTCATAGTCTTATATTTTGGAATAATTCAATATGGATCAGACATTGCAACGCAGTCTGTTTCCTAACTCTGTTTTTTACATTTAGATTTAGACACAGTGTTGCAATGTCCATTTACTAGTTTCGTTTTTTCCATCACTCTCATGCCTCCTACATAGTCTCTTTTACATTTGGATTCAGACACTACAATGCAGTGTCTGTTTCCTGCATCTGTTTTTTACTTTTGGATTCAGATGCTGTGTTACAGTGTCTGTTTCTTGGTTTTGTTCTTTCCACATGTAAACGAAGAGAGAGAGAGAGAGATAGAATATTCATCTCTCTCTACAATCCCTCCTTGCCGCATGCCCCTTCCCCTTGTCAGATAAAATAGACTACAACACGTTTTCAGCACGCTCATACCGCTACGCTTAGGAATGTAACGTGAAAATTATTTATCTTCAATCAAGGGAGTATTACGTTTTAATTATTTTTAATTGATTAAATTTTGATTTTATTGATTCATATACTTTTATTGATTCAATTTAAATTTTTTGTGTTGAACGTGATACAAGTTTTGGAGATGGAAAGCCGAAATTGAAGAAAAAATTTATGCATCAAATCAGTTCATCAATATCATCACGCAATCAGGTTCTTCCAAAACAACGGTTTTTATCTCGATATTTTTGCAGCCCTGTAGCATGAGCATTCACCATACTGCATGACCCAACTTTACTTTTTTCGAATTTTAGATTCTACAATTGTGTATGCATTATATTCATAATTATTGAATTATGTGAATTTGATATTGCCATGAATTATATATCCATGCATTGAATTATATATTAATATACATGCAATTGAATTGAATAAAAAACAAATTTTGATTTGTTTGAACCCACATCCGAAAGCAAAGCCAAGACCACAGAGCCCCACAAGTATCCAAACCCAGAACTCGACGCCATCACTGGTGTCACCACCGATTTCTGACATAAGCATGGCCTGTAGCCCTGCCCAGCCACCATGGCTGCTTTCCCGATGACCTGAAGTCATCCCCGTCAAAATCATGGCTGAGATTTTTGAAATTTCGTCTGAGTTCGAAACCCTAACTCGAACCTAAGGGTTTCTTGGTTCGTTGACCTCGAGTTTTGACTCTCCGTCACCTGAGAAGAGGTTCTATGGTGAACTATAGCCCCAGACCACCACTAGAAACGACAAGTTCGGCGTTTTTCCTTGGCGAACACACCCAGCACACAGTTGGGTTGTTTGTCTGATCCAAAAACCAAGCCCTTTGGGCTTTGGCTCTTCTCGGCCCAAATCAAAATCCAGATTTGGCTTTTGGGTTTGTTGTCGCAAGCCCTATCTCTCGGCCCACTTGCGACGCCAACCCAATTGGGCTTTGGTGTCCCCGTGTCCTACGACACACTGGATTGCATCTTCCCCTAGGTTCACCTGTCTGCGCCATACACGATCCCAACTCGTGCTAGAGGATCGGTGCATTACACTACACCGCACCAGATCTGTACCCTTTTCATGGGCTCTTCCTTGGATCTAGCCTTTTTTTTCCCTCTCTCGCCTTGGGCTTGCAACCCACCCAAGACAATTTCAGCCTAATATGGGCTTGGACCTCACAGCAGATATTTGCTCAGCCCACCCATTGGCTTTGCCCTATGTTTTTTAGCCTCGAGCTTAAATTTGGGTTTTATATTTTTTCACCCACACTTTAAATTTGTCCCGAAGTCCAAATACTTAATTCAATTATAATTATAGACCTAAATTTTTATTTGCATATGCTCTTGTTGCATATTTATGTGTATATATTTGCATTTGTCTGTAGGAACATATGAATCTGAAGTTCATACTTATTTTGAAACCTGAAGTTTCTAAAATCATGTCTTGTTTGAAAACCTAAAGTTTTCCTTAAAAGCATCACCCATGAAAACCCGAAGTTTTTTTCATGCGAATTTTAACCGATACATGTCTATTAAAACCTGAATGTTTTATTCCTATGTGAATGGATTGATAATTTTCTTCATTGCACTAATCACATCTTGTCCTTTATTTTGTTATAGAAACATGTCAAATTTGAACAAACTCGACTTCACCGCTTTGGAGGTCTCTGGAAGAAACTACCTTAAGTGGGTCCAAGATATGAAGCTTCACCTTATTGCAAAGAATTTGCGTCCCGCCATTGAAAATGAGATGGACAATCTGGTTGGCGAAGCTGAGAAAGTCACTGTTATGATCTTCATTCGAAGACATATTCATGCCGCCCTGCAAACCGAGTACCTTGCTGAGGATGATCCACGAGCATTATCGGTCACTTTTGCTGATCGTTTTGATCACCAAAATGACATCTTCATGCCTGAAATAAGACATGACTGGCAGCATTTGCGCTTCCAAGACTTTAAGCCTGTTAATGAATATAATTCTGAAGTTTGTCGAATCCAATCACTACTCAAGTTTTGTAACGAAACTTTGACCGAAGATGATCTCCTGGAGAATACCTATTCAACCTCCTCTACTACTAATAGTGTCCTGCAACAACAATATAAAGCTCAGAAGTTCACTAAGTTTTTGAATTTGATCTCTGTTTTACTTCCTACTGAAAAGCAGAATCAACTGTTGGTGAAAATCGTCAAGCTCAACCTACTGGGGCAACTGCTATGCCTGAAGCACAATATAGCACGAACCAACACCCAAAACACCAAAAGAGGCAGGGTAGGGTGGCCAGAAGCCATCCCATCAAGGTTAACAGAGTCAAGGCCCATTTAAGGGAGGAAATAAAGCCCAGAAATACCCTAACCTCACTCTCAATGCCCCAAACTTCAAGAATAAGGGCACAACACCTGAAACCATGGATGCGGATATGTGATATCACTGTGGTTTAAAGGAGCAATGGTCTCGTATTTTCCGAGCTCCCCAGAAGGTTGTATCTGAATATCATTCTCGTCGTAATAAGTTTGAATCAAACTTTATGCAAGTGGAAGATTAGAATCTTAGACATAAACTTTTTTTTTATAGTTAAAATAAGACAATAGGGCCGAATTCCACAATAGTGGCCAAACCCCCTTCTTGTTTTTTGGTTAATTTTGAACAATTTTCCTTTATGTTTGGATTATTTGTTGGTGATTTGTTTTTGGATATTAAGTTTTTTTTAAATTAATTTCCATCCTTGAATACTTAAAATTATTTTGAATAGATATTTGTTTTAAGAACTTTTATGCATGTGACCGATTCAAATTAATTTTCATTCTAGGTATGACTAGTGGGAAAGTTGTCTTGCAAATAATGCAACCACGCACATCGTTTTACGTGAACGTATCTATTTCACTAACTTTATACCTAAGAATACACCTTTGACAACCCTCTCAGGCTCATCCAACCTGATCAAAAGATACGGTAAGGCACGTATAATGTTGCCAATGGTACAATTTTGACCATTGATGAGGCACTTTATTCTCCGCATTCCGGAATTACATTGTTGAGTTTTAAGAACATTAGAGATAATAAGTACCACGCTGAAACCCACGTAGAAAATGGAGTTGAATTTATGTGCATAACTTCAAACGAATATGGCCAGAAGCATATTCTAAAAAAGATAAAGCGTATCCCGAGTGATCTGTATACTATGACCATACACCCCATAGAGAACCACTATGTGGCCGACCCTACCTTTGGGACTGCACATGAAATTACACTTTGGCATGATCGTTTGGGACACCCTGGACAAATAGCGATTTGATGTATCCTTAAATCATCACAAGGGCATCTACTAACCCGAAGCTTAGGTTTGATTCAAGGAATCACATGTCAAACATGTTCTACGAGAAAGCTTATTACTAATTCTTCTTATGACAAGATTCGTTTGAATCCTCCTATTTTTTCTACAAATGATTCAAAGGGACATTTGTGGACTGATTCACCCTCTACGCAGACCATTTAGATATTTTATGGTTTTGATTGATGTTTCCACACGTTGGTCACATGTGTGATTGTTGTCCACAAGAAACGCTGCATTCTCCAAATTGTTGGCTCAGGTTATCAAGCTTATGGCTCACCACCCTAATTATCCGATCAAATCTATTCGATTGGATAATGCTAGAAAATTCACATCTAAACCTTTTGATGACTATTGCACGTCAGTTGGGGTTGAAGTTGAACATCAAGTACCCCATGTTCACACCCAAAATGGTATGGCAAATGTATTCATTAAGCGCTTACAAATGATTGCTCGATCGTTGGTCATAAATACCAAGATCTCGATCACTGCTTGGGGCCATGCAATATTGCACGTAGCTATGTTGGTCCGCCTAAGTCCTGTTGCGACCTAACCATATAGCGCTTTTCAATTGGTTACCGGATACGAACTCGACATATTGTATCTGCATGTTTTTTGTTGTGTGGTCTATATGCTGATTAGGGTATGGTTCTGCCCTTACGTACAAAAATAGGGCATCAGCGAATGATGGCAATCTATGTTGGATATGATTCTCTTTCGATCATTCTTTACTTAGAACCTTTGATAGGCAATCTGTTTAACGCTTGTTTCACAGATTGTCACTTCTAGAAGATAGTCTTCCCTTCATTAGAGAGAAATAAGAACGTCAACGTTCCTGAATAACGACGTGAATTATCATGAACGACTCCCACTTTGTGTCATTTAGATCCCCGCACCGCTTAGTCTGAAACTAGAGTGCAGCTCTTATTAGATCTTCAAATCATAGCTCATAGTATGCCAGATGCTTTCACCGATCTAGCATGAGTGACAAGATCACATATTCCAGTTGCGAATACACCTGCAGAGATGGATGAACCGAATGTACGACGAACTTCCCTCATGGAGGCCCTGGATGCCAACTTTGGTAATCCACGTACATTAACTGCTAGCCAATCTTCTGCCCCTACACATAAGCGTGGCAGACTTTTTGGTTCAAATGATTCACACCCTCGAAAGAGGAAACCTACGGCACAGGCCCCTGAAACGCCTACTGTGAATCCAACTATCCCTTACACATTCTATCCAACTCAAGAGGAAATTCTAGATTACAAAAGTGTCCTTGAAGAGATGAATCCACCTCCCGAGAATCGTGAGATTTCGGTCTATTATGCTAGCTTAGAGGATGTGTGATGTAGAAATGAGATGATCATCGACGATGCATTAGCATATACAGTAGCTACTGAGGTTATGTTGAGTGATGACATTAAACCTCGTTCCATTGATGAATGTCGATGTATAACCGATTGGTCAAACTGGAAACAAGCAATCCAAGTTGAACTCGATTCACTTGCGAAACATAAGGTGTTTGGACCTATAGCTCATACTCTTCCACAAGTAAAGCTCGTTGGCTACAAGTGGGTTTTCGTTCGGAAGCGTAATGAGAAGAATGAAATTATGCGTTACAAAGCTCATCTTGTGACACAAGGCTTCTCACAACATCCCGGGATTGACTATGACAAAACTTATTCACCTGTTATGGATGTGATTACTTTTTGTTACCTTATCAGTTTGGTAGTTTCCAAAAAACTGAGTATTCAGTTAATGGACGTAGTAACTATGTATCTCTATAAAGATCTTGATACGAAAATTTATATGAAAGTTCCTGAATGACTTACACTGACTAGATCAAATATTTCCAAATCCCAGAACGCTCTTAATTCGGCTAAGATGTTCATTCTACGGTTTGAAGCAATGCAGAAGAATGTGGTATAACGGTTTGAGTGGGTATTTGACTAGTCAGGGATATGTGAACAACGAACTATGCCTTTGTGTGTTCATTAAGAAGTCACATTCCGGTTTTGCTATAGTTCCGGTATATATCGATGACATAAACGTCATTGAAACTCTTGAAGAGCTCACGAGAATTGCCATGCACCTGACGTCAGAATTTGAGATGAAAGATCTAGGAAAAACTCGATAATATCTTGGTATCAAGATAGAGCACCTTTCGAATGGAATCTTAGTACATCAATTGAACTACACCTAAAAGATGTTGCGCCGCGTTAACAAGGATAAAGCGAAGGCTTCGAGTACTCCTATGGTCGTTTGATCGCTAGATGCAAAATGAGATCATTTCCGTCTGAAGGATGATGATGAAGATATTTTGGAGCCTGAAGTTCCTTATCTAAATGTGATAGGCGTTTTATTATACTTAGCTTAATGCACTAGACATCTCCTTCACTGTTAATCTTTTGGCAAGATAAAGTAATGCACCAACACGCAGATACTATACTAGTGTTAAAGACATTTTCCCCTACCTTAAGGGTACTACGGATTTGGGCTTGTTATATCCCTACGAATCCTTAAGTGATGCCGCAACCCCTGCTTCTCGAGTTAATTCTCGCCTTGTTAGTTTTGCCAATGCATGATACTTATCTGATTTGCACAAGGCGAGTTCTCAAACGGGTTATGTCTTTACTGTTGAAGGCACCGCAATCTCTTGGAGGTTAACTAAACATACCGTTAAAAGCAGTTGTGGGCCATATTCGAAGCTCCTGTGATATTTACCCCATCGTGAATGTCCCGACGACGATCTATTGAGACAACGCAACATGCATCGAACATCTCAAGAAGGGTTAAATAAAGGAGACAACACCAAGCACATTGCTCCGAAGTTTTTCTTCTCACATCAATAATAAGAGCATCAGAAGATTGAAGTCACGCAAATCCGTTCACAAGCCAATATGGCCGACATCTTTACCAAATCACTACTGAAGGTGATGTTTCAGAAGCTTGTTCAAGGAATTGGTATGCGTAAACTTTCTAAGTGGTAATATTGCTAGTTCTCTTTAGAATTGTGTCAAACTCAGGGAGAGTATCCTGAAGTATACTTGCTTGATCTTAATGTACTATTTTTCCCTACGATTAGGAGCATTTTTCCCACTAGGTTTTTGCTACCTAACTAGATTTTAAAGAGGCACCCAACTTGGGTTGATCATATCCCTGATGACGTCCCGTAGACGTTTCTTTTGACTTTGCATTACTCACGCATTTTTCCTTAGACTATGGATTTTGTTCCTACTCGGGTTTTTGCCATAGCCTTAGTGTTTTTTAGTGAGACTTACTTCTTTATGCAAGTTCCTACCTTATTGAGAATAGCGATGTTCCCAGAATTAGTGCCAACGAGTTGACTTCCTCAACTTCTACATGATGCTGAATCTACCTTGAGTATTTACGCACTCAAGGGGGAGTGTTGTAAACTTTCCTAGTTTAAGTGTGATCGTGTAAATCCTAGATTAGATTTGATTTTAGTTATTCTTTCTTATATGGACTTGTATTCCTTGGGAATGAAGGATTTGTTTCTTCCTCTTATTACTATAAATAAAAGCACTGCGTAGGGGATAACACATCCTCTACACACATCCCTCTACACATTCTACAAACACATCTCTCTCTACAATCCCTCCTTGCCGCTGGCCTCTTCCCCTTGTCAGATAAAATAAGCTACAACAATTTACACCCACTTCTACCACTTTATTTTAAGTTTTGACTATATAGCTACTAGCTGAGCCGTATATCCAATGGGCCCATTCTCATTTTCAACTTCTCTTCCAGGATTTGAATCCCAATTTTAATTTCTAGAACATGAGCAATTATATTTCTGGTTCTAAAGAGTCAAGTTATAGATGATTTTAGCTAGAAAATAAACCAACAATTTATATCAAACAAATTATCGAAAGATTAACATAAGCATGGAAAACTTATATGAGCTGAAAAGTTGCCTAAGTTAGGGTTCGGAACATTGGACCGATCTCTATAGCTTGAAGGGGAAGTTGACCATTGAGGATGTGCCAAGCTAGTGCAATTAAGCAGCAAACATCTGTTGTTGGTCATAGAAGAAATAGCTGCTATATACCCAACCTGGGTTGATATAATCACAAAAACCCTAGTGTCTTTAATTGTACATCAATGAGCATGATGGACTACTGGGCATGCATGTACCGTTGTTGGATATATATGTGTGTGTGTGTGTGTGTGTGTGTGTGTGTGTGAACTCCTATTGAAATTGAAGAGGAAATGACCACATTATTATTTGACGTGAAAGGTAAGTCCATCTCTCTGCAGGCCGAAGCAAATGAAGTGACCCTACTTTCATTTCATTATTAATGGATTGTGAAGAAAGTTATATTTCTCGTGAAACTAATTCACAAATGAAAAGTAATTTAATTACTTATGGTATCGTTTGGTACGTGGAACGGGATGGAACGGAGTGGGACAAGATGTTCCGTTCCACGCTTATTGCATCTAAAATGGGTGGAACGCGTTGTTTCACGGAACAAATTTTGGATGAATTTTCTTTCCGCTTCATCCTTGGAACGACTTGTTCCACATCCGTGGAACACAAAATTATAATATCTTCGTCTCCTTCTTCTTCCTCCTTATTTCCATCCGAGGACATATTTGTTCCCTCTCCGTTTAGTCACATATTGTCCGTCCCGTCTCGTCCCATCTGTATACCAAACGATACCTATAAGAACATATAAGGTTCTTGTTTTTCTTTAATGTGGGAGTGATATACTGCCAACACATCTTCTCCGTGTAGTGAATTTTTAAGCCTAGCACGTGGACAACATAGATTGGATAACGTGAAGCACTTGTGGTTGTTCAGGTTTACACGTAAGAAAACCTGTTCTTATCTTAATATAGCTCAATTATTTATAAATGAATACAAAATCTTGCATTTTTGTCAATATGAGATTCATACTCTTATTGTCCACACGAGACACTTGCTATAGCTAGCTTTCACCATTGGCACCAATCTCACCCACCCATTGTGTGAGCAGATCCTTATCTTCAATTCGTACGAAGATATCTAATCGCTTGTCCTTGAAACAACTATATAAAAATACCTACCCTCCCTCTTACGGCTTAAATCAAGTTTTCATGTCTTTTGGCCATCTTATATAGTCGTCATGCCCATTCGTCTTTCTAATCTTAGCTGTTATTACTGGTCCGTGGGTGCCTGGGAGGGGGCACGGTGTACAGTAGATATATACATAAGCTTTTTTTTTTGGGAAAACAAGTTGTACAATAGCATGCAAGTTGATGTTTTCTACGGGTTTGGGATACCCTGATGTTTCAAGGCTAGATTGTGATCGTAAAAAACATGACTAAATGATTGATAATTTTATACTTCTACTCGTGGAGGAAAATCATGGTAGAAGTCTCCAACATTGATCAGGAAATGACATAAAAAATAGCATGACCAAAATGATCGATAACCTAGCTTTTTCTCATTATACGCATCAGGGAAAAGTTTATGATCCTCAATCGCCATCTAATTTGAAGAAAGTGGTAATACGTTAATACTTGGAATTCTTAGTTACGTCATGTTCAACCTACTGAACTGAGAATTATAACATATCAATCTAATCAAATGAATTAATTGGGCTGGAGTTTTTGATGCGTTGGAATATAAGATGGAAGGATCAACAAATGTTTAGATCAAAAAAACACAAATTGATCGGTCACTTAGTATTATAGTTCAGTGGTATTCCTCTCCACTTCTAAGTGAGAGTTCTTAAGTTTGATTTTCACCAAAAGCAAGTTTGAACCACATTATTACTAGCCCATTATGAGGCTAAACTCACCTCTCCCCTTAGTATAGATAAAAAGGAAAACTCTAGCTAGCTTTATAAATTAAATTACATAAGTTGTATTGGTGTCAAAACTCGGACAGAGGCTGGACTGGATACAATATGTATTTGCTCCGAGTGTTTCTTTAGGTCTCAGTTTCACAAAATAGCTCGAGAGAAAGAGAGATTATCCTCTTTACACATTATCCTCATTAGGTGATCGAAGCAACCAACACTTAACACTTTTCGTTGTTCCAATGTCCATTTGATTTTGTGCATCAACAACTTTGGTCATCATTTTCTGCATCATTTTGATAAGTTATTGCCACACCAACTTTTTTTTTATAACTGAAATATTCAATTCATTGATAAAAGAAAGTACACGGCGGTATCAACGCCTAAGACCTACAATCCTTGGAGTAAAACTCAAATTTTATGTTCTAAACCTATCCCAATTTGCTCAAACCCTTGAGTCAAATATGAGTTTAACCCAAAACTCATTTTGAGGTAAATTTAGCCCAAAATTCCCCCATGTTAGTGGGTTGGGCCACCAATATGTGTATTTTTTTAGTTTTATATTTATAAGTTTATTGAATACAACGGCTAAGATTTAATATGATCAAATCTAACGGTAAAGAAAAAGATATAACGGTCCAAATTTATATCCAACGGCTAAAATAATTAAAAAAATTCTTTCATGGGTTTCATATTCTTTTATAGTGTTTCATGAGTTTCATAGTGTCGGTTTAGTGATTTTCCAATATTTATAGGAATCTAAATATCTTTAGGTTAAAATGTTCATAAAATTAAATTATGATAGTCTACATAATTTTTTTTAAAGTTACTTTAAGAATCCTAAATTCATTCTTTAATAATCTTAGACGAAAAATTAACCTAAAAGAGTTGGAGTAGAAAACATATTTCTAGGTTAAAATTTTTAGATTGTAACCCAAAGGTTGAAGATGATTTCAAGTCTAAACACAATTACAGTCTTCAAATACGAAGTCCGAAATAAAATTCGTGGATCTTCAAACCAAAGACAAAATCTGCCAACATGCATGGATAGTGTAAATACCACACCAACTATTGAAACATGCCAATGTCGCTTTTAGTTTAAATGAAATCCATGCCTGAGAGCATTTTCACCCATTTGATGGATTTGAGTTTACAAATAGGCGTGGTAGTTACTATTCACTTATATAGTAAATTTTTTAAGCTTCTCTTTTATCATTTTCCATCCATTATAAATTAGTGACTGTCATGAGATTTACTAATTATTCAACGAATGAGATTAATTTTGAATAAATTGTTGTGATTATGTTACACTCCACCAATTGTAAATAGTAACTACCATGAACTAGGGGCTAGATTTGTCATGGCTGCTGCAAAGGCTCAACCATGGCTGGCTTGGAGGAGTGGGTGGAATGGGTTTTGGAGTGGATTTTGGATTTGGCCATGGCAAAATTTCATGGTGGAAATGCTCTGATGGTTTAGTTAAGCTAACCCATTCCACTAGCTAGGGCAACACCCCAAATGAACCCTACATGTTTTTCCACCGATCCTCCTTTACTTTCCACCTTATATTCTACTTAAAAAGAGGGCGAAAGCGACCCTAGATGGGATGTCAAAAAGCATTCCTTCCTCAACAACAGTACTTGCTGCCTCTATTGCTGGGTAAAAGACAAAAGCATGTGCAAGCGCAATTTCCATATACAAAGCCACCACATCCAGCAGCTTGGAAAACCTAAAGATTCATTAGTTTTTTCTTTTCCAAATAAATAGAAAGCTTTGATCGTTTGCATTCTTAATATTTGTATGACAAATACAGAATATATGTTTGTACATGCCATTTATGCAAAGGGATCTCTATTTTTTCCAAAAAGTGGGGACTGGGTGTGGGATCCACTCGACATCGAACTTCAATAATCCGAACCTTCTAATTTGTAAGTCTCGATTCATATATCATCCTTACAAAAATTCAATTCAATCCAAAATCATTTGCCAATATAATTATGAAGATCATTCTTATATAACAAAGTATTCGTTAATTATTTTTAACCCAATTAGATGTCTTAAATATTTTTGTTTTGGCTAATATTTTGCAAAGATGGTCTATGAGGTGCAACTTGAAAAATAAATAGTTCAGATTGTTAAAATCCGATATCGTGTGGACCCCACAACTAATCCCCACTTTTATAAGAAGAAAAAAAATGAAGATCTCTTCCTTTAAAGGCTTCATCTGTTTGTAATGGTCATAATGAATTAGGCTCCCTTTTAAGAAGTACAGACCCAAGAGTATATGTTAGATTAATTTATCTGTCAACAATGAAGAAACTTTTGTGTATACACGATTCTTATGATACGTAATGAATCAGAGAGACTACATGTTATATTAACACCAATAATAATTAACATATTAAAATTAAAATACCATTTCATCATGTCGCAAGATGATGCTTAATTGACAAATAAAAGAGCAAAAAAGAAGTATATCCCACCTATTAACACCAATAATAATTAACATATTAAAATTAAAATACCATTTCATCATGTCGCAAGATGATGCTTAATTGACAAATAAAAGAGCAAAAAAGAAGTATATCCCACCTACAATAAGAAGCTTACGCCATTTTGATTTTCAAATTCTACAAGAGGCATTATCTAGTTGGGGAATGATTTCCAGTCTTTTTTTTTTCTCTTACATTTTTTTATAAGAATTTTTTTTCCTCTTATACATTCCTCTATTTTGATCTTTAAATTGAATAAATAAATAAAAATTAAGTCAGAAAAATTATCTGAACTATGTAGAAAGAGAAAAAATGTGCTTGGAAATTATTATCTAGGCTGAGGTATTGCCTAACCTAACCCTAGTTAATTAAATGTGGTCTTGCCCTTTTCTGGAAATTTTAACGGGTCTAAAAGTTGGGTTGTCAAATTTCCCATCAGTTTTGGGTGGGTATGGTATTTCCACATTAAGTGGCACAGACCCACATATTTTGCGCCTTACATGTCCGGTGACACATCACCCTCAATGAAACCCAAAAATTGGAATCCGGATCTTTTTGTGAGAATTTCAAAAATTTGTAAATCGTATTTATTTATCATATGTCGTGAAATTAATTTTTCTTATATGTTTGTATTTAATTTTAAATAATTTTTTACCACATAATTTATGATGACAAAATATGTGGATTCCCGAGAGGATCTCCGGAGAAGATCCTTATTGCTCATTCCAAATATTGTACCTTCAAGACTTTGCCCAAGAAACAGTACACCGGAAAAAAAAAAAAAAACAAAAACAAGAGAAAGGAAGAACAGCAGAAACAGCCAAAAACCCATCTTTCAGATGTCTCCAACACAAACAAATCAATCCCCCACTTATTAGTGCTTCCGTGTTTATATATCCGATACCATGCATCTTTCACAGCAGAGCTCACTCCCCTTGATCTTCTTTTTAAGAACACAGATGGATCTGAAGTTGCAGTGAGAAAGTGAGTATGAAAAGCGAAGTCTTGAGAAGTTCAATGGGTATGAAGAAGCTCTCTTTACCTGTTCGAAATTAGGATAATTTCTTTCTAGTGTTCAAAAGAAGAAGAAGCTCTCTTTACCTGTTCGAAATTAGGATAATTTCTTTCTAGTGTTCAAAAGAAGAAGAGGCTCTCTTAACAAAGGTATTATATTGTATAAGGACTGCCTAACAGCCCGAGGAAAAAGAAATCATGTTTTCATCTTCCAGTTATAATAGTAATACTGTAATTCCTTTTCAACATAACTTTCCCTTTTCTTCTTCTTCTTCTTCAAATTACCCTCCTCCTCCTCCTCCTCCTTGTGCAAACCTAGAAACCTGCACCGGAGACACTTTCCTTCATCACATTCCTGATCCCCTCTCTGGTCAATTTTCACACCAAAATATTGCTTTAATGGCGCCTCCTTCTCATCAAACCCTAACCCATTTGGGAGTTTCATCAAACACTGTGCCTGGTATTATAAACTCCACCATATCATCATCTTGTGGAGATCATCTTCATCATCATCAGTACTACCATAGTAACTATGGTAGCATTAGTAATGATAATATTATTCCTTATTTTCTTCATTCTTCTAGGGAAGATTTAGTAGTAGCACCGGCCGAAATGAAGAAAGACCGGCACAGCAAGATCTTCACCGCTCAGGGTTTGAGGGACCGTAGGGTGAGGCTCTCCCTCAACGTTGCCCGTCAGTTCTTTGACCTCCAAGACCTGCTAGGGCTTGACAGGGCAAGTAAAACCATCGAGTGGCTACTAAAAAAGTCCAGAAAGGCCATCAGGGATCTCGAAACACAGAAGAAGAACTTGAGCTGCAGTTCTGAGCGGTCCAAGAGTTTGTCTTCCACTTCTGAGTGCGACGAGGTTGTTTCGGACATAAACGAGGTGGAAAACCATGTAATGAGCAAAGAAAAAGAGATGGTGATGATGAAGAAGTTGAGAGAATCTAAATCTACTGGAGCTTATGTTGCGAAGGAGTCGAGGGCAAAGGCAAGAGCAAAGGCAAGGGAAAGGACAAGAGAGAAAAAGATGTGCACTACTAGTAGGAGGCCTTATCAGATGTTGAACCAATTTAACTTATTGATTGAGCAGCTTGATGATCACGAAACAAACATCTCATCCTCGTCGAAGGTTAATTTTGGAGATCACCGTGTGAATCAAGAACTGGGATCCCTCTTGGCTAATCAAGCTCATCACCATCATCGTCACGAGGAGGATCAATCAGCCTTGATCAAGAGAAACAAAATGAAGTCATTTCCATCAGTAGTTTCCGATTATAATACTACTGATCAGAGTTCCAGCAATAGCCACCTCCAATTTCCCAATGCTTCTCAAAATTGGGACATCAATGGCGCTTTCCCCATGCCCTAGCATTAATTGTGCTATCGCCACCATCAATCTTAATTTCCACTGGTATACATATACACATATCTATTGTAGCCATGCCTCTCCTTAATTATTTATTTTTCGATTCCAGATTTAATGATTAAGATGTCAATCTGCAGGAACTGAAATCTTGGGAGGCCTAATTGTGGAATTATCCGGCGAATTTATTGATTATCTTCCAAATTATTAACTTCGATCAAAGAAGTAAGCTAGATTTTTGTTCATGTATTTCTTTGAATGCACATTAATATATCTATTGAGTCACCTGTTCCACTGTTTTTCAGCTCCTCAAGAGTTACCATAATGATCCAATTGAAGATAGGTTTCCTTAGCAATGCATATAACTAGTACTGGATCAGAATTACATATAGACCCCTACAAGCATGCATTGATTTATGTCAAAACCACATCCCTGGTGAAAACAACAAATGACTAATACTGATGACATTGATGAGATATTTGTTAATTAGTTATAACGTCTTTTTTTTGTTTTGTTTTAACTTATGATGTAAACATTTCTGTTCTAATTTTAAAAAGGTACAATTTAAGCGGGGATAGATATGCTATAAACAATCAAACTCACCACATAGGGTATATATTCATGTTCTGACAATTGGTATCTGATTTAACTAGTGATATCTTCAAAGAAAAGGAACAGTGCCAGGAGATACTTGATGAACAGGGTTTATGCTTGCTGCAATGAGATTCATCATGACCAATATTACATGATAGTTGTTCCCTGTTTGATAAAAAATAAATATCACCTGATAGTTGTTCCCTGTTTGATAAATATTACATGATACTTGTTCCCTGTTTGATATTTGTCATGGATTTCACACAATTCATACAATTAAAAATGGATGCCTATCGAATTGTGGTTTCTTTTCCAAGGTGAAAAGGTTTATAGCAGATCTGTGGGATGAGGAATGTGAAATTTCTATTCCCCTTTGTTTCTGGTTTTATTTCCTCCTTCCTAGCTTGTTATGCTAAAGGCTCCTTGGAAATTAAGCAAGACTGTAGCAATCTCATAAAAGTAAGCCAGATTTCCATGGAAATAGTTAATACTTGCTGCTAGGTTAGTTATGCAGATTTGCATGCACTTTCTTGGCTAATTGCAATATCTTGAATTTCGCAGTAATATGTAGGCTATAGCTTCTTGTCGATCGAATTGATATGGATATATTAGTATTCAACAGCTATCCAGATGGACTATTGCACAAGGTGTGTGATGAACATGTTTATGCTTTGATTAAGAAGTTTGTGGAAGAATAATCAAACAAATCTTGGTAAACAATATAGTCAAGGTCCAAGGATAACGATGCCCTCACCGAATTTTGTTCTTTATGAATTGTGTAAAAAATTTATTCAAGATACTGATCGCATGTGTATAACTAAAGTATTTTAGTAAGGAGAAAATTTGGCAAAAACAGTGGCCCTGGCAATAGTTTTCTTTTTCTTTGGCTGGGAAATCTTTGATGTTGTAATAGTTCAAAACACAATTTTTAATCTACTTACATGAAAAAAAAAAAAAAAAAAAAAACTTATACTGAATAAGTTAATCCTGTGCGGAGAATTAGATATTGTTCTTCCTGATGTTTACATATATAAGCATTTATTTTGAAGATTGACGATGTTTCTTGTTTTCTCTTCCTGGAGCTGGTTATGTTGTCTATATCTATATATTATTATTATTATTATTATTATTATTATTATTAAGAGAACCCTCCTTGTTAACTTTTTGCCCTTACTTCTGATACACAATACTTACATAATGAGGGCAAAATAGTAATTTTGTATTTTTTGAGAAAATGATAATCATATCCCTATTTTTCCTATTTTACCTTCACTTTTGATACACTATTTATATAAGGAGGATAAAACAGTAATTATGTAATATTTAGATAAAATATGCACTTATTAAGAGAAATTAGCCCACCATCATTTTTTTATACTCTTTTTAAAATTTTAAAAACTAATCACTCCTTAATAAAAAAAATAAAAAATAAAATGAAATTGTTCACACACACAAAGTATGTGCTCATCGGCTAGTTTCTATTGTGAAATGCATTAAAATACGCACACATATAAATACAACATTTATGTTTTGAAGTTATAATGTACATATACAATGGGTCAAATTCATTAAATTCATGGTCCTATATTTAATCGCTCCGTAAGGAAATTGCTAAAGCTCTAATTATATGTTACACACGTACATACATGGAGATATTTCCACTAGCAATATCACGTGCGGTAAGAGGTTTACCAAGATATTTTGAAGTTTGATCTCTGTATCTTGATCTGGGAACACAACCTAATTTTAGTTCGTACTAGTTTAGCTTGAAGTTAAATTGCTAGAGAAACTGAAAAGAAGTGTAAGAGGATCATGAAAATCGTTTAAGCGTGCATGTATCTGTCTTCCCATCTACCCTAGCTTCCCCTGTCCTTCCTTCGCCCCTTTCTCAAGCTGGCTAGCCCTAGATATTTAGGAAGTATGTCATCTAATTTTTTATTTTTAGATCTGACTGTCTACAGTGAGTCAATAGATAGCACTTCTAAGAAGTAAGAGAGTGGTGTGGTCACCAATTTAGTGTATTTTTCTTCACTAGTAAATCAAATATCTCAGGTTTGACTGATTATATAGATGGTAAGTTCAAAATATAATAATCAACTCATTGTGCAACTTTTCCTAAATCTCCACTCTTAGTATATCATTGTTCTAATGTTATGGAGGCCATATTTTTGAATCACATTTGTTTACCATTTTATATGACAAGTGACGTGTACATGTCAATTAATGAGTTTATCTCTTTGGATTTTTGTTGTAGACATCATTTGCCTTGTCATATAATATACTAATATGGTGTATATATATGATTTCACTAGAATTACTCTTTTATTATATATGTATTAAAAACTATGATCGATCATGGTTGCTACTTCAAAAGAGAACATTATCTACTCTCTAGTTATACATGTACTAGTATATGCCTACACACAAAGTGTGAATTTTTTTTACTTTTGTTGTTAAAATCAAAAGAGAGAGGAAGAGAGTGAGAGAGAACTTAGTGAGGAGAGAGAGGGGTTTATTTATTTATTTATTTTTAAATTAGAAATGATAACATTACATGTAGGTGAGGATTAAAAAAAAAGTAAAATTTTGCTTTGTGAAATTACATTACTGTCTTTAACATTTTTGTTGTGATAGAAGATAAAGATATATTTTCACCTTCTTTTAGTTGACAAATAGAATTTCATTAACGTAGTTTTAGATATGCTTATTCGAGTGTCTCGCAGTTTCGCCACAAGTGAATCTTTAAGGGGTTGTTTAATAATCTTTTCACTTTTTTTTTAACTGAAAACTTATTCAAAACTACTTTTAGTTTTTGAAAAACTAAAAGCTACTTTGTTTAGATTTCAAATTTTAGCTTAATTTTCTTTCTAATTTTCATGAAAATATTTATCAAACAAGTTTTCAGAGAAAATTGAAAACTGAGTGCCCGTTTTCATTTATTAACCATTTCATTTTTGTTATTGGTTTTATTGTTGTCTTAGATTAGATATACAATGGGAGAAATGAGAGATAAAAAATAAAGAAAGTATGGTGGGAGGGATGTAGAAGACATGTAGAACAAAAAAAACCGTTCTAATTTTTTTCACCTTCAAAATTTTGATTTAATTTCTTCATTTCTCTCCCGCCACCTTTCTTCATAGTAACATTGGAAAATCAAATATCGTCACCGGAGACCGGACAGACCGGACAGATCAAATGAAATATCATCAAAATTACGAAACAACACCACACATCAAGAAACGATATATTCAGGTAACTGGGTGAAGATAGCAGAAAAAGATAGAACCAAGTTCAGTTCGAATCTTAGTGGAAAAGAAAAACAGAACAAATTCACCAAAAAAACTAACGATATACATGTGGAAAGTTACCTGAAACTGAGAGAGCCTTCATATGATTCATGCAAGAACAGCCATTGGAGTTAATCAGAGAGTGAGGTACAAAGAATAGTGGAAGTGACAGCCAGCGATGAACTGAAGTAATTATTCCCTTTTAATTTCTCTCCCTCTCTATATATATGTTCGATATTTGTTCACAGATTTGTGCAGGAGATAATCATATTATAGTTTCTACTGTGTGTCGAATAAAAGGGTGATTAAAAAGGGTCACGGATTGAAGTGTCTTGTTGGAATAATATTAGAAAATATAAAAATAACACAAGAATTCTATTAATAATAATCATAAAGAAATTCACAACATCAATTTATGTATGAGATTAATATAAACAATTAGAGAGAAAGTTAGAAAAACTGACAAATTTGGAAATTGAGGCTTGCATAAAAAACTGACAAACTTGGAGATTAAGGCTTGCATAAATGCAATGTCCTAAAGACATAATTTCGCCCTTACTATTGTGCTTGTAGTTCGGTAGGCATCCGTCTCCCAAGATTTAATAATTTATAATCCGAAATCAAAGCACTTCAATCTTCGGACTCTGGCGAACTTCATATATTCTGTACTCTCAATACACGACTCGGATTTTGACTAACAAACAATAAAAACATTGGAATGTTTGAGTTTGTATAGAACTCAACCTACCCCTTTTAAAACATTATGACTGTTGCTTAAAATTCCAACGAACAGACGCAACTCATGAATTTGAATTCAACTATGGTACATAACTCTTATTTTTCGTTCATGTAAAAATTAAATATTATAATATTAAATATAATATATAATTTCCAACCGCTTCAAACCACGCCTTCGATCAGTTGTGCATGGCAATACGTAATACACAGTGGCAATACTGGTAGTTCGTCGGACAAGGATTGTCTGCCCTCCACTTCCGTTGCCCTTCCCGTGCCCTTCTGTTTGTGTGTGTTAACTACATTGCTAAAGATGGAGAATTGGTACAGAGGAGGGAAAGAATTGATAGAGAGAAACAAAAGAGATTGTATTGATTGATTAGAGAAAATGTATACAAATGAACTTAATGAAATGATAGCTATACAATCCCTTATATATCCATATAACCTAATTACAATAATACCCCTCTAACTATATTTCTGTTATATCAGTTATTACTCCCCCCTCAAACTAAACTTGGAGTATCCAAGTGAAGTTTGAACTAGCCAGATATTTGAGATAGCCTGGGATGATCGACTGGTCATCTTCCTAGATATAGGCTGATTTAATTTCCAAATGCTCAGAAGCATTCGTTACCGCACCTGATGTGAAACTCCGTGAATCTGAAGATACAGGAAAGGCTTTGATTGGACTGTTAGTTGCTTCTGGATACTCTTCTCCCAAATACTTATACAAGACAATACCAAGATGACCCACCAGTTGCTCCTCTTGGCACTACTTCATGACAACAACAATTCTTGAAATAAGATCTGCAGCTTGCTGTCTGACTTTTGCACTCTTATTATTCAACACCACTGAATGGTACCACAAATAGGGAGCTGTGCTACATGGTCTTGGTCTGAACATACCCAACTTTTCGACTGTGAACTGAGAAGCCATAGTTGACATTGCCAAGAAACTAAATCTACCAAGGAGAATGACACTCCAAAGCACAACACAAATCTCACACTTCTACTAAAGATACCAAATAAGGAGACTGACACTCCATGAACACAAATCATACTGCAACTGAGGAGAATGAAACTCCAAATCATACTGGAACTTAGGAGAATGAAACTCCAAGATTCATAGAAAGAATGACACTTTCTTCTTTAAATCGACAAGAAAACTAATACTTGCAGAGATCAACACATCAAGACCACAGCTTCACTTCAATTAAACCTCGAAAGTACATCAAAGACCACAGCTTCAAGAAATAAGCGTTGCAGATCACCAAACAATTCCAAATGACTGCTATCAACACTTCGATGATCTATCGCACAACCCATATACCAGAATTCATTTACCAATTCAGAAGAACACATAACCAAAATCCCAAATCAAATTCGAGAAAAGAACCCAGATGAAGAAAATATGGGCAATTCGTCAAACACTTAGGCTGCACATAGTCTAAACGTTCTGCCATACCAGAAAACAAAGCACGGATCAAAATCACAGAAAATCAAATTCAGAAAACTGCTTTGAAAACACCACCAAGATGAATGAAGAAGTAGATAATCAACAGTGCAAAGAAAGCAAACTCTGCTCTCAGTCACACAGAGTCTCATGCATCGTCGTCTTCCGCCAAGACCGAGTGACTCGACGGCAAGGCTGTCGTCAACAAGGCGGCTACACGACTTTCCCAAGAACGATCAACCCAACAAGAATACGCAACCAGAACAATCGCAGAAAACCAATGAACACGAAACCCAGAAAATTCTCACCGAGACATTATCACAAATAGTTGATATGCTGGAAAGAAAACCAGTAATCGAAAACAAAACCTGAGAACTTGAATCTTGAAAACCCAGGAAACCCAAATGTGGATGTGCCGTTGGCGGAGGGCGGTGGGGATGAAGACCCACAAAATGGATCTGGAATGGGAATCCGAGTCGGTGTCGAAGAACCCGTCGTTGATTCCGAAAATGATGAAGAACCCATCGTCAAGTGATCTCATTGAGGCACTCGTTCAGGACCTTCTTGTCGATTACAGTCGTATTGCTCATCTGCTGGAGAGCGGAAGCACCGAAGGGCTTGACGGAAAATTCAAGAAAATCTGAAGAAACTAATGAGAAAAAAAGTAAAACTAGCAATAGACTAATGAGAAGTGGAACCACCAGAATCCATGGCATGAGCCTGGTGGCTCTGATACCATGTTAACTACATTGCTAAAGATGGAGAATTGGTACAGAGGAGGGAAAGAATTGATAGAGAGAAACAAAAGAGATTGTATTGATTGATTAGAGAAAATGTATACAAATGAACTTAATGAAATGATAGCTATACAATCCCTTATATATCCATATAACCTAATTACAATAATACCCCTCTAACTATATTTCTGTTATATCAGTTATTAGTATGGTTACGGTTAAACCACGTCAACATTTTATATTACTATTTATTTTTATTTTATTATATCTATAAAAAAAACAAAATAAAATGTTGACATGCCTTAACCGTGACCATACAAAACAAAAGGGCATGGAAAGGGCACCGGAAGTGAAAGGCAGACCTAGTTCGTCAATTACCTGTTTTTTATACATAAAAAACCCTGCCGACCTGGACTGGAGACAGAAAGGTTATGGATACTGGTACCAGAGAGCTGAGACCTAGTCTCTCTCCGCATATATCGAATGCAAAGCGGTTGATTTATGTCAAAATCTAATATAATAATTGCTGACTTTTCAGCGAGTGTACACAAAAGTACCCCATATCTAATATAATACCCAGCAGAATCTGCTTTGGAGGTACGGAAATGTGGAAATATGGAAATACGGTGCACCCGAAAGCTAGCTGATCGACAGTAGGTGGGTAAGAGATCTGGGCAACACTATAGCAGCTTTCATTTTCATCATGATCACTTTTATGTTCTTTTATCATTGTGTAGACATTAAAATTTCGGTGAAACAAATACTCTTCAATACATTAAAAGTTCCGATATGTCAAGGCATATATGACATACATCATGCGTCTCACAAGTTGTATACATGGATGTGACTCATCAAATTCAGACGAATCATCAAGAAAGATATGTGTCAACACTTGATGGAAAAGAATTATTTGATTTTAATTTAATTAAATCAAATGTAAATGATGAAGTCAAATTACAAACCGGTCCACAAATTGAGTCAAGCTTCTTTTGTCAATTAATCAAGCCCACAATCAATATCAAATCCATCCATAAGCAAAGATTTGAGAGTCTATAAATACGAGGCTCCAAGACAAAGAAACAGGCCAGAAAATCATTCACGCCCCGACGCTGAAGCTTTGAAATTATGAAGCTCTTAAGCACTCGAACCCCAAATAATTAAGAAGACTCGAAAAACCCTCCCCGTTTTTCGTCAAACCCATAAAGAATCATCAAGCACTACTACTCTGTGATACGACCAATATTGCATACATTATAACGCCCTTTAGTTTCGATTCTTGTTATGTTTTTGAGTGAATTTAGTTTGTTTCACTTAGTTTTATGTTTTTCTTAGATTTGAAGAGTGAAGATGAAGAAAGAAGAAAAATGAGCACTTTTGCGATTAAAATGAGTTGGCATGCTGGAAGCAGAAGCTGTTTGTGCAGATCAGTCAACTTTACGGATTAAACTGTACTTCCTCATAATGAACCAACTGTTGAGCCTTATACCATTGGAAAGATATGGATGTTAGCTTTCAGAGGAATTTTACGGACTGTGATTTCGAGTTTTCTAGACGATGTTATGAAGGTTTTCGTACAAGATGTCGGTCAGTCGAGTCTATGCGGAAATTGCAAAGTCTGTTGGGTTTTTCAAGTCATAATTCAGTCGAAGTCCAAAGCCCAAGATAGAACGTGTTGAGCTGACTTTAATCCTATTTCGAATGGGTTTGAAGTAATTATTTGGGAAGTTTACTTGCCACATCATTCAGTTATGCAATAAAAAGGATATCACAAGACCTAATTATGTTAGGACTTGTCTACCATATAAAGGGGGGTTTTTGGGAACATGCTTTTTGGGTTTTTTCGAAGGTGCAGAGAAGAGGTCGCAGCAAGGAGTGAAACAGAGTCGCCGATCACCTGGGCAATCCATCATCATCGTGTGGAAGTATTTTATGTTTTTCAGAATTTTAATTATGTTTTCAGATTTTATGAGTAACTAAACTCTTTTTCTAGGGTTAGGATGATGCCCTAGCATGAATGTTTATGGTTTTTAATGTTATTCATTGGATTTCTAGATTCTTTTAGATGAATGCTTAATCACTTTTTGAATTGTTACTCTTTGTATGAGTTCTTTGATTGATCAGCTTAGGACTTTGCATCTAGTAAGATTGGAAGATGAATTTGAGGCTGAACTAGCAATATAATTCAATTAGCTTCTTGTGGTTAAGTGTGGTAAATTACATTATTGCTTGACAAAGAATAATGGTTTGCTTGGTTCCCTTGTTTTCTAGAGCGTAAAGAGTCCTACTTGTTAAATTTATGCCTTAACCAGGATAGATTGCATGTTAGGATATACGACATCTGCCTGAACTAGGAGAGAATCATTCACTTAAGGAAAACTATGGTCTAATGTGCCTGACAAGGACTTAGATACGGGAATTATCATCTAAAGAATCGAAAGATCCATTGAATGCATTGCAACCTAAACTAGATTGCTTGTGGTTGATTCCGAATCCCTAGATTTTCATCACTTACCTTATAACACAACGTTTTCTTTTCTTTAATTTCAGTTTTTACTTAAGGTTCTGTTTTTGTTCGTTTACAAAATCATCACAACAAATTCTTCACATCCTTGATTGATTTATTAATTAAGATCGAGTCTAGTTCGTTGTTTGGGGTTGTGTGTCATTAATATTATTAGATTTGGTTTAGTTTATCAAATTGGAGATTTAATTAGAATCCTCGTGGGAACGATACTTGGACTTGCAACACGCTATATTACGACTATCTTGTGCACTTGCAAGTTTACACCACTCTGCCGGTTCTTCCATCACCACAAGCCAAATCCTTGCGGCAATCATTCATCCGAGATCAAGTCATTGCAACACTCGAATCAACAACACACATCTACACATCTTCGGAGAACGTATCAGAGGAAACTTTGTAAACAGAGATTGTAACCCTACATTTACATTAATACAATACAATTATTTTGTATATGTGTTCTTGTTTTATTTGCTACAGGAAATTCATGTTTGCACGTGATTTTAGGTTTAGGATTGGAAGTTCAAGCTGAATTGAAGCAACTAATTTACTTTCCTAGAAAATCAGAAGAAAAAAAAATCCCCGACAAGTATGCATTTTATACAAGAGCTCAATCGGAGAAAAAACTCCTCATCTATAGAATTCACTTTTTATGTTCTTCATTATGATATTTCTTTGATGCCCTTTGCTTCTCTGAAACTCTGAAGTGTTAACTTAAAGATTTCTTTTTCTTTTTTCTAAATTAAGTGTTTTATGTGTTCTTCACACGCAAGCTCCTCAAAACTCGATTTTCTTACTCGAAAACACTTCAAACATAGTTTTCTTACCCAGTCAGATGGACTAATGGTAACACATATCCTTATGGAATTTAAACTTTGAACTTTTTTCACTCATGAAAAATGATAACTCAAACCGTTGAGTTTTAAAAATTAAGAAACATTTACTGTAATACCATGTATCAATCACCAAAGAATGAGGCAGAATCTGGACTAGTAAATGGGTTAAATATTGTTCATAGGAAAAATCAACATAATGATCACCCAAATTACACATAATTGACCGAAAAGGAAATTAAAGAAGAAGAATTACACAAGGACTATAGGATAACCAGACCATATAAGCAAACTCAAGCACAATCGTCTGGCTCAACACAGTAAATAAAATGGGCCACAACTAAGCCCACATAGGTAGTAGCTAAAGCCCAATTGACCCAACCTAAAAATCGTAGTTAAATGCGGAAGAAAAGAGTCTCCCTATTTGTACTTGTAGCAAAGTCACATTGCTTGCTGAAGAAGAAAAAGAAGAGGAAGAACCAGAGAAAGCTAAATGGAGACACCGAAGACAATCGAGCACCAAATTGGAGGAATCCAGAACGACGCCCTTTGATTCGGACTTCACGGCATCAAGAGCAACCTCGTCGGCGTTCACCCTCTCGAATCTGCTTTGGAATCGGTATTTTCCCTCTCTCTCTCTCTCTCTCGCGCCCTCTTTCTCTCCCTCCTGGTTTTTGTTGTTGTTTGTTTGGAATTGAAGATGTGTGAATAAATTTTGTTTATTTGGGTTTATTTGTTTGTTGGGTTTTAGGCGAAGGTAACGCAAGAGCAGATAAATAGGAAAATCTTAGGGTACACTTATGGAAGTGCGTTTCCATTGAAGATGGATCTCGAAAGGCAAATCCTTTCTCGGTATGCGATTCGTGTTTTTGTCGAATTCTGGCTTCTGTTTGTGAATTGTTGTAATGGGTTTGTCTTATTTTTTTATGATTGAGTAGAAGTAAATGTGTGTTGCTATGTCTTATTTTTTTTTGTATCACCTACAGTAATGGACTTAAAACACTGAGTGTTTACTTGCTGTAGTTAAATATGAGTTGTACTTTATTCTTTGAAACAACTGCAGATTTTAGAGGCTTGCTGGCCCAATTCCTTCCTCAATGCTGGGTTTGGAGGTTATGACCAGAAAATTGGATGATTTCGGCTTTGAGGATTACCTGAATGGTAAGAAAATATTTTTCATATACAAAGTAGATAATATTGGTATCCTAAGCTTTAACTGTTCATGGTTTCTCTTTGAACTATTTGTTTGATCTCCTTCAATGTTTATGATACAATTGGTTTTTAATTAGGGTTGATGTTGTCTGTATCATACTTGACCAATCCCGAAACTATTGAGCATCGGTCAACGTTATACCGTCAAGGACCCAAAAGAGTTTCCCTCCAACCATGAGGACAATCACAGTGCGACACATGTCGAGATCAGAAGTCAATCACAGCGCAACACATGTCAACATCATAAGTTAATCACAGCGCGACACGTGTCGACATTAGAAGTCAATCACAGTGCGACACATGTCAACATCAGAAGTTAATCACAGAGCGACACGTGTCAACATCAGAAGCCAATCACAACACGACACGTGTCAATGTTAGAACAAAGCTAGAAACTCTTCTATAAAAGGAGATCATTCTCCCACAATATTTCCTAATGTCATTTGTACTAAATCATTCACTAGTACTTACTAAAAGAGAGCTTGAACCTATGTACTTGTGTAAACCTTTCACAATTAATGAGAACTCCTCTACTCCGTAGACGTAGCCAATCTGGATGAACCACGTACATCTTGTGTTTGCTTCCATGTCCCTATCTATTTACATACTTATCCACACTAGTGACCGGAGCAATCTAGCGAAGGTCACAAACTTAACACTTTCTGTTTTACCAAAGTCGTCACTGATTTTGTGCATCAACATTTGGTGCCGTCTGTGGGAACGACACTTATTCTCACTCTCTTTAGCTTTGTTAAGTTGGTTTCCACCATTCGTACACTCTCTTTTGACCAGGCATCCCTCTCCAACATGGGAAGCGAATGAAGCCACATCACGCAGAATGACACCCCTCTTGCACTTGGTGCGAGGCAACGAAAGAAGGAAGGAAAGAGGGTTGCTCTTCAAGCTAAAGTCAATAAGCTAGAAGCTCAAAACAACAAGATAGCAATGAAGAATGAGGTCCTCTAGAAGCAGTATAAGAAGCTCTTTGAGACGCTCCATGAAACTAGGCATACTCAAACACGATAGCTCGTTACCCCTGTGGACATCAACCATCATCTAGGTGCCCCCCAACACGAAGGGTCACCTTCATTTGATATCCCTGATGAGGAGCGAACTAATCATCCAAACATTGATCAACATAAGACTTCTCTCAACCCAGCTGCTTCGAACTGAAGTAGAATAAGTGGAGGAAGACACCTCCTTACAGAATGAGTGGAAGGATCGAAAACCGTCTTTCGCGACTGTCGAGATTTCTTAAAGCAACGTCGAGACAATCCCATCCATGTAAACTCGAAGATCAATGGTCCAAGAGTCTCTAAAAGACTCAATCCCCTCCCATGTCCCAGGCCGGCTACCAATTTAGGGAAGGGGCAACAAGTCCTAGAGAAACACAAAGGTATATAGGACTCAGAGATGTTCTGACAAACATACCTTGGCAATCAGTACGGTGAGTCCAGGGAAAAATCACATGCTCTTGAACAAACCTTTATACTTCTAAGAGGAGATGGAAATTTACGAAAGAAAGCTCCAGTGGTACATGACTCCACTCAGGACCCTATTGTCCTACAATTTCTTAAGGAAGTAAATAAGTTGAAGGCCGAACGACAAGCTGAGATACCTTATTGGAACCAACCTAGGCCTGACCCTCTTACAATGAGGATCATCGATACCCCCTCCAAGCAAAGACAAAGTAGAAGCTTGGCTTGCAACTCTATACTGCAAATGAGGACTTGATTGAACACATTTACCTCTTTGGGTCCACCATGGCATACCGGATGCACACCGACGAAGAACGATGTCTTCTTTTCCCATTCACCCTCTCTGGCGGAGCTCTAAACTGGTATTGCCGTCTTCCACCTGAGACAGTAGACTCATTTGAGGAACTAAGGAAACTATTTGTCTCTCAACACATCTTTCAAACCGATTGCTTGCATTCTGCGGATCACTTGTACACCATTCGCCAGAAGCCGGATGAGTCACTACGAGAGTATGCTGGTTGCTTCAGCCATGAGTATTCTCGCTGCGCTGAGGCAGATGACAAGACCATCTTCAAAGCCTACGTGATTGTTTCTTCAAGTACATGATCAATGCCAACACTTAGAAGACTTACTCTAAGGTGATGCCACAGGCTTACAACCATGCATTCGCCGAGGCAACGACATATCAAGGGAAACCCCTCACAGCCACCCCTTATCAGCAAGTAGGGAGTGGAAGCCAAATCCAACCAAATAAGAACACATCAACCTTTCAAACAGCAGCGGTGCCTCCCCCTGCCTTACTTAATACTTCGCCAAGTTAACAAACATATCAATCTCAAGGAAAAAGGAAAGATTTCCATCCTCACCAGTCTCATTTTAGTAAAAAGAGTAAGGGACACTATCGCGATAACCAAGGGTATTGCCACGATAATGCCCGCCCCCAGGCAGTCAACACAGTGGGCCAAGCTAGTGTTAAGACAGGTCATACCCCAAGGTATAAGACATATACACCTTTGAACGCCACATGCGTGGCCATTTACCCCAGCATAGCACATCTCATACCGAAGCCAATGCCGAGGCAGTCGGGTTACAAGCCCACGAGAACACGAGCACATTTTGCTGCTACCACGAGCATAACGGTCATGACGGCGAGAAGTGTATCACCCTTCGGGATCATATTGAAGCTTTGGCGCGTAAAGGAAAAATTAATCAATTCCTCATTCACCCTTCAAGGGATAACCATAACCAACGCCAAGTGAATGTGATATATTCCATAAGCGGTGGCACATCCATATCTGAATCTTCCAATAGGGCCATGAAAAACAGCGAACGAGCTTTAAGGCCTGGCCACCAAGTGTTTCACGTGGAAGCCATCAAGGGAGGCAAATATGAAAAGCCTAACTGGGATCCAATATGTTTATACCCTGAGGAAGAAAGAGGTATCATCTACCCTCACAACGACCCACTGATCGTGAAGGCTCACATAGCCAACTTTGAAGTAAGATGAATCCTGGTAGATATGGGGGCTTCGGTCAATATCATGTTTGCTGAATCTTTCAGGGCACTAAATGTAGCTGAACACTTACTCGATCGCTCGATTTCTCCTCTGATAAGCTTCTCCGGTGATATCGTGCAACCTATAGGGAGCATACACTTACCTTTCACCATTGGTACAAGCCCTTACACAGCTACCATTACCACTAACTTCCTGGCAGTTGATTGCCCAATGGCATACAATGTCATCTTTGGACGCGCAGGCATCAATGATCTCAAGGCCATGATATCCACACATATGTTGTTGATGAATTTTCCAACCCCCTATGACAATGGTTACATTAGAGGAGATCAACTTAGTGCACGGTCATGTTACAACACTTCGGTCAAGCAACAACACATGTTTGTGCCCAAGGAAACCTTTTCTATACATGACCAAGTCATAAAGACAAGCCCGGACAACGCCAACTTGGATCTTCACGATGTCAACAGTCAACCCAACGATCCTCGATATGACTTTTTCACCCAGCAAGCACAACCCGCTGAATAGCTGGAGAAGGTTTCCATATCAAAAGATTATCCAGATCGCATGGTGAAGATTGGCATCACCTTGTCACCACCCATTCGGTTGGCATTTATCTCTTTTTTGCAAGAGAACACTAAGGTCTTCGCCTGGTCATAGGAGGATATGCCAGGCATCTCTCTCGATATCATATGTCATTGGTTGAGTATTGACCCCAAGACCAAGCCGGTGAGATAGAAGTGAAGATCTTATAACGCTGAACGATACGAAGCAATGAAGGTAAAAGTTGAAAAACTCAAAGGCATAGGCTTCGTCCGCGAAGTCAATTACCCAACATGGGTAGCAAAAGTGGTCCTTGTTAAGAAAAATCCGACCAAAGAGAGTCTCTTGCTCCAAAAGGTCTGTGGGAAATGTGTGTCGACTACACCGACCTAAACAAATGATGCCTGAAGGATAGCTTTCCTCTTTCTCTCATTGATAGACTTATAGACTCTACGGCATGGTGTGAACTCTTGAGCTTCATGGATGCTTACTCAGGATACAACCAAATCTCACTACTACAAAAAGAGATATCAGTGGCGCTATAAAAGCGACAAAAAACACCAATTAATGTCAAATTTTTGGTAAAAATCCGACATTAAGTCGTGCAATGTCGCATAGTGAAAGCGATGCCAATATTACCGTCATAAAAGGGTATTGGCGTCGCTTATCCCCCTTAATCCGCCACCAAGAAGGAAAGTATTATAAAATAAAAAAGAAGAACAATGTCACTTAAAAGCGACATCGGTACTTACGTCGCTTAAAAGCGACATCTAAATCTGATATGATGGCGGTCAAAACCAACATTAACTAACAAAAAAACAATTAAAATATCACACTTACTGTCGGTCCAAACCGACATCACCTCATTTAAATAAATAAAATAATCTAGCTACTGTCAATTGTAACCGACATTAGCTTCAATCTCAATAAATAAAATACTTAGCTGATGTCGCCCATAAGCGACACCAAATATATTAATATAAAAAAAATATTTTTCCGTTTTTAATTAATAATTATTAGTCCAAAAGTAATTTTTTAGTTAAATGTTTGTTAATTAAAGGATAAACACTTTTGGACTCAAGCCTGACAGCCTGGGATTACCATCCTGTGTACAAAATCAAAAACCCAAATGGTAAATAATAAAAACAGATAAACCTGCAATTCACATCCTCACTGAAAGTCCTTGTGTTGCATTCCCTTCTACTCGATTATAACCAAAAAAAAACACACACGCACACAAACAAACAGATTAACCCCCAAAAAAGGGGTTAGCAAATCAAGAATGAGAAGAGGAAAAACTGAAAAGTTTGTTAAAATTTCTACTGGAAATCCTTCTCAGCTGCATTTAAGAACACACAATGTTATAATACATAGCTCCAAGCAAACCCATATCTTAGAAATTAATGCACTATAACACCAGATACCATCTTATCATAGCCTTCAATCAACTTGGAATGATCAGCACTGCCTCCATTCCTCTCCTTCCCCACTTTACCTTTGCTTCTATCTGAACCCCTCTCCCTCGGTAACGAGCTCCGACTTCTCCTCCGCTCCTTTCTCTGATCCCGAGGCAACAGACTCCGACTCCGGCTTCTCCATCTCCATCGTCTACCTCCATCAGAATCGCTCTCAGACCTCATCCTCCTCCTCTCTCTATCCCTATCCCTATCTCTTTCTCTATACCTCTCTCTACTCCTACTTCTCCGCCTCGAATGCCTCTCTCTGCTCCTGCTTCTGCTCCTGCTCTGCTTCCTCGAATGCCTATTCTCTCTCTCCGAAACCCTAGCCTATTCTCTTTTTCCTCCGCAGCGTCGGCCTTCTTCCACTTCAACTTGTTATGCTTGCTACTGGATTTTGAACGTTACTACCAGAACGTTCGTATTGAAGTTTCTCATAAAATTTCTAAAAGATTTGGTGAATGAGAAGAAATGGACGATCGGATGAAATGCGGAAGGAGAAGAAGAAAGATTGAAATTGGGGGAGAAATGAAAGCACGGACGAAATGGGAAAGAAAGGTGTTTAAATATGGGTATTTAGTTGGCGTCGGTTTAAACCGACATGGATTGACTGACATCGAATTAAAAATTACTTGTGTCAAATTAAATGTACATGGCGTCGATTAAAACCGACGCCAACCTGACACACTTTTCTACCCAGTCAACTTTCAGACACTCTTTAATAAAAGTATTGCGTTGGTTTAAATAAATGTTAGTGTCGGTCTTAACCGACACCAACTTCTAACATACTTCACATAGCGTCGGTTGAACGAAACTTTTGTCGCATTAAATATGATAGTGTCGGTTAAAACTGACACTAAGTTTACCAAGAAGGAAACTTCCCGCCTAATATTTCATCGAATTCATCCTTTCCCGCCTAATATTTCATTGAATTCGTCCTTTCCCGCCTAGAGTTTCCCACCTAATATTTCATCCAATTCATCCATTTCCCGCCTAATATTTAACCCAAAGAAAAAAAATAACCAGCTTTTTCTTTTTTGTGTTATCTCATATAACATTTTAAAATTTTAATAAATAAAATTTAACTTCAATAAAATACGTAATAAAAAACATAAATATAATTTTATTATAAAATATCATCACATGTTAATTGAAACATAGTCTAATTAATAATTACAATATATAAAATAATTAATATATTTATTCCAAGTCATCATCTGAATCGAATTCATTAAGTATAACATAAGATTTGTGGTATCCATTAGTGTAAATATTTTAAATTGAAGATCGAATTCTTTCATTGTATTCATATAGGGTCAAGGAGTGTAGCTATAAAAAATCATCAAAATCGGAGTTAAAATAACCGTTAAATCGTGATTTTTCTTTTATAACCGTCGAAAAGTTTTGTCCTGTTACTTGATCTCTAAATGTTTGTTTTTTGCGATTTTTGGCGTATGCGATCACGAAGTATATACAAACAAGTTTGACGGTTGGATCATTGAAATTAGTTTCATAGGATGTGTATCTCATCAAAACGATAGATTCACTAATACTTAGAGTTTATTTATACTTTCATTAAGTATAACATAAGATTTGTGATATCCACTAGTGCAAATATTTTAAATTTAAGATCAAGTTCATTCATTGTATTGATATAAGGTCAAGTAGTGTGGCTGTAAAAAATCATCAAAATCGGAGTTAAAATAACTGTTAAATCGTGATTTTTCATTTATAACCGTTGAAAAGTTTTGTCCCGTTACTTGATCTCTGAATTTTTTTTTTTTACGATTTTTGGCGTATGCGATCTCGAAGAATATACAAACAAGTTTGACGGTTGGATCGTTGAAACTAGTTTTTGTAGAATGCATATCCCATTAAAACAATAGATTTATTAACACTTACAAGTTTATTCATACTTTCATTACGTATAACATAAGATTTTGTGGTATCCACTAGTGTAAATATTTTAAATTGAAGATCGAGTTCATTCATTATATTCATAGGGTCAAGGAGTGTAGCTGTAAAAAATTATCAAAATCGGAGTTAAAATAACCGTTAAATCGTGATTTTTCTTTTATAACCGTCGAAAAGTTTTGTCATGTTACTTGATCTCTGAATGTTTGTTTTTTGCGATTTTTGGCGTATGCGATCTCGAAGCATATACAAACAAGTTTGACGGTTGGATCATTGAAATTAGTTTCATAGGATGTGTATCTCATCAAAACGATAAATTCACTAACACTTAAGAGTTTATTTATACTTTCATTAAGTATAACATAAGATTTGTGGTATCCACTAGTGTAAATATTTTAAATTTAAGATCAAGTTCATTCATTGTATTGATATAAGGTCAAGTAGTGTGGCTGTAAAAAATCATCAAAATCGGAGTTAAAATAACCGTTAAATCGTGATTTTTCGTTTATAACCGTTGAAAAGTTTTGTCCCGTTACTTGATCTCTGAATTTTTATTTTTTTTACGATTTTTGGCGTATGCGATCTCGAAGAATATACAAACAAGTTTGACGGTTGGATCGTTGAAGCTAGTTTTGTAGAATGCATATCCCATTAAAACAATAGATTTATTAACACTTACAAGTTTATTCATACTTTCATTAAGTATAACATAAGATTTTGTGGTATCCACTAGTGTAAATATTTTAAATTGAAGATCGAGTTCATTCATTATATTCATATAGGGTCAAGGAGTGTAGCTATAAAAAATTATTAAAATCGGAGTTAAAACAACCGTTAAATCGTGATTTTTCGTTGATAACCGTCGAAAAGTTTTTTCCCATATTTTTTATCTTTGAATGTGTTTTTTTTCCGATTTTTTGCGTATGTGATCTTGAAGCATATACAAACAAGTTTGACGGTTGGATCGTTGAAACTTGTTTTGTAGAATGCATATCCCATTAAAACAATAGATTTATTAACACTTAGAATTTATTTGTACTTTCATTAAGTATAACATAAGATTTTACGGTATCCACTAGCGTAAATATTTTAAATTGAAGATCGAATTCATTCATTGTATTCATATAGGGTCAAGGAATGTAGCTGTAAAAAATCATCAAAATCAGAGTTAAAATAACCGTTAAATCGTGATTTTTCGTTTATAATCGTCAAAAAGTTTTATCCCGTTACTTGATCTCTGAATGTTTTTTTTTTGCAATATTCGGCATATGCGATCTCGAAGTATATACAAACATGTTTGACAGTTGGATCGTTGAAACTAGTTTCGTAGAATGTGTATCCCATCAAAACAATAGATTCACTGATACTTAAGAGTTTATTCATACTTTCATTAAATATAACATAAGATTTATTGGTATCCACTAGTGTAAATATTTTCAAATTGAAGATCGAGTTCATTCATTGTATTCATATAGGGTCAAGGAGTGTAGCTGTAAAAAATCATCAAAATCGGAGTTAAAATAACTGTTAAATCGTGATTTTTCGTTGATAACCGTCGAAAAGTTTTGTCCCGTTACTTGATCTCTGAATGTTTGTTTTTTACGATTCTTTGATGATGCGATCTCGAAGCATATACAAACAAGTTTAACAGTTGGATCGTTGAAATTAGTTTCGTAGAATTCGTTTCCCATCAAGTTCAATGGTGTGTGTGTATATATATATATTTATTAAGTAGATTTAAATTTATTTATTTTGTACATATAAAACTTAAGAAATTGAATGATATGTACATTTAAGCCGATCCAATGGTCACCAATTGTTAATATTTAATTTAACACATATATATATATATACACACATAATTATTATAGTTTTTAGGGATATAAAATTGTTAAATTAATATATATAATTATTATAGTATTTTTTTAGGGTTTAAAATATTTAAAAACAATAAGTAGTGTCGCCTAGAAGCGACACCAATACTTTATGTCGCTTAAAAGCGACATTGTTTTGTTTAAAGCGACGCTAGTATTTAAAATTATTAAACTATATGTCGGTTATAAGCGACATTAAATGTTTACGTCGGTTTAAAAGCAACGTAGACATTTTATGACGTTTATAAGCGACAGTAAATCCGACGTCATGTTCAATTAGTGTCGCAACTGTCTTATGCGCCACTATGTTATATTAAACCGACACCACTCACTGACACTATAAGTCCCTTTTGTAGTAGTGTCCTCATGAACCCTCCAGACCAAGAACACACAGCCTTCACTACTGACAGGGGACTATATTGCTATAAAGTCATGCCCTTCGGCTTAAAGAATGCAGGAGCGACTTATGAGAGATTAGTCAATTCAATGTTTGCCGAACAGATTGGGAAGAGCATGGAAATTTACGTTGATGATATGCTAGTCAAGAGCAAACATGTTGACCAACACATCACTAACCTATCTGAAACTTTCACCATTCTGAAGAGGTATCGAATGAGGTTAAACCCCAATAAATGTGCCTTCGACGTAGGCTCTAGCAAATTCTTAGGCTTCATGATAAGCCAACGAGGCATTGAGGCTAATCCCGAGAAGATCAAAGCAATCCTCGACATGAAAGAACCGGCAACTTCAAAAGACATCCAGAGCCTTACTGGCAAGGTGGTAGCCTTAACTAGGTTCATCTCTAAGGCCACAGACAGATGTGCTCATTTCTTCAAAGCACTTAAGGAAAGTAAGAAGTACATTACATGGAATGATGAATGTGCCGAGGTATTCAAGAACCTCAAAGACTACATGAGTAAATCCCATTTGCTCTCTAAACCTGAGGTTGGTGACACTCTCATTACCTATTTGTCGGTATCGACTTCAGCAATAAGTTCCGTTCTCATTCGAAATGATGATAATGTTGAACGGTCTGTCTATTACGCTAGTAAGGCCTTATAAGATGCAGAGACACGATATTCCAACATTGAGAAATTGGCTCTAGCATTGGTCATGTCTGCTCGAAAACTTCGCCCTTACTTCCAAGCACACTCCATCATCGTGCTTACCAATCATCATCTTCGATAGATACCCCAAAGTCCTGACACTTCGGGGCGAATGATAAAATGGGCGATAGCATTAGGTGAGTTTGACGTCTCCTACCAACCAAAGCCAGTTGAGAAGGGCCAAGCAGTGGCAGACTTCATCGCCGACTTCACATATCCTGTTGACATTGTTTTTACGCCTAAATACGTGGTTTCATTACCCTCGGAAGCTTAGAAAATAGAACCAACAACCCCAGCATGGAGTCTATATGTTGATGGCTCTTTCAACCAACAGGGTTGTGGAGCAGGACTAGTCTTTACGACCTTGACAAAGTACGATGGAGTATGTTTTTTGTTTCAAATTTAAGGCGTCGAACAATGAGGCCGAATATGAAGCCCTCCTAGCAGGCTTACGTTTGGCCAAACACCTTGGGGTTAAACGAATTGATATCTTCAGTGACCCCCAATTGGTGGTTAACCAGGTCACCAACAACTTTGACGCTAAGGATAGCTCCATGGTAGCATATCTGGCACAAACACAATTGTTGCTCAAACACTTCCACTACCAGATCACCCAAATTCCTCAAGCGGCAAACAGTCATGCAGATGCTTTGGCTCGCCTCGCCTCAGCAGTGGAAGACAAGATTGGGAGAAAAATTCAGGTCGAATTGTTGGCAGCACCAAGCACCATGGCTGCAGAAGTGTGCAACTTACAACAAAAGGATAGTTGGATTACCTCGATTTATAGATTCCTTGCTTATGGCACCCTTCCAAATGATAAAGTCCAAGCTAAGCAGATTCGATACAAGGCTACCCGTTACTTGATCATTAATGACCAACTCTACAAGTGGGGTTTTAACCTACCATACCTAAGATGCCTTACGCCTGCAGAGGCGGAAATTATCCTTTGGGAAATACATGAAGGAGTCTGCTGAGACCATGCTGAATCTCAGTCCCTAGCACACAAGGCTTTACTCCACAAAGATGCCATCAGAATATCTTGCTAATGTGATAAGTGTCAACGCTACGTAACTATTCCTCACTCCCCTCTTGAGTCGTTCACTCCTATGATCAGCCATTGGCCATTCGCCCAATGGGGACTTGATTTCATCGGCCCAATGCCTACAGGGAAGGGTAAGGTCTGCTATGCAATTGTTGCAGTTGACTACTTCACAAAGTGGGCTGAAGTAGAACCCTTGACAACCATTACTGAGGCAAAAATAGAAGACTTCGTATGGAAGAACATCCTTTGTAGATTCAGCATTCCCAATGCGATAGTCACTGACAATGGACGACAGTTCGACAATAATAAGTTCAGGATGTTCTGCTTTAAGTTCAACATCAACTTATTTTTGCCTTCCCAGCTCATCTCCAGTCTAATGGACAAGTTGAAGCCATCAACAAAATAATCAAGCGAACTTTGAAAACCAGCTTGAACAAGGCTTAATGTTGTTGGCTAGAATTTGTACCCCAAGTTCTTTGGTCATACTGCACTTCGTATCGGACATCAACAAGAGAAACCATATTCTCACTTGTCTTTGGTACAAAGGTAGTTGTCCCAGTTGAGCTTGAGCAAGCAACGTTCCAAGTTCAGAACTATGTGCAAAGCAAAAATGACAAACAACTTACCCTCAACTTAAATCTAGTCGAGGAACACGAAAACCAGGCTCACTTGAGGAATGTCGCCTACAAGCAGCACATATCGAACTACTATGACTCAAGGGTCAAATCTCGTTCTTTCAAAGTGGGGAACTGGGTATTGAAGAAAAGATTACTCTGCGACAAAGTCCCGAGTGAAGAAACACTTAGTCCAAAATTAATAAACTAATATAGTGTTTGTATAGGTAAGAACTAAGAAGACATACATACAAGTATGAAAAATGTGGGAGAATATATAAACACTCGTGATTCATCATTATTCCTCCACAAGTAGATAATGGTTACACTTACATTATCGTTTAGATTTTTAAAATCCTCCAAACCTTCATGAATAATATTTTTTATTTGAGGGAAAAATTAATAATAATTATTGTAGAAGTGTAAAAAATGTATAAAAAAAATACAATCACTCATAGTGACAAACTTTACAACTTTCATGAAGGGGTCAGCTTCGAAATCCAACACTATAATTCATAAACCATAAATTTATATTTAACCGTCGATTGCCATTTGCGCCTTATTCTTCTTACTGAATTTCATTTTTAAAATTTTCTTTTTTGAAAACATGATCATCTAGCGGATGTAAGCAAATGAACGGTTCAGATCTTTGATATTACGTTTTGATATTTACGGTTAATTGAAATATGAGTCGATGTCATATAGTTTGTCGAAACTTTATAAACATCAAGCAATATTTTCACTAACCGTAAAACTCTTAATATAATATCAACGATCCAAACCGTTTATCTTCCTGCATCCTTTAATAGATTAAGTTTTCAAAAAAGAAAATCTGAAAAGAAAAAAAAAACAAAATTTGATGAGAACAATGAAGCGTAAATGTAAACAACAATCAACGGTTAAATTTTAATCTATGATTTATATGATTATAGTGGCGAATTTCGAAGTTAGGCTCTTCATGAAAGTTGTAAAGCTTGTCATTACGAGCGTTTATATATTTTTTCTATATTTTTTTAAACTTCTACATTAATTAAAAAACTTTTAAAGACTTTAGGTAAGTGAAAATATACTTAAAAGAACAATGCATTTTTATGTTTTGGATGTGATAATATGGTACGTATATACTTATTTAGTATTATGTTTTTCATTTGATTATTTATTGGTTTAAAATATATTTTCCTTAACGGGTAACGGGTCGGGTCATATTACCTGTTAATATTATCGAGTCGATTTTGGGTCGGGTCATTTTACGCGTTTATTTTAACAGGTATTACACGACACGACCCGTTAAGATATCGGGTATGACACGTGTTGATGCACAAAATCGGAGGTCTTGGAACAATATAAATCCGACATTGAATCTGTAGAAATGTAAATAACACAAGATGTATCGTGGTTCACCCCAAGGTTTGGGCTACGTCCACACTAATTATTTTATTTCTCTGAGAAGTGAGGGGAGTGAGTGAGAGAGCTTCTGAGGGTGAGAGAACTCTTCCCATGGCCTAAGAAATGGCATCTCCAAATTGTAAGGGTGAGAAGTCCTTTTATAGAATAAGGGCTCATCACTTATACATATTTGCCCCTTCCTTTATTACATAATTACATTTAAGTCCTTCGAGTATTTGTACGAGATCTAAATACGGAGGCCCTAAGTATGGTATAAACAGTAGTCCCCCAAGTCTTCAGTTAACATAATCTTTTGGTTGGAAACTTGAAATTCAGTCCATGTGTGGGCCAAAGTAACTAGATGTTGTCTTGAACTGATGCTCGATATGAGGCGGTGCTCAATCTGACATGATGCTCAACTAGAAGTAGCACATGCTGCGAGGCTGCTCGGCTCGTGGCTTACGTTGCCTTAGTTGGCTTGGCTTGTGGCGTTGAAGGTGAGGGAGTCCCTTTTATAGATTAAAGACTCGCTCCTCAATACATGAATGATGGGCTAGAGTTGATGCTCTCTAATGATGGTGAGAGAGTCCCTTTTATAGAATAAGGGCTCGCTCCTCAATACATAAATGATGGGCTAAGTCCCCCAAATATTTTTTTTGAGGCCCAATATATGGTGATGGGCTAGAGTTTATGCTCGCGGCGAGGTGGTTACTTAGCTGACGGCGATGCTCTCTAATGAAAGTGAGAGAGTCATTTTTATAAAATAAGGGCTCACTCCTCAATACATGAATAATGGGTTAGGAGTGATGCTCGCTAATGAAAGTGAGGGAGTCCCTTTATAGAATAAAGGCTCGCTCCTCAATACATAAATAATGGGCTAAGTCCCCCAAGTATTTTTCATAAGACCCAGTTGAGGCCCAATATATGGTACCTAATGTAGTCCCTTAAGTCTTCGGTCATTAGAGTTTGTTGGCTGGAGACTTCAAATTTAATCCATGTATGGGCCGAAGTGGTGTTGTTCGAAGGCAGTATTTGTATACCAAGCTTTGCAAGTGAAGCTTTGAAGCTGGAGCTCTGTAAATGAAGCTTTTGAAGCTAGAGCTTTTGTAAATGAAGCTTTTGAAGCTGGAGCTCTGTAAATGAAGTTTTTGAAGCTAGAGCTTTTTGTAAATGAAGCTTTTGAAGCTAGAGCTCTGTAAATGAAGCTTTTGAAGTTAGAGCTTTTGTAAATGAAGCTTTTGAAGCTAGAGCTCTGTAAATGAAGCTTTTGAAGCTGATTGACATGAGTGATGCTCATGAATGTTTATGTTGATTGATATGAGTAACGCTCATGGATGTTGACATGAGTGATGCTCATGAATGTTTATGTATGATTGATATAAGTAATGCTCATGAATGTTTATGTATGATTGACATGAGTAATGCCCATGTATAATTTGAAGTACTGGGCATACTTTTGGTCACCTGGTTGGTGATAATAGCCGTAGGCTGCCGAATAATTTTGGAGTACTGGGCGTACTTTTGATCACCTGGTTGGTGATAGTAGCGGCAGGGTGCCGAATAATTTTGGAGTACTGGGCGTACTTTTGATCACCTGGTTGGTGATAATAGAAGGTCTGGCTCTTTTGGCTATATGGGCCCTCGCCTTCCACATAATGTTTCAGCCCATTATTTTGGGCTTGCCGTTTTTTTTTTTTTAATTTTTTTTTATTACCCTCTGATAGGGTTTATACAGATATCTTCGAAAGATAAGAAAAATAAATTACATCATTCAAAAATAAATAAGGCAGTCGTTGGTGCGTACTGTACCTACTGCGTAATGGGTTGTTGCAGATCTTTTTCCATGTTCGTCTTCCAGTGGCTTCTTTAGAAAAGTGGGAACACATGATGAAAGTTTTCTTTTTCATGGCATCTTCTGCTTTGGTGGTCGACAAAAGCAAAAGTATAATCCTTTCCTTTCTCTTTTTAATCCTTGCTTTTGCTTTTGTTTCCCGCAGCTCACTTGATTGCTTTTGCCTTTCCTCTACATCTTTGTTGCTTTTGTTTTTGTTTTCCATGTGCCCTCGCATAGCAAAGTCTCGTGAACGCAAAATCTCTCCCTTTACATGGTGCTTTGCCAGGGCCAGAAAGTTTGAACCATGTGTGCATCATTCATGAGGTAGGGTTTTCTGCTTATTCTTCTTTTTTTCTACTTTCTGCAATTATCTAGCCATGCTTTCTGCTTTTCCTTTCCATTATTCTCATACCTGGCACCACCAAAATTATTACCAGAAGGCATCGGCAGCGGTTGATGCCCACCTGGATGCATGGTCTTGCTGATGCATGGTCCGATGTTCATAGAAAAAATTCAGTCTCTAATGCAAACCTCTATCAGGACATGGTAGCTCCTCACCGATTGGCACACATGAAACAGGAAACCCAATCATTTTGATTTAGCTGAACTGCTTGCGCGACAACAAATTCGACAACAGCAGCATCAACAGCGGAATATTTTGGCTAGTTTTGGACATTTGAATGATGCAGCATTAGAGCATTTGCCAAGTCAGAATCTTATCCACCGACAGTTAGCCAACCATTCTTCAGCAGATCTGGATCACCTTTTGGCACTTCAGATGCAACAGCATTGGGAGGCTCAGCTCCAGCACCACACAACTTCAGCGTCGAGGGCCGTCTCGTCCACACCCACAGGTGCATCCTGGCAGCCTGGAGCCTCTTTTTCTGGAAATTCTTTTGTGGGCCGGAGCCACCGTCGGGTCTGGATCTCTCGGCGTTGGTGACTATGGTGTGCTTTCCGATTAATTTGCCATCTCAGACGACGGCAACAGGGAGTCGAGAATTGCACTGCAGCGGCTCCAACTCCAGAAAATCTGAGAGGGAGCGACCGAGACTACTGGGCATTTCAGGTTCAAACTCCACGGGCAAAACCAAGAAACTGCAAAATCTGAGAAACCCGGCTTCCAGGTAGTCTTGAAATCGGGGGATTTAGTGGCTTTCAGGAGATGTAGCGGCGGAGCATGGCGGAGGAAGGAAGAATGGATGGATTTGGTGGTGGGTCAGAGTTAAGGGGAGCTCCAGAGATCGCAGAAATGGAGATCAAAGCCGTCGTGATTTTCTGATGAAGAGGTTTTTTGTTTTTGGCAGTTTAGGATTGGGCTTGTGGGCCTGGGCATGATGACGAGCTCGTGTTGATTCACTGTTTTGCAGATTGTGGGCCTGGGCATGATGACGAGCTCGTGTGTTGATTCACTGGTAATTTGATTATTCTTTTAATTTCTTTCCATCTTCAAGGTGCTGATATTACAATTATGGATCATTAAGTAACAAGTAATGAGTTAAAACTTCTTGAGTGGAAAATCCCGTAGATTTGGCTTATATAGTTTTTAATTCCATGCCAATCCTCGGAATTCAGTTGGTATGCATATATTTTAGACCTTGCATTCTTATAGAAGCTAAGTTTAAACGATCATGGTAAAACTTAGGAAGAAAGCAGTTCATATTGTTCTAATTTTCTTTAACCAAGTGAAACGCATACTGTTGCTTCGTTCTTTTAACCCATTAATTGTATGATTGTGTTGGTTTCTTATATGTTTCATTGTGCTAATTGCAGACCCCCTGAAACATTCCGGCCTGTGGACACACATCATGCGATGGAAGTTCGCCTTGGGCTGTCGAAGGGTCCAGTCGCCCCAAGCTTTATGTGATCCTCTTACTTTCTTGCCGAAAGAAGAGGATTAGTATCTTTGCTGTGGATTTATACTTTTATGTTAATGTTGTTCTTAAATTGTGATTGTCTGTCGCGCTGAGTTGAAAGGTCCAGACATTGATATTGTGGAGTTACATTTACTTTGGAGTAGTATTGGGTTATCTTCTATCCAATTACAGTTCCCCTATTTGGTTCTTTCAATTTTATTTTGAAAATTTGGCTCCAACTCTTGATCTTGCATGTGGCCATGTGAATGATTCTACCCGAATCCTAACCTCAGATGATTTTGCTAATGCTTATTCTCATTGAGCATGCTCATCAAAACATTCTTAAACGAAGTAGTGATATTCACTCTCGTTTTTTCTTTCTACACTCCTCCCCTTGTTTAATACGTACAATATGAACACCAGATTGCACGTGTACACTTTTTTCGCTTGACACAAACGACATTAGGGGAGAGAGGATACAAACACATAATCTCGGATGCAAAGGTAAACACTAGATCTCTGGCTCATAGAGAGCATTTTGTGGAGAAGCACATGTCCAATGCTTCTCCAAAAAGAACTTCCAAGTGTTTTCTTACAAAAAGCACTTGGAATTTTAGTGTATAGTAAAAACACCTTTTTTTAACAAACGTTATTATCCACACTAAAGGATGGGGAAGTGAGTTAAGTTTCACATTGGACTAGCAATAATATGTTTCAAATTTATTGTTAGCGAAAATCGAATCTAAAACTTATCGTTTTCAAGTGAAGATGAATACTCCTACAATGTAATATTTAATGGCTATAGTAAAAAACAAAAAGCGTTTATAAGCATAAATGCTTACTTACTACACCGGTCCTAAACTGAGCCCTTAATACGTATGTCATTCACGCTACAAAAGTCACTGAACTATACTTTTTTATGTTATAAATGTTACAATCTAGTGGTATCAATTTAAACGTAGATTATTTCGGCAGTCACACAAGTAAAAAAAAAATGAAAAAGAAGAATAATATTTTGAGCATCTTGTTCTGTCATCGTCAATGGTCCTGTGCATAAGGGTTGCGAGTATGAAAGTTTTGCATTAGAGCTTTGTTGGTGGTTCTGTCTGTGCAGATGTTAATCTCTTGTACAGTTTTTGTTCTTAGGTTGTGCCCGGTTTGTGTCGTTATTTCTCACTCATTGACAAAAAAACTGGTTCAATCAGGAATAAGATGGTGGGAATTTGTGATCTATGTTCTTTCGTATCCTCTATATTGAGTCGATTATAACATGCTGGATTATGTCTTTACCATGCCTGATTGCGATCCAAGTTATGCCATATAGATAAGGAAACACCAGTTCCCTATCAATTTGAGGTGTTTTTATACATTTGTTGTGCTAACTTATTAGTTGTATCAGATATCCAGACAGAGTATGAGTGAAAAAAAAAGAGCTTACAGAATCTTTTGTCTTTTAGTCTGAGGTTGCTCTGAAGTTCATACATTGTTGGTTGACCGTGGATGTAATTGTATGTGCTTCTTATTATAGTGACTTATGTTTTTTTTGTATCACATGCAGTAATGGACTTAAAACACTGAGCGTTTGCTGTAGTTAAATCTGAGTTGTACTCTATTCTTTGAAACAACTGCAGATTTCAGAGGCCTGCTGGCCCAATTCCTTCCTCAATGCTAGGTTTGGAGGCTATGAACGGAAAATTGGATGATTTCGGCTTTGAGGATTACCTGAATGGTAAGAAAATACTCTTCATATACAAAGTAGATAATATTGGTATCCTAAGCTTTAACTGTTCATGGTTTCTCTTTGAACTATTTGTTTGAACTCCTTCAATGTTTATGATACAATCGGAGCCTTCTTACGTTCCTCTTTGTAAAGAACTCACCAATCAGGGTCCTCTTGTAATTCTCTCTTTTAAACATCCATAGTAATCCTCATGAATTTCGAACATGCAGCCTTTTTTTTCTTCTAATCAATTGGTTTTTAATTAGGGTTGATGTCATTAGGAATTTTGTAATTTGATTCTTCTTTTAATTTCTTTCCATCTTCAAGATGCTAATATTACAATTATGGATCATTAAGTAACAAGTAATGAGTTAAAACTTCTTGAGTGGAAAATCCCCTAGATTTGGCTTATATCGTTTTAATTCCATGCCAATCCTCGGAATTGAGTTGGTATGCATATATTTTAGACCTTGCATTCTTATAGAAGCTAAGTTTAAACGATCATGGTAAAACTTAGGAAGAAAGCAGTTCATATTGTTCTAATTTTCTTTAACCAAGTGAAACGCATACTGTTGCTTCGTTCTTTTAACCCATTAATTGTATGATTGTGTTGGTATCTTATATGTTTCATTGTGCTGATTGCAGACCCCCGTGAATCTGAAACATTCCGGCCTGTGGACACACATCATGCGATGGAAGTTCGCCTTGGGCTGTCGAAGGGTCCAGTCGCCCCAAGCTTTATGTGATCCTCGTACTTTATTGCCGAAAGAAGAGGATTAGTATCTTTGCGGTGGATTTATACTTTTATGTCAATGTTGTTCTTAAATTGTGATTGTCTGTCGCGCTGAGTTGAAAGGTCAAGACATTGATATTGTGGAGTTACATTTACTTTGGAGTAGTATTGGGTTATCTTCTATCCAATTACAGTTCTCCTATTTGGTACTTTCAATTTTATTTTGAAAATTTAGCTCCAACTCTTGATCTTGCATGTGGCCATGTGAATGATTCTACCCGAATCCTAACCTCAGATGATTTTGCTAATGCTTATGGGAGGATGGAGCATGCTCATCAAAAAATTCATATTTCTTAGACAAAAAATTAACCCAAAAGAGTTGGAGTAGAAAACATATTTCTAGGTTAAAATTTTTAGATTTTAACCCAAAGGTTGAAGATGATCTCAAGTCTAAACACAATTACAGTCTTCAAATATGAAGTCCGAAATAAAATTCGTGGATCTTCAAACCAAAGACAAAATCTGCCAACATGCATGGATAGTGTAACTGCCACACCAACTATTGAAACATGCCAATGTCGCTTTTAGTTTAAATGAAATCCATGCCTGAGAGCATTTTCACCCATTTGATGGATTTGAGTTTACAAATAGGCGTGGTAGTTACTATTTACTTATATAGTAAATTTTTTAAGCTTCTCTTTTATCATTTTCCATCCATTATAAATTAGTAACTGTAATGAGATTTACTAATTATTCAACGAATGAGATTAATTTTGAATAAGTTGCTGCGATTATGTTACTCTCCACCAATTGTAAATAGTAACTACCATGAACTAGGGGCTAGATTTGTCAAGGCTGCTGCAAAGGCTCAACCATGGCTGGCTTGGAGGAGTGGGTGGAATGGGTTTTGGAGTGGATTTTGGATTTGGCCATGGCAAACTTTCATGGGTGGAAATGCTCTGATGGTTTAGTTAAGCTAACACATTCCACTAGCTAGGGCAACACCCCAAATGAACCCTACTTGTTTTTCCACCAATCCTCCTTTACTTTCCACCTTATATTCTACTTAAAAAGAGGGTGAAAGCGACCCTAGATGGGACGTCAAAAAGCATTCCTTCCTCGACAACACTACTTGCTGCCTCTATTGCTGGGTAAAAGACAAAAGCATGTGCAAGCGCAATTTCCATATACAAAGCCACCACATCCAGCAGCTTGGAAAACCTAAAGATTCATTAGTTTTTTCTTTTCCAAGTAAATAGAAAGCTTTGATCGTTTGCATGCTTAATATTTGTATGACAAATACAGAATATATGTTTGTACATGCCATTTATGCAAAGAGATCTCTATTTTTTCCAAAAAGTGGGGACTAGGTATGGGACCCACTCGACATCGAACTTCAATAATCCGAATCGTCTAGTTTGTAAGTCTCGATTCATAGATCATCCTTATAAAAATTCAATTCAATCCAAAATCATTTGCTAATATAATTATGAAGATAAAATTTCATTGTTTCTTATATAACAAAGTGTTCATAAATTTTTTTTAACCCAATTAAATGTTTTAAATATTTTTGATTTGGCTAATATTATGAAAGGATGATCTATGAGGTGCAACTTGAAAATAAAGAGTTCAGATTGTTAAAATTCAATATCGTGTGGACCCCACAACTAATTCCCACTTTTATAAGAAAAAAAAATGAAGATCCCTTCCTTTAAAGGCTTCCTCTGTTTGTAATGGTCATAATGAATTAGGCTCCCTTTTAAGAAGTACGGACCCAAGAGTATATGTTAGATTAATTTATCTGTCAACAATGGAGAAACTTTTGTGTATACACAATTCTTATGATACGTAATGAATCAGAGAGACTACGTGTTATATTAACACCAATAATAATTAACATATTAAAATTAAAATACCATTTCATCATGTCGCTGGATGATGCTTAATTGAAAAATAAAAGAGCAAAAAAGATGTATATCCCACCTACAATAAGAAGCTTACTCCAAAATTGTTGTTTACTTTTTTATTTTCAAATTCTACAAGAGGCATTATCTAGTTGGGGAATGATTTCCAGTCTTTTTTTTTTTTTCTCTTACATTTTTTTATAAGAATTTTTTTTCCTCTTATACATTCCACTATTTTGATCTTTAAATTGAATAAATAAATAAAAATTAAGTCAGAAAAATGATTTGAACCATGTCGAAAGAGAAAAAATGTGCTTGGAAATTATTATCTAGGCTGAGGTATTGCCTAACCTAACCCTAGTTAATTAAATGTGGTCTTGCCCTTTTCTGGAAATTTTAACGGGTCTAAAAGTTGGGTTGTCAAATTTCCCATCAGTTTTGGTTGGGTATGGTATTTCCACATTAAGTGGCACAAACCCACATATTTTGCGCCTTACATGTCCGGTGACACATCACCATCAATGAAAACCAAAAATTGGAATCCGGATCTTCTTTGTGAGGATTTCGAAAATTCGTAAATTGTATTTGTTCATCGTATATCGTAAAATCAGTTTTTTTTTTATTTAATTTTAAATAATTTTTTACCATACGATATACGATAGATGAATAAAATACATGAATTCCCGAGATTCTCCGGATCCTTATTGCTTAATCCAAATATTGTACCTTCAAGACTTTGCCCAAGAAACAGTAAACCTGGAAAAAAAAAAACAAAAACAAGAGAAAGGAAGAACAGCAGAAACAGCCAAAAACCCATCTTTCAGATGTCTCCAACACAAACAAAACAATCCCCCACTTATTAGTGCTTCCGTGTTTATATATCCGATACCATGCATCTTTCACAGCAGAGCTCACTCCCCTTGATCTTCTTTTTAAGAACACAGATGGATCTGAAGTTGCAGTGAGAAAGTGAGTATGAAAAGCAAAGTCTTGAGAAGTTCAATGGGTATGAAGAAGCTCTCTTTACCTGTTCGAAATTAGGATAATTTCTTTCTAGTGTTCAAAAGAAGAAGAGGTCTTAACAAAGGTATTATATTGTATAAGGACTGCCTAACAGCCCGAGGAAAAAGAAATCATGTTTTCATCTTCCAGTTATAATAGTAATACTGTAATTCCTTTTCAACATAACTTTCCCTTTTCTTCTTTTTCTTCTTCAAATTACCCTCCTCCTCCTCCTTGTGCAAACCTAGAAACCTGCACCGGAGACACTTTCCTTCATCACATTCCTGATCCCCTCTCTGGTCAATTTTCACACCAAAATATTGCTTTAATGGCGCCTCCTTCTCATCAAACCCTAACCCATTTGGGAGTTTCATCAAACACTGTGCCTGGTATTATAAACTCCACCATATCATCATCTTGTGGAGATCATCTTCATCATCATCAGTACTACCATAGTAACTATGGTAGCATTAGTAATGATAATATTATTCCTTATTTTCTTCATTCTTCTAGGGAAGATTTAGTAGTAGCATCGGCCGAGATGAAGAAAGACCGGCACAGCAAGATCTTCACCGCTCAGGGTTTGAGGGACCGTAGGGTGAGGCTCTCCCTCAACGTTGCCCGTCAGTTCTTTGACCTCCAAGACCTGCTAGGGCTTGACAGGGCAAGTAAAACCATCGAGTGGCTACTAAAAAAGTCCAGAAAGGCCATCAGGGATCTCGGAACACAGAAGAAGAACTTGAGCTGCAGTTCTGAGCAGTCCAAGAGTTTGTCTTCCACTTCCGAGTGCGACGAGGTTGTTTCGGACATAAACGAGGTGGAAAACCATGTAATGAGCAAAGAAAAAGAGATGGTGATGATGAAGAAGTTGAGAGAATCTAAATCTACTGGAGCTTATGTTGCGAAGGAGTCGAGGGCAAAGGCAAGAGCAAAGGCAAGGGAAAGGACAAGAGAGAAAAAGATGTGCACTACTAGTAGGAGGCCTTATCAGATGTTGAACCAATTGAACTTATTGATTGAGCAGCTTGATGATCACGAAACAAACATCTCATCCTCGTCGAAGGTTAATTTTGGAGATCACCGTGTGAATCAAGAACTGGGATCCCTCTTGGCTAATCAAGCTCATCACCATCATCGTCACGAGGAGGATCAATCTGCTTTGATCAAGAGAAACAAAATGAAGTCATTTTCATCAGTAGTTTCCGATTATAATACTACTGATCAGAGTTCCAGCAATAGCCACCTCCAATTTCCCAATGCTTCTCAAAATTGGGACATCAATGGCGCTTTCCCCATGCCCTAGCATTAATTGTGCCATCGCCACCATCAATCTTAATTTCCACTGGTATACATATACACATGTATATTGTAGCCATGCCTCTCCTTAATTATTTATTTTTCGATTCCAGATTTAATGATTAAGATGTCAATCTGCAGGAACTGAAATCTTGGGAGGCCTAATTGTGGAATTATCCGGCGAATTTATTGATTATCTTCCAAATTATTAACTTCGATCAAAGAAGTAAGCTATATTTTTGTTCATGTATTTCTTTGAATGCACATTAATTTATCTATTGAGTCACCTGTTCCACTGTTTTTCAGCTCCTCAAGAGTTACCATAATGATCCAATTGAAGATAGGTTTCCTTAGCAATGCATATAACTAGTACTGGATCAGAATTACATATAGACCCCTACAAGCATGCATTGATTTATGTCAAAACCACATCCCTGGTGAAAACAACAAATGACTAATACTGATGACATTGATGAGATATTTGTTAATTAGCTATAACGTCTTTTTTTGTTTTGTTTTAACTTATGATGTAAACATTTCTGTTCTAATTTAAAAAAGGTAACAATTTAAGCGGGATAGATATGCTATAAACAATCAAACTCACCACATAGGGTATATATTCATGTTCTGACAATTAGTATCTGATTTAACTAGTGATATCTTCAGAGAAAAGGAACAGTGCCAGGAGATACTTGATGAACATGCTTGCTGTAATGAGATTCATCATGACCGATATTACATGATAGTTATTCCCTGTTTGATAAAAAAAATAAAAAATATCACCTGATAGTTGTTCCCTGTTTGATAAATATTACATGATACTTGTTCCCTGTTTGATATTTGTCATGGATTTCGCACAATTCATCTTTACTACAACAACCATAAAATTAAAGATGGATGCCTATCGAATTATGGTTTCTTTTCCAAGGTGAAAAGGTTTATAGCAGATTTATGGGATGAGGAATGTGAAATTTCTATTCCCCTTTGTTTCTGGTTTTATTTCCTCCTTCCTAGCTTGTTATGCTAAAGGCTCCATGGAAATTAAGCAAGACTGTAGCAATCTCATAAAAGTAAGCCAGATTTCCATGGAAATAGTTAGTACTTGCTGCTAGGTTAGTTGTGCAGATTTGCATGCACTTTCTTGGCTAATTGCAATATCTTGAATTTCGCAGTAATATATAAAGCTATAGCTTCTTGTCGATCGAATTGATATGGATATATTAGTATTCAACAGCTAGCCAGATGGACTATTGCACAAGGTGTGTGATGAACATGTTTATGCTTTGATTAAGAAGTTTGTGGAAGAATAATCAAACAAATCTTGGTAAACAATATAGTCAAGGTCCAAGGATAACGATGCCCTCACCGAATTTTGTTCTTTATGAATTGTGTAAAAAATTTATTCAAGATACTGATCGCATGTGTATAACTAAAGTATTTTAGTAAGGAGAAAATTTGGCAAAAACGGTGGCCCTGGCAATAGTTTTCTTTTTCTTTGGCTGGGAAATCATTGATGTTGTAATAGTTCAAAACACAATTTTTAATCTACTTATAAAGCTCTCTTTAATTTGCACATGAGAAAAAAAAAAAAAACTTATACCGAATAAGTTAATCCTGTGCGGAGAATTAGATATTGTTCTTTCTGATGTTTACATATATATGCTTTTATTTTGAAGATTGACGATGTTTCCTGTTTTCTCTTGCTGGAGCTGGTTATGTTGTCTATATCTATATATTATTATTATTACTATTAAGAGAACCCTCCTTGTTAACTTTTTGTCCCATTTTTCCCGTTTTACCCTCATTTTTGATACACAATACTTACATAATGAGGGCAAAATAGTAATTTAGTATCTTTTGAGAAAATGACAATCATATCTCTATTTTTTTTATTTTACCCTCACTTTTGATACACAATATTTACATAAGGAGGACAAAACAGTAATTATGTAATATTTAGATAAAATATGCACTTATTAAGAGAAATTGTCCTACCATCATTTTTTCATACTCTTTTTAAAATTTTAAAAACTAATCACACTCCCTAATAAAAAAACAAAAAATAAAATGAAATTTTTCACACACACAGAGTATGTGCTCATCGGCTAGTTTCTATTGTGAAATGCATTAAAATACGCACACATATAAATACAACATTTATGTTTTGAAGTTATAATGTACATATACAATGGGTCAAATTCATTAAATTCATGGTCCTATATTTAATCGCTCCGTAAGGAAATTGCTAAAGCTCTAATTATATGTTACACACGTACATACATGGAGATATTTCCACTAGCAATATCACGTGCGGTAAGAGGTTTACCAAGATATTTTGAAGTTTGATCTCTGTATCTTGATCTGGGAACACAACCTAATTTTAGTTCGTACTAGTTTAGCTTGAAGTTAAATTGCTAGAGAAACTGAAAAGAAGTGTAGATAGAGGATCATGAAAATCGTTTAAGCGTGCATGTATCTGTCTTCCCATCTACCCTAGCTTCCCCTGTCCTTCCTTCCCCCCTTTCTCAAGCTAGCTAGCCCTAGATATTTAGGAAGTATGTCATCTAATTTTTTATTTTTAGATCTGACTGTCTACAGTGAGTCAATAGATAGCACTTCTAAGAAGTAAGAGAGTAGTGTGATCACCAATTTAGTGTATTTTTCTTCACTAGTAAATCAAATATCTCAGGTTTGACTGATTATATAGATGGTAAGTTCAAAATATAATAATCAACTCATTGTGCGACTTTTCCTAAATCTCCACTCTTAGTATATCATTGTTCTAATGTTATGGAGGCCATATTTTTGTATCACATTTGTTTACCATTTTATATGACAAGTGACGTGTACATGTCAATTAATGAGTTTATCTCTTTGGATTTTTGTTGTAGACATCATTTGCCTTATCATATAATATACTAATATGGTGTATATATATGATTTCACTAGAATTACTCTTTTATTATATATGTATTAAAAACTATGATCGATCATGGTTGCTACTTCGAAAGAGAACATTATCTACTCTCTAGTTATACATGTACTAGTATATGCCTACACACAAAGTATGAATTTTTTTTACTTTTGTTGTTAAAATTGAAAGAGAGAGGAAGAGAGTGAGAGAGAACTTAGTGAGGAGAGAGAGAGAGGTTTATTTATTTATTTATTTTTAAATTAGAAATGATAACATTACATGTAGGTGAGGATTAAAAAGAAAAGTAAAATTTTGCTTTGTGAAATTACATTACTGTCTTTAACATTTTTGTTGTGATAGAAGATAAAGATGTATTTTCACCTTCTTTTAGTTGACAAATAGAATTTCATTAACGTAGTTTTAGATATGCTTATTCGAGTGTCTCACAGTTTCGCCACAAGTGAATCTTTAAGGGGTTGTTTAATAATCTTTTCACTTTTTTTTTAACTGAAAACTTATTCAAAACTACTTTTAGTTTTTGAAAAACTAAAAGCTACTTTGTTTAGATTTCAAATTTTAGCTTAATTTTCTTTCTAATTTTCATGAAAATATTTATCAAACAAGTTTTCAGAGAAAATTGAAAACTGAGTGCCCGTTTTCATTTATTAACCATTTCATTTTTGTTATTGGTTTTATTGTTGTCTTGGATTAGATATACAATGGGAGAAATGAGAGATAAAAAATAAAGAAAGTATGGTGGGAGGGATGTAGAAGACATGTAGAACAAAAAAACCGTTCTAATTTTTTTCACCTTCAAAATTTTGATTTAATTTCTTCATTTCTCTCCCGCCACCTTTCTTCATAGTAACATTGGAAAATCAAATATCGTCACCGGAGACCGGACAGACCGGACAGATCAAATGAAAGGATATAGCAGAAAAAGATATATTCAGGTAACTGGGAGAAGATAGCAGAAAAAGATAGAACCAAGTTCAGTTCGAATCTTAGTGGAAAAGAAAAACAGAACAAATTCACCAAAAAAACTAACGATATACATGTGGAAAGTTACCTGAAACTGAGAGAGCCTTCATATGATTCATGCAAGAACAGCCATTGGAGTTAATCAGAGAGTGAGGTACATAGAATAGTGGAAGTGACAGCCAGCGATGAACTGAAGTAATTATTCCCTTTTAATTTCTCTCTCCCTCTCTATATATATGTTCGATATTTGTTCACAGATTTGTGCAGGAGATAATCATATTATAGTTTCTACTGTGTGTCGAATAAAAGGGTGATTAAAAAGGGTCACGGATTGAAGCGTCTTGTTGGAATAATATTAGAAAATATTAAAATAACACAAGAATTCTATTAATAATAATCATAAAGAAATTCACAACATCAATTTATGTGTGAGATTAATATAAACAATTAGAGAGAAAGTTAAAAAAACTAACAAATTTGGAAATTGAGGCTTGCATAAAAAACTGACAAACTTGGAGATTAAGGCTTGCATAAATGCAATGTCCTAAAAACAGAATTTCGCCCTTACTATTGTGCTTGTAGTTCGGTAGGCATCCGTCTCTCAAGATTTAATAATTTATAATCCGAAATCAAAGCACTTCAATCTTTGGACTCTGGCGAACTTCATATATTCTGTACTCTCAATACACGACTCGGATTTTGACTAACAAACAATAAAAACATTGGAATGTTTGAGTTTGTATAGAACTCAACCTACCCCTTTTAAAACATTATGACTGTTGCTTAAAATTCCAACGAACAGACGCAACTCATGAATTTGAATTCAACTATAGTACATAACTCTTATTTTTCGTTCATGTAAAAATTAAATATTATAATATTAAATATAATATATAATTTCCAACCGCTTCAAACCACGCATTCGATCAGTTGTGCATGGCAATACGTAATACACAGTGGCAATACTGGTAGTTCGTCGGACAAGGATTGTCTGCCCTCCACTTCCAATGCCCTTCCCGTGCCCTTCTGTTTGTGTGGTCACGGTTAAACCACGTCAACATTTTATATTACTATTTATTTTCGTTTTATTATATCTATAAAAAAATAATATAAAATGTTAACATGCCTTAACCGTGATCATACAAAACAGAGAGGCATGGAAAGGGCACCGGAAGTGGAAGACAGACAATCTTTGTCCTAGTTCGTCAATGACCTGTTTTTTATACATAAAAAACCCTGCCGACCTGGACTGGAGACAGAAAGGTTATGGATACTGGTACCAGAGATATATCGAATGCAAAGCGGTTGATTTATGTCAAAATCTAATATAATAATTGCTGACTTTTCAGCGAGTGTACACAAAAGTACCCCATATCTAATATAATACCCAGCAGAATTTGCTTTGGAGGTACGGAAATGTGGAAATATGGAAATACGGTGCACCCGAAAGCTAGCTGATCGACAGTAGGTGGGTAAGAGATCTGGGCAACACTATAGCAGCTTTCATTTTCATCATGATCACTTTTATGTTCTTTTATCATGATGTAGACATTAAAATTTCGGTGAAATAAATACTCTTCAATACATTAAAAGTTCTGATATGTCAGGGCATATGTGACATACATCATGCGTCTCACAAGTTGTATACATGGATGTGACTCATCAAATTCAGACGAATCATCAAGAAAGATATGTGTCAACACTTGATGGAAAAGAATTATTTGATTTAATTTAATTAAATCAAATGTAAATGATGAAGTCAAATTATAAACCGGTCCACAAATTGAGTCAAGCTTCTTTTGTCAATTAATCAAGCCCACAATCAATGTCAAATCCATCCATAAGCAAAGATTTGAGAGTCTATAAATACGAGGCTCCAAGACAAAGAAACAGGCCAGAAAATCATTCACGCCCGGACACTGAAGCTTTGAAATTCTGAAGCTCTTAAGTACTCGAACCCCAAATAATTAAGAAGACTCGGAAAACCCTCCCCGTTTTTCGTCAAACCCATAAAGAATCATCAAGCACTACTACTCTGCCGGTTCTTCCATCACCACAAGCCAAATCCTTGCGGCAATCATTCATCCGAGATCAAGTCATTGCAACACTCGAATCAACAACACACATCTACACATATTCGGAGAACGAATCAGAGGAAACTTTGTAAACAGATATTGTAACCCTACATTTACATTAATACAATACAATTATTTTGTATACGTGTTCTTATTTTATTTGCTACAGGAAATTCATGTTTGCACGTGATTTTACGTTTAGGATTGGAAGTTCAAGCTGAATTGAAGCAACTAATTTACTTTCCTAGAAAATTAGAAGAAAAAAAAATCCCCGACAATTATGCCTTTTATACAAGAGCTCAATCGGAGAAAAAACTCCTCATCTATAGAATTCACTTTTTATGTTCTTCATTATGATATTTCTTTGATGCCCTTTGCTTCTCTGAAACTCTGAAGTGTTAACTTAAAGATTTCTTTTTCTTTTTTCTAAATTAAGTGTTTTATGTGTTCTTCACACGCAAGCTCCTCAAAACTCGATTTTCTTACTCGAAAACACTTCAAACATAGTTTTCTTACCCAGTCAGATGGACTAATGGTAACACATATCCTTATGGAATTTAAACTTCGAACTTTTTTCACTCATGAAAAATGATAACTCAAACCATTGAGTTTTAAAAATTAAGAAACAGTTACTGTAATACCATGTATCAATCACCAAAGAAGGAGCCAGAATCTGGACTAGTAATGGGTTAAATATTGTTCATAGGAAAAATCAACATAATGATCACCCAAATTACACAGAATTGACCGAAAATGAAATTAAAGAAGAAGAATTACACAAGGACTATAGGATAACCAAACCATATAAGCAAACACAAGCACAATCGTCTGGCTCAACACAGTAAATAAAATGGGCCTCAACTAAGCCCACATAGGTAGTAGCTAAAGCCCAATTGACCCAACCCAAAAATCGTAGTTAAATGCAGAAGAAAAGAGTCTCCCTATTTGTACTTGTAGCAAAGTCACATTGCTTGCTGAAGAAGAAAAAGAAGAGGAAGAACCAGAGAAAGCTAAATGGAGCCACCGAAGACAATCGAGCACCAAATCGGAGGAATCCAAAACGACACCCTTTGATTCGGACTTCACGGCATCAAGAGCAACCTCGTCGATGCTCACCCTCTCGAATCTGCTTTGGAATCAGTATTTTCCCTCTCTCTCTCTCTCTCTCTCGCCTTTTTTCTCTCCCTCCTGGTTTTTGTTGTTGTTTGTTTGGAATTGAATATGTGTGAATAAATTTTGTTTATTTGGGTTTATTTGTTTGTTGGGTTTTAGGCGAAGGTAACGCAGGAGCAGATAAATAGGAAAATCTTGGGGTACACTTATGGAAGTACGTTTCCATTGAAGATGGATCTCGAAAGGCAAATCCTTTCTCAGTATGCGATTCGTGTTTTTGTTGAATTCTGGCTTCTGTTTGTGAATTGTTGTAATGGGTTTGTCTTATTTTTTTATGATTGAGTAGAAGTAAACGTGTGTTGCTATGCCTTATTTTTTTTGTATCACCTGCAGTAATGGACTTAAAACACTGAGCGTTTACTTGTTGTAGTTAAACATGAGTTGTACTCTATTCTTTGAAACAACTGCAGATTTTAGAGGCTTGCTGGCCCAATTCCTTCCTCAATGCTGGGTTTGGAGGTTATGACCGGAAAATTGGATGATTTCGGCTTTGAGGATCACCTGAATGGTAAGAAAATACTCTTCATATACAAAGTAGATAATATTGGTATCCTAAGCTTTAACTGTTTATGGTTTCTCTTTGAACTATTTGTTTGAACTCCTTCAATGTTTATGATACAATTGGTTTTTAATTAGGGTTGATGTTGTCTGTATCATACTTGACCAATTCCGAAACTACTGAGCATCGGTCAACGTTATACCATCAAGGACCCAAAAGAGTTTCCCTCCAACCATGAGGCCAATCACAGTGCGACACATGTCGAGATCAGAAGTCAATCACAGCGCGACACATGTCAACATCAGAAGTTAATCACAGCGCGACACGTGTCGACATTAGAAGTCAATCACATTGCGACACATGTCAACATCAGAAGTTAATCACAGCGCGACACGTGTCAACATCAGAAGCCAATCACAACACGACACGTGTCAATGTCAGAACAAAGCTAGAAACTCTTCTATAAAAGGAGATCATTCTTCCACAATATTTTCAAATGTCATTTATACTAAATCATTCACTAGTACTTACTAAAAGAGAGCTTGAACCTATGTACTTGTGTAAACCTTTCACAATTAATGAGAACTCCTCTACTCCGTAGACGTAGCCAATCTGGATGAACCATGTACATCTTGTGTTTGCTTCCCTGTCCCTATCTATTTACATACTTATCCACACTAGTAACCGGAGCAATCTAGCGAAGGTCACAAACTTAACACTTTCTGTTCTACCAAAGTCGTCACTGATTTTGTGCATCAACATTTGGCACCATCTGTGGGAACGACACTTATTCTCACTCTCTTTAGCTTTGTTAAGTTGGTTTCCACCATTCGTACACTCTCTTTTGACCAGACATCCCTCTCCAACATAGGAAACGAAGGAAGCCACATCACGCAGAATGACACCCCTCTTGCACTTGGTGCGAGGCAACGAAAGAATGAAGGAAAGATGGTTGCTCTTCAAGCTAAAGTCAATGAGCTAGAAGCTCAAAACAACAAGATAGCAATGAAGAATGAGGTCCTCCAGAAGCAGTATAAGAAGCTCTTTGAGACGCTCCATGAAACTAGGCATACTCAAACACGCGAGCTCGTTACCCCTGTGGACATCAACCATCATCTGGGTGCCCCCCAACACAGAGGGTCACCTTCATTCGACATGGATATCCCTGATGAGGAGCGAACTAATCATCAAAACATTGATCAACATGAGACTTCTCTCAACCCAGCTGCTTCGACCTGAAGTAGAAGAAGTGGAGAAAGACACCTCCTTACAGAATGAGTGGAAGGATTGAAAACCGTCTTTCGCGACTGTCGAGATTTCCTAAAGCAACGTCGAGACAATCCCATCCATGTAAGCTCGAAGATCAATGATCCAAGAGTCTCTGAAAGACTTGGTCCTCTCCCATGTCCTAGGCCGGCTACCAATTTAGGGAAGGGGCAACAAGTCCTAGAGAAACACAAAGGTATAGGGGACTCAGAGATGTTCTGACAGACATACATTGGCAATCAGTACAGTAAGTCCAGGGAAAAATCACATGCTCTTGATCAAACCTTTATACTTCTAAGAGGAGATGGAGATTTACGAAAGAAAGCTCCAGTGGTACATGACTCCACTCAGGACCCTACTGTCCTACAATTTCTTAAGGAAGTAAATAAGTTGAAGGCCGAACGACAAGCTGAGATACCTGATTGGAACCAACCTAGGCATGACCCTCTTACAAGGAGGATCATCGACACCCCCTACAAGCAAAGACAAAGTAGAAGTTTGGCTTGCAACTCTATACTGCAAATGAGGACTTGATTGAACACCTTAACCTTTTTGGGTCCACCATGGCATACCGGATGCACACCAACGAAGAACGGTGTCTTCTTTTCCCCTCCACCCCCTTTGGCAGAGCTCTAAACTGGTATTGTCGTCTTCCACCTGAGACAGTAGACTCATTTGAGGAACTAAGGAAACTGTTTGTCTCTCAACACATCTTTCAGACCGATTGCTTGCATTCTGCAGATGACTTGTACACCATTCGCCAGAAGCCAGATGAGTCACTACGAGAGTATGCTGGTTGCTTCAGTCATGAGTATTCTCGCTACGCTGAGGCAGATGACAAGACCATCTTCAAAGCCTACGTGATTGTTTCTTCAAGTACAATGCCAACACTTAGAAGACTTACTCTGAGGTGATGGCACAGGCTTACAACCATGCATTCGCCGAGGCAACGACATATCAAGGGAAACCCCTCACAGCCACCTCTTATCAGCAAGTAGGGAGTGGAAGCCAAATCCAACCAAATAAGAATACATCAACCTTTCAAACAGCAGCGGTGCTTCCCCCTGCCTTACTTAATACTTCGCCAAGTTAACAAACATATCAATCTCAGGGTAAAAGGAAAGATTTCCATCCTCACCAGTCTCATTTTAGTAAAAAGAGTAAGGGACACTATCGCGATAATCAAGGGTATCGCCACGATAATGCCCGCCCTCAGGAAGTCAACACAGTGGGCCAAGCAAGTGTTAAGACAGGCTATACCCCGAGGTATGAGACATATACACCTTTGAACGCCACATGCGTGGCCATTTACCCCAGCATAGCACACCTCATACCGAAGCCAATACCGAGGCAGTCGGGTTACAAGCTTACGAGAACACGAGCACGTTTTGCTTCTACCACGAGCATAACGGCCATGACGGTGAGAAGTGTATCACCCTTCGGGATCATATTGAAGCTTGAAGGAAAAATTAATCAATTCTTCATTCAACCTTCAAGGGATAACCGTAACCAACGCCAAGTGAATGTGATATATTCCATAAACGGTGGCACATCCACATCTGAATCTTCCAATAGGGCCATGAAAAACAGCGAACGAGCTTTAAGGCCTGGCCACCAAGTGTTTCACGTGGAAGCCATCAAGGCAGGCAGATATGAAAAGCCTAACTAGGATCCAATATGTTTCTACCCTGAGGAAGAAAGAGGTATCATCTACCCTCACAACGACCCACTGATCGTGAAGGCTCACATAGCCAACTTTAAAGTAAGATGAATCCTAGTAGATATGGGGGCTTCGGTCAATATCATGTTTGCTAAAGCTTTCAGGGCACTAAATGTAGCTGAACACTTGCTCGATCGCTCGATTTCTCCTCTAATAAGCTTCTCCGGTGATAACGTGCAACCTATAGGGAGCATACACTTACCTTTCACCATTGGTACAAGCCCTTACACAGCTACCATTACCACTAACTTCCTGGCAGTAGATTGCCCAACGGCATACAATGTTATCTTTGGACGCACATGCATCAATGATCTCAAGGCCATGATATCCACACATATGTTGTTGATGAATTTTCCAACCCCCTATGATAATGGTTACATCAGAGGAGATCAACTTAGTGCACGGTCATGTTACAACACTTTGGTCAAGCAACAACACCTGCTTGTGCCCAAGGAAACCTTTTCTGTACATGACTAAGTCATAAAGACAAGCCATGATGACGCCAACTTGGATCTTCACGGTGGCAACAGTCAACCCAACGATCCTCGATATGACTTTTTCACCCAGCAAGCACAGCCCGCTGAAGAGCTGGAGAAGGTTTCCATATCAAAAGATTATCCAGATCGCATGGTGAAGATTGGCACCACCTTGTCACCACCCATTCGGTTGGCATTGATCTCTTTTTGCAAGAGAACACTAAGGTCTTCGCCTGGTCATACGAGGATATGCCAGGCATCTCTCTCGATATCATATGTCATTGCTTGAGTATTGATCCCAAGACCAAGCTGGTGAGATAGAAGCGAAGATCTTATGACGTTGAACGATACGAAGCAATGAAGGCAGAAGTTGAAAAACTCAAAGGCATAGGTTTCGTCTGCGAAGTCAATTACCCAACATGGGTAGCAAAAGTGGTCATTGTTAAGAAAAATCCGACCAAAGAGAGTCTCTTGCTCCAAAAGGTCTGTGGAAAATGTGTGTCGACTACACCGACCTAAAGAAATGATGCATGAAGGATAGCTTTCCTCTTTCTCTCATTGATAGACTTATAAACTCTACGGCATGGTGTGAACTCTTGAGCTTCATGGATGCTTACTCAGGATACAACCAAATCCCACTACTACAAAAAGATATATCAGTGGCGCTATAAAAGCGACAAAAAACACAAATTAATGTCGAATTTTTGGTAAAAATCCGACATTAAGTCGTGCAATGTCGCATAGTGAAAGCGACGCCAATACTACCGTCACAAAAGGGTATTGGTGTCGCTTATCCCCCTTAATCCGCCACCAAGAAGGAAAGTATTATAAAATAAAAAAGAACAACAACGTCGCTTAAAAGCGACATCTAAATCTGATATGATGGCGGTCAAAACCGACATTAACTAACAAAAAAACAATGAAAATATCACACTTACTGTCGGTCCAAACCGACATCACCTCATTTAAATAAATAAAATAATCTAGCTACTGTCAGTTGTAACCGACATTAGCTTCAATCTCAATAAATAAAATACTTAGATGATGTCGCCCATAAGCGACACCAAATATATTAATAATAAAAAAAAATTCTGTTTTTAATTAATAATTATTAGTCCAAAAGTAATTTTTTAGTTAAATGTTTGTTAATTAAAGGATAAACACTTTTGGACTCAAGCCTGACAGCTTGGGATTACCATCCTGTGTACAAAATCAAAAACCCAAATGGTAAATAATAAAAACGGATAAACCTGCAATTCACATCCTCACTGAAAGTCGTTGTGTTGCATTCCCTTCTACTCGATTATAACCAAAAAAAAAAACACACACACACGCACACAAACAAACAGATTAACCCCCAAAAAAAGGGTTAGCAAATCAGGAAGGAGAAGAGGAAAAACTGAAAAGTTTGTTAAAATTTCTACTGGAAATCCTTCTCAGCTGCATTTAAGAACACACAATGTTATAATACACAGCTCCAAGCAAACCCATATCTTAGAAATTAATGCACTATAACACCAGATACCATCTTATCATAGCCTTCAATCAACTTGGAATGATCAGCACTGCCTCCATTCCTCTCCTTCCCCACTTTACCTTTGCTTCTATCTGAACCCCTCTCCCTCGGTAACGAGCTCCGACTTCTCCTCTGCTCCTTTCTCCGATCCTGAGGCGACGGACTCCGACTCCGGCTTCTCCATCTCCGTCGTCTACCTCCATCGGAATCGCTCTCAAACCTCATCCTCCTCCTCTCTCTATCCCTATCCCTATCTCTTTCTCTATACCTCTCTTTACTCCTACTTCTCCGCCTCGAATGCCTCTCTCTACTCCTGCTTCTGCTCCTGCTCTGCTTCCTCGAATGCCTATTCTCTCTCTCCGAAACCCTAGCTGGTTGCCTATTCTCCCTTTCCTCCGCAGCGTCGGCCTTCTTCCACATCAACTTGTTATGCTTGCTACTGGATTTTGAACGTTACTGTCAGAACATTCGTATTGAAGTTTCTCATAAAATTTCTAAAAGATTTGGTGAAGGATAAGAAATGGACAATCGGATGAAATGGGGAATGAGAAGAAGAAAGATTGAAATTGGGGGAGAAATGAAAGCATGGACGAAATGGGAAAGAAATGTGTTTAAATATGGGTATTTAGTTGGCGTCAGTTTAAACCTACATGGATTGACTGACATCGAATTAAAAATTACTTGTGTCAAATTAAATGTACATGGCGTCGATTAAAACCGACGCCAACCTGACACACTTTTCTACCCAGTCAACTTTCTGACACTCCTTAATAAAAGTACTGCGTTGGTTTAAATAAATGTTGGTGTCGGTCTTAACCGACACCAACATCTGACATACTTCACATAGCGTCGGTTGAACGAAACTTTTGTCGCATTAAATATGATAGTGTCGGTTAAAACCGACACTAAGTTTACCAAGCAGGAAACTTCCCGCCTAATATTTCATCGAATTCGTCCTTTCCCGCCTAATATTTCATTGAATTCGTCCTTTCCCGCCTAGAGTTTCCCACCTAATATTTCATCCAATTCATCCATTTCCCGCCTAATATTTAACCCAAAGAAAAAAAATAACCAGCTTTTTCTTTTTTGTGTTATCTCATATAACATTTTAAAATTTTAATAAATAAAATTTAACTTCAATAAAATACGTAATAAAAAATATAAATATAATTTTATTATAAAATATCATCACATGCTAATTGAAACATAGTCTAATTAATAATTACAATATATAAAATAATTAATATATTTATTCCAAGTCATCATCTGAATCGAATTCATTAAGAATAACATAAGATTTGTGGTATCCATTAGTGTAAATATTTTAAATTGAAGATCGAATTCTTTCATTGTATTTATATAGGGTCAAGGAGTGTAGCTATAAAAAATCATCAAAATCGGAGTTAAAATAACCGTTAAATCGTGATTTTTCTTTTATAACCGTCGAAAAGTTTTGTCCTGTTACTTGATCTCTGAATGTTTGTTTTTTGCAATTTTTGGCGCATGTGATCTCGAAGCATATACAAACAAGTTTGATGGTTGGATCATTGAAATTAGTTTCATAGGATGCGTATCTCATCAAAACGATAGATTCACTAACACTTAGAGTTTATTTATACTTTCATTAAGTATAACATAAGATTTGTGGTATCCACTAGTGTAAATATTTTAAATTTAAGATCAAGTTCATTCATTGTATTGATATAAGGTCAAGTAGTGTGGCTGTAAAAAATCATCAAAATCGGAGTAAAAATAACCGTTAAATCGTGATTTTTCGTTTATAACCGTTGAAAAGTTTTGTCCCGTTACTTGATCTCTGAATTTTTTTTTTTTACAATTTTTGGCGTATGCGATCTCGAAGAATATACAAACCAGTTTGACAGTTGGATCGTTGAAACTAGTTTTGTAGAATGCATATCCCATTAAAACAATAGATTTATTAACACTTACAAGTTTATTCATACTTTCATTAAGTATAACATAAGATTTGTGGTATCCACTAGTGTAAATATTTTAAATTGAAGATCGAGTTCATTCATTATATTCATATAGGGTCAAGGAGTGTAGCTGTAAAAAATTATCAAAATCGGAGTTAAAATAACCGTAAAATCGTGAATTTTCTTTTATAACCGTCGAAAAGTTTTGTCCTGTTACTTGATCTCTGAATGTTTGTTTTTTGCGATTTTTGGCGTATGCGATCTCGAAGTATATACAAACAAGTTTGACAGTTGGATCATTGAAATTAGTTTCATAGGATGTGTATCTCATCAAAACGATAGATTCACTAACACTTAAAGTTTATTTATACTTTCATTAAGTATAACATAAGATTTGTGGTATCCACTAGTGTAAATATTTTAAATTTAAGATCAAGTTCATTCATTGTATTGATATAAGGTCAAGTAGTGTGGCTGTAAAAAATCATCAAAATCGGAGTTAAAATAACCGTTAAATCGTGATTTTTCGTTTATAACCGTTGAAAAGTTTTGTCCCGTTACTTGATCTCTGAATTTTTTTTTTTTTACGATTTTTGGCGTATGCGATCTCGAAGAATATACAAACAAGTTTGACGGTTGGATCGTTGAAACTAGTTTTGTAGAATGCATATCCCATTAAAACAATAGATTTATTAACACTTACAAGTTTATTCATACTTCCATTAAGTATAACATAAGATTTTGTGGTATCCACTAGTGTAAATATTTTAAATTGAAGATCAAGTTCATTCATTATATTCATATAGGGTCAAGGAGTGTAGCTGTAAAACATTATCAAAATCGGAGTTAAAACAACCGTTAAATCGTGATTTTTCATTGATCACCGTCGAAAAGTTTTGTCCCATTTTTTTATCTCTGAATGTGTTTTTTTCTTTCGATTTTTGGCGTATGCGATCTTGAAGCATATACAAACAAGTTTGACGGTTGGATCGTTGAAACTTGTTTTGTAGAATGCATATCCCATTAAAACAATAGATTTATTAACACTTAGAATTTATTTGTACTTTCATTAAGTATAACATAAGATTTTATGGTATCCACTAGCGTAAATATTTTAAATTTAAGATCGAATTCATTCATTGTATTCATATAGGCTCAAGGAATGTAGCTGTAAAAAATCATCAAAATCAGAGTTAAAATAACCGTTAAATCGTGATTTTTTGTTTATAACCGTCGAAAAGTTTTATCCCGTTACTTCATCTCTGAATGTTTGTTTTTTGTAATTTTCAGCATATGCGATCTCGAAGTATATACAAACATGTTTGACGGTTGGATCGTTGAAACTAATTTCGTAGAATGTGTATCCCATCAAAACAATAGATTCACTGATACTTAAGAGTTTATTCATACTTTCATTAAATATAACATAAGATTTATTGGTATCCACTAGTGTAAATATTTTCAAATTGAAGATCGAGTTCATTCATTGTATTCATATAGGGTCAAGGAGTGTAGCTGTAAAAAATCATCAAAATCGGAGTTAAAATAACCGTTAAATCATGATTTTTCGTTGATAACCGTCGAAAAGTTTTGTCCCGTTACTTGATCTCTGAATGTTTGTTTTTGCGATTATTTGATGATGAAATCTCGAAGCATATACAAACAAATTTGACAGTTGGATCGTTGAAATTAGTTTCCCATCAAGTTCAATGGTGTGTGTATATATATATATTTATTAAGTAGATTTAAATTTATTTATTTTGTACATATAAAACTTAAGAAATTGAATGATATGTACATTTAAGCCGATCCAATGGTCACCAATTGTTAATATTTAATTTAATATATATATATAATTATTATAGTATTTTTTTAGGGTTTAAAATATTTAAAAACAATAAGTAGTGTCACCTAGAAGCGACGCCAATACTTTATGTCGCTTAAAAGCGACATTGTTTTGTTTAATGCGACGCCAGTATTTAAAATTATTAAACTAAATGTCGGTTATAAGCGACATTAAATGTTTACGTCGGTTTAAAAGCGACGTAGACATTTTATGACGCTTATAAGCGACAGTAAATCCGACGTCATGTTCAATTAGTGTCGCAACTGTCTTATGCGCCACTATATTATATTAAACCGACACCACTCACTGACACTATAAGTCCCTTTTGTAGTAGTGTCCTCATGAACCCTCCAGACCAAGAACACACAGCCTTCACTACTGACAGGGGACTATATTGCTATAAAGTCATGCCCTTCGGCCTAAAGAATGCATGAGCGACTTATGAGAGACTAGTCAATTCAATGTTCGCCGAACAGATTGGGAAGAGCATGAAAGTTTACGTTGATGATATGCTAGTCAAGAGCAAACATGTTGACCAACACATCGCTAACCTATCTGAAACTTTCACCATTCTGAAGAGGTATCGAATGAGGTTAAACCCTAACAAATGTGCCTTCGGCGTAGGCTCTAGCAATTCTTAGGCTTCATGATAAGCCAACGAGGCATTGAGGCTAATCCCGATAAGATCAAAACAATCCTCAACATGAAGGAACCGGTAACTTCAAAATATATCCAGAGCCTTACTGGCAAGGTGGTAGCCTTAACTAGGTTCATCTCTAAGGCCACAGACAGATGTGCTCCTTTCTTCAAAGCATTTAAGGGAAGTAAGAAGTACATTACATGGAATGATAAATGTGCCGAGGTATTCAATAACCTCAAAGACTACATGAGTAAATCCCATTTGCTCTCCAAACTTGAGGTTGGTGACACTCTCATTATCTATCTGTTGGTATCGGCTTCAGCAATAAGTTACGTTCTCATTCGAAATGATGATAATGTCGAACGGTCTGTCTACTACGCTAGTAAGGCCTTATAAGATGCAGAGACACGATATTCCAACATTGAGAAATTGGCTCTAGCATTGGTCATGTCTGCTCGAAAACTTCGCCCTTACTTCCAAGCACACTTCATCATCGTGCTTACCAATCATCATTTTCGACAGATACCCCAAAGTCCTAACACTTCAGGGCGAATGATATAATGGGCGATAGCATTAGGTGAGTTTGACATCTCCTACCAACCAAAGCCAGCTGAGAAGGGCCAAGCAGTGGCAGACTTCATCGCCGACTTCACATATCCTGTTGACATTGTTTCTACGCCTAAAGACATAGTTTCATTACCCTCGGAAACTTAAAAAATAGAACCAACAGCCCCAACATGGAGTTTATATGTTGATGGCTCGTCCAACCAACAGGGTTGTGGAGCAAGACTAGTCTTTACGACCTTGACAAAGTACGATGGAGTATGCTCTTCGTTTCAAATTTAAGGCGTCGAACAATGAGGCTGAATATGAAGCCCTCCTAGCAGGCTTACGTTTGGCCAAACACCTTGGGGTTAAACGAATTGATATCTTTAGTGACTCCCAATTGGTGGTTAACCAAGTCACCAACAACTTTGACGCTAATGATAGCTCCATGGCAACATATCTGGCACAAACACAATTGTTGCTCAAGCACTTCCACTACCAGATCACCCAAATTCCTCAAGCGGCAAACAGTCATGCAAATGCTTTGGCTCGCCTCGCCTCAGCAGTGGAAGACAAGATTGGGAGAAAAATTCAGGTCGAATTGTTGGCAGCACCAAACACCATGGCTGCAGAAGTGTGCAACTTACAATAAGGGGATAGTTGGATTACCCCGATTTATAGATTCCTTGCTCATGGCACCCTTCCAAATGATAAAGTCCAAGCTAAGCAGATTCGATACAAGGCTACCCGTTACTTGATCATTAATGACCAACTCTACAAGCGGGGTTTTAACCTACCATACCTAAGATGCCTTACGCCTGCAGAGGCGGAAATTATCCTTTGGGAAATACATGAAGGAGTCTGCGGAGATCATGTTGAATCTCGATCCCTAGCACACAAAGCTTTACTCCACAAAGATGCCATCAGAATATCTCGCTAATGTGATAAGTGTCAACGCTACTTAACTATTCCTCACTCCCCTCTTGAGTCGTTCACTCCTATGATCAGCCATTAGCCCTTCGCCCAATGGGGACTTGATTTGATCGGCCAAATGCCTACAGGGAAGGGTAAGGTCTGCTATGCAATCGTTGCAGTTGACTACTTCACAAAGTGGGCTGAAGTAGAACCCTTGACAACCATTACTGAGGCAAAAATACAAGACTTCGTATGGAAGAACATCCTTTGTAGATTCAGCATTCCCAATGCGATAGTCACTGACAATGGGCCACAGTTCGACAATAATAAGTTGATGATGTTCTGCTCTAAGTTCAACATCAACTTATTTTTGTCTTCCCAGCTCATCTCCAGTCTAATGGACAAGTTGAAGCCATCAACAAAATAATCAAGCGAACTTTGAAAACTAGCTTGAACAAGGCTAAATGTTGTTGGCCAGAATTTGTACCTCAACTTCTTTGGTCATACTGCACTTCGTATCGGACATCAACAAGAGAAACCATATTCTCACTTGTCTTTGGTACAAAGGCAGTTGTCCCAGTTGAGCTTGAGCAAGCAACGTTCCAAGTCCAGAACTATGTGCAAAACAAAAATGACAAACAACTTACCCTCAACTTAGATCTAGTCGAGGAACACGAAAATCAGGCTCACTTGAGGAATGTCGCCTATAAGCAGCACATATCCAACTACTATGACTCAAGGGTCAAATCTCGTTCTTTCAAAGTGGGGAACTGGGTATTGAAGAAAAGATTACTCTGCGACAAAGTTCCGAGTGAAGAAACACTTAGTCCAAAATTAATAAACTAATATAGTATTTGTATAGGTAAGAACTAAGAAGACATACATACAAGTATCAAAAAATGTGAAAGAATATATAAACACTCATGATTCATCATTATTCCTCCACAAGTAGATAATGGTTACACTTACATTATCGTTTAGATTTTTAAAATCCTCCAAACCTTCATGAATAATGTTTTTTATTTGAGGGAAAAATTAATAATAATTATTGTAGAAGTGTAAAAAATGTATAAAAAAAAATACAATCACTCATAGTGACAAACTTTACAACTTTCATGAAGGGGTCAGCTTCGAAATCCAACACTATAATTCATAAACCATAAATTTATATTTAACCGTCGATTGCCATTTGCGCTTTATTCTTTTTACTAAATTTCATTTTTTAAATTTTCTTTTTTGAAAACATGATCATCTAGCGGATGTAAGCAGATGAACGGTTCAGATCTTTGATATCACGTTTTGATATTTACGGTTAACTGAAATATGAGTCGATGTCATATAGTTTGTCGAAACTTTATAAACATCAAGCAATATTTTCACTAACCGTAAAACTCTGAATATAATATCAACAATCCAAACCGTTTATCTTCCTGCATCCTTTAATAGATTAAGTTTTCAAAAAAGAAAATCTAAAAAAAAAAACAAAATTTGATGAGAACAATGAAGCGTAAATGTAAACAACAATCAACGGTTAAATTTTGATCTATGATTTATATGATTATAGTGGCGAATTTCGAAGTTAGGCTCTTCATGAAAGTTGTAAAGCTTGTCATTACGAGCGTTTATATATTTTTTCTATATTTTTTTAAACTTCTACATTAATTAAAAACTATTAAAGACTTTAGGTAAGTGAAAATATACTTAAAAGAACAATGCATTTTTATGTTTTGGATGTGATAATATGGTACGTATATATTTATTTAGTATTATGTTTTTCATTTGATTATTTATTGGTTTAAAATATATTTTCCTTAACGGGTAACGGGTCGGGTCATATTACCTGTTAATATTATCAAGTCGATTTTGGGTCGGGTCATTTTACGCGTTTATTTTAACAGGTATTACACGACACGGCCCGTTAAGATATCGGGTATGACACGTGTTGATGCACAAAACCGGAGGTCTTGGAACAATGTAAATCCGACCGTGAATCTGTAGAAATGTAAATAACACAAGATATATCGTGGTTCACCCCAAGGTTTGGGCTACGTCCACACTAATTATGTTATTTCTCTGAGAAGTGAGGGGAGTGAGGGAGAGAGCTTCTGAAGGTGAGAGAACTCTTCCCATGGCCTAAGAAATGGCTTCTCCAAATTGTAAGGGTGAGAAGTCCTTTTATAGAATAAGGGCTCCTCACTTATTACATATTTGCCCATTCCTTTATTACATAATTACATTTAAGTCCTTCGAGTATTTGTACGAGATCTAAATACGGAGGCCATAAGTATGATATAAACAGTAGTCCCCCAAGTCTTCAGTCAACAGAATCTTTTGGCTGGAAACTTGAAATTCAGTCCATGTGTGGGCCGAAGTAACTAGATGTTGTCTTGAACTGATGCTCGATATGAGGCGGTGCTCAATCTGACATGATGCTCAACTAGAAGTAGCACATGCTGCGAGGATGCTCGGCTCGTGGCTTATGTTGCCTTAGTTGGCTCGGCTTGTGGCGTTGAAGGTGAGTGAGTCCCTTTTATAGATTAAAGACTCGCTCCTCAATACATGAATGATGGGTTAGAGTTGATGCTCTCTAATGATGGTGAGGGAGTCCTTTTTATAGAATAAGGGCTCGCTCCTCAATACATAAATGATGGGCTAAGTCTCCCAAGTATTTTTTATGAGGCCCAATATATGGTGATGGGCTAGAGTTTATGCTCGCGGCGAGGCGGTTACTCAGCTGACGGCGATGCTCTCTAATGAAAATGAGGGAGTCCCTTTATAGAATAAAGGCTCGCTCCTCAATACATAAATAATGGGCTAAGTCCCCCAAGTATTTTTCATGAGACCAAGTTGAGGCCCAATATATGGTACCTAATGTAGTCCCCTAAGTCTTCGGTCAATAGATTCTGTTGGCTGGAGACTTCAAATTTAATCCATGTATGGGCCGAAGTGGTGTTGTTCGAATGCGGTATTTGTATACCAAGCTTTGCAAGTGAAGCTTTGAATCTGGAGCTCTATAAATGAAGCTTTTGAAGTTAGAGCTTTTGTAAATGAAGCTTTTGAAGGTGGAGCTCTGTAAATGAAGCTTTTGAAGCTAGAGCTCTGTAAATGAAACTTTTGAAGTTAGAGCTTTTGTAAATGAACATTTTGAAGCTAGAGCTCTGTAAATGAAGCTTTTGAAGCTCATTGACATGAGTGATGCTTATGAATGTTTATGTTGATTGATATGAGTGATACTCATGGATGTTGACATGAGTGATGCTCATGAATGTTGACATGAGTGATGCTCATGAATGTTTATGTATGATTGATATAAGTAATGCTCATGAATGTTTATGTATGATTGACATGAGTAATGCTCATGTATAATTTGAAGTACTGGGCATACTTTTGGTCACCTGGTTGGTGATAATAACGGTAGGCTGCCGAATAATTTTGGAGTACTGGGCGTACTTTTGATCACTTGGTTGGTGATAGTAGTGGCAGGGTGCCGAATAATTTTAGAGTACTAGGCGTACTTTTGATCACCTGGTTGGTGATAATAGAGGGTCTGGCTCTTTTGGGCATATGGACCTTCGCCCTCCACATAATGTTCCAGCCCATTATTTTGGGCTTGCCATTTTTTTTTAAATTTTTTTATTACCCTCTGATGGGGTTTATACAGATATCTCCGAAAGATAAGAAAAATAAATTACATCATTCAAAAATAAATAAGGCAGTCGTTGGTGCGTACTACACCTACTGCGTAATGGGTTGTTACATATCTTTTTCCATGTTCGTCTTCTAGTGGCTTCTTCAGAAAAGTGGGAACATGCACGATGAAAGTTTTCTTTTTCGAGAGTTGATGGCATCTTCTGCTTTGATGGTCGACAAAAGCAAAAGTATAATCATTTCCTTTCTCTTTTTAATCCTTGCTTTTGCTTTTGTTTCCCGCAGCCCACTTGGTTGCTTTTGTCTTTCCCCTGCATCTTTGTTGCTTTTGTTTTTGTTTTCCATGTGCCCTCGCATAGAAAGTCTCGTGAATGCAAAATCTCTCCCTTTACATGGTGCTTTGCCAGGGCCAGAAAGTTTGAACCATGTGTGCATAATTCATGAGGTAGGGCTTTCTGCTTTTTCTCCTTTTTTCTGCTTTCTGCAATTATCTCAGTGGGTAGTCATGCTTTCTGCTTTTCCTTTCCATTATTCTCATACCTGGCACCACCAAAATTATTACCAGAAGGCATCGGCAGCGGCTGATGCCCACCTGGATGCATGGTCTTGCTGATGCATGGTCCGATGTTCATAGAAAAAATTCAGTCTCTAATACAAACCTCTATCAGGACATGGTAGCTCCTCACCAATTGGCACACATGAAACAGGAAACCCAATCATTTTGATTTAGCTGAATTGCTTGCGCGACAACAAATTCGACAGCAGCAGCATCAACAGCGGAATATTTTGGCTTGTTTTGGACATTTGAATGATGCAGCATTAGAGCATTTGCCAAGTCAGAATCTTATCCACCGACAGTTAGCCAACCATTCTTCAGCAGATCTGGATCACCTTTTGGCACTTCAGATGCAACAGCACTGGGAGGCTCAGCTCCAGCACCACACAACTTCAGCGTCGAGGGCCGTCTCGTCCACACCCACAGGTGCATCCTGGCAGCCTGGAGCCTCTTTTTCTGGAAATTCTTTTGTGGGCCGGAGCCACCATCGGGTCTGGATCTCTCGGCGTTGGTGACTATGGTGTGCTTTCCGATTAATTTGCCATCTCAGACGACGGCAACAGGGAGTCGAGAATTGCACTGCAGCGGCTCCAACTCCAGAAAATCTGAGAGGGAGCGACCGAGACTACTGGGCATTTCAGGTTCAAACTCCACGGGCAAAACCAAGAACCTGCAAAATTTGAGAAACCCGACTTCCAGGTAGTCTTGAAATCGGGGGATTTAGTGGCTTTCAGGAGATGTAGCGGCGGAGCATGGCGGAGGAAGGAAGAATGGATGGATTTGGTGGTGGGTCAGAGTTAAAGGGAGCTCCAAAGATCGCGGAAATGGAGATCAAAGCCGTCGTGATTTTCTGATGAAGAGGTTTTTTGTTTTTGGCAGTTTAGGATTGGGCTTGTGGGCCTGGGCATGATGACGAGCTCGTGTGTTGATTCACTGGTAATTTGATTATTCTTTTAATTTCTTTCCATCTTCAAGGTGCTGATATTACAATTATGGATCATTAAGTAACAAGTAATGAGTTAAAACTTCTTGAGTGGAAAATCCCCTAGATTTGGCTGATATAGTTTTAATTCCATGCCAATCCTCGGAATTCAGTTGGTATGCATATATTTTAGACCTTGCATTCTTATAGAAGCTAAGTTTAAACGATCATGGTAAAACTTAGGAAGAAAGCAGTTCATATTGTTCTAATTTTCTTTAACCAAGTGAAACGCATACTGTTGCTTCGTTCTTTTAACCCATTAATTGTATGATTGTGTTGGTTTCTTATATGTTTCATTGTGCTAATTGCAGACCCCCTGAAACATTCCGGCCTGTGGACACACATCATGCAATGGAAGTTCGCCTTGGGCTGTCGAAGGGTCCAGTCGCCCCAAGCTTTATGTGATCCTCTTACTTTCTTGCCGAAAGAAGAGGATTAGTATCTTTGCGGTGGATTTATACTTTTATGTCAATGTTGTTCTTAAATTGTGATTGTTTGTCGCGCTGAGTTGAAAGGTCCAGACATTGATATTGTGGAGTTACATTTACTTTGGAGTAGTATTGGGTTATCTTCTATCCAATTACAGTTCCCCTATTTGGTACTTTCAATTTTATTTTGAAAATTTGGCTCCAACTCTTGATCTTGCATGTGGCCATGTGAATGATTCTACCCGATTCCTAACCTCAGATGATTTTGCTAATGCTTATTCTCATTGAGCATGCTCATCAAAACATTCTTAAACGAAGTAGTGATATTCACTCTCATTTTTTCTTTCTACACTCCTTCCCTTGTTTAATACGTACAATATGAACACCAGATTGCACGTGTACACTTTTTTCGCTTGACACAAACGACATTAGGGGAGAGAGGATACAAACACATAATCTCGGATGCAAAGGTAAACACTAGATCTCTCGCTCGTAGAGAGCATTTTGTGGAGAAGCACATGTCCAATGCTTCTCCAGAAAGAACTTCCAAGTGTTTTCTTACAAAAAGCACTTGGAAGTTTAGTTTATAGTAAAAACAGTTTTTTTTAACAAACGTTATTATCCACACTAAAGGATGGGGAAGTGAGTTAAGTTTCACATTGGACTAGCAATAACATGTTTCAAATTTGTTGTTAGCGAAAATTGAATCTAAAACTTATCGTTTACAAGTGAAGATAAATACTCCTACAATGTAATATTTAATGGCTATAGTAAAAAACAAAAAGCTTTTATAAGCATAAATGCTTACTTACTACACCGGTCCTAAACTGAGCCCTTAATACGAATGTCATTCACGCTACAAAAGTCACTGAACTATACTTTTTTAGGATATAAATGTTACAATCTAGTGGTATCAATTTAAACGTAGATTATTTCGGCAGTCACACAAGTAAAAAAAAAATGAAAAAGAAGATAATATTTTGAGCATCTTGTTCTGTCATCGTCAATGGTCCTGTGCATAAGGGTTGCGAGTATGAAAGTTTTGCATTAGAGCTTTGTTGGTGGTTCTGTCTGTGCAGATGTTAATCTCTTGTACAGTTTTTGTTCTTAGGTTGTGGCCGGTTTGTGTCGTTATTTCTCACTCATTGACAAAAAAACTGGTTCAATCAGGAATAAGATGGTGGGAATTTGTGATCTATGTTCTTTCAAATCCTCTATATTGAGTCGATTATAACTGGCTGGATTATGTCTTTACCATGCCTGATTGCGATCCAAGTTATGCCATATAGATAAGGAAACACCAGTTCCCTATCAATTTGAGGTGTTTTTATACATTTGTTGTGCTAACTTATTAGTTGTATCAGATATCCAGACCGAGTATGAGTGAAAAAAAAGAGCTTACAGAATCTTTTGTCTTTTAGTCTGAGGTTGCTCTGAAGTTCATATATTGTTGGTTGACCGTGGATGTAATTGTATGTGCTTCTTAGGGGTGGTTTGTGAGTGAGGTGCTTAAAAAAAACACACATGAAAAAAAGCTGTGAGGGTTTTAGGTGTTTGGTAAACTAAAAAAAAAAAGGCTTATTTTGGAAGCTGCTGTGAGAATAAGCTGAAATCAAAGGAAAAAGTTGAAGCTGCTATTTGTAGCTTTGGAAAACTGGCTTTTTTTCAAAGCACACGGAACTACAGTGCTCCTTTAATGAAAAAACCCACTATCAGACTGCTTTTTTTTTTCAAAAGCACTTTTACAAAAAAGTTTACCAAACACTCTGCTGATTTTTTTCACAGCTGCTTATTCTCACAGCACAGCCGCTTATTCCCACATCAGCTTTTTTTCAAAGCACGGCAATACCAAACCAGCCTAGTGACTTATGTTTTTTTTGTATCACATGCAGTAATGGACTTAAAACACTGAGCGTTTACTTGCTGTAGTTAAATCTGAGTTGTACTCTATTCTTTGAAACAACTGCAGATTTCAGAGGCCTGCTGGCCCAATTCCTTCCTCAATGCTGGGTTTGGAGGCTATGAACGGAAAATTGGATGATTTCGGCTTTGAGGATTACCTGAATGGTAAGAAAATACTCTTCATATACAAAGTAGATAATATTGGTATCCTAAGCTTTAACTGTTCATGGTTTCTCTTTGAACTATTTGTTTGAACTCCTTCAATGTTTATGATACAATCGGAGCCTTCTTACGTTCCTCTTTGTAAAGAACTAACCAATCAGGGTCCTCTTGTAATTCTCTCTTTTAAACATCCATAGTAATCCTCATGAATTTCGAACATGCAGCCTTTTTTTTCTTCTAATCAATTGGTTTTTAATTAGGGTTGATGTCATTAGGAATTTTGTAATTTGATTCTTCTTTTAATTTCTTTCCATCTTCAAGATGCTAATATTACAATTATGGATCATTAAGTAACAAGTAATGAGTTAAAACTTCTTGAGTGGAAAATCCCCTAGATTTGGCTTATATCGTTTTAATTCCATGCCAATCCTCGGAATTCAGTTGGTATGCATATATTTTAGACCTTGCATTCTTATAGAAGCTAAGTTTAAACGATCATGGTAAAACTTAGGAAGAAAGCAGTTCATATTGTTCTAATTTTCTTTAACCAAGTGAAACGCATACTGTTGCTTCGTTCTTTTAACCCATTAATTGTATGATTGTGTTGGTTTCTTATACGTTTCATTGTGCTAATTGCAGACCCCCGTGAATCTGAAACATTCCGGCCTGTGGACACACATCATGCAATGGAAGTTCGCCTTGGGCTGTCGAAGGGTCCAGTCGCCCCAAGCTTTATGTGATCCTCGTACTTTCTTGCCGAAAGAAGAGGATTAGTATCTTTGCGGTGGATTTATACTTTTATGTCAATGTTGTTCTTAAATTGTGATTATCTGTCGCGCTGAGTTGAAAGGTCCAGACATTGATATTGTGGAGTTACATTTACTTTGGAGTAGTATTGGGTTATCTTCTATCCAATTACACAGTTCCCCTATTTGGTACTTTCAATTTTATTTTGAAAATTTAGCTCCAACTCTTGATCTTGCATGTGGCCATGTGAATGATTCTACCAGAATCCTAATCTCAGATGATTTTGCTAATGCTTATGGGAGGATGGAGCATGCTCATCAAAACAATATGTTAGTGGGTTGGGCCATGTGTATTTTTTTTAGTTTTATATATATAAGTTTATTGAATCCAGCTGCTAAGATTTAATATGATCAAATCTAACGCTAAAGAAAAAGATATAACGGTCCAAATTTAAATCCAACGGCTAAAATAATTTAAAAAATTCTTTCATGGGTTTCATATTCTTTTATAGTGTTTCATGAGTTTCATAGTGTCGGTTTAGTGATTTTCCAATATTTATAGGAATCTAAATATTTTTAGGCTAAAATGTTCATAAAATTAAATTATGATAGTCTACATAATCTTTTTTAAAGTTACTTTAAGAATCCTAAATTCATTCTTTAATAATCTGAGACGAAAAATTAACCCCAAAGAGTTGGAGTAGAAAACATATTTCTAGGTTAAATTCATTCTTTATTACTGGTCTGTGGGTGCCTGGGAGGGGGCAGGGTGTACAGTAGATATATACATAAGCTTTTTTTTGGGAAAACAAGTTGTACAATAACATGCAAGTTGATGTTTTCTACCGGTATGGGATACACTGATGTTTCAAGGCTAGATTGTGATCGTAAAAAACATGACTAAATGATTGATAATTTTATACTTCTACTCGTAGAGGAAAATCATGGTAGAAGTCTCCAACATTGATCAGGAAATGACATAAAAAACAACATGACCAAAATGATCGATAACCTAGATTTTTCTCATTATACGCGTCCAGGAAAAGTTTATGATCCTCAATCGCCATCTAATTTGAAGAAAGTGGTAATATGTTAATACTTGGAATTCTTAGTTACGTCATGTTCAACCTACTGAACTAAGATCTTAAAATTGGGTTAACACGAAAGCAAGAATTGAGAATTAAAACATATCAATCTGATCAAATGAATTAATTGGGCTGGAGTTTTTGATGCGTTGGAATATAAGATGGAAGGATCAAAAAACGTTTAGATAAAAAAAAACACAAATTGATCGGCCACTTAATATTATAGTCCAGTGGTATTCCTCTTCACTTCGAAGTGAGATGTCTTAAGTTTGATTTTCACCAAAAGCTAGTTTGAACCACATTATTGCTAGCATATTATGAGGCTAAACTCACATCTCCCCTTAGTATAGATAAAAAGGAAAACTCTAGCTAGCTTTATAAATTAAATTACATAAGTTGTATTGGTGTCAAAACTTGGACAGAGGCTGGACTGAATACAATACGTATTTGCTCCGAGTGTTTCTTTAGGTCTTAGTTTCACAAAATAGCTCGAGAGAAAGAGAGATTATCCTCTTTACACATTATCCTCATTAGGTGATCGAAGCAACCAACAGTTAACACTTTTCGTTGTTCCAATGTCCATTTGATTTCGTGCATCAACAACTTTGTTCATCATTTTCTGAATCATTTTGATAAGTTATTGCCACACCAACTTCTTTTTTTTAAACTGAAATATTCAATTCATTGATAAGAGAAAGAGGGAGAGTACACGGCGGTATCAACGCCTAAGACCTACAATCCTTGGAGTAAAACTCAAATTTTAGGTTTTAAACCTATCCCAATTTATTTATAAAATTAAATTATGATGGTCTACATAATTTTTTTTTTTAAAGTTACTTTAAGAATCCTAAATTCATTCTTTAATAATCTTAGACAAAAAATTAACCCAAAAGAGTTGGAGTAGAAAACATATTTCTAGGTTAAAATTTTTAGATTTTAACCCAAAGGTTGAAGATGATCTCAAGTCTAAACACAATTACAGTCTTCAAATATGAAGTCCGAAATAAAATTCGTGGATCGGAAACCAAAGACAAAATCTGCCAACATGCATGGATAGTGTAACTGCCACACCAACTATTGAAACATGCCAATGTCGCTTTTAGTTTAAATGAAATCCATGCCTGAGAGCATTTTCACCCATTTGATGGATTTGAGTTTACAAATAGGCATGGTAGTTACTATTCACTTATATAGTAAATGTTTTAAGCTTGTCTTTTATCATTTTCCATCCATTATAAATTAGTGACTGTCATGAGATTTACTAATTATTCAACGAATGAGATTAATTTTGAATAAGTTGCTGCGATTATGTTACTCTCCACCAATTGTAAATAGTAACTACCATGGACTAGGGGCTAGATTTGTCAAGGCTGCTGCAAAGGCTCAACCATGGCTGGCTTGGAGGAGTGGGTGGAATGGGTTTTGGAGTGGATTTTGGATTTGGCCATGGCAAAATTTCATGGGTGGAAATGCTCTGATGGTTTAGTTAAGCTAACACGTTCCACTAGCTAGGGCAACACCCCAAATGAACCCTACTTGTTTTTCCACCAATCCTCCTTTACTTTCCACCTTATATTCTACTTAAAAAGAGGGTGAAAGCGACCCTAGATGGGATGTCAAAAAGCCTTCCTTCCTCGACAACACTACTTGCTGCTTCTATTGCTGGGTAAAAGACAAAAGCATGTGCAAGCGCAATTTCCATATACAAGGCCACCACATCCAGCAGCTTGGAAAACCTAAAGATTCATTAGTTTTTTCTTTTCCAAGTAAATAGAAAGCTTTGATCATTTGCATGCTTAATATTTGTATGACAAATACAGAATATATGTTTGTACATGCCATTTATGCAAAGAGATCTCTATTTTTTCCAAAAAGTGGGGACTAGGTGTGAGACCCACTCGACATCGAACTTCAATAATCCGAACAGTCTAGTTTGTAATTCTCGATTCATAGATCATCCTTACAAAAATTCAATTCAATCCAAAATCATTTGCTAATATAATTATGAAGATAAAATTTTGTTGTTTCTTATATAACAAAGTATTTGTAAATTTTTTTTAACCCAATTAAATGTCTTAAATATTTTTGATTTGGCTAATATTATGCAAGAATGATCTATGAGGTGCAACTTGAAAAATAAATAGTTCAGATTGTTAAAATTCAATATCGTGTGGACCCCACAATTAATCCCCACTTCTATAAGAAAAAAAAAATGAAGATCCATTCCTTTAAAGACTTCCTCTGTTTGTAATGGTCATAATGAATTAGGCTCCCTTTTAACAAGTACTGACCCAAGAGTATATGTTAGATTAATTTATCTGTCAACAATGGAGAAACTTTTGTGTATACACAATTCTTATGATACGTAATGAATTAGAGAGACTACGTGTTATATTAACACCAATAATAATTAACATATTAAAATTAAAATACCATTTCATCATGTCGCAAGATGATGCTTAATTGAAAAATAAAAGAGCAAAAATGATGTATATCCCACCTACAATAAGAAGCTTACGCCAAAATTGTTGTTTACTTTATTATTTTCAAATTCTACACGAGGCATTATCTAGTTGGGGAATGATTTCCAGTCTTTTTTTTTTTCTCTTGCATTTTTTTATAAGAGTCTTTTTTCCTCTTATACATTCCTCTATTTTGATCTTTAAATTGAATAAATAAATAAAAATTAAGTCAGAAAAATTATTTGAACCATGTAGAAAGAGAAAAAATGTGCTTGGAAATTATTATCTAGGCTGAGGTATTGCCTAACCTAACCCTAGTTAATTAAATGTGGTCTTGCCCTTTTCTGGAAATTTTAACGGGTCTAAAAGTTGGGTTGTCAAATTTCCCATCAGTTTTGGGTGGGTATGGTATTTCCACATTAAGTGGCACAAACCCACATATTTTGCGCCTTACATGTCCGGTGACACATCACCCTCAATGAAAACCAAAAATTGGAATTCAGATCGTCTTTGTGAAGATTTCGAAAATTCGTAAATCGTATTTGTTCATCCTATATCGTGAAATTAACTTTTTAATATTTAATTTTAAATAATTTTTATCATACGATGTACCATAAATAGACAAAATACGTGGATTCCCGAGATTCTCCGGATCCTTATTGCTTATTCCAAATATTGTACCTTCAAGACTTTGCCCAAGAAACAGTACACCGGAAAAAAAAAAACAAAAAAACAAAAAAAAAAACAAGAGAGAGGAAGAACAGCAGAAACAGCCAAAAACCCATCTTTCAGATGTCTCCAACACAAACAAATCAATCCCCCACTTATTAGAGCTTCCGTGTTTATATATCCGATACCATGCATCTTTCACAGCAGAGCTCACTCCCCTTGATCTTCTTTTTAAGAACACAGATGGATCTGAAGTTGCAGTGAGAAAGTGAGTATGAAAAGCGAAGTCTTGAGAAGTTCAATGGGTATGAAGAAGCTCTCTTTACCTGTTCGAAATTAGGATAATTTCTTTCTAGTGTTCAAAAGAAGAAGAGGCTCTCTTAACAAAGGTATTATATTGTATAAGGACTGCCTAACAGCCCGAGGAAAAAGAAATCATGTTTTCATCTTCCAGTTATAATAGTAATACTGTAATTCCTTTTCAACATAACTTTCCCTTTTCTTCTTCTTCTTCTTCAAATTACCCTCCTCCTCCTCCTCCTCCTCCTCCTCCTTGTGCAAACCTAGAAACTTGCACCGGAGACACTTTCCTTCATCACATTCCTGATCCTCTCTCTGGTCAATTTTCACACCAAAATATTGCTTTAATGGCGCCTCCTTCTCATCAAACCCTAACCCATTTGGGAGTTTCATCAAACACTGTGCCTGGTATTATAAACTCTACCATATCATCCTCTTGTGGAGATCATCTTCATCATCATCAGTACTACCATAGTAACTATGGTAGCATTAGTAATGATAATATTATTCCTTATTTTCTTCATTCTTCTAGGGAAGATTTAGTAGTAGCACCGGCCGAGATGAAGAAAGACCGGCACAGCAAGATCTTCACCGCTCAGGGTTTGAGGGACCGTAGGGTGAGGCTCTCCCTCAACGTTGCCCGTCAGTTCTTTGACCTCCAAGACCTGCTAGGGCTTGACAGGGCAAGTAAAACCATCGAGTGGCTACTAAAAAAGTCCAGAAAGGCCATCAGGGATCTCGGAACACAGAAGAAGAACTTGAGCTGCAGTTCTGAGCGGTCCAAGAGTTTGTCTTCCACTTCCGAGTGCGACGAGGTTGTTTCGGACATAAACGAGGTGGAAAACCATGTATTGAGCAAAGAAAAAGAGATGGTGATGATGAAGAAGTTGAGCGAATCTAAATCTGCTGGAGCTTATGTTGCGAAAGAGTCGAGGGCAAAGGCAAGAGCAAAGGCAAGGGAAAGGACAAGAGAGAAAAAGATGTGCACTACTAGTAGGAGGCCTCATCAGATGTTGAACCAATTGAACTTATTGATTGAGCAGCTTGATGATCACGAAACAAACATCTCATCCTCGTCGAAGGTTAATTTTGGAGATCATCGTGTGAATCAAGAACTGGGATCCCTCTTGGCTAATCAAGCTCATCACCATCATCGTCACGAGGAGGATCAATCTGCTTTGATCAAAAGAAACAAAATGAAGTCATTTTCATCAGTAGTTTCCAATTATAATACTACTGATCAGAGTTCCAGCAATAGCCACCTCCAATTTCCCAATGCTTCTCAAAATTGGGACATCAATGGCGCTTTCCCAATGCCCTAGCATTAATTGTGCCATCGCCACCATCAATCTTAATTTCCACTGGTATACATATACACATATCTATTGTAGCCATGCCTCTCCTTAATTATTTATTTTTCGATTCCAGATTTAATGATTAAGATGTCAATCTGCAGGAACTGAAATCTTGGGAGGCCTAATTGTGGAATTATCCGGCGAATTTATTGATTATCTTCCAAATTATTAACTTCGATCAAAGAAGTAAGCTAGATTTTTGTTCATGTATTTCTTTGATTGCACATTAATATATCTATTGAGTCACCTGTTCCACTGTTTTTCAGCTCCTCAAGAGTTACCATAATGATCCAATTGAAGATAGGTTTCCTTAGCAATGCATATAACTAGTACTGGATCAGAATTACATATAGACCCCTACAAGCATGCATTGATTTATGTCAAAACCACATCCCTGGTGAAAACAACAAATGACTAATACTGATGACATTGATGAGATATTTGTTAATTAGTTATAACGTCTTTTTTTTGTTTTGTTTTAACTTATGATGTAAACATTTCTGTTCTAATTTTAAAAAGGTACAATTTAAGCGGGGATAGATATGCTATAAACAATCAAACTCACCACATAGGGTATATATTCATGTTCTGACAATTGGTATCTGATTTAACTAGTGATATCTTCAAAGAAAAGGAACAGTGCCAGGAGATACTTGATGAACATGCTTGCTGTAATGGGATTCATCATGACCAATATTACATGATAGTTGTTCCCTGTTTGATAAAAAATAAATATCACCTAATAGTTGTTCCCTGTTTGATAAATATTACATGATACTTGTTCCCTGTTTGATATTTGTCATGGATTTCGCACAATTCATCTTTACTACAACAACCATAAAATTAAAGATGGATGCCTATCGAATTATGGTTTCTTTTCCAAGGTGAAAAGGTTTATAGCAGATTTATGGGATGAGGAATGTGAAATTTCTATTCCCCTTTGTTTCTGGTTTTATTTCCTCCTTCCTAGCTTGTTATGCTAAAGGCTCCTTGGAAATTAAGCAAGACTGTAGCAATCTCATAAAAGTAAGCCAGATTTCCATGGAAATAGTTAATACTTGCTGCTAGGTTAGTTGTGCAGATTTGCATGCAATTTCTTGGCTAATTGCAATATCTTGAATTTCACAGTAATATATAAGGCTATAGCTTCTTGTCGATCGAATTGATAAGGATATATTAGTATTCAACAGCTAGCCAGGTGGACTATTGCACAAGGTGTGTGATGAACATGTTTATGCTTTGATTAAGAAGTTTGTGGAAGAATAATCAAACAAATCTTGGTAAACCTAAAGATTCATTAGTTTTTTCTTTTCCAAATAAATAGAAAGCTTTGATCGTTTGCATGCTTAATATTTGTATGACAAATACAGAATATATGTTTGTACATGCCATTTATGCAAAGGGATCTCTATTTTTTACAAAAAGTGGGGACTGGGTGTGGAATCCACTCGACATCGAACTTCAATAATCTGAACCGTCTAATTTGTAAGTCTCGATTCATAGATCATCCTTACAAAAATTCAATTCAATCCAAAATCATTTGCCAATATAATTATGAAGATCATTCTTATATAACAAAGTATTCGTTAATTATTTTTAACCCAATTAGATGTCTTAAATATTTTTGTTTTGGTTAATATTTTGCAAGGATGATCTATGAGGTGCAACTTGAAAAATAAATAGTTCAGATTGTTAAAATTCGATATCGTGTGGACCCCACAACTAATCCCCACTTTTATAAGAAGAAGAAAAATGAAGATCCCTTCCTTTAAAGGCTTCCTCTGTTTGTAATGGTCATAATGAATTAGGCTCCCTTTTAAGAAGTACGAACCCAAGAGTATATGTTAGATTAATTTATCTGTCAACAATGGAGAAACTTTTGTGTATACACGATTCTTATGATACGTAATGAATCAGAGAGACTACGTGTTATATTAACATCAATAATAATTAACATATTAAAATTAAAATACCATTTCATCATGTCGCAAGATGATGCTTAATTGACAAATAAAAGAGCAAAAAAGAAGTATATCCCACCTACAATAATGGCGCGTTTACATATAGGGAATGGGTATGGAGGAATGGGAATCAATCCACATTCCTGATCATTCCTCTGTTTACTAACACCTGGGAATGAAAAAAGTGCATGGGACCCACTTGATTTGGGGAATCAGATTCCCCAAACTTCCGAAATTCAATTCTTGACATTGAGGTGGTAATTGAATTCCTCGAAATGAAGCCTATCAGGAATCCATCTTTTGTACCAATATTACCCCCATACTTTTTTTCTAATTCCGAAACACTCATTGCAGTTTTCTGCAACCCTAGACCACCCTCTCTTCTGTCTTTCCCTAATCAACCACAAATATAACAGCCACCATATGTAGAATTATCACACCCATCCTCAACTTCAACAATCAAAATTTCAAATTTAGAGAAAATGAAAAGAAAAAAAAAAAGAACCCATCAGCCAAACATCATACCCACTACGATCAGTAGTAGGCGACCCGCTCAGGAAGCATATATGAGATCTCTAAACTTTGACCCACTCACCGGCTTTCACAGACGCATTGGATTGAACAGCGTTGTGAACCATCGCGGGAGTAACCGAGAAAGCGAAGAGGGAGGGCACGGAGGAGAGAGATAGAGGGTTTCAGAAATTGGGGCTAGGGGCGGTGGCTATGGGGGTAAGTGGGGTGGAGGGCAAGGAAAGGCGGGGATGGGGGAGGGTTGTTGCGACTGGGGAAATAAGGCCTTTAGGATGAAAGGCCAGTGTGGAGGAGACAGAGACAGACACAAGGGTTTTGGGTACAAAAAGAAACCTCTTTAATTAGTTTTATATAGATAAATTTTGGTATCTAAAATTAGTTTGATTAATTAGTATAAAAATAATTTATTTATATAAGGGCAATTTAGTAATCAAGCTAGTTTTAATTCTGATTCCAGTGAATTAGTAAACAACTTATATAGAACCAACATCATTCTTCTTCGATTCCAGACAGTTTTAGTAAACAACTTCAACAAGAATCTGATTCTACTTCCACCTCATTCCAATTCCTCCGTAATTCAATTCCTCCTCAATTCAATTCCTCTCAATCTGATTACGGATTAGTAAACGCGCCATAAGAAGCTTACGCCATTTTGATTTTCAAATTCTTCAAGAGGCATTATCTAGTTGGGGAATGATTTCCAGTCTTTTTTTTTTTTCTTCTCTTACATTTTTTTATAAGAATTTTTTTTCCTCTTATACATTCCTCTATTTTGATCTTTAAATTGAATAAATAAATAAAAATTAAGTCAGAAAAACTACCTGAACCATGTAGAAAGAGAAAAAAATGTGCTTGGAAATTATTATCTAGGCTGAGGTATTGCCTAACCTAACCCTAGTTAATGAAATGTGGTCTTGCCCTTTTCTGGAAATTTTAACGGGTCTAAAAGTTGGGTTGTCAAATTTCCCATCAGTTTTGGTTGGGTATGGTATTTCCACATTAAGTGGCACAAACCCACATATTTTGCGCCTTACATGTCCGGTGACACATCACCCTCAATGAAACCCAAAAATTGGAATCCGATCATTTTTGTGAGAATTTCGAAAATTCGTAAATCATATTTATTTATCGTATATTGTGAAATCAATTTTTCTTATTTGTTTGTATTCAATTTTAAATAATTTTTTACCACATAATTTACGATAACAAAATATTTGACTCCCGAGATCCTTACCAAGAGGATCCGGAGAAGATCCTTATTGCTTATTCCAAATATTGTACCTTCAAGACTTTGCCCAAGAAACAGTACACCGGAAAAAAAAAAAACAAAACAAAAACAAAAACAAGAGAAAGGAAGAACAGCAGAAACAGCCAAAAACCCATCTTTCAGATGTCTCCAACACAAACAAATCAATCCCCCACTTATTAGTGCTTCCGTGTTTATATATCCGGTACCATGCATCTTTCACAGCAGAGCTCACTCCCCTTGATCTTCTTTTTAAGAACACAGATGGATCTGAAGTTGCAGTGAGAAAGTGAGTATGAAAAGCGAAGTCTTGAGAAGTTCAATGGGTATGAAGAAGCTCTCTTTACCTGTTCGAAATTAGGATAATTTCTTTCTAGTGTTCAAAAGAAGAAGAGGCTCTCTTAACAAAGGTATTATATTGTATAAGGACTGCCTAACAGCCCGAGGAAAAAGAAATCATGTTTTCATCTTCCAGTTATAATAGTAATACTGTAATTCCTTTTCAACATAACTTTCCCTTTTCTTCTTCTTCTTCTTCAAATTACCCTCCTCCTCCTCCTCCTCCTCCTTGTGCAAACCTAGAAACCTGCACCGGAGACACTTTCCTTCATCACATTCCTGATCCCCTCTCTGGTCAATTTTCACACCAAAATATTGCTTTAATGGCGCCTCCTTCTCATCAAACCCTAACCCATTTGGGAGTTTCATCAAACACTGTGCCTGGTATTATAAACTCTACCATATCATCCTCTTGTGGAGATCATCTTCATCATCATCAGTACTACCATAGTAACTATGGTAGCATTAGTAATGATAATATTATTCCTTATTTTCTTCATTCTTCTAGGGAAGATTTAGTAGTAGCACCGGCCGAGATGAAGAAAGACCGGCACAGCAAGATCTTCACCGCTCAGGGTTTGAGGGACCGTAGGGTGAGGCTCTCCCTCAACGTTGCCCGTCAGTTCTTTGACCTCCAAGACCTGCTAGGGCTTGACAGGGCAAGTAAAACCATCGAGTGGCTACTAAAAAAGTCCAGAAAGGCCATCAGGGATCTCGGAACACAGAAGAAGAACTTGAGCTGCAGTTCTGAGCGGTCCAAGAGTTTGTCTTCCACTTCCGAGTGCGACGAGGTTGTTTCGGACATAAACGAGGTGGAAAACCATGTATTGAGCAAAGAAAAAGAGATGGTGATGATGAAGAAGTTGAGCGAATCTAAATCTGCTGGAGCTTATGTTGCGAAAGAGTCGAGGGCAAAGGCAAGAGCAAAGGCAAGGGAAAGGACAAGAGAGAAAAAGATGTGCACTACTAGTAGGAGGCCTCATCAGATGTTGAACCAATTGAACTTATTGATTGAGCAGCTTGATGATCACGAAACAAACATCTCATCCTCGTCGAAGGTTAATTTTGGAGATCATCGTGTGAATCAAGAACTGGGATCCCTCTTGGCTAATCAAGCTCATCACCATCATCGTCACGAGGAGGATCAATCTGCTTTGATCAAAAGAAACAAAATGAAGTCATTTTCATCAGTAGTTTCCAATTATAATACTACTGATCAGAGTTCCAGCAATAGCCACCTCCAATTTCCCAATGCTTCTCAAAATTGGGACATCAATGGCGCTTTCCCAATGCCCTAGCATTAATTGTGCCATCGCCACCATCAATCTTAATTTCCACTGGTATACATATACACATATCTATTGTAGCCATGCCTCTCCTTAATTATTTATTTTTCGATTCCAGATTTAATGATTAAGATGTCAATCTGCAGGAACTGAAATCTTGGGAGGCCTAATTGTGGAATTATCCGGCGAATTTATTGATTATCTTCCAAATTATTAACTTCGATCAAAGAAGTAAGCTAGATTTTTGTTCATGTATTTCTTTGATTGCACATTAATATATCTATTGAGTCACCTGTTCCACTGTTTTTCAGCTCCTCAAGAGTTACCATAATGATCCAATTGAAGATAGGTTTCCTTAGCAATGCATATAACTAGTACTGGATCAGAATTACATATAGACCCCTACAAGCATGCATTGATTTATGTCAAAACCACATCCCTGGTGAAAACAACAAATGACTAATACTGATGACATTGATGAGATATTTGTTAATTAGTTATAACGTCTTTTTTTGTTTTGTTTTAACTTATGATGTAAACATTTCTGTTCTAATTTTAAAAAGGTACAATTTAAGCGGGGATAGATATGCTATAAACAATCAAACTCACCACATAGGGTATATATTCATGTTCTGACAATTGGTATCTGATTTAACTAGTGATATCTTCAAAGAAAAGGAACAGTGCCAGGAGATACTTGATGAACATGCTTGCTGTAATGGGATTCATCATGACCAATATTACATGATAGTTGTTCCCTATTTGATAAAAAATAAATATCACCTGATAGTTGTTCCCTGTTTGATAAATATTACATGATACTTGTTCCCTGTTTGATATTTGTCATGGATTTCACCCAATTCATACAATTAAAAATGGATGCCTATCGAATTGTGGTTTCTTTTCCAAGGTGGAAAGGTTTATAGCAGATCTGTGGGATGAGGAATGTGAAATTTCTATTCCCCTTTGTTTCTGGTTTTATTTCCTCCTTCCTAGCTTGTTATGCTAAAGGCTCCTTGGAAATTAAGCAAGACTGTAGCAATCTCATAAAAGTAAGCCAGATTTCCATGGAAACAGTTAATACTTGCTGCTAGGTTAGTTATGCAGATTTGCATGCACTTTCTTGGCTAATTGCAATATCTTGAATTTCGCAGTAATATATAGGCTATAGCTTCTTGTCGATCGAATTGATATGGATATATTAGTATTCAACAGCTAGCCAGATGGACTATTGCACAAGGTGTGTGATGAACATGTTTATGCTTTGATTAAGAAGTTTGTGGAAGAATAATCAAACAAATCTTGGTAAACAATATAGTCAAGGTCCAAGGATAACGATGCCCTCACCGAATTTTGTTCTTTATGAATTGTGTAAAAAATTTATTCAAGATACTGATCGCATGTGTATAACTAAAGTATTTTAGTAAGGAGAAAATTTGGCAAAAACGGTGGCCCTGGCAATGGTTTTCTTTTTCTTTGGCTGGGAAATCTTTGATGTTGTAATAGTTCAAAACACAATTTTTAATCTACTTATAAAGCTCTCTTTAATTTGCACATGAGAAAAAAAAAAAAAAACTTATACCGAATAAGTTAATCCTGTGCGGAGAATTAGATATTGTTCTTTCTCATGTTTACATATATATGCATTTATTTTGAAGATTGACGATGTTTCCTGTTTTCTCTTCCTGGAGCTGGTTATGTTGTCTATATCTATATATTATTATTATTACTATTAAGAGAACCCTCCTTGTTAACTTTTTATCCCATTTTTCCCGTTTTGCCCTCACTTTTGATACACAATACTTACATAATGAGGGCACAATAGTAATTTAGTATCTTTTGAGAAAATGATAATCATATCCCTATTTTTTCTATTTTACCCTCACTTTTGATACACAATATTTACATAAGGAGGACAAAATAGTAATTATGTAATATTTAGATAAAATATGCACTTATTAAGTGAAATTGTCATACCATCATTTTTTCATACTCTTTTTAAAATTTTAAAAACTAATCACACTCCTTAATAAAAAAACAAAAAAATAAAATGAAATTGTTCACACACACACAGAGTATGTGCTCATCAGCTAGTTTCTATTATGAAATGCATTAAAAAACGCACACATATAAATACAACATTTATGTTTTGAAGTTATAATGTACATATATAGTATTTCAATGGGTCAAATTCATTAAATTCATGGTCCTATATTTAATCGCTCCGTAAGGAAATTGCTAAAGCTCTAATTATATGTTACACACGTACATACATGGAGATATTTCCACTAGCAATATCACGTGCGGTAAGAGGTTTACCAAGATATTTTGAAGTTTGATCTCTGTATCCTGATCTGGGAACACAACCTAATTTTAGTTCGTACTAGTTTAGCTTGAAGTTAAATTGCTAGAGAAACTGAAAAGAAGTGTAGATAGAGGATCATGAAAATCGTTTAAGCGTGCATGTATCTGTCTTCCCATCTACCCTAGCTTCCCCTGTCCTTCCTTCCCCCCTTTCTCAAGCTAGCTAGCCCTAGACATTTAGGAAGTATGTCATCTAATTTTTTATTTTTAGATCTGACTGTCTACAGTGAGTCAATAGATAGCACTTCTAAGAAGTAAGAGAGTAGTGTGGTCACCAATTTAGTGTATTTTTCTTCACTAGTAAATCAAATATCTCAGGTTTGACTGATTATATAGATGGTAAGTTCAAAATATAATAATCAACTCATTGTGTGACTTTTCCTAAATCTCCACTCTTTGTATATCATTGTTCTAATGTTATGGAAGCCATATTGTTGTATCACATTTGTTTACCATTTTATATGACAAGTGACGTGTACATGTCAATTAAAGAGTTTATCTCTTTGGATTTTTGTTGTAGACATCATTTGCCACATCATATAATATACTAATATGGTGTATATATATGATTTCTCTAGAATTACTCTTTTATTATATATGTATTAAAAACTATGATCGATCATGGTTGCTACTTCGAAAGAGAACATTATCTACTCTCTAGTTATACATGTACTAGTATATGCCTACACACAAAGTGTGAATTTTTTTTACTTTTGTTGTTAAAATCGAAAGAGAGAGGTTAGAAATGATAACATTACATGTAGGTGAGGATTAAAAAAAAAGAAAAATTTTGCCTTGTGAAATTACATTACTGTCTTTAACATTTTTGTTGTGAACAAAGATGTCTTTTCACCATCTTATAGTTGACAAATAAAGTTTCATTAACGTAGTTTTAGATATGCTTAATCGAGCGTCTTGCAGTTTCACCACAAGTGAATCTTTGTTGTTTAATAATCTTTTCACTTTTAGTTTTTGAAAAACTAAAAGCTACTTTGTTTAGATTTCAAATTTTAGCTTAATTTTTGTTTCTAATTTTCATGAAAATATTTATCAAACAAGTTTTCAGAGAAAATTAAAAACAAAAAATTGAAAACTGAGTGCCCGTTTTCATTTATTAACCATTTCATTTTTGTTATTGGTTTTATTGTTGTCTTCTTCTTTTTTCACCTTCAAAATTTTGTTTTAATTTCTTCATTTCTCTCCCGCCACCTTTCTTCATAGTAACATTGGAAAATCAAATATTTTCACCGGAGACCAGACAGACCAGACAGATCAAATGAAATATCATCAAAATTACGAAACAACACCACACATCAAGAGACGATATATTCAGGTAACTGGGTGAAGATAGCAGAAAAAGATAGAACCAAGTTCAGTTCGAATCTTAGTGGAAAAGAAAAACAGAACAAATTCACCAAAAAAAATAACGATATAAATGTGGAAAGTTACCTGAAACTGAGAGAGCCTTCATATGATTCATGCAAGAACAGCCATTGGAGTTAATCAGAGAGTGAGGTACATAGAATAGTGGAAGTCAAAGCACTTCAATCTTCGAACTCTGACAAACTTCATATATTCTGTACTCTCAATACACGACTCAAATTTTGACTAACAAATAATAAAAGACATTGGAGAAAACTCTTTTCTTCGGTCCATTAGATTTGTGGGATGTTTGAGTTTGCAGAAAACTCAAGCTATCATTTTTAAAACATTGTGACTGTTGCTTAAAATTTCAACGAACAGACGCAACTCATAAATTTGAATTCATCTATAATACATAACTCTTATTCTTCATTCATATAAAAATTAAATATTATAATATGAAAGATAATATATAATTTCCAACAGCTTCAAACCACGCCTTCGATCAGTTGGGCATGGCAATACATAATACACAGTGGCAGCACTGGTAGTTCGTCAATGACCAGTTTTTTATACATAAAAAACCCTGCCGAACTGGACTGGAGACAGAAAGGTTATGGACACTGGTACCAGAGAGCTGAGACCTAGTCTCTCTCTGCATATATCAAATGCAAAGCGATTGATTTATGTCAAAATCTAATATAATAATTGCTGACTTTTCAGCGAGTGTACACAGAAGTACCCCATATCTAATATAATACCCAGCAGAATCTGCTTTTGGAAGTCCGGAAATGTGGAAATATGGAAACACGGTGCACCAGAAAGCTAGCTGATCGATAGTAGGTGGGTAAGAGATCTGGGCAACACTGTAGCCACTGAATAGCTTTCATTTTCATCATGATCACTTTTATGTTCTTGCATCATAGTGTAGACATTAAAATTTCGGTGAAACAAATACTCTTCAATACATTAAAAGTTTCGATATGTCAGGGCATACGCGACATACGTCATGCATCTCACAAGTGTACACATGGATGTGACTCATCAAATTTAGACAAATCATCAAGAAAGATACGTGTCAACACTTGACGGAAAATAATTATTTGATTTTAATTTAATTAAATCAAATGTAATTGATGGAGTCAAATTACGAATTGGTCCACAAATCGAGTCAAGCTTCTTTTGTCAATTAATCAAGCCCACAATCAATGTCAAATCCATCCATAAGCAAAGCTTTGAGAGTTTATAAATACGAGACTCCAAGACAAAGAAACAGGCCAGAAAATCATTCACGCCCAGACGTTGAAGCTTTGAAACTCTGAAGCTCTCAAGCACTCGAACCCCAAATAATCAAGAAGACTCGGAAAACCCTCCCTGTTTTTCGTCAAACCCATAAAGAATCATCAAGCACTACTACTCTCCCGGTTCTTCCATCACCACAAGCTAAATCCTTGCAGCAATCATTCATCCGAGATCAAGTCATTGCAACCCTCGAATCAACAACACACATCTACACATCTTCGGAGAACGAATAAGAGGAAACTTTGTAAACAGAGATTGCAACCTTACATTTACATTAATACAATACAATTATTTTGTATACGTGTTCTTATTTCATTTGCTACAGGAAATTTGTGTTTGCACATGATTTTAGGTTTAGGATTGGAAGTTCAAGCTGAACTGAAGCAACTAATTTACTTTCCTAGAAAATCAGAAGAAAAAAAAGTCCCCAACAATTATGCATTTTATACAAGAGCTCAATCGGAGAAAAAACTCCTCATCTATAGAATTCACTTTTTATGTTCTTCATTATGATATTTCTTTGATGCCCTTTGCTTCTCTGAAACTCTGAAGTGTTAACTTAAAGATTTCTTTTTCTTTTTTTCTAAATTAAGTGTTTATGTGTTCTTCACACGCAAGCTCCTCAAAACTCGATTTTCTTACTCGAAAACACTTCAAACATAGTTTTCTTACCCAGTCATATGGACTAATGGTAACGCATATCCTTCTGGAATTTAAACTTCGAACTTTTTTCACTCATGAAAAATGATAACTCAAACCATTGAGTTTTAAAAATTAAGAAACATTTACTGTAATACCATGTACCAATCACCAAAAACTCTTCTAACTATTTTCTGTTCACAGGTGCTTATAATTTTATTTAAAATTAAAAAAAAAAAAACTCAACGTGCTTCAATTAAAATCACTTCTCTTAGAAGCATCTTTGCCAAAGAACGAGCCCAGAATCTGGACTAGTAATGGGTTAAATATTGTCCATAGGAAAAATCAACATAATGATCACCCAAATTACACAGAATTGACAGAAAATGAAATTAAAGAAAAAGAATTACACAAGGACTATAGGATAACCAGACCATATAAGCAAACACAACCACAATCGTCTGGCCCAACACTAAATACAATGGGCCTCAACTGAGCCCACATAGGTAGTAGCTAAAGCCCAATTGACCCAACCCAAAAATCGTAGTTAAATGGGGGAGAAAAGAGTACCTATTTGTACTTGTAGCAGTCACATTGCTTGCTGAAAAAGAAGAAGAAGAAGAAGAAGAAGAGGAAGAACCAGAGAAAGCTAAATGGAGGCACCGAAGACAATCGAGCACCAAATCGGAGGGATCCAGAACGACGCCCTTCGATTCGGACTTCACGGCGTCAAGAGCGACCTCGTCGGCGCTCACCCTCTCGAATCTGCTTTGGAATCGGTATTTTCCCTCTCTCTCTCTCTTGCTCTCTTTCTCTCTCTTGGTTTTTGTTGTTGTTTGTTTGGAATTGAAGATGTGTGATTAAATTTTGTTTATTTGGGTTTATTTGTTTGTTGGGTTTTAGGCGAAGGTAACGCAGGAGCAGATAAATAGGAAAATCTTGGGGTACACTTATGGAAGTGCGTTTCCATTGAAGATGGATCTCGAAAGGCAAATCCTTTCTCGGTATGGGATTCGTGTTTTTGTCGAATTCTGGCTTCTGTTTGTGAATTGTTGTAATGGGTTTGTCTTATTTTTTTTATAATTGAGTAGAAGTAAACGTGTGTTGCTATGTTGAAACGTTAGGGTTTTTTCTCTTGTTATGTTTGTCTATTGCGCTTTCTTGTTGCGAAACAAGGTCAAGGTCGTGTGTTTTGTTTGGAATCGTTGTGGGATTGTTGGTTTTGTATCATAAGGGTTGCGAGTACGAAAGTTTTGCATTAGAGCTTTGTTGGTGGTTCTGTCTGTGCAGATGTTAATCTCTTGTGCAGTTTTTGCTCTTAGGTTGTGCCCGGTTTGTGTCGTTATTTCTCACTCATTGACAAAAAAACTGGTTCAATCAGGAATAAGATGGTGGGAATTTGTGATCTATGTTCTTTCGTGTCCTCTATATTGAGTTGATTATAACTGGCTGGATTATGTCTTTACCATGCCTGATTGCGATCCAAGTTATGCCATATAGATAAGGAAACACCAGTTCCCTATCAATTTGAGGTGTTTTTATACATTTGTTGTGCTAACTTTTTAGTTGTATCAGATATCCAGACCGAGTATGAGTGAAAAAACAAGAGCTTAACAGAATCTTTTGTCTTTTAGTCTGAGGTTGAAGTTCATATATTGTTGGTTGACCGTGGATGTATTTGTATGTGCTGCTTATTATAGTGACTATGTTTTTTTTGTATCACATGCAGTAATGGACTTTAAATCTGAGTTGTACTCTATTCTTTGAAACAACTGCAGATTTCAGAGGCCTGCTGGCCCAATTCCTTCCTCAATGCTGGGTTTGGAGGCGATGACCGGAAAATTGGATGATTTCGGCTTTGAGGATTACCTGAATGGTAAGAAAATACTCTTCATATACAAAGTAGATAATATTGGTATCCTAAGCTTTAACTGTTCATGGTTTCTGTTTGAACTCCTTCAATGTTTATGATACAATCGGAGCCTTCTTACGTTCCTCTTTGTAAAGAACTCACCAATCAGGGTCCTCTTGTAATTCTCTCTTTTAAACATCCATAGTAATCCTCATGAATTTCGAACATGCAGCCTTTTTTTTCTTCTAATCAATTGGTTTTTAATTAGGGTTGATGTCATTAGGAATTTTGTAATTTGATTCTTCTTTTAATTTCTTTCCATCTTCAAGATGCTAATATTACAATTATGGATCATTAAGTAACAAGTAATGAGTTAAAACTTCTTGAGTGGAAAACCCCTAGATTTGGCTTATATCGTTTTAATTCCATGCCAATCCTCGGAATTGAGTTGGTATGCATATATTTTAGACCTTGCATTCTTATAGAAGCTAAGTTTAAACGATCATGGTAAAACTTAGGAAGAAAGCAGTTCATATTGTTCTAATTTTCTTTAACCAAGTGAAACGCAAACTGTTGCTTCGTTCTTTTAACCCATTAATTGTATGATTGTGTTGGTTTCTTATATGTTTCATTGTCCTGATTGCAGACCCCCGTGAATCTGAAACATTCCGGCCTGTGGACACACATCATGCAATGGAAGTTCGCCTTGGGCTGTTGAAGGGTCCAGTCGCCCCAAGCTTTATGTGATCCTCGTACTTTCTTGCCGAAAGAAGAGGATTAGTATCTTTGCGGTGGATTTATACTTTTGTGTCAATGTTGTTCTTAAATTGTGATTGTCTGTCACGCTGAGTTGAAAGGTCCAGACATTGATATTGTGGAGTTACATTTACTTTGGAGTAGTATTGGGTTATCTTCTATCCAATTACAGTTCCCCTATTTGGTACTTTCAATTTTATTTTGAAAATTTAGCTCCAACTCTTGATCTTGCATGTGGCCATGTGAATGATTCTACCAGAATCCTAACCTCAGATGATTTTGCTAATGCTTATGGGAGGATTGAGCATGCTCATCAAAACAATCTTAAACGAAGTGGTGATGTTCACTCTCGTTTTTTCTTTCTGCACTCCTCCCCTTGTTTAATACGTACAATATGAACATCAGATTGCACGTGTACACTTTTTTCGGTTGACACAAACGACATTAGGGGAGAGAGGATACAAACACATAATCTCGGATGCAAAGGTAAACACTAGATCTCTAGCTCGTAGAGAGCATTTTGTGGAGAAGCACATGTCCAATGCTTCTCCAAAAAGAACTTCCAAGTGTTTTCTTACAAAAAGCACTTGGAATTTTAGTTTATAGTAAAAACACTTTTTTTTTAACAAACGTTATTATCCACACTAAAGGATGGGGAAGTGAGTTAAGTTTCACATTGGGCTAGCAATAATGTGTTTCAAATTTGCTGTTAGCAAAAATCGAATCTAAAACTTATCGTTTACAAGTGAAGATAATACTACTACAATGTAATATTTAATGGATATGGTAAAAAACAAAAAGCGTTTATAAGCATAAATGCTTACTTACTACACCGGTCCTAAACTGAGCCCTCAATATGAATGTCATTCGCGCTATAAAAGTCACTGAACTACACCCTTTTGTGTTATAAATGTTAAAATCTAGTGGTATCAATTTAAACGTAGATTATTTCGGCAGTCACACAAGTAAAAAAAAAATGAAAAAGAAGAATAATATTTTGAGCATCTTGTTCTGTCATCGTCAATGGTCGTGTGCATAATGCTTACCACTTCCTTTTCACAGGCTCTGTATTTATCTGCTGCTTCTCCCCCCAAAACCCTCACTCCACACCCCCAATGGACCCTCGCCGGCCCCCGCGCACGGTCAGTGACCCCAAGGTCCGACAAGTCGGCTTCTTCGCCTCGCCCGAGCCCATAGCCTACTCCTCCTCTCCTCCCGTCTCCGGCATCTCTACTTCCGGTAACTCCCTCTCTCCGGTAATGATCCCCCCGCCGCGTCACTCCTCCGACACCACCCGTCCGGTTCTTTTCGCACCCTCCTCGGCCCGTCGAGAGTCCATACTCGCCGGGAGTTACAACAACTCTTCTGAGTTCTTCCCCGCCTCGCCTCCTACTGCTTCGTCGTCGAACGGAATCGTGATGGGGAATGGCGAGTTCCTAACCGACGTTGTTATGTCACCGGGTCGAGCATTCAGAGGGGTAAGAACCGCTGCGGGTTTGACGACGTCGTCTTCGTTTCCTGGTCGAGGGTTCGATCTGACGGCTGCCGTGAAGGCGAGTAGCGTCCCCGCCAGTGGGTTGATGACGGTCTCCGTGGTCAAGTTGCCTTCTGGGATTTCTGGTAATTGCTGATTGCTGTTCGTTTGCTTTGATTTGATTAGGGGTTTTGGTTTAGCTCAAGCATTTTAGGATTGCAAAATTTGAAGAAACAAAGATTGAAACTTTGCAGAGAAAGATGTTGATGCGTCAGTGGAAGTGCAAAGCGAGCGAGCTGCAAATTCGAAGCCACTGAAGGAGAAAACCACAAAAGCCGAAAGGCGGGCTGTTCAGGAAGCTCAACGAGCCGCTAAGGCTGCCTCAAAAGGTATGGCTTTTCTAGGCTTTTACTGATTCACAAGTGTTTTTAATAGAAATGTAATTGAATTCAAAGAATTCGAATTTCTTATGTTGATTATGAATGTGTTCCTTGCATTGTGTTATTAGCTGAAGGAGGTAAAACACCTTCTGTTGCTGCTTCTGCTTCGGCAGCAGCAAATGTGAAACCGCCTAAAGCCACGAAACACGTGTCACAATCATCTGTGGCGGTATCTGAGAAGACGGGTGGTGGCGGAGGTGGTGGCAGTGAACATCTGCCGGAGAAGGAGAGGAAGAAAGAAGTTCCTCATCCGCGAATGCAATATGATGATACAAGTCGTGTGGAGAAGGCGAAAAGGCGTTCAGTGGTCAAGCAAACTGAGGCCAGGAACAGGGTTGAGTTGTTCAGGCATTTGCCTCAATACGAGCATGGAACTCAGCTTCCTGATCTCGAGTCTAAGTTTTTCCAACTTGATCCTGTGCATCCTGCTGTTTATAAGGTATTTAGATGCTTATGTCAGCATGTTATGGTTTGAGTCTTTTGCTCGATGAGTTGAGAGGTTAATGTGATAATGAAAGAGATTATGGTTCTATCTAATTGTAGCTTTCTGTACGGATGTCAGGTTGGCTTACAGTATTTATCAGGAGATATATCGGGTGGCAATGCTCGTTGTATTGCCATGCTTTTGGCATTTCAGGAGGCCATTAAAGACTATTCAACACCACCAGAGAAAAACCTCAGTAGGGATTTGACAGCAAAAATAAGTAGTTATGTTTCATTTTTTAGTGACTGCAGGCCGCTTTCAATCACCATGGGGAATGCAATGCGGTTTCTAAAGAGCCGAATTGCCAAGCTACCTTTGACTATGTCCGAGTCAGAAGCAAAAGCATCTCTCCAGTCAGATATTGAACGGTTCATATCCGAGAAGATCATACTTGCTGATAAAGTGATAGTCAAGCATGCAGTTAGCAAAATCAGGGATGGTGATGTTCTTCTAACGTATGGGTCATCCTCTGCAGTTGAAATGTTGCTTTTACATGCCCATGAGCTTGGCAAACAGTTTCGTGTTGTGGTGGTAGACTCTCGTCCAAAGCTTGAAGGACAGCGTTTACTTCGTAGGTTGGTGGGAAAGGGCCTCAGCTGTACTTACACTCATATAAATGCTGCTTCGTGTATCATGCATGAGGTTACTCGAGTTTTTCTAGGTGCTTCTTCAGTGCTGTCCAATGGAACAGTTTACTCAAGGGTTGGCACTGCTTGTGTTGCTATGGTAGCACATGCATTCCATGTACCGGTATTAGTATGTTGTGAGGCATATAAATTTCACGAAAGGGTACAACTTGATTCCATCTGCTGTAACGAGCTCGGTATGCATCCTAGCCATTAATTTGTGTGATCATTGTGACAGTTTATGATAACTTCATGCTCCGTTTGCTTGATTCTCAGGTAATTGTTCCACTTCTTGCAGGTGATCCCGATGTCATTTTAAAGGTTCCTGGTAGAAAGGAAGGCAATCCTTTGGATGGACACTCGAATTGTGAAAATATTCAACCTCTGAATTTGATGTAAAGTGGTCATAAATTTATTGTTCCGTGCTATCACATTTCTCGGCTTTAATCTACCCGGACTAACTGTGCACTCCTGTTTTAACTTGTTATTGGCAGTTATGATGCACTCCCTTCAGATTACATTTCAATGATAATCACGGATTACGGCATGGTAAATCCTTTTCTTCTTCAAGTAATTGTTCTGAACTTGCAGTTATTACGACTCATTGTGTATTCTCATTTTCAATCCTTTATCTCGGAAAAGAGTGATGACTCGATGTTTTCATGCTTCTATTAGGTTCCACCCACAAGTGTGCCCGTCATTGTGCGCGAATACAGAAGAGAACACTTGTGGATGTGATCATTTAAAAGCGCCCTCTCGGAAATGGATCGTATGATTCCGCAAGGTTTCTCCGAAATTTTGTGTGGATGATAGTATCAGTGGATTCAGAATCATTGAACATACAAGAAGAGACCAGAGCCTGAGGTTCATTTTTTAAGCGCTTGAGAGTTGAGACAGATGTTTTTCTTTTCGCCATACAGTGAAACACAACTTACACAAGTCAGATGTTTTAAACTTATGGTACACAGGTTCTGGATGATTTAATCGCAGTATCACAATGTTAACCGTTCGGAAGTGCCATGTTCTCTCTTTTCTCGTAAAAACGTCATTTGCACTCCTCTATGTATTAAATTTCTCGCGTTTTTATGAGGTTTTTGGAGTGATAATAACGGTATTGAAAGGATAACATCATGCCATTGAAAATACAATCATCCGAAAGGAACAAACAAAAGGGATTTGTTACTTTAATCATACAACCATCTTTTTACAATAACAAAATCTTGTATAATCCATATTTTGGGTAAACCTTTGCCTTCTTTGTGAACTTAAGTAAGCACAGTTTTGCAGCTTGTGCTTACTCTTTTGATCCTCTGAGAACATCACCTTTATTATTATTCATCGGAGTAATAACGGCAAGAATAACAAAACCTCCCAGAACAACGACCAATATTCCGAGAGAGTTTACGAGCAAGGCCTCCGTCGAATAGCGTGATATAACTTGGTTGGTTTGAAGGAAGGTGACTTTTTCTAATATACCAGTAGTTACAGTAACAACTGCAAGGGCGTAAGTATAAACACCGAAAAATACATGCCATGGCAGCAAGTTAGCTCTGCTGTGTTTTGAGCCTCCCGGGAACCAATACGTTACAAATCCAGCAGCCCACTGTGAAAAAGAAAATGACGATGAATAAAAGCAGTTGCACAAGCTATCTTCTCGGGTGAAGAAAAATAGTAACTATAAAGGTACCTGGAGGGTGAAGAGGAATAGGCAAGCTAGACCCAGCCACGAATGTAGGCTGTAGAAGTTGTCAATGCCCTTATCGTTATGGAACTTCAAAGCAGCCCATACACCGATGATGCTTAAGCAAAAGGCAAGGAATTGTAGCATAAGATGAACTAACTTTTTCGAGTTTTTTGGTCCTGAAACTGTCTTGTATGCTAGCATGGCTGCATCATTGCAGAAACACAGGATTGTTCAAATTCAAAATAATTTTCGTTAACATACCGCTAGTCAATAACTTCCCTATATAATTAATTCACATTTTAGAAGCAAACAAAACAAAAGTACCAGTAAGTGAAGCACAAGAACAAAAAAATCTACTTAGCTCTCACATAAGATAAGACATAACTCTTGGCAAAGGAGGAAAAAAGAAAAGTATCTGAGTACATCTAAAATCCAGCAAGACCATTTATAACATACGATTATAGTTAGCGAAACTCTTGTAAGTGAATCAATTTCTCACTTAGGAACCATATGGACCTCCACAAACGCTTCAAACTCATCATTATCATCCTTAGCATGCTTCTAGGAAACTCATTGTACTAGTGCATAATCATCCAAGGCAATCACAATAACTTTAAGCCTAGATTACAGGGAAAGAGGCACCATTGAGAAATCGGTAACTAGATACGGGGCCAAGTTCCCATAGAACAGAAAATTTACCTTCTCCATTTAACAGTATCAGCCCAATCACCATCAATACTGGATGAACCTACAAGCAACACAACAACCATATAAGATTTACCATACCTAAAAATGCTTAAAGCACCAAATACTAATGTACAAAAGAGAAATTTCACCTAGATCAAACAACCAGGAAAATTGACCAAAGAAGCATCATTTCCAGTTCAAGATAATACTGGACTACAAATTGATCGGGACGATAATCTAATCTAATCTAATCTAAACTACGGGAATGGGGATTCGAACCTGAGTGCAGCGGGGATCCACAAGGAACAAGCTTAAGATACAAGCAAAGAAGAGAAACATAAAATTGACAACAATTAAGCTCTAAAACAAATAACATGATAAACCCAGTACCGAGAACAAGTCGACTAAGCAAACCCATCAACCTTTAAAGAAAATTCGAAATTAATTTCCCAATAGATATTAATATTATACAAAAAATTATGAAAAATCAAGATTGAAACTTTTAAGGAGAAGAAAGTGAGAGAAAAGGAGGATTTCGGCAGAGACGTACGTTGAAAATAAGATCTTTGTTATCGGAGATGAGAGCCAATCCGCCGCGGAAATGAACGGTCCAGGTGAGCACCAGAGCCGCCACTATCACTCCTATCACTCTCACCGCCCTCAAGATCGGGAAGCGGACGACCGGAACCGCCGCCATTTCTTCTCCTTCTTCTTCCTTTAGCTTTGAAATCTCAGAGATGGAAAAATTAGGGTTCTAACAGAAAAAAAAAGGGGGGTGTTCAATTTGGGGGTTTCGATTTTTGGCGCTGACTGTTTCTTTCTTTAACAATTGGGACGGGGGAGGTGGCGGCGGTTGAAATATTTTCAGGCTTCTTCGACTGAGATGCGACACGTCAGCAAGTCCACGTAGGACCATTCTTCTTTGTTTGTTTTTTGGTACGTTGATTAACTTATTTTTCTTAATTATTAGTTTATTAAATAATAAATTAAATTAAAAAATCTGATTAATTCAAATGATGTGGCTGTCCACATCAAATACCACCTAAGGTTGTATGAAAATATAGTACAAAAACATGGTATGAATAGCATTACTTGTTGCTATCTGTATTTCAATTTATTGAGTATTTTTAACCGAAATCTTGGGTTGTTGAGTCTCTTCAACCGGAATCTTGAGACAGACCTTCTCAAGGCATATTATGTCCGACCACTCAATACAACAACAATTGTTAACATCATTCTTATTTTTAATGTTGTTTATATTCAATTACATAATTGTTAACATCGTATAAGTATGGCTATCAATTAAAATCTAAGACGAAAATAAATGGCAAACGTGATATTGTTCGGGTAAGAATTAGAGAAGCTGGTTGTAAGGCGACTTGATTGCCTGTCAAATATGTAAATAACCCTAGATTCAACAAAAAAATCATTATCTTCTTCTTCTTCTTTTTGTTGGGAATTTTAATGAAAAGCTCTCGATACTGTTCATTTTAACGAAAAACCATAATTTTACACTAAAAAGTCAATCATGATACTATTCATTTTACTCTTTATTTTGTTCTTATCGTTAAAACTCAAAGTTTTCAAGTCATTTTAATTAGTTTTTTTTTTTTTTTGTCAAATGATAGATTTTGTTAGATTAGATGTTAGATTAATCATCGACGAGATTTGAATTCATGTCATCATGCAAGAGCTCAACACATTTCCACCACTATGGTAAAATGTCACTTGCATGTTCTTTCTTAAGTCATAGTAATTGTTTGGCTTGTTTGAGTTTGTCATGCAGTTGGGGACCAATCCTCTTTGAGCAAGCTCCTCTCTCTTGCCGTCAATTGCTATTTGGGCTACGGTCTTGTGGCTTCCCTCTAAATATTATTGTTTAATGGTCTTTAACTAGCCGTTAATCGCTCTATCCACTACCGTAGTAACCACCACTCCTTCGGCCACCTCGACTTGATCTACGGCCTCCACCATCGCAATGCCTTAGCGAACAGCCAAATGTCTGCATAACCATCACAAAGAGGTTCAAAACATACATACTTGCAAACAAACAATGGCGGAAATTTTGTTAAGGAGGGTCAATTTTAAGTAGCTATATAATTATGATAAATTTGAGTTTAAATATAAAAATTACTTAAGAAATGATCATAAGCATCAACTTAAAATATACTCTTAGTTTACAACCTTGATATCATTATGATTTAATTAATTATATTACAGCAGGTGACGCTTTACAACAATGATGAAAAACAATCAAGCCTATGCATCTTGATACGAATTCGAATAAAAGTAGTTGATATGAGTATGAGGACATGAAGTTATATATTGTTTATTTGATTAAGTGGCAAAGAAAGAAATTATGAAATTAAGTGTTGAACCCTCAATTATGAGCAAATTGTATTTGTGAGGAGGTTCAACCATAAATACAGCAGCCAAGCAACATCAATATCACATATAAATACATAATTTCCAAATTGTGAGAAGGGTCATAAGACCCTCCTAGGCCTTAGGCCTTAACTGGCTCCGCCAATGTTAACATAAGTCAATTCCTTAATATCACCTGGCGAAGCTCTAACATCATTTTCATCCGAAGTATCACATACATTAAGCAAAACAACGAAATAGTAATGAAAGGATGTAACTTCGTTATGATTACAGCTAACTTAAGCTCAAATTGAATACTCCGTAATGCAGCGAAAATTCGTCAAGATTATACCAGCCATCAACCTTCTTTCTAATTTTTCTTTTCCCTAGCATTCGTGTTGTTGGAAATTCAAACTACCAGAATTCTAGAGTGAGCCATGAATATACTGTTGATCTGACACGCCAACTTATTAAACAGTCCGCATTTTACATAAACTCACAGATTATAATGCTAAGTAAAGCACCCTGCTTTTTCCAAAAGCAAAAGCATCACAACTTCTATTGGAAAACAAACAAAACCCCACTTCCAAAATACTACAAAATTCCAAAAAAGAATAAAAATAACAACCCAGTTGGCCAAGAAACTAAAAGGGGGAGTGTTGATGACACCATTTCTCAGACCAATGCTGGATTCTTTTTGGTTTTTCGTTCTTTCCCGGGGCAGGTTTGCTGTTCATGTAAAAGTGTTGGATGTAAAAAGGTGAATATTTTGTGTTTAACGGTAGGATTTTGATGTTACTAAATTCGCTTGGAATGTATGTGTTTTTTTTTTAAGTACTTAAAATTGTTTCCTCAGTCAATGTGTAAATCATAAACACTTTAAATTTTTCCGTAAACGAAGGTTTGGAAACACCTTATTTTTAAAGGGAATTTGGACCTTACAAAACATTCTCAAATAAGTCTGTAGATGTTATATTGTAACACATATATCATGTCAATCTATAGTTTTGATGTACAACTGATTTTTCTGGAACGGTTATTTTCACTCATCACATTTTGCTTCACACACTCTTTCAATTTATTAATAGTTTTTATATAATCTATATAGGATGACAATTCCACACCCCATTTTATTCCACAAGTACTCTAAAAAATTATTAACTAATCAAAGAGTGTAAAAAAAATAAAATAGAGTGAAAATCACAACATCGTTCCTCAGGCTCTCGTAATTGCATTTTTGGGGGGTTTCTATTTGAGTTCATTGATGAATTAATATATGAGTTGAGTATTAGGCTTGAGTTTCTCATGTCACAAATTCAACAAACAAAATTTAAATGAGTTCAAGTCCAAATTGAATAGAACTTATTGGTCAAATTGAAACCAAACCATACATATTAATTATTCAATTTGGGTTTCGGTTTGTGGTTCAAAGTGAAACAAACTAGACCATACCAATTGTTTTAGCATCTTGAAACCAAATATAAAAGACCGATCAGCTCAAATAATTAATAACGTCTTATATCGCATTTGACATATTTGAATTCAAATTTCACCATCTTAATATCGTTTGTATAAAAAAAATGCTCAGATAAAATATTTTGAAAAACTTTTAACAGAAAAAGAAAGTGGGCAATGATGAAGAAGAAGCCACATGCGACAAAGAGACGCTTATCTTCAAGGCCTAATCCCCTTTTTTTCCCAACTTAACAGCTCCCGTACACCGTGGCATTTCGGTACACTGTCACGGGTATATTCTTTGGAAAACACGAGAACATGCCCGGTTTATCAAAATGCCCCTACCTCTCCCCCAATTTACGCATTTTGCCAGTCCAAACGGGCATTTCCAACCATGGGCAACTTCGTCTTTACATACAAGACAATCGAGCCACCCACGTTGCTTTCCATAAAGCCAGCCGGTTCGAATTCCGAAACTACCCTACTACTATCGGTTCAACTATATGAAAACGAAGGGCAAATTGGTAGTTTCAACATGAAATTCCGCGCTGGCCCAGAAATAAAAAAAGAAGGAACGTGAGTAATCCGCACACCAGCACACAGCACACAAAGGTGGCTGAGAAGAGAGAGAAACAAGAGAGAGAGAGAGAGATACTGAGGAGGTTTCCGGACTTGAAATCTCCTATTCGCCGGAATTTAGGAACTCCGTTCACGTCCGGACTAGGGCTTCTTGTTAAGAGACGGAAACCAGAGAGAGAGTGTTACTGAAGCAAGAATTCTCAATTTTCATCCGAATTTCGAAACTTCAATTCGCCGGAATTTTGGAATTCTGATCGGGTCCTGGCTTGGGGTTTCACTCCTGAACGCTACTTCGTTTCTCAAATTAGGGTTTTTCTCCGGCGGGAATTCTGTTTCTGAAATTTAGGGTTTTTTTCCCTAATCGTTGAATTGGCTTCGGCGTGCATGCGCTTATGAAGTTGAAGTTGCAATCTGTAATCGTTCTGGGATTGTTATAGAGAGTTTCTTGATGTTTACGCCGCAACGGTGGTCGGGTTGGTCTCGAACGCCCAGAACCGGGGCGGAGAAGACCGGAACCGGGTCCGGTGCTCCGAACTCTAACTCCGGGGATGGGATCGTTGCGAAGGGCAAAGGTGTTAACTTGTTTGAACCCGCGACGCCAGTTTCGGGTTCCATGCTTGAGAATGTGGGGAAGATGTTAGTGGAATCCGGTGGCGCAGCCACTGACCGCGAAGTCTTGGCTCACAGGGTTTCGGAGCTCGAAAATGAGGTTGGTCGAGTGCTTGTTGAATCTTGTGATGCTTTGTTTGCTCTACTAGTTTCAAATTTTCAGTTTTTTCCTGTAAATTTCGGGTTTTTCATTCGTCTTTTTTAGATGTGCCATTATAATTTAGCACATGATTCATTTTTTAAGCATGGAATTTACTATTACCAATTGTTTGATGCATGCTTTTCTTATGAATGATTGTTTTTTATTGAACAGCTTTTCGAATACCAGTACAATATGGGTCTGCTCTTGATTGAGAAGAAGGAGTGGACTTCTAAGTATGAAGAAGTCAGGCAGTCATTAAACGAAGCAAAAGAGGCCGTCAGAAGAGAACAATCAGCCCATTTGATTGCAATGACAGAAATCGAAAAGCGAGAGGAGAATCTGAGGAAGGCCTTGGGGGTTGAGAAACAATGTGTGCATGATGTAAGATTTATCTTCCTAATCTTGTTTTTGACTCTTCTACAATTACATTATTTATAGGTATTTTAATTCTCTGTCTCTAGCAGCTAAATAGGCGAATTATCAGTTTGTAGAAAGCCTTGGAGGGCTATGAAAACATCCATTTGATCTTGGTATATACAATCGTTGTTAATTTTTTCTTTCCCTTAAGATCTTTCAATTGACTAAGGAATGCTCACCATACAACGTATTTGTCATTTTGTTTCTTAGTAAATACATGTGTTTTTACTTTATATGAAATGAAAACCAGCCTTTTCTGTTTTTGAGTGGGCTAAACTTTAAACTTCAGAATCGACGGTTATTATTGGAAGTCCATGCTCTCATCTAGAAAGTTAACTGATTGTGGTTGATTTTCTAATATCTGGTACATTAACTTTGCAGCTAGAGAAGGCTCTACATGAGATTCGTTCGGAAAATGCAGAAATTAAGTTTACTGCTGAATCAAAGTTGGCCGAGGCAAATGCTTTGGTTGCTAGTGTAGAAGAGAAATCATTGGAGCTAGAGGCAAAGATGCGTGCTGCTGATGCCAAGCTTGCTGAAGTGAACCGAAAAAGTTCAGAAATTGAGAGGAAATTGAAAGACTTAGAGTCTCGAGAAAGTGCAATTCGAAGAGATCGGTTATCCTTTTGTTCAGAGTAAGATCAAGGCTCTTGAACTTTTCTTTCTGGTGTTTTCTATAATCTATCACAATAATTTTTTTTTTCTTTCTTTATGATTTTTATTAAAGCAGTGTTGACCACTTCTCAATATCAAGGTTATTTCTTGTCTTAATTTATCTAGTTTGTCTCTTCTCAGACAGGAAGCACATGAGACTTCTTTGTCCAAGCGGAGGGAGGACTTGCTAGAATGGGAAAGGAAATTGCAAGAGGGAGAAGAGAGGCTAGCCAAGGGCCAAAGAATTCTCAACCAAAGAGAGGAGAGGGCAAATGAAATTGACAAGAGTTTTAAGCAGAAAGAGAAGGATCTGGAAGATGCTCAGAGGAAGATCGATGCAACTAATGAGACATTGAAAAGGAAAGAAGATGATATAAGCAACAGGCTAGCAAATCTAACTCTGAAGGAGAAGGCAAGAATATTTTATGTATTTATGTGTGAGCGTTTTTGAATGTCATAATTGATTTGTTTAAGTAAGTTTCTATTATATGCAGGAATATGATGGTCTGAGAATGAACCTCGAGATGAAGGAGAAGGAGTTACTTGTATGGGAAGAAAATCTCAATGCTAAAGAAAAAGTAAGGCCAATAACTACTTAAACCTTATGTGATGATGCTCTGTTTTTTCTATGGCATTAAAGTTGACTTACAACTAAAAGCTGAAACTTTTTTAGGTTAAAAATGGATAAATATGAGAGTGAAATCATTATTCTAATGGTCCCCAACTCTTTTCTTTTGCCAGGTTGAGATCCAAAAGCTTATTGATGAACACAATGCCATGCTGGATGCAAAGAAATGTGAATTTGAGTTGGAAATTGATGAAAGGAGAAAATCCTTGGATGATGAATTGAGAAACAGGGCAGTTGATGTGGAGAAAAAGGAATCTGAAATCAATCACTTGGAGGAGAAAATTGCAAAACGGGAGCAGGCTCTGGAAAAGAAAGCTGAAAAACTCAGGGAGAAAGAGAATGACTTTGAAACAAAAGTGAAATCCCTGAAGGAAAAGGAGAAGTCTGTTAAGTCTGAGGAGAAGAACTTGGAAAGCGAGAAGAAGCAACTAGTTAATGATAAAGAGGATTTGGTTAGGCTCCTGGCTGAAGTTGAGAAGATCAGGGCTGATAATGAGGAACAGCTGCAGAAGATTAGTGAGCAGAGGGATCTGCTCAAAGTAACTGAAGAAGAAAGGTCAGATTATCTCCGCTTGCAGTCAGAATTAAAACAGGAAATTGACAAGTACAGGCAACAGAAAGAACTGCTCCTGAAGGAAGCTGAAGACTTGAAGCAGCAAAAGGAGCTTTTTGAGAGAGAGTGGGAGGAACTGGATGACAAAAGAGTTGAGATTGAGAAAGAACTAAAGAATGTGGGTGAACAGAAGGAAGAAATAGAAAAATGGAAACATGCTGAAGAAGAAAGGTTGAAAAATGAAAGGGTGGCGGCACAACACTTTATAGAAATGGAGCAGGGGGATCTTAAGCTGGCCAGGGAGTCATTTGCAGCCCATATGGAACATGAGAAGTCAGAATTAGCTGAGAAAGCTCAAAGTGAGAGAAGCCAAATGCTTCATGAATTTGAGACACGGAAAAGGGAGCTTGAAACTGATATGCAGAATCGGCTGGAGGATATGGAAAAACCCTTGCGTGAAAGAGAAAAATCTTTTGCAGAAGAACAAGAAAGAGAACTAGACAATGTTAATTACTTGAGAGAGGTAGCTAGAAGGGAAATGGAAGAAATCAAAGTTGAAAGGCTTAAAATAGAAAAGGAAAGACAAGAAGCTGATGCAAATAAGGAACATCTTGAAAGGCAACAAGTTGAGATAAGAAAAGACATTGATGGACTTCTTGGCCTTAGCCGGAAACTCAGAGATCAGCGTGAGCAGTTTATTAAGGAGAGAGAATCCTTTATTTCATTTATTGAGAAACTCAAGAGTTGCACAAATTGTGGTGAAATGATCTTGGAGTTTGTGCAGCTACGACCTTTAGCTGAAATTGAAAATGCAGAGGTCATTCCCCAGCCGAGATTGAGTGATGACTATTTGAAGGGAGGTCTCAATGAAAATCTGGCTGCTTCTAAGAGGCAAAAAAATGAGATGTCTCCTGCTGCTGAACCAAGGTCTCCAGTTTCTGGTGGAACTATATCTTGGCTTCGTAAATGCACCACAAAGATTTTTAGTCTCTCCCCAGGGAAAAAGATTGAGTTTGGTGCTCCTCAAAATTCTCCAAACGAGGCATCATTTCCGGGTGAGCAAAATGAAGAGCCATCCGAAAGAGTGCATGGCACTGAAAACGAGGCTGAGATCTCTTTAGGAGTTGCAAGTGATTCTTTTGATGTCCAGAGGATTCAATCTGACAACAGCATCAGAGAGGTCGAAGTTGTTCAATATCCTTCACATGATGAGCATAGCAACATGAACAGTGAGGCACCACCTGATGTCCCAGAAGATTCTCAGCCTTCTGATTTGAAGGGTAGTCGTCGAAAGCCAAGTAGGAGTCGCAGGCCTGCAGTAACCAGAGCTCGCACTAAGAAAGCAGTTGTCAAAGATGCTAAGGCTATACTTGGGGAGGCTGACAGTGAATATGCAAACGGTACTGCGGAGGATTCCGTCGACATGCAAAGTGAAAGCCTTGGTGGTTCCAGTCTTGCTGACAAAAGAACAACAAGAAATGGACGGAAGCGCGGCCGCGCTGAGACATCTCAGATTGCTCTGAGTGATGGTGGTGATAGTGAAAGACTTTCTGACATTGTCATGGGTTCCCAGCGCAAGAAGAAGCGAGAAAGAGTTCTTCCAGCTGAACAAGTTCCAGGGGAAAGTCGGTACAATCTCCGGCGACCGAAAACGTAAGTCTTTAAATTGTTATATCTTGAGTATATGTAGTGTAGTACCATGTAAAAAACATAGCAATCTGCTGTAGTTTCTTGAATAGAATTGTTATTTGCTGCATGGTTCTAGAGTTTTGTGTATTGGATAATAGATGTAAAAGTCATTTTCTAGCTTAACGAAAATCTGGTGGTCGTTGCCATGCAACCAAGTTTTTATTTTTCTCATTATTTGCTCAGCGGAGTCAGAGGTGCTGCTGCAACTGCCTCCCGTGACCTTGTCAAAGAAAATGAGGAGGTTGATGGAGCTATAGGGACGGAGGCAGTGATTCATTACTCCAAAGCTGCTCCTGCTACTTCAATGGGAGTTGCTAGCGAGAATGGTGGAAGCTCACACTTTGTGCGGGTGAGTGTTCGATGAGTTTCTTCACTGGCCCATTAGAATGTCACTAGATGGCACGTGTGCACATGCACGACCCTTGTATTTGTTTTATGGACACTCTTCTTCAGAAGACGGTTTGTCAGTAAAAGCATCATGACTGCTTATCTAATGCGGTGTTTCTTTTTATTTTGTGCTCAGTGCGAGACTCTTGCAAACACGCAAGATGGTGATGCAGATGCAGTGAAAAATCAGGAAGAAAATCCAGTAGCGAGTGAAGAGGTGAATGGTTCAACAGCAGGGGGTCAGGAGTATGTTGAAGGAGATGAGTATAGGAGTGAATCCCGGGAAGCTACTCCCATTGAAGAAGATGATGACGATGATGAAGAAGAATCATCTGAACATCCTGGTCAAGCCTCAATAGGAAAGAAGCTCTGGACCTTCCTCACAACATAATGAGTTTAGACTTGTTTCCGCCACGTGGATTTTGGAGGACGGGAACTTGACTGCATCAACTTTAGGTTTGCTGTTGGCTTTTATAATGTGGTAGTATTTGTGCATGACCAATTAAAGTGTAGTTAGAACCATGGAAGTAATTCAGTGGGAGGGATTAGGGTTTATTTGCCCTCTTTACTCTTTATCGTTTAGGACCCAGGAAGACATTGGAGCTGTTTCTTATTATTTTTGTTTTTTTTGTCCTAAAGACAAAGCTAGATTTATTCTCTTGTAGCAGCAGAAGCAGAAGCAGAAGCAGCAGCAGTAGGCAGTGCATATTATACTGCTGGACTGAAAGCTCCTCCACGTCCACATTGTTTGTAATCTTTATTTCCTTCTGGTAGTGATTGTTTGAACTGCATGCATGCTCTCTCTCTCTCTCTCTCTCTCTCTCTCTCTCTCTCTCTCTCTCTCTCTCTCTCTCATGTTTGGCATTTTGCAACAGTAGTTAACAGGATAGATGATTTCAGTGACCCAGATTATATAACATGGCGGAGGCTGCCGAGATGGCTTACCCGATTCTCGGGTTAGACCCACGGTGATGTGTTCGGGAGCTTCTAGTCACAACCAACATTTATGTTTTGACGCTCAACGGTTTAATGAAAAATCGTATTTCAGTTACGTCTCTGTTGAATCGACATTTATGCCCTTTTTATGTTCATAAAAACTGTTTTCGAGTCATTCTCGCAGAACCATTATCTCACGAAACCGAGTCCATTAAATTGTGTATGTATCATATTTGTTGGTACATCATATTAGACGATTGAAATATATGGAAAGAGATCCTTTCTTAATCTCTCCCATCAAAACCACTTAATCAAGTAATCCGGGCCTTTGAAATTTGATCAAATGACTAAAACAGAGGATCTCTTTAAAAGTTATAACTTTAGCTGTTGAATTAAATTTTAAAGGTTTGGATCATTTGATTAGATAGCTTTGGTGGGAGAGATTAGGAGAGAATCTCTTTCCGAAATATATATATATATCTCGCCCGCCCAAGTTATACAAGAGTTTTGAGCAAAACATATAAACCTGAGTTGGCAAAGAAAAAGGTTAAGGGCCTTAAATTGGTGGTCAAAACATAGATAAAAATGCCTAGTATTTGGAAGGTGGAGTACCAAAAATATGAGAACACATCAATTTACAATCAATTCATTCAATATTTCCCTTTTCAAAGGACAAATTCCAGCATTTAAATTATGTATCAAATGTACTAATACCCTACAATAGATTTTTCGTAATATATGACGCTGTCATAACTATAAAGTTAACGAGTTTAGATGAAATTAATTACAAAACATGAAAAGAAATCAAGACATGACACAACAAAGCTCTTTCTGGTAAATAGTAATAAACATTGAATTTACATAAATTACATAAATGTCGGGTCACCGGAAGATCGTATCAGAAACCCAAAGAACGGGAACAAGACATAAAAATTGCGATTACCTCAAACTAGAGGATTCTGATTTACCTGTTCTAAACATGTGTTCATCTACCGACGTCCAAGAAAACTACGCTACGCTGTTCAGGGAGAGCCTTAACCAGCTACCAAAAGCATACCTTTGTAAGCCTATTGTGTTGGAACCACACCAACGCCTCGAATCACAAGCCGTCCGAAGGAACGCTACTAGGTCTGTACACAAGGGGTCGGTATCAGACCGATATTTCACTGTGTTTTTATTTGACAAAATCGTTGAGCCCTGCAATACTTAATGCTGCAAGTTATCCTGCTTCTCAACTTTCTATACACTCGGCTGCCGGTGTTGACAATCCTGTCCTATCCTGTACATTTTAGACTATCAACTGTTAGCAACCTTCACTGCTCACTGCCACCTGACTAATTCTTCAACCGACGCTCTTCTGCATGCTTCTTCAGATCCCTTCAAAATCATCACCAATCAATCCGATAAATGAGCGAAAAATTAGAGCAATTATGGTCATGCTATAAGAACAAAATAGCAAGCCCCTTTTTGGTGTGGAAGGGGGTGGTGGCTAAATGCAAAGAATATAACTCACATGCAACGTGGTGTGGTACAATTTAGTTTTCTACAGTTCATCGAATGCAGAATCAATCCGCTCCATGCCTTCTTACAGAAGTGACAACCTCCAGTAGCCCGAACAGTGCACTTATCTGCATGGTATAATAGCTTCTTCATCTGGAGGCAGTTCGGGTAAAAGCAAGGTTGAATCTTGCTTGGGTTACATGTTGTTGCATGCTGTAAAACGTCCAGCAGTTCCCTCATCTGCACGACATATTTACACTATAAGTCTAATCAAACATAATGACAGGACAAAGAAACTGAACATTGCAAAAACACGTGCACACACACGCACACTGCATCTTTTTCATTTAGCTAATTAAAATTACTTTTTGCAAAGAGGAAGGAATGATGAATATTATCTTTATCGTAGTTAATAATATTATTATCATGAAAAAAGATGAAAACTACTACTACATGAAAAGAGGAAGGAATGATGAAATATTTAAACTTAATACTTCTATACCAGAAATCCTTTTTTTGGCACCTTTCGATTCTCTGTCCCACGGTTAGCTGAGGGAGAACTTTGAGTCAGCTTATGAATGTGACAAGCGCTTCCTTTCTCTCGATAGCATGTTGCACAAACATCAAACTCTGGACATATTTCACACACCCATCTCTGATCAACCACAGCATCCTTATGGCAAATACTGCATGTGTTCCCAGCAGTTAGCACAGTAGCATTATGGAGATGATGCAGAATCATTTTTGAGGAATACTTGGCCCGGCGAAGTGTGCCAAACTGATAATGCTTTTTCTCACAAAAGCTCAAGAAAGTATGCCTATTTTCAAGTAAATTGTTGTTCGAAATAACATCATCATCCTTGGTATCAGAAAGCACATCCTCCACCACAACCTGAAAAAGAGCAAAAGTCATACGAATTAATCAAATTTGATTGTAATATGCACAAATATGCCACTCTAACATTAACGAGAGCATTTATTTGAACTACAACTTCATTTGGTAAAACTAGTACCTAGGCTGGTTCAAATTATTTTAAGCTTGGTAGATGCTAACACTAATTGACTGGTATAAACTTTTATTGTAAATGAGCTCCTATCATGAATTAACAAAAAAAGGTTTACGTGTAGTACAGTTACTGATTGTTGATATCTTCCCTTAGCAGATAGATCTATACGGTGTACAATTATGTTTCCTTTGCAACTTGATTAGTTATCTACTGAGCAGGCTAATCCTGCATGCGGATATGTAGTGCTAGAAGGGCAGAAATATCATATCAGCTCATAAGGTTTGAAATTCACCTGAGAAAGCACATGTCGTTCCATGTTGGCTGAGATGTGAATGTCCTGTCCACAATTTTTGCGCTCAGCATCATGGCATCTACAACATATACAATAAGAGTGAAAAGAGAAGGTCAACAGATTCTAGGCATTAAAGACGAACAATGTCCCGTGAATATTTTCACACACAAAGAGAAGATTGAGTTATTGATAGAGAAAAAAAGAAGATAATCAATTCAACCTAAATGGAATTTTACTTCTTAAAATAAGAAAAATAAAAAATAAAAAGAAATTTTGCTCAAGCTCAAACTAATGATTTTTTTTTTTTGTTTTGTTCATCCACTCCCTCCTTGTTTGGAAATAAGATATCAGGTAACTAAGAATGATGAATAATACTGCATTTCAATGATAGGAACCATGAATATTCTTATTAAGGGGCAGCATAAAAAGTTTGAAGAGAAGGAGAGACTTCAGAGTGATTGGTTACCTTTCACAGAGGTGAAAATTTTTGCACTGACCACAGGACCAGCGTTGTCCAGATAATATTGCTTCATGACAGTGAGTGCAAACATACTGCATGTCGACAATCATAAAGTCCTCCTTAGTCTGCAAAATGCTTTGCCCCATCTAAAAAGGAAGATACAACAAAATAAGATCAAGAGTAAATAGATATAATGGGAGAAAAAGAGGGTTAATCTATTATTTGTATTAACGCAATTGACAACACTGGTGTAAATGTTTTATTCTTTCCCAAGACCTATTGACTATTACCATTGTAAAATTTAAGGCAAACACTCACTCAATCACTCCAATATTGATATTGTGATCAAGGAATTGAGATATTTCCCAGGAAACCACAGAATCTCGATAAAGTATTGCCCTCGTTACTCCCTAGAGTAGTACCAGATCAAAGTGAAGGCAATCGATCATATTGATCAAGCATTAGTTTGTGCTCTGTTTTTACCCATATCTATCAGAATTCCAATACTTGTCTCATTTGACTAGATAGGGTATATTTTAAGCCACCAAGGTTGCTTCACTAGAGTATGCAAATTGAAGAGTTAGATAATTAGAAGACAGCTTTTAAGCCACCAATTTAGTAGGAAAAATTAGAAGGGAAAGGTTTAGTATATTTACTCTTTGCATCAGTAGAATATCCTTGGTAGAGCCATCAGAAGGATCTGTATGGCCCATGGCTTTTAAAGTTCTCTTTGTTATTGTTTTCTTTGATTTCTTTTGTGTGTCTGCCATTCTTTCTTGTTCAATATTCCTGATCGCCTCCTCAGTTGCACCAGACCAATAGTCACCATCAAAATATGGCAAACGAGCTGCCGTTACCTTGGAGTTACATTCCCCACTGGGGATAAAAAAACGATCATATAAATTAGTGTGACTGACCACAATTTTTTCATCAGCTGCCTTTTTTATCAACGAATGATACCTGCACAAGTGAACTAGTTAAAATCAGAGAAGGCACATTTGCAGAAATGCATGCACACATCAAAAAGATGAACACGAGAGAGAGAGAGAGAGAGAGAGAGAGAGACCATTGCCGCAGCTTCTCAGGCTTGGGCATTTTCTGCAATTCTGGATGGCAGTGTAAAATATAATCTTCACCGTTTAAAGGGGCACACGCCCATATATAGGAGGTAACAAAACCTCGTTTCTTACAAAACTCAAGGTAAGCTATCTGAAGACAAAAATAGTAAAAATAAAAAATGTAAGTAATCATGTGTCAATTAACCTACCAATAACATGGGCCTAAATAATGATAGGGAAAAGAGGTGACTACCAATATTTCATGATAAACAAACGTACGAAGAGCTTCTCCAGTCACGGTTTTTGTCTCTGGCCTGAAGTACTTAATAGAATCCAGATATGAGATATAAACACAACGCTTATTTGGGTGACTACATTCTGAGCCGAACTCCTGCACATACATTCCAAAAAGGCATACATCTACTCCTTCAATCTTCTGAAACAAAAGAATAACCTGGATGCAAAAAGAAAACAAAATGTGAGATTAGGTTTTCTTGTAACTGTAACAAACAAGCAATTATAGGAGAGGAGATTCAGCGGGAGAGAGAAGAGAAATCTATAAATCGACAAAGAACTCTATGGATTGTAAAAACTGTCTCACCTTTGATTTGTATGGGAATTCAGCAGGGTAATTCTCGTCATGAAAGAGATCCAAAAACTTCTGCTTCACTTTTAATGTTTTTTTAACGGATAAAATTTCTCTCACAACAAGATCTTCTGCTCCTGGAGCCTAACAACCCATCAAACAAATCATAAAAAATAAACAGACAGAAATGATTGTATACCACAAATCCATTCAGCGAATATCAAAGAAGGACTTTCAGATGGGAACTTAACGTACACTGAAGCAGCCCCTGATTGAATTGATTGGCATGTGACTTGTAGATGGAGGTTTTTTTTTTTTTGTTGAAAGGTGGAGTATTTATTTATTCTTATTAGATTGGAAAGTTTTCTTTTTACATTTTCAATAGAACAAACCACTTAGACAACAGAACCTTCTGTTCCCAGGACCTAACAACCCATTGAGAAAAAACATAAGAAACAAGCAGGTTCAAAGAACTTTATATTACGAACATTTATGAAATCGATACACACACGATTATCCAAAACAAGCAACTTTATAAGATAAAAAATAAACAAAGATCAGGTAGCCCATGATTAAATCGATTATTCCTTATCGCTAGGTGTTATCTAGTGATCAAAATTGCTCAAATCTCAAAATAAATAAAATTTCCAATAAAATGAAAAATAAATCAGATAAGCTGAACGTGTAAAATTCCCAATCAGTTTGCTTCTTACCTCAGAAAACTCTTTTTCTTGGACCTTTGCTCTCTCTTCTCTCTCTTGCATGAGGCGCCTAAAGAGTCTTTGTTCTATATGGTCGCTAAGCATGGTAGTTGGCAGATCTTTTGCACTGAAAATATAACTCTTTGGTAAGTTCTTGAGCTCCCCATATTCTGTTTCTTTTAACAAGCATTTGAGACATGTGTTCTCAACTTTGCCTTCCAAAGCACTATTATCATTCAAGACAGCACATATCTGATGTTGCCAGCCCTTGCATTTATCACATTGAACCCACTGCAAGCACATAAAAAGCCTCCAGAATTGAATAATTACTTTCAAAATCTCAGAAAATAAGAAGACAGTATGACTTGATTTACCGGTTCTTCAGTTTCCTCATCGTTCTTCTTTCTACCAAGTGTTGCCTTTGAAATACAGATACCATGAAATGAGATATTTCCTCTTCGAGACCCCTTATAGCATGAGTTACAAAAACAATATCGTGTACTATGCTCATCCAGTGTGCAGTAATAGTTAACACCGCGCTTGAGACGAGCATTACAGCATGAGCAAAACACTGGTGCAGGGGCAAAAAAAAGCTTTCCTGACGCACACAACTGACACACTTTCTCACTGTTTTCTCGTTCTTCCATCAAGATACTCTGTTTTAAACAACATGCATAAGAATAGTAATTAGAAAAAAGTTGAAACTCTTGGAGAATAAAGTAATGATGAACGGAAAATTATTACCTGATCAATGCTCAGCCCAAGATTCGATAAATGTTCCTTGATTGGCTCTTCTTTTAATAGTTCTGTCAAAAAGACACTATTTGTTTCTTGATTCTGTGGCTTTATTACTTCCTTCAAATCAGAGTCTGGTTTTGGATCTGTCTGGGTGAAGTCAGTCCTCACTGTTTCCTCTGTAAGCCCTTCTGAGAAAAAATGGGAACTCTTGGACCCCATTCTTTCAGAAACTTCTTTCACATTGTCAATAATCTCACTACTGCTAGTAAGGTCTATTTGCTCCATATGATGACAAGAAAATATTTCCCCAGAAGGAATCGGCACACTCTCAGAGTTCAGTTTAAGGATAATGTCAGAATCAGATTTTGTAACATCATTGATCCTCATGGAATCTTGTATGGAATTATTTGCTGGTTCCATCTCCACGTGCGTTACTTCAGAATTAATAGATACAGGAGATTCAGATTGTTGCTGCAGATATGAAAGCCCTTCAGGAGCACAAGGTTGAACAACTGAAGGGGCCAATAGATGGTAATTTTCATTTTTGTTCTCCATTTTCAACTTTTTTGACGAAGGCGGGATATCTTCAATATTTCCTGAACTGGATCCATCTGAAGCATACTGTTGAGCACCATGTGATTGTTCAGGAGGAAACTGAGGCTGCAAATATGGATGAACTGGCCGTTTTCGGTTATGTTTAGACTTTATCATCTGGGAGCAAGATTGCACTATATTCTCAGAACTAATAAATGCAGGAGATTTAGGTTGTTGCTGCAGATACGAAAGTCCTTCAGGAACACAATTTTGAACAACTGCAGGCGGCATATCTTTGATGTTTCCTGAACTGGGTCCATCTGAAGCATACTGTTGAGCACCATGTGACTGTTCTGGAGGAACCTGAGGCCGCTTCAATAGATGAGGGCATCGTTTTTTGTTATGTTGACACCTTATCATCTGAGAACAAGACTGCACTATATCCTCAGAATTAAGGGATATAGGTGATTCAGACTGTTGCTGTTGATATGAAAGTCCTCCAGGAACACAATGTTGAACAATTGAAGGAACCAATATATGATTATTTCCATTTATGTTACCCATCTTCAACCTTTTTGACGAAGGCGGCATATCTTCAATGTTTCCTGCACTGGGATCATCTGAAGCATAATGTTGAGCACCCTGTGACTGTACTGGAAGAACCTGAGGCCACATTAATGGATGAAGGGATTGTTTCCGGTTACATTGAGACTTTATCATCTGGGAACAAGATTGCACTATGTCCTCAAGAGTTGAGATCTCTTGGCTGCAGATTGTGCCAGGAAGAATATTGGAGACTTCAGGAACATCCGTTGGAAAATGTTGAGGGATCAGCAAGTTAGAGGAGGAAAACACTGAAAAGTTTCCCTCCGTAGATGGACAAACCAACGATTGAGCATTCTGGTTACTCCCCAAACGACCTTCGAATTTAGAGCATCCAACTCCACCAGAAGAAAAAAAAACCCTTGTTAGAAACAGACAAACAGCATAAAGGGTTTAGTGAAGATGTATGAGTGGATGGACTTGTTAAACTCAAGTATGTTTCCCACTTTTCCTATACAAAATTATTACTTCTGGAAATATAGATTCTCTAATAACATAATTTACAACTCTAATTAATTGCACGCCTATTGATACCAGATTGCAAATAGTCTGCTTGAGAACATATTGGATCAGTGAACATTTATCAAATGTAAAATGGGAGAACACGAGGAGTATGAGCAATATGGCCTTGGATCTAACTACGTTGTTTCATAATAATAACACAACAATGCTACTTCTACAGCAGTCCAGTGAGAACCAAGACATCTGATTCAAGCTTTCGAGAATATGAAAAGAGTATGTCATTTAGATAATAGATTGTAGTCTGTAGCTAAATATGTAATAAAAAATTACCTCCCCAGGAATAGCAGAAACTAGAAAGTAATTTAATACCAAGAAACGATCGATGATTTGGGGACCTAAAACAAACCCATACCATGGCCAAGATGTTGCTGTTGAACCTGACAATCAGATGATATGTCAGAAATGTAATTCCGAATCTCTTGATTGGCATTGGAATATGCAGCGAATGATGTTGAAGCGTCCTCAAGAGGAAGAACAGTATCAGAAGAAGCCTGCCTTAGGCCTAACGAGTAAGGCATGTCCAACTCATTGGAAGTAGTGAATCTTTTAGTATCTCCCTGCTTATCACCATTAAAAGGGAGCCCTACAAGAGAAATTGATTATGCCACGAGATAAATATGGCTAAATTAACCAATGGTTAATTATGTTTATGATGGAAGGTTCAAATGGCTCACCTTTTGTGAGGTTAACATCATCAGCATTGTTAGCTATGAATGCATTATTACAAATGGAGTCAGATCTAATAGCACCACCCAAGCAATTAGAAGGTGTTTCTGCAGAACCTGCTGGTTGACTAGAGTTTGGATCATATAGGTTGAGTAATCTTTGCAGCCGAAGAGATAATGTTTCCACATTCACATACTCCTCCTAGAACATATCCAAATTTAAAAGTTCAGGATATTTTAACACATGCATTCATAAAGTTTCAACCAGACAAGATATAAGAGGAATATATCCTACAAGATTTAAGTAACAAGTTTTTTTTCCTTTAAAGAATTTGAAGCTAGTTGATGAGGTCACCAAGTTACTCAAAAACATGTTACAAAGACTAATAATTAAGCCTCAAAATACAAAAGGTATTTCCAATAGCACGGCCATGATTGGCTGTCAAGTGTTTCCCATTTAGTAGCAAAAACATATAGATAAAACACCAAACTTATCAAGCTAAATATTGAATTTATTATGAATGCAGACCTCAGAAGTAGCCTCCATAAATAGCTGGTTCTCCACGACAGCCGCATAATCAGATACCAGCTCTCCGAACCCATAATTGGTACGTATTAAGTAGTCATTACTGTGGAAGAAATTCAAACATCAGAACGAATAAAAGCAATGCTTAAGACTACGCAAGCGTAGTTTAATACATGCTCAAGTTGAAATGCAAACTAAAGAGACTTACAGTAGTTTCCTAACAAAATTACGAAAGCGGATAACTTTAGGACCTTTGCGCCAATCCCTCAAGTAGCCTACTGGGCATTTTAATGCTTGACGACGTAAACCATCCCCTCCTGGTGAAAAAGGATTCAGCTCCGGGTAGTTAGATATATGGCCAAGGGTTTGCCCTGAATTGTATCTCTGTACATCCATCTTGCTGATTTTATAAGACTTCATTCATGCTGAAACTGTAAATTACCAAACATTTAGTATCAAAGGTACCAAATTATAAACAGAATGTTTGAGTTTGCATGAACACTGATAATCTCGATAACAATGCAGCTGCTGTTTAATAATATTTACCAATTACCACGTTTAAATCACGATTATCCACGTGAAACCATCAAATTAATCTAAATTAAATTTCAAAATCAAAAGAAAATCAAATTCATCAATTCGCTCAAATCCCCAATTTCCGAGCACAATTATCAAACCCCGCATTGTTCCAATAAATTACAAATCTTTACCTCGCCGAGAGCTAATAACCCTAATCCCCCAAATCCCAAATCCAAAATTCAGCAATTGGCCGCTCAAATTATCCCACTTAAAAAAACCATTGAATTAAATTTCTAAAAAAAATTAAAAAATTGTCAATTACGCAACAAAATTGCAATCAACGGCGAGTCAGAAGCAAGAATTGGGATTTAACGCCGCCGGCCACAGCCGAATTGCAATCAACAACGAAGTCAGTCTAAAAACCCTAATTGGACAAAAGAGGGATTAGGGTTTAAGGAAAAAAGACCTGGTCTTTTCATTTTTTTCTTTATTGGCTTGAAGCTGAAGTTTGCGTCCTCGACGTTACCATCGGTGGTGGCCCACTGAAGCTTTTTTAATGAATATTAGAAGTAGCAGGAGCAGTCGGTCTAAAAACTTATATACTGTCTAAAAAACAAAACCCTAGATTTTACTCCACACAGGAGGAGAATGGTGTCTGTATTACCAAATTACCCTTGCACGCCACTTTTTTCACCTCAGACCTTGTCTGGATGCACCGCGTAAATAAAGAGATAAAAAATGTATACTAAGCAGATAACGTCCTGCTTTGACGGCTAAAAACCAAGATTTTACTTCTCAGGATAGAAGAATGGTGATATGTGTAACAGTCTTATCCAGTTTCTTTTTTTTTTTTTTTACCTCCGTTCTTCTAGATGTGCCACGCGAGTAAGAGATCAAAGATGCATACTAAGCAGATAATGTATGGCTCCTGCTGCGAAAAACCTAGATTTTTCTTCTCATAACAAAAGAATGGTGATAAGTGTAACAGTATTACCTAATTTCCTTTTTTACCTCCGTCCGTCTAGATGCGCCACGCAAGAAACAAAGACAAAGTTTTATTAGCTTGATCCCCAAGCATTAAATTGTAAAAAAAAAATTCTAATTTTTTCCCTATAAATACCTACACCATTCCTACAACATTAAAAAAAATTAAAATTTGTCCAAAAAAAAAAAAATCAAATTCCAACGGTAACTTGACGGCAACATGACGTTAGCTAGCCATTGAAAGCTGGCATCCTGCTGATGCCAAGTAGCCGTTGGCATTCAAATAGGCTGAGCTAGAGGGCTGACAAAATGTCAAGCTTGACATTCTGGAGCTAGAGGGCTGGCAAAATGTCAAGCTTGACATTTTGGCACTGAAGGGCTAAGTTAGAGGGCTGGCTGGCTGGAAATGGCCAACCTGCTAGCCTGATTTGGGGGTTTGGGCTCGGTGGGACCCACAAGCTCTTGGTTGGAAACGATTTTCGTGCCATTCTTAGCTATTTTTAACCCTATAACCCTTTGACCGGATCGGTTGGAGATGGCCTTAGTTTCCCGACCTAAGCACGGCCCAACCCTTTGCCATATGACTTCATGATTATATAAAGTTAAAATTAAAATAGATCATAGAAATTTTGTAGTCAACAAAAATATAAAAGATACAAAAAAAAAAAAAAAAAAAATCCTTCAACCACCCAGTTGCATGAAACCAATCCAACTCCTGTAAACGTTGATGAGGCCCTAAACAAGTTCTGGCCAGATAAATTGACGGTTTGACTAACTGATGTATGAAATTGCAATGAAATAATAAGTAATTAAATGTAATAGAAATGTTATAAAAATGTTGTATGAAGTTGAAATTACATCCAAACCTGAGGAGATATAATGTAATTTACTATAAATTCTTATACGAAACAAAGCGACTATAAGTTTTCAAACTTCGAATCTTCAATTACAGAAAAATAAAAGAATGAAGAAGAGTAGATTAAATTAGAGAATAACATACAACAACAACAGAAGCTGATCACAGAGCCATCTAAACTCATCACATCTAGTACTTTGTACAACTCCCTCCTTGATCAAATTATACCTATATCCCTCACAGTTAGCATCTCTACTAGCTACATGTCAATGTCATTACCTCCAACGATGATGGCGATACCTGTCTAGCCTATCCCTACTATAACTTGAATTATCAAGGTCATAGTCATTCCTGCTTTCATCATTCCAACTTTCAGTATTCCCCGCGCCATAATCCTTTGGCGAATGACGAGAATTGGAGTAAGGAAAAGAACCTTCATTGAACGAAGAGATTCTTCGACCTCTGTCTGACTGGGACCTTCCGAAGGTAGGACTTCTTGGTGCTGAAGCACTTGAACTGTGAGAGTTGTAACCGTAATCATAACTACCATATCTTGGAGGGTAACTAGATGGCGCAAAACCTGGGTCAACACCAGGAGGCCCATCGTCTCTATAATCCCCGGACCACCTTTGCTCGCGGTGATGCCCTCTGCTGACAAGTTCCGAATGATGGCTTATTCTGTTGTGTGAGCGGTTCCTAGAGAGATCTCCAATTGAATGTCCAGGCGCCCAAAGCCTCTCATCAGCATTTTCTGGGATTGGTGCGTTTACTCCTGGAAATTCGACTGTCTTTTTCCTCTCCGGGTCAGCATAGTCTGTCTGAACAATTTCACCGTCCTCCTGTTCTTCCTTAATTTCCCCATCAGCATATATTATTATGCCTGATGGCTGATCCTCATCATCTACATCTAAAAATAACAAGACAGAGTGTTATGTCTTGAAAACAGAATTTAAATCTAAAAGAAAAAGACGGTCAGGGGTGCTCTCCAGGATTTTAGCACATCACTCTCCATAAAGTCTAAGCATATGAAAACCCCATACATCACAAAGCGAAAAAAACACAAATATTCGGCGAATACTGGCTAATCTATCCAAGAATGCACATTGCACACCCCCGCACAACACAATGCACTACCAAAAACAATTATTAAATTGCAATAATAAATTCTGAACTATTCAACCTGAACTTTTTGAATATGTTCCGAAAACTTCTTTTTAAGTACTTCTGTGATGGGACTACGACAATTATTATAATCAGTTGTTTTAAGTGACAAGGCCAATTCAGTAAAATACCTAGATATCCCGGTGGGTAACCAATTTCTCGCATTCTGTTAAGCCAAGGCGGTGGATCAAACTCCTGCACACAACCAAATAATAAATAAATAAATTGGTGCTTAATATTCTAAACCAATGTGAATGCAAGCACGCCATTAAGCTTCTATACTAGTACAATCTGGAATAGAAGCTATGTTCAATTAACAGCATTTGCGTCATACTTCTAAGGAACACCACTTGACATTAACAAGTCTTCTGTAACACAATGAGTGATCACTTACCCCAAGCCCCAAAAGCTTCCGTGTCTCAGAATCGAGAACACCAGGCCTTAAACCATCATACTTTCCAGCTGGAGAATCCTGATAATATCGTGTTGGATTACGGGAATTAGCATTTTGATTACGTTTGGACTTTAGCTGTTTACGAGCACTGTTGACAGCAGCATGGTTACGAGGCTTTGGGCATTTTTTCAACGAATGACTATAAGAGCCACAATTGAAACAGCGACTTGCATCATCTATAATCTCCAAGCCTCTGAAACATTATATAAGAATAAAGAATATATCAAAGATCAGAAAGGCAAGCAAAAACAATTTTTTGCTTATATATAGAAATCATGCAGACAACCATGAAATGGATTCAAACATTTCACCACTAGATTACCATACAAAGTATCCTGAATGCCATGTCATGATGAGATTAAGGATTAAATGATCTCTACTTAGATACCTAACAATGTTCAAAGTCCAGTCACCCTTCACTCTTGCCACTCATTATTAATTCTTAATTTTCTGGTGGTTTCTCCATCAAGAAGATCAAGGAAATAAACTTGGCTATCAGATGGACCAAAACATGAAAAATAAGGAACCAACTACAAAACCTTCAGTAAATATAGTAATACCATCATCGTAAAACATAAAACCAATAGCATGATTTTAATATATTTAAAATACTGATTAGATATTTACCCCTCTGCATTAACTGAGCTACCAGCCAAAGTCAAACCTAAGGCATAACCGCGATCATACAGGGGCACGTCATTGTTATCCAAAAGGTTGGATTCGTTGTTATCTGCTTTCCGTGTTTGGTTGTCCATCCAAAAAGACTGCATGTGAAAGAATGCTTCAGAAAAACTAACAAATAGTACTAAGCAATGAAACTCATACACAACATTCCCTTTTTCTAGTTTTTTCTGACAAACAGAAAAATTAACAATTCTGAAGAAACCATTGAACACATATTGGGTATCACTATTGCATCCTTGTTGTAGTACAAGTGCACAACAGAGGTAGGATTTTGGGCATGTCCTGTCCCCAAAAGGGAGGTGAGGAGCGTTAAATTAGGAGATGTTGCCACAAGTAGTGGCTGCATAACTTTAGCAGCTAAGCATAGTACGAGATTTTTGATACGTAATCAGAAAAGCACCTAAACTCAAGTACACAAAAACGAATATAGAGAAAACTAGAGATAATTGCAGGACCCTCACCACTGCAGATGTCTTCTCTATGCCAACATGAAGAGCTGGAAAGAAGATCTCTTCACCTGATTCCACTACTTCAATAGAATCCTGAACGATCACAAGACTCAAGTAATGATACACCCATTACAGTCAAAAGAAAAAAGATGATAATGCATAAAACACATCACCATAATTTAGTCAACAAATCAAACAAGGTAGTAGTCATGTTATCGATTTGACTCTATCAAATGAAGACCTCTCATTCTCTAAGATACTCTTGCTTTTATGCAGTACAACCAGAATTATAACAAAACAAAAAAATCATTCTTCAAAGTTGAGTGCATTTCACAAAACACCTCTCCATGTCAAATGTTCAAAAGTACTTCCAAAAACCAGAACTTAAAGTCAACCCACCCCAATTTTTTAGTGAAGACTTGATTGAAAGAGAAAATGTATCTTAAACTTAAAACTTAATACTTTGGATGATTCATCCCATGGAAGGTCATGTCACAAAATAAAGTATTCACGATGATTGGCCAACTAAATGAGGAGTCTTACTTGAGATGAAGAAACATGCTTTGCATGCCACTCTGACCACTGCTGTAATAGTTCCTCAAGCTTTTGTTTACTAGCTCTGAAAAATTAACACAAATCATTAAGAAATTGACAAATGGAAAACTAAACAGCAAATAGAAATACTCTATATAGTTTGTATTTTTTGGCTTAAGTGCATATCAAAACATTATGCAACAATTTACTCCAACCCCACCTTGTCAATGAATCAAATGTCACACGCACTGAAGCTTGCTGTTCATCAACTGTCATTCTAGCTCTCTTAACACCTGATATAGCTGGCAATGTTGAATTACGGATAACAAAAATTCGAAGATCATCAGCATTCTTAATTTTAGCATACAGCATTGTATGGTTGAAGAAGTAAACATATTTGCACATGCCACAAAGTTTCACAGTTGGAAAGAGATCGAAAATAAACAAGAAGAAAACCTTAAGAAAACAAATGTGGAAGAAGGATACAAGTGCCACCCTTTTTGTGGACTTCAAAGGTACTTGAATCTTGGACCGGAAGGAAACCATTCTCATGCACCTTTGGGAACAAAACATTTGACTCCCCTGCAACTGTAACAGTTTCAGACTGTATACAATGAGCACCCCCGTTCTTGTTACCCACTAATTTGATTTCTTCATTTGCCGAACGAGAACTGTTCAAGGCAGGAAGGTTGTTTATGTCCTCGATTTCCATATCCGAATCACCATCAACCAATTCTTTTTCAAGGTTTGATTCCAGCATGCAATGGCTAACTTCATATTGAACACCACTTTCATGCCTCAGGTTCTCACTGTTAGCTTGAACTTCACATTGAACATCACTTTCATGCCCCAGAATCTCCCCGTTTTCTTTAACTTCATATTGAACATCGCTTTCATGCCCCGCATTCTCGATGACAGAATCACCAGAATCAGGGAGACTGATAAAATTCTCGGATTCCATATTTATAAAGAAGCAACTTCTTTTGTAAGAGACCACCCGGAAAGTATTCTGCACAACATAAAAAATCATAGGTAGATCAGAAACCAATCAAACACGATATCGGACTCAAATACTGATACTAAAGTGCATTAATTTAAACAGTTAAACAGACTTATGTATATTTATGCATACAAATCTGTTTTAAAAATTTGATCTTGGAGTTGAAACGTCCGGACTATGAAATAAAAATGGAAATTCAAGAGCAGGAACACCACAGACATACAGTAATTATATCCAAAAAAAAATATAATTTAACCAGCTATCCAGACCCTCCACTCTCTCAACTCAAAAATCCAATCTTGAAGCATAGATCACAATAATTATTACTAATTTCACAAACAAAAAATAATACTAACTGAAAAGGAAACAAGTAGGCAATGACACAAGATTATGAACGGATTAGGGATTTGAAGCCAATTTACTTTCTGACCTAAAATTCCAGGGTTTCTGGGCAACCAAACGGAAAAGAGAAAATTGATAGAAAGGGGCTCCAAATTAGGGATTTGAAGAGTGCAATTTACCTTGAGTTGAGTGAGATTAGGGTTTTTGTATAGAAGCACCGCAGCTTCAATCGAAGTCCTGAGACGGTTTGGATTCCAAGTGTGAGATGGGGGGAGAGAGGCGCAACGATTGGGTGTGCTGCGGCGTACGGAACAGCGCGTGCTCGCCCCCGCAGCTATTTTTTGCTATATTTTTATGGTGTAGAGAAATCATTGACTTTTTTTATTCTTTGATCATTTTCGTTTTTCTTTTTCTTTTGGTAACATTTTCTCTCTCTAATTTTCGTTCAATTTCAAATTCATACGTCTTTCAATTTTTTGAGTTTCATATCACGATTTTGTATCAATTTCATACAATCATTTTAAATTGACAGTTAAATGATAATGTAACAATTGCAGAACGTACATTTTGTTGACTTAAAGTTCAAATTTAAACAGCATAATTAAGACAAATTAAAAGAAAATTTTGACAAATTGACTAACGGTTACAAGATATTGGTACGAAATCGTAGGTCGTATAAATTTAAAAAACTATAAAACGTTGTATGAATTTAAATTTGAACGAAAACCTGACAGAACAAAATGTAATTTTTTTTTACCCTTTTATTTCCTTGCCTTTTTTAGACAAGAGACTAAGAACTTACAATGCTCTTGCTTTCCCACAAAACAATTTCTAGTGAAGGCGACATATGAGATATTTTGTCATCAAATGTAAAATTACGGATAACGCTTGCATTCCTCTTTATGGGATGAACTCATTCCCCTACTTACTTATAACATATTTCACCGTAAAATTTTCATAATCCAAACTGTTCGATCTTTTAATCTTCATTTATGATCCAATTCGATTCCTACCTAGTTTCTAATAAGTTGACGACAAAGCCCTTCTCCTCTTCAACGACAAGCTGCCACTGCTACCAATCATTATATTTGGTTCAGATTCTCTAGAGCTTGATGCAGCTGCCTTTGATGCACTTCTCTTTGCCAGAAACCCTAAGCCATCACTTGAACTACTCACTTCTTCCACTGCAGCTGCCTTCCCCTTGCTTTCGTAACAACTCCACTCACTCTCTCCTCCTCCTCCGCTGCTGCTGCTTTCTCTGGAAGACGATGATGCATCACTCAACGTGTGGACTGCACTCCTTGTTTTCTTCCCGTCGTATGATGGAAGAAGAGATTTGGAACGCGAGCTGCTGCCGCCATCTCTGCCCAAACTATATGTTGTTGAGAGCTTCCTCTCTATGAATTGCCTTTTCTGTAACAGATTCGACAGTTTCTCAAGCACTTGTGCGCTGGTCACTGCTTCGACCGCGGCTTTTTGCTCGAGTTCTGTGATCGTCCTGTCGAACGTCTTCTTTTTGAGTCGGAGAGAGCGCTGAGAGCAATGGCAGAAATATATTTGAGAAGGTGAAGGAGCATGCATTGTTGAAAGCGCATGATGAGGACTTAAATCTTACTCTCTTTTCAAGAAAACTTCCGAGGTTTTTTTCGCCTTGAAGCTTCTTTTTATTCCAGAATATGCAGCAGAATCGCACAGGTCCGGCTAGTAGTACCAAGATTGCAGATTCGAAAAGCAGGAACAAAAGTATTGCCCTTCCATTACCTGATGGGGACAAAAACAGGAAGGACTGGCAGATGAAATCCTTCGAGTTCAAGATTTGCAACTACAGCATTCGCGTGATTCGCTACTTACCAGTGTACCTGCTGTCCAGCTTCGGCCTTACTTGGGAGCAGCTAGACATAAGCTTTTGACCTGATCAGTACAAGTAGAAGGTTACAAGAACTGAAATATAAACGAGTGTCGAAGAAATTGCCAAGCTAGGTCTTACGCGTGGAACGGCATGCCAATGGATTTCCAGTTTCTGCATCCATTTAATGAAAACAAATGGATCAATAAGTAAGCTGAATTACTGCTAGCTGTACGAAAGATAAACATAAAAATATCAAGTGAGCAGATAGATCCGATGATCTTGCCCCGACCACTTTTCTTGTAGTGAAAGAAAGAGAGGTACTAAAGGGTACACTAACGTTTCTCAATTAGGCTACAAAGGCATATTTTCATACATATTTCAGGACACTGAAAAAAGTCGTACAACAAATCCAAGAAGGGACTCTCACTTGAAGCAGCGACAAATGCAAGAAGAATCCTCTCGTCTAGTATAAAATGGCGAAGATCATTCTGAGTGATTAAGGATGACAACGGACCTAGAAGAACAAACCGCTGTAAGGATTAGCGCATGCGAAGCAATATAAATGGTGAAAATAGACGACTCTGATTAAATTTGGTCACTAAAAGCACCACATAAACAAAATTACCAGGATAGCTATCGGACCAGTAGATGGATCCGGTGGCTGGAACATACAAGGTAATATGAACACTTTTCGGTTTCATTGCTGACACATAAGTATATTCACCTACGGCATGGCTGATCTTCCCTTCCATCTTCGTCTGAGAGATATAAATTGCATAACCAGTGCAGTCGAGTACAGGACTGACTTGGATCACTGAGTCCACCGCGGTTGTTATTGAGAATTTCTTGAGAATCCCGGTTGGTGAAAATGAGTATAGGAACCCATCTAAGGAACCAATAGATATCCAACCTGTTATATGTGATGAAGCAGCAAAAAAAAAAACAGCTAATCAATTCACTGTGAGTTATGACAAGCGGAATTTGGGAAAGTTCGTATACAGAAACATAGAGCTACTACCATTAGAATCAACAATCGGCGTGTAATCTGAGTTACTTAATGGACCAATAATTCCCTCCCACAACACATTTCCTGAAGAAACATCTAGCGCCAACAATAGAGCCTTGACTGGTACAGTAACATACAATCTACCGTTGTTTCCAGCGGTTATAGTGAAAACTTTATCGTAAGAACTTAAATCCTGGATCCATTTGAAGTGAGGACTACGAATTGATAGCGAGTAGATTTCACCTTCAGTATTCGAGATCTGCAAATCAATAACTTCGTCTTAAGAACTTAATGCTGTCACATGGTACACTGTTGATTCAACCAAAAAATTGAAAAATATACATAAACATGTCCTTACATATATACTAGCCTCGCATTCATCAATCACAGGGACGGAGTTGAAATAACAATCTGCATTGTTCTTCCTACAACCTTGGCGATAACCAAATAGATCGATGACAGGTCCCGCACTCCAGACCAACTGCCCCCGTGTCATGTACGCAAAGAGTCCCCGATTTTGGACAGTTACAAAGATAGATGAACTCAATGTGCTAACTGCAATCCCAACAACCCCACCTTGTTCGTCTTTCGTTGGCTCAGTACTTAGCAAAACTTGTGCAGACGGTTCAGAAGTTCCATTGTTCAACAAATTGATTTTAATCACCTTGTTACCTGCAACCAGATATATCTGCCAAAGCAGTTTCACATATAAACAGCTTTTTTCAAAAAGTGCTTTCAAAACTTGAACCACACTCCAGACGTCATATTCAAGCAGCCTTTATACATGACGAGAAGCGCTTTCAAATAACCAAAAGCGTTTCCATAAAAAAAAAAACAAGTTGAAAATGTTGGTCTTTCCCATGAATACCGCCTTGTCACTGCTTTCTACAGATGCCGGAGCAGACATTTTCAAGAAACGCACGTACCTTTCCTCTACCACCGTGGACCGGAGCCATATCGGACTTGCAGGTATAGTTCAAATGCATGGTCCAAGCAATGGACCCGTTGGATTCAAATGCAAGTAAATCTTTGTCAGAGCAAGCATAAACCTTCCCATCACGTCCGATTAGCGGTCTCGAAAGCCGACTACGAGAACTTGTTCTTCTACCCGGATCATTAACTGAACAAAACAGAGAACACAGTAAGTAATAAAAATATCCAGCAAATGGTTTCAAAGGCATAACTTTTAGATTAGAACACGAAAAAAAAGAGAAAAAAAAACAGAATTCCAGCACCTGGGTTATCCTGGAATTGCGTAGTTTGAGAATGGGTGGGTATCAAAAGGACCATTGTCAACAAGAACACAACTTCCATTGCAGAAATTGCCGACGAAAGATGTAAATGTGAGAAAATGAGAGAGAGAGAGAGAGAGAGAGCTTTTGCTCTGGTTGGTTTGAAAGGAAAAAAAAACCGCTCAGAAGCGTTTTTGCTCTGTTTTGGTCGTGCCATTTATCTGGGCCAGGTTTTTTTAGTATGGTGGCGGATCCTTGGGCTGTTTTTGAACTGGTGGCGGATCGTTGGGCTTTTTGGAAATGGAGGTGGAACTTCTGGATGTTTTTCAGGAAGTGGGGAGACAGCCAGTGTTTTCGGCGCACTAAATTTTTTTTTTTAAAGTATTTTTAAAATGACTAAAAGTGTTTTAAAAAAAAATGTTTTTTGAGTTCTAAAAGTACTTGAAGTGCTTCCTGAAAGCAGCAAGCACTTCAGGTACTTTTTCAGGATTTACTTGCAATTTTAATAAGAATTTAGAATTAGTTTAAAAAATATTTTTACTAAAAATATTTTCAATCATTTTTAAATGATAAACGAGCTCTAAAGGATTTCGGCAAGAAGTGATAGTGGTGGCGTACCCCATAATTTTATATATTAAAAAACATAACTAATGAAAATAGCTTAAAATTTTTAAATTTTAATCTAAATAATAAAAATATATTGTAAGTGAATAATATCACAAGTGATTTTGTTGAAATGTTATTTTTCGTTAAAAAGTGAACGAACTGAAACACCTAAAAAAAAATGGACAGGCTTTGCAGGCAACAACGGGCGAAGCCCATATTGTTTTCCTTGCTCTGGGGTCTTAAACCCTTTCTTTTACCCTGTACAGGTCTGCCTTCCTCCTCCCCTTTCTTGTCTGCAAGTCTCTCAAGAGTCTCAGCGTTCCCTTCCCACCATTGATTGGTAAGCTCTTAGTTCTAACTTTTAATTTCACTTTCTGAACTCAATTTCCATTTTTCATTCGATTTCTTCATCTGGGTATATAAACTTCAGTTTTTCGATTCTTCGAAGCTAATCGTTGGGTTGTTCAATCTGGATGGTTGTGTTCTCTGCTGCAATCTGATAATATTTTGAAAATTGGAATGTCTCAATTTGCAGTATTTGAAATTTTCGTTCATGTCTGTAATCCGAAAGAAAAAATAATATATTTTCATTTCTTAGCTTGATCTGATTGTGTGATGTTCAACACTCGATTTTGTAATTCCAAAATGTTATCTTTTGCTTTGGTTGTGGACTTGTTGTTTACAAATGTAATGGGAAACGCGCACTGATGGAACCCGCGACGAATGTTGAATGAAAAATAGAACTCGAAGGACGCTAAATGGTGAATCAAGGGGTACTAAATCGTGGTTTATATACGGCTTATTGCTGGTTTGGTGTTTTTATTTTCGTTTCGGAGTTTGTAACTGGTTGTATTTGTTCGTATTTCTAAAAGATAATTGGTGCTGATTGACATGCTCAGATTATACCTCTGATGTGTAACATGTATTGTAATGTAGATGGCTTTTCAGGGTGCTCCAATTTCGAATCCAATAGATCTAATCTCTGTTCTATGTACATTGTTGCAGGGATTTCGATTGCAAAATTGTGTGTGAACATTGAGGAATGGCAACCGAGGAAAAGGGAGAAGAATTGCAGCAAACCACAAGTCCCCAAGCTGCAGCTGGTTTGAGAGGAGCGGTGGAAGCAAAGTACCGGCAAATCAAAGAGCATGCGGAGACCTACCCCTATGTTTGGGCTTCCTACATTGTTGTATATGGTGGTTTTGCCCTCTGGGGTACCTACAGATGGAGAAAGCTTCGCAAGACTGAGGACCGTGTACGTGCGCTTCAGGAGAGATTACGCAAGCATTATGCAGCGGAAGAGGCTTCTGCTGGCTCTTCCACCCCAGCTATTAAGGTTCCACCATCTGCTGATAAAATCTCCAAGTAGGTAGCATTGATCAATGCTTTTCAGGTTTACTTTCCCCCGATAAAGAAAATTTTGCTTCGATTATGAACACAGATTGCTTGTGACTTTGTATGGATGAGAATTGAATCCAAATGCGTCCTACTCAGTAGGTTAGGGTTAAATGTTAGAAGTTAATACTTATGTTCAAAACTTATGTAAACAGGTTCTTATATGCTAATTTTTGTAACACTCCACTGTCATTTTATCCGATGGTGACTTTCCATTTTCCCGAAAGATATTAGGTGATTGTATTGACGTTGAAACAGAAACGCGAAGAATAATGTATGATGCACTGAACTTGAAGGCAGTGTGTTGCAGCGTAGCTCACGGTTCTTGAACGTGTTTTTCTTTCCTCTCGGAGTACATTCGCTTTCAATTTGAATTATTTCCCTGTTTCTCTTGGAGCTGTTTCAGCTGGAATAGGTAATGAAAGGCAAACGAGATGTTATGCCAAAGCACAATTCTGCCTGAAACAACGTAGAAACTGATTTATTTGCACCTTAAAGAATCACCACGAATGGCAACAATGTGTTCTGTGAATAACAAAAGGAAACTGTTTAATACAGAAACCAAGTAAAGACCGCCCGCTAATCTAGTTTTGGCGTTTTAAATCTACATTAACGGACAACAAAAACAAATTCTTCCAATCATGTAAAACAGTTGGATTACAAGGAGAGAGACATCTCTAGATATCCGAGGCTACCGATCTCTGTCTTCGATATATTCAACTCGAGGATTATGATGGAGCAACCTCATCAAAGTGAACATGTTGTAATGTCTTCTGAATAATCTAGATCTCCGCGAGCTGATCGAAGCCTCTCCTTTGCATGGACATAATTGGTTTTCAATAGTGACAAGTGTGCAAGGCCTAAAAGGGGCTGATGCAGCGTGCCAACTTCAACAAGAGCTCTGGAACAAGGCGCCTTCTCGGAGGTGCAATAGCATCTTGCTCAAGAGCTTCGGTATCACCAGCATGTATCACGGAAACTAGTTGGTCAAACAATTCATCTTTGCCGCCTCTTAGAGGATCCTAGAAAGTGCAGCTAAGAGTCAGATGCGTATAAAGGAATTCCCGCTATCCTATTTCAGATTGCTATCAAAGAGTCTGAACTGTAAATGACTGTAAGTTCATAAAAAGCGAATAGTGATAGTTGTAAAAAGCTCACATCCCAAAATCACTTACTTGAAGAAACAAATCTGTATGAGTCTTTCCATCATATAGTATTAAGTCAGCTTTAGCTCCTGCCTTCTGAAGCACGTCCACAAAAACCTTACTGCACATAAAGACACATTGTTTACTGAAAATATCACACCATGATCTTCTGCAGAAAAGTTTCAGTCGTATTCAGACGGTCTGTATCAAGACGGACCAAGTTGAAGCTTTCTACTAAAGGCTAAATATTTCTTTCAAGGTCTGAACGTGTACCGTGCAGATATAATAGAAAGAGCAAACGTCATGGATGACAGGCGTTATATCCAATTTACTTTAAGAAACATGTTTGGATTCAATTTTTAGGAGGCATAATATGCTAATGTAATATTAGACATCTACATAATAATTTCCTATATTCCTCGGAAGAATATGAACGCAGCATTAAATTAAAGGGAATTTATATACCGTCAAGATACACGTTATATCTGGGGCATTCTAACCTGGCGTCAGATGGTATCGAATAATCTGCAGTTCCATGGAAAAGAGTGATAGGAGGCAATAGAGAAACGGCATTCCTATTGCTTGGGTCGTTTACTTTAACTTCAGGAGAAAACTGATGTAAGGATTCTTCACCTTCCATAATGCTGCATGACACATCAAAACAAAAGAATCAGCAAGTAACAAGCAAGAAAAAATTACAATATAATTGATATGAGTATGCCAAAGAATGGCTAGCAACACATCATATGGTAAGTACCTCAAAAAGATGGAACGATATAGTCCACGATTATGGAAATGATCAACTAAATTAAACAAATTGTACCTGTGAGGAGAATAAAAGAAGATTAGTATACCCATCCAAACCCGTCAACAGATCCATCTAGATAGTACTAAAGCAACTACTGGTCATCAGTCTCTGATGGAGCTTGATACTACAATGACCCATGCATGTAGTGCAGATTCATCTAAATTGTACCTGTGTTTATACGGACAATTACATGATCAGATGGGATGATTTCTTTCCACTATCATATAACATGTGTACCAGTATTTATGTTTCTAGAAGTTTTGAAATTTTCTAGCCTATTTTAAGACATATTTGGACCTTTTTGTGAAGCCACATTCTCGCAATTGTTGCATCCAATTCATATTTTTCCCTTTCAAATTCAGTAAAGTTTCAGTTGATTCACAATGATGAAGCAAATAGATCTTTACCCGCCAGATAAACCAAAATAACCCTTTATCTGGGAGACGCTCCAAGAAATGCTTTCTTCCTTCTTAGCTTCTTTGATTGCTTGATCCAAGAGAGCACAAGCAGAAATATGCGCACCAGCAGATTGTCCCATTAGATAGATCCTACTCAAAACAATCACAAAACGACTATAATAAATGAATATATATATATATATAATATGTATATATATACACACACACACACACAATCAGTTTCGAGATGCACAAGAAAGGAAAGAACGAATATTAGTATGTCACCTATTAGGGTCACCTCCATAATCTGCTATATTGTTGCAGACATATGAGATCCCCTGAGAAGCATCTTTCACCATATCACTGATGGTACCTTGCGGAAAGTTTCTGCATGAATCATATAATTCATATCAACAACACTTGTAGAGTAAAGGACATACCGGAAGTGTATAATTGTTCATTTGAGTGACATGACACAGCCTTCAATGCGCAAAACAACAAACTTTACATAACCAAAGGTTCCCTTTAACTTTTACAAAGCCAAAGCTTGGTGAACCAAAATGAATACTTTAACGTTTGAATGCATCACTCTAATGATAGACACAGTGGACATGGTGTCTACAATTTTTTTCCAAATACTTCGTCTAAAGCACCATATATAAGTTAAAGTAATGACACATTATAACTTGCACTGCTTAAACTGAAACCAATTACCTGTAATCAACGCATGCCACAATGATGTCTCTTTCAGCCAACTGCAGACCTAAAAGGGAACCCCAAGCTTTATACCTACATCAGCACGAAACTATAGAAACTTAATGTCAAATAACTAAATAAATGGCCACATATATATAACCAGAAACTTCACCTAAAGATGTTTTGCATGATCCCCAAAAAACAAAGAGAATATCATCTCCAGGCCGTTGCACCAATTCATGAAAGAAACTTATAAGAATTGCTGAAGTAACAGCTCTCATCTATTTAAAATCACTCACCCAATAATCCAGGCTCCACCAGTTACAAATACCACTACCGGCTTTTTTCCATCACTATTTGCAGGTAAATATAGATCCAACCTGTAAATGATACATGACATAAATGGGGTCGCAGAATTTGAAAAATCTAAATCAACTGTTTAATTTCCTTTCATAAAATCCACCTACCTATTTCTTGGTTGATCTCCATACACAATACTACGCCAGACCTGGCTTGAAAAGAAATAACATATTGCAACTGAAGAAAAGTAAACAATCAAGTTATGTTCTGGTTAAATGCACAAGAGACTATTCACTACATTAACTGATTAATATAATAAAACAAAGAAAATTAGAAACTCTCATCATATGTCAAGCAAACAAATCTATGTTCAAGAAGTCGGCCATGTCAAAGAATATCATGGCACAGTAGTGTGAAATCTACGGACATAACACTACTGAAGTCTTAACGACGGGAATACTGATGTACATCAACAACAATAATCAAACTAGGAGCCTTTTCCGAAAGACTATGATGGTGCAAAACCCTATCCAGGAGGCAAGTTCTTTCTTCGATTAGCAACAAATCAAACCAATCGCATCTTTCTTATAATTCGAGCAGCAGGTACTATGATTTGACGAAATATAAAACAAATAACGAAAAGGGTTTATATTAGCAATGAATGTGTAAGAGCAAGTAGTTACATAAACACACAAACCTTGAAGAAATCCTGGCATAAGTAACATAGCATAGCAACCAAGAGCAAGCAATCTCGTCATCCACCGGTAGCCTACCCTGAATCAAAATATATAATTAGAAAAAACAAAAACTTGCATTTTTCAGCAAAAATTAACAATAATTGAACACAAAAATTCCATACAACTTAGAAATTTGATACTCTGGTTTTTGTTCTATAAATCCATTTTCTTTCGGTTTCCCACAATTTTCTCGGCAACCAAACAGAGGTTCAATTTAAATCCAATCATTCACCAAGTAAAGCTAGGAGGAGCTAAAGAAGAAGAAGAAGAACGAATACCCGAGGTATCGAAGGAGCGTGAAGCTGAGGCTAGTAATCAAGTAAGTCTCCTTGGCAGCGTGGCCGATGTCGCGGCTGAAAGACTGCTGCCGACGAGTCAGCCGCCGGGGGGCGGTGGAGGCGAATTTCTCGGCGAGCCTGCGACGCCTCTTGTGGCTCGATGTATTGGTATTAGCAACAGGATAGCTCAAAAACCTACAAAGGAAGGGCTTCGATGCGTCGGCATCTTCCGCCATGTCTTCCGCCGCGGAAAAGGAAGATTGCCGGAGAAGACGATCGGTTTCCGACGCCATAGCTGCCGGGTAGTGGGTATACAGCTGGACGATGAAAGCTCCAATCTTTTCAATCAATCAATTAACTTTTTTAGTAAAAGAAATGGATCTGAAATTGCTTTTTAAGCTTTTTTTGGTGATTTGCTAATTTCGGCGGACATTACTTTTACTATTTACCGTTAAACCGTTAATTTTGAAGCTCCCGGAAGATTTCTCCAGAACCGTGGAACCTGAAGCTACCAGAAATTAAAAATTAAAATTGCATTTAAAAAAAATAAATATTCAGGCCACCATTTCTGCTCATTCATTTTATTTTCCACGCCATTTATTCCTTTGGGTAGCATCTCTCATTTAATTCTGACATCCATGATAGGAAAGAGATCCGGAAAAAATCTCTTTCATATAAGATAAGATAATATTTTCAAAAAAAAGATGTTCGCATATAAATTTCATTGAAAAAATATTCTCTCAATAGATTAAGATTCGATTTTTTTTTATGTAGACGCAATATTAAAAGGGAAAGAACACTTCGCTTTAGCCTATGTTACTCCACATCTAAAATTAGAGATTTTTTACGGTGCTTCGAAATATTGGATACTTCGAGCAATTTAACTGGTAGATTATTTTCATAAAAAAACACAATATTAGTATGTAACTGTTAAAAATCTTTAGATATCGTCATATACTCTGAAACATCATAGATATCGTACTTGGGCGAAATCTATATGGTAATTGGTAAAAAGAGTTTGTAGTCCATCAGAATCGGCATTTGGATGAATAAAATCCACTTGAGAAAAATAACTCGATATACTTTTTATCCATCTGCAATCCAAATGAGTTTCGACAAATTCAGTATATCAGACGTCGGTTTTTTCTTTTAGCTAACAAGAATTCAAGCGAATTTCCATCGACGTCCTTCTCCAATCTCATCTTCTTCTTCCGAGTCTCTGATTCTCTACCTCTACTGCAACGACCAACTCTGGACAGCAGAGAGGGGAGTTCCCAAGAACGCCGAGTCTCTGATTCTCTACCTCTACCGCAACCACCATCTCTGGACAGCAGAGAGGGGAGTTCCCAAGAACGGGGTGTAGCGGTGGATGAGAGGATGAACTATCCTTCCGATCTTGGTCCACACGCTCAGATGGTAGTTAGCAGTCACTGGGGCATGATACATGAGCTTCAATAGCTGTAAAAGGTATTACAGACGAAACTCATTAGGCTCTGCTATGAGTTTGAGATATTCGCGAAAAATGAACGTATTGAAATCAACTTTTTACATCACTAATGCACTTCTCGACTCCAAAAATTACCAAGATCTTGACCTAAACTGACAAAAAATTACTTGTCGAGTGAGCCTACGCTTGCAGAAAATGATATCTCCATCTCTATAATTAATAAGAAGAATAATGTTTGCAAGGGGCACCGACTCGGTGCATAGTTTCAAGTGCTTTTATCCATTTGTGTGTTTGTGGCGTGCGTGTTCAACATAATTGAAACAATTTAGCTTCAGGAACACAGATGCCGCTCCATAATGATAAGAAAAGAACGGAAACGCACCTGCCAGTACATGAATGCCTGTACAATGTTGCGTTGCCACCTACCAAAATACATCACAAATTAAGAAATGCTAGAAGTGAAAAGCATAATGACAATGGAATAAGAATGTGTCCGTGACTAGAAAAATGCAGCACAGAATATGGTTCAAAGCAACTTACGAGAACAATGAAATAATCAGAAGGAAGCCAACTCCGATCTCAGCATGTGAAGAAAGTATGCTGAGGGTAGTTGTATTTGACTCCACCCAAACACAAAGCCTTTCCAGGTACTTCCTGTTCACCATGGCAGAAGAAAAGATATCGCTCAGTAAAGAAAACAGGTAGATTTAAACTCAATGCTGGTAAGGTACTATTCATTTAGATTGGACCGAACATCAAACCAAAAGTAAATGCGCTCCAAAAATCTTGAAAACTATCCTGATGCCCAGCATCAGAATTAGCAATTCACAGCGTCGTAAAATTGGATGCAAATAACAGAGGTTAAAATGAAATACTACTATCCCCATGGGAGCAGGTATCTAACACAAGTAAATATAAAGCAACATTATTGAACATCAACTCTTTTACCTGTACAAGGAGGATTGACTAAAATTGCGCCTAAGGAACTTGGCAACGTGCTCAAGAGCCCGACACAGAATGGGAATCAGTGCGACTGCAATAAACATCACATCATTAGACTCGACATGCCAAGAACATGAGTCCGACTTAGTTCGAAAACATATAAGAAAAGAGAAGACAAAACTTGAGGATTATGGAATGCTAACATTTTAGGCAAAGGTGTGATGTGACAAAGGTAAGGCAGTACATCAAGTAGATAAAATCCTTGGTCATGATAATTGACTGAAAGTACACTTGAAAAGCCTGCAAGTTCCAAGCCCTTGGTTTCTGAAAAGTAAAGGGTGTGTTAATCAAATATGAACAAGGACAGCACATCCAAGTTAATGAAATAAGAAAGCATGTGATTGAATCTGAGAAAGTAGATTTACCCCGTAGAGTGAGTACAAGGAATACAGAGATGAACATGCAGTGCCCATAAAGGAAAGCCGATATGCCCTATGTGAAAGGTTTCTAGGCACCAGTGGGAAAATTGCAAACACAGCCACAAGAAACACCTGCAGGGAAGAAAGACATACAAAAGGAATCAATAACAACAGACATATATTAAAATGTAAGCAGAACTTAGCAAGACGCCATTGTTAACAGCAAGTTTTGGATTCAAAAGAAGCACACATATTTGTCATAGAGAAGGACCCTTGCCCAACTGGCCAAGAATAACATTACAGCAGTTCAGTTGCATTTGAAAAACCATAGAGTCAAAAGTAAAACATAAACTCTAACCTACAGAAAACTGTTTATTGAGATTGTCCATAGAGAACATGGTTGAAGGGAACAAGATAAACTGTGAAGGTCAATAACAAAGAAAAACTACAAGAAGTCCCAACATTTCTTCAAAATCAGGCTGATTTATAAACATCATACGCCTTATAAGGAAAGAGTTTGACAGACAGATGCGAAAATAAAAACAAATCTGATTCTATCAATGCATGAGTAGACTTGACAGTACCCAAGCGTTTACAGAAAACTGAATGGTTTTTCGATCCCAACGCAGAGAAGTTGGAGGAGCTGCTGCTGGTGTCCCTGGAGTTCTGGGAGTTGAACCTACAAACACCAATTCAAGGTCAATTAACTATAATCAACAAATTCCAGGCTACTGAAAGCAACTACAGTTTTATTTTGAGATAAATTTCATTTCTTTTAAAGGAAACAGCAATTTTGGTATATCCAAATTTTTGTACCGAAAAATGAAAGCATCCCAACCTGCGCTACGGGGCTGAGTTTGGTCATTTGTCGTCCGGGACGAGGCAGATGGTCCGTTTGGCTGGGCAGAACTGCTAGATGACATCACGTCTACCATAAGTTCAGGATCCTATTCACAAAATCCAGGTACAAACTTTGTCAAGGTGCACAGAATTAAAAAAAAAAAATCTAAAAAAATCCATGCATCTCCGACCAAATTACTTTCCCCGAAACATTCACCAAGAAGGCACTCTTAAACAATGATAAAACCACAAACTGAAACCCCTAAAGCATAATTCTTCAACCAAATGTTGACTTTAAAGTTGCACTCATGTGTCAAAACTCTTCCTTTTGAAAACAAAAATAGAAAGATCTCACTTTTACTCAGAAATCTAAAAAGAAAAGAACTGAACTTAATGAACAATTGGAAAAGCTACTGAGTTCTGCATAAACTTTCCATAATCGAAACCCAAAATTGAAAAAGCTACTGAATTCTGCCTGAACTTTCCAAAATCGAAATCCAAAAGCAAAATCAGTAATCCAAATTATCAATTCATCATCAAACAAAGAAACAGAGTACAAAAACCAAAATTACCCAATTGAAAAAACGACCCCAATTGCACAAAACAGAAGAAACCCAACTGAGATTCAAGTGTTCAGAGTCCAAATTCGAAGAAACAAATGCTAATCAACAACCAATTAATAGTGAGTAATCACTCAAATTAAAGAAACTGCACAAGGAAGAGAGAAAGACAGAGTACGGACGATAAAGCGTTGGTAGAACTTGCGCTTAAAATGGTCGACGACGTCGCTGCGAGAGGACATGTGAGGAGGGATGAGGATGTTGGACCAGTAGTCGGCCCACCTGGGGTCGTTCTCGTAGTCGTAGGCCGCCGCCGCCGCTCTCTTGAGCTGCTGTGGGTCCTCTCTCTCTCCCCCCATTTCTTCACTTCTTGATTTCTCGATCGCTTGATCGATTGATTTGATTCCTCTCGTTCCTCCTTTCGAATTTCGATCACACACACACACATTCACACTAGTTGGGGACTGTTTGTTTTCTTGCTGCGCAACCGAACTCTCCACTCTCCTGTTCCTTTCTCTCTCTTTATCTTTGCCTACGGATTACCCGACTGTCAACGACGTCGTTTCGAGGACGTTTTCTTAATGTTAGGTGAGCTGGGCTTTTGGGTTTACCACAGATCTATTAGCTCCAACAAGTTTTGGACACGTGGCACCAAATTTTACCCGTTTGTTTTGAATATTTCCTTTCGCTTTGTCAAGTAGTAATGTGCTTGGATGTTGAAATCTAAGATTATAAAGAATTTTAAAATGACGGAAATAGAAATAATGAATTTTTAGAATTTGAAAATGTCACCCGCATTGAATTTAAATTTGGAAATTGGAGGTTTCAAGTTTAAAGGTTTTTTTTTCACGCAGAAATTCTAAACTGTTATGTTTATAAATCCAAATAAGGGAATTGGTGCATATCAATTTATAAATTCTGACTTCTGTCAAAATTTTTAATTTATTTTCTTCATCCAAACATAGTTCAAGGTTATTTATTAGAAACTGTTGGTCGCACTTCAAAAAAATTTATAAAAAAAATAAAAGAAATGACATATACCTTTTTTTTAACAAATAATGTAAGGAGAGTGGGCTAAGCCTCATGACGGGCTAGCAATAATGTGGTTCAAATTTGTTTTTGTGCGAGAATCGAACATAAGACCTCTCACTTACAAGTGAAGAAATATATTATTATATCACAACACTAAGTGACAAGAAAACGTTTTTAAAGTGTCGATAATAATTCTCTAAATTAAATGTTATTAGCTTATAGTAAAAAGACTCGTACATTGAGACCTATTTCAAGTAGAATGGTGCTATCTACGCACTCACTTTTACTTTCTACACACATTTTGTTAATTCCTATCATTTGATCATCTTCAATTCACTCGAACTGACGGTCGAAAATTGAAAAATATGTGTAAAAATAAAAATAAAAAGTGTGTGGATAGCACCACCTTTTCAAGTGCTTGCAACAAATGGGATGGCTAGTCTTGCATAAAATATCCCATCCATCCAATCAAAAATAAGAAGAAAAAACACAAAAATGCTTTCACAGTATAACGAAGGGTACTCAATTATCAAGGACCAAAGGGCAATAATTTTGTTTTAGCTCTCTCTCTCTCTCATGATGCAGCCAAGTGCCTCCACTACTTGCAAGACAACTTTTGTGAAGCTCCAATCAATCTGGCAAGCTTTGCATTGCTAAGCATGCTTTGTACTTCTTCATCTGTTTCTTCACCCAAGTCCTCAAGTCCTTCTCCTGATAACAACCCATGAATCTTCAATCCATTCTCTAACTCAATGGCTTCAGCCATTTTTGTTACAACCTTCCCAAAGCTGAGGTATCGCCCGCCGGCGCCATGGTCCATCGCTTCATAAACGCAGACATGCGCCTCAGCCGCCTTCTTCACGTCCTCCACAGCTAGGCGACCGTGTTTGAACATTGCCTTGCCACCTATAGAAAGAGTGTAAAAACATGCAAAAATAAGTATTGGATGAGAAGTTCTCTTTATCACACAATCTAACATGTTAAGTTGTTGCTGCTAAAATGTGTGGTCTCATGTTAAAATGTTGAGACTGTTTGGCGAGAGAATTTGTCTCATTTTTAAGATCTTTGATACGTAGAACGAAAGGATTTGCCTTTAAGATATGGTATGGAAGTGGATATGTGAGCATTTGGATGAGATGCATCCATTAGGAGGCCAGGGCACACAGTAACAAGATTGACTTTCATTTCCTTGGACTTCCTCCAACAAGCCATCTCTGCTGTGGTCTTCCCTAGGGCTAACCAAAGCTATCAGTCAAAGTAAAATGATGAATTTGTTAAAATTATTATTTGGTGCGACCAATTAGCAAATACAAAATTCACTCAAAGGCCCTCAAAGTTTTTATATTTATATTTGCATACCTTGTTTTCTCTGCAGAAATCCACATTGGTCCAGCTATACTCATCGATGATCTTCTTTTCTTCATAGTTTTCACCTGTCCAGATGGCAGCAAGGAGAGAGGAAGTGAAGATGCATCTCTTTGCATATGCTGCCCTCCCACAAGCTTCAATTACATTTCTTGCCCCTTCAGTTTCAAGAAATGCCATTTTTTCCTGATCAATAGTTTAATATTGTGCAATACCTCAGAAAAGTATTATAAACTAGTCCAATCTACGAGGAGGTGAATCAAACTCGGTTCAAAGAAACGAGCACATTGCTTTGACAAACTTACCGAATAACCGGAGATACCATGTGGATCAATAAAAGAGGAGGTGTGAAAAATTGCATGGCAACCTCTAAAGGCGTCACAGAGACTATTCAAATCACCCATCTTTGCCACAACCACGCACTCCAACTGGCTTATCTCTTCACCTCTCATTAGCTTCTTCATGTCCTCAAAATCCACTGCCCGCAGCACATAGTTTGAGAAAACAAAACCAAAACCAAACATGGTAAGCCAAAAACGAAATTTCGAGGGTCATGCGCGAAATATAAATGGGTAAGTACCTTCGTTTTGAATGGTAACTCGGACCAAATAACCCCGGGCCAATAGAGCCCTAACTATGTTAGAACCCAAGTGAGAATTCCCACTGGTCACACAAACCAGCCTCCTATCTCTTGCATCTAAACTGCAGCTGAATGCATTTTTGACACAGATTTTATGTTCCTCCCCTGAAGAGGACATCAAATGTTTTGGGACTTCCATTTCTTCCATTGCCATCTCTCTCTCTCTCTCTCTCTCTCTCTCTCTCTCTCTCTCTCTCTCTCTCTCTCTTATTTTCTCTCTCTAAAGTCTCATGCAACACTAGATATAAACAACAATAGCGGCTCAAAAGGGATGCAGCTTTCTATTTTGTGCGATGGTAGTTGGAGAAGATTAGATGAAAGCACGAGGGTAGTAAGTAAACTGTGACACTTCTCTGTTCGTCAAAACCCAACTTGGTTGTTAGTACATTTGGCAAACTTTGATGGGCCAAAAATCATATTCTTTGGAAGGTTGCAACTGCGTCCAGAATTCTTCATATTTTAAAAATAATACCGTTAAGCAAACAGTTATATTTTATTCTATATTTGTGGTTGACGTGTCGCCCCGAATAAAAAGTTAGGGTTGTGATTTTCACACAACCTTAACTACTTTTCTCACACCCCTTTCTATTTTTTAATACTTAATTGGTATCCTACATTTAATCTTCCATATATATCTTTCCTACTTTTTTATGGTAATTAATGAAGGGGTGTGATATCCACACATCCCATTTTACTTCTCACACACCTTTTTAATTTTTGACCGTCGGATCGAATGAATTGAAGAAGATCAAAGGACATAAATTATCATGGAATATGTGAGAAGTAAAATGGGGTGTGTGGATAGCACACCCCTTAATGAAAGATTAAATAGGGAGGGGTATATATGGAAGATTAAATAGTAGGATACCAATTAAGCATTTAAAAAATAGGGAGGGTGTGGGAAAAGTAGTTAAGGGTGTGTGAAAATCACAACCCAAAAGTTATTCCGATTTTTCTTTTGATACAAGAAATGGAGTAAGGATCCTCTTTGTGAGGATTCGGGAATTCTCAAATCATATATGTTCATCGTACATCGTATAGTTAGAAATTATTATAATTTTTTTATTTAAAATTGAATATAAACAGTACCTGACGAAAACTGACTGCACAATACACGATGAATGAATGTAATTGGAGGATCCGACGATGATCTCTCTCCAAGAAATGAATGTTGGATGGTGGGATTGAGATTGGTACTATAAATAGAGTTTTCAACAATAATGCATTTGGAGTCCACACCGTCCCACTTTATTTTGATCTTACGTCTTAACTAAATGGCAAAAACAAAATATATAAAAGTGCCGGTCATCAATAACTAGGAGATAGGATATAGATTTCAACGTTAATGCATGCAGGAGTTTTCACCGTTAATGCATGTGGAGCCCCACACCATCTGACTTTATTTTGATCTTACAGCTGAACTAAATGGCAAAAATAAAATATATACAAGCGTCGGTCATCAATAACTAAGAGATAGGTATAGATTTCAACGTTAATGCATGCAGGAGTTTTCACTGTTAATGCATGTGGAGCCCACCCCATCCGACTTTATTTTGATCTTACCGCTGAACTAAATGGCAAAAATAAAATATATACAAGTGTCAGTCATCTATAACTAGGAGATAGGATATAGATTTCAACGAATGCATGTAGGGCCCGCATTTTATCTTATCTTAATCTTAGCCACATGGTCGAGGAGAAAAAAATATTTCAACTACTTGTATCATAACATTTGATGCACCCGTACATTGAAAAGCTATAATGCATGTATTTGGAGAGAAGGATCATTCAGATAAAATTATATATTTCAAATAAGATACATACAATATACTGTATCAATGAATCAAAATCACAAAAAGAATACAGAAATTGGGATCCTGTCAACAAAATCATGTTAGCAGAGAACACAAAAATAAATGGAAAATGATATGATTTGTGTAAGATTTACAAGAAACGAGCAACACAACACAGCCTACCCTGGCTCAAACGGTTGGTTGAACTCTCAGTTGTTCCATATCCCAGATCTATCTATGGACATCGCGGTACTGGGGTTTCTCGGGTCTCTCTGGTCTCGACTCCAGCTGCTCTGAGTTTGATCCCCGTGCTCCCGAGAGTCTCTACTCGCCCAGCTTCTCTGATTTTGGTACCCTTGCTCTCGGGAGTCTCTACTTTTCCAGCTGCTCTGACTTTGATTGAAAAAACTCGTACTGTTGTCTTCACTGCCGAATGCCATCCTCTGAAACATTCTAATTTGTGCAGAGTGTTCTGCAGAATTAAAGATTTCGCTCTCGCCAGGTTTCATTCCATTACTGAGATCTGAGAATTCATCCAAGGAGTCGAAAGCCCTTACCACCTAGCATAGCGGGAAAGATTATTAGTTCTCTGCAGTCGAAATAAAATGTGGGCAAGTGTCATCCAATATTCTGTAGGTACCTGTCTCATTCGTGGCCTTTTCGTAGCTGAATGACGCACACAAGCTGAAGCCGCCTCAATCATTCTAAACATTTCATTCTCGACGTAATTCTTTTCCAGCCTTGGATCTGCCAACCCTTCTAAGTCTTCGCCTTCTAGTGCTTGACTAAGCAAAGGTCGAGCCTGCAGGAAACTTTAGATGTTATAATCTAGGACTTAACTATGCTAGATAGAACCACAACAATCCATCAAAGTGTTAGCATACAACAACAACACAACACAACAAAGCCTTTTCTGGCTGTGGGGGATGCAACACGAGGACTTCCCATGAGATCACCCATCCTAGTACTACTCTCGCCCAAACGCACTTAACTTCGGAGTTCTGATGGGATCCGGTGCATTTGAGTTGGTATGATCACATCCCAAGGATTTGACGTAAGATAGGAGTGCCGGCTGTCTGACTATCAAAGTGTTAGCATAAAACAGGTAAAATCTCCACCTTGAACATGCCCAATGGAAAGCAACTTTTTGACTTCAGCCGTTTGAGAATTTTCAGTCATTAGACTTGATTGATGGATGAGTTAACAGGACATATTCAAGATGTTATTCCTTGGTGTATGCTTTTCGCAGACGATATAGGGTTGATAGATGAAACTTAGGAAGGGGTAAATGCGAAGCTTAACCTTTGGAGAGAAGTGTTGGAATCTAAAGGTCTTCGCCTAAGCCGATCAAAGACAGAATATATGGAATACAAGCGGGATGGATGAAGTGGAAGAGTTGCGTGTTGTGTGACCGTCGTATGCCATTGAAGCTCAAGGGAAAATTTTTTAGGACGACAATAAGGTCGGCGATGCTGTATGACACAGAATGTTGGGCGGTGAAGCATCAACACATACACAAAATGGGTGTAGCGGAGATGAGGATGCTTCGTTGGAGGTGTGGGCTCACGAGAAAGGATAAAATTAGGAATGAGTGGGTTGGACATGTGCAAAGAAGGCCTACTGACGCTCCGGTTCGAAGATGTGACTACGGGACAGAGGTTCAGGGCCGAAGGGGTAGAGGAAGACCTAGGAAAACTTTGGAAAATACCCTAAAAAAAGACTTAGAGTACTTGGATCTAATGGAGGACATGACACAAAACCGAGCGCAATGGCGTTCTAGGATTCACATAGCCGACCCCACTTAGTGGGAAAAGGCTTTGTTGTTGTTGTTGTTGTTGTAGACTTGAGCCCTTTGAAATTCTAAGCACAACTCCGTAATTGATGGAAAAAGAAAATCAGGAATTTGGCGAAAAGCGAAAAATAGTCTCACAATGATCGGCATAGATGCACTTTCAAAAAGAAATAACTTCCAATACCTACAGGGAGATATCAACAATGTTTATGAATTTACCCATTCAACTAGGCTCTCATCACCCAATGGCTGAGAAGAATCCACAGGTTTGCGACCTGTAATTAGCTCCAATAGCACAACACCATAAGAGTAAACATCAGACTTGTCCGTCAACTTTCCACTTGTTGCATATTCTGGTGCCATGTATCTGGAAAATCACACAATATCATTCATCAGAATATATAAAAAGCAAATGATGCCAACGGAAAGATTGAAGAAATGAAAAGGATCCTGATCCAAAAAAGTAAAGGTAACTACCCAAACGTTCCCATTACTCTTGTCGTCACATGCGTATTTGAATCCAATGCTAGCTTTGCAAGCCCAAAATCTGCAACCTGTTAACAAGTAAAATTCATCGTTAGAAGATTAATTGCTGTCAAATGATTAACAATCGGAGACAGGGAAAACGTGTTCTGGCTGCCTATTATTGTAAGAGGAAATTGTAGTCATTCCATGAATATATGATTATTAGGCTGCCAAAAGGGCTCTTACTTAAAAGGAGATGGAAATGCGCTCGTGTTGCAAGCACTAGAAGCAATCACTATAACTGCATAGAAGTGTTTTTATTTTTAAATTAAGGTTTGTAACTGACGAACGTACTTGAGCTTCAAAGTTGCTATTCAAAAGGATGTTTGACGACTTAATATCTCTGTGAATAATGCGGGGATGACCTGATAAACACATTAAGACAAAATACTGTGAGAGGAAGAATTAGATCCTCAAAGGCGTGCTGATAAATACAGTACTGGAGAAACAAACTCTGCAGAATTTTGAATGAAAATAGCTAATCTTTATATATATAATATTTATTTCATTTATGCAAAGCACCAAACACTATTAAATTCCAGAAATACGCTAGTTTGCTTTAAATACGTCCATTGTCTTGACAACAAAGAATTCTTCCACAATTGTTAACGTCGTTCAGAGAGTTAAAAAGCCTTGGAAACTAATATGAACTTTTATGTAGAGGACCTATTTCTGTATGATTATTGACTAATGGCTGTTTCACATAGGATAAATAAAAAACTGTAACTTTGTACTTGACGGAAATTTATGACAAAAAGAAAGGCTACTGTTCATTTAATTAAAAAATTAAGGAAAAACTGTCATTTCTGATTATGTGTTTGCACTCGATCAAACCAAGGTCGAGAAAAGTTGAATCCAAATTGAGAGTTCCAGAACAAAAGAAGAAACTCACAATCTTCATGTAAGTAAGCTATTCCACGAGCTGCACCAGCAGCAACCTTGACTCTGGTTGCCCAATCCAGGACTGGCATGCCCTCACCTGCAGCTTTCAATAGAGGAAAGTTAGAAGAGGTACAATTTTGACAAGATACCTGCATGCAGAAGAGAATTACGCTTCAAATTTACTAATGCCCAAAATATTGCTTGATAAATTATGCCGTGACTTTAAAAAAATAAATTACCAAGCACAATGTGCAGCATTAGCAAGTTTATTGGCACAGGTTAACGTAGCCATCTTTTAAAGGACTATTAGTTAATAATTTAATTAAAAGACATCAATATTGGACACAACAGGATATAACACAAGCCCCCTATTTTGTTCCAGAACATTTTAGATTGGTCTTGCTTTCAAAATTAGAAGGCTTACCATGAAGATGGTAATGAAGAGTATCATTTGGAACGAAATCGTAGACAAGCAACCTTTGATGCTCAGATATACAGTAACCAACCAGGGAAACCAAATGGCGATGGTGTACTCGACTAATAATTTCAACTTCAGCTTTAAACTCACGCTCCCCTTGTCCCCCACCAATTTTGAGCTGTTTTACAGCAACTTCCCTTTCATCTTCCAAAACACCTTTGTATACACAACCAAATCCACCTTCGCCCAAAAGATTCTGTTTCGAAAACCCATTCTTGGCTTTGATTAGTTCTTCATATGTGAACCATGACTTTGAATTGTTAACGCCACCATCTGATTGTGCATACATGAAATCGCTGCCAGAACCATTTCCTACAAGGGGAGCTGGAGAATAGGGCTTAAGAAATGCTGAATCTGGAGAGCAGAAAAAAGTTCCATTAGTTTGAATCCAATTACCTCATCTGCACATTCAGATAAAACTTGCTAGCTAACTCAAAAGCTTACTTCTCATATGATTTTATACAATGTAAAGCCTACAGGCCGTATAAGAACTGACAGCGCTCAAAGAAAGTAGAATGGCAGAAACGAAAAAGAAAATAAAGCAAGTTTTGAATAAGCAAGCTCATCCAATTCGTATGGAACAGCTACCAGAATTCCTTGTCAATGAAGCAAGTTTGAAAAAGTGTCAGCAAACAAACAAGAAAATGACATAATTCAAGTAATGCGTGCTCAATGTGTTACCTGAATTCTGGGATGAAGCAAAGGGGGAAGGCATGCTGTAGGCAAGATTTGCTCCAGCTTTTCTTTTCTTCTGCTTCTTTGCAAACCACACCGCCATTACAAGAAGACTGATCACCAGGAATCCAACTACAATTCCAATGGCCACAGCTCCTCCAGTGTCTAACCCTCCTTTATTTCCGGATGTGGCATTTGATGTTACATTGGCATCAGTGGTTGACCTTGCAGTTGGCTTCTGTGGTAAGGGAGTGGGATTTGATGAATTACTGGGCAGGGTAGGAGAAGTAACAGGAGGTGAAGAAGATGAAGGCACTGAAGGAGGTGGTGATTGCACTGTGGATGCAGGGGGAGATTTATCAGCTGGTGCAGGAGCAGATTTGGAAGCAGATGGAGGAGGTGTACCAGTGGGGGATGAAGGAGATTTCTTCGGTGCTTCTCCTTGTGGCGGTGGTGGAGAATTGGACGAAGGTGGCGGGGACTCTGTGGATTTAGGTGGAGGTGAGGCTTCTGCAGGAGGTGTAGGGGAAGATTTGGGAGGGGGAGAACTTTCTGATGGAGGTGGTGGGGAAGCATCTGGTGGGGGTGCAGACGCAGCTGTAGGAGAGGCAGCTGGTGGAGAAGGTGGTGGTGATGCTGGAGGAGGTGATGATGGGGGTGGAGCTGCCGGCGGCGAAGGCGGTGGTGAAGTTGGTGGCGGAGTTGACGGAGGTGGTGATGATTTTGGAGAGGGGGAAGCTGGTGATGCTGGAGGAGGAGATTGGGCAGGGGGAGGTGAAGCGTCGGAAGGGGTTGCAGTAGTTGTTGGGGTAGTTGAAGAATTTGATGGGGGTGGTGTTGTGGTATCAGATGAAGTCGGTGAGACCGCAGAAGGGGAAGAATTTGGAGAAGGTGAAGTTGAAGACATGTTTATGTGAAATTGAATGCTAAATTTTGCTACTTTTTTGGCTTTATTATATAAATTCCATCACCGAACTTTCCAAATTCAATCACAAAAATAGTCACTTTTACTGGTATTTATACATCAGAGACCGTTGCATTACAAATATACAAATCCCAAATGTCAGAAAACCCTAATTCAAAATTTCCAGGCAAAATCCATTGCCTTCTTCAACTTCCTGACTTTTTCCCAAAACCCTGGAAAGTTTCAGATTAACCAAAATTCACAGAATCTAAGCACTACCCGGTTCACAAATCCCTCGAAAGAACAAATTTGACAACCAAAACCCCAAAATTTGAGCACAAACCAGATCAAAAAAGCCCACCATCTGCAAGCTTCAAGCTTTAAAACCCAGATTTATTACTACTACAACTACAAGCTCATAACTTTACAGGGAAAATGCAGCAATCCAAATCGCCAAAACTGTTCAAAAACAAAACCCAGAAGCTAAAAGCTCGAGCAAATTAATACCTATCTCCGAAATGGTGGAATTTTCGAATGCGGCAACGTTTTCCCCAGAAAGCTTTGATATTTTCTTGGGAAATGGTGAAGAGTTTAAGAAAAAAAAAAAGGGTGTAAACCCCAAAACACGCTTAGTAAACGTGGGGGCGACTTCGGAAGGAGAGCGACCAGCGAGAGAGACTTCACATGCAGAGCGGCGGTGGCAGCCAAAAACAATGATTGTAAAATTACTTGAGAGGAGAAGCATGGTCCCAAATTTTATGCTTAGAATATGTAAACGCCTTCATTGGCTGTTCCTTCCTGTTTATATTTTTTGTTTTTGAATTTTAATTTTTTGCTCATTATTTTTTTTTTCTGCTAATTGAATTTTAGTAATGTTCACAAAGATATTTCAAACTTTTACTTGATGTTCAAGTTTACATCCGCAACTAACGTGTACAGAAAAGTTATATTTGATTATATTTTTCTTTGTTTTAGCATTTGAAATTAGAGAAGAATAATCAAATCTAGCAAGAAAAAGAGCAATTAGCCACAACTTTTTCTTTTAAATTCAGTTATATTGAAGAACAACCTTTCAAGCTTTAAATACTTGATTTTTAAGCAAAACTTTTCTTTTAGGAACCTCAGAGGTGCGAGAAAATTTTATTAAAATGAAAAAAAGTTATGTCTAGTCAACGGACATAAGCATTACCTCTCATGAAACAAGAAAAATAAAATACATAAAAAGACGGGACATAAACCTTACTCTTTTTGAAAAACGGCATACCAAAAGGTGAGGACCAGAGAAGCCCTCAATTGGCTAATTTGTCAACAATTGCATTCCTTTCTTGATACGTATGAGAGGAAAACCATGTACTGCAACCGGGAAATGTAGTTTTTCCAACGAGTCCAAAGCGACCAAGGAGAAGAATAGAAGGTTCACTTTCAAGCCATAAATTTGTCAACACCACGCATGAGACCACAACAATGATAACAGCATGATGCTCCATATAAAAAGAAGTATGATAACTCAAGCTCAAAGAAAAACCACCAAAATTTAGGGAGATTATATTCACACATCCCAAATTACTTCTCCCACACATTTTTAAATTTTTTTTTATCAAGTGTTAGTGGTGTATATAAAATATTAAAAAATTAAAAGAATGTGGGAGAAATAAATTAGAATATGTGAATATAATCTCTCAAAATTTAACCTGTAAAATTTCGAAAAAAAACCCACCACAAGCCCAATATTTAAGCAAAACATGTTGTGGGTGCTTCCATCTTGAATAGTAAGGCACAAGTTTTTACATTTAGTAGTTCTTGCTTTTCCCTCCTTTTTAAGCTATTCAAATTTGCACTTGTTGAGGACTTCCAACACCTTATGACACGAGTTGATAACAATTATACATGTACCATAGCATTTTTTTAAGGCGCCACATTTTTTTAGGAGGATTCTCATCATGTCAAGTCCCAATAAATTTCTTTACTTTGCATCGAATTAAAGTACTTAGTCCACCATTTATGTGTGTTCCCGTCAATTCTTTTGAATTTCACTTTTGCTAACCTGCTTCCCATACAAAACAACAACTGAAAAAGACTGCTAAAATCCAATAAGCTGAGGAGCAAAATGAGGAATATGGAGGGGCTCGGACGATCACATATAAGATGTAAACAGGGGATTTGGATCCTCTTCGAGGCAATTGGTTAGGATCCTTCTGGCCGGTGTATGTGGGCCGTTGGATTTTTATTCAACTACTACAAATAGGGAGGGTCCTCTAAAAGTTATAATAATTGTAGTCGTTAGATAAAAATCCAACGGCTCACATACATTGGTCAGGAGGATCCCGACCAATTGCCTCGGAGAGGATCCAAATCCGTAAACAGGTGGATGCACCTGCTTGACCAAGAAGGTTTTCAATTTGTTACTTAAGTTAAAAACTTTTACAGTAAAAATACTACGTGACTGTTGTAATATTTCATCAACGGAGGTGAATAAACAAAGTTTTTGTATGAAAAAAAAACAGAAAAGTCAAATAACGACGCCGCGTAGGACTTGAAACAATTAGTCAGCGCCAAAGCTCAAAATAAAGGATTAACAATAATTAGATAGATGAGGTGATTTAAATAAACAAATAATACGAGATCTCATTCCCTCATCACTCCCATGATGTCCGAATGCGCGCATGTTGATCAACGCCAATAAACAATTCTGCAAAACCCAGCCTTTAACTTGTTTCATTTGTTTCATTTGCTATCGAGGTGAGAAGCATCTATACGGATTGGATTCACACATGTGGCATTACGTTTTAATAATGCGTTGTTATGTGTAAGTTTTTGCATTAAGAGCGAGGATATCCTAGTAAAATAGGAATAGCTGCAATTGAAGATAAAATGAGAAAAAATCAGTTAAGATGGTTTGGATACGTGAACTGAAGGCCTACAGATACTCCGTTTAGAATATGCGACTATGAAACAAAGACTCGTAGCAAAAGAGGTAGAGAAAACCTAGGAAGACTTTGAAAGAAACTATAGGAAAATATATGAAATACTTAGAGCTAGCGGAAGACTTGGCACAAAACCGAGCACAGTGACGGTATATGATTCAAAGCCATTTAATGGCGTAGTGGGGTAAGACTTAGTTGTTGGTTGTGTGTAAATTTTTCTTTGCAAAATAATAGGTTATAAATCGAGACAAAATAATAACAATAAACCTGTTACATGTAAATTACTCTTGAAATTATAAAGGAAGGCTTTTGTCTCTTGAGTTGTTTTATAAAGTGGATTCACTAATTAATTAATGTAAAACCATCTCATAATCTTGAAATCTTCAACTCAAAGGCTTTGAAAGAGAGGGTTTGTTGGTTGAGCTAATGACAGAATATGGCATGCAATGCAGGCATTCTCATGGAGACAGGCTAACTGCAATGGTTCCTTCCTTACTCTCTAATTTTGTTTTATGTTGGTGGACAACTTAATGTGGCTTCTGCTTTGTCCTATAGCATAACAACAATATTCCAACTAGGGCATTGACCTAAAAATATTGCAACAAGGCCTTTAATATGAAAATGACATAATATTTGAAAAACATAGATACACTAGGATTTGATATATGCAACTTGAGTTTTGAGATATAATTTTGAGTTTGAGGATCTATAAATTAATTTTCTTTACTTATGGTTATGACTACGACATTCGATTATGAATTTCATCAAGTGTAAAATATACAATGATGATGATAAGTGGTGATAGTTAGAATGAACAGTGATGGTTGTGAGGCTTACGTTAACTCTATAGATGAGTGGTGGCAATGACAATAACAACATAACAAGTTTTGTAAATGTGTTCATTAAAAATCCAATATTCTAAACTACTATAGTCTATATGCAGGAGGGTGCGGGCTCAATTGCAAGAGACTGATATAGTGTCCCAATCAACTAGCCTAATTCACATATGCGACTTAAGACTAAATCTCACACTGCCTAATGTACTTAAAAAAATATCGATGTATTCAAACGAAGAAAAGAATAAAAGTTATGCCAGCAGCACTTTGAACTAGTGATATTCCTCTTAATTTATAAGCGAGAGATCTCAACTTCAACTTTCATGAATGACGAATTCGATACTTAATTGTGGTTAACGTATTTAGCCCAAGTTCACCTGGAAATCATTGTATTAAATAAATAATGAATTTATTATTCAACTTAAAATGGGGAAATTCTTATGGGCTATGGAAAAAATGGGCTTTATCAATATTGCACTCCTCCAAGCCTCCAACAACCTTGTAACTTTTGGGCCATATAAACCGGCGGCTAATGACCCAAATGACAGCGGAATCCCATTCCCAACGGCACAACCCGCGTACGTTAACGCGCGCGCTTTCAAATTTCTCCGTCTCCGTCTCTGTCTCTCCGACTCCAACTCCGATTCCTCAGCTGAGGTACCCCTTCTTCTTCCTCCGTATCTAATTCACTAATTTCGACCTCATTTTCTGTAATCTTCTTTCGAATCCGATATATGGTTTCTCTTTTGTTTTTGCCGAATGTCGAATTCATGTTCGCCGCGTTTTGTTTGTTGGTTGCTGAGAAAATGTCCCAAGGAAAAAAATGAACACATATATGTATGTGTGTGTGAGATGGATGAGCGATTCAACGGAATGCCTCCTCTTCGACATCATTTTGCGTCGAATCTACAGTTTCAAGTACTTGTGTTTGAAACCTGCACGCACCATTGAGTTTGTGTGTGGTGTGTGAGAGGGTGAAATGTGACCAGAGAGTGACTTCCATACCGCAAAAGACGAGCTAACCCGTATCTGGTTTTGGTGTCCGTCTGGGAAGATTTTTGAATGTGTAAGCTTCGTTTCGCTGTTCTATCAATACTAGACAGCAGCACACAGCGCTTTCGTTTTTCGCTTCTAATGGATTGTACGATGGATGGTGATCGGGGGAAACGGAGGGAAGCAAATGCTTAGCCCCTGCGGTCTGCGCTGTCTGGTTTCTAATAAACATTCTATATCATGCCAGGAACCACCGGCAACAATCAAAATGTGTCGAGCTTTGGAAGATGACTTGCCATTGAGCCTCGAAGTGCGCAGAGCACTGACTGCTCTCATTCGCCAAGTTGAAGAACAAATAGTCCAACTTCATGAACGAAGGAATGAAGCTATAGCAGTGTTAGGAAGCATGGAGGATGACCAAGATTCGGAAGATGGCTCGGATTCAGAAGATGACCCAGGTTGGGAATATGACCTAGATTCGGAAGACGAAGATGACCAAGGTTCGGAAGATGATCAAGATTCGGAAGATGGCCAAGATTCGGAAGATGACTTATCGCAGAGTCAAGAGTTCTGGTTCTTTTTTATTATTATGTTCTTATTCTGGTCTGCATTTCTTCTATTAATAAGGTCTTGATTCTTGTCAGGCATTTGTTTGACGTTACTGCTCATCTATGTAATCGAGTATATAGCGTTTCTAATGGCGTTTGTGAGTTTCTAATCGGAGACCTTGTTCAGGTTCAGTGAGTTTCTAATGGCGTTTGTGTTCGGTTCTGTTCACGCTGTGAAAGAAAAAACCTTGTAGTTATGGATGTTTAAAATTTTAGAATTCGACTCCCCTTGTTGTGTCAATGTTTCTTGACATGAAAGTCGTCTAAAATATGATATATTTCAGAAAAGCAGTTGGTTTCAACAATAACAGGTAAATACAATGGATCGAAATAGAATGAAAGTTCTCAATTCGGAAGAAAGAACAGATGTATGTCAATCAAAACACGACAGTAAATACAACGGAGAACGAAATCACGATCACAAATTATAATGCAACCAGTTTAATGATAAAGCCCGGACCAGGAAACGTTATGTCCAAGTCCGACTTCCTCTCCTTCCTTTCCTCTGCTGTGGATCCACCACAAGAGATTCGTAAGCGAGTTACCATCATCGTGACCATTCAAGCTCTTTATCTTCCCCAAAGCGCCTTCTTTGTCATAAATCCCTTCCAAGGCATAGACAAATCCTTTCCATCCTTCCCCTACTCCCTCCCTACTCAAAGCCGGTAGTGTCCACGTCACGAGATCCCTAATAAAGCTAGCATCTGAAAACAAGGCCTCAGTGATCGGCAATAGAGGTAGCAACTGAATTCCAAGCCTGCACTCTTTCCACTCCGAAGGAGCGAAACAAACTGCGCTGTCCCTCTTGTTACTCCATAAAATTCCAACCAAGCGATTTTCCCTTGTGAAATCCTGCCCATACATGTTACTTCCCTCTTTTACGTGCCACCACATTTGGGCTGCCCGAATCTCCAAAGCTGCAAGCATTGATCCCGTGGCCACAAGATGGGTGTCTCCATAAACTAAGCCCAACAATGCAGCTGAATAGTAGGCATTCACTGCCTCACTCGTGCTCTCCTGATTACGACCATCTGCAGACTCATTTAACCCGCTTCTCCACGAGTGTAATTTGTAAAAATCAAAGCACCTTATGCGTGGATAATGCGAATCTGAATGCCTGCCCACCGTCAAATAATCAGCGGTGAGCGAATAAGCTTGAGCCCGATACTTCCTCCCCCAAGCAGGATCAATTTTTGCAAGCACTGAAATCCCATAAACAAAGTACCCCAGATGATAATGGTGACCACTATAAAGTCCAAACCCAAAATCTGCACCAGAATCGGTTGCTCCTTGTTTCGTGACAATGCCACCCCATTTCTTGTCATGCAAGAAACCATTTCCCCCGAAAGTTCCAGCCAGCCACGGCTCAATCGTTTCCTTCAAGAACTTCCTAATCGTCGGAATCACATCGAGATGAGCCACTTCCTCTGCAATCAAAGCCAGCCTCGCCGCCCTCGCGATCAATTTTCCATAAAAGTACGAAGATTTTGTAGCTATCGCACTGGAATTCAGCTCCCCAACATCCTTGACAAGTGCAGAAACAATTTCAGCATACGACTCTTCTCCAACACCTCGATTCGAATGCCAGGTGATCAAAATAGGGTCGAGTTTCAGCGACCATGAATCGCCAACGACGCCAACAAGATCCCCATCGATGCTCTTGACCTTGAAATCCTCCAAAACAGTGACGTCAGAATCCTCGCGGGAGAGAAGCTGGAGGTGCAGAGGATGAGCAAGCATGAGCAAATCGCCCGATCCTTTCTTCTCCCATTTGTATTCCAAAGCAAACGGCTTTGTGAAAACCGCTTCGCCGGAAACCGGGTAGCAAGGACTGACCGGGTCAAGGGTCGCCTCGAATTTCGGATCCGAATCCGGTAATATCGCAATCCGAACTATCCCAGAAAACTCATTGGAGGTGATCGGTGACAGGCAGTTGGTTGCCAAATCGATCGGGGAAGAAGTGTATACAAGCCATGTCTGATTGTTACTGAGCTTGATGGTGTATTTGGTCTTTGAGTCGTTTGGTGAACACGAGAGGATTGAGTGGATGGTGGAGATTGAAAGAGAGGTGGCGTTGGAAACAGAGCACGTGATGAATGGGCTGCCGCGGACGAGGAAGAAGCTGAGGTTGGAAGAGGGGAAGTCCAATGTGACGCTGAGGTCGTTGAAGGAGGAGATTTTGTGGGGTTGTGGAGAATCGGGTTTTTGGGTGGCGGAAATGGCGAGATCGGCGGTGAAGATTTGGTGTGTGAAGGCGGAGGTGGAGGAGAGAGATGGGTAGGAGATGGTTAGGGCGGCGGAGGAGGATTTGACGGCGTAAGGGTGGATGTATTCGGGTTGGTCGCCGTTTTTGAGAGCGAAGTTTTGGAAGAAGGACTCTGTGGGGAGAGGGGATGAGAGGAGGTCTTGGGAGAAGAAGTTTGATGGGTCGGGTAGGACGGTGGATTGGGTTTCGGGGAAGAGGAATGAGGCGGCGGCGGTGGGTGGTCTGAGAGTTTGCTGCGGTGGTAGTGACTTGGTTTGGGATTCTTCTTCCGGAGGTGGTGACGACAGGGTTTTGGATTCTTCTTCCGGAGGTGGTGATCCCATGGTTTCGGATTCATCTTCCGCAGCTGGTGATGATGGATCGGCTGTTGGCGACACGGTTTCGGATTCTTCTTCCGGAGGCGGTGATGATGGATCGGCTGTTGGTGACATGGTTTCGCATTCATCTTCTGCAGGTGGTGATGATGGAGCGGGTGGCGACGTGGTTTCGGATTCTTCTTCCGGCGGCGGTGACGACATGGTTTGGGATTCTTCTTCCGGAGGTGTTGACGACATGGTTTGGGATGGATATGAAGATGGAGGGGGTGGTGGTTATAGGGATTTTTCTTGGCGAAGCTATGTCAACTGAAGCACATGTGTTTGTTTTATGCACGAAGCTCGGATCACCATCCCGATAACATAGATTGGACTGAAATATCATTCGAACTTTGGACGATGGTGGGAATTGGGTAGGAGCCATGGGGAGGGAAGCTAGGAGAAAATGGTGGGGGTTTTTTTAGCAGTTAGTTACCAACACAAGGAGGAAGAAGACCTTTAGTTTCTGTGCATGGGATGGGACGTGGGAGGATTGCAAGTTATCCATAAGTAGTTTGATTCGAAGAAATGGATGCCAATGACAAATGTGGGAATCAAGAATGCTTCATACGCAAGCAATTATATGACTTCCAGGTAGCTAGTATAACTCACTGTTTAAACCCGTAACAAGCATTTATTTAAGGGAGTTTTTATGAAACATTTCTGGTACGGTTCACTTTTAACGAAAAATCACATTTTTACCTTTATCTGATACTATTCACTATATATTTATTTGTCATTTTTCATTAAAACTGGTTTTTTTTTTAACTTTTCGTTAGTTTTCCTTTTATTTTTAACGAGTTACGTCACTAAGATTATGCATTGGAGGCCAAAAAACAATCTCCCTTCATACATACGCGACATTAGAAAGCTACGTAGCTTTTTTACAATTGGCATTTATGTTCAATTCCCTTCTTGATATCAAAAAGAAAAAAGATCGATGTAAATGCAACATAAATTTGTGTATAATAGCACGTTATCGATGACATAAAAAAAAATATACTTCATAACCAGACTAATTAAATATTAGATGTGATGTCCTAGTATTTAAGAGAAACATGCAAGTAGATTTCACATAGAGAAACTAACCAAAGGCACACAATCGTTTAGTAGAACAAAATAAAATTCAACATCACGTAGCATGCCCAAAGGAAACCTCAGAAGTGCTCAACCAAAATAAACAAAAAACATCCAATATTGTCTTCTCTCTTCCTTCCTTCCTTCTCTTAATCGCTTCTATGTACAACAGTTAAGGTTGAGCTAGGGTTGATATTTTGGGTTCTATCACACACTATTATTCCTCGTAAAATCTCCCTCAAACATTCTCTCTCTCTCTCTCTCTCTCTCTCTCTCTCTCTTACTTGCCACCAAACTTTCGTTGCATGCATTTCCAATGCCGCAAGCATTGGAGAGATTTTTCAGTGTGATTAATATACGGGATGGTACACCACGTCTTACTAAACAAATTGTGGGATGTCTGTGCTAAAAAGTTAATAACTTAAAAAATAAAATTTCTCAACATTCTTATTAAAATACGTGGTGTACCACTTATGTTCCTGTCACAACTAAAAATTTCTCCAAGCATTGATCCTGTGGCAACAAGATCGTCATCTCCATACGTTAAACCCATAAATGCAGCTGAGTAGTACGCATTCAGTGCCTCGCTTGTGCTCTCTTGATTACGCCCGTCCCAGAATTCAGTTAACCCCTCCTGCCCACGAGTGTAACGTAAACATATCTAAGCGTCTCAAACGTGGATAATTTGAGCTTGATTGCTTGCTTCCCAAGTTAATGAAATCCATCGCCATTGAATAAGCTTGAGGTCTATACTTACTCCCCATTCTGGATCAATCTTTGCGAGCACCGAAATGGCATAAACAAAGTACCCTAGTTGAATTGAGAGAGCTAACTGATGAGTCAATTTCATATAATATATTTTACCCCGTTCTTAGTATGTTTTAGTAGAATTTTGATACTTTATTTTATATTTTCAATGTAGGACATTCGACTTCTTCTTGAGCAAAAAGTTGCCAAATGGACGAATTTTGGAGTGATTCTAATTGGAGGATGTTCGTGTGTCCCTTGGCTTGTTCGTGCCAAAATTTGGGATTTTTCTCTAACATCTTTACATTGTGCAGAAATGATTTCGGTATACGAATCCTCATTGACACCTCTGATTGAATGCCAAGTGATCCAAAAAGGGCTTGGATTCAAAACCCACGAATTGCCGACAACGCCTAGAAGATAACCATCAATGCTTTTGTACTTCAAATCATTCAAACCAGTTGCAGTACTTTCATCAACAGAGAGAAGCTGCAGGTGGAGGGTATGAGCAAGCATATTATCAAATCCCCACACCCCTTCTTTTCCCACTTATACTCCAAACAAAACTATTTTGTGAAAGCTCCATCGCCGGAAACCGGGTAGCAAGAACTGAACTTGTCCAGAAATGACTCGGATTTTGGATTAGAACCCGGCAACGTAGCAATCCGGATGATCCCAGAAAACCCACCAGAAGTTACGAGTTTGTGTCGCTGGTAAGTTTCAAGTTGATTGTGTTGGAAAATATTAGTATTTTGGTTTATTTGAATGTTTGGTTTTATGGGCTTAGCCCGTTAAAATTAGGTTTTGTTAGAGATTAGGGTTAGTTATAAATAGGGTGCTTTGTTATTCATTAGAAAACAAGTTAATCACAATGTAGTTTCTTAGGGTTTTGTAGCCATTTCGGCATTCTCGTTTGTTTAATAATATTCTTATTATTTGTTAGTCTTGTTCGTTGCACACTCTGATATTTAACCTGGTATCAGAGCAAGTTTGATCCTTCAGGATTTAATCTGGTTCGATTTGGTATCTGTTTGCTCGTTTCTGTTGTCGTTCATGTTCAGATTGTTAGTTGGTATTGATTGTTTGCAAGAAGAAAAAAATCGTTCGTTCGTTTTTTGTCCCGTGACTCTGCTTCTGCACCTTTAAACGTCGTAGCCTGCAGGAGTATCCGCAAGTCTGTTTTGTTTTTTTGTTCGGAAATTGACATCGGCATTGGTATTGGCATCGTCATTGGCATTGGAATTTGGAGGCTTGCATCCATATCTGCTTGTTGGCAAACTCATGTCGTGTACCGCCACGAGTTTGACCGGGGGGTTGAAAAATATTAGTATTTTGGTTTATTTGAATGTTTGGTTTTATGGGTTTAGTCCATTAGAATTAGGTTTTGTTAAAGATTAGAGTTAGTTTATTATAAATATGATGCTTTGTTATTCATTAGAGAACAAGTTAGCCACAATGTAGTCTCTTAGGGTTTTGTAGCCGTTTCGGCATTTTCGTTTGTTTAATAATATTTTTATTATTTGTTAGTCTTATTTGTTGCAGACTCTGATATTTAACTGATTGGTGAGCAGACATATATATATATATAGAAGCCATGTTTGGCGTTTCTTTTCATGTGGTGTCTATACAGCTTCTTCCGGAGCTTTTTAATTTTCCAATTGCCGGCAATTTTTGTTTCAATGCTCTGGTTCTACCATAAAACCGATTGAAAATATAAGAAATAATTCAACAATTATTTATTAGCACATATGAGTCCGTTATTTCTCCAAAGTGGGATTCACTGACAAACACCGTGAATTTCGGTGAAGATTTGTTTAGGTTTTCAACGAGAGATTGAAAGGAAGATGAAGCTAGGATTTCAGAGAATGCACAAGGATGAAAATGGAGTTCGTTGCTCCATGGATCTCATTGGATTCGCGGCTACAAAGCGGTGTTAAACCAGAACACTACACTTGGATTCTTTAAACTTCTCTGGGATTAGGACCTGCAGCAATGCTTATACTTCAACAATAGCAGTGTTAGGAATCATGGAGGAGGACCAAGATTCAGAAGATGACTCAGATTCGGAAGATGACCCAGATTCGGAAGATGATCAAGATTCGGAAGATGACTTATCACAGAGTGAAGAGTTCTGGTTCTTTTTTTTAGTGGTATGCAATTTTTCTCTTAATAAGGTCTTGATTCTTGTCAGGCATTTAATTAACCCTACTGCTCATCTATGTAATCGAGTATATAGCGGCGAATAATGGGTTAGGGTGGCGTTTGTAGGGCGATTCTCATCCGAGACCTTGTTCAGGTTCTGTGAGTTTCTATTGGCTTTTGTGTTCGGTTCTGTTCATGCTGTGAAAGAAAAAACCTTGTAGTTCTCGATCTTCAAAATTTTAGAATTCGACTCCCCTTGTCGCGTCAATGTTTCTTGACATTAAAGTCATCAAAAATATGATATATGGTTTCAACAACAACAGGTAAATACAACGGGATCGAAATAGATAGAAAGCTTATAATTCAGTAGAAAAAACAGATGTATGTCAATCGAAACACAACAGTAAATACAACAGAGAAGGAAATCACAATCACAAATTGTAATGCAACCAAATTTAATGATAGTGCCTAGACCAGCAAATGTTATGTCCAAGTCCGAATTCCGCTGCTTCCTCTCCTCTGCTGTGGATCCACCACAAAAGATTCGTAAGCGAGTTACCATCATCGTAACCATTCAAGTTCCTTATCTTCCCCAAAGCGCCTTCTTTGTCATAAATCCCTTCCAAGGAATAGACAAATCCTTTCCATCCTTCTCCTACTCCCTCCCTACTCAAAGCCGGTAGTGTCCACTTCACAAGATCCCTAACAAAGCCAACATCTGAAAACAAGGCCTCAGTGATCGGCAATAGCGGTAGCAACTGAATTCCAAGCCTGCACTCTTTCCACTCCGGAGGAGCGAACCAAAGTCCGCTGTCCCTCTTGTTATTCCATAAAACTCCAACCAAGCGATTTTCCCTTGTGAAATCCTCCTCATACATGTTACCCCCCTCTTTTACGTGCCACCACATTTGCGCTGCCCGAATCTCCAAAGCTGCAAGAATTGATCCTGTGGCCACAAGATGGGTGTCTCCATAAGCTAATCCCAACAATGCAGCTGAATAGTAGGCATTCACTGCCTCACTCGTGCTCTCCTGATTACGACCATCTGCAAACTCAGTTAACCCGCCTGCCCACGAGTGTAATTTGTAAAAATCAAAGCACCGTAAGCGTGGATAATGCGAATGTGATCGCCTGCCTACCGTCAAATAATCAGCAGCAAGCGAATAAGCTTGAGCCCGATACTTCCTCCCCCAAGCAGGATCAATTTTCACAAGCACTGAAATCCCATAAACAAAGTACCCCAGATGATAATGGTGATCATTATAAATTCCAAACCCAAAATCTGCACCAGAATCGGTTGCTCCTTGTTTCGTGACAATGCCACCCCATTTCTTGTCATACAAGAAACCATTCCCCCCGAAAGTTCCAACCAGCCACGGCTCAATCGTTTCCTTCAAGAACTTCCTAATCGTCGGAATCACATCGAGATAAGCCACCTCCTCTGCGATCAAAGCCAGCCTTGCCGCCCTTGCTATCAATTTTCCATAAAAGTACGAAGATGTTGTAGCTATCCCACTCGAATTCAGCTCCCCTACATCCTTAACTAGTGCAGAAACAACTTCAGCATACGAATCTTCTCCAACACCTCGACTCGAATGCCAGGTGATCGAAACAGGGTCGGGTTTCAGCGCCCACGAATCGCCAACAACGCCAACAAGATCCCCATCAATGCTCTTGAACTTGAAATCCTCCAAAACGGTAACGTCAGAATCCTCGCTGGAGAGAAGCTGGAGGTGCAGAGGATGAGCAAGCATGAGCAATTCGCCCCATCCTTTTTTCTCCCATTTGTACTCCAAAGCAAACGGCTTAGTGAAAACCGCTTCGCCGGAAACCGGGTAGCAAGAGCTGAACCGGTCGAGGATCGCCTCAAATTTCGGATCCGAATTGGGCAATATCGCAATCCGAACAATACCAGAAAACCCATTGGAGGTGATCAGTGACAGGCCGCTGGTTGTCAAATCGATCGGGGAAGAAGTGTATACAAGCCATGTCTGATTGCTATTGAGCTTGATGGTGTATTTGGTCTTTGAGCCGTTTGATGAACACGAGAGGATTGCGTGGATGGTGGAGATTGAAAGAGAGGTCGAGTTGGAAACAGAGCAGGTGATGAATGGGCTGCCGCGGACGAGGAAGAAGCTGAGGTTGGAGGAGGGGAAATCCAATGTGACGCTGAGGTCGTTGAAGGAGGAGATTTTGTGGGGTTGTGGGGAACCGGGGTTTTGAGTGGCGGAGATGGTGAGATCGGCGATGAAGATTTGGTATATGAAGGCGGAGGTGGAGAAGCGAGATGGGTACGAGATGGTTAGGGCGGCGGAGGAGGATTTGACGGCGTAGGGGTGGAAGTATTCGGGTTGGTCGCCGTTTTTAAGGACGAAATTTTGGAAGAAAGAGTTGGTGGGGAGAGGGGATGAGAGGAGGTTTGGGGAGAAGAAGTTTGACGGGTCGGGGAGGACGGTGGATTGGGTTTGGGGAAAGAGGAATGGGTCGGTGGTGGCGGGTGGCCGGAAAGTTTGTTGCGGCGGTGGCGACATGGTTTGGGATTCTTCTTCCGGAGGTGGTAATGATGGAAATGAAGATGGAGGGGGTGGTGGTTTATAGGGATTTTTCTTGGGTTTTACCAAGGTTTTGACTTTCCTTTTCACTTTTTTCAACATTGTATGGTATGATAGTAAGTTAAAGATTTAAATGATGAACGCGTAAGAAATAAATTTTAAATTAAAAATGTCGATAATAACGCAAACCTGAGTGAAGTTAAGTTGACTGTAGCATGTGTGTTCATTTATAACCAAAGTTTAGATCACTATGCCGACAATATAGATTAGATCGAAAAATCCTTTGAATTAAAGAATTACAAGAAAATAAAAGGATTTTGGATGATTTGGTGGGAATTGGGTAGGAGCCAAGAGGAGGAAGGTAGGAGGAAATGGTGGGGTTTTTTCCTAGCAGTTAGTTACCAAACAAGAAGGAAGAACTTTAAATATATTGGGAAATTTGGAATCCGGATGGGGGACTTGGGAGGATTGCAAGATATCCAAATGTACTTTGATTTGAAGGAAGGGATACCCAAAATAAATATAGGATTTCAGAATACTTCATAGGCAAGCAAATATATGACTTGTTGGGTGGTTTTGAGCCTCGATTTTTGTTTGTTGTAAACTTTGCATAACTCCGAAAATTGTAATTCAAAAGTGAAAAGAATGTTCTCTTTTTTATTTTCTTGGGTAACAAAACTAAATGTACCGTCACGTTAATTCGCGAAAAAGACGATCATGGATAGAGCCAATGAAGGCTCACACAGGGTAGATGCTCTCACTCAAGTAATTCGTTTGTTTAGTTGCATACTACAATTATATAATATACATGGATTATCTTTAAAGAAAATATATGTATATAATATCCAACACATATTCATTCTACTTATACTTCATATCAAATATTATATGAGCAATAGTGCTCTTGTTCTGTCATATATTCAAACCGAAAAAACTCTCTCCCGCCTATCATGTACTTATATTTTTCTCATCACTTTGCCACTTTCCACTACTATATTGAAATTTTTGTAACATTAGAATTGTGATACATCATCATTTGAAACCATCTTTAATATCATATTGCGTATAACCATACTATAATAATGTTTTCTTAATTGTTTTTTGTTGCCCCATTAGAAGAAATTTCTGACTCTGTTCTTGAAGATGATCAAGTGTCTAAGCTGCCTTGCACGAGAGTGGCAAATAAGAACACGACAATCTTACGTGGTTTAGTTACATTAAGAATGTTTGAAAAATAATTTCAGCACACATTCTCTCACTTTTTGCAAAATCTTATCTTTTTTCTAGCCATTGAACTCAAAGATTGATAAAGGTGAAAAAAAAATTGTATGCAAAAATCACTCGCTTTTCTCTGTCAATCAAATTATCAAAGAGTATAAATTCGGATAAAAGAAATACAACTAAACTAAAGTAATATTGTCTAATCAAAATGAGATTTTGGCTTACCAAAGACAAATTCAAACAAAATTATTATGACTAACTCATTCCGAACTCATTCCCGTTCAAGAAAAAAAAATTATAATAACATAGTGATTAGGCCATCTCCAACCGAAGGGTCCAGAGGGCCGAAAATAGCCCTAAAACCGTCTCTAACCGAGGGTTAGGCCAGAGGGCTCGGGAATTTTCATATAACTTCTATTTTTTCCTATAACTTCTATTTCACAAAATTTGTTTCATATTTTTTTTTTAAATTCCATTTTTTTCCTATAACTTCTATGTCACAAAATTTGTTTCATATTTTTTTTAAAATTCTATTTTTTTCCTATAAATTCCTAAGCCATTATACAACATTAAATTAAATTAAGTAACATGAAACAACATTAAACAATATGAAACAACATTAAATAACATTAACCAACATAAAAATTATACAACATGAAACTTAAACAACATTTTTAAATAATAAATTATGTTTGACCCTATGGCCCTTTGGCCCTCGGTTGAAGACGGTTTTTTGTGAAAGGTCTAAAACGAGCCTTCTGGCCCTCTGGACCTCGGTTTGAGACAGAGGCAAATATGACCATGCACTGTTCATTAAAATATTAATATCTTGAATAATCTTGAAGGGCCAGAGGGCTAAAACGAGCCATCTGGGCAACCATCGGTTGGAGATGGCCTTAGACTCATAGTTTCAACTTTCAAGTCCGACGGCCTATAAAGGAAAGATAAGGTACAAAATACATAATTATATTCTAGATAATGAAAGCAAAGGTGTGACAAATGACTTGATATATTTTTCATTAAATGATTAAAAATCAGAAGTATGAGTCAAGAAAACCCAAATTTGAAGCTATCCAGAAATTGACAAACTACTTTTTTTATTTTTTATTTTTAAGATTAGATTTTTGTTAGATTAAATATTAGAGATTGAACTCATATTCATGCAAAGACTCATCATCTTTCCACTATTGTTTATAATTGGCAAACTACTCCCAACCCGGTTCGTTTTCGGTTCAATTCTCAAAACACGCAAAGGTCCAGAAACCTTTCTTAGGGCTGGTTTGGTATTGTTGTGCTTTGAAAAAAAACTGCTTCTGTTGTACTGTGAGAATAAGCTAATTTTTACTGCTTCACGTTTTCAACTTTTTTTCACCTAAAGCTATGAAAATAAGCTGTTTTTAAGTGTTTACCAAACACCTTTTTGAGCTCAGCTTTTTTTTGATACCCACTTTTTATAAAAACACCTCAGTACCAAACCAGTACTTACAAGACAAACTCTCATGAGATGGTCTTGGTTTAATTGTATTTTTTATTTTTTTATTGTGTTAGTGGCTGGACTCGCCTGTGGAATTAAATTGGAAGCGGATTCTCTCAAGGGAACGGATCCCCTCATGAGCCTAGGAGGCTGAGCCTTTTGAGCAAATCACACAGACGGTTGAATTTTGATCCGATGGCTATAATTATTATAACTTTTAGAGGGGCCTCATGTTTGTAGCCGTCGGATCAAAATCCAACGACCTGTGTGATTTGCTCAGGAGGCCTCCTAAGCTCAGGAGGGATCCGTTCCTTTCTCTCCAAATCTATTTCGTGAAAATCTTAGGAATTTTCACATTTTAACCGTTCAACGTACATCGTGCGATTAGTTTCTTATCATATACTATTTGTGTTTCATTTTAAATAAAAAAGTCAAATGATTTATAACTGCACAATATACGATGAATAATTAAGACATAAGGATCAATAGGATCTCCACAAAATAGATTCGGATGGAATTCAATTCCAATTAATTTTTAAAAGAAGAGGCATACGTGGATTGAGAGTCCGGCGTAGCATTAACAATCGACGACTACCAGTGCGAGGGTTCGAAGCCTACACTCCAAACCAAGAGAAAAGAAAAAAGCAGAATATTCGAATTCGAAAACTCGGCGGCGAGGCATGAATAATGCAGTGGAGGAGGAGGTGGAAGTTGAACCTCCACTTGCGGTGCTATTGGCTCCAAAACGCGGGAAAACAACCAAGACCAAGCGAAAATCCCAACCAGCAACAACATCCAATCAGCAGAACCCAGAGCCGGAGCCAGTTCGAATCGAGCCGGAGCCTGTTCGAATTGAGCCGGAGCCTGTTGGAGTTGAGCCGGAGGGAGTTCGAATTGAGGCGGAGCCAGTTCGAATTGGGGAAGAAGGCTCGAGGAATGGGTCTACGGTTAGAGTTTCGATGTTCGACGACTCGGTGGAGAATCACTTCAGAGTTATGGACACCATTGCCAAACTCTGCGGCGAGGCGGAGGAGGATCGCGGCGTCGAAGACGGCGAGATTCAACCCTTATCGTCCTCAATTACTTTTCTAAGGTAATAACAAATTAAATCCCTATCTATTCATAGTGTTTTTGTTGCTCAATTTTGTAAAGAAACGTTTTTTTTCTTGTTTTGTTTGTTCATTGTAAAGAAACGTTTTTTTTTCTTGTTCTGATGATTGCAAAGAAACGTTTTTGTTGAAGGGAATGGGCAGATTTTAAGTACGAACCTCGAGATGTTCGATTTGCTTGTGGAGTTGGAAGTCCTGAGGGGGAGGATGTCGTCGGTGGGATAAACTTGCGGCAATTTTCTTCTGCAACAGTTCCTAAGGTTATATATTCGAATTTGAATTTATGGTCGGTTTGCCTGTAATAGTTTTGCAAAGGATGAGCTGTAGTGATGTCTCTCATTATCATATGAGGAAACAAAGTTGGCATTTGATCTAATTTGCGGTTTACATGTTAATGCAGAACGAGGCACTTTCTGGGGTCGCACAATCTCCGGAGTTGAGGTACGTGAATTGGCATTAGCAATGAGGCATTTTGTGATGATTTAGAGCTCGTTTGGATGTACTTCTTAAATAACTGAAAGCGCTTTTGGTAAAAATGTTTTTAGAACCAATCTTTAGTAAAAATGCAAGTAAATCTTGGAAAAACACTAAGTGCTTTTGGAACTCAAAAATATTTTCTCTAAAAGCGCTTTCAGTCATTTTAAAAGCACATCCAAACGAGCCCTTAGTTGTTTCGTGCTTGTGTTTTTGCATTTCATTCACTATTCTACTTATCAAATTTCTCGGAGATTGTTGCTTTTGTTGACCAAAAAATTCAAATTTAAACTTGATGTTAGTCTTGTATATTGGATTTTTGCTGCCACCTAAACAAGCACTGATATATATCTCCAAATGTCCTTTATACATTTTTGCAGCCAAGACTTTTTGATGTATGTTGGAGGGCCTGTTTGGGCGTTAGATTGGTGTCCTAGAGTTCATCAAAGTAGCGATGGTCATCCAAAATGCGAGGTACATGATCTTTTTGAGGCCCTTCCTTCTTTCATTCTTGTCAAAGTCTATTAATTTAAGGGTCTACAACTTTCGCTACTTCTCATAGAAGGAAATGTGATATGATAACTTTTGCTATTTACGAAGTTATTTTTGTAATATTTGACTTTAACATTCTTGATCATTAGTGGTTAGCTACTTCAACAGATTCCTTGAGAATGTTAAGGGCCTTAAATAGTGAACTCTGAAATATTAGTTTTGAGCAATGTAAGAAACTTCCCTTGACTAGTTTTCTCTCAAATGGACGAGAAGTCTCCTTTTAGGTGGTTCTTAGTATGGTTTTCCATCTTCTTGCTTTCTTGGGGTTCAGATTCTTATGTTTACGTCATTAAATTCACATTATTTTAATAATAATGCTAGTAAGTTTGCACATACACATACATTTGGCAATAGTTGTCTAACTTTGATGTTGGACCATAGTGATAATTCGTTTTCCTTTTTGTGAAAAGATACAACTAGATTTCAAATATTTATGCTACTTCTTGTGTTATTGTCAGTAACATCTGTAAAATTGGTGAGGTTTATACAAGTTAGTGAACTTTTATCATGTTAAAGTAGTTCTCGTCTTCTATTTTATGACAACGTTATCATCACCATACTTTGCAGTTTATTGCCGTAGCTGCTCATCCTCCTGGATCTTCTTATCACAAATTAGGCGAGCCACTGACTGGGAGAGGTGCCATTCAGATATGGTGTCTTTTAAATGCTGGTGTAAATAAGGAAGACGAACATTCAATAGCGGAAAAGCAAAAGCAGGGCCGTAAGAACAGTGGAGCTAGACAGGAAAATTCAACTGAACCAAAGAAGCCTTTAGGGAGGCCTAGAAAGAAGCCAATAGAAGAAAAATCAACTGAACCAAAGAGGCCTAGAGGAAGACCTAGAAAGAAGCCAATTGAAGAATCTGCTGACAAAGAGGCCACAGAAGAAAAATCAACTCGACCAAAGAGGCCTAGAGGAAGACCTAAAAAGTATGCAGTAGAAGATTATGTTGACAACTTGGATGAGAGCAATGATTATGTTGAGGTTCTTGCCATCGAATATCCAGAGGGATCACTAGAGTTGCCTTCTATGGATTGTGTTCCTGCAAATACTCATGTGCATGTTGTACAAGAAGATCATGGTAAAAAACGAAAGAGTTACAAACATGCAGCATCTGCATCTGATCCAGCTAGCAAATCACATGTTCAGAGGAGAAAATTGAATAATATGGAAAGTGCAGGGAGTAATAACAGTTATGCATGTCCACCGTTGTCAAATCAAGATGGGGAGAAAGGATCATTTGTTTCAGATCATCATACACAGCAGAATTATGGACAGGATCCTCATAACAGTATTACATGTCCACCGTTGTTGAATCAAGATGGGGAGAAAGGACCACTTGTTGATCATCATACACATCAGAATTCTGGACAGGATCCTCTTAATAGTTGTACATCCCCACCACTGTTGAATCAAGATGGGGAGAAGGGACCACCTGTTTCAGATCATCACACACAGCAGAATTCTGGACATGATCCTCAAACAAGCAAAAATGTTCAAAATAATGGTTACTCTGAAACTGGCTCAACCAGGTGTTCAGTTCCGACAGATGTAGCATTGCCACGAATTGTATTATGCCTGGCTCACCATGGAAAGGTTGCTTGGGATGTGAAATGGCGTCCTCTTAATGAACGTGATTCCAAAAGCAAGTATCGGATGGGCTATCTTGCTGTGCTGTCAGGAAATGGGTCTCTGGAAGTGTATGGCATCAACCTACTTGTTTATAAATGGTTCCTTTTTGTTTCTTACACTTTATGTCCTTTAACATTATTCTTTGTTTTGACCTCTTGATATCTATATCTATTAGATCTCTTCTCAAAAGATTTGCAGTCAAGATAATATTTGAGTGCACATGCAACATGCAATTTGCAGTTTCTTCCTTTTACATTAGTCCTCGACTAGCTAAATGACTTTGTGTTCTGCTATCTCATCATACTTATCCTGGACCTTTTTAAATGCAGGTGGGATGTTCCTCTTCCTCGTGCAATTGAAGTTATTTATTCTTCTTCATGTGGTGAGGGCACTGATCCTCGCTTTGTAAAATTAGCACCAGTTTTCAGATGCTCAATGTTGAAGTGTGGTGGTGAAAAGAGGTACATTGGAAGTATATTCCTCATTTTTTATAATAGTTTGGAAGTTTTCTTAGATTGCCATGTAATTTAGAGCATCATTTCCAAGTTTTTGACAACAATAAAATCATATCAGAATTTCCCCGGCTTATTTTGATTGATGTATGAGATTCCCATAGGCTATATCATCAGTGGATAACTATTTCATTTGGTTTGTGCACTGAATTCATTTGCTGCATAATCTTGTATAATATGCATGGGTTTCTCACCGCATTCAGATGTCTCACTTGACCATGTTATGTGACGTATATGATTAACTGGAAATTTTAAATCCATTGCTTTGTTGAACAGCATCCCTCTTACTGTGGAATGGTCACCTTCACCACCTTATGATTACCTACTTGTTGGATGCCATGATGGAACGGTGATTTTCTTGCACCTCATTCTTTAATGTTTCTTTAATATATTTTCCTTGTAGACTTTTATCTTGCTTTTGCATGGTTTCAAATAAGAATTCATGTTAACTGATGAAGGGTTTCCATAGAAGGATAAGTACTCAATGGGCAACCTTGTGGTTATTCTGCATTCTGATAGAAGGATACATGCTAAACATTTTGTGTATTTGTTTTTGAATTTGCTAGTTCCATCTCCTCCATCCCACTCAGCGTCCAGCTGGAAGGAGTCTCTTTCTTTAGTTACTTGTTCTTTTTTTTCTTGATAATATAACTAAAAGAAGTTTTCGATGTGTTCAGGTTGCTTTATGGAAGTTTTCAGCAAGTAATGCATCTCAAGGTATGGCTAACATGTGACTTTTAACTTTACTAATAAGTAAACTAAGAATGTTGGCTTCAATTCTCCACTTGTGCTCAGCAGATACAAGGCCTTTACTTTGCTTCAGTGCAGATACAAATCCAATTAGGGCACTTGCTTGGGCCCCGGCTGAAAGGTTAGCTATGTTGGAAATCAATTTGTATTTACTTCTTTATGTGGTACTTTACGGTCTTCTTTTGAAGTTCTGTGGGGCTATGTGTGTTGTAAGGGTTGTCTTGAATGTCACTAAATTATGATATAGGCATAGAGATTGCTATTTCAGGCTCTTATTTATTTATGTTATCAATTTTATATTTATTCGTTCAGATATGTGAAATGCAACTGTTTGTGAATTTCAGCAATTCAGAGGGTGCCCATCTTATAGCTACTGGTGGACATGGAGGCCTAAAATTTTGGGACCTGCGGTAAGTATCATGGCTTGTTTTTTATTACACTCATGTGTAGTTTCTCCTCCTTTACTGTTTGTTAAATGCTTGTGGTTTTTAGTGTAAATTGCATTTCATAGTAATGCATAACTTTTGGTTTTGCAGTGATCCATTTCGTCCGTTGTGGGACCTCGATCATTTACCAAGGTTCATATATAGTCTGAATTGGCTTCCAGATCCAAGGTACTCACAGTCTTGGTGTGAAACATAAGTGTAACTATCTGGTTGGTGTGCATATGTACACATGTATTATATACTTTTCAGTTTTAGTGGGTGTTGTGTTTTGTTTTTTTTAGGTGTGTTCTTTTATCCTTTGATGATGGAACAATGAAAGCTATCAGCTTGGTGAAGGCTGCATCCGATGACCCTGTAACAGGAAGGGTTGGGACAAAACAACCTGGCCTGCATAATCTCAGCTGTTTGCCTTTTGCTATCTGGAGTGTTCATGCCTCGCAATTAACAGGTCTTCCTAGTGCTTTTCTATCTGGAACGGTATTTCAGTTGATTACAAATGTGTGCGTATATGTATATTGATTATATCAGAGTTGACCTTATGGGTACATATCAGTATGGCCTAATGGCAAATGGCTCTACCGTCTGCAACCTGGTGCTAAGGTCAGTGCACTGAGAGAAGCATACTCAAAACGAAAAATGGCCTTATTTTTCTTTTTAAGGAAAAGAAAAGGAAATTTATATATGGTACCTGGATCTCTGAGGTTCAATAGTCTCATTGACTGCTGAATTTACATAAGCATACAGTACATAAGTAGATAGATACTATGTATTATCCGCTCATTTCTTCTATTTTTCCTTGTTTGGACCTATTCCTCACGCAATTGAAACTGCATAAGCGTTGGCTATCGAATTCTTAATTTTTTTGGGGAAGTGTTTCTGTGTCTGAAATTCCTATTCTCCCTTGATGCTTAGCCTCCTGTCTGCCAAGAATTTTAAATCATTGTCATTGACCATAAATTTCACACAGCGAGCATGCTACTCATATATCTGTGGCTGTGCATTGCTATTTTTTTTTAAATAAACTTTGTGAACAGGAAGAGTTGTCTGGATTGACATTTACAGCGGTGTGATTTCATGATTAATCTACTTTGTCCTATACTTCTGTGTAACTTCTGATTCCAGCTTTTTTTGAAATCTTCTAATTGGAGAACTCCCCTTTCAAATCTCAGGTATGGTTGCATATTGTGGTGCAGACGGAACTGTTCTTCGCTTCCAGGTGAGTTTCAACTTCTTCCATTGATATCCCTATATCAGACGTATTTTATCTTTCTTGTAGACACTTTTCAGTCGTGGAGGTAAATTCTTGAGTTATAGACGCTATTTGAGTGTGTCTAAAATTTTTAGTAACATCAGACCTGCGGTAAATTTTTTGTTTTTATTTTCATATCATCAGCTTACAACTAAATCTCTGGAGAAAGATCCTCGACGAAACCGAGCCCCACATTTTCTGTGTGTGTCATTGACAATGGAGGAATCTGCTGTAATCATCAATACTCCAGTATCAAATTCCCCTTTCCCACTGAAGGTAGCACGTAACAATGCCGAGTCAAACAAAGTGAAAACTACTAATGATAAGATGGCAAAAGATAACACATCTGAAGATCAAAGTTTAGGTAAAGCTTAGTCAATTACGGAACCCTCGACGTTCTCTTTAATCCCCTATGTTCGTAGTTCCATCTTTTGGAAATGTTCATCAAATTGTCTCTTTGTCGCAGCTCTTTGTTACGGTGATGATCCAGGTATTGAATTGGAAGGTGGGGGAGAAGTGGCACCTCTCAAAAGCAAAAAAACACAGAAATCCAAGTCCAGTACGAAAAAGCCAGATGATGACCAGGCATTGGTATGCATAGATGAAGAGCCGACTGCTGCACAGGAAGAAGAAACTGGGGCGGCTTCTCTCGACGGCAAAAAAACAAAGAAATCAAAGTCCACTAAGAAAAATGCGGATGATGACCAAGCATTGGTATGCATGGATGAAGAGCCGACTAATCGAGAAGAAGAAACCGTGAAAGAGCCAGAAGTTTTTCCTGACAAGACAGTAGCAATGCATAGAGTGAGATGGAACATGAACAAGGGTAGTGAGAGATGGCTGTGTTATGGAGGGGCAGCCGGAATTATTCGGTGTCAAGAGATAGTTTTGTCCGACGTCGATAGGGCGTGGGCAGCAAAGAGATGAGAAGCCATGTTTCTTGTATATAGTTTTGTCTGTAAAAAGGAAAGGAGAGAACGAAATTAATCTATGAATTTTTGAGGTAGTTAATGCCATTTCTTCGAATGGTGCTTTTACCATCGATCCCCAAATGTTCGCTGCAAAGCAGATTTCTCGTTGGAATAAGAAATTCAAACTTGGGGAGCTCTTTCAACATCGAAAAGAAAAATATCATTACGCTAAGAGTTGGTACAGGCAATTTTAATTAGTCAGAGTTTTCGTTATGAAACTAATATTTTAGTTCCGTGCATGATAACTAATAGTTGACATTTTAGTCTTGATTTTGGATAACTATTTCGTCAATAGAAGTTTATTTTTATTTGGGAGAAAAACGTGAAGGAGAAAATGGGGGTAACTGATATTGTTACCTCGCTTGTGAGGCTTTGAAAAAAAAAAGGTAAAATTATTGTGTTTAATTTACCATATTGCCTAAAACTTTTATTTTGGTTATTTTTCTTTAGTTTCGTTGACGGATTCATTTGGTATTTTCACTCTTTTAATTGACAAAGAAGGTATTTTCACCCAATTAGCAAACAGGCCAATTGGCAGTCATTTATTGGATAAAGGAATGCTAATTATCTTGCCATTTATTCTATCTTATTTGCCCATTTATTATATGGAGAAGGTAAATAGAGAATGTAGCTAGCATTCATCAATTTTTAAACAAGTAACAAACATTCATTTAACGAGTGACGTCACTAAGATTGTGCATTGGTTACAAAAAAAAAATAAAATCTCTCCATTAGTACATAAAGACATTAGAGCTTTATGTTCAATTCCTTTCATGACATCAGACAGAAAAAAGAAGATCTTATGACAAAAATTTGTCTATAATGACACCTTATCAATGGTACACAAATTTGTCTATATTTATTACGTCCACCCTACAAGCTCCCTAACAAATCCAACATCGGAAAACAAAGCTCCGGTGATCGGTAATATAGGCAAGACCTGAATTGCAAGCCGACACTCTCTCCAATCCGCTGTCCCTCTTGTTTGCCCGCAGAACTCCCACCACTCTATTAATCCTAGTGAAATCTCCCTCGTACATTTTCTCCTTCTCTTTTACGTGCCACCAAACTTTCGCTGCATGAATTTCCAATGCCGCATGCATTGATCCGGTGCCAATAAGATAGTCATCTCCATACGTTAACCCTATCAATGTAGCTGAAAAAGTTGAAGTTCTATCATAATACGTATCGACAAAAAAATAACCCAATTATTTATAACACATATAAGATTTTTTTTTCTTCGATATGTTCACACTCAACACTGTGAAAACACATTGCTTCTGCCTTTTTTGTGTACATAGCGCACTCGTGAAAAAATTTATGGATCTGCCACTGGAAGTGAGTGGAAGATGTTGAGGCTGGCGCACCATCATCAAAATTTGCTTTCTTTTAAATAATGTGTTTTATGCTCTTTTTTGTTTTTTGTTTTTGTTTGTTTTATATTTGAAGGAAAGTAAATTTTGGTGGTGGTGCGCGACTTGCTCCGTCATGTGAAATTATTAAGATCATGTTATTTGAACATCATATCACAAGGATGATGTTGAGGCGACATTTGTATGAGAAATTAGTAACAACATGAAACATACATTTAGATTAGTAGTTGAGGTTGGTATTGGAGGCTTGGAGCACATGTATATGTTGGAGTTTATCGTAATAGCCAATACATGTTACAAATGTTTCAAAAATGCTGCGATTAGAATAAATTAAGATATTGGAGGAAACTAATATAATATATTCGTATACCGTTATTCAAAAGATGATTTTCCTTTCAAAGACCTTATACATCAAATATATTCCTATGTTTGTTCGGATTAAAATTATAGTCAATAACGAACAACTGTATTTATATTTTTGATGTCTTGTCGATTATAGTGCTTTCGTTTGTTCTTGCACTATTGTGATTTTTTGGATGTCCATATTTTTTATATCTTAGAGCTTTTTCAATGGTGTTACATTGATTGTCATTTCTCAATATCCACTTAGTGATGCCCTCCAAGCAATATGGCTCCAAATCTTGTTTGGTCAATCCTAGGAAGATTTAAACAGCTGACTCTCCTGAACTTATACACTTGACATGATTTCATTGTGCATTGACAGTTCTAGAATCTGCTTATCTGAGTTCGTCACAGGTTAAGCTATGTGTTATTATCGAATATGTGAGTTAATTTGGGCTTAAAATCATTTAATAAATGATAAGTAAATTTATTTTCAGTTACACATTCATTTGTACTCTCTCATATCTTCTTCACCTCGTGATCTCATCCAGGTTATCTTCTTCTATCTCGTCTTCATCTTACAATTTTCTCATAAATTTTCGAATCAATCAGACACAATAAGTGCCCCAAGAACGACAACCACTCATCAACCAAAATGTGTTCGACAAATTCTTTGCTATACACTACAATGAGATTTTCAGACTTCTTTTTTCTCAGTTTATCTAATGAATATAAATATATTATTGCTAAGCAAATACTTTCAAATTCCATTACTTCTAATCCCATCATTACAACCTCTCTTCTATTTACAAACAAGAAACTTGAAAAACTTACCTGTGTTATATAGCAAATGAATAACTTCATGAGCAAATAATTGTCATTGATATTTTCCTATGGATGCTTATGACATTGGGTTAACATCAAATTTTCTATAAAAAATGATATCAAAATATGAATAATATGTGCAAGTGGTCATTTATCACAGTGGTGGAAAAATATTGAGCCCTTAAGCCATTACATGATGGCGTGGGTTCGAACTAGTTGATGACTAATCTTACCGCTAATCTAATAAAATATATCATTTCACACAAAAAGAAAAAGAAAAAAAAGGAATAATATGTACGTTAACAGTTTATTAGTTGGTTAGTTCAATTCAATCATTTTATGTTTGGGGTTAGATCAGTTAAGCTAGAACAGTGTGGTCGCTTCTTTCATCTAAGTTTAGTTCCCGTCGCCGTGAACTAGAGCCTCTGCACAATACAAAATCTGATGGCTCGGGCTCGATTGCAAGTTCGAGCTAGAAGCCCGTTTTGCCCTTGCCCATTCAATTGGGCTTTCTCAAACCCAATGGGCCTGAAGTTGCTCTAACAAAGTGGATCTTGTTTGTAAGCTCAAGTTTCATTTCTGGACGTGTATCAATTTTACAAATGACTCATACCCTATATAAAGTTACCATAAAAGGCTCAGTGATTTCTTAAGGAAAATAATTATTTGCTTTGGACACCCGTAGAGTTCTGAAACAAAAAAATTCATTATTTTTATTACAACTTATCACTTATGTTTCGCAACGTCTTCTGGAACTCAATATCAATGTCTAGAAATGCAAATTACACCCCTTAATATCTAAAACTCGATTTTTATCTCACTTTGTCACTTTCCGTCAGTTCTATTATGACATTTGTCAAGTCTCCGACGAGACATGAATAAGACCCTCTTACATGGTGACATATTTGCCACCTCATTGCCATAACAGGTTAAAACTATACGTAATATTGGAAATGGATCATCTTCAGATTCCTTCCTCCTAATCCATCAAATTAGGGAATCCGTGCCATTGAAAATTAATCCAACGATTACAAACAAGGTCTTACTTTAAAAGTTATAATAACTTCAACTGTTAGATCAAATTTTAACTGTACGAATTCCCTGATTTGATGAATTATGAAGAATTTCCCGTAATATTTTAGAAATGTAAAAAAAAAGAAAAAAAACATTAAAGAATCACTTGAAAAAAATAAAAGAAGGAAATTAAAAATAAGATCCGGGGGCGAGACAAGTGCAGACGACCTGAAACTTGAGTACCCGGATTGCTCCCAACCCGCTTCGTTTTCGGGTCGGTTCTGAATCCCCGGTACTGCCTTGCCTCGCCATCCAGATTCCAGAGAGATGGCAGGACTGCTAGCATGGGCAGCAGACGTAGTGGGAGGAGGTGGAGGGCAAGACAACGAAGAAGACATCCCACTGATATTCACTCAGGAGCAGCAGAAGTACGTCCTGGACTTGAATCGCAAAGCATCTTCTCTCAGCCGTTCGATCCATGATCTCCGGCTCAGACTCCCTCCTTCCGACATCTCCCAGCGCCTCCCTGATCTTCACGCCCACTCCCTCGCTTCCAACGCCGCCCTTGCTCTCCAATTGAACGCCCATTCCACCACCCGCGAACAGGTCCGGCTCGGTTCGTTTTAGTTCTCGAATTTCGATTGATTTTTCTTATCTGGGTTGTTGATTTTTGTTATGATTCTTATTGAATTTGGATGTTCTGATTCGAATTCGGTGGTTTTTGTATCTGGGTTTTTTGTTTGGATTGTAATTTTTGTGTACAACTTTGAATTGTTGCACATATTCTTCTAATTTTGAAACTTTCTTATCTGGGTTTATGTGATTGTTTATTTTTTGCTATGGCAGTCGTGTAGTTTAAGTTTTGAGTAATCGAAAAGGCGCTGTTTTTCTCTTTTAGTTTTCTTTCTTAATAGTTCCGATTTGTATTTGTCAACAGGCACAGTTGAGGGAGGTGACATTGCAGGAAGAGAATGCTGCATATGAAAGGGCAGTATCGAATTGTGAAAGTAAAATACAGGAGAAAATTCAAGAAGCGGATTTGCTTAAGAGGAAGCTAATGGTGAGCCTTGAGTTTCCCACAACTTATTTTTGCACGATGCTCTTATTCATCATGTATTCTAGGCCTACACATGTATTATAATCTTGTATCTGATGACATTGAGTAATATCGTATTTTTGTTAATGGAAACCACACTTTTTCTGATTTTTTTTTTTATTCTTGTTATCAGGAATTGGACGAGAATGAAAAGAATTTGAGATATGAACTTGAAAATGCACAAACTGCGTTGGATGCCAGTCGATCTGGTCAATCAGATGAATCCACTGGTGACCCAAAGACGACTGTTGAAACTGAAAATGACATAGAAGCTTCAAAGAAGGCTGTAATTGAAAAGTTAGAGGAGAGGAAAAAAGAACTGGTCAGTCTCATCTTCCTTTTGATCTTACAGTTGTTTCATCTTCGTTCATTGCAGATGCGTTTGTAATTTGGATTTATTTTATCTCGATTGCTGAAAAGATGTTGTGATCTCTCAGAGTTCAATGGAAGCAGTAGTGAAAGATTTAGAGCAAAAATGGACAGAAATTCAAGATATTGCATTGAGTCAGCCTTCGCCAGGTAGATATAGTACATTAATCATCTGATTTGTTTTATATATAGTGTTTGTTTGCTGTTTGAATGCATTTATACTTTCAATTTACAATGGCCATTTAGTTATTTTTTGTTTAGATGTATTGTTGGTCATAGGAACATTCAAGCAAATAAGGTTTACACAAAATTAGAAACAGAAAAATGTTGAACAAGAAAATGGGGAACGGGTAAGAAATTTATGGTTAGTTGAGTTCTTTACTTCTGTTTTTGGGTCGACTTTATAAAAGTCAATCTTAGTTGTGCATATATTGCCTTTTGGAATCTCAGTGGTGCATATGGTGCAGCATGTGGCTCTTGTATAAACTCATTAACCGCTTCTCGGCTGAATTTTGCAAGTAAACTATCAGTCATTCTAGTTTGTATGACTAATTTGTAAGCAATTTATTTTGTGCAGTGCAAAGAGAGAAGATTTTGGATAAACAACTGCACAGCCTAATTGAGCAGCTAGAAGCAAAACAGGTATCCCCGTAACTTTTCAGTAATATTTGAATTTTATTATTTCTCAGGTGTCATTTGTATTATTCTCTGTTCATACATGGTAAAAAATTTGTTCATTGTTATCTGAGTGTTTATAGGCACAAGCAGAAGGCCTGGTCAATGAAATTCATTTGAAAGAGATGGAGCTAGAAAGATTGAATGCGTTGTGGAGAAATCTTGAAAGTAGCAACATAGAAATGAATACTGCTAGAAATAGGTTTGGACGGAGTGCATCAGGAAAAGGACCTGCTTCGTCTGATTATATCCTTGACGCTCATCATAGAAATGCCGATGGCCGAGCAGAGAATCAGCAAAGGCTCATGCTGCTCAGGTCGGGTTTTGTGCTTTACATTTTAGCTTTGAACATCTTGGTCTTCATCAAGATCTCGTTTTGAAGAGTGTTCCATGAAGACGCTATTAATATTTCCAAATTCTCTTTGTATCTTAAACCCAATATCTCTTGTATTGTAAAAGAGGGGGTGTGAAGAACTTTGTTGTATGAAATATTCTTTGTTTCAAATATTGAACGTATATAAATAAAGAAAGTTACTTTGTTTTACTAGTTATTTTGTAAGACTCAATTCTCTTGGAGTGATCTTTTATTTTCGTCCCTCAACTTTTTTGTTTTGTTTTCCGTAGTCCTCAAACTCACTCTCGCATGACATTTTGATCCTTTCCGTTAACTCCATTCATTTTTCTTGCGGACACCAAAATCACCGTCAAAACATGTAGAGCAGTAGAAATCTAATTGAGGCATATTAATCTGCTAATTTTGAATCCAGTATTCAGCAAATTTTATTAACCCGGTAATGCAACAAATTCATTGTGACGTTGTGGATTGATAGGCGCGTCTTCTTTCATAGCTGAGGAAGCAGAGAGCGAGCGAATAGAGAGCGAAAGAGAAAGAAGGCAGCCAAAGCTACCATGGAGGCTCACGCAGCACAACAAGCGAGCAGAGCCAACCCCCAACCATTACAGTCATGAGACGCGCGGGTGGATAGAAATGCCTATAGATGAGGTAGGTGAGGGTAGCTAGCCGGCAAGGGGAGTGTATGGTAGTCTATTTTTTGTTTATGAAAACGAGAAGGGCAATTGACTGCAAAAAAACCGTACTAAGAAAGAAATAGATAAGCTTCGATTAACAAAAAAACTTGGACTAGTAGAACTAAATTTGCGCGCTGCTAAACATAATCAAGCGTACTGCTGAATCATTACGTGAACCAAGCCCAAGGATGAAAGGTTTCTTCCTGTTATCAGGCATGCTCGCAAATAGCTTTCTCCAAGTTGCATCACCGTGGAAAAGCTTCACAAGCTTTTGAATATCATCGTCAAAGTTCCTCCATGTTGTTCAAACTTTCCAAGCATAGCACCATTTCTTCATATCTGCAACATCTTATGCAGCTGATTGAACATCGTCACTTGAACTCTCGGCAATTTCTGTCATTGTCTGAGTCATTATTTTCATCTTTTGAATCTGAGGGAAGCCTGCCTATTGCTGCTCGAAGAAGCATGGGATCATCATGCAGTTGCTCTAGTGAAGCCTGTGAGGATAATCTGATTCAGGTATTTGGGCAAATGTGGCTCTCTAGTGACAAATTTATGGTCATGTTGTTCCTGGGATGCGATTCCAATAGGTTTTACATATAGAGATGGAGGTTCAGGTGTATCTCCAAGGGCCTAATCTAGGCAAATTCATTTTGGTGCATGCCCTTGTATGGAAGAATCTTATATCCGCCTCTCCTTATGCGTAAATTCGGAATGAAGTCAATTCTGAAGTACGTGAATACGATATAGGGATTTTTTGTGGAACTTCAAGAGCATGTGTAAATGTGCCTCATAAGCCAACTGATTTGAAAGGACAGATGTTAAAATTTCTCCTTTTAAATATCAACACATGGTAATAGTAATGCACTAATTATATATTGAGAGTGGTCATTCTTTTACCATTTCAGAAGGCTGTGTTTGCCTGAATAGATTACTCAACATGTGAGTTAAGAAATTATTTTACATTTGCTCAACTTGCTAAATTCGTCAACTTAAGTTTTTACTCAAAACTGAAATAAGACTTTGCGTTGGTCAGTTCGTCCAACCTGAATCCCAATATTCCAATCACCAAAGTGGTAGAACGAATTCTAGACCTGTATCTCACACGACATGTTTTGGGTTAGATTTTTGCCGTTGGTGAATCACACAATGGTGGCCAGAGAAAGATGAAATGCCTCTGTAAGTTTTTCCAACCCCAAAAGGGTAGAATGCCATAGAAAAACTACAATCATTCAGCCTTACAGATGTGCTTTATCTCATGATCATATTATATCAACGCTAGTATATATCCATTAATATTATAAAACTTAAATTAATAACATCATCATCACGCTAAAAAATTAAAGTTTGTGTGTAAGAACAAATGGTGCGTTTGAGAATCATATTTCATGTAACACCGAAATTAATACTGTAATGAACAACGAAATTTCGCTGTCGTCCGATTGTCCATACGCTTTCGAAATATTAGGAAGTAAACTACTCACCTAAACTTAATACAAAAATATACCAGTAGCCAGCAAACACCAGCAAATTTTTGCAAGTACGTTGTCTTTTTCACCAAAATAGTGCTAGCATAATCATAATAACTCAAATCTATGTATCTACCACATGCATCGAGCACTTTTTTATCATTATTAGTTATGAGGGCGTATCCGTAACACAATTTTTTTTTTACATAATCTTTGACCCATTTTTTTTTGTGGGATCAACTTCGTAATATATTTTAATAATTCGAACCATCTATCTTTAAGATATTCTTTGAAAGATCATCTCTAACAAAAATCACCTAAATCTGAAAACATATGAACGTTGGATTAAGGGGTTAGGGTTTATTTGTAGGACCATATTCGTCTATTTTTTTTCTTTAGAAATGAATGTATTAATGGTCTGGATTTGTTTAATTTTTTGCGAGGATGATTTAGGAATAATATTCTATAAGATAGACGGTTTGGATCGTTAAAATACAATAAAAAGTGGGTCCCAAAACAACATGCCAACAATTACGTAAAAAAAAAGATGTCACGAATCTGCCCCATTAATTATATATAATCACATTGAAATAAACAAAATATAAATGTGTATAAAATATAAACAATGTGGACGTATAATGTTTCATCAAGCATTTTATTATAATTTACTTTTTTATGTTGCAATGACGATATCTCAAACTAACTATGGGATATTTAATATTTCTAGAGTAACATTCAAAGTGCACAGAACTTCTTCCCCCGTCAGGATGTTATGTGCCCGGATTTCAACATATACAGCAAAATCTCATTCCACGTATCAATGGGCCCAGGCAAACACCAGTGAACACAGTCAGCAACAGTCATGTTCCGGTGAGGTGAGTGTCCGTAGAAGTTAGGATGTCCATCAGGCCTCAGCAACATAGCTTCAGTTGTATCCATTAACCTAAATTCAAGGCCTCTTTTCATACCTTTCTTTTCTGCTGCTTTTAGCTCCTCTACTTGTGCCAAATACATCTCCAAAATACGCCCAGCGAGCTTCATTTCTTCTTTGCAAAAAGGCCTTGTCCTCGCACAATTTCCTCCCTCGTTCCACGCCCCGTTTTCGAAGTGTGCCGGCGAAAACGTCCTCAAAAATGTCACCCCCTTGTAGTTTTTGAGGTTCTGAAGGGTCCTGAATACCGTTTGGAATGCCTTTTTGTAGCCGTAGTGCGTGAGAAAAGATTTCATGTTGTCTCGTCCGCACTTGTGACACCCTATAACGCGACCATTTTCGTAGTATATCAGCGGCAGGAAGAACCATTGGCCTGCTGAGACGATGACATAATCAAAATTTTCAACCTCAGTTTCCCAAGCCTTGTCTGGCTCGTCTAAGTATAGGGTCCTGATGCTGTTGATGTTGTGGCCATTCGGGTCCGCCTCTCGAGATTTAACCAAGTAGGGTGCCCAGAGATTTGCCATAGTGAAGTTGTAATCGTGGTACACATAACGCTTGAAATAATCCGTGTTTGTTGAATACTTGTGAGAAACGTCTTCAGGATAAGTCACCTGAAAGAAAGAACAACGTCAGTTCCATAGCCTGACTTTCTTGAAATTACTCAAAATCTTTGTACTGATATGTAAAAAGAAAATTATGGACGTCGTTTCCATAGCCGGACTATCTAGAGTAACTGAGGGCTTACACTGGACAAAAGGCAGAGCAATGACCGCATTTGATTCATTCCCACGGAATCACCAAGAAATGCCAATGACTTCCCTCTAACAAGCTCCAAGAACTGAGCTGCATCGAACAATGGCAACTCGCAATTTTCGGGCTTCCACCTCCATTTCATGAACTCCGTGTCGGGCCTCCCGAATTTCATGCAGTTCTGCTGATCAATGATCAAATTGCAAGTTTCATTTGTGTAGTAAGCAGGTCCATCTGGATATGGAATCCAATTCCCAGTAAATATTTGGCATTGGTCTTCGTTTTCGATGGTTTTTAATCCACTGGTAATGTTGCTGCTAGGAGATAGCAATGGAGAAGTTGTGCTGTTGTTTATGCAGAGAGGGATTATGGTGAGCATAAGAAAGGTGAGGGCTAGAAGAATACCTTTTTTGTAGGTGTTGTTTGGTTGTGTGTATTTTGCATTAGGCAGATCAATGGCTTGAAACTTCATGGTGGAGAATTGTGAGGCAAGATTATAGATTATTGGATTCTTGAAATATATTTATATATGGGTAATATGTCCAATAATAATGTGATAATTGAGGAAAATTAGCAAATAATTTGTTATGGTATGGGTTACCAACCAAATTATGATGCAACTTTTCTTTTGGTGGGGCATCATTTTTCATAATTAAATACAACCTTGGACAAAAAATAGCAAAGCCACCTTACATATATAATTGCATACACATTATTTGGGGATAATTACCTTCTAAACAGGTGCATGTGCACTAAGTTTTTCATTACTTGATCATTATTGACCTTTTCAGAATTATTTTTTCTGGCGATATTATTTTTAATTACACTAATGTATTGTAAGAGATTTGAACTCAGGTGCAAAGAGCTGGTACACTATCCTAATTAACCAGCTTAAATCGCATCAGCTTCCTTGACCAGATCTATGGTGGCCTTACCTTGCTTGGCTCATAGTTGTGGCGGATCTCAATAGAAGTGGTAAAGTTGCAGGTTGAGATGAGCCTATTGCTGGAGACGAGCAATAAGAGGATTTCGTTTCTCGGATTAGTGTAGGTCAGTGTAGGTTTCTTTGTACTGCATCAACCGGATAACATCTCGACTAGCGAGTGATGGAAACAACCGCTTGTGAGCTATGTGGTTTTGATGTAGCCTCACTTGTTAACGATAATTTGATGTGGTATCGCTTGTGTTGCGGTGACATTATGTGTGCTCTATATTTATGTTGCATCTGCCATCTTTGTGGCATATTTGTACCGGGGTGCTTGTGCTAGTGTGAGTGTGTGTGTGTGTGATTATGGTAGCCAATTAGAGAATTATCGTCATTGTTTGTTTGTGCGAATTACCTTCTGATCAAATATTTGGTCACTGAAAATTGTATCCATATGCCGACCCTTGTAATTGCTAATGTTATCATTAGTAATGGAAAATCGCTCTTGTTTCATTTATAAAACAAACTCGCATCTGCTTCAGAATTAGCCAAAATGAATTTGATTCATTCATTCTTGGGATAAAATCTTGCCAACAATAATTGAGTGCATGTATACTTTGGCTTATTTCATATGGATGGTCATCAGGTACTTTGTGCCAGAAGTGATTGGAGTATGATGGCCAGGTCTGCAGTGGCTTGAGAGTGAAGTCAGAAATGATTGTAAAGTGGAAAGTTCTCAGATTAGGCTCGTGGTCTCCATTGTTCACATCGTCAATGTTTGGTTTGACAATAATGCAGCTTTGGCTACATGTCTATGGACTTTACTTATCATCGGGAACAAAATTATGCATAGCATGGTGACGGTAGTTTTCTTTGAAGTGTGATTTAATAGAGGTAAAACACTGTTATAACCCGAAACCACATTCTCGTTATCAAAGATTGAGTTATTAACTTATTTGCCACCAAGAGTTGCTTGGTTGCTATCGCATTTACCTTGACAGGCTGTCTATTCAAATCGTTTCTGAAGTGAATTGAGACGAACAATTAAAATGGGTATTCACTGTAGACAGGTAAACAGGGTGACCTAGTAATGTTGATATATGAAATTTACAATAGTGTAATACAATTGCACATTTTTTACCGATTAGTTGTGCACGACGTCCGTCCTTATTAAGTTAAAAGGACAAAATTTGTATCGATAATGTCAATAACGTGTAAATATAACAAGTTGATGGTTTGTTTATTTTGATATACATTGAAATGTTGTTTAACAGTATTATTGATGGGTTATGATATTTTGTAAGCTGTGAATATGCTTGATCATGGCCACAGGTAGGTTGCAATTCCCAACTAGCCTCCTCTGGGCTCAGAAGGTTGAATAACTGTGGTTTGTCATCAGTTGTTTCCTTCTTTTTAAGGAAAAAAAAATATTGATGGTTTATCAACATATTATGTCTTTTAAGAAAGAACCAACATCATCATGTCATGAGAATTACATTTCTAACAATCATCAACAAACATGTCATATGATCTAAAAAAATTAGTTAAAAAAGTTAGTCTTCTTAACATTACCCTTATCTAAGTATATACGTTGTGTGGAATAATCTCGCAAAGTAAAAGGACAATGATAGCCATTTGATGCTTTTCCAATTACAGAGAATCTAAAACTTGTGCAATATCCCTCTGTATACAAAACTACAACCAAATGGGACCAATAGCTTCAAAACAAATATATTCGTGGTTGAAAAAGTTGTGAGATAGAGGCCAGTAAAATCAATCTCATCACCTCTACTATCACCAACACCAAGTCCTTTTCATCCTCCATTGGAGTAAAGCATTAAACAGTTTTGTATAGCTCAGTACCTGAAAAAATGGGGCTGGATATAATTGCTATAATTGTTTAAGTTCTCTTTTAAAAAATAATAGGGTGAAGGGTAGGCTGTACGTTAAGCAATGGGGCAATTTTGCTGCCGGAGCAGCATGTTCATTAGAGATAAAGATAAAGCATGCATTCCTCTTTAAGACGATGAACTCATTCATCTACTTATAAGTTTATAAACTGTATTTACCATAAAAACGTTTAAAATCGGAATCGCTCCATCTCTTAATATTTATTTGAAGATCATTCATACAAAAGATTATTCGAATGGAATATCATTTAGTCATCTAAATGTATGAAATAAATTAACGATTTATCATCAATATGCAACTTAGTATCTACACAGGTGATTTAATAATACATGTAAAGAATAAGCCAGGCAAAGAACTAGCCATAGCAATATTATTTGCGGTGGCTTTTCACTGTGCTCTTTTCTGTCTTTTTCCGCCTAGTGATATTATTTGCAGGGGTTTTTCACCTGGTGATATTGTTTGCGGTGGTTTCACCCTGCTCTTTTCTTTCATTTTTCACCCTGCTCCTCTCTCCGTGCTGGTTCATGAAGATTATGACAACACACTTTTTTACTTCAAATGTGCCATGACCTATGTTCTTGTACCTGGGGGCGTTTGTTTGCCCTCACTAAGTGGGACTGGACTAGACTGGACTAGCTGTTAGTCCAATACTGTGTTTGTTCCATGCTGGGACTAACATTAATGAGACTAAAGGGGACTAGTATGGACAAAACCCTTCACTAAGAGGTCTTAGCGAGACCCCCCAATAACCATGAGACTAGCTAAGACTATCTTCTCTCATCCTCGTCATGCTCAACAACCACTCCCGATAGACTCCCCGTCATCTCCGGTCACCTAGATCATAATAAAATATTAATAATTTATATATTAAATAATATAATATTAGAATTTGTTATTATCCAGCTTCTTAGTCCAACACTGCACCAAACGCTTCACTAAGTTAGTCCAGCTTAGTCTAGTCTAAGCTAGTCCAGCTTAGTCCTTGAAGCTAGTCCAGTCCGAGATAGTCCGGCGCAACAAACGCCCAAGGAGTAGGATCCCCTTCTCTCTCCTCCTTTCATATATTTTTTTTATCTTATTGTCTTTATAAAAAAATCAATATAAGATGTTGACATGGTTAAACTGTAACTGTTCAAATAGGAGAAGAGGGTGTTAGAATATGAGTATGAAACTGAATATTATAGCCGGTTGTAGTGTTTCAATTGACGTAGAAAAGTCTTGTTAGAAAGCTTAAAACTATCCTAATTCTTGTAGGATTGTAATTCAGATATGATTTAGATTCATAGTTGGTATCCTATGGTGTTTCTAATAGGATCGAATTATTAGGATTAATCAATTATAAATAGTGGTCACTGCTCTCACAAAATACACGCTCAATATTGAACTAAGACCTATTGTTAGTTTGAGTACTTTTGGTTTTGCAAGAGAGGAGAAGGTGCACTGTTTAGAAGTCTACTTTGGCTTCTTCTTCTACTGTTTTTACGGGTTAGTTTGTCATTGTGTTTATTGAATTGTGATTTTAATACTTGTATAAATTTGTGATTCCTGAGCTTAATCTCTTAACTTATATTTATGATAAGTTTAATCTTACATGTGGTATCAGAGCCTAAGATTGTTGCTCTTGAATTCAAATTGAAAGTAAAAAAAAAATAAAAAAATAAAAAAAAGCAGCAAAAGATGTGATGGTAAATTAGCAGTGGTCAAGCTTAGTTTGTGAGATAATATGTAGGTTTTGAATTGAGTTTGTTATATGCATATCATGTTTGCCGCAATACAGGTTTGTAATATTTGTGATTGCCTGCCAAACGAATGATGGCTAAATGTTGAATTCAATTTGGTAAAATTGAACTATTAAGCTTCAGCAACTATTAATTTTTCTTGTGTGTGTTTGATTCCATGATGATGAATTTTTATAAGAATTAATCAAGGATTCATTGGGTAATTATGGAATGCGAGTACATAAGCTATTGTTTTCGTGGGTCTGATCGGTTTGGATTAATGAATTTGATTATAAAGATGTTCATAAAATATGCCTTTGTACAGACCTAATATAAGTAAGATAAAAGAAAGATGAAATGTTGGTTTGAAGACATTAATAAGTTTTTTGTTTGTTCAGGAGATATTACGGTTAGTCTTTTTGCTGGGAATTTGTGTCAACGGGATTCAGGCCATCCTTTTGGTGATGATTTTGGTTCAGCGGGTCTGTAACAATGGCAATGTACTTCGATAATCTACGATGATACGGGTCCACTGGAATCTATGGTGATGACAATCCACATGGATGGGTCTCGAGGATTGATGGATAATTTGTTTTGTTGATTTGTGGTCGGGTCAACAAATATGGGTCCAGTGATGCATTTAGGTAACTCAGTTCATTTTTTTTTTTTTTTTTTTTTTTTTTTTTTTTTTTTTTTTTTTTTTTTTTGGTACAAGCATCATATGTTGCAATTGTAAATAGTAACCAACAATATCCGAAAGGTACAAATTAAAACCAGAGCAGAAATGCATAAACTGATACTAAAAACCATCCTCAGATGTCAAATACTAAAGAGAAAAAAAAAACTGACTATTCACTGTTTCGTTCTCATACGAAAAACTTAAATCGTTGACGTTGTCATATGGATCTACGATTGTGCAGGTAGAATGACATCTTCGACGTCACACTCCACGCTGCTAATGCCATCAGAAGGGATTTGAGGTTCGGCAGTTCCGAGAGGAATCGATCCTTCCGCAGCAATCTTTGATACGGATGGCATAGTAACAGTTGCAGCAAAAGGAGTTTGGCTGAGTTCTACGTCCAGGCTCTTGACCGCATCATGAATCAATGAACTATTTTCAGGACCGAAATCTGGAGGTTGGATTTGAGAATCCTTACATAGGGTTTCAATGCCTGTTATGACAGAGACAGAGGCAGGTTCGGCAAATATAGGAGTTTGGTTGAGCTCGAGATTTGGGCTCTTTGCACCATCATGACCCAATGCACTCTTTTCATTTTCAGAATCCACAGCCTGCGCTTGAATTTGATGATCCTTAACTTCAGTTTCAACGACTGGCATGACAGAAATTGCTCCGGGTTCAGCAGATGCAGGTGTTTGGTTGAGTTCACCAACTGGCATGACAGTCATTGCTGAGGGTTCAGCAAATACAGGCGTTTGGTTGAGTTCAAGTCCAAAGCTCTTTACTTCATCAGCAAATGATGTACTCTTTTCAGAACCCACAGCCTGAGTTTGAATTTCAGGAGCCTTACACACAGGTTCAACGCCTGGTACGTCAGCAATTGGTTCAGCTGTTGTTTCTGTTTTTGATGCTTTATTGGCCTCGAAACCATTTGGCCCTTCCATTACTGTGGCAACTTCAACTTCCTCCAACACTTTCTCCTGTTCAACAACATTATTATGCTCTGGCTTTGGCATCGCAGGGGCAGATTGGCTATCAGTTCTTGGTTCCGGAAATTGTTGTGACATGACTTTTCTTCCCAAGGGCAGGCCTGCATCATTCTTCGGCAAATTAACAACTGGAGGAATCATAAAAAGGAAAGATTTGTTTTCAAGTGACTCCGGGATTCCAGACTGAGGGACAGAGGATTGAGTTTGGTTAGGAACTGTAGGTATTTGGGGTTTCACATCAACAGGTTGCCTATTACTTTGTTCCGATGGGCGGGCAGACTCATGACGCTGAGATTGTGGGTTGAGAGGCGGTAGGGGAATTTCTCTTCTTTTGCACATCCTAATATGCGGAGCAATGTCATTTGCTGGTGTAATGGGAGTGATTTTCTCCTGTAGGAATACAACACCCCTCAGCTGAGTGTCAGTGTCTCCGACCCTAACATTCAGAAGATATCCAGCATCAAATGCCCCTTCAATCACGCCAGTGACTACCTGGCCTACCATTTCATTCTCAACATCATCACTTGCACTTGCACTCTGTTTGGTTTTCTTCAAACTGTCAGCTCCTGGCATCACAGTTGGACTCTCTGCCGGAGCCAAGTTCTCATCCTTACGTGGACGTCCACGTTTTCGCTTCATAGGGGGGTCTGGTGAAGATAAAGAGCCCGTTCCTTGACTCTGTTGATTCATGCTGACAGATTTCACGTTTTAAAGTTTTCCCATGCGGCGGCCGGCGACGGCGAGGAAACGAGAGGCGGTGTCAAATCAAGGAAATCCAAATCCGCGGCAATCAGGTAACTCAGTTCATTGTTTCATGCATGATTAATTTGTTCTCTTATATGCATGATTATAGTGTGATGAGTTAGAGCATGATGAACTAAGGCTTTCATAAGGTTTTATCTTGAATCCTTTTCTGCTAAACCTTTCTTCTCAATTTCGAACATTTGTTATATCGTGTCATTTTGCTTGTAAAATTGAGTGTCGTGCATCAATTATATTTTGATGGATATTATATAATAAAAGTTATATTATATAATATCAAGGGGTTTCCAAGTATAAAGAAGCACAAACACGAATCTATTTCAATATATACATGGATACATAATGTGCTAGTGCATGTATCTGCTTTGCCATTCACATTGGTTAAGCCAAATTTTGAACTTATGAGCATATATGATTAAGGATTTTTGTATAGGTTGAGTCTCATCAATTGTCATGATGAAGCAAATATGCTTAGTCTATCTGACGGCTTAGAAGAATGCTAACGATATGTATGCTATGCATTGTTTCATGTATGAATCTCGATATATAAATATATATATAATTATAGGGAGCGGCACATGCACATCTTATTGTATCTATATCAAATAGAACTTGCATAAGTTTATCTGCATATTGATGCATGCATACAAGAAAATATGTGAACAGATGAATGAACATATATATGTGAAATATGTTTTGGCTAGAATCGTTATTGTGCATATATGGCGGATCTGTATACATTGGTATAAATTGGGTTTTATCTTATAATGATCTTATTTTTCATTAGTTGACCCAAATTAGATTTTGTGGCTATATATATTGATTGTAGCCTTAAAAATTTATTTGTATGATTATATAGGTCAAGCTATAAATTTAGAGAATTAGCTTGTGTCATCTATACGCAGGAATGAGAAACAAATTAGCTTATGTGACCTGTTGTCCATATTTTTGTACAACACAAATTGACATTGCCGAATGCATATTGATTTAATTTATGAATTCATAAGAAAGCATGTGCTTATTGTATTGTGAAAATCATGGAGTTTAAGATGCATTCTTATTGTATAGGTGTATTTGTGATTTCATTTATGATGCATGCTTCCGCAATTATGTTTTGATTGAAATATCAAATAGGGAGGAAAATGAATTTTGAGTTCTCCAAAAGAAATAGTGGTCTTGATTATCTCGTTTTAATCAAGACATATTGTTGTGATATATATCCAGACATTATCAAAATTTGGTTGATCTTGCTCAATGGATATTGAACTAGATATTGAATTAGTTAGGATCAAATTGAATGCAAAAATATTGTGCTTGCTATTTTGATTTTGATAATTGTTGAAAATGGTGATTTTGGGTTTATGTAAGATAAGTTTTTCCGAATGGATTGTGACTATCTTTTGATACATAGACTATTTGCACAATGGTTTAGGTGTATATTGACTAAACTGAGATTATGCAGTTGGTGAGGAATCGGGAACCAATTGGTTCATATCTCCGGTTTCTTTATTGGTTGTGTAGTACATTTTGCTTATGCTTAAGTGGGAGAATCATATGGTCAAATGTAAGCATAAGGCTAAGAGTATTTAGGCTGGCCATTATAATTCATTTGGATGCTTGAAAACCAATTTATGGTTTTATTGAAGCAATTGGTTGAATTAGTATTTATGGTTTTATTGAAGCAATTGGTTGAATTAGTTATCTTACTTAATTAGTTTAAGTAATGAGAAGTTTAGTGCTATTTGTTGGAGCTAAACTTGACTTGATATAATGGGAGCAAACTAATTTATGTGTTTGTTCTGGTCAAGTAAAAACACATTGTTATAAATACAAATTGGATGCATGTGATCATGGAATCTGTTTGCATATTGGTTGTAGCAATGTTTCTTTGATTCTACATTTTGAAATGTATAGATATAATGTATGTGATGTGAATTTCTTATGCGATGAGACTAATTGATCACATTGATCACTTCTATTACAAGTTTGCGAAGCTGAAAATTTAGCTTAGTTCATGCTCAAGTGGGAGAATATAAGATATAACGATATGAGCATGATAGTAAGTTGGTATTGATTTTTGACAGCTTGTATGATTCAAACTAGAATAGAAGGTCATATGATAAGAATGCTAAGGAACTGGATTGAAACTACACGAATTTGGTTTCCTATGTGGATTTTGATAAGTCATTCAATGTATTGCAATGATTGTTAGTTAATGCAGTTGATATTAACTTGTACTTAACTTGGTTGTGTCAAGTATGGCATAGATGAGTGGGAGCAAATTGGTTTGGTTTTGCTACGCAACGTTCACATAATTACAAAGTGCAAATTAAGTATGTTGTGAATTTTGGGTTAATTCTGTGATGTAACAGAAAAGATTCTTAAGTTCCATACTTTAAAATGCATTGGTAAGTTGTGTGTGAGGTTAAGCTTTTGCTATCCAAAAGATTTGGCGATCATTTCTATGAATATGAAGACTGTGTGATTAATATGCTTCATACTTAAGTGGGAGAATGTTAGAATATGAGTATGAAACTGAATATTATAGCCGGTTGTAGTGTTTCAATTGGCATAGAAAAGTCTAGCTAGAAAGCTTAAAACTATCATAATTCTTGTAGGATTGTAATTTAGATATGATTTGGATTCATAGCTGGTATCTTATGGTGTTTCTAATAGGAGAATTATTAGGATTAATCGATTATAAATAGTGGTCACTGCTCTCACAAAATACATGCTCAATATTGAATTAAGACCTATTGTTAGTTTGAGTACTTTTGGTTTTGCAAGAGAGGAGAAGGTGCACCATTTAGAAGTCTGCTTTGGCTTCTTCTTCTACTGTTTTTACGGGTTAGTTTGTCATTGTGTTTATTGAATTGTGATTTTAATACTTGTATAAATTTGTGATTCATGAACTTAATCTTTTAACTTATATTTATGATAAGTTTAGTCTTATAGAGGGAAGGGGAGAGAGATTAGGAGGGGAGAGAATCCTCCCTTTTCTTCTGCAAAGCTGTGTGGTACGAACAATGATTTACGAGGGAGGACGAAAAAGAGAGGTCGACGTTTAAAGAGCCTGGTTTTTGTTTTCTACCATAGCCGAAACTGGTATGTGTTCATTTTCATGGCAGAAACCACCCAGAAACCAAATGGGGAAAGAAGATTCAAGACCACAACTGCCATATCTCCTTTCCATTTATTGTAATTGAGGAGCTTGGCCCCAAAAAAGGGCTAAGGGGGAGACTATATTTGATCAACCTGATGCCCTTTTTGCTAAATAATAGCCCGATGAGCTCCATAGAATTAAGTCTAGTCATCGATTGGAGATTAGTTTTTGAACCAATAATGCCATTTTTTTAGCTTTAGCCTTCTCCATTGAAGATAACCTAAAAACTTCTCTATCTCTAGCTAGCAGGCTTGTAAATCCTCTTTTTTAAGCCCTAGCTGAACTGTAGCAACGTGTATGTATTTCTAGTTACTCTTAGTTTCTTCTGTAATTATTACTTATATTTTAAATAATTTTGCATTAAAATATTTCATACAGGGTTCAGTTAACGACAATTTTCAAATTCATCGAATAATATATTTGATTAACCAAAAAAAAATAATAATAATCAAATAATTTATTTGGTATGTATAAACACACATTCTTTTTTGTACTTGCTGTTTGAATGCTTTTAATCGAATTCAACCTAGAATATTATACTTTTAATTTGGATCTATATTGCATGGTCTTAGGCACATTCATCAATCAAATCAATTTTCAGATAAGGGATTCGAAATACGCTAATTAAATTTTGCAAAAAAAAAAAAAAAAAGGAAAATTTCTATGGAATTGAAATGTAATTTTAATAAAGTTCATTACATGCTTCGACATTTAATAATTAATATGTCAAATGAAATAAAAAGCTTCTAGACAAACGAGTTCACATGAAGACACAATCCTTTTTCTTTTTCTTCTTTGCCTGCATCTGAAGAAAAGGAGTCTGACTGCCAAGGGTTGTAGAGGCCGACGGCATAGAAGAGGGCATAGCATAACGACAGTCTCCAAATTCGGTTGGCGACACTAATTGAAGACCTCCAGATTTTCTTTTGTGAGGCTCATGGGTATGTTGCGCTGATGGAGGCATACTTAAACCTTCAAGAGTTTCATCCTTAAGAATTTACCTCAAGGTCTGAGAAGAGACAGAGAATCTCAGGGAGAGAGATGCATTTCTCTGGGGTTCTAGTCACTAACGCGAATGCCTTGTGGCATATGATGGTAACTATTGATAGCCTGCTATCAAATGATCAGGCTGAAGATCAGCCTGTCGATGTGGTGCAAATGTTGGCACCGTTCACTGTGAATTTCACTTGTTGTCGAGGAGTCTGTTGCATCTACTATCACAAATATCTATTTATATATATTGAGTTAATTACTGTCTAGCATTGAAATATGATCCATATGCATAAGTTTAAAAAACTATTTACAGATACACGATATTGATCGACTGGTGTCGATAAGTGTGAGCAATGTGCAATCTTCTGAAGTCCGCTCACCCCCTTGTGTTGTGCCCTCTTCTGTTACGTCAGCCTCTACAACCCTTGGCAGACTCCTCTTCAGATCAGAGGAAGGAATAGAAGAGGAAAAATAAAAGGATTGTGCCATCATGTGATCTCGGTTGTCTAGCAAATCAAATTCGAGAAAGAATCTTTGCTCCCTCTTCCCTGGGTATGCTTTCTTCTTCACCGCCCCAATTTTTATTCCAGTTGAATTATTATTAGCATTTGATTTAAACGTTTCCATCGAATATAATGCAGATTTTTCACGGTTTTCCTTTGAATTTAATGTTCAAAACGTTCATTCGAATTTAATATCTTTTAAACTTAATTTGCCAAAATATTTTTATAACAAAAAATAACTAAAAAAGAGATAGAATCCTTCTTGCCTGCGCAAATTTATGAAAATATCAACAAAAAGGGGAACTAATAGATAAGGATTTCAAACTTAATCACCAAGTTTGCATCGTAAATTGTGGGACTGGCTCCATAAATATAAATGTGAGATTGTACTCAATTTCATAGAGCAAACGGAAACTAACATCTTTCATTCACGCATTTACTTACGCATTCCTGAAACAAAAGGAAAAAGATGTAGGAGCCTTTCTTACCACCAAAAGTGGTTTGATTCTTTAGATCCTTTTGGAGTATGTATGATTTCCCTAATTTGGCTCATGTCAGAGAGGCAGATCCATCCGCCAGCCTATATATTATTCATGCATATGTACAAGAACCCCAAAAGTCTCAACCTAACAAAAACGCAAAACAAATTCTCAAAAACCCTAGCCTTATACTTTAGGCCATGGGAAACAAAGCATCTTTTTGTTGTTACAATTCATCCCGCTGCGAGGAGTACTCAAACTCGAAAAGTAGTAGAGTTTCAGAGCGGGGAGAGGAGGAAAAAAACAAGCCTCATGAGGACTACTCAAACTTGAAAAGTAGTAGAGCTTCAGATCTAGGAGAGGAGGAAGAAAACGAACCTCATGAGGAGTACTCAAACTCGAAAAGTAGTAGAGCTTTAGAGCGAGGAGAGGAGGAAGAAAACAAATCTCATGAGGAGTAAAACTCGAAAAGTAGTAGAGCTTCAGAGCCGGGAGAGGAGGAAGAAAACAAACCTCATGATCGAAACAGTGACAGAATTAGCAATCTTCCAGATGCTATATTACATCAGACAATTTCCTTGTTACCCATCAAAACCATTGCACAAACCAGTGTTTTATCTAGAAGATGGAGTTATCTATGGGCCTCCTATCCTGTGCTTGACTTCTCTGAGGTTTTTCCAATGCCCTATCCCAAATATTTGGTTAATGAGAAAATACTTGATCAGCAAATAAAGCAATGAAGTCCATAACCACAGCATTGCCCCGCCGCCATGAAAACTCTAATATAAGGGTTTTTCGTGTTTTGGGCCATATGAGTTGTTCTGATTTGTATGATTTCATTGGTCGGGTGGTGAAGCATAGAGTTGAGGAACTTAGTCTTGAAATCTGGCCGAGAGATAATTGTGAAATTCCATATTGTTTAATTGAATGTGATTCGTTAAGAGCAAGTCCACCCTTGTGGATTGCTCGGGGGACAGGCACCAGGAAAGGGCCCGAGGCCCGAGGGACAACCCTCCAGCCTTAGAGAGTCCGAGTGAGGGTGGGAGCCCGAGCACAAGGGGGGGGTGGGGAATTGACAAGCCTGCAGCCCGAGGGCCATGCATTTTTTTATGTTTTTTTGTGTCAGCCCGAGGGCCTGCAGCCCCATTTCCATGTTTTTTTTATTTTGTATTATTTAAACAAACAAAAAAAACTAATATTTTATTACCTATTGCCGGGGGGAAGGCTCCAATGGTGGAGATGCAAAAGGTAATTACTGTTCATTAATGGCGGTTACTATTCATTAAAGGCAGTTACTGTTCAATATGGTGGATTTGATAGTTGATTGCCAGGAGGGAGGGCTCAAGGGTGGAGTTGCTCTAAGGAGTCTCAAATTGGAAACGGGAGCTCTACAATATAGATGCATAGGGCGGCCAATTTTATTAAAACTTAGTTCTAAGAGTGGTCTCTGTTCCTTTCACTCATTGTCTCTAACCGGTGTGCATTTCTCGGATAGTGCTTTGGACGATGTGGATTTATTTATCAGTTCTTCATTCCCTTCTATTGAGAGATTGACTGTAGATTATTGTAAAAATATGAGTCATGATCTTATAGTTAGAAGTCCCAACCTCAAAGATGTACAAATATCCGGAATAGTGATAAACAGTTTGGACATCAGTGGGACGAGACTAGAGAATTTGAAGATCCAATACTGCAGGGCAATATGGCTTGACAATGTTGTGAGTTGGATAAAGATTTTTGCCCTGAACCTACGACTTCTTGATTGGGAAGTCAATAAAATCACCGAGAAAATTTTGATTGACATCTTTCCTCTCCTGACTATTAAGGGTAATTATGTAAATGAACTAGTTGGATAATACTTAGAGAGTTAGTTGGATATCTGTTCGTTTGGTTGAGGTGTGTAGTTAGTTAGTTGGAGAGTGATTGGTAGTGACACATGTAAATGAGTTGTATATATACAACTATCTTGTAAAATTATTCATTGAATGAAAAGATATTCTTTTCCAAACATGGTATCACCCGCCTCTGTCTAATGACTAGATTCTCTCTCTCTCTTTTTGCCTTCGCTGTTACGCTTCTTGCAAATCTTCATCACTAAGCTTCCACTTTCTTGAAGCTTCTTGCACCTGAAACCCTAATTTCTTCTGCAACCTTCAATAACACTATCAATAATCTTGTTTCTGCATCATCCCAAGTTCAAAAGCTTATACTATCTGGCAGTCTTGAGGTTCACACATATACGTATATATGCATGCTTTCTATTTGTTTACTAGTTCTGAGATTCTTGCATAATTTTGCTGGAGAATGCATGACAGGAAGGTCGACCGTCACCCAAGTCCCACATTGGAGAAATACTTTCAATTTCCTATCTTTGGTTGTTCTTGTAGTACAAATGTGTGTGTGTGTTCATACCAGAGTCAGTTTCTTTTTATCTATAATCACATATGGATATTATATTGCACATCAGAAATTTCCGTACATGTAATATGTGGATTTATCTGTTTTGTTTGCAGGTCCTATCAAATATATATTTTGGAGGTGGTTTATGATATTCATTTATAAATCTTCAGACCTTGCATATCTGACACGCCCCGATCCCGATATTCCCCGAATATCAGGATAGGCACATGCTGGCCGACACCCAAAGGTGACGAAAGTCATTTATTGAGTGCAAATGCTGAAAACAAGGGATAGATAAAACTTAAAGATGTATAAGAATAAAGAATATGCATTTAAAGAATGTGTTCAGATCACACATCTAATCTAGAACACTAAAATAATTAATGTAAAAATTGAATGAACAAATGAGTGGGTCCTACACTGAGAAGACTCGAAGACATCAATGTGGAAGTGCCTGGACGCTGGGATTGTATGCCTCAATTCTAAGTCCTAAAGGGGGCGTAAAACAAACATGAGTGGACCAAATTGATATATATATATATATATATATATATATATATATATATATATATAATAACACAATTATCAACATACAAACCCCCAGGTTTTATGAAAACACATATATATCATGATAAACATAGGTTTTCCAAAACCTAGCATACCGTGCAATGTCTCAAATCATAACTTGTATATATAATAACTACTAGTGAATGTCCAATAACTCTCCAGTCCTCATGCTGGCTCCTCCCCCCTGTGCTAATAGCTAGAGGAAAAACACTTCAGGCCTTATGCCAACACCATAATCGTAGCCCGGGACGAACCAGAATCTATCCCTTCGTCCCGTAACGGAATAGGGACCACTAGGTAAGTACAAAACCATTGAACATATATACATTTCAAAAGCAATTTCATAGTATAAAGTTATCCATCATCTATACTATAAAGAGGTGTTCTAAACGTGTTCTAAATATTATATCATTATCCATCAGATATTTTATAAGAACACGAGTTATAGGAAAAATAATAATAATTCAAACTAGCCTCAATAAGCATGTTATCTCACAAAACGTTTCATAAAACGTAATAATCAAATCATGCTTTTCATGTATGCATTTCTACTATTAAAACATGCATTTTTAGAAGGGGTCCACTCATAGATACTTCACCGCTGAAAAGCCATGCAAACTAACAAAGACGGAAACGCCACAATAATTGCCCCTAAACACATAAAGGGTCCAATTAATAAAACTCTATTATAACAATTGAATTTGGGAAAATTGACGTTGGAAACGGATTTAGGACGTCAAATTACCCTGAGAGGGTCCTAGATAAATTTCGTAAAAGTCAACACAAAGAATATTCCTTAATGGAATATTCCCCATAAAGGGTATGGGCCGGTTAGGGTTTAGGATTTGAAAGGTTAAAGAGTTTAGGCTTAGACTTTTAGGTGGGTTAGGTTTAGGGTTTAGCTAAATAGGTGGGCTGGGCTCAGTTGGCTTTAGGATTTTAGGGAAGTGGGTTTAGGATTTGGGCTTAGTGGGTTAAGGTAATAGGGCTTGGGGACCCGACCCCAAGGCTAAAGGTCAAAGGTGAAACGGCCCGAAGGCCTTAAGCCTTTAAGGGTTTGGGTTTTTAGGGCGCACGGGCCTGGGCTTTAAAGGAATGGCCTGTACTAGTTTGAAAAAATGTGAAATCCCAGGAATAGCATGCTTATTGAAGAGTTCTCATGTAGTACACACTCTCATGCTTGGACTATGGTCTACAGGCCACAATGCTGTAAGTTTTGACATTACTCTGCTGCTTTTATATTCTTCATATGAACATTTACTTCTTATATTTGAAACATTCTTCAGAGATGGAACAACCCTTTGTTGGACAACACCCGTTGCACTGAAGAACAATACTTGCAAAATCAAGTTCAAGGTTCCAATGCCTTCTTATGTCAGCTGAAGGTGGTGAAGCCTTATACCAATTTCTCGGTTTTCTATTCTACGATCAACAATGTAAGATTTTTGTTTGACAAGAAGCTTGCAGGATATGATTTTTTGTTGCAGCGTCAAACCGTTATCTTTTTGGTTGAATGAAATCCGTAGAATAGAGGGCTTTCCTCGAGCATCTTCCGAAGTCAAAATTTCAGTTGCTTCTTGATCAATGACTAGTTTTGATAGTATTAGTGTTCCAGAATGTAATGTGCATGTAATTTGTAAGTTAGATTTGCTTAATTTACAGATATAATTCAAGGGCCTATAAGTTTGAATATTGCCAATTAATTGATGTCTAATTCTTCTATTTATTGGTTGAGTTCTATCAAATTATTGTTTCTTACCTTTTACTTCTTGTTAGAACTTAGCATGATTATATAATTAAAACACAAAGAAATAATCGGTTGACCTGATTACAGCAATTGCCACGGAAGTTGAACAAGACTGACTTTGACTGGTGTAGCCATGGTTGGTTGTTAATCACAAACAAGAACTCTTCTACTCACTTAGAGACCTTTATATTCTGATGGTGATAGACCCTTAACGCAGAACCTCTTCTCTGTGAGCAAGGAATTCATTTTATACGGATGCAATGGTAGCCAACTTCCATCTATCGTGGAGGGTTGGTTGTTCACCCGTTGCACCAAATCCCAACTGTGTATGGAGTGGCTTTAGAAGCACGTTGGATGTATTACCTCAATTATAGGACGTTGGTTTTACAAGTATTCAAACTCTAATGATTTGCATTACCAACATATTACTTCTCCTTTATCACAACTAGTTGAGTCCACATAGGACTCTTACACTTCTGGGCAATATTATTTTGATCTTTGTTCTGTGTCACAGTGTTTTTGAGTGGTATGAATTGTTTTTTGCCTTTGCAAATACTGATAAATATAACCGGGCAACAAAAAAGAACCAGAGTCATATAAGCTATAAGACCATCAATGCCGCACGCAGAGCCCGAGTGTGCGTGGGCGGTGGGAAACAAGTGCAAGTTAGAATTCCATCCAAACATATTTGATACTGTTGGCATCGCCATTTCAGTACTTGATCAACCTGAAAAGAAAATACACGTTCAAATCTTTCTTTTCTGTAAGGATTACCAATTAGTGATTAAGCATCATCTTATGCGTGATTATTGATTGGTATATAGCGCGAGGTCATGTTGGAGAGGTAGGTCTGTTCATTAGTGCCAAAAATATAACCAAACCCGCTAGTTTTAAGTTCCACAAGTGCATAACACATCGGATTGAATTGTTATCTAGTGCATTGAAAACAAAGACTTATCTAACTAGGTGAATTACCGGGTGAAGTTATTTCTCACATATTTTCATATCTTCCAACAAAATGTGTTGTGAAGACCCCCATTCTGTCTACAGGACGGAAGGACCTATGGGCTTCTGTTCCCAATCTAGACTTCTGCACCAACGATTTCAGTGATATTGCCCCTTTTGTATGATCGTTGAGATTTTCTTTCGTGACTTATCGCACATCAAAAAGTTATGTCTACGTTGTTGGTCTGGTCGTCAGGGCTGTTCTCATAGTATTAATGGTTTGATTGACCTACGGAGAGTTGTTGAGCTTGATCTTGATGTTATAAAATATGCACATGAGTTGCCTAAAAGCCTTTTTGTGTGTAAAACACTGATGAAATTGAAGTTGAGAACAGATTTCATTATCAACATTCCTACCACAGGGTGTTTCCCAAGTCTCAAGTTCCTCCACGTTACAATTTATTTGCCCGATAAGGATTCAATGTGTAAACTTTTCTCGTGGTGCCCTGTTCTTGAAGATTTGAAAATAGAAGGGGACTTTTATCCTTTTTTTATTATCGAAAAGATGATGACATTCAAGGCGATCTCCCTTTGCTTTTCAACATTTCAGCACCTGAACTGAAGATACTAAGGATATGTTTGAAATTTGCATGCAGTGTTCAAAATAATGCGTGAAAACTTTTAATCGATGCCAAAGCTCGAAATCTTTAATGTCAAGGATGATTTTTTTTTAAATTTTTTTTCAGAATATAAATTCGATCCTGCAAAATCCGCCGTCAAAGCCAATATTGATCTCGGTTGTCATCGTTTTCCTTCCTTTCAGCTCACTGTATTGAGGTACGTTGTGCAGGGCCTAACTTCTTTCTTTTACGCTGTTTACTAGTCAGGATTATGGTAGGGAAAGATAACGGTGGTTAGAATAATAAGGGGAAGGAAACATGACACGCTCTGATCCCGATATTCCCTGAATACCAAGATAGACACGTGCTGGCCGACACCTGAAGATGAGGAAAGCCATTTATTGAATGCAAATGCTGAGAACAAGGAATAGATAAGGTTTATAAATGTAAAAGAATAAAGAATATGCATTCAAGGAACGTGTTTAGAGCACACATCTAATCTAGAACACTAAAAAAAATTAATATAAAAATTGGTTGAACAAAGGAGTGGGTCCTACACCGAAAGGACTCGGAGATGCTAACGCGGAAATGCCTGGATGCCGGGATTGTATGCCTCGTACGTTGTGTCGTAGTCCTCGTTTCTAAGACCTGAATGAGGGCGCAAAACAAAGGTGAGTGGACCAAGTTCATATATACAATAATAATAAAACAGTTATCAAGATACTAACCCCCACAATTTATATAAAGAAAACAACTAGCATAATAAGTGATAGGTTTACTGAAAATCCTAACATGCCAAAAACATCTCAAAAGACATATCGCAGAAATCAAAATATCAATCGTCTCACAGATCGTCTCGTAAGCGCGGTGTGCTGCCAGTAAGATCACTGAATAAATATAACTCCCGGCCCTATGCCAGCACTGTGGTCTCTGCGCCCGTAGCCAGAGATTACCAACTCCCGGCCCAATGCTTGCTTTGTGTCCCTCAGCCCGTAGCTAGGGATTATTTCTCCCGGCCTAACTGCCAACATCAGATCCTCGCCCCAGGTGGCATAGTATCCACTAGGTACGCACAAATGGTTACGCCTCTCATAAATAACCACTTCATAGTATAAAGTCATTCATCGTCTATACTATAAGAAAGGGTTTCTAAAACATGTTATAGCATCATATCATCATCCATCAGATAGTCTACCAGTTTATGGTTTTTATAGAAAATACAATATATCAAACTATAGTTCAATATAGGCTAATAATTAATTCCTCACAAAAAACAAGATGATAAACAACATATTCCATAAACATGCGTAACATAAAATCAGTTCATAAACTCGTAAGGCATGCGTTTCATTTATGCAAATAAACTATAAAATTATGCAAATTTTAGAAGGGGTCTACTCACAGATACTCCGTAGCAGCATAATTGTACGGAAAAGGATTAAGGAGGTCCCAACTAGAAACTTCACCTAAGCACAAAAAAAAAATATACAATTTATCAAACTACCCAACTATAGAATTTCAAGAAATGGAAATGGGTCTTGGGTTTGGATCCGGATAAGGGTTTAGGTTAAATAGGGCTAGGACCTATTGGGTTTTGGGTTTGGATAGTTTAGGAACAAAGGGGTGGTTTGGGCTTGAGCCCAAACCCACACAACACACACACACACACACACGCTAGCACACACACATGCATGCATAACACACATGCACACATGCACAACACACATGCACACATGCACTCACATATGCGCACACAGCCACACCATACACACACATATGCACTCACATCATATACACATATGCACTCACTAAACACACACACACACCCATACACAACAACACACACACACACACACACACTCCACACGGGTGCATAGTATACACATCACACACACACGGCACAACACACACATATACCATACACACACCCACGAACTCGCCGGAGTTCGACTGTTCACATTTCACCCTAGTGGAAACTGGGAAAAAAGTATAAACATGCATGCAAGAGTTAGAGCTCGAAATTATCTCCACATCACTCATAAACCTTGGATTAAACACTAAATGAGGCAGATGTTTCACCTGGAACCGACGGGGAAGACTCGAAGCTCATGGTTCAGTGAGTTCGAAACTCTGCCATGCGCAGATGATCCATGCAGAGCCACTGTTGAGATCCTCAGGCAACCCATTATCTATTTCTGGTGATTTTGTATTGAACCAAGTCGTAAGAGATGATGGTTGTGAGTGGTGATGATCGAGAAATTAGAGAGAATGAGGGTGAGTTACAGAGAGCTTCATCGGGAGAGATGAGAGGGAGAAAGAGAGAAAGTTACGGGAGAGGTGAGGGAGAGGAGAGAGGGAACAATGTGTGTGTGTGTGTGTGTGTGTTAGAAATCAGAAAAACCAGGGAAAAACTAGGGACACAAAAACAAGGTGGGCCCCCTGGGCACACCTATTGAGTGCATTTTTGCTCACCACCATTTAGTGTGATGTATGCTCATCACCTTATTTATCATCATTAGATGAGTATGAATTTCGAGATTTGTGCATATCTACTACACGAATCTCGAAATTCAAAATCATCTGACGGTGATAAATAAGGTGGTGAACATACACTACACTAAATGGTGGTGAGCAAAAATACTCCCACACCTATTAAGGCCTTAAAAAAACAATTTTTAAATAAAAACTCAAAATTACGTTTATAATTGGGGGTGGGGTTTTACAAAACATATGTCATCCATTCCCTTTGTAGCGAGGAAGAGCATTTCAATTCCCATCTCATTTGTCCTTTAAAAATTGGCACTATGCTACCCCAAAGTACAAAATTCATACATTGTATATTGACCCCTTTAGCAGTCTAATCTTTCGACATAGCACTCAGTTGTCTCATTTTTGTTTCTTGCAGTCGTATTGATGAAAGTGAATTAACAGATGTCACAGCGGTTGCTACCAAAGCTATGTTGTGCTAGGATAGCACCAAACCCGTTGGAACCAACTCAAGTTAACCCACAGGAAATTTATCAAATGAAAATGCAAGAACAAAATATTAAAGACACCAAGATTTTAACGAGGTTCCTCAACAGTCAGTGTAACTGGAGTACGTCCTCGGAGCAGTAGGAGCTCACCCAAGAATCCACTATCAACCAAATGGGAGTTTACAAAGTGTTGGCAATCTCACAACCCAAATAACCCAATACACTCAATAGCTCTCACACACCACATAAACAAATAGAGAAAGAAATATAATGAATAATTTCTTCTCTATACATATAGCTCAAAGCTATTACAACAACAACTACCTTGGTGGATGATTACTAACAAACAAGAGGAGCACTTTCTTCTTCTCTTCAAAGAGGGGATGCTCCACTTCTATTTTTTCTTCTCTGTTTTCTGATGCACTCTTCTCTTCTCTCTCTCATTTCTCCAAAGGCAACAACCCCATATTAAAAACCAAAACCCACGGGTGTTATGGCCAAAACAATTCACTTTAGACAAGGTGCCATGTTTTCCTCCCCAAAACATGGAAGGGACATAATTATATTGTCTTTTTCTTTCTTTTGCTTTGTTTGATAGCTAAAAGGTGATGTTGAGTTGCCACTTGGCCACAATTCAACAAGCTACTCAGGAGAACAGTTTTACTGCAGTATCTAAAGCTACAATGTAAAGAAAGATGCAATTCTACTTGTGCTACATTAAACCGCACGAACTGCCTCTTAACGATTTTATGTCATTCGAATTTTTAAATGATCTCAAGACACTATTTTTCATGCTACCAAAATGGTGGAAGAAGACTCGGGGCATAAAGAAGACTTGGAGCTATGGATTCCAGCATAGAATGTTCCTATCGATATGTCATGCCTCAAGACTATGTTTATAAGGGTATTAAAGAGATACGAAGTCGACATTGAAGTAGCAAAGTACATGCTGAAGTGCGCTCAGGCTTTGCATAAGATGATTATTTCTACTTGTGGTGATTTGTCTGCAAAGGAGTTATACAGGGAGTTTTTAATGGCTGAAAAGGGTTCTGCCTATACAGTCAAATTTATCTGATGCAATTTCAGGTTTACGACATCATTTTATATACGAAAGGCGCAGGTGGTTTAGTAATACTTAATATAGAGTTACATTCTGTAGCCACCAATAACATCTTGAACAAACTTTTAACACCAAAATACTCTGTAACAAATGAATAATCCATTGATCAAATACGTACCAACTTCGGTTAATTGCATCCATCAATTCGATCTTCTGTCTCTTGAAATCAGGCGCTTTTTCTCCTCAGCTGATCTCATACCCTCCATCTTCAACATCTCCAGCAAGAAATCGCTCCATGTATCAATCGGTCCCGGCAAGCACCAGTGCACACAGTCGTTATACAAAGTCACATTTTCATTTGGCCAGTGCCCGTATCTACTAGGATGACCATCTGGCCTTAATAACGTTGCTTGTGTTGTGTCCAATAGCCTGTATTTCAACCCGTTCTTTCTGCCTTCCTTTTCAGCTTTCCTATACTCCTCAATTTGGATCATATAAAGCTCCAAATTTAAACCCTCCAACCGTGTCTCATTACTCTTATACGGCTTCGTTCGCAAACAATTTCCTCCTTCATTCCATATTCCATTTTCGAAATGTGACGGCGCAAAAGTCCTAACATATGTTATACCCTTATAATTTTCTAAGCTGTTGATGGCCTTAAAAGCTGTCCTAAAAGCCTTTCTATAGCCATAGTGCTTGCCTAGGTCAGGTACATTGTCTAGGAGGCAATAGTTGCACCCAGTAATCTTTCGATTTTCGTAGTACACCATCGGCCGGAAGAACCAATGCCCCGCAGAAAGTATGATGTAGTCGAATTCATTAATCTGGGTTGTCCATGCCTCGTCAAATTCGTCGAGGTAGAGCTCGAAAAGGCCGGTCTTGGTCGGACCGTCTGTGTATGTTGCTTCTTTGGTTTTGACCAAATGTGGTGTCCAAAATGTGGCCATAGTGAAGTTGTAGGATGTGTACTTCCAGCGGATGAATCTCTGATCTTCGGTAGTTGAAACATCTATTGGATATTCCACCTATTTTAAACACCAACCAACATTTATTTGTACAGATATGTGTTTAGCAAAAATTAACTTCTGTAGTGTTTAGCAAAAATTGGAAGTGCTTTAGTGTGAGTGATTATAAAACATCGCACGATAAGTACTTCTTTCTTTGATACGACAGTAATTAATTACATTAGAGTTGAGAATAAATTGATATCAAACTTTCTATTTACGAGATTCGAACTTAAACTCTCTCCTCTCTCACCTGTTTGCGTCCAATGTAATTAATGTTAATTATATTTGAGACCAAAAGCTTTATTCTGAAGACGGTGAGGGTTAATCATTTGTGTTATGTATTGGGAAGTCGAGAGCCATGTGAAAGATATAGATATAATAGGTCATCAACATGCACAAGGTTTCGGATAACTAAATAATAATCCATATAATAACAGACACAGTAATAGACTAACACATGGGAAGCTAGATCAGTTAGATGACAGTTGTCTCAAGAAGTATGTCTGTGGGTTATTCGGTTGATCGAATATACGTCATGGGGCTCCACAGACAATTAGACATTATCTTGGATGCCCAAAAGCATTTTTGTTTTTTTATTCTTGTTTCGAACTGAGATTTTTACTTTATTTTATAGAAGCGATGTTAGAGGGAGAGAATCGAACCACACAAGGTCTTGTGTACATGAATATATGTTCTACACCGTTTAAACTACATGCTCTTTGTTATTAACTATGAATTTGAGAAGTGGAGCATTTACGTTTGAGACCTTTTTAACGAAAAGATAACTTAGTTATTCTAATTTAAAAGAAGAAATCGAACACAAGGGCAAAACGACGAAGACGCTATACTGCTTAACTGACCTAAATTACAACTACGCATAGATTTTTTGGTGCTATAGCTTACTAGACAATTTAAGTGATGATTTATGCATGACCAGTCGGATCGGTGTATGCATGCTTTTATATTTTTATTCTTAGGAAGGAAAATATATAAAGCCTCCATGTTTCGATGCTTCATTGGATGTGTCAAATAATTTATATTTTATTTTATTTTATTTTTTTAAGAATCCACGTGAAATATTACAAGACATACTCATTCGCACAACAAGGGATGGAAAAGATTCCTATCATGCATCTGCCTAGCTACTAGACAAGATATTGTGATAAACAATAACAAGGCTCCTATTATTTTTACCTAATCCCCTTTATCCTTCAATAACATAAAAGGCTTAGGTCAACTAACCTTGAAGATCTAAGTCTCGTGCATATTAAGACAAAATTATTTAACTAATCTAGAAGTGACAGCGCCAGTTGCTATGGGAAATTATATATATTTCAAGATCCAATCCTAATTATATACTTTCTCTCACCTTCTCCTTTTTCATGAGAAATTTTTTAGAGTGGGAATAATATGAAGCGAAACACTACATGTTATTATACAATTAGAAAGACATTTAAAAAAAATCTTTAATTATATAATAACATGTGATGTTCTTATATGTATTTTGGACATATTGAAAAATCTCTCGTTTTCCTTTTAGTTTCCAAGTTTCAAATTCGATAATTAATGGAAAGGGATCATCTCTGGATCCCTTCCTCCTAATACATTAAATCAGGGAATTTGTGTCATTGAAATTTGATATAACGGCTGAAGTTATTATAACTTTTAAAGTGGGTCTCTGTTTGTAGTCGTTGGATCAAATTTCAATGACACGAATTCTTTGATTTGGTAGATTAAGAGGAAGGAACCAGAGAGGTTCCCTTTCCATAATTAATTACCATGCATGTTCATTAAGGGACCACAAAAACCTTTATCAGAAAAATCTTGGCTGTGAGTCTGTGACATATGTGTATGCTTTTAGCAAAAATACAGATTCTTCATGGTATATAGAGATATATTAAATTTGCACAATCATTACATAATAAACAGGATTTGTCTTTGTAGTGCAGTAGTAGTTCAACTTTTTATTTATTAAATTAGTAAATAAGGAAAAAAAAAATTATTCAAGGATAATGCTAGAGAAATTAACTATTGAGATCAAATTTTGTAAACCATATAACGTGGTTGTTGATGATTGAATTATTACTTAAGTACTGATTAACGTACTTATTTTATATTAATGACACATCACATAATTTGCAAATTAATTTGGTCGAACAAAATATCTCACCATAACATGCAAGACTTTTGTTAGTAGGAAAACAATAACCACACGCACTTTTTATATTCTTACACACCTTTTATTTGTTGTCATTAGATTGAATAAATCAAATAGAGACAACGAATAACATAATAATTAATTGTGTATGAACTAGTAATTAAGTATATCTATGTTGATTTACTAAGAAAACCAAAAGACCATATCATGGTGACATTAAACAATAAATAACAAACAAATATTAGATGGTAAGGGAGGAATATATAGAATAAAGGGCTAGGCATACGTACCCTTGAAAGGAGGCATATCATGGACTGCATTTGGTTTCTACCCACAGAGTCTCCAACAAATGCCATGGACTTCCCTCTGAGCAATTCCAGGAACTGAGCCGGGTTGAAAACGGGTAGCTCACAATCATCTGGCTTCCACTTCCACTTCATGAATTCAGTGTCTGGTCTTCCATACTTCATGCAGTTTTGGTGCTCATGGATTGCCCAACATGTTTTGTTTGTGTAGTAGGGAGCCTCTGGATTTGGAACCCATTCTCCAGTAAATATGTCACACTTTAAGTTGCTCGTTATAGAAGGCAAATCCTCCTCCTGAGCAGATGATGATGGAGAGGGGACTAGTGGGTTGGAATAAATAGTTTTTGACACAAATAAAGAGCGGCATATTGAAGGGTAATAGAGTGGGATGATTGTAAGAAGAAGTAGGGCACAGACTAGCAGTACAAATTTTTTTGGTGGCTTTTGTGGGCGTATTTTCCCAAAGAGAAGCTCATCAATGGCTTGGTGCTTCATTGGAGAGAGAGAGAGAGAGAGAGAGAGAGAGAGAGAGGGAGAGTTCTCTAAAGGCAGTGGGAAATGATGAGAGAGTACTGAAACATATAGGTGTGGAAAGTTTCAATGATCACAACGAGGGAGGGTGGTTAGCGATTATTATCGAATTATTTATATTATATCGTACGTTGTGGCTGTGTTACAATGTGCATGATGCTACCCTTAACCAGGTAGATCTCTTCTATCTACTAGCCTCTTTCATTTGGAGTATATGACCCTAGCACGTTTCAAGAGAATCATCGAGATATACAAATACATGTAATTTAAAACGAAAGTTTGAGAAAAAAAAAAAAAAAAAAACCCTAAGGCTACAACTTCACATATTTGAGAACCTGCCAAGGATGTAGTTGTAATTTAGTGGAAAAAGTGTATATATGTTTATATATACATATATATAAGGATTAGGATTGAGAACACATTTTTTTGACACATATTTTTACACACGTTCTTGTGGAATTCACTTCGTAATGCATTCAACGAATTATCTTTTATGTTTTCTTTCAAAGACCATGTCCACCAAAAATCACTCAAATCCAAAACCATATGACTATATAATTAAATTTAATGTTTCTTTATAGAACTGTATTCATCCATTTTTCTTTGCTATAAATGAATGTTTTAATGGTTTTAGATTTGTCGTAATGGTTTTGCAACGATGATCTATAAATGACGTACTAAAATATAAACGGTTCAAATTGTTGAAATATATTACGAAGTGGACCCTACAAAATGAATGTCGAAATTTGTGTTAAAAGAGTGTGTTCCCAAATTCTACCAATATATATTATTCCAAATTATTCAAATCTTTGAGATGGATGGCTATTATTTCAGTGTCATGTTTTAATATCGTGTCGATGCTAAAGTACAAATTAGTCTACATTGCAAGACTAGAAATAGCATTATTTGTTCATCAAAATTATTTTATTAATGTTGATTGCAGCTCATGTGATCACAAATCCAAGATCCAGTGGTTCAAGAAGTTATAATATGATGCATGTGTGTACTATATATGTAGTATGTATGCAAAATTCACATCTTTGCCACTGTGACCGGAATGTTAAACCCAAGTGACCAGAGATGATGTGGTTGGTTTTTAGCATCATTTGAAAAGTTCTCTAATTGTGCATGGGAAATTACTTGGCATCAAACTATTGGCCGCCTGCCCAGGGACATGATCATACTGTCCCCATGGCATGCTCGAAAGTCACACATATTTGTTGTAAGCCTCATTAAAAAGAAATTATATGACTTAAAACTTTTATTTCTACTCAACGGATCACCATCTTAATCAAGCTTTTTACAACCAAAAAAAAAAAAAAAAGGTTTAACTAACGAAAGCCTTTGCTGTTTAATAAAAAACGATATTTATGCATCAGTTCATTCAGCCAAATAATAGAGATAATGATATGATATGATCGATTGTATCATTGATGTACATGATTAGATTGCCTAATTAGACAATCATGGATAAAATACAAAACAGACACGTATACTTCGTTTCTATGTATACATTAAATCAGTTGGTATTACATTACCATCGTGAATATATATACACTTGATCTGACGCTAATTAACCTTGTATTAACATGGTGTTATATACTAATTAATTTATGATATATATATATATATATGTATGTATGTATGTATGTATGTATGTATGTATGTATGTATGTATAGTGGTGGTTAAGCTGAAAAATTAGGTTGGGTTATAATCATAACCACCATGAAATCTTCTGCAAGACTTTGTGATTGGTGGCTCCACCAGTACTTCATTAACTTGGATTATTCATCATTTGAATTATACATGCCTCTAAATTATTTAAGTCAATTTTTCTTTATGTTAATCATCATATATAATTCCTACATTATTATCCTTCTAATTTGTTCCTTCTTTTCTTTCTTTATATTTATTATGGTTGTTACATGTATCTGCCAGGCCATCATCAATGTTGACTGAACATGATTTGGATGTTTAGCTATTTCACTTCAAATTATTGTTTAGTTAATATACAAGTGGTAGGTTAATTAAGATGACTTCACCATCCACAAGATTCGAACCTAAGACTTTTCATTTCTAAGTAAAGAGGAATACCACCATACCGTAGTACTGAGTGGCAAAAAAAACACAAAATGCTTTCATTGAGTGCCCATTACGTGGCTTAGCCGAACTTCCCCTCTTTCTAGAGTAAAAATATCGATATACTAAAAAAAACAATTAAGGTGACTTCAAATTGTTGTTTAGTTAAAAATACCGTTTTGAAACAACTTATTGGTCTTACAATGTTTCCTAAGCTGGATTGGGGCCTAAGCCAGCCTAAGCCAACATTTAGCTAAGGTGTTTTCAGCCCACTATAATACCCTGGTTTACCAGACTAATTTGTTTAAGGAGGTCAGCTCCAAGGTTTGCTACTATGCTAACAATGGATTTCTAAATGGTTTTGTATCGATTGCTCTTCGAGTTGTATATTTTGTAGCTACACAACTTATTGATCATGAATGTGTGTACAAGTGTATCAGCGGCTTCTAACTGTTGATGCACATGATGTTCATAATTAATTAATGACACTTTAACAATTCATCAACTGTATGTGAACAACTGACCTTAACATTATTCTTGCAATAACATTAAGCTAGGTAGCAGTATGAAAATGACTGGGCCTTCCTCTTCTAAAACCATCTTCCAACACATTATCACGTACTAATCAAAAGCTTTCTATATATACATGGATTGGATCCTACATATTGCAGAACCATTGATATGTGATCAAAAGTCAAAACCGGTATAACAAACCCTAACTTCAATCAAGTGAACAACTACAGGGATATTTATAACTTTGTTCATCCCCAAAATCGAATATGAATATTGGAATGAAACAAAAGTGTCATATAGAATATGAAATCCGAGCGACATAAAATACACGTAAAAGGTTCTGGTCGTGTAATTCTGAATTTTGGTGTTTGAGATTTTATGAGGATTCACACAACTTGCAATTTGTGGAGTGGATTGATGATTGAGATGCATAAGAAACATAAGATAATTGAAACTAGAGAAATGTTAAGCAGATTTTCTCAAAAGTGAGACTTTCCATGGACTATCTGTCACCTCATGTTTTTCACACAACGTCTTATAATATTGGCACGAAAAATAACGTTAAACTGTAAAATGACGGAAAATCCATAAAAAGTTCCATTTTGAGAGTCTCTTTCGCATCTCTCTTGAAGTTGCGTCCACTTTTACTAGCTTATGACCTATATGATGACATCTACCATTTAATGATTGACATTAAATTTCCGTGGAGGCAAAGAACTCGTACCTTTTTTGACAGATGCAATGCAACCATTCCACTTCAACTTCAAGATAATCTGGTGTTTTCAAGGCAATGTAAATCCCAAAAGGTAACCGTAGGAAAAAGTGGCTTAGTTTGGTCATTTTTTATGAGAACGATCGTTAGATATGCATGGCTAATATCTCTTGCAGTACGTGGTTGCATGGCTATCTGATAACTTGAGGTTCCCTTTGCACTGCATGTCAACCTCTAGCTAGGTATATATATACATCATCATTTTCCATCACTAATAAAACAATAGTAATTAGCTTAATTTGAATATTGAAGTTAAGGAATTTACCAACCTCACACTTTTGTCACTATCATACAATCCCATTTGGCTTAGAGACAATATATATTTAGACACTATCTCATTCTTTAAGGACAGACCTAACCACTCCCTTTAATCGGTGTTGTTTGGCCAACGAAAATGTCTTCTCTATTTACATAACAGTAATGCTAAAGGCACAATTTTTGTGTCAAGTTTATTTATCAAATAATGTGTTAGTATACTTGTGAAAGCGTTACTTGTTACAAATTAACGAAACCCAAAGTGAGTCCAAACTTGAAATAAATATTCACATAATTTGATAATTGGTGAAAAAATAAACACATTATTTGTCAATTGTCACACATACATATCAGCTTTGATATGTGGCTATCAGATTGGCCAAGTTAGCCTTGTTTTTTGTTTTGGGGTTCTTTTTGTTTGAGAATCCCTTAAATTTAATCTAAGATGTCCTTTTTGAAAATTTTATATTCGTTTCATCTCAAAAAACAAAGTTTGGAGAAGAAATTTGATGTGTACGTAGAGTAACTTATTTCATAATTCTTTTTCCTTTTTTAAAACGGTAATTAATTTCATCATGTTTGCCCCCACTGAAACGATTAAGAAAAAGAAGGGCCCCTCAAAATATATAGAGCACAATAGCAATAGATTGGGATTAGATTCTGTCCGAAAAAGGATTAAGACTTTAAATTTATGACTGCTTTTATGGCCTTATCTTGGCACCAATTATTGGTAATTGATAAAGCTAAATCATAGTTGTACAAGAAAAAAACTCAGATGTTTTGATATCATATGAAATTATTAGATGATGGTTTGGTAAAATACAAGCAAATCCTATTTGTTTTCAAGGAAGATGGGAAACTTCTATGATTTATGCCACCTCCGAAATCATGTATATAACTCATATGTAAAAAACTAACTTTAACAGGAAAGTCAGAATTCAGATTGCCTAGCTTCTATCTAATATGAAGACTGAAAAGGACACAATAACAAATAAAATACAAAATATAAAATTTATACAGGTGTTTCTTACAAAAAAAAAGAAGAAAGAAAAGAGAAATGACCCTTCGGTATTACAGATAATCTAGTTGTTCATGCAAACACCGTGTGTTTGATATGCGAAAATGAGTTTTTGGGAAATAATTTATCGTGACTTTTCTCAGGAATTCCGAAATATATTTTCTTTTAACCATGTTTGGTAAAGATAGAAAAGTAGATACAAAGTCTAGAGGCAGGTTACTACTTTTATGGGTATCTTTTTATTTTATTTTTGTAAAAAGGAGGGGAACTGGTGGTAAACTCGATTTTTCACTCCTTTTGGGCTCAAGAGGAAATGGAGAACCTCACCATGTCCGTAGCCACAGTCAAGAAGACTTACCAGCTAAGAGCATCGAACTCGGGACCTCTATTTTTATGGGTACTTTAATCCATATTAAAAATTTTGTGTTATTGGATTTACTCTACTTTCCCTATTTTCAACCTTATAATTAAATTTCTTGATTTATGTATTTTTACTCAAATTTTTTATTTGGATATTTAAATATGAAAGGGTAACCACTTTCATATAAAATAATTTTAAAAAATGTAAATGCTTATGTAAGTGTTCCCGGCCTCTAGAAGGGGTGGATAATCGTGTTTTGCCACCAATTGTCCTCCTTTTTAGAAAAAAAAACATATATCATAGGTTGATAAACAAAACATTTAACATGATAGAAGAATATACGAAAATAAACAAAAATTAATCTACTTATTATCCATGAAAATAGTTCAAAGAAATTTTATCTATATATGATGATATATATAGTACCTACAACTAGATTAGTTAACACATTTAACTTGTGATGGAGGGTAGAAAAAAAAATTGAGATACAAATTAGGAGCAAGAAAAAGGTGAAATAATATTTTTTTTTTTCTTCAGAAAGAGTACAATATTCATTAAAGATGGAATAATATGTACAAACAAATAGGATGGAGTGCTAATAATAAGACTCGATAAAATTCTTGCCGGAGATTTCACCCCAGTTAAAAAGAAAAAAAGCGTCCTCCAACAAAATTTGTGGTTTTCAAACTTAAAAAATTTGACTATCTAATAGGGCCGGTTCGCGTCAGGATCCTGAATTGAAGTCCAAAGCTCGAATCCCGAACCAATCCCTCTCGGGACGAGATTTCAAAATTCAAAACCGACCCAAATTTTGGTATTCCCAAATTTTGAAATTCCCAAAAGTTTTTTAGGATTTCGGTCGTTCGGTTCGGGAAATAGATCAACTACGATGCAAGGGTGCTCCCCTCCCTTCATCGAAAAGAATTTCATATATATATATATTGCTTCCTTCCTCCTCGGATAAGATTAATTGACTTGCATACCCAGAAATTTAAGTTATTCAAATTGACAAATCCAAACCAAATCCAATTCCAGAAATAATCAAAATTTCAGAAATCCCAATTTTCACAAACCCTAAAAATCAACCACAGAAAAAAATAATTCGAGTCCTATAAATCAAACCCTAGAAATTCTTGGCGGCGGCGCCCTAACGACGCCTCTCCATGAATGCGGCGTCTCGTTGAACGAATTCTAGGCGAGGATTTGCGACGGTGAAACCGAGACCGAGAGACTTAGTCCAATTTGGACTTTCGAGAGAGAATCAAAGTGTGTGACTAGTGTGGGTGGTAGATTTGCAATTCAGGCCAGGGTTTGGATGGTGATTAGTTGAGAGAGAGATTTGGGTTTGGGCAGAGAAGAGCGAAGAAAAGTGGAGAAAGAGACAGAGTGAAGACAAGTGACTGAAGAGAGTTTTAATTATAAATGAACGGTTAAGATTAAATCTCAACCAAATCCAACAACCTATAATAATTAGAATTGTATATTTAATAATATAATTTGATTATAAATTAATGTATATAATTTTTGGTTCGGGACGAGATTACCGAAAGAAGGCATATTGGATCTCAAATGTGACCTTCTGTTGTGAGAAAGACTTCAAAGCTGCATCAGTTACCTTGAGGGGGAATTGGATCCCATGGATCTATTTTGTAGGGATCATAGGGATTCTCATATTTTAATCATTTATTTTGTATCGTGCGGTTAAAAATCATTTGATTTTTTATTTAAATTTAAACATAAATAGTATCTAACGAAAAATGGTCACACGATGAACAGTTAGGATGTGGGGATCCCTAGGATCCCCATAAAGTGGATTCGGAGAGGATCCTCTTCCCCTTGAGGGTATTAACTATCACCATTCCATCTCCTTGTACCTCCATGGCCGAGCATGACCAGGGCCGGTTTAGAGATTTTTGAGGCTCGGGGTGACACCAAAAAATGTGCCATCACTTTATATTAGAAAATTATTTGTTTTCACATGTAAGATATAGATAAAAGTATACTTAGAAACGCACTTCAAACTTAATAATTTAGAAATAAGGAAAAACTAATTTATTTTGTATTGTGAGAAGGAAACAAAAAAACTTTGGGTTTACAAGTAGATAGATATGAGTTTTGTTTTCCATCTGAACTTTTAAAGTGTTTTTTGTATAAATAGTGAGGTGTTTTTTCTTATTTACTAACCTTGTCAATATGGGACTAAAAAAATAATGATATTTTTTAGTCCTTAATTGATATGTATAAGTAATAAATTGGTACTACATTAAACTTTTTGGTTACACGTTATATGATTTGCAAATTAAGTCTAAAAATTTGGTCAAAGTATTACTCTTTGTGGAAGATTAGACTTGAATTGGAACAAATGTTTAAAAATAACAACTCACATAGCGACTAGCTATTAATTAAAAATAAATTAACAACCAAACAAAAATTCGCAAAAATTGAAAAGAATAAACATGCACTTAGCATTTCGAACTTGTGACCTCTCGTTAATTTTAAACAACAAAAATCATTGATTCTAATTAAACTTCTTGATCATTTAGCCAAATTTCCTATATTTATACTCTTATAAAAAAAATTTGTAAAAATTGAAAAATAAATAAGCACATATGGTGTTTTGAACTAAGACCTTCTCATTAATTTCAAACAATAAGGCCACCAGTTCTAGTTAAACTTCTTTGTCATTGAACCAAATTTTGTAAATTTATACTCTTATAAAATATATACAAATATACAGCCCTAATAATTTTGGTGCCCCCAATTATTTCGGCTTCCGGACGATCGTCCTGCCCGTACTGTGCTGGGCCGGCCCTGAGCATGACACCTGCGCAAAAAGGCCAGCAGCTCGCTCTGCCATGGTTGCTGCCATTTGTGCAGATTCCACACCCCGCATACGTGCAACCATAGCTACCACAAACACAGCTTGGTCATCACGGATCACAGCACCAACCCCCACCCCCCTGTGGCCCCTTTTTAAGAGGCCTTATTAGTCTATGTCGAATGAGAGCTCTCCCTCCGAAGCGAGGTAAATAGCCATCTTACCGGGGTTATGATGGGTGAAGGAAGCAATGTTCTGGTTGAGACTGTAATGTAAATGGTGGGAAACTACAGATTTTGATATATCCTCTATTCAAAGGGGCAAAATGAGTCTGGATATTTTGACGAAGCCTTCGAGTTCATCCCATGCACCATCGAAGTTATATTTAATCCAAAAATTGAGAAAAATAAACCTATAAATAAGGGATGACATTTATCACAATTTAATAAAATATAATAAAAAAACTGTTGTGGATAATCAGTGAATGAACCACCAAAGTAAACTAAACCAAATCATGACTCACAAAATTTAACTTATATCACGTTTATTCAATTTTAAAAATTTGCAATAAATGATGGGAAAAGAAGGTGGAAATGCAGATCCTTTATAATGGGTTTCATTTTCCCACCTCATTTTCCGGCATTTATTACAAATTTTCCCAAGCCTGATTCAGTAAACATGGGAATGAATCAATGAAAGTGATTTCCCATCCCATGCTTTATTTCCCGCATACTAAATGCAACCTCAAAATTAAATGAATCCACTTAAATTACTTAAAAGTCCCAAAAATGAGATAAACAATAAAAACCAAGTCAACACAAATGGCCATTTACCACAGTGATGGAAATGTGTTGAACCCTTGCATGATAGTGTTGTTTTGAACTCCATCGATGACTAATTTAACATATAATCTATCATAATCTATCGTTTGACAAAAATAAATATAAAAACCAAGTCAGCATCTTTAAATACCACCTGAAAAGTGGAAAAGAATTTATGTATCATCAATTGTATAGCAATAAGAAATATATAGTTGTATACAACCAGTTGTATATATAAACAGATTATACTACGTTATATGTATTTAAGTACCACATTATAATTTTTTCCATACCTACTAAGATGTTATCCAAAAAGTGGTCAATATGAGGCTGAAATGCCTCTATGAGCCTTCTTAACCCCTTGAAAGGGTGGACTGACATGATGAAACCACTTGTAATTAGATAGAAGTCAGAAGTGGGAGTTATAAGCGTATAAGGCTCATAAGTATTGCGGGGTAAGCCTACCAAGTTCTCTATAAACGCTTACATTGTGTGACTTCCAACCGTACGTTTTAATTCATTCGTATTATCTCTCTCACCTTGTTACTTCCAGACTCTCTCTTCTTCATCAACTCCTCTCTTTGGTAGCTATGTCTCTCTAACTCTATCCAAGGCCTCAAACTTTTCTTTAAATTTTCACTCTCAAGTCTCAGCCTTTCAAGATTTTCCTTTGCCACAAGACAGGTTATGTTACTTTCTCCGTCTCGGATTTCGATTCCTTTTGCTGGGTCCTAGCTTGAATTGGGTTTGAAATCTGCAGCTTCAGTGGAGACGCGATGATGTTGGGACTGGATAGGTTGGTGGTGAACTTGAAATCCAAGTTGAGGTCTTTGAAGGTGAGTAAGAAACCTTACGACAAGATTGAAAAGAGTGAGAGCATGAGAGTTGAAATAAGGAGCAAGAAGGCCAGAAAGCTCATTGAAAAGACTTTGAAGGTCTCAGATTCTTCCAAGTCCAAAACTTTTGCTTTTTGATTGTATGTATTAATTGTATGTAATAGAAAAACCAAAGGTAATATACTTTAATTTTCTCCTGTTTTGAGTAATTTACCCTCCTCATGTAATAGAATAAAAGAGGATCATTGGGGGTCTTCTCTACTTGTTTTGGATAATTTGTCCTCTCTCTCTCTCTCTCTCTCTCTCTCACACACACACACACACATACAGAGACACAAACAGTCTCTCACAACCATATCTAGAACATTGCCATGCATATCAAGAATACGAGGTGCGAATTCTTCCAAGATTACAACCTTTAGAGAGTATTAATATCCCACCATTTTTTCTTTTCCTTTTTATGTACACAAGCAACTAAAGCATTATGCATCCATATTCCACTCTTTGATGAACCTTGTGAGTTTTTTTTAGTGATTATAGATAGTAAAATCATGTTAGTAGACCAATTATATTTCTAGTGGGTAAATTGCCAATTTAGTTTTTCTTTCCTTTCTCATTTCATGGATTTAGTAACAATCATTGAACGTGAATTAACATTTTGAAAAAGTGCATAATGGATGAAGCAAGAATACACTAGCCAACTTGGTTTGATTTAGGTCTGCTGGTATTTTTACTAAATCCCCAAAAGCACAAAGACAAAAAAAAATAAAAAATAAAAGTAAGAATTCATGTGAAAATTAGCATGGTTTTTAATGTATCCACTATCAATTTCAATTGTGGGATAATGTATGAAAGGTAGTTAAAATTGAGCAATTTCCTTCCATGCATTTTGTATGACCTTTTTTAATCCTCATGCATTTTGTGCATATCTTCTTCTACAACCCACTATATGATTATAAGTACACAACACAATGTGGAAGAAATCCCATGTTATTATTTACATCATCTCCAACATGGAGCCACATGATAAAAAGCTTTAGTGTTTGGTAAAGTTTGGTATAATTTGTTCATTCTCTTTTCTACATATATGTTATTATCAAGGGAAGAGGGAAGGGATCAAAACTATTACAAAGATGAGTTTTGAACCTGCTGAGACACATGGATGAAAACTCAACATCAAATTCACTAAGATATTGGACCACATGTCTCTTTCTCCATATATAACATGCTAGTCTAATAATAATACAAGTGATTAAGATTAAGAACACAACATATGGATATTGGTTATAGAATGAGACGAAGGATAGAAGACAAGAGACCGAAAGTGAAGTCGTCTCGTCTTGGCGTGGCAAATTGTTTGCAGAAGAATTTAATTTGATGGTGGACATCATATGCATGCATTGTACGTTTCAATGGCGCCGAACATTATTATTTTCTGAAAAGCAACTCCACGTTATTTTCCCACTAACGTTGTCCACATATTACACAGAAAAAAGGTTCCGAAAAGTTTTGTTTTTCTTCTTCTTTTTCTGATTGGTGAATGAATGAATCATTGGACCACAAATCAATATGGATCATAAAAGTGATAAAATAAAACAGGAACTGAGGGAAAGAAACGTCACACTCCGGAAAATGTTTGATCAAATTTTGTGTTTTTGGTTTCCAAATTTCTGTAGTTGGAACATATATAAATGTATATATAGGGAACTTTAACGAAAAATTTCTGGTACAGTTTATTTTAACGAAAAACCATATTTTTACACTAAAAAGTCAATCCTAATACTATTCACTTTACCCTTTATTTTGTCCTTATCGTTAAAACTCAAAATGTTCAAGTCATTTTCATTAATTTTCCTTAAGATGGGCTATGAGCATGTGAGAAAGAAATGAGGGGGAATATATAATAAAGGTTTTTAGCTAAAAGGGTTTATAAGATTGGCGTTCAATTTGGTTCCTGATAATAAAAATCGATAGAAGTGGTTTCTGCATTTATTCACCGCAGATCAATTTGTGAAGAATCTATTAATATCTTTGTTAAGTGGAGGGGTTGGTTTGACAAAAATACCCCTTAAAAAGGGGTTACGTGGTCGTTCATGTAACAATTTAACGAAGATATTGACAAATTTTTTAGGGAAGAACCAAAATGATTTAAAGTAGACAAACTCAGGAACCACTTCCACCGATTTTCATTGTCGGGATAAAAGTAAAAAGTTATGTCAATCTCCACCGACCATGTTGGATAAAAAACCATAAATAAATTGCTTTTAGATTTTCTATTTAGTTATCCATCTATATGCTAATATAGAACGTCTAGTCTAGGGCCCGTTTGTTGTCACAGGATTGGCTTGGTTAGGATGACTCACAAGATTCTCCTTCTTCTCTGTCCAATTTAATTGTGGAAACTGGAAGGACTAGACTGCAAACAATTTTCTTCTCATTTGAATATCAATTACAAACCGTGTCCGGTTGCCTGTATCACAAGTAGTAACAGAATATTTTTCCCAACCATATACAAAAATCGAAGAAAGTAGCGGAAGACCAGAATGGCCCTAAAAAAAACATGTTATTCAAGGTAGCAGATGATTGGAGATTCAGAGGAAATTTTGACAAATTTCGGACATCCTAACTACTACACTATTTCTGCGATAATCTTTTGGTTCGACGACTTGAGCTCATCTTCGAACAGGGTTTCCCCCTCCCGGTGCTCGAGGTGGTGGTGCCTCATATCCAGCTCCCCCGCGAGTAGGTGGTGTTGCAGAACCATAAGGCACATTGCCTGTGGGCACATGTCCTTGAGGACCGCCAGCAGCAGCTCTAGACTGTGCATCATAGTTGACACCCCGGGTCGGATCATAACCAGGCACTCTTTGCACTTCGTAACCCGATCTCTGTATATCATATCCAGGTCTCTGTGCGTCATAAGCAGGTCCTCTCTGTGGATCATAAGCAGGTCCTCTTTGTGGATCATAAGCAGGTCCTCTCTGTGCATCATGAGCAGGTCCACCCGAAGGATCATAACCAGGCCCCCTCGGTGCATCATAAACAGTCCTTCCAGGAGGTCCAGATTGAGCTCCAACTAATGGAGGGGTCTTGGCGGTGGCAGCACCGCCAGCGCCGGCAACAGCCGCAGCCGTAGCAGGAGGGAAGGTGGCACGTCCTTGCTATACAGAATACAGTGTAACAGTGCATAAGTTTTCATTATCTATCATCGCTCTAGAGGCAGTGAGGAAATTATTTTTCAACTGAAAACAAAACATTTTTAGCAGGACAGCACAACTTCTAAGAGTTTATCAGCAGCAATACTCAACGTCTTATAGGCCATACCTTCTTGATCATTTTTATGATCTACTAATTTTACTCATGTTATGTGCAACCGAAGATTCCAAACCAAAATTTATCAGTTTGGCTTTGAGATAGCTAAGGCAATGGATGTACAGAACTGAATTTTTATATTTGGTTTTTGTGACTAATTTGAAGTTGTCTTAGTGTTCCAATAGTAAGGGAGTGGTAAAACACAGTATGATTGTCACCTACCAACATATTCTTTTCCTGTAATCTACAGATACATTTAACTTTAATTTACTCTCTGGCCAGGAACACCTTTAGTGGAAAATGCAAGCACAAATAAAAGATTTTCAATGACCCCTGTAACAATTCTCGCATCCACCAATGATTCAGAAAATGAAAAACCGACCTTGAAGTATTTTTAGAAGGGCTTCAGTGTTATTGACAATGATTAACTATTTTTACAAGTATTCAAGAAAATAGTCTTGAGTTAAATTGTGTGGACAAATAAGACAATGATGTCACCAAAGCACACTATACTATTGCAATCAGCCAATCCCAGCTGAAACAACCGGGACTTTGACAACCCGGCATGGTACCATAATCTAGAATTTGAAGGAGAAAAGGAAAAGAATAAGATGGAAAGCTAACAAAAGTCAAGATGTGGAAGATGGCATACCTGTTGAACACCATAGCTATCTTCAAAACCATTTTGTCCTAAAGCCTGCCCAATAGCCTCGTTCTCATTATTTCCCGGGGTTCCATAATATGTGGCACCTACATTTCATTGCCAAAGATAAGCCATCCACAATGTATTTAAAGATCAAGGTAAACAATAAGCAAGGGTATCCAAATGACCTTGAATACAAAAGGAAGTAGATTTACCAGTTCTCCGATCAACATTAGAATTATTCAGTAACTCTGCTCGGAGCTTTTCCACCTCCCTAGCCATGGTAACATAGTTCTTCTCCATGCACTGAAGTGATTCAAGGTGGTTGCTGTATAATCTCTTTTCATAGTCATATGTATCCCTGCACAATCCAAACCAACAGAAAATGACGGTCGGTTTTTCATAACTGAAAATACACAATAAGCAATATAGTTTGAAGTTATGAAAAAAATAGAACATAAGCACGAACCTGCAGAGCTGATATTCCTGCCTCAGTCCATCAAGCTGTGCAACTAAAGCTGGAATCTGCTGTACATCCGCATGAGCCCTCTGAAGATCCTGCCCGAGTTGTTGCACTTTGGCAATCAGTTCTTGCCTTGAAACAACCAAGCTCTGGGCCTCGGCTCGAGCCTTCTGTAGCTCCGCCTTAACAGGCTCGGCTGACTTTAGGTCAGCTTCCATCTTGGCTATACTATCCACAAGGCTCCTCATCTGCTGTTCTCTCTCAGACTTGATAGCTCCTATCTGGGCATGTAATATCTGCAACTCATGTTGGGCACCCGCCAGCTCCTGCCTCAGGCTTCCGTGGGTGGCGGCGAGCCTCTGATTCTCCACCACAAGCCTCTGCATCTCCACATGCTGTGCAGCCAGCTTCTGCTCCATAACTTGTGGAGGAGGCAACATATCAAACGGAGGATAGGCGCCATGGGGCGGCCGTATGCCCGGGCCAAACGGGTCGGGTCCAGGAAGCGGCCGACGCATGTGAGAAGGCGGGATTCGACCTTTGCTTCCCATTTTTTTCCCCAATTCACCCTAACTTCCCTAACAATACACAAACTTTTTCTGCACAATCAAAACCACACAATGAGAATCACAAACAGATTGCTTTGAATTTATAAATTTGGGTTGCAAATTGGGTTTCTTACCGTTTTCGATTTTGATTTCGAATCAGTTCAATGTCACGCCCAAAGTTTAGTTTCTGAATCAGACCTAAAAGTGTTTGGTTTCCGAGAAAATCTGGGGAAAGAAAATGCAGACCAGTGGGAAAGTGATACTTACTTGATCAATGGTTGACAGAAAACTTGGTCTTCTGTGGCGAAATTTAAAGTGCTTTTCGTGCTCTGCCCTAGTGAGAGAGTAGAGAGGGATGTTTGGTTTTACGAAAGCAATGACAGAAAGAAAAGAAGAAGATGAGAGCTCCTATGCAATTTTTTTTCCGGACGCTTGACCAACAAAAAATTAAAATAAAACAAAATAAAAAGCCTGCCCTAATTTGAAGGGCCCAATTATTCATCCCAAAATTGTAAGACCATAGTCCAATGGGCTTCAAATGATTCCAACTATATATAAAGTGTGTGTCACTCACGTATCCATTTTTACTTCTTTTTCGCAGTCAGATCGAATGAATAGAAGAAGAGCAATGCACAAAAATTAATAAAGATGGGTGGGAGGTAAAAAAAGGTGTGCGAATATCATCACCCTATATAAAATTTTAGTTCTCGGCCAAATGTGGAGTAGGCCATTGACTAAGAGTCAGTTTGGGATTGCTGTGTTTTTACTAAAAATTGTTTATGATGTGCTTCAAGAATAATCAGTTGCAAAATAAAGTAGTTGAGCGTTTGATAAATTGTATTTTTGAAAGTGTTGTAAGTATGAAAAGCAGTGTAAAAGCGTTTGGTACATTTAATATAAAAGTGATATAATTGTGTATAATGATGTGGACATGATACTATAGGCGATGATAACGACAACGGTGGTTGTGCCAATAAAGAGGTGTGGTGGTTGGGCTGAAGAGGTGACAATGGTGGTAGGGGAGGCGACAATGGCGATTGTGGCTATGGTTGTGGTGTAAGAAGTTAGGGTTTGTAATGATAGGTGGTGGTGGTCACTTTCTTCTCCAAGGATAAAATGTGCCCATAATGGCTACTTAATATTACGGTCTAGTGATATTCCTCTTCACTTGTAGGTGAGAGCTCGTAGGTTCGATTCTTACCAAAACTGAATTTGAACCATATTATTACTACCCCATTGTGAGGCTAAGACAACCCCTCTTCCCATAGGTAGATACAATTGTTTATAATAATAATAATAATAATAATGAACGTATTATAGGAATTAAAAATATTCATTAAAGACTCAACTCTGCTTTTTATTAAAGCAGGCTTAAAAAGCAGCATACATGCTACTTTTAAAAACTGTTGTCTGGAGGCTATTGCTTTAAAATAAGCATGATATTTAACTTTCATCTCATTTTTTTATTGTTTAAGCAGCCTTTGGTGAAAAAAACAATACCAAACTGCACGCTATCTCACCCCTTGCACTTAAACATCGAATTTCCGTCTTCATAAGTTAGATTAATTTTAAATTATACTTGTCAACGTTGATCAAGTCTGCTACTTTATTGAAAACAATACTGGAAGACTTCTAAAGTTTTAATTCTCGTCTAGTTTGATCAGATCCGGATACATATATTGAGAAAAGTTTGAGGTATTTTTGCAAAGGATGATAATTTGAGATTTGCCTTATGTGTGATCCAGGTATAAGAATTCTGGTTGGAAGGCCTTCTTAGAGTAGTTCTACCGTGGGAAAGGCCCCCCCCGGGCTATCCACTATTTAATCTACCTAGTGAACAGTAATTGCCCTTAATGAACAATAATTACATTTTGAATCTCCACCCCTACACTTGAATAGCCCTAGCAACAGGTAAATAAAATAAAAATATTTTTTGCAATTGCTTGGAATTTCCCGTGCACCTCTCCACTCCCTCACGTCACTCCCTCTCTTTCCACTAATCTTTCTCACTTCTCTCCATTTTTCTCTGAAGTTCCTCTCTCTCTCTCTCTTTCTCTCTCTTTCTCTCTCTCTACACTTTCTCTTTCTCTAGAGCTCCGAGAGCTCTCACCCACTTTCCTCTTCCAAAATTAAACAAATCAAACTCCAAAACCATGAAACCTTAATCTCTGGGACTAAAGGATCCTTGCTATACCGTTGCATGTGTCATCAGACCATCACGGTGTAAACCACCATTGAAGCCGAGAGCTCCAAGATCTGAAACTCGAACCAAAGTGAGGTTCTCTATGCAAATCTTGTTTCATTATGTCTTAATGTTTCTTGGGACAAGATTTATGGTGTTTTTCCAGTTCGAAACTAGAGGTTTAACCCCCTGCAATTTCTCTAAAACCTTGCCCAGTTTTTGGTCACATCATTGGATCAAACTCTAGCAAGTTTGTAGGTTGAGATCCAATGGACGCTGAGGCAAAACAGAAGAAAAAACGTGGCTGACGTCAGGGCAACGTCAGCCTTGCATCAAACCCACTCCGGGCTCTTGGACTGGCAACTCTCTACCGGCCTCTCGCTCAGGCCTGCTCGGGTTCCCTTGCCAGCACACGTTAGACTTGATTGCTCGGGCTCTCTAGCCCTGTTCACTCGCCTATCCCTCGGGCACCAGCATACGCTGGAGCTGCTCTTAGTGAACAGCCAGCCAAGGTTCACGTCTGAGCTCGATTACAAATTCATATTGCCTTCGTCCTTTTGCCCTTCGGAATGTTTACCTTTTCGTTGTATAAGTATCCCATCCACCTTAAGAAACTAAGCCAAACTGACACGAAGTTCGTTGTTTTGTGACACTAAATAGTTTGGTTTGTTATCATTTTTGTGAACATGCTGGACACCGGTTAAGTTTTCTGGTTTTTGCACTATGAAATGGCGATTGACATGCTGGTATGGATGCATTGGTTTTTATCTGAATTAATGCCCTAGTCAACAAGGGCTGTTTAGCAGCCCAACTAGCATGATTCGCCAAAGAAACCGAACCAAACTGACCTAAGTTGGTACTTTTGAGAAACTAAATATTTGGTTTGGTGAGGTCATCAGGTGTCTGATGACACGCCCGACCTTGATATTCCCCCAAACATCAAGGTAGGCACGTGCTGGCCGACACCTGTAGGTGACGAAGCCATGTTAGAATGCATGAGGACAAGAAATAAATAAGACTTATAAATTTAAATATAATTAATATGTAATTAAGGAACGTGTTCAGAACATACAACTAATTCTATACACTAGAAAAGAAATAATATAAAATTGAATGGATAAAAGAATGGGTCCTACACCGAGAGGACTCGAAGATGCCGATGCGGAAGTGCCTTGACATCGAATTGTACGCCTCGATTCTAAGTCCTGAGGGGCGTAAAACAAACATGAGTAGACCAAGTTGATATATATATATATATATATATATATATATATATATATATATAATTGAAACAGTTATCAACATACTAACCCCTACAGTTTTATGAAAACTAATAGCATAATATGTAATAGGTTTTCCAAAAATCCTAGCATGCCATAAAAACCTTCATAAAAACATATGTCGTATATAGTGTGCTAACTAGTGGTATCCGTATCGCCCAAAGGCATATAGAACTCTTCCTTTAGAACACTTTATTCACAAGTATTAATCGCCCGTAGGCTCCTACAGACCCGAAAGTCAATATAAGTATCATCGCCCAAAGGCTCCTACAGCACTCAACCCGAAGGTCAATATGTGATCACTAGATACACACAAAACCATTGAATATAATCTTTCCAAATATAAGTACATATATCTAAAAATCATCTTCATAGCATATAGTCATCAATCATATATACTACAAAGAAGTGTAAAGAAAACATATTCATAAATAATATATAGTCATCCATCATATATACTACAAAGAACATAAGTTCGATAAAATATGGTAATTCAAAATATTCTCAATAAGCATAATATCTCATAAAACATTTCATAAAATGTAATCATTAAAATCATGTTTTTCATGTATGCATTTCTACTATTAAAACATGCATTTTAGAAAGGGGGTCCACTCACAGATACTTTGCCGCCGAAGAGCTACGTAACTAGCGAAGACGAAAATGCCACAAATAATTGCTCCTAAGCACATAAAGGGTCCAATTAATAAAATTCTATTCAAACGATTGAATTTGGGAAAACAGACGTCAAAAATGGATCTAAGACATCAAAATTAGCCAATAAGGGATCCCGAAAGAAACCAGAAAAAGTCAACGAAAAGCCAATGGTCAAGGGCAACGATCAATGTTGACCGAAGTCAACGGTCAGCATTGACCAAAGTCAATGGGTATGGGTCGGTGAACCGGGTATAGGCTTGGGTTGGATCCGAGTTAGGCCTGAGCTTTGGGCTTGGGTTCTAAGGCCCAAAGACCTAGGGTCCAAGGTTTTTGGGTCAAAGGGCCTAGGCTTGAAAACCCTGCCCAAAGCAAAAGGGTTTTGGGTTTTGGGCTTAGAGCCCACGTTCCACACGGCCCGAAGGCCTAATACAAAGGGTTTGGGGTTTTGGGGTTTAGCGGGCCAAGGGCCCTAGGTTTCTCGGCCCAAAGGCCTTGGTCATTTTGGGTTTTTAATAGAAAACAAATAAATATAAATAAATAAATAAATAAAATAGGTGGGTTGGGCTTAACGGGCTTGAGGCCCTAGTTCTACTTGGCCCAAAGGGCCTAGGTTCAACGGGCTTGGGTCACTCGACCTGTTTCTCGTCGAGGAAGAAGGCCAAAGCTTCCCGAGCTTTGTTCGCCGTTGTTTGGTCACCTTAACCTGCGATCTACTTACGAAATTGAAGGTAGAGGTGAGAGGGAAAAGTTGGTTACCTTCAGTTCGCTGTGAAAGGGTCGGAGGCGGCCGGAATCTAGCTCGAAGCTCACGGGGTTCGTCGGAGCTAGTTCTTTGTTTTGTCGAGCTCCACATAGGCTAGGGAGAGTGAGAGAGAGCCCACACGTCAATGCTGGTGATGGTGGTTCGTCACCGGCGATGTGGGTATGTAGATGGGTGCGTGTGAGTGTAGAGATCAGGGCAAGAGAGAGATCTGTGAGAGGGAGAGGGTACTAAGCTAAGAGAGAGACTCGAGAGTGTTGACTCGAGGGAGGGGAAAGAGAGAAGAAGTGGAAGGGAGAGTTGAGGGTTTACCACGTGGCATGCTGAGAGGGAAGGAGAATCTAAAAGGGAGGGTCCGGATTGGTTAAGGATAGGGGACTAAAATGTAACTTTCATATACTTTTAGGGTAACTGTGAAATTACATTAAACTTTTGGGGGTGGGGTTTCACATCTGATTTATGCACTATACCTGTTTTAGATCCTTTTGCTGAGGCAAATTCTGAGGATTCAGGTGCTGGGACAGAAGAGTATGTACACATTCGTATACAGCGAAGAAACGGTAGAAAAAGCCTGACAACCGTGATAAACGAAAGAATGTATCTACCTTCCTAGTCCAGGTAGTCACTCCTCCACATAACATTGATGTTAAACGTTATATAGGTTAGAATGATAAGATTATCGATCTGCTTGGTTGGTCGTTTCAAGTACTACAGGCTGGCATTGTGCAGGACCATATCAAGATTCATGGTTTCTAAGCTGCTGCGTCCAAGTCTCTCCACAATTCCATCTACCTTTGGAAACCTTGCTATTTGAATATTATTTCGTCTGAGTTTGATATGCGCACTGTGATTTGAGTTTGTTATAATTTTCTAAAACTTGTGTAATTCGTCGCGGTTATGGAATGTATGACAAATTCTATTCTTGATTTTGAAAATTTCATAACTTCGTACTTCATAGCATTGGAAATTAACATCCTTCATATGAACCGTAAAGAGAATACATGCGAGGATCGATACACTGTTGCTACAGACAGATGAACAGTAAAGAGAATACATATGAGGATCCACCCTTTTTTTGTTCATTAAGAATCTTAATCGAAACCTTATTCCCATTTACATCGAATCTTATCGGTGTGCCTAAAATCGGATCTCCATACAAAGCTTCCATCCATTCTCTTCAAAGAGAAGCTCTCCACCAACACATAACACCCAAACTTCCTCCACCGAGTTGCACTTGTAATCTCTTCTGCCTTCTCTACTCTCACATCCATTTCATCACCCCCACTAACCCACCCTCCTGCCTCCAAAACCCATCTCATATTCTGAACAATTGCGGAGCTCAAACCTACACTGACCACTTTCTTGCTGTATGGGTTATGGGCTTTGTACCAGGTGAACCCTGTTCGTCCGTTCCTACAATCCTTCACGGCTTGCATAGCAGATACCATAGCCACTTCCCTTTGCACATCTACGCTCACATTCACAACGTTCCCTTCACGGTTAACGTTCCCACAAGAGTATATCTCTTCCCACCATTGCTCAAAAGTCACTCTGTAGTACTTCGACTTCTTCATCTGCTGCCTTATGGTTGCTCTCTCTCTTACGAACACAAATGGACAGTACCAGTTCCCCACAGTGCTAGTACGCGAGCGCTTTTGAAAGATGGTAACATTGAAGTCCGGAAGACGTGAACGGAGCGAGGCGTCAAGGCCTAAAGCTTCACCTAGTTGTGAACGATACATACTCGAGCTGTGAACTTTCCATCCTTTTTTCTTGAGGAATTTTGGGGGAACGCCGTCGGGAGCTACAGCCCTTGCGAAAAACCCACCACCTTCGAAGCGATGAATCTTAACTTGTTGGTATATGTCTCTAAAATTTAAAACCCTTGGTTTCTTGTCTCCCAAGAAGTCGTTAAAGCAGCACTTCACGGTGTCCCTCTCTCTAGCACATCTGTAAGCTTTCCTGCAAGATCATACAAAATAATTTATCTTCCACTTAACAAACAAATATTTTCTACGCTAGAGCAGCGTGCTCTCCCTGCTCCGAAGTTCCAATCCCCACGCAGTATATCACTCAAATAAAAAGGAAAACAATTATATATAATTGTGAAACCGAAGCATACCCTTTGTGCCTGCCACTTGCTTTGATGACATAGTAGCAATGAGATGACAGAGGCTGATCAAGAACCGGGATGAACCAGACCTTAGTCTTCGTGGCCTCTTGGAACTCCGACGTGTAAACGATGGTCAGTATCTTGTCCTGTGGGAACGGCAGTTTCGATACCTTTCTGCGCTTGCATAGGCCCCAGCAAGACGCGTCGTGTGCTTCTGCATCTTCATCTGTAATCACCATGAAACCTGAATGTGGAGCATCGGGTGGATGAAGGGAAAGGGTGCTTGGCGATTTCCTGTACATGGAAAGAGGCCTTGTCACATACATCTTTGTGTATGGGTGTGAATTTCGAGTGTACGTTTTCAAATTTAATCGACTTTTTTTCTTATGAATTAAGAAAAGAAGCGGAAGGTGTGTAAGAGATTATCTGATAATATTAAGTAAAGAAAATTAAAGTAAAAGAAAGAAACTTTATAATCCACTTTCTTTTGTGACATGTATTTTTCATACAACTCACTTTAAATTTTGGTGCTTTCGATACTTGCAGAGATGAAAGGAGTCAAAAAGGAAAAACTTTGGGACCAACTTATTCTAAGGGTCATGATTTTCACAATTTCGTTTTCTATTTGATAGATTGCTGATATTGACCTTAAAATGAAATGGTAGGTACAACTAGTCGAGTCTTGCTCTCCTAATATCTTCATGTGAGGACCAAATGCATATTTTTCACAAGATTATATTAATTTAGATCTGTATTATATTAGTTTAGATCCAAAGACTTAAAATATTTGTCAACTTAATAAAACCTAACCAACTAATTAAAATATATGAACTATTAGAAAACTCATTTTCTTGTTTTGCTCTATTAAGTTGTCAAATATTTTAAGTCTTTAACTCTAAACTAATATAATTTTGTAGCTAATATGAATTTGATCCACCCAAGTCATCAAAATGAGGACCTTAGGATAGAAGGACTGACGGCTAGTTTGTGAACAGCTATCTTCTCCACTCTCCTCTTTTTTCAATCCAAAGACTTAAAAACCAGAAACAAACGCATATGGAGAGAAAAGTGGAGTGTGAAAATCATTTCCCCACTGTTCATTGTGACTTATTTTCGTAAACAACACAAGGAGCTTTCGAAATCCAAACTGTAACCATTTTCCAATTAAGATAAACCTTATTAGGGCAACAATTAGTGCTAAATATGGAAGTATAACTTTCCGACTAGAGCAGCTCATGCATTTAGCTCAGGATACTCCTTATTATTCCCATCATCTCCCCACCGGGGAGACGCCCAAGGCATCATCCCCTTGCTGCTGCTATCTCGTTAAACTCAAAAACTGAATCGCCGCTGAAAGCTTGAGGCTGTTTGATTCTCTCCCCTTGTTCACATCTTCTGTTAGATTTTCACCATCTTTGACAGTTGCAGGAGGAAATGGATCAAGAAAGCCTCCCAAAATGGTTTTCTCACCTCTGACGCTCACAAAATCTTTCAACGAACATGTTGTGAATGGAACCGGCTCAAAGCTGTGGTCTCCATATTCAACTGGGGTAGAGTGGTCTCCAGTGACGCAAAGAAAGTACTCGAAATTTCCAGTTGACTCGGCCTCCCAAGGAGCCTGGCCAGCTGCCCTATCGCTCGATCTACAGCTTCCATTGCTTTAACTTTGAAGAGGGTTGCCTTGTCGTGACCCGCATCATCAATAGCCTGCGATGCAAAACAAAACAGAGATTTCATTTACCACTAGTGAAAGTGAACTACTTGATCAATGTTTTGAGGTCTAAGTAAAAATCCGCCATTCATCGAGTAAGATTGCATGTGAGTCGTGGCATGGTAGGAAAAAAAAAAAAAAAAACTAGAACCTGAGAACATCATTGACCTTAACGTGAAGGAACCTAAAATCATAGCCATCTGGTTGTCCTGGTTTGTGCTTATCTTCCCCCAGTACAAACACATTGGGGCAAGACTTCAAAGGAAGAGTGCCTTAGCTGTCGCATTTGCTTTGGAGGTTAGAAGTGTTCGGTAGTCTCCGGTAGCTCCAGGAGCTTCCAGGATATCAATGCCAAGAGAAAAGCCCAGTCCAGCAATGATTTTTGTGGGAGCTACCATGCCAGGTCGTAAACCGTGTTTCTTCTCAACATGGAATTAAATATCGATATTATCGGCGAAATATCGCCGATAATATCGTTTTTTTCCAACAGCGATATTTTTAGAGTATTCCAATTGATTATCGTGATAATATCGCTCTCTCTCTCTCCGTCGTCGGAATCGGAACGGCAGCCGAGCTCCGTCGTCGCAGCTGCCAAGATCTGCGCCTCTCACAGGTGGTGATGGTGCTCGCCGGAGTGTGCGCCACGGTGGAGGTCACGGTGTCGTCCGCCATTCTCGCAGAGGCGGGAGAGAGAAGACTGATGATGTGTGGTCACGGCAAGATGGTGCTGCTCGAGTCACGGTGTCGTCCTCGAGCTGCTCGAGTCGAGCAGATGGTGCTGCTGCTGTGTGTGTGTGTGGTCACGGCAAGAGAGGGAGAGAGGTAAGAGGATTTTGAGAGAGAGAGAGAGAGAGACAGTGCAGAGAAGAGAGAGAGAGGGTCGAAGTGAGTGAGAGAAGGAAATGGCTTGGTCCCTGGTGTAGAAGTGGGATGTGTGTACGTGTGTGTTATTGAAGTGTGTGTCTGTGCGTGTGTGTGTAGAAGTGGGATGTGTGTGTGTGTGTTATTGAAGTGTGTGTCTGTGCGTGTGTGTGTGTGTGTTATTGAAGTGTGTATCGTGGGGTGTGTGTGTGTTATCCGAGAGAAGAAAAAAAAAATCCAAACCTGCTTTCAAAATATCCAGCCCATGTGTCAGTCCGTGTGTGTTATCCGAGAGAAAAAAAAATGCAATGTATAAAGTGTAAAATATTGTACTAATTCATTATATATAAATTATTATGGTGTGTTCAAATTTCTTTCATTAATTACTACATATTTTCTACACTCACAATGTTTGCCAGCTCGCTATATAATCAACTTGATAATGTTAAATCCATCATGCAATGCATTTCCTTCCAATTTTTTGTGATAAACTAATAGATAATTGACTAAATAGACATCTTGCAAAGTTTCAATAAAAATTTCCAAGTTTTTCTTACAATTTCCGTGGTTTCCATGTAATTTTTATCAATATCGATATTATCCCGATATTTCCATCGATATTTCCGTATTTTCGGACTACCGATATTTCCGATATTACCGATATTTTCTTCCTTGCTTCTCAAGGGGAGGAACCTGAAATTTGTGATTTAGAAATAAAGAAATATGGACACAAATGTAAACTTAGAAGCGTAAGCATAAGGGTTGAGGTTGTTAAAGTACAACACCAGCCCAAAGAGCCCAAAGATAATGGATTCAGCCCATGCACAAAGAAATATCCATGCACATGCTAGAGAATTCTAGCAAAGTTCAAGTTGGTGGAAGAGTCTTGAAGAATGGTGAGGATTCCACCAACTTACAAGATTAGTGTAGATAATTCTAGCTTAGGAATGTAGTGGAATTATCTAGATATCTCTAGCATGATGTTTCCATGCTTCTCCAAGGTTCCATCCATGCCTATATAAGAAGAAGGCATCCACACCATTTGTATCAACCAACCAATCAAGAAGTAAGAGAGCTAAGAATCAAGAGATAGCTAAGTAAGAGAGTAAGAAGCAAGAGTAGTCTTGTAGGAGTGTGAGTGGTCTAGAGTTTGTCTCTAGAAAGTGAGCGAGTGTCATAACTTCTAAAGTGTGTCCTTGAGATTGTGTGTTGTAATATTTTGTGAGTGTAATACAAATAGTTTGTTTACTTGTTTTGTCTTTCTAACACTTGTGTTAGAGTTGTGTACTCTATTTTTTCTTCAACAGAGGTCTTGTAAGACCAGCATCTCTCTTAGGCTCAAGGTTATATTTCCTTGGATAAATCAAGTGAGGTTTGAGACAACAAACCTCAATCCGAATACCGCAACCTCGTAAATAGACAATATCAGCTATGTTCTTCCCTTCAGCTGCCCGCTTTGCATTCAGTGGCTGAGCAACGAGAATACGTGATATTTCCTTGGATAACTCGTTAACACTTTAGCTGTGTGCCTTGCTTCACTCGTCAGTGCCGTCTAGACCTTCAGCTTGCAAAAGTAAACGGTTGTCCTTCAATGGGTCTGTTCCTGATATATTCCCACTTAGCCTTGGTCATTTTGCAACCACTCCGCATCTATGTTCCGTTGCATACCTGTACCAAATGATTCTTTGTCAGTCTGAATCTACTGCATAATAAAAATCTCAAGGATAAGCATAGAAAGCATTAAGGTCTTCGATGATTTAGATACATAATCCACTTTCGCATAACGCAAGTGTATTTATAGAAGCATATAAACAAGAAGCCTACAGCATTTATAATAAACTTTTGCACCTGACTCTGACTTCATATTCGGGAAAAGACTGCAGCTTCATTCCATCAAGTGCTGCACACAGTATGGGTCCTTGTTCCTCAAAGTGTCTGTCTGCCCTCCAACTGATGACTATTCCAGTTTTTTCATCCAAGTTTGCAAAATTAGAGTAAAGAACAACAAAATAGCAATGAGCATTATGGGGAACAGCCTGGTCTTCCAGAAATAACAGAACCGAAGGAAAATGTTGAAAGTCTTGAAATTGCTCATCCAGGATCATGATGTGAAAACGATTATAACATCGATACCATTTTACAAAGAAACAAATAAAATCCTCACCTTACATGCAATATCACCAGGCAACATTGCCAAACCAGCACCCATGGACTCAAACGCGCCTCGGCCACGGTAATAAACCCTAGGGTCATAACCCAATAGAGAAAGGTGAGCTGTATCGCTTCCACAACCCAAACCAACTTCAACAGTGTCCATCAGGCCGTTAACTCCAGCGGATGCAATGGCGTCCAAATTGGGTACTTTGGCTGCCTGAAGAGGAGTCTTAAATCCAAACCTTGGTATTGACACGTCTCCCACACCATCAATCAACAAAAATATGCCACTCTCTCCTTTTTGGCCGCTGAGAATGACCCATGTCTACTAATATGCTACACACTCGTTTTACACTAAGGGAAAGATTTGGCAATGTACAAGGAACAAAGTAAAAGAGCTTTCGATTTGTTTATTTCCTCCCGCTTTCGTTGCAGTCCAATTTTGTTAAAGACCAGAACCACTAGAAGTTCTCACCCCTGCAACCAAATATACTAGAAGAAGCACCATTACAAAATTTTCCACACACCCTGACTGAAAAATTGGATACGGCATGGTATTCACTACTAACAAGTTAGCTCTAAATATATCGAGGTTCGAAAATGTTCTGAAAAATTGAGGTAATATTTGGGCAAGCAAATTAATATTTCAGCAATCTTCACAATTTAACAGAAATTCTAGCAAAACTTAGCTTAAAGATAAATAGGATGAGCCTTAGCGCAATAGAAATATTGATTCTTTGTGACCGAAATGTCATGGTTCAAGTCCTAGAAACAAAGAAGAGTAAGCTTTATAATGTTCCTCCGAGCCGGAACCTTATTGGCTTGGAGTCGTTTTTTTTTTAACTAAAGATAAAATAAAGCAATTGGTCTCTCCAAATACGACCAGAGCTTCAAAAATTAACAAAAAGCAGTTAAGAAATACCATTTCCTATTAATCCAAAGCTCTAATCCTAATTAAAAAATGATTAATAAATCAATTACCCAAGAGAACGAAGCAGCCACCCATTACCGAGTAGACGGAGGCCCAATCACAAAAATGGTTGAACAAGGCTTTGCGACGTTGTTGAAACCATTGCCAGACAAAGAAGACGGCGAATAAGGAGGCACTGAATCGGAATCCGAGAACGTCGTCTTTGTCATTGGCGGTGGACTAAGAGGCCCGACCTGATTTAGACACCGAGCCATTAACAGTGAACTCGTAACGATAGGAAATGGAATAGTGAGTATCTGAGCGTAGAATAATTCTAGGAAAACTAAATTTGTAAATTAAATGTTGTGGCATAACTTCAATAGAAAATAAGTACGTTAATCAACACGAGTAATAATCGAATCATCAACAACCACATCTATTGGAAGAAAGCATGGGTGTATGGTGACCTTTACTTTTCCATGTTTTCCTCACCTTTACTTTTCCATGTTTTCTACTCCATGTTTTCTTACTTTTCCATGTTTTCCTCACCTTTACTTTTCCATGTTTTCTGCTCCATGTTTTCTGCTTGTCCTCCCTTTCTTTCGGCTTCTGTTTTCTTTTCCTTTCTTCCGCTCATTTATATGAGCTTTCATTGTACTTAGTTTTACATAATACAAAATATAGATATTCAAAATTCAATATGGTATCAGAGCAGTGACCCTAACCGGCCTGTCTCTGTGATGTTCTCTTGAGGGATTTGTGAGCTTCTTGTCCTTCAATCATGGCTGAAGAAATCTTAGTAAATTTGGAAGGAGACGGCTTTCATGCTACTCCACCATCACCACACTCAGATATTGATATCAACCCAAATCAACGTCTTAGTTCTGTCTTGCTAAATGAGTTTAACTATCTTCCATGGGAGAGAGCAGTTTCTCTTGCTCTGGGAGGACGATCAAAGCTTGGTTATGTTAATGGTGCTATTCCAATGCCTGAGACTACCTCACCGGAGTATGATGCTTGGCTATGCAAAGACCAGTTGGTCATGTCGTGGCTACTCAATTCCATGGATCGTAAGATTGCAGAAATTTTTAGCTATGCTGAATCCTCCATGACTCCTTGGAAAAATCTCAAGGAAATGTATGGAAATCAGAACAATGCGGCTAGAGTGTTTCAGTTAAAGAAGGACATTGCTGGTTTGCAACAGGAAGGAAAGCCATTTGTGCAACATCTTGGAAAGCTGACCACTATGTGGAACGAGCTGAATGTGTATCGACCACACACCATCGACGCTGCTGTGCTAACTAAAAGAGCCGAGGAAGACAAAATATTCCAACTCCTAGCAAGTCTGAGTCCTGAATTCGAAGATCTTCGAAGTCATATCCTCATGAATCCCGACCTGCCTTCTTTTTCAAGTGTGTGTGCCACAATTCAAAGAGAAGAGGTTCGAAGGAAAGTCATGACCATGGACATGAAGGCAAATATACCAGAAGCTAGGGCTTACTTCTCTAACCAAAAACTTGGTGAGGAGAGAGGCTACAAAGGAAAGAAAACTGGCTTAAAATGTAGCCATTGTGATGCTGGTGGGCACTCAAGAGATCGATGCTGGATTCTTCATCCAGAGTTAAAACCAAAGTTTCCTAGGGATAACAAAGGTGTCTCGAAAGGCTCGTACAACCCTTCTTACAAGGCAAATCATGTTGCCACAACTTCTTCTGATGGAGCACTGAAGTTCACCACTAATCCAGCTGCACTGATCAACGAGTTTGCTATGTTTCTTCACAAGAAACAAGGTCTTGGAGATAGTGAAGGACCACTAAATCAGTGTGACAACAATCAAACTGCACTACTAGGACAGTTTGCTGGCTTCCTGGCTGGAAATGAAGGCGTGGTACAAAGGGACATCCCAGGTATCTTACACTCCTTCTCAACTGCTCTCAACATTGGTAATGTGCATGATTATTGGATTATAGATTCTGGAGCCACTGATCATATGACTAACAAGTCTACAAACTTGCATAAATTTGAAAAATTTTCTATTCCATCCCAAGTGTCAGTTGCCAATGGAAAAAATGCTATGGTTGTGGGAAAAGGAAAAATACATTTGATCTCAAGTGATGTCGAGTCTGAGGCTCTTTATGTTCCCTCATTCCCTTTTCAACTTTTATCTGTTAGCAAGATCACAAACTCATTAAATTGTCTTGCCATTTTCTCTTCCAAAAATGTGATCTTTCAGGATGTAGTCACCAAGAAGATGATTGGTGAAGGATTTTTCTTAAATGGTCTCTACTATCTTTCCAAGCATATTCAAGTTCCCAAGGTTTTTCAAGTCACTTCAAGCTTAGCTCAAGAACAACAACTTTGGCACCAACGCCTAGCACATCCTTCTGAAAAAGTTCTATCCACCTTGTTCCCAAATATGTGCAAAGTTACAAGTCCTTGTGATGTTTGTCATTTTTCTAAGTTTACTAGATTACCATTTACTTCCTCTTTGTCTAGGGCTAGTAACCCTTTTGAAATTGTGCATTCTGATGTTTGGGGACCAACTATAGAGTCTTTTGATGGATACAAATATTTTGTAACTTTTGTGGATGATTTCACAAGGATTACTTGGTTGTATCTTTTGAAATTTAAAAGTGAAGTGATGGAAGTTTTTCAAGATTTTCATAGACTTGTGGCCACCCAATTTGCTTCAAAAATTCATATTTTACGATCAGATAACGGCACAGAATATATGTCTCATAACATGTCACACTACTTGAGCACGCATGGTATATTACACCAAACAAGCTGTGTTGGAACACCTCAACAAAATGGGGTGGCCGAGAGGAAGAATAGAGATCTACTTGAGAAGACTAGAGCTCTTATGTTTCACATGAATGTGACTAAAAAGTTTTGGTCTCAAGGAGTCCTTACTGCGGCATATCTCATCAATAGATTGCCTAGTAAAGTGTTGAATTTTAAATCACCTTATGAGGTCTTGAAAAATAGAAAGATCAACTTTTCCCATTTGAGAGTCTTTGGGTGTACATGCTTTGTTCACATTCAAACTCAAAATCGTGACAAGCTAGACCCAAGGGCTGCCAAATGTGTCTTTCTAGGTTATTCATCTACCCAAAAAGGTTACAAGTGCTATAATTCAACAACTAGAAAAATGGTTGTTTCAAGGGATGTTAAATTTGAAGAACATGTTCCTTACTTCTCACAATCACTGGATTACTCTAGACAGGGAGAGCATTTGATGGACTTATTTCCTTTTCCATATCCAAACGGAGAAGATGCAACATGCACTCCTAGTGATCATGTGCCGGATGATGTTAACCTTCACTCGGTGGAACATCTTGAAGATGAAAACCCTTCCTCATCAGAGATTCACACTGCACCCTCCAGTGATCCTTCCAACCATGATGTTGTTCAAATACCTGTAGTTCAATCTCCTACAGTTCGTCGCAATCCTGCACGAGAGAGGAAACTTCCATCCAAGTTGCATGATTATGTGACCTACACTGCCAGGTATCCCGTGACTGATGTTATTGATTATAGCAAAGTCTCATCTTCTTTTGCTACATTCCTAAGTGCCATTAATGAAGCTCGAGAACCTCAAAGTTTTCAAGAAGCCAATCTTCACAGTGAGTGGAGAAATGCTATGGCAGAGGAGCTTCAAGCCCTCCATGAAAATAACACATGGACTATAGTGAAACTTCCAAAAGGAAAGAAGGCAGTGGGGAGTCGTTGGGTGTACAAAACTAAGTTTCATTCAGATGGCACAATCGAAAGGAATAAGGCTCGCTTGGTTGCTCGAGGTTTTACACAAACCTATGGCGTCGATTATAAAGAGACATTTGCTCCGGTGGCAAAAATGAACACTGTTAGAGTATTGTTGTCGGTTGCAATTAACAATGCATGGCCTCTCTTTCAAATGGATGTTAAAAATGCTTTCCTGCATGGTGAACTTGAAGAAGAGGTTTACATGAAGCTACCCCCAGGTCATCCTCAATCAAACAATCCATAAATGGTGTGCAAACTCCATAAATCCATTTATGGTCTCAAGCAAAGTCCACGTGCATGGTATGCCAAGCTCAGTCATGTTCTGGAAAGGGTTGGTTTTTGTCGAAGTATTGCGGATTCTTCCCTATTTGTTCGTTCCAGCTTAGTGGGTAAACTAGTTGTGCTCATTTATGTTGATGATCTAATTGTGACAGGTGATAATATGTCAGAGATTAATGCTCTTAAACAGTATCTCAACAACAAGTTTGCTATCAAGGATCTTGGCACTCTCAAATACTTTCTGGGCATCGAGATGGCACACTCTCACAAGGGTTTCTTCCTCAACCAACGCAAGTATGTCATGGATCTTCTTCACGAAGCAAAAATGACAGATTGCAAGCCTGCTCGTACCCCCTTGGATAGCAACTTGAAGCTAAAAACTCACGGTGATCCAGTTCCCAATTTAAGTTACTATCAAAGAATGGTTGGCAAACTCATTTATCTGACTATCACACGTCCTGATATATCATATTGTAAGGTCCCGTATTTTTAGTTGTATTTGTGGTTATTATTATTATTATTTTTATATAGTTAGAATGAAGCTTAGATAAGTTTTTACATAGCGCATCACGTGTGATTCATGTAGCTATGCATATTCACACCTCGCCATTACCATGACTAGGTTTTGAGTTGGAAGGATTAAGGTGGAGGTGTCATTAGTTTGCATTTATAGGACAAGTGTCTTGTAATTCATGTTTTTATTAGTAGGAGCTGTCATTTACAAATCATGCAAGCAGGAGGGGGAACCTTAATGTTAGAATGAGGACAAAAGGTGTTCTTTTCATTAGTATAGCTAGATTGCTTACTGTTGGAAGCTATATTCGAACGTGGCACACCACAGTTTATAGCTATCTCCTTGTGTATTTGCTTAGTGAGCACTCTACACAGTGACTATGTGAAGCTACTTAGTGGACGTGTCTTATCTTTTATTTCCACCTGTTATTGGTCAGCCATTTGTCTAAGTCTACTGCCTGTTTAGATTACCACGCAGCAGCTTGTAAGAGAAGGTAAATTGAATTGTTATATCTCTAGCCGCTAAGCCAACCAATAAGAAGTTAGCTTGACCTCCTCATTTCTAGTATAAATAGGAGGCCCTGCTCCATTGTTTTACATCCTGCGAAAGAATGGCAGCATGCAGTGCATGCAATAGTTTTCTATATGTGTCTATATTATATATATATATACATATATATATATACATATATATATATATATATATGTATATATATATATGTATATATGTATGTATGTATATATGTATATATGTATGTATGTATATATGTATGTATGTATATATGTATATATGTATGTATGTATATACGTATAGAGAGAGATAGCGAGCTAGGGTTTGAGGTGTGCAGAGATGTTAGTTGGGTTGTCTTGCCAAAGCTTGGATTATCGAGGTGAGTGGTTTATGTAATGTGTTTCAAAGTATTCTTATTTTCTGATAAATGAAAACCACGAACTATTGTGGGTTTTATCTATTTATAAATCTCTATCTATTTTAAGTCAAGCATGTTGGATTTTGTGTAAATGTTTTATGATGGGATATATATTGTATATGAAATTACTTGAGATGTTCATGGAGCATGAGAACTTTGGTGTTGCATTAATCCGAGGGATAAATGTAAACTGCACACGGGGACATTAGGGCAGATGGCCAATAGGGGTCACGTGGTGAGTTACAATTTATGAAGGATATAATGAACACGTGAAGGGATGATGTGATATGGCATTATGTGTATAATGATTTGATATTATTATCCTATTTTATAGTATGATTAAAATGGCAAGCTTGACTGGCATATTATATATTCTACTCACTGAGCGACGGTGGTTGTTGCTCACTCCTCACCTATTATGTTACAGATGAGCTATTTGGCAAGACATATGTTATTTGGCAAGACATGTGTTAGAAGAGCTGAGGTTGTGATTGAGGAGAAGTTTAAGGATTTTAATTTATTACTTTTGTACACCCTGTAAGGATTATGGAGTTATTTTAATAAGAGGATTTCATTTTTCAACCCGTGTCGATTTCCTTTTATTTATTTTTACTTTTACTCGCGTTTCGGGCGCGGGGTCTTATTTTACTACCGACCCCGGGTTTGGGACGTGACACATATGCTGTCAGCATTGTTAGCCAGTTTATGCACTCTCCAAGCATGGATCATTTGAAGATTGTTCATCGTGTGCTACGTTATCTTAAGGGTTCCATTGGTAGAGGAATTCTTATGCGCAACAATAGTCACACTCAGATCTCAGGCTATACCGATGCTGACTGGGCAGGCAATTCTCTCGATCGCAAGTCTACCACTGGGTTTTGTACGTTTGTGGGAGGCAACCTAGTTACCTGGAAAAGCAAGAAACAAAGTGTTGTTGCACGCTCTAGTGCAGAGGCAGAGTATCGTGCTATGGCGTCCACTGCTTGTGAACTTATTTGGCTCAAAAGCCTTCTGTTGACTTTAGGTTTTCCTCATCAACAACCCATGTCCCTACACTGTGATAATCAGGCCGCGATGCACATTGCATCGAATCCTGTATTCCATGAGCGAACTAAACATATTGAAGTTGATTGTCACTACGTCAAAAATCAAGTTCAGTCCAAGGTGATCGACACTCACTACACGCGCAATCATGATCAACTTGCGGATATTTTCACAAAAGGATTACCCTCTGCTGATTTTCAACGTCTTTTGTTCAAGCTTGGATCAATTAATCCCTTTGATCCAGCTTGATGGGGAGTATTGGAAGAAAGCATGGGTGTATGGTGACCTTTACTTTTCCATGTTTTCCTCACCTTTACTTTTCCATGTTTTCTGCTCCATGTTTTCTTACTTTTCCATGTTTTCCTCACCTTTACTTTTCCATGTTTTCTGCTCCATGTTTTCTGCTTGTCCTCCCTTTCTTTCGGCTTCTGTTTTCTTTTCCTTTCTTCCGCTCATTTATATGAGCTTTCATTGTACTTAGTTTTACATAATACAAAATATAGACATTCAAAATTCAATAACATCATTTGGTTTACAAAATTTGGTTTAAAATTTTGGTCTCCCTTAACATTACCTCTTAGCATAATATTTCAAAAAACGAAAGGGGTGTGATATCAACACACCATTTTTTACTTCTCCCACACCTTTTTGGTTTTCGGCCGTCGGATCGGATGAATTGAAGAAGGTCAGCGGACAGAAATTAACAAGGGTATGTGAGAAGTAAAAAATGGTGTGTGGATAGCACACCCCAAACACAAAAATATACTCTTATTATATATTTATATCAACATTTGTATGTTTCTCCAACGGATGTGAGACTCATCTGTTAGTAAGCCGCACCTGTTGGGGTGGGTATGCTTTGGATTTGTTCGGTGCGGTTTTACATAAAACCGAAACCATTTTGGTTTGCTTTGATTAGGTTTTAAGTGATTTTAATTTCAGTTTCAAAATTTGCAAACTAAATGTTTTATGCCATTAATACAATCCAATCCAATGGGGTTCAAATTGCCACTGAAATCCAAATAATATTCTAAACTGTACACTAGTTTAAACCAGATCCATCATGATTCAGCGGCTTCATTGCAATCTCAAAAGGATTCATAATCTGGAAAAGTTCTAAACAAAAACTGCAAAAGCAACATTAATTACATGACTTTACAGAGTTTTCTTGCCTAAGGCCGGTGGACACGTGTAAAGTTCTAGTGAATGACAATGAGTGTTGGTTGATATTACTTGGATGACAGTTAACTTTTTTTTTTTTGGGGGAAACCTCGACGGTACGAGAGAAATTTAATTGATAACGAAAAAAAAAGTTACACCTAGTCAGGAGGGACATAAACCTTAGCTCTCATAAAACAGAGATAACAAAAACAACACATGAAAAAGAAAGGGGGACATAAATCATACCCTTCTAGAAATGAAAACAAGAGAAAGACAAAGAAAAGAGGAAGGGACATAAAACCTAACCCCTCTGAAACCAAACCTAAATGTCTAAACCTGCAAAACAAGTTGAGCAACACCACAAAGTTAGGGAAAAAAAAGAAGAAAGTAAGACAAACCTGGATGCTAAGATGCACATTTATTTGAGAAGCGGTAACCAGGTAAGCCAACATAGTCCGAAAACAATGCAGCACAAATCGCTGGCGGAGGAGAATCATGCCAAGTTAAAGTTGGAGAAGACAAGCCCACGCTAGCAAAATTGTCCGCAACAAAATTTCCCTCCCGATATATGTGAGATGAGTAGAAAGTCATTTTCTGGATGCGGTCCAAACAAATAGACCATTGCGTATGAAGAGGCCATGGAGGATCAAAATCAGACGATTGAAGAGTAAAAATAACACTACAGCTGTCACTTTCCAACCAAAGACAATGCCAACCCAATTGATAAGCAAACTCTACACCAATAATAATTGCATATAATTATGCAAACAAAGAGTTGCAATAACCAATCCATTAGCAGAAACCACCAAGAAAATGACCATGACAATTCCTGAAAACTCATCCATAAGCAGCAGGATCGGGATTTCCTTTAGATAAACCATTTGTATTAAGTTTAATCCAAGGAAACCAAGAAGGAGACCAAAAGACAGGAAGAATAGTAGGTACGTTGCGAGAGATAGGTCGGATCCCCATTGAAGAGATGATTCGAGTGTCAAAACTCTGAGAGCAACCAGGAATAAACTTTCCACCATGAACAATCGCATAATTGATAGATATGCAACGACGATGAAAACTGAGTGGTCAACCATAAAAAATAAACTTATTTTGAGCCTTCCAAATAGCTGCAATAGTAGAAAGACCCGCAAAAATCCAAAGATTGTGCAACTGCTGGGAAAAGGGCTTACGCACATAGATATCCCAAAAACCATCCAAAGAATTTGAAGGAGGCAAAGAGGTACCAAAATGGCAAGCTAACCACCTCCAAAGCTGCTTAGATATATGACAGTCGAAGAAAAGATGAGCAATAGATTCTTCAGAATTATGACATAAACAACAAATGGATGCCAAAGAAATACCACGTCGTTGAAGCGCACCCTCGGTAAGAAGTTTATCATGAAAAAGCCGCCAAGCCAAAATAGATAGCCATGGCGGAATAAAATGATGCCAAATAACCTTAGCCCAAGCACAGTCACTACGTTTCCTTCGAATAAGCTGATAATCAAAAGAAAAGGAAAACTTCCTGGTAGGTGAGGGCTCCTAAATCAATTTATCATCCTCGACATTTAAGGGCAAAGGTAGATGTAAAACTTGTTGCACCACAAAAGGGAATAAATTTATAAAATAATCTGGGAAAGACCAATTTTGTGTTTCAATAACATCTGAAACCCGAGGAAGAACCTTAGGTGAAATGACCGAAGATAAACAAGGGCTAATAATAGATTCATCCAACCATTTGTCAAACTAAAAGGAAACGGACTTCCCATTACGAATAATCCAACGACTATTATTATTCAGAATAGGCAGAGCACGCTTCAAACCATGCCACACAGAAGATCGTAAATAGATATTTTGTTTTTTAGAAGGCGAAAAAGGAAAACGCTGACGAGTAAAAGAACCCCATAGAGAAAATGATTGTAAAGCATCTCATCCGAAACTAAGCAAAGCCATTAAGTTTAAGGAAGTTGAATCACGAAGACGAAGCCCACCTTCATTTTTAGGTCCACACACCATGCTCCAATCAACAGTTACCAACTGTTGAGCAAAAATTGTACACAATATGTAAACAAATAATTCACTCGACACAATTTCACCCTCGTTCATTCTTTTGAGGAGGGTTTTATTAATTCGAGTTCGACCCATTCTAGGCTACGCGCCTATTAATTACAACCTTTCTTTTGGGAAAGGAATACCCTTTGATTCTAATATGAATAAATCGTAACTTGAGGATTTGGGTATTCATTTGATTTTGTGACTGCATCTAGGTAGAGCCCTAGATTTCCTACGTACCCTCATTGAGGGATCAAGTCACTCGTAGTTCCTTGTATGCTTGATACTTGTTTGGATTTGATGTCTTGTGCAGTTTTAGCTCAAGCGGGTGAGGACTTTGCGTCATTGGAGCGTTTGATGCCTTGTGCAGTTTTAGCTCATGCAGACGAGGACTTTAAGTCGTTGGAGCATTTGATTTGGCTTCATGCCATTTGGGACTTGACGCGGCTTCATGGCATTTGTATCTTGTAAATTTAATAGGTATATTTAATCCATTAGAGCAGTTGATGCCTTGTGCAGTTTTAGCTCGTGCGGGTAAGGACTTTAAACCATTGGAGTTGTTGATGGCTTGTGCAGTTTTAGCTCGTGCGGGTGAGGACTTTAAACCATTGGAGCGTTTGATGCCTTGTTCAGTTTTAGCTTATGCAGACGAGGACTTTAAGTCGTTGGAGTATTTGATTCGGCTTCATGCCAATTGGGATTTTTCTTCAGCTTCATGCCTTTTAGGATTTGACGCGACTTCATGCCATTTGGAATTTGATGTGGCTTCGTGCCAAATGTGAAACGGCTTTGTACCATTTGAAATGGCTTCGTGTCTTTTGTAATTTGAACCGGCTCGCTTCTCTTTTAGTCTTCGTAGAATTTGTAATTAGAAGTGAATTTAGTTTATATAAACCAGGGATTCGTCTTGATTTCACGGTTGCGTCTATAATTTGATATCAGACTGTCTACGTATCCTTAACGAAATCAAACCGACGTAGTTCATAATGTTTTATTTGGATTTGCCTAATTGTGTTTAGTCTTGGTAAAATGAGTAGTCAATTGGATTTGTTTGAAACCCATACATGACCTTTGGTAACATCCAATAGATCCTTGTGAAATGGGACTTCATTTTTTTCTTCAAGTAGTAACCCACGTGGGATGTGCAGTACAAAGTAAATAGGACTTTGTCCTTTCCTTGAGTAGAAGGTGGGATTCACGCCATATGGACTGAAAAAGGCATTTATGTAGTCAATTGGATTTGTTTGAAACCCATACATGACCTTTGGTAATATCCAATAGATCCTTGTGAAATGGGACTTCATCTTTGCTTGACTTTTCCATACGGTTTCATAGCAATTCCATCCTATTTGAAATAGGATTTTGTACGAATGAAAGCCTGCCTCCCTTTTTTATTATTGTGAAAAAAAATTTATGGCACTTTTCTTTTCCTTCACTTCTGAACTCTTTCCTTTACTTTTGACTTGCAACTTATATCATTTTGTCTCCACATTTGCTTGTTTTATGCACCATATTCGATCAATGGGGCCATGCTCATAATGTCCACGTGAAGTGCCCATTTTTTTTTTCTTCCTTGCTTTCCTTTGTTTTGTCAGCTTGTCAGTTTGTTAGCAAACTCTTTTTTCTTCTCTGTGAATTTTTGAAACTTTTCCAAATCCCGTAGAACTTTACGTGGGAGTAAACATCTATTTATTTCCCTCTTGTAGTAACTTTTTCCTTGGTGGGATTCATGCCATTTGAGTCTTGTTGTGGCTTTGTGCCATTTGAATCTTGTTGTGGCTTCGTGCCGTTTAAGTCTTGGTGTGGCTTTGTGGATGAAGACCTTCCATGGTTTTGTTCCATTTTGTTGTCAAATGAAATTAACGGGTATACTCGTAATAATCCCACTATTTTCTAGATTTGGCATTTGACTTTGGCTTGTACTTAAGTTTTTTTATCTCCGCATTTCTAGCTTCAAGAAACAATTTTTAACTTGCAAAAGCTACATAAAGCCCACATGAAAGAACATCTTATTTTTTTCCTCCTCGTTTACGATTTCTTTCTCCTGAAAAATTTGTAGAGAACCATGCTTGGAATAGAGAAAATGTTTCATTTAATTCCTTCACGGGATCCATTCCATACGAATTATGTCGAACACAGCCTTGCCCTTGTTTCATATTTTTCTTTTGTACTTTCAATCCCATCTAACCATGGGATTTTGAAACCATTTGACCCAAGTCTTTCCACAAAACTCCTTTTCCTCTCCACGTGAGATGCATGGTTCAAGGCGAAATAGACTTTTGTCTTTTCTTTAAGTATAAAGTTGGGACTCCCAAGTTTCTGACAGCAACTTTAAATTTATCTCCCTCCTTTTTTATATGACTTTCCAGGCCTTCAAGTTCCAGTAAGACTTTGAAAGTTCAACAAAACCTTATTTCTTTTCCATATAAGGAGACTCCCACGTGAGGTGATCACTCTCTGGCAATTGAAAAAGGCATCATGGCAGAGAGTTCATGGCCGTGAACGGCATTTGTTCGAACGGGGGAACGACGGATGCGCCTTCTCCTACTTCAGTAACCCAATGGTCATTTTCTCTGCGGAACAAAGGCACCAGTTTTGGTGGACTTTGTTTCTTCTTCTTCTTTATCGTCAGTAGCCCTTTTTTCTTCACTCGATGGCTATGACGGGAAACGGAGCTCTTGGATTTGATCGGAACTTCACGGGGTGGTTTAGACCCCGAAGAAATTCATGAGATTAAACTGCAGCGGTAAGGAGCGGAAGTGGTGATTTCGTTGCCTTTGTTGGACTGCAACTCGAGAATGCTAGGGAGTGGGAAAAGTTGAAGAAGCAAAGTGCTTCTTTTCTTCCTACAAAGCAGAAGAAGGAAACAACCCAAAAAATTAAATGAGATGGCTTTATACCTTCAAATGCTATGTAGCTTTTCCTGCTCTTTGTTCTTGCGTGTAGCTCTTGATTTCTTCTTCTTCTTTCTTTTCCTTTGTTGTGCCTTTGCTCTCTTACTTTGCCTCTCTGTTGTCTTCTTTGTGCTTCTCAATTTTTGCAGCGTCTCCTCTCTTGTTCCCGTTTTTTCCCTTTTACATTGCAACTAGTACTTATTTATAGGCATGGTTGGAAGGCTCTGGAGTTTTTACGTGGGGGAGTAGAGGCCTCCACTTTCCCTTAACTTCTCCCACTATATGTGCATCAATCTTCCACGACTGCAACCTTCCCAAGTTTTGCAGAAAATGAGGAGTTTTTGCTCCACGTTTCTTTCTCTTCTGTAGGGAGATATATGTGTTTTTATTTATATATATTTATTATTATTTTTGCTCCCGTCTTTGTCGACTTGGGTTTTCCAAGTCTGAGATGTGCTACCTTTCCTTTGTCTTTTGAGAAGTTTGTTTGCAAAATTCTCTTTAATGTTATTTTTATTTATTTTTTGTTCAACACCAACTTCTGGGAAGCTAAATCCCCTGACCAAATAAAATTCCTTGCGCAAGCAGAAAGATGTTTTAAAAGGCAAGATGGCAATTGATAAACTGAGAAACTATGGAGGAACAAGCTTTGATAAACAGACTGCACTAATTGAAGTCGTCCAGCCATTGAGAGAAGTTTTCCTTTCCAACCTGAGAGGTTGGCTTTAGCCTTGTCAACCAAAGCTTGAAAGTGAATTCTCCTTGGCTTATCACGAAAAATGGGTACCCCAAGATAAGTGAAAGCAACAACACCCAAATGAAAGCCAAGGTGTCTCAATACATGCACTCTACGATGAACAGAGGAGGAGCCGAGATAAAAAGTACTCTTAGTTGCATTAACAAGTTGCCTTGATGCACGACCATACTTATCCAAGAAATTTCGAAGAGATCGAACATTCCCACGATAAAAAATGAAAAGATCATCATCATATAACACATGAGTAGGAGGGCAACAACCTCGTAGGGCTAAAATAGTAGTAATCTGTCTAGTAGAGAAAGCGAAGATAAACCTCTGCTTAGAGCTTCATCCGCTAGACAGAAAAGAAGAGGAGAAAGAGGATCACCCTGACGTACCCCATGGGAGTAAGAGAAAAACCCATGCGGTGTGCCATTTACCAAAATTGAAAGGTGAGCTGATTGTAATAAAACATGTACCCAATCCACAAAGATGTGTGAAAAACCAAAGCTAGAAAGCATATGGAGGAGAAACTTCCAATTCAATGTATCAAAAGCTTTAGTGATGTCGACTTTTATGCCTACGTTACCACCAAAAGCCTTTTTGTCCATAAAATTGAACCCTTCTGAAACTAGCCCAATACAATCAGAAATACGTCTACCTTTTAAAATTGTCGTTTGCTGAGGAGAAATAATGCGAGTGGCAATTGGGCCGAGGCGATCAACAAGAATCTTTGGAATAATTTTGAATAGAAAATTAGTAAGAGCAATGGGCCGATACTAAGCAATAGTGGTAGCCCCATCAACTGACACGACCCGATCCCGATATTCCCCAAATACCAGGATAGACACGTGCTAGCCGACACCCTAGAGTGACGAAAGTCATTAATTGATACAAAAGCTAAGAATAAAAAGTAAATAAGGGTTATGAACTTAAAATACCATGAATTACTAATTTAGAAACGTGTTCAGAGTATACAACTAACTAGAGTTCTAAAAGAATTAATGTAAAATTGAATAAATAAGAGGATGTGGGTCCTATACCGAGAGGACTCAAATATGCCAATGCGAAAACGTTGACGTCGGGATCGCATGCCTCGATTCTAAATCCTGAAATGGGGCGCAAAACAAAGGTGAGTGGACCAAGTTATATATACATACATAATACGAAAACAGTTGTGAACATAGTAACCCCCCAATTTTAATAATAAAAACTACTAGCATAATAAGTGATAGGTTTACTAAAAACCTTAGCATACCATAAACATCTCAAAAGACATATCGCAGAAAAACATCGAGGAAATCAAAGCATCAATAGTCTCACAAATCGTCTCGTAAGCGCGATGTACTGCTAGAAATATCACTGAATAAATATAACTCCCGGCCCAATGCCTGATCCGTGGTCTCTGCGCCCGTAGCCAGAGATTACCAACTCCCGGCCCAATGCCTGCTCCGTGTCCCTCAGCTTGTAGCTAGGGATTATTTCTCCCAGCCTATCTGCCAACACCAGATCCTCGCCCCAGGTGGCATAGTGTCCACTAGGTACGTACAAATAGTTACGCCTTTAAAAAATAATCACTTCATAGTATAAAGTCATCCATCGTCTATACTATAAATAGGGGTTTCGAAAACATGTTCTAGCATCCTATCGTCATCCATCAGATTGTCTACCAGTTCATGGTTTTTATAGAAAATACGATATATCAAAATACAGCTCAATATAGGCCAATAATTAATTCCTCACCAAAAATGAGATGATAAACAACATATTCCACAAAATGCTTAACATAAATCAAATCACAAACTCGTAAGACATGCTATTCATTTATGCAATTAAACTATGAAATCATGTAAATTTTAGAAGGGGTCCACTCACAGTACTTAGCCGCCAAAAAGCCACGCAAACGAGCAACCACGAAAACGTCACAAATATTGCCCCTAAGCACTTAAATGGTCCAATTAATAAAACTCTATTATAACAATTGAATTTCGGAAAACGGACGTCAGAAACGAGTTCAGGACGTCGAATTACCCTAAGAAGGGTCCCGATTAATTTTCGTAAAAGTCGATAGAATATGCCTAGAATATTCCCTGACATAATATTTGAATATTCCCTAATGGAATATTACCTAACGGAATATTTCTCATAAAGGGTTTGGACCGATTAGGGTTAAAGGTTTTAAAGGTTAAAGGGTTTAGGATTTTAGATAAGGCCCAAAGGCCTTGGTTTAATAAATAAAATAAAAATAATTTAAAATAAAGGGTTTTTGGGTTAGGTTGAATGGCCCAAATGCCTTTTGGTTTCTAACAGAAAATAAAATAAATAACAAAATAAAAAGATTGGGTTGCCCTAAGTTTTTGGGCTTAGGTTCAACGGTCCGAAGGCCTGGTTCGAAAGGGCTTTGGGGCTTGAAAGCCCAGCCCGAGTTCCAATTGTGGGTCGCCGGACCCATTTGAAAGAGAAGGCCGGAATTTGGCCGAAAAGTTCCTTAGCTTTAAACGTTCATAACTTTGTCAAAACTCAACAAAATTGAATGATTCAAAAACGAAAGTTGTAGCCCTCGAAGAGACAAAGAGCATGCTACCTCACACAACATATAACTCGCCATGGTTTGGCTGGAAAACTCCTCAAAAGCCACTGAGGTCGTCAGAAACTGGATAAGATTCAAATGGATATAACTTCTTCAATACTCAACGAAATTGGGTGAAACAAAAAGGAAAGTTGTATTAATCAGCGAGACGAAGAGATTGATATCTTGCATGCCAGCCAACTCGCTGTGGTTTGGCCGGAAATTGTCTCAAAAGTTGCCGGAGGCGTCGGGGGAGACTTGGGTGTTCTCTGGGTGTCCCGGAGCTTCGTCGAGACGGGGGAGAGAGAGAAGAAAGTTCCAAAGGTGATGGTGGTGTCGTAGTTAGGTAGTTGTGGTGGTGGGTGTGTGTGTGTGGGTGCTCACGGTGATAGAGAGGGAGAGAGATGAGTGGATTTCGAGAGAAAGAATAGAGTGTGCAGAGAAGGAGAAAAGAAAGAAGAAAGGGTCACGGGGGACAAAATCAACGGGTGGGCCCCTTGGGCACACTAATTAAGACCTAAAAACAATTTTAAAAGCAAGATAATCACAAACTTAGTGAAAATACAATTTAAATTAGGGGTGGGTGTAACATCAACTTTAGGGATAAGCACCACAAAGTTGCAATTAACATTCGGATAAAGAAAATATCAATACACAATTCGCATGCACCAACATAAACTAACACATCTCAATTCCATCTGCACAGTTCATGTACATCCCCAAAATAACCAAATCCAAAATTTATTCACATGAATCGCAGTTTCATCAATGTTTCCATGAAATCCATTCAGGAGCCATATATCAAATGTCATCTAACAACCAATGCACAATTGAATTCCATAACTCCAAATCAAGTAAAATTTTACCTCTGTCTTCTTCAATAATATTGTTCGACCAGCCTTGAGACTTCCAAAACTCTCAATTCAACCATATAGCACTTCAAACATGAATTTTTTCAAAGTTATTAACATGAAATCCCCAACCAAAATATAATTTCGAATATGCAAATAAGCTTTGAACTCTTACCTTCGTTCGTAGAGCTCGACGTTGTGATCATAGAGGCGAAAACGGATTGCAGTTCTGATGTCTAGAAATTAACCTACACATTTTTCTTTCTTCGACACCTAAAGAGAACCCATGGCTGTTTCTTTTCCTTTCTGCCCTTTTGGAAACAGTGCACCGAAACACAAAAAGAAGAAGGGATCATCCTACACACACGTGTTCTCCATTCCTTTTGTCACACATATATATATATATATATTTTACACACACACACTTTAAACCATCTAAACCTTTACAAGCTCCCTATAACTAAATATATATTTCTGGGGTTTTACACCTAGTAGTATATACATGAAGTTATAGTCCCTGCTCCCGTATGTGAAAAAACCTAAGTATTAGACCTATTCATACAGTAAGGGAGCTATTGAGTAGTGGGAGTAGAAGACTGACTGGCATCTCATCCATGGCGTCGAATACAAGTAGGTGTTCTTGAGATAAATTTCTGTTATGTGCGGTATTATACTCGGCATGAATTGAATGAATGTATTGTAATCCTAGTACCTAGTTGATATAGTTCTGACTAATGAGTTTCATTGAACTGCTTACAATATGGTACCACTTACATATAAGTACTCGAACAAGAAAAACAGCAAGCAATACTAATTCGAGGGTCTGGAAGCCTGGAACAACCAGATCAAATCCAGAAAAAGCCCCAAGGACCAAATTAAAAGCTCCACAAATATAAAAACCAAAGAAAAAATCTTTTTAAGTTTTGCCGTGGGGTTCAGTTTCGGTGCGGTTTCATATGTTTCATATATTCAAAACAGAAAGTAAACCTTTTTTCAAACTGCAGTTCGGTTTCAAACTAAAACAGTTTCAAAATGGCAAAACCGAATTGTTCAGTGCGGTCTAATTTTGTTCGTGTTTTAATTTCAGTTTTCGGTTCCAAGTATTGGAAAATATTAGTATTTATATTTATTTTAGTATTTAGATTTTGCTTGTTAGTTTAGGAATTGAGCTTAGTCCATCCAAGTTAGTGTTTCTTAAATGTTCTCTATAAATATAATTTGTAATTTAGTATGAGAAATAAGTTAGTCAAAGAGGCCGTTACTCTCTCTTCGTGCCCCTCTCTCTCTTCCACCTCCATCTCTTCCAGGAGCTGCGTGCCGGATTTGAAACTGCAACCAACCGTGTGTAAATTTTCGGTTCGGCTCCCGGTTTCAGGGGTCCGGCTTTCTTTTCCATCTCCGATGACAAAACCAGGCTCAGTCAAAGTTGTTGAGGTTCGTAGAGTGGCTCCGAAACCAAGCTTGCCGCCGAACTCCGCCCACCCGGAGGATCTGTCTCTTCCTCTAACATTCTTTGACCTCCGCTGGCTAAGGTTCCCACCCCCTCAACACCTTTTCTTCTACAACATGCCTTCATTCGACACATCACACTTCTTCGATTCCGTACTTCCGAAACTCAAAACCTCGCTTTCTGCCACCCTCCAACACTTTGTACCTCTAGCGGGAAACCTCATCTGGCTTCTAGACTCCCCCAAACCCCTTCTCAGTTATATCAAAGGCGACGCAGTTTCGCTCACAATCGCCGAGTCTGATGCTGATTTCCACCGTCTAATTTCGAGCAACAACTTTAACATTGAAGCCAAAGAATACCATCCTCTTGTACCCCAATTGGCAGCGTCTCAGGACAAAGCTGCTGTGCTGGCATTGCAAATAACCGTCTTTCCCAAAGACGGCTTTTCGATTGGATCAGCCATGCACCATGCCGCCTGTGATGGCTTATCTGCCATCTCGTTTTTAAAATTTTGGGGTCACTTTTGCAAACATGGAGAAGGAGGAGGACTGCCACCTTTGCCAAGTCACAACAAAAAGGTCATAAAGGACCCTTCCGGGCTCCAAGCAATCTACTCAAACGAGTGGTTAAGACTGGGTGGTCCAAACAACAGAAGCTTAATGCTTTTGGAGGCTAGAGGTCCAGGAGACGGAATTCGAGGGACCTTCGAATTCACACGCGCGAAAATCGAAATGTTAAGGCGGGTGATGAGGATTATGATGGCAAAGAAGAAGGAACAAGCTGATCATTCAAAACTGCTGCATTTGTCGACATATTTGCTAACATGCGCCTATACATGGGTTTGCTTAGTCTGGGCTGAGGCGATCAAGACAGAGAAAGTATTATTCATGATTAGACCCTCCTCTACTACCAACCTATTTCGGGAATTGCAGGACATCGAGCTGTTGCAGAAACAAAACGCCTATTGGGAGAAGATGGACTGTTAGTGGCCTTGAATGCAATTAGTGAAGTGAAAAAAAGTTTGGATAAGACCCTTTTGGAGGAGGCAGAGACTTGGGTCTCAAGAATCTTCAATGCAGTACTGCAGCCTTGTTCTTGCTTCGAATGTCGAGTTTAAGAAAGATCAACCAAAAAACAAAGAATCACAAAATAAAAACAGGAACACAAAAGGTACATACTATCAATTGAATTGTTTTGAGTATCAATATTTGAAATTAAAAATCTTTTGCCATGTGGCCCTTCTTTCCACAGTTGTAGTACTTGCCCTCAAGTCTTTTATTATTCTGGGACTGACCACAGTTGCCATGATATTTTGGAACTCCCCCTACTTGAGAACTTCCTCCTCCTTGAGGACCTTTCACCTCATCATCATTTCTTTTAGGTCCACTAACAACATGCTTCTTGAAGCTGCTTTTACTTTTATTAGTGTAGAGTGCTTCTTCCTTACCTTTTGACGAGACCCCTCCACTTGCTTAGTCAAAGCTTCTTGATCGGCAAACAAATTTTCAAACTCAACAAGTGATAAATGGATCGGCCATCCTTGCACAGTGGCAACAAAGCCTTGGTATTCGGTCTCAACCCATGGAAAAATATTCCTTTTATCCTAGATTCTAAAATGGATGCAATAGGATCTAACTTAAAAAATTAACGGCATATAGACTTTACCTTGTGGAAATATTAAGCAATCGTCATGTCCCTTTGGGCCATCGATAACAGCTCGTTCTCGAGAAGCTGTAGTCTCATATCGTTTCTTTTTTAAAAGAGTGTGGCGAAGATGTCCTATGCTTCTTTCGGCGTTGAAGCTTTTCGTAGGTGCTCCAACTTTTGTTTTTTTTTTTAAGAAACCTCGACGGTACGAGGGAAATTTTATTGATAATGAAAAAAATTACACCTAGTCAGGGGGGTCATAAACCTTACTCCACAAAAAAAAAAAGACAACAAAAAGGAATACACGAACATGGCCTTTCCTGCTTTGATCTTCCACTCCACAGAGTGTTGTGACTCATTGATGCCTTCTTACGGCTTCGTAACTTCATTGCCGCCGACAATCTCCTAAAGATCTTGGCCTTGTAGGTAAGACTTCATGCATGTTGCCCACGTGTTGTAATTTTTGTTGTTAAGCTTCTTGATTCCTCCAACAACTTGAAGGTTACCCATCATGCCGGCAGAACTTCGATAAGCCGAACAAGATTAGTCAACAATCTTGCGAAGTACTAAACTTTTCACAATTCTCAAAAACTTCACTAGAGCCAATCTCTTATTGTACCACTCTGATACTAATTGTTGAGAAAAATTAGAGTGCACAACTCTACTATAAGTGTTGTAGAGCAAAAACAAGTAAACAAATTATTTGTATTACACTTACAAAAATTTCAAAACACAAACTCTCAAAGACATAATTTTAGAAGTTATGACACTCTCTCATTATCTAGAGACAAACTCTAGAACACTCACACTCTTATTTGATTCTTTCCCTCGCACTTAGAGTGAAACTCACTTCTTGATTCTTGCTAGCTACTTGCTTGCTTTGCTTCTCTTCTTGCTTCTCTCTTGCTTGCCTACTTGGGTGATTACAATAAGCATAGGCTAGTGCCTTTATATAGAAGCACTCCACCCTAAGCTCCTAAAAAGGTTCGGATATCTATCGTTGTGTTGCTCATTTATAGTACAAACTATAAGTAAAATTTCTTATAATTGAACCTTATAATTGAACCTTTTAAAGCATTCATGCACTTGACATATCTATAAGGACACCAATGTAAAATATAGTGTTTGTACCATACTTGACCAACCCCGACCCCGAAACTACTAAGCACTGGTCAACATTATACCGCCAAGGACCCACAAGAGTCTCCCTCCAACCAGGAGGCCAATCACAACGCGACACATGTCAACATCAGAGGCCAATCATAACGCAACACGTGTCGACATCAGAGGCCAATCACAACACGACACGTGTCAATATCAGAATGAAACTAGAAACTCTCTTCTATAAATAGAGATCATTCTCTCATAATATTTCCGAATGTCATTTGTACTAAATTATTCACTAGTACTCACTAAAGGAGAGTTTGAACCTATGTACTTGTGTAAACCCTTTACAATTAATGAGAACTCATCTACTTCGTGGACGTAGCCAATCTGGGTGAACCACGTACATCTTGTGTCTCACTGATTTTGTGCATCAACATATAATTTGAAATGATTCATACCTAATAAACATTCATGCTTTAATATCGTACAATGGCCAATAGGATGTAGTGTTTTGTTTTCTTTAAACGAATGATGGGTACGTATTGCCGGTCTCATTTTTGTGTATTTTTGTTGGGAATGTGTCCGAATGTTAAAAGTATTTAAACCCCAAATTCGATTTGCGGTGTCTGAAATTCAACATTGCCGTGCTTTGATTGGAACCTGTTCTTGTGGTTTTAGTTTAAAAGACCATATTCTCAATACATAATTTTGTGTATCCGCACCTTCGATTTGAACTCTCGCCAACCTGATAACGGTTTCAATATGATTAACAATAATTTGATGTCCCGTTAACTTATTCCTTGGATTCTACTGTGATGCTTTTCTTAGTGAGTCATGCATTGTCGTGTGTTTTAATTTTTTAGCATGATGGTGCACGTTTATTTTGGACCACAACAATGACTTCCCGTGCTACTGTGGCATACGATTTTCATGATCCATAAGGAAAATTCAACCACCAAAGGCTTGTGGTTCAACACAACACGAGCAGCTTTCTCATAGTACAAGTTGGGCATGTGGTTACTTTTTGAAATAGACTGGCATACTAAGGCCATCTCCAACCGAATGAGGGCCAGAAAGCTCCTTTTAATCCTATAACATTCCAAGAAATTATATTTTAATGAACAGTGTCAAGCCATATTTTATATCATCTATAACCGAGGGGGCCAAATGGCTATAGGCCAAACATAATTTATTATTTTAATTGAATTAATATGGTTACTTAAATTAAACTACCATATTAAAATAAGGTTTTAGGACATATTTTGAGTGCCACTTATCACCAAATGAATAAGTCTCCAGATTTCTTATCGTTCTATAATCTGAATAATTTTTTTGATAGGATTTCAAGTGGCACTTGTCGCTAACGTGAGTAACTCTCCAGATTTCTTGTCGAGATGTAATCTTAATAATTTTTCAGATAGGATTTCGAGTGCCACGTGTCGATATGTAATTGGTTATGCAAACTTTAGATGAGAAATTTGAAAATATAGCCATTTCAGAGAACACGTATAAAAATATGACCTACTTTTTCTAATTCTTATAAAACTAACCAAAATTTATGTTCCAAAGACTATATTACCCTAATACTAAAACCTTCTAAGTTCCTCCCTTCTTCCCATTTCTGAATTCTGATTGAGATGCTTCTTTGTTATGTCTGATATCTATCATTTCCTCTGTCTCTTCGGCCTTCGACTTCCATTTTCAATCTTTATATAATTCCATGAGATTGAGCTTCTCTTTCTTTCCAGTATACACAGCTCGCCATTCTGCTAAGTCAGTCGTCTTCCTCACGAGTGTGCGTTGGTAAGTGGGTGGTTGAATCAGTTCAATAACTACTCTATATTTGGTAAATAAAGTTTGCTTTCGCAGAATCTGGGACTGAGGAAGTGAGAGGGAAAAAATGTGTGACAGCATATGAAAGTGCAATAATGCATGGAAGACAGCTAGAAGCTGCGATACCAATGATGCATGCAAGTGCAAAACAAAAAATAAAAAACAAAAAAAAACATCAAAACCCGGGAAATTTATGCATAGCCTGTTAAAGATCAACACCAGCCCATTAAGATCAGTAAGTACAAAGGAACTAGATTATTCTAGTTCAAACATGCATGGAATTGTTCTAGAAGATTCTAGCATATAATATTGAAGATGGCTGGTGCATGCTTGAATATGTTAGAATATTCTAGCAAGCTAATGTCGGTGGGCAGCTGCAAATGAACTAGATTTTTCTAGTTGAAATATGCATGTTAACATCGGTGTGCATGCATAATAATCTAGAAAGTTCTAGCAGCTTGTAGAATTGTATGGATATTGCAAAGCCTATGTCGGTGATGGTGCAATGCATGATAAGTAGCTAGAAAGTTCAAGCAGTACCAAAGTCGGCAAACCTCACACTATAAATATGTGAGGTGCTAAGCTATGTAACCAACCAATCAAGAAGAAAGAAGCCAAGAAGCAAGCAAGTAGGCAACCAAGTGAGAGTGAGAAGAGTAGTCTTGTGAGGAGTGTGAGTGGTTTAGAGTGTGTCTCTAGAAAGTGAGTGAGTGTCATAGCTTCTAAGAGTGTCCTTGAAAGTGTGTGTTGTAATATTTTGTGAATGTAATACAAGTAATTTGTTTACTTGTGTTCTCTCCAACACTTGTGTTAGAGTTGTGTACTCTAAGTTTTTCCCCAACATAGCCAGCAAACAAAGCCACATTGCCATAATTACTAGTTTACCCTTGATTTTCATACAAGTGGATGAGAGAAAGAGAGCACAAAACGGTAGAGCTGCGGGGCGGCGCGTGCTAAAGATTGGCCAGCTGCCGATACCCAATATAACCCAATGATCCACCTACCACTCGGGTAGCAATCGTGAAAATCGTACGGTTGAGGCATTAACTGCATAGTTTGTGGTAAGAAAAAGGTGACATTCATTTGGGTAAAGTGATTGGTGTGCTGATCTCTTAGTTCAATTGCTTTTGAGTAGAGATAACAAAGTTGTGTGGTGGTGCTTGGACCATGATAGTTCAATAATAGGGACGATGTTCGGTGCAAAAAAAAAACACAATATTAGGAGGAAGGGAAAGTTTTAGTCTAGGGGTAATTTTGTCTTCTAACATCAATTTTGGTTAAATTTATAAGAATTAAAAAAACTAGGATATATTTCAGTAAGTGTTCTTTAAAATGGCTATATTTCCAAATTTCCCATTTTAGATAGGATTCTTATCTACATAGCGACATGGCTTAAGTATTTATAGGAAAGAAATTAGAATTTTTAAAATAAAAAAAAATTCAAATGCAACGGTACGACGTCAACTAACGTGTCACATCCTGGCCCGGGACGGATCACTTCCCGGGCCCGCTCCACCACCGTAGCACGATATTGTCCGCTTTGGGCCCCGACCACGCCCTCACAGTTTTGTTTCTGGGAACTCACGAGTAACTTCCCAGTGGGTCACCCATCATGGGAGTGCTCACGCGCGCTACTCATTTAACTTCGGAGTTCCGATGGAACCCGAAGCCAATGAGCTCCCAAAAAGCCTCGTGCTAGGTAAGGTTGGGAATATACATTTAAAGATCACTCCCCTGAGCGATGTGGGATCTTACAATCCACCCCCCTTAGGGGCCCGATGTCCTCGTTGGCACACACACGGCCAGGGTTAGGCTCTGATACCAAATGTCACATCTCGGCCCGGGGCGGATCACTTCCCGGGCCCGCTCCACCACCGTAGCACGATATTGTCCGCTTTGGGCCCCGACCACGCCCTCACGGTTTTGTTTCTGGGAACTCATGAGCAACTTCCCAGTGGGTCACCCATCATGGGAGTACTCACGCGCGCTACTCGCTTAACTTCGGAGTTCCGATGGAAGCCAAAGCCAGTGAGCTCCCAAAAGGCATCATGCTAGGTAAGGATGGGAATATACATTTAAGGAACACTCCCCTGGGCGATGTGGGCCCGCTCCACCACCGTAACACGATATTGTTCGCTTTGGGCCCCGACCACGCCCTCACGGTTTTGTTTCTGGGAATTCACACGAGAACTTCCCAGTGGGTCACCCATCATGGGAATGCTCTCGCGAGAACTCACTTAACTTCGAAGTTCCGATGGAACCCGAAGCCAGTGAGCTCCCAAAAGGCCTCGTGCTAGGTAGGGATGGGAATACACATTTAAGGATCACTCCCATGGGCGATGTGGGATGTTACAATCCACCCCCCTTAGGGGCCCGACGTCCTCGTCGGCACACCACAGCCAGGGTTAGGCTCTGATACCAAATTGTCACATCCCCGCCCGGGCCCCCACCACATCCAGGGTCCGCTCCACCACCGTAGCACGATATTGTCCGCTTTGGGCCCCGACCACACCCTCACGGTTTTGTTTCTGGGAACTCACACGAGAACTTCCCAGTGGGTCACCCATCATGGGAATGCTCTCGCGCGAACTCACTTAACTTCGAAGTTCCGATGGAACCCGAAGCCAGTGAGCTCCCAAAAGGCCTCGTGCTAGGTAGGGATGGGAATACACATTTAAGGATCACTCCCCTGGGCGATGTGGGATGTTACATTGGACATCTTTGATCATCTACGCTTGGGAGCAGGGAGGAGGGAAAAAAGGAAGATATCATGAGGGATGAGAAGGAGACATTGTGAGGGAGAAAGAGAAGGAAGAATAGGAAACGTTTTGGAGGATGAAAGAATATTAAAGATATTTGAATTCCTATACTTAATCCGATCATTAAGCATAAGATAATCCTATGAATAAATAAGGATTAAAAATCATCATAAATAAAAAAATAATAGTAATATATTAATTACTTAATTAGTCAATTTAGAGATAAATTTGGCAGGAGAATAAAAATAAGTTGATGTGTACAATGAGCCATTGGACCTAAGTCAATAATCAAGCAAAATTGGACCATATCTCATAAAGGCTCACAAAATTGGACTCGTATCAAATTTTCCCTTGTTATATTTCCCACAAATTATTAAATCCTAATTTATAAATTTATGAAATTGAAGAGAAACTTCCGAATCATAAAGGCAATTCAATTGATTAGAGTGATGTAGACTTCGATCAAAATAAGATATTTACTAATTTAAGTATATTGACTTGAAATTTGAAGATTTTGGTATTTCTCATGTATAATGATTTTTTTTTCTTTTGTACTTTTCAAGGCAAAATAAAGAGAAGAGCAGTCACAAAAAAATGACTAGACGCATTCGTATTACGGACTATCAGGTTTCATTGTTCATACTTACTATAATTTTATTGTGATCTTGTTTGAGATAAAAAAATATGACACCTATTAGAAAATATCTATCTGACTACTTAGAGCGTCAAAGAAAAAGAAAAGTTAAACAATTGACTCAATCTCAAAAATGAGCTATTGTTAGTTATTAGTATTATGGTTACTTTGTATCTTTCTTTACATTTAATAATATTTAGAAATAGGTGGTTAGTTAGTTTTAAAGTTTATTTCGATATTATTGTTCAATTTTTTTTAAGATGTCTTATAAGAAGGATCATTTTTATGAATTTCGCACAAGATCTCCGAAATCTCGAAGACGTTCCTATGTTGCGGCATACGATTTTCACGATCTGTAAGGAAAAAGGAAAACTAATGAAAATGACTTAAAAACTTTGAGTTTTAATGAGAATGACAAAATAAAAGGTAAAATGAATAGTACCAAATTTGATTTTTTAGTGTAAAAATATAATTTTTCATAAAATGAACAATATCGTTGGTTTTTCGTTAAAATTCCTTAAAGGAAAATTCAACAACCAAAGTAATGGTAGTTGTGCAGGCTTGTGGTTCAACACAACACGAACAGCTTTCTCACAGTACAAGTTGGGCATGTGGTTACCATGTGATGTAGACTCTGGCATTCTAAAGCTGTTGTCAGTCTTTATTTTGTATTGTTTGTTAATACCACTTGTGTAGTTCTTTCTTTTCTGCATGTACAAGTAAGCCTTCTCCGTAAGGATTTAAAATACTCCAATTCTATTTTTCAATTCAACAAATCAGTTTGTAAACTGTTTAATATATCAGATAGTGTTTTTCCTAAGGTACAAGGATTGTTTGTCCTTCTTATTTTTCATGTCCTTTCATATTTTTTTATTTTATGTGATAACGATTAAACCACGTTAATATTTTATATTATTTTTTATAAAAATAATAAGATAAAAATAAATAATAATATAAAATATTAACATAACTTAACCGTAACCTTACAAACAGGAGAGCATGAAAGAACTTGAAAAAAAAAGAGAACAGACCATCCTTGTCCTTTTCCAAGAAGCTTACTGACACTTCCAACAACCAAACTACATCTTCCTTTCTTGTGTAGATCATCTCACCCCTCAATCACTCTCTTCTCCGGCCCATCCCAATTCGTCTCTTGTTCGGTTTCTTCTAAAATTTTCGGTTTTGAAACTGTACCCAACCGTGTGTAAATTTTCTGTTCGGCTCACGGTTTCAGGGGTCCAGCATTCTTTTCCATCTCTGATGGCAAAACCAGGCTCAGTCAAAGTTGTTGAGGTTTGCAGGGTAGCTCCCAAACCAAGCTCGCTGCCGGACTCCGCCCACCCGAATGATGTGTCTCTTCCTCTAACATTCTTTGACCTCCGCTGGCTAAGGTTCCCACCGCCTCAATTCCTTTCCTTCTACAACATGCCTTCTTTCGACCCATCACACTTCTTCGATTCCATACTTCCGAAACTTAAAACCTCGCTTTCTGCCACCCTCCAACACTTTGTTCCTCTAGCAGGATACCTCACCTGGCCTCTAGATTCCCCCATGCCCCTTCTCAATTATGTCAAAGGCGACGCAATTTTGGTCACAATCGCCGAGTCTGATACTGATTTCCACCGTCTAATTTCAACCAACAACTTTGACATTGAAGCCAAAGAATACCATCCTCTTGTACCCCAATTGGCAGTGTCTCATGACAAAGCTGCTGTGCTGGCATTGCAAATAACCGTCTTTCCCAATGGCGGTTTTTCGATTGGATCAGCCATGCACAAGGCCGTCTTTGATGGCTTATCTGCTTTCTCGTTTTTCAAATTTTGGGGTCACTTATGCAAACATGGAGGAAGAGAAGGAGGAGGACCGCCACCCTTGCCAACTTACAACAGAAAGGTCATTAAGGACCCTGCCGGGCTCCAAGCAATCTTCTCAAACGAGTGGTTAAGACTTGGTGGTCCAAACAATAGAAGCTTAATGCTTTTGGAGGTTGGAGGTCCAGGAGACGGAATTCGAGGCACCTTCGAGTTCACACGAGCGAAAATCGAAATGTTAAGGCGGTCAGTGATGAGGACTATGATGGCAAAGAAGAAGGAACAAGCTGATCACTCAAAACTATTGCATTTGTCGACATATATGCTAACATGCGCCTATACATGGGTTTGCTTAGTCAGGGCTGAAGAGATCAAGACAGAGAAAGTAGTATTCATCCTTCACGTGGACTGCCGGTCGCGCTTAGACCCTCCTCTACCACCAACCTATTTCGGGAATTGCATCGCAGGACATGGAGTAGTTGTGAAAACAAAAGACCTACAGGGAGAAGATGGACTGTTAGTGGCCTTGAATGCAATCAGTGAAGTTATAAAAAGTCTGGACAAGACCCTTTTCGAGGGTGCAGAGACTTGGGTCTCAAGAATCTTGAATACACTACTGCAGCCTAGTACTGATAGAACAATTACCACCGCCGGTTCACCCCGGTTTGATTTTTACGATGCGGCGGATTTCGGATGGGGGAGACCGACGAAGCACGAGATAGTTTCGATAGATGGAACAGGGGCGATATCTTATCAAAAGAGCAAGAATGGCGATGGTGCAGTTGAGGTTGGGTTGGTTTTGGAAAAACGTTACATGGAGGCTTTTGCTTATCTATTTGCTGAAGGTTTTGAAGAAAAGTTAAGCCGAATGTAGTAGAGCATACTACAAAAGCTTTGTGTGTCGTGCTGTGATTTTTCTCGGTTTATTTTTTGTGATTTGTAGATTAATAAAAATGGTTTTCGATTTCATTTGTCATTAAAAAAAAAATTGAACAAACACTCTGAAGAAACACTGGTGCTGCTGGAGAAAAATCATTGAAATTATTAGCATACACGGTCAGACTTTGTTCTTGCTTCAATTGTCAAGTTTAAGAAACATCAACCCAAAAACAAAGAATTGCAGGGACACAAAAGGAGCATACTCTCAATTGAATTGTTTTGGTATGCATCATATTGTGATTTGCAATTAAGTAGAAACGGCTTCCGAGTTCATTTGGTATCAATTAAAATATAAAAAAAATAAATTGAACAAACACTCTGAAACATTGGTGCCAGAGAAAAAATAAAATTGGAATTATTAGCGTAAGGTTCTCTGAACGAAGCGCCACCCATTGGATAAGGATTGTCTGTGTATCACTTCTGGTGTCTTTTCGTGCTTTTTGTTTATATGATGACGGTTAATTCATGTCAACATTTTATATTACTATTATTTTTATCTTATTATCTTTATAAAAAAAAATATAAAATATTAACGTGATTTAACCGTGACCACACAAAACAAAAAGACACGGAAGGGCACTGACTTGGGATGGCAGACCATCCTTCTCCGCACCCATTACCCGAGTAGACGGATGTCCAATCACAAAAATGGTTGAACAAGGCTTTGCCACGTTGTTGAAACCATTGCCAGACAAAGAAGACGACGTATGAGGAGGCACCGAATTGGAATCCGAGACCGTCGTCTTTGTCATTGGCGGTGGAGCAAGAGGACCCGACCTGATTTAGACACCGAGCCATTAGCAGTGAACTCATGACGGTACTAAATAGAATAGTGAGCATTTAGTATAAAATAGTAGAAAGATTAAATTTTTAAACCAAATTTATAAACCAAATGATATATTATCAATAGAAAATAAACACGGTAATCAACACTTGACTAATAATCTAATCATCAACAGCCACATTCTTTGATTTACAAAATTTGATTTAAAATTGTGGTCTTCCTTAGAGCATTTCTAAAGGAAATGTCAAATAAAATATGTCTAAATTTTATTTGATGGCTGATCTGGCAAATTGAATACAAGTGCTAAATTCTTTTCTTTTTCAATAATTGTGTTAAATATTTATTTTATTATTTTATTGGGCCTAGAGTTACGTTAACTATTAAAAAATAATCAAAATTAATTGTAGTTTTTATTCTATTTGTTATTAATGGGATCTATGTATTAAAAAAATTCAATTAAATATATTTGACTTCTTGTTTGCTGTCAAAAGAGGTAGCTAGAAAGTAAGGAATCAAATGACTCACATGTCATATCATATATAGCATATCCATTGAAGAACACCTAAATGTCTTTTAATCCTATTTGGCATATTTGACATCTCCTTTGGAAATAGTCTTAGCATTACCCTCTGATAGGCCTGGTAATTCCTGACATGACCCGATAACCCGACAAGACACGACACGAAATTAAAAGGTGTTCGGGTTGACACGATAACGAATCGGGTCGTTATCAGGTAATCCGATAAACACCTGTTAAGATAACGGTTTGGTTCGGGTATACAAGTAGGTAACACGATACACGATAAGCAAAATATTAATTTTATAACCCAAAAAAAAATACTATAATTATATATATATAACAATTTTATACCCCTAAAAACTATAATAATTATATATATAATTAAATATTCAAAATTAATGACCATTAGATCGGCTTAAATATATATATATCATTCAATTTCTTAAGTGTTATATGAACAAAATAAATAAATTTAAATCTACTTAATAAATAAATATATATACCATTGAACTTGATATGATACGAATTCTACAAAACTAATTTCAATGATCCAACCATCAAACTTGTTTGTATATGCTTCGATATTGCATCAGCAAAAAACAAAAATTCATAGATTAAGTAACGAGACAAAACTTTTAGACGGTTATCAACGAAAAATCACAATTTAACGGTTATTTTAACTCTGATTTTGATGATTTTTTATAGCTACACTCATTGACCATATATGAATACTATGAATGAACTCAATCTTCAATTTAAAATATTTACACTAATGGATACCACAAAATTTTATGTTATACTTAATGAAAATTTGAATAAACTCTTCAGTATTAGTTAATCTATTGTTTTGATGGGATACACATTCTACGAAACTAGTTTCAACGATCCAACTGTCAAACATGTTTGTATATACTTTGAGATCGCATACACCAAAAATTGAAAAAAATAAACATTCAGAGATCAAATAACGGGACAAAACTTTTCGACAGTTATAAATGAAAAATCATAATTTAACGGTTATTTTAACTCCGATTTTGATGATTTTTTACAGCTACACTTCTTGATCCTAATGAATATAATGAATGAATTCGATCTTCAATTTAAAATATTGACACTAGTGGATACCACAAAATCTTATGTTATATTTAATAAAAGTATAAATAAACTCTAAGTGTTAGTGAATCTATCGTTTTGATGAGATATGCATTCTATGAAACTAATTTCAATGATCCAACCGCCAAACTTGTTTATGTATGCTTCAAGATCGCATACGCTAAAAATCACAAAAAATAAACATTCAGAGATCAAGTAACAGGACAAAACTTTTCGACGGTTATCAACGAAAAATCACAATTTAACGATTATTTTAACTCCGATTTTGATGATTTTCTACAGCTACACTTCTTGACCCTATACGTATACAATGAATGAACTCGATCTTCAATTTAAAATATTTACACTAGTGGATACCACAAAATCTTATGTTATACTTAATGAAAGTATGAATATTCTTAAGTGTTAGTGAATCTATTGTTTTGATGGGATATGCATTCTACAAAACTAGTTTCAACGATCCAACCGTCAAACATGTTTGTATATACTTCGAGATCGCATATGCCAAAAATTGCAAAAAACAAACATTCAAAGATCAAGTAACAGAAAAATACTTTTCGACGGTTATCAACAAAAAATCACGATTTAACGGTTATTTTAACACCGATTTTGATGATTTTTTACAGATACACTTCTTGACCCTATATGAATACAATGAATGAACTTGGTCTTTAATTAAAAATATATACACTAGTAGATACCACAAAATTTTATGTTATACTTAATGAAAGTATAAATAAACTTTAAGTGTTAGTGAATCTATCATTTTGATGGGATACGCATTCTACGAAACTAATTTCAACGATCCAACCGTCAAGCTTGTTTGTATATGTTTCAAGATCGCATACGCCAAAAATCGTAAAAAACAAACATTCAAAGATCAAGTAACGGGACAAAACTTTTCGATGGTTATCAACTAAAAATCACGATTTAACGGTTATTTTAACTCCGATTTTGATGATTTTTTACAGCTACACTCTTTGACCCTATGTGAATACAATGAATGAATTCGATCTTCAATTTAAAATATTTACACTAGTGATGATTGATGAAAATTGAGGATTTTGTAAAAGGAATAACATGCAAGCTTTGAGTTCTAGTGGCAAGGTTTAAACTTTTAAGAAAGGTTTCACAACCTTGAAAACAAAAACTCTTTCATTTTGCATATCCTTGCACATTTAATATTTTGTAATAGACTAGTAGTGTATGGATGTTTGTTTGTTATGCTCTTATTTTCCAGTGTAGATGTAGTACTTAAACAACAAATGTGTTTTAATGTTTTGAGTAATATTTATGTAGCAATGTGTGGTATGTGCAAATTTAAGAAAAAAAATATTTTCTTAACGGGTCTGGTGGGTAAAGTGACCCGACCTGTTAAGGACCCGTTAAGATAATGGATGTAACACGACTCGTTAAGATAACAGGTGTTACACGACACGACAGACATGACACGTTTGCCAGGCCCTACCCTTTGAGCATAATATTTCAAAAAATGAAAATATACTATTATTATATATTTATATCATCATTTGTATGTTTTTCTAACAGATGTGAGACTCATGTGTTGGTAAGCCACACCTGTGGGGGTGGGCATAATTTGGATTGGTTCGGTGCAATTTTGCGTAAAACCGAAACTATTTTGGTTTGCTTTGATTCGGTTTTAAATGATTTTAGTTTCAGTATCAAATTTGCAAAGTAAATGTTTTAGCCATTAATACAATCCAAAGGGATTCAAATTGCCACTAAAATCCAAATAATATTCCAAACTGTACACCAGTTTAAACCAGAGCCGTCGTGATTCAGCGGCTTCACTGCAATCTCAAAGGGATTCATAATCTGGAAAAGTTCTAAACAAAAACTACAAAAGCAACAATAATTACATGACTTTACAGAGTTTTCTTCACTATGCGGAAGAGCATAAGGCCGGTGGACATATGTGTAAAGCTCTAGTGAATGACAATGAGTGTTAGTTGATATTACTTGGATGACAACTTTATTCTCGAGTTATTTGTAATACAAGTGGTATAGTTAATCTTTAATTCATGAGGACTACGGAGTCTTAACTCGATGCAACTAACTTAAAGAAATCCTGATAAGGATTGAATGCAAAGATATTGAATCATGATAGGACTCATTCAGTATTAAGATGATAAGGATATATAAATGTTAATAGGCTGGTTGTGTAACCCTGTCAGTATATATATGAAGTTATAGTCTCTGCTCCCATATGTGAAAAAACCCTAAGTATTACTGAGACCTATTCATACAGTAAGGGAGCTATTGAGTGGTGGGAGTAGAAGACTGACTTGCATATCATCCATGGCGTCGAATACAAGTTGGTGTTCTTGTGATAAATTTATGTTATGTGCGGTATTATACTCGGCATGAATTGAATGTATTGTAATCGTAGTACCTAGTGGATATAGTTATGACTAGTGAGTTTCATTGAACTGCTTACAATATGGTACCACTTACATATAAGTACTCGAACAAGAAAAACAGCAAGCAATACTAATTCGAGGGTCGGAGCTGCAAGCCTGGAACAACCAGATCAAATCCAGAAAAAATCCCAAGGACCAAATTAAAAGCTCCGCAAATATAAAAACCATAGAAAAAACCCTTTTAAGTTTTGCGGTGCGGTTTCATATGTTCAAAACCGAAATTAAACCTTTTTTCAAACTCTGGTTGGTTTCAAACTGAAATCGTTTCAAAATGGCAAAACCGAATCGTTCAAGGTCTAATTTTGTTCATATTTCAGTTTCGGTTTTTGGTTCCAAGTGTCGATCCCTACGCACCTCTGTTAGACCATCTCTAACCGTTGGAATAAAAATTTAAGTTTTAATCTAGAAACAGTTTTTCTGCTCCAACTCTTTTGGCTTAAAATTTTAGCCCTATATTATTAAAGAATAAATTTAGGCTATTTTTTTTAAAATTAACTTTAAAAAAAATATGTAGACTATCATAAATTAATTTTATAAATATGGGGGAGATCGACGAAGCAAGAGATAGACTATCATAAATTAATTTTATGAATATGGGGGAGATCGACGAAGCAAGAGATAGACTATCATAAATTAATTTTATGAATATGGGGGAGATCGACGAAGCAAGAGATAGTTTCGATAGATGGAACAGGGACGATATCTTATCAAAAGAGCAAGAATGGCGATGGTGCAGTTGAGGTTGGGTTGGTTTTGGAAAAACGTTATATGGAGGCTTTTGCTTATCTATTTGCTGAAGGTCTTGAAGAAGAGTTAAGCCGTATGTAGTAGCATACTACTAAAGCTTTGTGTGTGAGATTTTTCTCGGTTTATTTTGTATCTCGTACTGATTTTTCTCGGTTTATTTTGTGTTCCGTACTGTGATTTGCAGATTAATAAAAATGGTTTTCGATTTCATTTGTCATAAGAAAAATGAAGAAACACTGGTGCTGGAGAAAAAATCATTGAAATTATTAGCATACACGGTCAGACCTTGTTCTTGCTTCAAATCTCAAGTTTAAAAAACATCAACCCAATAACAAACAATCACAAAACAAAACACAGGGACACAAAAGGAGCATACTCTCAGTTGAATTGTTTTTGTATGCGTTGTATTGTGATTTGCAATTAAGTAGAAATGGCTTCCGATTTCATTTGGCATAAAAATAAAAATAAAAAATTAACAAACAAATATAATTGAAATTATTAGCGTAATGTTCAATGAACAATAAGCGATTACATGATCAGACCTTGTTCTTGCTTCAAATGGCAAGTTTAAGTAAAAGATCAACCCAAAAAAAAAAAAATAGAATCACAAAACAAAAACAGGAACACAAAATTTGGGAGGAATCAGACGGATGAGATCTCCCATCACCTTAGCTTCTTTTGTTGGCTCCAACTGCATCCTTGACGGAGTCAGCTGCTCCCTGTGCCTTCTCCATCATTTGCTGACCAGCCTGCAAAAACATACATGCAATTACAACATGCATATGCAACGCATAATAAGTGTAGACGACGATTCTTTATTAAATGACGGATTATTGATACAGTACCATTAAGACGTTGATATCATTGCACATAACATGTCAATAATATAGCGCATTGACATGTTATTGGTACAAAATTATTCCTTGGCAAAGAACGGATGTAATGTACGTAGAATTAACAAAAGGAACAAGAAGTTCAAACCCCTTGGGCAGATTCCTTGGCAGATTGGGCAGCATTGCTCATTTGGTCCATCATGCCACTGGCCTTTTCCTGTATATTAAAATTGCAAAAGCACATGATCATCTACCATCAAAACGACCAACAAACTTTTAACCAAAGTGCTTTTCTAGACAGCTGCTTTTAGACTCACCTGAGCTTGGCCCTTGGCCTGGCCAGCTTGTTGGCTCATGTTCTGGGATTGGTTCATCTTGATAAAGTATAATTCTCTTTCTACACAAATACACACAAGAAAATATGAGGCAGCTGAAAAATGCTTACAACTTCCTTATGATGATGAAATGTTGAGGTTAGTGAGGGGGATTTTATAGCTTTTTCAGCTCCATTCATTGCTCGACACATGTTGAGCAAAGTTTAGACTCAAGCCTAAAGACCAGGGCCGCTTTTGATTAGGGTTTGAGTCATTCTCTCATGAAAAAGCTAATTAGTTACGAATTTAGAGAGGGTTGTTTGCAGACAGGCTAAATTATGGCCTAATTTATCGACTTTGAACTTAAATTTAGGCAGCTTACAGAGTAAAAATAAAATGTCAAATTTCCATATGCACAGTTTAATTACTCATGGCAAAAACAAGAGAGTAGGCCACTTCAAGTTAGTTAAGTTAGTTTAATTCTATGTCTTATGCTTAGTTTAATTCTATGTCTTAGGCTCCATTCTCTCCTATACTAAAATACAAACAAGCATCTTCACCAAAAACAAAAAATACAAACAAGCATGAGAGTACGGTATTGTCTATTCATATACTGCACGAAACTCTTATTTGTACTTCTCAGCTGTTTCACTCTCGTTTTTCGCTTGTTGAAGTATATCTCTAGCACCGGAAATCTTATGAAATTAAATCTCTTTTAATATTTGAATGATTTTGATTCTAATTGTATCAAAGACTTTTTATAACTCAATAATTATCGAATTGTACAAATGATTAAGTTAAAATAATAATAACGTGAGTAGTAATAATCCACTAAGTCTTTGAAACTTTGACAGTACCCTCTCCAACGTGCGAGAGAGATAAAGGTGTGATGAGACGTGGATGTTTCCTCATTGCCCAATAATGTAGGAGTCACTAAACTAACAATATGTTGATAGAGTGTGTTTCTCATGCTGCGGAGCTTTAATTATGATACAAGACTAAACAATCAATAAAAAATGGATGGATAAGATAAGAGTAGAAACTTATTATATTAGGTTCATAAAGAATAACAATATTGATATAAAAAAGTGAGAGGGATTACATCTAGACCTAATAATTTTGTACTTGACCACATGTTAAGAATCCATTAATAACAAGATTTTAACAAATTTCCTCATAGTAACCTGATAAAAATATATATTTTATAAGTGATGAGTAAAAATACACTCACCGTAAAATACAATTAAACAAATTGATTTGATTGTAAGTGGGGGTTTGTTTTCTTGCTTTTTGTGCCAGATGACAATATTTATGGTGGAAGAAAAATTAATATAATATAGGTTGGGGGGTTCAATTTCATATGCCCCATAAGAGCAACTCCATCCATGTGGGTTGCTCGGGGGACAGTGGAGAAGAAGGGGCCGAAGGCTCGGTGGGAGTCCGAGCGAAGGGGGGGTGGGGAGTCGACGGGCCTGTGGCCTGAGGGCTTTGCAATTTTTTATTTTTTTTGTGTCAGAGAGAGAGAGAGAGGGGGACCAGAGCTTTTGCAATTTTTTATTATTTAAACAAACAAAAAAACTATTATTTTAATTGCTTATTGTCAGGGGGAGGGTTCCAAGGGTGGAGATGTAAATGACAATTACTGTTCATTAATGGTAGTTACTATTCATTTAAGGCAGTTACTGTTCAATAGGGTGGATTGAATAGTGGATTGTCAGGGGGGAGGGCTCCATGGGTGGAGTTGCTCTAAGAGCAAGTCCACCACTGTATTTGGCCCGATAGACAAGTGACAGAAATGAGGCAATAGCCCCAGCAATCAGCTCCAGCCCATGCGGGCAATGGGGCTCGGGGGAGGCCCGTTGGACAGGCCAAACACAAATCCACAGCCCGAGAGCCTAAGGCCCAAGTGATGAATGGCTGACGTCAAGGTGACGTCAACCACAATATAAAATTAATAAAAATAAAAAATATTAATAAAAATTTAAAAAATGTAAAAAAGTAATAAAAACTAAAAAAAATTAAAAAAAGTAAAAAATTAAAAAAAAATTAAAAAAAAAATTTTAATTTTTCTATAAATATGTTATCATTATCTTCCAACTTACACCATAATTTTATATTTTCTCAAATACTTTGAGTTGTAATTTCTTATTTAATGACACGTGGTACAACAAGACTGATTAAAAATCATATCCGAAATTACAAATAAAATTATTTTGTATTATTTTATAAAATAAAAAATACTAATATTTTATTGTCTATTGCCATGGCTATTCAGTGTAGGGATAGAGATGCAAAAGGCAATTACTGTTCATTGGAGGCTATTCAATAGTGACTTGCCCTAGGGAGCCTTTGCAACGGTGGAGTTGCTCTAAGAACAATATTTAGACGTCCCCAAAAAGTAAGCAAAATAGTGGCAGTCATTTTCTTTTTTTTTCGATCAAAGCAGTAGAAATATTACCGTAACACACTAAAATTTACAACGGGTGAGGTTCAATTACAAGAAAAGTCCAAAAAAAAATATGGACCCCCAAAACAAAGCCCAAACCAAAAGTTTGAGCCCAAAAAGCAAAAGAAACAGAAAACCCTAGATTCCCTGCGACCACCTTTGATGCATCACCGGAAAACATTCGTTCAACATAAAATCCAGCCAAACAATTCCACAAAAATGATGGAATGACAACATCAACAACCTTCATAAAGCATCATAGATGATAGATCAATAGCAAACCAAAGGAAGCTGGTGAGAGAACTCATCAGCAACAAAGTCACTAATGGCAACAAAGCCGTCAAAGACAAATCCATGGGAGGTGGTGGTGTAAACACCCAAGCTGAAGCAAAACACACTTCCCAATCCGTGAGAGGTTGTGGTGTGATCACTTGCACCGGAACTCTATGCACATCCCGTGATAATCGCGTCAAAACGCATTTAAGTTAAGTAGCTACAAATCCGAAATCAAATGGGTTTAAGGAAAGCCAAGGAGGTGGAGGATGGGAAAATTGGTTAAAAGAAATTGGAATTGATGGCATAGGATTTGGAAAATTAAAGCACAAATTGGTGATGATCAGCGGAAAGATTGCAAGGAGAACTAAACTCGAGAGCCACCGACCCAAGGCTTGGCAAGGACCGGCGGCGAAAGAGATGAAGTCTAAAGAAAGCTCAGCACATAGACTAAAAAGGCTCTCACGGGGGTGGAGAGAAAGACTCTCATAGTGGGAGAGAAAGACTCTATCAGTGGCAGTCATTTTCTTGAGTTGCATATGACAGAGAGAGAATTCAAAGACAGTACTAGAAACTGGATCCTCTTATGTTTTGGTGGTATATGATTTTTAATCTGTTATTAACAGCATTATATATGAACGGCACGGAACCAAGTTATGTTGTTCATAATTTTTTTTTTGTTTTGTGGTGGTGCTATACACGCAATCATTTTCACCTTATATATATATATATATTTTTTTTTTAATTTTTAGTTTTCTGATCGAAAAAATTGAAGAAGATCAAGGGGCAAAAATTAACAAGGATGTGTGGGAGGTAAAAAAAGAGTATGAATAACACTACCCTTCTTTTAATACAAGGACGGTATTCGATCGGGATGACTTCAGAAATGGTTCAGCGAAATTACACAATGAGTTAGTAATGTTACAAATTCATTCATCTGAGTCAAACTTAATACTTCTTATTTATAAATGTCCCATTTAATTGTAGTGATATTAGACTTGTTTGGAAGTGCTTATGTAATGACTGAAACCATTTTTGAAGAAATTTCTTTTGGAACCAATTCTTAGCAAAAAAGTAAGCGAATTCTGAAAAACATTTGAAGTATTTTCTACATGCAAAAAACACATAAATGGTACTTCTTGTATAAAACACTTCAAATGTTTTTAGAATAAAAAAAATCGTTTTAAAAATACTTCTAAACGAGCCCACATTTTGCACTATAACCTGAGTAAAAATATAATATAGTGGGTGGGATTTAGATAACCTTCCATTGGCCGATAAACTTCGAATATTTATTTTGTACGTTTTATGTAGCAACTCAATGAAGTTATTTATAAAGAGTAATGTTAGGGAGACTAAATTTGTAAACTAAATGATGTGTCACCAATAGGATTAAATACGTTTATCAACGTTTAAGTAATCAACCAATCATCAACTTTCATGTCATTTTAGTTTTTAAAATTTTGTCTTCAAATTTAATCTTCCTGACATTACCCATTTACAAATAGTTCATCTAACAACAATAATTGAACAAAATATGAACAACGTGGTTAAGAAAAAAGAATAATTGAATATAAAAATCAGTTAGGCCAGTTGGCTTAATCCCTCTACTTCTCATAACTTAGCTCATGTGATTTTTGCTATATATAACAAATTTTGAGAAATCTCATGCGCTGACATAGTGTATCCATATCTTTGCATTTGAGTTTTGATTTTCTCTAAAATAATTTAATTAGAATATCATTTTATAATACAAAGGTGACAAAATTTAAAAAAAAAAATCATCTCCTTTGTCCTCTCCTCCTCTTTCTCTCTTTTTCGAGAGAAAGGTGAAGCTCCTGTTATTGACACATCCCGACGCGGAATGTTCACCAGGCCCCGAATCGAGCCGTGTTGGCCGACATCTGGAAGGTGACGAAGCCATAAAGTGTGATAATGTATAAAATGTGAATAAATTAAAATCTAAAAGTGCCTAAGTACACGAGCGCGCAGTGAGCGGGTCTGAACCCATTTCACGCATGATACAAAGCATAAGTAAAGTCTAGTAAGGTAAGATAATGATTATACCATCATAAGAAGCCACATACACTGGGAAGTGCCACGAATCCTCGTCGATACAGAACTTTGCTACTAGAACCTGGAGGGGTACAAAAACAGAAAATGTGAGTGAGTGAAACAAAACTCTTCAAACCAATTCCAACTACCAAAGATAGTAGCCCCTCGTCGCAATACTTGCTTAATTTCCCAGAAAATAACAGGCGTGACTATAAATCAAGACCATAACCAAAATGATAGTCTTACGGTTATGCTATGTCAATTATCTTAACATGAATGAGTAACCCAGGTGAATTAAACCAATAGGAAATGGCATGTTAGCCGGATCCACCCATCATGTACGGTTGAATCAATATTTCATCCCATATATGCTAGCATTTCATAACATATCTCATCATAAATATATGCTAGCATCTCATCATCATATATCATCACATTTATACTTGCATTTCATCACATATCTCATCATAAATATATGCTAGCATTTCATCACATATCTCATCATAAATATATTCTAGCATCTCATCATATATCATCACATTTATGCTAGCATTTCATCACATATCTCATCATATATCTCATCAATCATGGCTAGCATATAAGTCGGAATCACCTTTAGTGACCTGTACGACATATTCATGTCCTCAAGGACCTTCAAGAATAATTTGAGACCTATTGACCAAGAGTCAACAACCCTGTATAACTCGATCCGAAAGATCCACAAATCAGATTTCCAATCCGCAACTTCTAAAGATCCACATTATTCTTCTAGAATAACATACTAAAATTTCATTACGATCCAACGGTGCCAATTGCCCAAAACCAAGTGGCGGTTAACATTTATTTTATAAACTTACAAATCCAATTCGGGAAGACCCGTAAGTTGGATTCCCGATCCGTAAGTTTCTATGGTTCTCAAATATTACGTACTATAATGTATTAAAGTTTGGTGATGATCCAATGGTCGGATCGTTGATTACTATCCTAATCAAGTGGTGGACCTTAGTGGAACTTTGCCGGATTTTGCAGATTTCCTAGGCGATCTTTGAAACTCCATATCTCACTTGTTTTTCAACCAAATTCAACCCATAATACACCAAATCAAAGCTAGAGAAATGTAGAACAAAATTATACCAGCTTGGAGTCCAAATGGTAGCTGGAGGTGGTCGGAAAATGGTCTGAAAGATGGCAACATTTCAATGTCCATAACTTTGTCAATACTCAATGAAAACAGGTGATTAAAAAATGGAAATCATAGTTCTCGACGAGACGAAGAGATTGGTACCTTACACGATGGCTAAATTTCCGTGGTTTAGCCGAAAAACGCTCTGAAAGTGGTGGAGGTCGCCGGAAACTGGGCAACCTTAAAATCGTTATAACTATCTCATTTCTCCACCAAATTAAACGATCCAAACATGAGAATTCATCTACAAAACATGAGGAATTGATTTATACCTACTACTAAGGCTAATTGGGCCGAGAAACACCTCAAATCACCACGAACAGTACAAAACCCTTGAATTTAGGTGTGCTCCATTCGAGCTCGAACGAACTCCGACGTCCCAAAACTTGTTTGGGCTTTATTCTAGACCTCATGAGGATGCTATAGGTGGTGGTAATTGGTGAAAATCATTTCAATAATAGGAGAATCGACGGTAAAGGTTTCCCGCACCCACCGATTCGGTCTTCATACCTTCATGGCTAATTTTCTACAATTTTGGGATGTAATGGGTAAAGGGAAGGTCGTGGAACATTTTCCAAGGGGTTAGATAACGTGGTTCGCCGGAAAAACCGACGAAAAACCACCGGAGAAGATGAAAAGGACCGGGTCGTGTCGAAAAATGGAACCGGGTTGACGAATCCCCCGCTCCCCTCTTCTCTCCTTTTCCCTCCTTTCCTTTGTTTCTAATTGGGCCATCCTAACTCTCTCTTCTCCCTATTAGTCACACACTTCCTCTCATTTTTTTCTTTTATCTTCTTTCCTTTACATCTCCACCATCCATTCCTCATTTCCTTTAATCTGGGACACCCACGTGACACTCCAGATTTTCCCCTCAACAAAATCCAAAATTAATTAATTAACTAAAATATCCTTAACTTTAAATATTAATAACTCTTTCGTTATAGCTCCAAATCACGTCCCGTTTTCGCCCACACGTACGTAGCGACGAGTAACACGAGAATCACCCAGAAAATGAGTCTCACATGACACGACCCGGTAGTCAACACAAGTGAACACTTTGCCTCGAAGGGCATCTTCATAGCTCACGTATTAAAATTATAAAATCATCATTTTTAGGGACGGGCTGTTACAGTTATAGCTTGTTTTTAATTAGAAAAAAAAAAGGTAGTTAGCGTACAAGCCTCCGGCTTCTAAATTTTTCCAAAACGTATTTCGTTTTATGTTTTTAGTTCACTATATAACTGAGAATTGTTGCCGAAGAAGCTGTTAAGTATTTAAGGTTTTTCAGTTCATTTTCCGTTGTTTTAGGGAGGAATGGAATTAGGTAGTTTAGTTTTATATATACATTGCATGAAGATCGCAGGTGATAAATCCAACTAAATTTAAGACCACCTAAATTGCGAGATAAGTTTCTTGGTAATCCTACTACTTATTTGGAAAGTCAATACACTTACTTTTCTAGACCCTAATTTTTCGGAAAAAAAAAAACAAAATATCCTACTTTCTATCTGAGAAAATTTCTAACAAAAAAACAAAATTGAAAAAATAAAATAGAATAGAAACTTGAAGAGAATTATGTGGAGCTAGATTTTTCAGTGTGCTGAAACATGGAACGGTATGTCACATGTTATTATATAATTGGATAGACAATTCACATATGTATTCAATTAAAATTTTGAAGAATTTCAATGGATTTATAAATCCAAGATTTTGAGGGAGTTTAATTGATTTGCATAGATTTAATGTAAAATCTTGATTCAATTCTTTCAAAATCTCAAAGGGAGAGGTCAGAGGTGAGATTTGTGAACGAATCTTACAAATTCCCTCAAATTTATCAACTTTTTAAAATTCTTTAAAATAAATTAAATACACTTCAATTGTTATAAACTTCTTTAAAATCCTAATTTAATATATCCATATTTCTATAGATTTTAATAAACTATCTTAAAATCTTGATTCATTACATGTTGACAATCACTTAAAATCATAATTGAATACCCATAGATTCATTAAAAGAATTAAAATCTCTCAAAATCTCAGTAAATACACCTCTTAAAAACACTTCTTTTAATTGTATAATAATATTCTTTTAATTGTATAATGACATATGATTTACCATCGCTCGTATCCGGAACAAAAAATTTCTCACCCGACAGCAGCTCACACCGCGCTGTAAAAATTCTGAAACTGTCTATATAAGGAACTGAAACCCAACAGTTCTAGCCACATAACAGAGAAAGACATTTCTAGAGAGAGAGAGAGAGTGCTAGAGAGAGAGAGAGGAGGAGGATTAGAAACAGAGAGCTAGAGAGGGAGAATTAGAAACAAGAGAGCTATAGGGTTACTCAAGCCACCCACCGTTGAATGGCAAACCGTGTAATCCCAGCAGCATCAAAACTCCTGAAAACTATCAGGCCGCTTAACTCCGCCTCCTCCACCACCATCTCTGCCATCTCCCAGCCAATTGGCCACGCCGAAAAAGCACCACACCCCACTACCACCACCACCACCAACGCCGACAGCGTGACCCTCAGCCTTTCCAGCTTTGATGACGCGGACAAGCTCTTTGCGTCGGTCTCCACGTCGCGGCTGTTGAGGGCGGCGCTGAACCTCCACATGGTGGCGGTGGAGCCGATGGTGGATGTTGGGATGTGGGTCATGCGTTCTAGGCTCATGCAGACTCCGTTGATCAAAGACGTGATCTTGGGGTTGATACGGTCAACGATTTATGACCACTTTTGCGCCGGCGAGGACGCTGTCGCCGCCGGAAAGTCGGTGATGGAGCTGAACGAGGCGGGGCTGAGAGGGATGCTGGTTTACGCTTTGGAGTACGCCGGCGACAACGAGGCTTGTGACAGGAACTTGCAAGGGTTCTTGGACACCGCTGAATCCACCAAATCCCTGCCACCTTCTTCGGTAAGTTGTATCTTCATATCACCCCACATCAAAGATTCAAGATTCTATTTCTTGACTCTTTCTTTGGTAGTATCAAAATTCTGCTTTTCTTTTCTATTTTTTTCGAATTAAAAACGTTGTTTTTGTTGTCATAAAAGTGAATTTCATTAACCATATTTACTAATTACATCACTAATCACGCTTATAATGATAATAATAACGTAACGTGGGCCCTACATAGCATGTTTACTACAAAGACTAGTGTTACGGAGTCCAAATTTTAACTGTTAGAGCTTAATTTTTATATTTTAAAACAGAATGTGTAACGATTAATACCTCGTAAAAGATCCATGTTCATCATGCATTTTTTGCTAATAAAGTTTTGAATGGTATTAGACCAAAAAACATGAATCTTGTTGTTTTAGGAGATTGTTCAACATGTCACGCGATCAAACAGTCTGAGTACATACAGTTGGCATGTCATGCATCTAGGTATGGAGGATTGCGGGTCCTACTTTCTTACTTATACCAGTTGGTTGTTTGCATGCACCATCATGTTGGTTGTCCGACGTTGAATCTGCCACCTAGGCCTAGGGCTGTTTACATTTGACTTGGCTTCCTAGTTGCTGGCTGCCGATTACCTGTCTACGGACAAATTTTCCAATTGAGTTCTGATTCTGGCAGTGACTTATCAAAAAAGCACTTTCAAACAAAGCAGATTCTTGATGTGATATGTTTCTCTTCACCACTTCCATATGAAGTTTATATGTGATGGTAACTGAAAGTGATGTTTTTGGCTTGTAACAGGTGAGCTGTATCATTGTGAAAATCACTGCAATTTGCCCTACGAACCTGCTTAAGCGAGTGAGTGACTTGATGAGATGGCAACATCAAGATCCTTCTTTCCATCTTCCATGGAAGCGCGATACGTTTCCCATTTTCTCCGAATCGAGCCCTCTCTACCATACTCTCGAAAAGCCGGAGCCTTTGACTCCGGAAGAAGAGCGCGATCTCGAGTTAGTCCGCCAGAGACTACTAAAACTGTCCCAGAAGTGCGCAGAAGCCAATGTGCCTCTATCCGTCGATGCGGAATACACTTCAATTCAACCGGCCATCGATTACTTGACCTACTCCTCTGCAATCATCTACAACAAAGATGATCACCCGATTGTTTATGGGACGCTTCAAGCTTACTTGAAAGATGCAAAGGAAAGATTGTTGCTGGCAACAAAGGCTGCAGATAAGATGGGTGTTCCAATGGGGTTCAAAGTGGTGAGGGGTGCTTATATGTCAAGTGAAGGAAAATTAGCTTCTTCCTTGGGCTGTAAGTCTCCTATCCACGATTGCATTGAGGATACGCACGCGTGTTACAATGATTGTGCTTCGTTCATGCTCGAAAGGATTGCCAATGGCTCTGACGCAGTGGTTCTTGCAACCCATAATATGGAATCAGGTAAATAAATCACACACCTTAAACTTGCAGAAAAGCCAACTGCATTGTTACGAGTTTTGCATCTGTATGTCTGACGTACAATTATTAATGCAAATGTAGGGAGACTGGCAATGGCAAAAGCACATGAAATAGGGGTCGGGAAGGTGCACCAGAAGCTCGAATTTGCACAGCTGTACGGAATGGCAGAATCGCTTTCCTTCGGCCTGAAAAATTCAGGGTTTCAAGTGAGCAAGTACATGCCATTCGGACCGATACAGTTGGTGCTGCCTTACCTGTTAAGGAGGGCTGAAGAGAACAGGGGACTCTTATCTGCTTCATCTCATGACAGAAAACTCACAAGGTAAATTCAAAATCGGATAAAAACTTACATATTCACAGCATAAAAGATCAGTTTTATTCTAACGCGGTTTGAACTCTTCGTTTGAATACAGGAAGGAGCTGATGAGGAGACTTAAAGCAGCAATCATCTAACGCGAAAGTAACGGCTTTGTGGAACAGCAAGCTTGGTGATCCGTCGCCAATCTTGTAAATAGGATGGTCTGTAATTGTGGTGGCTTGCTCGTAAGTTAGTTGAATTAAAATGTGCATATAGGAATTAAGAAATTTGGTTTCTGCTTTCCCCATTACATTATGTTGCTCTACAGGGGAACTGATCCATGCTTCCTAGGTCTACTTCCATGGCAATCCACCGCAAGCGCCGCGGCCCTATTGACAGTGTTTAAAATCGTGTTGCTTCCTTCAGCTGAAGGAATATGAATAAAATGTTTATGTTGCCTCCAAATTACTCAATGTGTGTGGATGACATTTGAATGACTAGTAGGAGTAACTAAAGAGGAACTTGGGTAAGGTTGCCCTCTCTCACACGGATGGGACCGGCATCCCATGATTTTGTGAAGATAGTCCGAATGGCCACGTGATCAGACGGTCTGATCTAAGATTTTCTCTTAAATCTAGAAATATAAAAGCACATCCTTGACTCAATTTCCCAATACTTGCGACCAAAGACACCTAGGAGTGGCTTGCAGTGGTTATCAACATCTTTTCTCAGATCAACATGTGCAATGGATGGGCGGTGGGGTCACAGGTTTCCAAACCATAAAATATTCCCTTCATTTAATTATTATGGGTAAATTACATGAAACTACCTCAACTATTGGGTTAGTTACAGTTTCATACCTCGTCTTTAAAAAATTTCAATATCATACCTTTCGTCAGTTGTCTTTCAATTCCTCTATTAAATGCTAACGTGGCTTGAGACGGGGTCCACTTTCTATTAAAAAAAAATTAAATATTAAAAAAAAAAATTTACCCTTAAAAAAAAAAATATATCAAACACCCATCTTCCCCGACCCCTTCCACTATCCAAAACCACTCCCACCCACACCAACATCTCCCCCCCCCCTCCAGACCCACCTCATTCTCTCCCACTGCCACATCATCCTCCTCCTCCTCCTATCCAACCCCCAAGCCTTCGAGCTTGGCCATCAAGCATCTGCATCGTGCCCGAAACAGCAACACGGCACGGCGGAGAAGAAGACGAGAATGAAGATGAGGAGGTCAAGGGGGAGTTGAAGATGTAGGAAAAGTAGGAGATGATGAGGAAGGTCCTGGAGAAGGGGACGAGAATGAGGATAAGGAGGTCGAGGGTGGCCGACGGCGAGTGCTTGCAAATGAGGGTGCAATTAGGGCTTGAGGATTTGGGTTTGGGGGTTGGATAGGAGGAGGAGGAGGATAACGTGGCAGTGGCAGAGAAAGAGAAGGTGGGTCTGGGGGAAGATGTTGCCGCGAGTGGGAAATGGGTTTGGGGTGGTTTTGGATTTGGGTTGCAAGGAAGGGGAAGGGGTAGGGGATGATGGGTGTTTGGGTTATTTATTATTTATTTTAAAGGTAAATTATTAAGGGTTTAGGTTTAGGGTTTGGCGTGGGTGGGAGTGGTTTTGGATTTGGGTTGCAGGGAAGGGTTGGGGAAGATGGATGTTTGGGTTTTTTTTTTTTTTTAAGGGTAAATTATTATTTTTTAATATTTTATTAATTTTTTTAATAGAAAGTGGGTCCAGTCTCAAGCCACGTCAGCATTTAACAATTTAATTGACGGACAATTGATAAAAGGTATGACATTGCAACAAATTCGAAGATAAGGTATGACATTGAAATTTTTTAAAGACGGGATATGAAACTGTGACTGACTCAATAGTTGAGGTAGTTTTATGTAATTTACCCAATTCTTATTGTTGTCAATAATTATAATCTCGTGGATATCATAAATACAAGGGTGAGCCTTGACACAATGGAAATGTTGTTTTTTTATGACCAAAAGGTCACGGTTCGAGTCGTGGGAACAACCTCTTTGCAAAGTAAGGTAAGGCTGCGGACAATAGACGTTCCTCCCTGACCGTCGCAAAAACAAAGCCTTGTTGGCTTGGGTTGCCCTTTAAAAATCATAAATACAATGGAAAGATACAGCAATGTGCTTCAACCAATATTAATATTATCCAAAAATGAAACCCTAATGCATCTAACCTGGAAAAACAGTTCATTTGTATGTTCATGGTATGCTTTGCAATATCTTGATCGAATCTACTCGATACCCGATTGCCTCTTCGTAGTTCCCTCAGCTTCGAAATTCTCATGACATTGCAAATACGATCCCATCTGATCGGCTGCCCACTTCATAGCAGTCATTCCTCATATAGCGCCGGACCTGCTCTCTCATATAGTGCCGGACCTGCATCCGAGAAGCCTCGTGTAGATTCGGCCTTCTGGGAAAAGGTCATGGAATCACTAACAAACAGAAACAAAAACGAAACAAAAGTGAGTTGAAACGCATGAGAGAATCCAAGAGAATCTTAAAAGACTAAATGGCAAATCTATAGGCCCTAATCATGGTTTATAGGCCCTAATCATGGTTTAGGTTGCTGACAAGATTTAGCATGATACATCCCAGTTGGAAAATGACATCCCACCAAAAGTGACCAACCATTTTTCATGGACAAGATTTACACACACATACATCAATACATCTTTAGTCTTACTGTATTTGATATCAGTGTGTTTAAAAGTGCTTTTAGAAGGACTTAAAGTGCTGCAATCCAACAATTTAACTTCGTAGAAGGAAAATGGAGAAAAGGAAAAGAAGATGTAAACTAGAAAAAAACAAGACAGCTAATGATTCTCGAAAATATGATGATAAACGGAACCAAGAAAATGTGGACAAGTCATTAAAGGTTGACATCAAACTAAAGTTGATAATTGCTCCTGTGTGAACTACTTTTCCTGTATACGAACAGCAGTTTAACTACTCAAATTTTGACAAATTTGAGCTCCTATGTACAAGGCATGACTATAGCGATGAACATTCACTCTCATAGTAAGTTAAGCTTTCATATAGGATACCAAAATTAACCATTTCCAATTATTTAACTATATATATATATCACTTCCGATGATGATAACAAATATAAATCAAAATTGCTAACTCGTAAAAATTTTGTACTGTATCATATCACTACCACTAGAACGTATATACATACTCAGCTCAGAGTTTGATATCCTAGTGGCCCTTGCACTCCATCTTGTCTTGTGTTCTTTCCCATCAGAGAAGGCATCCATGGGAACATTTTCCCGAGCTCCTTGCTTATTGTACTCGGCCTAAGTTGCTTATCATTAATTCCAAACTTTGCTCTTTCAATTGCTTCCATTACATCTTCCCTGGCCACAGTTTCACCACCTGCAACAGACCATAGATTAATATGAAGTCGAGATCCATGTACAATTTCAGATGGCAAAAACCGAGTGATATTTGGATGTACTATATACCCTACCCCTACGAGCAGCAAGTAAAGCAGCTTCATTGATGATGTTTGCAAGATCAGCACCTACAAAACCTGGTGTCAGTGAAGCAATGAGATCGCAAATAAGATTAGTGTCTTCCTCCAAAGGAACTCCTCTCAAATGTACAGCCAATATCTTTCTCCTTCCTTCTTCATCTGGTTCTCCTACAACTATTTTTCTTGAGAAGCGGCCTGGCCTACAAAGGGCAGAATCCAATACTTCAGGCCTGTTTGTTGCTGCAACAACAATCACCTTCGAGTCTGACTCAAATCCATCCATTTCCGTCAGCAACTACAAGAACAGAAACATTTTTTTGATGAAAAACATTAACTTAATTGATATTAAAATAAATTTCAAACATACATTATAGATGACAAGATGTCACCTGAAATTCAAATCCAAGATCTACCAATATAATAATGTGGTTAATACTTAATACTGCCTTTTACTATTGTACATAACAGCAGGGATCGAAATTCGAAACAATAAGCTAAGTTAATGTGTTGATACTTGATAGCTATTTAGACTTGAAAATTGAAAACAAAACTAAGGACATTAAAGGAAATACTCAACGTTCCAAGATTGAAGGTGAAAGTACAAGCTAAACGCATAGTAAATAAGCAAGAAAGGTTGGCAAGATTTTAAAGGGGATCAATATGATTTTCTCATCAGACGAAATCAAACAGGAGAGAACCAGAGTCTTCCTACATACAGTGGTTTGACAATTATCAAAAAGTTTGGAAATACAAACAATGACCCACAGATCAAATTATACTAACAATTCCAGAAGACATTCAGAATGTGACTGCTAAAATTTGATATGGATGGATGCAAGAAATGCAGGATTGAAGCCATAATTGGACCTTATATTACCTGATTCAATGTTTGGTCACGCTCATCATTGAAACTTCTGCCACGCTTCGTTCCAACTGCATCAAGCTCATCAATGAATATAATTGAAGGTGAATGTTTCCTTGCCATATTAAAAAGGTCTCTAATGCGAGCTGCCCCTCTTCCAACAAACATCTCCACAAATTCACTGGCAGAAACACTGAAAAATGGTACACCTGCTTCTCCAGCCACTGCACGGGCAAGTAATGTTTTCCCTGTTCCTGGAGGACCCACCAGCAATACACCTCTGGGTAACTTTGCTCCTAGTTTGTTGTAGTTAATAGCTCCTTGCAAGCATAAAACTATCTACAAACGAGAAAGATGTCACAAAAATAAAGGAAGAAAATTGTATAAAAAAATTAAACAGTGAGAATATATTTCGGTGCCTTTGTTAGTAATCACATATACAAACAGGTAGTAAAATCTACTATGGTAACAAAATCATAGTTTTGAGAGGCAATAATAAACTTTAGAAGGACATACAACTTAAAGAGATTCCATTATACAAGGCATATGTTGTTCACTTGCTTGTCTAACACCTCTAAATAAAACGAGAAGCATCCACAAGATTACATCTCAATAAAAATATGCACCCTGAAAGGCTCATCGCCATGTGTAATAGGGCTTGTTGCAAGCCATGGGATACCTTCCCAGCACTGTTCTGGATACAAATATAGACTCATGAACTCATGATGTGAACTTCACAACCTTCTATGTACTATATATATATATATATATATATATATATATTTTTTTTTTTTTTTTAAATTTATTTTTTATTTGTTCAAGACTTTGGTGTTTCAAGCTCGTGGAGATCAGAACACTCCAACAACAAGCAAAAGAAGCATTTTTGGCTGTTCTTCTAAGAACTGATAAATATGTCTTCCTAGTGTTTCTAACTTGTATCAGCAAGTGTTTAAGCCAAAAGCTTCCTTGCTTTCACGGAGTTCATAATTGTAGCAAGCAGAGTGAAGGATATCCACAGTTCCGTGTTAAGAAAGTAAGTACCACATTATCAACTCTATAATCAAGTTAGCAATGAAACAAAGTATCGACACAAAGAAATAAACAAAAGCATGCAAAATATCTAATGTATTCAAGAGAAGAGATGTGTACCTCCATAAGCTCCAATTTCGCAGCATCAACTCCCTCAACATCCTCAAATCCAACCAACTGCTTATCAGGTCGTTGCTTTCTAGCTGGGCTATTAGCAGCTGAAAGTTGACGATAAAGAAGCCACATCAATGGCATCAAAGGAATCCACAGAGATATTATAGTTATCAAAGTAGTCCTCATTGACATCAAAACTGATTGAGGAGCCGAGCTATATGTAATTCCTTTCTCTCTCATCAAACTAAGTAAAAATTTCTCATCATGATCTACTTTTCTAGTCAAATACTGCCAGTCAGGGGTTGAAGCTCGAGTCGCTGATAAATTTCTCAATACATTTGTATTCAGTGCTTGACTAGATCGAGAACCATCATCACTTGTTACTTTATCGGCCACATTCTCACTTTGAACGCTTGGTAATTCTCCTTCAGACAATTGAGTATCCCTATCAATGCGAGAGTTTGTGTTATAATATATTCGACGAGACCCCTCTTCAAGTAGAACTTTCGTAACAGACTCATTTCTCAGGCTTGTTACCAATTCGGAATATGGAACCATTTTCGGAGAGGGCAAAGCTGTTAACTTCAGAAACAGATAGCTCAGCCCCAATATTACAGAAACCAAAGAAACAACAGTCACTCGTCTTATGTTCTTTTGCAAGAAGGCCCGAACACCATTCAACACTGACTGAATTGTAACTCTTTTCACTCTCATAGCCAACCACCGCAACCTCGGGCGTAATCTCAAAGAAAATCGCCTCCTCAAAGACCTCAACTTAGTGTCTCCTTTCTTCCCGAAATGGATCTGCTTATTCGCGCTATTCGCATTTGTCAATGGCTCAATTTTATTGTAACAACACAACCCATGTCTAGAATCACAACAATTATTCAATCCCTTTAACCAAACTCCATTGTTTCCATTCATCAGTGGCCTAAGCTCATTGTTCCAAAACAACCCATGTTGAAAGTTTCGAAATTTATGAAACCCCGCCGACCGAAAACCAAATGAACTACAGTAAAAACCTCTATACCTCCCCAAAGACTTGGACTTTCCGCCATTAAATTCCAATTTGTTTGGGACAGATAAGAACCCAGTATTGGAAACTACAGAAAAACAACAAGCCATGCTTTTCCTACAACAACACTTAGTCTACTGAAACATCAGAGCAAAACCCACTAACTGTATAATCACCATTACAAGATTAACACAGAAAAAATCATAATTTTGTGTAATTTGGCAAGAAAAAGGGACAAAATTCTGAAAAATAAACCTGTCAGAGGTGTTTGTTTTGGTACTCAAATTCTTCAGAGCTGGGGAATTTTGGTTGAGCAGGAAGAGCGTTTGCTAGTGATTTTTGGAAGATGGGAGATGAAAGTGAGGGTCTTTGTGGATTGGGTCCATGAATAAGGAGGGGGAATACAAAAAGGAAGAAAACAGTTTGCTATGAACTGAGAAATTCTCCCCAAGGTTTTTGCTAACAGATATTTTTACATGGTAAGCTCTGATTGGTTCCACTGTTTCTCTATCATGGGTATGGCTGCACAGGATTATGATTTTGTTTGACTAAATTGGACCGGTATTGCCGGTATTTTACTTTGTTTAATTAGTTTTCTCAAAATATTGGATTTCACAAATGAAAATATGTGTGGAATAGGGATTTAGTGATCAAGTTAATTGAGGAGTCGACTAAAATAAAGTTAAAACAAGACTAATGCTAGGGTACAAATTACATGAACAAAAGTGAGAATACGGTAATCTTGAATGTTGTTAATAAATTTCACTTTTTTTTTTATTGTTTGTGCGCAGATTTATTCTCAATTTAAAATTAATTTTAATAGGACTAAAATCACTTATCGAGAAAAAAAAAACAAGAAAAGTATTTTTCTTCGCAAATACTACCAAACAAGGTGCATTGCCCAAAAAACAACGGAAGAGAAATGTTAAATAAGTTTTCTTAAGTGAGATTCTCTACATATTTTTTGTCATATCATACTTTAACGTTAATTCATTTATCAATATTACAAAATATCGTATTAAAAATATAAGATAACAAGTATAAATAATCCCAACTTTTTTTTAATGTCGTGTTATATCCAACAAACCACGCGTTCTGTTGTCGTTGGTTTGCCATTAAGCAACGACTCCAAAAAGCCGCCATCTATAAAAATCTCGATTAATAGTATGCTATGATATTTTGATCCTAATGAGGAGAGAGAGGGGGAGGACGCACTCCATGGCGCACACGCGTATAGCAGCTCCATTTGGTTTTGGTGGATGACAGAAACTACCATTATTAGGCCTTCCTGTGTCTTGAATTCATTGATTGGGAAGCAGCTGAAAAAACCATCACCATTTGAGGGAAAAAGGAAGCAACTTTAACGATCAGAGGAACAAGCAGAAGAAAACCCATCAAACTTGTCCAATTGCCCAGGTGGGTTTTTAATTTTTCCTGCTTTTGACTGTGATTTCGATTTGTGTTTTTGGTTTTTTGGTTTTTGCCTCAATGCATTGAGAAATTTGTGGATCCATAGAGCTCGGTGGATGTTTGATTGTTTTCCACTCTGCCCATGTGTTTTGTTTTTTGTTTTTTGTTTTTGTTTTGGTTCTGAATCTGATTTGATCTGATTTGGTTTTCCTGTTATTGGGTATGCTTTTGTTTGTTCAGAAGATAAATGGTTGTGTTTGGTGGATTACAGAATGGTCTCGTTGTCACCGAACGACGAAGAAATATGTGCCCTTCGATTTAATATCAATGGTGGAGAATTAAATGGATGTGCTTGTCGTGTTTTAATCTCAACCCTTGATACCAAATCCAAGGGTGGGTGACTTCCTTAGTCACTTGACGAGACTCGTTTTGGATTATATGTGATTCTTCAGTTTGATGATAATGGTATTGAGCATCTTCTTATGTGCGTGTCTTTGTAGTTTCTCTCATGATACGTCCCATTTGGTGTCCATATACATTGTTGGTCTCTTCAGCTGTATTTTGTCATATTTAAAAGCTAAGGGTACGGCATATTCATTGAGTAATGGAAGTTATAGTTATCTGCCAAATGGTTCGATAGATTGTTTTAATCGATAATATCATGGCCGTCTAACTTGCGAGTCTTATTAGCAATTCGACAGCAATAGGTTGCTGTTGTTGCTGTTATATTAATGGCTACCACAAGTTGTCATTCATATGTTTTTGGGTGCTCATGGAAGTGGGTTTGTTTGTTTTCTTGTAATTGTGGTAAACTTTTTTATTGCAAGAAGTTCCACTTTTCTTTTGTTTCACCTCTTTCAGTGTTTTCGGTCTATTTGGTCCACGGAATTGATCATGGTAACAAAGTTGTCTCTTTTGCAATGTGGCGTGCAAGAGATTCTTTAAGATAGTGAAATGGATAACAAACTAGAAGAAGATGATGATCATGAGCCAGGTCCAGTTCCTCCACTGAGACTGGACAGATTTGGCTTCTTAAAGCCAGAAGTTTCTCCTCAAGGTTTAGCCAAGAGCAGGTCAGCCTTTGAATATGAGAGGTAAACTTACCAATTTACTATTTTCTGCTTTTGTTTGGCCATAAAATGTTCATTTTAATGAATATGAGACTCGAGCAATTTAACATTTAATCCATTCTAATTATATACCGTGGCTCTTCACCGTTTTCAGAGAGGAAAGAAGAGTTAGAAAATGGAGGAAGATGATTGGGGTGGGAGGGAGTGATTGGAAACATTATTTTAGGAGAAAACCTCACGTCGTTAAGAGGAGAATAAGGAAAGGAATTCCTGATTGTTTAAGGGGTCTCGTTTGGCAGTTGATCTCTGGAAGTCGGGACCTTTTGCTGATGAACCCTGGGGTTTACGAGGTACATATTATTCTCAGTTGTTACTTACACTGCTCGTCCTTATTTGTGATTATTCTTTTCATATCCTAAGTCGATACTTCATCTTGTGCTCTTGTTTCTTTGTGCACGCAGCACGCATATCCCTAGTATTAAACTAATAAGCGGTATGGTTGTTGCAGCAATTAGTGATTTATGAGACCTCAGCTTCAGAGCTGGATATAATTCGAGATATATCGCGTACCTTCCCTTCACATATTTTCTTCCAGCAGAGACATGGCCCTGGTCAAAGGTCGCTCTACAATGTTTTGAAGGCGTACTCCGTCTTTGACAGAGAAGTTGGATATGTTCAGGTTTGACACTTTCTGTTTGTTCACTCTTGCACTTAGTTTATGTCAGACACTGGATAATTTTAAATGGTTAAAAGAATGCAGGGAATGGGATTTCTGGCTGGTCTCTTACTTCTTTATATGAGCGAAGAGGATGCATTTTGGTTATTAGTCGCATTACTCAAAGGAGCAGTCCATGCACCAATGGAAGGTTTATATCAGGTAGCCTTTATGCTATTTGAATTTCTTGATCTTTTCTTTGGTGGTTTGTTGACTAACTAAACATAATCATGCCCATCATTACTAATGCAAAAAGAAGAATGTTAGACCGCCATTTTGATCATCTGGTCCAATTCTTATAGTCAAAAGGAACAACAAAAACAAAAGAGATTGAGATGGTATCAGATAAACCAATTGGTCAAATAGGATTTAGGTGGTAAATTGCAAAACTCTAACCTACTGCTGAGCACATTGGTTTCTCGTTAGGCAAAGTAAGAGTTTATCTATGTTTTTCTTTCTTTTCAAAGGACATCTTCTTTGAGCGTAGGCCTAGACCTTTGTTTTACTTGAAAGATTTTTCCTTTGTTATTTGCTGGCGTTCTGAGCATTTCGGAGCTCTAATTCTGTTATGATGTCTTTGGTGTCTTTTCTACTCCTTGTATCATATGGGGGTTTTGATCACCTTGTTCACATTCATTTTTATCTATACGGATTATGCCTAAAATAGTTTGTTCGTTTATTATACTCAGACCCAGATATATTGTTTCTCGTCAAAAAAAAGGGGATAGTAAAGGGTAAAATGGCTTCAGTGCTCTTAGAAGTGTTAGTTTATGCTTGTCATGTCGTGTAGGTAGGGCTACCACTGGTACAGCAATACCTTTTTCAGCTTGATCAGTTGGTCAAGGAGCACTTGCCAAAGCTGGGCGAGCATTTTAGTCAAGAAATGATAAATCCTAGTATGTATGCAAGCCAGTGGTTCATAACCGTTTTCTCCTACTCTTTCCCCTTCCATTTGGCTCTTCGAATTTGGGATGTCTTTCTGTACGAGGTTAGTTATTTTTAATGTGTTGTATCTCTCTTTCGAAGTACTATTGGTGGCGGGAATCTAATTTAAAATTTTTCATTTCGAATTTTTCACAGGGTGTGAGAATTGTCTTCAAAGTTGGTTTAGCCTTGTTAAAGTATTGCCATGACGACTTGGTGAGTATATCACAACAGCTTTCTACTCCGCACCATGATAACTAGAACATCGCATGCTTATAGACTTTGTTACCATATTCTCTTTTTGACAGACAAAATTACCATTCGAGAAACTTATTCATGCTCTGCGTAACTTCCCTGATGATGCAATGAATCCAGATACTTTACTTCCATTGGCTTACTCAATCAAGGTTCTTCTTCGTATCCATTGCATTGCTTCTATCATCGTAATTCTTGCTTCTATCATCATTCACACACATGCATCTTTGATCTCACCAGGTATCGCGGGGTTTGGAGGAAACAAAGCAGGAGTACGAGAAGAAGAACGGAAAGGAAGGTAAGTCTCAAGAGATTGAGAAGCAGTTGGAATGAAGGTCGTGCGCTTCTCATCGGAGCACTACATATGTTAATTAACTAGTCATTATTTTCCCGTCATGGCAGTGATTGTCCGAAACAATGTACTTTCGACAACATCGTCCTCAATCGTTGTTTGATAGTTGCATTGTTCAAGTCCTTGCTTATGAGCTCCCCTGTTCCTGTTACAAACTCAAATGTTGTTAGATGTGAATATTTATTAAGATAGGAAACCAAAAGGATGTATATAAATCTTTTTATTCTTGCATTAATCTTGGCTGCAGTTATTCGATCATCCCCCTGAACTCTGTTTTATTAGTTTTTACTTACGACGTTTGTGGTATTTCTAAGGTTCCGGCTCCTATGTATCCCGCCCCCTTAGTACGGCCTCATGCCGTCCATCCAAGCCCTATTTTTTAGTTTTTATCAAGCATTTAGTACAATGCCGGTCCACAGAGGGCGGGATTATTTTGAAATACGAGGCCTCCAGTCTAGTGGTCATCAATCGGCCTATGGTCCCAGAGTGAGAGGGTCGGCCCCTAGCCTAGGCCCGATCTACCAAGTGAAATGAAATTAAGGATCTAATCTGAACGAGTGATCTAAGCCGTTGGTTTTGGAACTTTCTAAATTCAAAGCCTTGATCATTTGTAATATATCTTTGATTCAGGGGCAAACTCATTAAGAGGCAAGGAGATCAATTGTCCTTTCGAACTCCGGTGAATGTTCATGGATGATTTAGATGTTGTCTTTTTTAAAGTTGAAGCTTCTCTTCATGCACTTCCACCTGCTTGATAAAATGCTTCAAAAAGGAGTTGCCCTTCTAACTTTTAAAATTATTACATGTCTAAAAAATGTTTGCGAACTTTTATAAGTGGCCTTCCGAATAATTTTTTCCGAATCCGTCACTGTTCAAAATTTCCCATCGTGACACACAATCTTTTAAATCATATTATTCATTAGTTGGAAGAAGCTAGAAGCGTAATTGACATTAAGAAAAGTTGATGCCAAATATGTGCTTGTAGCAGAAAAGACCATAAGAGTGTTTTTTCAGACTTGATACACAGAGACACAGCTGCGCAGCATTACTTGAACCACGCGTTGTTTGACATGCATGCGTTGCGTTCCCTCCTGATTTTCTGCGTCAAGACAGAACGAACGAGAGGAATCAAAGGCTGCTTTTGAGGTGGGAAGTTGGAATGCGTCCATCTCGAACCAACTCGAATATTAGACACGGACTCGTTACACGACTCATAACGATTGTTTACACGTTTAACACTGCTCCAACTAATATTGTTGTTATATTTTTTAAAACCAATTTGACACAAATTTAACATGTATATAATGAGTTTAAATATTTTGTACTCAAAGCTATCGGTCGGCGCTTTGTGACCTATCTTATTGAACGACACGTGTCTTTTCGTTCAAATTTATTTTTGCCGTTTTAGCTAAAATAGTTTCTAGGATGGCATAACTTCTTATTGGCACTGAGATTTAAAATCGATAGAACTCGTGTCTGAGTTACTTTACTGTAAATCATTTTGGTTTTTCCGTTAAAAATTTTATTTAAATTACGAGAAAATGACAAAAAATACTCTCAATTTTGTCAATTCATTTTGGCTCATTGTTTATTAAATTAAGGGTATTTTGTCGTTTTGGTCCTTATTTAACACAAATTTTTCATAGAAATACCAAAACAAATTTAAAGTCGTATTGCATTTAACACAAATTTAACGTAGTGACATGTGTCACTCAATAGGATAGATCGCAAAGAGACCACATAAAATTTTGGGTTCTTTAGATTTAAGTACTTGCAACTCTTAAACTCTAGACAAAAACCCACATATATTATAACTTATAAATAAAATCCAAAATTTAAATATAATGTCATGTTGGATAAAAGATGTCCATGAATTTGTGTTTATTTACAAAATCATGCCACCAAATCTCTTATACGTTTCTTTTAGACATTTAATTTGTTTAATATATTTTTAATTTTGTGTGAACTCCTCCAATCCAAAACCTATTTAGATCAAATATATAAGGACATATATTCTACATTTATGTATACTAATACCATAAAAAGAAGTAGGTAAATTAATTTTGTTACAAATTTAAAAAGTAGGCACATTAATTTTCATGTAATTATACAGTAGGTAAATTATTTTCACAAAATTAAACAATAAATATTGTTTTCAAAAAATTAATTTTCATAGTAGGTAAATTTTTGCATGTAATTATACAATAGGTAAATTATTTTAATAAAATTAAACAATAGATATTGTTTTCAAAAAATTAATTTTCATAGTAGGTAAACTATTTTCATGTAATTATAATGTAGGTATAAAATTAAACAATAGAAATTGTTTTCATAAAATTAATTTTCATAGTAGGTAAATTATTTTCATAAAATTAAACAATAGATATTGTTGAAAATAAACACTAAATTAGGTATATTCAAATTGAAATTTATTGTCAAAATTAAAAAAAAATCCAAATTAATTTCTCCATCTACAACCAAGACCTTGCCAAATTCAATGCACATGATCAATTAAAACAAAATTACAAGAACTTTCCATACTGGCTTAGATGGGGTATATTAGGGATCCAAAAAATATAAAAACGGACACACAAACTTAATTTGGTAAGTTGCTTAGTTGAATCCTAATCATTGGGTTTTATTCGGATAAATATTATATGATGGGCTAGAGGCTAGAACAAATGAGTTTGGAGGGGAAAAGTTAAATTCTTAGTAAAATTTCGAATACAAGGAATTTAAAGTTGTATATAATTGAGTGAACATAAAACGTAACACAAAGATGACATAAACATAAATAGATAAATATGAACGTGGCTCAATGCCACCCCCTAATTCGAATAAAAAAGATTCCTATAATTGTGGCAATTAACTTGCTTTTACGTTAGTGGGTAGGTATTGTTGCCATTAGTTGCATGCTTTTGCTTAATTATAAGACGCTTGCCAACAAACAAAAAGAAATTAGAAGATGCTAAACCTCCGAATCACGATATTAGGAGAGATGCATGCATCGCCACAAAATTTGGATGACCATTCGCCAATCTTTATATTCCAAAATTAAGTATCCCCAAAACAAGAAAGTCTTAATTAGTTAATTTGGTATTAAGCATTATTGGGAATGTTGGGCACATATTCTAAAAAAAAAAAATTTAGTTTTTTCTATTATTATTAATTGATACGTATCAAGTTCGAGAAATGCAAACGAGATTCTCTCAAAAGTAGGACTTGTATGAACTCTCCACCACCTTATTTTTTTGTATAGTATTTTATAATGTTGACATAAAAATTGTGGTAAAAAACAGAGGTGGCAGAGAGTCTATAAACAATTACACTTCTGAAATAAGCTCCTTAACATTTTTTGTTAAGCTTATGACAGCAAATTTAAAAAAAAATTAAGTTTACTAACAAGTAAATTAAGTCTGATACAATTAAAATATCTGATATAAAATAGTTATAAAAAATTTGTATTTTTTAGTACATCGATACTTTTACACTAAGGCAAATGAGAATTAAGCTAAGTCATATAATTGGCATCCTAATTTGATATCAAATTCGTCATCGACATAATTCGAATATAAAATTTCCAATTTTTAAATGAAAAAAAATACCACCAGACAGTAATAAAGATTAACGTTACAAAAGATTTGAACATGGTGTTACATTGCATGTGAAATGTTCCTAATGAATTAATCAACACAATAATTATTAGAGACACGATTGGGATAGGAGTGGAACAAAATATTGAAAACGGCACAAGTTATTATTCTTTTTTGGTTTGCGGTCCAAGTTGCGTGGACCAAATTGCAATTGATTTGATATCAAGTTCGAGGAGCATCGTCATGCGGGCCCACACAGCCACGCAAGACGAACCGGTCCCTCTCATTACGTGTGGTCGATTCACAACCACACCTTCTTATCCTTCCGACACGTGTCGCGATGACGCGCGCTCGTCCCCGCCCTCAATCTCCGGACCCCCCTTTGACGCCGTCGTTTCGCTTTCGCAGGCCTTTTCAAAACTTTGATCCGCGATCAAATGTCCAAACTGCCCCTGCCCGCCTTGTGGACGGCGAACTTCCTATCCGCGCAAACACGGAAGGGCAGAATCGTACGAATAAAAAATTACGGGAGGTTCGTGAGTCGTTGAACAAACACACTTGAAGAGGAAAGAAAGCGTGGCATGACCGTAAATAAAGAGAAATATCGTGGCAAACACGCATTATCCGACTATTTAAGATAACGCCCCCGTAGGGGCTCGGAGCTTCACGAAAACAACGAAGCACCGTTTTTTCTGCTAACAAATTTTCGTGAGCCTCAGTTATTTTTAGGGTTTCCATTTCGCCGAATCCTTCAGATCTTCGCCTCCTCCTTACCAACTTCGTCCCAGTTTTCGAATTTTCAGGTACGATTAGGGTTCCATTGTTCGCCTTCCGTTCTCAATTCTATGGAATTTTAATTCAATGTTTTGTTGTTGTGTAATTCTAATCTTTTTGTGGTTTCTGTTGGCGTTTTCAGGTGTTGATATAGAGATTTAAAGGGGGAATTTTGAAGGAGATTGTAGATTCGGTATTAGATTATAAAAAGAAAAAATCAATTGTAAGTTTGTTTCCCTAATCTCGGTTATTATTTCGATGTTTGATTTGATTATTGGTATGAATATATGAGAAAATATTGTGTTTGTTGCTGGATTAGGTCAAAGTTTTGTTTTTGTTGTTGAATTGTATTGAATTGGGGATTTTTATTCTATTCTCTTGTGGAAAACGTAATGATTTGGTTTAGAAGCTGAATCAAGATGTTCATTTGCAAATTTAATAGCCAATTCTATGCGTATTATCGATATTTTCGGGGGGTTTTTAATCTCATATACAGACTACTCACAATGCTTGTTTGTTTTGTGTATATAATTGTAGCATTTTTGTTTATAGGGTTTCATGCTTGGATGTATGATTGTTATTAAAAATAAAATTGGTTAATTAGGCTTTTGATCTGTGCGAATCGTTGTTTATTGGTCTAAGCAATTGGCTTTTCATGATATTTTCATAGAGGTAACGGATTTGCTAGTTTATTACTTGTGAGGTTATTTGGTGTTGATCCCTTTTTGGTTAATCCTTTCTGCAGGAAAATAACTGAATGAGCTAATGGAGTCCAAAGGTGGCAAAAAGGATTCTAGTAGTAGTAAATCATTGTTCTACGAAGCTCCCCTCGGTTACAGCATTGAAGACGTCAGGCCTCACGGTGGAATCAAGAAATTCAGATCAGCTGCTTACTCTAACGTAAGTTTTACTTTTGAGTTTCTTGGTGCATGGATTTCCTGGTTTGTTTTGTATGGATACCCTACTAATATTATCATACATTGTTCTCTGTGCAGTGCGCTCGGAAGCCCTCCTGAGTTGTGTTAAGTCCCGACATAACCCCGTGCGATCGTTAATACTGCAATCTTACTCTAGTTATTCTAGTCTATTTCTTTTTCCTACTTCTCTCGTTCTCTCGTTCCCTCGCTCCCTCGCTTGTTATCACTTCATCTGCTGTTGCATCGTCATTTGCTTGCTGAATTTGAGATGGCTGTACCGGTCTCTGCAATTGGATTTGAAGGGTATGAAAAGAGGCTCGAGGTCTCTTTCTTCGAGCCTGGACTGTTTGCTGACCCTAAAGGCATGGGTCTTCGTTCTCTATCGAAAGCTCAAATAGATGAGATTCTGACACCAGCTGAGTGCACCATTGTTTCTTCACTGTCGAATGATGATCTTGACTCTTATGTCCTATCCGAGTCGAGCCTCTTTGTGTACCCTTACAAAGTGATCATCAAAACCTGTGGCACAACGAAATTGCTTCGATCAATCCCTGCCATCCTCAAGCTTGCCGACTCCCTCTCTCTAGCTGTAAAATCTGTGAGGTACTCTCGTGGGAGCTTTATCTTTCCTGGTGCTCAGCCCTCTCCGCATCGTAGCTTTTCGGAGGAGGTAGCTGTACTTGACGGCCATTTTGGCAAGCTTGGTTTGGCAAGCAAGGCATATGTTATGGGAAGCCCTGACAAAACTCAGAAATGGCATATTTACTCTGCATCGGCGGAGTTGGCAAGCTTATTGTGGGGTTCACGCCAATCAGGCCCTACCTACACTCTGGAGATGTGCATGACTGGTTTAGACAGGAAGAGGGCTTCTGTCTTTTACAAATCCGACGCAAGTTCAGCTGCTGGTATGACCGTAGAATCCGGCATCAGGAACATCCTCCCGCAGTCCGATATATGTGACTTTGAGTTCGAGCCGTGCGGTTACTCCATGAACTCAATCGAAGGGAATGCAGTTTCTACCATCCATGTGACACCAGAAGACGGTTTCAGCTACGCTAGCTTTGAAACAGTGGGCTATGATTTCAAAGATGTGAACTTGACCCAACTGCTGTACAGGGTTCTGGATTGCTTCAAACCAGCTGAGTTCTCCATAGCCTTGCACACCACGAGCACCGCAGGCGAAGATCTTGACGCTAAGTGCCCTCTGGACTTGAAGGGATACTGCTGCGGAGGAAGCAGCTACGAGGGTTTGGGGCTGGGTGGCGCGGTCACGTACCGCAGCTTTGTCAAGGACGACAGCGGTTCTCAGTCTCCAAGGTCGATTCTGAAGTGCTGCTGGAGCGAGGACGAGAAGGACGAGGAAGTTGAAGAAATAGGTCTGGCAAAGATCTAGGGTGATATTGTTCTTGTTTTTAGTATAAATAAAAGTAAAAACAAATGTGACTGTGGGGTTATGTTGCAATTATAGTAGGGTAATGGTTTATGATATTTTGTCAATAAACCGGATCTCGGGTGGCAGCCGATATCCGTTGTCGTTCTGAGACTTCCTGGATGCATGAGTCTTTGTTGATGTACCTTTTTTCCCTCAATAAGATGAATATTATTGTCATCTATTTAATTTCTTGTGTTATGACAATGGTTTATGTTATTTATCAAGTTTTTTAACTTCTTTGAAACGGTTAGTCTACCCTTCTGGGTCGGGCAAATTCATAAAGGTATTTCAATCTCCTTTTTAACTATTATCGTGTGGTTTACCAATGTTAGAAACAGAAACGAGCCTCTCTCGGTAGTTCATACATCATATTAGTGGCCTGAACACGGAATGAATATAAGTCAATACACTTTTTGCCACCCATTGCCTTGGTGAGGAGTAATCATCTCTTTCCTCAAGGAAGCATCCTCGCTTCTAAGCTTCTTGTTTTGAGGAATGCTAAGAGGTTTCTCTTAAAAGTGACTCTCTATGGACTCTGCTACCTCATAATTTAACTTCAATTCTCGTGAACACTAAAACATTGTGCCGCAAGCATGAGGTGACAAAGTTAAAAGAGTTCCCTTAAGAGTCTCTTGTTTTTGGTAGAAATTTGTTGGGCATTTGGGTTGTAAAAATTCAAGGAAGGACATTTCAAACGAACTTGGGAAAATTAAGCTGCCAAATTTGACTTACAAAGGAAAACCAATAGGCATTAAGCAAAACCTTGGAAGAGGTCAAGCAGCCATTCATTATTGCATATGCTGAATTTGTACCAGTGGAGAAGTTGCCCTGCTAAACCTAACTAGGAATTATAGACTTTTTAAGACAAGCATCGTTGATTTCGACTGGTCAGAGGAGACAGAAAAGGGACCGGAGGCCAATTTGTCTAAAAACAGTGAATGTGATGTCGGCAGTCGATGAATTCCAATCTTAACACATGAGAAATGTGCAGGTAAAAAAATAAAAAGAAAAAAAGAATTCAACATGGATGTCACTTACATTTGATAAAAACAAGCGGAAAACCAAGTAGTGGGCGCAAAACTGTTATGCAATGCGCATTGTACTACTCATGTCTCGACATTATGAATGAGAACAATTGATTCCTGGCTTTTCTTCGTACAAACTTTCAGGCGTTCAGTAAGGTCGAAACTTCCTAGCCGCTCTTAATTGCTGTATCCGCTTTTTATCTTGCTCAAACTTGCTCTGGAGCATCATAATTTCTGCAAGGACAGATCGTATTAGTGCTTCGCTGTTTTCTGCACCGCATTAACTAACAAAAATACATATATTCTAGTTCTAAAATCAAAACCCTTCGTGTGTGAATTATGAAAGTTAAACAGAAACTGACACCAGAAGCGTATGTAACATGCCATTGCTTGCTCGTTATGGGAGTGCTTTAGAGGATATGCAACATTTTCAGCAAATGAAGTGTGGTTTTTCAGGTTAATAAAAGATGAGCTTTATATGTAAGATTAACATACCATTCCTCTGAGCTTCTTTCCTTTGGAACCGGTAAAAATCTAGCCCAACAACTTCTGTATGTTTCTTCTTGGCCACCTTGTCCTCCAAAGCAGCCTGGGCGACAGACCCTACTGTAATTCCACTCTCAGCATCTGTGGTCTTCTTCCTTCCTTTATGATGTACTACAACTGTCCATCCTCCCTCTGCAGCACGGGCTTCTTTCTCTTTCTTTTCCTGTATGTGCCACACATATATGCGAACTTAGACACTTTGATCAACTCGGAAGTTACATGCAATGAATATAAACAGATGGACATACACAAACCACACAATATACCATAAAAATAGATTATACATTTCCACGTTACATGGGCATATATGAAGCGAGTTCAGAGGCAGGAATATGCGGCATATATCCATGAAGTAATTATGAGGGCCATAATTCAAAACAAGGAAAAACAATAGAGCAAGCACATCAGCTATACATTATGTGTTTATAGATGGCTCAATATACATGAAAGTGTTTTTATGATCTTCAAGTATGTGCAAATTCTTAAGACGGTGCGAGCAGTGTTATTAAGAGTGAAGGTTCCCATCGCTGGTTTGAATGAAGATACTCTAGTTGTAGGGTAATTGTAGCATTGAAGAGGAAAATTACCTGTTCCAGTTTTTCATCATGTTCAACCATAAACTGATCGATTCTTTGCTGCAGTTCCTTCAATCCAGGTCTGCTTTGATGGTATTCCGTAACCCATTCTGTGGATTCAGAAATTCTCAATGAGAGATAAAATATCACCATATGTTGACTTTCGTAAATGAAATAATTTGAAGCTTATTATCCATATGTATACTGATGGGTGTTTGTCGGCTTAAGAATATGAACAGTATACACCAATGAGCATTTTGAAATGAGTAATTCTTACTTTTCATTCCTTTCGAAGACTCCTCATCCCCCGAAGAAATAAGGTAAACATCAGCCTGATCAACTTCTACTTCCGTTTCCATTGTCTTTGTGGACTCTGATGAATCAAGATCCCTCTTTTTCTTTTTCAAAGCTTTCTTGGATACGCCTACATTGACAATTATCATTCCTAAAAGTAGAATAGCACTGGTTGCAATGAAACTGTAATAACTCGGATACAAATAAATGTTCAAATTCAAGAATCGTACTTGATATTCCTCTTGAGCTGCTCTCCTGACCAGCTTCTACTTCCTTTTCCAGTGACTTCACAAACTCTAATGGATTACGATCCTTCTTTTTCTTTTTCTTAGCTTTCTTTGACTTACCTACAGTAAAAAGAAAACCTCAATGAGCACTTGACCTTATAAGTATAACTGCAATAAAAGCTCCATCCAATGACTCGACGCTCAGATCAAACAAAAGCTGCCACTTTACTAAGTTCCAATTTCAGACCCTTACCAGCCTCAGTGAGCACTTCACCAATTTCAATCTCTTCCTGAGTTTCAAATGGGCTCTGATCAGCAACTCCATCATCTAATAGAAAGACAATTAGATTAATTAATTAATTAAAAGCAGCAGGAACGGATTCTACAGTTGGCACTTCAAAAGCACCCAAGCATTGCCATACAACTTGAGTCAGAAATTGAATCCAGTGACCTTAGGTTATATAAAAGAAAACAACTCTGACTTAACATTCTTATCATAACAAAACACAGACAGGCAAAGATATTGGAAATTTACAAACTTCCAACATTCACCCCCAAAAAGGTACTTGAATGCACCAGGACACGATTAACAAATTACACAATAAAGTGGTTCCCGTGCATACAATACACTATACTGCTACCCAACTAGTGGCAACTTACCTTTTATTTCATTAAAATCGTCATCAGTCTCCGTATTTGGGTGATCATTCTCGCTTTCCACAGCTGCATAATTCTTCGCATTCTTTACTTTCCTTTTCTTCATTAGTTTTGTCTTTTTCTTATCTTTGGCTGGTTTGGCTGAATTATCTACTGAAACAACAAAACCAAACCGAGAACATAGAGTTCATTCCAAATCTATAGTCCTAACAACGTACTTAACGAATAAGAAACAGAAACCCAATGTACCTTCAATAGAGACTTGGACAACCTTTCGAGAGTCAGCATCGCTTTCCTTCGCCCTTTTTCTCTTTCTCATCTCTGCCGATCCTAACTTCTCATCTGGAAACAAATAAAATTGCAAAATCACAACTCATTTATACTCTTCGCCGTAACTTTACACATACAGAGAGCAAAAACACTATGCTGCCAAGGACAACTACCAAATTTCTGTGTCTACACAAATATGAACAATTACACACACATCTACTATTTTTTTAGTGTAAATTCTACAATTTCCCAATGTATGTAGCATCTATTTTATATCATTTTATTCATCATCCAATACAAATTTCTAAACAATGAGCTTTCAATGTGAACATAAAGTTTATCAAGAACCCAAGTCAGAATCAAGCTAAAACAGTAAAACAGTAAAGGTCGGCTCCCGCTTAGTCTGGGAGAGGTGAATGTCGGCTAGCCTTACCCCCATTTATGGAGAGGCTGCTCCCAAGTCTCGAACCCGAGATCTACCGCTCATGGACGAAGGCAATTGCCATCGCAGCAAGTGCACCTCTAAAACAGTAAAACAGTAAGAAAAAAAATATTAAATTTATATGAAATGTGACAATACCCTTTTCAACAATATCCAAATTTGGCAGGGCAGCCTTCTTGCTCTTATGGGTCTTCTTCTTGTCCTTCATTCCCATCTTTCTGGGTGGTTTTCCGTACCCGGTTCGCAATTACCTCAAGAACCCGACTTTCCTACTCTGAGACTCTACTTCCTCTTCCTATCTGTAAATTTTTCTGGAAACCAATGCAGAAGAAGAAGAGGGTTTTTTGGGCAGAGAAAAACAAACAAAAAGATTACAAAAAGTTGGAAACTTTGGAGCTCCGCCGATAGCTGGTATCGAACGAAGAGGGAGAAGGAGGCTGTTGCCGCGGGAGTTGAGGGCTTTTGTGTCTCACGACGACTTGGGTTTAGGGTAGGGTGTTTTTTTTTTGGGTCTGTGTGTGGGCCGGGTATACAAAATTAATAAATTTAACCCGTCTGTACTGTAATTTTCGAAAATATCAGGGGCTCCCATAATATTTCAGAATTTTACTCTCTTACCCCCTTTATTTTCTGTTTTTTCAAAAGCTTTTCAAGCGTTGATTTTTCATGGGTTTGGAGGTCGGCAGCACCCATGGTGGTAATTTGCAAGGCCAAGACGCGTCGAGTGGACTCATCATGAGTCATGAGGGGGTGGGTGGGGCCATAATAAATGGGGCTTGAGTGTGATGTTTTTGCGACTTTAACTTATGGGAATATTTTTGTTCATCATTTTTAAGCGATGGTAATATTTACTACTTTATTTATTGTAACTTAGATTGTTGAGGTTGTTTCGGGCCTTTTAACCAAATCCCCTTCAAGATTATTTCGGTCATTTCGACTCCTAATTTAAGAACAATATGGACCACATAAAATTCTCTAAGCTTGCAATTATTAAACTCCATCTTAGTGAGCCTAATATATATTTTTTTAGTAGTTCACCTTAAGTTTTTGAAATGAACACAACATGTTTTTTAACGAGCCAAGTTTTTTAGGTTCGTACCAAAGAGAAGTAGAGGACTTGTGAAAAGGAGGTCAAATGTCCAAAACTAATTTATTTCCTCACCTCCTGGTGTAAATATATCTTTTGTATAAAAACAAAAAATTAAAAACTTGTGAAAATGAGGTCAAAAGTCCGAAATAACACTTATGTGCAAGGCACCGAACTATTTGGATGGAAAACTTAAAAAAAATAGAGTAAAATGACAAATTAATAATTTCAAAAAATTGTTATGACAAATCGCGTAAAATTTTGTTCATATGACAAATAAAAAAGAATATAAATTCATATAAGGCTTCAAAAAATTTCTCTAATAATGATGTTTACACAGTTTCTCTAACAATAATGCATCCCATGACTACTACATACGTAATGTTGTAAGAGACAACAGTAATTTTTTGTAATAAAGTCTACAGAGACAGAAACTAAATTCTGTATCTTGGACCGGCTTCTTTGCCCTCCCATTTTCCATACATTCTCATCCCCTCCTATTTTGTGCGGTCACCGTTAAACCACATCAATATTTTATATTGATTTTTATTATAGAGATAATAAGACAAAAATCAATAGTAATATAAAATATTGACCTACCTTAATCGTGATCGCACAAATAAAATGAGATAAAAGTGTATGAGAAATGGAAGGGTAGAGAAGCCTAATCTTTCTATAAGAGGGGATGTGCGGTCACGGTTAAGTCCATCATCTCCCATCTCATTGATGACATTATCATCCCAAATAATCAATAATATGACTGTTAAAGTAGCGTCCCTTCACAAAACTGTCAAAACCCTATGAACAGCAAGTGAGCAACTACCGCAGGAGATAAACCGCTTCCTGATCAGGAGGCCATCCAATTGATAACGCGACACGTGTTAGTCGCGAGAACGATCTCAGAGCAAGCCAGTGAATAACTTACGCGTGGCATCACACGTGTCGACATTCAGCTGGTCCGAAATTCTATATAAACCTATGTCCATCTAAGTAATTCATCATCAAGCAAATCAAATTCCATCTCTCAAAAGCCTTCATTCGATTTCTAAGTGTTTTTGCTCCAGTTTCCAACAAGAAGAAAATGGCTGACAACACTCAGAAGATGAGCTACAACGCTGGAGTGGCCAAGGGCCAAGCTCAGGTAAACCCTAACTCATCTCCATTTTTCGTTTTGAAACTTACTAGCGTTTCAAAATAGTCATGCTGCACTCGTTTCTTCTTTGTTCTTACGATTGTAGTGCTTGTATGATCGACTATTTTGAAGCGTCAATAACAGTTTTCGTAGCGTTTTCTTTTGCTTTACGATTGATTGTGCATAGAGATTGATGTGTGTGTGTGTGTGTTGTGCTGGATGATTTTGGATTTGACAGGAGAAGACCAGCACAATGATGGACAAGGCCAACAGTGCCGCCCAGTCTGCTATGGGAACAATGCAGGGTGCTGGCCAGACTGTGCAGGCCAAGGCAGTGGGTGCTGTCGACGCAGTCAAGAACGCTACCGGCATGAACAAATGAAGCAGGAACTATGGAGCCTCTTCTTAGACAGCGTTGTTAGTGTTTTTAATTTCTTGTTTGCAACAATGGGAGCTTTAGCCCCTCGTCTATCAGTTGAAGGGATCGATGTTGTCGAGCTCTCATTTGGATGTGTGCTTACGTAGTTCACACATCGTTTATTTGTTCAGTTTTCTTTGCTTTTTTCTTCTGTTAATGTTTGTCTCTCCTTTGAACAAGGAAGAGGGGCTCCGCTTGTTGTAGTTCTCACCTAATTAGTTCATGAACTGTTTAATTATATCTTAAATCTTTTACTTTTATTCCAATACTCATCTTTATATTTTCATGATATTAAGATGCTTAAAATGTTGCTAAAAGGCATATTGGTCTTTGCCATGAAAATAAAATCAATTTTTGATCCTTTTTACTCTCTTTCAGAAGCCTTTAGGCCCCTTAATTACAATCAGAAACCTGACAAAAAAAGGAAATGAGTATGATTAATATAAACACAGTTCAAAGAAAGAACAATATTGATATAGGAACTATAAAAATCTGAGAAAACAAGAAATTAAGTAAATTAATATTTCTATCAAAATATTGATATAGGAACTATAAAAATCTGAGAAAACAAATCAGAAATTAAGCAAATTAATATTTCTATCAACAACAACATGCATTCATGAGTTGCTTGCTTAGTTGGATAATAGGTAGGGTAGTGAAAACGTCGTAATAGGGTATGGAAGGTAATTTGTAGTGGTAAAAAAATTAAAATAAAATTTTCGTTAAAGATTTAAGCTCAAAAACAGATTGTTGTTGTCTTTCTGCTAACCCCAACACCCATGGCTCCACACTGAATACTCAAGCTTTCAGCAGGTTGGAAGTGGCCTCAAGGGAGGTGGAAACATGGATTTGCTATGGTAGGATTAGGGCTGAAAAAAATTCTCAAAATTCTCAAACCAAACCGAAAAATCCTAAACCGAAACCGAAATTATCCCGAACTTTAGTAATCCCGTACCAAAAAGTACCGAAATATTCGGTATGGGATTGGTTTTCAAATTTTATTTTTCGATAATCCCGAAATCTTCTTTTCCTTTTGCTTTTGGTTCGTACTTCCCATGCTACCAAAGGACAAAGTGTGCAGCAAAGCAAACTGCAATATCTATTAGGAATTAACTTGGCTGCTGTAAATTCAGCAGCCACTTCTCCATGCACCCAATCTTGAGTGGACACGTGTTTAAGTTTTAATTCTATTAGAAATTAACTTGGCTGTTGAAAATTCAGCAGCCACTCATCCTTACACCTAATCCCGGGTGGACACATATCCAAGTTTTTAAAACTTGTTCGATCTATTATATATTATTAAAATAATCAAAGTGCGCAGAAAAGCACATGAATGTTGTGTGTTGTCTAAATTACTATCAAGCAAACTGCAAACATAGCATATTATATAATAGGGGCATTTTGATATAGATGCCTCGTTTTTTAATTTTTTAGACTAAACATACACTCCTTTTGAAAATTTGATCAAACATTTTCCTAAAATTTTGGTTATTAATTTCAGTTCCTATTATCCCTATTATCCCTATATTTATGCATTTATTATCTGTCACAACCCGTCCCAGAATTACTAAATACCGAGGACGTGAAATTACAAAAACGCCCTTAAACGGGATTAAGGTGCGTAATTTTGGTGTTTGTTTTATTTTAAGATCCTAAACTAGGGTTAGATTATATTCGTATGTGTTAAATTATATTTGGACTTAGGTGGGAGCCCCACCTCCTGAAATCCTTCCCCCTTTCCCGTTTTGTTGTCTCTCTCTTCCTCAGCTCTCCTTAGTCACTCTCTCTCTCTTATTCTTCAGAAAACACTCTCTCACTCTCTCTCTTACTCTCGAACTCACGGCAAACACCAAGCATAACCACAATCCTACACCAACGTCCAATCTAAGATCACCATCGTGATCTAGGGAACTTCACGAGCACGGGGGTATAAGTTTCAGGTGAGTTCACTTCGAGAAACCCTAGTTTTTAAAGCCCCGTGATTTTGTACTGTTCACAAACTTAAGTATGGTTATGTTTTAGGTTAAAACAAGATCACCACGAGTCTTAGGAAGTTCCAAGGAGGCTCGGAATGCCTCGTTTGAACAAAATGGACGTCGGGATCGTTGGGTTCGAGTTTGGCCGAATTTGAGGAATTTTGGAAGGTATGATCTTGTTGTTTTTGGACCTTAAAAACCTTTCAACGTGATAGTAGGTGTTAAATGCTTCATTTTGGTATAAAATGCGAAGAAATTGGACGAAAAACGAGTGAGATTAGTGGAATTGAAATTTTACCCAGTTTCCGGCGCCGGCGACGGTCGCCGGAGCTGAAGGTTGAAGGTGACGGAATATTCCGTCAAGTTTGACGGAATATTCTGACGCCGTTAGTTAGTTTTAACGGTAACCGTTAGTTTTTAACGGAATATACTAAGATTTGACGGAATATTCCCTAACGCCGTTCACTGTAGCCGTCAGTGTGCATGTCACGTGGCCGCGCGTGGGGGGCGCGTAGGTCCGTGCCACGTCAGGCGCGTGGGGGCGCGTGAGACCTCCAAAAATTATTTTAAAAATATGGGGATGATCCTGAGGTTGTGTAGGTCACGGTGGTATATTCATATACCCAATTTGAGCAATATATGAGGAGTTATTAACTAAGATTTGGGTTAGGCGTTAAATAACGTCAAAATGGTTACTTTTGTATAGGTGAGGTTTATGCGGGCATCGGGCATGGCCAAGGGATGCTCAGGGACTTACGAGACGTCGATGTAATCTGTGAGTGGGCAGTTTTGTTTTCCGTATATATATATACTTGACGTTTCCCAGAAATTGAATTGAAATGAAAATATGTTTAAAATGAAATGCATATGAGTTATGTGGAAAAAAACGGGAAGTGAAATACCATGCATAGAATTGATATGAAAAGTATATAGAAATGTGAGTTGAAATGCCATGCATGAATTAATATATGATGCATATGTATGAATTGGTGCGGTGGACGCACAGGTAAGAATTGATTTATGATGCATATGTATGAATTGGTGCGGTGGACGCACAGGTAAGAATTGATTTATGATGCATATGTATGAAATGGTGCGGTAGACGCACAAATGAGTATTTAATTACTGTTATGATGATGATGATATATATTGAGCTCAAATCCTGCACCATGGTTTAGTGCTTATAGTATTCACCGCATCGCACGCTCGCCTTGGATCCAAGTAGATGCTAGTCGTACAGTCCACGCGGAGTGGGTACGACAGACCAGTCGCGAGAGTGTTAGTGAGATTCCGACTGGTGGGTGACCTTAGATTATGTGCACAGATGATTTATGAGAAGCACTAGAGCGTAACTTGTGTGCAGAAGGCCGGACGGGTCACAGAGGTGACTCCGGTAGAGTGATAATGATAGATTTTGAGCTCTAGGTTCAACCGTATAGGGCTATTAGAGGGCCTACGGTTGATTACTTTCTTGCACCTGATATGATTATGTTGATGCATTCATACCTTATTACTGTTGAGATGATGTGGCATGGCATAATTAATATGAGAAATGTTGAGATGACATGGCATGGCATGATTGATAAAGAGATAATGTTGAGATAGTAAAAATGAAGTTTTGAGAATATATATGTATATTTATATTTTACATTTCTGGGAAAGTATACAGGTTTTACGGAGAGGGGTTACAACGTTTTGAGAAATGTTTGGATTTGGAAAAGAATTGTTTTACTGACCCACTCAATTTTGGTTTTGCGCCCCTCCAGGTTCAGGAATCACAAAGGTGTGGTGACTACGAGGAATTCGACGGTGTTCTGACAGATTGGACAAAATTAGGACTCACCTTCGGGTGTATCAATTTAAATTGTATCTTAAAGCTTCCGTACTGTGCAAATGGTTACGTCACTCTCACGTGACGGCCAGCATGCCCTCCTTCGGGACGGGGTGTGTCAGTTGGTATCAGAGCATGGTTGCAATCTTGGACATCTTGAGAAGTTTCTAGTGAATTCTGTCAGAACTACACCGCCTCGTAGCAAACCACGTAGTTAGAGGAACTTAGTCTCCTTGATTAGCGGGTTAGGGGAAACTATTCTTATGGTGATTCAGTATATTAGAAAAATGGACATTTTAAGACGGGTTATGAGTTGAATTTGAATCACTTAAGAGAAATGATGAACCTGAGGGAACAAAGTGACGGATTAACCAATTGGAAAAGATGTTTCGGAATATGCAAGTCAAAGGAATCTTCCTTCTGACAAGGGGTCGAGACGACTACCTGGTTTTGGTTATGAATTTGTATCCTGGTGGAAACAGGAGTATGAATTGTTGTCACCAGAGGAATCAGTCGATTGAGAATTGTTTAAGGACTTGTTTAAAGGAAAAGTTTATCCCTCCGGCATTTATCGATGGTAGTAAACAAGTGTTTACAAATATGAGACAAGGAAGGTGATGATCGAGGGATATTATAGAAAGTTTTCAGACTTGCCTCGTTCCATCCAGATATTGTTGTTAATTTGGTGGAGGTGTTATGTTGTTTTAAGTTGGGTGACAAAAAGGGAAGTGGTAATTTGGGTGACCACTATCCATTGTACTTCTTACCAGGAATATACGAGATGCTGTTGAGTCTTGAGGACTCTGAGAACATGAGCAACGAGAATAAAGAAGAATAAGAAATGAATGGGAATTAAAAGAAGACGATAAAGTTAATGATTCGTCATATCAAGGATATAGAAAGATTCAGAGCTTCGAAAGAAGTGAAGCTAGAGTTAATTCTTCCAGCTGAGGTTTTAATGTCGCTGGTCAGAGTAAAAGTGATGGATATACTGGTAATCCCAGATATTTTAGACAAGGTGTCTCGAGTAAAGGAAATGTACTTTGTGCAGCAGGTACAAAATTAACACTTTGGGAAGTGTGAAATTAATGAATGTGTTTATGTGAACAGAGGGGACACAGAATTGTGAATCGTCCCTAGAATCAGTTGTACCCAACAGTTTTCTATGACATCGTAGTGTCGATTCAGCAAGTTTATGAACTTAGTAGTTTGGTCGGATTGACCGTGGGTACAGAGAGATTTGATGAGTTATATGTTCAGCCGTACAGACCATGAGAGGTGGATCTGGCTGACGCATGAGAAATTGGTGAGTTATAGGCTCGGCCGTACCGACCACGCGGAGTGGATTCGGCCGACGTATTATTGAGATAAGAGTTGAATCAGCCGTATTGGTCATTCTAGTTGACTTCGGCTGATATATTTCTTATTATGTATGTTATTACCTAGAGAGTAGTAAATAAATGTAGTAGAGACGAGTGTATGTATTTTGTATTGAGTGACAAAATAGTAATGTTATATCTTTGAGAGTGGTTGCCTACTTATCGAGACAACGATGATTTATCAGTATTGCGGGCTGCAGACCGTAATATTAATAACTCATTTGTGGATTCGTTAAGCAAGCAAACCGGTAGGTTATTTTATGTTAGTGTTGTACTTATTCAGAATGCTTAGTAGTAATAAAGTATGTATTGTATCAGTTAATTCTGTTCCATTAGATTGGTTGGTTATAATTGTGACTAGATGGATTGTTACGGGAAACCAGTCACTTTCCATCGATCTGGATGATCAGAGGTTACCTTAATGAGTGGGCATGCAAAGTGAAGTGAGTTCAGCCATTATTTATGCTGTGAAAGCAAAGAGATTGTTTTGAAAGGCTGCCCAAAAATACTTAGTTCATGTGGTACTAAAGGATGTTGCTCGGAGAAGTGTGAAAAAATGAAAAAGGGGTTAGACTTTTCTTGATGTCTTCCTTGAAAGTATACCTGGATTGCCTTCAGGCAGAGATATGAGGTTCACTATTGAATTGTTGCCAGGTATAAATTTATATTGGAGATTGGTTCAGGATGAGTTAAGGGAATTGGAAATTCAGTTGAAAGAATTGGTTGATAAAAGTTTTATTCAACCTAGTACAACGCTTTGGGGGAACCCCAGTTCGTTGGTGAGGAAGAAAATGGATTTTTAAGGCTATCCATTGATTATAGACAATGGAGTCGGGTAACGATTGAGAACCGTTATCCATGGTGATGTACTGATGTTTATTTAACCAGCTCAGAAGTAAATTGCGAAGATTCAAAGATTGAATTGAGATCTGGTTACTACCAATTGAATATTTTAAGTGACGTTGATCATAAGATGGTTTTCTGGACTTGTTATAGTCTTTATGAAGTTTGGTGATGCTATATGGATACTCATGCTGTTTTATGAGTTGATGGATGAAGTATTCCAATAATGCCTTGATAAATTGATATCATTTTCATTGAAGATATTCTGAGCCAGAGTAGAGCATGTAAACGTATTAAGTCGATGAAGCAAAGATTGAGAGAACGTTGGTTGTATGCTAAGTTTAGCAAAGGCTAAAGTTAAATGAATCAAGTGGCATTCTGAGAATTGTTATATATTCTTAAGGTATTCAAGTGAATCCTTAAAAGATAGCAGAAATTGAGAATTTGGAACAACCACGAGTCGTAATTGAGATTTGGAATTTCTTAACTTACCAGGCTATCTTGGATGGTTGTGAAAGATTTTTCAGTCATTGCTTTGTCATTGACGAGACTGTTGAGAAAAGAGGTTATGTATGAGTGGGAAGAAAATTGTGAGCAAAGGATTCAACAACTGAAGTATTTCCTCACTCATGCACGTATTTTGGTATTCCCAGAGAATAGTGGTAATCATAAATTTTTAGTGATGTTTCTTGAATGGTATTGGAGGCATGTTGATGCAAATGTTAGGGTGATTGTATATGTTTCACGACAAATGGAATCTCATGAGATGAATTACCCTACTGGTGATTTGGAAGTCACGATTATCATCCTTGCTGTGAAGTTATGGAGACATTATATGTTGATAAGAATGCAAGATTTTACAAATCAAAAGAGTCTCCAATATTTGTTTACTCGGAAGGATTTTGATATGAGGCAACAAAGATGGATTGAATTACTTAGTGATTATGATTGTACGATCAGGGTGATCGTGAATTGTTGTAGCTGAAGCACTTGATGAGAAGACTCCAGTAAGAATTAATGCTTGGTACGCTTGCCAAGATTATCTTCTTGTGGATTGGAAATCAACTGAAGTAAAGTTGAGAATTGGAGATCGAGAAGAAGCTCTACTTGCTAAGTTTCAAGTTAGGCCTTTTGGTAAGGTCGTACTCGAGACTCAAATGGTTAACGAAGAAATTTAAGAATTAACTAAGGCAAGGAAAGAAAGGAAAAAGAATGAGTACATGATTCGTGAATCGGATGGTATGTGAATACAAGCAAACGAGAAGTATGTGCCTAATGCTGTGGGTTTAAAATAAGCAATTTTGGACAAAGTACATTGTTTAACTTCTGCAATATTCCAAAAGTAATAAGATTTATCATACCATTCGACAGTTTTATTTGGTCAGCAGATTGAGGCAGAAAGAGATAAACCTTTGGATTGAGATAATTATTTTCTGTTTCGCAGTGGAAATGGAAAGATATTACTTTGGATTATGTGTACAAGCTTCCTTGTACACAAGATGGTTATGATCGAATTTGAAGTGATAGTTGGTCAATGTAACAAGTTAGTATATTTACTCCAGTGTTGAGTAATAACTTTTTCCCAGACAGGACAACGGTACTTATTTGTTTTATGGAAAGAGAATTGGATTACGGAACTGCTGAGTTTCTTAAGTATGTTGGGTGCGCAGTTTCCGAAATAACGCCATAGGGTCCCTGAAGCGTGTCGTGTGAATGAAATGCTTCTGAATAGAGAAAGATTCAATCAAGAAAGAGTTTTAGTAGACCTTGAGACTATGGATGAGTCTACTCAAAGTATTCAGGTGATTAAGTTAACCTGAAGTAACCAGGAATGGCAAAAGAGATCAACATATAGATATGCCACTAATCGAGTATATAAGGTAAATGGTTTTATATTTTCGAAGTGTTCACCATAGAAAAGTATAATTCGGGTTGGAAAGGAAGGCAAGTTAAATCCTAAATGAATCGGACTTAGCGTGATCATCGAAAGGTTAGTGAAGTTGATTATAGAATTGAATGGCCTCCAGAGTTGTCTAAGGTACATAATGTGTCTCATGTCTCGATGCTTCGGCATTATGTTTCAGATCCTTCACATGTGATTCCTCCTCAACTTTTGGAAATTAATCCGGATTTGACGTATGATGAGGAACCAGTGACTATACTGGATTGGAAAGATAAGACTCTAAGGAATAAGACCGTGAGCTTGGTAAAAGTATTGTGGAGAAACCATTCAACTGAAGAAGCTACTTGGGAGACAGAAGAACGGATGAGAAATATGTATCCGAGGCTATTCTATGAGTTTTGATGTTCTGGTTGATGACTGGAATTTCGGGGACGAAATTCTATAAGGAGGGGAGATTGTCACAACCCGTCCCAGAATTACTAAATACCGAGGACGTGAAATTACAAAAACGCCCTTAAACGGGATTAAGGTGCGTAATTTTGGTGTTTGTTTTATTTTAAGATCCTAAACTAGGGTTAGATTATATTCGTATGTGTTAAATTATATTTGGACTTAGGTGGGAGCCCCACCTCCTGAAATCCTTCCCCCTTTCCCGTTTTGTTGTCTCTCTCTTCCTCAGCTCTCCTTAGTCACTCTCTCTCTCTTATTCTTCAGAAAACACTCTCTCACTCTCTCTCTTACTCTCGAACTCACGGCAAACACCAAGCATAACCACAATCCTACACCAACGTCCAATCTAAGATCACCATCGTGATCTAGGGAACTTCACGAGCACGGGGGTCTAAGTTTCAGGTGAGTTCACTTCGAGAAACCCTAGTTTTTAAAGCCCCGTGATTTTGTACTGTTCACAAACTTAAGTATGGTTATGTTTTAGGTTAAAACAAGATCACCACGAGTCTTAGGAAGTTCCAAGGAGGCTCGGAATGCCTCGTTTGAACAAAATGGACGTCGGGATCGTTGGGTTCGAGTTTGGCCGAATTTGAGGAATTTTGGAAGGTATGATCTTGTTGTTTTTGGACCTTAAAAACCTTTCAACGTGATAGTAGGTGTTAAATGCTTCATTTTGGTATAAAATGCGAAGAAATTGGACGAAAAACGAGTGAGATTAGTGGAATTGAAATTTTACCCAGTTTCCGGCGCCGGCGACGGTCGCCGGAGCTGAAGGTTGAAGGTGACGGAATATTCCGTCAAGTTTGACGGAATATTCTGACGCCGTTAGTTAGTTTTAACGGTAACCGTTAGTTTTTAACGGAATATACTAAGATTTGACGGAATATTCCCTAACGCCGTTCACTGTAGCCGTCAGTGTGCATGTCACGTGGCCGCGCGTGGGGGGCGCGTAGGTCCGTGCCACGTCAGGCGCGTGGGGGCGCGTGAGACCTCCAAAAATTATTTTAAAAATATGGGGATGATCCTGAGGTTGTGTAGGTCACGGTGGTATATTCATATACCCAATTTGAGCAATATATGAGGAGTTATTAACTAAGATTTGGGTTAGGCGTTAAATAACGTCAAAATGGTTACTTTTGTATAGGTGAGGTTTATGCGGGCATCGGGCATGGCCAAGGGATGCTCAGGGACTTACGAGACGTCGATGTAATCTGTGAGTGGGCAGTTTTGTTTTCCGTATATATATATACTTGACGTTTCCCAGAAATTGAATTGAAATGAAAATATGTTTAAAATGAAATGCATATGAGTTATGTGGAAAAAAACGGGAAGTGAAATACCATGCATAGAATTGATATGAAAAGTATATAGAAATGTGAGTTGAAATGCCATGCATGAATTAATATATGATGCATATGTATGAATTGGTGCGGTGGACGCACAGGTAAGAATTGATTTATGATGCATATGTATGAATTGGTGCGGTGGACGCACAGGTAAGAATTGATTTATGATGCATATGTATGAAATGGTGCGGTAGACGCACAAATGAGTATTTAATTACTGTTATGATGATGATGATATATATTGAGCTCAAATCCTGCACCATGGTTTAGTGCTTATAGTATTCACCGCATCGCACGCTCGCCTTGGATCCAAGTAGATGCTAGTCGTACAGTCCACGCGGAGTGGGTACGACAGACCAGTCGCGAGAGTGTTAGTGAGATTCCGACTGGTGGGTGACCTTAGATTATGTGCACAGATGATTTATGAGAAGCACTAGAGCGTAACTTGTGTGCAGAAGGCCGGACGGGTCACAGAGGTGACTCCGGTAGAGTGATAATGATAGATTTTGAGCTCTAGGTTCAACCGTATAGGGCTATTAGAGGGCCTACGGTTGATTACTTTCTTGCACCTGATATGATTATGTTGATGCATTCATACCTTATTACTGTTGAGATGATGTGGCATGGCATAATTAATATGAGAAATGTTGAGATGACATGGCATGGCATGATTGATAAAGAGATAATGTTGAGATAGTAAAAATGAAGTTTTGAGAATATATATGTATATTTATATTTTACATTTCTGGGAAAGTATACAGGTTTTACGGAGAGGGGTTACAACGTTTTGAGAAATGTTTGGATTTGGAAAAGAATTGTTTTACTGACCCACTCAATTTTGGTTTTGCGCCCCTCCAGGTTCAGGAATCACAAAGGTGTGGTGACTACGAGGAATTCGACGGTGTTCTGACAGATTGGACAAAATTAGGACTCACCTTCGGGTGTATCAATTTAAATTGTATCTTAAAGCTTCCGTACTGTGCAAATGGTTACGTCACTCTCACGTGACGGCCAGCATGCCCTCCTTCGGGACGGGGTGTGTCATTATCCATCTCCTGGGCATTTCATTTTCTTTTTTTTTTCTTTTCTATTATCCCTATATTTATGCATTTATTATCCATCTCTATGCATTTTTTATTGTTTGTTTTAATATTTACTTTTTTTTTTGTGAATATTGTAGAATATTTATAAAAAAAATTGTCAAATTTTATTATTTAGAAGACCCAACACATAGTAAAGATTTGTTTGATTATATAGCTACGTCTAGTTACCTACAACATGGACACATTTAGTTTTATAGTCGATTTGATTTTTTGTATTTCTTGGTACATTTGGAATGTAAATGTACCAAAATGGTTATCTGATAGAGACATTTGGTTTTGTGGTACATTTGAGATTTTTTGTTCATTTGGTCTTTTGGTACAATAGGAATCTAAACGTACCAACAGGATTACCTGACAATGGGCACATTTGGTTTTATGGTACATTTGGTTTCTCTGTATATTTGAAATCTAAACGTACCAAAAAGGTTACATAACAATGGGTACATTTGGATTTTTGGTACATTTGGTTTCTCGGTACATTTGAAATCTAAACGTACCAAAAGTCGATACTTTTGTTCTCAAATGTACCATAAGTTTTAAGTATAGTTTTTATATATCTATACATGAAAAAAAAATATGTATTGAAGACTTTTTATTGATACAATTTTAATAGAAAGAGTATTTTTTTTAAATACTGATAATAAGGAAATGAGGAATTATTTAAATAATTTTTTATTTTATTTTATTAAAAAAATGTCATTTAATGTGCAGAAGGGGATTGAGGAAATTAAATTCCTATATTATAGGCAATTAGTTGCTAAGCTACCTTATGTCTCTATATAAATGCATTTAAATTAATGACATGGAAATTAAATGAATAGAAAATTATTGAGGTGGCAATTGATTGAAGCACCTTAATCAAATCTTTAAAAGGGATGAATGTTTAATCTAACAACTATAGAAAATATGTAGGGCATTAATATTAACATAAGGAAAGTTGGCAGAAAGATGTCTAAAGACTCAGACTCTTTAGACAAAGTGTCTCCCATCTCTGCCTTCGCCAAAGTCTCAAACTCTTTCTGTCTATCCTCTCAAATTCGAAGACCCACCCATCCTCTCACAATCAAACTCCGACCAACTTTCTCCACTCCGGCCACCACCACGCCTCACTGCTTCGTCCCCACCTCTGATTCTCTAGCGATTCTCTATATGTGTGGGTTTCCAAATCAAGGTTAAGGTTTCAAATTGGGGCTTAGGGTTTCGAATTGGGGGCTCGGGTCAGAAGGAAGACGAAGGTCTGACTATCTCTGCACTTTGTCTCTCTCTCTCTCTCTCAACCTTCAATTTTCATCGATTCACCGCAGTCTCTAATTTTAAATTGGGGTTTTAAATTTTATATTTTTAATGCAGGTTCGATTTCGGGAAATCCCGAAATACCGAAAATATTTCGAAAATCCCGAACTTCGGGAATACCGAAATTTTAGTTTGAGATCGGTTGTCAAATTTCCATCCCGAAAATAGTCAGTTTGGGACTTGATATGCTGTTTTTGGTTCGGTATCCCATACCGAACCAACCCTAGGTAGGATTATTGGCCATAGAATTTTTACTTGCAACAAAATGCCCATGTCACTGGTCGCTTGTGTTACCAAAGCCCGCTGAAAGTGTCACGGGCTAAAAGCCTAAAATACATTTTGGTACTCGTCCCACTTGTTTATTCTTGTGTTTGCAATGATCATTCTTTATTTTATTTAAGAAATTTTAACGAAATGTTTCCGGTATTGTTTACTTTAACGAAAAATCAATTTTTACACTAAAAAGTCAATCATGATACTATTCACTTCACTCTTTATTTTGTCATTTTCATTAAAATTCAAAAATTTCAAGAATTTTTCATTAGTTTTTCTTTTATTTAATGGTTTTTCATTTCACCAGAAAAAGTGCATAGTTTGATAAATTTTTGGATTTGAAAGGGAAATCCGGAACCTTGAAGGGGAATTTTTTTAGCAGTAAGCATGGGGCCGCTGAAAATCTTTACTCAGGTGATGTTGAAAAGCTCTTACGTGAATTGAACATGTAGTGAAGAACATGGTCACATGATTAACTAAAATTTCAATGAAGAATTATGTGAAAAAATGAGTAGAAACCCAGAGAACAAAAGAAAGGAACGATTTAAAGTATTTAAATACGTCATGAACATCTGCCTATGATTTGTAAAAGAAAAATTATCAAACTAAATTAGATAATTAAGAGGTAGAAAGTGAACTAAGCGAAGGTAGGTGCTATGGCATGTATAGCAAGGGAAGAACGAAAACCAAATAAAGTATAGTAATGGAGACACAATACGGTACATTAAATGTTTTTTTTTTTTTTAATACATCAATATTTTTATACTAGAACATATGAGAATTCGATTAAACCACGTAATAAACAACTTAATTTAATAACAAATGTTATAATAACTTGAACTTTTAACTTGGGATTTTCTTTTAAGTTTCAAAAGATACTGAGGCTGATTTTTTTCGGTCACCGATGCAAGTGGAATTTGAAAACTAAACGAGGTTACTTTTGGTATTTCACGAACGTTACTATTCTATCAAGAAAAAACTCTTCCAAAAACCCTAATTTCCTCTCTCAGACGCAATTTCATCCCTCGTCGCTACCTCACCCGGAAAACCCTGATGCAAGCGATGAGACAGCAATGGCGTTTGCTGCTCCTCCGAGCTCGCCGCCGCCCTCCGCCGCACGAATTCATAAAACCGTCGTGCTCTCAGGTAAACTCCCAATTCAATCTCCATTCACTTAGCTCTTTCACTTCTCTGTTCCACAATGACACTCTCGACCCAAAGCTTTCACCTTTGCTGCCCATTTTCAATTCCCAATTAGCAAAATCGATAAACTCTAGAAACCCCTTGTCCCGCAGCCTCTCATCTGAGCCGGCACTCGAGCTCAAGGACTCCGATCATGGAGTTGTAGCTGATATTTTCGCTAGTCCTAAGGGTGCGGATGAGATTAGGAAAGAATTGGAGTCGAACAATGTTGTGATTAGCCATGAGTTGGTGTTGAAGGTTTTGAAGAGCCTCGAATCGAGCCCCGATGTGGCGAGGAGGTTTTTCGATTGGGTTTTGTCATGTGAAGGTGAGAGATTGAGCTCCAAGTCGTATAATTCGATGCTGAGTGTTTTCGGGGTTAATGGGTTTGTGAATGAATTTTGGGATTTGGTTGCTGTTATGAAGAAGAAAGGGTATGGTGTGTCGAAATGGGTGCAGGATAAAGCTTTAGAAAAGTTTGAGAAGGATGGGTTGGATGGTGATGTTGAGAAGTTGAGAGCGGTTTTTGCAGCGGGGTCTACTGACAATTCCCCGGATAAGATTTGTTCGAGGGTGTGTAAGATTGTTAGAAATGAGGTGTGGAGTGAGGATGTTGAGAGGCAAATACGGGATTTGAGTGTTGCATTTTCTAGTGACATGGTTAAAATGGCGTTGGAAAGTCTTAGTACAGAGCCAGCAAAAGCACTGATATTTTTTCGGTGGATGGAGGAGAGTGGTCTGTTGAAGCATGATCAACAGACTTATAATGCTATTGCTAGGGTATTGGGCAGGGAAGATTGCATAGATAGGTTTTGGAAAGTTGTTGATGAAATGAGGAGCAATGGGTATGAACTGGAGATGGAGACGTATGTTAAGGCTTTAGGGCGATTTTGTAAGAGGAAAATGATGAAGGATGCTGTGGACTTGTATGAGTTTGCAATGGCTGGCGCAAATAAGCCTTCGGTGCATTGTTGTACCTTTCTGTTGAGGAAAATAGCGGGTGGTAAGCAGCTGGATATGAGTCTATTTTCTAGAGTTGTGAGGATTTTTGCAGATAATGGGAATGTGCTGACAGATTCAATGCTCAATGCAGTCCTTAAGTCTCTGAATGGTGTTGGTAGATATGGACAGTGCAATACGGTTTTCAAAGCAATGGAGGAAGGTGGACTTGTAGCTAGTGGTGGTTTACAGAGTAGGATTGCATTCCGGCTTAGTAGTGCTGGCAAAAAGGGGGCAACAAGTGAATTCATTAGTGATATGGAAGCTTCTGGGCGCAGTTCGGATTACAAGATATGGTCGTCCTTAATTGAGGGTCACTGTGTAGCTGGTGCTCTCGATAAGGCTTCCGATTGTTTTCAAAAGATGCTTGAAAAAGAGGGGGCTGCCTCTGCTGGTTATGCTTTTGATATATTAGTAGATGCATATTGCAGAAAAAACAGGGCGATAGATGCATACAAGTTACTCAATGATTCGGTCAATGAAGGGCAACTCGAGCCATGGCATACCACATACAAGTTGTTGATAAGTAAGTTGTTGGTTCAGGGTGGATTCAAAGATGCTCTGAATATTCTGGGTATGATGAAAAATCATGGATTCCCTCCTTTTATTGATCCATTCGTTGAGTATGTATCAAAGTCTGGAACAGGTGAAGATGCTTTAGCTTTCCTTAAGGCGATGACTTCAAAGAGGTTTCCATCTACCACCGTCTTCCTCAATGTATTTGAAGCTTATTTCAAGGCTGGACGGCACAGTGAAGCACAGAATTTCCTTTCCAAATGTCCAGGCTACATCCGCAACCATGCTGATGTGTTGGATCTATTTTATTCTGCAAAATCTGGAGAACGTGCTGCTCCCACGGCGGTGGCTGCTTAGGCTTTGTTAGACTGTATCTTGTAATGTCTTTCACGAGGATAATGTAGCAAAGCGTTTGTTCGAAAAATTTTGGTTTTGAATATTTCCTTTGCTCCTCTAGTATTGATGATTGTGGTAGTATTTTCAACTTTTTTGGTGCTGGAAAATGAAATCAATTGTATTCAAGTTCCCAAAGGTTCTTTCTTTTTCATTTCTTATCAAATGACCAAGTTGTCGATGTGATCACATCGATCCAATGTGCCTCGCTCGATTAGGCTTCCAAAGACATTACATCTCTGTTGAATGCTACCTCTTGCAAATATCCCTTTTTATTTTCAGCAATGTTTTTGAAATGAAGTTACATTGACAACAGCAACTTCTTGTTCCTTTTCAAGCGGTTGCGGGAGAAGCATCGGTTCACAGTGGCAAATTTTTATCTAGGGTTCTGGGGCAAGATGCCGAACTCGTAAACTTTTGATTCTTCTTTAACGGTACTTGTTTCCTGGAGCTGATGAAAGTTGTTTCCTGGAGCTGGTTATACCTATCATCGGAAATGAAGTAACACATCGAACGTCTTTTCTGTTCTGCTATGAATTGTACTGGTCTTAGCAATAGATTTTGCCAAAACACCTAGCACCAAAGATTGTTGTTAGTACCTTAGTATGTGTTTTCATCAAAGTTTGAACAGATTTACGAAGATTTCCGGAAAAATGTGATCTTGAATTGAAGTTGGGAACTGCATCTTTAGTCTCAGTTGCAGTTCACAGGCATGCATCTTGACATCTTTCTTGTGTTCTTAATCTTTATGTTGTTTTCAAAACACCATGCTAAATTTGCCCTATTTTATCTTCTTTTCTGTTTCGAATTTTGTTTTCGAGCTTGTTAAATCTGCTCCTTTTTTTCCTTTATTCTGCATCCCAAAAGAGATTGATGAGGTGAAGACAGGCATGCCAATCTGGAAACCAAAATGGATGGAATGAGACTTTTCAATGAGCAAAACGCGATGAGTGCGACTGAACATGCCATTACGTACAACATTGCGAGTTTTTTTCCCAATTCACACCAGACATATCAAATTACTACATTTGAGTTTTCCGGGAGGTGCAGGAAAGAAACAAGACAAGTGATACTCTTACAGACAATGTGACAAAAATGTCATCCTCTTTTGATGATAAGTAGCTATTGCTTCCCTGCACAGTTTCCATCTCTGTTTTGACAACAAGTTTTCTGCAGTGGGGGACCAAAATTTGGACCCTTGAAGCAAATGCAATGCATTGAGAGTTTTACACACACACACACATCTCTCAGGTTTTAGGCCTATCAACTCTGCAAGCTACGCATATGCGAGTGAGTTAGGACAGTGTGCTCGTCTCCTTACATCCAAGTTTGATAATTTTCTCCTCATAAACTGTTGTGGTTTATAATACCTATGATCTCGTCAAAGAAAAAAAAAAAAAACCCTAGTGGCTGCAAATTAATGTGATATCCCAACACCTTAAAGGCTTAAACCAATTGTAACCCCATGACGACTTTTTACTTTCTCAGCTACATGTGAGGGAATCAAACCCTGTGCTTGTCCTAATCCTAATCCGTTTACCTAACCTTCCCTCACCGTTCGAGCTAACCCCACGCACTTGCAACAAAGTATACTTTAGCACTGCGTCGGTAGTGCGCAAAAATCATATCCCACGGCTTAAATTAAAGTGACGAGTAACTGTTTAGGAGGCAAATTTTCCCACCCAAAAAGGAAAAAGAAGCCAAAGGTGAGGATGAAACATTATTGTGTAACAGTTTTAAAGAGATAAAAAGTTAAAAGAGAGAGGCGTGAGCAAATCGACAGAATAATTTTGGTAAAAAGAAGAAAAGATGGGGCATCGTGTTCCCTTAACCTTAAGCTTTATCCAAGCAACGTATCTCTGGTACTATGAATGTCTTTCGTCTTGTGAACATGTTAATCAGTTTAGATTTCTTGTGAATGAGCCCTCACGTCACATAACTTCAGGGAATAATGGTCACCTTCTAGAGCCTTAGAGTCGGATTAGAAGAACGTCGTCGTCCTCATGTACGTCCTTGTATATTTATGGTATTAGAAGAACGTCGTCGTCCTCATGTAGGTCCTCATGTACGTCGTCGTCCTCATGTACGTCCTTGTATATTTATGTTACATTTCTATTTATTTTATACTAGAAATGATACAAAAAGTGTTCATACATGATCCTAAGAATAATGTTTTCTTTGTCATAGTGCGGTATCTTATGTTGTCAGACTTTGAATCTAAGATCGTGCATTGGAAAATTTGAATGGCATAATATCATTGATCTCTTTCTTCAATATTAATTAGGAAATTTGAGAAATGTTTTGGCTATCTTGTACACTAAACCATTCCTCACAAGGATTGAAGAGAAAAAAAGAGAGCTTATCACCAAATGAAACCAAATGATGTTCATTCTAATGGGAATCATTATTGCAATGGGGAGGGCCAGAAGCTCACTCTCAGGGCCACAAAAAAGATGCCCATGTCCCTTAAAAAGGCACTTTTGATACCTTCACAACATAATTACTACTAATCTTAATTTTACAGAATAAACACTATTAAGATGTTAATTTGTAACACTTCTCTGATATACATCAACCATTAATTACAAATTTAGAGCTCATCAATATAATACTGCCAATGAACATTGTCATGATTAGTTTTCCCTTTGGATTCCATGCCTTGGAGAATAAAATGGAATTATGGATCCACTTATTTTGTGACCAATGGTAGTGGGCATCAGATTTTTACTGTCATAAGTATAATTTTTGTGACATATGGGGTCAATAATTTCTCAACATTTTAGCTTTGTTTTTGTTGTGTAATGTCACATACTCAATGGCTTAGCCAAAGTAAGAAGCATGTGGGTTTGTACTTGGTTTGATCAAATGGAGGGAGAACTGCAGGAGTGGAGAGGCCTAAGGGGTTCTTTTCTTCCATTGAATATATTCAACTAAGTGGAAACAACAATTATTTCCTACTCATTTGGATGATGCCCTTGTTTCACTCTCCCTTGTTATAATCTACCAAAGCACATAAAAACAAGAAGTAAGTTATTTAAACATTACCATCCAAGTGGTTAGAAATGAAAATTATGAGTAATTTGTTTTTAAAGAAACATTACAGTTTAACGTGTTTAGAAAACATAATAGCAGTGGTCAAATGTGGAACACTATAAATGTGATAAGTGTAACATTTTTAATATCGTTGTTTTAATGAGTTACTTTTGCATGCGTGTCAAATTATGATTTACAGGTAAGTAGAATGACTCCTTAAATATAACGAGCCAAGTAGATTAGCAAGCCGACTAACTTGTTCAAGTTCTTTCAACCTACTCTTGATATAAGATCGTTCACCTTATCGTAAGCAAGCATTAAGAAAGTAAGCTACCTTGCTCAATTAAAAATCTTCAGTAAAAATTGAAAACCTGTTGTAACTCTCTTTTCCCATGGAAATAGCAGATACAATAAACAATGAAAGATGTATTTAGTATTTGGTTAGAAAACAATGATTCATGTTAACTTTCATAATTCATAGTGCTTTAAATTGATGGTTTTGAGAAAAATGGGGTTTGCTGCTGATGATTGTTCTTTGCGAAATCCAAGTATAATTTATAAACAAACCCTTTGCGGAGAGCATAAGCAAACAACTCCTAAGTTTGTCAAATAAGACAACTTGCCCACTATTTAAAAGGGACCCGACAGATCATGTGATATTTTCTTAATCAAGAGAACCTTACTAAATTGATCATTTTGTTAATCTTGTAGATGATAAGAACTATAACAAAGAAAGAAGAGAAAGCTATGACAGAGAAAGAAGAGAGAGAAGTAAAAACTGTATCAACTGTATTTCTTGATCATTAAGCAACACTGTTCAAGAGTATTTATATAACAAACACATCAGACTAAGAACTAACAACTATTCTTAATCCTTTGACACTTGTCATCATCTAACATATTGACTTATCTCTAACATCCTCCCGCAATCTCATGCTTAGATAAACTGAGCATGAGATTGTTACAATGGATACGAAACAAAGTGGAACTTAAACCCTTTGTCAGAATGTCTGCAAACTGCTCCTGAGATGAAACAAACTGCACAGAAAGTTGACGCTTGGCAACGCGCTCTCTGACAAAGTGGACATCAATCTCAATATGTTTGGTACGCTGATGCTGAATAGGATTGAAGGACAGCGCTATAGCAGAGAGATTATCACAAAATAAAGTAGGAGGAGACACCAATGGAATATGCAGAAAAACCAGAAGCTGTTGAATCCAATCGAGCTCAGCAGCAGTGGAGGACAGAGCCCTATACTCAGCTTCAGTAGAAGATCTAGAAACGGTCTGTTGTTTCTTGGAAGACCAAGAAATAGGATTATTACCTAAAAAGACCACCAAACCAGTGGTGGAGCGGCGGTCATTAGGGTCACCAGCCCAATCCGCATCGCTAAAGGCTTTCAAGCTGAGATCACCAGGAGAATAAGTAATGCCAAAGTGCATGGTACCCTTCAAATACCGCAGGATTCGCTTGACAACAGTGAAATGAGCATTCATTGGTGTCTGCATAAACTGACACACTTGATGAACCGAGAAGGCTATGTCAGGCCGAGTGAAAGTAAGGTACTGTAAAGCACCAACAACACTTCTATATAACATGGGATTATTGTAAGGATCACCATCATCCTTGAGCAACCGAGTGTAAGGAAGACAGGGAGTATCACAGGCCTTAGAATCAAGCATCTCAGTCTTGGTCAATAAGTCTTGAACATACTTCTGTTGAGAAAGAAATAAACCAGTAGCAGTTTTGGTAATCTGGATTCCAAGAAAATAATGCAGAGGACCTAAGTCCTTGATATCAAACTCAGTAGTTAAGGCGGAAATCACTTGTGAGATGCCAAGTGAAGTATTGCCAGTTACTATGATGTCATCGACATAAAGTAAAAGAACCACAATATCAGAACCAAGAACTTGCACAAATAGAGATGAATCGGAATATGTATTCTGGAACCCCAATTTGGGAAGAAAGGCAGTGAACTTCTCATTCCAAGCCCTGGGGGCTTGTTTCAAACCATAAAGGGATTTGTGAAGCCGACAGACCAAATGAGGATGTAACGGATCCTCAAAGCCAGGTGGCTGAGCCATATAAACCTCTTCCTGCAAAATGCCATGTAAAAAGGCGTTTTTCACATCCAGTTGCCGTAAAGGCCAATTAAAATGAGCAGCCAATGCCAAAACCAACCGTACTGTTGTAGGCTTAACAACCGGACTAAATGTCTCAGTATAATCAACTCCAGGTTCCTGACTAAAGCCCTTTGCCACCAATCTGGCTTTATGCCGTGCAACAGAACCATCAGCATGTCGTTTTATCTTAAACACCCACTTACAACCCACCAAGTTCCTGTGAACAGGGAGATCCACCAAACTCCAAGTACCCTGTGTATGCAATGCTGCAATTTCATCCTTCATAGCATTGAACCAAATAGGACACTTAAGAGCAGATTTATATGTAGCTGGTTCTGTGAGTGATAAATCAACTGAGGAGGAAGCAGATAATGCAGACAAAAATACTTTCTTCTTATTAATGCCACTCTTACTCCTGGTTTGCATGGGATGAAGATTAAGGGGTGGAATGTCAAGCACCACAGGAAGAACCTCAGGACGATGATCAAGTACCACAGGAGGTTGTGAAGGAGCAGGGACTGAAACAGTAATGGACTGAGAGGAAGTAGGTGTGGTAGGGACTGAAGAAGGTGTAGGGTGGGTTGGAGAATGTGGAGGTTGAATTTGAGATGAGGCAGGGGAATTGGATGAACTCTCGGCAAGCACAGGACCTGTGGAATGTGTATGAGATAAGGAAGAGGACACTATTATATTATTGGGAGTCACAAAAGGAACAGGACAAGTGACAGGATCAAGAGGAGGTAGAAGGAAAGAACCTGGTGATTTTGAAAGAACTAATAAATCTGTATAGGGAAACTCTTGTTCAAAGAAAACTACATGCCGAGAAACATATACTTTCTTGTGAGACACATCATAACAAATATACCCTTTGTAATTTGAGGCATATCCTAGAAACACACATTTAATGGTTTTAGGTTGTAACTTAGAGGTAGTATATGGCTTAAGGAGAGGATAACATGTACAACCAAATATTTTGAGATGAGATATAACAGGCTCTGCACCAAATAAACGCTGAAATGGAGAGGTCTTGGATAGAACATGTGATGGCATTCGATTAATAAGGTAAATGGCTGTTTGACATGCAAAAGACCAAAACTGAGAAGGCAACCGTGCTGTTTGAAGTAAAGTGATGGTGGTTTCAATAATGTGCCTATGTTTCCGTTCGGCTAAACCATTCTGCTCAGGGGTATAAGGACAAGAAATATGATGTGAGATCCCTTTGTGTAAGAGAAACGTTTGAAGTTTGTGAGAAATATACTCACCCCCCCCATCACTTTGTAGAACTTTAATAGTGGTTGAAAACTGATTGAGAACAAAAGAATAAAAGGTAATAAAAGTGGCACAAAGATCAGATTTATTCACAAGGGGAAACAGCCAACAAAATCTGGTACATTCATCAACGAATGTAACATAATATTTGAAGCCATCAACTGACAAACAAGGTGCAGGACCCCAAAGATCACTATGCACCACCTCAAAGGGTTGTACAGACTTATTAACATGAACAGGAAAAGGAAGTTTACAAAACTTTCCTTCTAAACAACTTTGACACAAAACAGGGGAAGAATCCTTAGTACAGGATAGGTTGGCTTTATTCAACATTAAGGTAACAATGGAATTAGACGGGTGACCTAATCTGTGATGCCAAATGGAAGAATTAACCAGCTGTCCAAGAAGTGCCGTAGGTTGGTGAAGAGGTTTGGAAACGCCAAGAGTGGAAGTAGCAAGAGAGGAAATGGGGTAGAGGCCATTACTGCACAGCCCTTTGAACAAGATCCTCCCTGTGGCCTTGTCCTGAATCCAGAAAGCAAATGCATCAAAAATGAGCCAACAATTATTGTCAAGGCAAATTTTGTGCACAGAGAGCAAATTCTGAGTTAATTGTGGAACATATAACACAGAGTTTAATTTAAGAGGCTGAACAGAATTCATCTTAAGGGTAGTGTTGCCAATATGAGATACACGCAAACCTTCACCATTGGCTGTTTGAATGACTTCATTAGAGGGATATGGAGATGCAAGAGCAAGGTTACTCAAATCTGCAGTCATATGATTTGTTGCGCCAGAATCAGTAAGCCATATCTGAGGAGAAGACTGTGTAGAGGATTGAGGCTGCTGAGCCAGAGCAGTATGCATAGCATGCATAGGTTGCTGAGTAAATGGAGGAGAGGCCACTGAAGGCTGAGAACCTTGTACTCCACTGAAAGGAGAAAAAGAAGAAGACCGCGGCTGATAAGCAATTCCAGACCGAGAACCCATATAGTTAGGGCCTTTATCATTATGAAAACAAAACCATGTGGTATGATTCGTTTTACCACAGATTTGACACTGAGTCCTTGTGGATGGTGTAGACACACAAAAAGCTGCAGAATGACCCTCAGTGTTACATAACTGACATATAACCATTTGAGGAGGAGAAGACCTTGAAGAATAACTGCCTGGTGGTTGACCAAGAACACCAGGAGCTGATGTAGGAAAAACATGCATTTGAGGTAAATAAGACTGCCTAGACTGAAAGTGGCGAGGACCTTGAGGGAACTTGCCCTTATTTCGATTCTTATTACCATTAAAGCTTCGGAAATTACCAGGCACAGGCGGAGATTGGCCATTGCCACTAGAAAATACCCCTTGGGAAACTGGAGGAGAAGTATTAGCAACCATAGCAGACAGAAATGGAACCTGAGTATGAGACTCAAGGATAGTCTCTTCAGCAAGCAACTGAGACCGGAACTCCTTCATTGAAATCACATTTTCACGACCCCGAATAACACATCGAAAGGTGTTATACTCAGCAGGTAAACCATTCAGTGCAAGGATAACAATATCTTCATCGGCAAACTGAACACCAGCAGCTGAGAGATAATCTCGGGCCTCCTTAATCTTTTGTAAGTACTGAGCAATTGAGTCAGAACCCTTTTTGATAGTCTGAAGGTTGGACTTCATTTGGAATATGCTTGTCCGAGAAACAGTTGAAAATTGCTCCTTTAAGCGAGTCCACAAATCCTGAGAACAAGTACTACCAATAGCACACGACATGGCTATCGGAGATAAAGTCGCAGTAATCAACTGCATTAGAGCTCTGTCATGCATCATCCATATACGATACTCATCAGATTCACCAGATGTGGAGGAAGTAGAAACGACGCCAGAGTCTCCAGATTGAGGACTAAAACGAGCAGGACATGAAGTCGTACCATCAACAAATCCCATAATCCCATTGCTTTCAAGCAGCAATTGCATTTGAAAATGCCAATTGAGATAATTCGAGTCATCAAGTTTAACACTCACAGATGTAGAAATAGAAGCAATAAGCGCAGTAATGGGAGACTGAAGAAGTTGTAATTGCGAAGCAGTGACCATGATCGCAAATTAAGAAAGAAATTGTGAACAGGAATTATAACAAACACCTGGTAGGCAGACGACAGAGGCTCGAAGAAACGACGAAGAACACAACGGCGAATCGGCCGAACAAACGAACACAGGGCAGAAAGTTGATGAAACCCTAGAATCGCACAGAGAGAACTCAAGATCGAAGCTGCCAAACAACGAAGAGCAGCAACACCGAGCACAGAGACGAAGAAGAAGAACGTGAGACAGTAGCGGAAGCAAAAGAAGGATCGGAGATCAAGCGCGAGCGATGACGGCGATTGATACCATGTTAATCTTGTAGATGATAAGAACTATAACAAAGAAAGAAGAGAAAGCTATGACAGAGAAAGAAGAGAGAGAAGTAAAAACTGTATCAACTGTATTTCTTGATCATTAAGCAACACTGTTCAAGAGTATTTATATAACAAACACATCAGACTAAGAACTAACAACTATTCTTAATCCTTTGACACTTGTCATCATCTAACATATTGACTTATCTCTAACACATTTTACCTAACACAAATTCGTAAATTATAAATTTATGAAAAAGTTCAATCAAATTAGCTTATACACGAACAATTAGATTATGAAGGAAAATATTGCTTAATCTCGATTTTATTGGAGAAATTCATGACTTCAAATTTCATGATATAATCTAAATACGACACGCAATATTCGATTGCTAAAACCCTAATTAAATCACAGACTAAAAGATGTACCAGCTAATTTTCTTTATCATGCAAATGGTAGTGCATGTCTTGTTCGATCAGCATCCCACCTAAATGCTCACGGCATGCCCACATTTTCATTCAAACTACGTCTCTGATCCTTATGAATGTATGCTTTCCTCCTTTATAGAAGTGCCTGCAGCTGCTGATCAATCCCCGTTTCATGCAGGCCAATTAGAAAATGGCACGTGTAAAACCTAAAATCCAAATCACCTTCTCTGTGCACTTGTCTTCTTCCCGCAGGCTGTTCTTTCTTCAGAATCATGCAGCACCCACATTGTATCTTTGCCTCACTGTCAATCTTCTTCGGCCATAAAGGAGAAAGGGGCATGCAATGGGGGACAAAGGGTGGGTTAAAACTTTTTCTTTGGGGTTTATTGGATTCAAAATCTAAGTTCATGGTTCTGAGAATCTGCTAGTGGGAATGCCCTTTTTTGGAGGATTGAGGTGATGTGAATAAAGGACAATAATGCCTTAGCCCCCCACCCCCCCCATATTATTTATTTTCTCTGTTCTCTTCTTCTGTTTGGTCAATTTTCATTTTCTTGTTAGTCATCGTGTATTTGGCCATTTGGTGCATTGGGTCCGAACACATCAAAAACCAATATTAGAAAATGAAACTACAACTAAAAGCTCAAGAATAGAGAAAAGTTGAAGTGTAATCGGTTGTATACAATTAGAGAAATTTTTTGTTCCAATCCTAAGGAGTTGCTTGGCTTAATTAGCTTATCCGATTTAAATTTTGTGTGTATAATTTCTCTTGTCTAGAAAATTATTTTCATTTTGGTGTTATGGATAATCCATGGGTACAAGAACAACAATTATTGTCTGCAGCTTAAAGCATGAGAACGAAATAGTATGATTTGGTCTCAAAATAATTTAGAGGGAGAGGGAGGGAGAGAAAGAAGTGTCGTGGAGAAAAGCGATTTTGGATGGCAGCTTTTGCTTTTCACAGTTTCTGCTTTTGAACAAGTCCTGGGGAATGACTGTCCGCTGAAGGTGAGAAGAGGAGAGCATGTGTGAGATTGTTAGCAGATAGTGCTTTGTGGAATCTTAAAAAGCTTCCAACATTTCCAGCACAAAAGCTACCAAAATTATGATTAACAAAATTATTATTAGTATTTCAAAAATATAGTTGTGCATTTTAAAAATTTTATATTAAAAAATACTCATATAAAGATTGCACAATTAAAATTTTGAAATGTCAATAATAGTTTTCTTAAAGTACCTACATATAGTAATATATTTAAGTATATACATATTGATCGTATTACCAAATGATTTTATGGTGGAATATCAACTTTCTTCATAGTATTAAATCAGTCTGTCATGCATGAAGCGCAATGGCTACACGTGCTCTATATCATCTTTGTGTTGTCCGCATATTCGGTATACTTAAGAGGGCGTGTTGAGATCAGCCTTACATCGGAAAACAAATGACCTTGCATGTGCTTGAAAATAAATAAATTGTTAATTAATTTTTTACATGATGGAAACAAAAAATTCAAAACAAAATTGTAACAAAGATCCTCTCATGGTGGTCATGGTGGTTGGTGACCAAATCCACCATTACTTTCATGTCCTCCTCGAGATTCTCACATTCTCATATTTCTTGAAAAAAGAAGACGACGTTTTTGTAATTTTACTGAATGGCCAAACGCAGGGAATGTTGGATTCCTTATGGTCTCATGCAAAGGCATTTCCCAGTTCCACATACATACTGACCATTTTGTGTCCAATATTTGAGAAAAATTCAATAAATATCACCGGATAAAATTAAAAAAAATTGAAATAACACCCATCTCTAGGTAAATGATATGTATGACTCATAGAAATTTGGTTCTATTTGTCGGAAAGTTTATAATATTATTCAGCATTTTGTTTTTTTGTTTTCTTGATTACCCAATTAACTCTCTTAATCACTGAAGATACAAATTCTTTGTCTTATTTATAATTTTTTAATAATATTTGTCATTCAATGGGGATTATGAGATTATCTTTATAATAGAGAGGTTATGTCATGTATCAATTTCAATCTCATTCTTTGTCTATCTTTTTTATCCCGTAATTAAAGAAGTAAAATAATTACGATAAAGATTTACCCTTACAGTTGCTTGTCTTCCTGCTTTGTGGAAAAAATACGTACATTTTATGAGAGAGAAAGGAGAGAATGATAGTGAAACTGTTACATTCAAGATCTTGCACGCTTACAACAGATTAAACTCTTTAAATACTACTTGAGGTATAAGCTGATTGTTCGTTTTTTATTTTGCGGGTACAAAGCATAGTTCACTAGCTTAACATATTTATGTGTTTTTTTCTTTATTAAAAATGGGACAACTGATGGTAAGCAAGGTCTAAAATATCAATGATATCGGAACTATCGGTAGTCCAAAAACACGAAAATTTCGATGGAAATATCGGGATATTATCGATATCGATAAAAATTGAATAAAAACCACGGAAATTGTAAGAAAAACTTGGAAATTTTTATTGAAACTTTGTAGGATGTTTATTTAGTCAATTATCTATTAGTTTATCACAAAAAATTGGAAGGAAATGCATTGCATGATGGATTTAACTGATTTAAGTTGATTATAAAGCGAGCTGGTAAACATTGTGAGTGTAGAAAATATGTAGTAATTAATGAAATAAGTTTAAACACATCATAATCATTTATATATAATGAATTAGTACAATATTTTACACTTTATACATTGCATGGTAAGATACATGAGTGACTTAGTAGTTAGTACCACATAGAGTTCCTATCAAGGTCTAAAATATCGATGATATCGGAAATATCGGTAGTCCAAAAACACGGAAATTTCGATAGAAATATCGGGATAATATCGATATTTTAGACCTTGATGGTACGTCACAGTTATCCACTATTTTCGGATCAAAAAGGACAAATTGTTCTCACTTTAGGATTAGAATTAGAGCCATTTATATATATATAATTTCCCTCACAGCCTCATGACTCAATGACAGGCATGCTAGTGTCTTTTTTATACCCCCAAAAGAAGTGACTTTTTCTTGGCTCCTCCTGACACACAGTTTCGGTGAATGGGATTCCCGCATGGACAGAGAGAGAGAAGAGAGCAACGAGAAAAGTGGTTGCAATTTGAAGATCATACAACTTAAACAAAACAAACCCAATTGAGATTTTGTCATCCCAAAAGCACTCTCAGTCACCATAAGCAGCTTTCAGCTTCTGGGTTATGCTTGTGCCATTTGAAGCAATGGGAATGGGGATGGGAATGGGAATGGGAGGAACAAAAGCTGCTCTCTGTTTTCTGGCATTTCTGTGGTCTTTCACATGTGGGAATGGATTGCTTTCTCCCAAAGGTGTAAACTTTGAAGGTAAGTTGCAAAATTTTCTGCAAAAAATGGATTTCTTTCTTCGAAAGCTGTAACTTTGGAGGTAACTTGCAGAATCCTCAACTGGGTTTTTTTCATCTCAGTGCAAGCTTTAATGGGCATCAAAGGCTCTCTGGTGGATCCTCATGGAGTTTTAGATAACTGGGATGATGATTCTGTTGATCCATGTAGCTGGACTATGGTCACTTGCTCCCCTGAAAGCCTAGTTATTGGCCTGTGAGTATTTTTTTAGGAAAATTTAAATTTTATGATAGCTACATGTTTAATTAGTAGAACATCATAAATTTAATGAGTGGATTACGAAGTAATTGGAATTTGAAATGGTGTTTTTGCAGAGGGACTCCAAGCCAAAGTTTATCAGGCACTCTTTCTCCGAGCATAGGCAACTTAACAAATCTTCAGATTGTGTAAGTTCTTAAAAAAAAATGCCAAATCTCAATGCTTTTTTTGTTCTCATGGAATTAATTAAGTTATGGTGTTTTATTTTTCTGAATTTCTGCTACTTTACAGGCTATTACAGAACAACAACATAACGGGAGCGATCCCTTCGGAGATTGAGAAGCTCTCAAAGCTTCATACACTTGATATTTCCAATAACATGTTTACTGGGGCAATTCCTTCCTCTTTAGGTCACCTGAGAAGCCTCCAATACTTGTAAGCATTTTGTCATCCATGCACATGAATTCAAGTATATTTTCTACTTGTTTTATAAGGCTAATGTAGATTATTTCAACTGGGTTTAGGAGGCTCAACAATAACAGTCTCAGTGGAGCATTTCCGGTTTCGTTGGCTAACATGAGCCAGCTTGCCTTTCTGTAAATCTCTCCCCCCTATCTATCTTATTCTTTTATACGTATATATGTATATATGTATCTATACACCCACATATATAGTTTTAAAATTGTGTTTCTGAAGTGAGATTTTGTTATTCTGTGGTTTGTGCAACCCAGAGATCTGTCCTACAATAACCTGAGTGGCCCTGTACCTAGATTTGCTGCTAAAACATTCAAGTAATCTCTCTCTCTCTCTCTCTCTCTCTCTCTCTCTCTCATAACAGAGAATTGATTGCTAAACTCTCTCCACCCCCTCTCTTTGCTGGTGTTGCAGCATAATTGGAAATCCTCTGATCTGCGCAACGGGGTCTGAAGCAGAATGCAATGGGACGACACTGTTGCCAATGTCGATGAACTTGAATACTACACAAAGTATGGAGTTTGCATTAATTCATTATGCAGAGACTATGCATAAACTACTTCCGGCTTCCACAAAGTTCACAATTTCAATTTTTTGTGCGATACTTGTTCTGATGCTAACTTCATTTTGATTTTTTCTTTTCAAGCTGCTTTTCCCAGGGGACCTAAAAGTCACAAAAGAGCACTTGCATTTGGTTTGAGCCTAGGGTGCCTCTGCCTGATTGTTCTTGGATTTGGAGCAGTTATATGGTGGAGGCAAAGGCGCAACCAGCAGGCATTCTTCGGTGTTAAAGGTACTTTTTGGATGAAAAAATCTGTGTTCTGAGAAAGTAATTGGATAACCAACCCTCTACCTAATGACGTGTATTATGAAATTTCAGACCGGCATCACGAGGAAATTTCCCTTGGGAACCTGAAGAGATTCCACTTCAGAGAACTTCAGATTGCAACACACAACTTCAGCAGCAAGAACATACTAGGAAAAGGTGGATTTGGACATGTGTACAAAGGAACTCTCCAAGATGGGACTTTTGTAGCGGTCAAGCGGCTTAAAGATGGCAGTGCACTTGGTGGAGAGATTCAATTCCAGACTGAAGTTGAAATGATCAGCCTAGCAGTTCACCGCAACCTTCTCAGGCTATACGGCTTTTGCATCACACCAACCGAAAGACTTCTAGTTTATCCATACATGTCCAATGGCAGCGTTGCTTCCCGTCTCAAAGGTAAGATATCAACAGCTCAAACTAACTGTAATCGGTCCATTTAGAATCCCTATGATGTGTAGCTAATTGCAAATCTTATCGATCTTTTTTCAGGGAAACCGGTCTTGGATTGGGGCACTAGGAAGCGCATTGCCTTGGGAGCTGGAAGAGGATTGTTGTACCTTCATGAGCAGTGTGATCCGAAAATAATCCATAGGGATGTGAAGGCTGCAAATATACTTCTTGATGACTACTGTGAAGCTGTGGTGGGAGATTTCGGGTTGGCAAAGCTTCTGGATCACCAAGACTCACATGTCACCACAGCTGTTAGGGGTACTGTGGGGCATATAGCCCCTGAGTACCTCTCCACCGGCCAGTCCTCTGAGAAAACTGATGTTTTTGGATTTGGTATCCTTCTACTTGAACTAATCACAGGCCAGAGAGCACTGGAATTTGGCAAGGCAGCTAACCAGAAAGGAGCAATACTTGATTGGGTGAGCACACAAATCTCATTTGCTTCTTACTATTGCATAAAGCTCGTTTGGTGGCTGGGACTGGAAATAATTGGTATCAAGTCCATGCTAGTACTGTAGAGTCCCACCGCTCTAGATCGAACTTGAAAGACGTAATATGTTGGACTGTTGTCTAATTTAATAAGTCCAGACCTGAGATTTTACTTCATTTATCTGACGTTTATCGTTTATTTGATCACAGGTTAAAAGGATTCATCACGAAAAGAAGCTTGAGATGCTTGTGGACAAGGATCTGAAAACCAACTATGACAGGATTGAGCTTGAGGAAATGGTTCAAGTGGCACTCTTGTGCACACAGTACCTTCCCAGCCACAGACCGAAAATGTCTGAAGTGGTAAGGATGCTTGAAGGTGACGGACTTGTGGAAAGATGGGAAGCCTCTCAGAAAGCAGAATCAGCAAAGTCCAAAGCCCCCGAGTTCTCGTCCTCAGACAGATACTCCGATCTCACTGACGACTCCTCGCTACTCGTACAAGCAATGGAACTCTCCGGTCCACGGTGATTTCCAACTTGAGAATTTTCTGCTTCAAAAGAAAGCATATCATAGCAAGAAGTTATAGTTGAAGGCTTGAAGCTATTAGGTTACATGAAGATTATAAGTTTATGTTGTATATTAGCAGTTCACCAGAGCTCTGAAAATTTTGATGTTTTCTTTCAAATTGTACAGATTCGTCTTCAATAAATTGACATTCTTAGATTCATAGTTCTTCGAAATCTTGATTCCTGAGGCGCAAAAAGAAAGTAATTTCCGGGAGACCGTTTCAGCGGTTGCTCCTCTCCAACCGTTTCAGCCGGTAGCTGCTCTTCAAAAGTGTTTAATAATGTAATCAAACCAATAAATAAGGGATTAAAGAGCTCGTTATATGCTAAAGAAAGGTACCAAATTGAAGTCAAACCACAAAAACACAGGAATGTCTCGATGAGATGAGATTTATACGCATAAGTTGAAGATTTCAACATCCTTTGAAGCCGGCACAGATTGCTCCAGCGCTTCTGTTGGAAGAAATCTGCTTCCATAATGTACAATGGTCATTCTTTTCAGCAGGGGCGAATGAGCGAGTAAGAGCTGGATGAATATCGTCTCATTTTGAACATTTTGTACCGCTCTTATCTTCGCTACTTTAAGTTTTTCGAAGTAATGGTTTGACAACTTAGTGATGAGGAAGTCAGCAGCAGGTCTGGAATACTCAGTTGTATCAGCAACCTGTAAGTCCAAAAACGAAAAACAAATCAAAAACCAAAGTCATCTTGTAATTCAAAGTCCTAGAGCAGATGAAAAATGCTTGAACTAAATTGCTAGTTGTTCAGAGAAACTTACTGAAAGGTGTAGTTCCTCTAAATTTGGAGCACTTCGAAAAATGCAGACACAAACCAACACTTCTATCAAAGAATCCAACCGTACGTCCTTGAGTTCGAGAACTGACAGATGCCGAAGCAGAGTAGGAAGTTTGTCTGGTATGTCATTATTGCCCAGAAACTAGAAAGTAAAAACAAATGAAAGCAACGATCATATCAGACATAAACAAACGTTATGCCAACCAAATAGCGAAAGAGGCTAAACAAAACCGTGAAAAAAAGAAGAGAAACATTACCGCTAGCATGGCACTGGATAGGGTCAGTTTCTTGATAGCATGTAGACAGCCTATAACCCTGTTTAGATTCCCTTCTTCGGACCCAAAATATAGCGGTATGACCCTCACCCTCAAGCCAATGTCAACGCTAGCCAGAGATGGACTATTTTCAAGATATATGTCACCAAAGTTGGAATCTACTTTCAGATACTTGAGATTCGCGTTGCCAATTCTAAGAACAATTTGATGATCAATGTTTAACAGTGTCAATCTTTCAAGAACCGGGGAGTTTAGAACCAAACATTCTAGCATGCCACCAGTTACACAAACTTCATTAAGATGGAGGTTCGCAAGGCTCTTGAATCCGATAGCTTCAGAAGATGGCTTGATTCTACAACCGAAAAGCTCCAAGCGATTCAAAAGTGGACATGAGAATAGACAAAAAGGCAAGTTAAAACGTTTTATAGTATCAAACTCCTGCAGGATGAACTCCTTGAGACCTTTGTCAGTTAAATAATGAATCCACTGGTCTAAATCAGAATGGTCTGGCCGGCAATAAGCAGCAAGCTTAAACTTTTCTATAGGACCGGTGTGATGCAATTGAACTTGATGAAGAATTTCCATGATCGATTCCCATCTTGCGACTTTGTCTGATATCCGGCGTGGTATGCATTTGTCATCAATAACAAACTGTGAAATGCCAGTCCATTTATGTCTCCACCTGCTAGATAAGATGCTAGTCCTCACAACTTCTTTCAAAGGCAAGCGAACGAGGATCCCGTCCAATACATCCCAAGGCAGATTGCTAATTCTATCTTTTTTTGTAACGCTTTCCATCTCAGTAATCTCATTACCAGAAGACTGATCAATTCTTTTTGTATTCCTCTTCAATACTTTCCCAAGCAGCTCTCTCAGACCATAACTGCAGTTGGAAGCTGGCATTTATCTGAGTACAAGACCAAAATTTGAAACTACCCGTTATCCATTTAAAACCGAAGATTTTCACCAAGGTATCATGATCTGCTGCCATGACGAATAAGCAAAATAAGGAGTATAAAACAAAACTGCATACAATTTAGTGCTTGAAGACATCCCCAAGCAAAAAGGGAAGTGTGTTCAATGATACCACAAAGCAGACAACTTTTTTTGCTGAAAAACAATCAAATACATTTTGTAAAATGTACATAAATCTAGCACATATAGAAAAAATACAACAACAAAACCTTATCCCACTAAGTGGAGTTGGCTGCATGAATCCATTGCGCTCGGTTTTGCAACATATAGAAACAATAAATTTGAAAAATTTACTTAGGTAATCCAATTATAGGCACATCCCAGATGCCATAATTCTGAAAAAAATTAAAGAAAATCAAAGAAAATTTGAAAATTAAACACACGGGTCTCACTTCTCAAACATTTCAAGTCCTAAAAATGGGGAAAAAAGATTCCATTTCTTTGTTATCAATTCTGATCTGATAAAAAAGATAGAAAATTTAAGGTATGATTTTTCAGTAGATCATCCAAATTTGATTCATCGTTATGTCGTTGATATTTAATTTTGATCAGTTCAGCAATTGAAACTTATGATAATTTTAGCCAAATTCCCAAACTTTTACTAACCAACTAAGCATATGAAGAAGATCAAATCCAAAATCATACTGAGAAAAACCCAGCAGTAAAAAATTCTCAAACTTCCACATCAATCTTGGTATTTTATACAAAGAAACCACCACAAGTATTTATTGTTTATTCAAACAAACATACATAGAGGACGGAGGAAGGAGGAAGAAGGTTACCGGAGAAACAGAGTGCGTGATCGGCGGTGGCGGCAGCAACAAAGTTGAGACTTATGTGAATTTGAACGCCTATGAAACAGAAGATTCTGATCACTGCACTGGCATGGCATCAGGTCTTTTGCTCCTCAATCCAATAAAGTCCATTTTACAGTCCATTACTTTTAACAATTAATGCTCGTTTAGATGTGTTTTTAAAATGATTGAAAACATTTAAGTGATTTTTTTAAATTTACTTGAATTTTTACTAAGAATTGGTTCTAAAAATATTTTCGTAAAAAACGCTTTATTTTAAAAAGGGGTGTGATATCCACACACCCTATTTTACTTCTCACACACCTTTTTAATTTTCGGCCGTCAGATCGAATGAATTGAAGAAGATCAATCGACAAAAATTATCAAGAGATGTGTGAGAAGTAAAATGAGGTGTGTAGATAGCACACCCCTTTAAAAATACATCCAAACGAGATTTAACACTCGTAATAACTAAGAAATGTTTTTCCGCGCTACACTTTTTATCTTTTTATTTTTATTTAAAGGGACGACAACTGATGATAAGTTACGGTTATTCATTCTTTTCGGATTCGGAGAGAGTATTGGAAACAAGACGACTAGGCAAAAAATGAAAATCATCAAGAAAGGGAGACGGACATTTGGGCCGAGATGCCCAAAAATTCGTATGCAGAAAAGGGAGAGGGTCCGAGAGTGGAGCTGCATGTCAACAAGGCAAGGCAAGACGAGCAATCCTGAATTGGCTAACTTGACAGCGACCTCATTTTTTTTATTGAAAAAACGACTCAAGGGATAGCACACAAAGATGTATATCAAGACTGACTATTGTTTTTCTTTTGTCTTTTTAGCGAGATTGGAGTTCATCAGGTATTCTTATACTCGACCTTCGAGTTAACATCTCTTGTATTTTATGTTACAACAAATTATAGTGTGACACGTAACGTAACGCATTTAACTTTACAATTGAGATTATACTACTATGGGTGTCAATTTCACCTCATGTGTAGAATTAGTTTGGAAATATGCACCAATGGAACCTTTCACAAATCTTCAATAAACACTAGACTCTTTTCACTTAAGGACACTAAATGAATAACAAATGTGTATTGAGACGTGCTTTATTGTTTGTTTAGTGCTCCTTTTAACTCATGGAAACACAACTTACCTAATATGCTAGAAATGAAGTTTTATAAACTGAAATAAGAAACTACATACTATTATCAAGGCCCATGGTCGGTACTCAAGGTCCAAATGGTGAACAATCTCTAGCCATTTTCCGGTTTTCCAAGGTCCTTGGGCCTAACCTCACAAAAAGAAAAGCGCCCCCCCTCCCCCCCCCCCCCCCGGGTTTCACGATAATGGATATTTAAAGATTTAATTAGGTCGATGATGGGAATAGCACAGCGAGTTATGTTAGTTGATTAAGATAATATGTTGAATTCGTCGAGCATGAGTTCAAAGCTCTACTCACATAAAGTAGAGTAGTTCAGATAGTCGCCTTGTAAAAAACAAGATTTGATACAAAAATAATGAGTTTGTAGCTTAGTTAGTTCAGAATTTTATCTTGTTCTTGTGTTCGGTTCCGTATTTTTCCAATACCACTAGTTTGTAAATATTAAGAAAAATTTGGATACAAAAGTATTGATTTTGAGCTTTGATAACAGGTTGTTGATCAAGACAAGAAGGTGCAGATGAGCAATTGAATGCAAACACTACTGAACCAACACTGCATGGAATGGTTAGGGAAAAAGAACCTGAGCTGGGCAAAGCAGTAAATATGTCCAGCTGAAAGTGATAGAGACATGTATACATACAACTTGTGGTAGAGGTGCATCCTAATCTAGTCTCTTAAGTGGCAGTATCCTATTGACTGCAGGAATTTGGCCCATATGGATTGTCTGACTCAGCATCTGTGCTGCTATAGATGTATCGTACTGGAGGAGTTGAGATCCCTGTCTAGATCTCACTGATCGGAGTTCACATATTAAGAAATTCGGACCATTCAAATTGAATTATGCAGTTTTCATTAACCTATTCCAATAGTTCTCATCACACAAAACAAAGGCGTGCACCTCTCTCTTTCTCTTAAAAAGGTCTGGTTGGCTCCGGATAGTAAGATCAAGAGAGAATCCTAATTCGTACTGAAGTACTCAATTGGTTCCATGTCACCACTGAATACTAACAGGGGAGTGAGAGTGTTGCTGACGAAGTTATACAACTCAACATCCAACTCAGTATTACACATGTTCGATCCAGAACTGCCAATTCTCTCTCTTGAGAGAGAGATACTTACTATTTCCGCGATTAATTGTAATATCACAAATCAATAACGCACTTGTGCCTGTAGCAAAATCCCATGCATACATTCTCAATTTAGCAACACATTTGATATGTTGGTCTATGCTTCTGGGTTTTTTTTTTTTTTTGCAAGGTGGAGTGTAAGACTTTTATTGGGCTTACATCTATTTAGGAGTCCTAATTGATTAAGATACAAGATAGGAAGTAATATTTATCTTGATTACTTGACGGTGAAATAAAACAATAATCAATGGGAATATCTATCCTATTAGATCATGGATTCTGGATATGCTAAAAATATGTATTAAGGTTTTCTTTATGGGCAAGAAATCTAATACTCTCACCTATAATTAAATATAAGGCTTAGGTTCCCATTTCCATACACATTATTCTAGCACAAAAACCTACCCCATATAGGAGTGCATAAGGCGTGGAGAGATAGGAAGATCTTTGCTTGTTCATTGGTGCTCGTGGTTCAATCTTGTTCAAATCAATCATTTCTCAGAGTTAGTACTTTTAATGTCATATTATAGATGGATTTACATGGAGTAATCATATGTGGTTTCCAGTCTATAATTTCACCAATACAAGGTGATCAAGCACTACCTTTCATTAGTTATGAACTTCTTTAATTCTACAAACTCATTTTCGTTATTTATAAGATCAAGGCAATATATAAATTATAACGTCGTTTAGTTGTAAGGTGAAATTAGGATTTAATTAATCTAAAATTTATGTTTGACCTAAGTTCAAATTATTCCATTCCGTTAACAAAAAAACATATATCCAAATGATATTATTAAAGTTGATGAACATAAAAAATTAGTGAGTTTTATATCAAATAAAATCTTTCTTTTAACATAACTTCGAATTGATTAATCCTTAAAGTAGTATTAAAAGGAGACACCATGCAATTTGAAGCTTGTCAAATGCCACATCGTAGGGGAAAACACACCATATTTATTCACCTTTCTTGTGGTCGGCAAATTATAGTGAACTTTTTTCTTTAGTAATGTGACAACAACACGAAATTTGCTTTATAGTTTGTTGGGACACTTCGGATGCAGTCTCTAACTACCAATGTTCTTTGATTTAAATCCTTGTGTTTTTTAGTTTTTGATCGAAGTCCCTGACATTAATGTAATAATGTATTTCTATGTAGGTTATTATATTTTTAAATTAAAAATGAAATTTGTAGTTATTTATAATGATGAAATTTTAAATAAAACTTATAATTTATGGGATTAAAAATATTAAAGATGAATTATAATTTCCAATATATTGGGTGTGTGTGTGTACATTCATAAAAACTAACGAAAAAATGATTGTACCAAAACATAGGTACGTTATTCAAAGACAAAAACATAAGATATTAGACTTAATAACATTATTAAATTTCTTCTATTGAACTAGACATGGATACATTCTCAATTCAACGAAATAGAATGTACCTATATAAGTTTAAAAATGGATTAGAGAAAAGATTGAATGAATTTTATATAAAAAACAGGTACATTTTATATTAAAAATGGTACATTTTTCATATAACAAATTGGTATATTTAAGAATGGGTACACATAAGATTAAAATTTTGAATTTTTGTTTATAAAAATTTAGTGGCTACAAACTTATTCTAATTTTATTTTTTATTTTTTGGAAATATTTGAATTGAAAATTAATTAGGAGTTTAATAAGGGTGTAAGTATTAAAACTCTAAATCAGTTACTAATTTTTATTATAAAATTATGTAACTTACATGTAATTCATTAATATATTAATGCTAGGGACTTTGATCAAAATTTAAAAGCTAATAAGATTTTAATCAATGAACATTAGAAAATAAGGACCGGATACTAATTTTTCCTAGTTTGTTTTAGGGAATTGGTGTAGCTTTCATGGGGATTCATCTCTACCCTGTGATTGATCTTGATATGTGATAAATTATGTGGTTCTATGTGACAGGCTTGACAACTCCCCACCAGCCAAGCAAATTGGCATTGTAGATGCATGTCTATATCATTCTTACTTTACTAACCATATGTCAAACTAATTACCACATCAATATTATACTAGAGTACTCAGTATCGATACATGCCATATCGACGAGAGAAACTTATATGAATTGGGGACGTAAGGATGGAAAGTGTTCCAAACTTATTATGCGTCAGCACATGTTTAATTTTTTCATATAGCAATGCATAATTGATTACAAATATCACAGTCTTAGCGCCCACAATATATCCAAATGATCACAGTATATAGTTGAACTATTTGCTACAAGAATCCGAGTTTTTCCTTTTCTCCATTTTGCCCTGTTGTAGTCTGATGAATCCCATCCATACATCTCGTGTCATTTCTTCGTTACATTATCCAAGCAAGCAGAAAACACGAGTCTTTTCTTTTTCTTGGTAGTGAGATTGAACTACTGTTCCATCCAACTGGCGGCAAAACCACCCAAGCCTTCTCCACCACATCTTCTACTGCATTTGCCACATGTACTCCCCGAATCTAAGCTGCTCAGGGTGGGCCAGCGCAAAAGCTCTAGTATCCCTAGTAGCCAGCCATGGACCCCACAAGAACCTCCGACTTGACAGGGGAACCCACACCCCACGAAGCATAGCCAACCGAATGAGGATTTGTGAGGATCTCGAAAATCTTCCAATCACGTTCGTTCATCGTATATTGTATGATCATAAATTATTATAAAATTTTTATTTAAAAGTGAATATATGAAAACTAATCGTACAATTTACAATAAATAAATATAATTAAAAGATTTCTCGAATTCTCACAAAACAAAAAGAATCCGGAGAGAATTCTCATTCACAGCCAACCACAAGATAACGTAACTTTTCTAGACCACTTATTATTTTCCACGTGTCGCTTCCTGATTCCTTCCCGCCCCATTGTTCCTTTGGCACTCTGCCTACTGTTAGACCCCCAGGCTGCCTCTCCCTCCGCACTCACAAGTCACAGGACTCACAACTCAATTATTACGCAAAATTTTAGAGTCTGAGAAGTCGAGAGAGAGATGTTGAAGGAAGATCAGAGCAATGGGACTGCTGCCAACAACAACTGCGCACGTGTTTGCGACACGTGCCGGGCAGCAGCTTGCACGGTGTTCTGTCGTGCAGACTCGGCGTACCTGTGCTCGGGCTGCGACGCCACCATTCATGCGGTCAATTGTGTGGCGTCGCACCATGAGCGTGTGAGGGTATGCGAGGCGTGCGAGCGTGCCCCAGCCGCTTTTCTGTGCAAAGCGGATTCGGCCTCGCTCTGCACGGCCTGCGACGCGGACATCCACTCTGCCAATCCTCTGGCGAGGCGCCACCAGCGCGTGCCCATCCTGCCTATTTCTGGTTGCCTGTACGGCCCTCAGGCAATTGAACATGGCAGGATGAAGTTGGGGAGGTCCGCCACGGCGGAGATGGAGGATGGGTTTATGAACCAGGAAGGAGATGAAACCATTGATGAGGAAGATGAGGATGAGGCAGCATCATGGTTGTTGCTCAACCCAGTGAAAAACAATAACAACAACAACACAAAGAACAATGGGCTTTTCTTTGGAGTGGACGTTGATGAGTATTTGGATCTTGTGGAGTACAACTCATGTGCTGATCAGAATAATCAGTTCACTGATCATCATCAGCAAGAACAGCAGCAGGAACAACATTATGGGGTCGCACACAAGAATTATGGAGGAGATAGTGTTGTGCCAGTTCATCAGTATGGAGAAGTAGCGAAAGCCCACCAGATGCAGCAGCTGCAGAAGCAAAGTTTTCATCAGTTGGGTTTGGAGTATGAGTCCTCAAAAGCTGCATACAGTTACAATGGTTCTCTAAGTCACAGTGTAAGCTTCTTAGTTCTCTTTACTCTACTGTCTAATCATGGTTACTGTTAATTAATTAACTACTCCAGTTAATGTTGATAATTTGTTAAACTGTGATTATCAGAAGTCAAAACCCTAGATAATTTGAAAAACATGTTTTAATCAGCGTATCCGGTGGTTTATCTTGGAAACCCTAATTGTGCTCCTCCTAATAATCTAATCAAGTCTAATTTCTGTGCTCCACTACACTATCACACTTTTTTCATTTTTCTTTTTAATTTGTACACCTTCTGAGCTTTGATAGATTGCCATGTAATTCTATCCACATAAACTTTTCTTTCTACAATGGTACACAAATATTAAGTTTTTGCACATAAATACAATTTATAGAGTGTGACTTCAATGCTATGTAATACTAAGTGCTAAGGGTGTTTTAGCTGGTAGATTTGATTTTCACAACTATTACCTCTTCTATTTTCAACTTCAACCATTTATTTTTCGTATCAGTCAATGCTACTCACTAATGAATAAAAATTGCAATTTGTCAGCACTTTTGTAAGCTCTTCTTCTTTGCTTTTGTTGTTCAAAGGGTGGAATCGAACAGCACGAATGTTTGCATTCCCTTTCTTTTGCCTTCCCCTTTTTAACTCCAAGTCGGAGAAAATAGAATCAGGTCCAAATGAGCTGCACCAAATTGTCATGATTTGCTTAGAAAATTTGCCTTTTCAAGTTTATCCATAGATAATTGTTACTTAACAGGATTTATGCTCTCATTTTGCTTTGAGTAACTCAGTTAGCTCATCGCACATGATGTCATTGTGGATTATCCAAAAAAATTTCGCTATAAAGAGGTTTTACTGTACCTTATATTTCCACATATTTTCATTTTCAAAGCCATTTGAGCTAGCAATTAAATATGCTGCTGTTTTCCTTTGGTCATGTAATAGGTTTCTGTTTCATCCATGGATGTTGGAGTTGTACCGAATTCAACAATGAGCGATATCTCAATTTCACACCCGAGAACTCCCACAGGAACTATTGACCTTTTCAGTGGATCTTCCATTCAAATGCCAACCCAACTAAGTCCAATGGACAGGGAGGCCAGGGTTCTCAGGTACAGAGAGAAGAAAAAGACGAGGAAGTTTGAGAAAACAATCCGGTATGCCTCAAGGAAGGCCTACGCCGAGACCAGACCCCGAATCAAGGGCCGATTTGCAAAGCGAACTGAAATGGAAGTTGAAGTCGACCAAATGTTCTCCACAACGCTGATGGCGGAAAATGGATATGGCATTGTTCCATCATTCTAGTTACGACATTCAAAAGATGAAAGATGACCCTATCTCTTCAAATAACACTTGTGCTGGTTTTTAGTCATATTACTTAAGTCTGCTACTGATATTTAGTGTATCTTTTTCCAGTTTAGTTGGTCTAAATTATTGAGATGTGTGAAGTGTGATTGGTAATTCTGTATATTGTTCTCAATCTCCTTGCAAATTCTGTGTTGTAAATGCATTTACATGTTTTTAACTAAAAATTTAACATTCTCAGAAATTTCAACTTCAATGTTTAGAAGTAATTATCCATGAATTTACAATTCTGCAACAGTTGCTTGTTTTCTTGAAGCACATGGAGCTTTCTTTGCTTTTGTTTTGGAGCTTGATTCTTCTAGAGTCTTGCTCTTTCCACACGGGATATACATTTCAGTAGTGCCAACTTACTGGACTCACTTGTCTACCCTCAAGAACTTTGCTAGAGGCATATTTTTACTGAACCCAACTTATACCGCAAAAAGGTCCACCAGCTCGATTACGGTCTATGATCTACTAATTGCAGCTTTTAACGAAATGAAAAAATGGCATCCAAGAAGCAGTTTTCCATGTATATCCGATTCGGAGGTTGATCTAAATTTCTTAACCGCTGAACGATGGTGAAAGAAGTGAAAGGTGATTGAATGCCATTGTTAACTCTAACCATGACATTCCGTCGATAGGATATTCGAGTTCCTTATAGGGAATATGATGGAGGTCCTGTCTGCTTTATTTGCTAGTGGCATTGTGATTGTGCTGTCTACAAGTTAAAATGCTACTTAATTTATGCAAGCAATCACAGCTCATATTTCATCAGAAAAACCTATGACCTCCAATCTTTACACGGCCTTATTTTCATCAACGTTCGTCCTCAATTTTCTCAAAAATTAAAACATTGCTAGCTACACTTCATTCTGTTTTGTGCGAAAGGATTATGTATTGAATATTGGACTACTGTATTGACTACTTATTTTCGAAGTTTAGCTGCGACTCATATTAATAGCTACTAGAGGCTCAAGGATATCTGAAAGTGAAACTTAAGACAAATAGACACATTGGCTCAATGATATGTGAAAGTGAAACCAATTAAAGTTCAGCCGCTGAAAGTAGCTTGACGCATATGGAGCTTATAGAAAATTTAAAGCTGGATGTGTGTTGGTTGCTCCGAATTTTGTCCAATCAAACTCAAGAAGATACCAGAATCTGTGATGTACTGGGTTGAGCATCTGCATCTCTGATTTCCCTTCACTCCTTTAGACAGATTCTAACTTCATCATCACCTGCAAACACTCATAGCAACTCAAACGAATGTCCAGATGCATGCATTAATATGTGCACCCTTTTTAACCAAGGATGAAGATTACTTTCTGTGCAAGAATGGCCTTGCAAGGGTGAAGTAGCTCCGGCGGTGTACGGTGTGGATTGACTTAGGACATGGTCCTTAAGTGCATCCACACAAGACATTCATGGGATGTAATCTGTCACGAATATCTTATCTCAGTATTCGAAAGGAACGCCTCTGATTTGAACATGCAGCAGAATCTGCAAATTAATCATACGATTTGGTGGTTTTTACTTTTTTCATTCCAAATTGCCATCCATTAACCATGAGTGCATAGAACAAAATGAATAGTGAGTTTCCATGGGTAGGATCTACATCAACAAGGACATACTGCATTTTCTTCACCCTTTTCAAAAGATATGTGCACATGATCAGCACATGGGAGAACAAAGTTGCACCAAAATCATAGATATATGTAGATTTTATCGTATTAAGGATTCTTGACTTCATTGTGGTGTGTTGATAATTGCACCAAATCGGTAATTAGTTGACAAAGAAAAATCCTCAATATGATGAACGCCTAAGTTTTGTATGTACATCGATTTTGTTGAAAATACATCGGTAACATGCTATATTTGTTAGCAACAATAATACTGACATATTACCAGTTGCATATAGACAATCTGTAAAATCTTTTACATAGCGAGACTATGCTAAAACACTCCAAGTTTATGTTAACTTGTGCGTGCTTGGATATTTGATCACGAAGAAGCAAAAAGTGCACAGCAAATTGTATGCAGTTGTGTGAGAAAAGTTCACTCCACTTTTCACTTTGCAGTATGCACAAAGGCAAAAAAATTAAGGGAATGAAATAATATGCAAAATGCCAAGTTGCCGACTTTTATTATAAAAGCTAGATAGTGTTGGATGATGATTTTGGATAGCCCAGAAGGTCTTATTCTCTTGTCTCATCAATAAAACAATTTAAGCATGGCCAAGTGCCCGCGCATATTTACCTTTATCTCTTCTTCTTTCTTCTGGCTGGTTGGGCAAAGATGACTAGTCGTTGTGCCTCACTTTTCTACATGATCATGCATCATGAACCATGTACTAATCATATAGTCATTGCGAGGAAATTCTTCTGTCCAGACGTTAGTATCATGTCATCGTCCAGACAAAAATATAAAACACCTCATACACAATACATCATCATTGATCATCAAACATTAAACATAATTAAGATAATACTGAACTCTTCTCATATGTAAAGGGTTATTCTTTTTTCAACGAAGACATAACATTATTTGATCATACAATGTTATAATACATCACTATATTGTTATTTGTAAAAACTTCATTCAATTTAGAGTCCACTTAGTCACACGTATGTGCATGAACAAATTGAGGATTTTGTTTGTAACATCCCACATCACCAAGGGGACCTTGCCTAGCATGAGGCATTTTGGGAGCTCACTATCTTCGGGTTCCATCGAAACTCCGAAGTTAAGCGAGTAGCACGCAAGAGCAATCTCATGATGGGTGACCCACTGGAAAGTTGCTCGTGAGTTCCCAAAAACAAAATCGTGAGGGAATGGTAAGCCCAAAGCGGACAATATCGTGCCACGGTGGTGGAACGGGCTCGGGATGTAGTGTGATCCTTAAATGTATATTCCCATCTTTACCTAGCACAAGGCCTTTTGGGAGCTCACTGGCTTCGGGTTCCATCGGAACTCCGAAGTTAAGTGAGTAGCGCGCAAGAGCAATCCCATGATGGGTGACCCATTGGGAAGTTCTCGTGTGAGTTCCCAGAAATAAAACCGTGAGGGCGTAGTCGGGACCCAAAGCGGACAATATCGTGCTACAGTGGTGGAGAGGGCCCGGGATGTGGTGGACTCCAGGCCGGGATGTGACAAAATGGTATCAGAGCCAATCCCGGGCCGGAAGTGTACCGACGAAGACGTCGGACCCTTAAGGGGGGTGGATTGTAACATCCCACATCACCAGGAGAGTGATCCTTAAATGTATATTCCCATCATTACCTAGCACGAGGCCTTTTGGGAGCTCACTGGCTTCGGGTTCCATCGGAACTCCGAAGCTAAGCGAGTAGCGCGCAAGAGCAATCCTATGATGGGTGACCCACTGGGAAGTTCTCGTGTAAGTTCCTAGAAACAAAATCGTGAGGGCGTAGTCGGGGCCCAAAGCGGACAATATCGTGCTATGGTGGTGGAGCGGGCCCGGGATGTGGTGTACCCCGGGCCGGGATGTGACTGAATGGTATCAGAGCCAATCCCTGGCCGGAAGTGTGCCGACGAGGACATCGGGCACCTAAAGGGGGTGGATTGTAACATCCCACATCACCCAGGGGAGTGATCCTTAAATGTATATTCCCATTCTTACCTAGCACGAGGTATTTTGGGAGCTCACTAGCTTCGGGTTCCATCGGAACTTCGAAGTTAAGCGAGTAGCGCGCAAGAGCAATCCCATGATGGGTGACCTACTGGGAAGTTCTCGTGTGAGTTCCCAGAAACAAAATCGTGATGGCATAGTCGAGGCCCAAAGTGGACAATATCGTGCTATGGTGGTGGAGTGGGCCCGAGATGTGGTGGACCCTGGACCAGGATGTGACAATGTTTAGAAGTAAAATCATGATAAAAAACCGTTAATTTATTTAATTCATACAAAGAAAATGGTCTATAAATTAGATGAGTTTTTCTAGGGTTGATCTTTAAATGATAATAAACAAAATTACTTAATGATTTTGATTATAATGCTTTTACAATAAATGAAGTCACATTTCAGTTGAATCAACTGGGAAATGCAGTTAGTAATCAGTGTGCGCTAGCTTCTGGGAATCTTAGGCTTCCACATTTCAGTTATGAAGATTGAAAGTCGAGAGAGAGAGAGAGAGAGAGAGAGAGAGTGGGATTTTCAGCGGAAAATATTTGGGTCAGGTAATTAAGGTCGAAATGTTGTTCTTCTTCCTCCAGAATCCAGAAAAAGGAAAAAGCATAATGATGAATGATTCAGTTGTCTCATTTTTGTCAGCATAAAAAGAAGAGAAAAAACAAGGAAGGAGGAATCGGGGGTATAAATATAACGGGCTGCTCAAGAATGTTCAGGACCTACAGAAACTCCCCAATTGGGGGAGGCCCAAGTTTAGATTTTGTGTTTTGCACTTGTAAAACAACTAAAACACACTGCCACTTAAGTAACGAGACAAAATTACTGATGACTTGATCAACTAAAAATCAATTAGAACATGATAAGTAAATAGCTGAATGGCTTATTTTTCTTCTTCGATTCAGCTTTTTAACTGTTAATTTGATTTGTCACAAAAAAATAGTTTGTATTTTTAAGATGCGTATCCATTGATTCTAAATCCGTCCCTGTCTACATATAACTGCAAACTAATTTCAATTACGTCTCACAAACATGAGTCCCAAATCTTGTAATTGCTAGCTAACTTCAATTGCATCTTACAAATGTAATCTCCAAACGCCATCTCTTCTCATCCTTCTTTCTTCCATTCTAGATTTAACTTTTCAGCCAAATTAATTAACGAAAGCTTAATGTTATTCACACATTTATTTTTACCTACCACACATTATTAAAAAAAATTTGCTATTAATCTTCTTCAATTCATTCGATCGACAGTAAAAAATTGACAGTGTGTGAGAAGTAAAAATAATTATATGGATAACACTATTTTTAATGGGATTAAGTCTACTCGGATATTTTTCTAACACAATTAATTATAGCTAGATTTGGAATCACGTGCATCAGTAAAACCTTCCAAATAAAGCCATACCCATAATGTCATCATTCTATCACCTAACACCTGGTGATACAGTAAAATATGCCCAATTGATGTTGCAGAATTTAATTACTCAGACGCTTTTGGCTGAAAATCAAAGTACGTACATCGCAATCATTTTGTGTAAAACCGATCCCATATATCTTTGTAAATGTCCTAAATTTATACATCAATCAAACTTTCCTGTTGTCATCAGATCACTTATACGAGTGTGATAGATCGGAAATTGAACTGGAGAGCAAAGCATTAGATGGCTATCTAGCTAGACAGTGTGATATGGCAATGTGGACTGCAAATTCCACCACCGCGCCTCGCCTGGCGGTTTCGTTGGGCTCGTACGGAATCCAGCGACGCCTGCCACCGCCATAGCCTTCATTATTGGCTTCGACGGTAGTCCTGATTCTAGTTTGCCTCTTACATTATTTTCTTAAAATTTGGCCCAACTCAAGAAGAAGTGATGCAAGAAGTGATGCAGGTGATTATTATGAGCCAAAGATTCTTGTTGTTACACCCACCACCACATTTTAAGTATATTTCTATTTCCTCCCTGAAATCTATTTAAATCTATCAATTTAATCCCCTATCTCATTTAATCCTAGCCGTTGATCTAGATTCCCCATCTCTCCTAAACTGCCAAGTGGCAGGTTCTCAGCTCTCTTCTCTTCCCTCTCTTCCCGAGTGTTCCCTCGCATATCTCTCTCTCTCTCTCTCTCTCTCTCTCTCTCTCTCTCTCTCTATCACGGGAACTCTCATCTATCCCTTTCTCTCCCTGCACCGTGACTAACCCAGCAAACCTGCATGCAGCTCCTGTTGTAGACCATTATCATCATCATCTTCCTTGCGCCATCTCTCTCTCTCTCTCTCTCTCTCTCTCCGTCGCAATGAGGTTGGGGAACCCAAAGAAAGAACCTCTGACGGATCTCTCCATTCCTTCCAGCTAGGTAAGTTTGAATACCTTTTTAAATTACCATTGTTGTTGTGGGGCGTTGTGTGTTGAATTTTATGTTGTTCTTCCAAGGTTTTGAGGACGGGAACGGCACGGGGGAAACTCACCCACATTTTTCGACGAAACCGTGACCTTCAAGGATTCTTCCCGAACACTCACGGCCGTTCACGGCGAAACTAGGGTATGAAAATACTCCACTCCTTTCCCTCTGCATTTTAGTACTTGGTTTGGGTAGTGGTTTGTATGTTCGCCGTCGGCCGGAGCTATAACAGCTCCGGTGTTCTTCCCCGACACCCCACAGGCCACCAGGATTCTCAAAACACCCACGGGCCTTAGCCCTTACTTGAACCGGCCCAGTTCCCTTTTGGTTATTTGGCCTGCGGGCCGTGTCATGCATGGACTGAGTGTGTGTGTATTGGGCTCAATGAGTGTGTGTGTGTGTGTGTGTTTTGGACCGTGCATATGTGTGGTGTGTGTGTTATGTTGTGCGTGTGTGTGTTGTGTATGTGTGTCCGTGTGTGTGTGTGTGTGTGTGTGTGTGTGTGTGTACTGACGTTTGTGTGAGTATTGTGTGGGTTTGGGCTCAAGCCCAAACCACCACCCCTTTTTATTCCTAAACCTATCCAAAACCAAAACCCAATAGGTCCTAACCTTATTTAACCTAAACCTAAACCCTAATCCGGATCCAAACCCAAGACCCATTTTCCATTTCTTGAAATTCTATAATTGGGTAGTTTGATAAACTGTACATTTTTATGCTTAGGTGAAGTTGTTAGTGGGGATTTCCTTAATCCTTTTCCGCACAATTCTGCTACTACGGAATATCTGTGAGTGGATCCTTTCTAAAATTTGCATAATTTCATAGTTTAATTGCATAAATTAAATGCATGCCTTACGAGTTTATGAACTGATTTTATGTTAAGCATGTTTATTGGAATATGTTGTTTATCGTCTTGTTTTGGGGAAGAATTAATATATTGTAATTTCTGTAAAAACCATGAACTGGTAGACTATCTGATGGATGACGATAGGATGCTAGAACATGTTTTAGAAACCCCTCTTTATAGTATAGACGATGGATGACTTTATAGTATGAAGTGGTTATTTATGAGATGAGTAATTTTTTGTGCGTATCTAGTGGACACTATACTGCCTGAGGCGAGGATCTGGTGTTGGCAGATAGGCCGGGAGAAATAATCCCTAGCTACGGGCTGAGGGATATGGAGCATGCATTGGGCCGGGAGTTGGTAATCTTTGGCTACGGGCATAGAGACCACGGTGTTGGCATAGGGCAGAGAGTTATATTTATTTCAGTGATCTTACTAGCAGTACATCGCGCTACGAAACGATCTATGATACGTTTGATATTTTGTGTTCCACGATATGTCTTTTGAGATATTTTTTTTGGCATGCTAGGTTTTCAGTAAATCTATCACTTATTATGCTAGTAGCTTTTTTTATATAAACTGTGGGGGTTAGTATCTTGATAACTGTTTTATTATTATTGTATATATGAACTTGGTCCACTCACCTTTGTTTTGCGCCCCCATTCAGGTCTTAGAAACGAGGACTACGACACGAGGCATTTCCCTACCAGTAGCAATCTATCACTCACTTGTGTGATATCTTGTAATGATCTTTCTTTTGTGATCTTGTTTTAAAACGTGTTCTGTGCACTCTAGATATTTCCTTAAACTTTGTTTATTACATTTAGATTCTAATGATTATTCATGAATATTTCCTCCTAATTATTACTCTCCTATTCAATAAATGACTTTCGTCACCCTCATGTGTCGGCCAGCACGTGCCTATCCGGGTATTCGGGGAATATCGGGGTTGGGACGTGTCACTTGTGATAATGCCTTGAGAGCAAACACCCACATACTTGGCAAAGCCCCTCCCTAGTACCACTCACCAGACTCAAAATGCATGACATGTCTTTGCTTCTTGTTCCACATGCATGATTACGTATATTTACATTTTTTACTGATATTGTTGGCAAATTGTTTTGATGGCTGTTGGTTTTGTATATAATAAGTTATTTCACGATGATGTTGTGATCTCTACAATGGGAGAGCTCTTAAATAGGCATGCTGTACCCGGTATATCAGATCTGCTCATCATTTTCATTTTCTTCGTTGATAAAACGCTTCCGTTTTCTTTCCAGCAGATTTTGTACTGTGGATGTGGTTTCATTTGTCATAAGAATGCTCTGATTCGATCCAAAAAAAGAGAAAAGTATGCTAATGGACATTCACGAAACTTCGATACCAGATGGAATTTAGGTCTAGAACAAAATCATCAAGTCGCCACAACGAAGGTCTTCCTATTTGGTTAGCTACAGCATCCGAGAAGCAAACTACCCTTTAATCATCCAGATCTAGTAGGAATATTCACCAAATTAAACCGGCCTGTACTAGTTAAAACAACGGAGATTTTGACGTTGGTAGGGTGCTAAACCTGCGGGGGAAAGTTCTAGTAAACCAATTTTAACCTCCCAAAGAGAGCGTCTTTCAGTGTTAGCGACCGTATCAAGAATAATTTCTTGCAAAGCTCTTCCATGTTTAAGCAGAAACCTCGCGAAGTCGATCACACCCTCATGATTTTCACCACCTTTAGGTGACGGAGGAAGGGACTCAACTTTTTTTATGGTATCAGAGTAGGTTGTCCCACGTGTAAAGCCAAACGACTACACCCGCTCCAAGTCACCCCGTTGTGTTATCCACGTATTAAGCTTGAAAATTTGCTGCACGTGAGGAAGCGTGTTGAGAATGAATCCTACATTTATGAGGTTATAAATAAGTTGGGGTACTCCTTATATTGTAAATTGATTTTATGATGGAACCTCTCAACTTCTTCAAAGTCCCCAATTGGTGAGGAGCCAAACCATTCAAAAGCTTATAAGAGGTTGAACTATTTCCCATATTGTGAACTTTCTTCACCGAATACTAATTTTTCGTAGAAATTTTTTAGGGGAGCACAGCCTGCTAATGCATATTCTTGTATGAACACAAATTCAAGGAAAGAAAAAACAGTTCCGCCAATCAACAACAGCTAGCTCCGTGAAGATCATTTTCCTTAGCATTTGTGATAAATACGTAAGAAACAAATATTGGATTCGAATATAATTCCGAAATAGAGAGAAAGAGATGCATGTGAAAACAAGAAAACTTCTATAACAATCCATGACCAGGTGGCCAAGCAAAGTCCAAAAAAAAAAAAAATCACTATCACTATTCATGTACAACAAAGGCAATAATTGTAAATTTAAAGCTTAGATGATAAAATTTCCTTTCTTCTTATCAGGTCACTGTGGAACTTTAAAGCTTATGCCAGCTTATAAAACCAAAGCATAGTTCATTCATTTGTCACATTTGCATTGTAAAAAAACCAGAGAGACAGCAATGAGGCCTTCAGCTGCAAACTCCACCACCGCGGCTACTGGTCACGACGCCATATTCAGAAACTGGAATTCTCCGATGCCATACCTATTTGGAGGCCTAGCACTCATGTTGGGGCTCGTTGCGGCAGCGTTGCTGATTCTTGCTTGCTCCCTTCACAAGAGCTCAAGCAGCAGCAGTAGTGATCAAGATCAGAAACCAACTAGACCAGTGGACATAGAGGCTGGAGATTCTGAATCCAAAATTCTTGTCATAATGGCTGGAGAGAAAACACCAACATACTTGGCAAACCCCATCACATGTTCTACTACTCTCTCTCATGCACCAATCTGATCATCAAAACGTCTGAGTTGAGCTTTGGTTTGGTTTTTCTAGTTTAATTCTAGTTTGTCTCCTCCTCCTCCTACTACTACTGCAGGCTTGTCAGATCTTGCGGAAATTTATGTAAATTGAAGAGAGCATTATAATTGTTATACAAACAATTTTCTTCCCTTGATTTCTGTTTTATTATGAGTGTTATGATCATGGTCTCTCCTTTAGTTTTGGGATCAATCTGAAAGTGCGTTCAATTTGTTAGGCTTTAAATTTTAGCACAATTGCATGGCACCTAGGTTTGAAATTAAACTTTTCAGGCTTTTTAGCTAAAAAAATGGTCTCTAAGATTGACATAACTCCTCACTTTGGTTAATCACAATAAAAATCGATCAATATGGTCTCTAATTTTGTCCACTGTAAATCCTTTTGGTCCTTCAGTAAAAAACCGACTCTTAATTTTCTGCTGGGTTTTCTTCTTCTTTTTCATGGTATGGCATATTTGTTGAGCATGGTATATGATGATAATCATGATATGATGATGTTCAGATCTGAAAGGCAAGCAAACTAAAAGTTTGGCATATCTTGGGAAGCAATTAAACTTGAAAGTTCAGTAAAGAAAAGTTCAACCTTCCATACACAGGTGGTGATTTAACCAACTCAAATTTCCTCCAAAATTACACCCTTTTAGTAGCTATTCCAACATTCACATTTGCGCAAATGAGAAGAAATTGCACATCAATTAATGTTTACGCTTCTTAATCGTACACGGCGGTGGCCAAACTATAACACTGTGGTATCTAAATTTTGATGTATATGTAGATTACTAAAGAAGAGTGTTAAAGTCTGAGGATTATTATGTGATACTAAAACACTATCACGTGATATAACCAATCTATTATGTGCTTTAGTACCACATATTAACGCTTCTTAATCGTACGCTTTATTTTCATTTTTTAGTTTTTTATACTACTTTTGTGAGAGCTGATAAAAATTGTAATATATATATATTATTTTTTTTAGTACATTGATATTTTTACATTAAGAGGGAGTTCAGCTAAGTCACACAATGGACAACTTAATTTGATATCGAATTCGTCATTCATGAGATTCGAACCTAAGACCTCTCATTTCCAAATGAAGTAATACTATCAAACCGTAGTACTTAATGACATAATTTGAATTATATATGATTAGTAACAGAAGTGTGTCAATTAGGTATTATGTGATATTGAAACTACAACTGTGATATAATAAAATGCGTTACGTTCTCAAATACCATATAATTTCGCAGCCCATGGAATTATACCTTCCACCATTTAGACTTCTAATTACAAGCTTTTCACTGTTACAGCTTTGCCAATGAATTCTAACTACCATCACTTTTTTTTTTTTTTGAGCAAAACTATCACTTAAGTGATAACTATGAAGATTATGTAATTAATTAAAGCTAATTGCAAGGGTCTTATTTAATTAATTGATCAATAAGCTGACTTAATTGGAAGAAGTGTCCTACTTTGAGACCCTGCCGTCTGCAAGAGTCTTTCACCAAATCCAGCAACAACCGACTACGGTCTTTTAGTAGGCTACTTTTTCACATCATTAAACCAACTAAGTTTGACAGAAACGCAAAAGCCAAAAGGTTACTAATGGATTAGATTAACAGAGACGTGGCTTCTCGGAGTATGTAGGTCTTTTAGTAGGCTCATTTCCCTTTTAGTAGATGAGTTCATTTTTCTACTTGTAAATAAAACATCTTTATTGTAAAAATTTTAAAATTAGAATCGTTTAATGGTTTATTTTTATTTGACAATCATCTCTATAAAAAATCATTCGAATCGGATACTATTTGGACATCTAAATGTATCAAATAAATCAAGGATTCATCATGAATATATGACTTGATACTTACATCATTGGTTTATTTATTTGAAACATTTGGATGAATAAATGATGTCTGTTTTGAATGATTTTTTTGTAGAAGTGATCTTCAAATGAACATTAAAAGATTGGACAGTTTCGATTATAAAATTTTACAATAAAAATACATTATAAGTAAGTAGAGGAATGAACTCATCCCAATGAAAAATGCAAGCATTATCCTTTGACAAATTAGTCAAAGAGGAATACAATTCCATTTTCTACGTCAACTCTAGTGGGGAGCATAGGAAATGATGAGATCCACTGGGTTTTTATATTTATAGTCACATTTCTATGAAGTTTCTTGTGAAAGTTGATAGAAATTGACCAAATCTCTCTCTCAACCAATGTTCATGGACAACATCAAAGAAAAACCAATGCTCATGGATATTATAATATCAATTTCTTTTGATAGCGCGACAAAGTGTATGTGTAGTTGGTGTAAGAATATGAGTATGAGTATGAATCTATGAACTGGGTCATAGGATTAGAGATTGAATAGGAAGTCTTGTTGAGAATGGATTTGTGAATCCATATTGTAACTGAACTACTATTTAGAAGGAATTGATTTTCTATATAGATTTTAATAGAGAAATCCTTATAGAATTAGGCTAGGATTATGTAGTATATATATGGTGGCCTCTGCTCTCGCAGTGTGTGTGCTCTATTCAAAACTAATATCTATTATTAGTTGAGAACCTTGAACACTGAAGAGAGGAGAAGGTGCACTGCAGAATTCTTGCAGAGATCAGGCATAGCTTCTGGTTCGAGTTCATCTGCAGGTATGGTTCTTCTCTGTGCTTTGATTGATGAATTATGGTTTAGTGTTTTGATTATAGTAATTCGTATTACTTCATCTTGGTTTTATGTTTAATCTAACATGTATTATCAAAGCTTAGATTATAAGTTTATGAGTTATGTGATTAAAACCGATAGGTTCAAAAAGCATAAATAATATTTAAGAAAATATACCTTTGTTGCGGGATTGGGGAGTCGAACACGGGTTCTGGCATAATGGTTTCGCAAATAATGACAAAATTTGTAGAAAATATAGCCGTTGGGTTTTAAAAGCATGTTACCGTTAGTTTTCTGCAAACCCATAGGTAAGGGGTTTCTCTCTGAATTGGGGCTTTTCGATTAAGATTATCACTCATCAAAATATGCTTTTGGGTTATGAATTCATCAACCTTGCGATTGATATGATCGATTTGAATGTTTTTTCCGCTGCGCTGTTTTAAATATGGGATTTGTGTAAGGTATGTTTAATAAAATTGCAAAGCTTTATCCTGTCTGCTTAATGTTTCGATGCATAGATTGGGTCGAAGATTTCTGCTGGGTTTTAGATATCGATAACAAAATCTATATAGATCAAATCTAATTGAAACTATTAATCAGTAATCCCAGACCATAATTGCTTGATCATGCTCGAATCTGCAAATATTTTGCGATCTGCAAATTCTAATGCATCTTTGTGTTTTCTGATTGAACAATGGATGATGGAAACCATGCATGAGACTTCTATGATGTCTGTTGTTGCATATCTTGGTATTGATAAGTCAGTTTTTCTATGTATGCTTATCAACTATACGTTGTTAAGTCTATATGTATGAATTATTGATGCAAGTTATGATGTGCAAACTGCAAAAGGAAATCAGGAACCTAACTGGTTTATGCTTGTGATTTCATCTGCAACATCTGCAATATCTCTCAAGACCTTGTACTTGGCTTATATTCCAATTCTCACTAGAGGGAGTAATTACAAGAAATGGAGGAGAGAAATCGGATTACTGTTGACAATCAATGAGTTTGATATAGCCATTGATACTCCAAGAGCAGAAAAAAAAGAGATTATCAGAAGTGGACAAGGGCAAACAAAGTTGAACTTTCAATTCCTGAAAGTGGGATGACTAATACAGTTCGAGGAGGCATCAAAAGACATGAGTTGGCTGCAGACTACTTGAAGGCGATTGAGAAAAAGTTCAACGAGACATAAAAAGCAAAGATCAGTCAATACATGTCACTTTTGACAACCTATAAGATTGACAATGCTGGTTCAATTAGGGATCACACTATGAAGATGATTAAAGTTAAACTCTATGGATGTCAACATTGGTGAAAAACAATTGGTCTTCATGATTCTGCAAGCTCTCCCAAACAAGTATTCTCAATTGAAGGTGTCCTATAACACACAAGACATGAGTTGGGATGTTGATAAGCTCATTGCATAGTGTGTTCAAGAAGAAACTCGACAAAAACAATAGATGGGCAAAGACATTGAAATGGTTAATTTTATGCAATGAGGGAAATGAAGGAAGTTCAACAATGCTGGAAATAATCCAAGTAAGAACTTTAAGCACCCGAAACCTTCTGATAAGACTGGTGTTTCTGCTAAAATATTTGAAACTTCTAAAGGATCTAACAATCTTAAACCAAAGGTTAAAAATGTTGCTAAACTTAAGTGTTTTTTTTTTTTTTTGCAAAACTCGAAGTCATTTAAGAAACCAATGTGAACTTTTTAAGGACTATTTGAAAGCCAATGGAAAAGATATAGTTAATGTCTGTGTGTAAAATTTGGTTGGAGTTCCAATTGATCCATGGTGGTTTGACACTGGTTGAATAGTGCACACAACTAATTCACTACATGGTTTTGAAAAACAAAAGGATTCAAGTTTTAACTGTTATAATGTTTTTGTGGGGGAAGGAACAAAAGTGGCAGTTAAGGCTATTAGGACAGTCAAGCTAAAATTGTCTTCTGGTTTTGTTCTACAATTGCATGATGTTCTCTATGTGCTAAAGATGAGGAGAAATCTAATTTCAGGCTCTAAACTTGTGAAACATGGCATTTCCTTCTTGGGTGATAATGATTGTTTGAAAGTTTTTCAAAAGGGTTGTCTTGAGTCACTTTTAGGAACTGCCACTTTGGTTGAAAATTTATGGCAATTAGAATGTAGTGTGATTTTGAATGACCATCATGCATTGAACACAAACACTAAGAGAATGCTAAGCACTGATAGTTCTTATATACTTTGGCACAAGAGATTAGGCCACATTTCAAAGAAAGAATTACTAAGCTATTAAAGGAAAATTTGATTCCATCACTTGATTTATCAACTGAAATTGATTGTGTCGATTGTGTCAAAGGAAAACTCACTAATTTTTGAATTCTTGAAGCCAAAAGGAGTAAAAGTTTGCTTGAGATAATTCATACATATGTTTGTGGTCCTTTTCCAACTAAAATAATTTGTGGAAATAATTATTTTGTTAACTTTATTGATGATTTTTCAAGATTAGGTTACATTTTTCTCATAAATGAAAAGTCAACAATCCTCAAATGTTTTACAATCTTTAAGATTGTTAGATCATATAGGGGTAGAGAGTATTTTGGTAGGTACACAGAGTCTGGCCAACAAAATGGACATTTTGCCATATATCTTGAAGAACAAGGCATCGTGGCTCAGTATACAACACATGGCCCACCACAGCAGAATGGTGTATCAGAACAACTCTAATAGGCATGGTGAGAAGCTTGATGTCAAGGTGAAGACTACCTGGATTCCTTTGGGGTGAAGCTCTTAAGACTGCAAATTACATACTCAACAGAGTTCCTAGTAAATCAGCTTTAACTACTTCTTTTGAAATCTGGTATGGAAGAAAGCCAAGTTTTAGGCATTTTCATATTTGGGGATGTAAGGCAGAGGCTAGGTTTTATAATCCAGAGGAAAGAAAGTTGGACCCGAGGACTGAATCATGTTATTTCATAGGCTATTCTGAGAAACCAAAAGGCTTTAAGTTCTATTGTGCACAAGCACACACCATAATTAAAGAGGCTGACAATGCAAGGTTTTTTTTAGGATCAAGATGTTTCACACTTCACAATTGAGAGTTTCATTGAAGAAATTGAACAACATCAATCTGAAGAACCTTCAATAGAATATTGTCCAGTTTTGGTGTTACCTCAGTCCAAGGATCAAATCACGAATCATGAATGTTCTGAAGAGCTTGATCAATTAGAAAAGCATCAAGAGACCACTGAAATGGAATTTATTGATATGGAAATTGAACCAAGTCAACTTGTCACAGATCAAACTGAAATTGTGCAAATTCGACCTAAGACTAGGAAATCTACAAGGGTAAGAAAACCTGCAATTTCGAAGGATTTTCTTTGTTATCTTTAAGAAAATGGTTATAACATTAGAGATATTGATGATCTAGTGACTTATGCACAAGCTATGAAAGGTCCACAGTCAACCTTATGGCGAACTGCAATAAAGGAGGAGCTGGAATCAATGTACAAAAATCAAGTTTGGTTGTTCGTGGAACCAAGGTCTGATATAAAACCTATAGGGTGCAAATGGGTATATAAGACTAAGAAGGATGCACATGGATAAATTGAAAGGTATAAAGCTCAACTATTTACCAAAGGGTTCACTTATAGAGGAGGAATTGACTATAATGATACCTTCTCACCCGTGTCTTCCAAACATTCAATGAGACCTATTATGGCAATAACTGCACACTTTGATCTAGAGTTGCATCAAATGGATGTTAAAACAGCTTTCCTCAATGGTGATCTTTAAGAAGACATTTACATGGTCCAACCCCCTGGATTTATTGAAAGGAGGAAGGAGAATATGGTTTGCAAATTGAAAAAGTCAATCTATGGTCTCAAGCAAGCTTCCAGACAATGGTACTTAAAGTTTGATCAAGTGGTCATATCTAATGGTTTTGTTGAGAACAAACTCGATGATTGCATCTATCTCAGGTTCAAAGGGGGCATAATTTATAGTCCTAGTCATGTATGTTGATGATATATTACTTGCTAGTTTATGTATTTAGTTGTTAAAAGAGACAGAGGCATTGCTTAGTGCAAATTTCGAAATGAAGGACCTTGGTGAGGCACATTTTGTTCTGAGGATCAAGATTGCCAAAGACAAGAAAAGAAAGTTGTTGGGACTTTCTTAGAAAGGTTATATTGAAAGAATCTTGACCAGGTTCAACACGGAAAACTACAATGGCTGCCATGTACCAGTAAACAAAGGGGATTGGTTGTTAAAGGAATAATGCCCTAGAATCGATGTTGAAGTCAAGAAGATGTCTGACAAGCCATATGCTTGACTAGTTGGAAGCTTGATGTATGCAAATGTTTGTACAATGCCTGACATTGCATATATTGATGCACAAAACCAGAGGTCTTGGAACAACGTAAATCCGACCGTGAATCTGCATGAAAGTAAATAACACAAGATGTATCGTGGTTCACCCCAAGGTTTGGGCTACATCCACACTGATTGTATTTCTCTGAGAGTCTTTGTGAGGGAGATAGTGTGAGAGCTTTGCTTTAGATAGGAGAGGCTTAGGGTTTGTGAGGGTGATGATGCCTTTTTTTATCATAAGGGCTCCTCCCCTAATTACATATTTTCCCATTCCTTTATTACATAATTACATTTAAGTCCCCCGAGTATTTATACGAGGTTTAAATACGAGGCCCTAAATATGGTATAAACAGTAGTCCCCCAAGTCTTCAGTCAAGAGAGTCTTTTGGCTGGAGACTTGAAATTCAGTCCATGTGTGGGCCGAAGTAACTAGATGCTGTCTTGAACTGATGCTCGATATGAGGCAGTGCTCAATCTAAAATGACGCTCAACTAGAAGTAGCACACACTGCGAGGCTGCTCGGCTCGTGGCTTATGTTGCCTTGGTTGGCTCGGCTTGCGGCGTTTGAAGGTGAGAGAGTCCCTTTTATAGAATAAGGGCTCGCTCCTTAATACATGAATGATGGGCTAGAGTTGATGCTCTCTAATGATGGTGAGGGAGTCCCTTTTATAGAATAAGGGCTCGTTTCTCAATACATAAATGATGGACTAGAGTTGATGCTCACGGCGAGGCGGTTGCTCAGTAGGCGGCGATGCTCTCTAATGGTGATGAAAGAGTCCCTTTTATAGAATAAGGGCTCGCTTCTCAATACATAAGTAATGAGCTAAGTCCCCCAAGTATTTTTCATGAGGCCCAGTTGAGGCCTAATATATGGTACATAATGTAGTCCCCCAAATCTTCGGTCAATAGAGTCTGTTGGCTGGAGACTTCAAATTGAATCCATGTATGGACAGAAGTGGTGGTTGTTCAGAGGCGGTATTTGTATACCCTGCACTGAAGCTTTGTGGGTGAAGCTTTGCAAGTGAAGCTTTGAAGCTAGAGCTCTGTAAATGAAGTTTTCGAAGTTGGAGCTTTTGTAAACGAAGCTTTTGAAGCTAGAGCTCTATAAATGAAGCTTTTGAAGCTAGAGCTTTTGTAAATGAAGCTTTTGAAGCTACAACTTTTGTAAATGAAGCTTTTGAAGCTAAAGCTCTGTAAATGAAGCTTTTGAAGCTGTTTGACATGAGTGATGCTCATGGATGTTGTCATGAGTGATGCTTATGAATGTTAACATGAGTGATGCTCATGAATGTTGACATGAATGATGGTCATGAATGTTTATATATGATTGTCATGAGTGATGCTCATGAATATTTATGTATGAATGACATAAGTAATGCTCATGTATAATTTGGAGTACTGGGCGTACTTTTGATCACCTGGTTGGTGGCATGAAGGAGAGTACGGGTTGTACATTTCGTCACCTGGTTGGTGGTAATAGCGGCAGGTTGCCGAATAATTGTGGAGTACTGGGCGTACTTTTGGTCACTTGGTTGGTGATAATAAAGGGTCTGGCTCTTTTGGGCATATGGGCCTTCGCCCTCCATATGACATTGCAGCCCATTATTTTGGGCTTTGCCTTTTTTTTTCATTTTTTTATTTTATGATTACCCTCTAATGGGGTTTATACATATTACCCTCTGATGGGGTTTATACAGTAAGATTAACTTGTCCTTATTGTTGAGATCTGAAATAGGAAGAGGAGCCGGAAGCGCCTTGAAGCCATTAGTCAGAGGTTCTGGTTGCCGCCGCCACGTTCGCTTTGAGAGCCCTCCTTTGCGCAATCAAACCCCGCAATAATCTCATCCCTGATCCTCTCATTCTCCAGCTGGAGCTCGATCATCTCGTCGTGGACGGACCTCGGGTTATGGAGCGGGTCCAGGTTCAATCCCATATCCAGAGATGCATCGGCTTAGCTCGATAGGGAGAGAGAACGAGATCCAAGAAGCAAGCAGCATTTTTTAAATCATGGAGCTTCAAGACCTAGAGGTGGTGACTCAGTTGCAATGAAAACTGAATCGATAAGGTTGTCATTTTCTTATCCAGATGGGTTATATGGATCCTAGGAAGTCAAAAAGCAGCTCTCAGAACGATGGAAGATGACTAATAAGCTGGAAGAAGTAAGAATGGCTTGTAAAGGCGCTACCCTTGGGAATTCATTTGCCATGTCTGAAAGACCTAGACCTTAGTAGGTGGCTTGGAGGATATAGGCGACCTGGTTAGAGTCAGAGTACTTGGGGAGAGCGAACCCGTCTTTGTCCAGAACGAGCTTAGCGGCGCCGATGTTACCTTCATGGAGCATGGGAAGCTCTGACGGGGACCAGGCAAAGTAGGACCCGCCATCGCCGCTGTACACCTTCTTGGCCAACTTGGGTGAAAAATCAAGCTTCATTCTTTGTGATTTTTTTTCACGAACCTAGAAAAACCCAAAACCCAAAATCGAGAGCGAAATGATTGATTGATAGGATGCGATCGAGCAGTGAGGAAGGCGTATGTTGGGGAGTGTATATATAGAGGAGTTGAGCGGGTTTGGAGGTCCGACATCCTGTTGGAGAGAGATTAGAGAGGGATGAGGAATGAGGTAGAATCTGATGAGGAAATGAAGAGATAGAGGACGAAGGGAGGGCGAGAGAATGAACTTGGTGTCTCTGTGTGGGTTTTTTTTGTGATTTTGCAGATTTACGGTGGAGGTGAAAAAATGAAAGAGAACCGACACAACTTTTCTTATCGATTCCCACAGACGGCGCCAAATGTTGATGCACAAAACCGGATGTCTTGGAACAACGTAAATCTGACCGTGAATCTGCATGAAAGTAAATAACACAAGATGTATCGTGGTTCACCCCAAGGTTTGGGCTACGTCCACACTGATTGTATTTCTCTGAGAGTATTTGTGAGGGAGAGAGTGTGAGAGCTTTGCTCTAGATAGGAAAGGCTTAGGGTTTGTGAGGGTGAGGAGGCCCTTTTATAGAATAAGGGCTCCTCCCCTAATTACATATTTGCCCTTTCCTTTATTACATAATTACATTTAAGTCTCCCGAGTATTTATACAAGGTCTAAATACGAGGCCCTAAATATGGTATAAACAACATACATAGTAGGAATTTTATGTAGATTTCAATCTAATACAGGGGAAGCTCATTTGAGTGCTGCTAAGAAAATTCTAAGGTATCTGCAACAAACCAATGGCTACATGCTTATGTATGGCAGAGAAGAAGAACTTGAATTGAAAGGGTACACCGATTCAGACTTGGCATGTGATTTAGATGACAAAAAATCAACTGGTGGATATATTTTTCTGTTTGGTGAAGGTGTAGTGTCTTGGAAGAGTGCCAAGCAAACTGTCATTGCAACTTCCACTATGGAGGCAGAATTCATGGCATGCTTTGAAGGAATGAAGCATGGAGTTTGGTTAAAAAAATTTGTGGTAGAATTAAAGATTGTGAGATCAATTCAAAAGCCTTTGATTATTTATTGTGACAACAGCTCTGCAGTTTTCTTTGCAAAGAACAACAAGAGGACTTCTGCTTCAAGGTTGATGGATGTTAAGTTTCTCAAGGTAAGGGAAAATGTCAAGCAAGGAACCATTGATGTGCAGCATATCAATACAAGTTTAATGGTTGCTGATCCTTTGACCAAAGCTTACATGTTGGGATATTTAAGATACAAGTCTCTAGAATGGGTGTGCTCAAGTCTTTTGATCAGTGGGAGTAATGTTTGTTCATTAGAGACAGTTGCAATAATAAAGATGAGGAGTGCTGCTATTGTGAAGTTAGAAGAGCTGGTGTAGTAGTGAAGTTCTTCTCTGAAGTTAAGTTTTCTGGTTTAGCTAGTTTCATTGACAGCTAGTATAATTATGAGCTAGTTTTATTATATTCAGAGATTCGGTTTTGTAATTGATTGATTTGATATATATATTTGTGATTGTGAATTCAGTTTGATGCTTTGGGAATCTTTGTGTTTTGACTTAAGCATTGTTTGAATTCGTATGAATTACAATAAGACAGTTTTGATGTCTGTGACGAACTTGATTGTTTGAATTAAGTTGAGAAATAGTGGGAGTGGATATTTAGATCCACTAATATTGGTTTGATCATAATGTTATGAAGTGTAGATTGAACATAAGTAATATGTAAGCATCAGTTACATGTTGGTTGTGATTGTAAGCTTTTAGATTCTGTGTTTTGAAATGCACAAATAGATTGTTTATGATGTTGCCCAAAAGGCTTAGTGATCACCCTATTATAATCTTAGCCGAACTAGTTTTCTTGGTTCATACTTGCTCAAGTGGGAGAATGTAAGAATATGAGCATGAGTATGTGAACTTGGTTATAGGATTAGAGATTGAATAGGAAGTCTTGTTGAGAATGGATTTGTGAATCCATATTGTAACTGAACTACTATTTAGAAGGAATTGGTTTTCTATATGGATTTTAATAGGGAAATCCTTATAGAATTAGGCTAGGATTATGTAGCATATATATGGTGGCCTCTGCTCTCGCAGTATGTGTGCTCTATTCAAACTAAGACCTATTATTAGTTGAGAACCTTGAACATTGAAAAAAGGAGAAGGTGCACTACAGAATTCTTGTAGAGATCAGGCATGGCTTCTAGTTCAAGTTCATCTGCAGGTATGGTTCTTCTCTGTGCTTTGATTGATGAATTATGATTTAATGTTTTTAATTGTAGTAATTCGTATTACTTGATCTTGGTTTCATGTTTAATCTAACAATTGGTTTTTGGGGGGTGGGGGGGGGGGTTTAAGGTTATTCCAATAATAAGGAGGGATAAAGTAATGGATAGGCATATCACGTATGCCATTTGAATCAGTTCAGAATAATTCCATATTATTATTTGGCATTTTAGTTAAAATGATCATTGAGATTGACACAACTCCTCACTTTGGTCTATGAGATTTAGAATCGATAAAAGTGGTCTCTAAATTTGTTTACCATCAATCATTTTGGTCATTCTGTAAAAAAATTTGTTAAATAAGGATCAAAATGACTAAAATACCCTCAATTTAATAAACTACGGGCCAAAATGATTTGACAAAAATTGGGCAATTTTGTCAATTTGGTCTTATTTAACGGAGCTTTCACGGAATGACTAAAATGATTGACGTCAGACAAACTCATGAACCACTTCTGTCGATTTTAAATATCAGGAACTATTTAGCTAAAAAGCCTTATTAATTTGCCCCAAAATTTTATTCCTAGATGGGATTAGAAAGAGGTTGATTTTCAAGCACCCTTATAGCCTCTCTCAGACCCCTCAAATAATCATAGTTAAATAGGAATATGTAAAAAACAAAATAGGGTGTGTGCTTATTATCTTTCATTTATCCAGAAAATTTGGGCGCAGGAATAGATATGATGACTGAAAATTCACTAACGTTAGTTATTGGAGAAACACCTAATCATAGAATAAGTTACCATATTTTCTCTATAGCTCAATCCCTTGGCGTACGGTTAGACCCAAGAGTCTTCCACCACCGGTTGCCCTAGTAAATTACTTATTTTATACTATATTAGTCTCGTATTAGAGCATTAGTTTATAATTTATTCAACTAATAAAGTTGAGCTTGTGGAGGTTTGGCAGAACACATGGATCATGGTGTTTTTATCCTAAGAGAAGTGGCGTCTGGGAACTGTGTTTTAGTTACTGTTACTAATGGACGAAGTAGAAATTTATACCCATAGAATATTAACAGTAAATGGAGAAAAAGGTGGTGGTTTTCTTTCTTAGTAGAATTATCTTGGATATGGCTAATTAGTCTAAAGGGAAGTGCATTTCCACATCAACATTTCTATAGTGGAAAACATCGGGCATGCGAAATGCTAATTTCCCACTAGGTTTTGTATTTTATTTATATTTTTCACTATTAAAAAAAAAATTTCTCATGCAGATCTACAAGTTAATTAATCAGCTTTATTTTCCTTGCTATATCGTATGATAACGGACATGCGTATGTGAACGATTTTATTATATTTGTTCGTTACGTTAAACATATCATAAATCTTATTAACTATGCAAATCAGCAATATTTTTTTTAATATTAGATTAAAACTTCAACGTTGAATCTAGCTTACTTCTACTTATTATCTCACTCATCCTCACCACTAGACTAACTCGATCCAATGGCTTAGCTAAGAATCGATGTTGATCTTTCTTTCAGTCTTCCTCTTGGCGTAGAAAATATGTTAAAAGAAATTATTAGCTACTAAGCCGTGTTTGATTAGGCGTCTGCCATTATCATAAGGACGATCATAACCTGGACCAGGAAAAGGAAAATGTTTTATGCTGTAGGGTTTATGTGTCTGTGCATGAATATATGCGACGGCTCGAACACGCAGGTTTACAATACCATACATGTGGATGATATGAATCAAACGGAAAATTGGAAGCTAATAGTCATGTGGAAACAAATTTGTTGGGTTGGGAGAGGTTGAAAAGTTTTCAAAAAGTTGGTTCTCCATTTCAACATTTCTTTAAAATTGTGGGGCAATATGTTAACATGAATATTTCTTCATAAATTAGTTAATTACAAATAAGGACCCAGCTATGACAACTTTTAGATCGCACTCAGAAATTAAGGGGAAGATGTAAACATCTATAGCTGGCATGTCTATCCATACCTCATAATATTTGATGGGTTTTTGACATTACACGCCAACAACTTGATTGAAGCTGCTAACCACATGTAATAAGCTAATCCACACAATTTTGTTCATATATATAATTATTATCTTAAAAGTTATACGCAATGGCATGCTGCAAGAAATTTAAGGAAGTTTCACCATCACTCTCATAACTTTTTTTCAACCATTATTGTTTACGAAATTTGAATTGATAACCTTTTTCTACAAAGTAGAGACTAAATATGATCAGACAACAATCTTTAGGATAATATCCAATTTCTGGGCGTGAGCGGCATGAGGATCTCATTTGACAAACAAAAAGAATGATTAAATTGATATTGTAGTGTCGGCATATGCTGAGGTAGAATGTGGAGTTAAGGGTCTAATTTTCTTTTTCTTGCTCATTTGGCACATCCTTAAGAGTGTTGGGAAGGATCGAGAGTGAAATATTATGGTGGGCTAGCTACTTCTATTCCAAATAATGGAGGGATCACTAATCATCTTTTACTTCAAATTTTTAAGGAGTTTTCTTTACAATATGCTAGGCTTTCAACCAGTCAACGAAAAAAGAGTATCACACATCAAACTATTATACAACAATATTTGCCCCTAGTAAAGTGATTAATGACTACATCAAAAGTTCCTCAAATCAACCACTACATTAGTAAGTTTCTCGAACTAAGTTACCCCTCGAGCTAAAGATAAGTCATACCGTTGGAGTTGATGCACCACTTACTCATATCTCACTTATTTAATTAAGAAAGACCAATATTGTCATTTCAATCTTTAACCTACGCCTTAAGTTATTACTAAATTCTTCTTTAGAAATTGAACCAATAAGGTACTAAATGACATATAGCTTTCATACAGAGATTTTAGCACTTTTCAAGATAGATTGAGATGGCTAGCTAAGAGCTTGTACGTGGATCACCAAGGACCACATAAAACAAAAACTTTCATGCAGTTGCCATCTGATTTACTAAAGCTAATGGAAATAAAGACTTTAATACAATAAATTGGAAAGTTAAAGAGAATATATGATATTTGCAGGCGGAAAAAGATTGTATATAATACTATATATGTAGTAATTTTTAGGGCCACTTATGTTCCCTTCTCTTTTTCCATGGATACTGACGAGGAAAAGAAAACGAAAAGCTTCAAGGACAAAAATCTTGTATGTCTTCTACCATGAGCAGGGGAGAATCGATCCCATGCATCATTCATTCTTCGATGTCCAGTTCTATTAATTAATGTTGCGTTTCAGGAGGGAGAAGACGATAAAAAATGAAGGACAATACTTGCATTCAATCATGGGTGCATATCTTGTCCACCCACTTACAATTAATATATTGTTTTTCAATTGTACAAGTTCTATAATTGGATGAAGTTGTTTATTTTCTTAATCATTATTAAATTATCATATATGATAAAAATCAAACAAATTTGAGATAGATTAGTTATCTACAGTCGCATAAATGAACATTTTATCATGAGTTGTTATCGATTTGTTCGATACTTATAATTAAATGTCTAAATAATTACAAGTTAATTAATTTTTTCTAGAGATAACAATTAAGAAAATAAACAGTTGTGATTAAAAAAATTATGAGAAGACTAAGTTAATTATAATTATTGCTCAAGGTGGTGCACCCATGGAGTGTATATAACATTTCAAAAACCGAAACCATAGCACTTTATTCTGCACATTAGGTGCAGGAAGTTTGGACAACCACATCCCCAAATTATTTTGAGTTAAATCCTCGGAAGTTCTTTGGATGTGTCCTATTGCTAATTGTACAGTTAAAGAGAAAAGAATCTAGCAAGCGTCAACGTACGTGCTACGTACTTAATGGTTAATGCTATGCATGTATCTGGAAGAGATCATACAAGTCTTAAGAATTCCACAATATGTTCTCATTTTCCCACTAATTATTTATATCATTTCGTGTAGACATGTATAAACTACTACAGTTGGGGGCTTCTCTTATCCTTAGGTCCTCTCAAGATGACAATGGAATTAGGACATAAACCATATCCAAAAGAATAGTATTTGTGTTCCTCATACGGTGTGCACATATCTCACCTTCTATGAATCAGAATAATGTATATTCATCGTATAAATTTCATAATCTAAACCATCCAGTTTCTTAGTCTTCATTTAAAAATCATCCCTATGAAAAAATTATTCGAATCAAAGATCGTTTAGTTATCCAAATGTATAAAATAAAAGGACACTTTGGATGCGGTCCCTAGCTATCAATATTATTTGATTGAAACCTTGTTAGTTTTTAGTTTTTGATTGAGGCCCCTAACATTAATGTAATAATATAAGTTACTGTATTTTTTAAATTAAAAATTAAAAATTAAAAATTGTAATTGTTTATATTAATGAGATTTTAAATAAAATCCATAATTTACGGGATTAAAAATAATAAAATATAAATTATACTCTCTATTGTATATGTGTGTGTGTGTATACACATATATGTATGGGTACATTAACCAAAATTAACAAAAAAAGTTATTGTACCAAAACATGGATACATTCTCAAATCAACGAAAAAGAATGTACCCATATAAGTTTAAACATGGATTAAAAAATTTGAATGGATTTTATATTAAAAAAGGGTACATTTTACATATAACAAATTGATATATTTGAGAATGGGTACATTTAAGATTAAAAAAATTGAAAAATTATATGAATGGGTACATTTAAGATTAAAAAATTGAGAATCTTTTTATATATATAAAAAACTAATAGGTACAAACTTAATTTAATTTAATTTTTTATTATTTTGGAAATGTTTGAATTGAAAATTAATTAGAAGTTTAATAGAGGTGTGAGTATTAAACCCTAAATTAATTACTAATTTTTATATTAAAAAATTATATAATAAACATGTAAATTCATTATCACATTAATGCTAGGGACTTGAATCAAAATTTGAGAACTAATAAGGTCTTAGTCAATGAACAGTAAGAACTAGGGACTAGATACTAATTTTTCCTAAAATAAATGGGCACTTCATCGTGAATATGTTACTTGGTACTCATATTGTCGATTTGTTTCATGCATTTAGATAACTAAACGATCTTCAATTCGAATGATTTTTTTATAGAGATTTTCAAATGGAGATTAAAAAAATAATTGATTCCGATTATGAAATTTATATAGTGAATATAGGTTATTCAAAAGAAGTGAAATGTATATTCTCTCATGGGAAATGCAAGTATTGATGTTGCTAGCTAGCTACACAAGCAACCCACACATCTACACTAGAACTAATTAGGAGAAAAGTTTCTAGGTTTTCAAAACACCAGCTTAGAATTGGCAGTTAATTATTAAATTTTCAGCTAATTCTGATATTTAACAAGTAAATGAAAAAAATGAGTATAAATTTATAGATTTGCAGGTAAATATGAAGAGCTCCTCCAGCAACAGTCGAACATATCATTTAAGATTTCTCGAGTGGTTAAAATTTTAAAAGTTACAAGAAAAAAGACTATAAGCCTCTAACGTGTCTGAAATGTAACTACTTTCTAAATTTCCCTCAAAATATATTACATATTGGCAAAACTGATCAGCAAACTCCATTTTCTTATGTTTGTGTATCATTTCTGGTACTGCGGAAGTTTCCTGATAATTACGAATGACTTTTAGAGTTTTGATCTTAATCAACACTTTAAAAACGGTTATAGAGAGACCTCTTTTATGTGTGTGTGTATATATATATATATATATATGGGTTAAACTCTGTTTACTACCCTGAAGTTTTGTGGTTTTCAACATTTAGTACATCAAGTTTTTTTCGTCCCAGAGTCATACCTAAAGTGTTAATTTTGGGACAGTCTCATACATCTGTTAGTCAAACTGTTAAATCTACCGTTAACTGATGACGTGGCGCCCATGTGGATAATGACTAGGCACCACGTGTCGTTAAAAGGTCCACGTGGAATTATTTTTTTTTTGTGAAGGGGTTCAAAAAAAAAAAAAGTGGTTCCTAAAACTACAGCAACCATGACTTTATCTTCATCATCCCAAACCCCTCATCCTAAACCCATCTCAATCTTCATCTCCAAAAATCCAGAAAAATCAACAACCCTACAAAAATCGAGCTAAAACTTTCAAAACCCAAATCAAATCTCAGCCCCAAATACCCTCTAAACCATGAAAAAAAAAAATCAAACAACAAAGAAATCTGGAAAATACAATAAAAACCCAAATCCAAGTTTCCGTCGATCCGCACGCAGAGCCATGAAGATCAGAACTTTGAAGCTCCGAGAGGCCCACAAGCCCACGAGCAGCGGCGGGGGGCCGTCATACTGCTCGGTGTTGTGGAACCAGCAGGCCTACCACGTAGTGACGGCCTCCTCCTCCGACCCCACAATCGCCATCCACGACTCTCTTATCTTGTCCAGCCCTCCCAAGCTCCTCCGCCACCACCGCGACAGCGTCACGGCTCTCGCTCTCAGCCCCAACTCCACCTACCTCACCTCCGGCTCCGTTAACCACTCCGTCAAGCTCTACAAGTTCCCAGTCCCTATCTCCCAACCAAGTAAACAAACAACACCAAGATCTGAATTTCCATCCAAAATCAAATACAACCAATTAGGGTTTCGTAATATGAGAAATTGGGATCTGAGATTTGGGTATAACAAGGAGAAAAATAACAAATTCATAATAAAGTTTGAAGCTTTTAAATATACAAATATGCACTAGAATGTAAATGGCAGGTTAATAGTACAAGAACCCATATATTCAAATTTTAGATAGAGAAAGAGAGATTGTGAGAGAGAAGAGAGAAGATAGGAGAAAGGAGAGAGAAAACTTACTCAGGTGGGTGTAAACGGTTCTTTAGGGTTTTGCTCTTCTGGCGAGAGAGAGAGGAGAGAGAAACCTGAGAGAGAGAGAGAGAGAGGAAAAAGGAAAGAGGAGAGGAGAGAAAAGAGATGAGAGAGGGGAGCGAGCGGTGGAGATGGAAGCTAGCGCGGGCGAGGGAGGCAAGGGGCTTACTGTCGCACCAGTGGGGAAGACAAAGGGGGAAGGAATCCAGCCCTTTTTCCAATGAGGAAGACGAAGGGGGGAAGTGAAAAAGGGGTTTTGTTTTGTTTTTTTTTTTATTTTGTTTTGTTTTTTTTAAGTACTTTTATTTAATTAATTTTTTAATTTTTTTTAATGACACATGGCGTCCAGTCATTGTCCACATGGGTGCCACGTCATTAGTTAACAGCAGACTTAACAGTTTGACTAACGGATGTATGAGACTGTCCCAAATTTAACACTTTAGGTATGACACTGAGACGAAAAAAACTTGATGTACTAAATGTTGAAAACCACGAAACATAAGGGTAGTAAACAGTCTTTTACCCTATATATATATATATATATATATATATATATATATATGTGTGTGCTGTGTTTGAAAATTAGGGCCAAGCCGACCCCTAATAAACCTAATTAATGCCAGTTACACAGATTTTCTTCTTTCAAATGATTAATGAGCCACCAAGAAAAAGAAAGAAACACTTAAAAGCATATTCTTTGGTCTTTTTAGGAACTTAGGGATAAACTCACAAGTGATACTAGAAAGACTATCCATTTAAACGATATTTTGTAGACCAAATAATTGGCGGTTGATGGTTGAATTTAAACATAAATATCATTTAAGAAAGAACCTAACCACATCATATGACTTACAAAATATAATCCAAAAACATGGTCTCCCTAACAATTCCCTAAACTAATTAACTAGCAAGTATGATGATTTCTAATACCAAATGACATGCACTTTTTTAACTAATCACACCAAGTCACTTTTGGCATCTGAGAAAGCACAAGGAATAATCTTCCTTCCTCTTACCAAAGGCCATAGAAGGGCATTATAGCCATTGAGAACCCCATTACCAAAGGCCGCATAACCTCATAAATTAAACCCTATAAATTGCTGCCACACCTCCCTCGTTTCTCCACCCTAAACAAAAAAAACCTATTAGAGAATAAGAAGAGAGAGATGAGTCCTGCAACCACAAGCGCCATATCAGCAACCACCAAAGTCCACAACCTATGGAGGTCCCCGCTGCCGTACCTCTTCGGCAGCTTAGGTTTAATGCTGCTACTCATTTCTGTTGCATTGGTCATCCTCGCGTGTTCATACCGCAAACCCTCTTCGGGTGAAGATGATGAAGAGAAGCCAGCAAAGCCCATGAGCGCAGTTCTTGACGATGAGAGAAGGATTGCAATTGTCATAATGGCCGGCGATGACAAGCCGACGCATTTAGCTACAGAGGTGATCACTCCAACAACTCACCACTGTACTTGCTCCTCTGAGACCGATCAGAAAGTTTAAGGGGATCATAAATTAAAAAAAATTGGTCTATTTAAATAGAAAATATGAAAAGAAAAGGTTGAAATGTCTTTGTAAGTTTTTTTGTTCCGGTAGGGTGGACTGTTGTGGTTTCACCTCGAGCTAGTCTCCTTTTTATTAAAAAAAAAAGAGAAAATAGCGACTAAATTCTATCCCTTGATTTGGAACTTCTTTCAATTTTGTTTCCAATTGTTTGTTGTTTTTTTGTAATTCTCTGTAAGAGTTTGGCGGGAATATGTAAATTTATTATGAGCTAGTATTGGAAAGTCGAAGTTTTCTGAGCAATCATATTTTATAGCCAGGAACCTGGGTTTAATTGCTCCTGATATATTAATTGATTAAAACGTATATCGATCAAAATTTGTGAACAGAGAAAGAACAGTAGAATAATTTATAGGGCTAGTGTTTTTGGTAAAAATGTTTTTAGAACTAATTTTTAGTAAAAACGTAATTGAATCATAGAAAAATACTTAAAGTGTTTCCGGAAAGAAACACATAACTCAGGCTTATTCAGGAAGCACTTCAAGTGTTTTTAAAACCCAAAAACATTTTCTCTAAAAATGCTCATTTTAAAAGCACTTCCAAACACACTCTTAGAGAAATCTGAAATCTAATTATATCTTGCTATAGTATTGTGGGTTCGATCGTCCACGTTCAGTTAATATTTTCTGAAATTTAACCACGGTAGTAGTGAGGTGGAAACCTAATTACATCTTCTGCGTTCCAACTGAACCATCGGGTCTAATACCACTTTTTGAGCACAGCCTGTATCATCCCTGTTACGCCTATATTGTTCCCCAGTTTAATTATTTTGTACCATTCGGAAATTCAATATTGGTGAATTTTATCTTAAGGGCTCGGTGCAAGTTCAAACGATATAGTAAATGTTGGATATATAGTCACTTATTTGATATGGGAGAAGTGTACTAAAAATGTTGCGATTCGAGAAAATCCACCAAGCATAATAATAAGTTAAAAATACTTAAAGCGTCCTTATAATTGTTGCGATTCGAGAAAATCGTAAATTGGAAAGTGAAAAAAGAAATCGGTATTGGATCTTTTAGCACCCCTGATCGGTCTAATTTATAACTTTTCAAGTTTTAAATTGCATATTTTAGAAGAAAAAACAAAATTTTGGTTACATATGAGTTAGTAAGCATAGTAAAATCATAACATGTTTTAGTAAACTCAAAGAAACCAGAGAAATGATAAGGGGACTCTCTCAAAATGAGAATTTTTCATAAACTCTCTGTCACCTCAGAGTCTAACGTCAATTTTTTTTGTGCCAACATATAGATGAGAGTCTCACTTTTAAGAGAGTCCTCTTAGCATAATCAAAATAATTACAATTTTGATTTCCTTAAACCCTAAACGCTAAGCCCTAATACGCTATAAAATTCCAAATGGGGTTCATTGTACTTGGACAGAAAGATGAGCAAAATTAAGACGTGCAGAAATTATTCAACTTGAGCATTCTTTTATTTGAGAAACCAAGGAACTAAAGACTCAAAAAGAGAGCCAATTAGATATCTAATTGGGAGGTGATGGCTGATGATTCCTCATCTGAGTGCTAGAAATAAGGCCATTGGAGGATACAGAGCATCTTGGCATTTGAGAGTTTCCCTTTCTGCTGTTGTCAAACAGTATTTCATTAGTCGGCACCGATGGCTATGAGCCTGTGAGACCATCAGACCATGACTTTGCTTTGCCTAAAAAGTTGTTTTTTGTTGCTGATTTTATGTTTAGTGCGCTTTAGACGCGGCGGCATGTAAATGCAAATAGGATCTATAATGATGCCCTAGTTGAACGGCTTTGACAAAAGGGTCTCTTGGCACTGTGCCTAGTGGGGGACATGTGCGAGGTTTATTTTTCAACTTTCCTTTTGGTAAACAAAGATATACTAGTTTCTTGCGCACACAAGTCACTATAAATCGTAAATGCATATTATATGAATGATTAAGAAACGTTGATGCATATTTTATAAAGTTTTGGAAGATATATATAAGATTTTAACGTTAATACTCTCATATATATATATATAAAGAAGATATGCTAATTTTCCGGACTTCTGAATGAATGTGAATTGGTGATGAACGTAGATAGTGGATGCCCTGGAGGGCAAAATTGCCTAACTTGCCCCTTGTACAAAAGTCTTCATCATTCGGGTGGATATATACTGAGGATATTCCACGTCAAAACTATAGTTTGTATTTAAAACACTGTGGCATGGACAACTCTTTGATCATCTCAATATCAACCATAGTGTACTTTGTACCTACGGAAACAGAAGCTTTCCACTTCTTTTGCGGCTTACCTTCCAATTATATTATCAATTATTTTTGTTCTGGGAAATAAATTAATGGTAGGCAAATGCACCATTTGGAATGATCTCAAGACATAGCAGAGAGTGCCCTTACACAAATGTTATATACAAATATGATATTACTTCATTACTTTCTTTTGGTTTATTTTTGGAACATCTACAATCATGTGGAAATTTTTCAGATCGACGGGCCGAGGGTCTACTCCAACAACACCGATATTGTCCCCATTTAACCACATGCACAATTCTCAGATGTGGGGTTTTATCACAAAAGGCATCGGTATTAGTTAGAGTGAGGCAATTCTATATAAATGGGGTTTTTCCCTTTCCTCTGTCCGATGTGGGACATAATCGGGTTCTAACACTCCCCCGCACATGAGACCCCATTTATAGGTCACACGTGAAATTCCACACATCGACAACCACGTGGAGCTATGTCGGGACTCACCCAATCACAAGGGACCAATGGGGACCCACCCAATCATGTGCCCGCCCCCTGACTCTGATATCATGTGGAAAATTTTCAAGTTAACGGGCCGAGTTCCCACTCCAACAACACCGATATTGTCCCCACTTAACCACCTGCACAATCCTCAGGTGTGAGGTTTTATCACAAAAGGCCTCGGTGTTAGTTAGAGTAGGGTAATTCTATATAAATGGGTTTTTGCCCCTTCCTTTGTCCGATGTGGGACATAATAGGGTTCTAACATGTTGAGAGTTGTCCCACATCGGTGAGAGACAAGGTTTGCCATGTGCTTATATGGTCTTGGGCTACTCCCCATATTGCCAATTGGTTTTATGGTGGAACCTCAATTTTATCATGGTATCAGAGCAGGTTGTCCTCGTGTGAAGCTAAACGGCCACACACGCTCCACGTCACCTACATGTAGGCTTGAAAATCCATCACACATGCGGGGGCGTGTTGAGAGTTGTCCCACATTGGTGAGGGACAAGGTTTGCTATGTACTTATATGGTCTTGGACTACTCCCCATATTGCCAATTAATTTCATGGTGGAACCTCAATTTCATCAATCATTCTTCAAAGCCTTCCATGTTTTAGAGTTTTATTTAAAATATTCATGTACATGCTTTCAGTTTATTTGTTGATGCATGTATCTTTTTTTTATGAATTTTGGTATGCATACAAGCATTAACAAATGAACTAAAAACAAATATTTAAATATGATTTCCATTTTTAGGTTTTCCAATAAATTTTTTAATTATATATTTGAGTACATATTCATTTAGTATTACGGTTTAGTAACATTCTTATCCAGTTCTAGGTAAGAGATATTAAATTCAACATATATAGATGGTGAGTTCAATATCAATTTACCATGGCAGGTTTATTATGTAGCTCAATCTAATCCATTCACCATTTAGTGCAAATATACCATTATTATGAATATATATACGTGTATATATATTCACGCTTCAATCCCTTTATACACTCTCAGATTAAAACTTCCTTTTATATGCTAAAATGTATTTTTAATAAAAAGAAGGTGTTTATTAAATAAAGAGATTTGTTATTGGCATTCTAAAAATATCATCATGCACTCATCTATGCATTATTTCTCTCTTATGTTTTCATATAAAAAGTGCACACTTACATTTTTGGAGTGCTAAGAGCACTTCCACTGTTTGATGAATTGCCAAGGCAAAAGACCAGATTCCCCCGTTGGGAAAATGGAGTCTTAATGAAATACTCCTAGTATTATTCACGTTTAACGTTAATGACATTTTTACTATGAAAAGTCACTCATGATACTATTTACTTACAATAATATTTTGTCATTTTGATTAAAACTAAAATTTTTTAAGAGTTTTCGTTAAATTTCATTTGGGAAAAAAGGTCTCCATTGGTTGAATCTTGACCATGCAAGTAGTGGGTCACTTTAAGCCCGAACTCAAAGAGCCGCCTGGAGACATATGACGCAAGACTGATGTCATGCTACCATGACAATTTTTGAATGGATGAAATTCACTATAAAGCAATTACTATTGAGCGTCGCCTTAACCTTCTATTGCCCCTTGTCATCATGGCAGAATGAGTGTACTTGTGCTTAATAACAATACCTTCGAGAAATAACGAATGACAACCCTTGAAGAAAACCAAATAAAACCATAAAAGAAAATGAGTATTTAGCTCAAATCATTAGGGCAAAATTTCAAATTAATGAGAGCTAATATGGATTTTGATAAAATATGAGCCCAAATTCGATATTGGGCTTATAATCGGGTGGAGGCTCCTAAATCAATCCTACCTAATCACGTTTTACATCATAAGATTTTGGTACTTAAGTCAGCTTAGATTTTGTTGCTTGTGTTTGACATTTGTAGCTACAAAATCACTGAGAAAACGTGTAAACCATGTATCATGTGAGTTAAAGTGCTACTGTGTTATGACATTAAAATGTTAGTGGGAAACAATCCAAAATTAAAAAATGATTTACGTTTGGAAAATTTGTCTTATCAACCGATTATATTGATTCATGCATCTATCATCGATCTTTGTTACTTTGCTTTTAACTTATCGTTTTCAACTTTTTGACATTTTCTTTTTATACAACCAACATTGTGAGAGAGAAATCGAACTTAGGACCTTGGGCGTAAAGTTGAGTGTTCTTAAGTAACTGAGCTACAAGCTTTTTGCAGTAGTTAAAATGTTTTTTTGGTTCATGAGTAATGCTTATGATTGAGACTTATAAGTTTGAATATTCAAACTGGGATTTACAAGCATAAAATCATGTCCAGCTCTTCTAAGAAAGATAGACAACATCAAACAAAGCAAGGACAGAACAAAAGCATAAAAAAAAGTTGAAAAGTCTCAAAATCTTGTTCTAAAATCCCAATCCCTAGTTCGGTTCTCTGCATTTTTCTCCCATGTTCATAGAAAGCTGACAAGTCACAGATTTAAAGGTTCAGTTCTAACAGTCATGAACATGCATGGGTCTCGTATATTCTTCTAGCTTGAGGAGTATGTGCTGGAATGTAATGTTTTCCCTTAGACAAGACATAATTTACGTAGATACTAGAAAGTGTTTTAGATATTACACTATTTCTCTTTCCTTGTAAAAAAAATGAGAACATCTATATTTTGCACTAAAAGTCTAAAAGTCTAATGGTCGGCAGTTTTGTTTAATTACATACAATTATAACGTGAAAAATAAAGAATATATTTTTCACAGACCATTAGACCAACCCCATTTTATATACATTTCCTACTTAATTGGAAGATTCATGCCACTTCTGCACAGATTTTTAGTCCTGAAAGTCTACCATTTTTGAACTTCAATCCAATTTAAAAATTTTAAAAGAAAATTGCTATTGACACTTTAAAAATTTTATTTTTCACTTCAAACTTTCTATAATTAGAAAGAAAAATACACTTGTGAGAGTGCAGAATGAAATTTTTGGAGTGCTAATAACAATTTTCTCTTACAAAAAGATAATACGTAGGTACTCACTAAGTATTTTATGAACTCACTTTCTGATTTAGCTCAACTAAAAATGTCACGTGTTACTTTTTAAAACCCAAGAAAAATTAATGACATGTTCATTATTTTTTTCAACAATAAAATACGTGTTAATTTATTATTAAACAAAACTAAAAAGTGATTTCACACTAGTGAGTACCCAAATATTATTCATTTAATTAAAGTCCACGAAAGTTGTCTTCTTTCTTGTTTATTTTTAGTATTTTTAGTAATAGCATTTTCATAGGTGCATGCCACATTTTATTCTAGCATACATAGGCACTCTCCTCCCCACCCCCCCCCCCCCCCCCCCCCCCCCCCCCGCGCCCGCCCTTCTCTCTCTCTCTCCCTCCCTCTCCCCCCTTTTGTAATGGATCCCTACAGAAATTTTTATGGGACGGAAGGATGCAGCAGCAGTGAATCAGGGTGGACAACATACATTGACTCGCCCATGCAAGAAGATGATGCTGAATACAGCAATATTGAAGATGTCGGTTACAAAAACCATCATTATATCGCATATCTCACCAGGAAAAAAGTTGGCAAAGATGACAATGACAATGAGAGTGATGATTCAATGGCTTCTGATGCGTCTTCCGGCCCAAGTCACCACCATGATCTCGCGCGTCCGCGTAGTAAAGAGACTAAAGGCACTGCGCGCTTCAAGCGTGATAACAGCAAGCAATCTAGGCACAAGAGCACAAGCAAACCAGAGAAGAAAACTGGTGAAAGGAATACCAAAAAGAAGTGATGAGAAATCAGCGCTAATGAATTTGATGGCGGCGTCAAGTCCTACACAAAGGGCACTGCAGATTATTAGGCTCTTTTGAAAGTGCTTTTAAAATGACTAAAAACGTTTTTGATGAAATTGATTTTGAATTCCAAAAGCACTTGAAGTGCTTTTTGAAAGAAACATAAGATATGTGCTTCTTGCATGAAGTACTGAAAGTGCTTTTCTAGGATCCAATTGGATTTTTACTAATGATTAGTTTCTAAAACATTTTCATCAAAAGCACTTTCAGTCATTTTAAAAGTAATTATAAATGAGCTCGTAGTTGCTAGTGAAAACTATAAGCTTGCAACTTAATGACGAAGAAGATGTATATTTGTTCTTTATATGTAGAATACACAAAAGGAAGGATATATAAGTTGGAGTTTAGATTGTTATTAGTTATCTTGCGGGCCAAGGATTAGTTACTTGTCCATTAAGTATTTGTTTTAGGGTTTTCGTCTAGGGTTTGCTTTAGTCTTTCTCTATATAAAGGCTTTTTTGTATTTGGTATTTTTAATCAATCAATAAAACAATGCTTTGCCGTAGGTTGTTCTACTTGGTATCAAGAGCAGGTTCTCTAGACCTGTCTCCCGCCGTCAGCCTGACTGATTCCTAAAACCGTTTGCCTACCACCCCACATTGCTACACATGTATCCCGCACCGTTTCCGCATATGAATCCAATGCAACTGTTGTGACTACATACCTACATACCTACACCGTTTCCGCACTGCAACAGTTCACGTTTTGCACCAGAGTTTCTGCACCGCACCAGAGTTTCTGACCGCCCCCTGCACCCTGCACGTTTTGCACCAAAGTTTTTTGCACCGCTTGAATTCGTAGATGATAACACGCTGCACTGGCATCAATCTGCAACAGTTGAAGATTATTATTGTTGCGGCATAACCATATCAGATTATTATTCACTGATTGCTATCAGGTATTTTTTCTTAGTGTTGTCATTGTAGATATGGCATCTGCAAAGGATGATTCCCTACAAGCTATTGGTGTGAAATTAAATGGAAATAATTATGTGTATTGGGCGTATGTGATGAAGAATTTTTTGATTGGAAAAGGACGGTGGGGCTATGTTTCTGGAATGGTTTCCATTCCGAATAACCCTAAGGATGAAAAATATGTTGAATTGTTTGCTGCTTGGGAGATGAATAATTCAAAGATTATTACTTGGATTAATAATTTTGTTGATTTGACTATTGGAATGCAACTCGCTAAGTTCTCAACGTCTAAGGAAGTTTGGGATCACTTAGCAAAGTTGTATACCAAGGTCAATTTTCCTAAGAGGAATCAATTAGAAATGGAGATTCGTGCAATCCAGCAGAGTGATAAAAGTATTCAGGATTTTTATAATGAAATGACCAATCTTTGGGATCAACTTGCATTGACTGAACCTAAAGAACTTGGCAGTGTCGAGCTCTATTGTCAATATAGAGAAGAACAACGTCTTGTTCAGTTTCTGATGCCTCTTCGAGATGAGTTCGAGACTCTCTGTAGCTCTATTCTTCATCGAACTCCTCTTCTATCTGTTGATTCTGTTCTTAGTGAGTTACAAACCGAAGAAGTCCGTGTGCAGTCGCATAGGCTCTCTTCATCTTGGTCAAACACTTCAGCATTGGTTGCGGTAAGATCTCGTATCAGAACTGGGGTTGCTATAGATGAGTGTACTTATTGTAAAGGGAAAAGGCATTGGAACTCCCAATGTCCGAAGTGATTTCAGCAACATGAATTTCCACAGAAGTTACCACTTGGAGCAGCAGCAGCTTATGTTTTCCATATTGCAACTGATTCAGAATCCGAATCTAGGAAAGATGATTGGACATGGTAGCTTGAAATCAGCATCGGCATCGGCAACGGTATCGGCATCGGCATCGACATTGGAATTTGGAGTCTTGCATCCACATCTACTTTGGCAAACTCATGTCTGTGTTCTGCCATGAGTTTGACGGGGGGTGTTGGAGTTTAGATTGTTATTAGTTATCTTGCGGGCCAAGGATTAGTTACTTGCCCATTAAGTATATGTTTTAGGGTTTTAGTCTAGGGTTTGCTTTAGTCTTTCTCTATATAAAGGCTTTTTTGTATTTGGTATTTTTAATTAATCAATAAAACAATGCTTTGCCGTAGGTTGTTCTACTATATATTTCTTCTTTCTTCCACAAAAGTTCTTGGTGCGTTCTTATTTCGCTCTTTTGTATCTGATTAGCACATTTTCTTCTTTTTTCCTGCATTTCTTTTAGAACTTCATCATCGCGGAAAACATCCGTTGAAAGTGTAAAGGCTAAATTTTGTCACAACACATTCTTTCAATCTCGGAATAATTAAGTTCCGGAGAAGAAAAAAACGATTTTTGAATTGTTCTGCAAGCAAGAAATTGCGGTGTGTTTGTCTCTCAAGTTTTCTCAACAATAATGCGTCTTGTGTAATTAGTGTGTGTGCCGCGGTCTCATGTGGCTATGAAGCAAACAGTGTGTGCAATTTGCTGGAAAGAAGAAAGATCACAAAGCACACATGTGGCTATTTGCAGTAAAAGAAAATATTGATGCACTAGTTTTGAAAGCTTACAAATTATTATGCATAATGTATGTTTATGTTAACAAGTTGTGCTGGAAAGAAAAAGATCAACATAGAAAGACGAATGCCAACTATGAATGCTGAGGTTTTTTTGTTGTGACAGTCACAGGAAAAATTGGTAGAGTTTAACAAAAAAAAAAAAAAACTATAAATTGGTAGGAGTGACCGCAATTGAAGATAAATATGAGAGAAAATCGGTTAAGATGATTTTGACACATAAATTGAAGGTCTATAGGTGCTTCGATTACAAAATGTGACTATAAGACAGAGGATCAGGACAAAAGAGGTAGAGGAAGACCAACAAAGACTTTAAAAGAGACTATAAGAAAAGATGTGGAATGCTTGGAGCTAACGGAAAACTTGGTACAAAACTGAACGTTATGACGTTCTAGGATTCATATAATCGACCTTACTTAACAGGATAAGACTTGATTGTTGTTGTCGTTGTTGGTAGAGTATTTCTGCAACAGATGTGCAGATGCAACAGCAAAGCAAGTACCCAACATGGGCTGTACTTCCAACTCCACAGAATATTCTACCACTTTCAAAAACAAAATCTGTGATTTGTCATCAAATTTGCACGTTTTATCATGTAATCAGCATATTTAAGTTCTCTGATATCGCGAAATGCGAGTGGCCGGTCGAATGACTGTATTGTGGAGATCGACCGGCTACTCATATCTTGCAATTATCTAACAAGATGTGTCCGCATCATAGAAAACCGCACAGAACACACTCAAACAGTTGTTTAGCAAAGTGAAAAATGAATTTTAAGAAACAAAGAACATGTCCTTTTGCCTCGCTTTTTGCCTTATTATTCATTAGGTCAACATGATCAGATAAGATTCATAAGAAAACCAACCCCCATAATTTGGGGAGTCCTATACTACATGTCTTTTAAATGGATCACATCACTTGAAGAATTCTTTGAATTCTTCGGTTCACATTCAGTTGTAAAATTCTTTCGAATTCTTCGGCTCTCATTCAGACAACTGTTAAATCACATATTGATGTACTTCAGAGCATCATCCAAATACTTAAGGAATATTTGGCACATACAATAATTGCAGGAAAAATGCACAAAAAATAATAATAATTAAAGCTGCAGAGATTGAGAAATATAAGATTTTTTTTCGTTGATTTTTTTCTTCAAACATTACAGTCTAGATTATCACGCCAGAGTCCTTACATTGAACAGAATTATGTCTTCCATATTAGAGAGGGGTCTGTGGGGGTGGACAGATCTGTCAAAAGCACAAGAATAACAAAGCACACTTCTAAGTCTTAAAAAAAAACTGATAAAACATGTTTGGGATAAAATTTTCACCGAAAAGAGTTGGCAGAAGCTCCGCCCAGCGTAAAATCGTCAGCAGAAATTATTCGGATGAAGGAGGGTTCTCTGCTTGAGTAGGATGGCAAGGAAACTGGACTTAGATCTTTGACTGTTTGGCGATCTTGAACCATTCAGTATGGAAAGCGCCTTCCATGTCAGTTCGTTCGTATGTATGAGCACCAAAGTAGTCACGTTGAGCTTGGACCAAGTTCGCCGGTAGGGTATCCCTTCTGTAGGAGTCAAAATAAGCAAGGCTTGCTGACATACCTGGGGTGCTGATGCCTGAGTTGATAGCAAGGCATACCACCCTTCTCCAGGCAGACTGCCTCTCAACAATCTCTTTTGAGAACTCTGGGTCCACGAGAAGGTTTGCGAGATCAGCATTCCTATCATAGGCCTTCTTAATTCTGTCCAGGAACACTGCACGAATGATGCATCCTCCCTTCCAAATCCTGGCCAATTCGCCCAACTTCAAGTCCCATCCCTTCTCGATACTCTTTGCACGGATCAGATTCATCCCTTGTGCATAACTGCATATCTTGGATGCATAAAGAGCTTGCCTCACATCATCGATCAACTTTGCCTTATCCACCTCTGGGGCATTCAAGCTATCCTCAAAGCCAGCTGACTTGAACACTTTAGCTGCTTTAACCCTCTCGTCCTTTAACCCACTAAGGAACCTTGCATCCAAAGAAGATTCAATTGTTGGAGCTGCAACTGATAGTTCAGCAGCTTGCTGTACGGTCCATTTACCAGTACCCTTCATGCCAGTCTTGTCCAAAACCTTGTCAACCAAATATCCATCTCCCTTGTCATCCTTGATTCCAAATATATCGGCAGTGATTTCAATCAGGAAGCTGAGAAGCTCACCCTTGTTCCACTCTGAGAAAACTTTTTGGAGTTCCTCATTTGACAACTTTCCCACTGATTTCAGCACATCATAAGCCTCCGCTATGAGCTGCATATCACCGTATTCAATCCCATTATGAATCATCTTGACAAAGTTACCAGACCCACCTTTGCCAATGTAAGTCACACAAGGACCACTGTCCGGAACTTGAGCTGACACCTTAAGAAGAATGTCTTCAATGTACTTATAGGCCTCAAAGGATCCTCCAGGCATCATAGAAGGTCCGTATCGAGCCCCCTCCTCACCACCTGAAACTCCCATTCCAAGGTAAAGAAGACCTAATTCGGCCATGGCTTTCTCCCTCCTCTCAGTGTTCTCATACCACTCATTACCACCATCAATGATGCAGTCGCCTTTCTCCAGGTAGACGGAAAGGGTCTTTATGGTCTGGTCAACAGGCACCCCAGCCTTGACAAGCATGATCACGACACGGGGTTTCTGGATTGACTTAACAAAAGATTCGGGATCATGGAATCCATAAAGGGGAAGGTTTCCTTCCTTTTTAGCTCGCTCAACAGTCTCATCAACTTTGGAGGTAGTTCTGTTGTATACCGAAATGGGGAAGCCTTTCTCTGCAATGTTGAGGGCCAAATTTTGGCCCATGACAGCCAAACCGGCAAGGCCTATTCTTGAGGGTTTTGGTGGTGCAGCCATCTCTTTCCCTGTCTGCTACATGCAATTGTTAGTGAGACTGTCAGACTAGATCCATATACTGGAGAGACATAGAGTACAAATCTAAATAACCCGAGTCCCGGGGAACAAAATGTGAGGATAACCCTGCACACTAATTTCGCATTGTAGAACAGACGAGATTAAACGTTAAGTATATGATCCTCAGATGAATAACACTAAACTAACAAATCTAACGAACAACGATGTTACTCCAGTTTAATCACTAAGCCCTAACTTTGACGGTCCAATTGTTCCGATCGAGTCAATGGACAAACAAATATAAAAAAACTAAACTTTCATTGCCCCACAACCTCCGTAGAAACCCACAAGAGTGAATTCTCTGAACTCTGAAGCTAACCAAATTAAACCAGACCCACTTATACTTATCTGTAACAAAACTCAAATCATATTTAATATAAAAATCATAAAATTCCAGAACCCATCAACCAAACTGATTGGATGAACTAAAAAGCATGATCTAATCAATCTGAAAAATCCCAAGAATCCACAGATTATTGCAAAACCAAATTCATCGTCAAGATCAAGAGCAACCCAATAGCACAGTAACAAAACGAACACAGATCAACAATCCCAAATCATAGGATCCAATCAAACGTCAGAAAAGCTATGATTTTTAACCGCAGCAAGTCAAATAATTTAATGGATGTAATTACATTCAGCAAAGTAAATCAGTAGGGGGAGCATTTTGATCAAGACCCAGAAAGCAAAATGATCCAAACCTGAAAGTGTTCTTCTGTAAGGAGAGAAAGGGGATTGAAAATCTGAAGAAATCGAGCAGAACCCAAGAAATCAAAGATCTGTGGTAGGCGGAAAGTGTTGAGCTTTTATATTAAGAAAAAAATAATTTCTTGGCATAGCGGGTCAAGATTGGCCACTGACCCGGTAGGTGAGGTGGACAAGCCGTCGTTGAAGATGGGTTAGGTGAGGTGGAGATATGGAAAGCCCCTCCAAAGTACCGCAACAGTTGACTGGCGCCACTACAGATTTAGGTTTGTGAATATCGAATTTGATATCAAATTAGATTGTTCATTATGTAATTAAGTCCTTCCAACCCTGTTGCACCTCATAGGCTCCTACCCTTATCTCGAGAGGTGAGCATTGCAAACATTTTTTTTTTTTAACAAACGATATTAGCTACGTTATAGGGGAAAGAGTGGATTTAGTTTCACAATGAACTAGCAATAATATGATTCAAACTCAAATCTAAAATATTTCACTTACATCACTAAACTGTAGTACTAAGTAGCAGCGCATTGCAAACATATTATAGCGAAATGATAATCATATAGCATTTTCTTCCACTTGCACTATCCTGTTTAATCTCAACACTATTTTCAACTCAATTAACCTTTCAAATTTTAAATGCGATAAGAAGCTGAAATGGATCTAGGAAAGCATATGCATCTGACCTGGACATTATTTGTGTGGACACTTTTGTCCAATTGCAAATTATATGAATATATTAGACATTAACCATCTCAACATGACGTCACCATTTGCAAAGCATCCGCACACCACAAGAATCCGTTTGCGTCTTTGTATATGGAACCGGATCCTCTCCGGACCTAAATGAACTGGGCCCACTCATCAAATGATCGAACCATTGAAATTTAATCTAACGACTACAAATTGGAAGTTCTCTAAAAGTTATAATAATTGTAATCATTAAATCAAATTTCAATGGTCCGGATAATTTGATCGTTGGACTCAGTTCCTTTGGGACTGGAGGGGATCCGGTTCCTTTGTATATGAATGTGAATTCTTATCCACCAATCACAAATAAGATGACTCGCACCGCTATATGCATTTACTTAATACATTTATAATCTAAAATATGCATCCAAAAAGAAAAAAATTTCGTATCTAACCATTAGATGGTGAATGTATATGTACCGTAGCCAAGTCCCACCACAAATACGATCTTCCTACTAAATTTGATAAATGAATAATGATTATGTGATAACAACATTAGGTGGAATACTAAGAACATGGATAAACAACTCCCGCCACAAATAAGAGCTTCCTACATTAGCAGGAATACTAAGAACATTCACAAACAACAAATGCTTCAACCATTACTGCATTCTATTCGACTTCCCGTTGATAAAAAGTGAGAGATGAGTCTTCTGATAAGAGAGAATTTAGGGTAAGATCGGATTCGTTTGATGAACGCTTCAACCATCAAAACTTCAGTGGTAGTTGTCACCGGGTTTTCGCTAAAGCTTCAAGTAATCTGAATCTGTGAATTACATATACTGCAAAGTGCAGAAGAATTGCTACGTACACATTCCCAATCTGGTACAATCCATGATTCACATGAGCAACAGATACAACATTTAGGCAAGCATAACAGGCAGCCTTTCCCAAAATTTAAAAAGAAAGAAAGACGACATAATTTCTCACCGAGCTTCGCTCTGAGGTTGCGACTAACGAAGGAAACCAAAACTTGTGAGAATTAGCACGTAGTGACTGACAATAGCTGCGACTCGCTGATGAACTTGGATCCGAGCAGCGAAGATGGTTTTTATTTTCTATAAGCCAAAATTGCACATTTGAACAAATTCCATATCATTGTCCAAATAATTCGTCCACAGTTTCTTGTATTGGTTCATAGCAATGTCCAACCAAGGTTTCATGTTTCCGTTGTAATGAATGACCGCAGCTTTTCTAATCTCGTCCATGCTAATACTGGGATTGTACCCCAGCCCAAGAACATGCCATGACTTGTCCAGAGACTTGGTCGTCGAGTAGAAGGTAATCAGCCCCGGCGGAAGAGTCCCCAGCTTCCATAGAGTCCGGTCCTCATTCTGCAAAAATTCATGGGCAAAAGTACTCACCGATCACTATGAATGATGCATTCCACTTATGAAAGTAACGGCGCAATTGTACTTCAACTACATATTGTGCCATTCGGCTAGCAATTCCAAAGTGAAAATCACAAGTGTTTCTGTGGAAGGATTAACATACTTCGAAATTGCTAACCCGAATGGTACTTAATCTTCATACACACAAGGAATTTACGATGAAAATAAACACTTACCAAGTTCTGCCAGTAATGGTACTGCTCGGTGCTTTTCTCCAGCCTCCAAGCATCAAGATCAAAAATATTCATCCCGTAGGCCCAAGCACAAGCCCGGGGATTGAACCTCTCCCTGATAAGTGGGTGTGAAAAATTCAAATACTGGGCGTAACGATGGAAGGACCCAAAGCACGTCTCAACAGCTCCATTCACCTTCCCATCCAAATCAATCTTCCACAATCCTGTCAAGTCCTTTTGAACCACGACGTCATCATCCAAAAAGAGAATTTTGTGCAGTTTAGGGTACATCTCCGGCAAATAAAACCGAAGGTGATTCAACATTGACAAGTACTTGGGGTTCCTGTACTTCATGTTTTGTGTATCCTTGGTAGCATTCTCTGCCCGATTCTCAAAGTAGAACTTCTGCAACTTTGCTGACTCAAGTTGCCTCAACACCGGCACATATGAAGAATTCAAGAAAGTGAAGTCTTCTACTGCCTTCACCTCAACATACGCACCCCGTTCCACAGGCCTCATCTTAAACCAAACCTTCATCGGAGCAAGATTCATCCTATCTGTAACAACATGGAAAACGTGTTTCCACGGTTCAACTGAGTTCTTAACCACAGATCGTATAACCACTGAGACTGCGATGACATTATCCGAAAAAATTGCAAAATGATACAAACTTGGATCCTCAAATTCGGGGCTTGGTTCTTCTTCCTTGTACTTCTCCGGATGTGATATTCTTTCCTCAACAAGCCTCATGGCCAAACAATGCAAACTTTTTGGTATCGATTTTGCGGCAATCGAGCTTGCAAATGCCCCATTCTTCTTTGCCTTTATAAGCAACTCATTAACAGCAAAAATGGTATCCTTCAACTTCTGAATCTTGAGCTGATTATCATAATTTTCCTTTGACTCCGCAATCATCAACCGAACAATTTTGACCTTATCCTTCACATCCTTCTCAAAATGCCTCAAAACATCCTCATCCAACGGACCGTCTGATTCAAACAATGCAGTTCTGTAACCCGGCTTCATTTGAAGATCAGAGAAATTTGACGCCAAATCATCAAACATTCTCATTTGCCTAGATATCTCAAGCTTAAGCTTCCTGGCGTACGCCGCGTAAGCATTCACCAGAGTAACATGATCATTGGCTTGCTTATATATCAAATCTAATCTGGTTTTCAAAGGGTCGGAATTTAAAGCTAAAAACGTCCTACGCATGTACGCGTTTCCAGTTGTTGGAAGTGCCTGCAATCAATTAAACATCAAGATTAAAACTTCAATCCTATCTAATTGAAAAATTAACATCTGGGTTTTGTACTACTCCCAAGATTTTCACATGGGTTTTCTTTTTCTTTTTTTTCCAATCTGGGATTTGTTCAGATGTGAAAGTTAGAACGTGGGTTGTGATTAATCAGCGAAATTAACATCTGGGTTTTGCTAAAGCTTCGAAATTTCAATCTAAACCTCGATTAATCAAATAAATAATTGGGAGAAAATGGATTTAGGGAAGAGGGGGCAATACATACAGAGTCGTGGTGCGGAGTTGAAGGATTTGTGGTGAGGATAACAGAAAGCGTAGCAATGAAGAGGAGAGAGAACATAGCCGAGACAAAGATCCGGTACGAGAAGAAGCTCCGGAGGCTGAACCCGCCAAAACCCGACCCTCCTCCTCGGCTGCCTCGCATGGCCACCGCCATTGGAGCAACCAAAACTTCCGATCAGAAGGCTCAAAACAGAGTATGATCGATTATTGATGATTGAATGGTGTTTTGATTCTAGCAGCAGCAGCAGCAGCAGCAAAGGGTTTGGGTTTTCTCTCTCTCAGCTGATTGGAAAGTGGAATGAGGAGTGAGAGAGAGGAGAGAGAGAGAGGTGATTGGAAGTGTGTGAGTGTCTGTGAGATCTCAGCTGGGTGTGAAGAAGAAGACCATGTGAAAGCGTGGAAGGGATCAAACTTCCAAGTGAGAAGGACCTAATTTCCGTGTCGGTGTTATTATTATTTAAAATAAAATAATAATAATAGGTGGTGGAAAGAGAACGGGCAAGTTCAATAAAATTCTAAGGTCATTAGTCTAACCCACCCAACGAATCTAAAACTTGTGCGGCAGACTTAAATTTAGCTAAGTTGATTACAATAACGTAGTTTAATCGAATTTTCTTTTCTAATTGGAGTTCAAAAAATATTTCATGGGTTGAGTTTAGGTTTATACATTTTTCACTAATAAAATTAGACTCAAGTTTAAATTTATATTGAGAAACTTGGGCTGAAATCAACTTATAATTCGCTCGAGTTTAACCATATTTAGGACCTTGACCAAAAAAAAAATGTAGGATAAATTATGAAAGTAACGTTTTTGTATAAATGATAAAGTTCGACTCTTTATTTCTTGATGTTTATTGTCACGGACGTAAAAAGATAGAGCGTGTATGCTTCAAAATTGTAAGACAAAAGCCTATCAATTTTTCTAGTAACAGAAATTTGAAATGGAATTCAGAGTTAGCCGTTAGTGACAAACATGCCAAGCCTGAGCCTCTCTCTTCCCGCTCCCGCCAAACTCCCACCACCTCCTCCTCTCCGCCCCCCCAGAAAGCCACCAACTTTGACCTTCTCAACAACCGTCTGATCAGCCACATTCATGTCGGCCATCTCCGCAAAGCAATCACCACCCTCGATCTCATGGCACAGCGCGGGACGCACACGGACCTCCCCGCCTACTCCCTCCTCCTCAAGTCCTGCATCCGATCCCGGAACTTCGACCTGTGAAAGCTTGTCCACGACCGGCTGGCTTGCTCGCAGCTCGAACCCGACCCGGTGCTTCTGAACTCCTTGATCAGCTTGTATTCGAAATCTGGGGACTGGAAGAAGGCGAATTCCATCTTTGAAAACATGGGCAGTGAAAGAAATTTGGTTTCTTGGAGTGCCATGGTGTCTTGTTTTGTGAACAACGATATGGGATACGAAGCGATTTCGACATTTCTTCATATGCTCGAACATGGGTTAAGTATTGCTTCGCATCGGTGATTCGGGCGTGTTTGAATGCCCGAAATATTGGGATTGGGAAGATAATTTTTGGGTCAGTGATCAAAAGTGGGTATCTTGGGTCTGATGTGTGTGTTGGGTGCTCATTAATCGATATGTTTGCCAAGGGTAGTGGAGATTTGGGTGAAGCGTATATGTTTGCTCAGATGGGTTTCCCCAGAGAGGCAATTGATTTGTATGTAGATATGTTGTTGAGTGGGCTCATGCCTGACCAGTTTGCACTAAGTGGCGTTATATTGGCGTGCACAAAGTTGGAATCACTATCATTAGGGCAGCAATTGCATTCGTGGGTTACACAGTCTGGATTGGCTTTAGGTCATTGTGTCGGGTGTTGTTTGGTGGACATGTATTCCAAGTGTGCGGCTGATGGATCGATGAATGATGCGAGGAAGGTATTTGATCGGATGCTAAACAATAATGTTGTGTCATGGACTGCAATTATCAATGGATATGTGCAGAGCGGAAAGGGTGATGAGGAAGCCATCAAACTCTTTGTTGAAATAATGTCAGGTCTTGTTCTGCCAAACCATTTCACCTTTTCTAGCATTCTGAAGACTAGTGCAAATCTTTTGGATCTGCGTACGGGTGAACAAGTTCACTCCTTGGCAGTGAAATCAGGTCTGGCTTCCATCAACTGTGTGGGATATTCACTTATTGCATGTACTCAAAGTCAGGCCAGGTGGAAGATGCCCACAAATCTTTTGATGTTCTGTATGAGAAAATTTTGATATCTTATATAACACAGTCGTTGATGCATATGCCAAGCATTCAGACGCAGAAGAAGCCTTTGGACTTTTTCATGAAATTCAGGATACAGGATTTGGGGCTGGTGCTTTCACATTTTCTAGTCTCTAGAGTGGAGCTGCAAGCATTTGTGCAGTTGGTAAGGGAGAACAAATCCATGCCCGGATAATAAAGTCAGGATTTGAGTCATACCAAGCATTTGTAATGCTTTGGTTTCCATTATTCCAGGTGTGGAAACATAGATGCTGCCTTTTTAGTGTTCAATGAGATGGATGATTGGAATGTTATATCATGGACTTCAATGATATGCAGCTCCAGCGGTAGAAGTGTTTGACAAAATGCTTGAGGCCAGAATAAAGCCGAACGAGATCACATATATTGCTGTTTTATCAGCTTGTAGCCATGCGGGTTTGGTTGATGAGGGATGGAGAAAAAACATTGTATCATCCCAGGAATGGAACATTATGCATGCATGGTTGATTTAGTAGGCCGCTCAGGATCCCTTGTAGAAGCGCTCGAGTTTATTAACTCAATGCCTTTTACAGCCGATGAACTAATCTGGCGAACATTTCTCGGAGCCTGCCGAGTGCATGGTAACATAGAGCTTGGTAAACATGCAGCAAGGATGATTATCGAGAAGAACCCACATGATTCGGCAGCATATAGTTTACTATCAAATTTGTATGCTTCCACTGGTTTGTGGGAAGAAGTGGCAAAAGTAAGAAAAGATATGAAAGAGAAGTATTTGATCAAAGAAGCAGGTTCTAGCTGGATAGAGGTGAAAAATAAGATCCACAAGTTTCATGTTGGGGATACTTCACACCCAAAAGCGAAGGAGATTTATGATGAACTGAACCAGTTGGGCTCAAAGATAAAGAAATTGCGCTATGTCCCGAATACAGATTATGTACTTCATGATATGGAAGAGCAGCAAAAGGAATTCTACTTGGTCTTATTGGGACATCGAAATCAAAACCCATTGGAGTGTTTAAGAATCTCCATGTTTGCAGAGACTGTCACACTGCTATTAAATATATTTCGCAAGCCACTGGTAGAGAAATAGTAGTAAGGGATTCAAATCGGTTTCATCATTTCAAGGACGCGACATGCTCTTGCAACGAATACTGGTGATGTTGTTACACAAATTCAAACTGTAAATGATAGAATAATCTTGCAGGCTGATTCGTAACTTTCTTATTCTAATTTTTGGACGCCCCAGTTCTTTGTTTTTCTAGTTGTAGTCTGTACAGGTCATATCTGCACATTTGTGTTACTATTGATGTATACTGCTTTCTGATTAATTTTAATAAAATCGTATGACTTTGTTTCTTATTCTTTTACGTTTAACGTATTTGAAGTAAAATATAAATTGGAAAAGCACCCTAGGAATTTCGGAACAAACCCTTTGCTAGAGCTTCCCTCATATTCCGCTTTCTGAAAACTTTTTGTTGGAATTGAACCTTGATATTCTCTCTTCTTCATTTGCCGTGGATTATTTTGTGCACTTCTCTGAAAGGTAAAGGGATATATTAAGTATGTGCGATATAATATTAACACAGTTTAGGATTAAACATATGTACTCATAGAACAATCAGTGTTTCTGTTATGCTTTATGCTGCTATACAAAACTTTGGAACTTGATTAAACTGCAGTAAATCTGGATAGGATTCATTCTGATGAGATGGATTTGAAATTTATCGGCCGTGAGCTTGATTGCAACTCTGATTTGATTGCATATAATGCGTGTAAACGATCATCACTGGAAATATATATAAATAGAATATCAAGGCTCTTACGTTTGCAGATCTTCGTAGGCAAATAAGGTATTGCAGGAAAGAAAGAAAGAGAGAGATGAAGTCTCTGAGAAAATATCCAAATCAAAGAGAACAAATTGCAAAACAAAACAAAATAAAACATGTCGTTGTGTCTAGTCAAGCCAGCTCTCTAAAAAGCTAGAAACCAGTGCTTAATTGGATGTATATGTTAGTGGATAGCTTTTGTGAATGTCTTACCTCTTTATAGTAATTTTAATATGACGAACCAACTCCCATTTTCACCACCTTTATTTCTGTGTCATGACCAACTCCCCCCCCCCCCCCACCACCATTGCCACTTTCTGCTCCACACATTGGATTTTTTTTCTCCTCCCTTTGTTCTAGTACACCTGAAATTATTGTTTCTTCGTTGCGTAATAACCTCTATTTTTTAACAATATTTCTAGAATTATTGATGATAAATATCTAGCAAGCTCGGTAGCTGATCAGGTGATCTGATAATTTTTCGGTGATCAGGATTTTTTGGAAAGTTTTTATGTAAGAACAAGCAGTATTTAACTTTATGCAGCTAGTTAGCGAGAGTTTACATGATTTAAGAATTTTTTTTTGAGATAGATAAGATTCTAGCTAAGAGATAGTGCCGAAAATTTTGAGCAATGATTCAATGAAAAATGCTCAAAACATTTTATTGCTTATTCGCTTGGATCTGATACAGATTTTAAAGTGAGTTAAGGACTGGTTGACTTCTACACAAACAGAAGATCACCATAGATGGGCAATGGGAAAAATGGGGAATAGATAAGAACTTGTGTCCATCGATATTAGCCTAGCAAATCCATGGAACTTGTGATGGACGGGTTTGAGGACTCCGTTCTCAGATAAGCAGTGTTGCATGGGACATCCTCGAGGTCTCGAAGGAAAGGATTATAAGGACTGTGCAGTTGCAGGTCATTGACCATTTGGCGAAGCTCAGAAGCTTCCTCTTTGAGCTGAGCATTCTCTTCCAGAACCTTGTCGTGGGACTCTGAGACATGGTTCAGCTTGTCCACAAGTTGGTGATTCTCATTTCTGAGCCAAACGACTTGTGACCAGAGCTCATCCAAGTGCTTCTGCTTGCGCATACGTGATCTGCGCGCAGATTCTCTGTTAGATATCATTCGTCTTTGTTTCCTCTCGTTGATGAGACTGAGTTGCTGCTCATCAGCCTCATCAGAGGTTGAACTACTGAACGAGGATGGTTGCTGTGGATTGTTATTAATTTCTTGAAGTTGGGAATTAGGGAATTGAAAATTGTACAATGGGCTAGAAAACCGGTTAAATTGAAACGCAGTTGCGTTGCTTTGAGTGCTCATGCTGAAATGAGGAGGGTAGGGAGATGATGAGCTCAAGGGAGCGAGGTAATGGAGTCCGGTGACCTCACCGGGCTGCATAGCTTCTTGAAGTTTCAATGGATAAATTCAAGGTCTTAGTGGTGAAGAAGGTGAGTGGAGAGCACTTAGTTTTTGTTTGCGTTGGGAGGGGGGAGAGAAGCTTGAGGAGATGAGGTCTTTTATAGGGATGAAAAGTGTGAGAAAGTGCCTTCAAAGCTCAGCTGATTGGAAGATCATGCACATCATGTCTCTATTTTAAGCAGCATCATCACATTCATCTATGAGTACATGAATGTCCGAGAGATGTCTGTCTGTCTCTCATTTACATGTTCGTTATGGGCATGCATCCATCTATCGATGGCTACATGCATGTATGCATGAAATGATATTTTTACATACATACATTCAACATGGGGGATTACAAGTAGGGTTAGTGGATAATCAATTTTCAGATCAAATCTCCGCTTACATGAGAGAGGGAAAGAGAGAGAGAGAGAGAGAGAGAGAGAGAGAGAGAGAGAGAGTTCATGTCATAAATTATTGGGAGTACAATGATTTTAATGGAAGAATGTTTAGTTCAAAATAATGCAGTGCAAGAGAAAATGGGTTCAACAAGTCAATCTTAATTTTGATGTGCCATTGTCAAGTCTATAGGATGGATACTTGCCATCCAATAGAGCCTTGTGACGTAAGGAAATGGAAGAAATTAAAGAGGTTTTAGAAAGCCTAGAACTTTTATACGTACTGGTTATAATAATTAAGGAGCTGATCAGTGACTCATCAAACACTTAAACTCCCTATTAGCATATCAATTAATCAACCGTAAACAATAATTTGTTCGATCATTAACAACATACGCCCTCTGCGGCGTTTTTAGTTGTTGGACTGATAGGTAGTTTCGGATCTTCTACGATAAAATATGAAATACGTATAGCGATATGCTAATCCTATACACCACTTAGTAGTTAAAGTAGATAGCAAAATTCAAGTTAGAAATATATATCGGGGACAATTAAAGTGAGATATTGGACAACAATTTTCTTGTCCTCTTTTGTAAGCTGAGATACAAAGGTGCAAGCAAGCATATATTCTCCAAGAAAGAGAAATGCAACTCAATTATTAACAATCTGCATTATTATAAAAATCAGTTTGTATTACTTTATTATTGGCCAGCTGAGGACAAATTGTACTCACCCAAATTAGTTTGGCCTTCTTTAGAGGTATATTTTTTTTGTCACTAATTCACTACATAACAAGTGTTTATTAGACAAATGATTCACTTTTCAAGTACATGACATATATTTATTTGACAAGTAACGCTACTAGAACTATAGCAACTAAGCTTGTGGTTTCTGCATCCATTTAAAACTCTTTTAGTTAGTGGAAGACTGCATTTTAAAGTACATCCATAAATCCCATATTTCCATTTCCCACCACTACACTACAAGAGTTTTCCACTAAGTAACATCTGCTAAATTGGAATGGCTTGAACAGAAGCTAATCTTTTCTCCATGTTCCTGCTACAACTGACTTAATTTGACCTAAGTGCACCTTTAATTATGCTTAAATATTTAACGAAGTCAGTAAAAAACAGAGATCCACTCTTGTAACTAAGATATAGTTTCAAGAGTGGATCTCTGTTTTTTCTGGCTTGGTTAAGTATTTAAGCATAATTAATGGTGCACTTAGGTCAATTAAGTCAGTTGTAGCAGGAACATGGAGAATCGATTACTTATTGTTCAAGCCATTCAAATTAGCAGATGTTACTGAGTGGAAACCCCTCTTGTAGTGTAGTGGTGGGAAATGGATATATGGGATTCATGTATATGTACTTTAAAATGCAGTCTTCCACTAACTAAAAGAGTTTTAAATGGATGCAGAAACCATCAGGCAATGCTCTCTCTCTCTCTCTCTCTCCCCCCACCTGAGGGTTTGGGTTGGGTCAAGTTGAGTGGACTGAATGGTCAACAATGCCATTAGACAGGTTTAGACTGCTCTATCTTTTCTTGTCTTGCAACTGTCCTTCTCCTGTTCCATACGTCTCTCAATTTTATTTTCTTTGAGGATTTGGAGTATATAGAGGTGGATGAGTAAGTAATTGAAAAACCCCAGACTTTGGAGTATGTTTTTCTGCTCAACTGTACTTGTAGTGTATATTGTATGGACAACTGCATTTGGTTGGTCAATGTTGCATCACTTAGTTTCGACTCCTTAGGAATGTCTGTGTGTGTGTAATAAAGGAGAAGTACTTCACTGACCCTGGGTTGTATGTCCCCCTTCTCCATGTAACGCTGATCACGGAACATAGTCAACGTCACGCGAGAATATGGAGCCGAACATACACCTGGGTATGCAAGTTTCTCTGGTGGTATAGGGTTGGTTCGGAATTTGCTGGTGAAAAGAACGAGTGTTCTCAATTCTACGCAGCTAGCTTTAGCTTTAGTAAACCTGTTTAAATGGTCAACTATTTTCCAACATGCCTATATGGGTTGTTGTTTATCTACTACGCTGGCCAATTGTTCAGTCAAGCAGGCCAGAAAATGCAGCAAACTTTTAACTATAAGCATGCTTGGTTTTGGTTGTAATTCAACAGATAGCTTACAACTATCCGTTTCACCAATTTTGGTAGTGCATGGCGCATGCATGTTTGAATTCTGCTTTCAAGTACTAAAACATGCATGAACAATTGTTCCTAACAAACTTCTTAAGTTTAGGAGTATAATAAGAGAGATTTCCTCGACCACGGTTCAGTTCTCTCATCTCCATATCTCTCTTCACGTACCCATGTTAAGTAAATTATTGACCCATACTTAGCAACGTGTATGTATGCACTCAAATTGAAGGAATACACCCCAAAAGAAACTTCAACCTCAATTTTGAACGCATACTTAGCAATGTATGTCAAATAAATTGAAGGAATACACCCCAAAAGAAACTTTCAACCTCAATTTTGAATGGCACTTTTCCTTCAAACCAAACGTGAGTGAAAGTGAGATTGAATCTGAAGATAGAACTCCTTTTTTCCCCTCACTCAACTTACATATCTTATCTACCTCTCAAAATCATTCTCCATATCTCTTCATTTGTTTCTATTTTATCCTCGAACTTTGTTGGACAATCACTACAATCCAAGGCTCCAATGGCATTTTGGGAAAATAAAATGTCTCAGTCTGGGACATTTGCCCTACAATGACGGTCTGGTTATGCACGGAAGGGCACTTGATTTAACACCTGCCCTTTTCGTACCAAACGACACTCCAAAAGATATCCGAAATTTATTTTAAAAAAGGAAACCCTAAAATTTTAACAACAAACAATGATAGATAGACATGAACAAAGGCAAAGACTAAAGTAGGCAGACGACAAAACGCGAGTGCACGTTAGATGTCACACGTGGGCCTGGCAAACGTTAATAAAGAGAGATTTTTCAGTGTGCTAGAAACACGATTTGCTATTCTAAATGTTATAATACAAGTAGTTGGATACTTGTAAAATAAATTTCAATTACTTATATTATGACACTTAGTATACCAAATCGTGTTTCTGATATATGAAAAAATTTCTCATTTACAAGCGCACATGGATGCTTAGTGCTCCACCTCCTAGCCCAATTGCTTGGCTTGTCAAACTCTCTCTCTAGCTAGGTGGTCTAGCTAGGGTTTCTGTAGTGCCTAGGATTCTCTAAATTTGGAGAAAAAATTTAGTGTGCAGGAACACAACCTAGTATACTAAGTGTCATAATACAATTGATTATCAAGTTTTCTTTTTAAACTTTCTTTTTAAGTTTCTAACTAATTATATTGTTATACTTAGTGTACCGGGTAATGTTCCCAGCACACTGAAAATCTCTCCTAAGTTTGCTGGCTTTTTCAGGCTCCTCCACCAATCAAGAGGGGTTTGCAAGTTTTTGGGCATTGTCCTTAGATGCCCAGATGACAATGTGCACCCCACTATCATTGCAGTTTTTGTTTTTGTTAAAAATGGTGATGGCATGGTGATGAAGTGGCTAGCTAGGGTAGGGCGTGTAGGCTTCATCCAACCAGGCCATTCATGACGGTGGTTGGCTGGTGGATTTGCTTTGTTTTTCAACCCTTCTCAAATCATTCGTACGGATGCATTATAATCCTTAATCAAGTTATAACTTCATATATATTTGTTGGTTTATTTCCTCCCAGTTTAACCTTCTAGAGTGTACGTAGTATCAAGAGTCTTGGTTTGCAAGAAGTTATACGTTTGAAACTTATAATTTGTTGGGTTGCAAGTATATATTAGGAAGAAGTGTATTTGAAGGCTACCTGAACTTATATGATTCTCTCACAGTTTCTTTCTAGGGATACACTTGTGAGTCTGGGAAAGAAGGTTTTAGGCACTCACAGTTATTCCAATTCAAAATTATGTTAATTTTCTTGTGATGTGTGTTCTTAAATTCAAGTTTTGTTGTTTTGAATGAAACTATGAAAATGCAAACATGAATTTAGTCAAGTTGGCTTGTATTCCCTTCTCTACACTTAAGTTCGAATATAGAATATCCCTTATATTAAAAAGACTATGAAATTAGTTTTATCTTACAATAACATTTTCCAATTCAAAATCATGTCTTTATCTTATATTTATATATGTTTGCTGAATTTCATTTGCTAAGTCTTTTGCATGATTAGTGAAAAAGGTTGAATTAATTTATCCTGTTAAATTGTTGTTAGCTATAATTCGTTGATGTAAGTCGAAAAAAAAATCCATACCAATAAAATGTGTTGGTGCTAAAACTCAGACAGAGTTTGGACATGATGTTTAACACGTATTTGCTCCGAGTTACTTTTGGTCTCAATGTCAAGAGATGGCTCAAGAGAAAGAGAGAATAGACATGACACTATTGGTAGTTGCCAACATACAATATTTGTATTCGAGTGTGTGAAGCTTGTGCGTTAATCTAACTTTTTAACCAAATGATTGTGCACCGAGTGAGACATTAATTCGGCTAAGTTCTTTTATGTGCCTCGAGTGAATGAGGACTTAAAATTCAGTGTAACTTCGTATATGCTTGCCTAAAAAGTAAATGAAACTAAAATAGAAACTAAAAAGATAATTAAAATGTAATCATTTCACGATGGAGTCAAGATTAAAAACATTCACAAAAATAAAATCTAGACTAGTCTTACTTTAATTTTCAAAACTTCACGGTGAGGCAAACGTAAAAATAAATAGATTGAACGATGATTTAAGTACGACTGGATGAGGATAAGTAGCGTGGTACCGATCTTTCCCTATTCCAATTTATTTATTTTATTTGGGTAACCACTATTAAATTCAAATATCTTTAAAATTAGGTTTTAAATCGTTGATTACAAATGTTTAAATATGAATCATAATAGATTTTGCACGGAAAAATATATTTTGAAGAACTTGAATATGCTGGTAAGAGAAATAAAAGAAAATTTAAAAAGTATAAAAATAAAATAACAAAAAAACTAAAATGAAAAAAAAATCGAAAAGGGGCAATCGGTATGATGATAGCGACTAATTTGTGGTTTACTCACTACCTTGACAACGATAGTTCTCTGGAAAAGCGGTAGTGAAGTACCGATCGTATCATTTTCTATTTTTTTTTTTCCATTGAATTTTTTTTTTCTTCCTACCTTACTTTATTTAGATTCAATTACCTTTAGATTTATATTTATATTTATATCCTTGTTTTTTATTGTTCTAACATGGATTATAAGAAAATACATTTTGTACAACATGAAGATGATAGTTTGGTGTTAAAGTCGTTGATGAATGAAAGAGCTTCGGTCTTTATGGCACCCTCTAGAAAGGGCGAGTCATAAGGGAAAAAAAAAATTTGACCAAAAAAAAAAACATAGCAGTTGATAAATGTCCCACTTTCGACAATAATGTTTCGTCCGGCCAACCATGGTTGACCCCTGAGATTAAAACTAAACTGTACCCATATTGACAGCGGCCTATAAATGCCCACCCCTAGCACGAATGCTTTGTGCAAGTAACAATGGTCCACTCGTGGGATTAAAACTAACCCTTACCCCTTATAATGCCCTTCCCTCAATACTAATGGTTCGTTTGAGCAACAATGGTTGATTCGTGCGATTAAAAATGAACCATACTCCATATTGATAGCGGCTTATATATGTTCCACCCCTAACACTAACGCTTCGTGCGGGCAACAATGGTTGACCCGTGTGTCGAGCCCACCTCGTTTTGCATGTCGTATTTTTGGTTCATCTAGCCGCCTCAGTTCCCGTGTAAATCATGCCTCGTTTTGCATGCCTCATTTTCCATGCGTCGAGCCCTCTCTACAATTAAACAAAACCTTGACTAACTCTTCAATCAACCCAACTGCTTTTTAGCACAAACCCAATTGTTCTTCAACAAAACTCTCTTGTTAGCTTTTCAACTACAATCTCAAAGCCTTCATTCGAAGCAAACGTACTGCTTACGATCCTTGAGATACTAAACTTTTTACAGCTGAACTACCCCGTGGTATGATTCGGTTGATGTCCATTTTCAACCACCATGATTTTCTTTTTGAGGTGCATGTTTTATACTAAATCCAATCTGACACTAGTGATCATAGGTGGACTTCTCTAGCATTATGTTGTCGTTTATGGGATGAATCTTGCTAGAGTTTTACTACTTTCTTTACATTTCCAGTCAATTTTCATTTCAAGTTATGTAGCTCGGCCTATCAGCTTGACGAATGTCATGAGTTTGAAGGTCTATGGTTGTATTATATAGGCAGTGGAGAATGAGCAACCTTGATCATATCGTTGAGCTGGAACAGAAGTAGATCGGTCATTTGGCGCTGATAGTAACTGTAATTCATGGTAGGTGACATTCAACTGTGTCTTGAGGCGGTTAGCACGATCGTCGGTAGTGACTTCATCATGTCGGATGACACATACATATGTATTTAAAAGGACGTGATATTTCTGATCTTTGGTCGTCTGCGTGGCAAACACACTTCGAAGGAATTTCTGTCTCAAGCCTCAGATAAATTAGAGCTAAGTGAGATGGTCGTCCAAATTTTGGTGTGGGCTTTGAAGTTTTGGGCCTGTGTTGTGCAACCTTTGTGTAAATAAAATGAATAAACTCTATAACAAGCCTTATTTTTATTCATGGCCCAAACAAAAATGAACTGTATAGAAATGAGAAGAAAGGGAACATTCTTCTCTACATAAATCTAATTAATAATCTTTTGTGAGAACAAAATGTGTAATTCGTACCACGTCACATTCTTTGACACACCCCGACCCTGATATTCCCCGAATACCAGGATAGACACGTGCTGGCCGACACCCGAGGGTGACGAAAACCATTAATTGATTACAAGAGTAATGATTAGGAGAAAATATTCATGAATAAACATTAGAATATAGAAGTAATAAACAAAGTTTAAGGAAGTGTCTAGAGTGCACAGAACACCATCTAAATCAAGATTCACAAAAAGGAAAGATCATTACAAGATATCACACAAGTGAGTGGTATATTTGCTACTGGTAAGGGAATGCCTCGTACGTCGTGTCGTAGTCCTCGTTTCTAAGACCTAAATGGGAGCGCAAAATAAAGGTGAGTGGACCAAGTTCATAAATATAATAATAATAAAACAGTTACCAATGTACTAACCCCCATAGTTTATATATAATGAAAACTACTAGTATAATAAGTGATGGATTTAATAAAATTCCTAGCATGCCCAAAAATATCTCAAAAGTCATATTGCGGAATAACATCGTAGAAATCAAAACAGTATACGTCTCATAGATCGTCTAGTAAACGTGGTGTGCTGCTAGAAAGATCACTGAATAAATATAACTCCCGACCCTATGCCAGCACCATGGTCTCTGCGCCTGTAGCCAGAGATTACCAACTCCCGGCCCAATGCATGCTCCGTGTCCCTCAGCCCGTAGCTAGGGATTATTTCTCCCGGCCTATCTGCCAACACCAAATCCTCGCCCCAGGCGGCATAGTATCCACTAGATACGCACAAATAGTTACGCCTCTCATAAATAACCACTTCATAGTATAAAGTCATACATCTTCTATACTATAAAGAGGGGTTTCTAAAACATGTTCTAGCATCCTATTGTCATCTATCAGATAGTCTACTAGTTCATGGTTTTGATAGAAAATAATATATTTTAAAATATAGCTCAATATAGGCTAACAAATAAATTCCTCACCAAAACGTGACGATAAACCACATATTTCATAAACATGCTTAACATAAAATCAAATCATAAACTCATAAGGCATGCATTTTCATTTATGCAATTAAACTGGGAAATTATGCAAATTTTAGAAAGGGGTCCACTCATAGATACTCCTTAGCAGTAGAGTTGTGCGGATAAGGATTAAGAATTTCCTCACTAGCAACTTCACCTAAGCACAAAAATGTAATAAATAAATAAAAAGAATTTTCTAAAGGATTTGGGCTTGAACTAAATAAAATAAGGGATTTGGGTTGAATGGGTTTTAGAATCCTAAGGTTTTTGGGTTAAAAGGGTTTTAGGGTGAAGAAGAGTGGTTTGGGCCCACACTCACACACACACGCCAGCCCACATACACACACCTACACAACACATACATACACACCCACACGTGCATAACACACGCATACACACCACACATGCACGGACACACACACACACACACACACACACACACACACACACAAAACACACACACGCACTACATATCACACACACCACACAACCCACACACGCACACACAGCCCAAAACACACACATGGGGCCCATGCAGGGCACGGCCCACATCACACACATGCACAATAGTCCACACACAAGCTGACCGGGCTTTAAGCCCTTTCATTTAAAACTAGCCCAAGGCCCTTTGAGTATTTGGGTTTTAAAAACTTAAAACTAGAAATAAAAATGATACGGGCCAGGGTATTGGGTTGGTCCAAAACGAGCTAAGGCCCGTGGTATTCTAAACGACCTGAAAGGCTTGGTGTTGCTGGAGAAGAACGTTGGAGCTACTACAACTCTGGTCGACGCAAACAGGGGTTTTAGACCCTGATCTAACTACCAAAATGAAGAGCAAGATGAGGGGAAGAGATTGCTACCCTCGAATAGTCGTGACACGGTCGGAGGTGACTGGAAATTCCCTCGAAACTCATGGGTTCGCCGGAAAAATAGGTGAGCTTCCCCCGCGCCGTTCCCGTCTTTAAAACCTTGGAAAAACAATGTAAATCTCATCACACAACGTCCAACATCATCAATGACGATTTAAAAAGGGATCCAACCTTACCTAACTGGAGAAATAGGAAAAATCCCGCCGGAGAGTTTCTCTGGGTTCCTCCGTGTCCCGCAGCAATGAAAGAGAGGAGACACGATAGGGTAATGATGGTGAAGGTGTTGTAGGTACCGGGTTGGTAATGGGTGTGGGCTCACGGGAGGATAAGAGAGAGATATTAGAGTGAGTACAGAGAGAGATGAAAAAGAGAGGTCTCGGGGTTGGGGGGACAGAAAGAGAGAAAGGAAGAGAGCTGGGGTGCTGCCACATGGCAGCTTGGGGATAGAAAATCCCACTTTAGATCCGAATTGAGTGAAAACAACGGGACTAAATTGATAAATTATCAAAGTTTTGGGGAACAACGAAATTATATATATAATCGGGGGTTGGGGTGTTACATTCTTATCCCAAGAGCATACGCATTATATGCCTCATCTCCCACAAAAAAATTTTAGTTGTGACGGGAACACGGATGGTACATCACGTGTTTTTATGTAAGTAGTGGAAAATTTTAATTTTTAAGTTATTAATCTTTTAACTGATAGGAGCATATTTATGCGACTTAGTTAGCTTGTTTTCTTGCATTTACTTAGCTAGTTTCTACTTATTATAGTATTTTAAGCTATTTTCGTGTGTTTGTAGGTTCTAATGGCAAAGTTGGCCAGAAAGTGCATTTTGATGCAGTTTTGGGCTGAAATAGATTGCATGCATATGGAGCAAGTTGGATGGACGTTTTTGGTGCTTAAATGAGGCTAGGAATGTGCTACAAATCTGGAGACATTATTTCAAGACTTGGAAGATAAGGAATCAGCAAGAAAGAAGGAACATTATCCAAACCTTATCCAAACTGTAACTAACTTAATCTTATCTTATCCTATCTTAATCTTTTCCTAACTTAATTCCTGTTGCAAGGGGGAGTTAATTTCTTATTTAAATCACCTAGAAACCTTTCTAGAAGGTCTTATCTGTTACTACATTGGTGCTGCATGTTTTTAGGCCTTGTTCTTCTAGAAATCAGCCACATAACATTGTTTCTAGAATTCCCTACAAAAGTGGCGCCCCAAACCCTTCTAGAAACCCTAAAATCTGCACAAACCCTAGTTCTTTTCCCCCTTGGATTGAGGCCCAAGCCTTTGCCGAAAATCCTAAGCCTTTTCCCATCAGAATTTGTCAAAACCCTAGGCTATAAATATGTGTTTTCAGCCATAATTTCGCACCACCACCCCCCATACAATTCTACACCCCTTTCAGCCGCAAAAACACCACCCACCACACCATAATTCGTTCTACACCACCACCCATTCAGAAATCCATATTTTGCCTCAGATGAGAGAGGACAAGACCTTGCCGTGGCTTCCATTGGAGAAGGAGGAGTGTGCCACAAGCCTACCTGCATCCTTTGGAGTTTCTAAAGTTCTTTCTTCCCTTGTTTTGTTTCCATGTTTATTTCAGGTTGCTTTTCAATTGTTTTGAATATGTGTAACTAATTTTCTTATTAGTTAGATGTGAATTCGAAGTCATGGACATATGTTTGATATGAATTGATTACCTTCAGTTTTTGTCTCGTAAAACATGAATGTGGTTTACTTATCTGATTGATTGAGAACTTATTTATGTATGTTGATTAGGGGTGCACACTTAATTTGCATGTATGAATCTGATGCTAAAATATAAGGAAGTTTCACCTAATCGTTATGAACTTATATTTACAAGTAGTGGAGGTTGCTAGTCACAATCACGTTAGGTAAATCCATTGCAGGAGTATCATGCAGTTCATAGTTACGAATGCCATGTCAATACTTATGATTTTCATAGAACTTAATGATCTTTGATTGTATCTCTATCATGTTGTTCATATAAGGAACTTGAGAAGAATAATTTGGTTGCCGATGCGTATTCCATCCAATTCAATGAACTTAGGAAAATCTGAAAGTTAATTTGTGCTTTTCACGATTAATTTGGGGCATTGTCGTTCATGGTTTGAAGAAACAATACTGGAAATCAATTTATGTTGCATATGTTTCATGTGTGAAGAAGAATCCTCTAGCTAGCTTTTCACCATTCAATTCACCTAATTTCGTGCCTTAGTTTGATTTAATTTTGCAATCTGTTCAATTTAATTAATTTCGTTCAATTCAATCCCCCCTTTACTTAGGTGTGTTAGATTAGTTTAAAAAGTGTTTCAATCTGTCCAATTGAGTGTTTTGAGTCTTATTAGTCTTAAATTCGTTCAAATGACTCCTTAAAGTCAGTTTTGAGTCTAATTGTTAGTATTGTGTTGTTTTGAGTCTTTTTAGTGTGTTTTGAGTTAGTTGAGTCATAATCTGTTTTAATTCAGTCTTTTGAGTCAAGTTAAGTTTTATTTTCGTCCAAATCACTTGTTAGGTCTAGAATTGAGTCTCTTTGATTGTTTGTTGCTGTTTTAAGTCATTTAAGTCAGTTTTGAATTTATAGTCTAGTTTAGTGTTTTTGAGTCTTATTTGCATTGATTAACAGCCCTAGTTAATCCTTGGTTTAGAACGATCCCTACTTACTTAATACTACAATTACATGTTTAATAGGGTTTAATTTGTGTGTCAAGTTAATTTTTACATCATTAACACACATATCTCACCATTTATATAAAGACACATGGTGTACCACCTTATATGACGGTTACACTAAAAAATCTCTCATCTTCCACAGCTAAATCCTACTATTTCTATATCATGAGGTCATTAGATCTCAAGAGATTGGTTAATACAGGATAAGCCCATCATGAGCTGATCACACCCTCTTAATAATTTCTTCTATTTCAGTTCCACTTTCTACTTATGCAATTAAACTAATCTCATTTCTCAGACAAGTTAATTAGTCCATCAAATAATATTTGTTTAATGCTTGACACAAGATTTGCCATCTCTGGTGCAATGTATGTATTCATTTACTTAATTCTGGGTGGTGCATTTTGAGTAAGACTGACTCACAGTTGACAGGTACATTTACTTGCGTACTTGTAATAATAAAGTATTATTTAAAGTTTTCAGGTTTAATTTTAGGAAAAATTAATAAAAATGACTTGAAAACTTTAAATTTTAACGATAAGGACAAAATAAATAGTAAAATGAATGGTACCAGAATTGACTTTTTGGTGTAACAATGTCGTTTTTCGTTAAAGTGAACAGTACCGGAAGCTTTTCATTAAAGTTTCCTTTATTTTAAGCAAAGTGATTAGTTTAAACTTGGGTGCTGAATTACCTGCTCGTCATCAATATTGTTTGTTTTCACTGATAATTGTTGGTTGATTCTGCTACTAATTCATTATATGGTAGTCTTGTAGTAAAAATGTCTTGGATTATCCAACCACTGCTTGTATTCATAAAAGGTACACGACTGCTGCTCTATTTTTTATATGGTATTTGGTGGCGATCTGATTATAAATTTAATTAATACAATGAGTAGTGCTTAAACACTGCGTTTTTTGGTTTAATTACTTTAATTATGCACTGCCTAAAGTATTTGGTGTTTTAAACTAATCAAGGTTCTGAGTTTGTTTATAATTTCTTGATGCATGTCCTTCTAGCTAGGCTTGGCTTATAACATATGAAAATAGGGTTTACAAGCAATATTGGCAGATAAGAGGATCTTGGATGTCAGGGTAAACGATCCGAATTACAAGACCTACGTGAAATTAGGGTTTCCAATATTAGTTAAGAATCATTGTGCTGCTAGCTAGCCTGCCCTCTGAATTGTCTGTTACTTCACATTGATAAAACACTATATATCGCCATTGTCGCCAAATTTTCATAATCCATTGATCCTTGACCAAAATTTCTTATCAAATTACAAATACAATATTATGGGAAAACAAAATGATGGCCATATCTAGCAGAAAAGAGAGGGCAAGATTGGTTTTGGTTGTATTCTTTGAAAAATCCAAAACTGCTTGCATATGCTTTCATAATTAAGCCATTTGGAAAGGGTTGTGGACTAATCAATTGGTCTTCGTTTATAGTTTTTAAGATTTAAGATGGTTAAACACGACATCCTTGCTGCTAGGTGCTGCCAATGGCAACAAGAGACATTGATTGGTGGGCTAATTGAGAGGGCTAGCAACAGAAAATGGTAACAAAAAATGACCAAGAAGGCAAATTATAACGAATAAGTAAAAAACCCCTGAAGAAAACAAAAGCAAGAGGCAGGCACAAATATTGCTACCTGCAATATTATCTCCTTGTTACATCAATTTCAAAGCAAAAATGATTGAAGTAATAATTCCAAAGTCCCCACTCATTAGAGAAAAAAATTCGGCTCGATCTAAATCAGAATGTGGCCTTTAACTAATTTGTGTAGAATTTTTGAACCAAGGCCACTCCCAAAGGCCGCATAATATGATAATATTGTAAAAGTTTTTTCTAGAGGGACTCAGTGCTCTTTCTGTCTCTATGGACACTACAAGAGCCATAAGGGTTTTAGCCCCCCCATTTGTGAAAATGACTGGTTTATTTGTTTCTTGCATTTCTCTTTTCGTTATGTGTTTTGACGATGACGCTTTAGGTTAATGCATAATTTTTTTATTTTTTTATTTTTGTCGAAAAGTTAATGCATAGTTCAAACAGGTACATTTGGAAGTGGGGTGAATTTTTTACCATTCTTTTATATGGACGTTTTGGAAGGGGAGATGATCAATACTATTAATTGATGTTGATGATAGTGATGGTGGCGACAGTGACGTTTTTGATATCCTCGGGGTGATGAATATGGTCATCAGAGGTCCTGCCGACTCAGATCTGCTTCTTTTGGTGGCGGCAACACCTCTCATGGTGCCAGAAATTTGGAAGACGCCAGAAGAGAGTAGATAATGTACAGATATGATCAGTCATGCGTATATAGGAAGAGCTTCATCTAGGGTTTCACTTAGAAGCAAAGTCTTTCGGTAAATAAAAATAGAAATTAACGGACGAGGAATAGCTACCTTCTGCCAGTACCTTTTCCTTCTTACATTCCCTATTCATCATTTGATATTTGTATTCGACTTGCACGACAAACTAAACACTTAGTAAATGGAGAAGGTAGCTAGCATTTCTCTTTACTAAAAACTTGGTCAATGGATAAGATCATCTTTTTAAACCAAAAATTACAGTTATATTGTACCACAAAAAACAAAAGACAAACAAACAGATCGTTATATTGATCAACATACGAAGTTATATATATTGCATAGATACAGTGACCCACCGCCTTGAGGGAGTTGTGGAGGAAGGATTTCAATCACTACATCGTCTCGTAGATCACTAGTTCTTGATGATGACGGTGATGCTGGTGATCTTTTTTATTCTTTTGAGTTTTGAATATGCTGGTGAACTTGTTGGATCAATCTACATAATTCTTTTATCCATGATGAACGACTTGCCGAAGAAACATTAGCAGCTTGTCAAACTTTGTTATACAGTGACCATGAAATTTCAATTAACGATTAAGAAATTTTCATAGGTAAATAAGTTGAATATCAGAGTACGCGATAACCAATACTACAAATTAATATGAATATTATTAAACAAACGAAAATATTGAAATGGCTACAAAAACCCTAAGGGTGCGTTTGTTGCACCGGACTATCTCGGACTGGATTAGCTTCAGGGACTAAGCTGGACTGGCTTAGACTAGACTAAGCTGGACTGATTTAGTGAAGCGTTTGGTGCAGTGTCGGACTAAAAAGAAGGATAATAACAAACTACAATATTTTATATTTTTTAATTCATATCTAATAATATTATATTAATTAATTCTATCTTTTTTTCTTCTAATAATACTCTCCCTCTCTCTGGAAGCCTCCATCATTTTCTTCCTCATTCTCTCCGTCCCACACTCTCCGTCCCTCTCCTCTTTTTTCTGATTAATTGCCAAAACTGATTAATTGCCAAAAAAATTCTGCAAAATGAAGAATCGAGCTTCGTTTTTCTGGTTTTTGTTCATGGGATCGTCGGGCTTGTCCACCAGAGGAGGAGAAAAACGAAGAGGAAGACTTGGTGGAGGACAAATCGAAGAGGAAGACCCGGTGGACAAACGAGAAAAAACGAAGCTCGATTCTTCATTTTGCAGAATTCGGAGGTTGTGGACTCCGAATCTGGGGTTGGATTCTGTCTTCTCTGCTGCTGTTTTTTTGTTTGGATTCTGTCTTCTTTGTTAAATTTGTCTCTGTTTGTGGGCTGTCGAAGGTTGTGGACTCCGAATCTGGGGTTGGATGTTTTGGATTTTTTAATGTGCGAGGCAGTGAGGAAGAAGGAAATGAGAGCGGCGATTTACGAGGACGCGGCGGTTGTCCTGGGATGGTCCGGTGAGGTTGTCGAGCAGGGTGAGCAGTCGAGTAAAGCGCTGAGGAGTCGAGCAGAGCAACGATCTTAGCAATCCGGTGGTATTTGGGGGGTCTCGCTAAGACTACCTAGCGAGCCCCGTAGTCCACACGAGTCCCCTTTAGTCCCACTTAACTTAGTCCCAACACCTATCAAACATGGGATTGTAGTCCAGTCCAGTCCAGTCCAGTCCCTCCTAAGGAGGTGAAACAAACGCCCCCTAAGAGGCTACATTATCACTAACTTATTTCTCAAACTAAATTACAAAACAATATTTATAAAGAACTAAACCTAAGAAACCCTATCTTGGATAGGCTATGCCCAATTCCTAAACTAACAAGGAAAACCCAAATACTAATATAAACATAAATACTACTATTTTCCAACACTCCCCGTCAAACTCATGGCGGTATACGACATGGGTTTGCAAATAAGCAGATGCGAATTAGCTCCGTTAGGCGGACTGGCAGGTATGCAAACTTGACTTGACTTGACTAGCGAACTGGTGAGTGTTGAGAATATGAAAAAAAACCCGTCACTAAATGAACGAGATTTCCATTTCTCAATTGTATGTTGGTAGCAACAAACAGCGAGAACCAAAAAGTTACTATCACTCGAGTAGTCACAAATCCAAGCACTCGAGTGACGGTCACAAAACAATTCCAAACAGGACAATCAACAATTCATGTGGGCCTAAAACAAACGTAAACCATTTTTTTTTCTTTTGCCCGTGTGGGCCTCAAAAACTCCAAACAATTTTTTTCTTTTTCGTCCTTTTTTTTTCTCTCCTTTTTTCTTTCTTTTTCTTTTTTCTTTCTTTTTCTTTTTTTCTTTCCTTTTTCTCTTTTCTGCTGGGCGAACAAGTGCAACATTGTACTTTTTAAACAACTAAATAGCAGTGACTTAAGCAAATGATTTTTTTTCCTTGACAAGCAATAAAACACGCGAGCTCCAGAGTGTAAAGGCGAGGCAGCAAGCGATGTGGGTTTACAACAGGTGGTGGTCAGACAACGGCGGGGTTGTAGGAGAGACTTGGTGGCGTGGTGACGATGCAGCAGAAGGTTCAGGCAGGCAGTGAGGTGTGGGTACGATGCGGGTTTGGTTTATGGTGCAGCGGCGTGCGAGTCAGAAACAACGGCAGTGATCCATGGCGAAGATGAACTCGATCCGAGTTTGTGGTTCTTGGGTCTGGGCTTCGTCAAAACTAGTGGCGAGTCGTGGTCGAGCCGCATCAGTGGTGGATGGTTCTGCAGATCGGCGCGCGTGGATGGTGATGCGGGTATGAGCGGAATCGATCTGGTGTGGCGGTGGTCTCGAACTGGGGTTCAGGTTCAGCACGGTGTGCCTCGACCCTCCCAAACAAACAAATTCAGCCTCTTTTTTTTAACAAACCCTAACTGAAACAAAACTGATACTGAACAGACAAACAAATCGATATCAACCCCGAAACAGATTAATTCCCAAAGGATTTAATCTGCTTTGATATCAAGTTGAATATCAGAATGCGCGATAACCAATACTACAAACTAATAGGAATATTATCCTTATTATTAAACATACAAAAATGCCGAAACGGCTACAATGTAACTAACTTATTTCTCAAACTAAATTACAAACAATAATTATAGAGAACTAAATTTAAGAAACCCTAATTCGGATAGGTTAGGCCCAATTCCTAAATTATCAAAGAAAATTCAAATACTAAAATAAACATAAATACTAATATTTTCTAACAAAATATATATTATCTGACGGACAAAGTGGATGGATAACTACTACAAAAGTGACCAATATTACTAATCAAGTGTGATAACGTTTAGCTTGTCGACGTGCGATACACATTAATTGATGAAATAACAAACAAAACTAGAAACTTCAGTATGAAAAATCAATGTCCTTCGAGATATATCAATTTATTATATCTTCAAGAAAGAATGAAGGAACCACGAGCTAGTGGCTCAGTGGTAAATGACGGATTACGAGGCTTTCTTAAATTAAAAACTAAAAACTGGAGGTTTCGAGTTCGAAACCAGCTACTGGTCTGGAAGCCAGACTTATGACCGGAGTGAGGCTGAAATGCCTCTGTGAGTCTTCCGAGCTCCCAGAAAAGGTAGCACCTATACATAGGAGAGTTTTATATAGGGTTTTACCCAAACCTAGATTCCTTATTTGTAATTGAAGTGACTCTTGATGGTCAAATGGACAAGGTCTTCATATGAAAGATTGCTTGCCAAAGCGTTCAAGTACTGGCTTAGATCTTCAAAAAGATTGCTCACCAAAGCGAATTACACTACATTCACAATGTTTAATTTCGTCGATGATGATCAATGGATCCAAGACGATGAGAATGTTCTGAAGATGATCACTAATGCCACCAGGGCCTCCATTCATCCAATTATCAATTGGCTTTTCTCTCAGAGTGGAAACTCATGAGCCTTTCGAAAAACGGAGTCAGTGGCGCTTGGAGGACGATGATATTCTAGTAAGGAATTCCTCTGATTTGTGGTTTACCAGGGTACGGATTATCGTCGTTTGCCTATCACTTTGGAGGGATAAAAAGCGCTTAATGAACTAAGAATCAGAGATGAGAGTACACCAACGATTGGAAACGCACTTGCACTGAAAAATAAATTTAGGGTTCGGACCAGTACAACGTCATGAAGATCATCAAAATTGATAATGTTATTCATCAATTTTGATAACCTTGTGTTTTTATGAGGATTTTTTTTTTTTTTTTAAATCTTTGTATGTTGATGGATTCCATTGTAGCCCTTTTTTGTTGCAGACTTGACCTACAAAACCGAAATCGAAGTAAATATTTACTTCCTCGCTTGTTACGTAACTTACGTGCCGTGCCCTTCATTGATTTTTTTTAGTTTTTTATTTTCTAATTGCCACCCAAAAATTAATTATTTCCATTAAATAAATCCCGATTAATTAGGAGTGATATCTTTGGTAACACAAATATTTCTCCTATAAATTACCACATGATTGATCTTTGCATTCCTATTTCCAGTAGGATTCGGGTGCTTTCAAATTTGTAGCAGGATTAAAATTGCTTAATTTCCTTTTCGTTTTAGGATTAATTGGTAATTTGCTTAATATCCTATTTCAGCTAGGATTAGGATTTCTTTCAAATTTCTATTAGGATTAGGCCTTTCCTGTTTGTTTCGGGATATGTCCTTGTGTATAAAATTATAAATACACAGATCTTGGACTTGGTGGATCATCACATTGGTGAGTGAACAAATTTTCTAGCATAATTCCACGATATAAGATTTTTGTGCGAAGCCCTTTTTTAGGTTTACTTTCCTCTACAATTTTCTAAATCCCTACCAGTTGATTAGCCTGTATCATCCAGCATGTCACAAGAGGGCGAAGTTTTGGGAGGTTCTTCGAAGAAGCGGAAGCTGGGCGGGGCGGGATCAGGCCCGGTTCTCAGTCCTCAGCCGCTGAGGCAGGTGAGAGCCCGGCAGAGCTGTAAGCAGTTTTGGAAGGCTGGGGATTATGAAGGAGCTCCTTGTAGCGATGATCATACTTCTGCTGCTGGTGGGATCGACCACGTTAGGGTTCATCCCAGATTTCTGCATTCCAATGCCACAAGTCACAAGTGGGCTCTCGGCGCTTTTGCCGAGCTTTTAGACAATGCACTGGATGAGGTTTGCAGTGGTGCTACTTACGTCAACGTCGACGTGCTTGAAAACAAGAAAGATGGAAGCAGAATGTTGCTGATCCAAGATGATGGCGGTGGTATGGATCCGAGCAAGATGCGACACTGCATGTCGTTGGGGTATTCGGTGAAAAGCAAAATTAGAGACACCATAGGACAGTATGGAAACGGTTTTAAGACGAGTACTATGAGGCTAGGAGCAGATGTGATCGTGTTTTCGCGCTGCGAAGGAATAGATGGAAAAAGTGATACGCGGAGCATCGGATTGCTGTCTTACACCTTCTTGAAGAGCACTGGAAAGGAAGACATTGTCGTTCCCATGCTTGATTATGAGAGAAGAGGAGGAGCTTGGAGCAAAATGTTTCGATCCTCCGAAAGAGACTGGAAGAAAAATGTCGAGACAATCGTTCAGTGGTCGCCATTTTCTAGCGAAGAAGAGCTGCATCGTCAGTTCTTAACGATCAAGAACCATGGCACCCAAATAATCATTTACAACCTTTGGGAGGACGACGAAGATCAGTTGGAGCTTGACTTTGACACCGACCCTAATGATATTCAACTCAGAGGTGTCAATCGGGACGAGAAGAATATACAAATGGCTCAAGATTATCCCAACTCGCGGGTTTTCTTGACGTACCAGCACTCGTTGAGGAGCTATGCATCGATTCTCTATTTGCGGCTTCCTTCTAACTTTCGGATCATCCTTCGTGGGAAGGAAGTTGAGCACCACAACATAGTGAATGATATGATGATGTCCCAGCAAGTCACGTATCGGCCAACCGGGGCTGACGGGAACCAAACAAGCGCAAATGTGATGGCTACTGTCACCATCGGGTTTGTAAAGGACGCAGAATCTCATATCGACGTTCAAGGGTTCAATGTTTATCACAAGAATCGACTGATTAAGCCGTTTTGGAGGCTGTGGAATGCTGCAGGAAGCGACGGCAGGGGTGTTATGGGTGTTTTAGAAGCTAATTTTGTTGAACCAGCTCATGATAAGCAGGGGTTTGAGCGTACAACGGTTCTTTCGAGACTCGAGAAACGATTGATACATATGCAAAAGGATTACTGGGGTTCTAACTGCCACAAAATCGGGTACGCTCGGCGACGTAATAAGAAGATCATTAACGACTCTGCAAATCTTAAAGAGACTAGTCCTGATCCTCCATCTACCACGCCATGCAGCAAGAAGAGACCATTTTCGGGTCCTGATTCACCCGCACTTCAGGGTGTTCGTTCAAGAGCTTCTGAAAGGATCACCAACGATAGAGTCCAAACCCCCAAGCAATCTGGGACACTAGGATCATCAAGGTCTTATGAACCATCAGCACCACCTTCGCCCGCCAATGTTCCATCATCATTACCGCCTTCGCCCGCCAATGTTACCGATGCAGATGCAGACATGCATGTTTCCATGTCTGATGTGGGTGGCCGCCGTCATGAGGGATTTGCAGCTAAAGAAGACTCTGGGAAAGATCGCCCGACTCAGTTATCTTCACGTACAAAAGATACTGAACAATCACAGCACAATTGTTCACCAAGTAGCCCAGGAGCCAGTTCACCACACGTTCATGATGTCAATGCTGAGCGTTCCCGCTTGGTGCGTGGTCAAGTTGTAGGGGTGCAGCAACTGAAAACAGCATATATCCAACTGAAGAAAATATTGGAGAAGAAAGATCAGAGGTGCAAGTCACTTGAAACTCAGCTCCTAGCGGCACAACAAAAAATTACAGAACTGAACAATGAAGAAGACACCATAATTGGCATATTCTCTGAGGAGAGGGAGCGTCGAGACAAGGAGGAGAAGAGTTTGAGAGAGAAGCTGAAGAATGCAACAGATACCATACAACAATTGCAAGAGCAACTCGAAGCAATCAAGTCCGCCTAAGTCTAGCCTTGTGTTCACTACTTCTTTAGTTAGGACTTGGCGGCGAAATGTATGTAGTTTAATCTGAAATCCAGTAATAGTACTTTATCGTAGATCTCATGTATTCGTTTTTCGCAATTTGACAAATTTCAATCTCTAATAAGAATACTTCTTCAAAGTTCAAACTAATTTTCATTAACCCTCTTGCAAGGTTGGTGCTTAAACACTACTAAAAACTCAAGTAACATGAAACGCAAAGCCATTTATTACACTGAGATACTCCACCAAATTAACAAAAGCCATACGATGTTCAAAACCATTACAAGCTTCATTTCATCATCGGATATAAGACTGCCCGAAAAACGCATATTTACAATTTTTACATTTAGCAAAGCAAGATTATATATATCTGTATAGCATCTTAGACAAACTGTTCAAACCCAAACTCAAACCTGACCTGTGAATCCCCTGGCTCGCCTTGAGCAGCGCTTTCACACTTGTTCCTTTCGTAATCTGGATCATCCGTGGGAAGCTCATACCGACAAACAGGGCATGTATTCCGAATGCCCAACCACGGCACGATGCAGTCCTGATGGTAGTAATGGCAACAGGGCAAGCTCCTGACTTTATCCTCCACCAAGATGTTGTCTTTACAAACAGCACAAACCGCTTCTTCCTTCTTCAATTGTTCCACTGTAAACTCAACAGATGGAAGATCCTCAACCACGCTTAAAGCCGCCGGAGGACTACCTTTCATGGCATTGGCATTCTCCACGAACTGCCCGAAAATCGTGTTGATGTACTCTGCAGTCTCCAAGTCAAGATCGTCATCATCGGCGAACCTCCGAAAATTGTTGACCGTCAAAAGAATTTCCCACTCCAGGCTTCGTGCCGCTCCTTCCGGAACCTCTTCTTCTTCAGTGGAAAACCCAGAGGTCACCGATAGTTCTTCCACTCCGCCGTTGACCGGATTAATCTCGATCGATTCGGAACCTTCAAGCATATTCCTCTGCTCCATCAAGAAAAGATTATCCCAAATTGACTGGATACCCGAATCGGTGATCCGATTACTTTCTATGTCATCGATAGTACCGGAATCCGAATCCGATTCAGATTCCAGCCCAACAATCCGAAGCCCACCAGCTCCCGATAGGCTTATAAACTCCCCCAATTCAGAACCCAATCGCTGAGAATTTGACCCAAACCCTAAATTCGACTCCGTCTCGTCGCCATCCTCAAGACCCCCAATTTCCAATTCGGCCGCAACCGGATCCGACCGCGAACCCGAATCGATGACGCCATCGGTCTTGGGCGGCTGCTCGGAGCTGCGGCGGTCGAAGAGATCGGTGACGAAGCAGCTGACGTCATGGTCCGAATCGGATGCGACGTCGGTGAACCAGTCGCAATCGGAGGAGCTCCGGGGATCGAGAGGATCGGCGGCGAAGGGGTTGCAGTTTTGGTTGGCGCACCAGTGGGTGAGGGGATCGAGGAGGGGGGTTGGGTGGGATTGCGGGTCGTCGGGTTCGTTTTGTGGTTGCGGCTCGCGGGGTAGGTGAGAGGTGGCGGAAAGCTCAGACATTGTTTACGAAAAATAATACTGCAAAAAATTAAGAGGAAAATTTTCGGTTGGTGGCGCCTTCGGTTTATATACTGCGGGGTTTTTTTCCCTCGTTATTTATTTATTTTTTATTTTAAGGGTCTTATCCAAAAAGAAAAGTAAGCACAAAAATTAATAAAGAAAAATTGAGGTCAAGACGGAAGTCATCCTATAAATGTTGTATTTATGCTGGTTCGGCGCGAATCATAGTATTCATTCTTATGCGAATTGGAATGAAAAATAAGAGATTTTTTTTTTTCAAAATAGTTTAGTCCATAATTCTCTATCTCCAGTAGGTATTAGTGCGGATGAGATGACGGTGTATTACTGAAGAATAGGCAAAAAAAGAAAGTATTTTATGTAAAAAGTACGTTTATCATGTATGAAACACATTTCTGTTTAGTTTACAACTTTATATAATAAAAGTTCTTAATTTCTCGTATCTACAGTTGAGAACTAAATATTTCTTTTTAATCAACACAAACATTTGAGCATAGAACCTTTTTCAACTTCAAGAAAAAAAAACACTAAACATCATAACTTACAAACTTACACATTAATTATTTCCAAGCATATAAATACACTTTCTACTACTTCGCAAACAGGGACGGATCTAGAATTCAAAACTACGAGAAATTTTTCTATGTGACTGGAATACACACCTCAGCAAAACAGGCGGTGTTCCCCACTAATAACCTGTTGACACTTGTATTCTTATAACATAAATACAATTAATTTAAAAAATAAAATTAAACCGACTCCCCGTGTTTCGAGTTTCCAAATCGCCTCCCACACCCTTCTCCTCCCATGCCTCCCCCATTGGCCAACTCTTTGCCGGAGACGTGCATCGTCCACCCCACCCCACCCCCACTCATCCCTCCCTTCCCCACACGTTTCTCTCTCCCTTTCTTTTTCATCTCAATATTTTGTCATCCTTCTTGTGCTCTTTTTGAGATGGACACAAGAGATGCTGAAAGACAAAACTTAAATAGAAGGTCGGAGACGGCAAATCAAGGTCGATGGATTCTGATAATGTGGGGAAGAACGAGAGAGAAGGGGAGAAAGAAAAAGAGGAAGAGAGAATATATGGAATGTCGTCGATGGAACCACAGAGTGGCGATGGAGGTGGGTGGTTTCTGAAGAGTGGATGGTCGGCGTGGAAGGGTAGTTGGAGAGTTTTCTGACTTATTTCTCTTTGAACTGTAGGGGTATGTTAGGAATTTTGTTTATTAATGCTTATCATAAATATCAAAACGTGGCAATCTTTTTATTTCAATAATAAAATAGGCACGTGTTAAAGTTGTATTAATTGGGAACTCCAAGTAAGCTAATGTGCCCGTCATCTGAAAAAATTTCTCCAAAACAACATCCTATATATGCATAAAGTGTCCTAATTCTCGAGATTTGAGAGCATCCAATTCAAATAGCTTAATTTCATACCTAAGAACAAAGGAATACGTTCTCCTTAAAAACTAGGGCATGCTTTCCTCGCGCTTCTCTTCGAGCTCATAGAATGCTTCCTTGACCACCTCAAATACTTCTTCAGGAGGCCTTTCAGCATCAATCTAGGCAGAATCAAAGAAGAAGAAAACAACTAACATACTAATTACAGATAAGCTCCAACACAAACAGTTCATTAAACTATACGGTAAGACTAGCTATATGTCGACGAGCAGAAGCCCTTGAGGAGATGGTTACCTTTCGAACCTTTCCCTTGGCGCTGTAATAATTGACTACAGGAACGGTGCATTCGAAATAAACTTGATGACGCTTCTGAATCGTACCAATGTTATCATCAACTCCTCCCTTCGAAGACCGCAAAGAATACGCATGAGAAAGAGTTCCACAAGTTTACAGACATCGACAATCTGTAAACTAAAGAAACAAGTTAAGAACTACACAATTTGCTCACCTGGTTTCTGTTTAAAAGACCTCGTCATTTCTCCTTCTGAACAGTAGAGAAACAATACAAAATCCGGCTTGAATTTCATCTGCATGAACATAAATTTGGTTCTTCATGAATATATTAAAATCTAAGAAACACTACTACGTTTAAAGAACATTGGTACTTTTAACGAAAACTACAACCCTACAATTCTTTCAGCTGCAGCTATATTTTCTTCATTCCGCGGGAAGCCATCAACAAGAAACTTCTTGTTTCGGCTCCTTTGCATTGCCTGTTGCAGAAGTTTGACAACCAAATCGGAAGGAACCAGTCGTCTTTCCTTCTTAAAGTCCTTGATCATCTTACTGTAGAGAGAAATTTGCAACAAATATAAGATGTGAGAATATGTGGCTTAATAGGTTTTGAAAAAAATGGTTGCTAGATTTCCATCATACAAGAATTGTGACATTTTACTTGTGAAAGAAAGACTTTTTTGAATGAATCAAATACCTGTATTCAGATCCAGCCTCAGCTTCTGCTTCAAGAAGATCACCAGCATTCAGATGGCAAAACCCAAAGTGTGAAACAATCTTAGCACATTGCGTACTCTTTCCGCTACCTGGACCACCTGTAAAACATGGTTTTAATTAAAACCATGAAATTGTGTAACAAGTAGCGACTGTTTGATAGTCATTTCACTTCACTTGAAAAAACAAAAACTGAAAACGAAATAGTTATCGGGCAGCTCCTCAAACATAGATGATAGTTAAGATGCTTCCTAATTAACCAGGTCTATTAGTTTGTAGGAAAAATGTCGTAAACTGCTAGTACTTCTCACCTGAAACACAGATGATAATTGTCTGCCCTTTAGGCTTACGTTCAATTGGGTCCTAACAAATCAAAGATAAACACACACAAATACATTCAATAATTTCACTAATAATAATTATCTAAAAATCACACAAAAAAACAAAAGTTGACACTTGACACCAACCTTGTTTGGAGTCACAGTTTCCCCTTGTGCTGCATAATCTTTTTCTATGGTCTCCATGAATCCTGTTCATCATGAGCTTGTTTAGAAGCAAATTTGTTCTATAAATTTGAATAGTACACCAAAGAAGTCTGCAGGACCGCCTATCAGAGCACCACGTTCAAAAAGAGAACAAGTTCATTGAGGCAAAATTACATAGAAGCTTGATATTATAGTTTCTACTGTATCAAACTCAAAACATTAAGAACCTAATCAACTGACAAAAGGTTATACAGGAAGTGATAGGATGTAGAGAGGGTCTAACAGGGAGAAGACTTGCTCAAGAGTGTATGATGGTAGCAGACTTTGTAGCAGAAAACGATGTCGATCTTGGTGTAAAACGGTGGCATGGGTTCTGGGACACCGAGTAGACCGTTTGGAGAGAATTGAGGCGGTGCGTTTAGTGGTTTATTCGTTTTATATGACAAATGAACTAGTCTCTCCCATGCAGACACCCCCGCCTACCGCAGGCTAGCTCCTCTAGGTGATAGGCGGCTCGCCACAGTCACTAAGTCCTACGTGTTTGACAAATTTAGAATGGCGGCTAGATCCATTTAGGAGACTGTCGAGCTAATCTAGTCGTCCGTTTAATCCATCTAGACTCGTCTAAGTATCTATTTAAGTTACAACTCTTACTTAGCCAGGAAATATGTAACTTTAATTTTCCATTTTGTTTATTAATAGATTATAAGAAACTTGTTGAATATAACCGTCGTTATATTATGGTTTCCTATATTTTTGATATGTTGTAATACTTGCCAATTTATTTGTCAGTCTATTTTTTAATTCATGTATCTCAATATAACTATGTATTTTTAAGCATAAACAAACACTAATTTACACGATATATAATAAATTTATTTAAATCCATGAAGATTCCGTCTAACCGTTTAAGTGCTAGGTCCCAATCTCTGGTCCCACTAGTGTTGCCGTCTTTTAGAACATTGGCGAAAAGGAAACAGTATAAGAAAAGTGTACTGCATATAAAATTTTACACGCCAAAGAATGAACAGCACGGTGGATGGCAGCTGCTCACCATCTCTCTCAGACATGGTTAACCAGAATCTTCTCCTTCTCTCCCAAATCTCTCTACCCACAAACGCAAACCTCTTTTTCTCTCTCTACTTTCACTCACAGTCGCGACCAACCAATACCCGTCAACAATTTCAAAACTTTCTCCCACATTTTCCAGCAATGCTCCCACGGCCGAGCTCTGAATCCGGGCAAACAGGCCCACGCTCGCATGATCGTTTCTGTGTTCGATCCCACCGTGTTCGTTACGAATTGTTTAATCCAGATGTACGTGAAATGTGGGGTTTTGGAGTACGCAGGTAAGGTGTTCTATGGAATGCCGGAGACGGATATGGTGTCGTGGAACACCATGGTTTTTGGGTATGCTGGGAGTCGGAAGATGGGGTTTGCGCAGTCTTGTTTTGATGATATGCCTGAGACTCTGAGAGAGATGTGGTTTCGTGGAATTCTTTGATTTCCGGGTACTTGCAGAATGGTGAGTATTGGAAGTCTGTTGAAGTTTATGTGAAAATGGTGAGTGTGGGTGTGGAATTTGATTGTACTACGACTGCGGTTGTTCTGAAAGTGTGTTCTGTTATGGAAGAGATTGGTTTGGGGATTCAAATTCATTGTTTCTTGGTCAAGATGGGTTTTGACATTGATGTGGTAACTGGAAGTGCTTTAGTAGATATGTTTGGGAAGTGTAAGCAATTAGATAGTGCACTCAAACCCTTCCGTGAGTTTCCCGAAAAGAATTGGGTTTCTTGGAGCGCGGTAATTGCAGGTTCTGTTCAGAATGATCAGTTCGTTAAGGGTATAGAACTGTTTAATGAGATGCAGAAAGCTGGAGTCGGAGTGAGCCAATCTACGTATGCTAGTGTTTTCAGGTCCTGTGCAGGATTATCGGCATATAGGTTAGGCACTCAGTTTCATGGACATGCTATAAAGACGGACTTCCATTTGATGTCATAGTTGGAACTGCCACGTTGGACATGTATGCAAAATGTGATAGGATGTCTGATGCTAGAAAGATATTCGACTTGATGTCAAACCGGAGTTCACAGTCATATAATGCAATTATTGTCGGCTATGCTCGAAACGAGCAAGGTTTTGGAAGCTCTGCGACTCTTTCAGCTTTTGCGGAAGTCTGGTCTTGGTTTTGATGAGATAACGTTATCCGGTGCACTTAGCACATGTGAGGGGATCAAGGGGCACTTAGAGGGGCTTCAACTACAAGTAGTAGTGGTTTAGTGTAGTTTGAGATCTAATATGCCATGCTGGACATGTATGGTAAATGCGGAGATCTGTTTGGAGCGTCTCGCGTGCTTGATGAGATGGTAGTTAGAGATGCTGTGTCTTGGAATGCGATTATTGCAGCTTACGGACAGAATGAAATTGAAAAGGAGACACTTTCATTCTTTGTGTCCATGCTCCGCTCAAGGATGGAACCGGATGAATTTACTTTTGGTAGTGTTCTAAAAGCTTGTGCAGGTCGGCTCTCTTTAAACTATGGGATGGAAATCCACAGCAGAATTATTAAATCTGGAATGGGCATGAACTTATTTGTTGGAGGTGCTCTTGTCGATGTGTATTGCAAGTGTGGAATGATGGAAGAGGCAGAAAAGATACATGACAGAACGGAAGAACAAATCATGGTTTCTTGGAATGCAATCATATCTGGCTTCTCGCTGCTTAAGCAAAATGAGGAAGCGCAGAGATTTTTACCTTTGATGTTGGAAATGGGTGCAGAACCTGATAACTTCACATACGCAACAGTTCTTGATACCTCTGCTAATTTGGCTACTGTTGGACTTGGGAGGCAGATCCATGCTCAGATTATCAAGCATGAATTGCAGTCAGATGTATACATAACCAGCACCACTATTGTCGATATGTACTCAAAGTGTGGTAACATGCAGGATTCTCATTTAATGTTCAAGAAAGCACCTAAGCGGGATGCTGTCACATGGAACGCCATGACACTCTTAGAATTTTTGAGTACATGCAGCTTGAGAACGTGGAGCCAAACCATGCAACTTTTGTTTCAGTCCTCCGAGCTTGTGGACATATTGGGCACGCTGAAAAAGGTTTACACTGCTTCCGTGCAATGCTTAGCACCTACGGTTTACATCCTCAGTTGGAGCATTACTCATGTATGGTGGTGGTGGATATTATAGGGAGGTCAGGCCAAGTTCATGAGGCCTTGAGGCTCATTGAAGACATGCCTTTCGAAGCCGATGATGTTATATGGAGAACTCTGCATAGTATTTGCAAGCTCCATGGGAATGTAAAAGTGGCTGAAAAAGCAGCCAGCGCCATTCTGCAACTGGATCCTCAAGATTCGTCCATCTATGTTCTGCTATCAAATATATACGCGGAAGCTGGAATGTGGGGTGAGGTCTCGAAGATGAGGAAGACAATGCGGCATGGTAGACCGAAGAAGGAGCCGGGTTGCAGCTGGATTGAGGTGAAAGACGAGGTACATGCGTTTTTGGTTGGGGACAAGGCTCATCCGAGATGTAAAGATGCGTATGAGAAGCTCGATTTGCTTGTCGCCGAGATGACGAGAGTTGGGTATAGTATAGGCCAGAAATCGATTTTGTGGTTGATGAGGAGATGGGAGAGCAGGAGTTTCTTGAAGATGAGCTCAAAATTAGCATGTAAAATGTGTGTTTAATTCAAACCTCCTCCATTTGAGAAGTGAGAAAATGGTTGGTTTTAATCTCTCTTTTAAGTTTGCTAAACTAGCATTAGGCCCAATTATTAGCCCATAAACCCAAAAGGGAGTACATAATTACAAAAACACCCCTCAGAAGATGGAGAAATTACTATTGGGAAACAAGAAAAAACAGTCTGTTATTTGGAAAAGTTTCTTTCTTTTGCTCTTGTTCTTGTTCGTACAGTTTCTCCGATTAAACGATCTCGTTTTCCTTCGCTTCAAAATCACGCTACCAAAAATCCCCAAATTCCGCTCCCAATTTCCCAACTTCTGCCGCTTTTAGGGTTTCGAATTGGGCTGCGGAGCGAATGCCAGCGGAGTGGGGTTAGAGCTGAGTTGGCAGCGGAGACAAAGGAGTCGTAGAGTGAAAAATGAAGGCGGGAAGCGCCGCGAAGCTTATCGTCGACGCCTTGCTCCAGCGGTTTCTTCCTCTCGCACGGCGTCGTATTGAGACTGCTCAAGCTCAGGTCCGTTTTCTGATTTGAATCCAGTTGAAATTCTGCACAAATTTTTCACATGTTTGATTGAATTTAGGTTTATTTAGCTCTCAGTATGCGTATCTATGTAGCTCTGTTTGGGAAATTAGCAATCTTTCGTCGTCGATAAAGATATTTGGTCTACTTGATTTTATACTTTCACTTCATATTTGATTCCATTGTTTCTAGCATGCTTTAGTTTTAGTGTAATTTCGTATTTGGCTCGAGGAACTTGGTAGAGTCACTTAGGGCGGTCATTTGTTTCTTTGTAATCTTCCTAAACATGATTTCTAAACGTTAGTTGAGGAAAGAGTAATTAACCATGATGAAGTAGTCAAAAGTAGTTGCAAGGTTTCGTCTTAGGCTCCTAATGCCTTCCAAGGTCCTCTATTTATGTAGAACCGGTACTGACATTGCCATTTGTTGCTGCACATTATCGATATCTTTCACCCGATGAGTTAATGCCTTTGTAGTTTAGTGAATGTTTGTATTGCTATGATCTTATGAGTGATTTTTTTTTTCTCTTTTCGTTATGTGAGGAACCTACAGGATGGGCAATATCTCCGACCATCTGACCCTGCTTATGAGCAAGTGCTGGATTCATTAGCTATGGTAGCGCGGCATACGCCAATACCTCTTTTAGAAGCTCTTCTAAAATGGAGAGAAGGGTGGGTTTCTTCCTTTTCCACAGATGTGTTATTCTTTGTTCTCCTCAGTTGTTCCGGGTTTGATGCCTTTATCCTAACCTCTTGTTTATAATGGCTTGGGTACAGCTACAATATGTCAAAGCATTTTTGTTGATCTGAGTTATTCATTGTTTTTGGCCTAGCCATTTCTTTTAACATGGAAATCCTCTGTTTCAGTGAATCACCAAAAGGTGCAAATGACGCATCTACATTCCAAAGAAAGGTTTGTATGGAGATCAGTTTGCGTAGTATAGAAACTACAATATCAAAGTTTATGACCTTTTCCATTATTTTCATTATGTATTTATGATTGGACAGTCTGCTTCATTAGTTATAACTTTCATGCTATGTTTACCGAAGCTCAGCTTGCGGTGGAGTGCATTTTTTGCTCAGCATGTATTCGCTTTGTTGAGTGTTGTCCACAAGAGGGACTTACAGGTAGTTCATTTTATTGGTATTTTATTTTACCTTGAGGCTTGCGAAGTTGTATTATTCAGTGAAATAACACAAGCTTTGTTTTTTATGCAGAGAATCTTTGGTCTGGGCTTGAAAATTTTGTGTTTGACTGGCTGATCAATGCTGACAGGTAAAGCTATAGTTGGTTGTTGGAACTTCTTGGATATATGTTGTGGCTTAATTTTTTTGTCTGTTATATGCTTCATTGTGCGGATGCTTTTCCCATTTATCTTGTATTTGTCATACCTTTACCATAAATTTTCTATATGCATGGAGTATTTGTTCTGGATTTTTTTTCTTCTAATCAAGAAAGAGAAAAGGATGCAGATCTTTTTGAAGTTTGCCTCAGGTCTTGATATTCATTTCTTTGTTGGTTCTGGCTTATGATACAAAATATCATAAAATTTGAGTACCAGGATGTTGTTTGGATCTAAGCGTTTAACCTTATACCCTGGGTGTGAAAATGAAAGGTGACTGATTAACTGGATCATACTGGTTGTTCTTTATTTTAGTTGAGGGAGTTTTAGCGTAGAATTTAATCAAGAATTATGCCTTTGGGATGATACGATTTTAGGACAGGACACTGCTATAGCTATTTACTAGTGATCTAAGTCAGAGAGCTGAAATTCCCTACAGCCGTATTCCCTGCTGTTCTACGTAGTGCAGAAAGCCAGAGACGAAAGGACTCAAACACATATCTGAAAAGTTTATACAAGTAAACCACATTAGAAGCTTTATTTTTTGGGTTGCAATTCACTATATTGTTATTGCAGGGTTGTTAGTCAGGTTGAATATCCTTCATTGGTTGATTTGCGAGGACTTCTTCTGGACTTAGTTGCTCAGCTCTTGGGTGCCTTGTCTCGCATCAGGTGACTGAATATCAACAAACTCCCTCACCCCCTTCCTCCCTCTCACTCGTAAAAGAAAAGAAAGAAGACAAAGAAGAGAATTGTAAAATGATTTAAAAATGTTCTTCATTATTAAATTGGATTTGAAATCTGTAATTTTGATGATTTTGTATCTTTTAATACTCTTGTTTTGCAGTATATTTGATTTAGGCTGCATAGGTAGATAGACAATACACTAGCATTTTCTATCAAATTTAATATAGTTCTCTTTAATTTTATCATCTGTCATTTGTGAGGTTGGGTGTATATTAACTCGTTCAGTATTATTTGATAATCTACGTTCTGACCAATTTTAGGCAATTCTGACCAATTTTAGGCAATCTGGCATCTTATTTACATATACCTATCCAATATGATTAACTACAAGTTTACTTAATGTTATATACTGATTATGGTGTTCAGGTTTAGCTCGGTCACTGAGCGCTTTTTCATGGAACTCAGTATTCGTCGAGTTGACACTAGTGTTGCACGAAGTGAAACACTTAGTATCATTAATGGAATGCGCTACTTGAAACTTGGGGTATGTGGATAGTAGCATTCATATAGGAAAAATGATATTTGGACTACTCTATAACTAAAGTAATTGTCAGGTAAAAACTGAGGGTGGACTGAATGCATCTGCTTCCTTTGTGGCAAAAGCAAACCCTCTCAATCGTGCACCACATAAACGCAAAAGTGAGCTCCATCATGCTCTATGCAATATGCTTTCAAATATCCTAGCACCTTTGGCAGATGGTGGAAAAAGCCAGTGGCCACCTTTAGGTGTAGATCCTGCACTTACACTCTGGCATGAAGCTGTTGGGCGGATAAGAGGACAACTCATGCATTGGATGGAAAAACAGAGCAAACATATTGCTGTAAGTTGACCTTGCTCTTTTACCTCTTTTTTATCTGTTTCTGATTTGGATTTTCCAATATCTAAAATGTGCAAAATAACATTCATAGTACTTTCACTTTTCATGGAGAAAGCTACCCCTTTGCACTTTACTGTAGCCTCCATTTGATTTTGGAAGAAACAGAAAAAGAATTTGATACCATATACAGCGAGCGATTAATAGTTTATATGCCTATACAGACTATCATGGTAGTCCTGGAATTGTATTATGAATATCTCATCTTGAAGCTGAATTACTTGTTGGCGCTAGTGGGGCAGTTTGTTCATGATAAGTTCATGTGCCACTTTTACAGAGGCATCATTTTTTTTTTTTTGAGAAGAAACAATTTTATTAAAGAATAGTGAAAAACACAGAAGTGGATAAGAAGTCCACCAACAAATTAGAAAGGAAAATCCCAATAGGATTTGGCTACAGTTGCCAATTCTAGACCTAGCTCACTTAACTGCTGCTAACTAATCCCACAGTATTTGAGATAGAGAACAATTATTAAACTCTTTAGTAACAGAGGCATCATTTGGTATTTGTTGTTTCACATGATTATATTCTAGAATTACAAGTACTCCTCTAAAAGGGTCCTCCTTTTTTTTTTTGTAGCTGTAGTTTTTCTGATGAAGTTTGGCTTAAATGATTGCTTTTAGATGGTGTGGTTGGTGTTTGATGTTTTTATTTCCAGTTATGGGGTCAGGTCAACCGTTACTCTTTTCCCCCTTTGCCATTATTGTTAAATACGCATGTTTTGTCAGGCTAGTGCTGTCTACTACATGCTCCCCTTGCATGTTTGTGGTTTTCATTTTAATTTTATGTAAACAACTTTTGTCAGGTTGGTTACCCTTTGGTAACTCTTCTTCTCTGTCTTGGCGATGATACATTTTTCATCCACAACTTAAGCCCTCACATGGATCAACTCTACAAGCTTCTCAGAGTAAGTTCAAGAAACAAATGGTGTAGGGGACAATAAAGCGTGTATTTGGTTAATTGGTCGTATTTTCCAGATCCAATCATGTTTTCGTATCATGTTCATTTTTGAGGGGTGGGGGCCATATCCTTGTAGCTTTCCATTTCATGTGTAAGTTATATGACATTATGTACTTTATTCATTCAGGACAAGACCCATCGTTTCATGGCTTTGGACTGTCTTCATCGAGTTTTGAGGTTTTACTTGAGCGTCCATGCATCAGGCCAGTCACATAATCGTACATGGGATTACTTAGACAGTGTAACCTCACAACTCTTAACGGTTCTGAAGAAAGGAATGCTTACTCAGGATGTCCAACATGATAAACTTGTGGAGTTCTGTGTGACTATAGCAGAACATAACCTTGATTTTGCCATGAACCATATGATACTGGAACTACTGAAACAAGATAGTCCTAGTGAAGGAAAGGTTATTGGTCTCCGTGCTTTGCTCGCCATTGTAATGTCACCTTCAAGTCCGCATGTCGGCTTGGACATATTCAAAGGTTCAGTCATATGCTTGTAATCATATTCTAGTAGCTGAAGTTTTCAACTGATCCTCATTTAAGTTTTCTACATACAACAGGTCATGATATTGGCCATTATATTCCAAAAGTGAAGGCTGCAATCGAGTCAATTTTGAGGTCTTGCCATAGAGCCTATAGTCAGGCTCTTTTGACATCTTCAAAGACCACCATAGGTATTTTCTTTACTAATACTAAGCACTGACAATAGTGAAGGAATCAAATTTTTATTTACATATAATATAATAGGTTTCTCTTTTCATTTTTGCATTGATATGCTAATTAAATTTCAATGTTGTCAGTTTTATATGTTGTTTATAATCCGTGTTGTGTTGGGCTCACTGTCTTAGTGAGCTTGTCAAATACACAATTGATTCCCTCTCTCTCTCTCTCTCTCTCTCTCTCTCTCTCTCTCTCTCTCTCTCTCTCTCTCTACACGTCACTGCACACAGCAAACCATTGAAGTTTTCTCTACCTTACTAGGCAAACCATTGAAGTTTTCTCTACCTTACTAGGCCAACCATTAGTTTTACTGTTGTGCGGGTTTTTTATCAACATTCGTGCCTGCCATTCTCATTTTGCTAAGATACTAAATGTTTTTATTGCAGTTATGGAATATTAGCTAAAGTATAATATAATCATTATCTGCGCATACTGGTTAACTTTGTGCTTATGTTGCTGCAATGACAACACCAAATAAATTTTATGCTTTCCAGATTCTGTAACCAAGGAAAAGTCTCAAGGATATCTATTCCGTTCTGTGCTGAAATGCATACCGTACCTCATAGAAGAGGTTGGACGAAGTGATAAAATCACTGAAATAATACCTCAACATGGGATAAGCATTGATCCTGGTGTTCGCGAGGAAGCAGTGCAGGTACTGAACCGGATCGTGAGATACCTTCCCCATCGTCGCTTTGCAGTGATGAGAGGGATGGCCAACTTCATCCTACGACTTCCTGATGAATTCCCACTTCTCATTCAAACGTCATTAGGCCGTTTGTTGGAACTCATGCGTTTTTGGAGAGCATGTTTAATTGATGATAGACTGGAATGTGATTCTCAAGATGCAAAACGTGTAGGGCGAAATGACGGATTTAAGAAACCTTCTTTCCATATAGCAGGAGAATTGATTGAGTTTCGTGCGTCAGAGATAGATGCAGTCGGTCTTATCTTCCTTAGTTCTGTTGACAGCCAGATTAGACACACTGCACTGGAGTTATTGCGGTGTGTACGTGCTTTAAGGAATGATATACGGTACCTTACAATATGTGCGCAGCCTGATCATAGTTTGAAATATGAACCTGAACCAATATTTATTATTGATGTGTTGGAAGAGCATGGGGTGAGTTATCTTCCTATCTTTAACCGTATCTTCATTTGTTCCCCCTGTCCCGTTTTCCATTTGAGTTGCAATGTTGCAAATGTGCATCTTATTGAGTTTCATTCATGAATCTTTTTTCTAATGTTTCAGGATGACATCGTCCAGAGCTGCTATTGGGATTCTGGGCGTCCATTTGATTTGAGACGAGAATCTGATGCTATCCCGCCTGACGTGACACTTCAGTCTATAATATTTGAAAGCCCTGATAAGAACAGGTGGGCTCGTTGTCTTAGTGAGCTTGTCAAATACGCTGCTGAACTTTGCCCAAGATCTGTCCATGAAGCAAAGTAAGTATATTCCTGTTTATGTTTAGTTATCTTATACGTTTTTGAAACACTTTATAATGATCAGGATTTCCTGGTCAACCCGAATTTCACGATTGTCATAACACATTCTTAATTTGCAGGGCAGAGGTTGTGCAACGTCTGGCCCATATCACACCTGTTGAGTTGGGTGGGAAGGCTCATCAGTCACAAGACGCAGACAGCAAACTGGATCAGTGGGTCATGTATGCTATGTTTGTATGTTCATGTCCACCGAATAATAGAGAAGCTGGTAGTATAGTTGCAACCAAAGATCTTTATCATCTAATTTTTCCGTCTCTTAAATCGGGATCTGAGGCACATATAGTAAGTACTTGCTAGATGTTTGTTTAATTTCAGTATTTTGTTATGTGTAAATTGATATATGGATACAAGAAGATTTTTTTCATGGTTACAAATTGTCATGTCTAGTGTACCTTGTCCTTGTTTTCTTTTTTTTTGTTTTCTTGTCATTACGACAAATTTGTGGTGGGGGGTCAGTTCTAATGCCCGTACAATTGGATCCTATTGTTTTGTTACTACTAGTTTGAGGTCTTTTGCATCTGTAAGGGTATGCTTTGAATAATTAATCAAGGAAAAGAAATATGCTTTAACTAGAAAGCATATTTCTTTTCCTTGATTAATTATTCCATGCTTGTTGATTCTCTTCAAAGAGGTCGCACTTGGTGCGATGGCAAGTGCCTTCGCCCATGAGCGGTAGGTCTCGGGTTCGAGACTTGGGAGCAGCCTCTCCATAAATGGGGGTAAGGCTAGCCGACATTCACCTCTCCCAGACCCTGCGTAAAGCAAGAGCCTTGTGCACTGGGTACGACCTTTTTTTTTTTTGTTGATTCTCTTCAACTGGGTAGACTAAATTCGTCCTTTCTAAATTTAGCATGCAGCAACAATGACTCTTGGCCGCTCGCATCTGGAAGCATGTGAAATCATGTTTACTGAACTTGCATCTTTCATTGATGAGGTTTCGTCAGAGACAGAGACAAAACCAAAGTGGAAGGTGCTGTATAAACTCCTTAAATTTCTTTTAATCAAGGCTAAAAAGACTGAGTATTTTGACATTTCCAATGTACTGTATTGTTTGGTACTGGAGAGTATCGATTTGCTGTACTTTAACATAAGGGGAAAATTCATGTTGCCAACATCAAAAGTGGTAACCAAAACTTATTATTTTGTTACTTGGTATTGATCTAGCATGCCAATCATTTGCATGGTCTATACCTGTTTTGGTTATATTACTCCGGTGTTTTTGGAACATATGATTATATCCTTCTTATAAAAATTAATATAATTCCCTTTATTTCATCAAAATGAAAATGTTTACTATCTCATGCTCCGTGTACGAATTGGAAATATTATAATTTTGTGCAGCACTGACAACTCAGATTTGTATTAATTACATTGACAGCAGTAGATCATTTTATCCATTTCCAATTGATTTCTCGTCTGTATAGCTTTCAGTTTTGAGTTGTTTCATATTAGCAAAACGTTTCGTTAAACTGATTATATGAAAAAGCTAAAAACTAATATCCTTTTTTTTTTTTTGCTTCAACAGTTAGTTAAGTGCTTCATTAGTTAGATATTGATTATCAGTGTATCTGACTAAACATAATCTACAGAGTCAAAAAGCTCGCCGGGAGGAGCTGCGTATCCATATTGCAAATATATTTCGTACTGTTGCTGAGAATGTTTGGCCCGGCATGTTGGCCCGTAAACCGGTTTTCCGTCTGCACTATCTGAAGTTCATTGATGAAACAACCAAACAGATCTTTACAGCACCTGCTGAAAACTTCCAAGATATGCAGCCTCTCCGCTTTGCACTTGCATCTGTTCTAAGGTCACTAGCCCCCGAATTTGTTGAGTCAAAATCAGAGAAATTTGATGTCAGAACTAGAAAGCGACTGTTTGATCTGCTTCTCTCCTGGTGTGACGACACGGGCAGTACATGGGGCCAAGAAGGTGTTAGTGATTATCGACGTGAGGTGGAACGTTATAAATCTTCTCAGAATGCCCGGTCAAAAGATTCTGTGGACAAAATATCATTTGATAAAGAACTTAGTGAACAGGTTGAAGCCATCCAGTGGGCCTCCATGAATGCTATGGCTTCACTCTTATACGGGCCTTGCTTTGATGATAATGCAAGGAAGATGAGTGGCAGGGTTATATCTTGGATAAACAGTTTGTTCATTGAGCCGGCACCTAGGGCTCCATTTGGCTACTCACCAGCTGACCCAAGAACTCCATCATACTCGAAGTACACAGGAGAAGGAGCTCGTGGGACTGGTGGTCGTGATAGGCATAGGGGTGGTCATCATCGTGTTTCTTTAGCAAAACTGGCTTTGAAGAATTTATTACAAACAAATTTGGACCTGTTTCCTGCTTGTATTGATCAGGTACTCATGTCTCCTTTGCTTATTTTGTTCCTATATCATTCAAGGTTCTAAAAGCCACTAGTCCGATGGCGGGCAGGGGCCTAGCACCTAAGCGTCTAGGCAGGGCATATGTTGTTTTTTTAATTTTAATTAAATTTATTATATAACATATGAATAAATGTCTACTTATACTTAAAAAATATAGAATTATATTGGATACATAAATTGCAAAATAGAATGACATATAAATTATAAAGTACTAAAACATATTGAAAACATTGGGAACAGTGTTTATCCAATAATGCAACAAGTCTCTTACAATTTATTGAAAAAGTAAAATGCAAAAATGGAAGTTATTTATTTTCTGTCTATGGGAAAGTCGTGACCTGGGCAGTGTAGGCGGGTGCCTAGGCGGGTCTAGGCAGACTAGACGGGTGCCTAGGTAGGTCTAGGCACCCTTTCTTAATTTTTCAAACGCCTTGGGATTTAATCGTGGCGGTGGACAACCACCTAAAAGGGCCTTTTAGAACACTGATATCATTATATTTTTTTCAAATAAAAAGAGCTAGAGGGACAGTGCCCCTACTATATGATATGTAGAATTTTCTGCACCCCTGAAGGCTGATTAACCTATGCTAGATTGAGTCTGTTGGGGTATAGCTCCTTCTATGAAAATCTTCGCCCTCCTTCTCACTTGAGGATTCTGTAATTTGAATCACTTAGCATGTACAATTGTATTACATATGATAATTGATGAACTGTTAATTCATTAGTAAATTCATCATATTTACAGATGATTCCTTGATAATCAGCAAGGTAATTCTGACTTCCTTGGAAGTAACTCGGTGATTCAAGTCCCCGAGAATCTACTGAGTGCTTTGCAAGTCGGTTTGAATAAAATGTCAAAGTCATTTCTCTTCCTTTTTTCCTGGAATATTGTGGACTTATGTTAACATCTCAAAATTAAGGATTTCATTTTTATTAAAAACTAAGAACAAATTTGATACTTCGTTGCAGTGCTATTACTCCGATGCTGCTATAGCTGATGGTTACTTCAGTGTGCTGGCTGAGGTCTACATGCGCCAAGAGATACCAAAATGTGAAATCCAGAGACTTCTGAGTCTAATTCTCTATAAGGTTGTAGATCCATCAAGACAAATCCGGGATGATGCCCTTCAGATGCTTGAGACACTTTCTCTTCGTGAGTGGGCTGAGGATGGCATTGAGAACTCAGGGAATTATCGGGCTGCTGTTGTGGGTAACCTTCCTGATTCCTACCAACAGTTTCAATACAAGCTCTCATGTAAACTTGCCAAAGATCATCCTGAGTTGAGTCAGCTTCTATGCGAGGAGATTATGCAGAGGCAACTTGATGCTGTTGATATAATTGCACAGCATCAGGTCTTAACATGTATGGCTCCTTGGATTGAGAATTTAAATTTCTGGAAACTTAAGGACTCGGGTTGGAGTGAAAGATTGCTAAAAAGTCTTTACTATGTGACATGGCGGCATGGTGACCACTTTCCTGATGAAATTGAGAAACTTTGGAGTACAATTGCTAGCAAACCCAGGAACATTAGTCCTGTTTTAGATTTCTTGATCACTAAAGGAATAGAGGACTGTGATTCAAATGCATCCGCAGAAATAAGTGGTGCTTTTGCTACATATTTCTCTGTTGCAAAGCGAGTAAGTTTATACTTAGCACGGGTATGTCCTCAGCGTACAATTGACCACCTGGTTTACCAGTTAGCTCAGCGCATGCTGGAGGATAGCATAGATCCAATTGGGCCGATTGCAAATAAGGTTGATGCCAATGGAAATTTTGTGCTAGAATTCTCTCAAGGGCCTGCAGTTCCCCAAATTGCATCACTTGTGGACGTCCAGCCACACATGTCACCGTTACTTGTCCGGGGTTCCTTTGATGGTCCATTAAGGAATGCAAGTGGGAGCCTGAGCTGGCGAACAGCAGGTGTGACAGGCCGAAGTGTCTCTGGCCCAATAGGTCCAATGCCTCCCGAGTTGAACGTTGTTCCTGCAAATGCAGGCCGATCAGGTCAGCTCCTTCCAGCACTGGTTAATATGTCGGGGCCTTTAATGGGGGTCAGAAGTTCAACAGGAAGCTTGCGGAGTCGCCATGTTTCTCGGGACAGTGGAGACTATCATATTGATACTCCAAACTCGGGTGAAGATGGGTTGCACTCTGGGGTTTCCATGCATGGGATTAGTGCTAAAGAACTTCAGTCGGCCTTGCAGGGCCATCAGCAGCATTCACTGACACATGCAGATATAGCACTGATCCTACTCGCAGAAATTGCATATGAAAACGATGAAGATTTTCGCGAGCACTTGCCTCTTCTCTTTCATGTGACATTTGTTTCGATGGATAGTTCGGAAGACATTGTGCTGGAACACTGCCAACATCTGCTCGTTAATCTACTATATTCTCTTGCAGGACGACACTTGGAACTGTATGAGGTTGAAAATAGTGATGGAGAGAACAAGCAGCAGGTTGTGAGCCTGATCAAGTATGTTCAATCAAAACGAGGAAGCATGATGTGGGAAAATGAGGACCCCACGGTCGTGAGATCTGAGCTTCCAAGTGCAGCATTGTTGTCTGCACTAGTTCAGAGCATGGTGGATGCTATCTTCTTCCAAGGAGATCTTCGTGAGACATGGGGAGTTGAGGCACTGAAATGGGCCATGGAGTGCACATCGAGACACCTAGCCTGCCGATCACATCAGATTTACCGTGCATTGCGGCCTAGTGTAACAAGCGATACATGTGTGTTGCTCCTCCGGTGTCTTCATAGGTGCCTAGGAAATCCAGTACCTCCAGTTTTGGGATTCATTATGGAAATCCTGTTGACATTGCAAGTGATGGTGGAGAACATGGAACCAGAGAAGGTGATACTATACCCCCAACTCTTTTGGGGGTGTGTAGCTATGATGCACACAGATTTTGTTCATGTCTATTGTCAAGTGCTTGAACTCTTCTCACGTGTGATTGACCGTTTATCATTCCGAGACAGAACAACAGAAAATGTTCTTCGTTCAAGCATGCCTCGGGATGAGTTGGATACCAATAATGAACTTGGGGACTTCCAGCGAATGGAAACCAGGAGTGGCTATGAGCAACCTCCTTCTGGTGGAAATCTGCCGACATTTGAAGGTGTGCAGCCTCTTGTTCTTAAAGGACTCATGTCAACTGTTAGTCACGGCGTTTCTATTGAAGTTCTCTCACGGATCACAGTGCACTCATGTGACTCTATTTTTGGAGATGCTGAGACAAGACTCTTGATGCACATCACAGGCTTACTTCCCTGGCTCTGCTTGCAGCTTAGCAAGGATCCGGTGTTGGGGCCTGCTTCGCCACTACAACAGCAGTTCCAGAAAGCTTGCTCTGTTGCGGCCAACATCTCTATTTGGTGTAGAGCAAAATCATTAGATGAATTGGCTACTGTATTTATGGTTTACTCACGTGGTGAGATCAAAAGCATGAACAATCTCCTTGCTTGTGTCTCGCCACTCTTATGCAATGAGTGGTTCCCAAAGCACTCAGCTTTGGCTTTTGGGCACTTACTACGACTACTGGAGAAGGGGCCGGTTGAGTATCAGCGTGTGATACTGCTCATGCTTAAGGCATTGCTCCAGCACACTCCCATGGATGCTGCCCAAAGTCCACACATGTATGCGATTGTGTCCCAGTTGGTAGAGAGCACACTCTGCTGGGAGGCATTGAGCGTCCTAGAAGCTCTTCTGCAAAGCTGTAGCTCAGTGCCAGGTTCTCATCCTCACGAACCTGGGTCGTTTGAAAACGGGATTGGCAGTGGTGATGACAAAATGCTAGCTCCTCAGACCTCATTTAAGGCTCGCAGCGGGCCCCTACAGTATGGTATGACATCTCCATTTGCAACAGGTTCAACACCAGCACACGGGAGCGCAACAGAATCTGGAGTCTCACCTAGAGAAGTGGCTTTGCAAAACACGAGGCTCATCCTCGGGCGGGTTCTTGACTGCTGTGCGCTGGGGAAGAGAAGAGATTACAAAAGGCTGGTACCTTTTGTGACCAGCATTGGGTACCCCTAACTTACATACAACCTGTATGTTTTCTCTCTCTGTTTTTTCAACGACTTCGTTACACAGTAGAGGGGGTCGTCCCTTCCCGCATTGTAGAGGTTCAACTGTCTATTCGATTCCCTTAGGAGTCGCACCAAGACTATGTGGGGAGATGTTACCGCGCTAAGAGTGGTCGGTTATATATTTGATGCATATTAATGTATGGGGAATTTTGTAAATAGGGTAGTGGTTTGTGAAGCTAATAGTGTAATACTTTGTACAGTTTGACGCCTTTAGAGGCCTTGAATTTAATCTTGGCTATCTATCTATATGTCGTTCGAATTTCACTTTATTTACGAGGCTGCCATTGACTCCCTATGCCGCTGATCTTCATGTCGCGTGTTGATAATCGTGGAAAGGTAGGGTAGTGTGTAGGGGTTTGAATGGATTGGGTGGGTTAGAGATTTTCATTTCCTTTCTTTCTGAGCTGCAGTGGGACTCGGTGAGACCATGTCGTCAGGAGAGAGAGATAGGGATTTGGTGAGAGGAAGGCATGTGGCTTGCAGGCAGACAGAGTCACAGGGGGTGTACGATTCGAGGGAGAGAGAGAGGGGATTGAGTGGTGATGCTCGATTTGGGAAGAGAGAGAGAGAGGGAGAGCGCCATTTTGAGGTTAGGCGACGACGGGAGAGAGGGCGAGGGTTGTTGCATCCTTGTCACTCAGAGTGAGAGAGTTGCGTTCTAGGGTTTGAGAGTTGGTTTCGAGAAAGTGAAGGAGCCGGAGTGGCGGTAAGTCTTGGGCTGGGTTTGTGGAATGGGGCTGGATTAGTTACAGACAAAGAAGGGGAGGAGGGTGTGGAATGTCAGGGAAAGGAAGGGAGAGGGAGGTCTGCCAAAAAACGTAGGTTGCAGAGCTACAACGAGGGAGATGGGCGTGGATTGGCAGGGAGGGGAGGGAAAGGGAGAGGGAGGAGTGAGGCTTGCGAAAAGGGGGGTTGGATTGACTTGTCCTCCTCAGATCAAGGGTTGGTGTCGGGATTGAGGGGTGGGTCGAAAATGGGTATGGTTGTGAGGGACAGAGGGATGGCAGGGACATAGGTCATGGAGTTGGGCATGGGAATTCCACAAATCAAGGCTGCTGTCAGTGGGTGTTAATATCAGCAATGAGCAATGGGCTGGAAAAAATTCTCAAAAATCCCGAACCAAACCAAAAAAATCCCGATTCCAAACCAAAATTCTTGAAAATTTCGGGTTGAAATCCCGAACTGATCTCGAAATTTTGGTACGGGATTCGGTATTATGTACTCAATCCTTTGGTAATCCCATACGAAATCGAAAATAAATAACATATATATTATTATACATTTGAATTGTTGCTAACTACTAGTAGCAATAGAATTGGTGTGGTCTAAGGTAGTAACTAGGGGTAGAATTTTTTGCTAAATTACCATATCAACCGTACTATACCAAAGTTGTGCCAAAAAATTTGTATCATTGGTAATGGTACGGTATTTGTACCATACCATACATTTTCAGTACAGTAATGGTATTCAAAACCATTAGCATTGGTATACCGTATCGTACCACTACTATTAATATTATATCATTTATTTATTTATATATATATAATTAGGTATTATTATCATTATATATGCATTTTATATTTTTTTTCCTAGTCATTTATTCAATCATCTCACCCTCTAACCTCTAATTTTCCAATAAAAAAAATCTAAGCCTTCTTGCGCTACGACTCTTCATATTTTTACTCATCTAGCTATCGACTTCATCTATGTTGCTCCCGTTCCGACAACTCTCTGTCTCTCTCTTCGCAGTCCATCTCATCTTCTTCTTCGTCAAATTGGGATGTATTTCTCCATGGTTTCGTCTATTAAGTTAATTTTTGTACAATTTTAAAGAATGTGGAGATGGAATTTAGGAATCTTTGTACTATTTTTTTTAGGGATGTTGGGTTCTTTCAGCAATTCTTCCATTTATTTACTTCTTTTTTCTTAAATGAATCTTTATAAAATTCTCATAATTAAATAAAAAAGTTTTAGAAACCCAAAGAGTGTGGCCAAAACACGTTTGGGACTTGAATTGGGTTGAAAAAAAAAATCAAATTTTGGACTAAAAGAATGGCCCAAAACAAAGTGGTAATTACTATTACTATACCATGTCAACCAAACTATTTGACATGTCGAAATTTGGTATACCGAAAGTTTGGCACGGTAATAATAATAGATTTTGTAATACCAAAAATTTGATATGGTAATTGGTACATAACTTTTGGTACGGTAATCGTATCAATACCACCCCTAGTAGTAACCATAACCCTTTATCGCCACATTAGGTTTGTAACTTATTTTTTTACTTTTGAGTTTGTTACTTATTTTATTTTGGTTGCATGTTAATTTAACTTGGTATGAATGATTGCTATTTTCAATTTGTATGAAATTTGGGAATACCAAACCATCTCGAAATACCGAATGTTTTAATAATCTCAAAAATTGGGAATACCAAAATTTTGGTTTGGGATTGGTCTTCAAATTCCCGTTCCGAAATTTTTTTATTTGGAATTCGGGATCTCATTTTCGTTTTGGGATCCCATACTAAACCACCCCCCGTTCATTACAAACACTTATTCTAATTGAACTATACTGAAATTCAAAACTTCCGAGCTTCAACTTCATTTCTGTGCTGCAGAATTGATCACTGCAAGAAAGCTTACTCATCAGCAGCCCTATCACATCTTCGGTGGCTGGGGCGCAAGTTTTTAGGTCAGGAGCGGGAATCGGAAGAGCGGTGGTGAATGGGTTGGTCCCAAGGCCAAGACCAGTCCCCCCGTACAGCCCTCCAGCTCCGAGACCAATCAGCATGATTTTCCTGCCCAGTTTTCCCTCGACTTGGTTAATACCCCGTTCATCATCGCTCTTTCTTGATTTGCATGGAGATCCATGCTTACCTTTTTCAACTAATGAACGATGTGTTTGGGACTTATTTGGGAACAAAGGTTTAGGGAAACAAGTCAGGGAAGTTGAGGTATTAGAACTAATGGAGGAAGAAGGGCTGTTAGTGAGCGCAGTGGTGGGTGCATGTGGAAGAGCCATGGCTTTATCAATTATGTTTTTCCAGCTGCATGCTTATGTGCAGTAAATGCAGATCAAGTGTCCTCTTTATCTAATGGCTGATCGAGTCACTGTATTTCCACATGACGTCGACCTGCTAACGTGCTTGTACTAAATTTAATACTAAATGAAAAAAGACTCCCAACAACTATACATAGAGAGCTATAAGTTTTAGCTTAGTTGATGGATGAACCACTAGATTTAATGAATGGTAAACGAAATATGGGTGCCAAGTATTGTATATTTTGTCTTTTAGGTAATGCTTGGGAGATTAAATTTGTAAATAAAATTTTATAAATTAAATGATATGAAAGTTGATGATTGGATTATTACTTAAATGTTGATAAACATGTTCATTCCTATTGGTGACACATCATTTGGTTTGCAAATTTTTTCTACAAATTTACTCTTCTTAGCATTGCCCACAAAAGGTAATGCTAGAGAGACTAAATTTGTAGACAAAATTTGCAAACCAAATGATGTGTCAGCAATAAAAATGAGCACGTTTATCAACGCTTAAGTAATAACCAATCATCAACTTTCATGTCATTTAGTTTACAAAGTTTTGTCACGGAGGAGTGGAGCAGCAGCGACACGAAGTTCCTTGCCTTAGATGGATCTCCTTGGTGCCACCTAAACGGTATGTAGGTGACAGATGTGTCTACTAATCCGTCTACAAATTTAGTCTCCCTAGTATTACCCTAAACAAAAAATGTGTACTTGAGTTGAAAATGGGGCCCACAATTTTGATTGAAGTTTTTAATGCTTTTAATTAATTAAAAAGGTTAACATAAACAAAAAAATGTGCTCATAATCAAATTATTACATAAAATCATAAAAACTTCAAATTTAGGGATTCTACCATAAGACTCTCCCATTGGAGGCAATATTCCTTTAAGAAGACAAAGATTCCCTTTAAATCTTTAAATGAGTACTCAAATGTGGTGGTAAGAATTCCTAAATAGAAACTTCCATTAGAGATGCTTAGATTTCAATTGGAGGAAAAAATATTTATCTATTCATTTGTTATGCTTTAATATCAGAGTTCAATTAATGGATTCTTAAAGTGTGAAACTTTGCATTATCCCCTTCATGTATTAAAAAATTAGTATTTTTTTGGGTAAATTCAATATAAATTTAAGTTTACGAGTTATTATTAGGAATAATCCACTTTTTTAAAATAGGTCCAATAACTATTATCTTTTTGTTTTTTTCTTGCCAAAGGGTAAAACTTTATTAAATTCTAACTTGAACATTTACATCCTCAGCGAAAATATTAACAAGAAACTCAGGACCAAAAGTATCCCACCAAAATATCCTAAATTATAAAAATTAATTATCTTCAACCATGTTGCATTCAGTCTTTTTACTTATTTAATATACCTATGTCATAGATATTTTTGCCGATAATCTACCTATATCACAAATAAATTATGTTTATCTACCTATATTTTAGATATTTTACTTGTAATCTACCTCTTGAGGATTAGTTGTATTCAATTCTATCTTAAGTATATTTTGCTTGGAAATTTTGTAGACTTCTTATAATATAGGTATGTTATAATTATACTCAACTTAAAAAACTGCTTAAATTTTTAAACATGAATCTAACTGCCCTATTTTTTTCATGTTTTGTGTAACATCCCACATCGTCCAGGGGATTGGATCCTGTAAGCCTTATATGTATATTCACATCTCTACCTAGCACGAAGCCTTTTGGGAACTCACTAGCTTCGGATTCCATCGGAACTCCGAAGTTAAGCGAGTTCATGCGAGAGCAATCCCATGATGGGTGACCCACTAGGAAGTTCTCGTGTGAGTTCCCAGAAACTAGGAAGTTCTCGTGTGAGTTCCCAGAAACAAAACCGTGAGGGCGTGATCGGGGCCCAAAGCGGACAATATCGTGCTACGGCAGAGTAGAGCTCGGGATGTGGTAGGGGCCCGAGTTGGGATGTGACATTTTGTGTTTGAAGTTTTTCTCTAATTTATAATGGTATTAGGGGATTGTACGAAATAAATCCTTATTTTTTAAAAAAATATTAGGGAAATCATAAAAAAAAACCAAAAGCAAGAACCAAAAACAAATTGGACCAACATAATGTTATTAGGGGATTGTACAAAAAGAAATCCTTATTTTAAAAAAAAATAAATAAAAACAAAAACAAGAACCAAAAACAAATTGGACCAACATAATGTTATTAGGGGATTGTACGAAAGAAATCCTTATTTAAAAAATATATTAGGGAAATCATAAAAACAAAAAAAAACAAAAACAAGAACCAAAAACAAATTGGACCAACATAATGTTATTAGGGGATTGTACGAAAGAAATCCTTATTTAAAAAATATATTAGGGAAATCATAAAAACAAAAAAAACAAAAACAAGAACCAAAAACAAATTGGACCAACATAATAAAAAAAAGAGACCAAAAAAATATAATAATAAAAATGTAATAGCAAACCAATCTAATAATAAAAATACCACGGTCAAGGACCAAAAACAAATTGGACCAACATAATAATAAAAAAAAAAACCAAAAATGATGGGGAGTTTTATATATAGAGACAAACTTTCACCATATTTCAAGAAACTCTACTAGTTTTTAAACATGTCAAGGAGACACAAAAATATAAAAACAACTAAAGTCCAGCTCAAAAACATAAAAATAATGTTTAAAACACCAATCATACCCCCTAAGAACACAACCCTTACAACTCTAACAAAATTAATAAGTGCCTTAAGATCAACCCATCGTCGAGTATTTATGCAGAATCAGTTTTGAAACTATATGTAGAATCAATTTGTATCCTTTATTAGTAGAATCAGTTCAACCTGTGCTTGACCATTTTTGTAGAATTAGTTCAACCCATCCTTGAATATTTTTGCAGAATCAGTTCAACAAGTCTTCGACTGTTTTTGTATAATCAGTTCGATCAGTTATCAACCATTTTTGCAGAATTAGTTTAATCCGTCTTCAACCATTTTTGTAGTATCAGTTCAATTAGTCCTCGACTATTTTTACAAAATAAGTTCAACCCCTCTTCGATCATTTTTGCAGAATCAATTCAATCTGTCATCGACTATTTTTGCAGAATCAATTCAACCCGTCATTGACCATTTTTTCAGAATCAGTTCAGCTTGTTCTCAGACATTTTTGTAGAATCGATTCAACATGTCCTTATATTTTTGCAAAATCAATTCAACCCATCCTCGAACATTTTTCATAATCAGTTCAACCCGTTATCGATATTTTTGCAGAATCAATTCAAACCGTCCTCAACCATTTTTGCAAAATCAGTTCAATCTGTCATCGATTATTTTTTTAGAATTAGTTTAACCCATAACTATAAACTCAAGTAAATTGTGTCAATTTACCCGTTATTAGAGCAAGTGGTTAAAGAGTTTTTTTTTTCGCCTACTAAGGCTTTTTAACCGCTTAAGGTGCTGAGTAAATTGTAGCAATGGTCCTTGAACTTTAATCAAATTGGAGCAATGGTCCCTCAACTAAAAATCCATTACCATTGGTCCCTCAACTTATCAAAATGTGTAGCTATAGTCATTTTCATCAATTTCTTCAAAATTTTGTCAAAATATGTTATGTTGGAATAACCATTTATATAATTAGGATCCCTCAACTCATCAAAGTGTGTAATTATGATCCTTTTCATCAACTACGTAAAAAAATTTGTCAAAACGAGTTATGTTGGAAGGACCATTGCTACAATTGGGTTAAAGTTAAGGGACCACTTCTCCAGTTGAATTAAAGTTGAGGGACCAAATGTAATGAATTTTTAGTTGAGGGACCATAGCTGCACGTTTTGATAAGTCGAAGGACCAATGGTAATGGATTTTTAGTTGGAGGACCATTGCTCCAATTTGATTAAAGTTCAGGGACCATAGCTACAATTTACTCTAAGGTGCTTTATAAAGAGAGAATTGACTTCAACTTGTGTATGCATGTATCATTCCTTCTGCATAAAAATAACAATTTCTCTATTACGGAATGAAGATGTGAATAACTTGTACATCAAATTTTAAATTCAATCAATTCAACCTCCAAAAAAAAATCTGGAAGTCCTTAGAGTTGATGGAGTGATTGCTTACATAATGTGGAGAGCATGGGCTCTTCTTATTCTCTTCGAATGAGGCTGTCCATGGCTTTTCTTTTACTCTCTGCTTGTTTGCGTCCTGTGCTCTAAAAAATGGAGCTATCTTTTGAGAAATTTGGAAAAATAACCAAATTTTAGACCCCATATAGAATTATAACCACTATTTTAATTTTATAATAATTATAATCAAAACTTAATGTAAAAGTATTAATATACCCTTAATACTAGGGGTTTCTCATGACAACACATTTAAACTACCTTAAAATGTTGAGGATTACTACAGGTTGAGGCCACTGAATTATAGAGGTGCAGACATATTGGTGTTAGCTTTCTCTTTAATTAGCAGGACAAGCTATGAGAATGTTCTTAAGAAGGTACTAATTCCATGGCTAATTGTTTTTTTTTTAATTAGATACTTGGATTTGGTGTTTCACTGACTAAATTGCACACATTCTGATATATTTTTGCAGTGGATGAAGAAAGAATACGAATTGCATATGCAAAGTGAATAGTGAAAACAAAAATGTGATGAAGATTAATTTCTCATTTTAAGATGGGAACAATTATTAGCATTCCAAAAATCTCAGTCTACACTCCTTACAAATGTATTTTTCTTTCTAATTATAGAAAGTTTGGAGTGCGAAATGAGATTTTTGAAGTACTAATAACAATTCCCTTTAAGACAGTTTAAAAGTTTGTTTTGGTTGTTGTGAGAAACCCTAATATTAAGGGTATATTAGTACTTTTACATCAAGTTTTGATTATAATTATCATAAAATTAAAATGGTGGCTATAATTCCATATCGGGTCTAAAATTTGATTATTTTTCCAAATTTCCCGTATCTTATATCATGCATATCCATACATAGCAAGCAAAGTATCACTTCATTAGTTCTTAGGTACTACGCCGTCTTTTTAGTTACTTTGTGTGGAAATTATTCATCCCTATCGTGGATAATACATTCAACGCCCGCAACAAAGCGCAACCACATTTTCTAATTTATATCTAAAAATAGGGTAATTCTCATTTTACTACCCTAATGTGAGTGGCTGCTGCCATGACCATGACGTCGAGCTCAGTCTCCGTTGACCTAAATTTTGTGGTTCTTCCTTGCTACTTGGCCGATGTTGAGCATGCGCCGTTGCGCGAATTTAGGTGATCATCACCTTCCTTTTAGCGGAGTGAGCAAAGCTGCACTCTTGCTTGTAGATTTTTAGAGTGTCAATAATCTACTTTATTTTCTAGTTAGGAACAGGATCGATTTTAATAGAGGGTTTCAGTGGGGCATCTACGTATTCAACACCTCAGTTGCTTCGCAATAGTAAGACTAAATATAAATCTTTGGTGATAATAGTTGCATCTCGCATGCGGTAAAGATACGTTAAGAAGTGAGTTATATGCATTTCTTCAGATGCCACAATGAACAATTCATACCATCCAAAAACATCGTTGCACATAAAAACAAAGAGCATCGAAAGGATCACATATGTTTTCTTCCCCTTTTTAACGAGAGATTTTTCAGTGGTTGAAACACGGGGCAGTACACCACATATTATTATACAAGTGGTGGAAAGGTTTTTATTCAAGTGTCCCACCAATTGTATAATTACATGTGGCGTAATACTCCGTGTTCCTAACACACTAAAAAATCTCTCATTTCTAACCACCAGTTTAAGGTGGGAACAAACGGAAAAAAACTGGCACTACCACTAGGAATTTCTCGTCATCCATGTCATGCTAGTTTGTTAACTTACTATAGTGGCCGGACTTTGTAAACCGTTGATCGTTGGATCCAAATGAAGATTAACCGATCAACGTCTTTAAAATATAAAGTTTTTCAGTACTTGTTTGTACCCGATTGTGCATCATCAGATCATACATTTTCAGCCGTTGAGACCAGTATTAGACCGTCTGAGACCAGAATACACAAAGGGTTCAGCTCTTTGTGATTGTTCCTCCCTGACATGAGCCAAATTTGGGCAATAACTTGCTGCACAAGGATCTAAACAACCAAACCACTTTTGGTTTCCAGGTTTGAACAAATCTTGGGTCGTAAGAAAGGCTTAGGGTTTAGGAACATTAGACCGAAATCGAAAAGACACGTTTGCTTTTCTCACACCTCACTTGGTTCTAGTACGAAAAAGAGTTCGAGTTCAACAACAATGTAATACAACACCACAAGTGTGGAGGGCAACGAATTCCATTGCCCGTTTCTTGCACCAAGCAAACTAACATATTTTACATGTGCAGAGTCTTCCTTTATTTTCCAACCGAACCCTCTCAGAAAACCCTGGTTTTCTGATACAGTTCGGATTCAGCCCGTTGATGTCTTCACTGAGGTCATGAGGGCCACTGAGAATCACTCGCGCTTTGATGCGTTCTTGAACAAGGCATAGGCATCGCTGTATATGGCCACCGCGTTTGAGAACACAGCAAGGAAAATCATGAAAACACTCAAGACCTTGTCCTTCTTTGTTGCTATGTTGTGTCGATCCCTGAAATACCAAAAGACAAAACTCAATGTTACATAGAGGAGAAAGAGACAAGTATCGATTCCAATTCAGACTACGTGTAAAACCCATGAGATGCAGAGACTCAAAGTTTTACGCTTCCGAATTGAAAAATGAAAAAAATGGTTATAAGAGTAAATAGAAAGATAGTTCTTGTGATCAAGTCAAAAACTCACTTGAGAGTAATTGCAGCCGGGAAAATGAACCCGAGGCAAACAGCAGCAGTTGCTCCAGTGAACTGGAAAGCATCCCAGATGCTGGGTATAAAGTTCGCACCCAAGAAGATAATACTTATGAGCCCAATGGTGACTAGTGCAAATCTCATATTATCCAGAACCATCGGCCTTGCAGAGGGAAAGAGGAGGCCATCCAAGTTGAGCCGCAATGGAAAGAAGACAATGGGAAACACAAGCATAAGGTGAGCAGCATAGCTGACACGCACCGCATCATTGAGCACAGAACTGTAAGGAATGCCAAGGTTCGTGTCGAAGTTGGCAAGCACATCGTCAAGAGTTCCATCCCCAAATAGGAGGAACCCAAAAAGGCTTGTCATTATGTAAACAGATGAACATAAAGCAAGCGAGGTTTGTACAACCCCTCTTATCTGCGTAGAATCTTCAAGCTCGTTGTGGATGCTGTGGACTGCAGAAAAGGTGAAAAGCATATCAAATATCAGATCTCCCATACTCAAATATTAGTGTTGCATGTTTTCAGTAAACTTGTAAATTGTCAAAAAAGTTAATTTCGAATCACTTTTATGTTTCTAAATGATAATTCAGTTTAACCGGAAAAAAAATTAAAGGAAAGGAACCGAGGAGCACAAATATACTATCCACCTGAAATTCCTTATTCTTATAGCAGGAACAGGGTCCGGGTCTGGGAAAATGAACTCTATGTAAGCAAACAGTTTTCATACCATTGTAGTGACAGATGTATGCAGTGACAAGAACGGGGACTACGGTGAAGAGACTGAAGAATGATGAGACGTCAATAACATCAGGTAGCAATCTGGGCATTGCAATGCTTCCATTGATCAACTTGACAACCGTAATTCCAACGGTAATAACAAGAAATACAACTGCTAGTGCAACTGATAGGGCAGATGAGAAGCTCAATGAATCTGCAACCATATCAGGGCTATTAACATCACCAAGAAATTCCATTCCAGTTAGAAAAATGAATAACTTTTTAACAAATAATAGGCTCAAATTCAACAAAAATTTGGAAAACTTATTAATTAAATCACCGCTCCACCAACAACTTGATATAAAAGCTACACAATCATTCTCGAACAGGTTTAAGATAAGGAATATCATAAATGTGTATGGGAAGCGAAGGCATGTTAAAAATATGCTAAACATCTTTCACTTTACCAAATCAGTGGAAAAACTCATGAACTATAATGTAATATTAATTAGCATATCAAAACTGTATGCTGATCCTCCTAACATTGTATAAAAGTAATCAAAGCAAATGAGGCCATCAGGCTAGAATTCAAATCACAAACACATGGAAATGAAACTAATAGCAGTGCACCAAATAATTTCTTCAAATACAAAGAATCCTGGCTCACCAATTCGCTTAAAGCATGCCAATGGAGCAAATATGCCAAGTGTAGTGACAAGAAGAACAATGAATCGCGCAGTCCACCAGTGTACTCCAAACCATCCTTCAAGTACACCAGCGTGGTGAACCCCACTCGAAGATGTTCCAGAAAGCACATCACCTTCACACAAGCAGCATAAAGATTGTTAGACAAATCAAGACCTTTTACATATCATTCCCTATGACAAACTAGATTAACAAAAAACTTCACTAGAGATACCGAAATGATAGCTTTGCAACAATTCGTAAAAACAATTCGATACTATAGATAGAGATATAGTCATACCAATGATAATCATGTAGACAATGAGCACGCCGAGGTTGTTGACTAAAACCGATACCTGCAACAAAATCTTTCCATATTTTCCAAAGGCATCTCCCATAAGACCTCCATAAGAAGCAGACTTCCCTGCCCTGCTGAACCTAAGTATCAGTTCGATCGACGCCTCGGTCAAGAACGCCATGAAGATGATCATGGAGATCCCAAGGACAAGGCCCAACACTTTCATGGTGGCAGGCAGAGCCATGATCCCAGCACCAACAATGGTGGTGGATAAATTAAACACTGCCCCAGTAAAGGAAGCTCCATTGAACTCATCAAACCCTGCATCTTCCACTTGCTTTTTTGGCAACAAAGGAGCATTCTCATCAATCACTTCTTTGTGCTTTCTTGACTTCTTCTCCTTCTTTGGAGCAAGACTTCCAATTGTCATATTTTTAATATCTCAAAAACAGATCTTCCAAAACAAAGGTTTGAAGCTTATGGGAAATCCAGAAAGCAGCTCAACCACCCAACCAGTACTCTTTTTTTTTTCTTTCAGAAAACTCAAGCTAAAGAGTAAAGATTTTCAGACAAAACAGCAAAAAATTCACCAATATCCAAATCTTTGTGAGAGTAAAAAGGCTAACCTTTTGCAAATGATACCAAATTCAAAGGAAAACCAAATCCCAGGAGTAAAAGTAGCCAAATTTACCCTAAAGTATCAGAATTTAATTGAAAATCCAAGTAGCTGAAGGTGGATTTTTACAATCTTTAGCTGGATTTTTGATATGAACAAGGGGAGAAAAACCAAAACCCAATTTCCCAATATGCAAACTTGAGAAAACCCAGCTCTCCCAAAAACCAAAACCAATGAAAACCCAGAATTCAAAGACCCAATAACCTTTCAAAGATAAGCTAACCCAAAAACCAATGAAAACCCAGAATTCAAAAGTCAATAACTGAACAGACCCAGTAATCACAAAGAAACTTGACTGAATTTTTCAGGGGAAGCTTCGATCTTTTATAGCCCAATTGAATGGAAATGGAAGGAAAGAGAAGGGCACACGCAAATTATAAAGTTTTTGATATTGAAATACAATAACGGAGGTGGAGACAAAACTGCAATTTAATAATTTATTTGGGGATTTTTAACTTTTTTGTGGAATTATTGTGGATTGGTGAAACGACGATGAAACCCTAATCCACAGAATTCCACAAAATTGTGAAATTGGGGGATTTTGGTGTGAAAGTTACGGACTTTATAGAGTAGAAGTAAAGGCGTCCGCTATTGTCTAACGTCAAATGAGGAGCTTTGTTTATTCACACAGATTTTTTATTTCTTATAGATTCTCGTTAATTCTTATTTTTTTATTTAAATTCGTTTGAATCGACGGTAAAAAAATAAAAAGGTATATAAAAAATAAAAATAAGTGTGTGAATAGTTTCATCTTATTTAAACCGGATTACGTATCACAGAGTTTAATTGAGATTAATCTAAATTACATTGAAGAAAATCCGAACTTATATGCATAGTAGAAGAAACTTAATCGTTTTAGTTAATTTGGTTTTAATTCAAGTCTGCGAAATTGAAATATCATTAAAATGTTCAGAAAAGATTTTATGGTTGTTGCAACTTGCAACACTTTGAAACTTTCCATGGTACCCAAACAAAATGAAGAAAAATGTTGCTTTTGTTGTGAATAATATGTGAATAGCTCACATGAATAGTCTGTTACTATTTATGTACAATATTTTCATTATTTATTTGTGAAAATTTTGTAAAATGAATAGTATTGATACAATAACTTTTTCTATAAAATGAAAGCATATGAAGGAAGAGTAGTGAGAGACTCACGGTAGAGAGAGAAAGGAAAGAAGAGGAAGAGAGAAAGGAAAGGAAGAGGAGAGGAAATAATTGAGAGAGTTATCTTTATATTCCTATTATTCTAAATTATAATGAAAGCACCAATGCTGCCCCGAGAACGTACTCCAGTCACAGATGAATCTCGTAAATTCTGTGTATTGTTTCATTTATTCCACTGCACACACCATCGATTTTACAACAGTTTTCTCAATTTTCTATGGTTTTCATGGTAACATACTGAACTAACTTTGGATTGTATTTAATATTATACAAATCAAAATTTTACCTTTATTATACTCTGAATCTCTTATTATGCTTACAATAATGACAACAACCAAATGTTATCTCATTAAGTGTGTCGGTTTAAATAATCCTAGAACGTTTCTCTCAGTTTTGCGCAAAGTTTTCCATTACCTTCAAATACTCTATATATGTTTTTTTAAAGTCTCTTTCAAGTCTTCCTAGATTTTTCTCTACTTTTTTTTGCCCTGACCCTCTGTCTCAAAGTTGCATCTTATAACCAAAGAAGAATATGTAGTCTTCAGTCCACATATTTAGACCACTTTAATCGATTTACTATCATTTTATTTTTAATTGCCGCTAATTCTACTTATTTTTAACACTTTTTGTATTAGTAAATATTGCAAGCAAATGTATGCCACAAATTATAAAAAGATTAGAGTTGATGTCATCCAAGGTGTAAAGGTCGAATTGATTGAACACTGCATTAGTTTAATATGTGGCTTTCTCTAACGTAATTATGAACGTCAATTCAATTTTGGAATTTCTCATTGAGTGGGCAAAAAATCGATACATAATCAAATTATAATATTCGTAAGACATTTCTCATAAAATGATTAGAAATTTTGTATTATAGTGTGAGAGCTGTTTCAATCAAACAGTTTTACCCAATATTTCTAAACTTCTGACACATCGAAAATCACCAACGTTCAAACTTTAAAAAGGACTTTTGGAATGCTAGAAATGGTGAGATAAACTCTGTTTTTACTAAATTTATTGAATGAAAGGTTGATGAATACAAGGTCTAAGAAAGTTTATATGGGCCTGCTCACCAAATGACAAAGGAAAACAAAGCGGCAAACTATGAAAATTATAAAACAACCCCAATTATTAGTAAATTGTAGTTTTGACCCTCTAAACGACTTCAAACACCCAAAATTCTTCGCATGTTATCGTGAAACGTTTTGTATAATTCGTCTTGCCGTATCGCCGCCAGAATGATTCCACAGGCCAAATTCTGACTCTAAGATCAAAAGTTGCACTAAACCAAATTTGTACCGTTACACACCTCTTCTACGACCGCCCTAAACTGGGTTTGTCCCTTTAAACCCCTTTTTTACCTAACATTACATAATCATCCTAGTAAGCGGATCCTTTCCACCAAGTCCACCAAGGCACACAATTCGAGCTTTTGAAATTTGATCAAACGGCTACAAACAAGAATCCACTTTAAAAGTTATAATAACTCTAACCGTTAAATTAAATTTCAAATGTCCGGATTGTATACCTTGGTAAACTTGGTAGAAATCTTCCGGAGGGGATCCTTTCCCATCCTAGTAAGATTACATTAAAAAAGAAGACCAATAAGGTGATTAAGATATATAATATAAACATGAGGTGGTGGTTGCACCACGTGTGAAATTGGTGGTGCTGTAACTACAACTACAAGGAATCTTTTAGCAGTTCCTCCTTAACTCTTCTTCTTACGTCAGCTAATCATGATTGGTGAGAGATTACTTGAAAGCTAAATCCGATTGGGGACAAAGCCACATTATAAATCTATTCGTTTGGTGCAAGATTACTAACCAATTACCATTTAAATAATGTTGAGTGGCCTCTTAAGACCAATCTGGATCACATGTTAATGTGTCTGATTACGTGTTATGTCCGATTAATCTCTTAAAAATATAATGTTCTTATTATATGAATTTTACTCAAATGTACGCTAGTTTCGTCTTGAGAAATGACAGATTTATGTGGCCGCCCTACACAAGAATCTCATATATTTTAGACGGTGGGACCCTTCACCCCAATATTTCACCAAATGCCATCAATTATGTAAAGGATCTGGATTGTTTGCTCTTCTCATCTCATATCCTTCACGTCCCTTTCTATTTTTGTGGTCACGGTTAAATCACGTCAACATTTTATATTCTTATTACTTTTTGTTTTATTACTTTGATAAAAAATCAATATAAAATGTTGACGTGATTTAAGCATGACTACATAAATAGAAAATGATGAGAAAGGGATGTGACGGGGAAAGGCAGACAATCTAGGTACATATGTAAAAGGACGGCCTACCGGATTCATGATGAAAGAGGTCCATTCCGTCGGACGCAGTGACTCAATGATTTAAGTTATTTACTTTATAAAGTAGTGGTGCACAAATTTAAACTGTTGCACCTTTAACTTATTTGTTGTTTGGTTCTCACTTTTAATTTATGATTTATCATATTTCTTTTTATTACAACCGATATTTTTATAAGTAGTACAAAAGTATTAAAGGATTTGTTTAAAATTACTTTTAAAATGGCTGAAACTGTTTTTAGTAAATATACTTTTATATCAATTTTCAGTAAAAATACAAATGAAATTTGGAAAACACTTTGATTCTTACAAGAAGTACATAACTAATACTTCTTACAGGAAGCACATAACTGATGTTTCTTACATGAAACACTTCAAGTGCTTTGAAACAAAAAAAATATTTCTTCTAAAGGCGATTTTAATTATTTTAAAAACATTTCCAAACGAGCTTTAAAGTATAAGCAATCACACACACACTATGCCTGTGAAACATAAAACATGAGAAATAAAATAATTGAGTGAAAAAATACTTATATGTATTTAATACAACTATTACCTCAAATGTTATATTTAATCTTCTAATTTAATTATATTCACATGAATTATACATCATCGTCAGATAATTATTGTATCTTTAGGGCCGATTTATGTTTTATTTTTAGAAAGTTGGTTTCTATCACCAAAAGGAAAAGAAAAAATGGCTTTGGGCCGTTTCAAGGTCATTTTGTTGTCGATTTTTGGGCTCAAATCACAAATTGAAGCCCATTTAAAAAATGTCTGCACCCGCCGACCCAAATGCAGCCCAAAAGAAGCAGTTTTCCTTCCTTCCCTTCTTTCTTCGTTCCATCGTTTTCTGTCTGTGTTGTGTGCCTCTGCGTGCTCCAACAGAATCTCACACCCAGTTTTTCCAAAGGTGCGAACTTGCTTTTGATCTTATAAACGCTTTTTTTTCACCGTCGGATTGAATCCGTCGACCAGGAGGATGAAACTGGTGTTTCTGAATCTGTTTGCTAAGCATTCCAGAATCTGAAGAAGTACAATAAAAAAAATTATGATTTTGTTTGTTTTTTTTTTTTTTCCTACCAAAACGGTGACTGAAATGTGATTACTGTAGTTGCTTCGTGTGTTTCGATTTGTTTTAAATTTCTTGATTTGGGATTTCAAATGGGTAATTAAATTCTTGATTTTGGATTTTAAAGACAATTCCTTTCCTGCGTAGTTCAAATTTAGACTTTTGTTTATGTAAAATACAATCAAGAGAAACGTTAAGGGACTATTTCAAAAGTAGAACTCTTCATGGACTCTATGTCGCCTCACACTCTAACATCAATTACCGATGTTGGCACGGAAATTGATGTTAAACTGTGAGGCGACGGAGTCTCATTTTGAGAAAGTCCCTTAGCATTTCTCTATAATCAATAACGAGGCTATAATTAAAGACAAGAGCTTCCTTATATAATGTGTTAATAACAATGTTTTTTTTTTTTTTTGAACAAATTGTTAGTAGCAATGTTAAGTGTGGAGGTTTACCTTATTCATTCCACCATGTGAACTTAATTAGAGTTTTTTTCCTCGCAAGATTTTATTATCTTTTTAGGTTCATATGTTATTAACTGTTTTTGCTACTGAGGGGATCGTGTTTGTTGACGTGATGCTCTCCATTCCGTTGTGTTGGTTGTCTTGTTATCGGAGATAAGTTAGTAATGTTTACCGCAACAGATTTATTTGCAAAGTTAAGCATTTTTATTTGAGCTTGAACTTCCCCCTGGGTGATAACTTGTACATATTTACGTACGGAGCTGCATTTATCTTTCTTTGTACCTGTTGATATTCAGGTTTCAGAATCACGTCAACAAGTGCGGTCTTAAAATGGATTACGGTGCTGGTCATGAAGCGAGTGTATCTGGCAATGATGTTAATGTTGATGACCTGGAAGTGGAATCGAGTATAGCTTGCAATCTCGGAAGTGTCTCTTCTGATGGTGTGGTTGTTGGAGAATTAAGACATCTTGGCGAGGTTCTGACCCGAGTGGAACTAGATCTAGCATGTGCATCTGAGAAGTTAGTTAATTTAAATGTTCTTATGATGCGTGTGGCAACCAAGGAGAGCGAGTTTGAAGCCTTTGCTTCCGAGGAAGAGCATACATCAGCTTATTATCTTGAGAAGGCTATGGAGCTCAGTCTCTTATTTGGAATTGTAGACGCGGAGTTGAGTGAATTGGAGAAACTCATGGCTGTACTTCAAACAGAGATCACCAGTGCCCAGGGGATACTATCTTCATACACGTACTTGGGAGAAACTGTCGCGGTAATTGAAGAAAAGCTGCGCGACTCTGAACAATCATTGAAGCAGTTGCAAGATCAGGCCTATGAAATTAGGATGGAATCCTTGAATCTCCAGAGGGCATTTCCATGTTTTGATGGAGAACGAAATTGTAAGCTACAACCCTTAATTCGGTTCTTGATTTTCTTGTCAGGACCACGTTTTTCTCATTCTTATTTTGTTTATGAGTGATGGAGTTGCCCGAAATTTGTGGCATACGCCAGGCAGGTTTTATAACCACTTTGGTGCGCACACAAGTCCTTGAAGTCGTGAAATATTCTAGAGTATAACTGTTTATTTTCTTGTGCATTCTAATGCATAGTGTATTGACAGGGAATGATAACGAAGAAGTGGTTGGTTTAGAGGATGACAAAGTTTCGAGCACGAATGTAAAGATAAAAATGCAATCTGTTGAACAGCAAAGACATATTCTGAGGATGCTAGAGAAGGCTTTGGCAAGAGAGATGGATCTTGAAAAGAAACTGACCAAATCAAAACAAATTGAAGAAGATCTGAAACTGAGGGTGGACTCTTCAGAGCAAGAAGCATATTGCATGGAGGAGGAAGCAGCAGATGCTTTGGGTAGGTGGTTGCAGGCAGATAATGCATCCGAGGTCCTGATGGGTATTTCAAAAGAGCTATTGGGTAGACTCCAGGTTCTCCAGTTTAATTTAAATGGTTCAGCTCAGCGAGAAGCTGAGCTGAGATCAAAACTCGACTGTCAGGCTGAAGCCAAAGAAAACACATTGCGGAAGCTTGAAAGCAGCAACGCAAAACTAAATAGCTTCCTTCTAGAACAGACAGCTGGCTTAAAATACAGCTTGAAGGAAGCTGAAGATAAATTAATTATTGCCAATTCCGAGGCCTTTACTATGAGGGAAAAGGTGGGTGCACTTGAGGAGCAGCATAATGTTGAAGTCAGTGAATTGGAAAATGCTATTGCTGATCTGAAAGAAAATGTATCAAAAGCTGAAGCTAGGGCCGAGAATGCAGAAGCCAAAAGCAAATTACTAACAGAGACTAATACAGAACTTAATGAAGAGCTCGGACTTCTTAAAAGCGCTGGCAGTCCCTTGGAGATGGTGGATTCACTTGAGAGAAAGTTACGGGAATCTAATACCCGGTTACAGCATGCAGTGGCAACTGCTGAAGCTAGCCAGGAGAAACAGAATATGTTGTATTCTACAATCACTGACATGGACAGTGTGATTGAGGATCTAAAGCAGAAGGTTTTAAAAGCTGAAAATCGGGCTGACATAACGGAAGACAAGCGTATAATTTTATCAGAGTCCAATGCAGATCTAAATGAGGAAATAAGCTTTCTGAGGGGTAGATTGGAATGCTTGGAGGCATCTTTACATCAAGCCGAGGAAGTAAGAATAGCTACTGCGGCTGATATTGGTCTTCGGTCTAAAGTTCTTACAAATTTATTGATGGAACTTGCTTTTGAGAGAGAGCGCCTTCATAAGCAGGTATTCACCTATCCTATATTTGATCAATTTTTCAAGTTCAGGGTTGGTTTTTGACTATGAAGTGGGAAATTCTCTTTTAGTTGTTTCTTTCACATGACTTGGAACCCGACTTCTTTTTTCGTTTTGGTCACTTAATAGTATTTGGGTCAAAAATGTGGGTAGTGTGTTTTTCCAACTCTAGAAATGTTCACCTTAGCTGCTGGTGATTGAATGTGCAGATCTCTTCATTAGCAATGGAGAATAAAACTTTAAAACTGAAGTTGCAAACAAACAATTCTCGTTCTGTGGTCATCGGAAATGATGACAGAGAAAATTGTAAAGACTCGAAGCATGAAATGGCTACTGGTGCAAGAGAAACTAAGGAAGAAGATGAGTTGGCTGCTAGCAATTCTAAGGTCAGTACTATGATGAACCCTGTTTGACACTTTTGCTTGCTTTCTTTGTTAATAGTTCAGTGTTATTTTTTTTTCAATGTTAATTTCTCATGCTTCAGGAATGCTTTTATTTTTTCGCCAAGCAATTTAACTTCATATTTAGTGTTCTCATTTTTTTATTGACCAAAAATATATTTCTCTTCGTATCTTCTGCATGTTGTGTTTTCTACTGAGATTTACGTTTGTAAAATGGCTTCCGTATTTGTACATTTCAGCTGGATAGGACTCAAAAAAAGGCATCTGTTGGTGAGAGTCGTGAGACTAAAGTGGAACATACTGATTCTACATCCAAGTTCGAGACTGTGAGGAGAATAGATGCAGGAGTGCTAAGCTTTAAGCATTTACTCATGGGAACAATCATTCTACTGGTTTCGGCTGGAGCTTATTTCCTTCTCCAACAAGACAGCCCATTTTGATGTTTTGCTGCAGTAGAAAGAAAAAGGAAAAAGTAGGCTTGCATTCTGAATTTGTTCGGGGAGATGTGATGCAAGGCATTGTACCTAAGGTACAATTCAGAGGAGATGCGATGCGATGCGTTGTACCTGAGGTATGATTTTGAACCGAAGTTATATGCTGACTGCCCTTCAGCAACCGAGGCATAGCACGATACTTTTTGATATCCGCTTTTGTATTGTAAAATCTCCGGTAGCGTTAATAGTCCTGCTCGTCGAAGGGGGAAATTTTTGCTGTACTGAATTTTCGTTGAAACTTGTTTGGTAATTAGGTGGTAATTACTTGTATCATGAATGTAAACACAGGAAACTTCTTCAATGGTAGTTAACTTTTTACCACTATTCTCAAGGCGGAGTAATGCGTTAGGATTATGATACGTCGAAGGGCTGCCTCCTCTCTTTCCCTCAGCAAGGCAGGGCCTTAAGAACAGATTTGTGTTGGAATTTTTAGGGTTGTTTTCATTGTAGGTGCTATATACATACCAAATATTTGGGTAGCTTTTGGGTTCAGGGGTGCAACCATGGGAGGCTGGTTTGCATTTGTTTTTCCCTGCTTCCATCACTCTCAAGTGAGTCAATTTTTTTGCTTTCTTCAACTAGAGTTAACTCACTTCATTTTTTTAGACCTAATTTACAAACTTTTAATCGAAAACAGAACTGGAAGAACACTAAACCGACCATAAGTCATAGATAGGGAAATGATTTCCATACTCTCTTTTAGCTTCTTCATTTCACCTGCCAATTACGTCCCTCGAATTTTCATTTTATGCAATCCGATTCCAATCCAATGACTAAAATTTTCATTTTAGCTCCTTTATTCTAAACTTAGCATCTCTCAAGTTCTATTCTCGTTTAAAAGTTTGTAACCAGTTTCTTTTGTGTATAAATTCCGAATTATTGTGAGGTATTGACTTTTCTGATATCATATTCCCTATTGATTTTGGTGTGTTTCAGGGATCCTCATTGTATAGCAACTACAACGGACAAGATTGATTACAGCATTAGAACTAGAATTTGGTTCTTCAAGTATAAATTCACACATCTTTATTCCGTTTCAACAACTTGGTACCTTTTGCTCTTTACATTCGAAAGAACCGTGTCATACAAGTAAAACTCGTCTATCAGTCAATTGATAAGAGAGAAAAATAATGGTATGAAATAGGATTCGTTTTTTTTCCTCATTCGCTCATAAGGCGGTAGGGAGATCTTTTTAAACCAAATGACGTGGGTGTAGATGATTAGATTATTAACTAAATGTCGATTAACGTGTTTGTTTCTTATTGGTAACATGTCATTTAGGTTAAAATTTCAGTTTAAAAATTTAGTACCCTAACTTATTCTCTTATTAAAGATCATTTTAGCCAAAAGCCATAAATGACTTAATTTCAGCCTCTATTTGCTGAAATGATCATTTTTTACCTTTTAGTATGTCGTTCATATATCATCATTGTGTCACCAAAATTTCAACAATGCGTCGATATATAATCAATATATCATGAATTTTAAGGAGTTCAACAATTGAAATTTAATTTTATATCACTTTAGCCATAAACCCCTAAATCAGGAGAGAATTTTCAGTGCGACTGTTACACGAGATAGTATACCACGCGTCGCTGTATAAATGATGGGATATGTATGTTAAAAATTTAATAACTTAAAAAATAAAATTTCCCGTCACTTACATAAAACACGATGTGTACCATTCGTATTCCCGTCATAACTAAAAATTTATCCTAAACCAGACGAGGATAAATTGACACAGAATGTAAGGCAGAGAGATGGAGACGTGTGGGAAAATCATTTTGTTTTCTTAAGAAGGCATATGGAGCAAACCGGTAGGCGTGGCCTATTAATCATCCTCCGCCGACGGTGACCACCGGACCACGCGTCGCGATCTCAACATCTCTTGTAACTTGGAAACAGGAGTTTCTACTTCCTCGTATGGAACTCCACCTACAGTCAACAGCACGTGCAGTAAGCTTCTTCCATTTGTTTGACCTTCAACTTTAAATCTAATAAAAAAAACAAGATTTGGATGACGATGACGTTGCTGTCGTCGATCGTACTTTTGGAACTCGCACACAGATCATCAGCCTCACCTAACTACATTTCGTATTCCGGTCGAATGCGAACTCTCACTGACGAATGAACGATTCATGTACGCAAGCACGTATTTGTTTGACTGCTAGCTCAACTTCTTGAGTTCCACGGTTTGAATTTTTGGTCTTAAATTTTATGAACTCGCAGTTTTTTCATTTTTTTAAGTTCGATTTCTCCCAAGATTTGATAACCCAGTTGCCATTTTCGATTACAGTTCACAGTTCTGAACCAAAAACTTGGATCAAATTTGATGAACTGATAAAGTTTCAAGCTTTTGATGAGATTTGAGTTCGGCGTTGGAATATGATTACTAGAGAAGATGATGAAAGCCAAAGCACCCCATTGCTGTCCACGAGTGAGAACGCAGAAGTTGAAGCTGGGTTTGCCGAACCCAGCAAACCCAGCGGAGGAGCTTCGTTCTATGGATCTGTGTTTAACTTGTCATGCACGGTTATCGGTTCCGGGATCATGAGCCTACCTGCAACTCTAACCATACTGGGACTGATCCCCGGAGTTGCGCTGATCGTCGTTGCTGCATTCCTGACAGAAGCATCCATTGAGATGCTGCTGAGGTTCAGCAAGCCGGGTTCGGTGTTTTCGTATGGTGATCTCATGGGGGAAGCATTTGGAAAGGTTGGGAAGGTTTTGGTTCAGATTTGTGTTATTGTCAACAACATTGGTGCTCTCACTGTGTATATGATTATAATAGGTGAAAATCTCAATGCCTTTTCTTCTTATGTTATGATTTGTCTCTCTCGTCTTTCAGTTTGATTCTGAGTCCGCCTAATCTTTTAAAACGCGTCAATTTGAGTACTAAGGGAAAATTAGCGCGTTTTAAAATATTAGGAGGTTAAAGCCAAACTGAAAGACGAGAGGGCAAAAGGGAAAGAGCCAATAAGTGCAGAGGTATGGCTAAATTTTTCCGTGTTCTAAGGCTCGAAAATTGTATGAATTTGCTAAGCTACTAGGTTAATTCTGTTTTTTGGTGGGCAGAGGATGTTCTTTCTGGTTCGACTTCAAGCGGAGTTCATCATGCCGGCATTTTGGAAGAGAGGTTAGGGGTGCATTGGTGGACCGGGCGTGCTTTCGTTCTGGTTGTCCTAACCGTTGTTGTATTTATTCCGTTGGTATGTTTTAAGCGCATCGGTTAGTATCTCTTTCGTTGTTGTAAGAATCTACAGATGTTAAGTACTTGTTTCCGTTTACCAACAAAAAGACCAATTTTTTAAGTTCTTTTCTGCAGATTCACTGCGATTCACGTCAGCTGTATCGGTTGCGCTGGCAGTTGTTTTTCTCGTCGCTGTCATTGTGATCACAGTGTACAAATTCGTACTGGGAAGCATAGAGAGACCTGCATTGTTTCCCAGTGTCACTGATTTGCCTTCCTTTCTTAATCTTTTCACTGCATTCCCTGTTGTGGTTTTTGCTTATGTCTGCCACTACAATGGTAAGCAAATTGGTCCTCTCCTTGTAGAGCAGTCTTCTTTCATAAACATAATTTGTAGGAAATTGAAGTTCCGTAACAAGATTATCATCGAAACATAATTATACGTTTGCAATCTGCTTCCAGCTTATATAATCCGATACATTGTGTGATGTCAAAAGATAAATTTACGTATCCCTTGTCTTTAGTTTGTTTAAGTCAGTCATTCTCCAGTGCAGTTAACTACTCATTTCCTTATTGTTAAAACTTTCAAGCCCTTTTCATTAGTTTTCCTTTCTAAAAGTGCTTACCGCATGTTGAAAAAGGGCAGTTAATCGCACCTATGTCAAACTCATAAGGCTATAAGACTGATTTGAGGCATGCTTTGGTTCTCATGATCCGGCGATTTTGATGCAGTTCACACCATACAAAATGAGCTCAAAGATACTCCAACAATGCCAGCAATCGTGCGTGCTACAGTTGCTCTCTGCGCCGTTGTGTATGTGATGACAGGCCTGTTCGGGTTCCTCCTCTTCGGTGACTCAACTCTTTCCGACCTGCTGTCCAATTTTGACACAGACCTTGGCATTCCATACAGCTCTGTCTTCAATGACATCGTGCGAATCAGTTATGCCGCCCATATTTTACTTGTGTATCCCATTGGTTTTTTCCCTCTCCGGCTGAACTTGGACGGCCTTCTCTTCCCCTCAGCCAGACCGCTGGCTTCAGACAACGTAAGGTTTTCGTTGATCAGCGCCGGAATCATTGCCATCACCCTCTTGGGTGCCATATTCATACCGAGCATATGGGTGGCTTTTGAGTTCACAGGTGCAACTGTTGGAGCTCTGCTTGCATTCATCTTCCCTGCTTGCATTGTTCTCAAGTGAGTCCATCTTCCTTTCCTTTACGCTGAAATTTCTTGCACATAGCCACCTTACCTGCACATAAACTGGGATGCCTCTATGGCGGTATTTCCACACCAATCAGACAATCCCCCGCCAAGCGTTTTAACCAATGCACATGTCTATGCGTGATTGATTTAGAAAACTGCTACAACGGCTCCTCCTAAGTGTTTAAATTGTAACGTAACGACAATCTCACATTTTGTTTCATCTCAAATCGTCGGAAAAAAAATTAAGAAATTGAACATTCTGTTTCAGGGACCCTCACGGAATTGCATGGAGAAAGGACAAGATTTTGTCAGTGTTCATGATCATTCTCGCTGTAATCTCAAGTGTGGTAGCCATTTATAGTGATGCATATTCATTGTTGACATAGCAGGGGCTCTCAACTTATCAATTGAAACATGTCATATATATATTATATATATACACACACGTGTGTGTATAGATACAAAATAGATAAATACATAATTCAGCAATATGCAACTCCAGCCACCCCATCTCTTCAAACCCCTCCAAACCCCAATCATCCCAATTTCTACCCGTCCCCAACCCCCCCACCACCACCTCCCCTACCACCCACAACAACTTGGAAATTAGGAGAACCTTATCCCGTGACAACCCACCATCAAAAAGACCCAAAAGAAATCATGACAATATTTCTTTTTAGAAAAAATTCATGATAATACTAAAATTGTGATTCTGCACATATATCGTACACTCAATAGTCCAACACAGTTAAATTTAATTGGTCGACAATTTTGACAAAACTCAAACGTGTTAAAAAGGCTGTTTGGAAGAGGGAGTTGTTGTGCGGCCTAAAAAAAGTCAAGAGAGTGGTAATGATGTCTAAAGACCTTTGGGTTTTCATTGTGGGTGGTAGAATTAGGGGTGGTTGAGGTCTTGAAAGAAAGGATGGCCGGAATTTTCTAGTGCTAGAATTTTACTTTTTTTAGTTTTTTAAATTTGCATATAACAAGAGAATTATTAAGCGCATTTGAAATTTTAAAATAAAGAATAATAAGTTAAATGTAAAAATAAGATAAATGATTCCGAATAAAAATTTTCAAAATAAAAAGAAATAAACTGCTTCACACACAAAAGCGAACCCAAATCAGTCAGGTCCGTACCGAGCCCAAAGTTCCAAATTCCAATGGCTGCTGCTGCGAAGGAAGAGCAAAAAGGCGAGCTCGCCGAGTCTATCAACGATCTCTTCGGTAGCGTCTCCGCCATGGTCAAATCGGAGCTCCAGGGATCGACCAACCACCTCGATCTCCTCGAAAAGATGAACCTGCGAGTCGCCGAAGAGTACAAGGGATTCGGCGACGTGGCGGCGGGGCTGAGCGTGTTCGTGGAGCAGCTCAAGGCCAAAAGCGGCAGCTTCGAGGAGTACGTGAAGCAGATCGACGTCATCGAGCAGCAGGTGACGGAGTTCGAGGCCGTGATTTCGGTGCTCGACAGATACGTGTCCATGTTGGAGTCCAAAGTCCAATCTGTTCATCAGAATCCTCCGGCTTCATGAATTCGAAATTGTCTCTGAAAATTGTTCTTTTGTTTTGTTTGAATTTTGTGGCAATGTGTACATTTTGAAACGAGGTTTCCACAACAGACTTCGGAATATTTGAGATTGCTTTAGGTTGGTTGAAAGTACTTCTGCTAAAAATGCTTTTACCAGAAGCACAATAAAGTTTTTATCTTAAATCTGAATGCTTGTCACAAAAGCGCTTGGAAATGCTCCATGGTCGTGAACTGTCAAGCGTTGAAGCCACTGTTCTAAAAATTCCTGATTAGGCGCTTGACGGAAGGTCTCTGTCTCGATTAATGCCTAAGAGTTTGAAAATTAAAAAAGAACGCTTAGACCGCCTAGCCCGTCCAGACCCACATAGGCACCCGTTTAGGATGCGACTCATTTAGACAGAAAATAGATAACTTTCATTTTATATTTTATTTTTTCAATAAATTGTAAGAGACTTGTTGAATACTTAAATGAATACACATTATATGCATGTTCCCAATGTTTTCATTATGTACCAATATCTTCTAATATATATGTCATTTTATTTTGTAATTTATAATGAAATGATATATATTTTAAGTATAAACAAACACTTATTTACACGAAATATAATAAATTTACTTAAATCCGCCTAGCCGCCAGGCCCTAGCTCACCGCCCTACTAGCGTCTAACGTCTTTTTTAGAACCTTGGTTGAAGCACAAATCAATTAAGCACGTGAGCGGACACGCTAGCATTCGCCATCCATAGATGGTCATAGAAGTAATATGGTAAAATTTACAAGTATACAGCCAACTGGTTCATGTCATGAACAAGAACAATACGTGATTCTGTTACCTTTTTCCTGTTCCGACATCAGTTAACTGCGATAATAAGAAAACTTGTTACTTGTTTTGTAACGAGAAGGCTGCGGCTTCTTCTTCCGTCTCTGCAAATTTTGCAACATCATAGCCCGGGTTTTCCCATCGGGTTGCAGACCGCTCTCGCGCATCTTCGTGTAAAGCTTCTTTGCTAGTTCTGTTTTGCCTCGTAAGCACATTCCTTGAATGACAGCGTTATAGAGCGACGCATCTGGTGCAGCACACTGCAGAACAAAGTACACATTGTAGAGGTCAAATAACCTCGAAACAACAATGTCGATAAATTTCTTCCCAATATAAGCGGGGATATCGACAAAACAAAACACAGGTGAAGCGAAGTAGGTTTCATCAATAAAGTTAAGCATTACTGGCAGTTGGAAAACGGTAGGAAAAACAAATGATCCAGTTTTCGGGTTCACTAAAAAGAGTTTGTTTTATACATGATTTCACGAGAAATTAAAGAAAACTAACACAACCCTGAAAAATTAAAGAAACACAAAAACTTACGTTAAGGATTTCCTCGACTTCATCCCAGAGAGAACCCCAAATGCAACCTCGTATTAGTGACAGATAAGTAAATGTGTCTGCGGTGCATTTCTGGTGAACCATGTGCTCGTAAACTTGCAGCGCAACTTCAGGTTTCCTTGCTCTCTCACAAGCACCGATTACAAGATTATATGACGCAGTAGAAACTGACTGCCCCGAAGCTTCTAGTTGCCATAAAAGCTTTAAAGCTTTATCCCATAGACCAAGCTTCGAACAAGACATTAAAGCCGTATTGTACAAATGCGAGTTTAACTGAGAGCCCTGACTTGTCTTGATACTCTCATAAAGCTTAAGAGCTTCACTGTGTCGATTTGCTCTATACAGTGCGCCAAGTAATGCATTCCATGTGTAAGTGTCGGGTGAATGACCCAAAGATTTCATGATGTTATATACCTTGAATGCTAGTTCAACCTCCCCAGCTTTCCCAAGTGAATTTATCAATGCATTGAATGCAACTGGATTTGGCTTGAGTCCACTGTTCAACATATTATCGAAGATGTTTAGCGCAATATCCCACTTTCCGTCCTTTGAGCATGCACCGATGATAGCGTGCATTGTATCATCCCCTGGTTCAAAATTATTTTGAATCATTTCATCGTAAGCATCAAGAGCTAGTTCATGCTGACCACAACGAACAAAAATGCTAACTAAGAGACAATAAGTAACTCGTGTTCCAGCATGGTCATTGTCCTTAATACTTCTCCACAATCTCTCGGTTTCACGCCAATTCTTCACTTTACCACAAATCGATATCATAGTGTTATAGACGATGGTATCAAAAGCATCTCTTGCTTCACTTTCCTCTTCCATTGCCAAAAACATTTCGATAGCAGAGTCACAGCCCTCAACAACAGAAACTGCCTTAAGTACCAAGCTATAACTATGCCCCGTGGTCAACTTCTTTCTCTTCATAAACTCAAAAACCCTCAAACCGTCATCAAGTAACCCGTTTCTCAAGAGGCAAGACAACAGCGAATTACAAGCATGTAAATTAGGAAGAAGGCCTGATAGTTCCATGGAAGTAAACAGTTCCAACGCACTTCGAGTGTTATTTGTTCTACTAAGCACCAAAATCCGCTTCGATAATGTTTCTTCATCCATCTCCTCCAGATAACCAACCCTGTCCACATTCAATGTAGCCTTCCTATTCAAATTCGACTCGGGCTGGATCACAACCTCAGGTTCTACATCCAAGTCCTTGTCAAATTCCAACTCTCCCCAAGGAGGCAATTTTTGCCTAACAAAAGCAGCAGCATCACCATATCCCCGGTTTTGAATCAATTTATCTTCTTCCTCTTCCTCACAAACCAACCCAGACTGCACACCAGCCACCATGTTCTGCAATGTCAGAGATTTCGCCTTCCTTGGCAACAACAAATTGGGCAACCACATGGAAACTAAGCACTTTTGAGAAAGCCGAAAGCCGATTTTACGGTTAGAACTCGTTGGACTACATGGTTTGTGTTGGAGATTAAACCCATTTGCATTAATCACTATGGAAACTGAAACCCTCATCACCTCCCCCATAAACCCAGAATTAAAAACTAACACACGAACACATAAAGCTTACAAATTTGGTATTTCTTCGATCATACGAACTGGGTTTTGTGATACAACTCACCTGAACAGCATGACCCAATTGAAGAATTCTAAGATTCCAGCAACACAACAGCTTTCTGAAGCTCCAAGCAAGTATTTTGCGATACGAAAATTCTAAATTGCAGGGACTGCTTGGTAACCCAGAAAAATACCGAGAAAATCCGGAAACTGGAAAATTGTACCTTAAATTCAATACTTTAAGAGCCGCCCAGTTCAAACTTGGTAGATTATGCTCTTCTTCTTCTTGTATACAGGAGAGCAAATTATCTGCATTTTTCTGAGAGGTACCCTGTTAAATCTCCATACGACGGCGTTTTACAGAATATTTTAAATTTGCAGAAGTAGGATCTGAATTTTTTCAATTTTGTGGAATCACCCCATCTGAATTTAACTTTTTTCATAACTAACCACCTAAATTTCACCTCAATTTGGTACCCAAACTTTTTAGGGGTTGTTTTCACAAAGGCAAACCTTGTCATTTATCACGATCTTGTACGATAGTGAATAGTTATATCCAAGCTAATCTTCTTTATCAAACGAGGCCGAAGGAGATTAAAGTCGATAAAAGTGCTAAATTGTACTAAATAATTTGTTCAGTTGGTAATTACGCAAATTAAAAAAGTGAAGTGTCATTTGTGACGTTACAAATAAGCGCCAAAATACCAACCCGGCCCAAAGGCCCAACCCATTAAAATTTGGCGGTCGGCGCCTCTCCAACTTCCCTACGACTTCGCCGCTCTTTCTCTGAACTCCAATGACGAACGCCATGGGTCCTCCGCCAGTCCTCGACTCCGAAACCCTAAACACCGAACCGGCCGGAACGTCGTCGTCTTCGACCACAATGAAGCCCCCAATGGGTCCCCCGCCTTCCAAAAACCCTAGCCCTCCTCCTCCACCACAGTCCGAATCCCCAATCCCCGAAGACCAGCTTCAATCCAGTCCCGCCGTTAACGATTCAACCGAAGCAGCCGAAGAAAATGCCAAGCAGTCCTCAAACTCGAAGCCGCAATCTCACAGCGTCCCGATTCCGTACACGATTCCGCCCTGGAATGCAGCTCCGTGCCACCAGTTCCAGCTCGAGGTTCTCAAGGACGGTGCTATCATCAACCAATTCGATGTGTAAGCTTCTTCCTCTTCTTCAAGTTTCAAATTTCAAGATTTTAGGGGGGTGTATTCAATTGGGATTTTAAAGGATTTTAATTCTTTTAATGAATCTAGGGGTATTCAATTGGGATTTTAAATGATTCTCTGAAATTCTAGGTGTATTCAATTAGAATTTTAAGATAGTTTATTAAAATCCTTAGAAATCTAGGTGTATTCAATTAAGATTTTAAAGAAGTTTATAACATTCCAGGTGTATTCAATTAGAAATTGATTTTAAAGAATTTGAGAAAGTTGAGGAATTAGAGGGAATTGGAGAGATTTCGTAGTGTATTTTAAGCATCCACAAATCTCACATCTTCCCATGAGATTTGGAGGGAATTGAATCAAAATTTTATATGGAATCTCTACAAATCAATTAAACTCCATAAAAATCCATGGATTTATAAATCCATTAAAATCTCTCACATTCTCAATTGAATACACCCCCCTTAGTTGTTTGTGATCGAAAATTTCGAATTTCTGTTGTGATTGAAAATTTTGAAATTTCAGATACGAGAAAGGAGCGTACATGTTTGGCCGAATCGACCTCTGCGACTTTGTGCTGGAGCATCCGACTGTTTCTCGCTTCCATGCCGGTAATTAACGGCCTCTTTCGCTTTGCATTTTAGCTTCTTTGTTGTGGTTTTGTTAAATAGATTCAATAAAATTCGTGGGCTTGTTGCATTGTAATAGATTTTGGTGCCAAATCTTTTATAACATGTTAATTTTATGTTTTCGCTCTTTTGTTCAGTTCTTCAGTTCAAGAGAAGTGGGGAGGCGTATATTTACGATCTTGGGAGTACTCACGGCACTTTCGTTAACAAGAATCAGGTACTTATATGCAGATGATTGCTTTCCCCGCTTTTAATCCATGCCGTTTGGTCCAAAAATGCAAACACGCATTGACCTGGGAAATCTTAGAGTTGTTTTCAAATTAGTAATTAACTTTGCAGTGTGGATGGCGGGGGTTTTGTTACACTCTATATGCAAAGGCTCTGGATTGTTCCTAATGGTTTTCTCATGCCTAATAATCAGGTGAACAAAAAGGTTTACGTGGATTTACGCGTTGGTGATGTCATCCGCTTTGGGCTGTGAGTATCTTCTTATCTTAACTCTCACTTCCTTTGTGTATCTTCTTAGGTGTGTAACTGTATTAGATTATGAGACATAGGCATTTGATTTGACAATTTATAATTACTTGAGATTATTTTGAGGAACCCAACGTGATTAATTCATAGTCAACTGCTAGATACTTAGATTTGGACCTAAAATGCCTTGTCATTGTAGAATAATACGTGTCTTTCTGAAACACTTCTGATAATTGTCTTCTTCTTTCTTTTTTTTAGTTCAACTCGTCTGTACATTTTCCAAGGACCATCCGATCTGATGCCACGGGTAAGACTTTCTTATTTAAATTCTGTAATGCTTTAATTGGTAATACATGTGTATTATTCACTGGCAATAATCTACATGAATTTGCGTCCAGCGGTAAGGATCTACATGAGTTTTCAAACTTTCAAAACAGAGCATATAGTCATGAATAGTTCATGGATTAATGTTTGGTTGTATGTAGGAAAAAGACTTGAAGCTTTTAAAAATAGCCAAAATGCGTGAAGACATCCTAGATCAGGAAGCATCACTTCAACGGGCAAGACATGAAGCTTCTCTTGCTGATGGCATCTCATGGGGCATGGATGAGGATGCTATTGAGGAAGCTGAGGTGTGTGGGGTTTTATGATCACATCATTTTCGTATGCGTTTTGGATATAAGTTTACGTGAAATGCATTACATATCCTGCTATTTTCTTCAAGTCTGATATTTTTTTTTTCCAATGATGAATTGGAAGAAGATAATTCTATTGTACATTTTACTTACTTATGTGGTTTTGGAATTTTAGGATGACGGTGAGGAAGTAACTTGGCAAACATACAAAGGACAGCTAACAGAAAAACAAGAAAAAACCCGCGAAAAAGTACTTAAAAGATTGGAAAAGGCAAGTGGTTTTTATTCTTCTTCTTTTCTTTTTTTTATCTTTTTATTAATGAAATGCTATCTTCCCTCGTATGTTAGACCATTTTCTTTCCCATTATATATATCCTCAAGATACTTGTGCTTTTTAGCAATGAAATACTGTCTTCCTTTTATGTTAGGTCCCTCTGTTGTAAATTGTTTTTATCCTCAAGATATCTTGTTAGCATCTTATTGTTACAAGTTGTGTATGTTACTTGGTATTGGACGAAAACAGTTCTTGAATTGGTATTCAGAAAGGTCACAACCAGTGTACCTGTTATGAGCATATTAAAAAAATTGTATATATTGCTTGGTTTCTGAGGAGAGCAACAATTCAAGTAAATTTATTATAATGGTAGAAATAGAGCACCTCTTAAAATGGTTGAAAGTGCTGCTTGTAGCTCTAATCTATGGGTTTCTGCATTCCTTTAATAGGTTGGTCATACCCGCATTAGTCATCTCGATTATGTGAATTCCTCCACCTTATTTACCTGATGTAGTTCTCGTGTTACTGTGTTTAAAGATGCACAGCGTGACTTTGACAAACCTGACCCTTTCTTCTCATTGATTTCCTTTTTTTTTTAATGGGGAGATGGAAAGATGAAAGATTGGGAAACTTCTAAGGGTTGATGATAGAAAATTTGTTTTTACATAGTACAGAGGTATTCTCCCTTTATCTAATGTTGAAATGTATACCGATCAAATTATTCTATCAGAAACATAACAAACGATTTTTTATAAAGGTCTTTAAGCTTTATGGTCAATCTTTGTGTATGTTGTTATGAAAACTTCTTGTCCTATCCTTACCATTTCATGTTTCTTCTTGTAGATTGCTCATATGAAGAAAGAGATAGATGCTATTCGTGCTAAAGACATCCCTCAAGGTGGGTTGACTCAAGGACAACAAACTCAGATTGCTCGAAATGAACAGAGAATGGAACAGGTAAAATTCTTCACAAATAGGCATACACCGGTCCATTTCTTCTTTAAATTGGTAGTTGATAAACCGAAGCACAAATGTTGTGTCCATCAATTCCAAAGGGAAAAGAGAGGGGGGCCTTTCTGGTTAACATGTTATCTGTTTAAATGTTTAACAGATTATGGAAGAACTTGAAAATCTGGAAGAGACGTTGAATGAGAGTATTCGAGAAAGTTTAGGTGCGCGTGTTGGGAAACCATCTCGTGGTAAGAAGAAAGGAGCAGTTGAAGAAGAAGAAGAACTTTTGAGGTATTTTATTAATAACAAAAACCTAGGCAAAAGTGTTGGAGGGTTTTTTGAGTTGATCAGGGTATCCCTATAACAGCAATCATGAAGTTGTGATTTTCATAATCATCTGTGAATTTTGATTACTATAGAAATGGCATCCTTTAACTGTCAATTCGATATGGTTTCTCAGTTTATTTTTGTCAATGGTTGAAAGTCTTTGTTACTTTGCAGTGATGATGATGAATTCTATGACCGAACAAAGAAGCCTTCAAGTAAAAAGGCAGGTGAAAACCAAAGTGTTGAAACCGCGGACTCTCTTCTCGACAAGAGAGATGTGATCGTGAAAGAAATGGAAGAGAAGAAAGAATTGCTTTTAGTTGAGAAAGCCAAAATGGAATCAGAAACTGTAGAAAAAACTGATGCTGCAGATGCACTGGATGCATTCATGTCGGGGCTTTCAACTAAGCTAGGTGAGTTTTTTGTGCTACCACGGATTTGTTAATATTTGGTTATAGGTGAGTTTTTTGTGCTTTCACTTATTGTTGCTTCTTTCCTTGTTAGTGCTTGATAAAACCGAGGAACTTCAAAAGGAACTATCAGCTCTCCAGTCTGAGTTGGACAGGGTAATGTTCCTTTTGAAGATTGCTGACCCAACTGGTGAAGCTGCCAAGAAAAGGGATTCAAAAGTGCAAGAGGTGCAAGAGTCTAAACCTAACAAATCTGAAACTCCTGCCGCTGCCATAGAAAAGCAACCTCCAATCAAACCAAAGGAAAGTAGGAAACCCGAAAAACCAGCAAATGACTCTATACTGAAAGAGGGAACTACAGATGTTACCACGAATCCAGCTGCTGCCGAGATTGTAACTGATGCAACAGAAGGAAAAAAAGTTGTGTATGCTGTTGCAAAGCCACAGTGGCTTGGGGCTGTTGAGGACAGTAAAACTGAGGAGAATCGTCAAGAGGCAGCACCTGCAGCACCTTCAGATGAGCACGAGGCTGATGGATTTATCGACTATAAAGACAGGAAAAAGGTTTTGGAGACGGAATCTGGGATTGAAAATGCTGCCCCTGGTTTGATTATACGGAAGCGGAAACAAGTTCAAGAATCTGAAGGTAATGACAATGATTCTCGTTTGGCATCCTCAACCGGACCTGAGTTCATGGCAGAGGATGCTGTGGCACTGTTGTTAAAACATAAAAGAGGCTATTATGCACCAGATAATGAGAGCCAAGACGTTTCAGAAGGGAAAAAGTCGAGCAAGGATAAGAAGCCTAAAAGAGTTCTTGGTCCCGAGAAACCTTCATTTCTCGATACTAATACTGAGGAAACGTGGGTGCCTCCTGAAGGTAAAGCTATTTTGCTTCTATGTTCTTGGTTATTACCTTCTGTCTTTTTCGTGTTGGGGTGGCGAAGAGTAACGACTACTGAATCACTGATTGCTGCTATGTTCTCTTTTTGTTCGAAAAAAATCTGATGGTGCTTATCTATATGTTTCATTCAGGACAATCTGGCGATGGACGAACATCCTTGAACAGTCGCTATGGTTACTAGATCCGAATTCCTGCGGTCAAATTGACAGATTATTGTTTGAATGATCGTTTCTACGCCTCTAATGTCATCGATCGAGCTAAAACAGGGGGACGCAACGAGGGAGTAGTTTAGTAGCCATAACAATTTAGGGACGGATGTCGAACCTTTGTAAAGAGAGATGAAAGGCACAGCCAGATATATCTGAACTACTGTTGTACTTTCTAGTTTCAAAGAAAAGGTTAGAGCGAAACTGGTGCGATCAAATCCTTGGCTATTTGGGGAAGTGCTTTTAATAGTGCTTTCAAATAATTAAAAGCACTTTTAAATCACCAAATGACAAAAAAGGTAAGTGTTTTCTGGAAAAAGCACATGTTATGTCTCTTTTTGGAACATTTCCCGTTCTATTTAGACCTGCTCGGACTGGAATCCTTGACCATTCACTCTTTAGTCATTAAATTTTTGGCGAAAGATCCAACGGCCATGAATCTCGGTTTGCACCATTAGCGGTCCAATCTGTAAATTTTTCCAAATTCTAATGATCTTGCACATAGGTTACTTTTCAGAGAGATTCTCATAGAACAACTTCGCTGTCACTGTAGCATTCCGAGCCCACTAATACAAGGTCATGTAAGGAGTCTTGCACGTAACTTTGTATTAGCAAAGTGATGACAGCACTATAGCGGTAAACTCGTTCCACCTAAATTCTCGGTGTTAAGAGGAAACGGTTCCTTCCCTTAGTTGAGTCTGTATGTGATTACAAACACAACACACAGCTGATATAAACTTGTATTTTCTATGATATAAATTTAAATTTTGATTATCTGTAAAGGAGTTGTCTCCCAAATATTTACACAACCAAATTTACCGCTCAAATTTACAAGAAGCGAACTAAAAACATATCAACACAAAACCATCTTCACCAGCAACCTGCAATATGACATGGTCCACTGGCATTCTTTAGACTAGATACCGCCCGAATCGGCCACAAAGCTCTACATACTTCACATGAGTGACGTGACGGATAACTAAGGTGTCAATTCTCGACCAACTCTACCAACATATTTGTTTCTCAGCTTCGTCTACAGAAGCTCGTTCGATGATGTATCAGCCGCGGATTAGCTTCTGCAGCACAATGGCGTTGTGAACTTGGAGTTCATGGTGAATATTGTACACAGGCATCTGGACTTCCTCAAACTATACAGGCATAATGCCAGCTCAGTCTCTACCAGGGTTCTCATTCAGGCTGCTTCCTTTTTCTTGGCGCTGTAGTTAGAAGCAGACTGAACACCAGAGGCAGATCGATAATTGAGGCGAAGGTAGCTGAAAATGAAGATCGCTCTCCATCTCTCAGTTGAAGAAATAAGGTGACTCTAACACGTCTCTTAAGTCAAAGTCACCTCGTTCGGGCAAGGCAGGAAAAGCTAATGTGGGAAAGGACTGCTGAAAGCTCTCTAATAACTGCAAACAAAACGGATGATGGTTAGATCAATGACAGTAGGTGATCAAATAAAACTGTTTACATTTTTAAAGCATGCAGTTGTGATCCCTCGCGATTCTTTTCATATTAACATGAAAGGAGAATTTCAGAATAGAAGAGTACTGTACATTCTCTAGTATTGGAATCTCGTAGAGTTCGACAAACTTTTCCCGAAGTATCCTGTTCATTTCATCCACATCACAAGCATGTGTCCAGTACGAATCATGAACTCCTGTAATCATATGTTATTACACGGCCATTATTAGAAGTGTGTACGTGGGCGTTTGAGAGAGAGGCTAATTAAAATGGATTCCGCAAGAACTTTTTACCTGCAAAGTTTAAGCCTGCTTTTTTACAGGCAACCGCAGTCATCATCATATGAGAACTATCGAGGGAATGAACAAAATTTGGTGGGAACGCTGTCCTCTGCCTCTTGACCATGACCTATATTAGACAAAAAATCAATTTGAGATTTGAGGCTTGGAAACTTCAAATATTTAAAACGATTCCAAGGATGACGTGAAAACTACTGATCTACATTTTCCTATGGAATCCTCTGAGAGAAGATAACTACAGTACCTTATCTGTTTCTTGCTGTAACGATAAAATTTGAAGCGAAGTTTTAATCTGCAACAAATTGGACCAGAAGCTATTAGACTTGATTTAACCCTTTAATAACTGTGAATACAATAACAATATTGATGACCCTTGTTGACTCGGTGAAAATTGTAATACTCACAAGATGCCTGCCGAATTTACGGTAAGGTTGCACAACTGGAAGTCCGAGCGGAGTTGTCCATCGTACTGGCTCATTTTCAGATGCAATTATCTGAAAATAAGATTAAAATATCAAAACCACATGAAAAAAAATTGTGAGTGAGAAAGAAACAAAAGAAAGGAGGAATCTGCTACAAACTTTTGCACATTCGCCAAGCCAGCTCATGATACTTCGTGCAGCTTCAAACATCTCACCTAGAGCGGTTAAGGTGATCTGCAAGTGATGTATGGAATCTTGTCATTTAAATTCTAATGGACACTGCATGCTCACAAGCATATGAAAAAATTGTTACAAATACGAAAAGACAAATTGGCACCCTCGCAATATGATTTTTCTGGTACCTTTGCAGCATAACAAGCACAACCAAAAAGCTCTTCATCATCTGAAATGGAACCGCGTTCCTTCAACCTCCTCTTGATTTGATCCCGAGCACCGATGTAAGTGACACCATATACTGATGTCATCACTGTCTGCTTCACCAATTTCCTATCCACCTACATATGTACAGCCATCAGGGTTAACTCTCAGTTGCACATGATAAGCAGGTAGCCAAAAAATGCCACTTTACAAGCAGTAATCAGATAACAACCACATTTTCTGATTTACTATCAAACGACACATGTTTTGTTGGAAATTGAACGGGTTTAACTGTAATGTTGCGCTATACACTTTGTTTTAGTAATGTATCCATCAGACAGACTACTGAAGAGTTGTAAAATCAACCTGATCAACCAACACTTTTGCACGCAATGCCTCTGGAAAAACTGCAGGATCCTTCTGTGCATCCCTTCGCATGATATCCAGTACCCTGCAACGAGAGTGTGACACTTTTTCATTAAATTACTTATTCATGACATGTTGACAGCTTACACGTAAATTGAGAAAGTAGCACTCATGTGTAAAATAAAAAGGTTCTACTTCAATACGGATCATGTGATACCTCTGCCTTAGTCATAAATCGCTTACCTAGCAGCTATTCCTGAGTATACATCTGCAGGCTTCTCTCCTGCAACAAGATTGACAGAAGCTGCCCCCAACTGAATGGAAAATTTCCAATGAGAAAACAGATATCAAACTAACGCATAAATTTTCCCACTATACCATAGGTAGACAGGGGAGTGACGGAGTGAAGTTGGGAGGGGGCGTTCACGTTTGACCTACTCTAGAATAAATTGAGAGAAATAAATTACCTTGTCTCTTCCAAGGGCAGCGTAGTGTTGTAAACCGTTGCAAGAGCCATCCTAAAAAAATCAGTCAAAAACAAGGAATGTAAATATACTATTCCAGAAAATACATAATCTCCTTCAAAAATGTCTGAAACCACATAATTAAACATCCAGAACTAATTGATTACTTGTGATACACCTTGTCAACTTAATTCCCCTAGCCTGAAGGTAAATACAGGAATCTCACACAATTTTCATGAATCCAAGATCTGGTGCCCTGACAATGAAAATGTACCTGATGTACGGGAATATGTGAAATAAAAGTCTCTGGAGAAGAGCTTCTCAAAGCTTCAGCTAGGTTTATGCACACTGCCAAGCACTGAAATGGATCTTCTGCCTTCAACCACCAGCGTCTTCCTTCTAGCGGTCTGTCCACAGAATCAAATATATCATCCAAATGATTCTCTATAAATGCTATTCGACCCTCGCGAGATAATTTGTCCACACCACTCGCATAAAGATTTGCCAAGTGTATCTTCAGCCAACGTAAGCCTGACTTTCCAAGGGGGCGTCCCTCTGCGAACTCCAAAATACCCCGGGATAGATCTGAACCAAGATGATTTAAGTATGGGTGCATAGGATATGCACGGCCCCGAAAATCAAGATTGTGTGGATAGTAAAAACCTTCTTCATCCTTCATCTCCCGTGCTACCTGCTCCCTGGTAAAAATGAGTTTCATATATTCCAAGTACATTATTGTCACTGACTCACGGGAGAGAAATGAATCTTACAGTTAATTTAAGCTCCAAGTCACAACGCTGTGAATGCCTCTCCATGTTCTCTTTCTTCACAGATTTCACCTTCCATTTCCATTTCTTAAGCAGTTTTTCATCTTCAGTATCTGGTTCCTCTGGTAAAGGAACCTGAAATGCCAAAAAGATAAAGAAACACAGCTCCAGATCAATTTCAATATATCAAATTGGCTGACATAGCACAAGATTGATAACAATATTTTTGAAATAAAATGGAGTGAAAAAAAATTTAAAAACTGATTAAACCAATCATTTGGTTCGGTTGTTAAGTTCAGTTTGAATTTCCCCAAACTAATTAAGGTTGATAGTCTTTGGCTTTTGTCAAAGCATGTCAAAAGAACGAACCAACCTCCTAATATGTACCAAGAATCTTGAATAATTTTTTTTCCTTTTTTGTGTGTTTGTGACTAACAAACTCACATTATCACGGTCCACCAAGTCAGCAAGACGGCCTCCACTAGCCCATATTCTATCTACAACATTAAGTACCCTCTTATTAACCCTCCATCTGGTATTTCCAAGAGTATCCAGGGCCTGGCCATGAAACACAAAATTAACGCATATAAGAATCAACACATAAGGCACCAAACTCTTCATGTTCGGTTGAGTTCCATAAAAAAATTTCATGATGAAAAACTCATACAACCCTTGTACGTATACAAACCTTAAAAACTGGTTCCAGTTGCTCCCTTGGGGTCCTCTTTATTGCTTCACGCTGCTGTTTAGCTCCATGAGTGCGCATGACATAGGATGGTAGGAAAAAGTACCCTCCTCTATCATAACTGAAGACAAATTTAAAAAACCGCAAAACGGAGATAAAAACAGGTTAACCTAAAAGTAATCAGAAATTTTATCACATAAGGACTCTGAGGAAGTTGAATTGTACATTCTATGTCATGCAGTATGAAAGCATCAGGCCACCTTTGAAGTTAGAATTAAGTAGAGAAGTTGTCCAATTCTATTCCTATATCAAACCCTATTTTCCATATCCAGCTCAGACCCGCAAGAATACAGTATATTCGAATAGCTTCTACACATTCCATTCCATCCAATACTGATTCTATGAATCACACAACCTATAATCCGATCTTGTGTGAACTTCAAATAGAACATTAACAAAAGAACAACTTTAAAATTAGGCAAAAATGGTAACACATAACTGAAATTATCATACCCTGTCCAGTTGACTGGTGGCACCAACATCGGCATATAAGGAATCACCATGTGGCTTCCCTGCATAAACAGTAACAACTATTGATACATCGTGGATTAAAGAAAATATACAATTCCTGTAAGCTTCTTAAGATGTGTCCTTTGACAGGAAAAAGAGAAATATTATACACTATTAGCTTACAAACACTGCATCGCCTGCCAGGGACAAATGACCAATAGTATACAGACTATATTATTCACTCAATTTCAATACTATCAAACTATTTAATTCACAACACTCCTAGATCCTAAAGAATAAATACATAAAAATAGTTACCATGTTCCAGGAGCCAACAGACATCTACAATTGTTTCAAGAATAACAGAAAGAAGAAAGGATCGGAGTTACTTACTGTTTTCTCAAAGCCTTTAAGAACAAGAGGGTCACATTGAATAACACCAAATCTTCTGCTGAACGTATTCCTGTTAGGGAAAGTCCACATTAACATACAAAAATATTCAGGAGGGGAGTTGTACAGTTATCAATAGTACAGACTAGTAAATACTTTGGATCTTTCATGACAGTCCTAAATGTGTGTATAAATGCAGGTCGTATATCTGGTGGATCATCTGCTAACTGATCGGCCGGAGGTTGTATAAAAGCCGTTTGAATCAACAATTCAATCAGACGACTGCCGACCTGAAAATGACATAAAGAAAAAGCGGCATTTTAGAATGCATGTAAATAAAATGCTGATAAGGTTCTACCAGTAAAAGCATAAACCATGCAAACCTTAGCCCTGGCATCCTGGCTCCAGGGTTTTGAAGCATCATGTTTCCGCACTATATGTCTCACCACTTGCAGTTTTTGCTTTTTCATCAAATTAGTGACCTTTTTATTCAGCTTCTCTTGTTCCTTCAATACATGATCAGACTCTTGGTTTTCCTCATCTTTGTTGACCTTTTTCTTTCTCGTCCGTTCCAGGAAATTGTGTATTCTAACCTGATGCATTGAAGCAGTGATACATCAGTGCTCATCTAGGAGAGATGGGCGGGATGACACTGTGTACAGTAAGAAAACCAAGCCTTAGGAACTGTTTTACTTAGTCCAGCTAGAGAACAACAAGACACAAAGAGCAACGCACTAAGGTTTTCGATTTTAGATCATTCTCTAAATCCCTACCCACACAAACTTAAAATGCTTCGAGAAAAGGGGAATATATGAATTTCACTATGGCACCACCATTAACTCGATTCCAGCAAAGAAAAAGGAAACTAAACAGAAATATAAAATGACTGCAATTCTATCCATGAATGGAAGCACATTGAGTAGAGCAAACTGAAACCAAATCAAAACGTCTACGAATAATGAGTAAAACAAATTTCACACCTCGTGCTCAATGGCTTCACCTATGGTGCAAGCAGCTGCAACCACCCTGCAAGTTCCATGTTCGCCTCCGGTCATCAACAATCCCATCAGCTTATGCATTGTAATAACCGACATCATATCAGCTGGTAACTGATCAATATAAGGTGCGTAGGCTGCCTTATTCTTCCCTTTCCGGCACAGGTCTTGCTCTTTTTCAATGGCATTGCGCATAGGCTCAAACCAACCAAGAAACAAAGACTTCATGTATGGCAAATTGGGAGCTAACTTGTGCTCACACATGTCCATCATAAGCTCCCTGTACTCCTTCGCTGCCCGTTCCCACGCTTCAGTCTCAATCTTTATCTGTCTTCTCTTCAGTGCAAGGTACTTCGCCTGCCCCATTCCTCTCACTCTCCTCAGCCGCATCCGCCGCCAATGGTCAGTCTGCCTCTTACCCTCTTTACTCATTTGCTGCAACAGTTCTTGAACTTCATCTACAAGAGACACATCCTCCTCCGCATCAGTGGAAGAAACAACCTCAGCGACGCTCGCATACCCTTTGGCGCAAAATCCATTAAACCCAATTGGAGTCCTCACAGACCAATAACTTGGGTTGCCCAAATAACTCTCACTTGTAGAAATTTCACCTTTCCCGGGAAAACCCACCTCAGGAAAACCCATGTTTGAGTAAGAACCCAGCTGAAAAGGCTTGAACAATTGCGGGGAAACAGATTCCAAGGAAAAACACAGAAGGCTATAAGCTCGAGAAATGGACTGTGAATTGAGACGACCCCTCTGGTTCCTGAGAATGGCTTGCTTAGCCAAGTTTCTCCACAAACTTGTGGATATCATTGATGGGTTCTTGTGGAAATCTATGGGGATTCGAAATGTGAAATTCTTCGTGAAATTTGCAGGGGAAAAGGGGGTTTGGGCGCAGGACATCAAATTAAAAAAATCAAATATTTTTGGGGGGGATGAATTGGTGAGAGTGGGATCAGAGGAAATGGGTCGAAGAAAGGACTCAGAGAAGCAATCGAATTCATCAGAGATAGAGAGGGGAGGAAGAAGCAAAACCAGTAAGCAAGCAGCCGCCTAAAGCCCTTAACCCTTTTCTTAAACCCTGGCTTTGGCAGTAGCAGTAGTGAACGCTTCTGATTCTTGCTTGCCTTGGTTGGTGCCTGACAGGGAGTTTGGGGCGTTTCTAAAATTTTGCCATCTTTGGGGAGCTATTTGTGTGATTTGATCATAAAAATGATGCATCCGTACGTTTGGTAATGATGTGGCCTAATCAACATCTAGTTTTCCTTATTCTTTTATTTATTTTTCAGATTTCAAAGTAAAAAAGAAAATTTGGATTAGATTGTCTCACTTGGTAACGAATTTTACATCTAACTTTTTTTCAATTGTAAGTGAAAGGTCTTAAGCCTGATTCTCGTTAAAGGTGAAGTTGAACAACATTATTATGGTAAGCTCATTGCAAGGTTTAATTCACTTCCTCACCCATTTAGTGAAGATACTATCTTTTGTTATAAAGAAATAACATAACTTGAATGGGCACAAATATAACAACTGAGGCAACTCTAATCTCGCGTGGCTAGCTCTCATGGTTGCTAAACAATTAAGTAACATTGGCTAGGGCTACTATGGATGACATGTTGATAACCTATAAGTACAGATGTGGTAATAACAGCAATTTTATTTTCACACTATTTTTAGCTTCTCGCGCATCTCTCTTTATTAATGGCCATAGGATTGAACAAAAATGGAATCAACGGTTGGGATTCCACGTCATTGATCTCAATGATGTATAATTTTGACTCCAAATAACAATCAACAACCTAACACATTACTCTGTTAAACAACATTCTTGTTCTGGGATCCCTGTAAAATGACCACATACAGTAACAAACCACAGAGTACATGAGCCAATATTCCTGTGGGAACTTTTGCTTCATCCTACATTAAATCTGACAAAGTTTAGAGAGAGAGAGAGAGAGAGAAACAGAAGTTGCCTGGTCTAACAAATTTCCTATTCTTCCTCTAAGAATGAGAAACAATGACATCCTATCACCCACACCCCGCCCTTGCGTAATCGACCATTAGACCGTACATCTTTCTTGGTTTCGCACTAGTGAGTCAGTGACGTATACAATATTTGAATTCTCCAAGTAGCTGGTTCTCATCCTACAAAGACATTTTTCGTATCACCCAAACGACCCAATTAACCAATCAAATATATATATAGGGTAGAAGACAGATTTCCATTTGTGAACTGATCTCGTTTCTTTACGCACTGGTAGCCGTGGGCTTAAAACAATCAATGTTGCACAATCCAACTGATCTGAACATCTCTCCGAAGCTGCCACCAACGTTAAATTTCAACAGTCAGAGAAACTAGAGTTGTATATGTGTCTACTCTGTGATGTGAGCAGTTGAATTTCGCAAGATAAAGCATGTATGGGCGAAAAGTGAAAAATATCTTACCGGTCAATGCTATTCCGAGCTCTCTCTGGCTGTTCCACGCTATTACTTGCTTTTTCAGGTTGATCCATACTTTTTCTTGTTCTCTCTCTCCTATCCGTGCTGGCCCTTGACTTCTCTCTATGATCTGTACTTAACCTGGGGTTTTCTCTATGGTCAGTACTGGGTCTAGAATTCTCTTTGTGATCTGTGCTGGAACAAGATTTCTCCCTGGTGTCAGTGCTTTTCCGCGGATTTTCTGTTTGAACTGTAACTGGCCCTGATTTATTCCTCAGATGCGGATATTTCTCGATAGTTGATACAAACTTTTTGACATGCTTTATGTACTGTGGGTAGAGCTCCAAGTCACAATGATTCCCTCCTTTTATCCATAACGGCTCATACTTCTCCTTACAATTATCCCAAAGCTGCTTGCCATGAGACCAATCCACAACATCATCAGCGGTCCCCTGCAGGCAATAGGAAAACACAGAACAAAACAACCTGGCAAATAAGTACGCTTTTTGAAACTAAACCGCACATATTTAACGATACCATAGGGCAAGGATTGCACTGTATAAGTTATTGGTATACAATACGAAGTAAATGTTATTGGTATACAATGAAGATTCTGAAAAGACATTATTTAGAATGCACAAGCAAAAACATTCACCACCAGTATGGTGAAGACTTGTGAATTTGGAACAAGAGGACTTGGACTGTTAGTGCATCAGTGCACACATCGAACACTACTGAAGTAACCAATTAGTTAGGTCATAAGTACACATTTATACCTTGCCATATTTAGATTCACAAAGTTCAAGGAAAATAAAGCAAACAATTCAAAGGAAAAAAGGTACTCACATGAATCACCAGAACAGGACAACTGACCAAGGGTATTTTGTCGATGTTCTGCACCATGAATGGTAAAACTCTCGTTAGCATGATGTACTCCCAAATGTTGTGAAAAATTTGAACCGAAGAGTCTAACGCTGCAATTAATAAAGATTAAGTACCTTATAAATGTCAAACCAATATGTTCGCTTCACTGGATACATGACCCGAAGACCAGACATGATCGGACTGTGAAGAACCACTGCCCTCAATTTCTGTAACCGGGTTGCTAGATCGAGAGTAGGCCCACTACCAACTGATTGCCCATATAAGATAACATCCTCCTCCATCGCACCGTACCTCTCCACAAGGCATCTATATGCAGCTTCTATGTCTGCATAAGTGTTTTGCTCGCTCGGCTGTCCACAAGGCAAAAAATATACATCTCATTTCGAACATTCTCCTAACCAATTATCGCTAAGACTTGTTTTCATTCATCCAATCCTCAACGCGGTCTCTAGGAAAACAGAAATCTTTCTATAACATAAACTAGGATGAAAAACTCGACATTAGAGTGCATCTGCGGTGTAATAAAACCAAATTCAAGTTTTATTTTCTTCTGATGGGAATTGCAAGAAACGAAATCCTACTGAAATTAATTATACAGAACACTTAGCAATCCGATCAACATTTTCCGGTTTCTCTTCCCTTAAAACAAAATCGATACAAAATTGAAAGCAAAATCGAAATCTCATACCTTCCCAGTAGACTGTCCGTACCCCGAATAATCATACCTACAAAACACACATAAATCCCCATGAAGTTCAAAACTTTACAACATCCAAACACGCACATAAGTAATATACTGTGCAAAAACAGAAACGCAGATACTTAGTCACAAATCAAACAGTGAAATTTACAGATTTGCTATAGTTAATTACTTACCCCAACAAGTTGACTCGGAGGTGAAGACTCAGCTCACTGAACAACTCGTACATCTGACCCAGATCAGCTGCGTTCCCATGCGAGTGCAGAACAGTGAGCTTCGCCGACGGATTCCTTATGTACACCGCCACGACGTCGTTCCCTCTCTTGGTCCGCAGCTTCAAGACGTCGACGTTTTCCCTCGTCCCCACCCCGGTCATCTTCAGCTTCCCAGTATCCTCCTCCTTCTCCACCCCGTACGACGGCGGGCTCGGCGGGAAAAACGCGAACTTGGCCGCCATTGATGACGTCACTGCCCCCATCTCAAACCCAAAAATATACAAAAAAAAAAAAAAAATTAATTTAATTGAATCTGGAGAGTGTAAAGAGCTCGATTCAAGCTCATTTGAATTCGCGGGACGGAAAACTGGTGTTTGGTTGCCGAGAAAGTGAGAGAATACTGAGATTTTAGAGTTTGGAATCCGGGAAGGGAAGGTTTTTTAAGCTTAGAGAGAGAAAGAGAGGAGCGAGAGAGAGAGAGAGGGAGAGAGGGCGGAGGATTTTCCGGCTGGGAGAGGGAGGCAGCACGTGTGAAACGATTAAAGTCTTCAGAAGGGGCGGAGGGAAAAGTAACGGCAAGCGGCTAGTGTGTTGCCACGTGTCCACTCGGGGCATCCGTGGTCCACTGATCCGATATTCCCCTGATTCTCTTTATGTGGAATTCGGAGATTCATGAATCTTAACCGTTCATCATATATCGTGCGGTCAGAATAATTTTAAATATTTTTATTTAAACTTAAACATAAATAATATTTAACAAAAACTGACTGTATAATGTACAATGAACATAATTCAAAAATTGGAGAGATCCTGTTGGCACCGATCCCACTAGCTAGCTGTGTCTTCGTTAATGCCCAGATGGCTTTGCCAGATTGGCAGTTTTTTATTTATTTATGTTTTTTAATTTTTTTTTTATGTTTTATAAATTAATAATAGGTTTTGTTTTGTTCTTGTTGTAATTGCCAGAGAGCTGTTTTTTGGTATTTTGTGTGTGTTTTTTTCTCACACATGTTGTGTGAATGTGGTTGTAAAGATTATAAACCAAATTTTAAAACAGTAATTTATGTGCGAGAGTTGTGTTTTTTTAACTAACAAACGTTAAATTCATATCTATTAATAATTTATAGTCGTTTACGTATGACTCAAGCGTGTATGAATAGGTAATCTTAGCTTCTATCAAGCTTGTTATTAGAGCCCAAATTGTCTAGATTAATATGTAGTTTTGAAATAGATCATTATTCTCTTTACTTATATAACTTATACTCATCTTGTTACAAAAATTCATCAGGTTTGAGAAACAACACTAACATTCTTTGAGATTTTGATTTACTTTCACATCATCTCTGAGGTTTTAAATACAAGGGTAAATTCGAGGCTTTAAAGTCGTCTATAAAGAGGTGACGTCAAAGTAAATTAAAACCTCAGATGGTGATAGTGTTCTTTCAAGAGTTCTGTGAAAACACAATACACCTAAGAGAGTTTTTTGAACAAACGATATAATCTACATCAAGGAAATGAGAGGTTAACCTTACAATAGGCCAGCAATAATATGACTTAAATTCGCCTTTGACCAACATCAAATGTGAGTCAATACATTATCATCATCAGCGAGGGTGTTGAAAAGCCATATTGGTTTCCAATCAACCCACTAATAAATTCTCTTTAAAAACACAAGCAGAAACCTCGGGTGTATGCTGGAGGGGAAAATTATATTTATACCAAAATTATGGAGGCTGATGCATTTCTTTGAGTCATTGACTGTTATTTGGGCTTTAAATTAACTTTATCCTTGTGAAGTGTCACTATATCAATCAGTCACTTAATTTTTTTTAATTTAACCATTGTTAAGAGATGGAAGATCAAATATAAAATGTGCAAGGATAAGTATTGACCTACAATACAAGCTCTTAACATATTTGAAAGAAAAACTTATATCAGTGTGATTGAACAGTACTTATCATAGTCATGCTAATTTTGACAATCAAAAGCAATATGCTAACTTTTATGTAACGACTGCTGGTATTGAAAGATATTCTAAATTCAAATTTATTAAAATTATTGGTAAAAGTGATGCAGAAAGTTTGAGCCATGAATCAAACAAGTTGGCTTGCTAACGGTTCATCAAGGTGAGTCAAAACCAAATAACTCACGGACAGCCTTCAATTTGGGGATCATGATCCGTGAGTCACAAGTTTGAACTTAGAAATTTGTTATTATTGCAGCCCTAATTTACGGAGAGAGAGAGGTTTGACTTCGAGTGCAAAAATCTAACATTATTCATATATGCAATAATTTTGTTTCTTTTTGAAAAACGGAAACAAACCCTACTCAATAATAAATTTAGACTAGAACATCTTAAGTCGATCTTCATGAATAAAACTAACTGAATAAAAAAGAGGATTATCAAAATTTAAATCAAAACCATAAGTTGCTAAACTGTATGCTACAAAATATCATTTCATCTCTCCTTATAATTTAGATTGTTATAGCTTTCATGGGCCAGCCTTCATACCTAACATGTACACCATTTGTCAATAACAATGGAAGAGATGCAAAGTATGGAGCTTACATATACCTAATTTAAGATCGACCATACACATTGAGTATTTATTTGGGTACTGAGTTTTCTGTCCATTTATCATAAAATACAATAAGAAAGCTGTGGAATTCTCAACCACAAGTTGCTTGATTTTGAAAAACTTCATTCTCCGATTAAATAATCTATTTGCAATATAAAATGAAAGGGCAATTATTTTAGTTGGCTAATTTTTTAAAGTTGGGCATGTTTGAAAATACTTTTAAAATAACTGAAAGTGCTCTTGGAGAGAGTGTTTTTGGATTTCAAACATACTTATAGTGCATTTTGGAGAAGCACCATTTATGTGCTTATTGCATAAAGAACTTCAAGTGTTTTTTAAGGATTCACATGCTTTTTACTAAGAATTAGTTCCTAAAGCATCTTCATCAAAAATGTTTTCAATCATTTTAAAAAACACTTGCAAACACACTCAAAGTATAAAAGGTGTCTCTAGTATTTAATCTTCAACGGTGGTATTAGGTGTTGAAGACTTGGACTGCACAACAATTCATTAAAGACCATAATTCATGGAACTCCAAATAGAAAACTAGAATCATGGAACTCCAAATAGAAAACTAGAATCGTATCATTGCATATCTTAGGATTGTGAGATGAATATAATTGCCTAGTTTTAGGAAAGAGAAATTTTATTTGAACTCATATAACTTCTTTCTACACTCAACTTACTCTCTACAGACTACAGCCATATTACTTTTAATTAAATTCTCAATATCTCTTTAAACCCAACTTACTACCTAATCTACTCTCACAAACCAAATTCAATATATAAATTTATCTTAACACCCATTTAAAAAATAAAGACCCAAAATCAGCATTCTACAACTCATTCTATGCGGTAGATGTCACTCAATCTTTTATGAAAAATAGCATCCGTTCAATGCAAGCCATGGCATGCACTTGAAGTGTTCATTTTTTACCTCACCACAACCGAAAGAGACAAAGGTTATCTTGAACTCTTTGCCTTCCACTCTAAGCATTTCATGAAGTCACGTTCTTGCAATGCTGAGGGGTAATTGCAAGGCATACACCAATTTGCAGAGAAGTAGAGGCACAATTTCTTCCCATTAAATGATGATAAGGGTACATAATAATCTCGTAATCAAACATAATCAAGATAAAAAAATTCAACTCTAAAATTGAAGGCATATTTTTTCATGCTATGAACCTACTTGAACCTCATGTTCCTATATTTTAATGAAATCAAAACATTTTCGACATCCAAACAACCGAATTAAATTATGAAAAACAATATTGATTGAAACAAGAGAAAGAAGGGGAACCTTTTGGAGACTACATACATTTGTTTCACCGGATAGAAGGATCTCAACACCTTTAAATTCAAGAACAGTAGCTATAGTGCTGCTATGCACTGCCATCAAAACTACAAGCAAAGTATAGCCTCCACCCTTCACGAATGAAAGGATAAGAAAGCGTGACATTCGCATAGGTTGCTAGACTTTAAAATTTTAAATCCCATATATATGTTTCTACTAGTGATTATGCTTTAGAAAATGTACTGATTTTGTTCCTAAATCCTAATAAAAATTGAAATCAAACGAAAAAAAACTTGCAAAAATCGATTCATACTTTAGTTAGAGGATTCAAAACTTCTAAATCACCATTCATCGTTCAAAAAGAGCTTGTTTTGTTCTATGAAAGCGTCTTAGGTTTTAGTTAGAATGAACGTAGGATAGAGATTCCATGATGGCAAGTTTTGATTATTAGATGTGGGTTTATTGATAAATTTTAGTTTATTGTTAATTTCATCTTGTAGTTAGTGGTAATTATACAATAGGGTAAAAAGGACAATTCACATTCAAAGTTAAGGGTTCAAATAAAATTTTCCCTTAGGAAATCAACTTAATATATTTGATCCACACATTATTTTTCGTAGTCCTTCAAAATCCGTAACACTAATTCGATTTTCTTTTTAACGCGCTTGTGACCATAGACCAAACATCCTTCCACCGCAGCTATGCCTTTATGAATAAAGTAAGAGTCAGAACATCGATCAGGCAGTGGGATCACCTGCCACTGTTGGAACGATCTACTACTACCCGGAGAACCTTATACTCGTTGGTAAAAGGACTGAATCCATAGAGAAATTTGTGGTCGATTTCTGCATCAGGAAGCATTGCAAACTCTCTTTGTGCTAGACTGCTAGGGTTAAATACAAGAACATGTTCATCAATTGATAGTTGATGCACAGACCAAACCGTTGATACTCTGTACCACAAATTCGGAGTAAGATATGTACGGAGAGTACGTAAGTTGTGTTGGATGTCCTTGCTGATCTATCCCTGAGGCTGAGAAGAAGAAGAAGAAGAGCCAGTGCTTACTTTTTTGTAAAGTGAAGAGGAGTTTTGTAGTATTTTTCTTGTAGTTGTGGCAATGGAAGTTCGTGTGAGCTGTGACAAAGGAAGGGCTGCGGATAAGGAGGACCAAAACTTGCATACGCACCTAAATCGCATTAGCGACTTTGCCGGCAGCCTTGGGAGTATTTGATGGAATATCATGTCCTTCGGGAGCTCTGGCTGATCAACTTGTATGTACATATTGACGATTTTTTCCAAGAAATCCTCAATGAAAAATACACTCTATATGCTCTTTTATATCGAATCGATAATAATAAGTTAATTTGTACCGAATTAATTAAATAATTATGAATAAATGAGTCAGAAAAAGTCTGAAGCAATAGGCTTGGAAACAAATAGAAGAAGATTAACAAAGTGAGAGATGGTCAGTTAAAAAAGAAATTAACTTGGCTCGTTAAGATTAAGGAGAAGTTCCTCCTCAAGACATTTAATGACTGATCATCAAATTTTGTATTCATGATCGAAGCCGTTCATATCATTAATAACTTCGTATAGATCATCTATGCAAAAATTAATAAAATATTAGATATGTTGGTCATCAAACCATATAAAAACATATGAATGGATTCGGTAAAATAATTATGAACTGCTACTGTTGATTAACTAAACGATCTTATTTTTAATTGATTTTTGTAGTAATGATAATCACAAAGTTCTGTAAATCTGTCACCAAGTATCTCTAGAAGAAACTCCTTAAAAATCTAAGCCTTTTTCTTCTGGAAAAAAATAGAGAAAAAAAATTAAAAAAAAGCATAGAAAACGGGATTTATAATCTAAGACACAAATTCGACCAAAAATAATATCAACACACACACACACACATACAAAAATATCAGGTTATATGTCAAGTTTATCAATTCCTTCTATGATGTTTTATGGCGATTCGGAAAAACGTTCAACCTCCATGCCAAAATTTTTCTCGACCGCTAGGGCAAGTGAACAAAAGTAGACAGACGATGAGAAGCAAAATTTAAGCCAATTTGGGTTTCTATCATTTTTCTAGGGTTTGCGGCCCTGGTATCTTGATATTTATATAGAGTGGGGAAGCTTGGATCACAAGTAACAAAATCCTTGCTGCCAAGTAAATAAATATTTGGCCGTCGATCACAGATCTATGCAAAAGGTATAAATTGAGATATTTTGAAATTATCGCAGGATACTAGAGAATGTAAATAGTGGGTCATCTAATGTATCTATTATGCTAGTTGACGAACTGCTCACAATCTACGACTATCATGCAAGATTTACCTTGAGTTGGAGAAAACGCCTTGAGACCTTATAATATCCCCAATATTAGATCAAGGATGGTGATATCCACATACTCTTTTTTACATTCCACACACACCATAAATGGGGGTAAGGCTAGCCGACATTCACCTCTCTCAGACCCTGCGTAAAGCGGGAGCCTTGTGCACTGGGTACGACCTTTTTTGATATTTTTTAATTCATTGGATCAGCGGGAACCTTGTGCACTGGGTACGACATTTTTTTATTGGATCTAACGATCGGAAATTGAGAGAAGTGTATAGAAAGTAAAACGAAGTGTATGGATAATACCACCCTTGGATCAAATAGTCTCTCCTCCCAGCTACACTTGCACCACACCCCAATTAAAATCAAGGATCCTACATTAGTATCCAAAAAGCACTCGTTTATCCGTTACAACAAATCCATTTGAGGGAACTTGATGAATAATAGCTGAAGGTGAAGTTGGATTGCTTCATATTCTTTCTTAGGGTTTTACCCTCATAAACCATTGGTAACAAGAAAGAGTTAGACTAAATAAAAAGGAAAACTAATGAAAAAAGTTTGAAAAGTTTGAGTTTTAACAATAAGGACAAAATAAATGGTAAAGTGAATAGTATCAGGTTTGATTTTTTAGTGTAAAATGTGGTTTTTCGTTAAAGTAAACAGTATTGCGGGTTTTTCATTAAAACTCCCATAGTAAAATGCAGCATTTGGATTTTTCATAAGATTATATGGAAGACTTGCAGCTAAGTTTTCCTCTTTACATTTGAATCTTTATAAAATCAGGGATACTATTTAGCATCCAAAAAGGCTTTGCACGATATGAGCGACTGGTCGACCGGTTTGCTATTGACAAATAGCTCACACTCTGCAACTTTCCACAAGATTTATCTCAAGTTGGAGGAATCCTCGAGATCTAATCTCCCCAATGTTAAATTATATACAAAAACTTTAGTTTTACACATTTTTGAGATATGAAAGGTTGAACCAGACCAAACACCTTCTCTCAGCTACTTCATATTAGAAGACGCACAGAGAATGATTCTCTAATTTCCTCATCTCTTCTCCTTGCCTCCTCTCCTCTTACACTTTCTTTTTATATAACTTAGGAAAGATAATATTTCTCCAATATACACTGCTTACAGTTGACATGTGGTAAACAACAATGCATCCGTTTGGTGCATTTCTGTAGATTAAAGCCAAAACAACAACCACTAGAAACATTAGTGGAGCCCATCGTGACAAAAGTACCAGCAATTTAGTGGACCCCAATAATCTAATTGCAAAGACTAAAGAGGTAAAGTCACCTTTTAGAGCAAAAATTTACTACTTATCTGCTATTTACACGACCACACCTAACCACCAATCACTGCCGTCCAGTTTGCTTGATAGGTCCCCAGTCAAACAACATTATCAACTAGCAGAAAAAGAATCAACTTCTTTCACTAACGTGGCACCCTATCATTGGATTGACATAACATCATGCAGATAACTTAGCAGCAGATTAGAACCTGCAGAAACATTTTTGTGGATTCTTCTTTGTCCATTTTGTCAAATAGTGACAAAGTAAATCAAACTCATCAAATGTAAAAAAGAAATAGTCTTGAAATTAGGACACCCCCAAAGGTCTTTCCCCTAATTTCCATGCCTGAATTTACTCATCTGTGCTCCTCCAACAAGCTGTTTCCTTCGCCAAGCAGAAGCCATGGAAGATTGCTGAATTTTGAGGAAACCCATCTCAAATCACAAGGTGAAAGGCTTGAGTTTGTGCTGGTAATTGATCTTTGCTTAGAAAGGTTCTATCTTTAACTTAACCCATCTTACAATCTTCAAAGATTATGAGTTTTGGATCTGAGTGAAGATTAGGGCTTTTTTGTATAATCTCAATTGTAATGCTGGTTTAATGCTGTGATTGTTCGAGATTTTAGTTTTTGAATTCTGGGTTTTGTTGTTTGGTGCTGGAAGTTCATAGTTGGCATTGAAATTTTTTATCTTTTCGGGTAGGAAGCATGGTTAGGATTTAGGAACTGGGGACTAGGGTTGAAGCGTAGGAGTGAAATTTGGGTTGGTTGGGGTTTTACCACCATGGATGGTTCTGGGGAATCTTCTGAATCTGTGTCTGCTGTAACGAATTCGAAATCTATGGGAAATGGGGTTTCGAGGGTAGATGATAGGTGCCCGAAGCAGGTGTCGCCGCTTAGAGGTGGCGGGTCGAGGAACACGAGTCCGGTGGGTTGTGTAAGATCAAGGAATACAAGCCCTTCTAGGCAAAAGGTGGTTAAGACAAAGCCTCGAGGACTAGATGAAGAAACGGCTTCTACATTTGGGAAACCAGTTCATCCTGATGTTCAGATGGAAGATAATATATGGGCAATGTTGCCCGAGGATTTGTTGAATGAGATATTAGCTAGAATTCCACCGTTCATGATTTTTAGGCTCCGCTGTGTATGTAAACGGTGGAATACAATTCTACAAGATAGAAGCTTTCTTAAGTTTCACTCACAAGTGCCGTCTCATGGGCCTTGTCTTCTCACATTCTGGAAGAACTCTCAGACCCCACAATGCTCAGTCTTCAGCTTGCCATTAAAAACATGGTACAGGATTCCATTCACATTTTTGCCACAGTGGGCGTTTTGGTTAGTTGGTTCTTCTGCTGGCTTAGTTTGCTTTTCCGGGCTTGATGGCTTAAATTTTAGAGCCTTGGTTTGTAACCCTCTTACACAAACTTGGAGGACATTACCAAGTATGCATTATAATCAGCAAAGGCAGCTAATAATGGTTGTTGATAGGAAGGACCGGTCGTTTAAAGTTATAGCTACTAGTGATATTTATGGTGACAAATCACTGCCCACTGAAGTATATGATTCGAAGCTCAATTCGTGGTCAATTCACCAGATAATGCCTGCAGTTAATCTTTGCTCCTCAAAGATGGCATATTGTGACTCCAGATTATATTTGGAAACCCTTTCTCCACTTGGCCTGATGATGTATCGACTGGACACAGGGTACTGGGAACACATTCCAGCTAAGTTCCCGCGGTCTCTATTGGATGGTTATTTGGTTGCTGGCACCCAGAAGCGTCTGTTTCTAGTTGGAAGGATTGGTCTTTATAGTACTCTTCAGAGTATGAGAATCTGGGAACTGGATCATGCTAAATTTGTATGGGTGGAGATTAGCAGGATGCCTCCAAAGTATTTCCGATCTCTGTTAAGGTTATCAGCTGAGAGGTTCGAGTGCTTTGGACAGGATAACTTGATTTGCTTCACATCTTGGAACCAAGGGAAGGGTCTTCTTTACGACGTTGACAAGAAGGTGTGGTCATGGATAGCAGGCTGTGCTCTGCAGTCATACAACAGCCAGGTTTGTTTCTATGAGCCGAGATTTGATGCTTCCATATACTAAGCAGAAAATTTTGCTCTCCAGTTTTTGCAATTACAAGTCAGAGAATTTTTAGCGGATATCATCTCCAGTTGGCGTCGTTCTCTTGATCCATTCTTTGCTTCATCAAAAAATTGATGCTCAATGGATTCAAGGTATTCAACTCTGGACTTGTTGGCTAATCTTTTGAGTTGTTGAGTTGAATGGCATCGTGGATTGCAATGTGAGTACATCCCAGAAAACCAGTTTTGTAAATGAGATATTATCGACTGCACTTGGCGATATTACCAAATACAAGGGCCCTGTGATGGCTATTGTCCAGTGATTGAACAAGGCTTTAGTTTTGAGACAAAGGCTGGTCTTGGTAGAGAAAGAACATGGTCGATCGGGTTAAAAACTGTAAGAAGGCAACTTTTCGAATTCTTGTAAACGTTTTGAAACAATTAACAAACCAACCTGTATATTTTGAACTGTTGCCGTGCCTTGATCATTTCAGTTAAATTCCTCATCTCTCTTTTGGTTGGTGTTATAGGTCGTTTTTCTCAAATCCGTTCCATTTCCCAGGCAAAAATGAATTTTGGAGTTGTGACCTGGTAAAATGGACCTCTGGCTTTCAAATGGTTAAAGCCCATTGGGGTTTGGTCCCTCCCCCATCAACATGGGCATCTGCATTTCCGCCTTTGCTTTCAAAAACAAGTAACAAATGGAAAAAGTTCTTGTGTACATGGTATACCAAAGAAAAAAAATCGAGAGTGCAATCTAAAGGGATCTTTGATCTTGTATTAAAATGGAAAAGAAAAGGAATATTTTGTTATTGGGTTCTCAAATGGATCCCTTTACAAGTTCTCATATTGTAAATTGCTCATGTTCCTTGTTGAGAGTATCCTACACCGAATATGGTCTTGCATAAACTTCTACATGCATTGTCAAGTGTTTTTCACTTGAATATTTACATTCTAGCATAGTATTAGAGCACGTTGTATTTACATGTCAGGTCACATGTACTCTCTTGTCACACAATAATTTTTGAATACTTCTTTAAAGTGCTTATGATATTTTGATAGTATCTTATACTAGAGATGAAGGTCTTGCATAAAGTGCTTAAAAGTTTATGTGCCTCTAATTGATTTCAGATTGATGAATTAAAATATAGACAATTCGAATCATATTTAAAAAAATTATAAAATGAACCCTACAAAATGTGTGAACGTAAAAAAATGGGTCCTCCAATATCCTAACCGACACATAGATATGTGCACACAAACATGCATGTGCTGTGTCCTTTTCGAGACCAATGAATCAGATTCTGGTTTTAGTGTTGATCAATCCCATGCTTTGAAGATAACTGTGGTACGACATGCATATACAACTTCCTAAATCTCAAAAGCTTCACCTGGGCTAGTACAGAAATTAAGACTATTGCATGAGACGAGATGCATGTCTCTCATCCAATTTTGGTATTGTGTCTATAACCATACGTGGCAGCTTGGAACCAGCACAAAGGTTCATTCTGGTTTGTGATCCTCAGCTCATCAATTTTCTGTGGGTAGATTGTTCACTATTCGGATAACTATGTCAAATATCTCCCTAAACAACTCTGGAGACAAAGACAAAATTGGTAACAGGAGCCGACTTTTCCCATGCCAATGTTTCCATTTCCATTAGCTAGCAGTAGAACTTTTTCCCTGTAAATTTCTGTGGTGAGCAAGATCGATGTTCGTTTTCGTTAAAAGTATGTGATACGATGGATTTTGTAGACAATATTGATGTGTCGATAACATATTAAAATATTTTGTTATTGAAACGTTATCTGCCAATATTATCAATATTTTATCAATACGATTGTTTAATTAAAAAATAAAAAGGTTCCTATTTGAGATTTTGATTTTCAAGTAAGCCAATATTTTCCATGAGAAGTATAGTTTGAGAAGGTGTTTGTTAATAAAGCAATATTTGTTGTGTGCTACAGTGATATGCCGGCCAATATGTCTGGAACCAACTTAGAAAGCACACCATATGCACCGTTCTCAAGATGAAAGCACTATCACATAGTTGGAGGTCACGCCCTCGTGTTCTAAAATTCCAACACGCCATAGGAAGTAGGAACCCTAATTTGTTTAAGGGGATGTGTTTTGAGCAATTCTATGCGAAATCACTTATCAATGTTTCTGCAGGCTCTTAATTTGATGCATTACTTTGATGCTCCTCATGCCCTCTTCGGGAACTATGCAGGCTTGCCTACCCACCACCTCCTTTCCTCTTAACTCTTAAGCATATATGCAATTCACAAATTTCCAATTAATTAGTTTTTTTCCAACATACCTAATTTTGCTACATCCAAATACAACAATTGTTGCTTTTTCTTTAAATTTTTACGACTATTATTTTTATTACTACGGTTGTATATGCAGAAATTTTGTTTTTTGCATTCTTATTTATTTTTGTTGTGTGATTCTCTTTCGATTTCTTATTGAATATATAATTTCAAGCAAAGGATTAGGAAGAAATGAGTCAGTTGAGCTAATCATGTTGAATCATTTGATGTGTTGTGAACACAATGAATATTCTCCGCTGTACAAAGACAAAGAAATTTACTTCTGGCAGAAGTCTTAAAAGGTATCCAAAGAGAAGGTAAATCAGCTTTGTTTAAAAATCTCTTGCTTCTAATTGTTGTAATTTATATCGAAAGGTGTATGAGGACCGAATCTCTCTGACTGACATGATCCTTGCAGATACGATATACTGAGCCGATTATAATTATCTAATCATATTTTCACATAGTGTTAGTTGGTTTAGTAATTAAATGAAAAGTAACAGCTCATATCTGATGACCATTCAACTTGGTGATATATAATTAAGCTTGCAAAAGTAAGATTTCCATGAATATTAAACACTAATACCAACATGCTTGCCTTGCAAAATGCCAAATAAAACTAGTACAATTGTAATTAGTTTATACTTAATTTTACACTTACTAGTGCTAATGTCTGATATTTTGACCTTCCTCGAATTATGGTGGTTCTGCACTTAACTTTTTGGATTTACAATTTAGTTTGGATAAGTACTGTCTAGGATTTTCTCGAGCTACCCTGATCATATCAGCATACACTAGAAGGGGTTGTTAGTGACTCATTCTTTAAGCCTACCTTATATTAATTACTTCGTTGCATGCATGGCAATAAAGACATGAACCAAAAAAATTAAAAATCCTATATTACATATTAAATTTCATTTCATATGAATCATCGTACGTTTTATGGCCTGTTAACCACTAAAGATTATGTATAATTAACTTGTGAAACCACATTTAAAGTTTTGAAAACAGGAAAAGTTGTTTAACTTTCACTGTTTTCTCGAATATTTTTCTTGGTTGCACATGAGAGTTTCGAATACTTTATATATTAAACGAAAATTAATAAAAATGACTTGAAAACTTTGAGTTTTAACGATAAAGACAAAATAAAGAATAAAGTGAATAGTACCAGAATTGACTTTTTAGTATAAAAATATAGTTTTTCGTTAAAGTGAAGACCACTAGGAACTTTTCGTCAAAGTTCCCTTAAATGAATTAGTTTCGGGTTCTTCCAAGTTCTGCCGGTACTCTAGAGAATTATATTTTATGCAGGTGAAGTACATGTATGAACCCTAGCTTGTACTTGGGTTTGAACTCTCTCTATAAAACCCACATTAGTCTCTCCAAGTTTCCTCTCTTTTTGTTGTCAATCTAAGATCACTACCGTTTTGCTAGAAGGTTAAGGCTAAGAAGAAACTAAACACAATGATGCTACAGCTTACAAGCTTGGTAGTAGGGCTTCTTTTTGTTATGCATGCCCTAGGCCAGTTTAGCACTGCACATGCTCATCAAGGTAGATATATGCTAGATATCTATAGCTTTTTCTCTTCTATATATATTCGGGCTGGGGATTGCTCATGCATAGAACTTTATGGAGTATTTTCTCTTATAGCTCTCCTGTTTAATGTGTAGGTAAAGGAGATATTTCAGTGACTGGGAAACATGCAGTATCGCCTGATCAACAGGTTAAGCATACTTTAAACTTGAACGCTCCTCAGAGAGTTTCTTTCACTCCTCAAATAGCACCACTATACTGAATGGTGTTATTTGAACTGTGTTTCAGAAGTGCAAGAAGCTTTCTGGGGAGTATGTGAATAGTGAGCGCTTCTCTTGTTCTATATGATTTAAATTGATATATAAGCTAACCCATATAAGTATGCAGGAACCAAATGTTGATGGAATTTCAATAGCTGGGTCAAGGATGATAGGGCTTGGAGGAAGGAAAATGGTGGCACACAAAGTGTTAAGGAAATTAGAGCCAGCAAGACCAGCTGGGCAGCTGATTGAAGAGGCTAGTACCACTTCCAAGAATTCAGGTGCAAACCGTAGTAGTTCTGATGGAAATTGTGCCTTTGAAGGAAAGGGGGATCTAAATGTAAAATGTAAACTTGGAGATCGTGATAAAAGTAATACCAGTACTACTAGTTCTAAGAAGTACTCCAAAGTTTCTCATCATGATTTTGTAGCTTTTGGTGCGGATTATCACGGGCCTGCACGCCATCCTCCCAAACACAATTGAGAAAACTTTGATCGATCTTAGATTATCTGCCTTCCCCGGCTTGTGGTGTCAGATGCTCTTGTGAAAACATATGTGGGATAGTTATATCATGTAGTAGCTATATATAGCTAGCTAGTGTGGTTGTATGTATTAGTATTCAAAGAAGATATATATATTTATTTATATATACATATACATACATATACATACATATATATATATATATATATATGTTGGAGGGGATCTTCTTTGCTTAATTTGATGCTTCCTTGCAATATATTTGAGTAATGGATGGAAAACTATGAGATTACCGTATTGTTTTATAATGGTTGTGGAACCAATTTTGAGATGTTGGTTTTGAGAAAGGTGGTGTGATTCATGTTATATACTTGTTCTCTAATTGCAGGCAAGGATAATTCTAAAGCTTCAAGCAATTCCCATGGAAAACCTCAAAACAAATTAAACCAACAGGTCTCTCTCTCTCTCTCTCTCTCTCTCACACACACACACACACACACACGCAAAAACTTTCAGAATTACTTCAAATTTTGGCTTTATTATTTTTTTAACTTTGGAGGTTTCGAACCCTATAACTAGCCTATTCCAACAGCTTAACTTTTGACTTTAATTTGATTCTAACTTGGTTATATGTTTACACATGAACCAGGATGATATGAAGACACTGGAGCAAACAACATTGAAAAGTACTTCTGCCGGCAGTTTGGAAATTCCCAGAGATCTTAAACCAAATCACTCCCAAGATTTCAAGACAAAGCAGCCAACAACCAAAGCTCCAAAGACTATAAGTTATGACGAAAAAGATGATCATAAGTTGACAGATGAAGCAAGAAGGCTTCTTAAGGCGACAAGAGAGATAGTAAACCTGATGCATAAAGATTATCAACGAATGGGAAGCCGCAAGCCGCCGATACACAATTTTGAGCCACGGGCTTGAGATTGAGTAGCCCTCAATCTTTTTCAAACGTACGGGTTTAGCTAGCTAGGCTCACAATTTTGCCCACCTAGGAATATCTACAGATCAGTCCACTATAGCTAGCCTATATAGAATACGGTGTATTACTGTGTGTTTCTTTAATTTATTTTCTTTGTTTTTATCAAGCATAGGAAACTATAACAAATAGTGCTCTGAAATAAAAGTGTGCATGTCTTCATATCATACAGCTCGCCTCAGCTTCTAATCAGTAGTTAGACTAGTTCTGTGAAGTATGATGTATATCATAATGCTGATAATTAAGTAACTTATTTTTGATCTTTTCTCCCTTTATATAGTTCAATTCATGGGATTCTCTTCATGAAAAACTTGGTAAAAGGTAAGCTTGCCCTATGGGTAATTGTGTGTCTGGATACTCAAGTTGCCCCTCCTGAAATGGGTACTTTTTGGTTGGCTTAATTAGTAAATTAAATGCAAAGAGCTTATAATTCAGTTACTCAAGGACATTCAGATCTTGGTACCCATCAAGATCCTGAGTTCACAAAACTCAATATCACTTTGTACGTATAAAAAATACCAACTAATATCAGACTATTCGACTTGATCTCTTATTGCCATAAAGTTTTATAAAGTATGATCTCCATGAGAATTTGACACTACACTTAGTTACCTTGCACAGTGCCAATGATAATTGTTACAATTAATTAACACAAACTATACTATTGCTGAAGCTGAATAATGATCTGATCTTTTTACCTCTTCCCTACTTAATTGAGAAATATCTCTGATTCTCTCAGAGTGGTCCTGAACTTAATTAATCAGTATACTAAATTACACCTGTAGCCTGTAGGGGTTAATGTTAGTGACTCATCTAGCTTCGAGCATGCATGGCAGGAGAGACATGCTCAAAAGTTAGAAACCCCAGTTACTTTCATTAATTTAATATGTATCATCATACATTTAATAACCTGCCTGCTAAACTCTGCAGGTTCCGTCTAAAATTTACTCGTGAGACTGAGACTGACGGTGAAAGTGAAACCACATTCAAAGTTTTGAAAAACCGAAAACGCTGTTTTCTTTTGAATATTTAATTCATTAGATTATTTAGCTTTGCGTTCTTCCCAAGTTCCTGTCTGTAGAGAAAATTTTCATTGTCCCGAGAATACGGTCAAGTACACCAAATCTTGTAATAAAAGTGGCTAGAATTTTTTTTTTCATGTTTCCAATCACTTTTGTTATACACTTGGCGTACTAGGCAGTGTTTTCGGCACAATAAAAAATCTTTCATGTCTGTGTGCACATTTTATGCAGCCGAGGTACGTACTGAAACCATATCTTTGACTCGCGGGTCTCTATAAAACCCCCATTATTCTCTCCAAATTAATTTCCCCTTTTTTGTTAATCCAACGACTGGTTAAGGAAGAAATCACAAAGATATGCAACAGCTTACAAGCTTCGTAGTCGGGCTTCTTTTTTTAATGCACGCCCTAGGCGAGTTTACCATACATGCTCATCAAGGTAGATAGCTCAATCTTCTCCTATTAGTCCATTAATTTGATTTTGGGATTTCTCATAGATTTGTATCTGAGGGTTCTTATGTATACTCACCTTTTGCAGGTAAAAATGAGCTTTCAGTTACCGGAAATGGACCATCTGATCAACAGGTACTAGTCATTCACGATCCTTGTAGGGCAATACTATATATTTGCACTCTTTAGACAGCTTCTTGCACTTTCATGGTGAAGTGCACATAATGACACTCTTGTAATATTTGCGCAATCCAGACGAGTGCAAGAAGCTCATTGAGGAGTGCAAATAGAGCTTTTTCTTGTTTCATGTTCCCTTACCAATTATTCATTTGTAAGCTAAGCCATGTAAGTGTATGTGCAGGAAATAATCGAGCATGGAATTTCAATAGCTGGGTCAAGGATGATAGGGCTTGGAGGAAGAAAAATGGCGGCACACAAAGTGTTTAGGAAGTTAGAGCCTGCAAGAGCAGTTGGGCCGAATAGAGATACCCGTAGTTCTACTACATCAACGAATTCAGGTACAGCCCGTTGTTCTGATGGAAACTATGACTTCGTAGGATAGGGAGATCTATATGTAAAATTTTAAGCTTGGATCGACTATTATAAAAGTAATACTTGTACTACTACTGCTTATAAGAATTGAGAAAATCACTGAAAACCAAAAGTAATTCAATCTTCGATCAGTTTATGTACCTCTGCCATCTTGTTGTTATCAGATGTGCGCTGTACTGAAAATATGTATATGATAGATATATCATGTGGTAGCAAGTTAGTTTGGTTGTATGTATTAATTAGCACTCAAAATTGAAGATATATGCATATTGGAGGGAAATTCTTGCTTTGAACCTTAAGAAGGTTGCGATACATGTGTGTGTTTGGATGCAAAAATGAAACTTATACCATACTGCTTCAATGGTTGATTGAGAAAGATGTTAATCCTTTTTTGTTTTCTGATTACAGGTAAGGAAAGTGCTTATGCTTGGGAAGAGACTACAAAGTATGATGAAACTGATGATCCTAAGTTGACAGAGGAAACAAGAAGGCTTCTTAAGGCAACAAGAGAGGCATTAAACCTGATGACTAAAGATTATCAGGGAAGAGATCGGCGCCGCAAACCGCCCATAAACAATCATGAGCCACAGCATTGAGACTGACTCAATCTCGAAACCGGCCGGTTTAATTATATAGTGATCAAGCCCCTATAGCTAGCTAGTCTATATATAGAATACTGGTGTGTGCTTCTTTAATTGATTTGTTTTCTTTTCATATAATCACGCTTAGGAGCTATAACAAGTAGTGTTGTGTACATTAAGTGTGCCTTCATACAGCTGCCCCTCTGCTAATAATTTGTAGTTAAGACTTGTTCTGTGAAGTGATGATATCATAATGCTGCTAATTAAGTTAAATTTGTGTCCTTTTCCTCCTTCATACAATTTAATTTACTGTATTCTTTATGTGCGAACATTTAGTTACAGTAGTAAATCCATGATTCCATAAACCAAGAGCCTTGAGCTAGCTAGATTGATAAACAATCTTAATCACTAATGAGTACAAATATTAACTTTATTACATTTTCACAAGTTGCTTAATGTTTAAAGGGGTGCAAACAGTTGAGCCATTGAAGCAGCCTGTTGCAATGACTGAACCTGCATATTCCGTTAGATGATAAGCATCCCAAAAGAAGTGGTTATTTGGTTCGAAGCACGGTGTTAGCAATGGAATGCACCCTGAAGTCCCATTTTCCCAAGTAGTACAGCATGGATTGCTTCCATCCATTAGCCCTACTCGATCGATACATATAAATCAATAAAAGTATATGTTGAATTGTAATTAAATGGGGGAGAACAACTTATGTTTTGAAATTTACCATATTTAACAGGACTTGTAATTGCATCATAGCCAATCCAGTTTGCTCGACCGAGAACAAAGAAAGAACCTTGGAAAGTGGTGGTTAAATTCGCAAGTGTTGCACGAAGCTTGTCATTGAAAATCGAGGCTAGCTCATTTGTACTTTCCACACAGTTTCCACTGTGTTTGTGTGTTTTTGCTATGGATGGAATGCATCCAAGCGGACCAATTTCAAACATGACTACTTTCCTGGCTCCTAAGTTGTATAACCTCTGCGACATTTGCAACAAGAACCAGCTAATTATTATTTGATGATACATGGTTTTATTATACTTTTCAATTAAGCAGAGAAAAAGAGATCGGATATTGGTACCTCCATATGATGAGCAATTGTATCCATTAAGCGCTGTGCAAATTGTTGAGGAGAGTAGCGTTTGCTTGCATCGAAAACTTCATGTTCGAGGTAGTTGTTGATGAAATCATTGCTGCCAACAGAAAACAGAAATATAGATTTGGACAAGTACTGCAGAAGATCAGTTTGATTTTTTATTTGTCCTGGCAAGTCTGACTTCACGGTTCGTTGAAACAAATCCATCTGATCTTTTAGATTCAAACATTTTCCCTGTAAAACAAGAAAAAGAAGATAAAGAAAAAGCTCACATGGCTTGCTTGCGTGCCAAGCATGTTGCCTAGCTGTGATTAACTGGATTTTAATGGTTCAAAAATTAATGATCTTGTTAGCAAACGTGATGAAAAAATAGATGTTAATTAAAGAGCATCCAATTAACTAAACCAACTTCATCTAATAATTAATTAACTTCACTAACTCATGCCTAAACTTACATATTGGCTTCCAGTTTCTGGCAGAATGCCACAAGATCCAGATGCATAATTCAGGCCTGTAAGCGCTGTCGCCGATCTACGTATGCTCAAGTATGGGGGAGGATATGGTAGGCCAAGAAACTCAGCTAAAAGAAAGAGAGAAAGAAAAAGATATTAAAACAGAAAGTTAGAAACCACAGTACAAAATTAGAGCCAATAAATGACACGAACTGAAAATAAACCCAAAAATTACCTATAAAATCTGCTACTGTTCTTCCGTTGGTAAATCTTCCAGTGACTCCCTTAACAAAATTCACCCCATAAGGCAAGTAGTCTGCCTTGCAAATGGTTGGTAAAAAGTTATTGTTACCACTGTCAAAAAATGAATCCCCAAACACATACAGCGCTGGTGCAATTGGCAAACTATGCATCTGCAATGAGTGAAAATGCAAGAAAATAATTATAAACAAGAAAATAAGCGACACTGATTTCATTCTCGTATTCTGGAACATTTGCAATGCTTATTTTTCTGCTATAACTCATATATGTGTGTGTGTGTGTGTATACATATCTATATATATTTGTGTGTGTGTGTGTGTGTGTGTGTGATATACGTGTGTGTGTGTTGACGTATTGGTCGGTTCACATGGAAGATCAATTGGTGTAATCTTTTAGTGAGGTGGGAACTGCAGTTTTGGTACATGTAATGGTAACTGATATGTGATGGTTTGTTTAACTCTCATGGAAAGTGAAGTGAATTGAAGCAAACTTGTGATCGTTGTTTTGAGAAGTGGCCTATAAACATAACCTTCTTTCATTTTTTTTCTGGGGGTGAAAAGTTACTTTATGAATTTTGGGGCTCTAATCTCACATCTCATGTGACCATAGCAGCTCCCAAAACTAACTGATGCTGCAAGTTAGGGTTTTGGGTCATCGATTGTGCTTGGTGAGCGTTTTATTGTTGATTCAAGTTTGAGTATCTTTCCCTGCTATTTAGATTGGCAGTAGAATATAAAAAAATAGATTTTAAATGAATCATTGAAACATTACGATGATCAATCCAATCTTTAGATTCTTTACTAAAAAAAAAGATGTGATGAATGGGAACAAGTATGATGATCAGATTTTGAAATTCATATCGAATTTGGGAATAGAGTAATGTTAAGAAGACTAAATTTGTAAACTAAATGATGCGTCACCAGTAAGAAATGAGCACATTTGTCAACGCTTAAATAATAATCTAATCATCAGCTTTCATGTCATTTAATTTACAAAATTTTATCTACAAATTTAGTTTCTTTAATATTACTCTTGGGAATAAGGACCAAGAGTCTGATAAGACGACTGGATGGGCTTCAATGAAAGACCCATTAAGCGTAAATTAAGTGCCTTGCTAAGAAACCAAACAAGGACATTGAAGCTATCATAATCCACTTATGTAATATATACCTTGACCGTACGAAATGATACGAAAATAACATATTTTGGGTCAATTCATTATTGGATCAATCATTAAGAATCTGTTAACAGTTCAGATCGTTATCAGATCACACGTTAATACCCCTTTAAGAAAATGAGTACATGTAAACGATACGAACACAACTCGTTTGTTAGGTTTAGACATTAGAAGTGAAATTTTTTGACAAGACACAACCCATTCAGATAACAGATTTGACACAACACGATCTATTAAAATAACGAATATGACACAAAAATGATACGAATACGATAAATAAGATCCGTTTTCCAGGTCTAATTGGCCCCTAAGAAACTTTCTCACCTTTTTCCATTTCAAAAAAGGCAGATAAGTATGGCAATTGGCTAATGGTTAGTGCCTTAGTATAGTGAATTAGGATTAAGATGTGTGCTTTTTTCATAAATTGACAAGCACCCATTGGAAGCAACACAACCACCCAAGACCCAAACCTACAAACAAGGCTCGAGTGGGGTAGGTCATGTCTTTTATATACCCAATCCTCTACCTTACCATGCGAAGAATGTTACATTGTTTAAAAATCTACGTACCTCTTTAATAATTGAATGGTTGGGACATAATGGCAATAAATCATGACTACGAGAGAATTTCAATGTGATTAGGAAATGAGCCGTTACATCAGATGTTATTATATAATTAAAGGATACTTAAGGAAAAAACTTTCATTTAATTGTATAATGACATATGTTGTATAACTTAGTATCCCGAAAACATTGAAAAATATGTCGATGACTACATGGGTATCCTAGCTTTGGTGTCAAGTCAACTAATATTCTTAAAATCATAATAGTAAGCTTCGCATGAAGAATTCTCATACAATAAGATGTTATCATAATAGCATCTCAAACCAATCACGATTAACACGTCTATACAAAGAGCTCTTAGAGACATACTCCTTCCCTCTTGAATCGTAAGTCTTGAACTGAAAATCCCACTTGAATAATTTTTTTTGGGGGGGGGGGAGGGGGGGGGGATTATCTCCAAATTATAGCATCGTGTTAATAATATGCATTAGTAATGGTGGAATTGTTAGTAATTAATAAATGTTCTAACTTTTCTTATTCAAATTAAGGGGGGGGGGGATTATCTCCAAATTATGGCATCGTGTTAATAATATGCATTAGTAATGGTGGAATTGTTAGTAATTAATAAATGTTCTAACTTTTCTTATTCAAATTAAATAATATTTGTGACACGATGAACCCCTACTTAGACCATGTCAAGACACCCAAATAAATATGCTTTTGATTAAGCATATTAGTTGACCCAACAATAATAATAATATGCATATATTTGTAGCTAAATTAATAATTTTGTAATAATTAAGTACCAGTCTACCATATAAGATAACCCACTTGCTATTCTAAGTTGGAGAAGCCAAGGGTTGGGGTTACACATGAGAGCATGTAAGACAGTTTTCTTTCTAATCATTGACCTTATGTAGTAACAATATGGGGCAAATTCTTACCACTTGGGTTTCAAAGTGCTTCTGAAAAAACTAAAAACGTAATGGTTTGTTTGGAAGTGCTTTTAAATGACTGAAAGCACTTTTGGTTAAATTGTTTTTAGGACCAATCCTTAGTAAGTGTTGATGCACAAAATCCGGAGGATCTTGGACCAACGTAAATCCGGCCGTGAATCACACAAACGCTCAAGAACACAAAGATGTATCGTGGTTCACCCCAATGTTTGGGCTACGTCCACACTAATGTTGATTATGTATGTATGGATTACAATAGATCGGCAAGGAAGCTCTCTGTGGATGCAACCTTTGCCATTTTGCTCTTTGTTTGGCTGAGAGGGTATTGCCCTCTATATTGTGAGGGATGGATCTGAGACTCTTTCATCTGAAGGTGAGACTGAATGTGAGTCTTCCAATGAGGGTGAGGGAGAGTCCCTTTTATAGAATAAGGGCTCCCTCCCTTTTTACATAAATCATGGGCTTAGGGATGAGGTCCAAAGACGAGGCCCAAATATTGATGCACAAAATCCGGATGATCTTGGACCAACGTAAATGCGGCCGTGAATCACACAAACGCACAAGAACACAAAGATGTATCGTGGTTCACCCCAATGTTTGGGCTACGTCTACACTGATGTTGATTATATATGAATGTATGGATTATAATAGATCGGCAAGGGAGCTCTTTGTGGATGCAGTCCTTGCCATTTTGCTCTCTGTTTGACTGAGAGGGTACTACCCTCTATTGTTGTGAGGGTTGAGTGAGACTCTTTGTTTCTCTCTGGATGTGAGGGTGAGACCTTTTGTTTCTCTCTGGCCGTGAGGCCTTTGTGGATCTCTAGTGAAGATGAGACCTTCTTATGAGGGTAAGGGAGAGTCTCTTTTATAGAATAAGGGCTCATTCCCATTTTACATAAATCATGGGCTTAGAGATGAGGCCCAAAGACGAGACCCAATATATGATACCAACCGTAAGCATGCAAGTGAATCATATAAAAACACTTAAATTGCTTTCTACAAAAAACACATAACTGATGCTTCTTACAAAAATATCATAACTGGTGTTTCTTACAGAAATATCATAACTGGTGCTTCTTACATGAAGCACATGAAGTGCTTTTGAAACCCAAAAACATATTTTTTCTAAAAGTATTTTCAGTCATTTTAAAAACATTTCTAAACGAGCTCTTATCTGACACTAAATATGTTTTCGATTATATTTGGTAAAGAAAAAACTTAACATGTACATCCTATATCTTAAAGCACTTTCATTAAAAGTTTATGGTAGGTGCTCTTTCAAGAAGCACTTCCACAAATCCACACAACTAATAGACAAACCTCGAATTTGTTTTTGAATGTATGTGCTTTCTGAAAAGTAGTTTTAGACGACCCTATATTTTAGATTAGCCGAAGCTTGCGCTCAAAGCGACAAAACGATCAAACCAAAGAAAAAGAAAACATAAGAAAGAATTAAAGGCGGGTTACATCTAAATTAACGAGGCATTGGCAATTGGTGGTACCGGCCGAAAACGACCCCAAAGTCTACAACTTTACCGGCTTTGCTTTCCGCACACCATGTTGGGTTTAGTTCAATTTTTCCCCACCCATTTAATCATAATTTCCTTTTAATCGCCTCACCAAGCCAGTCTCACGCCCGTCAAAAACCGCGTCCTCCTTTTATTCCATCAACTCCGAGTCCTACTCGGACACCTGCTTTTTGCTTTTGCTTTCAGTTTTCTTCCCTTTTAATTTTATGCAGTTTTTCTAATATTCTTCAACTGGGTCACTGTCCTTTGAGTCATCAACCTTGACCCAGTATCTGCAATAACGGTTCAGAGAATCAGAGTCAAAGAAACAAATGGATCAGAATTCGTTTCTGGGTTTTCAGCCGGTGAGGTATGTGATTGTTCTTCGTCAACTTTGATGGGTCTGCCTCTGTCAGTCTTGACTTTGTGAATTTCTGCGTATTTGGGCATTTGGGTTGGTTCTGATTTCTGGGTCTGTTCTGGTTTTTGATGATAGAGCATGTAATATAATTGGGGTTGTGGGAATTGGGGAGATTGGTTTTTGGTAGTTAATTTTGGTATATATACGCGCGCGCGCACACACACACATATATATGTGTGTATCTAGCCATCTAGGGGTGTGCGTGCGTGTGTGTGTTGCTGAATTATCATTTTTCTTATGCAAATAAGTTTCTGCCATTGATCTTCAGCATACATATGAACAAATCTTCAGCATACATATGAACAAATAAAGCAGTTAATGGAAAAATAAAAAAGGGATTATCTTGCAGTGCTTTTTATATCTTTAGTGAAACAAGCAAGATACAATTTTTATGCATAATATTCATGGACATGTTATTTCTCCTGAAAAAGTTGCACAGTTCAAATTTTGGAAATGTGCCAATTCCGTTTTGAATCGGGCAAGGTAAGAAAGTAAAGATTTTCGATCACGTTGCTTGTGCTCGACTGATTGTACTTTCAGTCATCATCTCAATTTAGAGATGTATGTGGCATTCAAATTACTGTGTTCTGAACTCAACTTGTCATGTTAGTACAATATTTGTGGACAAGGAATTTGAGTGGTCATTAATGTGTTTGCCGATCCTATGGCAGATAATCCGTGGCATTTATGCCCTGCAAGATGTTCTCATTGCCTGAATCTCAGAAGAGACCAAAGAATGGTTCATCAAACTGATCTTGTTATCATTGGCGTCTCTGTTGGTCTAGCCCTCGGAATTTTGATTGCTGTACTCATATTTTTTGGCATAAGGTGGTATAAAAAGCGTGCTAATCTACGACAATGTGCTAATGAGCGTAGTCTTACCACTCTACCTATACGCACAAATGGCTTAAGTACAACCACTGACTATAGTGCGTCTCTTTCAACTTCCAAAGCTATTCAAGGAACCGAGAACCTTCAAAAAAGTTCTCCACTCTCTTGGTGGAGTCATCACAGCAAAGATCGATTTGCTTCTGCATCAGGCGTACTTAGATACTCTTACAAGTATGAATTTCTAAATTCTGCAAGAGCTCAAACCTTTTGAGCTACACAAAAGTTACATACTGCTGTGCTGTAATGGTTCTTATTTTCCATTTTCTGGAAGCGGTTTCTTTATTAGGTTTATAGTCCCTGTAAGGTATTTGGAATGAGATCCTATGATATGTGGCGTATCTAATGCTTGATACCTTTTTCAGAGCTGTACAGAAAGCCACTCAGAATTTCACAACCCTTTTGGGACAAGGTTCATTTGGTCCGGTATATAAAGCAAAAATGCCTGCTGGAGAGGTAGTAGCTGTTAAGGTCCTTGCTTCGAATTCTAAGCAGGGAGAGAAAGAGTTCCAAAGAGAGGTAAAGACTCACGAAGTATATTTCGAGTAGGATTTGTGATGGACAATTTTCCTTCATGCCTACAGAGCTGATATAAAAATACTCTTGACATATATTGTAGAATTTGCAACCATAACGTAACTTTTTGCCCTTTGGTCGAAAATAATACAAGTAGAATTTAAAATTTCAACAATCTGCTAACCTAATTATCGTACTATCTGTGATACTTAACTTGAGGTTTATATCCCTTGAAGCAGATTGAGTTTTTAATTTTTAGGTGGTCTTATTGCAGGTATCTCTGCTAGGAAGACTGCATCATCGGAATCTAGTGAATCTAGTAGGATATTGTGTAGATAAAGGGCAGCGTATGCTAATCTACGAGTTCTTGAGTAATGGAAGCTTATCGAACCTTCTGTACAGTAAGCTCAGAATCTTCTGTATATACATTGAAATAGTATATTAAGTTTGATTGAGGGCTAAATCATAAGGAAACTCAAGAGTCTCTGTTCATTGATTTGACCTAGACCTAGAGATGTCTTACGGTCTTTTCTTGTTTCAGTTCCTCAAACCTTAGACTAAAACTTATATAGGGAAGGATTTCGGCTGATTTGAGAATCATCTTGCTCTACGTTCATGTAGGTGAAGAACAACAGGTTTTGAGCTGGGATGAAAGGCTACAAATTGCTCTTGACATTTCACATGGAATTGAATACCTTCATGAAGGGGTATGATATTGAGTGTATCCTCGTTTTGTTACTGAACAAGTTCATTCATTCATCTCATTCACTCTAAGTTTTTTTTAACAGGCTGTCCCACCAGTTATACATCGTGACTTAAAATCTGCTAATATACTGTTAGACGAGTCGTTGAGAGCTAAGGTAATCTGGTTTAAATTTCTATTGGATCGACATGCATAGTAGTCAATGGTGAATGTTATGTTCTTTATGTGCTCATGTCATTCTATCCTCACCTTCTCCGGTGCATTTAACAGGTTGCTGATTTCGGATTGTCTAAGGAAGAGGTCTATGATGGCCGGAATTCTGGTCTGAAAGGTACCTACGGCTACATAGATCCGGTATACATATCTACAAACCAGTTTACAATGAAGAGTGACATCTACAGTTTCGGAATTATCATATTTGAGCTAATTACAGCCATCCACCCTCACCAAAACTTGATGGAATACGTTAGTCTCGTGAGTTCCTTGCACTCTGCAAAACAAATTTATTCTTACGGTTACTTCTGTTGCGCAACTGTTTTAACTTACTTCCACTTTTCCCCTAAGGCTGCTATGGCTCCAGATGGCGTTGATGAAATACTTGATAAGCAACTGGTTGGAGAATGCAACATCGAAGAAGTGAGGATGCTAGCTAGAGTTGCTCACAAATGCTTACATCAATTACCGAGAAAGCGGCCTTCCATAGCAGAAGTGTCCCAGGCTATATTGAAGATAAAACAGCGGCGTCTCGCTAAAGAAGATACCATGTCTTTTGCAGGTGAGGAGTTTTCAAGGGCTGTAAGCCGAATAGAAGTTCAGCAGGTGGAGCTGAGTAGAATAGCGAGCGTGAACGAAAGAGTAACTGAATGAACAAGAAGAATTTTGTTTCCAGTTTTGAGCTTGCGTCTGTTCATTTTAGATGTTGAATATCATACACCAGAACATCGTAGAATTTTCCCGTCTTAGTAATACATATATATATGCTTGAAACAAATTTATTCACTCTCTACACAAAGTCAAGAAGCCAACAGAGTCTGAAAGTTAAAAACATTAAGCAAACGAAAAGACAGTTCTCGCCTCCATTGGCCGACTCTCAAAGGGCAGTTCAGGCTCTGGAAGCAGTTCTTCCCGCAAAAAGACTTCTGAAACAAATAAAATAACACCACCAAGCATAACACCACCAAACATCGAACCTTACAAGAACTCTAATTTGATTTATTTATCTAACAAACTAAGGCCTCAAAACTGGCATGAAGTCCCTAGCCTTTGTCTCTGCCTCTGACCCGCATTCCCCGTTTTGCGATTAGCGAAAGCAGGACGCAGCAACCTCTGGAAATTCTCAAGAAACCGCATCCATTCCTCTTCATTCATATCCGCTAGCTTCACAAAACTGCTGCTCACAGGCAGCTGCTCATTCACGCTCCTGTTTCCAGATGATATGCCAGCCAAGTAGCCATTCTTCTGCGTTGAACCTAGGTGTCGCCAACTCTTCTCCCCAATGCTGATGTTTCTCAATGATGTTGACAGCTTCGAAACATTTGGAATCTGATCCTGCACCACGGTTGCACATTCATTCGTCCTCAAAGGTAATTCATTACCTTCAAGCCCTTCAATGTCTTCCTCCGCACTCTCCTCTAGTTTAGTAAGTGTATATCTTCTGTTTCCACCTTTTGGTCCAAAAGGGCAATTCCCTTCACTTTCCATTCTCATTTCCTTACTTGGACTCAAATCCAACTCCTCCCCACAGTCTAGGTCAAATTGAACCTCCCCCTTGATTGCTTTCTGTTCAGAATAAGATATTTCCTCCTCTAACAGTTTCTTTGCTTCGATGCATATTACCTCAAGTTCGCTCGGCTCCTCCTCATGACCAAGAAACTCCCTACTCATCATCTCGCCAATCTCAGAAAGACAGAGGCCAAAAGCTGCAGCTCCCTTGAGGAAAATTGTGCAAAGAACCAAGACGCGTAGGCATGCATCTCGAATCATGGGTAGCTCCATTCTAAGCATATCAGAATCCTTCAAAGGATCAAGTTTATCGATATATGCAAGCTCATCATCTGAGAAAGGAATTGATGCCTGTGGCCAGTGTATCCACTCAAAGTATGGATCCTCCAAGCTTTCAGGCAGACAAAGGCCATGATCGATGGGTACAAGCTCCACCTGACCAAACTTCCCAGCACCATCAAGCTTTCTAACCAGAAGGTTCCCAGCATGCCTGTCCGTGTTTAGAATCCGGATATCTAGGATCCCTATTCTGTGCACAGCATCAACAGGGAAGCTAGAAAACCCGTGATCACTGGCGTCAAAATCATGAGGAATGAATTGCTGCAATGATGCAATCTTGCTTGCTTGCTTTCCATTTTGATGCATATTACCCTTCACTCCATCATTAACATTAAAAACGGAATGCGTGATTTTCACAAGTGCAGTGGCAGGGACCTTAGCAAAATTGTTGTAGTCAAGAAGGAATGCTGCAACTTCTCTAAATCCTGTCTCCCCAACCCGCACTGAACGTTTGAGACCTGGTTGTCCAAGAGCTTTCCCAACAAAACCTTTTGGGTTGTTTGGAGCAAAAGGTTCCTCATCCGTCGGTTTCACAATGGCAATATTTTCACCATCGCAATTTCTAAAATAATATGCACCTCCAAGACCACTGTGAACTGGAACGGGATCAATCTCATTTCTTATTGCCTTCACAATATCCCAAACCAGCTTTTTTGTTCTGGCAAACTGATCCGAGTATCCCAGTACCTCAATTGGACCGCTCTGATCCCTCTGCTGAAGATCCTTCCCGGTAGGTGAAAGACAAGGGGTAGAGGAGCTTCTGTGCAAGAAGTTCTTGGTGAGAAGAAGAGGAGAATCATTTCTAACAATGCTGAGATCATTCTTCAACACCATGTCACCACATACCAATGAACTCTCATCAGTTGGGACATCAAGTGCAAGCCGCAATTTCCTCTTCACCGTGTGTGCATTATCACTCCTATCTAGCTCTATACCCAAAACAGAACCGGCTTCAGTCTGCACAAAAACACGTCTCTTGCCAGAATTTCTTCTCTCAAATTTCTTATCCCCATGGTACTCACCATTAAGAGGTCCTTTGAAGGTTGCAACTGCCATCTGGTTATGTACAGGTTTATGCAATTCAGGAGACATGCAAGGAATCAAAGAAGTGGCAATGGCAAGTTCCAATGCCGGCAGTAGAGGCAGCGGCAGCAGAAGAGAGCTTCTCTCTCAAGCAGACGCCAATCTCAAACGCCGGCACCAATTGACGGAGAATGTTTGCACCGTAAACAATCATAATCAAACCAAGTAGAAGGCAACTGCGATTTTCACATTGGAAAAAGCTACATCGAAGAAGCCACCTACTTTTGCAAATTTTTCTACATTGGAGATAATGCTGGCCATTCCAAAAGATCATAGTCGTTAAATTAATTTATTAAACAGAAATTTCACAACAGAAACGAAATTCTAAGATAATCCTCCTTTAAATACATAAAATTATCTCAAAAGATTCAATCACCAAAAGCAACTGAACTCTACTTTTCGAAAATTCGAATCACCAAAAGCAATCTGCATCATGAACTTTCAATCCAAACATGCAACCCCAAGAATCGAATTTCAATTTCTTGTCCATTCAATTCCCCTATCCAGAAGCTTCTCACTTTTTATTTTATTTTTTTCAATACTTCTCCTCCAAAATCGGTAACTTAGAAATTTCCAGTAATCGTTTAATTTGTACAAGAAAAACTACTTGCAAGTGTGAAATTCATAGAAATTGATCATAAAATTTACAGTACCAACACAAACACAAGATTCAAATGCTAATCGCGGTTCGAAATTGCAAAATTCGCTAAATATTTGTGTCTCCTAATGCTGAGCTCAGAAAAAAAAAAGCGAACGAGTGAGACTTACCGGAGACCGCGAGATTGAGAACCGGACGGCGGAGCCTTACCGGAGATCCACCGCCGCTGAGACGAGAGGGAATCAGAGACCGACGGACGGCGGAGATCGGATACGATCAAACATCGATGGCGGCGATCGATCGAACCTCAAAATCCGTGGCAGTTTCGTCCTCTCTCTCACTGTCTCCGGAGTTCGTCTCTACCTCCCTCTCGCGAGAAGCGGAAAGGGTTTAACGAATAATTGAAGTCGCTTTTTAAAGTACGGGCAGGGACACTATGCTCCCGCTGATTGCGCCACGTGGGGCTGCCAGGTTCGTTTGATGTTGACGTTGATCTGATGTGATTCTCGTGCGTGTGATTACTACGCGCCCTGACGGCCAATCGCAGTGAAGGGTAACTGGATGAGAGTTTGCGATTGCCGCCGCGTGGCGGTTGCGTTTACCGCGGTGGTGGGTCCCGAAAAAGATCTAGAGCCTCAAAGTAAAGAGAGATTTTTTAGTGTGACATCACACTGGATAGTACATCACTTGTCGCTATATAAATGGTATGATATGTGTGTTAAAAAATTAATAACTTAAAAAATAAAATTTCTCATTACTTACATAAAAACACTTGGTGTACCATCCATGTTTTCGTCATAATTAAAAATTTCTCCGAAGTAAAACCATTTATTACTTCTTTTGTTGTGGGTAATTATACATTTCTACATGCATTTTTTTGTTTTAAGATTCTTCTCGTTCCTTTTTCTCTCTCCTCCTGTCATTGCTTGTTTTCTCTCTCTATTTTTTTTTCTTTTTACAAAATGAATTTGAGCCGTCTAATAGAAAGGAAGGGAAAAAGGAAGAATAAAATCTTGTCCCAAGTTCCCGAATTCTCAAGCATTATTATCAAAATCGAGATTCCTGTGTAATGGCATTATCTACACACTCTCATGCTAATCCTACTCAGAGATTTTGATGTGTAATCGATTATAGATATTATTATAACGTGACGAATAATATAAATACAAGAAAATTGTATTTTCGATTGCATTTAAGAATCTCTTCATTTGCCGACATCACTGCATTTTCATCAGTTTCTTCTTCCCCTATTGAAATTTCATAGTCAAGGAAGAATTTCTAACCGCATTTACTTTCCATTGATTCTGCCCCACCCCAAAACAGTTCCTACTCTTCAAACCGCACCTCATCCTTCCACCCAAAAAGCTCCTTTCTTTCCTTTTCACAAACACCCTTTGATTTATAATCCACACATATACTCGCACAAATACCAACTATTACAAGAAATGATTTACATACGACACGAGTACTATGTCACGGTTAATATTTTATGATAAAAATTCATGTTATGTTATTTATTTTACATATCCTTAGTTTTACAGTTTACTAACACGAGACGTTACAGAAAGACGGGGTCATCTCCTATTACAAACCCTCCCACAAGCCTCATGACAAAAAGATACAACCTTAACCGCACGTGACTAAACTCCAACTCCATCCCACATTGCTTCCCAGTCGTACAACAGGACCGGATGTATCCAACACTTCTCCAGCGCTTATCCTACACCCTCATGCCCTCATTTACCATTGGGTCTGGAGGTGTTACACACGCGCTGTAGTCGAGAGTGGGGTATTACTAGACAGAGATTTATGAAGAACATGAAATATTTAATGTAATCAAATGCCGCGTCTGGTCTCTCTCAGTCAACTCAAACACTCAAGCAACAATTATGTTCATCTTATTCGCACGTGCCTCCCCTCCCCCTCTCTCTGTGACTTTTCCTTCTGCTCAAATAAACAAAACCCCTTCTCTCTCTCTCTCTCTCTCTCTCTCTCTCTCTCTCTCTCTCTTCTCTGGTTCTGCAAAATCTGGTTGGAGTTGGAGGTTCTGATCCTGAAGTGGGGTTTCAATGAAAGGGGAGGGGAAGATGGTTCTGAAGTCGAAGATGAAATGGGTTGGACTGGTTGGACTGTTTCTCTCAGCTATCTCTCTCTTTGTGCACTTTCTGCTGGCCAGATTCACAGAAGGGGCTGCTGCTTCAGAGTTCCACTCCTCCATCACAATCTTCCCCAGAAGAGCCATTGGTGAAAGCTTGAATTTTTCCAAGACTGTAAATTTCACTTACCCCCCCATCAAAGATCTCATCTTTCTCAAGTTTCATCTGCTCTGCTTAAATGCTCTCTCTCTCTCTCATGTTTTTGTGGAGCTTGACTCCTGAGTGTGTTTCTGTTTCTGGGTTTTGACAGTTTCGTTGTTTTCTTCTGGGAAAGTCTTGTTCTTGCTCTAAAAGTGGCAATCAGTGTTGCTTTTGTGACATTGATTTTTTGGGGAATTTTTCTTGGGTATTTTTGAAAATTCAGGCAGGATATATAGGAATCATTTTGTTGGTTTTCTGATATCGCTTTCGTTTGAGTTCGTGAATTTAGTGTGGATCCGTTTTTTTTTATTTTTTATATATCAATTATGTGTTTCCATATCAATTTTGTTGGTTTTCTGAAATCAGCTTCACTTATCCTTCTACTTTGGAGTGCAGAGCCCAATGTATAGAAGGCTATGGGGTCCGGTTCGGCATCTCGAATCTTTGCAACCGAATGCAAATCCCAGAGGACATTATGCCGGTTAGCCTACTTTTCATCTTGCTATAGTGATTTCTGTATTGGTGTAATGCTTTCTGGAGGTTAATGTTAGACAGGTATTTCGGTTTAAGAATTTTCTCTGCAGAATCAATGTTACCAAAAGGTTGATGATAACACTTTCTTTCTCTTAAGAAAAAGAAAGTTTACAATCTTACTTTATGTCGGATTGTAGGTTTAACACAACCAGTGGGGTCCCGGATTAGCTTGATCATTGTTATTATAATTGTGAGATCCCACATGGGGTACATGCTGACCTCCCTATAGTAAGACGCATTTTGGGTGGAAACCCAAGAACAAATCTGTGAGGGTGTGGCCCAAAACGGACAATATCTTACTATGTGGATGGGATGTGACAATAATCGTGATTACTACGGCCCAGGAGGATATGCTTTATGTCTAAAATTTGAATGTTGAAACCTTGAAAGGATGTATAATTATCTATGTGAACAAACATGGAATCATTCTAAAGTGAAATGTGTTTGTGTCACAGATCCTGGTTCAGATACCAACGGGTTTATCTTTGTCAGGATACAAGGCGGATTTCATGAGATCAGGAATTCGGTAAGGGTGTAATCAGTCATGTATGAATAGCCTTTCATTGTATTCAATTGTCTTATAAGTTTACAGCTGCAGCATTTTATTGATTTTTCAGATATGTGATGTGGTTGTGGTTTCTCGGTTTCTTAATGCAACGTTAGTGATTCCTGAGATCCAATCAACCACGAGCAGCAAGGGCATCAGGTTTGCCTTTTTGGATCGGTTTGGTTTGTTCGTGACCTAAAGTTGATGTATTCGTACTTATTGTTTGCGTCTTATGTTTTTATGTAGCTCTCAGTTTAAGAGTTTTGCCTATCTCTACAATGAGGACCAATTCATGGCAGCCTTGTCAAAAGACGTCAAAGTTGTGAAGACGCTTCCCAAAAATCTCAAGGGGCAAAGGAGAAAAAAGAACATTCCGGTGTTTAAAGTGCCTTACTCTGCTTCTCCGTATTACTATAAGAACCATGTTCTTCCAGTTTTGAAGAAGCATTTAGTAGTTGAACTAGTTGTGTCTGACGGTGGATGCTTGCAGGTAACAGTGTCTGCTCTCTCTGTTGCAGTGTACTCATAACTTGGGTTTGCGGAACTGAAAATTGTATTTCTTGGTTTGATGATACAATAATTACTACCTCGTTTGGATGGAATACAGGCTATCCTGCCACCCGATCTTGAAGAATATCAGAGGCTGAGATGTAGGGTTGCTTTTCATGCTCTTAGGTTCCGGCAGGAGGTCCAGGAACTTGCCACCAAAATTTTACAAAGGTCATTTACCAGCCTCCATTTACACACACACATACGCTCTCTCTCTCTCTCTAAGTATTTGGTATCTAATTTTTTCTCATCAGCAAAGCTTTTAACGTATATTTACTATCTCTTTAGATTAAAGGCTCCTGGACAGCCATTCATTGCATTTGACCCTGGAATGACCCGGGAGGCTTTGGCATTTCATGGTTGTGCTGAACTCTTCCAGGTATTTGCTTCAAACCTTTCATGGCATTTGACCCTCGATTGCATGATAAATTAATTTTTGGAACTCTTTCATAGCGTTTAATTTGCATGTGTTTGTCTACCCAAGGATGTACACACTGAACTCATTCAGCACAAAAGACAATGGATGCTAAAACGTGGAATTGTCAAGGGAAAGCTTTCCGTGAATTCTGCAGAACAGCGCCTTAAAGGTTCTTGCCCACTGATGCCGGAAGAGGTAAGATACGATGTGGCTACAAAACAAAATTAATGATCATAATCAGAACAGCACCCTAACGATGGAGTGAATATTACAAAGTTAGTTCTAATATACACTGCAATTCTATTTAGCACAGAATTATCTCGAGAAAAATATTGTCTACATCCTTTAATAAGAAATGACTTCTTACTGAACCTTTTGTCTATATTACTTGGATTGCTACAGATTGGTATTATTCTTCGTGCGTATGGGTACTTGTGGGACACAATAATATATGTCTCAGGGGGAGAAATCTTTGGTGGCCAAAGGACATTGATACCTCTTCGTGCAATGTTTGAAAATGTCGTTGATAGGACTTCCCTCAGCATGCCTTGGGAGCTTGGTAGGATGTATGGTCGCGAAGCTAACCTTGTTGATCGCAATCCCAGGAGTCCACCGATGATTAAGGAAGAGATGAAAATGGAAGCATGGAAAAATGCAGGCCCACGCCCTCGCCCACTTCCACCACCCCCGGCCAGGCCCAAATTCTATAACATTGAAGGTTGGTGGGGTTGGGTAGCTGAGAGTGATAACGAGCCTGATAGTACAGTTATCGAATTAAGGACCAATGCTCATAAACTTCTGTGGGAAGCAATTGATTATGTGATATGCGTTGAAGCTGATGTCTTTATCCCTGGATTCGATATTGATGGTAAGGGACACCCAAATTTTGCAAGCTTGGTAATGGGACACCGACTCTATCAATCAGCTGAATCAAAGACATACAGACCAGACAGGTACGTACTTCTGGACATAGGTGTCTGAGGAATTGCTACATTCAGTTGCTCCCTTGATGATGACGATTGTCTTTGTTTTCTTAAAAATTCTTTCTTGTGTTTTTCTGAATGCAGAAAAGAAGTCGGCAAGCTTTTACATGAAATTCATGACCACCTATACCATGCAAACCATACTTGGCTGATGTCAGTACGCAAGCATTTGAGGAAAAGATTAGTTGATGGATTAATAGAAGCTTCAGCAAGATCAAAACCACTGTCTTTTATTTCTCATCCAATTCCGGAATGTTCTTGCTTAAGGCACAATCCTGCTGGAAAATCAATTAATGCCACGTCGTCACCTCATGCTTCAACTCCTAGTCATTCTCAAGTTCTTTCCGCTCTTGGAGTTGTGCACTATTGCCCTGCTTGGATGGAGAATGATTTGACATTGCAGTCAAAAGACAAGGAAAATGAAGAAAATCTAGATGAAGACGACTCCACCTCATCAGGATTGTTCTTCCGGAAAAATAATGGAGATCATGACGGTGGTAATGGAGACATAAGCAACAAAGAAGAAACTCAGTTGGAGGATCAAGAAGAGCTCGAGGGTGGAGAACAGTAGTGAGGCTGATTGAGTGGCATCAATTGCCGGCAGTTCTGTAAATAAAAAGATGTCTTCATTAGTATGATCCAAGCAAGTTTGGAATCATCTTCGACGCCAGTTTCAAAACGGAATGCAAGCTTCTTAACCGTCGTTCAAGAACAGGAATGACTACATTGTAATTTGTCCGTCTTTGAACCCCTTTAGGTAAAATAAAGTCATTATTTAACCCCCACAGCCAATTTTGATGTAAGCTGATATGTTCTCCATGAAATTATAGCTTTAGATGATCTCTTTCAGGAAACCTCTAATTTTTCCAGAAGATTTTTTACTTTGCTTCAAACTGATACAAGTATTGAAGTATGTCGAGCAGAAGGGTAAATGTCTTGGTCAGTCTTGGGCGATTGAATTAATTCTTTGCATATCTTCGTCACAAAGTGTGCACCACTACCTACTGTACTCATTCAAGAGAAAAAACTTGTGTAGAGATGCTTGACCAGGACGACTTTCACATAAGGTGGAATCATCCTGGCGTCGAGGGAGACTAGAATACATAAGATCATGTTTTTGCGAGAAATTCTCTACTGCTGACGTCATTGACGTGCTCTGAATGCACCCACACGAGTTTTTCTCCTTATTCAAGTATTGGTCAAAGTTGATGTGGGGCCATAGAAAGATGCATAAATGGGTTTTGAAGTTCAAGTTAGTTACTCTTTGTTTGCCTCTCAAGAAAATCTTTGGGTTCCTGGAACTTGCCGAGAAATTACGGGAGACATCGGTCAAAACTTGAGCTCCAAGAAAAAGAAGCAATATATAAGCGAAGATAGAAGTCCAAGTAGCAGCAACAAAACCAGGAGAAACACAACCTCATCAGTTCCTTGCCTACCCTGTTTGAAAGCCTCCTTTCAAGCCAAGTTAAGATCAAAACCATGACTAAGAACAAGGCGAGTTGGTTCATGTCCTTGTTGAGGTCGTTGTCCCGTTGCTTCCATGGAGAGACGAAGCTTTCGAGGAGCGGAAGGCCGAAGGATGGACCGGAGGCGTGGAATGTAGCCGCTGCTGCTAAGCACTTGTCAAATAAAGTAACAATTGGCTAGTTTGGACTTGAACTTACGGCATAGCAACGGCTCATATCATATGAGTCTCAACTTGTTCCAGACATAGCCAAGGAAGAAGGGTACTGTGGCTCTCTTTGACTTGAAGCCTATTAGATCTTCTAGAAGTTAATTGTAGTGGGAAATGACAACCACATGCTCTTTTTCTCCTCTTACACACCTATCTTCAAGTTTGGTCATTGAAGCGAAGAAATTTAATGAAAACTCCTCGCTAGAAACCAAAGTGTTGATTTTGTGCATCAACGAGTGTGGAAGAAGAGGAAAAGGGTGTGCGATTATTATTTTCCATTGCTATAATCCGATGGTGGAGGAATTATGTAAGATATGTAATAATTGATGTAAAATATTATATCAAATGATCAACCTTGTATTTATATTAAAACAAACAACATATTGTAAATAACTTGTAACACAGTTGATTAAGAGAATTTACTCTGGCTCATATACTCGAAGAGTCATTTTTCCGCTCCCCCTCCCATGCATCACTTGCATCATTAGAAAAAAAAAAATCACATGCTTAAGTATGATGACCATCAGAAATCTTGGACAATGTCAGGTTTTTATCTTTTATTTGGAAATTTATTGAGATAGAAAAAAGAAGTTACACCTAGTCTGGAATGACATAAACTTTATCTCTCATAAGGCAAGAAAAATAAAAATACAAGAAAAGGGGAGGGACGTACACCTAACATCTTACCCCTTTGGAAAAACAAATATAAGAAAATTAGGGGGGGGGACGTATACCTAACACTTAACCACCCTTGAAAAAGTTTGGAGGGACATAAACTTTACCTCTCATAAGGCAAGAAAAACAAAAATACAATAAAAGGGGAGGGATGTACACCTAACACCTTACCCCTCTGGAAAAACAAATATAAGAAATTTTTTTTTTGGGGGGGGGACGTATACCTAACACTTAACCACCCTTGAAAAAGAGGGGTGTATATAGGACTGAACCCCTCTAATATAAAACCTAAAAGGTAAAAACTTGCAAGACAAACTGCAAAACAAAAAATGAAAATCCAAAAGATTAATTAAAAATGAAAATCACACATAAAAAATGGGAGACAAACCTATAGGCCGGCATGTCCAAGAAATCTGAATGCAGAAAATGAAGAATCTCTATTGGAGGAGCGGCATGCCAAACAAGTGAAGACAAGATAAGCCACAAATTGGCTAATTTGCTGCAATTGCATTGTACTAATGTGTGTCAATTTCAAGACCATTTATGATAAAAACTCTAATATTAATTAATAAATTAATAATTGATAATGAGAATAATCAAGATTAAATATTTAATTTACTTAATAATTAATTATTTTAAAAAATAATGATTTATGAATCGACAAGAACAGTAAGAATCTCACTTAGTACTACAGCCTAATACATCTTAGATTCAATTAAAATATTAAGAGTCGTGAGGCTCCAAAAGTCTAATCGTTGTCGCAAAATCAAAATTCCAAAACGAAGACACATCAGCACAAAAAGCTCCCAACACCAAACCCTTTTTCCACTATTTCTAGCCTCGACGGACCTATTTCGGGCACCCATCTTGGTCCCACACCTCCGCATTTCCACGGCCGCCTCTCACTCTCACATCAGGACCCGGTTTCTCTGCCCCCACTTTTCATACCCTTTCATCCTTTCTTATTTTATGCAGTCACGGTTAAACATTTTATATTAATTTCTTTATAGAGATAATAAGATAAAAAACACTAATAATATAAAATATTGATGTGACTTAATTGTGACCGTACAAATAGAAGGGAATAAAAGTGTATGGAAAGTAGGAGGGCAGAGAAGCCAGGTCCCTCACACTGCCTCCCCTCTGAGCTCCTCAGTAGTCGGTACTCTCTTTGTAAAGTTGTCTTCATTTTTTTTATATTTAATTTGGGAGAAATTTATGTAATTTAGGTAATAGGAGATGGCTAAAGCTTCGTAGGGTCATTATGGTGAAGTCAAATGAGATTAAAATACATAAAATCTTATATTTTTGTGCGAGTTTCCTAACGATTGACGTCATTGACGCGCTCTGAATGCCCTACACGAGTTTTTCCTCGTTCAAGTATTGGTCGGGTCTTTTTTCTTGGTCAAAGTTATATGGGGCCTTAGAAAGATACATAATTAGGTTTTGAAGTTCATGTTGGTTACATCTATGTTTGCCACTCAAGAAAACCTTTGGCTTCCAATACACTTGCTGAGAAATTATGGGAGGCTTTGGTCAACAAAGTGTCAACACTAAAAGTAAAAAATCCCATGCCATGGGCGAAAGTATTTGACTTTTCAACAAGTAAAAACTTGAGCTCCAAGAAAAAGAAGCTGCATATAAAGCAAAGACAGAAGTCCAAGTAGCAGCAACAAAACCAGGAGAAACACAACCTCATCAGTTCCTTGCCTTCCAAGTTAAGATCAAAACCATGAGTAAGAACATGGCGAGTTGGTTCATGTCCTTGTTGAGATCGTTGTCCGGTTTCTTCCACGGAGAGACGAAGGGTTCGAGGAGCGGAAGGCCGGAGGATGGACCGGAGGCGTGGAATTTAGCCGCTGCTAAGCACTTCTCAAATAAAGTAACAATTGGCTAGTTTGGACTTGAACTTACGGCATGCCAACGGCTCATACCATGAGTCTCAACTTGTTCCAAGCATAGCAAAGGAAGAAGGGTACCATGGCTCTCTTTGACTTGAAGCCTTTGAGATCTTCAAGAAGTTAATTGTCGTGGAAAATGATAACAGCACGCTCTTTTTCTCTTCTTACACACATCTCTTCATTTTTTGCTATCGAATCGAATAAATTAAACAAAAACATATGGCTAGAAATCAAAGTGTTTTGTGCATCAACAAGTGTGGAAGGTGCGATTATTATTTTCCATTGTTACAGTCCAATGATGGAGACATAATGTAAGATATGTAATAAGTCACATGATTTACATCAACTGCCACACTATTGATGTAGCAAGAATATAATTAATGTAAAATATTATATCAAATAAACAACCTTGTATTTATATAAAATAAAAGCGAACCATGCATTGCAAAGAGCTTGTAACTCAGTTAGTTAAGAGCATTTACTCTGACTCATATGCTTGAAGAGTCATTTCCCCCCACTCGTTCCCCTACATCACTATTGTTAAAAAAAAAAAAAAACAAATCACGTGCTTAACTATGATGACCATTAGAAGTCTTGGACAGTGTCAGGTTAAAGTTACAGGATACGCAAGTCGATCAGAATAATGCGTGTATTTTATTGCATTCTTGCACATGAATTCAAATCTCTTTATCGTAAATTGAAAGAGAAATATTAAGTAGACTTGCTCAAAAAATGTGACTCTTGATGTACTTTCTATCATCTCTTTTTTTTTTTTTACATAATATTTTATAATATTCACATAATAATAAAGTGGGCAAAATAAAACAAATTAGGCGTCCAACAAAGAAAAAATGCACCAATTAGGCGCGGTGGCGGGTCACGTTAGAAATAGTGGCGGGCACTACAGAATAATATTAAGTAATAAATTAAGATTAATTGAAGAAAAAAAAGATTAATTGAGAGAATAATCAAGATTTAATGTTTTTTTTTTTGATAAAATTAATATTTTTACACTAAGGAGAGGAGGAATTCGACTAAACCACATAATGTATAACTTAATTTGACATCGAATTCATCATTTACGAAATTTAAACCCAAAACCTATCAGGTGGGCAAAATAAAACAAAACAAAAAAAAAATGCACCAATTAGGCGCGGTGGCAGGTCACGTTAGAAATAGTGGCGGGCACTACAGAATAATATTAAATAATAAATTAAGATTAATTGAAGAAAAAAAATTTAAAAAAAAGATTAATTGAGAGAATAATCAAGATTTAATGTTTTTTTTTTTTGAGTACATTGATATTGGGAGTTCGATTAAGCCACACAATGGATAGCCTAATTTGGTATCGAATTCGTCATCTACAAAATTTGAACTAAGACTTATCACTCCCCGTGAAGAGGAATACCACCAGACCGTAGTACTGAGGGGTAATTAAGATTTAATGTTTAATTATTTAATAATAATTTATTAAATTTAGGAAAACGACAGAAACAGTAGGAGTAGCACCTAGGGCTCCAAATAAAATTTCTATGGTTGTCTCACCGTAACCGTTGGCGCAAAAACAAAACTCCAAAACGACAACGCATCAGTACAAAAGGCTCCACCAAAACCAGACTCTTTTTCCACTATTTCCAGCTCCGTCGGACCCAACTCGGGCCCCCATCTTGGTCCCGGACCTCCGCATTTCCACCATCGCCGCCTCTCACTCTCACACCGCTCCTTCCTCCCCGTGCTCCTCAGTACTCTCTCTCTCTGTAGTATTGTCATCATTTTTTTTTTGTGTATTTATATTTAATTTCGGGAGAAATTTATGTAATTTAGGCAGTCGGAGATGGCGAAAGCTTCAACGGGCCACCACGATGAATTTGAAGACGACGATGAAGTGTCTCATGGAGGTCTCTCTCTCTCTCTCTCTCCTATGTGAGCTAAAAGTTGTGGCTCTGTTGGTTTTTATTTTATATTATTTTGAAGAAATAAAGAATTTTAATTTTTTGAAAAATAATAAATTGGTATGCGAGTGAAGCTAATGAGGAAATGATAGGGGAATTGGCAGTGAAGGTAGAAGGGCAAGGCAGGGAGAAGAACCGGTCCAAACATTCCGAAACCGAGCAGCGTCGGAGGAGCAAGATTAATGAGAGGCAAGCTCTTCAAGCTCAAAGCTTTACCCTTTCTATTTCAAGCACTCCCTTAATTGTTCTTTGTCGATCTTGGTTTTATATTGTTCGATTTTCCGTGTTGCTTGAACTCGAAAAATTTCTGATTCGAATGCCAATCGTCACAATGTATCTACCTGGAAAAGTTGACAGTATATATTTTGTTGAATGTTATGCTCAAATTATGAGTTGTTGAATTAAAGTGATTTTTTCTTCTTAAAAATCGAAACTTTACGATTACCAAATTCTTTAAATTGTTTGACCTTGTAGGCGAACAATTTCCAAGCCTATTTGGCTATTCGAAACTCAATTTGTGAATTGGTCATGCAAGTTAGCAAACTTGAGAAGCGATTACCGAGTGGTTATTTGTTTGTTTATTTCTAATGAAAGCATTTTGTGTTGAATTTCAATTGTAGTCTTCCCTCCCTTCTCGTTGTCGTATAAAGTTTTTATCTTTTTTTGCTGCTGCTTTGTGCCATGCGGGTCTTTTTGTTCTAGTAGCATGGGTGTAAACTCTTCACTCACCTGGGCAATATATATTTCTGAGGCAGATTTCAGATGTTGAGAGATATCATACCCCAGAATGATCAGAAAAGAGATAAGGCTTCGTTGTTGTTGGAGGTATGCATTCCAATCGTGTTTTTAACGTTTTATCCTCGTTATCTTATTATTTTGGTGGAATGTGTTCAGCATCATATTGAAATATTACTGTATCTATATGCAGGTTATAGAGTATATAAATTTTTTACAGGAGAAGGTAAATTTATACGAGGGGTCATACCAAGGGTGGAGTCCGGAGCCAACCAAACTGGTGCCATGGGTAAAATTCTAATGCTCAATATCTGTTTCTGTGTGTGTGGTATTGTTTGCTTGCATGTGATATGGTATTGGAGTCATACGTCTTTATCACTTTTGTATTGCATTGTCAATCTCTATACATGTTACTTTGAGCCTGAAAAAGGTGAAAGGACCTGTTTTGACCAGACGACGACATTTGCTAGACATACTTTGGATTGGCATGTGCTAACAAGCATGTCCAACTAGTGACAATAGAAGCTTGCCTTTATACCACGGGATTCACTGTCGGACTGTATCTTTTGCAATAGTTCATTTGTGTAATTTTCAAATTAATAGACGGAAGCTGCAGTTTATGTTCTTATTACGGGTGGAAGAACAAAATTGGAAAACTATAAAATTCTGTTGTGCTTTACATCATAACATGTATATGGTACATGAGACAAACACCACATAGACACCTGCACAAAACAGTTGCAACATGCACCCAAATCCAGGCAGAGAAGCTCTTTTACTGTTATTGGGAGAACAAGATCTTACCGGAGATGACTCAAACCCTATATATTTTTGGGCTTATTTAGGATTTTGAAGTTTACTTCTGACTTTAAGAAATAGTATGGCTAGCAACTGTCACGGTGTTACCAAATACATATAGATTGCCTAGTGTATTGAATATAGTAGTCTGCCCTGTGGAAACTTACACTATGTTTGGATGAGGGAAATAAACTTGAAATTTGGATTAAAGACAGAATTTATAAATTGACATGCATCAATTCTCTTGTTTGAATTCATAAACATAGAAATTTAGAATTTCTGCATGGAAAAAAGACTTGGAATTTGGGACCTCTAATTCCCAAGTTTAAATTCCATGTAAATAGGTGTCATTTTCCAATTTCTATGATTGAGAGTTTAAAAACAACAAATTCCGTATTCAATTCCATTGTTCTTTTAGGTTATCCACAACAACAACAACAACAAAGCCTTTTCCCACTAAGTGGGGTCGGCTATTCTTTTAGGTTATCCAAATAAGAAAATTCACAAATTCTATAGAATAAAATTCCATCATTTAAATTTCTGTCATTTTAAAATTCCTTAGTAATCTTAAATTTCTTCACCCAAATATAGTGTTAGTGACCTCCCATTTATTTGTTTGCCACAGAAAAACCATAACAGGTCTGGAGAAAATTTAGCAGATCAGTCTCAAGTTATGAACAATGGTTCGGGTCATGAGAATAATGTGGTTGTCTCACCAGCAATGCTCCCCAACACTCAAAACTCACTGGATCACATTGCTGGGCTAGCTACTCAATTGGTTCCTAATGTGCAGCAACAAAGCATCTTAGACTCTATTGGGAGTGGAGTACCCACACAACCGTTGCAGGAATCTATTATTGATGTTCGGAACATGACTTCTCGGCCACAATTCCCATCGTTGGCGGGTATAACATCTTCAACCGTTTCAGATGGTAAACTGAATAAACAGGATGAACATAGTGGATCTGGTAGCATCTCAAGTGCCTACTCTCAAGGGTGAGCTCCCAGAAATATCTCTCAATAACTTTATTGCACCAGCTACCAAATATTTTTATTTTAATTAACATGTTTAACTTCTTGGAGTACCAGCCATGTCTATGAGCGGAGACTTGAAAATAGTTGATTGGCATATTACAAGAAGTTATCATGATAAAGTTTTGGCTTTTTAGCCAAAATGGTCCCTGAGATTTGCATAACTCTTCACTTTGATCTTTGAGATTTGAAATAGATAGAATTGGTCCCTGAGTTTGTCCACAATCAATCATTTTCTGTGAAAAATCTTCATAAAATAAGAATAAAATTACAAAATACCCTCAAATTGGTCAAATTATTTTGGCATATTGTTTATTCAATTGAGGGCAATTTTGTTATTTTGACCCTTATTTAACATAATATTTCACCCAAGGAACAAAATGATTGATGGTGGACAATCTCAGGGACCACTTCTATTGATTTCAAATCTTAGGGACCAAAGTAAGGAGTTATGCAAATCTCAGTGACCATTTTGGCTAAAAAGCCTAAATTTTTTTTATGGAAAAGTAACATTGCGCTGTTTCTGAGTTGGTTTTTGTGTTGAGCAGGGTTTTGAACAATCTGACGCAAGCACTGCAATCTGCTGGTCTGGACTTGTCCCTGGCCAGCATCTCTGTTCAAATGGATGTTGCAAATCGAGCAAGCAGTGGGCTGACATCTGTAGCATCTAGTTCTAAGGTTCGTTCATAATCTCTAACCATCATGCTAAACCCCATTGTTACTGTGACTGCTACATCTGCTACCAATAGAAATTTACAATCTTTCCCTTTTGCTTTAATATTTGTTCGTTCAGGCACGTGTAAACCGATCCATGAACAATCAAATGATGACACAGGCTCAAGTAAGTACCTGTGATGGGGGATTTGAACCGGCTCATAAGCGGTTCAGAACAAGAGACGGCTAGACTAGTAGATAGTTTCTAGCTTTTCTTAGTGTGTTATATTTGGTTTTCGTGGTTTTATTGGGGTTGACGGGGTTCTCGGGTAGGTCACATTTTGTTTGGAAATTATATTGGCAACAGAACAACTAGGCTAAAGGTCAATTGTATATGGTTTGTGCTCCTTTGTGCATGAATTTTCCGTAGATAGAAGTGTGAGATATTCATTTGTTGGTACTTTTGAAGTTTCAGATGGATGGTTCCATGCATCAAAAGTGAAGCGGCTTTCGGCCCTATTTATGTTCTCTTGGATCACTCATTTCAACTAACATAGTTTCTCTCACTCTCTAAATCACACTGAAGAAAAATTCTAGAATGAACTGGCTCATAACATGTACCGAGTTTCATAACTGTTAAACTCTTAGCTAAGAATTCAACGACTAAAACTTCCAAAACAATTTGTTCAAAGAAAACATACATTGAGAAGTCTTGTGACAATATTTCGAGCTAATTACGCACCCTCATATCCTTGAGGACCGTAATTCAATCATACAGTATACGATTTTAAATAATAATAATAATAATAATCTGAAATAGTGTTACAGTAACATTTCCATTCTCCGCATTATATTAGGCATGATTTCTTCTTTAATATTATGCTTGAAGCATGGGGTTGGTGTACCCTAACTTCTAAAATAATACATATATTTTATTTTGATGGGAACTAAGCAACCTAGGTATAACCGAAAAACTAAACAACGAAGAAGAAACATCGGATTCTCTTTGTGAGGATTCCAGGGATCCTCAAATCGTGTTCGTTTATCGTATATTGTGCGGTCAATTTTCTTCAGATACTATTTATATTTAATTTTAAATAAAAATATTTAAAATAATTTTTAACTGTACAATGTACGATAAACTTATATGATTTGAGAATTCTAAAAAACCAGGAACCGAAGAAGATCCTCATTCGAGAAACAAGGTTTGGTGCAGACTCCTAAACTAATAAATTAAGGATATGAAATGATGGGGATCATAGCTTAGAAATATCAGCTTTCCAGATGCCATGTTGCTGTCAGCGTTGGAGGCTTTTGGCCCCACCAATCTCATTCGCTTACGCATGCCTAGTTCACCGCGTTCACTTTTTGTATTTTATCCACAAAAGTAATTGAAGTTTTTGTTAATTATTTTCTTATGGAATCAACATAGTCTGAGATTTTTTTCCGGATTTTTAGTATTCAGTGTCCAAAGGTTCAGAGATTTGGATCATTGAAGAAAGAGAAAGATAGATCCAGACTCTTCATTTGTGTAAGATGAATCAGTGGAATAAACTAATGAGGACCGCATGATTTAAAATAAGTAGTTTGAATCTTCAAATCTGTCGGCTTCGAATACAGAGATTCACAGAAGATCTCAATTCCATTAAGATGATATGACCATGGATTAGTTCACCAATATCTTGTTGCAAAAAATGATGCTTACACAAGTACATGAGAGATTTTGAGGAAAGTGAACTACATTGCCCCTTATTTAATTACAATGATCTTATCTGGTATTCTCTCCATAAAACCTGATTTATTAATGAAAACTCTTATAAATTTTTCCAAATGCTTTTTGATCAAGAGCATCCGAAGCCGAGAGAGAGACTTACATGCACCTCTAGAACGCAGCGTGACGTCCTAAATCTTTCCCCCGAAGCAGTGGCTCCAAGATCAAACCCCCCCAACCCAATTCTATGTACATTAAACTACTGCCTGTGAAAAATTCTCAATGGTACAAAATGCAGATAATTTTGAAGGGGAAAAAACCAATCTCTTTGTCATGCTAAGATCCTGTGGTTCTCAAGGGTTCATCTAACAGCTGCAAACATTCATGTGGATTTGAGTAGAAGTAATCTTCCTCCTTTGGTTTATCTGGGATCGAAACTCGCTTCTTCGGGCTCCCCATCTGATTGGCGTGAGCTTCCTTCACAATGTAAGAGAACTCATCCCAGCTCAATGAGCCAGTGCTGAATTGTTCTATTAATCCAATCAGTAGCCTTCTGTCTAATAAAACTGTCTTTTTGAAACCCAAGAATCTGAAGCATGAAAAAAAGCCAAGGAGAAACTTATATCTCGGATCAAAACATCATTTGAAATTAACAGATATTATCTTGCTAAAAAGTTAAAAAGGTTAGACGATGTTCTGAACTAGTAATCTATGGAGATGGGGATTGAACATGTATTTACCTGCGTTGGCCTTCAACAACTTTAGCCATGTTTCCATCGTACGTAGGAATAAATATATCACTCTCTAAGGAGACTAGATAGTCCAACGCTGCCATTTGGGAAGAGTGGTTCAGGAAAAACCTCAAATCCGAAGGCTCTAGCAGCGTCTCTTTTCTGACCTGTTGCACAAAAGTTCAAGATAACTGTTATGGCAGTCGTATAATGTATAATTGTTGAACAGGTTGCTTCTTCTTCTTCCTTCTACTTACCAAATTCGGAAAAGCAGCTTTTAAACCTTGCATCCTTCTGTTTCCGCCATACATTTCTCCAGAGGCGATATAAATCTGGACGTTGTGATCAATTCCAAGTGCAACCAACACCAGAGCAGTTTCCTCTGGTGTTAGGGGGCACAAGCCTTCTAGCCTTTTCGTTTCTGAATTTATGTCTTTGATCTTCCACAAGGGGTTAGCATATCTAACAATTTCCATAATTAAAAGAGGTTAATAATCGAAAAACTAGTAATGATTGATGCACAAAAAGATTAAAAATGGAAAGAGGATTTACCGCATTTTGGTAAGTTCTTCTTCCTCATCATTGCTGCAACCATGACTGCAGCCAGAGAATGCCAACATATCCATTTCGTATCGGAGATGAAGAGCCAGAAAAGGGCCCTTTTCTCTCAAAATCCTGAGAAGCTTTCTACCGATTTCCTCTATCTGGGAAGTGAATCTCAGAGCATGGAAATTAACTCGGCAGCGCAGCTTCTGGAACTCAAGAGGTAGCCCATTGTTAGCTACCCGAGCATCAGTTTTATTCAAATGTACTACTTTATACTTCTGCACCAGAGGCAGGATCTGTTGGAAAACACCTCTAGAAGTTAGTTCAACTGCTTAGAATGATCATAAACCAAAAAGGAAACAGAATGATGCTCGGATTCTAACCAACCTGATGAAGGTAGTAGGACATGTTAGACCAACTAACCGGTGGCATTGAGTATACAGCTCTTTTCCTGAGCTTCGGTGGCAATTTCCTTAATATCCGAACCTCATCTCTCAAAGATGTAATGAAATGATCAACATCAAAAATGTCCTGAAACTCACTGCCAAGTGCCAACACAAGGGGACATTCAGATTTTCCTTATTCATAAAAAGGGGTTTACAATGAGATTATGGATTCCTCGTAATTTTACTCGAAAACAAATTGACCTACCTTGCAGCCCAAAAGGAGTTTTTATCTAGCTCGGGAACTATAAGTGTGACATTCAAGTATCTGGCAACTGCAACCATATCACAGATCTGCAGGAAATCGAACAATGAGCAAAATACCATGGAGGTGGGAGACAGAACCGCGATAAAAAAGGTCGTACCCAGTGCACAAGGCTCCCGCTTTATGCAGGGTCTGGGAGAGGTGAATGTCGGCTAGCCTTATCTCCATTTATAGAGAGGCTGCTCCCAAGTCTCGAACCCGAGACCTACCGCTCATGAGCGAAGGCACTTGCCATCGCACCAAGGGAGACAGAACCGCGATAAAATATCAAAACCGAAGGAAAGAATGTTCAGAATTGTGATGAAGTAGGTAGCTAGCAACTCACTGCCGCTCGCATTTGATTCAATCCTCCATTGCAAGAAACCATGAGATAGCCATTGCTTTTGTAGACCCCTGAAACAAACAGCACCAGTAAATCACAACTTTTATTCATCCAAACAATTTAGCATGCACAGCAACTGATTAGAATGAAGAATGAAAATTCAATGTACTCCCTCAAACATCAGTTCTCTAAGGAGAAACGATTTCCGTGCACAATTTTTCTCGCCCTGCCCCTGCACACCCTGCTTATTTCTGTTCTTTCGATTGAATAAACCAAAGGAGAAATAAACAAGGGTGTGCGGAAATATTAAACACGAAATCAATCCAGATTTTACATCAAACAAGAACAAAACATACTCTTTGGTGGGAGAACAATTGGCATTGGAAGCTTGTTAGCCAATTCAACGGCATGAACAGGCAACTCCAACTGAGTGCAAGGACGCCAAACATTGAACAAATTAGGCCCCCTAATCAGCCAAATCCCAACCAGCTGCACCGCCGACGCCCACACCAACGCTGTAACGATCGCCCGGATGATCAGCAGCCATGAGTTCTTCAACACTGAGCTCTTCAACCTTTCAACTCTCCTCATCAACTTAAATCCCACCTTCATTGCTTCTCCGTAATTAAACTTCTCAAAGGCCTCAGCTTTGCACATTTTAAGGATCTAAAAAACTCATTCAATTTTTCCACCGATCATTTAACCATTCAACCATTCAACTAGTCAACCATTCAACCGTTCAAGCACCAAACTTGTTGCAATTCAACATAAAATATTTCACAGATGAAAGTCAATGGATGCTCGAGTAGTTATTGACATATCCGAAACCACCTCGAAAGAATTAAAAAAGATTAAATCTTTCTTGGTTCTGGTGAAGTCCGGCACTAAAATAATCAAAACACAACACCCAGATTTTCCCTGGAACCACCCCAAAAAACCCTTTCCCCCTCGTACGGCTATGAAGCTTCCGCCATTGTTGAAAAGCTTCACCAATCAAAACCCAGAAAGGAAAAACAGTAAATCTCCAAAAAGAGTTCAAAGAATGCAACTTTATGACCAATCTCGACAAACCCAACACTCACTTTGCGTTGCTCTTTGATTTTCCGGTGAGATTCCGGCCAAGAATCCGGCGAGCGCCGGGAAACTTGAAGAATGTGGTGGCTGGAAATAGAGTCGTAGAAGTTTCAATGAGAAACAGAAACAGAAAAAAGGGCTGAATCAAGGCTGGAGAGAACGCATTTATAGCAGGCCGAGCCAAAGAAGAACACCAAAGACTGAGATTACAATCTTTCTGAAAAAAAAAAAAAAACCCCAGAAATACTTGGTAAGAAAGGACAAAGATGAAATCAAATACAAGTCACCCTTGTTTTTTGATTATTTTTTTAGATTGTTGTTGGTAGGGAAGTGGATTTTGTAACCAGAATCTAATTACAAATAACTAGAATTAATGGATGCTATACTCACGTGTCAGTTGTTTTGCCGTATGACCAAAGTAATTCGTTTTTTATATGTTTTATTTTGTCAAATACGTTGACTCCTATGAACAAAATTAAAACCATGTTTATGTGACTTAATGATGTTTATTTTCATTTGTAAGTGAGAGTTTTTATGTTTGATTTTTTATTTCTGATGGTAAATACTTCAGTACTAAATTATTATGACTTGTTTATTGTGTAGTTTACTCAAGCCCCCGCTTCTTAGCGTAAATATGTTTTAAATTAAAAATAGAACTTTTTGTTTTATCCCTTGTTAATTTAGAGAGAATTAACTTTCTATTGAAGTGTATACAATCCACGACACTCAAAATTTTGTCTAATTTGGTTGGGTTAGGGTAGGTGTAGTTTCCATTGTGGTAAAATGGATGCATTTGCTCTTTATTTTAACTTATTGGTTTTGACATATCATTCATTTTACCTAATTAAGTAAAGTTTTTGTACTATAGTCTGATGATATTCTTCTTCATTTAGAAGTAAGAGATCTTAGGTTGATATCTTATAGATGACAAATTTGATACCAAATTAGGTTTTTCATTATGTGACTTAGTCAAACTTCCCATTCTTTTAGTATAAAAGTATATCGATGTATTTAAAAAAAAAGAAAAAGTAGAGCTTCTTCATTCACATTGGGAATTCCAAAGTTGGGAATATATATATTGATAAAGAAAGCTGAACTACATACCATATGACTTCTTCGAAAAAATCAAAGACACAATTATTGTAAGAGGACAAAGTTTTTAACCATCCAAATATTACTAGTTAAGAGATTTCCATTTTTTGTACAATTGATGCCAAAACAATCAGGCTAGGTAATCCTTTGGGTAAAAGGTACAATCATCTATTTATTTGGGGCCTTTTCGTTTGCTCATTTCAAAAAAAAAAAAAAAAAACTAATGAAAAGGGTTTGAAAACTTTGACTTTTAACGATAAGGCTAAAATAAAGGATAAAATAAATAGTACCATGATTGACTTTTTAGTGTAAAAATATGGTTTTTCATTAAAGTGAACAATACCGGGAACTTTTCGTTAAAATTCAAAAAAAAAAGAAGCATATATATATATATATATATATGAGACGGAGACGAGATACTACTTTTTTTACACATAATGTATTTTAACGATATGAATCATCGACCTCTTAAGTCTTTCCTTAAAAAAAATTATGTATATAAAATATCAACAAAATCTAAAACCATATGACCATTGGATTAAGGGTTTACAATTTCTTTGTAGAATTATATTCGTCCATTTTCTTCACTACAAATGAATATTGTAATAGTTCTGGAATTGTCTAATGTTTTTGGAAGGATGATATGAATGGTGTTCTAAAAGAAAAATGGCTCGGATCGTTAAAATATATTACGGGATGAACCTCACAAAATGTTAAAAGATTGTGTAAAATAAATGGTGTCATGGATCTGCACTATATATATACATATATATATATATATTTGTTTTTTATAAAAAAATGTTGAAAGTTCAATTGAGTGGTTACATTGTTTTACATTGCTATTTTATTGCTCTGCAATCAGCATTGCATTTTTAGTGATGGGCAAATGAAGGTAAACCTTGTGATTGCCACTTGCAAGTCTGCAACCTGCAAACAGTGATGGGGCAATCTGCAGAGCTGAATTTAGTGTTTGCGGTGCCTGACTACTTCCCTGTCATCACATATGGACATTAAACAAACACAAGTTCTGTTTTGGACAGTTTTTGGCTAGCTGTTAATAGCTCTCAAAGATGTCACTGTGATAGTAATTCAAGCTAAAACATTATCATGTTATTTTATAGTATATATAGTGTATGATTGACTTACGATAACCGCCGCAGTAGTGACTTATCCGTTGTATACAAGTTTGTTTTCTTACATTTAGGGGTAAAGTAGCCAATTGCCTTGTTATTTCTTTCATTTAAGTCAGTGAGAGTCCTGTGACCGTTTGTGCTCATGTTTTGCTTAGAGAGAGAGAAGGTTTGGAGTTTGCAATTGTGACACATGCCCGTGATATCTGTCAGTCTTTTGACAGACCAATTTGGTTTTGAATGTCATTTGATCTGAAAATGCAACACACATTCATTTGTTTATGAGAAAGCGAATGAATATTATCTCCGGATTTTACTGTCCTAAGCTCAAAGATAAAGAATTGCGAACCAATCAAATTGAATCATGCGGCCCTCATTAATCTATTTTACTGGCCTACTTCACACAAAACAAAGGCCCGATCTATCTTTTGAACGGTCTGAATTTCTTGGTTCTTAAACTCTGGACAATGAAATCTGGAGAGGATCTCAACTCCATTATATAGAACAAAAAGGTAATTCAAGCGTTAAATTAACCCACATAACTCACATCTACGTCTAAATATGAAATAAGTAACATGTTTGTGCTTTGTTCTTCCATCACTCATCATTCACATTCACTTTTTGGTCAAAAGTGAGACTTCTCTTCATTTTGTTGTGCTTTGCCATGTAAATGAGCGGTGCCCTCATCTGAGTCGTGGGCAAACTATGAACTTTCGCCATAAAAACTATGTGTAGTTCAGTTGCTCTACACGATCAATGATTTGCGTACAAGAATAATCATTCATGCGACCATGGGATAATTAAAGTGATTTTTATGTATTTTTTTTCTCATAGAAATTTCTATAACATTGGTATACTGTCATTGTAGTGTCCGTTGTAATGATACAAAAACATGTATTTTTTGCACGGTTTGTCACAGTTATGGTACCCCCCCCGGGCCGCAAGTTCTCATTTGGGTGGCGTTTGATCATTTTCAATTGATTCGATTCGACGATCAGAAATTCGGAGAAATATGTAGAAGGTAAAAAGGGTTGTGTAGGTATCACCATCCTTCTCCTTTATCCCCCCTACATACGCTATTTATTCTCGTCATTGAGTTGAACAAATTTAAAGTGGTCTTACTTATACTTCTATGACCTTTTCTTTTTTAAAAAAAATTATTCTTATTAAAAAGAAGGGAATGGTTAAAACTATTAGAACAATTTAAGAAATGAGTGTTTTAAACCTGTGAAGTCTGAGTGAAAACTCAACATCCTATCCACTAGGATATTGGACCACATGTATTTTTTATTTTTATTTTTATTTTTATTTTTAATACTTGTACGACTATATCTTCATCAAAAATCAATTAAAAACTGTGAATTACGTCATCGTTGAGTTTTTGCGTGATCTTTTACAAGTGCAGTAAAATAACATTACTGAGTTCAATAAGCAAACGTTGGTGAATATTCAGCATAAATGTAAAAGGGCTTGAGCGATTTGGGCTTTAAGGCCCAAACCAAATATTCAAATGGGCTTGCCTGGTAATTAAGATTGAAATTTGCGTCCCAATCTAGGGTTTTGCAACACTTTTTCCCCCATTTTTTTCTCCAGCTAGGGTTTTAGCTCTTTCATCTCTCTATCTCTCTCTGCGGAGAAGGAAGCATGAGGGAGCTCAAGTTTCATGAGAAGAAGCTGCTGAAGAAAGTTAACTTCTTGGACTGGAAAAGAGAAGCAGGTCACAGAGAAACTCAGGTTCTGCAGCGCTACCATGTCACCGGTCGCGACGACTACAAAAAGTAGGATTTCATTTTTTTTTCCCTTAATTTCATGTCATTTTTTTCAGGTTTTATCAGTCGATTAATCTTCCGATGAACTGGGTTTTGTTTCTTTCCAATTAAAAATTTGAAAAAAAAAATTGGAAAATAGGTACTCGGGTTTGTGCCGGATGGTGCAGAAGCTGGTGCACATATTGAAGCAGTTGAACCCGAACGATCCGTATCGGATCGAAATGACCGATATGCTCTTGGAAAAACTGTGAGTCTTATTTTTGTGTGCTTCTGATGCTGCATGTAGTTGAATTGATATGTCAGTTGAAAGTATTAATATTACAAAGCTGCATAAGAAACCCTCATAAAAAGTTGCCGAATTTTGGTCAGTTAGGTCCTAAGGAGTGTTTCTTATGGACATTATGTGTTACACTATGGGTTATCGAAAAACAAAGTAGTGATCGAGTCGAAATTTAGAAAGTTCAACCCCTCAAGTTTGGTTGTTATTGTGTTGAAATAAAGAGAGAGGTGTTTGGGATGTATCGAAATTGAGAAACTTTACCCCCGAATTGTGTTCATTATTGTGTGACATAAAGAGAGAAGTGTTCGGGATCTATTCAAAGAGGTTCCGGTTGTAGATGACTTGAATATTGTATGATCCGAACTCAATAGGGTTATGTCTGTTTTAGCATCATCTTAAGTGCTCCGTGCTTAAAAGGTTTATGTTGATGACAGGTACAATATCGGTGTGATACCATCCAAGCAAAGCTTGGCATTGTGTGAACGCTTGTCGGTGTCATCCCTTTGCAGGTAATCTTCTCCTTCCTTACGCTCAATGAATTCTTATGAAACTATTGACAGAAAAGTTTGCAACAAAAGTTAGAAGACGTTCTGCCTTGGTAATTGCTAGTGTCACTACTTTATTTGACACTGTCATGAGTGATGATGGCTTACCATGTCTACGTTTACAGACGGAGGCTTTCAACCGTTTTGGTTCGATTGAAGTTTGCTGAACACCTGAAAGAAGCTGTCACATACATCGAGCAAGGACACATCCGTGTCGGTCCAGAAACTGTTACTGACCCAGCATTCCTCGTGACAAGGAATATGGAAGATTTCATTACATGGGTGGATTCATCGAAGATTAGGAGAAAGGTGCTGCAGTACAATGACAAGCTGGACGACTACGATGCAATGAATTAGGGCATCGTAACTTTAGGGTTCTTTCGGCCTTCTTCTGTTGGTGGCCGAAAAAAGAAGAACCACATTTAGTTTGCCTGGTGTATCATGTATTAAACACCTCAGATGGAGGGTTCCTTCTTTTGTTTTAAACACATTTTTCTCTACGGGTTCAATACATACATACTTATCAAGAATTTCCTATTGAAATGAGTTCGGCTTCTCTCCTAATCTCCTCACTTTCATTGCTAAGTCCCGTAATAATTGCAGATGTGTTTGGAAATGCTTTTAAAATGATTGAAAGCACTTATGATGAAAATGTTTTTGAACTCAATTTTTAGTAAAAATTTAAGTGGATCATGAAAAAGCATTTTGTGAGAAGCACATATTTGGTTATTTCTCTAAAATCAATTTCACAAAAAACGACTTCAGTCGTTTTGAAAGCAATTCCAAACGATTTGAAAGAACTTCCAAACGAGTCTATAGATTGATGAGTTAAACCGATCTGCAAGCAACTTCCCACCAAACCTCGAAATTTGAAGAGAAGCTTACACTTAAAGTAAAATTGTCAAAATTGTCGCGGTAGACTCATAGGGCGAAACATATAAATTTACCAAAATTGCAGATTTTAGGGAGAAAAAAAAAAAATTACACTACCAAGGAGCCATATGCACACAACACACTCAAGAAGATACAGAGATATGTACGTAGTTTCAAGATTCTGAACCCCATTTTTCATGGGGTATGTAATTTTACAAGTATCACTATCGCCTAAATTAAAAGAAAACCCGGCAGATACTACGACAGCAACGCATACGACGCCGGTAGCTTAACCCAACTCTCAGCCTCTCCCCGCATCGATTGCTGCACGTACAAAGTCCTCGCAGTTGGTAATGCCACCAGACAGCACATCAGCTAATACACCAATTATGTCAAACGCCTCCTGCAAATCGCTTGCGGAACTCATCTCGTCAAGCCACGATAGCATTTCTTTCGATAAATCCACCATCTCCTTCACGTTCAAAAGCCGCTCTTTCATCACTACCTCCCAAGCTTCCAAGCTTCCACTGTCATCCCCCTTCGATACTTTTGATGTACCTTCTGCTCGGGTGGGTGCCGTATTTGCTGGTTTTTTTACCTTGAAGAAACGTTGGAGCTGCTCAATCAAGCCAGTGTAGACAAGCATTGGTCGAATGACGGACAATAGCTCATCAGCACCCCCGATCTCTGCACTAGGACTTTGGCTTGTATTACCAGACTCTATCTTGACTATAGGAGATGAACTGGATGATGTGCGACCTGCTGACCGGCCATGAGTGTGCTGCATGTAGGCATGGTATATTCCACGCTGCAAGAAGGCACGGCGGTGTTGCAACCAAGATTCATGAGATTCCGAAAGAAGTGAATTCACCATCATAAACTGGACAGTTTCTTCAGATCCCATAGACGGTTGTTTCTCAGGAGTGGAAGGCCTAGAATCTGATGCAGACGATGACAAATATGCTTTCAGAGACTTGGCTATTGTATTACGTTGAGATGGGCTTCCCTGATCAAGAAGGTGACGTGCCATTTGGATCATGAAAGGAAGAAATCTGGAGTTGCTTTCCCTTCCGCCACCCCTGCTTTCTGCACTAAATGATGCCCCGGTCGCAAAACGAGCTAGCATCTACATAACAAAACATTCATAAATATAAGGTCCACATTCAAGATAATATACAACAGAAAGGTTAAATAACAAGACAGAAAAAAGTGAAGGAAAATACTGTACCAGAACAATGTCATAAGTCAACAGCCGAAGACGGCTCCCATCAGCACGCCCAAGAGCATTGAGGTTGTCCCAGAACTGGTCAACATAGCGAATATACTGAGGTAAAGGAACAGATGGACCTCTCACAGGAAACAAAGAATTGCAAAGAGATTCATTGTTTCGAAGAGTTGCTCCTTCCCACTCTTTCTTTGGATTCTTCAGAGCAGCATCTGCTCTCTTGGCTTCCTGATGGCACTGGAAATGAATAATGTTGAAATAACTAACAGTTGTATAAACACACTCCCCACGTGCGCTTCCAGAAGTCCCTGCACCTAAATTCACTCGCTTGCTATAAGAGTAAACACCAAGTAGGTCAGTGGGCCTCAAACTGTAACCCTCTCGGCAAACCATGCATGCTAAGCCATCCTCCTCCTCTTCCTCCACGTCTTCTAAACCTTCAAGTAATGGTCGTGAAACAACAATACGCTCACCACCGTCTGACGCTAGCTCTTGTCGCATTCCAAGATCCTGAGTATTTGGATACGAAAGGAACCATCAGTTTCACCGCTAGTAATTAGTTCTACTCATTTTCTCAATACAAATTACACGAACATCAAATAAGAAAATAAATACATTAAGGACTAAATTCTATCCTAATTTACCATGAGAATCATATTGCTTTCACTCGCTGACCCTAAGGAAAACTAAACTCCTGTTTTAAGTCGAGAATAGATATTTTCTACCATCATTTTCCATATCAAATTCAGTAACATGATAACAATCTACTTCAGTAGGCACCTGCTTTCATATAATTCATATATAAACTATAAAAAGAATTTTCAATTACTATTAAAAAATGCTCAATGAATTACCTGAAGCAATTCCTCTCTTTTCCTTAGAGCTCTACGCCTCATTTCATCCCTAGTGGCATGTCTCAACCTCCGCACCTTCTCCTCCAAAAAGCCATCTCCTTTTCCCTCCTTATTTGAAAGGGTGTCCAATAAGTTTTCAGCCCTTGCGCCTATCTCGTTTTCCCCCGAGACCCCTTCCAAAGCATGAAGCAAAGGTAAAATTCCTCCCTCATCAATACACTTTTGAGTGGCCAAATGTCCTGTTGACAAGCCTCTCAGCATAGACAATATCAGTGGGACAGATGGCAGTTTTAAGCCTGTTGCCCATTCTGCACTAGATTTAAAGCCAGCCTGTCCTGCAACTGAAAAACTATCACTCAGATGTCTAACTGCAACGCCAGTAATACCCCTCTCAAGAATAATGTCTTTCAATCTGTCTCCGCAGGAACTTGTTTTAAGAGACTCAGATACCCTTACAAAATTTTCCAGCGTGAACCTCTGCTTGGCAGCTTGCTGGGCGATGCTTTCATCCTTTGGGTCATCTACATGTTCTCTTTCCAGCCGGTCATATTCCCTCCAGTCCTGCAAGGGTGGGCTGAAGTGCTGGATAAGCACTTCCATTGCAGCAGGTTCACCATATGTCAAGTAGGGCAAGATTCTTGCAACCATCTCATTGTTCCTCTGCTGTTTGTTTGATTTCTTAAGGCCCAAAGGATGAGATAATCTCTCCAGAAACATGAGGACTATTTTCTTGGCCTGTTCACCCGTCTCTTCACTAGTGACAGTAAGAGCACTTTGTGTGATGCTAATGTTATCACTTTCATTAGCTTCCAGAGTCAGACTCTCAACAATGAGAAGTATGCCTTCAGCTGGCTCCATGGCATCAACAGAAAAGGCACGTCTCGCCGTTTCAAGGAGTAGACCTAAAGCTCCTAACCTCAGCAAAGCTCGCCTGTTCTCTCTTATTTTACAACAATGCATGAGGAGATTTAGAACAGCTACCAACTGCTCTTGGTTGGACTTGAAATCATCTCGCAGACGCTGTAAATCATATTAAAAGTCAGTTATTTCAGCAATATGTAGCAAAAGGTTTCACTTCAAATGTCAAGTAGGAATAATGAAATAGGAAATGCACCTGGATCATGCTCAATATAATTTCCAGCCCACCATACTCACGAACAGCACCTGCAATGGCAAACTCAACCTCTGGATCTTGTGACTCCTCTCTATCTTCTTCCAATTCTTTAATCATAGGCTCAGTTGCTTCACCATCTAAGCCCTGGAAATTGTACCCAAAAAGAGAATAGTTATGATCAAAAGAATATCAAGGTAAGAGTCGCAAGACCAAAAATAATAGAAAACGTGACGTATTGATCCATTAGGAATAAATGATGTCAGGTTGCATTTGGATGAACAATTTTGAAATATGAGATTAGTTTCAATATCAAGCTTAAGTTGGCTGTTATAATGAGTACCTATCTTTAGATTTTAGCAAAATTCATGGATTGATTCAAAATTTAACACAAAATGAATTTAAATGATTGGGTGAAGCATAACATCTTAAATCTATGCTTTACATGATCTGTTAGAGATTATACATGATTTGATAGAGAAATAACTTTGTTTTTCTATGGAATTTAAATGTCAGTTTTGTTTGAACTTCATTTATGCAATTTGAATGGAAGTGTGACCAAACAGCCTATATATCATATATTGGTACAGAAATGGAGAAAAGGCGACTCCTTTGTCATTTAGAAGAAAATCCTTATCAGTATGCAGACTTGTACATGGGAAAATACACAGCTATAACAAACCTGAAGCCGATAGGTCACTGTCATAGGAGGAGAGTCTCTAGCTGATGGGACAGCATTAGGCGATAACAATGTCGTATTGGCTATGGCATTCGAAGATTGACTTGACTTCTTCCAGACTTGCTCATAGACTTGAGCTATGCTCAAATCAAGAGAGATGATGTTCCCAGCAACTAGCAATTCCATCCCATAGTCATCTTCAACAAGACCTAGCAGATCCAACTGATGGCAAATTTTGTTCTTGACATCACGCATCAGAGGACCAATCTCAGAGCTAGAATAGGGATTCTTTGTCATAGATCCCCTGATGAACTCTTCTTGTGTATGTGCCTTGTTAAGAACCAGCAGATACACTGGCTCTGGTTTTGATGGGCATATCAGATTGCAGAGCTGCTCCAGGATAAACTGTTCATATAGTTGAATGTTAGTGCTGGCACCTAAGTCAGTGAAAGCAAAACAAAGGAACCCCATGCTTACATATACAGAAACACAACAAAAAAGAAAGCGGAGAACACATGCAAATATGAGAAGGTGAGCCTTGTACCAACTATAAAGAACCCAAGAAATATTGGCTTTTATCTAGACAGCAAAAATTTTACCTACTACAAAAGTGTAATTAGGTATCAGTACATTATAACTTTGATGAGTTATTTTGATAAACCAGTCTTAAAGCATCATTTACAAGGCAGAGAAAACCCGAATGTTAGTTTATCATCCATACCAGACAAGTTCGTCCTTTTCTCTCCTCCCCATGGTTTTGCAAACCACAGACGCAGGCTCTAATGAACTGCCGCTTATTTTCGCTGCTTTCAAGCAGAAGGCTATCTAAAAGGTCTTTTAGAAGCCGATTGCAATCACTAATCAACTTTGTCTTCTGCACTACCAAGCCGCGAATAACAATAAGAGCCTCAAGAACTTCCGACAGCAAATTGTCTCGCATGAATCTGGCATTAATACAAACAAAATTTGCTAACCACAAAAGTTGTTTAAAAAAATGGAATCAGTTAAGCACAAAATTTGAAATTAGTAAAGAAACCAGTCATACCTGGATCGAATATTCGGAACCTGCAAAAATTTACCCAGCAGCTCTATAAGCTTGTGAAGTATGAATCCTTGAGAAATGTCAATACGCATGCTCCTTTCTAGAGATTCAACATTGCCTACTTCTTGAGTAATTAGTTTACAAATTGTACCAAGACATCCACGCACAGTCAAAAACAGGCGAGCCTCTTCTGAATCTATCATCTTGAACAGAGACTCAAAATATTCTGCAGCACTTTCACCAGCAGAAAGAGTTGCAGGTAGCAAGGACACTAGTAAGTTTAATAACCGAAATCGTCTTGATGTACTCTGAGCACAGAGCAGAGTTATCAACATGCACATCTCTGACCTTATAGATTGAGAGCAAGCACTAAGAGCAAGTTCTGTAACCCAAGACCCCAGCTCAAATGCTGACAAGTCGTTCTTAGCTGTCTTACTAGTACGCCTCTTCCACCTGAGTGCATATTTAAGAGCCAGGAATTCTTGTCTCTGAGGTCGAGTCTTCTGGCTACCAACTTTAACAGACTGGGACACTTTGTACTGCCTTCTAACAAAATCAAGATATGATGCTCCCTTCTCCCACTCCACATAGCTTAATAATTGAATGTCCTGAGTCTTCTGAGATGCATCCCAGTTCTTATCTAGTGGTTCTGCTGACTTGGTACCACCACTATGTCCGCCCAAAGATCCAGACATATTTGAATTACTTTCGTCCTTGATCTGCAAACCAGTGCTAGCTTTTCCTGTATTAGGCTCTTTATCTGGTACATCAGGTTTTGGAGGAGTACATGCCTGAGATATAACCCTCAGACAAGGAAGAATGACATGCTCAGAAATGGCAGGATGCTTAGCACCCACTTTGATAGAAGAAAATAGCAGCTGAAAAACAACACGCAATCTTGATTCCCAAAATTCATCAGTGAGAGAACATACTTCTGACAGCAATGACAACTCTTCACGAGTGGCCAGAGCAACGTCCATGGAGCGATGATGTTCAAGGCAGTACGTAACCTTTTTCTGAATTAAGCTGTTCAACTCGGTCACTGCATTTATATCACCCTCAGAGAATGCACAAAGAACAGCCCTAGCTTGGACACGAGCTGTTTTAGGACCTTGATGAATGTTATTTTCAAATAGTTCCGTTAAAATGCCAGCAGCAACAAGCTGTTTCTTGGAATTTGGATGCTTTGATAGGACCTGTAGGATTTCAAGACACTGTGTCGCAAATGTAGAAGCACAGCCATAGCAATTATTTGGAGATCTGGAAACCACAAATCTGGAAGCAGCCACTCCGTTAACAGACTGTTTCTGGTGCAAATAATTCATCAAAACCCGGCGTAACCCTTGCAATGTCTGGACACTTTTGCTGACAGAATCAAAAGCTGCTTTGCACTTCTCACCATACAGGACACCAAGAAGAGCTATTTTACGATTGATCTTACATACAGGCCCAGGTAAGGAGACCATCATTTGCTGCACCGAATCCTTCTGTTGTGAGTCTATTTCAATCTCACCAACACTCGACACAATCTTAAGCAGGGGCTTCTTGAATCCTAGAAGTTGCTGATATTTCCTATGAGCATTTTCTGATTCAGTTTCTATAGCAGCCAACCCTCTCTTCATATCTTCATCATTCTCCATGTCATCAAAAGCAAAACTTGGCTTTGCCATGAAGTTGAACTCAAATCTACCATATTTACTATAGCCACACTCGTTGCATAGAAAGGAGTCCAGATTTTCATAATTAATGTTGCGGCATTGCCTGCACTGATAAGCATTCTCATGGCAATTGCTACAAATACCATGCTTATCAGTGACAGGTCGACTGCAACGTGGGCATTGCAATGGTTCAAGAGACAAAGCCTGGAGATTTTCGTAGAAGGAATCCAGCTCAATCATGAAGTTACAAGCTGTTATTGGAATGGGAAAGTCCACTTTCAGTTCAGTCTGATTGAAAGTAAGATGGCAACTCTTGGCACGTTTCCAAAGAGACCAATTATTTTTCAACTCTGACAAGTCAGCCACGGGTCGGTTGTTGTAATACAGGTTCAAGACTTTCACTGATTTAGACTTCCGCGCATCATGGACGTTCATGGTCACTGTCTGGATGGTGTAACTCCCAGTGCATTTCACTATGATGCGATTGTCAGTGAACTTTGTTTCAGATTTCAGACTTTCTAGCTTCATCCTGCTGTATGGCACCTCTGGAGAACTGCAAGCAACACAAGGCTCACTCTCAAGATAGTACCCATCAAATTCGACTAATCCACTTAAAGTGTTGTATATGCGGGAATTTGGATGATTAGCTAAAAGCTCATTTTGTGAATGAAGTGTCTCGAAGATGCATTTGACTACATCAGGGGTTAAGCATCGATCCACAAGCTCACTGCTCTGTTGCTTTGAGCTGTCATCCAGAGCTTTACCCAGCAACCATGTGATAAGTTCAGTATACTCAACAATATTTTGACCATACATTGGTAGACATTTTACTTTCTCCAAGAGAGTCACCACCATAGTTTCCTTGAATGATGACTTAGCATGATGCCACACACCATAAAGAACACACTTGGCCTCTGCACGCACAGAACTAGAATTCCATTCAAGCAAAAAGCAATCAATGAATTGCTTCAAGACATCTCCACCCTTGTCAGTGAAGATATTTATCAGAGACTCCACATCCACATAGGACTTTTCCGAACCAGATTCTGTTCCTTCTTCACCTTTCTTCTTCTTTTTGGAATCATGAGATTGTGTCCCTGATTTGTTTGAATTCATACCTGAATCCACAACTTCAGTTTTCTGTAATGAATGACCAATCTCCTTTCCTGTGTAAAAGGAAAGATTCAACAGCTTCAAAATCTGAATAACTGACTCTTCTCCAAGATAGAACACTCCATTAATCAAGAATGGTAGGAAATCTGAATGTTTCAAACAGTACTTCTGCCAGTTCCGAGGTCGTGCTGCAGCTACTTCAGCCATAGTAGAGAGGCACTTAACTATCTTAACACTTCTCTCATATGACAAATGACTTTGAAACCCGCCCGACTTGTTTACATGCTTGAAAAGTTTTTTCATCTCACTTGAGAATTGCCAGGAGTCTCGCACAGTGTAATAGTGAGTTTTGCTTCCACAGAGATGGAGGAAAAGCCTCCTTGCATATCTTCTCACAAAAGTTGTGTGAGGATTGTTAATGTAACTGCAGAGAACATCTTGATATCCATCTAGCTTCAGATCCTTGCCAGATGAGATCTTTGAAACCTTCTCTTTCTCCCCAGTCTTGTCTTGCTTTTCAGGTCTAACCAAGGTGTACACCAGCCGGAAGGTATTCTCCAACAACAATCTATGGTAGTCAACAAAGATATCTGTACGGTGGGCTTTTGCATATGAGTCTGAAAAGAAAGGAGAAAAATTGCCAGCTGCTACATCCCTTCGAACTGTTAATAGAGCACTACATCCAGAACCAGGTCCTGCGTTTTCATAACTAACAGCAGGGGACTTAAAAACATGCACTAGCTGTTGCAGTATCTCCATCAGGTAATTGACAACAGATTGTTGCCTAAGAGAATTGCATGCTCGGAGCAGCTGGGATGCAAAGTCGTTTTTCTCTTGATCATCCAAGGAAGATGAAGCAGCAACCAAAGTGGAGGGCGAAATCTGGATGATGCTTTTATCATGTGTATCTGTTGTCCCACTAGGTTTTGGCGTAGAACCATCACTGCCAGGCTGGTGCCAGTTTCGTAACATCAATGTAAAGAACATGAAAACAAGTATTGCAACTTCCCCAAATGTAGAGCGGGATTTAGTAACAAAAGGTTGGTTCAGATTAAGCTCATCCAGAAACCATCTAATCAATTTCTCCAAATCTAAGCTTTCAGGCTTCGAGATATCTATGAAAGGCCCACCAACAGCAGATGATAATCTGTAGAAGAGCTGCATAACAGGGATTGCCTGGACCCCCGACATCGATTGCATCCACCCTTTTAATTGTTCAAGAAGCTCAAACAGAAGTAAGGAATTTAAAGCCCGTTTCGAAGCAGAAATTGAAACAGAGTCATTCACTGAAGCAGAAAACTCCCCAGACTCATTGGGTTCCAGGTCATGAATTGATGGGGCAGAATTCTGAGTCCTGGCATCTGCAGATGCTTGCAATATGCTTGAATCACTTACATCATCTGGTGTGAAGTGAAACTCATTGCCATCTCTGCCTAATGATTCCACTTCAATGGGTATTGCTGTCATAGGATGATCTCTGGAGTGCGGTAGAGGGAGACGATCTGCATCCAGTACTTCATAGCATGCCTCACACAGATCAAAATCAGGACAAATAGTACAATGCCATCGCCTTCTGAGTATAGGAACAGTGGTGCAACCATCACAACAGTATTGAACAGATGAAGTGATTGAATCTTCTTCAGTTGTGACTTGGGCTTTTCCACCAGTTGTGCCGGCATGCACAGGTGCAGATACTGCATTTTCTGCAACATCATCGGTGGCCAACATAGTTTGCTTTGGAAATGGAACCTGAAGCAACCTTGAAGATATTGCCAAGCTGAAACAGAAATGGTAGTCCAAGTGAATAATAGAATAAGCTAAAATCAAGTTGAAGATATAAATAAATAAATAAATAATAAGAATTTACTACCTTGTTGATGTTTGAACAGCCTCATTGGACGAAAAGAGAAGCTTTTTGAATAATACAGCAGCAGGTCCAACAGAGTGTACCCCTGTATCCTTTCCATGTAAAGCCAGGCATTCAGCATAACAATAAATGAGCTCTACAGAAGAAATAACAATGTTGTTCATTGTTTGTGTGTCAAGCTGCTCTAAGTCCAAAATTCCCCAAAGAACTTGAATAAGCCCATCAATAACTTCAGAACCTGGATGAGGGATAGGAATCACAGATCCGTTAATTGCAAATGAAATAAATGACAGATGCAGGATGAATACAGCAACCCGTGATAACAAACCGAAACTTATGCATAAACTTGTAACACCACCCAAAGTTGGGTGAACAAAAATTAACCCAGCTAACACCACGAAAATTCCAACATAACATTTTAGCAAAACACAATTGCAGGAGAAATAACTTAAAAGTAATGCAACCATCCATATGATTAATGTACAAGAATCATATCAACTTTACAAGAGAAACTACAAAGGAAGTAATTCAACAAGCACTTGATTAAATATTATGGAAAGTAACCTACCATGAATCAGATGCAAATAACTTAAACAATTAACTATATTGATTGGACATGTACCCTATGTTATTTATATGAAGATCTGGTTCCTGCTTAAGGTTCATATACTACATTCAACACAAGAGAGTGAATTCTTAAAAATGTAAGCAATTCAGTGCACTGGATAATGTGAAACTACCATGTATCTCCAAGAAAGTCGCCAGATTCGAGCGCCGGTGCAATGCAATCTTAGATACAGCACGCATCTGGGCTGTAAACTCTTCAATTATCCATGCCCCTGCAGTACCACCAACCCCAAGCCTTGAAGAGAGTACAGAGGTTGATTTCACCACTCCAAGAAGCTGCATGGTGTCCTTAACCTGAAGAAGACGATATCAGTTAATAATTAAACAAATGTCTTCATTTCCTCATGCATAAATAAGGACGCTGATAGAATTGCTAAACTGTCATAGAACAACAGTGGGTAATTTATTAATTGCTAATTCACATACTTGATAGTAAGTGTCCTTTTTGGTGAACACAGCCTGCAAGACATGGCAAGCAGCAGCCTGCAACAAGGGCTCTCGATCACTCTCAAATATTTTTTCCAATAACTGCTTGCACCTGAGTTTGCTCAGCTCCGGACTAATTTCCTCAACTCTTGAGCAACCACAAGACCTACACAATGAGTAAATCCTGGATAGAATCTTAAGACCATCAGCTATGACCTGCTCCTGCATAGGAGCAGACTGCATTGACCGGCGTTTTTTCCCAGATCCTGAAAGCAACGAATTACAACCAAGGACATGAGCTTCCATATCAAGTACGGCATCCATCTTCTCTTTCCAGCCAAATTCATCTTTAGCTCTACCATATACTTCAAGACAGTCGATTCTAGGCAAAGCAGATCCATTAGATGTGGGTCCAACAGAGATTGTAAATTCTTCATCAGCAAGGAGTGACTCGGCAACTGTAAATGGTATATCATACCAAGACCGCATGCCCTCATCTAATTTAATCACCCTATGGAAAATAGTTATATCAGAAGGTATATGGTTTGCTGATGTATTACCCACATACACACGAAGCCCAACCATGATGATATCAGGGTTCGAATTGAAGACGGATATCTGAGGGGAAAAAAAAGTAATGTTAGAATCAATAACTATAGAAGAAAGGAGATGAAAACCAAAAGATCAGACACTAAAGCATGCCATGAGTGTCAGGTCACTAGACCCTAGCAACAATTACCTTACATCCTGCAGGGCTTGGACCTTCTAGAAAGCCATCCTCAGATGCCAAGCTCTGCTTAGCCCCTTCAGAATCACCATTTCTGATGGCATCGCCACCCAATTTCACATCTGCTGTTATGCACACTGTTTTCTCGAAAAAGTCAAGCGGGAATTCTGGGTTAGTGCCAGCATAAGCCTTGTTGCTGAGAATTCTGGAACCCAATTTTTTTACTTTCTCCGCTGTTGCACTAGCATCGGCATCAACTCCCATTGGGGTATGTGAGTATATCTGCAGGCTACCATCATCATGTAAAACAAGACAGTGAATCTTATCTTTGGATAAAGGCTTATAAGCAGTGACTCCAACTAGAGGTGAAGTAGAACCCACTGCATGTCGCAAGTTTTGTGCAAATAACTCATGCGATCCCATTGATACAGCAATGGCAGAGTTCAATTTTATACTTGAGAAGCAAACAAATAAACCACTGCCAGCCAGCAATTCCTTCCAACGATGAAGTCCAGCAGACCGCTGTTTACCATCTTGTTCCTCCTCATAAATGGTAGATATTTCACTTAGAGATGAGGCATTGGGGCTTAGCCGTCCTACCAAGGTAGTGCCATCTTGATAAGATAGGAAAAGTAATTTGTACGCTGAAGAAAAGTACAACGATGAGCCCTTCACGTCTATTACTTTATCCTGTATCGGGATTACTTCCTTCAAAGGTGTAGCCCCCATATTACCTTCGACTGACAATTCTAGCCTGAACAGCTTTCCATGTTCTGAGAGAACAATAAGATACATCCTTCCCTGAGAAGCCACAACAAGTGTTGCATCCACAATCACATCATCTGGCAGAGTGAAGTAGTGTATAGGACTGATGTTGTCCTGAGATAGATCATATATTTTTACAAATTTGTTGGTAACGACCATCAACTGAACCTGAGAACCTGGAACCCAGTCAACCCGTCTAATATGTGCACCTTGCAGTGCCAGTTCAATGGCAAGACGATCAGTCACTTCACCACGAGGATTCACTGTGAGGACCTGGCAATCTTCATATCCTGCTACTGCAAGATAATTCTCTACCACTGGATTGAAAGTAAGATGCACGATTTCAAACCGAATAACATTCTTAGAGAGAGGCTTAACATTGGTCTTGTCTGCTGTCACTGGTGCAATGGTTGCCTGTCCAATCAACTGCCCAACATCAAATATAGCAACCTTATCACCTTCTCCAACAGCGAGTCGCCCTCGAAGACTGACACTGAGCAAGGATTTGACAAGAGACCCACTAGCTAAATGTGATTTAAGTTCCTTGGCATTTGAATAGTCGGCCTTTATCTTCAGGTCTAGGGACCCACTTTTATATGCCTTCTTCAATTGCAAGAGTTCAACACCAAAAGAAAGCATTTTGTCTTTACCAAGAGTGATTTTATTATCTTTTGACATGTTGGAGTCTCGTTTACAAGTTATATATGCGAACAATGAAGAGCAAAGTTCAAGCACGTGACCTTCAACGTCAAGTTCTTCAAGCAATGGCGTGATCGCATCTTGAAGCTCCCTGGGGATGGATAGTCTGAGAGGGTTATCTACATCAGTACTGGTATCCTCATCAAAATCTGAATCACTTTCAGGCAGCTGCTCTCCATCATCTGTGAAGGGTAAGAAAGCCTGGAAATTACTAGCACTACGGACTGGCGCGCTACTACTTCCAGTGAATTTGCGTGGCTTTAAGCACTGACAGTTGCTTCCTCTAACACCCCCAGCTCCACAATCACAAAAGAAACGACTAGAGCGAGAATAAACAACACGATGACCGCGATGACAAACTTTTGCACACACAGAGCAACAGCCCTTTGACACTGTTAGATCACATGTATAACAGAAGTACCAGTGTTGTTCCATGAAATTGCTACCACTAGAAGTAAATGTGCAAACTTTAGAAGCAAGGGCCTTTTCACTGTTAGTATCCTCTTCATCATCCTTGTCCAAGCTGGCCACCTCACCATCAGAAGTTCCATCATCCTCATCCTCATCTACAGAAGTTGCATCACATTCAAGAGCCATGGAACCACCTTCTTGATTAGAAGAAAGGACCAATGCCTCGGAGTTTTTCCTTGATCCTACTGGCCTTGGAGCCATAGATCCCACACCAAGAGCATTTACAGGCAGAGACTTCCCAGACGACCTTTCCTGGGTGTTCTTGCCAGACCCACAATCGCTTAAGACACTCCCGAAAAAGCCGAAAAGAAACTTCAGGCCTGGTAGCAGGCAATCATTGCCAGCAAGCTTCTCCATCAGCATTATGGTCTGCTTTAAAAGCAATCTCACTGAAGCATCCCCCTTAGATAGTTGAACAACGAACTGGAAAAATGATTTGGCAACATGAATATCAAATTGCAAAAATGCAGGTTCAAGGGAAACCAGAACAGCTTCAAAAATATGACTCTGCAGTTCTGTTGATTTCAAATTAGAAGGTGAGGATACGATACATAAAATAAAGTTCATGGTTGACTCTCTGAGAGAGACGGAACTTCCTTTTGCACTATTAACTCCACCTGAAGCTTCCGTAACACAACCTAACAGCCTCTTCTCCAACCATTTGGAAAGCAAAACCAAGTCCATGCCAAGAAATTTGTTTTGGATCTTCTGTTTAAGACCAGGAAACAGCTCTCCAGTTAACAGAGCAACAAAAAAGTTAAGAACCTTTATGTTAACTGTTTCAGAGTCACAATTGTGTAGAGTGTCAATTAGAACCAGTAGATCGCCACGCTGCACACAAAATAGCTTCTTCACCTGCTCAGGGACATCTTCCATACCAAGATAGAATTTAAAATAATCAACTTTTACAGGGTCTTTCCTTAGGCTATCCATCGTATCAATAGCTTTGGTAACTATGCACTCATGGATACTGCTGTCACTTACTCCTCTGGCATTGATATCCCTTAAAAATCCTTCTAGGTGCTCTAATAGAATTAAATTGGCAAAATCTGATGCTCCCAAGCCTACACTCAAGCTGTCATATATGGTTTCACATTTCCCATGAATGCTTTCAAAAATCCTATCAAACTTGATTGTCACTACCATATCAAGAATTTGATGGAGCACTTCAGTCTCCAAGCAGACATTTCCTATCATATCTTTCATTTTAAGCAGACCAACCAGAATGGAAACGATCCCTCTAATGTTAAGAATGCAAGAAAAGAGGAAACCACTGGAAGTCCGAAGATTCAATGGGAAACCATGCAGCATCCATTCCCAGGAGGCCCTACACAAAATTCCTGAAGCTCTTTTGTCAATAATAACATCAAACTTTGCCAAAGGGTCAATGAGAGACTCCAGACGGAAAGAATAAGTGCCAGTCTTTCCTAGCTCATCCTGAAGGCATTTGTCAAATCCTGAATGCTTAAAAAGCAATAATGGCGAAAACCCATCAGCATCCTTCTGGCTATTACCAAAGGTAGCAACAAAAGCTTTCTGATAAGCCAGTAAGTAACTGTTCAGCAAAGATGAAAATGTCTTCAACAATATTGAAACTTGATCAGCATTCATTAAAGAGGCAATCAGCCCTTCAGCAACAGCAACATACTCATTGTCCTTAGACGCGTTCTCTATCCAGTTTGAACCCATTCCTGGGACTTTATTCTTCATGCCATACCTCCAGATCCCAACATCAAGCAAGGAGAGTGCCAAAGAAAGCCATGTTGCATTTCTCAAGAAACCCCAGCCTAATTCCTCAGTGTGATCAGATATATGTTCAGTATGTAAGAGCTGAAGCAGCCGAACTATAACTTCAGAATTAGTTTTCGCACCAACAGCGGCCTGATGACCTAGAATTGAATGGCTGAAGAAAATGAAATTTTCCATGTCAGAAATGTCAAGATTCTGTGGATTGCTACTTGAAAGAACCTGATGGTCCCTTGAAGTACCGATTGTTGGAAAATCCCAACAAAGTATGAAAATGTATCTTTCAACAATAAGATCCTCCACCACTGCAGCCTGTTTGCCTTTCCACAACCCCAGAATTAAGGACATGGTTGAACAAATCTCATCCCAGTTCAAGCATAAGGAGTCAATATCCACATAATCTATGGACAGCAAAGCAGGGAAGGCAGATATATCAATCAGCTGATGAATCAAGGGACTGATATCAGACTCTTCTTCAAATGATGCACTCATTACATTCTTAAATATCACTGAGACCCAAGATGACAAATGATCATTCACCCCAAGCTGTGCATTAGAGTACGGAGCCTCCCTCAATTTGGACCGCAGATGTACAAGCAAGGATGAAGGACAAGTCTGTGGGTAAAATACCATATGTCGAAGCACTAAAACTAACCTTGAAACCAGTAAAGCCCAGCAAGACAAATGCGTACTGTTAAAACCCAAAGTTGGAGCACCAATTGCTCGAAGAGCAGAAAATATTAGGTTCGCCTGTGATACTTTTTCCTCTTTGGATGATAAGTGAAATGCCACAAGAAGAATCTCAATGTGAAAAGCAGATGGAAGGGCCTCAAGAAGTTCCTTCAAGGTAGGGCAATTTAAAGAAACAGTTTTGGTCTTCTCAACAACAAAATCAACAAACCCCCTGAAAATTTGGGTTCTCAAGCAGCTACCAGCCAAACCCACCCTACAGAAAAGGGTGTGAGCTAGCAAGGTAAGGGTCTGATTATTGTAAACGAAAATATCATTCTCAACGTTCAAAATCTTCTCAACCAAGTCCTCTTCTATCGAATCAGATAATGCATGGCGGGTGACCAGGTCTTGCAACAAATCAAAACAAAGTTCATGGGTATGCCCAATCTTTTTCTCTTCATGTGAAAGGGAATAGCACTCAGGAGTCCTATCCTCGGGACATCCCTGGCTGTGGAGTAAGGACAGAAAAATATCAATATGGCTTCTGCTAAGCTTTGCACAACCATCCTCAAAAACAGACGGATGCCATTCAGGAGAGAAGATGCACACTTTAACAAAGCTCAACAGTTCCATAGCAGCTTCCATTGGCATATTACTCTGGCTGGAGCTAGAATTAGCAACCACTGATGGCTGATCATATCCGTCTGTAGACCCACGACCAGTCTCAGAGAAAAGGTCTCCAAAAAGGGGCTCGTCTTCATGGCAAACCACATTTTCTAATTCAGAGCTGCAAGTAGCTTTTGCACAGCTAGAATATGACCTCTCCGCTTTTGGTCTCAGTTTTACTCCCTCGGAATGAAGGAAAAAGATAAGATGCATCAGATCGTCCATCCATTGTTTTGAGGAAGGGAATATTATTTGCACAAGATGTTCAAATGTGTACCTTTGGAGTAACGGAATTTTCTCAGAATGAACAAGGCACAAAGGAGAATCAATAAAATTGGCACTACTTCCAGTAAGCTCTGTGTCTAACTCCTTCCAATTGACAGCCCGACTAGTCTGTCTCTTGAGGTCTTGAATGAGCATCAACATGTACACAACAATACGTGGAAAATAAGCTAGTGGGGGCTTCAGGTTAGCAGCAGCCTTGTCATATCTCCATACAGAAGCATCTAAATTGTCTAGCATGGAAGCTACCACACAGACTTGGACATTCAGGAAAACACTGCTGTTGCAGAAAGTAACCCGAACAAGTTCAAGAAAGTCTTCCAATAGCAAAAGACTGAGGCTCTCAAAACTACCCTCAACTGCAACGTGGCTATTTACAAACTCGAAGCAAGGCCTAAACAACCGAGGCACTGCATCAGCAAAAGAAGCAACTGCTTGCACCAATGATGCATCATATTCAATATATGGGATGTCCTTTGTGAGACTTCCAAGTAACTTTATGATCCTCAAACTAAAAGACAACCTCTTACAGACGTATGTCCCAGCACTCTTCTCATCAAACATATCTGGGAGCACAATGAGTCCCTTGCAGAGCAAAATCAAACGTCGAATGCACCCTGCGTGAACAGCTGCCCAATGCTGGGATAGAAAAACTAATTTGTTGAAATCCTGGTGGAAAGCAGGCCCACCAAACCCAGTGGCCTGCCTATCTGATTGTATGCACTCAGAAGCTAAAGACAAAAACAGACGATCCACTGGTTTCTCTGCCCTTGAACAATTGACACCTTCTCAGAAACATTAAAAGTATCTCATCAGTATCAAGTAAACCATGATGCAATAACACTAGAAGACATCAATTATTATGAGCAAAGCTCTTACCTTGAGGACCACACTTATTGTGGTTGTCAAGATCATTACCACAAGAATTATGGGTAACAGATGGCAACAAGTCCACCAGGCTATCTACAGAACAAGGTTGCAGTGTGCCAGGTGTTTTATCCATTCCATCGATCAATGCCATCTCCAAAAGATGCACCATATTATTCTGCAAAACCAAACAAAATTTGGATTATAAAAAAAAATTAGAGCCACAATTCACCCCTCCCCAAGCGTGCATAAACACGAATCACCACTCATAAAATGCGCCAACCAACAAGAAAAGACAATTAATTCAATAATACACTGCACTAGAAAAAAAGTTTGATCCCCACCATAGTAGTTGATTTAACAAATATGAAAACCAAGTAATCTGTTTTGTAGCACCAACAACCATACAAGCTGATATTAGAGAATAATAGCAAAATGTGCATGAATAATTCATAGCGCAATGGGAGTTTTAACAAAAAACCCACGGTATGTTCACTTTTGACAAAAAACCACATTTTTCCACTAAAAAGTCAAACCTGGTACTATTCATTTTACCATTTATTTTAAAACTCAAAGTTTTCAAACTCTTTTCATTAGTTTTCCTAAAAATAAAACCAGCTGCCTTTCAAATGATTATCGCGCAAAAGTAACATTCAAACTAAACTAATCATAGCAACTTGACATGGGAAGAAGAACTAACTAACCTGAATGCTCATATCTTCGGTGCTAAATTCTGATCTTTCCAAATAACATACTGCAAATTCCAACGACTGTTGCACAATGGCAACTATTATAGCATCCGCTTGATCCACTGTACAGGCAATCAAAACAAAATTAAGTAAACTTATTACCAAAACACTTCATTAACGATCCAAAATTGCAATCTTTAAGATTTATAAGCAAAAAAATAAAAAAAAATACTAGAAATACATAGAAAATTAGCTGCAACTTAGAAATAACTACTTCGAATATCGTCTACTTCTATATTAACAAGAAAGCATCAAGACTCAAAAAACAAACAAAAGGCAACTAATTTCACGTAGAAGAAGATGAAAAGAAGGCCACAGTACCCGACATAGAACGAGAGGCGGAAGCGACGGCGTAGGCAATCGAATACACAGCTTGAATTTGCGAATCGGTCCATGATTGGAGCCCTAGCTTGCCGTCTCCGTCGGCCTCAACGCCGCGTTTTAGAATCGGGAGAAGGTTCTCGAGTCCAGGTCTGATCGAGTCGGAGGAGGAGCGCAGTCTCTGTAGGAGATCAGTGGACGAGATAGGCTTGCCGTCCGAGTAGACGGACTCGGAGAGTCTGGCGAAGGTCTCGGCCATGGCGAGCGAGACGATCGGTGAGATGGTCAGTGCATCAGAGAGCGAGAGAGAGAGGGGAGGAGGAGGAGGAGGAGGAGGAGGAGGAGGGAGGAGTGTTGTTTGGGGTCGGAAGTAGTGATGGAGGAAATTAAAATGGGTTCAGGGAAGAGAAGGGAAGAAATAAAAATGTTTTAAAGGAGGCGGAGAGGAATTTTAAAATAATTGAAAAAGTTTTTGTTAAAAATATTTTTGGAATTTATTTTTAGTAAAAATGCAAATAAATCTTGAAAAAATATTTAAAATGCTTATTGCACATAACTGGTGCTTCTTGCAGAAAGTATTTAAAAGTGATTTTGAAACCTAAAAACATTTTCTCTAAAAGCGCTTTTAGCCATATTAAAAGCACATCTAAACAAGTTTTTAGTAAAAAGTATAAGATTTGTTTTTAACTATTTAAAACAAACAACAAAAGAACAAAGTATAGTATTATTCACACACTTATTTTCATCAGCGCATATCCTTGTTAGTTTTTTGCCATTAATTTCTTCTATTGTAAAAAATTAAGAACAGTGTGCGAAGTATAATTGGGTATATGAATGAATAATAACCAATTACCTATAACTTATCATTTGTTATTTATTGTCTACCCACGACGAATAGGGGTACCCGGTAGGCCTAGAGTGACATACGACATTTAATTACCATATTATTTTAAAGTTATGGTTAATTATAAGCTCACACTAATAAATTCGCCTGAATAAAATTATCTTATTACTTTGATTTAAAGTGAATTAATTATAAGGGTAATGTTAGGAATATCAATTTTTAAAACCAGATATGCAAACTAAATGATGTGTTACCAATAATAAATAAACATGTTAATTGATATTTAATTATAATCTAATCGTCTACAATCACATTATTTGGTTTAAAAAAATTTTGATCTCCCTAATATTACTCTAATTATAATTAGCCTGTGAACACTACTTTGTAATGAAGTCCTTGCGGTGTTAATTATTTATATGAAATGCATCTTTCCTTGTGACTGAATCTCTTCAACCTTCCCCGTCGAACTCCTCTCCTCTTCAGACAAACAGATTAAGCTTTAATTTTATCAAAGAAGCTCATATAAGATCAACGGACAAAAATTATCAAAGGGTGTGTGAGAAGTAAAATAAGGTGTGTGGATAGCACATTCCTATTTTTTAATTCTACAAGTTAGTATTTAGTTTTCTAAATCTAAGAGAGTGTATGGGCGAATATGTAATTTAATCAATCTAAGTTGTCTTGTTGGGATTTCCTTTTTCTTTTGGGTCAATCAAATGCACTTTTTATTAAAGCAAATAGCATCAATTGAACTTTGTGGATTCTTTTCTTCTCTTTTCACTCCTTCCTATAATCTCACTCTCTTTGTATGAACCATCCCTGTCTGTCCTCGAATCTCCACCACCAACCAATATCTGTGGGAGGGAGAGAAAGATAACATGGCTAGCTAGCAAGATCGGCCTCTAGAATTTAGAGTGACAAAAAAAATGGCTTCTTCAAATCCTCCAGAGCTTACATTGGGTCTTAAACTGGCTAACATTGAACATGTTTCACAAAAATTGTTTGTTCTAAATGAGCATCTTCAAAAACATCAAGAAGAGCTCTGTAAATTAGAGGCGTTTCGAACAGAGATGCCTCAATGTGTGCTTCTCTTGTTAGACGGTGAGCGCGTTATCTGTTTGTTCCTGCATTTACACATTTGGCTGGCTCTAATTTTTTTCCTATTACTCTTTGAGAAAATAGTTGGACGGTCTGATATATGTTAAATTAATTACCTCTCATGGGTTTTTTTTGATTAATTTTTTTTGCCTCATCGTGTGCTTTTTTTTATTATTGTCAAACGATAAATTTTATTAAATTAATTACTGATGAAATTTGAACCACGCTATCATGTAAGGATTATGTTATTGTAAATGATTTGATGATAGTGTGCTACCTGTTTAATCCATATCTGGTCGGCCCTTATTTATATTTTTTACCCTATTTCTCTTTAGAGAAAAGAGTTGAATGATTTGATATATATTAATTACCTCTCTTGGGTTTATTTTGATCAATCTTTTTTCTTTTCTCCTTGTGTGCTCCTGTTACCGAAACGGTGAGAGTGATATCTGTTTGTTCTCAAATACACACATGATCATTATTTTCTTTCCTATTTCTCTTTTAAGTAAATAGTTGAAAGGTTTGATTTATTTTGATTTATTTATTTTAGCCTCATTACTATTGTATGAAACGGAAGGGTGCTACTTGTTTTTACTGAGTTTTACACATGCGGCAGGCCCTTATTTTATTTTTATTCCCTATTTCTCTTTAAGAAATTAGTTGAAGGGTTTGATACAAGTAAAGTTACCTCTAATGGGCTTACATGATTTTTTTTTACTTATTCAATTTTGTTGTTGTTGTGATCATATAGCTATAGAAGTCCTCAAGAATGAGAGATCGAAACTCAGCGATCATCAATCCGAACGACGGAGTGCGTTCAAAAAAAATACAAGAGCTCGTCTCCTCCCTTCGACCCTAAGCCATATGGCATATAGATACTACTGATCACAAGCAGGTAAACAAGGTGACATAGACATGCAAATGTTCATTACTGATTTCATCTAATAATTTGTCTCATTTTAATTATTTTGTAAAAGGTGATGACTTTAATGTTCCCAATCATCTAGTCGGATAGGAATGGTGGCGATGAACAAAGAGAGCCAACCCTACGCCGTTCCCATGTGATTTGGACATGGCGGCCGACGATTTTGAGATAGAGTCAAAACCACAGGCAGAACCGGAGTCCCAGCCACAGCCACAGCTTCCACTGCCACTAGCGCTGCCAAACATGAAGAACAAAAGGAGGAGCTGGACGCCGGAGCTCCATGCACTGTTTCTGGCGGCCTTGAGTTTAATTGGAGGTCCTGAAGGTGAGGCTAATGAGTTGTGACAATATGTTCATAGAATTAGTTGAGTAATTCTTTATGGTGGGATATGATATCTAGTACCGCAGGTTTCTTGCTTGATCTAATATGTAGTTTGTTTATGAGCTTATTGTTGAGCAAAGTAAAACGAAGTTGGTAATTAGGTGATAATACAAGATCCTCCAGCACCATTTTTTGTTTCTTTGTGAGCCCCAAAAAGACGGGCATGCTCACAAAGATGTTTCGTTTTTAGTACTTAGAACTTGAAAGATGTTTTACAATTGTTTTTTGGTATTACAAGTATGTTGTATTTCTTTGGTTGAAACAAACATGTTGTATTTCATGTGCATTGCTGTGATAGATAATTTCTAACTAACATATCTCAAACTGGAATAATGACTTACATGACATTGGTACACCGTTACGGTGGTGTCCCAAGCAATTATAATAACGACAATGTAAGTTTTTGTTCTTATTTTATTGGCACAGAACGTCATATGATTATGTATCCGTACTATATAAGTTGTTTTTCTTAACTAGTGAATAAATTTTTAAATTGGCATTGCCAACACAGTGTATGCACATCAAATCAATTTCCAATTGCGACAGAAGGTCTGCGGCTTTGTCTGCACGAAACAAAACCCTAGGCCCACTATGGTCAATGTGGAGTCTTATGTTGTGCAAGGACTTGAGGGGCGTACGTAACGGTCTCAATGTCGGAGTACAGCAACCGGCGGGTGAGGGGTAAGGCGACGCAACATCATGGCCCGTACTTGTAGAGGTGAAATTGGTGATGGTAATGGTGGAGGGTTGGGAAGCATGGGATTTTAGGAAGAAGGTCAAATCATCAAGGGGAAGTGAGGCGAAGTAGCCACCATAAAGTGACTAGTGTCAAGGTGAAGAACAGTTTTCCCGGCAATAGAAGCTGCGGCGGCTATCACTGATCCAGGAAGGCCCGTTTAATAATAAAGGTCAAAGTTAGTAGGCTTAATTGGACCGTCGTCGTTAAAGAGTTTATTCATAGCTTTTGGGGAAAGGTTGAAGACTCCGTTAAGATTCCTTCCTTTGCAAGGAAGGTCCCTGCAGATTGAGAGAAAGGACTTGCAGACTACAAATCTGCTTGAAGTCAGACTAGCAAGTAGTGTGTCTCAGCACGATAATATTCATCATACAAACCAAACCACCTACAAAAAAATTCATAAAATATTAAAACTTGATGAGTATATTTCATAGGGAACTTCAACGAAAAGTTCCCGTATTATTCACTTTAACGAAAAATCACATTTTTACACTAAAAAATCAATCATGGTACTATTCATTTTACCTTTTATTTTGTCTTTATCGTTAAAACTCAAAGTTTTCAAACATTTTTCATTAGTTTTCCTTATTTTTTATTTTTTATTATATATTTAACCCTATTCTTAGTATATTTTGGAAGAATTTTGATACTTTGAATTATATTTTCAATATAGGACTTTTGACTTCCTCTACAACAAAACATAATCAAATGGACGAATTTTGGATTAATTCCAATTGGAGGACGTTCGGGGGTCACTTAGCTCAATCGTATCAAAAAATCAGATTTTTCCACCAAGCGGTTATTTTCTGGTGATAGAATAAAAGAGCAATGTGCAGTGCTAGAATAATGACGTTTTGGGCTTGAATTGCATTTTTTGAGCCCAAGATGACCTATGATGGATTCATGGCCTTCTGAAGATGTGTTTATAACATCTTGATCTTCAAAAAAAAAGCTATCATGGGTCGGATTTGGAGGATATTTGAGGCTAAAACGTGGCTGGATAAGTACTTGGCAGATTCTCCTAGTTTAATTAGGATTTTATTTTCTAAGTTATTTTATTATTATTTAGTTTCCTAATTGGAACAAAAGACTACAATTTAGGGTTTGTGCGATGGCATAGCAGCATAAATTGCTTGGCGTTCTCACCTTTATGTACACTTTCTTTTATGCAACTTTGGTGACAGAGAGTAATTGTTAGGCTTTCAGATTTTCTACTTTAAGGTGTTTTCATTCATTTTCTTCTTAATAATATTTTCTATGATTTTACTTATGAATATACGTAACTAATTCATTTTGTTAGGGCGAAACCTTGAGCCTTAGCATGCATATGTAATTTTTATTTAATTGTTTATGATTGATTGCATGCAAACTTTGAATTATTAATCACCGTGATTAAAAATATCTAAATGTCTTAATGCCTGATCACCATTAGGATCTTTAGAAAAGTAATTTGATGCAATTTTGGTCGGAAGGTTCTCAAAAATTGACGCTGGCTTCTTGTGGTTAATAATTGTAATTTCACTTAGAATGAACACCACGTCTTAAGGGTTGCATGGTTTTTCAAAGGGTTTTTATAAAGCATAATGAGTCTCTCATGTTCAGATTTGATCCGAACGTCTGGACGAATTGCATGTTAGATATACGTTCTATGTTGGAGGTTTCTAGTAGAATATAAATTAGGAAAACCTAACCTTCAAAGTGGTATGTATAGATCATAAGTAATTGGTAAAAATGCATAGAATTGCTAGGTATGGTGGAACCCTAGTGCTTTTATAAATTGGTATTTAAAACTTTTTTTCTTTTATCATATTATTTTTAATTAAAATTCGTTTTTAATATTATCCAATTGCAAAATCTCTTTTGTCAATTTTTAATTCTAAGTAGTTAATTAGGAATTATTTCTACATAAATTATTCAAATAGTCCTTGAGGAGAACGACCTTGCATGAGCATCAACATCCTTGTATTTTTGCAAGTATTTCATGTGATTTTGACCCTATTTGCATAGACAGTAAAATCGCTATCAAAACTCAGTGTTAAATTGTTAATAATATTTGCGGAAAGTAAGCATAAAATTTATATCTGGGTATTTTAATGAAAAGGGCTTGAGTTAAGTTTATGTCAGTGGCTAAGGTTATGATGATTTTGTAGGGAACTTTAATGAAAATGGTTTGGGTTAAGTTTACTTTAACCAAAAATCATCATATACTATTATTTAACCCAAAGGGCTTTATATTTCATGATAAGGACAAAACTATTATATATCAGGCCTTATAAACCTTGAATACACATGGGTTGAATTAAAGGAAAACTAATGAAAATGGCTTGAAAACTTTGAGTTTTAATGATAAGGACAAAATAAAGGGTAAAGTGAATAGTACCAGGATTGATTTTTTAGTGTAAAAATGTGGTTTTTCGTTAAAGTAAACAGTACCGGATGCTTTTCGTTAAAGTTCCCTTGAATTAAAAGCTCAAAACGAAATAGATTTTTGTTTTTCCAGCTCTTACCCCTAACGGAACCCCACTCTGCCAGCCACTCCCGTTAGAAATAGACTTTCCTTTTTTTACAAGTATGCCACTTCCTCACTAAAAAAAATTGAAAAAAAAACCCCAATAATTCATACGATCACAAATCCCATCTTGAATTTTGTTCGTTCTTGCTTCGTTAATTTTAAATCGGAGGGAAAAATGTTAGGACCTGTTGGTTGCTCAGAAAATTTCACTGAGATTTTGTTTTCTGTTTAGAGTTTGAAACTTGCAGAACTAATTTCAATGGACGAAGCTCAGAATGTGAGGAGCCCTCATTTTTTGGGTTTTATTTTGCTGATTTGAGCTCCGAAAGACTGAAAATCCCATAAAGATTCATGAGAAAAATGGAAGGCAGAATAACTGGGTTAGTTTTGTTGTTCGACCCTAGCGGCAGTGCGTGGAGTATTGAATTGATTCAACAGAATGGTGTAGTACCCACATTAGTTTCATAAATAGTCAGTTTAAGAAATAATCAGTGTTCAGTTTAAGAAATAGTGATAGTACTGATACTCAGTTTAAGAAATAGTGATAGTATCCGTGTTTAGTTTTCAAAAATAGTCGGTATTCAGTTTAAGAAATATTGTAATATTTGTATTTAATTTCAGAAATAGTCTGTTTAAGAAATAGTATAGTATCCATTTTTAGTTTAAGAAATAGTACATCTGTCTAGTTTCAGATATAACCATTAAAAAAAAAGTTTAATGAAATAGGCTTGAACTAATTTTATTTTAATTAAAAAACATCCTATAATCTTCTTTAATATAAAAGGCTTGAAATTAAAAAACAGGACAAAATACAACATAACAAAAAGAAAAACTAAAGCCTCGTAGGTAGGAAATAAGCCCACATGCAAAACCAAATTTTTTTATTCCAACCAATACCCTTCCGTCAGTCCAATTCCATCAGAAAATTGAATTTTCCTAGGTTTGAACTGAGTGAAAGGTTTGTCGGGGCCACACTCCCATTAAATATTAGTTTGGTTGTTGTGTGTTGTGTCTGCATGTCCATGAGTTTTGGACCAGGATCCTCTCCTGAGCAGATGGAGATGATCCTCCTGATCAGACCCATCGGGCCATTCATTTTTTATCAAACGGCTACAAACATGAGGTCCCTTTAAAAGTTATAATAATTATAGCCGTTAGATAAAAAATGAACGGCCCGATAGGCCTGGTCAGGAGGATCCTCTCCATCTGCTCAGGAGAGGATCCTGATTCATGAGTTTTAGCCCCCAACTCTCTTCTCCTAGTATTTTAGCCAATAAGATGCGTCACATGCCCCACCACCTTCTCTAATCTTAAAAATTAGAACCTTCATCCCCAATTATTACTCCGTTGTTATTATTTTAATTATTAATTTATTAGCACTATAATTAGGCATATGTATGTAAGTATATCCACCACAAAATAGCATATTAAATTTATTAGCACTATAATTAGTCAACATCTTCCTCATTTGTTTGCCATATCCATATACTCATTTACTTGCAGAACATTAATCATATATAATTAAAATTGAATTGATTAAATCTCGAATGGTCTCAACTATCAAGGAAAATAGAGGAACTAAAATGAGAAAGAAGGATTGCTTATTTACTAATTTATAAATTAGTAAGAAATTAGAGGAATTGAATTAAGAAGGTTTTAGACTGAGGAAGATTCAAAATCAAAATCATGTTAAATGCTTATTAAAATATTTATAGAATCAAAGTAAGATTAATATAAATTTCATATAAGCTATTTATAAGTTAAACACTAACTATTTCTTAAACACACAGTCTCTCTCCCTCACTATTTTAAACTGATTATTTAAAAAAAATGAACACGGGTACTACAGTATTTATGAAACTAAACTCTAACTATTTATGAAACTAAACACAGCTACTACACCATTTCTGAAACTAAACACTGACTATTTATGAAACTGAACACGGGTATTATCACAATTTCTAAAATTAAGCAATGATACTATCATTATTTTTTAAATTGATCACTAACTATTTTTGAACTAAACACGAGTATTACACTGTTTTTGAAACTAAACACTTACTATTTCTAAAAATCGACCAAGAGTATTATCACTATTTCTTAAATTAATCACTGACTATTTCTGAAAACTAAACATGAGTATTATCACTATTTTTTAAACTGGACATTGACAATTTCTGAAAATTAAAAACCTTGATCATACAATATGCACTCCTATAGATACAAATTCAAGATCAAATGTGTATGAACCTTGAGCATTGATTTCTTTCGTATAAGGACAACAAAATCAATATCCCTTGGGGAAAAGTGCAAAGAATATGCCTGCCCTTACACTAGCGCAGAGTTCCATTGACCCTAGCTTGGCAGCAATTCGTGCTACGTACGCAACCATCCACAACAAATATTGTTGAGATATACCAACGGGGTATTTCCAATCAGCTGCAGGAATCAAGAGGACAATGAGAGTGAATCATAGGCCAAATCAAAATATTAAACAAAATAAAATTTAAAGCTAAATTGAATGCTTAAGTTTCATGAAGAAAAATGGTAATTCGGTGACATCGTTCTTGATTGCAAATTTGACTTGCATAGTTATCTTCTCTTGCAGCAAGCTGTGAAAACATATTCAAATGTTCAATTCTACTGCAAACCAACCAATCTTTGTTAGCCTTATAAGGTTATACAATTAAAACACAAGCGAAAGAGTGACTAACCTGATTCCAATGGCGGCCATGGAAGTTGAGCACAAAAGTAGCAGAGCACGGCAACACCATGATCTTCTATAAACTCCTAACCGAATACAACTACTTTATGGGAAGCATTATGTTGTGTGTTATAGGGCTTATAGGGACCGGTGTTTTTATATAGGCTAAAAGCTAGGGTTTCCATACATAAAGGAAACCTAAACTTACTTTATTAGCCTCCAAGTCAAGTATCATAATCATATTCAATTAAGGATTCCATCAATCCTATTTCCAATATAAGACACCTTATATAGGACTGATATCTTTAAGAGATCAAATCACAATTAACATTATTCTCCAATATTACATTCCTATTACATGTAGTAGACCACTTAAAGGTTGATTTATATTGGATAAATCCAACATTCTCCTACTTGGTCTACAAACTGTAATATTCACGTTTATACTTGAGATTGGAGACTAATGTCACTTTAGTGGCCATGTAAGAGTGATTACATCTCGTCCTTAATGCAATTTCTGTCAAATGCATTTCTTAACATGGAACTAACAAGGTTGTAGGGTTGACACAACCCAGAACCTTCATAATCACACATGCTAAGATCCTCATTCACATGAAACACAAATTATGATCAAGAGATGAAACTTTAAATAAACTTTAAATTAACCAAAATGTCTTACTTTATATCATCTCAGGTCCACTTTATTGTAACTCACAAGTTACACTTTATGCTTCTTCGAAGCCTTAAATCTGCCAATGCAGATATCCTTCATCTAATGAAACCACCATAACCTGCAGGTCTGAATACATCTCCAAAACAATCATGCATCACTTTCATTAGATCAGTAATAATACAAACAATGTTTGTAGCCAACGGACACAACTGAAAATACCAAATAGGCACATGTCCAAGTAAAATATCCCAAAAACTTCATAAAACAAATTAATTCAACACTTGTGAGCAAGATGAATTAATATGTTTCTGACACTGATCTATGCACCATACCAGTTACTTTCATAGTGATTTCCAACACCTGCGGGCAAGATGGAAATCCTCACAACTGAGGTAGTACATAAACCATGTCATGCCATTTAATATGCAATTTGATAACAATTTGATATCTTATATATATTTTATCAGATGATTGACTAGCACACCAAAAAATGTGACTTAATGAATCCAACTAGAGATTAAAATGAATACATGGATTCTATACATACCTTATAGGTCATCTGCAACTGTAAGACATTACTAACACGAAACTCAAACTCCCACTGATCTGCAACATCGTTACTTAATTTGCAAATCAATACTTAAATCATACTTTTGAAAATATGCCTTTGGGAGTAGCCTTACTTAGTCAATGAATGCATATTACCTCAATGAAAGGTACAACTAAGCTTGAAAGCATTCACTGCTGTTACACAAAACATGTATCCAACAACCATCTTATATGTATTAATAAGTCCACATTTATGCTAAGTCCTTATGAGCCCCAAAATAAATGATCAACCAAGAAATCCAAATGATTGCAAGTAATAGAAAATGTACGCATATACCAAGTATCCATTCGTGCAACTTAAACATATTATAGACATTCAAGTAACACAAATTCATGGAAGATAGAATAATGCTTTAATAGATTCATGCAAGTCCACTTAGTGCTCAAAATTTTAGAACAACTCCCACTAAGTTTTCAGAGTTTATACTTGCAAATAAGTTAATGAGTGTGAAGCCCAATTTTTGTTCACTAATTCTCCCACTTGGGCAAACACTCGTTAATATATTCTTTCAAAGATGTTCCTAAAGAAAATTGCTCTATATTTTAGACATAATAAAATAGACATCTCAACCAACATAAAGTTGTCAAACAGAATTTCAGCAACGAGTTACACTTACTTTAGAATTAATCATAATTAATTTATAAGCTTGATTGCTACCAAAGTTATACTGATCAAAATTGACATACTAATCTTCATAAAATAAAAATATAGAGCCGTTTTGGGTCAAAATAGTAGTCTAAAATCATGTCTCAAAAAGACCAACACAATCTGCCAGTAAAACTGCCTATACGAGCATGGGTTACTAGTAAATTCACCATAATTAAAATACATGGCAGAAAATTACGAATATTTGTAGAGACATATTAGACATCTATATGTTGAACATATCCAAAATTCAGGTCATTTGGTGACCATTAGACGTGTCATTCACCGGATTTAAATCAAGACACACAATCTGCCAGAAACAATTATGTAAATCTATCATGAATTTATATATCCATAACAAATTCAATTTCATATCATTTCAATTTCGATGTCCAAAAGAAACTTTAGTAGTCAAATTTCATCCTCTAAACCGACATCATAATTCAAATTGAAAAGATTTACAAGCATAAGACTTAAACAATGCGTACCTTAGCAATCATTGATTAACCTTCATGGATCCAATACTTTGCATCAACAAGTCTCATAAAGAGATACAAAATACATCATGATGCAACCGATTTCCATGCCTTCAAACCAAAACCTTTTATGGGGCTCATTGTGGAAATATTTGTCCCTAATGGCATGGAACTTTATCCCAATTAACTTCATGAAACTAAATTAATTTACACCTGTAGGCAAGAAAATTAACTAGTTTCTAGTACTAGATTTTATGTCACAAAAGTTCCTTCATGAAAAACTTCCACACCTGTAGGCAAGATGAAGGTTTTCACAACTTCTGTGAAATAAAACTCATACTATGCCATCTCAATTAAACTAAAAGAAGTAATCCACACCTGTAGGCAAGAAGATTATCCCTTTTATTCTAATTAAGATGCAAAATTGACCGAAGTAACTCAAAAACACAGTTTCATCGTCAACTAAGCCGTTGCGGCTTGCTTAGTTGAAAGGGCATTGATCAACTACGCCCTGAAACGATACAAGAAGTCACATGGATTAATTAACTGTAAGTGACAAAATTATGATAACCTGATTCGAGTTTTGAGTCTTGCCAACAAATGGCACTAATTCCTTCATGACTCCCTTTGACATTAAATTAATCTCAAGAAACCTGACAGCATACTTGAAAGAGATTAATCACATATAGAACAAATTTTATTCCACCAAAAGAATGTCAATACTTATCATTATGGAGTCAATTGTTTGAAATAGAAATACTTTATGTAATGCAAAAGAACAATACATTCCTTTAATTTAAAAACTAAATTGCTCAAATGTTTTCTTAAGTCAAACGGGTTCCTTTTCTTTTGTACCTTTCTTTCCGTAATACAAGGCTCCTAAAACATTAGCATCAAAATCGTGCATTAGCCTTGTAAATACCAAATTAAATAAAGGAACTACCAAAATTCTTTTCTTCCAAAAGAAACATCTCCAATACATGCCATACATTAGCCTTGATTAATTTCTTTTCTTCTCCCCTTATGGCACATAAAAATTGATTGATTAAAGCATTGTTTAAATTCTTTAGGCATGGGAAAAACTAATAAACTATATACAAGTTTGAAGACTTATGCTTATCAATTTAGTCACATGCTTTGAATGAAATACATACCTTATGCCTTCATATGTTCACCACTTCTTTATAAACATATTTATAATCACATGACCAACCACAATTCTCAAATAAATAGTTAAAATACAAATGAGAATTGTCACATAATTACTACAAACCTCATTCATCTGTATACTGTACTTGTTCTTGCCACCGAATGCTTTCTGTCACTCTCAGTCAATCCACAAGTTATGCATCAATTTCATAGTTAACTAGTCACGTACAATTGAATGACTATACTGAGATAGGAAAGCAAAATTATAGACAAAACTAATTTGATTAGTCAAGCAAATTTCTTATGGAGTTAATATCATTATAAACCGTACTTGAATTAATCCCCCATCATGCTTAGTATACTGCATTACTAATCAACACATTTGTGTTAGGACAACCCAATCCCTTTAATAAAACACGCCATATGTCAATTTTGCTCCATGCTTGCATGCTTAAAATTGAATCCATATTAGATATTTCCGACAGCAACCAATGACATGGCTATTTAATTCAGTCTATATATATTTCCTACACATGTAATGCAAAAAGGAAAACAGAACCTGCAATAATCCGTGAGGCATTCGAAGGGTGGTTAGTGTCCCCTTGTTGCCTGTCCACCCAGGACGCACCTCACACAGGTGTTCTCGCGTGTGGCAGTAAAACCCCCTTAAACTTGCGGCTGGAGCTTTTGATTCCAGCAAGCTCGCTCTTATGTGGCACTAACAAAAATTAGCCGCGAACAAACAAGATAGATTTGACTTTTACATACTTCTTGGCATGTTTGCATATCCCAATTGCCGACACTTATGCAATTATTTCTTGTTAAATTGGAGTATCACCTCAAGCCATTTTGTAGAGAACAAATCAGTGAATGTGTAATAGAAATTTATGGCAACCAAATTATATCATAACGGTACCTTAATTTACTGGAGTAATAATTCAAATAAATTGCAAAACCTTAAATTTATCATTGCTCTTCCTGATCGAAAAGAAGTATATTAACATATACCAGATTAAAAATTGATAATGTCAATTCTTAGTCAAACACATAAATCATGTGCCTATTTTTATACAGTTGCCAAACATAAAATAATTGGATCCATATTCATGACATACTTAACTGAAACATGGTATTCAATGTATGTACATGCTCTACAATACTTAGCACATCACTCATGCAAGTACATATTTATCTTATTACCAATTTAAGCTTTCAGGGATCAACCCAAATATATATCAGCCAAAATATCATAAACCATCATGGAAATCAAAGTCAATGATACAAACCGTTTTGCTATGGTGGATGACTTCGTTCTTGCTAATTGGAGGGGCCTCTTCAGTAAGGTCAGAACAAATATGGCATGCTTACAAAAATTGAGATCATCAGTGGCACATGGTAAATCATTCCAACCAAAACATTAGCATGAAAATTGAAATAGAACGAAACTATTATTCTTCTCAGTGCCTGGTTCGTGGTTTTATACTTGTGATTTCATGTGTTTCTAACGCAAGCTATTTTCAATGCTTAATATGGCTGGTCAAAGGGAATCACTTTAAATTATATTTGAAATAGAAAAATCTCCCATGGTTTCCATTGTAAAATAGTTATGATACCATGATTTATATATAAGAATTGATACCACGATTTGCATTCGTGCCATAAAATTATTAAAATTCTTGACTAAAACCGAATGGTTATATAACCTATTAACAATCATCAATTGTACCGATTGAAACAACATGGTGGTGTTGCCAAGTATATGCAATCATAACATGGATTAAAAACGCAGCTCATAAAAATATTATATAGTCCAACCTAAACCCTAATAGGTTTTAATCATATAACCAATGGCTCTGATACCAATTGTTAGCCTTATAAGGTTATACAATTAAAACACAAGCGAAAGAGTGACTAACCTGATTCCAATGGCGGCCATGGAAGTTGAGCACAAAAGTAGCAGAGCACGGCAACACCATGATCTTCTATAAACTCCTAGCCGAATACAACTACTTTATGGGAAGCATTATGTTGTGTGTTCTAGGGCTTATAGGGACCGGTGTTTTTATATAGGCTAAAAGCTAGGGTTTCCATACATAAAGGAAACCTAAACTTACTTTATTAGCCTCCAAGTCAAGTATCATAATCATATTCAATTAAGGATTCCATCAATCCTATTTCCAATATAAGACACCTTATATAGGACTGATATCTTTAAGAGATCAAATCACAATTAACATTATTCTCCAATATTACATTCCTATTACATGTAGTAGACCACTTAAAGGTTGATTTATATTGGATAAATCCAACAATCTTTACATTTCAAAAATAATTCATTTATTAATTTAAACAATAAAAGTTCTACAGATCAAAAGCAACCAGAAAACTCCAAACACTTAATCATTTCATCTTCTTAAAAAATCACTTGAAAAAGATATGAGTAAAATATTGCGAAAGCCCAGAAATAGTCAACATAATCAAAACTAGAAGACCCCAAATATGCAGAAAATAAATAGAGAAAAACAAATCCACACTTTTCACAAATTCGAAACCAAACGTACCTCTTAGAGTCCATCTTTAAGCTATCTCTGATGATTGTCAGAACTCGCTCGAACTCCTAGTTATTAGTGGAAGACTGGTCGGGAGCGTCCCCAACTTCTCGAACTTTTCTTGGCCTTGACTTCCTCATGGATCACAAGGGTAGCGTCATCTCCATCATAGACGATCATATCGAAATTATAAATTGAGAAAATAACAGAGAGAAAATGACATGAGATTTGTAGAAACTTGTAGAAACCGTACATAAGTTTTTTTTTATTTCATCCGAAGTGAAACAGATTTAGGCCTCGTTTGGCAGTTCGGATTGTACTGACTATTTCTGTTGGATACGATTAATAGTCATCTGATCAGGTACTGACTAAATTAATCGAACGTTTAGTTCAGTATCGGACTAATGATCGTATTATTTATATTGCGTTTAATATTATAATGGACAAGAGAAATCAAACTTAAAATAAAATTAAAAAAAAAACTGAAATCATTTCTCAACTCTTTTGTTCCCCAGATCTCTCCGCCGCACCCCCCCCCCAAACTCCCTCCCTCTCTCTCCCTTCTTCTTCTTCCCTGATTGATATCCGACTCCAAAGCTTTGCAATTAACACCCACAGACTCAGTTTTCCTTCACTACAATTTCAGTCAAGAACCTTTCTGCAAATACACCATGTTTCTTTGCAAGACCCGGTTGCAGAAGAAGTCCAGAAACATATAATCCCTGCCAACATCATTGCAGGTTTGTCAATTTAGTACATTTTCTCATTTGAAGAGATGACCAGGTACCTCGATTGGCATCAGAGCATCTAACGTCAAATTTTATTTATGAAAAATTTCTATTGAAAAAGCAGCTCTCTATGAAGGGAAAAGAATCAAGGGTTTCCACTTCTGTGCCCCTAACAAAAGAGAATGGAGGGTAAAGCCTTAGGCCCTATTTTGGGTCAATGGTGATTTGGCCAACGGTGAAGAACAGAGGGAGGGGGAAGAACAGAGGGAAGGGCAGAACCTGGGAAGAAGAAGAAAAATGACAAACGAACTGAGATTCAAACGAAGAAGAAGAATTTGAGAAGATGGACCTGAGATTTAGACGAGAGAGCAAGAGTGCGTCTGGAGAGGAAGAGAGAGCGTCTGGAGAGCGAGAGTGCGTCTAGAGAGGAGCCCGACTAAATTGTACCGTGGTTTTCGACGGTACAAGCAAGCGGGTATAGATCGTATAAAAAAGGTGGGCCAGATTATTTAATCTGGTGACTATTTAATTCAAAGGAACATCAAACACCATACTCCGTATTATTAGTATTATTTGGTGACTTATACGGTGTGCCAAACAGGGCCTAAATAAACGGGAGAAGGGGCTGCCATCAGGTAAAATCAGAAACTCATTGTTTGAGCCAGTTTTGATTGGGCTGATTTAATGTTGGGTTTGTCCTAACAATTAAATAAAGTTAGTAGGTGGTTTTTGGTTAAGATTCAAAGTTGTGAAACCCTTTTCATTATTATTATTATTATTATTATTATTATTATTTTTCACCAAAAGGAGAATGATTTTGTGAAAACAATCCAAAACCATAGTAACTAGTCACTAACTTATTCTCCAAAACCTAAACCCTAAACTTTTTTCTTTTTTTTTTCTTCACAAAACCATTACCCTGCTACTCGGTCGAAATAGGAGTTGAAGTAGATCGAACTCGATGGAAACAGGAAATGTGTGTGATACGGCTCGTCGCGCTCAAAGAAGACAACCTAGTTATGCAACGTTGTAGTTTTAGAGATATTTTTCAGTGTACTGGGAACACGGCTCGATACACTAACTATCATAATACAAGTTATTGAAATTTTTTTTTCAAGTATCCAACTACTTATATTATAACACTTATTGTACCAGACCGTTTTTTTGTCATATTGAAAAATTTATCGTCGTACCGGGCTTAGCCTCACAATAGGCTATCAATAATGTTGTTCAAATTTGCATTTGGCGAAAATCGATAATAAGACCCCTTACTTACAAGTGAAAAAGAATACCACTAAACCGTAGTACTAATTAAGTGGCTAATAATTGAGATAATATATTATGTTTATCTCTGAATCTGCTCTCTTATCTTGAAAGTTGGAGTTTCTATGATATAGTATTGTATCGCCGTATTTGTATTTGTCTTTAAACGACACATGACTTGATTGACAGTATCTTAAGCCTTTTTATTTTAAACTGCTGCTATGTATATACACCCTGATCGCTTGCTTCAAGTTTTCTTTCATTTTTGTTTCCTTCCCTTGTATGTGTTTTGAAGAAGTTCAGGCATCCTCAGAGGGTCAGTTTTTATTCTTTGTTTGGAGAGTCATGGGTTTTGTTTGTTTGGAGAATGATGTTAGTAGTTGAAATGCATATACGGCTCAAAATTTATGATATAATCGTACATGTATGATTAGCAGTTAAATTCTCTTACATACAAGGAGTCTAGCTAGTAGTATATATTATGAAAATAGTAAGGCAAAATCTCATTAAAAATAGGGATCCTATACAAAGTAAATAAAAGTCTGTCAGATGATATAGTTAAAAAAACACAAACCCTACTGTGTAAAACATATATATTCTTCTGATAATTGCACAACCAAGAACCAACCATACAAGAATTTTTACATAATTAAAAACTTAAACCAACACGTAACACCTTATTTGAAAATTAATTATACATGATTCGTAGTTAAATCTATTAATTAGATTAGATCAAGGTGAAGTGCTTTGTTTTGAAGAAGAAGCTGGGGGGATTCCAGGGATCCGAGGCGTAGGTGGGAGTGGGAATGGGAATGGAGGGAGGAATGGGAGGGTTGGTGGTGGCGGTGACGGCGATGGAGTGAAACCAGGTATAGGTGGCAGGTTGGGAATCAATGGTGCGGGACCTGCTGGTGGAGAACCTGGAAGAGGAGGCAAATTAGGAATTAATGGAGCCGGTGGGGGCTGAAATGGATTAGGGATAATTGGTGGAAAGAAAGTATCTGGATGGACTACTTCTTTATTATCACCTAGTTGCCCATTCTTTGAAGTTTTGGAGTTGGACGACCCAGATGAAGTTTTTCCAGCAGCAAGGGGAGAACCTGGAATTCCAGGAAGTCCTGGGAGGCCTGGGAGACCTGGGAGGCCTGGGAGTCCTGGGAGTCCTGGGAGTCCTGGGAGTCCAGGGAGGCCTGGGAGGCCTGGGAGACCTGGGAGTCCTGGGAGACCTCCTGGGAGACCAGTTGGGGTGGGAGAGAGAGGAGGAAGCTGTGGCAGTGGTGGAAGATAAGGGATCCTAGGGACGGGAGGGAGATCAGTCATTGTGGGGTCCGCCTGAGAGGGGGATGGGAATGCCAGCTCATCAGTAGGAGGGAATGAGAACTTCTGGGAATTTAATTTCTTGGAATTCTGAATGCTGGGTTTCTGGTTGCATAAACCGGGTTGCTTGAGAGGCTTGAAGGTGAAGAAACCAGCAGAGAATATGTGGGTCCCTTGCTTTCTTGCCTTGAGGTGTAGGGAAGATGAGGTGGCTGATGAGGCAACAGCACAGTAGGGTTCACTGCTGCTGATTAGTTTCACAGAGCATCCTTCAATTTTCTTCACATGTTTGCTCACTGAGAAGGGCAGATGGACTTTGAATTGTCCATGGCTATTTGTTTTCACTTGTGCCTTAAAACTTGGTTTCGTTGAACTCCCATCATTGCATTCCACACCAACAAAAGCCCCTGCACAAAAACCCCATCAGATTATTGATGTTGTGGAGAATGCATTCATAAGATGTCGGGATGTTTTGTTGACTGACAAAGAAATCGACAAGTTACTGATGATATAACTGTTTGGCAACAATGATATCGACACATACAACTGATGTATCCTCCATCTTTTCTTTAAGAGAAATAATATCCCAACACTCGTTGTCTGTTGGAAATAAACTGTGATTGAAAGCAGAATCCTACGGTCAAGAAGTTAGATTAGGTGAGATTTTGTTGTAATTGATTTGTGTTATTTACTTTTTCTCATAGGAAATATCTGTATAAAGGGTTTACAATCAGCAGTAATGAAATGTTTCATTCTGGCCAATTCTATCTCTCAGCAGTCACTTTATTGGATTTTACATTTTTTTTCCTTTTGTACACCTTTGTTTATTTCTTTTTTTTTATTTTTCTTTGATTTATTCAAATTTAAAAATTAAAAAGAAACATGAGAGAAGGGAGAGAGAAGGGGTGTACGGAAATCATTGAACGAACGTCTGTTCTATAGCCAGACTACAATATAAAAAGAAACTTGATGACGAACTTTTTGAAAATTTGAGATGAATTTACCTGAAATGAAATGGCTGGTATGTGAGAAATCCTCTTGGAAACATGTGTCACAGTAGACAGTGCCTACAACAACTGCAGAAGGATCGTTCTTCTCATGGCTAGCCTCTGAAGGAGTATGAAATGTAAGAGTAATAACCAGAAAGATAACTGTAAGCCAAGACATGTTTTAGAGCCTATCTTTTCCCCCTCTAAGAAGCTTTCATATTCCTGACTCTAAGAATGAGTTGATACAGGCTGCCTTTTATACAATTGCAGAGGCTTTATAACTAATATAAATATTCTCTGTAGGATTAGACACTTTTTTAGGCATAAAAAAGGACACTGCTAGACTATTTTCTGCAATTCACAATACGTACGCAAAATTAACTCATTAAATTAACCGTGATTGATAGACAAATAAGGAATGACTGTTTTCGAAATTTATAGCCTGCGGTCCATCAAGCTTCATTATTTCACTCATGGAAAAACCAGTCAACTGCAAACCACAAGAAGTGAATGTAGCTAGGTTTCATTTCCTACCACCAAACCATACAAGAAAAAAAAGGGTAATATTTGTAATGGTGGGCAAGTAGAAACAAGGAGGTCCCTAATTTTTGTGTTGCTGTGTGTTTTGTTTATTTTACATTTATTGAGGTTGTTTCTTTGTTGGTGTAAGAATGCCAAAGAGAATAGTTGGGTCCCCGTTGGTTCACGAGATAAGTAGAGTGGCCACAAATTTCATGAGGATGAAGCTGTACACCGTCAACAACAGGTTGCTGCATTCATGTTTTCTCTTCACACAGAAACAAATGATGCATGGGCGCCTACTATATTGGTAAGAAACAGGTATATATGACATTCTTGTGAGATTCTATCGTGTAACCAATGATCTCTCTTTGCATCTATCGCATACAAGCAGATGATAAGCTCCTATCATATTGACTACAAACATAGATATATATAAACAGAAATATCTTAATTATAGATCTTAGATTTGATAAGAGTTGTAGATACAATGTGATATATTTGCGGTTGTCTCGCACAACATAAATACATGTGAAAACTAAAACTCACAAAAACAAAAATGGCAACTTTCCATGGTGTCAGAATATGGTATTTGAGCAGGGAATAATTAAGATCTTATCATGATATAATAATGTGACATTAATAAGGGAAATGCTTCTACTCCAAATCTCGGGGATGTCTTCTACTTCTATGAGGACACTTAGCTGAATCATTAGCATCATTATTAAAAGAGAAATGCTACAGAGATCCCTTTAAAGTGGGACTCTCTATGAATTCTCTGCTACATCACAATTTAATATCAATTTCTGTGTTAATATTATAAAATATTATGTCAAAAACATAAGGTAACAAAGAATTCATAAAGAATCTCATTTTTTAGAGAATTTCTTTAGCATTTCTCTTATTAAAATTTGCTTTAAATTGTCACCAGTAAAAGGAGAGAAAGTTTGACTAATGTGATGATGTGTATAACATCCAAATTAGGGTTTCTCCGTACACTCATGTTGTTGTTTGCACCAAGTTTCTTTTTCATCTAAATATCCTTTCCTACCCACAATCTGTTTATTTTGTCCTTAATTGAATTTCCGCTTTGTGAGGAAACCTAAGGCTACTTCAACAATTCTCATTTTCCAATAACTGCTTGGAAGTTTAGTGAAAAACTTCTCTACTGATAAAAGGGAAACACTTCGGTGTCACCAAAAATATATCCTCGTCTAAAATATTTTACTCATTACATAACTACAGTCGTATTGTCCACAATCGTAACGTACCTTGTCACATGCAAGAAATATTCCCCCACATGACAAAGGCACAACTCCAGAATAGTACTGTCAAATGGATTTGCACTGGAATTGACAAATTGGCTGCACGAAGTTTTGCATTGAGCTGCTAACAAAACCACAAACATGTGCCGTTTCATTCTTTGTCCGTGTTGCAATTTTTTACAACGTAAGGCGGTTCTTGAATGTCCAAGTTTTATCTACGACAACCAAAAGTCCACTGCTATCTTGTGATGAAATGTTTTTCTTTTATACAGTTAAAAATGGATGGCAATTCAGTAGTGTTTGATTTATCTATATTTGTGTTCGTATCTACTCAAATTGATCGATGTACAAATAATTCATATTTATTGAATAAAATTGAGAAGTTTTCATCTTACTAATATAATAAGATGTAAACGGTGTTGCTTGTTTATTTGTATTAACGTGTTGTGTCTGAAATTATTGAGATATGATTCTCGTCGGATCTTCTTTGTGAGGATCTTGGATATCCTTTAATCATGTCATTTCATCGTACATCGTATGGTCAGAAATTATTTTAAATTATATTTATTTAAAATTGAACATAAATAATATTTAAAAAAAACTGATCGCACGATTTACAATGAACGAACAGAATTAAAAAAATGATGCTTTTGTCCAATTCGCTGTCATCACGGGTTACAAGACGTCCTGTCTTCTCACGGGCGAGTTTAAGCCTTGTGGGGGAGTGACATGGGCTAGGTTTAAGGACTTTTACAGGTCTCACCAATTTTCAAATGGTGTCAAATTTGAAATATATAAGATAATAGTGTTATTTTAATTTGTTTATCTTCGGATTGGGTGGTCTATTATTATTGGAACTATAATCTACACGTCACACTTGAAATATGGCATTTTCTCCTAGGAGGATCCTCTTTGTAAGGATTATAGGGATTTTTCAATCACATCCGTTTATCATACATCGTGCGGTTATAAATCATTGTAAATTTTTTTATATAAAATTGATAACAGTACCTGACAAAAACTAACCGCACGATGTACGATGAACGAATATGATTAGAGGATCCGACAAGGATCCTCTCTCCCTTTTCTCATTCTATATGAGTGAATTTATGCATATTTTAAGGTTGTAGGATTAGCCGAGCTATTGAGAATAAGAAAGAGAGCTATTATTAACATTTTAAAATAATCATCATGAACTAGTAATGTAGCTAGAATTTTCAAATAATGAAGTCATAATATCAACAAAAAAAGCTTCATTGGGCCATTTCATCAAGCACCTAGTAAGCACCTATCAATTCCTGTCAACATGTGCCAAAAGTTTTTATGACAACATATGTTGACAACTGCTATTATTTGTACAGGCTAGTTGAGGGTGGATGCAGGATATACTGGAATAATGTTGAAGATTACAAAGTCTTTTCAGCTAAAGTATTTCATACAAGAAGAAGAGAGAAAAGGAAGACAAATATGATAGAAGAAAATAGAAGATGTAGGAGGAGAACGTTGTAATTGAGTTTGACTTAGCTATTTATAGGTGTCAAATACAATATACAAACAAATATACATAGGGTTTTTAAAGTAATTGTTAGGGTCAAGAACAACTAATGACCCTATACTGACTCCGCCATTGTCATAAACTCTCTTCGTGATAACATATTGTGACTTTCAGTGCACTGAAGCATAAATGTAATAGATAGAAGTATAAAATTTTGCTTCTTTAAATTTCACCCCTTCGTCAATGCAACGCAATATATAGTAGATTCTCAAGGAGTTTTAGATCAATGTAATTGTATATTGTACCCCATACACGTATTGACTCAGGCAGGGCTGCAGGTTAGTTATGTAAGAATTATATACCATTATCCACATGCATCAATCCCCAAGCCCACCAAGAGACTTCGAAAGGCAAACCTGACTCCATTTAACCAAGTTAACTTTAGTTTTGGATTGAGTGGAGCTGCAGATGAAATTCTTATTCAACCTGTCAAGTTGATCACAAATGGTAACTGGTAATTTTCACTGTCTACATGGGATATACTGGGACAACGAAGGTGACAAACTGAACAAGAGTAGCCCAACCAGCAAGAGATAACAAATTCACTTTCCAAGTAGAAAGTCAAGCTTGAGCCTTTTCTATCAGGCCTTTGTAAGTGTTTTCAGTGATGCAAGAATGAATGAGACCAAGGCTTTGAAGAAGTGGCAAATTTGATCCAGGAAGAACAGAGAGATCCCCGAGAAAATAAGCATTAAATTGTTAATAATATTTGATGAAAATAAGCATAAAATTTTACATTGGCTACTCATTAAATTAAAATCATAGCAGGTGGCTAAAGTGAAGAATGATTTTGTGAAAACAATCCAAAACCCTAAACCCTAGTCACAAAATTATTCTCCAGAACCCAAAACCCTAGTCACAAAATCATTACCCTGCTACTCGGTAGAAATAGGAGTTGAAGTCGATCGAACTCGATGGAAACAGGAAAGGGTATGTGATATGGCTCGTTGCGCTCGAAGAAGATGACCTAATTCTGAGACGTTGTCGTCCGTACAGCTATTGGCCTCCTTTTAATGAAACGGTTCATAACTTCATTTCATTGGTCTTTTAATAGGTTTCTCAGTGGCCCGTATAGTAAAGCATGACCGTCGACCCACTTCTATTTTTCTTCTCTCGGCAAAGGTTACCCAACAAACAAGTATATCCTTTTTCATCCTTGGTTAATATTCAATTATAATATTATCTTTATCTCTGAATCCCTGCTTCTCTCCGGACTAGTGAGCAGTTATACTGAATCTGTTTCAAAGTGGCGTAAGAGACTCGAGCATTTCTTTCTTCAATTTGGGTTTGTGCATTTGTCTTTTTTCTACGATATAATCATATGTGTATTGAACTAATAAGTGTATCGTACTACATTGCTGTACTCATATCTGTCTATGAACGAGACATGTGATAAAGTTTGTTGATCTTGTGTTTTTGATTGAGTGTTTGAATCGGTTTTTTTTTATTAGGATGGCAGAGAAAAATGGAGAAAACTAGAAGGTTGGATACTGGCTTAGCAGCCTTGATTGATTAAGTAAGGTGAGATTTTACAAGGGTATGGTGCATTGCCATCACCCATACTTGTTTAAAAAAATGATTGACAAGAGACTTTAACAACCATTTAAGTCTTACTACTCCAGATTACATCCTAACCCTTCATTTGGGGGTTAAGTGATTTAATCTGGAGTGTACACTTGTCACTCACACACTTACACCCACATTTAAACAAAAATAGCCGTTGGAGACTAAAACCCTTCATCTTCTTTCTTCTTCTTCGATGCAGACAACACCCTTTGCTCGGGAGCCCCTTGCTGCCTTTGAATCCTCGACTCCAGGAGCTGGTTAGCTTCCAACACTCCATTCTAAACTGCTTCTGGGAGTCAATCCGAGCAAGCCCCTCAGGTAATTGAATCTCTCATTCGGTAGTGCTTTTGTGAATATGTCTGCGATCTGATCTTATGTGCTGTAATAGATTAGCTTGATTGTGTTGTCCTGCAATGCTTCTCTGATGAAATGATATCTTCTCTTGATGTGTTTTGTTCTTTGATGAAATACTAGGTTTTTAGTCATGGCAATTGCAGAGGTGTTGTCACACAAAAGTGGTGTGGCTTCAACCTGCAATTCACCAAAATCTTTAAGTATGAACCTTAGCCAAATAGCTTGAGCTGTAGCTTATGATGCACTCACATACTCTGCCTCGGCTGTGGACAGTGCAACACTTTGTTGCTTCACAGAGGCCCATGAAAATACCCCTGATCCGAAAGTGAAAGCATAGCCAGATGTGCTTCTGCTATCATCCTCACTACCACCCCAGTCACTATCATAGAATCCAATTAGAATAGATGACTTTCCCATCTCATATTTGATCCCATAATCAAGAGTTCCTTGTACATATCTTAGCACTCTCTTAGCTGTGCCCATATGTATCTTGCTAGGATTCTGCATAAACCTAGAAAGTAGGCTTGCTGAGAACATTAGATCCGGCCTTGTTGTAGTTAGATACAATAGACTGCCAACAATGCTTTTATAGAGACTAGCATCTGCAGGTTCACTTCCATCCTCATTCTTAAGCTTCTCATTTGCAATTAGGGGTGTAGAAACTGGTTTGCAACCCTTCAAACGAAATTTCTCAAGCAAAGTTTCAGCATACTTCTTTTGATGAATAAAGATGCTGCTTACTTCTTGAATTACCCCAATGCCAAGAAAATGATGCAAGAGGCCTAGGTCAGTCATTTCATACCTCTTCATCATCTTTTCTTTGAACTCTTCCATCATTGCAGCATCATTTCCAGTGTAGACAACATCATCCACATAGATTGAGACAATGAGTGTCTTGTTGTTGCTTTCTATCTTGGTGTAGAGTGTAGCTTCACTAGGGTTTTTCTGAAATCCTTTCTCAGTGAAATAGGAATCAATCTCACTGTACCAAGCTCTTGGAGCTTGTTTTAGGCCATAAAGGGCCTTCCTTAACTTGTACACTTTTTCTGGAAACTCTTGACTTGTGAACCCTTGAGGTTGTTCCACAAACACCTCATCCTCTAGCACTCCATTTAGAAATGCAGATTTAACATCCAATTGATGCAGCTTCCAACCCTTCTTGGTTGCTAGGGCTATTAAGGTCCTTATGATGTCTAACCTTGCTACTGGAGCAAAGGTTTCATTGAAGTCTACACTAGGCTTCTGTGAGTAACCTTTGGCCACTAACCTGGCCTTCTTCTTTTGCACAGAGCCATCTAGATTTAGCTTCACTTTGTACTCCCATTTTACACCAATCACAAGCTTGTCACTTGGTCAATTTACAAGTTCCGTCATTCTTTTCTATCATTTCAAGCTCTTCCTTTATTGCTTTCTTCCAAGCTTTGTCTTTCTCAGCTTCTTCATATGTTTCTGGTTCTACTACACAATAATTACATGTAGCATAAATCTTATCTAGGTTTCTCAACCTTACTGGAGTTGAACTAGGAGTTGTTGTCTGTGATTGACTTAATTGTGGACTCATAGTAGCTTGCTGTGGAGTCCCTTGTATGTCACCATTATCTGTGACTTCTTCTTGAACTGAGGTCTCCATAGGCTCCCTTGTTTGCCTTTTGCCTAGGTCAATTTGTAGAGAGACACTGTCCTTTTCCTCTACCATTGTATCCTAGTTCCACATTGAGTTTTCATCAAAGATAACATCCCTTGATAGGATTATCTTCTAAGTCAACACATTATAAACTCTGTATCCTTTCTCACTGGTACCATAGCCTACAAAAACACCCTTGTTACTTGATTTCTCCAACTTGTGCCTTAGTTAGTGAGGGATGAGAGTGTAGCACACTAAGCCAAACACTCTCAGATGCTTCACAGAAGGCTTCCTTCCACTGAACACTTCAAATGGAGTCTTTTTCTCCAATGCTTTAGTAGGACACCTATTCAATAGGTACACTGAGGTGTTCACAGCTTCACCCCAAAATTTATAAGGCATGTTCTTTTCATGCATCATAGACTTAGCCATTTCGACTATAGTCCTATTCTTCCTTTCTGCAATCCCATTTTGTTGTGTTGAATATGCCACAATGAGTTGCTTCTCCAACCCCACATCTTCACAAAATGCATTGAACTCATGTGAGGTGTACTTACCTCGCCTATCACTTCTCAGTCTTTTGATTGGGGTATCCACTTTGCAATTCCACCATTGCCTTGAACTTCTTAAATATTGTGAATACCTCAGACTTGAACCTCATGAAATACACCCAACATATCTGTGAATAGTCATCAATGAAAGTTAGGAAATACTTGTTTCCACTGATTGTTGTTGTTTTCATTGGTATACACACATCTGAGTGAATCAATTCGAGTGGCTTTGTTGCCCTCCAAGCCTTTCCAGCTTCAAATGAATCTCTGTGATGCTTGCCAAACACACACCCTTCACAGGTTTCATTGCATTGATCCATCTTTGGTATACCTTGCACCATTTCATCCTTTTGCAGATTTTGTAAGTTTGTCATGTTTAAATGACCGAGTCTCTTGTGCCATAGCTTCATAGAACTTGTCACACTTGCTCTCTTTGCCATTTTTTCTAAGTACTTCAGCACAAGTGGAAAGCTTCTGTTTTTCACTTCCACTTTGGTCACCAAGTTTGATAGGGATTTGTCATCATAGATCTCAACCACAGTTCCCTCAAAGAGTAGGAAATAGCCATGCTCCATCATTTGACCCACACTAAGTAGATTCTCATCCAATCCAGGCACTAGCATTACCTCCCTTATGCATCTTCTTCCTTTCTTGGTGTTGATAACCAGAGTTCCTCTTCCAGTGGCTTTGACAATGTTTCCATCTCCCATTTTCACTTTTCCAGTGAAGTTTGTGTCGATGTCAATGAATAATGACTCATGTGCAGTCATGTGGTTGCTGCAGCCACTGTCAATGTACCATACTTCATAGTTTCTCTCCACTTTTGCATTGAAAGCACATAACACATTTGCTTCTTCTTCCACTTGATTTGCACAGTTCACTTGTTGCACATTCTTTGATCTGCAGTCCTTCATAATGTGCCCAAACCTGTTGCATTTGTGGCATCTAGGCTTGTCCTTGAACCAACACTCCCAAAGATGGAATTTATCACAGTGCTTGCATTGTTGCTTGGTTCTTGGACCTGCATTGATGTTGCTGCCTTAGTTAGGTCTTGAGTTGTGATACCCTTTTCCTTCCCATTTCTTGTTCTTGCCCTTCCATTGTGGTTTCTGATTGCTTGCACTGGCTTGACTATTAGATCCAACATTGAGTGATTGAAAAGCTTTCTCAAGTGCAGAGTCAGCATGCCTCTCGAGCCTTTGATTAAAAGCTCTTAAGGATGCCATCACATCTTGTACACTAAGAGTTTCAGCGTCTTTGGTTTCTTCTATAACACTCACTATTGAATCATAGGGTTTAGTCAAACTAATCAACAGTTTTTTGATAATTCTTTCATTAGGCAGTTCCTCACCATATGTTTTCATCTTGTTTACAACATCAAACAGCCTAGTGAAGTAGTCTTTTAATAGCTCATTTTCCCTCATTCTTGTATACTCAAAATCTCTTCTAAGGGACTGAAGTTTTACCTTTCTAACTTTAGTGTCTCTTCTGTACCCTTGCTGTAAAACTTCCCAAGCTCCTTTTGCAGTCTCTTCATTTGCTATCCTCGGAAAAATGGTGTCTGAGACAGCACCTTGAATGATTCCAAGTGCTCTAGCATTCTCCATCCGATTCTGCTTCAGTGTTTTGAGTTGTGTTTCTGTGAGATCCTCCTCTAAAGCATCGATCTCCATCTCAGGTAGTTCATACCTGTGTTGAACCATATCCCATAGATCATAGGATTTGAAAATGGTTGTCATTCTTATTCTCCAAAAATCATAATTCTCCCCATCAAAGACTGGAGCTTTTAGCTCAATGCTACTGCTGGATCCTTTCATTTCAGGGTAGTTTGTTGATTGTTGTTGTAGAAGACACTACGTTGGTACTCCCAGAAATCTCTATTTGCACAGATTACGCCCAGACTTTTTTTTTTCTTTAAGATCAGTAACAAAGCTCTGAGGCCATGATAAAGTTTGTTGATCTTGTGTTTTTGATTGAGTGTTTGAATCGGTTTCTTTTGATTAGGATGGCAGAGAAAATTGGAGAAAACTAGGAGGTTGGATACTGGCTTAGCAAAAATGCAGCAGCCTTGATTGATTAAGTAAGGTGAGATTTTACAAGGGTATGGTGCATTGCCATCACCCATACTTGTTTAAAAAAATGATTGACAAGAGACTTTAACAACCATTTAAGTCTTACTACTCCAGATTACATCCTAACCCTTCATTTCGGGGGTGATTTAATCTAGAGTGTACACTTGTCACTCACACACTTACACCCACATTTAAACAAAAATAGCCGTTGGAGACTAAAACCCTTCATCTTCTTTCTTCTTCTTCGATGCAGACAACACCCTTTGCTCGGGAGCCCCTTGCTGCCTTCGACTTCTCGACTCCAGGAGCTGGTTAACTTCCAACAACATGAATTAATCACTTAACTGGGAATACCTTAACCTTTCTTATTTTGTGAATGAAACTACTTCTATGTATATAAACCCTACTCACTTGCTTCAAACTTTCTTTCATCTTTGTTTCCTTCCCTTGTATGTGTTTTGGAGAATGATGTTAATAGTTGAAATGCATATATGGGGTTCAAAATTTATGGTATAACTGTATATATATATATGAGACTGTGATTTGTAGTTAAAATTATCTTATATACAAGGTAGTATTATGAAAATATTAGTGCAAAATCTCACCAAAAATAGAGATTCTTTACACATACCAAAATTTTAAACCAAATTTTGTAAACCAAATGATGTGGCTGTTGATGAATTAGATTATTAATTAAGTGTTAATTAATGTACTTATTTTCTATTGATGACACATAATTTGATTTGCAAATCTAATTTAAAATTTTGGTCGGCCTAGCACTACCATTACCCTTACAATAATTTTGTGTCCACCGCATACTCATTACAAAAAGCACAAACATACAAACCCTACTATGTAAAATATATATTGTTCCGATACTTGCACAACCAACCATACAAGAACTTTTACATAATTAAAAACTTAAACAAACATGTAAAACACTATTTCGAAGGTAATTATAGACGATTTGTAGTTAAATATAGTAATTAGCTTAAATCAAGGTGAATACTTTGTTTTGAAGAAGAAGCTGGGGGGATTCCGGGCATCCGATGCGCAGGTGAGACTGGGAATGGGAATGGAGGGAGGAACGGGAGGGTTGGAGGTGGCGGTGACGGTCAAAAAGTGAAACTAGATGGGACCCATTCTCGTAAGAGAAGAAAGAGGGAGAAGTAGAGAGAAAAGGGGAAGAGTACATAACACTAAAACATTCAACATTTCATTCATAATTCTCAGATGAGTAGGAAGAGACCTAAATACATAGAAGTTCAGGAAACTACAACTCAGAATACCTAAATGGGCTTATTATACTTAAACGGGTAGCACCCAATAGGATAGGAACCAGGTATAGGAGGCAGGTTTACGGGAATCATGGTGCTGAAACTGCTGGTGGAGAATCTAGATTGGTCACTTCTTTATTATCACCTAGTTGCCCATTCTTTGAAGTTTTGCAGTTGCAGGACCCACATGAAGGTTTTCCACAAACATGGGGCAAACCTGGAGTTCCAGGAAGTCCTGGGAGACCTGGGAGGCCTGGGAGGCCTGGGAGTCCAGAGAGACCTGGGAGGCCTGGGAGTCCAGGGAGACCTGGGAGTCCTGGAAGACCTGTACCTGGGACGCCTGGAAGACCTGTGCCTGGGAGGCCTGGGAGGCCTGGGAGGCCTGGGAGGCCTGGGAGGCCTGGGAGGCCTGGGAGGCCTGGGAGGCCTGGGAGACCTGGTAGTCCTGGGAGTCCTGGGAGATCATTTGGGATGAGAGGGAGATCGGGCATTGTGGGGTCCACCTGAGAGGGGGATGGGAACGCCATCTCATCAGTAGGAGGGAATGAGAACTTCTGGGAATTTAATTTTTTGGAATTCTGAATGCTGGGTTTCTGGTTGCATAAGCTGGGTTGCTTGGGAGGCTTGAAGGTGAAGAACCCAGCAGAGAATATGTGGGTCCCTTGCTTTCTTGCCTTGAGATGTAGGGAAGATGAAGTAGCTGATGATGCCACAGCACAGTAGGGTTCACTGCTGCTGATTAGTTTCACGGAGCATCCTTCAATTTTCTTGACATGTTTACTCACTGAGAAGGGCAGTTGGACTTTGAATTGTCCATGGCTATTTGTTTTCACTTCTGCCTTGAAACTTGGTTTTGTTGAACTCCCATCTTTGCACTCCACACCAACAGATGCCCCTGCACAGAAACCCCACCAGATTATTGATATTGTTGATAATGCATGCATAACATGTTGGGACGTTTTGTTGACTAACAATAAAATCGAAGTTACTGATGACATACATACTTGGCGACAATGATATCAACACATACAAATGACATATCCTCCAACTTTTATTCAAGAGAAATAACATCCCTACACTCGTTGTATGTTGGAAAGAAATCGCGATTGAAAGCAGAGTCTTACCGGCAAGAAGTTAGGCGAGATTTTTTTGTAATTGATTTGTTATTTACTTTTCATAGTTGTATAGTTGACTCATATACAGGAAATACTTGCATAAAGGTTTTTAGTCATTTTCTTGGATTTTACTTTTTTTTTTCTTTTCATTTTGTACCCTTTTTATTTCTTTCTTCTGATTTTCTTTGATTCATTCGAATTTAAAGATTACAAAATAAACATGAGTGTAAGGAGGAGAAGGTGTACGGAAATCATTGAAAGGATGTCTGTTTTATAGCCGGACTACAATACAAAAATAAATTTGATGAAGAACTTTTTGAAAATTTGAGATGAATTTACCTGAAATGAAATGGCTGGTATGTGAGAAATCGTCTTGGAAACATGTGTCACAGTAGACAGTGCCTACAACAACTGCAGAAGGATCGTTCTTCTCATGGCTAGCCTCTGAAGGAGTATGAAATGTAAGAGCAGTAACAAGAAAGAGAACTGTAAAAAACCAAGACATGGTTTTAGAGCCTATCTATTCCCCCTCTAAGAAGCTCTGATATTCTTGACTAGAAGAATGAGTTGATACACGTTGCCTTTAAGTTATATCAAATGCTGAGTCCTTATAACTAATGTAAATATTCTCTATAGGATTATACACACTTTAGATGTACGCAAAATTAACTCATCAAATTGATTGTGATTGACAGACAAATAAGGAATGACTATTTTCGAATATTATGTAGCCTGGCGTCCATCAAGCTACAGTATTACACTCATGGAAAAACCAGTCAACTGCAAATAAGAAGAAGTGAATGTAGCTAGGTTTCATTCCCTACCACCAAACCATACAAGAAAAAAAAGGTAATATTTGTGATGGTGGGGAAGTAGATAAAAAGAGGTCTCCAATTTTTGTGTTCCTGTGTGTTTCGTTGTTCTTTCTTTGTTGCTGTAAGAACGCCAAGGGAATACTTGGGTCCCGGTTAGTTGAGAAACTTGAAAAAAAAAACTGACTTTTTTTCCTAACTAATTGTATTATTAGTGTTTGTATCTACTTACAGGTTGATCAATACACGTACAACTCATAATAATTATTGAATAAAAGAAAGAAGTTTTCGTTTTACTAATGTAATAAGAATGTTGACTGTTTACTTGTATTGATGTTTTGTGTTCGAAATAGTCAGTGTAATGAAGAGAGAATGCATGGGATGCTTTTACTAACAAAAAAAGAGAACGGATGGTTTTGTCCAATTTCCTGTCACAAAAGACATGTCTTCTCATCACGGGCGAGTTTAAGCCTGCCTTGCGGGGGGAGCGAGGTTCAAGGACTTTTTCATGTCTCACCAATTTCCAAATGGTGACATATGGCATTTTCCCATTCTATATGAGTGAATTTATGCATATTTTAAGATTGTAGGATGTACCAGACCTACTAGCATAAGAATAAGAAAGAGGATTGTTATTAACATTTTAAGGTAATTATCATGAACTCCTCATAAATAATATCGAGACTTGCGAGACTTGCATTGGCGAAGCCACAGAGGTGTGTTCGCACCTCCGGTCGCCGGAGTTTGTTCCCAAAATCCTGGTTTCCACCCCTCTGATCTGAAGAAGAAGAAAACGATGGAGGAAGGAAATGTTAGAGAATAATTAACACTAATAACTAGTTAATTAGTTAATTATATGAAGGCAACATGAATTTTTCATGGCATAAGAGAAGACCATGCATGTTACTGTTGGAAATTTTGAGTAGAAATTTTTTTGTCCCACATTGGCCATTCCCAAAAGATTTTCTAATTTTATAAGGCTTTGTCCATTATAGAAAGTAATTAGAGTAATAGGCCTTGAAGAATAAAACTGGGCTCACTCTTGAGGTTAATTGGGCCTTGGGACTTTGCAAATTAAATTATTTAATTAATTGTTTTTAATTAATTTTGAATTTAATTAAATTATTTTTTATTTGAACAGACTCAATTGAAAATTAAATTCTTTAATTAATTTTGAATTAAATTAAATTATTCTTTATTTGAACAGACTCATCTTTTCATATGAAGTCTAAAGTTAATGAAAAAACGCAGAGAACACAGCACCCTATCTGAACAGATGTCTCCCAACAGTCATATCCCATTCTCATACTTGTTGCGAACATCTATATATACATCCATCTGTATGGCATTTAAGACACAGAAAAATCAATATTCTTCTTCTACAATCACAAATATCCTTTTTGAGAGAACCACACAAAAATTCGCCAGAAGTTAAGTTTTCTGGTGCTGGAATTCTAACTTGATCGTTGAATTCTGGTGAAGCAGACGTCCGTAGAACTACAAGCACTGAGTAGGGGCGAAATTTATGTTCAAGGACATTGCAGTACGCAAGCCTCGATCTTCAATATTTCTGTTTAATATTATTTTATTGTTCATATACTGTTTATTTATTAGCATATATAAATTTATCACATATTGTTGACATATCTCTAACAGCTACCTCTGCAATGTTGATTCGTAATTTTCCTATAGTGGTGCCAGCAACCTTTTTCTCCTTGGAGTCGTCCGAGCCTACAATTGCAATGTCTAATATTATATCACCCCGCTCCTCAACTTTTATATTTTTTTTCTGTGTGCCATTGCTATGTTTTTCTTTATTTTGCTCACTCGGAATATTATTCGGCAAAATGCTAATTTTTCACATCTAATGTTTGGTTTAGCCAATATCTGCACAATTAGGTGTTGAGTCGATCATTATTTTTTGTTTTTAGTAGGAGTAGGATTTTCTCCTCTCTTATTCACATCATCTTCCCTCCTCTTCTCTCACACATTGCTTTTTATCTTATTGTCTTTATAAAAAAATCAATATAAAATGTTGATATGACTTAACCATAACCGTTCAAGTAGGAGAGGGGGGAATAGGAGAGAGATTAGGAGAGGAGATAATCTTCCTCCGTTTTAGCATGTGATATTCACCTTAAAAAAGATTGACCTAATTGTATAAATAGTCCTCGTGATGATATGATATTCAGAAGATAGCCCATGTGGTAAAAAAATTCGGATTTATGTTCTTGTGGGAAAGTCCGTTATGATTTAAGCCCAAAAATCAATTTTCTGTTATTTCACGTGCATGTGATATAATCATATAATCGCTGACCTAATGATGATTTTGTGTTTATTGATTTGTTAGCTGTGTTTGTAATCCTTTTGCTATGTGGTTTTGCTGTGGGGAAGGAACGTACAAACATCCTACTCCTTTTCAGCCTATGTACAAACATCCTTACTCCTTTTCAGCCTATGACACATCCCTATGTGGTCTTGTTTGTAAATTTTCGTGGAATTTCTAATCACGTTAAATGTATAGTGTAAAGCAGCAATTTTCAACCGTACAATAATACATGAGATGTTTTTTCATCACATGGAGTTGTCAATTTTCAGAACAGGAAGACAATAATTGGACTGAAGTCTGAAGTGGTATTATTCAAAGCAGAAGCCTGCCCTTTCCTCCCGGCCGGCTTCCCTACTCTTCCTTTCTCTCCTCAAATCGTAACATAGAAGTGACGATATCCTCAGTATATGATTCCATACACGTATTGCCTCTGGCACGGCTGCCGGTTAGTTATGTAAGAGCAACTCCAGTGTAGGAGCCCTCCCCCCAGGCTATTCACTATTTAATCCACCTAGTGAACAGTAACTGCCCTTAATGAATAGTGCATTCCCCTGGCAATTGCCTTTTGCATCTCCACCTCTGCACTGAATAACCATGGCAATTGGCAATAAAATATTAGTATTTTTTTTATTTATAATTAATATTATATTATTTACTTTGTATAAATTAATATTATATTAATATTATAAAGGAATCCAACACTATCTCCAACAGTTCACCACAACTAAAAAAAACAAAAAAAAATGCACGAAAGCTGCGAGACAGAAACCATGAGCTCCCAATTGCGCGAACACGACGACGAGTTGTCGAAGCTGCGAGACGGTGCGGACGATGACAAAGCCAACCGCCTGCTGCAGCCGCAGTCCCTGTCGCTGCCGTCGTCGACATGGGACGAGGAGGAGGAGGTTGCGTTCGAGGCGCGAGAGAAGATCCTGATCTTCGACGATGCCGTCGATGACGAGTCCATGGCTGTCCCACCTTTTTCGTGGAAGAAGCTGTGGCTGTTCACCGGACCGGGTTTCCTGATGAGCATAGCGTTCCTGGATCCAGGCAATTTAGAAGGGGATCTCAATCATTACAGAGGAGATGATGACTGACGTCGCCCAGACGTCAGCCTTGTGTCACATGACCTTCGAGCTCTCGGGCTGGCAATCGCTGCCAGGCCTGTCGCTCGGGCTCCCAAACGCTGGAGCATGTCCACCGGGCAACAACCCACTGTTCAATCCACTGTCCCCCGAGCAAATGCTCCCGCTTTCTTTCTTACAACCATCAACATTAAGTTTAAATCAATTTTGAATGAAGAGCTTCCCAGTGGAGCAAAGATTCAGTCTTATGGGGTTTATCAATTTTGTGAGTATTAGAAAGCTAACCATTCATGAAAATATGCACAAATAGCGATGGTAGGTTCATCAAACATTGCAAAATCCTGCTCGAAAACAAATGTATTTCGCCAATACCAAATAAACCAACAAGCAATGGAAAATACTAACATCTACTCTAAACCCCCCAATATGAGTGATTTAGTGGTGAAATTAAAATGAAGCCAATCATGAAAATTAATTGCCTTAGGAAAATCTTTGACACTCAGGGTTATCTGTAATGGTAATTGGTAATATTATCTGCCAAGCATATACTGGACAACGGAGGTGTCAGACTGAACAAAAGTGGCCCGACTAGCCAGAGATAATGAATTCACCTTCCAAGCATAAAGTCGAGCTTGAGTTGGGGGCCACTCTAACAAGACCGATAGAGTTTCCAACTTTATCACTTGCCCAATCCGTCAGGTATAGAGTTTTACCACAAAAGACATTGATATTAGTTAGAGTAGTAATCATATTTATAGCCACCATTGTTGACTTCCCCCATTGATGTGGGACTGCCAACAGGAAGACCAGTTAGATCCCCAGAAAATCTTGTTTGTTGAGTACTCAAATAATATTCACAAGTGCTCCTGATCATAAAATTCAAGGAGCTGCTTCACATGATTATGCCGGGCAGCAACATTTAATCCATCAACACAGACCCAGTCAACAACAGTTGCTGTTGGTTGCTCCCACCTAGGGATGGGCAACAATTATGGTGGGTGGGAGTCCCACCATTCATCAAGCTGCAGAAACGTATTGCAGTTCAGACAATTAAAGAGAGGAAAAACAAGATGAAAACAAAAAGAATTTGTCTATACAACTACTGTACAACGGTTATGGTGGGTGGGAGTCCCACCATTCATCCAACTGATAACGTAGAAAAATGGACTGTCTATACAACTTCTGTACAACTAAAAAATGCAGACCAACTCCGCGAATGATGGTCACACACCAAACCCCTAACATAGTTGCAATCTTCCAAGCACTTCTGAGCACTCAAAATTGCAGCCTTAAGTTTGGGCAACCGTTTCTCCATGACAATTTTCTCTTGCTAAGCGCATGTTAATCTAAAAACATAGTCAGAGATATTCCTAAAAGGCTTATTATATTTACACCCCACATATTGTTGAATAAACTCCACATACTTAATACACCCCATATTTACTTTTTCAATTAAAATTTATCTTAATACACCCCATTTACTTCCTCCTATTACCCTCCCACCCCATTCTCAACATACACCTTACATTTTCTATATACACTCTACATTTTTTATATACCCCACATTCTTCACGTCTTATAATACTCAATCACAATCAAGATTGGAGGAAGATGAGGCTGCTGAGACTCTGTTGAAGGTGGCAGATGAGGTAATACGCTGAGGTTTAATGACAAAAATTCAAGGGTAAAAGCAGCAAGGGAAAGGAGAACAATCAGAGGGTCTCTTGTAATGTGAATTGCACTAGGACTTTGCCCAGATTGGCAAAAACGTAGCTGAATGTTGATGTAGTTTCATTGCATTTTCAGATGTATGAAAAAAAAACATATTTATTTATTGGTGTTGAATTGTAGAACAGAGATTGTGTTTAGCCATTTTATTAATATTATCATTTCTTTAAATTTGGGTTATGCTGTGAGATGACATACACAATGAAATATCGTTAATTTCTTTGCACTCCATTCAAGTTCTAATATGGCAGTTTCATCATTTTGCTTGCATTTGTTGGGAAGACAAAAAAAGTAATACGTTAAAAGTGATTTGGGGTTTATTCAGAATTTTTTTTTTTAAACCTAATAAGGTCAAAATTGGCATTGCATAGTAGAGTGTATAAGTCATTTAATATCAAATTTGAATGTGGGGTGTATTTAATAGTACGTGGGGTGCTAATAAAAAAAGCCTTCCTAAAATGCTTATTAATAAACATCACATATTTGAATGGTTTAATATGTAGAATGAATTTAACATAATAGTTTCTGGCACATTCCCTTATCTCACAATGCTCAAAATGGAGTTCAAGTTTATATTATTTGACCGAGGTTTGCTTATATTATGTTGTGCAAGGACTTGAGGGGCATATGTAACGGTATCGGCGTACAGCAACTGGCGGGTGAGGGGTAAGGCGATGCAACCATCATGGCTTGTACTTGTAGAGGTGATCAAATTGGTGGTAGTAGTGGCGGAGGGTTGGGAAGCATGAGAATTTAGGAAGACAGTCAAATCATCAATGGGAAGAAAGGCGCAGTGGTCACCATAAAAGTGGTTAGTGTCAAGGTACGTGAAGAACAGTTTTTCCGGCAGTAGAAGCTGCGGCGGCTGTCACTGATCCAGGGAGGCCCGTTCCGATAACAATAAGGTCAAGGTTAGTGGGCTTAATTGGACCGTCGTCTTTAAAGAGTTTATTCATAGCGGGGAAGGGCTGAAGACTCCGTTAAGATTCCTCCCTTTGCAAGGAAGGTCGCAACTAGAGAGAATGGACTTGCTGATTGCAAATTTGCTTGAAGTTGGACTAACAAGTGTGTCTCAGAACACTAATATTCATCATACAAACCCAACCAACTACAAAAATTTCATAAAAAATTAAAACTCCATGTTAAATTGTTAATAGTATTTGCGGAAATAAGCATAAAATTTTACATTTAGGTACTGATTAAGTTAAAATCATAGCCTACTGCTATTATTATGGTGATTTATTTCCCCAGTGGAGAACGATTTTGTGAAAACAATCCAAAACCCTAAACCCTAGTCACAAAATTATTCTCCAAAACCCTAACCCTAAATTTTTTTCCCATAATCATTACCCTGTTGCTCGGTCGAAATAGGAGTTGAAGTCGATCAAACTCGATGGAAATAGGAAAGGTATGTGAGACGGCTCGTCGCACTCGAAGAAGATGACCTAATTCAGGGACGTCTTCGTTCCGTACACCTATTTGCCTCCTTCTGATGAAACGGTTCATTTTTAACAGGTTTTCTCTAAGGCGCCCACATAGTAAAAGCATGGCAAACCCACTTCTTTTTTTCCTCTTTCGGCAAAGAATACCCATAACCTTTTTCAACCTTGGGTAATATTCAATAATAATTGATATATATAAATTTTTTATCTCTGAATGAATCCATGCGGCTCTCTTATCCTGAAATTTTGAGTTTCAACGATAATCATTGTATTTAAGTAATAATTGGATCGTATTATATTATTGTACTTGTAGCTGTCTATGAACGACACATTCTTGTTAGGGAAGAAAGAGGGAAAAGTAGAGAGAAAATGGGAAAAGAAGATAAAACTTAAACATTCAACATTTCACGTAGTTCCCTTAATATTTTTCATAGTTCTCAAAAGAGAAGGAAGAGACTATATACGTAGTAGTTCAGGAAACCACAACTCAGAAGACCTAAATGGGCTTATTATACTTAAACGGGTTACGCCCAATAGGATAGGAACCCAGCAGAAACCAGGATAGGTTGCAGGTTGGGAATCATGGTGCTGAACCTGCTGGTGGAGAATCTGGATGGGCGACTTCTTTATTATCACCTAGTTGCCCATTCTTTGAAGTTTTGGAGTTGGAGGACTTAGATGAAGTTTTTTCAGCAGCAAGGGGCAACCCTGGAAGTCCTGGGAGGCCTGGGAGGCCTGGGAGACCTGGGAGTCCTGGGAGACCTGGGAGTCCTGGGAGATCGATTGGGAGACCTAGGAGATCAGATTGGTTGAGAGAGGGATCAGGCATTTTGGGGTCCACCTGAGAGGAGGATGGGAATGCCATCTCTGAGAACTTCTGGGAGTTTAATTTCTTGGAATTCTGAATGCTGGGTTTCTGGTTGCATAAGCTGGGTTGCTTGAGAGGCTTGAAGGTGAAGAAACCAGCAGAGAATATGTGAGTCCCTTGCTTTCTTGCCTTGAGGTGTAGGGAAGATGAGGTGGCTGATGAGGCCACAGCACAGTAGGGTTCACTGCTGCGGATTAGTTTCACGGAGCATCCTTCAATTTTCTTGACATCTTTGCTCACTGAGAAGGGCAGATTGACTTTGAATTGCCCATGGCTGTTTGTTTTCACTTTTACGTTGAAACTTGGTTTTGTTGAAGTCCCATCTTTGCATTCCACACCAACAGAAGCCTCTGCACAAAAACCCCACAAAATTATTGATATTGTCGATAATGCATCCATAACATGTCAGGACATTTTGTTGTCTGTTGGAAAGAAATCGTGATTGAAAGTAGAATCCTACCGTCAAGGAGTTAGTTTAGGCAAGATTTTTTTTTGCAGTTGATATGTGTTATTTAATTTTGGGAGACTTTGGATGTGGTCTTTAGCTATGAATATTCTTTGATTGAAACCTTGTTGATTTTTAATTTTTGATCGAGGTCCCTGAAATTAATGTGATAATTTATTTCTATGTACGTTACTATATTTTTTAAATTAAAAATTAGAAATTTTAGTTGTTTATATAAATGAGATTTTAAATAAAAAATCATAATTTGTGGGATTAAAAATATTAAAATATAAATATACTATTGTGTGTGTATATATATAAACATGGGTACATTCATCAAAATTAACCAAAAAAATTATTGTATCAAAACATGGGTAAATTCTTCAAAATCACAAAAAAAGAAGAAGAAGATAATAGCTTAATAACATTAGTAAATTTCTTCGATTAAACTTGACATGGATACATTTTAAAATCAAAGAAAAAAGAACGTACCCATATAAGTTTAAAAATGGATTAGAAAAAAATTGAATAGATTATATATAAAAAAAATGGTACATTTTACATATAACAAATTGGTATATTTAAGAATGAGTACATTTGAAGATTAAAAAGTTTTAAATGAATGGGTACATATAATTAGCATGGGTACATTTAGCAAAATAAAAAGTACAAATAAAAAAAATATGGGTACAAATACAAATAAACTTTAAAAAATATGGGCACAAAAATAAATTAATATATGGGTACAAATTAAAATTGAAAAGAAAATTGATACAAATTAAAAAAGAATTACAAATTAAAAATGGGTACAAACTAAAACTAAAAATATATGTTAAGTCATAAATATAAATATACTAATTGTAACATTTTTAACATTAAATGAATATATTTAGAAATAAAAAAATATTTTATTATTAAAATAATTAATGATGTTATTAATACGCAAAGACCTTGATCAAAAATTGAAAAAGAATATGATTTTAATCAATGAAGTAGCAAAAGGAAGGATGAGAACCTAATTTCTCCTTTAATTTTTCGTAGTTGTATGGTTGACTCTTAGGAAATACCTGTATAAAGGTTTTCAGTCATTTAGATTTTACATTTTCTCCATTTGTACACTTTTGTTTATTTATTTCTTTTAATTTTTCTTGGACTTATTCAAATTTAAAGATTAAAATATAAACATGAGTGTATATAGAAGAAGAGAAGGGGTGTACGGAAATCATTGAACGGGCTGCAATAGAAAAATAAAATTGATGAAGAACTTGTTGAAAATTCAAGACGAATTTACCTGAAATGAAATGGCTAGTATTTGAGAAATCCTCTTGGAAACATGTGTCACAGTATACAGTGCCTACAACAACTGCAGAAGGCTGGATCTCCTCATAGCTAGCCTCTGAAGGAGTATGAAATGTAAGAGTAGTAACCAGAAAGATAACAGTAAGAAACCAAGACATTGTTTTACAACCTATCTATTTCCCCTCTAAGAAGCTCTGATATTATTGACTCAAAGAATGCGTTGATACAGGTTGCCTTTTATATCAATTGCCGAGGCCTAATATAAATATTCTCTGTAGGATTATACAATTGTTTTAGATATAAAAAGGACACTGGTTGGCTATTTTACAAGTACACAACAAAATTAAGTCAACAAATTAATTAATTGTGAATGACTATTTTGGAATATTATAACCTGGGGTCCATCAAGCTTCGTTTTTCCTGAAACGGATCCCATCCATTATGTGGTTGGCTATTTTACAAGTACACAACAAAATTAAGTCAACAAATTAATTAATTGTGAATGACTATTTTGGAATATTATAACCTGGGGTCCATCAAGCTTCGTTTTTCCTGAAACGGATCCCATCCATTATGCAAGAATCATAGGGATCTTTACATTTTAATCGTTTATCATGAATCGTGTGGTCATAAATAATTTTATTTTTATTATTTTAAATTAAACACAAATAGTACCTGACAAAAATTGATACATGATTCACGATGAACGACTGAGATGTGGAGATTGTGCAGCAAAAAATAATCACAAGGTGACACGTGAATTTTTGGGTAAAGAGGACAAAAATACCCTTGAGGCATATCGGGATTCCTACGCGCGAGCAGCAGACAATCATCCGTCAATCAAGTCAAAAGTGTCCAAAATAGGTAACAAATTCAAAGATATTCTCATCCATCCTCATCTTAGGTAATTATTTTATAACCTACATAACATTCCATTTAAGTGGAGGTTAAATGACTAATTAATGGATTAATTCCTAATTAATCCATTAATTACCAATTAAATCATCCATTACACCCCCAAAAATACCCAAGGGTCGGCCACTCTTTCTTCCAAAGAGGGCTGGTCATGCTCTATAAATAGGACTCCATTTTCTCTAAAAACCTAGTTCCACACTCTTGCAAAACTTCCAAAAACTCTCCAAATACTTTTCTCTCTAAATTCTAACTTTGGCATCGGAGGTTCTTCCGCCAAAGCCCCCCCATTCATCGTGGGCATGTGAGGCTCTTGGCCTTGACCTAAGGTGTTAATTGTTTTGTAGATGCAATTTTGTCCAAGAAAAAGAAGGCGAAAATTTGCATCCACAGGGATCCGTAGGATCCTCACATAATGGATGGATCCGGAGGGTATCCGTGTTTCGTTTTTCCACTAATGGAAAAACCAGTCAGCTGCAAACCAGAAGAAGTGAACATAGATCAGTTTCATTCCCTACCACCAAACCAGACAAGGAAAAAAAGGTGTGGGATGGTGGGCAAGTAGATTGAGCCTTGAGGTGGTTTCTTTGTTGCTGTAAAAGTCCCAAATAGAATAATTGGGTTTCGGTTAGGCAGACCTGGCAATTCCTGACATGACCTGATAACCCGACACGACACAACATAAAATTAACAAGTGTTTGGGTCGACACGATAACGAATTGGATCGTTATCGGGTAACCCGATAAGCACTTGTTAAGATAACGGGTTGGTTCAGGTATACATGTGAGTAACACGATACACGATAAGTAAAATATTAATTTAATAATTTTATAACCCTAAAAAAAAATACTATAATAGTTATATATATTAATTTAACAATTTTATAGCCCTAAAAACTATAATATATATTAAATATTAAAAATTGGTGACCATTGGATCGGCTTAAATATACATACCATTCAATTTCTTAAGTGTTATATGTACAAAATAAATAAATTTAAATCTACTTAATAAATATATATATTCATCATTGAACTTGATGGGATACGAATTCTACGAAACTAATTTCAACGATCCAATCATCAAACTTGTTTGTATATGCTTCGAAATCGTATCAGCAAAAAATTGCAAAAAACAAACATTCAGAGATCGAGATCGCATGTGGCAATGTGTGGTATGTGCAAATTTAAGGAAATTTTTTTTCTTTTCTTAACGGGTCATAATGGGTTAGGTCACTTTACCCGACCTATTAAGGACCCGTTAAGATAACAGGTGTGACATGACACGACCCGTTAAGATAACAGGTGTTACACGAAAACGACACGAACACTACAGACACGATCCGTTTGCCAGGCCTACGGTTATGTGAGAAACTTGAAAAAAAGATTTGAAATCTTGTTTTCTAATCAATTGCATTACGACACTTGATGTATCGAGTCCAACATACTTGATGTACCACTCTACACACGAGATATGTAGAGTGGCTACAAATTTCATGAGTCTGAAGCGTACACTATCAGCAACAATAGGTTGTTGCATGTATTTATTCGTGTTTTCTCTTCGCACAGAAACAAATGATGCATAGGAGCCTACTTTATTGGCTATGACATTCCTGTGAAATTCTATCGTGTAACCGAGGATATCTATCATGTACACACAAATGATGAGCTCCAACTATACTGACTAAAAACATATAAATATATACAATTGGGAATATCTTAATTATAACTCTTAAACTTGATAAAAGTTGTACATACAGAAAGATTTATTTGTGGTTGTCTCGCATAACATAAATACATGTGAAAACTAAAACTTACAATAAAAAATGGCTACTTTCCATTGTGTCAGAATATGGTATGAGAAATATTAAGGAGACCCTCTTAAAGTGGGACTCTTCATAGACTCTCTGTCACCTTACAGTTTACAGTCATTCTAGTGCTAACATTATAAAACATTATGTCAAAAACATGAAGTGACAGATAGAGAGTCCATAGAGAGTCTCTTTAGCATTTCTTATATGGTACTTGCAGGGAATAAATAAAGATTTTATCAATGTTAGAATATGAGTATGAAACTGAATATTATAGCCGGTTGTAGTGTTTCAATTGACATAGAAAAGTCTTGCTAGAAAGCTTAAAACTATCCTAATTCTAGTAGGATTGTATTTCATATATGATTTGAATTCATAGTTGGTATCCTATGGTGTTTCTAATAGGAGAATTATGAGGATTAATCTATTATAAATAGTGGCCACTGCTCTCACAAAATGCACGCTCAATATTGAACTAAGACCTATTGTTAGTTTGAGTACTTTTGGTTTTGAAAGAGAGGAGAAGGTGCATTGTTTAGAAGTCTGCTTTGGCTTCTTCGTCTACTACATTTACAGGTTAGTTTGTCATTGTGTTTATCGAATTGTGATTTTAATACTTGAATAAATTTGTGGTTCATGAGCTTAATCTCTTAACTTATATTTTTTGATAAGTTTAATCTTACATGTGGTATCAGAGCCTAAGATTGTTGCTCTTGAATTCAAATTGAAAGTTAAAAAAATAAAAATAAAAAAACAAACAGCAAAAGACGTGATGGTAAATTAGCAGTTGTCAAGCTTAGTTTGTGAGATAATATGTAGGTTTTGAATGAGTTTGCTATATGCATATCATGTTTGCCGCAATACAGGTTTGTAATATTTACGATTGCCTGCCAAACGAATGATGGCTAAATGTTGAATTCAATTTGGTAAAATTGAACTACTAAGCTTCAACAGCTATTAATTTTTCTTCTATGTGTTTGATACCATGATGATGAATTTTTATAAGAATTAATCAAGGATTCATTGGGTAATTATGGAATGCGAGTACATAAGCTATTGTTTTCGTGGGTCTGATCGGTTTGGATTAATGAATTTGATTATAAAGATGTTCATAAAATATGCCTTGTACAGACCAAATATAAGTAAGATAAAAGAAATATGAAATCTTGGTTTGAAGACATTAATAAGTTTTTTGTTTGTCCAAGAGATATTAACGTTTACGGTTTGTCTTTTTGCTGGGAATTTGTGTCGATGGGATTTGGGCCATCACTTTGGCGATGGGTTCGGCGGGTATGTAACAATGGCGATGTACTTCGATAATCTGCGATGATACGGGTCCACTGGAATTGGTGGTGATGACAATCCACATGGATGGGTCTCGAGGATTGATGAGTAATTTGTTTTGTTGATTTGTGGTCGAGAAATCTCGGTCGGGTCAACGAATATAGGTCCAGTGATGCATTTAGGTAACTTAGTTCATTGTTTCATGCATGATTAATTTGTTCTCTTATATGCATGATTATAGTGTGATGATTTAGAGCATGATGAATTAGGGCTTTCATAAGGTTTTATCTTGAATTGAATTAGGGCTTTTATAAGGTTTTATCTTGAATCCTTTTCTGCTAAACCTTTCTTCTCAGTTTCGAACATTTGTTATATCATGTCATTTTGCTTGTAAAATTGAGTGTCGTGCATCAATTATATTTTGATGGATATTATATAATAAAAGTTATATTATATAATATCAAGGGGCTTCCAAGTATAAAGAAGCACAAACACGAATCTATTTCAATATATACATGGATGCATAGTGTGCTGGTGCATGTATCTACTTTGCCATTCACATTGGTTAAGCCAAAATTTGAACTTATGAGCATATATGATTAAGGATTTTTGTATAGGTTGAGTCTCATCGATTGTCATGATGAAGCAAATATGCTTAGTCTTTCTGACGGCTTAAAAGAATGCTAACGATTTGTATGTTATGCATTGTTTCCCGTATGAATCTCGATATATATATATAATTATACGGAGCGGCACATGCACATCTTATTGTATCTATATCAAATAGAACTTGCATAAGTTTATTTGCATATTGATGCATGCATACAAGAAAATATGTGAACAGATGAATGAACATATATATGTGAAATATGCTTTGGCTAGAATCGTTATTGTGCATATATGGCGAATCTGTATACATTGGTATAAATTGGGTTTTATCTTGTAATGATCTTATTTTTCATTAGTTGACCCAAATTAGATTTTGTGGCTATATATATTGATCGTAGCCTTAAAAATTTACTTGTATGATTATATAAGTCAAGCTATAAATTTTGAGAATTAGCTTGTGTCATTTATATAGAGGAATGAGAAACAAATTAGATTATGTGACTTGTTGTCCATATTTTTGTACAACACAAATTGACATTGCCGAATGCATATTGATTTAATTTATGAATTCGTAAGAAAGCATGTGCTTATTGTATTGTGAAAATCATGGAGTTTAAGATGCATTCTTATTGTATAGGTGTATTTGTGATTTCATTTATGATGCATGCTTCCGCAATTATGTTTTCATTGAAATCTCAAATAGGGAGGAAAATGAATTTTGAGTTCTCCAAAAGAAATAGTGGTCTTGATTATCTCGTTTTAATCAAGACATATTGTTGTGATATATATCCAGACATTATCAAAATTTGGTTGATCTTGCTTGATGGATATTGAACTAGGATCAAATTGAATGCAAAAATATTGTGCTTGCTATTTTGATTTTGATCATTGTTGAAACTGGTGATTTTGAGTTTATGTGAGATAAGTTTTTCTGAATGGATTGTGACTATCTTTTGATACATAGACTGTTTGCATAATGGTTTAGGAGTATATTGACTAAACTGAGATTATGCAATTGGTGAGGAATTGGGAACCAATTGGTTCATATCTCCGGTTTCTTTATTGGTTGTGCAGTACATTTTGCTTATGCTTAAGTGGGAGAATCATATGTTCGAATGTAAGCATAAGGCTAAGAGTATTTAAGCCAGTCATTATAATTCATTTGGATGCTGAAAACCAATTTATGGTTTTATTGAAGCAATTGGTTGAATTATTTATCTTACTTAATTAGTTTAAGTAATGACAAGTTTAGTGCTATTTGTTGGAGCTAAACTTGACTTGATATAGTGGGAGAAAACTAATTTATGTGTTTGTTCTGGTCAAGTAAAAACACATTGTTATAAATACAAATTGGATGCATGTGATCATGGAATCTGTTTGCATATTGGTTGCAGCAATGTTTCTTTGATTCTACATTTTGAAATGTATAGATATAATATATGTGATGTGAATTTCTTATGCGATGAGACTAATTGATCACATTGATCACTTCTATTAAAAGTTTGCGAAGCTGAAAATTTAGCTTAGTTCATGCTCAAGTGGGAGAATATAAGATATAAAGATATGAGCATGATAGTAAGCTGGGATTGATTTTTGACAGCTTGTATGATTCAAACTAGAATAGAAGGTCATATGATAAGAATGCTAATTAAGGAACAAGATTGCAACTACACGAATTTGGTTTCCTATGTGGATTATGATAAGTCATTCACTGTATTGATTCTGATAAGTCATTCAGTGTATTGCAATGATTGTTAGTTAATATAGTTGATATTAACTTGTACTTAACTTGGTTGTGTTAAGTATGGCCTAGATGAGTGGGAGAAAATTGGTTTGGTTTTGCTACACAACATTCACATAATTACAAAGTGCAAATTAAGTATGTTGTGATTTTTGGGTTAATTCTGTGATAAAACAGAAAAGATTCTTAAGTTCCATACTTTAAAATGCATTGGTAAGTTGTATGTGAGGTTAAGCTTTTGCTATCCAAAAGATTTGGCGATCACTTCTATGAATATGAAAGACTGTGTGATTAATATGTTTCATACTCAAGTGGGAGAATGTTAGAACATGAGTAAGAAATTAAATATTATAGCCGGTTGTAGTGTTTCAATTGACATAGAAAAGTCTTGCTAGAAAGCTTAAAACTATCCTAATTCTTGTAGGATTGTAATTCAGATATGATTTGGATTCATAGTTGGTATCCTATGGTGTTTCTAATAAGAGAATTATTAGGATTAATCTATTATAAATAGTGGCCACTGCTTTCACAAAATGCACGCTCAATATTGAACTAAGACCTATTGTTAGTTTGAGTACTTTTGGTTTTGCAAGAGAGGAGAAGGTGCATTGTTTAGAAGTCTGCTTTGGCTTTTTCTTCTACTACGTTTATGGGTTAGTTTGTCATTGTGTTTATCGAATTGTGATTTTAATACTTGAATACATTTGTGGTTCATGAGCTTAATCTCTTAACTTATATTTTTTGATAAGTTTAATCTTACAATCAAGACATAATAATGTGACATTAATAAAAGGCTTGTTGAATTGTAATCTTGTCTTGGACCAAGACAATGGATCCAACCCATGTTGAAAAAGGCAACATAAGCACAATGGATGGTTCATGCAAATGCTAGAGAATTCTAGAAAAAGCATGTATGTTGAATGCATGCATAAAATATCTATGGTCTTTTGTAGAAAGACCTAGAATCTTGTAAAATTATGTGGACATTAGGAAAAAGCGAGAAATATCTAGAAATAAGGAAGGTTGGCAAACCTTGCCTATAAATAGGTGAGGTGTTAAGCTATGTAACAACCAAGAGAGTAAGTAGTGAGAAGTGAGAGTGCCAAGAGAGAAGTGAGAAGAAGCAACAAAGCCTCTAAGAGTGTTTGAGTGTTTCATCTTGTACTAAGTTTGTGAGTGAATAAAAATCTTGTGTAATACTTTGAGTATTCTTTCTTTCTCTTTCCTATCAATTCCGCTGCATTACATTCTTCTTTGTGAGATAAACATCTCCAAAGTAGTGAAGTCTTTTTAAGCCCCAACAAGTCTTTATTTGTATGCGTGACATCCAAATCTCGTTGATGTTGGAAACACGGTCTGATACATCATATGATATAAAAAGTTGGAAATTTCTTTTTTTTTTTTTACAAGTTTCCAACCAATTGTATTATTACACTCAGTGTACTAAACAGTGTTCTTGACACACTAAAAAATCTGTCTTTTCCTACTCACAATCTGTTTGTTTTGTTCTTAATTCAATTTCCTGCTTTGTGATGAAACCTAGGTTTATTGGATTTGGATCCACTCCAAACATTAGTGTTCGGAGCCTCCAAGTCAACAAATCTTGGCCGCACAAATTGAATCCAACGGTCTCCATTAATTCATTTTCCTAGCCCACCACACACAACCAACGGCCCTGATTTGACTTGCACACTAATCATCGATCAAGATTTGTGGACTTGCAGGTTCCAGACACTGAGGTCCAGATCATATCCAAATCTAGGTTTATCTACGACAACCACAACCCTCTCTGTCCCCACTGCAATCTTGTGATGAAATGTTTTCCTTTTATAGTGAAAATGAGTGGCAATTAAGTCGTTGTTCATATCTACTTATAGGTTAATAGTTATACGATAATTCATAACAATTATTGAAACAAAGAAGGGATGGTTTTGTCCAATTCCCTGTCATTCGCAAAAGACATGTCATGTCTTCTCATCACGGTCGAGTTGAGGGCTGCCGTGTGGGCGAGGGAGGATTAAGGAACTTTTCATGTCTCACCAATTTCCAAACTGTGTGAAACCTGCCATATGGCATTTTCTCATTGTACATGAGTGAATTTAAACATATTTCGAGATTGTAGGGATGTAGCCGCCTACCGAGAATAAGAAAAGATAATGTTATTAACAATTTAAAATAATTATCATGACCCCTCATTGATAACTTCGAGACCGACATGCATAAAACACTGTTTGCAAGTGCTGATAACAACTCTGAAAAATATTAGACTCATCATTCATGAGGAGAATTTTAGGGTTTTGGATATAATACATCAACGTAGTAGATGAAGGTATAAAATTTTGTTTTTTTTATATCTCGTCCGTTCATCAATGCAACGAGATATTGGAAATTTTCACGGAATTTCTAATCACTTTAAATGCAATAGTGCAAAAAGCAACACTTTTCATCCGTACAATAATACATGTGATGTTTTTTCATCACTTGGAGTTGTCAATTTCCAAAACAAGAAGACAATTGGACTGAAGTTGGTATTAAGCCAAGCAGAAGCCTGTCCTTTCATTCAATAAGGGACCAAGTTATAAGGATGGTATTCTTTCTCCTCCCTTTTTTTCTCCCCTCCAGTCTTCTTTCCTAGATATTTCTCTTCCCTCTCTACTTTTTTTTCTTCTTTCTCCTTACAAAGATAAAATTTTGAGCGTTTAAACAGGAGGGGAGGAAAAAAAAGAGAAGAGAGCTTACAACCATCAACATCAACATCAACATCAACATATCCTTTGTCTACTGTCGGTTGGTTAGGTAAAAAATTCTTATTTTCCTTCTTACAACCATCAACATTATCAATTTGAATAAAGAGCTTCTCAGTGGAGCAAAGATTCAATTATACGACATTGACCAATCTTCGTGAATGGTTGAAGGCTAATACTCACAAGATATGCACAAATAGCAACTGTAGGCTCATCAAACATTGCAAAATCTTGCTAAAAAAAAATTATTTTGCCAATACCAAATAAACCAACAACCAACGAAAAAACTAACCTCCACTCTAAACCTCCCAATATGAGTGAATTAGTGGTAAGATTAAAATGAAGAAAATCATGAAAATCAATTTAGTTGGTTATACATCCTCAACATCAGCCAAACTTTGCTTGCCTTATGACTATCTTTAAAAACATGAGGCGTTGATTTAAAGCCACATGTACATCTTTAACACTCAGGGTTATCAGTCGTAATCCCTCCAGCCTTTGATCATTAGTTATGAGCTTATCAAGAGTGAGCAGCCATAAGAAACTCTAAACTTTTGAATGAATATGAAGATTCCAAATGAGATTCTATCGCAAATTAGGAAAACCACTAGAATTAATGGCCAACATATTAACATCACTTGTGTTCCACACCTGCTACACTTATCCTCCAAAGTATCAAAACCAACTAAAATGCTAAGAATTTGTTCAACAACCTCATTTGGTAAAACAAGTAGTGTATATCCCAAACATTATTGTAACAATAATCAGCTACGGTAACCTTAAGCATATTGTCCGAGAGCAGGCAGCTACCATAATGAAGCAAAATACCACATTTAGCCCATCTGTCAGTCTAAAATTTTACCGTGTTACCATTTCCAAATTCGCCAAAGTAGTACGAAAGTTTAGTCCTTTCAAGAACACTTTTCCAAGTGCAAGAAGAGCCTAAAGCAGTTTGATCTTTGAGTAATTGACCCAATGGTCAATGTACTTGCCACTAAAAACTTTTGCCCACAGACCATTATCCCCTCCATCAATCTCCAAGAGTTCTTAGCAAGAAGAGTTGTTCATAACTCTTATGTTTTTCAAGCCAAGCCCACCAAGAGACTTCGGAAGGCAAACTTGGCCCAACCTTCTCTGCATACCTAAACTTTAAACCCTAAACCCTGTCTGCATATCATATACTGGGATAGTGGAGGTGGAAGATTGAACAAGACTGAACAAGACTGGCTCGACCAGCAAGATATGACTGATTTATAAGAAATAAGCCTTGTATTATTTCTTTCTTAATGAGTAACGAAAATACAACTCAGTATTTGTACACTTTCCTAATAAAGCTTAGTGATTAATTGTGCTTAATTAAATCTCTAATTACAGAGATTAGTTACAGAAACTGTTACAATTGAAACTATAACTGTAAAACACAGCTATACAAAACTGTTAGCTATGAGTTATCCCTTTACACCCCCTCAAGCTAATTGGAGGGGAACCCAGAGAAAACTTGGACTGAAGATACTTGAACCTTGCCTTGGACAGTGATTTAGTGTGAATGTATACAATCTGATGCTCAGAGTTGACATACAGAATTTTGACTAGGTTGGCAAGAACAACCTCCTTGATGTAATGATAATCAACTTCGACATGCTTTATTCATGCATGGAACACATGATTTGAAGCCAAGATATGGTAGAAACATTGTCACACCATAATGTAGGAGCATGAGAAAGAGGAAAAGTGATGTCCTTGAAAATCTTGCAGATCCAGGTAATTTCTGCAGTAGTAAAAGTAAAGGATTGATACTCGGCTTCAGTTGAAGATCATGTAACAGTTGGCTGCTTTTTTGCACTCCAACTTATAAGATTGAAACCCAAGTAAATACAATATCTAGATTTAGACCTTTTATCAAACACACATCCAGCCCAATCGGCATCCGAAAAAGTTGTTAGCTGCAGAGAACTCTTTTTAAACTAGAGTCCTTGATCAACTGAGCCTTTGAGAAATCTGGGAATACGTTTAACTGCCTGAAAGTGAGTATCTCAAGGACAATGAAGAAATTGACACACATGGTTCACATCAAAAGAGATATCCGACCTTGTCCATGTTAAATATTGAAGATCACCAACAATAGACCTGTACTCCTTTGGATCAGACAATAAGGTTCCAATGTGATCCAATTTATGAGTGCCAAGAGGAGTGGCACAAGGTTTACATCCTTCCATTTTGATCTTGATAAGAAGATCTATGATATATTTACCATGTGACAAGAAAATACCTTCAGATGATCTATGAACTTCAAGACCAAGGAAGTAGTGAAGAGGCCCTAAGTTTTTGACATGAAACAAAGAACTGAGCTTGTGAATGAAAGCTTGACAATCAGATGCATTTGGACTGGTGACTAAGATGTCATCAACGTAGACTAATACAATCACAAAGGAAGGATATGTATGCACAAATAAGGAGTAATCGGATTAAGAGTTAGTGAAACCAAGAGACAGTAATGTATGACCAAGCTTATCAAACCAGGCACGAGGGGCTTGCTTTAAACCATAAAGAGATCTATTGAGCTTGCAAACAAATAAAGGCTGAGAAGCATTAATAAAACCAGAAGGCTGTTGCATAAACACCTCTTCTTTGAGTGTACCATGAAGAAATACATTACTAATGTCCAACTGATTGAGAAACCAATCATTTTGAACAACAAGAGTTAATAGAATTCAAATGGCCACTGGTTTGGCAACTGGACTAAAGGTGTATGTGAAGTCAATACCTTTTTGTTGGTGAAATCCTTTGGCTACAAGGCGAGCCTTGTATCTGTCAAATGTACTATCAGGTTTTCTTTTTATCCGAAACACCCATTTACAGCCTACAATGTTTTGATGTGGAGATGGAGGTACTAAGGTCCAAGTGCCTGTGTTTTTTAGAGCCTGAAACTCTTCGAGCATGGCTTGATTCCAGTGAGCATGCTTCGAGGCTTGTAGATGAATGGTAGACACAAAAGTATCAATATCAATTGGATGTTTGGTGGCAGATAGAGCTTTTGATTTAAAGATACCTGCTTTAGACCTTGAAATCATAAGATGAGAGTTGGTAGGAATCAATTGCTGAATTAAAGATGAATGATCTGGTTGCAAAGGTAATGAATGAGATGATGATGATACTTGTAGAGAGAACTGAGATGGTACTTGTGAAGATAGAGGTTGCTGAGATGTTGTAAGTGATGGAGATGCTGCTGACTGTGATGCAGGCACTGTGGAAGATGGTGAAACATGCTGAGATATAGGAAATGAAAGATTAAATTTTATGGAAGAAGCATGCACTGGAGACTGTGGTGTTGATGAGGTAGAAAACTTCTGTACATCATGAAAGGGAAAATGCCCCTCATTGAACAATACATGCCTTGAAATGTAGATTATCTGAGATTGAAGATCTAAACACCGATATCCTTTGTGCTGAAGACTATAACCAAGAAAGACATAATGCTTGCTTTTGCCTTCCAGTTTTGAGGAAACATAAGGTTTAAGCCAAGGACAGTAGCTGTAGCCAAACACCTTTAATTTTGAATAATCTGGAGTTGTCTTGAAGAGGAGTTCCCATGGAGATTTGTCCAGTCTTGAAATTGGTAATCTGTTGATGAGATAAATGCCAGTAGAGAAGGCTTCAACCCAGAATTTGTGTGGGACTTGAGAAGAAACCAATAGAGTCCATGCAGTCTCTGTAAGGTGCCTATGCTTCCTCTCAACACATCCATTTTGTTCAAGAGTTGATGGCAGCTATATTGATGAGAAATACCACTATTTTATAAAAAAAAAGTTGAACACAAAGCTAGTGAACTCACCCCTTGAATCTGATCGCAAGATTTTTATTTTATTGCCAATCATGTTCTTTACATAAGCTTTGAAAGATACAAATATAGAGAAAACCTCAAATTTAGTTTTCATAGGAAACATCCAAGTATATTTGGTGAACTCATCCACAATCAACAAGTAAAACTTGTAACCACTGACAGAAGAAACTAGAGATGGACCCCAAACTTCACAATGTAGTAACTCTAAACTAGTAGACACAGAACTAGTATTGGAAGAAAATGATAGCTTATGATTTTTGCCTATGGCACAATATGTGCAAAAGAAAGATACAAACTTGTCCCTATTGTGAACAAGATTATGCTTATTTAATACTTGTCTAAACATAACAGAAGAAGGATGACCAAGCCTGTTATGCCAGGTCTTCAATGATGCTTTAGTGCTGAACATAGCAGAATGTGAGAAGGGCACATTGGAGAGACCTTGAAAGGGATAAAATCCTGCTTTAACTGGCCTTCGAAAAATCGTCATCCCAGAAGAATGATCCTTGATTTCAGAACCATCAGAATCAAGGGTCAAAGAGCAATGATTATCTTTTAAGAATTGATAGGCAAAGAGTAAATTGAATTTCATCAGTAGAACATAAAGGACATTACTCAATCTGAAATTAGCATGTGGTGTTGGAATGATAGAATTACTAATGTGATGGATATCCATACCTTGTCCATCACCAATGTACACCTTGTCTTCGCCAGAGTATGGATATGGAGATTGAATTGCAGATATGTCATTAGTAATATGGGATGTAGCACCCGAGTCCATCAACCAAATAGGATGAGATTGCTGAGAGCTAGTGTGAGCACACATAGCAGCAAGTTTTGTAAGAGGGATTTTTCTAGCAAAAGCATGATTCATTCTCTCATAACAGTCAATAGCTTCATGATCAAAGGAATGACATATTTGACAGGGAGTTCTTCCACCAGAATTAGAGTGATTTCCACCAAAATTGTTACGATTTCCAAAATTGTTTCTATAGTTGCCATGATTACCACCAAAATTGTGAAAGTTACCTCGAGGATTATTGAAGTTATTGTGAAAATTGCCACGATTATTGCGTTGAAAAGATCCTTGGCCACGATTGTTGTTACACCCACCCCCATTTATAAAAATATAATTATGTATGTATCCCCAAAATATTATGAATTTATCAATTTAGTCCTATTTTGACTACCCATTCAGGATTATTCCCAAGCTGCCACATGGCAGCACCCCAAGACTTTTCTCATTGCTCTCTCTGTCCCCTACCCCTCCCGTGAGCTTCATCTTCTTCTTTCTGTCTTTCTCTTCTCTCTCTCTCGGAATCCTCATCTCTTTCCTTTTCTTCACTGAAATCGCACACACACTCACACGTAAAGGCACGCTCGTGCTAGAAGGAGTCATCACTATCATCAATCCCTCATCAGCTCTCTATCTCTTTCCCGTGCTGTGAGGATGAAACCAAGGAACTCTCCGGCGAGATTTCCTATTCCTCTGGTTAGGTAAGCCTCGAATTCTTCCTAATTCGTCTTAGAATCTTGCGTGAATGTGTTTTAATTAGGTTTATTACGTTGTTGTTGAGGTTTTAGAACGGAATCAGGTCGGGGGAAGGCACACCTAGCTCCGGGGAGGCCGTGGGTGTCGAGGGAGTTTTCGGTCACCTCCGACCGTTTTACGGCAAAAGGAAGGTATAACGTTGTTCTTCTCATCTTGTACTTCAATTTGATACCTAGATTGGACCCTAAAAAACTAGGTTTGCAGTCGGCCGGAGCTGTAGAAGCTCCGGCGTTCTTCCCCGGCGCACCCAAGGCCTTTCAGGTCGTTTCCCAACCCATGGGCCTTAAGCCCGTTTTGGTTTTAGCCCAGCCTGTTTCCTTTTGTTTTTATTTTGTTTTTGTTTTTGTTTTATTTCTTTAAAACCCTTAAAGGCCTTCGGGCCGTTTCTTTTAGGGCCTGTGGCCCATTAGATCAACCCAAAACCTTTTTAGGTTTTGTTTAATTATAGTTTTAAGAATTAAGGCCTGGGGCCATTTTATTCAGGGCCTTAGGCCCGAGTGTATAGAAACCTTTATATTTAAGGCCTTTGGGCCATTTAGAGCTTGGGCTTTCAACCCTTTCCCAAACCCATTAACCTTTAATCCAAACCCAAACCTTTAGGGCCCAATCGGCCCAACCCAATCCAAGCCCAGTCTGACTTTGACCGTTTGACCCAGTTGACCGTTGACTTGGTCAACGGTTAGTGTTGACTTTGACCTGTCAACGGTTAACGTTGACTTTTTAAGTTGACTTTTCTGGGTTTCGTCCGGGACCTCTCCTAGGCTAATTTCGACGTCCTGGACCTGTTTTTGAAGTATGTTTTTTTTCCAAATTCAATCGTTTGAATAGAGTTTGACTAAAGGTACCCCTTTATGTGAATATGTGCAATTATTAACGGTGATTCCGTTATTCCTTTTTGGTACAGCTTTGCACCATCGGTGTACGGTGAGTGAAATCATGTTTTAATAATAGAAATGAATACATGAAAAGCATGATTTAATGATTATGTTTTATGAAATGTTTTGTGAGATAACATGCTTACTGAGGCTAGATTAAATTACTACTATTTTTCATATAACCCATGTTCTTATAGAATATCTGATGGATGACGATATGATATTTAGAACATGTTTAGAATACCTCTTTATAGTATAAATGATGGATGACTTTATACTATGAAGTTGTTTTTCAAAATAGATATATTCAATGGTTTTGTACTTACCTAGTGATCATTTCCGCTACGGGACGTAGGGATAGATTCTGGTCCGTCCCGAGCAACGGTTTGGTGTTGGTATAGGGCTTGGAGTGTGTTTCCTCTGGCTATTTAGCACAAAGATGGGGAGCTGGCATGGGGCCTGAAGTGTATTTTCCTTTGACTGTCTGCTCAAAGACGGAGAGCCGGCATGGGGCCTGGAGGTTATTGGACAAATCACTAGTGCTTGTTATATATATAAGTTATGAATTTGAGACATTACACAGCATGCTAGGTTTCGGAAAACCTATGTTTTTATTATATGTATGTTTTCATAAATCTGGGGGTTAGTAGGTTGATAACTGTTTTATTATATATATATATATATATATATATATATATATCAAATTGGTCCACTTATGTTTGTTTTGCGCCCCCTTCAGGACCTATGAACGAGGATTACGATTTGAGCTACGAGGCATTTCCCTACCAGTGATTCAGTGCTATATTTCCTCTGCTTCAACACCTATTGTAATATAGCATTTCTCTATCTTAAATTCTGCTTGTACTCTGTAATAGATGTATGCTCTGAACTTATGTGTATAACCATAATTTTATTAATTAGCAGTTGAACTTTAGTTTTGTATTATTAGTTCCTATTGCTTGTTTTAGTATATTTCTCAGCTTTTACTTAAATCAAATGGCTTTCGTCACCCTTCGGGTGTTGGCCAGCACGTGACCATCCCGATGTCTCGAGGACATCGGGATCGGGGCGTGTCAATTGTTGTTGTGAAACTTTGGTGGAGCATTATGATTAAACTGTTGAGCAACATAAGCAAGAGGAGAATTGTAATATTGTGACGGTGTAGGAAGAAGAGAAGGTTGAAACTGCACAGCAAAGGCATGAAAAGGCACAGAACCAGATGAGGCAATGCCTTTCTTTTTACGATTCATGAAGACTTCCTTATTGATCGGCAAACCATGAAGTTCATCCAGTGTTATGGTGGAAATCCTGACCATGATAGAGTCAATAAACGACTCATACTCATTAGGTAAGCCATTTAACGTAGCAATAATCAAGTCATGATCAGAGACAGAAGCTCTAGGAGCCATTAGAGAATCAGATAGGCCTTTAATTCTTTGTAAATAATCCGAGATAGGAAGATCACCTTTGTGAATAGAGTGAAGACGAGAACAAAGCTGATGAATATAAGCAGCTGAAACGCCATCAAATCGATGCTCGAGATTTAGCCAGAGTACTCGAGACGATGTGACACCGATGGTGAACGGAATAATCTCCTCAAAGAGAGTAGAATTCAGCGAAATCAGTATATTATGATCTTTTTCATACCAAATTTCAAAGTCAGGATTTGGAATTCCAGAGTTTTGACTAGATTGATCAAGAACATAAGGCGGCGGGCAAACTTCAGATCCATCAATGATTCCGGTAAGTTTATATCGTCGGAAAATTGGAGTGAAAAGAGCTTTCCAGACAAGGTAATTGTCACGCTTAAGCTTCGGAGGAACCATACAACTGATATTCTGAACAGTGATGGAAGAAATCGACGAGATCAGAGAATTTGAGGAATTAGGGTTTATCGCTGCAAAATTGGGGGAAGGAATTGCAGGATTTGGGGCAACAACTTTAGGCTGCACAGGAGACGAAGTCGAAGACACCATGATCGAAGATCAAAGGTCGAAAAAAAATCGAGAGGAATTTGCAGATGCACCAATCGAAGAAGAAATCGCAAGGAAGAAGGATCGAGAGGCGGTGAAGTTGAGAGGTGGTGATACCATGTAAGAAATAAGCCTTGTATTATTTCTTTCTTAATGAGTAAGGAAAATACAACTCAATATTTATACACTTTCCTAATAAAGCTTAGTGACTAATTGTGCTTAATTAAATCTCTAATCACATAGATTAGTTACAGAAACTGTTACAACTGAAACTAAAACTGTAAAACACAGCTATACAAAACTGTTAGCTATGAGTTATCCCTTTAGAATCACCTTCCAAGCAGGAAGTCGAGCTTGAGCCGTTTCTACCAGGCCTTTGTAGGTGGTTTTAGTAATGCCAGAATGAATGAGACCAGGGCTTTGTAGAAGTGGCAAATTTGATCCAGGAAGACCAGGGAGATCCCGAGAAAATCTTGTTTGCTGAGTACTCGATTAATATTCACAAGTGCTCCTGATCATAAAATGCAAGGAGCTGCTTCACATGATTATGCCAGGCAGCAACGTTTAATCCATCGACTAGGACCCAGTCAACAACAGTTGCTGCGGGTTGCTCCCACCATTCATCAAGCTGCAGAAACGTATTGCAGCTCAGACAATTAAAGAGGGGAAAAACAAGACAACAAAAGAATTTGTACTGCTAACGTAGAAAAATGGACTGTCTATACAACTACTATAGAACTAAAAAATGCAGGCTAACTCTGCGTATGGTGGTCACTCACCAATCCCCTAACATAGTTGCAATCTTCCAAGCACTTCTGAGCACTCAAAATTGCAGCCTTAAGTTCAGGCAACCATTTCTCCATGACAATTTTCTCTTGCTCAGCAGCCACATTTAAACAATAGCTCGTTGTCCTGCAGAGTAGTAGATACAAATTAAGTGCATGTTAATCTAACAAATAGTCAGAGATCCTAAAATGCTAATTAATAACCATCACATATTTGAATGGTTTAATATTTAGAATGAATTTAACGTAACACCAGAGCTATGCATCCTGAGTTTTGACAACAGATTAGAACAAAGAGCAAACTGTAATATATTTAGAATCTGGATGAAAAAAATTCAGAACATCCAGAGCAACAAACCATGTGAATCTTAAATGAAATAAGAAAGCAGTTTCTGGCACTTTCCTTCATCTCACAATGCTCAAAATGGAATTCAAGTTTGTATTATTTGACCGAGTTCCGCTTACTGAAACTTTCGGGTTTTGGAGGATAACACAGTCTAGTTTCCTGTAAAATAAGGCCATGTGAAGTTTTACCTTTCATATTCTTGTTGAGCTCTATAGGCATGGTTCAACAACACATGACCACTTTCAACAAGATCCTGTGGTGTATGGACCAAATTAATTGCCTTTACCATGTCCTCCAACACACTAGCTTCAGAACCACGAAGTTTCGAACAGAATTCCAGGGACTCTAGGATTGATGCTAGGGCAGCGTCTGAACCCTCCAAACCTTTTATCCAGTAAATGTAAGTTCGAACTGAAAGCACCCATTAAGCAGGCACACAAACAATGAAATAGAACAAAATAAGACATCAGAGCATGCATATTGTTGGGGCTTAAAAAGATTTCACTACTTTGGAGATGTTTATCTCTCAAAGAAGAATGTAATGCAGCGGAATTGATAGGCAAGAGAAAGAAAGAATACTCAAAAGTATTACACAAGATTTTTATTCACTCACAAACTTAGTACAAGAGGAAACACTCAAACACTCTTAGAAGCTTTGTTGCTTCTTCTCACTTCTCACTTGGCACTCTCACTTCTCACTACATGCTCTCTTGGTTGTTACATCACATAGCTTAGCACCTCACCTATTTATAGGCAACGTTTGCCAACTTTGACATTGCTAGAACTTTCTAGCTAGTGCTTAACAACCACACAATTTTACAAGATTCTAGATCTTTCTACAAAAAGCCTTGGATATTTATGCATGCATTCCACCAACTTGAATTTGCTAGAACTCTCTAGCATGTGCATGAATCTTTCTTTGTGTATGGGCCTGATCAATTGTCTTGGGCCAAGACAAGATTACAATTCAACATTATATATATGACCTTTTGCCTGGAACTTAGAGAAAAAGAGCCGACACTTCATGGAATGACGAGACATGGCTTATACAATGCCAGTATATGAAGTTACTAGTAAATTTATAAGCACTATTGAAGCTGAGATCCTTACCATGTTAACTTTTAGTAAAGAGGTATATATGATTTCAAGTTCTGATCTGCGGTAATCAAATTCTTCAATCTTCTTCCACTTCTTTTTCAAAGAACCTTCAACTTCTTTCCCTTCCGCACATAATTTATTTAAGCGTTGTATTTCAGACATCAGTGTATTCAAGCTAGCCCTCAAGCCAGCAACTTCTCTTTCCTTGGCCCAAACCTCCAGCTACACAAAGAAAATGGAAGACTGTAAAAAACCAGATGATAACACAGTGCAGGTTAAAAGTAACCTAGTATACAGTATACAACTATGAAAAGGATCAAAAGACTGAAACTAATCAAACCTGTCACCCATGGTGCTATTTCCACCCAAACTATTGGTAGTTAATACTTTTAATATGCAAGGAAGATTTACCTCAAGTTGCCTAAGACTGCCCACATTTTGTGATGTTCCTGAAGAAATTACATCAGTATTGCCATGCAAGCGTTTAATAAGTTTTTGACATAGATCCCTAACTTCTGCAGCTTTTTTCAGTGCATCTTCAGTAGCCAAAAATTTCTGAACATGTGCTTTCTGTGAACAATATATTCCAAATAACAAGTTAAACTCTTGCAACAAAACAAAAGCAGAAAATGTGGGGGTAAAATGGAACCGAGCAATTATTTCATTTAAACAGTATGGTCGTTTATGGAATTAGGGTTTAGACCAACTATTATACTTTGTATGGGGATAAATCATTTAGACCAACTATTATACTTTGTATGGGGATAAGTCATTTAAAGTTACTGATGACATACATATGTGGCGACAATGATATCAACACATACAAATGACATATCCTCCAACTTTTCTTCAAGAGAAATAATATCCTTACCACTCGTTGTCTGGAAAGAAATCGTGATTGAATGCAGAGCCTTACAACCAAGGAGTTAGGCGAGATTTTTTTGTAATTGATTTGTTATTTACTTTTCATAGTTGTATATTTGACTCAGATATAGGAAATACTTGTATAAAGGTTTTTAGTCATTTTCTTGGATTTTGCTTTCTTTTTTTTTTTCATTTTGTACACTTGTTTTTTTCGTTATTTTGATTTTCTTTGATTCATTTGAATTTAGAAATTACAAAATAAACATGAGTGTATGGAGGAGAAGGTGTAAGGAAATCATTGAACGGACGTCTGTTTATGAGGAGAAGGTGTACGGAAATCATTGAACGGTTGTCTGTTTTATAGCCGGATTACAATATAAAAATAAATTTGATGAAGAACTTGTTGAAAATTTGAGATGAATTTACCTGAAATGAAATGGCTGGTATGTGAGAAATCCTCTTGGAAACATGTGTCACAGTAGACAGTGCCCACAACAACTGCAGAAGGATCGTTCTTCTCATGGCTAGCCTCTGAAGGAGTATGAAATGTAAGAGCAGTAATAAGAATGATAACTATAAAAAAACCAAGACATGGTTTTAGAGCCTATCTATTCCCCCTCTAAGAAAGCTCTGATATTCTTGACTCGAAGAATGAGTTGATACAGGTTGTCTTTTAGTTATATCAAATGCTGAGGCCTTATAACTAATGTAAATATTCTCTGTAGGATTATACACACTTTACATGTACGCAAAACTCATCAAATTGATTGTGATTGACAGACAAATAAGGAATGACTATTTTCGAATATTATACAGCCTGGGGTCCATCGAGCTTCAGCATTACACTCATGGAAAAACCAGTCAACTGCAAATCAGAAGAAGTGAATGTAGCTAGGTTTCATTCCCTACCACCAAACCGTACAAGAAAAAAAAGGTAATATTTGTGATGGTGGGCAAGTAGATAAAAAGAGGTCCCTAATTTTTGTGTTCCTGTGTGTTTCGTTGTTGTTTCTTTGTTGGTGTAAGAATGCCAAAGGGAATATTGGGTCCCGGTTAGTTGAGAAACTTGAAAGAAAACAAAATGATTTTTTTTTTCTAACTAACTGCATTATTAGTGTTTGTATCTACTTACAGGTTGATCAATATACACAACTCATAATAATTATTGAATAAAAGAAAGAAGTTTTTTTCATTTTACTAATATACTAAGAGTGTTGACTCACTGTTTACTTGTATTGATGTTTTGTGTTCGAAATAGTCAGGAAGGAAGTGAGAATGCACATTGAAGTTAAAAAAGGGGATGCTTTTACTTAACAAAAAAAAAAAAAAAGGAAAAACGAATAAAAAGGGCTTGAAAATTTTGAGTTTTAACAATAAAAACAAAATAAAGGGTAAAGTGAATAGTACCAGGATTGACTTTTTAATGTAAAAATGTGGTTTTTCGTTAAATTGAACAATACTGAAAGCTTTTTGTTAAAATTCCCATTAAAAAAAGGATGCTTTTAAAAAGAAGAAGCGATGGTTTTGTCCAATTCCCTGCCATTCACAAAAGACATTTATTTATATATACTAAACTCAGCAACAAAAATACCGTTCATCATGTGAGAGAGAGCATTGTTCACTAACAGTGAAATGGCGGATTTGCCGCTGCTTGGTCTATTTGATTTTAGTTGCGCCATGTTTTACACGTGTTTGTCATCAGTGAAATGGAAGCAGGCTGAGAGCAGTTCCAGCGTGGGAACACCCCCCAGGCAATACACTATGCTATCCACCCAGTGAACAGTAATCGCCTTTTGCATTTCCACCGTTGCACTTCAATAGCCCTAGCAATAGGCAATAAAATATTAGTATTTTATTTATTTATAAAATAATACAAAATAATTTTATTTGTAATTTCGGATAAGAATTTTAACCGTTCTCGTTGCGCCACGTGTCATTATCCGAAAAGTTATAAAATAATACAAAATAATTTTATTTGTGATTTCGAATAAGATCTTTAATCGTTCTCCTTGCGCCATGTGTCATAAAATCTGAAAAGACAATTATTGGTGATGGATTTTCGATAAGATTTTTAATCATTCTCGTTGCGCCACGTGTTATTATCCGAAAAGTTATAAAATAATACAAAATAATTTTATTTGTAATTTCGGATATGATTTTTAATCGTTCTCGTTGAGCCACATGTCATAAAATCCGAAAAGACAATTATTGGTGATAGATTTCCGATAAGATTTTTAATCATACTCGTTGCGCCACGTGTCATTATCCGAAAATACAATTATTGGTGATGGATTTCCGATAAGATTATTAACCAATCACGTCGCGCCACGTGTCATAATCTTTGAGGATAGATTTCCATTAGATTTTTAACGAATGAAGGCATGCCACGTGACATTATCTACAACCTAATCCTTTCTGAATCCTCTATATAATCCACCATCCATCCTCGCAAATCTCACACCAATTTTCTCAAGATCTCTATCATTATTCATAGTTTCTGCTTCATTTTTACAATGTCTTCTTCTTCAAGGATGATGTGGGAAATCGATCAGCAAGAGGAATAATTGTTTAACCAATAAGAAGGAATGTTCAATCTCCAGGTGGCCCAAAATGAGAGGGAAGAGGATGAAGAGTGTAGAAGGAAAGATGACGAAGCAAGAATGGGCAGAGCCTCACATTCCCGTCGAGTCATCCAAGTTGTGGGTTAGATTTGCAGGCCCTGTCGAGTCATTGATTCTTTGGTTCTTTTCCCACCCATTTTCTCAAGATAATTGGTATGAATAAGACTCCACATTTTTCGCAACTGCATCTCAGCTAGTACACAACGCAACATCTTCAAGAAGCGTCATATTCGTACCTGCATTAGTAGTCATTTGTTAAAAAAATTTGGACTGAAACTTTGAGAGAAAGATAAGAATGTGGTTGAAAATAGTTGAGAAAATATAAATTTGTGGTGTAAGGTAGATGATAATGAGAAGGTATATATAGAAAAGTAAAAACAAATTTTTTTAAAAAATTTCAAAATTTTTTTTTCGGATTTTTATTTATTTTTAAATTTTTTTAATTCAACTAATTAATCTCTGCCTTTGGATTTAAAAAAAATTGAATTCCAACACTCCAGATTGTGCCACATGGCACAACGGTAACATTTTTGAATTTTAAAACTACTTTTTCTTTTTTTTATTTATAAAGGAAAATAATATAAATTGTTGATCCCAGATCAAACGGTTGATATTAAATAAGATTTATTTATTTTTTTTACCGTTGCAAATTTGACGGTCCACATTTTCTTGCCGTTGAGATCCAACGGACCATGGGAAGCCACGTGGTTTCCCAACAGTAATAATTTGAAACTGCGCCGCATGCCCCATTCGCTGAAAACATTTCGGGTGACGCGCCCAAAGCACGGGTGCAGTGCACGCGTCTGACAGAAAAAAATAAAAAAAGGAGCTGATGTTAGCCTTGCGTCAAATAGCCTTTGGGCTAACGAGTTGGCAATTCGTGACAGGCCTGGTGCTCGGGCCTGCTTGTCCCTCGGGCTCCCACAAGCTGGAGTCAATAAGCCGGGCTCTCGGGCCCTATTTGCTGGCCTGTCCCCCGAGCTCCAGCCAAAGCTGAAAGTGCTCTGAAAGAGCTGGGGTGTTCCCCCTGCTTCCTTGCTCTTCTTTTCCTCGGCACTTTTCTTTTCCTTATTTTCCATCGACTTCTCTGTTTCTATCTCGCAACCAGCTACAGCACCGATTCACCCTCCATTTCTCCTGCTTAGCATAAGAAAATCAAAGGGGTTCACCAGCGTGGGTTCCGTCGGATTCCATAGACAAGGGCGTGGTGACCCGGTATAAGTTTGGGGATTTTGTTTATAGCTTTGGATTCCCCATCATGGTGTTTACTTTTGTTTTATTTTTTTCTTTAGGAAATCATGGTTCTTCGGATTTGGGGCTTTTGTTTGCAGCCTTCAAATCCCTATCTATTTAAGGTGAGTGATTTCAAGATTTTAGAGTTTTGTTTGGTCTTCTCCGCTCAATCTCTATGGTCATATGTTGCTTCAGAAATTTGGAATGTTTGAATTTCTTTCTGGGTTTATATGGTTCTGCCTCTGATTGAATTTGTTTTTTGCTTCATGAAATCATCTGGGTTTTATTGATTTGATTGTATTTTGTAAAATTAGGGAGTTTTGCTTCTTTTTTTTTTGGGTGTTAATCAAGTTTGGTAAATACGAAATATTGGACAGTTGATTGTGGTTGATGGGTTGATCTGGGTTTTGTTTTACTTATTTAGATTTGAAATGCTAGGTTTTGTGGTCAATAATCCTTAAAATTATCAGAAACCCAGAAAATATAACGTAGTTTTTGAGTTTGTGGACATTTATATATATGTGGAAATTCGAAGTAGTTGGTTTATTTTATTTTACTTGAATTATTGTTTCTGAAAGGGGTAGGAAGAATTGGAGAAAATGATGAGGGAGAAGATCAAGATCAGGAAGATCGATTACTTGCCGGCAAGGCAGGTGACCTTCTCAAAGAGGAGAAGAGTGGATTTGAAGAATGCTGGAGAGCTGTCCATTCTGTGTGAATCTGAAGCTGTTGTTATCATCTTTTCCCAAACTGGCAAGCTCTTTGATTTCTCAAGCTCCAGGTACCAACCCTGTACAACATCCCACCGCCTTATAAATTCTTTCGAATTTTCCAGTTTGTTTTTGCAATTTTTCAATCCAGTGTTGGACTTTGAGAAATAAGTTTTGGAATTGCTTTTTAGGTATGGATTTTATGGGAGGCGTCTAGAAGGTTCAACTTTGATCGTCGAAAGCACGGGATGCTAAGGATCGACTTGGAACAGTTGCCTCGCATGCTCAAAAGGTCGTATACTATATGCTGATATGCTTCCTACAATCTTCGGTCTATGAGACTATGAGTATGGTGTCATTTTGCAATTGGCTTCTTTGTCTTTGCTTGCAGATGAACAACATTTTTTGGTGAACAATGGATTCAAATTCAGCGTCTTGAGCAGGCTTTTCATATTACTCAAGTAAGCATTTGTACTTGAGACTGGCTTCTCATTCTGTGTGCAAGTTTTATCGAAATGAGCTTTATTAATTGGTTTAACTCGGTTAGGACTATGAGGCTTCAATGGCAAGTGAGCTCTAGAAGATGCACATTCTTGAATAGTTTAGATCAGTCTGTATGTGTGAGTCAGTGAGGCTTCATTTAATCAATAAGAAACCACTTTCCTTAGGCCGTTGTGAAGTGTATAATTAGAGTAATAGAATGCAATGAAATATAATGTTTTTTTTCACTCTCTTTAGACTTTTTTTTTTTTTACTTTTATTCTCTTTGTGCAAGATCCTAGGCCGTTGTGTGGTCGTCGTTCTCATCCAATTTTCTATGGATATATCTAAGATTAAGTTCGATGTATATAAGCATTGAAGTGGTAACCTTTTCCAATATCTTTCATATAATTTTCAACCCTGCAGCAACGCGCGGGTACAAATTCTATCACGGGCGAGTTTGAGCTTGCCTTGTGGGGGGGAGTGAGGATCAAGAACTTTTTCATGTCTCACCAATTTTCAAATGGTGTCAAACTTGACGGAAAAGGTTCTCACCGGATCCTTTTCCTGGGGATTCTAGGGATCTCGTGACCGTTCATCGTATATCGTGTAGTTAGAAATTATTTCAAAATTTAAAATTTAAAATTAAATATAAATAGTACTAAACAAAAACTGACCGTATAATGTACGATTCATGATCATGATCAAGGGATTCTTAAGATCCCAAGGAAAAGGATCCGGGGAGGATCCTTTTCCAAACTTGAAAATGACACAAGGCATTTTCTCATTCTATGAGTGAATTTATGCATATTTTAAGATTGTAGGGTGTACTGGACCTAACAGAATAAGAAAGAGACTGTTATTAACACTTTAAAGTAATTATCAAGAACTCCTCATAAATAATATCGAGACGTGCATTGGCGAAGCTACAAAGACGCAAAGAGGTGTGCTCGCACCTCTAGTCGCTGAAGTTTGTTCCCAAAATCCAGGTTTTCACCCCTTTGCTCTGGTGCTGCATTTTGGTTTTCTATAGTGGGGCGTGTTGAAATTATTTTATATCGACAGGTCCGAGGGGGGCGCTCTAACGACACCGATACTATCTTCAACTTTAGCACTTGCCTAATTTGTGAGGTATGAGGTTTTATTACAAAAGGCCTCTGTATTAGTTAGAGTGGGGTATAATTCTATTTAAAGTTATTGCTTTTCTTTACCCCCACTGATGTGGGATTGCTAACACGCCCCCTCATGTGTAATCCCATTTAGTGGTTCACACGTGAAGATCCACACATCAGAAATTGAAAATCAAAGATCGGCTCCAATAGAGTCCAAACTTGTTTTTTCAAGAAGTGACTCTTAAGAACTCAGAGGCTGGCTCTATGTTGAGTTCAAGCTTGTTTCCAAGCCCACACTTCCAGGTGACAAGCCTTTGGTTTGCATAGGCCCGTAACTGTGGGCTCTGATACCATGCTGAAATTTTTTAGATTGATGGGCTTTGGGGGGGCAACTTTAACGACACTGATACTATCCTCAACTTTACTATCTGCCCAATCCGTCAGGTTTTACCACAAAAGATATTGGTATTTCCCACAAAAGATATTGGTATTAGTTACAGTGGAGTATTCCTATTTAAAGTCATTGCTTTTCTGGACTGCTAACAGGGCGTTGCTCCGTTTTAGTTTTTTTATTTTTTTTATTTTTTTATATTTTTATATTTTTATATTTTTTTTTAACCCAGGCCAAACAACATTGCTTTGCACCCGAGGAAACAAAAATTTAAAAATGAAACGAGTCAAACTACGTCGTTTCGCTACAAAGAGTTCATAAAGTTTTTTCATAGATGCTACCACAGCCTCTGCTGGTTCAAGTATGCTCCCTTTTTCCTCGAACACGCCCTGCAACAGAAGCACACGAGCTAATTAAAAGGCAACCTAAAACTAATCGCTAATATTGTTAAAGTAAAAGGTATTTAAAAAAAAAAATTGATTGAAACTTTGTTCTGAAGAAGAAGAAAACGATGGAGGATGGAAATGTTAGAGAGTGCTCTCTAGATAATTAACACTAATAACTAGTTAATTAATTAATTAATTATATGAAGGCATGAATTTTTCATGGCAGAAGAGAAGACCATGCATGTTACCTCTGAAATGTTGATTTGTAATGTTCCTAATAGTGGTGCAGGCAACCTTCTTCTCCTTGAGTCGTCCGAGCCTACAATTGCAATGTCTAATATTATATCACCCGGCTCCTCAACTTTTATATTTTGTCTGTGTGCCATTGTTATATTTTTCTCTCTTTTGCTCACTCGGAATATTATTTGGCAAAGTGCTAATTTTTCACATCTAATGTTTGGTTTAGCCAATATCTGCACAAGTAGGTGTTGAGTCGATTAGTATTTTTTGCTTTTAAGAAAGTTCAATGAAGAGAAGTTTTAGCATGTGATATTCACGTTCAATGAAGAAAGTTCACGTATAAATAGTACTCGTGATGATAGGGTATTCTGAAGATAGCCATGTGGTAAAAAAAATTCGGTTTTAAACCCTTTTGGTGAAGTTCGTTAGGTTTAAGCTCAAAAACCAAATTTCCATTATCTCTCTGTTAAATCCAAAAACGAAACTGTGAATTTCTGCACTCCCTTCGTTGTGGCTCAATAGAAATGGACTGTTTTCCAAATACCCTATCACCATTAGGTTTAAATCCGAATTTTTTACTACATGTGCTATCTTCCAAATACCTTATCACCACAAGAATCACGTATCCAATTAGCCCAAATAGATTTTATTAACCTTAGTTGAGCAGGAGAATTATTTAATTGACATGCATGTGATATTATCATATAAAATGACTTATCGTTGACCGAATGGATGATTTTGTGTTTATTAATTTGTTAGCTGTGTGTGTAATCCTTTTGCTATGTGGTTTTGCTGTGGGGAAGGAATGTACAAACATCCCTACTCCTTTTCAGGCTATGTACAAACATCCTTACTCCTTTTCAGCTATGACACATCACAATGTTGTTTTGTTTGTAAATTTTCATGGAATTTCTAATCACGTTAAATGTGTAGTGTAAAGCAGCAATTTTCATCCGTACAATTATACATGAGATGTTTTTTTCATCACATGGAGTTGTCAATTTCCAGAACAGGAAGACAATAATTGGACTGAAGTCTGAAGTGGTATTATTCAAAGCAGAAGCCTGCCCTTTCATTCAATAAGGGACCAAGTTATAAGTTTATGATATACAACATATCCTTGTCTTTCTATACAATAATTAATTTGAAAAAAAAATATATATCTGGTCTGCCAGGCTACCCCCTGCCTCCCGGCTAAGATCAGGTGCTGTTCCTCCCGGCCGGCTTCCCTACTCCGCCCTTCTCTCCTCAAATCGTAACATAGAAGTGACGATATCCTCAGTATATGATTCCATACACGTATTGCCTCTGGCACGGCTGCCAGTTATTTATGTAAGGATTATTATTTTCCTTCTTAAAACTATCAACATTAAGTTTAAATCAATTTTGAATGAAGAGCTTTCCAGTGGAGCAAAGATTCAATCTTACGGCGTTTATCAATCTTGTGAGTATTAGAATGCTAACCATTCATGAAAATATGCACAAATAGCGACTGTAAGCTCATCAAACATTGCAAAATCCTGCTCGAAAACAAATTTATTTCGCCAATACCAAATAAACCAACAAGCAATGGAAAATACTAACATCTACTCTAAACCCCCCCCCCCCCCCCAATATGAGTGATTAGTGGTGAGATTAAAATGAAGCCAATCATGAAAATCAATGTGGTCTGACTATTGTTTATACTTTCCAACTTTTGCCAAACTTCTCTTGCCTTAGAAAAATCTTTGACACTCAAGGTTATCTGGAATGGTAATTGGTAATATTGTCTGCAAAGCATATACTGGACAGCGGAGGTGACAGACTGAACAAAAGTGGCCCGACCAATAAGAGATAATAAATTTACCTTTCAAGCATAAATTTGAGCTTGAGTTTCTACTAAGCCTTTGTAGGTTTTTTTAGCGATGCGAGAATGAATGAAACAAGGGCTTTGTAGAAGTGGCAAATATGATCCAGGAAGTGTTGGAATTTTTTAGATCAACGAGCTCGAGGAGCCCCCTAACGACACCAATACTGTCCTCAACTTTACCACCTGCCCAATTCGTCAGGTGTGGAGTTTTACCACAAAAGGCCTCAATATTAGTTAGAGTAGGGTAATCATATTTAAAGCCACCCTTGTTGACTTCCCCCACTGATGTGGGATTGCCAACACGCCCCCTCACGTGTAACCCCATTTAGTGGTTCACACGTGGAGATCCACACATCATCAATTTAAACTTAGAGGTTGGCTCCAATAAAGTCCAAATTTGTTTTCAATCTTTTCAAGAAAATGATACCGATACTATCCCCAACTTTACCACTTGCCCAATCCGTCAGGTGTGGAGTTTTATCACAAAAGACCTCGGTATTAGTTAGAGTAGGGTAATCATATTTAAAGCCATCCTTGTTGACTTCCCCCACCAATGTGGGACTACCAACATGCCCCCTCACTTGTAACCCCATTTAGTGGTTCACATATAGAGATCCACACATCGTCAATTGAAACTTAGAGGTTGGCTCCAATGAAGTCCAGACTTGTTTTCACTCTTTTCAAGAAGAGGATCATCAATTGAAACTTAAGGGTTAGCTCCAATGGAGTCCAGACTTGTTTCAATCTGTTCAAGAAGTGCCTCTTAAGAACTCAGAGACTGGCTCTATGTTAAGAGTCCAAGCTTGTTTCCAATCCCACACTTCCTGGTGACAAGCTTTTGGCTTGCACATGCCCTTAATCATGGGTTTTGATACCATGTTGAAATTTTTAGATCGACAACTTTACCACCTGCCTAATCTGTCAAGTGTGGGGTTTTACCATAAAAGACATCATTATTAATTAAAGTAGGGTACTCATATTTAAAATCACCATTGTTGACTTCCCCCACCGATGTGGGACTGCCAACAGGAAGACTAATTAGATCCCCATAAAATATTGTTTGCTGAGTACTCAAATAATATTCACAAGTGCTCCTGATCATAAAATTCAAGGAGTTGCTTCACATGATTATACCATGCAGCAACATTTAATCCATCGACTCAGACCCAGTCAACAACAGTTGCTGCTAGTTGCTCCTACCTAGGAATGGGCAACGGTTATGGTGGGTGGGAGTCCCACTACCATGGACGGAGGGAGGTAAGGCCTATTGGGGGCACTTGCCCCCTCCCATCCTTTTTTTTTTCATTACAAATTATTCAATTAATCATTCCCAATTATTTTGCTTTGCGGATTATTCAATTAATCATATTAAAATAGTGAGAATCCTCTTTTAGTTTTTAAATGTCCCTTTGTCTTGTATATTTTTCTCACGCACTAATGTCTAAACCTTGTTGAGTTGCATGTATTTGATTAAGGGAGCTACTAGATCCACCCCGTTGTCTTATTTTCCCACCCATGTTATATTTACACCCACTATAAAAAGGTAAAAAATTAAAATGTTATTTTCCCACCCACTATTATTCCTAATAACCCTTAATATATATATATATATATATATATATATATATATATATATAATTAGAGATAAAAAGTCACAGAGCTATACTTCAATTATATGATGTCGACAAATCAAGATGACCCACATAAAATTATCTTTTACCTCTTCGACGGAAACATAATCATCTACTTCTTCCATAAAAACATCATTTGCTAAGTTCATTCTTTTTGCTTTCTCTGAATGAAAAGAGATGGGAATGATGAGTTAGGGTTTAAGGGAGACAAATCGTCTAAACATAGTGCGAGAATTATCACGCCCAAACTTTTCTTTTTTATTTTTTATAAAAAAAAAAGTAATGCAAAAGTGGGTAACTAAGGTCCTTGTTAGTCATTTTACAAATTGACAAATTTGTAATTAAAAAATTCATAAAAAGGTGGGTGAAAAAATAAGACATTGGGGGTGGGAATAACAGCTCTCTTGATTAATTAGTACAAATGAGCATTATATTGTCAACAATTAAAGACAAAATTAGCATTTGTAAAAGAACTAGCTTTATTTGTCTAAAAAAGGAGCTCAAAAATTTTAAGGTGCCCCCTTTTAGTAAAATTTCTGGTTTCATCTCTCAGTCCCACCATTCATCAAGTTGCAGAAACGTATTGCAGTTCAGACAATTAAAGAGAGGAAAAACAAGATGAAAACAAAAAGAATTTGTACTGCTAACGTAGAAAAATGGACTGTCTATACAACTACTATACAACTAAAAAATGCAGACTAACTCTGCACATGATGGTCACTCACCAATCCCCTAACATAGTTGCAATCTTCCAAGCACTTCTGAGCACTCAAAATTGCAGCCTTAAGTTTGGGCAACCGTTTCTCCATGACAATTTTCTCTTGCTACATGTTAATCTATTTTGATGCACAAAATCGGTGAGGACTTTGGTACAACAGAAAGTGTTAAGTTTGTGACCTTTGCTAGATTGCTCTGGTCACTAGTGTGGATAAGTATGTAAATGGATAGAGACAGAGAAGCAAACACAAGATGTACGTGGTTCACCTAGATTGGCTACGTCCACGGAGCAGATGAGTTCTCATTAATTGTGAAGGGTTTACACAAGTACATAGGTTCAAGCTCTCCTTTAGTGAGTACTAGTGAATGATTTAGTACAAATGACATTAGGAAATATTGTGAGAGAATGATCTCTATTTATAGAAGAGAGTTTCTAGTTTCATTCTGACATTGACACGTGTCGTGTTGTGATTGGCTTCTGATGTTGACACGTGTTGCGCTATGATTGGCTTCTGATGTCAACACGTGTCGCACTGTGATTGGCCTTCTGGTTGGAGGGAAACTCTTCTAGGTCCTTGACGGTATAACGTTGACCAGTGCTTAGTAGTTTCAGGATTGGTCAAGTATGGTACAAACAGTGCTCCCCTAAGTTCCCGAGTGAGGGAAGCTCCTCGGTTGGGGACTTGCAAGATCCAAGCCATTGAGTAATCACGAAACTTCTAAGTACCGAAGTGTGGTATCATTTTCACTTGCCTTATCTGTCTCATACGTAGATGTGGCATCTTCTCTGGAAGTACTTTTCCTCCATCCAGGGGTGGTATCTTTAACCGATGAAGATGCACAAGGTAATGTATCAATTTCACTTGAAGCTTACTTGTAGTTTCGGGCTTGGTCAAGTGCGATACAAACCCTATAGTATGAGTCCCCTAAGTCGCCAGGCTAGGAGATTTGCCGAAGGAGGTAACAGACAAGGTAAGCAATCAGACTTCCAAGTAAGCAACCTGGATCGGAAGTTCGACTTCGACTTCCGGTTGATTGTTTTCTTTCTCCTTATGTCGTAAATAGCACTAAGGATAATGAGAAGCAAATGGATAAGAGATGATATGAGATACTTTTGCTTTTGAACAAGTAACTTTCCGCAGGCTTATTCTTGAACTGGGCTGGAGGGTTTTCTGGTTTCTTCAAGAGTATAAGGCCAACTTAAGAATTTGAGGGTCAAAACAAGTCCATCAAATCTAGAGTACATTCGACCCTGATGATATGAGATACTTTTGCTGTTGACAAAGTAGTGGATATATCGGCACGTGTTCTGTTACGCTTGTCTTCGCATGCTTTCTTGTATCGTTCTCACTTGCCCTATTTGTTCCTCAGGCAGATGTGGTATCTTCTCTGGAAGCATAAGATGTTGAAGATGACTACTCGAGAGCAATGCCAGGTAAGTAATCAAGCAAGGGGTTCCAGGCAGTCAGTTCCTGACTGGAAGCTTGATTCTAAGTGCTGACTGATTGCTCTCTTTCTCCTTGTCTTGCAGGTAAGAATGATGCCAAAGGAAAAGACAGGGAAAAAACATGATATGGGATACTCTTTCTTTTAACCCTGGTGATATGAGATACTCTTGCTCTGGCGTGGCTTGTTTGTAGAGATATTATCGGGAGGAAAAAAAGCTAAGTATTTCGAGAGACTCTGCTGAGAGTGCCCTCTCGGATGTGAAGAAAAGTTGAGCATTTTTTTATTTGCAGGTTTGCCTGGCTGTGGAGGATGGAGGTCGACATATATAGGAGTATCCCTAACAATAAGTAGTAGTGTTATTCCTTTACCTTTCTTGGTCATAGCAATGTAGTGGGAGCTGCAAGTTTCACGTGTTTTAACTTTGTCAGAGCACTTTGAAAAAGTGGTATATGGTATCCGAAAAGCTGATGTTGCGTGTGAAGATTGCAGATAAGCTTTATCCAAGGAAATCTGGCTCTCGAAGTTCTGAGAGCGGTGCTCTTCGGTTTTCGAACAAGCAATCCTGTCGGGGATCTGGCTCTCGAGATTCAGAGAATTGTGCCTCTTCGATTTTTGAGAAATCAGTCTTGTTGAAAGTCTGGCTCTCGAGATTCGGAGAGCAGTGTCTCTTCAATTTTTGAGAAAGTAATCCTATTGGAAGTCTGGCTCTCGAGATTCGAAGGGGCGATGCCTCTTCGATTTTTAAGCACGTAATCCTATTGGGAGTTTGGCTCTTAAGATTCGGAGAACGGTGTCTCTTCGATTTTTGAGAAAGCAATCCTATTGAGAGTCTGGCTCTTGAGATTCGGAAAGCAGTGCCTCTTCAATTTTTGAGAAAGTAATCTTGTTGGAAGTCTGGCTCTAGAGATTCAGATGGCGGTGCCTCTTTGATTTTTAAGCAAGTAATAATGCTATTCCTTTACCCTTCTTGGTCGTAGCAATGTAGTGGGAGCTGCAAGCTTCACGTGTTTTAACTTTGTCAGAGCACTTTGAAAAAGTGGTATGTGGTATCTGGAAAGCTGATGTTGCGTGTGAAGATTGCAGACAAGCTTTATCCAAGGAAATTTGGCTCTCGAAGTTCAGAGAGCGATGCCTCTTCGGTTTTCGAACAAGCAATCCTGTCGGGGATCTGGCTATTGAGATTCGAAGAACGGTGCCTCTTCGATTTTTGAGAAAACAATCCTGTTGGGAGTCTGGCTCTTGAGATTCGGAGAGCGGTGCCTCTTCAATTTTTTAGAAAGTAATCTTATTGGGAGTGTTTTCTCGAATATGAGTAAAGGTTGGGCATTTTGGCCAATCTACCTTGCCACGGAGCACGGAGGTTGACACACATAGGGACTCTTCAGTTATCAAGTAGTGGTGTTGTTCCTTTACCCTTGTGAGTAATAGTAGGGTAGCTGGACCTTCAAAATTTATATGTCTAAACTTTGTCAGAGATCTTTGGCAAAGTTATCTGTGGTACCCGAGGAGCTGATGTTGCGTGTGGAGAGTGGTGTCTCTTTGAAATCCGAAGAGTGATGCCTTTTCGATTTTTGAACCAACGACCTTGTTACCCTTTCTTTTATAAGGGCACCAATTGTGTGCAAGAAGTACATTCAGAGAGTTATTGCTTGTATGAATTTTCCCCTTACTTCAGAGATTTATTGCACCTCATTTCTCCTTCATCATTTCTGAGAATGTCTGGCCCTTCCGACCGTCGTTTTGACTTGAACTTTGGTGAAGAGGCAGCCATGCCTTCTCAAGACAACATATGGCGCCCATTCTTCTTATCCCCTACTGGTCCTCTTACCGTTGGGGACTCTGTGATGAAGAATGATATAACCGCTGCGGTGGTGGCCAAGAACCTTCTCACTCTTAAAGATAACAGACTAATTTCCAAACGGTCTGATGAGTTGACTGTTAAGGATTCTCTGGCTCTCAGTGTTCAGTGTGCAGGTTCTGTGTCTAATATGGCCCAACACCTATTTGCTCGAACCCGCCAAGTTGAATAATTGGCGGCTGAAGTGATAAGTCTCAAACAGGAGATCAGAGGGCTCAAGCATGAGAATAAACAATTGCACATGCTCGCACATGACTATACTACAAACATGAAGATGAAGCTTGACCAGCTGCAGGAATCTGATGGTCAGATTTTGCTTGATAATCAGAGGTTTGTGGGTTTGTTCCAAAGGCATTTATTGCCTTTGTCTTCTGGGGCTGTACCGCGTAATGAAGCTCCGAATGATCAACCTTTGGTGCCTCCTCCTTCTAGGGTTCTACCCAGTACTGAGGCTCCGAATGATCACCTTCCGATGCCTACTCTTTCTGGGGCTCTGCCGATTGCTGAGACTTCTCATGAGCAACCTTTGTGAAGGCTCTCTCTTGTTTGTTTATTTTGATTCATGTATATATACATATTTGTAACTTATCGAAGATATCAATAAACAAGCTTTGCTTCATTTCAACGTATTGTGTTGAATACACCAAGGCCTTCTTCACTAAGTTCTTTGAATTTTTTCTTTTGTTGAAGCTTGTATGTTGAAGCTTTGAGAGTGAAACATGTATGTTGAGGTAGTACTTCCTTAATTTCCCGAGTGAGGAAAACTTCTCGGTTGGAGACTTGAAAAATCCAAGTCACTGAGTGGTCGTGAGACTTCTGAATATCAAGGTGCAGTAGCATATGGTAGGTGTCCCCCAAGTCTCCGGTCGAGGGAGTTGACGAATGTGGCATTTCCTTTTTAAGTGGTAGCCCAAAACTCCTCATTCATATATATATTTGTTATGAAAGTTGTTAGGCCTAAAGAAGAGGAGACCTAGGCGAATTTTTTTTCTTCGAATTTTTGAATTTTTTTTTTGAATTTTTGAATTTTTGAATTTCTGAAAAAATATATATATTTTTAAGCTTTGTAGGTGAAGCTTTGGTGTTGAAGCTTTGTAGGTGAAGCTTTGAGGTTAAAGCTTTGTTGGGCACCATGAATTGATCAAGATAGTGTGAAGCTTTTGTAGGTGAAGCTTTTGTGTTGAAGCTTTTGTAGGTCAAGCTTTTGTGGGTCAAGCTTTTGTGGGTCAAGCTTTTATGGGTCAAGCTTTTGTGGGTCAAGCTTTTGTGGGTCAAGCTTTTGTGGGTCAAGCTTTTGTAGGTGAAGCTTTTGTGGGTCAAGCTTTTGTGGGTCAAGCTTTTGTGGGTGAAGCTTTTGTGGGTGAAGCTTTTGTGGGTGAAGCTTTTGTGTTGAAGCTTTTATGGGTGAAGCTTTTATGTTGAAGTTTTTGTAGGTGAAGCTTTGGAGTTGAAGCTTTTGTTGGGTACCATGAATTGATTTTGCTTCACACTATCTTGATCAAGATAGTGTAAAGCTTTTGAGAATTCGTAGTTGTCCTCAATTGATGAAGCTTTTGTGGGTAAAGCTTTTGTGTTGAAGCTTTTGTAGGTGAAGCTTTGGAGTTGAAGCTTTGGGCCCGAGTGTTTCATTGCTAGGAATGTAAGAGGATTAGGACCGAGTTATCTAAATCACCTCTTTATTGAATTCATGCCAAATAGTCTTCGTTACATAGGATGCTGAACTGTTGAAGCTTAACACTTGTACAATGTGAGTTTACTTGTAATAGTACTTCAAGTGATCAGCGTTCCATGGATGGCCAATGGTCTTGCCATCGGAGCTTCTAAGCTTGTAGGAGCCAGGGTGACTGATGCCAACAATTTTAAACTGTCAATCCCAGTTTGGACTAAGTGTTCCTTCACTCGGGACTCTGTCGCAGAGTAATCTTTTCTTTAATACCCAATCCTCCACTTTGAAAGAACGAGGTTTGACCCTTGAGTCATAGTAGTTGGAGATGCGCTGCTTGTAGGCGACATTCCTCAAGTGAGCCTGGTTTCTGTGTTCCTCAACTAGATCTAAGTTGAGGGTAAGTTGTTTGTCATTTTCGCCTTGCACGTAGTTCTGGACTCGAAATGTTGCTTATTTAAGCTCAACTGGGATAACTGCCTCTGTACCAAAGGCAAGTGAGAATGGGGTTTCTCGTGTTGATGTCTAATACGAAGTGCGGTATGACCAAAAAACTTGGGGTACAAATTCTGGCCAACAACCTTTAGCCTTGTCTAAGTTGGTTTTCAAAGTTCGCTTGATTATTTTGTTGATAGCTTCAACTTGTCCATTAGACTGGGGATGAGCTGGGGAGGCAAAACATAAGTTGATGTTGAACTTAGAGCAGAACATCCTGAACTTATTGTTGTTGAACTGTCGCCTGTTGTCAATGATTATCGCATCGGGAATGCCGAATCTGCAAAGGATGTTCTTTCATACGAAGTCTTCTATTTTTGCCTTAGTAATGGTTGCTAAGGGTTCTACTTCGGCCCACTTTGTGAAGTAGTCAACTGCAACGATTGCATAGCGAACTTTGCCCTTCCCTGCAGGCATTGGGCCAATCAAATCAAGTCCCCATTGGGCGAAAGGCCAAGGGCTGATCATAGGAGTGAGCTGCTCGGGAGGGGAGTGAGGAATAATTACGTTGCGTTGACACTTATCACATGAGCGGGATATTTTGATGGCATCTTGGTAGAGTGTCGGCCAGTAATATCCTTGGCAAAAAGCCTTGTGTGCTAGGGATCGAGATCTAGCATGATCTCTGCAGACTCCTTCATGTATTTCCCGAAGGACAGTTTTCGCCTCTACGGGCGTAAGGCATCTTAGGTATGGTAGGTTAAAACCCCACTTGTAAAGTTGATCATTAATGATCAAGTAACAGGTAGCCTTGTATCGAATTTGCTTAGCTTGGACTTTGTCATTTGGAAGGGTGCTATGAGTAAGGAATCTATAAGTCGGGGTAATCCAACTATCCCCCTGTTGTAAGTTGCACACTTCCGCAACCATGGTGCTTGGTGCTGCCAACAATTCGACCTGAATTCTTCTCCCAATCTTGTCTTCCACCGCTGAGGCGAGGTGAGCCAAAGCATCTGTATGACTATTTGCCGCTCGAGGAATTTGGGTGATCTGGTAGTGGAAGTGCTTGAGCAACAATTGTGTTTGTGCCATATATGCTGCCATTGAGCTATCCTTAGCGTCAAAGTTGTTGGTGACTTGGTTAACCACCAATTGAGAGTCACTGAAGATATCAATTCGTTTAACCCCAAGGTGTTTGGCCAAACATAAGCCTGCTAGGAGGGCTTCATAGTCGGCCTCATTGTTCGACTCCTTAACTTTGAAACGAATAGCATACTTCATTGCCACTTTGTCAGGGGTCGTAAGGACTAGTCCTGCTTCACAACCCTGTTGGTTGGATGAGCCATCAACATATAGGCTCCATGCTGGGGCTGTTGGTTCTGTTTTCTGAGGTTCCGAGGGTAATGAAACCACTTCTTTGGGCGTAGAAACAATGTTAATAGGATATGTGAAGTCGGCGATGAAGTCTGCCACTGCTTGGCCCTTCTCAGCTGGCTTTGGTTAGTAGGAGATGTCAAACTCACCCAATGCTATCGCCCATTTGATCATTCGCCCGGAAGTGTCAGGACTTTGGAGTATTTGTCGAAGATGATGATTGGTAAGCATGATGATGGAGTGTGCTTGGAAGTAAGGGCGAAGTTTTCGAGCAGACACGACCAATGTTAGAGCTAATTTCTCAATGTTAGAGTATCGTGTCTCCTCATCTTGTAAGGCCTTGCTAGCGTAGTAGACAGGCCGTTCGACATTACCATCTTTTCGAATGAGAACAGAACTTACTACTGAAGCTGATACCGACAGATAGATAATGAGAGTGTCACCAACCTCAGGTTTGGAGAGCAGAGGGGCTTTACTCATGTAGTCTTTGAGGTTCTTGAATACCTCAGCACATTCATCAGTCCATGTAATGTACTTTTTACTTCCCTTAAATGCTTTGAAGAAAGGAGCACATCTGTCTGTGGCCTTAGAGATGAACCTAGTTAAGGCTGCCACCTTGCCAGTAAGGCTTTGGATGTCTTTTGAGGTTACCGGTTCCTTCATGTCGATGATTGCTTTGATCTTCTCGGGATTAGCCTCAATACCTCGTTGGCTTATCATGAAGCCTAAGAATTTGCCAGAGCCTACGTCGAAGGCACATTTGTTGGGGTTTAACCTCATTCGATACCTCTTCAGAATGGTGAAAGTTTCAGATAGGTTGGTGATGTGTTGGTTAGCATGTTTGCTCTTGACTAGCATATCATCAACATAAACTTCCATCCTCTTCCCAATCTGTTCGGCAAACATTGAATTGACCAGTCTCCGATAAGTCGCTCCTGCATTTTTTAGGCCGAAGGGCATGACTTTATAGCAATCACTAGTACAAAAAAGACTTTGCGCGACATAGGACCGTCGTCGCGCAAAGTCAAAAATATGTCGCCCAAAAATTAGCTAAACGAACCTTCATCGCCCAAGAACCGTCATGCGAAGGCATTGAAGGAAGGGTTTGTACGACGCAGTGCCTACCTACGTCGCGCAAAGCTACTTTGCGCGATGTAGGTCCTGCGTCGCTCAAAGTAGCTTTACGCGACGTAGGTAGGCACTGCGTCGCTCAAAGTAAATTTATGCGACATAGGTCCTGCGTCACGCAAAGTAGCTTTGCGCGACGTAGGTAGGCACTGTGTCGCACAAACCCTTCCTTCACTACCTTCGCGCGACGGTTCTTGCGCGATGAAGGTTCGTTTAGCTAATTTTTGGGCGACGTATTTTTGACTTTGCGCGACGACGGTCCTATGTCGCGTAGGCACTGCGTCGCTCAAAGTAAATTTGCGCGACGTAGGTCCTGCGTCACGCAAAGTAGCTTTGCGCGACGTAGGTAGGCACTGCGTAGCGCAAACCTTTTTTTTTTTTGTCATTTATATTTTTTTATTTAATTTTTAATAAATATTATAATTAAATTCTAAACAATAATTAATAAACCAAGAAAAAGTAATTAATTATAAAATATATGAAAATGTACGTTTGTCCGAACAAGAAATTAAAAAACTACAAGTCTTCTAAGTTTAATACATCATGCTACTCGGTATCATCTGGGTAAAGTGGCTGGGAAGTCGAAGGTGGAGCAACATTAGGTGCTGGCATCGTCGGGATTTGGAGGCCAGACATTGCTAAGGCCTGAACAATCATATTCATCCTCTCGTCCTGGGCCCTAATGTGGTCGCCCTGGGCCGTAACCTGACCTCTTAGGGTTGTCACTTCCTCCTTCAAGGAATTGACCTCTCCTGTGGACAATCTGGAAGAAGAGGCACCCGTTTCACGAACCCCCGCCTTCCCCGTACACCTAACAACCTTACCATGATGACGACCGAACTTCTGATCCAGGACCTCAATCACGATCTGAACATCTGCATCCTTGGGTACAATGACGTCCTCGATCGGGGTCTTTGGGGGAAGCTGCGATGTTGCTTCTTGGAGAATAACAGTGCTCTTTTCCACTATGTTTAATAACAAAATATAAATAATATTTGAACGATTCATAAAAATAAGAAAAATAACAATTACATATACTTACATAAAGCTGGTCACTATTCTCATTGTTGGGATGAACGTAAACATGCTTGAACAGGTCAATCTGTGGGAACTTAGAACCCTTCTAAAGAAAAAAAAAACATTAAGAAAATTTTATTAATCAATAATAAAAAATAGATTGTATAAAATTTCAAAATTAATATACTTTTACCTCACGTCGTGCCTCAACCCTATACGAAAAGGGCTTCGAACTGGAATGGTGGAGAAGTGTCTTTGAGTCCCGAGCTTTCTTGCCAACAACAGATTTATTCTGTTAAACATACAATATACATGTTAGTGCGACTATTTGAAAGAAATTATTAAAAAAAGCTTAAATGAAATAACAAAAACAATAAATTATTATTAAAGTATTATGTACATACCACAAATTTTGGATCCGTAAAATGTGTGCAGAGCCACTCCCAATCCTCTCGCCGCTCCTTATACTCGAGTGGGCAACCCTGTAGGCGAGCAATCTCCGGAGATTCCCATAGCTAAAAATGCTTGTGAAGAGCGCTCTTCCAATCTTTGTACTGGCTTGCAAAGGTCTCCTCTAAGTAGGCACTGACCTCAGGGGATATGTCCTCCATTTCAAAAACGACCTACAAATATGAAAAACAAAATGACAAACAAAATGACCATGTATCAGAATAATTGACAACTAGTTTATAAGATACTGATAAAGTTTGTCGGTTTACAATAATAACTAGAATCTTAATTTGTTAGGAAGCAAACAATATAATGTTTATATTCTGAAAGATCTCAAGAGTGGGGTTTTGATCTCCCATGCGAGCCTCTTTCCACCGGTACAGAGACCAAAGGTGGAAATTCAACATTTTATAGAGAGGTTGTAACTGCACTGACTGTAACTCAAGATCAACTATTCCAGTAGCATGTTAAATGATTTGTTAGGATGTAAGCCAACTACTATTATATATACTTTACCCAAAAAGAAAAAAAAAGTCATGCATGTACAATTTAATGCAATTCCATAAAGATAACCTATTGCATACAAGCATTTCATATCCCACTTTAACAGTCAGTTAATCATGTTGGCTTCCAAATAGCTGTTACTAAGGACATGCTCTAATTTTTACAACCAAAAACCAATTTACCCCTTAAGATGTGAGCTTCGTTAAAGTAATTTACAACATCATGCCTGTTTAAACTGGTTGTGCTTACAATCCAGAAGTAGTAAAACTGACAGAATGAAAATTATGCTGCTGCAACTACAGAAATCAAATTGTGTAACATGTTTATGAGACTCTTGTCCAACTGCAACCCACTAAGAATAGCATGTAGTAAGCATGTCATTTCTAAATGACCCAACAAATATTAGCAGATTCGAAGAAAAACTTCATAAGAAGGTAAGTAAATGTGTAGAAAGTGGTTACAGTAATATACAGGAAGCTTACAAAATTATAAACAATTTTTATATATAGGATCATTCATACTAGTTCGGAAAGTAGTGTCAAACCTCAGCTTCACGCAAGTGTCAAACCTTTAATGTTCAAACCATAAGGTTAACACTCAAATTATTTATCAAATTCCTTTCCTTAGCACAATTTCTCAACAAAGGATTTAACTTGACTATTTAAGGCTGCTTTCGTAGTTCACTTTAATAAATAAAACCAGGACAACAACTAAAAACAATTCACTATCAAATTGAGGCAAAGTCAAGAACCATACATAGGACTCGCTCGGTAAAAGATAGATTATTTGATTAGTATAGCCAGTCCCAAGAAGCACTTAATGATTAAAACAAAACAGCATGTATAGGCATAATGTTTAGGTATCACGATGTTGCTCAACCAGTGGATACTATGGATCAGGTTAACTGATGCACAACACAAGCAAAGCAATGTACTAGAGACGGCATGCATACTCACTTAAACACTATCATAAATCATTAAGCAAGGACGTAGACCAAAACTAAAAACCAATAAATATGCATCAGATAAGATAGTAATCCTTCCACCTAACCAACATAATCATTATTTTAACATTGGTTAACGGAATTATTTTTCAATTTCCTTCCCATGAAGCATTCAGACAACAAAGAACAGTGCCGCAAATCACTGAAATTAACCAAAACTAAAGGACCACACCTGCTCCCAATTATGAATAGAAGAAGAGTGTGCAAAATACATGACCAAATTATTCACCACAACAACACTCGGCTATCAGGTGCAAAACAATGAAATGCACCTGATTTCTCTTTCCCCCCTACATTTTCTTAGCAACCAAACAGAAATTGAGAGAAAGATCTTGACTTTATTAATCAAGATGATGGCCCTGCAATAGTTTAAGCAGAGAAAGATGTTGACTTTGCTAAAAATTAATTTACTAACCTCCAAATTATCTTGCACCAGGGTCCTCGTCTCATCGGGAATTTTTGCCCAACTCTCCCACCGCATAGGACAAAAATTCCTAATAATAAAACCACAGCAATTAACGACGCTGTTATGCTGCTGTGAGGTAACCGCTCCACAATGTCGCTCATCATACGCAATCTTGATCAAGGAGGCAGACATACGTACAAGCTGTAGCTCCTTCAACATTCGATTGGGCCCCTTGGTGTTTTTTTTTAGCTGCCCAAAAAAACTTTAATGGTAAAAACCCTAAGCTTAAATTTGTACAAAAAATTCAGCAAAACCTCCCCTAATCATAAAAGTACCTTAAAACAGTAATTCACAACCCGCAACACATTTTCACAATCATAAAAGTAATAGTTTTGAAATGAAAAAAAAATGCAACGTAGTGAGAATTAGAAAAAAAACTACCTGGTTGGGAGGCCCCATCCTCGACTCTGGAGGACAAGGAAGTGTGATCAGAAGGCTCCGGCTCGCGGCGGCGCTAGGGAGGCCGCCGTGCACTGAGGGGTTGAACTGACACTGATGACGTTGATGATACGGGCACCTGGGACGTCGTAGGAGTAGCCTCCGTAAGGGGTGTAGGCTCCCCAATCAATGGAGCACTCACGCTTGGAGCACTCACACCTGGAGCACTAGATGCTGATAATGCAGGAGCTGCATTGGACACACTCCGACGACGAGTGATCAACTGCGACATCTATACACTTTATGAACCATACAAATATAACATTAGAAACTAATCATTTCTTGCATTTGAAACTAATAAAATAGCAACCAAAGTAATATAAGTAATTAGAGCAATAATATCAATACAAGAATATTTAAACTAATCCTTTCTTGCATCTGAACAAACCCTAAAAGAGAATCACTATATAAGGATCAAATTAGTTAAACTGTGGCAGTATGTGTATTTTGTGAGCAAAAATGATAGATTTTTTCACTAATTTGTTCCACCTCATGAAAGGTTTAGAATAAACTTTACATGGGATATGTGGGTTATAATGCAACTGCTCAAAAGTACAGTATTTAAATGGTCGGGTCCTGCACTGCTTAAGTCTATTCAAGTAAAATTCTCATCTAAGGTAATACCGTAATAGCTTGAGGCAGTGGGTTAAGCAATCAGGCATATCATATATAAGTATGTGCATCAAATGTTTTCTAGTTTCAATCCCCTGTGAAAAGTTAACACTTCCTACAAATCTGGAAAAGCCATATGCAGGGCTCATTCTTCAGAACAAGAATACAGGTTTTTCACAACAACTATTTAAAAGAACAAGATATTCCAGAATACATCTAACATGCATGAATACTATATGCAAGTCAATGCCAATTAAATAAGCAAAAGGAAAATTTCTGAGGTATTTACCTATTAGGTTCATGTTATTCCCGAACTCACTCATAATATAATTAACTGACGATTGAGTCTGGGATGTAACAGTTAGCATCATATATGAGCATTATTATGCTGCTACAGGACAAGAAAATCATAATGCTCAAAAGACTTTGCTAGCATAATATTTACAAATCTATAGCAGGATCTCTCCATGTTTTAATTCGAAGTAAAACAAATGGTGGTAGGTCAAATTAAGTTCGAAGCTTGGTAGCACCGCCTACTGAAATTCAAAGCTTACTTTCGTTGACAAACATCAAACCAGTCCTAGGCATCTCTCAATAAACAGACGTCCTTCTTTTATTATTATCAAATTACAAGTCCTAAATTGCAAGTAAGCCATTCCTGTTCCATTTGTAACAAAAACCAAATGAAATTTACGGGTAATGAACTTTACATGTCCTTGTGACTGAGATTTCCCTTTTGAAAGAAAAAAAAACCCAGAAAATGAGTTTAATTTGGAGAAGGATGAGCTGAGTGTGGATGTGATGACTGATGAGTGAAAGAAAAACAGTTTAAAAGCTATGATTAACACTTAATTAAGAGAGAAAGATTGAGAATTTCACCAGGAGACTGACAGATAACCACCACCTCACAGCCGATGAACATGCCCTGTGAAGAAGAAGATCAAGATGCTATATATATATATATATTTGGTTCAGAAATATACAAAAATAAGTTGAAATTTTGTAATAGGGACGACAGAGTAAGGATTCATGTTTTTAAGGTTCTTCGAGAAAACCCACCACTGTGCTAAATCAGAACCTCAAACCCTATCAACTGAACAAAATCAACAGACCCACATAACCTCAAACCATCACAAATCTGAAACCCTATCAAATCAGAACCAACATCCAATTTTATCTGGAGATTTCGACAAAGTACTCAGAAATCAACATGCAATTTGACCCTAAACCCTAAATAACAAAAACCCATCGAAAATGAGAAACCCTTACCTTGATTTTGGGAACCTACTTCGCGTCGGCTTTGAGATTTGGGGGTTGAAGGTTGCGAAGAGGAGAGAGAGGTCTACGGGAAAGAGAGAGAAAGAGGGAGAGATGCAGGTCTACGTACAGGAAAGAAAGAGCGAGAGGGAGAGATGCATGTCTACGTGCGGGAAAGAAAGAGCGAGTGGGAAGAGAGAGGTATACGGGAAGAGAGAGATCTATGGGGTTCAAAAGTTTGCCAAACTTGGAAAATTGAAAACAAACGCCTATTTTTCACTATTAGAGCGCCAAAATTATCACATCTGACGCGACGTAGGTATACAAATTGACGTCACGCAAAGTAGTTTTGCTCAACGACTACATTAAGACGTCGCGCAAGGTTTTGTTATTTTATTTATTTTTTAAATATTATAAAAATTACTAAAAATGTGATTTTACTTCTTTCAAATTCAAATTTATTTTACATAAACCCCACAATAATATATTTTTCTAACAAAAACTCACAATAATTTTTTTTTACATATATATCATTAAATTTCTTAAGTGTTATAAGTACAAAATAAATAAATTAAAATCAACTTAGTAAATATATATACCATTGAACTTGATGGGAAACGCATTGTACAAAACTAATTTCAACTATCCAACCGTCAAACTTGTTTGTATATGCTTCGAGATCGCAGACGCCAAAAATTGCAAAAAACAAACATTCAGAGATTATGTAAAGGGACAAAACTTTTTTACGGTTATAAACGAAAAAGCACGATTTTTCTTTACAAGTTTATATTAATCATCATCCGAACTACAATAATTACTCTCGCTATCCTCACTACTATCATTTCCGGATTCCCATTTGTCTTCATCTTCGTTTTCCTCTTCCGATGCATTGTATTGAGGTAGATCACCAAGGTCAATTGATATTTCGAATTCAGGAAATCCAACTATGTCAAACGGTTCTTGGACAATATTAGTATCCCGGAGTGTTTCTTCACCAATTTATATCGAAGATGATAACTGTTGGTCAGCGACGTTATCATAATTGTCATCATGATCTTGTTATGGAATATCATATAGCCCTCTTCGATCAATCTTTTGAACAACTTTCCAACCATTGCCAGCTTTAGGGTCGTCTAGATAGAATATTTGTTTTGCCATTGTTGCCAAAATGTATGGGTCTTCATCGTACCAATGTCTCATAATGTTTACTGATAGTAAACCATGGTCTCGCTTAACACTCGTTCGGTTATGTGGGTTTGTATCAAACCAAAGACACTTAAACAATATCACTTGACACCTATCTTTGTAAAGCAATTGTACTACACTAGTTAGTTTGCCAAAAAAATCAATGTCTTCACTGTCACCCGCACCTGGGACATGGACACCACTATTTTAAGTAGACAACTTGTCATCACGTGTTTCCCCCAAGAACTTGATCCCGTTGACATGACAACCTGAGAACAATTCAACGTGAAGCGGTCATCTCGCCAAGTTATATAATTCTTCATCGTAAGAGGGTGAATTCAATTCCTTCAATTTGTTCATCTAATATAACATATACAAAAAATTAACTTGTTAGTATAACCAAATTTAAAGACGGGCATGAACAAGTTGGAAAATATGCTCAATTCAAACCACATACAACTTACATGTGCATGAAACCACGAAGGAAACAAGTCACGGTGCTTCTTGGCATATAAATGTGAAGGATGTTCCCGCTTCATCAATTGTTCATGCTCTTCAAGGTATGGCAAAGCCTCGTCACAATTGTTGAGTATGAACCAATGCGCTACCTCCATGTCCTTTTTGGTAAACGATTTGTCTTTTACAGGATCGCCGAATGGTCGTGCAATTTGGGGAAAAATAGACAGTTTCTCTTTTCTGACACCACCATCATTATTGTGTTCTGGACGATTGAAAGCTGTCTCAACATCTTCAAGATACATTGCACAAAAAGTAAGTGACTCATATGTGACCCATGCATCCACAAGTGATCCTTCGGGCTTTGCCTTGTTTCGAACACAAGTTTTCAACTCACCAAGATATATGCACAAATAAAAGGTATGCTACAAATTATTCAAAGCGTTCGTTGATCATGAATATGTTATATATATATATATATATATATATATATATATATATATATATATAGACGCTTAATTAAGTACCTTTCTATTGGATACATCCATCGACAGTTCACTGGTCCGGCAAGCAATGCCTCATCTGGCAAGTGAATCATCACGTGAATCATACTTGTAAAGAAAGCTGGGGGAAATATCTGTTCGAACTTGCATAAGACGTTCACTATGTCGTCCTGCAATTGTTTAACATCTGACTTCCACAAACACCTTGCAGTCAACTGCGAAAAAAATCTCGACAACAACACGATTGGTTTCACCACATCAAGAGGCAATAAGTGTCGAATACCAACTGGAAGAAGGCGTTGGAGTATCACATGACATTCATGACTCTTCATGTTTTGAAATTTACACCCCTTCACGTTCACACAACGCGAGATATTGGAAGCATACCCATCTGGAAACTTTACAGAAGAAATAAAGTTGAAAAACTCTTTCTTCCCATTCGGCTTAAATGTAAAAAAGGGATGGCCTTTCTTCAATGTACCACCGACATTCTTCATCCACAAGGATGACCTAATACCCATTCGTTCCAAATCGAGGCGAGCTTCGATCGTGTCTTTTGTTTTTCTTTCAATGTCTAGAATTGTCCCGATCAAAGTGTCAAACACATTTTTCTCAATATGCATAACATCGAGGTTGTGTCTCAATTTTAACTTTGACCAGTACAGAAGCTCAAATAACATACTCTTGTGTGTCCAGTTCAGATGTGTAGTTGGTCTGGGGTTACTGACCCCTTTGCCGAAATGACCAAATTCCAAACGGTTTAACTGATCCAAAATCTCATCTCTGGATTATTCTCTTGGTCTTGGCCGAGTTTCTTTTGTGCTGTCGAAGGATTTATCATTCTGACGCCACTCGTTGTCCCAAGGGAGCCATCTACGATGACCAAGATAACAAACTTTTCTTGCATGCCAAGATAATGTTACGTTCTCCTTGCATATTGGACATGCCAAATAACCCTTAGTCATCTATCTAGAAACCATTGCATAAGCGGGAAAATCATTTATTGTCCACATCACTGCCGCTCGCATGGTGAACATCTGCCCAGTATATTTATCGTATGTACAAACATCGTTTTCCCATAAATCTTTTAGCTCATCAACCAACGGCCGCAAATAAACATCAATGGACTTTCCTGGATCTTCGTTAATTAATAGAATTAACATCATGTATTCTTTTTTCATGCACTTCCAAGGTGGCAAATTATAAGGAAACACGACGACCGGCCAAGTGTTGTGCATTAGGTTTAAAACCCCGAACAGATTAAATCCATCGGTGGCAAGTCCTAATCTGACGTTGCGCGGGTCAGCTGCAAAATCAGGGTACATCCGATCGAATTCTTTCCATGCCTCTCCATATGCATGATGCCTCATAACATCGTCATTTACCCATCCTTCTTTATGCCATCTCATGTCGGTTGCGGTATGCATCGACATGTACAATCGCTGCAACCTAGGCTTCAATGGAAGATAGCGCATTACTTTTTGTGGAATCTTGGTGTTTCTATTCTGTGATGTCATTTTAAACCTCGGCTCATTGCAGACAGGGCATTTATCCAACGCTTTGTTCTCCTTATAGAACAATATACAATTATTTACACATGCATGAATTTTTTCATACCCCAATCCGAGACCCTTCAACACTTTTTGGGCACTTTTATGATCTTTAGGTAAACAATTCTCCTTTGGAACCATCCTTTTGATAACTCCCAAAAAGTAATCAAAACACTTGTTTGACAAACGAAACTTGATCTTGCCATGCATCAACTCCACAATTGCTGTGAGCATTGAAAAGTTCTCACAACCTGGATATAATTCTTGCTTGGCATTTTTCAATAGTTTTTCGTAGTTTTTGAATGCCTCACTGTCCATGGTTGGACGGCCGTCATCTCCCTCTTCTCCCCCTTCCTGATTGGTGTTGCTCGAGGCGTATGAATAAACGTCATTTAGAATATTCATAACTTGTTCATTAGGATCCACATTTGATTCAACAGTTTCCACTCGTGTCACGTATGAAGACGAAGCTTGGTCTAATCGTTCTCCATGATGACACCAAGTAGTATAGGTCTCCATCATCCCATTTCTTACTAAATGAAATCAAACATTCTTGAATGTCTCCCACGTTGAGTTGTTACACCTCCTACATGGACATCGGATATGAGTTGAACCTAGGTTATGTCTAGTTGCGAATTCAATGAACGCATGTATTCCATCCAAGTACTCAACAACACATCTATTATGATTATGTATCCACTGTTTGTCCATTTTGTCTGCAATCCGAATAAAAGTACAAGAATTACAACAACGTCTACAACGGAATCCTTATAAATGTGTTACCAAGGAATAACCCTTCGTGCTTCCCCACGCTCGAGAAGTAACTGCAAAATCCACCGTGAACCAGTGAGAATAAGTTGTATAGATCTTTAAGAGATGCAACTGCTACAACTAATAATATCTAGAAAAGTTTTGCATCAAGCGATCATATAAAATTGGAATGAATAGGTATATAGGTAAATGGAGATATAACTAATTAAACTATATGAAATTGGATGCCATTGAAAATCTACACCGCTGCTGGCATTCATTCATTTTATTCAAAAATTGGAATTAAGTACAATTGAAGCAAATTATGAGACAGATTAGGACATGAAAACTATTGTCTTGTCACCTTATTCCTCTGGTCAGGGCCCTATCCCATTCAAGAATGCACAGTTATGTGCCGTAATTTACGATTCCAATGGATTAAATTTCGACGTGGGCTAATTTCCCAGCATCTCCTTACAGTTCTTCAAGTGCACGTCGTAGATACATAATATCCACCGTGTACTCAAAGAACATCGGGAAATGTTACCAAAATTTCCACTATCGAAAGCTAATCTGTGGACCGCAAACTACAACACATAACTAGGGCATTCCCAAACTGTCCAAAAAATGGGACAATTCAATAATTAATTGGACCGCAGTCATGCTTTCACATCCATGCACGAAATCCAACTAATTCTCAAACGGGAAACTAAGCTTTTCCTGAGAAAAGGGTATGAAGTTAAGTAGTATTAACTTAGTACAACACAAAACAATTTTGTAGGTGATGTACAAAAATATGTGCATACAAATAAACTAAATCACAATAATTACTAAAACTAAATAAAATAGATAAAATTAATAAAAATTAATTTAGCGAAGAAAATAAAGTGATTTATGTACACTGTGACATCTCAAATGTAGTTAAATGTCTCTTAGACTTCATTTTAATATAAAGTGATTTATGCACCCTTTATTTCACTTTACGTATCTATCTCTTAATTTAGTCCTTAGTTCTCCTTATTAGTTCTCCTCTTATATGAGATACAATAGCCATGCCTCTGTCATCACCAATCAGAGTAAATAATGACAGTGAAAAAGTTGATTACAAAAGGTAGTAACAAGTGAAAAGAAACAAACTAATACCATAAGAACAAACAGAACCAATTACAAAGTTCTAATCAAATCGTTTCCTAGTTTAATTTTTGTTAAGAATTTTTAACCGGTTTTATCTGTGCAGATATTCCTAATTTGATGATCAACTGCAAGAGGGAAGTAAAAAACTGATTTTGTACCGTTAAGTTTCTGCAATTTCTTCTTGATTTTGTGAGCACATCCTTTGCAACATGTAATAGCCGTCTTTGTTTTTATGAACTTGGGAGGCCACAGCTTAGTGAAGTGGGGTGGCCATAGCTTGGAACCCCCTAAACAACATATGCTCACCTTCAAAATACAAGTCTGCAAGAACAATATACTAGATTTAACATTCTAGATTAATCAATATGATCAACGTAAAATGACTAATTAGTAATCATATAATCATAAAAATAAAGAAGAGGTAGCTATATATATATACATACAGGACCATCGTCATCATCTTCTCTCTCTGCATGCGACTTATGATAAGAAAGAGATGTAGCTTAGACTTTAACCAAACCTAAAGAAAAAGGCAGGGGAGGACCACAGACAACAAGAGCAAACATACATCCTCACAAATTCCCATATCATGCACAAATCCAATTTCAAAACTTTCCCTACAGAAATTTATGGATGCTGCTAATCTTATACAAGTTATGAAAGCCAATTTACGAAGATAATACGCAAGTCATTTACTAAGCATGAGACATTTGTTACTAAATACATTGACATATTCTGCTTGCTGATTGCATTTGCAATCAACTGATAAAATCTGACTTATGAATGGAACTAGGTACACAAACGTAAAACTGTACAAACAAGGTGCTTAAACTTGCAGACTGCTGACTTCTATGAACATAAGAAGATGGCGTTACTAAAAGGCTCATTGCCTGCTTACACTTGACTGACACAATCCGACTTCTAAATGCAACAGTTACATTGCTCATTCTCTTAGCAAGTGACTATTTGCAGATTTGAAATAAGGTGTTGGATCAAAACAAAGAAGGGAGTAGGTGTTGACAGGGGATCAAAACTGTAAACTTGAACAAGTGTTCAAATGATGATAGGCTGCAGTCTGAGGATTGGCAGCATCTTAATGTCTGTTTGATAAGTACTCAGAGCTAAATGTTACTCACGAAATATTATTAAGATATGTCAAACATGCAAGTAGTTGAAGATAAAGAATGTCTTAAGACATAGACTTGGGATTAATAAGGGATTAAAAAAGGAGGAATAAGTTCTGTGCTTTGTTTAATCGGTCTGAAAAAACGAATAAAGCAGGCTGGGTTTACATGGAAGTTTGTAGGCGATCATGTGTCTGCTCTCTTATTATTTGTCCTCTTTCATTTTCTTCCTTGTTATATATATATATAAAATTTCTCTAACAAATGATATTATCTACACTAAAAGAAGGCCGCTAAGCCGTGCTCTTGTTCCTAGTAATTTCTTAAGCTGTGCTCAGTGGCTGTTGAATGATTGAAGAGTAAGACGAATATCTGCACCATTCATATCTGCAATAGCTTGCATAATATCCAAAAGACTGCAACTTATCAGAAAACCATGTCACCTATCACGGATTCACTTATTGTGAAACTGTTAGTAAGACAAGCACCATCATTAACCTTACGTAAGCAGTAGCTCTTGTTCGCGTAACTAATGTGAGTACCAGCTGAAGAGTGACTTTCCTCCAGTCATCGGAACTGCTGGTTTTCTGAACCAAAATATGGTAAAGAAAGTAAAAACACAATGTCTCCAAGCCAAATACAACCTACAATTATGAAATTCTATGCAAGTAGTGAGTGTATTTTCAACGTATTGGCAAGTAGGCGACACGAATACCAGCTAGGCAACATCAGCTTGACAAATTTGATGTAATTAAACACGACTAGTTCACTTTTTTGACAAATGAATAGATCAATTCAATAATATGTACACATCATGAGAAAGATATAAGCATAATTTATTTCCCATGAATTTGGATGAATTTGCAACAACCATGTTTTTTGGTCATTGAATCCTTATTTTTGGATCGCATGCAAAGAATGATACATGAGTGGTGGAGACATAAATTAACCATATACAGTAGGAATATAACAATTGATTAGGAGCTCAAGATGACACTTCTACTCTTAACGTCGTGAGAAAACCATCTTCGTCATCTCAATGGGTCTAACTTCCCATTGCCAATTAAATCTTCCAACATGTTGGAGACATCATGAATTGCTTCGATGGATTGGACGCTAATTTCTTATCCATTTGATGGTGGCGTTTGAATCCATACATATACGGTATTTTGTCCTTCGTAAAAACAGCTAACCGGGTACTTCATCAAGGACATACCCATCATCATTTAGATGTTTTTACTAAAGACCAAAATTGCGCACGTATGGAGTCCTGGCCAATTGACATTTAGGCCTCACAATGCTATTCCTAGTAATTTCTTAAGCTGTGCTCAGGGTCCTCCTCACCTGGATATAAGCCTATTTGTCTTCCCCAACTAATTTATCACCTCTGCTTTTATGTACGAACAAATAAGTCGCTACAGAAAGAAGAGATCTGGTGTATAGAGAAAAAGAAAATCAGCAAGATAGTTATCTCCTTTGATTTTGCAATTTCAATTTCGTAAATGAATCACATGAAGGATCTACATATTATTAATTCAGTTTACATCATGTTTAAGAGCAAAGGGGAAGGATTGCAATCGAAAAAATACAAAGAATTGATATCAATTCAAACTTCAAACCTGATCTGGTAGACGGTTTTGAAGAGAGAGATGGGCAATGGAGGTAGTTGCTGCAACTGGGTATGCAGTTTCTGCCTCCCAAACTGATCAAATGAAAAGAAAAAAAGTTGTTGACTTTGCGCGACGCATCCCCACCTACGTCGCGCAAAACAACTTTGCGCGACGTAAGTGGGCATGCGTCGCACAAAGTTGGGAAAAAACGGTAAATTCTTTTGGTTTGGCACCAAAAGTTTACGCGACGAAGGACATCCTCGCGTAAAATTACGTCGCGCAAAGACGTTTTGCGCGACGTACGTACACCTACGTCGTGCAAAACGGCTTTGCGCGACTTAATTTTATGCGTCGCGTAAGTTTTCGTCGCGCAAACATGTTTTTGTACTAGTGAATATAGTCCCCTGTCAGTAGTGAAGGCTGTGTGTTCTTGGTTCAGAGGGTTCATAAGGATTTGGTTGTATCCTGAGTAAGCATCCATGAAGCTCAGGAGTTCACACCCTGTTGTAGAGTCTATAAGTATATTTATGAGAGGAAGAGGAAAGCTATCATTCGGGCATCCTTTGTTTAGGTCGGTGTAATCGACACACATTCTCCACAAGACCTTTTGGAGTAGGAGACTTTCCTTGGTCGGATTCTTCTTAACAAGGACAACATTTGCTACCCACATTGGATAATTGACTTCGCGGACGAAGCCTATGCCTTTGACTTTTTCAACTTCTGCCTTCATTGTCTCCTACAAATTCAACGTCATAGGATCTTCGCTTCTGTCTCACTGGCTTGGTTTTGGGGTCAATACTTAAGCGATGAAAAATGATATCGGGAGAGACGCTTGGCATGTCCTCGTATGACCAGGCGAAAACCTCAGTGTTCTCTTGCAAAAAAGAGATCAATGCCAACCGAATGGGTAGTGACAAGGTGGTGCCAATCTTCACCATGCGATCCGGATAATCTTTTAATATAGAGACCTTCTCCAACTCTTCAGCGGGTTGTGCTTGCTGGGTAAAAAAGTCATCTCGAGGATCATCGGGTTGACTGTTGCCACCGTGAAGATCCAAGTTGGCTTCGTCTGGGCTGGTTTTTATGACTTGGTCATGTATAGAAAGGGTTTCCTTGGGCACATGCAGGTGTTGTTGCTTGACCGAAGTGTTGTAACATGATCGTGAACTAAGTTGATCTCCTCTGATGTAACCATTGCCATAGTGGGTTGGAAATTTTATCAACAACATATATATGGATACCATGGCCTTGAGATCATTGATGCCTGTGCATCCCAAGATGACATTGTATGTCGTTGGGCAATCAACCACCAGGAAGTTAGTGGTAATGGTAGATGTGTAAAGGTCTGTACCAATGGTGAAAGGTAAGTGTATGCTCCCTAAAGGTTGCACAATATCACCGGAGAAGCTTATCAGAAGGGAAATCGAGCGATCGAGCAAGTGTTCAGCTACATTAAGTGCCCTGAAAACTTCGGCAAACATGATATTGACCGAAGCCCCCGTGTCTACCAGGATTCGTCGTACTTTAAAGTTGGTTATGTGAGCTTCCACGATCAATGGGTCGTGGTGAGGGTAGATGATACCTCTTTCTTCCTCAAGGTAGAAACATATTAGATCCCAGTTAGGCTTTTGATGCTTGCCTCCCCTAATGTCTTCCACGTGAAACACTTGGTGGCCATACCTTAAAGCTCGTTCACTATTTTTCATGGCCCTGTTGGAAGATTTAGATATGGGTGTGCCACCACTTATGGAATATATCACATTCACCTGGGGTTGGTTACGGTTACCCCTTGAAGGGTGAATGAGGAATTGATCAATTTTTCCTTCACATGCCAAAGCTTCAATATGATCTCGAAGGGTGATACACTTTTCGCCGTCATGGCCGTTATACTCGTGGTAGCAACAAAATGTGCCTGTGTTCTTCGTGGACTTGTAATCCAGGTGCCTCGGCTTTGGCTTCGATATCAGGTGTGCTATGCTGGGGTAAATGGCCACGCATGTGGCGTTCAAAGGTGTGTATGCCTCATACCTCGGGATATGGGCTATCCGGACACGTGCTTGACCCACTGTGTTGACTGCCTGGGGTCGGGGATTATCGTGGTGATACCCTTGGTTATCGCGGTAGTGTCCCTTACTCATTTTACTAAAATGAGACTAGTGAGGATAGAAATCTTTCCTTTTGCCCTGAGATTGATATGTCTGTTGACTTGGCAAAATATTAAGTAAGGCAGAGGGAGGCACCGCTGCTGTTTGGAAGGTCGAGGTCTTCTCATTTGGTTGGATCTGGCTTCCACTCCCTACTTGCTGATAAGGGGTGGCTGTGGGGGGTTTCCCTTGATATGTCCTTGCCTCGGCGGAGGCATGGTTGTAAGCCTATGCCATCACCTCAGAGTAAGTCTTCCAAGTGTTGGCATTGATCATGTACTTGAAGAAACAATCACGAAGGCTTGCCGTGAAGACCTTGAGGGCGATCTTGTCATCTACCTCAGCGCATCGAGAATACTCATGGCTAAAGCGACTGGCATACTCTCGTAGTGACTCGTCCGGCTTCTGGCGAATAGTGTACAAGTCATCTGCAAAATGTAAGCGATCAGTCTGAAAAATGTGTTGAGAAACAAACAGTTTCCTTAATTCCTCAAATGAGTCTACCGTCTCAGGTGGAAGACGACAATACCAGTTTAGAGCTCCGCCAGAGAGGGTGGAGGGGAAGAGAAGACATCACTCTTCGTTGGTATGCATCCGGTATGCCATGGTGGACTCAAAGAGGTTAAGGTGTTCAATCGGGTCCTCTTTTCCAGTATAGAGTTGCAAGCCAAGCTTCTGCTTTGTCTTTGTTTGGAGGGGGTGTCGAGGATCCTCCTTGTAAGAGGGCCAGGCCTAGGTTGGTTCCAATCAGGTATCTCAGCTTGTCGTTCGGCCTTCAACTTGTTTACTTCCTTAAGAAGTTGTATGACAAGAAGGTCTTGAGTGGAGTCATGTACCACTGGAGCTTTCTTTCGTAAATGTTCATCTCCTCTTGGAAGTATGAAGGTTTGATCAAGAGCATGTGATTTTTCCTTGGACTCGCCGTACTGACTTTCAAGGTATGTCTGTCGAAACATCTCTGAGCCCCCTATACCTTCGTGTTTCTCTAGGACTTGTTGCCCTTTCCCCAAATTGGTAGCCGGCCTGGGACGTGGGAGGGGACCAAGTCTTTCAGAAACCCTTGGGTCATTGATCTTCGAGCTTATGTGGAGGAGATTCTCTTGACATTGCTTTAGGAAGTCTCGGCAGTCATGATAAATGGATTTCGATCCTTCCAACCTTTCTGCAAAAAGGTGTCTTCCTCCACTTCTCCTGTTTCGGGTCGAAGCATCTGAGTTGAAAGAAGTCTCATGTTGATCAATGTTTTGATGATTAGCTCGCTCCTCATCAGGGATACCCATGTCGAAGGAAGGTGACCCTCCTTGTTGGGAGGCATCCAGATGATGGTTGATGTCCACAGGGGTAACGAGTTCGCGTGTTTGAGTACGCCTAGTTTCGTGGAGCATCTTAAAGAGCTTCTCATACTGCTCTTGGAGGACCTCATTCTTCATTGCTATCTTGTTGTTTTAAGATTCTAGCTCATCGACTTTAGCTTGAAAAGCAACCCTCTTTCCTTCCTTCTTTCGTTGCTTCACACTAGGTGCAAGAGGGGTGTCATTCTGTGTGTTGTGGCTTCCGTCGCTCCCCATGTTGGAGAGGGATGCCTGGTCAAAAGAGAGTGTACAAATGGTGGAAACCAGCTTAACAAAGCTAAAGAGAGTGAGAATAAGTGTCGTTCCCACAGACGGCGCCAAATGTTGATGCACAAAATCGGTGAGGACTTTGGTACAACAGAAAGTGTTAAGTTTGTGGCCTTTGCTAGATTGCTCCGGTCACTAGTGTGGATAAGTATGTAAATGGATAGAGACAGGAAAGCAAACACAAGATGTACGTGGTTCACCCAGATTGGCTACGTCCACGGAGTAGATGAGTTCTCATTAATTGTGAAGGGTTTACACAAGTACATAGGTTCAAGCTCTCCTTTAGTGAGTACTAGTGAATGATTTAGTACAAATGACATTAGGAAATATTGTGAGAGAATGATCTCTATTTATAGAAGAGAGTTTCTAGTTTCATTCTGACATTAACACGTGTCGTGTTGTGATTGGCTTCTTATGTTGACACGTGTCGCGCTATGATTGGCTTCTGATGTCAACACGTGTCGCGCTGTGATTGGTCTCCTGGTTGAAGGGAAACTCTTCTAAGTCCTTGACGGTATAACGTTGACCGGTGCTTAGTAATTTCGGGATTGGTCAAGTATGGTACAAACAATCTAAAAACATAGTCATAGATATTCCTAAAATGCTTATTAATAAACATCACATATTTGAAAGGTTTAATAAGAATGAATTTAACATAATAGTTTCTAGCACATTCCCTTATCTCACAATGCTCAAAATGGAGTTCAAGTTTATATTATTTGACCGAGGTTTGCTTCTATTATATTGTGCAAGGACTTAAGGGGCATATGTAACGGTCTCTGTATCGGCGTACAGCAACTGGCGGGTGAGGGGTAAGGCGATGCAATCATCATGGCTTGTACTTGTAGAGGTGAAATTGGTGGTAGTAGTGGCGGAGGGTTGGGAAGCATGAGAATTTAGGTAGACAGTCAAATCATCAATGGGAAGAAAGGCGCAGTAGTCACCATAAAAGTGGTTAGTGTCAAGGTACGTGAAGAACAGTTTTTACGGCAGTAGAAGCTGCGGCGGCTGTCACTGATCCAGGGAGGCCCGTTCCGATACCAATAAGGCCAAAGTTAGAGTGCTTAATTGGACCGTCGTCGCTAAAGACTTTATTCATAGCTTTTGGGGAAGGGTTGAAGACTCTGTTAAGATGCCTCCCTTTGCAAGGAAGGTCGCAGCTAGAGAGAATGGACTTGCTGATTGCAAATTTGCTTGAAGTTGGACTAACAAGTGTGGCTCAAAACACTAATATTCATCATACAAACCCAACCAACTACAAAAATTTCATAAAAAATTAAAACTCCATGTTAAATTGTTAATAGTATTTGCGGAAATAAGCATAAAATTTTACATTTGGGTACTGATTAAGTTAAAATCATAGCCTACTGCTATTATTATGGTGATTTATTTCACCAGTGTAGAATGATTTTGTGAAAACAAACCAAAACCCTAAACCCTAGTCACAAAATTATTCTCCAAAACCCTAACCCTAAATTTTTTTCCCAAAATCATTACCCTGCTACTCTGTCGAAACAGAAGTTGAAGTCGATCAAACTCGATGGAAACAGGAAAGGTATGTGATACGGCTCGTCGCACTCGAAGAAGATGACCTAATTCAGGGACGTCGTCGTTCCGTACAGCTATTTGCCTCCTTCTGTTGAAACGGTTCATTTTTAGCAGGTTTTCTCTAAGGGGCCCACATAGTAAAAGCATGGCCGACCCACTTCTGTTTTTCCACCCCTGCAAAGAATATCCATACCCTTTTTCATCCTTGGGTAAGATTCAACAATAATTGATATATATAATATTATATATATATATATATATATATATATATTATCTTTGAATCTCTTATCTTGAAATTTTAAGTTTCAACGATATAATCATTGTATTTAACTAATAATTGAATCGTATTATATTACCTTACTTGTAGCTGTCTATGAACGGCATATTCTCGTTAGAGAAGAAAGAGGGAGAAGTAGAGAGAAAATGGGAAAAGAGGATAAAACTTAAACATTCAATATTTCACATAATTCTCGAAAGAGAAGGAAGAGACCTAAATACATAGAACTTCAGGAAACCACAACTCAGAAGACCTAAATGGGCTTATTCTACTTAAACGGGTTACGCCCAATAGGATAGGAACCCAACAGAAACCAGGATAGGTGGCAGGTTGGGAATCATGGTGCTGAACTTGCTGGTGGTGAATCTGGATGGGCTACTTCTTTATTATCACCTAGTTGCCCATTCCTTGAAGTTTTGGAGTTGGAGGACTTGGATGAAGTTTTTTCAGCAGCAAGGGGCAGGCCTGGAAGTCCTGGGAGGCCTGGGAGACCTGGGAGTCCTGGGAGTCCTGGGAGTCCTGGGAGACCTGGGAGACCTGGGAGTCCTGGGAGACCTGGGAGACCTGGGAGACCTGGGAGACCTAGTAGATCAGATTGGTTGAGAGAGGGATCAGGCATTTTGGGGTCCACCTGAGAGGAGGATGGGAATGCCATCTCTGAGAACTTCTGGGAATTTAATTTCTTGGAATTCTGAATGTTGGGTTTCTGGTTGCATAAGCTGGGTTGCTTGAGAGGCTTGAAGGTGAAGAAACCAGCAGAGAATATGTGGGTCCCTTGCTTTCTTGCCTTGAGGTGTAGGGAAGATGAGGTGGCTGATGAGGCCACAGCACAGTAGGGTTCACTGCTGCGGATTAGTTTCACGGAGCATCCTTCAATTTTCTTGACATCTTTGCTCACTGAGAAGGGCAGATGGACTTTGAACTGCCCATGGCTGTTTGTTTTCACTTGTGCGTTGAAACTTTGTTTTGTTAAAGTCCCATCTTTGCATTCCACACCAACAGAAGCCCCTGCACAAAAACCCCCACAAGATTATTGATGGATAATGCATCCATATCATGTCAGGAAGTTTTGTTGACTGACAATAAAATGACAAGTTATGATGACATATCTTCCAACGTTTTGTTGTCTGTTGGAAAGAAATCGTGATTGAAAGCAGAATCCTACCGTCAAGGAATTAGTTTAAGCGAGATTTTTTTTGCTGTTAATTTGTGTTATTTAATTTTTCGTAGTTGTACGGTTGACTCGGAGGAAATACATGTATAAAGGTTTTCAGTAATTTAGATTTTACATTTTCTCCATTTGTACACTTTTGTTTATTTCCTTCTTTTAATTTTTCTCTGATTTATTCAAATTTAACGATTAAAATATAAACATGAGTGTGTACAGAAGAAGAGAAGGGGTGTATGGAAATTATTGAACCGGCTACAATAGAAAAATAAAACTGATGAAGAACTTGTTGAAAATTTGAGATGAATTTACCTGAAATGAAATGGCTGGTATTTGAGAAATCCTCTTGGAAACATGTGTCACAGTAGACAGTGCCCACAACTACTGCAGAAGGCTGGATCTCCTCATAACTAGCCTCTGAAGGAGTATGAAATGTAAGAGTAGTGACCAGAAAGATAACTGTAAGAAACCAAGACATTGTTTTACAACCCATCTATTTCCCCTCTAAGAAGCTCTGATATTATTGACTCTAAGAATGTGTTTATACAGGTTGCCTTTTATATCAATTGCTGAGGCCTAATATAAATATTCTCTGTAGGATTATACAATTTTTTAGATATAAAAAGGACACTGGTTGGCTATTTTACACGTACACAACAAAATGAGCTCAACAAATTAATTGTGATTGATAGACAAATTGGAATGACTATTTTAGAATATTATAACTTGGGGTCCATGATGCAAAAAAGACCAAGGGTCTCGAAAAGATAAAGGGTAGTAATCTGAGAATCATTCATCCAGAGGGGACGGAATCACTCACGTCTCTACGGGAATAAAACTTGGGAATCACTCGACTAGGGGCAACGAATTCACTCACGTCGTTCATCGTGTATTCATCCGACACAACCAAGTCTCACACTTGATTTTAAGGAGGAAAAAACTCACTCTCTTCTTAGATTAACTTTAATTCACTAATTTCACTACTTTAAGGATACATATGGAGCCCTTTAAATAGGGAAATTACAAAGCATTGGTATACTAAATATTTAAGAGTAGGATAGTTATTAGGCAATTCAATTAAAAGGGAAGGTCACAAAGGTTTTGGGAGATGAGAAGCCACGAAAACCTTAAATATATTTGTTCTCCATGCACTGCATCATTTTCCTCTTAAAAACTCGTCCTCGAGTTTCCTTTAATTTTGTTTTCCTTGATCTTTTGGATACCTTTCAATTTTTTTCCACAACAGCCACAATAGCAAAAGCAAATCCAGAGCAGTCAAGTTGTTCTGTCACACAAAATATTCCCTTGAACTCCACTGCCATGTTATTCCAAAGCAAGTACACCTTAGTTCCTCCTTATGAAGCTACATGTAAAATGTTTCCGCCATTGTACTCATATTATGTGGATAACCCCAATAGCCTTCATCTCCTAGCAGCATATAAACTCCTTGATGAGCCACATCAACGGTATACTCATCGTCATATTTGTCATAAATTGGTGGAGATTTCCAATCGACAAAACTAATCTCTTCAACGATGTGATCTTGAAATGGATTGATAATCATAACCATGATCTTTAACTGCAGCAAAAAACATGCTCTGATGCCACTTGACGTAGAAAAGACCAAGGGTCTCGAAAAGACAAGGGGTAGTAACCTGGGAATCACTCAACCAACGGCAACGGATTCGCTTGACATCTCTATGGGTATAGAACCTAGGAATCACTCGACTAGGGGCAACAGAATCACTCACGTTGCTAATCGTGGATTCACTCAATACGACCAAGTCTCACACTTGATTTTAAGGAAGAAGAAAACTCACTCTCTTCTTGGATTAGTTTTAATTCACTAATTGACTACCTTAAAGATACATTTGGAGCCCTTTAAATAGGGAGATTTCAAAGCATTGGTAGAGTAAATATTTAATAATAGGATAGTTACTAGGCAACTCATAAAAGAGAAAGTGACAAAAGTTTTGGGAGATGAGAAGTCACGAAAGCCTTAAATGTATTTGTTCTCCATGCATTGCATCATTTTCTTCTTCTCGACATGACTAAGTCTCACACTTGATTTTAAGGAAGGAGAAAACTCTTTCTCTTCTTGGATTAATTTTAATTCACTAATTGACTACCTTAAAGATACATTTGGAGCCCTTTAAATAGGAAAATTACAAAGCATTGGTATACAAAATATTTAATAGTAGGACAGTTACTAGGCAATTCAATCAAAAGATAAGGTCACAAAGGTTTTGAGAGATGACAAGTCACTAAAGCCTTAAATATATTTGTTCCCCATGCACTGCATCATTCTACTCTTCTCGAAAAAACTCGTCCTCGAGTTTGTATCTTTTTAATCTTAATTTGAATTTAGGTTTTCGACCTTCCCAACGATATGCCATCGGTTGTAATGTCCCCAAAACGTGATCTTTAAAAATGTGCTGGAGAATTAAAAAGCAAATTTGAACAGTTCCTTCATCACTTGGCCGTGACCACAAATTTACATGCCCGTAGCTTATTGATGAACTTAACATTGGACTATCAATCTTCTCATCTTGAAAAAATCCAAATCCTTCATATTCTGAACTTTCCAAGCTGCAAATATCTATCAAAGCATGTTCTTCAACATTCACTTCAACGTTAGCACCTGTTTGGATAGGAATCATCAAAACACCATCCTCCGAATACTCATCATATAGTGGAGGCAAATTCCAATCAATTCTTTGTGAATAAAACAGATCTTCCTCCATAAATATCATACTAGAGTGGTTTTCATATACCTGATTATTATTCATTGGAACAAGATGCTGGTATATCTCTTCGTTGAAAAAGAAACCGCGCCTTGCAAATTTTGCACAAAACGTACACCTTTCACTATTTGCTAGCAAATTGCTGCAAAAAAATTTGATTGAGGCACGATCTGTTCTGTTGGAAAGTGGACTCGCAGACCTTTCCAATTATAGGTAACCTTTTAGGTGACTGAACTGAAATTTGAAGAAGTGTAGAATCAACAACATGATTTTTTTTCCTTTTAACTCCACAACAGAAAACCTGCTCTAATGCTAGGGACGGCAACGATTCAGTTTGGGGACGGAAATCCTATATCTATCCCATAAACATGATAATTAACCATATCCATAATCGCAAAATAACCATCGGGGATTATCCATAACCATACCCACCGGGTAACGAATTTCCTATCGGTTAACGGTTATATCCATCTTCGTCAAAAACAAAAAAATTATATTCATCCAATTGGCGCACAATGGTTTAGTGAATACTAATTTTTTCATTAAATAGCCACGTCTAATAATAAATAAATAAAACATAACAATAAATGAATTTTGTAATACATTATGCGGCGAATAATACTATACTAAATACATTATGTGGCGAATAAGGAATATGGTAATGATGGTATAGTTTCACTCAAATACAATATATATATATATATATATATATATATATATATATATATATTACATAAACTATAATACATAAACCAAATAATATTATATATTATTCGGTTCGGATTCGGGGACGCATATGGATTGGGGACCCTTATAATCATATCCAAAACCATAACCGATTAAAGTTCACGTTTTTCCCCATATCCATAATATACCCAAATCCTCTCCATTTAGGCGGTTATCCACAGTTATCGGGTTTAACGGTTTGAATTGTCATCTCTATTTGATGCCACTTGATGCAGAAAAGACCGAGGGTCTCGAAAAGACAAGGGGTTGTAACCTGGGAATCGCTCAACCAAGGGGGACGAAATCACTCACGTCTCCACGGGGATAGAACCTGGGAAGCACTCAACCAGGGGCAATGGATTTACTCACGTTGCTAATCATGGATTCACTCGACACGACCAAGTCTCACACTTGATTTTAATGAGGAGAAAACCCACTCTCTTCTTAGATTAACTTTAATTCATTAATTTCACTACTTTAAGGATACATATGGAGCCCTTTATATAGGGAAATTACAAACATTGGTATACTAAATATTTAAGAGTAGGATAGTTACTAGGCAATTCAATTAAAAGAGAAGGTCACAAAGGTTTTAAGAGATGAGAAGTCACTAAAACCTTAAATATATTTTTCCCCATGCATTGCATCAGTCCATGAAGCTTCGTTTTTACACTAATGGAAAAACCAGTCAACTGCAAACCAGAAGAAGTGAACGTAGATAAGTTTCATTCCCTACCACCAAACCAAACAAGAAAAAAAAGGTATGGGATGGTGGGCAAGTAGATTGAGGTTGTTTCTTTGTTGCTGTAGAAGTCCCAAAGAGAATAATTGGGTCCCTGTTAGGTGTAAAACTTGAAAATAAAGATTTGAAATCTTGTTTTTTAATTAATTGCATTATGACACTTGATGTACCAAGTTCGACACATTTGATGTACCACTCTACACACGAGATATGTAGAGTGGCTACAAATTTCATGAGTCTGAAGCTGTATACTATCAGCAACAATAGGTTGTTGCATGTATTTATTCGTTTTCTCTTCACACAGAAACAAATGATGCATAGGAGCCTACTTTATTGGCTATGACATTCATGAGAGATTCTGCCATGTAACCGAGGATATCTATCACGTACACATAAATGATGAACTCCAACTGTACTGACTAAAAACATATAAATATATACAACCGGGAATATCTTAATTATAACTCTTAAACTTGATAAAAGTTGTACATACAAAAAGATTTATTTGCGGTTGTCTCGCATAACATAAATACGTGTGAAAACTAAAACTTACAATAAAAAATGGCTACTTTCTATGTTGTCAAAATATGGTATGAGAAATGCTAAGAAGACTCTCTTAAAATGGAACTTTTATAGACTATCTGTCACCTTACAGTTTACAGTCAATTATGGTACTAACATTATATATATTGTGCCAAAAACATGAAGTGACAAACAGAAAGTTCATAGAGAGTCTCCTTAGCATTTCTCATATGGTAGTTGCAAGGAATAAATAAAGATCTTATCAAGACATAATAGTGTGACATTAATAAGGGGTTTTATTTGTATGCATTACATCCAAATCTCGTTGATATTAGGAACACGGTTTGATACACCATATGATATAAATAGTTGGAAATTTTTTTTTTTAACAAGTTTCTAACCAATTGTATTATTACACTTGATGTACCAAATAGTGTTCCCGACACACTAAAAATCTGTCTTTTCCTACCCGCAATCTATTTGTTTTGTTCTTAATTCAATTTCCTGCTTTGTGAGGAAACCTAGGTTTATCTACGACAACCACAACCCTCTCTGTCCGCACTGCAATCTTGTGATGAAATGTTTTCCTTTTATGGTAAAAATGAGGGACCGGCTTCTCTGCCCTTCCATTTTTCATACATTCTCATCTCCTCTTATTTTGTGCTGTCACGGTTAAGTCATGTCAACATTTTATATTAATTGTTTAATAGAGATAATAATATAAAAATAATAATAATATAAAATGTTGACGTGATTTAACCGTAAACGCACAAATAGGAAATGATAGAAGTGTATGAAAAATGAGAAGGCAGAGAAGTCAGGTTGGAAAATGAGTAGCTATCTTATCTACTTACAGATTAATCGGTATACGATAATTCATAACAATTATTGAAACAAGGATGGGATGGTTTTGTCCAACTCCCTGTCATTCGCAAAAGACATGTCATGTCTTCTCATCACGGGTGAGTTTAGGGCGGAGTGAGGAAATTGTGTCAAACCTGTCATATGGCATTTTCTCATTGAACATGAGTGAATTTAAAATATATTGAGATTGTAGGGAGGTAGCCGCCTACCGAGAATAAGAAAAGATAACTGTTATTAACATTTTAAAATAATTATCATGACCCCTCGTAGATAACTTCCAGACCGACATGCATAAAACACTGTTTGCAAGTGCCGATAACAATTCTGAAAAATATTAGACACATAATTCATGAGGAGAATTTTAGGGTTTTGGGTGATTTTCGGTGCGCCTAAGCATCAATGTAGTAGATGAAAGTATAAAATTTTGTTTCTCTATATCTCACCCGTTCATCAATGCAATGGGATATTGTAAATTTTCACGGAATTTCTAATCACTTTAAATGTAATAGTGTAAAGCAACACTTTTCATCCGTACAATAAACATGAGATGTTTTTTCATCACATGGAGTTGTCAATTTCCAGAACAAGAAGACAATTGGACTGAAGTGGTATTAAGCCAAGCAGAAGCCTTTCCTTTCATTCAATAAGGTACCGTTTGGTATAAAGACGGGACAAAACGAGATAGAACGGGACGGAACAAAATGGAACGGAACGGAGGTTCCATGCTACATTTGGTGTACGCTCAGGCCGAAATGGAACGAAAGATTAAATGACAATCGTACCCATCCACTCCGACTAGTTCGACCTTACCTGAGCCACCTACTACGAGTTCAACGTCATCCCTCACATCTTTAGGCTAATCCTCGCCGTCCCATCCCTCGAGCGACTGTGTCAGCCACGTCCTTTCATTGGCTTTCCTCGGTGCCCTTATGTTCTTCCTCAAGAACCTTTTATCTGATATGAGTTTTCTTCGTTTTGCTATTTTCTTCTTTGAATATAGAAATCAAATGCAGAGAAAATTGCTTTTTGTTGGGTTTTTGTCACTTAGTTTCCCCGAAAATTTGAAGTGCGATAAAAAAGCTTGATTTCCCGGAAAAACAAGAGAACTCAGTTTTTGAGTTGATCTGTTGAGGTAAATTTTGATTTTTAATGAATATTTTATGCTACTTGTGCATAAATGGAGAGATCTCTAGAATTTTGATTAATTTTATTTAGTTTTCGAAGTGAAATTAATGAAAAAGATGAGGGGTATTGTCGTCCAAAAAGTTATAATTTTGTGTTCCATGGGCTAGAACGAGTCGTTCCAGGGGGGAGGGTGGCATACAAAATTGACTAAAATCCATTCCACGGGATAGCGTGTCCCAGGAAAATTGGCGCACCAAACGTGGGACGAGTGCATCTCCTATCCCATTGTGTTCTGTCCCATCCCACGTACCAAACGAAACAAGGGACCAAGTTATAAGGACGGTGTTCTCTCTCCTCCCTTCCTTCCTCCCAAATTTTTTTTCTAAACACAGAAATTTTTTTTTGAATACAGAAAATTTCCTCTCTTTGGCTTTCTCAAGAACCCTTTATCTGATCTGGGTTTTCTTCGTTTTGCTATTTTCTTCTTTGAATATAGAAATCAAACGCAGAGAAAATTGCTTTTTGTTGGGTTTTTGTCACTTAGTTTCCCCAAAAATTTGAAGTGCGATCAAAGAAGCTTGATTTCCCGGAAAAACAAGAGAACTCAATTTTTTATTTTTAATGAATATTTTATGCTAATTGTGCAGAAATGGAGAGATCTCTAGAATTTTGATTAATTTTATTTAATTTTCAAAGTGAAATTAATGAAAAAGATTAGGGGTATTGTCGTCCAAAAAGTTATAATTTTGTGTTTCATGGGCTGGAACATGTCGTTCCACGGGGGAGGGTGGCACAAAAAATTGACTAAAACCCGTTCCACGGGATAGCGCGTCCGAGGCAAATTGGCACACCAAACGTGGGAGAGTGCGTCTTCTATCCCACTGTGTTCCGTCCCATCCCACGTACCAAACGATACAAAGGACCAAGTTATAAGGACGGTGTTCTCTCTCCTCCCTTCCTTCCTCCCAGATTTTTTTTCTTCTCTCATCTTTACGTTGATGTTGATGGTTGTAAGCTCTCCTATCTTTTTTTTTCTCTTCCCACCTGTTTAAACGCTCAAGATTTTATCTTTGTAAAGAAAGAGAAGAAAAAGGTAGAGAGAAAAGAAAAAAATCGAGGAGAGGAAGAAAGGGAGGGGAGAGAATACCGTCCTTATAACTTAGGGACCAAGATTGTCCCACCTCATACTTTCCATCCCGTGCTACTTTTTCAGCCATTGATTTTATGACAAGTTTATTTAATGCTCCAGATTCTGCCATCTCACCAACAGCTTCAAAGTATCTTTAAAGCCCAATTTTCTAGGCTTTTTCTGCTGCCTTTCCTGCCCCCTCCTATATGCTTTTAAGATGCTTTTGTTTCTGATAATCATTTTACATTGCTTTGTTTTATATCATGTTTTGATGCTAAGACAAAAGTAGAGTGCCTTGGTTGGAAAATGAGATTTCATGCCAATACATGCTTCCATTACAAGCAGAACTTTTCTGCATATTCAAAATTAATAAGCACAAAATCAATAGATTCAAAATTACACACACAAACTTTGTTTTGCAGAAACCAACAGGATTCAAAACTATCTAACTCAATAACTTTGCCTACAACCTCTTGTACTTTACAATAGAAGCAAAATTTTCAATTAAGCCTTTGGTAATGCAGACTCAAGAATGGGCTTTCTGCAATCTCTATGTATGGCATAGCAGCTTCGGCAATAACAATAAGTTGGCTTCCTCTCTTCATCTCCAGTGGTCACCGCTTACATTCAAATTCAAAGCCTACAATAATTTTTTAAGGATACAAATAAAATTATACCATGAACATAACAAAAGCAATAAAAATATATGAAATATATCTGAAAGCTTGACTTGACCACACGTGGTAGAACGAGTGGGATTTGTTACTATACTGAGGTTCTTCATATGTCATCCATGGCATGGAATTAAGCATTTCATGTCCCTCTGACTATGAAAATTGCCACTCACCGAATTCAAAGTATGCACCACTGGAAAAGGTCCCCTTGGTTCAGCCATCACGGGAGCACAAAAGAAAGGTGGAGGAGAAGCAATATAACATCCCGCTCCAACGGTCTCCTTTGGCATACAAGTTTCCTTTAGAATGTCATAATATAGAAAAGTAAACCATATGACTTAGTTTACTGCTATTATAATTTTTAGAAAATTAATAACTTTACCTTCGATAAATGGGAGTTAGATGAAGGCTTCCTTTTGGCTATAGCTTTTCCCAAACAACTCTTAAGTCGTCTTCTTCCCCGACAAATCTCTCTCTTCTTTAATCCTTTTGCTTGGACAACAGTGGCATTATTCATGGGGAACATCATTAATCCATTATAGCTGGAACTTCCCCGTATTGTTCTTGAAAATCCTCAAATATTGCTTTCGTGTTAGTATCACCTGCTTGTTTGACCATCATAGCTGCAACTTTCACTTGTGCATTCTTATAACACAAGTTATATTCAGCTTGGTACTCCTTACACCTCTGATCATCAAGTACTCTCTCAAAATGCATGAAAAATTGTACCACATTATAGTCAGATTGTAAATACTCTTTTAACCTAGCATTGAAGCTCTCACTAATTCCCGTAGTTGTCATTCCTGCAAACTGCCATCTTTACTTATGCTTTAGCCCATTTTTTTCTCAACTTCTTTATTCTGTGCTTTCCCCTGCACATTATGTTTCACAAGTATATGTGCACATTCTCGATGATGATTCAAGCCAGCAAACACGATAAACGGACGGCCTACTCAATTAGTTTTATAGGTAGTGTCAAATGAAACAACATCTCCAAAATGACCATAGTCACTTACCATTTTAGCATCCGCCTAGAATATATTGGTTATTTGCTCTTCATTATCCAATTGTACTGCATAAAAAATGAAGGATTTTCAACTGTCTTACTTTGAAAATATCTCAACAAGCTTCCTGCTTCACCATACACCATTTTTCTTTGCCTTTTAGACAGGAGATAGTTCTTCTAATCAACCTTTGTATAACCAAGAGATTCCCTTCCTCCAAGATGCTTAGCCATCAACTCATAAGACGAACGAAGTGGGATACCAGATTCTTCTGCCAAGTCTAACTCAGCAGCCTGAGAGTCTGATATTTTTCGCTAAGATGGTAGCATATGTGCACACTCTGGTTTCTAAAGAGCACGATTGTGCTGTTCCTCAAATTCATGCACAAAAAACCTTCCATTAGATCTATTCAACTTAATAACCATTTCAGCATGACAACTTGTTCGTGTCTCTGCCCTTGGCTTATTTGTCTTGTAATCTTGCTTATCTTGGAGCCGAAAACCCTCCTTACTACAAGCAAATATTCTTGAAGTGACTTCATTAGTTTTCTTATTCTTGTAGTGACACTCTTTTCTAAAACTAAATCCCACTTCTTGTCTGTAGGCATTATATAAATTATAGGCTACTTCTTGTGAATCAAACTCCATACCACACCTCGGTGTACAATTGAATTCGTTCAAGTCATCATTGTTGATAATATTTGCTTCTTCAGAATCAATCATTCTCAATCGTATCTGCAATATAGAAAAAGGTATGGTAGAGAAAAGAATCAACATTTCAAACTTTGTTTCTTTACGAAGGTTGTGGGCTTTAATCAACTAGTATACTTCAAAATTGTTCTCAATTACTCTAGAAGAACAAATAATGGGACACATTCAATCTGAAAAAGAAGACCCCAACATGTCATAAAAAAGAAAATACAAATCCAATAGCAAAAAGGCGCAAAAACAAGTAAAGAAAATTACATAAACAGACCTGGGAAGACCCAATGAAGATGCAACATTGTAAAATGGCATAAGGATAGAGTTGCAAAAGGTAAGAAGATCAAACTTATTGCGATTTTGACTCAGAAATCGAATTGGCGGGAGGTGAAGTTTAGGAAAGGTGGAAGATGCGCTATACAAATGGTGGGAAATGTATGTTAGAAAGTTAATAACTTAAAAAATAAAATTTCTCACCATGTATATAAAAACACATGGTATATCACATGTGTTCTGGTCATAATGAAAATTTTCTCACTGGAAAGACAACAAAAAGAAGTTAGGAAATTGGGCTTTAAAGATGCTTTGGAGCTGTTAGTGAGGTGGCAAAATCTGGAGCATTAAACTAACTTAACATGAAATCAATGGCTGAAAAGTAGGAGGGGAGGGAAAGGGATAGAAAGTAGGAGGGGAGACAATCTTGAACCCCAAGTTATAAAGATGATATTATCTCTCCTCCCTCTTTCTCTCCCCTCCCTTCCCTGATTTTTTTCTTCTCTCTCTCAACTTTTTTCTTCTCTCTTTACAAAGATAAAATCATGAGCGTTTAAAAAGAAGGGGAGAAAAAGAAAAAGAAAAAGAGGAGAGATTACAACCATCAACATCAACATATCCCTTGTCTGCTGTCGGTTGGTTATGTAAAGAATTATTATTTTCCTTCTTACAACCATCAACATTAAACTTAAATCAATTTGGATAAAGAGCTTCTCAGTGGACCAAAGATTCAATCATACGACATTTATCAATCTTGTGAGTATTAGGCTTCAACCATTCACGAAGATATGCATAAATAGCAACTGTAGGCCCATCAAACATTGCAAAATCTTGCTAAAAAAGAAATTATTTCGCCAATACCAAATAAACCAACAAGCAACGAAAAAACTAACCTCCACTCTAAACCTCATGATATGAGTGAATTAGTGGTGAGATTAAAATGAAGACAATCATGATAATCAATTTAGTTAATTATACATCTTCAACCTCATCCAAACTTCTCTTGCCTTATGACAATCTTTAACAACATGAGGTGTTGATCTACAACCACATGTACATCTTTAACACTCAGGGTTATCAGTCGTAACCCTTTCAGCCTTTGATCATTAGTTAGGAGCTTATCAAGAGTGAGCAGCCATAAGAAACTCTAAACTTTTGAAGGAATGTGAAGATTCCAAATGAGATTTATCACATATTAGGAAAACCACTATAATTAATGGCCAACATATTAACATCACTTGTGTTCCACTCCAGCTACACTTATCCTCGAAAGTATCAAAACCAACTAGAATGCTAAGAATTTGTTGAACAACCTCCTTTGGTAAAACAAGTAGTGTTTACCAATATCCCAACCATTATTGTAACAATAATCAACTACGGTAGCCTTAAGCATATTGTCAGAGAGTGGGCAGCTACCATGATGAAGCAAAATACCATATTTAGCCCATTTGTCAGTCCAAAATTTTACCATATTACCATTTCCAAATTCACCATAGTAGCCATTCATACAAAAAGTTAGTCCGTTCAAAAACACCTTTCCAAGTGCAAGAAGAGCCTAAAGCAGTTTATCATTGAGTAACTGACCCAATGGTCAATGTACTTGCCACTGAAAACTTTTGCTCAGAGCCCATTATCCTCTCCATCAATCTCCAAGAGTTCTTAGCAAGAAGAGATGTTCATAACTCTTATGTTTTTCAAGCCAAACCCACCAAGAGACTTCGGAAGGCAAACTTTGTTACACCCTACCCCCAAATTAAAGTTAATTTCATATATCCCCTAAAAAGTTTATAAAAAATGGGTTTTAGGTCTTAAATGGTGTGCCCAAGTGGCCCACCCTTGATATCTGTCCCCCGTCTCCCGTGCTCCCTTTCCCCTCTCTCTCAGTTCTCTCTTCTCCCTCACTCTCCCTTATCTCTCCCTCTCGACAACTCTCTCAACCTTTTCTCCCCTGAGAAACAACACACACACACACACACACACATAGACATTCACCACTCCGCATCTTCACCATTTGGACTCGTGAGCTCCACGGATCCTGGAGCAAGGAAGAGCACTCAACCCTCATCGTATCGCGTACACCGGGACTGCACCACTGTGCAGTCTCCTCTCCGGCGAATACTTGGCCTAGGTGAGTCCATGAACCTCTTTGGTTGCGTTTTAGGAGAGGGAGAATAGGAGAGAGATTAGGAGGGGAGAGAATCCTCCTTCGTTTTAGCATGTGATATTCACCTTAAAAAAGATTGACCTAATTGTATAAAGGGATACTTTGGATGCGGTCCCTAATCCTCAATATTCTTTGACTAAAATCTTAATAGTATTGAAAGTTTGATCAAAGTCCCTTGATTTTGTACACCTCATTATATTACAATTAATATTTATATTTTTATAGTTTTGACATTAATTGTTTGATATTTTATGAGATTTATAATCCTATAAATTTAAAATCCCTCATTAGAAAACTATTAGAAACTGTTACAATTAAAAAAATTCAAACATTTTGATTGAATAAATGGAAAAAAAAACTATGTAAAAATAAGAAATAATAAATGGCAAAAGAATGTATCCATAGTGTTAAAAAAAATTGGTACATTTCACATGTAACAAAGTGGTACATTAATAAAGAAGAAAGGGTACATTATAAATAAATTAGGGTACAGATAAAAGATTAAAAAATTATGAGTACAAATGAATTTATAAAAAATATAGGCGCTAAAAGAAATTAATACATGGGTACAAAATAAAACTAAAAATAAAATACTACCAATTTAAAAAAAAATGTTGCAAATTAAAAGTTGGTACAAACTAAAAATATAAATATATGATACAAAGTTTAGGCATAAAACATAAATATACCATATGTAATTTTTCTATCATTGATTAAATACACAATGTCACGTGACGGTATACACATAGGTACAAACACAAATAAAACTTTAAAAAAATATGGGCACAAAAAGAAACTAATATATGAGTACAAATTAAAAATGAAAAAAAAATTGGTACAAACTAAAAATAAAAATATATGATAAAAAAATTTAGCCATAAATATAAATATACTAATTGTAACATTTTTAACACTAAAGGAATATATTTAAAAATAAAAATATTTTATTATTCAAACAAAGAATGATGTTATTAATACACAAGGACCTTGATCAAAAATTGAAAATGAATAGGATTTTAATCAATAGAGTAGCAAAAAGAAGGATGTAAACCTAATTTCTCCTTGTATAAATAGTCCTCGTGATGATATAGTATTCGGAAGATAGCCCATGTAGTAAAAAATTTTGGATTTATATTCTTGTGGGGAAGTCCGTTATGATTTAAGCCCAAAAACCAAATTTCTGTTATTTCTTTGTTAATCCCAAAAACAAAACTGTGCATTTCTGCACTCCCTTCATTGTGGCTCAATAGAAATGGACTGTCTACTAAATATCCTATCACCACAAGAGTTTAAATCCGAATATTTTTTTAAGGTCATGAGCTATATTACAAATATTCTATCACCACAAAGACAATATCTAATTAGGCCAAATAGGGGGCTTTTAGTGACCTTAGTTGAACATGAGAATTATTTAATTGACGTGCATGTGATATAATCATATAAGCGTTGCCTAATGATGGTTTTGTGTTTATTGATTTGTTAGCTGTGTTTGTAATCATTTTGCTATGTGTTTTTGCTGTGGGGAAGGAACGTACATACATCCCTACTCCTTTTCAGCCTATGTACAAACATCCTTAGTCCTTTCCAGCCTATGACACATCCCTATGTGGTTTTGTTTGTAAATTTTCATGGAATTTCTAATCACGTTAAATGTATAGTGTAAAGCAGCAATTTTCAACCGTACAATAATACATGAGATGTTTTTTCATCACACGGAGTTGTCAATTTTCAGAACAGGAAGACAATAATTGGACTGAAGTCTGAAGTGGTATTATTCAAAGCAGAAGCCTGCCCTTTCATTCAATAAGGGACCCAGTTATAAGTTTATGAGATACAACATATCCTTGTCTTTCTATACAAAAATTAATTTGGAAAAAAAAATTATCTGGTCTGCCAGGCTACCCCCTGCCTCCTGGCTAAGATCAGGAGCTGTTCCTCCCGGCCGGCTTCCCTACTCCGCCTTTCTCTCCTCAAATCGTAACATAGAAGTGACGATATACTCAGTATATGATTCCATACACGTATTGCCTCTGGCACGGCTGCCGGTTAGTTATGTAAGGAACATTCTTTACTTCTTACAACCATCAACATTAAGTTTAAATCAATTTTGAATGAAGAGCTTACCAGTGGAGCAAAGATTCAGTCTTAAGGCGTTTATCAATTTTGTGAGTATTTAGAGGGCTAACCATTCATGAAAATATGCACAAATAGTGATGGTAGGTTCATCAAATATTGCAAAATCCTGCTCGAAAACAAATGTATTTCGCCAATACCAAATAAACCAACAAGCAACGGAAAATACTAACATCTACTCTAAACCCCCCAATATGAGTGATTTAGTGGTGAAATTAAAATGAAACCAATCATGAAAATTAATGTGGTCTGACTGTTGGTTATACTTTCCAACTTTTGCTAAACTTCTCTTGTCTTAGGAAAATCTTTGACACTCAGGGTTATCTGTAATCGTAATTGGTAATATTGTTTGCAAAGCATATACTGGACAGCGGAGGTGACAGACTGAACAAAAGTGGCCCGACCAGCCAGAGATAATGAATTCACCTTCCAAGCGTAAAGTCGAGCTTGAGTTTCTACCAAGCCTTTGTAGGTGGCCCGACCAGCCAGAGATAATGAATTCACCTTCCAAGCATAAAGTCGAGCTTGAGTTTCTATCCCCAACTGGCCACTCTAACAAGACCGACAAAGTCCCCAACTTTATCAACTGCCCAATTCGTCAGGTGTGGGGTTTTACCACAAAAGACTTTGGTATTAGTTAGAGTAGGGTAATCATATTTATAGTCACCCTTGTTGACTTCCCCCACCGATGTGGGACTACCAACAGGAAGACCAGTTAGATCCCCAGAAAATCTTGTTTGTTGAGTACTCGAATAATATTCACAAGTGCTCCTGATCATAAAATTCAAGGAGCTACTTCACATGATTATGCCAGGCAGCAACATTTAATCCATCGACTCAGACCCAGTCAACAACAGTTGCTGCTGGTTGCTCCCACCTAGGGATGGGCAACAGTGGGTGGGAGTCCCACCATTCATCAAGCTGCAGAAACGTATTGCAGTTCAGACAATTAAAGAGAGGAAAAACAAGATGAAAACAAAAAGAATTTGTATTGCTAACGTAGAAAAATGGACTGTCTATACAACTACTGTACAACTAAAAATTGCAGACCAACTCCGCGTATGATGGTCACTCACCAATCCCCTAACATAGTTGCAATCTTCCAAGCACTTCTGAGCACTCAAAATTGCGGCCTTAAGTTTGGGCAACCGTTTCTCCATGACAATTTTCTGTTGCTAAGCGCATGTTAATCTAAAACATAGTCAGGGATATTCCTAAAATGCTTATTAATAAACATCACATATTTGAATGGTTTAATATGTAGAATTAATTTAACATAATAGTTTCTGGCACATTCCCTTATCTCACAATGCTCAAAATGGCGTTCAAGTTTATATTATTTGACCGAGGTTTGCTTATATTATGTTGTGCAAGGACTTGAGGGGCATATGTAACGGTCTCTGTATCGGCGTAAAGCAACTAGCGGGTGAGGGGTAAGGCGATGCAATCATCATGGCTTGTACTTGTAGAGGTGATCAAATTGGTGGTAGTAGTGGCGGAGGGTTGGGAAGCATGAGAATTTAGGAAGACAGTCAAATCATCAATGGGAAGAAAGGCGCAGTGGTCACCATAAAAGTGGTTAGTGTCAAGGTACGTGAAGAACAGTTTTTCCTGCAGTAGAAGCTGCGGCGGCTGTCACTGATCCAGGGAGGCCCGTTCCGATAACAATAATGTCAAAGTTAGTGGGCTTAATTGGACCGTCGTCGTTGAAGAGTTTATTCATAGCTTTTGGGGAAGGGTTGAAGACTCCGTTAAGATTCCTCCCTTTGCAAGGAAGGTCGCAGCTAGAGAGAATGGACCTGCTGATTGCAAATTTTCTTGAAGTTGGACTAACAAGTGTGTCTTAGAACACTAATACTCATCATACAAACCCAACCAACTACAAAAATTTCATAAAAAATTAAAACTCCATGTTAAATTGTTAATAGTATTTGCGGAAATAAGCATAAAATTTTACATTTGGGTACTGATTAAGTTAAAATCATAGCCTACTGCTATTATTATGGTGATTTATTTCACCAGTGGAGAATGATTTTGTGAAAACAATCCAAAACCCAAAACCCTAGTCACAAAATTATTCTCCAAAACCCTAACCCTAATTTTTTTTTTTTTCCCGCAATCATTACCCTGCTACTCGGTCGAAATATGAGTTGAAATAGATCAAACTCGATGGAAACAGGAAAGGTATGTGATACGGCTCGCCGCACTCGAAGAAGATGACTTAATTCAGGGACGTCGTCGTTCCGTACAGCTATTTGCCTCCTTCTGATGAAACGGTTCATTTTTAACAGGTTTTCTCTAAGGGGACCACATAGTAAAAGCTTGGCCGACCCACTTCTGTTTTTCCTCTCTCGGCAAATAATACCCATAACCTTTTTCATCCATGGGTAATATTCAATAATAATTGATATATATAAAAAATTTATTTCTGAATCCATGCGGCTCTCTTATTCTGAAATTTTGAGTTTCAACAATAATCATTGTATTTAACTAATATTTGAATCGTATTATATTACCGTACTTGTAGCTGTCTATGAACGACACATTCTCGTTAGGGAAGAAAGAGGGAAAAGTAGAGAGAAAATGGGAAAAGCAGATAAAACTTAAACATTCAATATTTCACATGGTTCTCAAAAGAGAAGGAAGATACTATATACGTAGAAGTTCAGGAAACCACAACTCAGAAAACCTAAATGGGCTTATTATACTTAAACGGGTTACGCCCAATAAGATAGGAACCCAACAGAAATCAGGATAGGTGGTAGGTTGGGATCATGGTGCTGAACCTGCTGGTGGAGAATCTGGATGGGTGACTTCTTTATTATCACCTAGTTGCCCATTCTTTGAAGTTTTGGAGTTGGAGGACTTAGATGAAGTTTTTTCAGCAGCAAGGGGCAACCCTGGAAGTCCTGGGAGGCCTGGGAGACCTGGGAGACCTGGGAGTCCTGGGAGACCTGGGAGTCCTGGGAGTCCTGGGAGATCGATTGGGAGACCTAGGAGATCAGATTGGTTGAGAGAGGGATCAGGCATTTTGGGGTCCACCTGAGAAGAGGATGGGAATGCCATCTCTGAGAACTTCTGGGAATTTAATTTCTTGGAATTCTGAATGCTGGGTTTCTGGTTGCATAAGCTGGGTTGCTTGAGAGGCTTGAAGGTGAAGAAACCAGCAGAGAATATGTGAGTCCCTTGTTTTGTTGCCTTGAGGTGTAGGGAAGATGAGGTGGCTGATGAGGCCACAGCACAGTAGGGTTCACTGCTGCGGATTAGTTTCACGGAGCATCCTTCAATTTTCTTGACATCTTTGCTCACTGAGAAGGGCAGATGTACTTTAAATTGCCCATGGCTGTTTGTTTTCACTTGTGCGTTGAAACTTGGTTTTGTTGAAGTCCCATCTATGCATTCCACACCAACAGAAGCCCCTGCACAAAAACCCCCACAAGATTATTGATGGATAATGCATCCATATCATGTCAGGAAGTTTTGTTGACTGACAATAAAATGACAAGTTATGATGACATATCTTCCAACGTTTTGTTGACTCGTAGGAAATACCTGTATAAAGGTTTTCAGTCATTTAGATTTTACATTTTCTCCATTTGTACACTTTTGTTTATTTCCTTCTTTTAATTTTTCTCTGATTTATTCAAATTTAATGATTAAAATATAAACATGAGTGTGTATAGAAGAAGAGAAGGGGTGTATGGAAATTATTGAACTGGCTACAATAGAAAAATAAAATTGATGAAGAACTTGTTGAAAATTTGAGATGAATTTACCTGAAATGAAATGGCTGGTATTTGAGAAATCCTCTTGGAAACATGTGTCACAGTAGACAGTTCCCACAACTACTGCAGAAGGCTGAATCTCCTCATAGATAGCCTCTGAAGGAGTATGAAATGTAAGAGTAGTGACCAGAAAGATGACTGTAAGAAACCAGGACATTGTTTTACAACCTATCTACTTCCCCTCTAAGAAGCTCTGCTATTATTGACTCTAAGAATGTGTTCATACAGGTTGCCTTTTATATCAATTGCCGAGGCCTAATATAAATATTCTCTGTAGGATTATACAATTTTTTTAGATATAAAAAGGACACTGATTGGTTATTTTACACGTACACAACAAAATTAGCTCAACAAATTAATTGTGATTGAAAGACAAATTGGAATGACTATTTTGGAATATTATAACCTGGGGTCCATGATGTAGAAAAGACCAAGGGTCTCGAAAAGATAAGGGGTAGTAACTTGAGAATCATTCACCCAGAGGGGACGGAATCACTTACGTGGGGATAGAACTTGGGAATCACTCGACCAGGAGCAACGAATTCACTCACGTCGCTAATCGTGGATTCACTCGATACGACCAAGTCTCACATTTGATTTTAAGGAGAAGAAAACTCACTCTCTTCTTCGAATAACTTTGATTCACTACTTTAAGGATACATATGGGGCCCTTTAAATAGGGAAATTACAAAGCATTGGTATACTAAATATTTAAGAGTAGGATAGTTACTAGGCAATTCAATTAAAAGGGAGGGTCACAAAGGTTTTGGGAGATGAGAAGCCACGAAAACCTTAAATATATTTGTTCTCCATGCACTGCATCATTTTCCTCTTCTCGAACAAAAACTCGTCCTCGAGTTTCCTTTCATTTTGTTTTCCTCGATCTTTTGGATACCTTTCAATTTTTTTCCACAACAGCCACAATAGCAAAAGCAAATCCAGAGCAGCCAAGTTGTTCTGTCACACAAAATATTCCTTTGAACTCCGCTTCCATGTTATTCCAAAGCAAGTACACCTTAGTTCCTCTTTATGAAGCTACATGTAAAATGTTTCCGCCATTGTACTCATATTATGTGGATAACCCCAATCCACAAAGCCTTCATCTCCTAGCAGCAGATAAACTCCTTGATGAGCCACATCAACAGTAAACTCATCGTCATCAACATATTTGTCATAAATTGGCGGAGAATTTCAATTGACAAAACTAATCTCTTCAACGATGTGATCTTGAAACGGATTGATAATCATAGCCATGATCTTTAACTGCAGCGAAAAACCTACTATGATGCCACTTGACGTAGAAAAGACCAAGGGTCTCGAAAAGACAAGGGGTAACTGGAAATCACTTAACCAATGGCAATGGATTCACTCGACTTCTCTATGGGTAGAACCTGGGAATCACTCGACTAGGGGCAACATAATTACTCATGTCGCTAACCGTGGATTCACTCGACACGACCAAGTCTCACACTTGATTTTAAGGAATGAGAAAACTCACTCTCTTCTTGGATTAGTTTTAATTCACTAATTGACTACCTTAAAGATACATTTGGAGCCCCTTAAATAGGGAGATTACAAAGCATTGGTAGATTAAATATTTAATAATAGGATCGTTACTAGGCAGGCAACTCATAAAAGAGAAGGTGACAGAAGTTTTGGAAGATGAGAAGCCACGAAGCCTTAAATGTGTTTGTTCTCCATGCATTGCATCATTTTCTTCTTCTCGATACGACCAAGTCTCACACTGGATTTTAAGGAAGGAGAAAACTCTCTCTCTTCTTGGATTATTTTTAATTCACTAATTGACTACCTTAAAGATACATTTGGAGCCCTTTAAATAGGGAAATTACAAAGCATTGGTATACAAAATATTTAATAGTAGGATAGTTACTAGGCAATTCAATCAAAAGATAAGGTCACAAAGGTTTTGAGAGATGACAAGTCACTAAAGCCTTAAATATATTTGTTCCCCATGCACTGCATGATTCTACTCTTCTCGAAAAAAACTCGTCCTCGAGTTTGTATCTTTTTAATCTTAATTTGAATTTAGGTTTTCGACCTTCCCAACGATATGCCATCGGTTGTAATGTCCCCAAAACTTGATCTTTAACAATGTGCTGGAGAATTAAAAAGCAAATTTGAACAGCTCCTTCATCACTTGGCCGTGACCACAATTTTACATGCCCGTAGCTTATTGATGAACTTAACATTGGACTATCAATCTTCTCATCTTGAAAAAATCCAAATCCTTCATATTCTGAACTTTCCAAGCTGCAAATATCTATCAAAGCATGTTCTTCAATATTCACTTCAACGTTAGCACCTGTTTGGATAGGAATCATCAAAACACCATCCTCCGAATACTCATCATATAGTGGAGGTAAATTCCAATCAATTCTTTGTGAATAAAACAGATCTTCCTCCATAAATATAATACTAGAGTGGTTTTCATATACCTGATTATTATTCATTGGAACAAGATGCTGGTATATCTCTTCGTTGAAAACGAAACTGCGCCTTGCAGATTTTGCACAAAACATACACCTTACACTATTTGCTAGCAAATTGCTGCAAAAAAAATTTTGATTGAGGCACTGTCTGTTCTGTTAGAAAGTGGACTCGCAGACCTTTCCAATTATAGGTAACCTTTTGGGTGATTAGGACAAAGAGAACTGAAATTTGAAGAGAAGTGTAGAATCAACAACATGATTTTTTTTTTTCCTTTTAACTCCATAGCAGAAAACCTGCACTGATGCTAGGGATGGCAACGGTTCAATTTGGGGACGGAAATCTTATATCTATTCCATAACCATGATAATTAACCATATCCATAACTGCAAAATAACTATCGGGAATTATCCATAACCATACCCACCGGGTAACGGATTTCCTATCAATTAATGGTTATATCCATCTTCGTCAACAACAAAAAATTATATTCATCCAATTGGCGCACAATAATTTAGTGAATACTAATTTTGTCATTAAATAGCCACGTTTAATAATAAATAAATAAAACATAAATGTGGATGCAAATTTCCACCTTTTTCTTATTGGACAAAATTGCACCTACAAAACAATTAACACCTTAGGTCAAGGCCAAGGGCCTCACACACCCACGATGAATGGGGGGGGCTTTGGCCGAAGAACCTCCGATACCAAAGTTAGAATTTAGAGAGAAAAGTATTTGGAGAGTTTTTGGGAGTTTTGCAAGAGTGTGGAACCCCTTTTTTAGAAAAAAATAGGGTCATATATATAGGGAATGGAGGTGGCCGGCCCTTAAAGGTTTTTTGTGTGAAAATGGGTGATTTAATTGGTGATTAATGGATTAATTAGGAATTAATCCATTAATTAGCCAATTAATCTCCATTTATATGGAATAATTTGTAGGTTATGAAGTAATTACCTATGATGAGGATGGATGAGATAATTTGGAATTGGTTACCCTTTTTGGACACTCTTGGCTTGATTAAAGAATGATTGTCCACTGCTTGCGCGTAGGATAACCGGTGTGTCTCAGGGGTAACTTTGTCCTTTTTACCAAAAATCCACGTGTTGCCTTGTGATAATTTTTTGCTCCACAAATGCCCCCACACCTGTTGGGCTACTCGTAAGAAAGGGCAGCAGGTGTAAAGATCTTTTTGCTCTAGGAAACTTAGAACCGCTTCCTGTTTTGATGTAGAATCCCTCTTTAATATGAAATTAGATCATTCTAGGAAAGGGAAATAAATTTCTCTCAAAACCTATTTAAGTCCACCTTAAGTGGGTTATTAAATCAACTTTGGAGAGTGATTTATTCTACCTTACAAGAGAGAGAGAGAGTTTAGAGGATATTTGTTCCCCCTCATTTAGCAATCTTCTACATCTTGCCCATGCAAATGACCGTCTTTTGTTGCTTTCTTCGTCTTCTCTATGCCGCACCAATGTAATAAAAACTTAATTTCTTCTTGTCTTCTTCTTGGGTGGTGCTGCCACAGGGCAGTAATCAGGGTGGTACGACACATTAGCTGGCAGGGGCCAAGAGTCGGCTTAGCATGAGCCAAGGAGGTGATGTGGCAGGGGCCATTGCTTGAGCAACTCGGCTGGATTGAAGCCAATGATTGGTTCGACATGGGCCGAGGAAGTGGCGTGGAATAGGCAATTGTTTGGGCTGCCTGCTAAATATGAGGAAACTGCTTAAGTTTGATTTTTCAACTGCCATAGATGGAGCAGTCAAGGATAAAGCTGCCAAGATCAGAGTTTCTGAAAATGAAGTGTCGGATGAGCGAACTATTAAGTGTAAAAGTGGCTGCTGCCCCCTAACCATTTGTTGCTTAGTTGATCTTCAAGCATTTGATCTTTTGAACTATGCAGCCTTCTCGCACTGGAGAGCTTACCCAAATGGTTGTCAGGGATTTAGTTTACCGTATCGCATTAGAGAGCAATTAGTTTACCCTCTTGCACTGGATAGCAATTAGTTTATCCTCTCGCACAGGAAAGCAAACATATATGAATGTCAAGGAATTGGTTTACCCTCTCACACTGGAGAGCAATTAGTTTATCCTCTCGCACTGGAGAGCAAACCCATACGAGTGTCAAGGAATTGGTTTACCTTCTCGCACTGGAGAGCAATTAGTTTATCTTCTTGCATTGGAGAGCAAACCCATATGGGTGTCGGGGAATTGGTTTACCCTCTCGCACTGGAGAGCAATTAGTTTATCCTTTCGCACTGGAAAGCATGGAAGTCGTTGTCGTGAGTGCAGCTGAGGAAAGCTGGACTGCTGGACAACTGAAATAATCTTCAGACTGCGAGGTCTTGTTTGGTGAACTGTTTGTGGAACCCACGTTAAGGTGTAAACGCAATGAGCTGCTCTCTGAATTATTGCGCCATCATTAGGTGTTTCATCTTGTGCCCTTTTGAGGCTTTGGTTGGCGCGAGAAATTGCGCAATCGCTTGGTCAGGAGCCTTTCTACTTCTTCCTGAATTTTCCTTTGTTGGGGTGGCAGAGCTCTTGATTGCCCCTGATTGTGATGTGATAGTCTAAGCTGTTCTTCCATATGTTCGGCTTGTCTATGCCGCGGCTACGGTGGGTGTGGTATATTCCTAGCAGGCGAGTGTGTAACTCACAGGCTACTGGTTGAACTTGAGCCGGATTGAGTGACTGCTTCTTTCCGTCTGCTGTGTTGTCTGCTCCGATATGATGTGGATGATATTCTTTACGGGCCTAGCTGCGAATGAATGCATTGCCTGGAAGGCTGCTCATGTTGATTATCTAAGTGTGGCCCCAATCGTGAGTGTATACTTATCCTCAGGCCTAGTCGAGAGTGCACGCTCCTCCGTGCTATAAGATGGAAGTATATGCTATCTCGGGGGCCTAATCAGAAATGTACACTACCCGAACGCTCGGCTCGTGGCTGGTCGAGTAGCTGCTTACCGGGATGCTGCTGGAAAGATTCGTCTACCCTTGTCCTACTTAGGGATACCTTGTCCAAGGCACGTTAGATCTCGGTGCATTGCAAAAGTTGATTCATCAAGGTCGTCTGTTGTGCAAGGGAGCTCGTCAACTTTATGACTTGTCGAGACAAGTGTTGTTCGCCATTTAGATTGGAAGAGCTTAGAAAGAATGTGCCTCATTAAGCAGTGGAAGTATGGAACACTCTAGGCATGAGATTTGAGTTGGGAAATGTCAAATCCGTGGAGAAATATGGTAAAAATGCCCCCGGCTTGATGGTTGCTCTGGATGGTCGAGATATTCTCGAGCCGACTTGGGCTGCTTGGGAAATCATGGGAGCAGGCAGGGCTATGGGAGCAAGCAGAGCTGCGAGAGCAGGTTGGGCCACGAGAATGAGCTGCTCAAAGGGAGCAGGCTGTGCCACGAGAATGGGCTGCTTAGATAGAGCATGTTGTGCCACAGGAGTAGGCTACTCGGCGGGAGCAGGCTCGGCCATGGGGGCAGGCTCGGCCACGTGAGTAGGCTGCTCGGCGTGTGGCGTATGTGGGTGCGAGGCTAGGGCTCGGCTTGGCAACACATTGGGCTTGAAGTGACATGTCTTGGGATTGCTTTAATGGCACGACTCAGGCCGTGGTAATGGTGCCATAGACCTCGCCGCGGTAATGGTGCCATGGACCTCACCGCGAGTGGCTACCGAGGCAGCCACCACGGTGGTTCCCATGGAGGAAACTTGTGGTTGTGGTGCTGCTCCACTTATTGTCACATTTAGCCTCGTGAATCGCCGTGGTCCCATCTCTTGAATGTTGAAATTTTCATTTGTTGAATTTTTTAAATTTCTAGCCATTGTACTTCTCTTTTACGTTTTATCAAAGAATTTTTGCAAATAAAAAATTCTAATAATAAGAACGTACGAAAAATCTACAAATGGACAAGAAAATAGAAAACCTTGGATGCGAGAGTCTTCTACGAGTGTGGTACTCATCTCTCAATGAAAACACCAATTTATGAATGCAAATTTCCGCCTTCTTCTTCTTGGACAAAATTGCACCTGACAAAATTGAACCTACAAAACAATTAACACCTTAGGTCAAGGCCAAGAGCCTCACCCGCCCACAATGAATGGGAGGCTTTGGCCGAAGAACCTCCGATGCCAAAGTTAGAATTTAGAGATAAAAGTTTTTGGAGAGTTTTTGGGAGTTTTGCAAGAGTGTGGAACCCTTTTTTTAGAAAAAATAGGGTCATATATATAGGGAATGGAGGTGGCCGGGCCTTAGAGGTTTTAGGTGTGAAAATGGGTGATTTAATTGGTGATTAATGGATTAATTAGGAATTAATCCATTAATTAGCCAATTAATCTCTATGTATATGGAATAATTTGTAGGTTATGAAGTAATTACCTAAGATGAGGATGGATGAGATAATTTGGAATTGGTTACCTTTTTTGGACACTCTTGGCTTGATTAAAGAATGACTGTCCACTGCTCGGGCGTAGGAGAACCGGTGTGTCTCAGGAGTAACTTTGTCCTTTTTACCAAAAATCCATGTGTTGCCCTATGATTATTTTTGGCTCCACAATAACAATAAATGAATTTTGTAATACATTATGCGGCGAATAATATACTAAATACATTATGCAGCGAATAATGAATATGGTAATGATGGTATAGCTTCACTCAAATACAATATATATATATATATTACATAAACCAAATAATATTATATATTATTCGGTTCGGATTCGGATTTGGGGACGGATATGGATTGGGGACCCTTATAATCATATACAAAACCATAACCGATTAAAGTTCACGTTTTTTCCCCATTTCCATAATATACCCAAATTTTCATACCCAAATCCTCTCTCAGGCGGTTATACACGGTTATCGAGTTTAACGGTTTGAATTGCCATCTCTATTTGATGCCACTTGATGCAGAAAAAACCATGGGTCTCGAAAAGACAAGGGGTAGTAACCTGGGAATCGCTCAACTAGGGGGGACGGAATCACTCACGTCTCTACAGGGATAGAACCTGGGAATCACTCGACCAGGGGCAACGGATTCACTCACGTCACTAATCGTGGATTCACTCGACACAACCAAATCTCACACTTGATTTTGAGGAGAAAGCCCACTCTCTTCTTAGATTAACTTTAATTCACTAATTTCACCACTTTAAGGATACATATGGAGCCCTTTAAATAGGGAAATTACAAACATTGGTATACTAAATATTTAAGAGTAGGATAGTTACTAGGCAATTCAATTAAAAGAAAGGTCACAAAGGCTTTAAGAGATAAGAAGTCACTAAAACCTTAAATATATTTGTTCCCCATGTACTGCATCAGTCCATGAAGCTTCGTTTTTACACTAATGGAAAAACCAGTCAACTGCAAACCAGAAGAAGTGAACGTAGATAAGTTTCATTCCCTACCACCAAACCAGACAAGAAAAAAAAAAGGTATGGGATGGTGGGCAAGTAGATTGAGGTTGTTTCTTTGTTGCTGTAAAAGTCCCAAAGAGAATAATTGGGTCCCTGTTAGATGTGAAACTTGAAAATAAAGATTTGAAATCTTGTTTTTTAATTAATTGCATTATGACACTTGATGTATCAAGTTCGACACATTTGATGTACCACTTTACACACGAGATATGTAGAGTGGCTACAAATTTCATGAGTCTGAAGTTGTACACAATCAGCAACAATAGATTGTTGCATGTATTTATTCGTGTTTTCTCTTCACACATAAAAAATTGATGCATAGGAGCCTAGTTTATTGGCTATGACATTCCTGTGAGATTCTGCCGTGTAACCGAGGATATCTATCACGTACACACAAATGATGAGCTCCAATTATACTGACTAAAAACATATAAATATATACAACCGGGAATATCTTAATTATAACTCTTAAACTTGATAAAAGTTGTATATACAAAAAGATTTATTTGCGGTTGTCTCGCATAACATAAATACGTGTGAAAACTAAAACTTACAATAAAAAATGGCTACTTTCTATGGTGTCAGAATATGGTATGAGAAATGCTAAGGAGACACTCTTAAAGTGGAACTCTTCATATACTCTATGTTACCTTACAGTTTACAGTCAATTATGGTGCTAACATTATAAAATATTATGTCAAAAACATGAAGTGACAAACAGAGAATCCATAGAGAGTCTCTTTAGCATTTCTCATATGGTACTTGCAGGGAATAAATAAAGATCTTATCAAGACATAATAATGTGACAGTAATAAGGGGCTTTATTTGTATGCATGACATCCAAATCTCGTTGATATCGGGAACACGGTCTAATACACCATATGATATAAATAGTTGGAATTTTTTTTTTTTTTTTTTTTTACAAGTTTCCAACCAATTGTATTATTATACTTGGTGTACCAAACAGTGTTCTCAACACACTAAAAAATCTGTCTTTTCCTACCCACAATCTGTTTGTTTTGTTCTTAATTCAATTTCCTGTTTTGTGACGAAACCTAGGTTTATCTACGACAACCACAACCCTCTCTGTCCGCACTGCAATCTTGTGATGAAATGTTTTCCTTTTATGGTGAAAATGAGTAGCTATCTCATCTGCTTACAGATTAATCGGTATACGATAATTCATAATAATTATTGAAACAAAGATGGGATGGTTTTGTCCAATTCCCTGTCATTCGCAAAAGACATGTCATGTCTTCTCATCACGGGCGAGTTTAGGGCTGCTGTGTGGGGGAGGTAGCCGCCTACCGAGAATAAGAAAAGATAACTGTTACTAACATTTTAAAATAATTATCATGACCCCTCATAGATAACTTCCAGACCGACATGCATAAAAAACTGTTTGCAAGTGCTGATAACAACTCTGAAAAATATTAGACACATAATTCATGAGGAGAATTTTAGGGTTTTGGGTGACTTTCGGTGCGCCTAAGCATCAATGTAGTAGATGAAAGTATAAAATTTTGTTTCTCTATATCTCACCCGTTCATCAATGCAATGAGATAATATAAATTTTCACGGAATTTCTAATCACTTTAAATGTAATAGTGTAAAGCAGCACTTTTCATCCGTACAATAAGCATGAGATGTTTTTTCATCACATAGAGTTGTCAATTTCTAGAACAAGAAGACAATTGGACTAAAGTGGTATTAAGCCAAGCAGAAGCTTTTCCTTTCATTCAATAAGGTACCGTTTAGTACATAGACTGGACGAAACAGGACGGAACGGAGGTTCCATGCTACATTTGGTGTATGTTCAAGCTGAAATGGAACGAAAGATTAAATGACAATCGTACCCATCCACTCCGACGAGTTCGACCTTACCTGAGCCACCGCCTACGAGTTCAACGTCATCCCTCACATCTTCCACCTAATCCTCGCTGTCCCATCCCTCGAGCGACGGCATCAGCCACTTCCTTTCATCGGCTTTCCCCGGTACCCTTCTGTTCTTCATGTTTGTTTCCCCAGAAAATTTCCTCTCTTTGGCTTTCTCAAGAATGCTTTATCTGATCTGGATTTTCTTCATTTTGCTGTTTTTCTTCTTTGAATATAGAAATCAAACATAGAGAAAATTTCTTTTTGTTGGGTTTTTGTCACTCAGTTTCCCAAAAAATTTGAAGTGCGATCAAATAAGCTTGATTTCTTGGAAAAACAAGAGAACTTAGTTTTTGAGTTGATTTGTTGAGGTAAATTTTGATTTTTAATGAATATTTTATGCTAATTGTGCAGAAATTGAGAGATCTCTGGAATTTTGATTAATTTTGTTTAATTTTCGAAGTGAAATTAATGAAAAAGAGAAGGGTATTGTTGTCCAAAAAGTTATAATTTTGTGTTCCATGGGCTAAAAATAATTATTTCCTTCTCTTCATTGATGATTTTTCAAGGAAAACCTGGGTGTATTTCTTGAAGCAGAAATCAGAAGTCTTTGGAGCATTCAAGAAGTTCAAAGCCGTTGTAGAAAAGTAGAGTGGTTGCAAGATCAAAGCCATGAGATCTGATCGAGAAGGAGAATTCACTTCGAATGAATTTCAAGAGTTTTGTGAAGCAAATGGAATTCGTTGACCTTTGATAGTTCCAAGATCCCCTCAACAAAATAGTGTGGCGGAAAGAAAAGATCGAACTATCCCTCGACATGGCTCGAAGCACGCTCAAAAGCTAGAGATTGCCTAAGGAATTGTGGGCAGAAGCTGTAACATATGTTGTCTACCTATCCAATCGGTCTCCAACAAAGAGTGTGTAGGGAAGGACTCCGCAAGAAGCATGGAGTGGAAGAAAGCCAGGTATCTTTCATCTAACAGTTTTTGGAAGCATAGCCCATGTACATGTACCAGACAAGAGGAGCACCAAACTTGACGACAAAAGTGAGAAGTTCATCTTCATCAACTATGACACAAATTCAAAAGGCTATAAACTGTATACTTCGAACAATGGGAAGACGGTGATTAGTCGAGAAGTGACGTTCAATAAAGAAAGAGAATGGGATTTTGGCTTGCATGCAGGTGATCTTCACTTCTTTCCTCAATTTGAAGAAGATAATGAACAAACAATAATGGAGCAAGCAAGAGAAGATCAACAAGAATCCACTACTCTACCTGCTTCACCAACATCAACCAATCATGGCAATTTACCAGCATCAGCATCGTCAAGTGGGAGTCTAAATGAAACAGAAGTACCACACACAAGAAGTCTACAAGATCTCTATGAGGTGGCTGAAAGACTTGATAATCCTACATTTTTCTGTCTCTTTGCTGATTGTGAACTAGTCAACTTCTAAGAAGCAGTGCAGGATACTAAATGGAGGAAAGCAATGGATGAAGAAATCAAAGCAATTCAAAAAAATGATACATGGGAACTCACTATTCTTCCGAAATGACATAAAGCCATCGGAGTCAAGTGGGTGTACAAAACAAAGAAAAATGCCAATGGAGAGGTCGAAAGACACAAGGCGAGACTAGTGGCGAAATGTTATAGTCAGACAGCCAGAATCGATTATAATGAAGTATTTACACCCGTTGCTCATTAGGAAACGATACAATTACTAATTTCTTTGGCAGCTCAAAACAAATGGAAGATTCAACAAATGGTTGTGAAGTCCGCTTTCCTAAATGGAGTCCTTGAAGAAGAAGTCTACATTCAGCAACCATCAGGTTATGAAATCAAAGGGCATGAAGACAAAGTTCTGAAGTTGAAGAAAGTCCTCTATGGGTTAAAATAAATGCCATGAGCATGGAATAGTCACATCGACAAGTACTTTCAGGAGAACAACTTCATCAAGTGCCCTCATGAACATGCTCTCAAAGTCAAAGATGGAGACATTTTGATTGTGTGCTTATATGTGGATGATCTAATCTTCACCGTGAGTAATCCAAGTATGTTTGAAGAGTTCAAGAGAGTGATGACCAAAGAATTCGAGATAACCGACATCGGGCTGATGACATACTACCTAGGCATTGAAGTTAAGCAAAACGAAGAAGGCATTTTCATCTCCCAAGAAAGCTACAAAATGAGGTATTGAAAAAGTTCAAAATGGAAGACTGCAAGCCCATAAGCACGCCAATGAAGTGCGGAGTCAAACTAACCAAGCATGACAAAGGAGAAAGCGTAGATCCAACATTTTTCAAAAGTCTAGTTAGAAGCTTGCACTATTTGGCTTGCACAAGACCAGATATTCTCTATGTCGTCAGATTAGTTAGTCGATACATGGAGAATCCCATAAGTACACATTTGAAGACCGCCAAAAGAATTCTTTGATACCTTAAAGGTACTATTAACTTTGGCTTGTTCTATTCAAGCTCTAATAACTACAAGCTTGTTGGATATAGCGACAGTGATTCGACAGGAGATTCCGACGATAGAAAAAACATTACTGGATTTGTGTTCTTCATGGGAGACACTGCATTCACATGGATGTTGAAGAAGCAACCAATTGTCACACTGTCTGCCTGTGAAGTTGAATATATAGCTGCTACCGCATGTATCTGTCATGCAATTTGGCTGAGAAACGTGCTGAAAGAATTAAGCAGGCCACAAGAAGAGCCAACAGAGATCAATGTCGACAACAAGTCTGTAATAGCTCTAGCAAAGAATCTGGTGTTCCATGACAGGAGCAAGCACATAGATACTCGTTATCACTACATAAGAGAGTGCATTGCAAGAAAGGATGTGCAAGTGGAATCCGTGAAGTCTCAAGACCAAGTCGCTGACATATTCATCAAGCCACTCAAACAAGAAGACTTTGTTAGACTGAGGAACTCAATCGGCGTCACAAGACAAGATTAAGGGAGGATGTTAAAAGGTAATCTTGTCTTTGGCCCAAGACAAGTGATCTAACCCAAAGCAAATGTGTGCAAATGCTAGCAATCTATGTCGATAATATAGCTGGAAAATTTCAGCAATTTCAAATGGTTATCACCTAAAATATCCAAGTTAAAGAAAGATCTAGAGGCGGCAAATCATGTGGTCATTGCTGCAATGCTCAAGTCGGTGGTAACAAGGATAGTCGGGGAACACCACCTTTAAATAGGTGTGTGGTGTTGTGTAACAAAGAAGCAAGAAGAAGTGAGAGTCAGTAAGAAAGCAAGAAGCGAGAAAAAGAGTGAAGAAGTGTATGAGTGTTTGAGTGTTTCCTCTTGTACTAAGTTTGTGTGAGAATAAAAATTTTGTGTAATACTCTGAGTGTTCTTTCTTTTTTCTTGGCTATCAATTCCGCTGCGTTACATTCTTCTTTATGAGATAAACATCTCCAAAGTAGTGAAGTCTTTTTAAGCCCCAACACAAACCTGTGGAATTGCTGGAATCATGTAGAGGCTATTATCAGGACTTTGGTCAAAAGCAGAAACTTCTCTTTCAATAAGATGTTTTTCACTATTTGAAAGATCCATGACTACTGTGCATGCAGGAATAATTGTGCTTGATGCATACTCCCGTGCGGCTAATGGCTGCTGATTCCAGAAGGCAGCAGCATCCTACCATGTACCAAGACAAAAATAACATTAGAAAATATTCCCGACAGAAGACAAAGAGATGGATAAGCATTATCCTAGCTGCCTCTATTGAAATATTCTACCATATGATACGAATAACAAATGAAAACTATGCAATTGGTGATATCATTTGCATAAGTTCCAGGGAAATTGAAGTCTCCTGGTGAGTTAACCCCAGACCTATAACCATAAATAGGGTCTTTGGGCATCTAAAGAGGAGACCGTGGATTTCATTTAAAAAAAAAAAAGAGTCCATCTACTCGTTGGGCTGCTAGAAAAATTTGTCTTGAATTTTATATTATATATATGAACTTTTGCCTGGAACTTAAAGAAAAGGAGCCGACACTTCATGGAATGACCAGACATGGCTTATACAATGCCAGTATATGAAGTGACTAGTAAATTTATAAGCACTATTGAAGCTGAGATCCTTACCATGTTAACTTTTAGTAATGTGGTATATATGATTTCAAGTTCTGATCTGCGGTAATCAAATTCTTCAATCTTCTTCCACTTCTTTTTCAAAGAATCTTCAGCTTCTTTCCTTTCCGCACATAATTTATTTAAGCGTTGTATTTCAGACATCAGTGTATTCAAGCTAGCCCTCAAGCCAGCAACTTCTCTTTCCTTAGCCCAAACCTCCATCTACACAAAGCAAATGGAAGACTGTAAAAAATCAGATGATAACACAGTGCAGGCTAAAAGTAACCTAGTATACAGTATACAACTATGGAAACGATCAAAAGACTGAAACTAATCAAACCTGTCACCCATGGTGCTATTTCCACCCAAACTATTGGTAGTTAATACTTTTAATATGCAAGGAAGATTTACCTCAAGTTGCCTAAGACTGCCCACATTTTGTGATGTTCCTGAAGAAATTACATCACTATTGCCATGCAAGCGTTTTATAAGTTTTTGACATAGATCCCTCGCTTCTGCAGCTTGTTTGAAATGGTACCAGGCATATTGTTTTTGGTTGATAAAGATTGAAACTTGAATAAAAGGTTTGACGAAATTTTGTGTTTGTTTTGGCTCGAGAGAAAACAGAAGAGCAAGAGTCACTTTGTATATTTTCTTGATATCCAAAAAACAAATTACAAAGACTATATCCTTTTTGTTTCACAGCCGGTCTACAAACCAGAACCTACATCTAGAGGCCTAGTACTCTTCTCCGATCATAAATGGTTATCAGAGGATATCATCCATCCACTTGGAGGAAGATGAGAGTGCTCAGTACAAATAATGGATAAAACACCAGCTGTAATCTTTCTAAAAACAGGGGAAGAAACTAGCTGTTGAAAAATAAAAAGCTCCTTCTAATTTTAGTAAGGGTCTTCATTTCTTCACACTTTCCTGCTTCCTTTTGACTTCATCTGCAGGATTACCTTCTGCAGGATACCTCTGAAGAAAGGTGGCAGCTTAATTCTCAACAGCCTCTCCTAAGCTGCTTACTGGCTTTACTCCTAACTTCATCCTCAAGTAATTGAATCGATCCTTAGGCAAGGCTTTAGTAAATATGTCTGCAAGTTGTTCTTCACTTCTGCAGAACTTCACATTAATCACACCTTCTTGTAGTGCTTCCCTTATAAAATGAAACCTCCTATTTATGTGTCTGGTTTTCTGGTGAAAGACAGGATTTTTCACCATGGAGATTGCAGACATGTTGTCACAGAATAAGGGTGTTGCATCAGCTTGCATTTCTCCAAAATCATCGAGTACAAATCTTAGCCAAATAGCCTGGGCCGTGGCTTCTGCTGCTGAGACATACTCGGCCTCTGCAGTTGATAAAGCAACTGTATTTTGCTTCACAGACGCCCAAGAGAAAATCCCACTACCAAAGCTAAAAGCATATCCTGAGGTGCTCCTGCAATCATCCTCACTCCCTGCCCAGTCTGCATCACAGAATCCTACAAGGATTGCATCACTATCTTTTGCATACTCAATTCCATAGCTCAGCGTGCCTTGCACATATCTCAGAACCCTCCTTGCAACTCCAAAATGTTTCTTTGTAGGACCATTCATGAACCTTGACAACAAACTAGCAGCATACATCAAATCTGGTCTAGTTGCTGTCAAATACAGAAGACTGCCCACAATTTTCCTGTACATGGTTTCATCTGCCAATTCACTTCCATCTACCTTCTTGAGCTTCTCACCAGTAGGCAGAGGAATGGAGACAGGTTTGCAGTCTTCAAGACCAAACCTCACAAGTAATGATTTTGCATACTTGCTTTGATGAATAAATACACCATTTTCAGTTTGTAGGATTCCCATTCCTAGAAAATGATGGAGTAAGCCTAAATCCGACATCTCATACTTCTGCATCATCTCCATTTTGAACTCACTGAGTAGTGTTTTGCTGCTTCCAGTATACACAATGTCATCAACATATATTGAGACAATAAGTATACCACCTTCTTCATCGGACTTGGTGTACAAAGTAGCTTCACTTGTGCTTCTGATGAAATTGCAGCTGGTGAGATATGCATCAATCTCACTATACCAGGCTCTAGGTGCCTGTTTTAAACCATACAAGGCCTTCCTTAATTTGTAGACCTTATGACAAGCATTTTTAACTTCAAAACCTTCAGGTTGTTCAATGTATACCTCTTCTTCAAGTATGCCATTTAAAAACGCAGATTTCACATCTAGTTGGAATAGTTTCCACCCTTTTTGTGCAGCCAAAGCTATAAGGGTCCTAATTGTATCCAACCTTGCCACTGGTGCAAAGGTCTCATTGTAATCGATTCCGGGCTTTTGTGCATACCCTTTTGCCACCAGTCTAGCCTTGTGCTTCTGAACTGTTCCATCTAGATTTAATTTAGTTTTGAACACCCATCTCACCCCAATAACAGGCTTATCCGTGGGTCTATCAACTAGCTGCCAAGTGTCATTCTTTTCAATCATATCGATTTCTGCATTCATAGCTTCTTGCCATGCTTGATCCTGTGCTGCTTCTTGATAATCTTCTGGTTCAACAAAACTCATGTGACATCTAGCATATATCTCTTCTAGACTCCTTAGTTTTACAGGTGTTGAACTAGGAGTTGAGTTTTGACTTAGTGATTCACTTCGGCTAGTTGATGCACTGGTTGGGCTCGAACTTGGTTGAGAGCTTTGAGCAGTCTCAACCTGAGTCTCATTTGGACTTTCCTGCACATCACCACCATGTGTTTGATTCTCAAAGACTAGGGACATCACAGGTGTTTCAACTTGCCTGTATTCCCAACTCCAACACTGATCCTCATTGAATACAACACTCCTGGAGAGGATTATTTTCTTGGACTGCAGGTCATAAACTCTATACCCTTTTTCGCAGCTTCCATACCCCATAAAGATACCTTTTCTTGCCTTTTCATCAAACTTTTTTCTTAGCTGTGAAGGTATGTGAGTATAGCATATGCATCCGAACATTCTCAAATGTTTTATGCCTGGTTTTCTACCTGTGAAGGCTTCAAATGGAGTCTTGCCCTTCACTGAGGTTGTGGGACATCTATTCTGCAAGTATACTGCAGTTCCAACTGCTTCAGCCCAAAAAACTACAGGGATATTCTTCTCGGCCATCATTGACCTTGCCATTTCACCAATGGTTCTATTCCTTCTTTCAGCAACTCCATTTTGCTGAGGGGAATATGCAACTGTTAATTGCCTCTCCATTCCAGTGTTAAAACAGAAATCTAAGAATTCATGAGATGTATATTCACCTCCCCTGTCACTTCGCAGCTTCTTAATCTTGAAACCACTTTGTAGCTCCACAAAGGCTTTAAATTTTTTAAATACATTGAACACATCAGATTTGTTTCTAAGAAAGTACACCCAGCACATTCTTGAATAGTCATCGATGAATGTGATGAAGTACCTGTTCCCACCAATGGATTCATTTTGCATTGGTCCACAGACATCAGTATGTACCAATTCTAGTGGATGGCTTGCTCTCCATGCTTTCTCCTTATCAAATGGTTCTCTGTGCATTTTTCCAGCAATACAACTCTCACAGATTTCATTCACTTCTGATAGCTCGGGTAAACCAAGTACCATTCCCTCTCTTTGCAATTTTTTTAGGTTGTCAAAACACAAGTGACCCAGCCTTTTATGCCAGATCCATGACCCTTCTTCAATTGAAGCTCTTTTAGCTACTGGATTTATAGATTCCAAGGACAATGGAAAGCACCTATTTCCAGCCATAGTTACCTTGGCTACCACATTTTCAAGATTGCTGTCATCAAAGATTATAGCCATATTACCACCAAACAGGACATAGTAACCGTGTTCCATCATTTGACCAACACTCAAGAGATTTTCATCTAATCCTGGAACTAACAGAACTTCATTAATGTATCTCTTCCCATGCTTTGTATCTACTACAAGTGTTCCCTTGCCTGTAGCTTGAACCAGATCGCCAGTCCCCATTTTAACTTTGCAGGTAATTGATCTGTCAAGATTTAGTAGCAAAGACTCTTGAGAAGTCATGTGGTTGCTGCAGGCACTATCAACAAACCACACGGATCTGTCCTGAGATGTTGATGCTGCGTGACAGGCATAGAACATTGTGCCATTGGTCACACCTTCCTCTTTTGCATAGTTAGCAACCTGTTTGTCATTGTTACAATCCTTTGCAGTGTGTCCAAATCTGCCACACTTGCCACATTTTGGTTTTCCCTTATACCTACAAATGCCAAAATGATATTTATCACAAGTTTGACATTGTGGTTTCATGACACCTTGACTACTGCTTCCTTGTTTGCTTTGAAAAGTGCTTCTATTTCCCCAACTTCCACCATTTTGATTGTTCCAACTAGAGTTACCATTGCCATTCCAGTTGCTGCTTTGTGACCAATTTCTTCCTTTCTTGTTTTGTTGCCATTTATGGTTCTGTTTACTCTGTGCACCTTTATAACTTCCACTAGTACTACCATGAACACTACCTCCAATCTTTAGACTACTAAATGCCCTCTCAGTACCAGTAACCTTGTCCCTTTCATCATGCAGGTCTTCCCTTTTATCATAGACTTTAACCGAGGCCAAGACTTCCTCAACCCTTATAACATCCAGATCTCTTGTCTCCTCTATTATAGACACTATGGATTTGTATCTTCTATTTAAGCTCATTAATAGCTTCTGCACAATCCTTTTCTCAGGCACATCCTCACCTAGTGATTTCAGATTATTCACTATCTCAAAAAACCTAGCCAAGTAGTCATCTAAGGGTTCACCATCATGCATTCTCAGATATTCAAACTCAGCTCTAATGGCTTGAAGTTTAACAGCTCTTACCTTTTTGTCTCCTCTGAACTCTCTTCTCAGTATTTCCCAAGCTCCTTTAGCAGTCTTCTCATTTCTGATGCGAGGGAAGAGCTCATCAGTTATGGCTCCCTGAATGAGGCTTAACGCCTTGGCGTTTTTTATTCTGTCTTCTTTGGAGATAGTGGGTGCTTCTACTGGAGTGTGCTCAGCCTCACTTCCTTCATCTACAGAACCTTCTTCCTCCTCGGGAGTCTGCTGCGGCTGTATTCCGAGTTCTATCACATCCCATAGATCATGTGCTATGAGGATTGTTTCCATTTTGACAGCCCAAAAATCGTAGTTTGCACCATCAAACTGTGGAGTTCGTAAATCTCCACCAGAAGAACTCGATCCCACCATTTCTTAGTGAGTATCAGTGAATCAACCAACAAAGGAACCACCTTTAAGATTTTCTGGGTTTCCTTCGGAGCTAGATCTCACCCACAGTATCACGCCCTTCTTCGGAATCAGACCAAGAGCTCTGATACCATGTTTGAAATGGTACCAGGCATATTGTTTTTGGTTGATAAAGATTGAAACTTGAATAAAAGGTTTGACGAAATTTTGTGTTTGTTTTGGCTCGAGAGAAAACAGAAGAGCAAGAGTCACTTTGTATATTTTCTTGATATCCAAAAAACAAATTACAAAGACTATATCCTTTTTGTTTCACAGCCGGTCTACAAACCAGAACCTACATCTAGAGGCCTAGTACTCTTCTCCGATCATAAATGGTTATCAGAGGATATCATCCATCCACTTGGAGGAAGATGAGAGTGCTCAGTACAAATAATGGATAAAACACCAGCTGTAATCTTTCTAAAAACAGGGGAAGAAACTAGCTGTTGAAAAATAAAAAGCTCCTTCTAATTTTAGTAAGGGTCTTCATTTCTTCACACTTTCCTGCTTCCTTTTGACTTCATCTGCAGGATTACCTTCTGCAGGATACCTCTGAAGAAAGGTGGCAGCTTAATTCTCAACACAGCTTTGTTCAGTGCATCTTCAGTAGCCAAAAATTGCTGAACAAGTGCTTTCTGTGAACAATATATTCCAAATAACAAGTTAAACTCTTGCAACGAAACAAAAGCAGAAAATGTAGGGGTAAAATGGAACCGAGCAATTATTTCATTTAAACAGTATGGTCCTTTATGGAATTAGGGTTTAGACCAACTATTATACTTTGTATGGGGATAAATCATTTAGATCAACTATTATACTTTGTATGGGGATAAATCATTTAAAGTTACTGATGACATGCATACTTGGCGACAATGATATCAACACATACAAATGACATATCCTCCAACTTTTCTTCAAGAGAAATAATATCCCTACCACTCGTTGTCTGTTGGAAAGAAATCGTGATTGAATGCAGAGTCTTACCGCCAAGGAGTTAGGCGAGATTTTTTGAAATTGATTTGTTATATACTTTTCGTAGTTGTATAGTTGACTCATATATAGGAAATACTTGCATATAGGTTTTCAGTCATTTTCTTGGATTTTACTTTCTTTTTTTTCATTTTGTACCCTTTTTATTCCTTTCTTTTGATTTTCTTTGATTCATTCGAATTTAAAGATTACAAAATAAACATGAGTGTATGGAGGAGAAGGTGTACGGAAATCATTGAACGGACGTCTATTTTATAGTCAGACTACAATATAAAAATAAATTTGATGAAGAACTTGTTGAAATTTTGAGATGAATTTACCTGAAATGAAATGGCTGGTATGTGAGAAATCCTCTTGGAAACATGTGTCACAGTAGACAGTGCCTACAACAACTGCAGAAGGATCGTTCTTCTCATGGCTAGCCTCTGAAGGAGTATGAAATGTAAGAGCAGTAACAAGAAAGAGAACTGTAAAAAACCAAGACATGGTTTTAGAGCCTATATTCCCCCTCTAAGAAGCTCAGATATTCTTGACTCGAAGAATGAGTTGATACAGGTTGCCTTTTAGTTATATCAAATGCTGAGGCCTTATAACTAATGTAAATATTCTCTGTAGGATTGTACGTACACTTTACATGTACGCAAAATTACTCATCAAATTGATTATATATATTGTGATTGACGGACAAATAAGGAATGACTATTTTCGAATATTATATAGCCTGGGGTCCATCGAGCTTCAGTATATACTCATGTAAAAACCAGAGTCAACTGCAAATCAGAAGAAGTGAATGTAGCTAGGTTTCGTTCCCTACCACCAAACCATACAAGAAAAAAAAGGTAATATTTGTGATGGTGGGCAAGTAGATAAAAAGAGGTCCCCAATTTTTGTGTTCCTGTGTGTTTCGTTGTTGTTTCTTTGTTGGTGTAAGAACGCCAAGGGAATACTTGGGTCCCGGTTAGTTGAGAAACTTGAAAAAAAAACTGATTTTTTTTACCTAACTAATTGTATTATTAGTGTTTTATCTACTTACAGGTTGATCAATAAACACAACCCATAATAATTATTGAATAAAAGAAAGAAGTTTTCATTTTACTAATACTTGTATTGATGTTTTGTGTTCGAAATAGTCAGTGGAATGAAGAGATAGAAAGCATGGGATGCTTTTACTAACAAAAAAAGAGAAGGGATGGTTTTGTCCTATTTCCTGTCATTCACAAAAGACATGTCTTCTCATCACGGGCGAGTTTAAGCCTGCCTTGCGGGGGGGAGCGAGGTTCAAGGACTTTTTCATGTCTCGCCAATTTCCAAATGGTAACGTATGGCATTTTCCCATTCTATATGAGTGAATTTATGCATATTTTAAGATTGTAGGAAGTACCAGACCTACTAGCATAAGAATAAGAAAGAGGATTGTTATTAACACTTTAAAGTAATTATCATGAACTCCTCATAAATAATATCGAGACCTTCATTGGCGAAGCCACAGAGGTTCAAGGAGGTGTGTTCGCACCTTCGGTCGCCGGAGTTCGTTCCCAAAATCCAGGTTTCCACCCCTCTGCTCTGGTGCTGCGGTGCTGCATTTTGGTTTTCTGCAGTGGGGCGTTGCTCCGTTTTAGTTTTTTTTTTTTTTTTAACAAAACCACGTCGCTTTGCACCTGAGAAAAACAAAAAATTTAAATGAAACGAGTCAAACGAAGTTGTTTCGTTACAAAGAGTTCATTATGTTTTTTCATAGAGGCTACCTTTGCTACAGCTCCTGCCTGTTCAAGTATCCTTCCTTTTTCCCCAAACACGTCCTGCAACAGAAGCACACGAGCCAATTAAAATACAACCTAAAACTAGCTAGTAGAATTGGAATCGCTAATATTGTTAAAGTAAAAGGAATTTAAAAAATAAAAAAAAACTATTGAAACTTTGATCTGAAGAAGAAGAAAACAATGGAGGAAGGAAATGTTAGAGAATAATTAACACTAATAACTAGTTAATTAGTTAATTATATGAAAGCAACATGAACTTTTCATGGCAGAAGAGAAGACCATGCACGTTACCTCTGCATTGTTGATTTGTAATTTTCCTATAGTGGTGCAAGCAACCTTTTTCTCCTTGAGTCGTCCGAGCCTACAATTGCAATGTCTAATATTATATCACCCGGCTCCTCAACTTTTATATTTTTTCTGTGTGCCATTGTTATATTTTTCTCTATTTTGCTCACTCGGAATATTATTCGGCAAAGTGCTAATTTTTCACATCTAATGTTTGGTTTGGCCAATATCTACAGAGTCGATCATTATTTTTTGTTTTTAGCATGAGTAGAATTTTCTCCCCTCTTATTCACATCATCTTTCATTTCCTTCTCTCATACATTGTGTTGATGCACAAAATCAGCGAGGACTTTGGTACAACAGAAAGTGTCAGGTTTGTGACCTTCGCTTGGTTGCTTCAATCACTAGTGAAGATAAGTACGTAAATGAATAGGGACAGGGAAGCAAACACAAGATGTACGTGGTTCACTCAGATCGGCTACGTCCACGGAGTAGAGGAGTTCTCATTAATTGTGAAGGGTTTACACAAATACATAGGTTCAAGCTCTCATTTTTTGAGTTCTAGTGAATAGTTTAGTACAAAATGACATTAGAGATTATTGTGGGAGAATGATCCCTATTTATAGAAGAAAGTTTCTAGTTTTGTTCTAACATTGACACGTGTCGTGTTGTGATTGGCTTCTGATGTTGACACGTGTCGCGTTGTGATTGGCTTCTGATGTCGACACGTGTCGCATTGTGATTGGTCTCCTGGTTGAAGGGAAGCTCTTCTGGGTCCTTGACGTATAACGTTGACCGGTGCTCAGTAGTTTCGGGATTGGTCAAGTATGGTACAAACAGTGCTCCCCTAAGTTCCCGAGTGAGGGAAGCTCCTCGGTTGGGGACTTGCAAGATCCAAGCCACTGAGTAATCACGAAACTTCTAAGTAAGCTTCAAGTGAAATTGATACATTACCTTGTGCATCTTCATCGGTTAAAGATACCACCCATGGATGAAGGAAAAGTACTTCCAAAGAAGATGCCACATCAACATGCGCGGCCATCTACCACCGGTCAACGTTATACGTCAAGGACCCAGAAGAGCTTTCCTTCAACCAGGAGGCCAATCACAATGCGACATGTGTCGACATCAGAAGCCAATCACAGCGCGACACGTGTCAACATCAGAAGCCAATCACAACACGACACGTGTCAATGTTAGAACAAAACTAGAAACTTTCTTCTATAAATAGGGATCATTCTCCCACAATAATCTCTAATGTCATTTTGTACTAAACTATTCACTAGAACTCAAAAAATGAGAGCTTGAACCTATGTATTTGTGTAAACCCTTCACAATTAATGAGAACTCCTCTACTCCGTGGACGTAGCCGATCTGGGTGAACCACGTACATCTTGTGTTTGCTTCCCTGTCCCTATTCATTTACGTACTTATCTTCACTAGTGATCGAAGCAACCAAGCGAAGGTCACAAACCTGACACTTTCTGTTGTACCAAAGTCCTCGCTGATTTTGTGCATCAACATTTGGCGCCGTCTGTGGGAAAGACACTTACTCCCACTCTCTTCAGCTTTGTTAAGCTGGTTTCCACCGCCCGTACACTTTCTTTTAGCCAAACATCTCTCTCCAACATGGGGAGCGAAAGAAGCCATAGCACACAGAATGACACCCCCATTGGACCTAGTATGAAGCAACGAAAGCAGGAAGGAAATAGAGTTACTCTTCAAGCTAAAGTCGATGAGTTAGAAGCTCAGAACAACAAGATAGTGATGAGGAACGAGGTCCTCCAAGAGCAGTATGAAAAACTTTTCGAGATGCTTCACGAGGCTAGGCATGCTCAAACACACAAGCTCGTCGCCTCTGCTGAGGTCAACAATCATCTGAATGCCCCCCAACACGGAGGGTCACCAATATCCAACACGGACATCCCTGATAGGGATCGAGCTACACATCAATGTGATAATCAACATGAGACTTCTCTTAACCCAGCTGCTTCAACCCGAAGCAGAAGGAGTAGAGGAAAGCACCTCCTCACAGAAGGAGTGGAAGGATCAAAAGCTGTCTATCGCGATTGTCGAGACTTCCTAAAGCAACGTCGAGAGAATCCCATCCACATAAGCTCGAAGATCAATGACCCAAGAGTTTCTGAAAGACTCGGTCCTCTCCCACGACCCAGGCCAGCAGTTAATCTAGGGAATGGGCAACAAGTCCCAGAAGAACATGAAGGTACAGGGGACTCGGAAATGTTCCGACATACTCACTCTAGGAGTCAGTGTGACGAGTCCAAGGAAAAATCATGCTATCTTGATCAAACTTTCCTACTTCCAAGAGGCGATGGGGACTTACGGAAGAAAACTCCAGTGATGCACGACTCCACTCAGGACCCCCTCGTCCTACAGCTCCTGGAGGAAGTAAACAAGTTGAAGGCTGAACGTCAAGCCGAGATACCTGACTGGAACCAACCCAGGCCTGGCCCCCTCACAAGAAGGATCCTCAACACCCCCCTCCAAGCGAAGACAAAGCAGAAGCTTGACTTACAACTCTATACTGGAAGGGAAGACCCGATTGAACACATTAACCTCTTTGAGTCCACCATGGTATACCGGAGACACACCGATGAAGAACGGTGCCTTCTCTTCCCCTCCACCCTTTCTGGCGGAGCTTTAAACTGTATTGTCGTCTTCTACCCGAGACGGTAGACTCATTTGAAGAGTTGAGGAAGTTGTTTGTCTCTCAACACATCTTCTAGACCGATCGCTTGCATTCCGCAGATGACTTGTACACTATTCACCAGAAGCCGGACGAGTCATTACGAAAGTATGCTGGTCGCTTCAGCCATGAGTATTCCCGCTGCGCTGAGGCAGATGACAAGACCGCCCTCAAGGCCTTCACGGCAGGCTTACGTGACTGTTTCTTCAAGTACATGATCAATGCCAACACTTGGAAGACTTACTCTGAAGTGATGGCACAAGCTTACAACCATGCCTCTGCCGAGGCAAGGACATATCAAGGGAAACCCCCTACAGTCACCCCTTATCAGCAAGTAGGGAGTGGAGGCCAGATCCAACCGAATGAAAAGACCTCAACCTTCCAAACGGTAGCAGCACACCCCCCGGCCTCATTTAATGCTTCGCCAAGTCAGCAGACATATCAATCCCAGGGCAAAAGGAAAGATTTCCATCCTCACCAATCTCATTTTAATAAAAAGAATAAGGGGCACTATCGCGATAACTCAGTATATCGTCACAATAACACCCATCCCCATGCAGTCAACGCAGTGGGCCAATCGCGTGTCAAGACAGGCCATACCCCGAGGTATGAGACATACACACCTTTGAACGCTACATGCGCGGCCATCTACCCCAGTATAGCTTACCTGATACCAAAGCCAAAGCCAAGACAGCCAAATTACAAGTCCACGAAGAACACGAGCGTGTTTTGCTGCTACCACGAGTATAATGGCCATGACGGCGAGAAGTGCATCATCCTCCATGATCATATCGAAGCTTTGGCACGTGAAGGAAAAATTGATCAGTTCCTCCTTCACCCTCCAAGGGATAACCGTAACCAACGCCAGGTGAATGTGATATACTCCATAAGCGGTGGCACACCCATGTCTGAATCTTCCAATAGGGCCATGAAAAACAGTGAACGAACTTTGAGACATGGCCATCAAGTGTTTCACGTGGAAGACATCAGGGGAGGCAAGTATCAAAAACCTAACTGGGATCCAATATGTTTCTACCCTGAGGAAGAAAAAGGTATCATCTACCCTCACAACGACCCGCTGATCGTGGAGGCTCACATAGCAAATTTTGATGTGAAACGAATCCTGATAGACACAGGTGCTTCAGTCAATATCATGTTTGCTGAAGCTTTCAAAGCACTTAATGTAGCTGAACACTTGCTCGATCGCTCGATTTCTCCTCTGATAAGCTTCTCTGGCGATATCGTGCAACCTTTAGGGAGTATACACTTACCCCTCACCATTGGTACAGGCCCCTACACAGCTACTATTACCACTAACTTCCTAGTGGTCAATTGCCCGACGGCATACAATGTCATCTTTGGGCGCACAGGCATCAATGATCTCAAGGCCATGGTATCCACACATATGTTGTTGATGAAGTTTCCAACCCCTTTCGGCAATGGATACATCAGGGGAGATCAACTTAGTGCTCGATCATGTTACAACACTTCAGTTAAGCAACAACACCTGCCTGTCCTCAAGGAAACCCTCTCTATACATAACCAGGTAGTAAAGACCAGTCCAGATGAAGCCAACTCGGATCTTCATGATGGCAACAGTCAACCCGACGACCCTCGAGATGACTCATTCACCCAGCAAGCACAACCCGCTGAAGAGTTAGAGAATGTCTCTATCTCCAAAGACCATCCAGATCGCATGGTGAAGATTGGCACCACTTTGTCACCACCCCTTCGGTTGTCGCTGATCTCCTTTTTGCAAGAGAACGCCGAGGTCTTCGCTTGGTCATATAAAGATATGCCGGGCATCTCTCCCGATATCATCTGTCACCACTTGAGTATTGATCCCAAGACCAAACCAGTAAAACAGAAGCGAAGATCTTATGATGTTGAACGATACGAGGCGATGAAAGCAGAAGTTGAAAAACTCAAGGACATAGGCTTCGTCCGTGAAGTCAATTACCCAACATGGGTAGTAAATGTTGTCCTTGTTAAGAAAAATCTGACCAAAGAAAGTCTTCTGCTTCAAAAGGACTTGTGGATAATGTGTGTCGACTACACCGACCTAAACAAAGGATGCCCGAAGGATAGTTTCCCCCTTCCTCTCATTGATAGACTTATAAACTCTACGGCAGGGTGTGAGCTCTTGAGCTTCATGGACGCTTATTCAGGATACAACCAAATCCTCATGAACCCCTCAGACCAAGAACACACAGCCTTCACTACTGACAAGGGACTATATTGCTACAAAGTCATGCCTTTCGGCCTAAAGAATGCAGGAGCAACTTATCAGAGACTGGTCAATTCAATGTTTGCCGAATAGATTGGGAAGAGCATGGAAGTTTACGTTGATGATATGCTAGTCAAGAGCAAACATGCTGACCAACACATCACCAACCTATCTGAAACTTTCACCATTCTAAAGAGGTATCGAATGAGGTTGAACCCCAACAAATGTGCCTTCGGCGTGGGATCTGGCAAATTCTTAGGCTTCATGATTAGCCAACGAGGCATTGAAGCTAACCCCGAAAAGATCAAAGCAATCCTCGACATGAAAGAGCCAGTAACTTCAAAAGACATCCAAAGCCTTACTGGCAATGTGGCAGCCTTAACCAGATTCATCTCTAAGGCCACAGACAGATGTGCTCCTTTCTTCAAAGCACTCAAGGGAAATAAGAAGTACATTACATGGACGGAGGAATGTGCCAAGGCATTCAGGAACCTCAAAGAGTACATGAGTAAAGCCCCTCTGCTCTCCAAACCAGAAGTTGGTGACACTCTCATTATCTATCTATCGGTCTCGGCTTCAGCAGTCAGTTCTGTTCTTATCCGAAAGGACAGTGGTGTCGAACGGCCCGTCTACTATGCTAGCAAGGCCCTACAAGATGCGGAGACACGATATTCCAACATTGAGAAATTAGCTCTAGCATTGGTCATGTCTGCTGGAAAACTTCGCCCTTATTTCCAAGCACACGCCATCATCGTGCTTACCAATCACCCTCTTCGACAGATACTCCAGAGTCCTGACACGTCTGGGCGAATGATCAAATGGGCAATAGCATTGGGTGAGTTTGACATCTCCTACCAACCAAAACCAGCCGAAAAGGGTCAAGCAGTAGCAGATTTCATCGCCGACTTCACATATCCTGTTGACATTGCTTCTACACCTGAAGCAATAGCTTCTACACCTGAAGCAATAGCTTCATTACCATCGGAAGCTCAGAAGACAAAATCAACAACCCCAGCATGGAGTCTGTATGTTGATGGCTCATCCAACCAACAGGGCTGCGGAGCAGGATTAGTCCTCACTACCCCTGACAAAGTGGCGATAGAATACGCTCTTCGTTTCAAATTCAAGGCATCGAACAACGAGGCCGAATACGAAGCCCTTCTAGCAGGCTTACGTTTGGCCAAGCATCTTGGAGTTAAACAAATTGATATCTTCAGTGACTCTCAATCAGTGGTCAACCAAGTCACGAACAACTTTGATGCTAAGGATAGCTCCATGGCAACATATCTTGCGCAAACACGACTTTTGCTCAAGCACTTCCACTACCAGATCACCCAAGTTCCTCGAGCGGCAAACAGTCATGCAGACGCTTTGGCCCGCCTCGCCTCGGCAGTGGAAGACAAGATTGGGAGAAAAATTCATGTCGAATTGTTGGCAGCACCAAGCACCATGGTCGCAGAAGTGTGCAATTTACAACAAGGAGATAGTTGGATCACCCCAATTTATAAATTCCTTGCCCATGGCACCCTCCCAAATGACAAAGTCCAAGCTAAGCAGATTCGATACAAGTCTGCTCGCTACCTGATCATTAATGACCAACTCTACAAGCGAGGTTTTACCCTGCCTTACCTAAGATGCCTTACACCTGCGGAGGCGGAAATTGTCCTTCGGGAAATACATGAAGGAGTCTGCGGAGATCATGCTGGGTCTCGATCCCTAGCACACAAGACTTTTCGCCAATGATACTATTGGCCAACACTCCACCAAGATGCCATCAGAATATCTCGCTCATGTGATAAGTGTCAACGCTACGCAACTATCCCTCACTCCCCTCCCGAGCCGCTCACTCCTATGATCAGCCCTTGGCCCTTCGCCCAATGAGGACTTGATTTGATCGGCCCAATGCCTGCAGGGAAGGGCAAGGTCCGCTATGCAATCGTTGCAGTTGGCTACTTCACAAAGTGGGCTGAAGTAGAACCCTTGGCAACCATTACTGAGGCAAAAATAGAAGACTTCGTATGGAAGAACATCCTTTGCAGATTCGGCATTCCCAATGCGATAGTCACGGACAATGGGTGACAATTCGATAACAAGAACTTCAAGATGTTCTGCTCTAAGTTTAACATCAACTTATGTTTTGCCTCTCCAGCCCATCCCCAGTCTAATAGACAAGTCGAGGCCGTTAACAAAATAATCAAGCGCACTCTGAAAACTAGCTTGGACAAAGCTAAAGGTTGTTGGCCAGAATTCGTACCCCAAGTTCTTTGGTCATACCGCACTTCATATCGGACTTCCACAGGAGAAACTCCATTCTCACTTGCTTTTGGTACAGAAGCAGTTGTCCCGGTTGAGCTTGAGCAAGCAACATACCGAATCCAGAACTACATGCAGAGTGAAAACGACAAACAACCCACCCTCAACCTGGATCTAGTCGAGGAACATAGAAATCAGGCTCATCTGAGGAATGTCGCCTACAAGCAGCGCATCTCCAACTACTACGACTCAAGGGTCAAACCTCGCTCCTTCAAAGTGGGAGACTGGGTACTGAAGAAAAGATTACTCTGTGATAGAGTCCCAAATGAAGGAACACTCAGTCCTAACTGGGATGGACCGTTCGAGGTCATCGGCATCAGCCGCCCTGGCTCCTACAAGCTCAGAAGCTCCGACGGCAAGACTCTTGGCCGTCCATGGAATGCTGACGACTTGAAGTACTATTACAAATAGACTCACATTGTACAAGTGTTAAGCTACAGCCGTTCGGCATCCTATGTAACAAAAACCATTTGGTATGAATTCAATAAAAAGGTGATTTAGCCAACTCGGCCCTAAACTCTTTTACATTCTGAGCAATGAAACACTCAAGTGTTGAAGCTTCAACGCAAATGTTTCTAATACAAAACAAAATCTAAGTATGTGTCAACAAGACTATACAAAGGATAAACATCATACATTCCAACACATTCATACATAAACATCATACATTCCAACACATTCATACATAAACATCATACATTCCAATACATTCATGCATAAACATCATACATTCCAACACATCCATACATAAGCCAACTGTGCTTCGAAAGGGTTCAACACACTTTGTGTCATTCGACATTTGCCACAATGTGCCTCGACACCTTGCCCTTATTCTCACCAACTAGGCGATGAAGGAACTCACCTTCGTACCACCAACTAGGTGATGAAATGTACAACCCGTACTCTAATATTATTTGGAAACTTGCCACCCTTATCACCAATCAGGTGAAGAAGGAACTCATCTTCATGCCACCAACCAGGTGATGAAATGTACAACGCGTACTTTCCTTCATGCCACCAACCAGGTGATGAAATGTACAACGCGTACTCTCCTTCATGTCACCAACCAGGTGATGAAATGTGATGAAAGGTGATTAAGGAATTCACATTCGTACCACCAACCAAGTGATGAAAGCAACCCACCCTTCATTCCACTAACCAGAAGACGAGTGGTACAACTTGTACATGTGAACTCCTAGCATTCACAAATAATCAAAAACCATCAAGCTTTACAACTCAACTAAGGGAGCACTTATGCCTAACAAGAGCTATAGTCACAAACAAAGTCTTATTGCAAGCCAACAATGGCTTCAGTGCATGGTATACGAAGATCAAGCTCTTCAGCCCTCTTGCATCTGCTTCAGACATTTCTCCTCTGTAACAATGCAAACACTACAACTCATAGAAAGCTTCACACGCTCTTGATCAAGACTGTTCGAAGCAAATTCAATTTATATGGTTCATCCAAACCTTCGACTACTACAAGATGTGGCTTGCATCACAATCTCTCGCTTAACAGTATGGAAGCAAAATTTGTATATGTTGTCTCTCCCACATTTTCAAATTTCTAGTTTTCCCAAAAAAAAAAAAAAAAAAAAAAAAAAAAGGAAAAACAAAGCTTCAACAATGGAACACAACTACAATCCTCAAAAGCTTCGTACTATCTTCATCAAGATAGTGTGAAGCAAAATCAATTTATGGTGCCAACAAAAGCTTCATCAATGGAGGACAAATATCAATCTCAAAAGCTTTGCACTATCTTCATCAAGATACTGTGAAGCAAAATCAATTTATGGTGCCAACAAAAGCTTCATCAATGGAGGACAAATATCAATCTCAAAAGCTTCGCACTATCTTCATCAAGATAGTGTGAAGCAAGATCAATTTATGGTGCCAACAAAAGCTTCATCAATGGAGGACAAATATCAATCTCCAAAACTTCGCACTATCTTCATCAAGATAGTGTGAAGCAAGATCAATTTATGGTGCCAACAAAAGCTTCATCAATGGAGGACAAATATCAATCTCAAAAGCTTTGCACTATCTTCATCAAGATACTGTGAAGCAAAATCAATTTATGGTGCCAACAAAAGCTTCATCAATGGAGGACAAATATCAATCTCAAAAGCTTCGCACTATCTTCATCAAGATAGTGTGAAGCAAGATCAATTTATGGTGCCAACAAAAGCTTCATCAATGGAGGACAAATATCAATCTCCAAAACTTCGCACTATCTTCATCAAGATAGTGTGAAGCAAAATTAATTTATGGTGCCAACAAAAGCTTCACCTATAAAGCTTCAACACCAAAGCTTCACCTATAAAGCTTCAACACCAAAGCTTCACCTATAAAGCTTCAACACCAAAGCTTCACCTATAAAGCTTTCAACACCAAAGCTTCACCTATAAAGCTTCAACACCAAAGCTTCACCTATCAAGCTTCAACCCCAAAGTTTCACCTACAATACAAAATTTCAACACCAAAACATATAAAAGCTTCACACACTCTTCATCAAGATAGTGTGAAGCAAAATCAATTCATGGTGCCCAACAAAGCTTCAACCTCAAAGCTTCACCTACAAATCTTCAACACCAAAGCTTCACCTACAAAGCTTTTAAATATATATATATATATATATATATATATATATATATATATTATTTTTATTTTTTATTTTTCGGAAATTCGAAAATTCAAAAATCCGGAAATTTGAAAATTCAAAAAAAAAAAAAATTTGCCTAGGCCTCCTCTTCTTTGGGCCTAACAACTTTCATAACAAATATATATGAAGAAGGAGTTTTGGGCTACCACTTCGAAAGGAAATGCCTCATTCGTCAACTCCCTCGACCAGAGACTTGGGGGACTCCTACCATATGCTACTGCACCTTGATACTCGGAAGTCTCACGACCACTCAGTGACTTGGATTTTTCAAGTCTCCAAACGAGAAGTTTTCCTCACTCGGGAAATTAAGGGAGCACTACCTCAACCTACATGCTTCACTCACAAAGTTTCAACATACAAGCTTCAACAAAAGGAAAAATTCAAAGAACTTAGTGAAGAATGCCTTGGTGTATTTAACACAATACGTTGAAATGAAGATAATCTTGTTTATTGATATTTCCGATAAGTTACAAATATGTACATATACATGAATCAAAATAAACAAACAAGAGGGAGCCTTCACAAAGGTTGCTCAGGGGAAGTCTCAGCAGTCGGTAGAGCCCCAGAAAGAGAAAGCACCGGAGGGTGGTTATCTGGAGCCTCAGTACTGGACAGAACCCCAGAAGGAGGAGGCATCGGAGGTTGATCATTTGGAGCTTCATTACGCAGTACAGCCTCAGAAGACGACGGTAATAAATGTCTTTGGAACAAACCCACAAACCGCTGATGATCAAGTAAAACCTGACCATCAGATTCCTTCATCTGGTCAAGCTTCCTCTTCATGTTTGTAGCATAGTCATGTGCAAGCTGGTGCAACTGTTTATTCTCATGCTTGAGCCCTCTAATCTCCTGTTTGAGACTCATCACTTCAGCAGCCAATGATTCAACTTGGCGGGTTCTAGCAAATAGGCGTTGGGCCATATTAGACACAGAACCTGCACACTGAACACTAAGAGCCAAAGAATCCTTAACAGCCAACTCATCAGACCGTTTGGAAAGTAGTATGTTATCTTTGGGAGTGAAAAGGTTCTTGGCCACCACCGCAGCGGTCATATCATTCTTCATCACAGAATCCCCAACGGTAAGAGGACCAGTAGGGGATATGAAGGATGGGCGCCATATGTTGTCTGGAGAAGGCGTGGCTGTCTCTTCTCCAAGGTTCAAGTCAAAATGACGGTCAGATGAGCTAGACATTTTCAAAGGTGTTGAAGAGGGAAGAGGTCAGACAAATCAAGATCTTAGAAGTGCAAGAAGGGAGCTTCTACTGGTGGAGATTCAAGTGTGATGTGGAACTTAATGCCAACCTCTATAAAAATCTGCACTTGACAGAGCTTCAGAAATCGAAGAGGCGTTTGCTTTCTCGAAAGCTGAGTTGCTCAGAGACCACGAGGGCCGATCTCAGAAATCGAAGAAGCACCTGCTTTTTCAGCCTCGTCAGCACCTGTCACATGCACACTCAACTTTGCGGAAATTATGGGCAATCTGTCGAAGATTTCTGGTGAAATAAAAAGCACGTGAATCTTACTGTTCAATCACCACTCTCCACACGCACCATCAACTCCTCGGGTACCACATATAACTTTGCCAAAGATCTCTGACAAAGTTTAGGCACGAGAATTTAGAAGTTCCAGCTACCCTACTATTACCCACAAAGGTAAAGGAACAGCACCACTGCTTGACAACTGGAAAGCCCCTATGTGTGTCGACCTCCGTGTTCTGTGGCAAGACAGGCTGGCAAGAACGTCCAACCTTTACTCACCTTCGAGAAAAGACTCCTAACATAATTACTTTCTCAAAAACCGAAGCTGCACCGCTTTCCGAATCTCGAGAGCTAGATCCCCGACGGGATTGCTTGTTCGAAAACCGAAGAGGCACAGCTCTCAGAACTTCGAGAGCCAGATTTCCTTAGATAAAGCTTGTCTGTAATCTTCACACGCAAAATCAGCTTTCCAGATACCACATACCAATTTTTCAAAGTGCTCTGACAAAGTTAAAACACGTGAAGCTGGCAGCTCCCACTACATTGTTGTGACCAAGAAGGATAAAGGAATAGCATTACTACTTGTTATTGGGAAATCCCTATATACATCGACCTCCCTCCTCAACGGACAGGCAAACCTACAAAAATGCTCAACCCTTTCTCACATTCGAGAATGCACCCTCAACATAACCTCTCGAAATACTCAGCTTTATTTCCCCCCGATAATACCTCAGCAAATAAGCCACACCAAGAACAAGAGTATCTCATATCATCAGGGTCGAAAGTAAGAGTATCTCATATCATGCTTTCTCCCTGTCCTTGTCTTCGTCCTTGTCCACACCTGCAGGACAAAGAGAAAGAGAGCAGTCAGTCGGAACCTGAAATCAAACCTCCAATCTGGAACTGACTGCCTGAGACCTTTGCCTGGTTGCTTACTTAGCATTGCTCTCGAGAACTCATCCTCAACTGCTGTCAAGGTCATGAATTCCACCGGCACATACCTCATGACAGTTGATCAGATATTGGCTCTTTACACTGAAGCTGCCAAGCGTGGATGAGTCACTATGAAGGAATGTTCTGAAGGACCATTTAAATGCAAAGGTTGCACACCACTTCTGCCATGCAAAAGATTAAAGCAGAAGGTTTAACGGTGAGCTGAAACAGATCACTACAGCACGACACTTTTCCATACCACATTCACTATTCCGTCAACAGCAAAAGTATCCCATATCATCAAGGTCGAACGTACTCTAGATTTGATGGACTTGTTTTGACCCTCAAATTCTTGAGTCGGCCTTATACTCTGAAGGGAACCAGAAAACCCTCCAGCACAGTTCAAGAATAAGCCTGTGGAAAGTTACTTCTTCAAAAGCAAAAGTATCTCATATCATCTCTTCTCCATTTGCCTCTCCTTATCACGGCAGCTAAATGAGAGACAAGGAGAAGGAGAACAATCAACCGGAAGCCGAAGTCGAACCTCTGATCCTGGGTTGCTTGCTTGGAAGTTTGACTGCTTACCTTGTCTGTCACCTCTTTCGGCAGATCTCCTAGCTCGGCGACTTGGGGGACTCCTACTATAGGGTTTGTATCGCACTTGACCAAGCCCGAAACTACAAGTAAGCTTCAAGTGAAATTGATACATTACCTTGTGCATCTTCATCGGTTAAAGATACCACCCATGGATGAAGGAAAAGTACTTCCAAAGAAGATGCCACATCTACATATGAGACAGATAAGGCGCGTGAAAATGATACCACACTTCGGTACTTAGAAGTTTCGTGATTACTCAGTGGCTTGGATCTTGCAAGTCCCCAACCGAGGAGCTTCCCTCACTCGGGAACTTAGGGGAGCACTGTTTGTACCATACTTGACCAATCCCGAAACTACTGAGCACCGGTCAACGTTATACGTCAAGGACCCAGAAGAGCTTCCCTTCAACCAGGAGGCCAATCACAATGCGACACGTGTCGACATCAGAAGCCAATCACAGCGCGACACGTGTCAACATCAGAAGCCAATCACAACACGACACGTGTCAATGTTAGAACAAAACTAGAAACTTTCTTCTATAAATAGGGATCATTCTCCCACAATAATATCTAATGTCATTTTGTACTAAACTATTCACTAGAACTCAAAAAATGAGAGCTTGAACCTATGTATTTGTGTAAACCCTTCACAATTAATGAGAACTCCTCTACTCCGTGGACGTAGCCGATTTGGGTGAACCACGTACATCTTGTGTTTGCTTCCCTGTCCCTATTCATTTACGTACTTATCTTCACTAGTGATCGAAGCAACCAAGCGAAGGTCACAAACCTGACACTTTATGTTGTACCAAAGTCCTCGCTGATTTTGTGCATCAACACATTGTTTTTTGTCTTATTATCTTTATAAAAATATCAATATAAAATATTGACATAACTTAATCATAATTGTTCAAGTAGGAGAGGAGGGAATGGGAGAGAGATTAGAAGATGAGAGAATCCTTCTCCGTTTTAGCATGTGATATTCACCTTAAAAAAACATTGACCTAATTGTATAAATAGTCCTCGTGATGATAGAGTATTCGGAAGATAGCCCATGTGGTAAAAAAAATCAGATTTATATTCTTGTGGTGAAGTCCGTTGTGATTTAAGCCCAAAAACCAAATTTCTGTTATTTCTTTGTTAATCCCAAAAACAAAACTGTGAATTTCTGCACTCCCTTCATTGTGGCTCAATAGAAATGGATTGTCTTCTAAATACCCTATCACCACAAGGGTTTAAATCCGAATTTTTTTTTTTAAGTCATGAGCTATATTACAAATATCCTATCACCACGAAGACCATATCTAATTAGGCCAAATAGGGGGCTTTTAGTGACCTTAGTTGAACATGAGAATTATTTAATTGACGTGCATGTGATATAATCATATGATCGTTGACCTAATGATGATTTTGTGTTTATTGATTTGTTAGCTGTGTTTGTAATCCTTTTGCTATGTGGTTTTGCTGTGGGGAAGGAACGTACAAACATCCCTACTCCTTTTCAGCCTATGTACAAACATCCTTACTCCTTTTCAGCCTATGACACATCCCTGGTATTGTTTGTAAATTTTCATGGAATTTCTAATCACGTTAAATGTATAGTGTAAAGCAGCAATTTTCAACCGTACAATAATACATGAGATGTTTTGTTATCACATGGAGTTGTCAATTTTCAGAACAGGAAGACATAATTGGACTGAAGTCTGAAGTGCTATTATTCAAAGCAGAAGCCTGCCCTTTCATTCAATAAGGGACCAAGTTATAAGTTTATGATACAACATATCCTTCTTAAGATCAGGAGCTGTTCCTCTCGGCCGGCTTCCCTACTCCGCCTTTCTCTCCTCAAATCGTAACATAGAAGTGACAATATCCTCAGTATATGATTCCATACACGTATTGCCTCCGGCACGGCTGCCGGTTAGTTATGTAAGGAGCATTATTTTCCATCAAGTGTAAATCAATTTTGAATGAAGAGCTTCCCAGTGGAGCAAAGATTCAGTCTTTCGGCATTTATCAATTTTGTGAGTATTAGAAGGCTAACAATTCATGAAAATATGCACAAATATCGACGGTAGGCTCATCTAACATTGCAAAATCTTGCTCGAAAATAAATGTATTTCGCCAATACCAAATAAACCAACAAGCAACAGAAAATACTAACATCTACTCTAAACCCCCCAATATGAGTGATTTAGTGGTGAAATTAAAATGAAGCCAATCATGAAAATTAATGTGGTCTGACTATTGGTTATACTTTCCAACTTTTGCCAAACTTCTCTTGCCTTGGGAAAATCTTTGACACTCGGGGTTATCTGTAATGGTAATTGGTAATATTGTCTGCAAAGCATATACTGGACAGCGGAGGTCATAGACTGAACAAAAGTGGCGCGACCAGCCAGAGATAATGAATTCACCTTCCAAGCATAAAGTCGAGCTTGAGTTTCTACCAAGCCTTTGTAGGTGTTTTTAACGATGCGAGAATGAATGAAAAGGTGTTTTTAGCAATGCGAGAATGAATGAAACAAGGGGCTTCGTAGAGATCGACGGACCCAGGGACCACTCTAACAAGACCTATAGAGTCCCCAACTGGCCACTCTAATAAGACCGATACAGTCCCCAACTTTATCACCTGCCCAATCCGTCAAGTGTGGGGTTTTACCAAAAAAGACCTTGGTATTAGTTAGAGTAGCGTAATCATATTTATAGCCACCCTTGTTGACTTCCCCCATCAATGTGGGACTGCCAACAGGAAGACCAGTTAGATCCCCATAAAATCTTGTTTGCTGAGTACTCGAATAATACTCACAAGTGCTCCTGATCATAAAATTCAAGGAGCTGCTTCACATGATCATGCCAGGCAGCAACATTTAATCCATCGACTCAGACCCAGTCAACAACAATTGTTGCTGGTTGCTCCTATCTAGGGATGAGCAACGGTTATGGTGGGTGGGAGTCCCACCATTCATCAAGCTGCAGAAACGTATTGCAGTTCAGACAATTAAAGAGAGGAAAAACAAGATGAAAACAAAAAGAAATTGTACTGCTAACGTAGAAAAATGGACTGTCTATACAACTACTGTACAACTAAAAAATGCAGAACAACTCCGCGTATGATGGTCACTCACCAATCCCCTAACATAGTTGCAATCTTCCAAGCACTTCTGAGCACTCAAAATTGCAGCCTTAAGTTTGGGCAACCGCTTCTCCATGACAATTTTCTGTTGCTAAGCGCATGTTAATCTAAAAACATAGTCAGAGATATTCCTAAAATGCTTATTAATAAACATCGCATATTTGAATGGTTTAATAATTTACGGAACGACGACGTCCCTGAATTAGATTTTTGGAGTGACAATAACAATTCCCTATATATATATATATATATAAATTATTATAATATTATATATATAAATTATTATTGAATATTACCCAAGGATGAAAAAGGTTATATTCAATAATATTCAATAATAGGGAATTGTTAATAAACATAGTCAGAGATATTCCTAAAATGCTTATTAATAAGGGAACTTTAACGAAAAGTTCCTGGTACTGTTCATTTTAACGAAAAACTACATTTTTACATTAAAAAGTCAATCCTGGTACTATTCACTTTACCCTTTATTTTGTCCTTATCATTAAAACTCAAAGTTTTCAAGCACATTTCATTAGTTTTCCTTATTAATAAACATCACATATTTCATCCTTGGATAATATTCAATAATAATTTATATATATATAGGGAATTGTTATTGTCACTCCAAAAATCTAATTTTACACACCTCACAAATGTTTTTTTCTTTCCAAACATAGAAAATTTGGAGTGTAGAATGAGATTTTTGAAGTGCCAATAACAATTCCCTATATATATATATATATATATATAATTTTTATATCTGAATCCATGCGACTCCCTTGTCCTGAAATTTTGAGTTTCAACGATAATCATTGTATTTAACTAATAATTGAATCGTATTATATTACCGTACTCGTAGCTGACTAGCTGTCTATGCATGACACATTCTCGTTAGAGAAGAAAGAGGGAAAATTACAGAGAAAATGGGAAAAGAAGATAAAACTTAAATATTCAATATTTCACATAGTTCTCTTAATATTTCACATAGTTCTCAAGGAGAAGGAAGAGACCATATACATAGAAGTTCAGGAAACCACAACTCAGAAGACCTAAATGGGCTTATTATACTTAAACGGGTTACGCCCAATAGGATAGGAACCCAACAGAAACCAGGATAGGTGGCAGGTTGGGAATCATGGTGCTGAACCTGCTGGTGGAGAATCTGGATGGGCTACTTCTTTATTATCACCTAGTTGCCCATTCTTTGAAGTTTTGGAGTTGGAGGACTTAGATGAAGTTTTTTCAGCAGCAAGGGATATTGGAAGTCCTGGGAGGCCTGGGAGGCCTGGGAGTCCTGGGAGACCTGGGAGTCCTGGGAGATTGATTGGGAGACCTAGGAGATCAGATTGATTGAGAGAGGGATCATGCATTTTGGGGTCCACCTGAGAGGAGGACGGGAATGCCATCTCTGAGAACTTCTGGGAATTTAATTTCTTGGAATTCTGAATGCTGGGTTTCTGGTTGCATAAGCTGGGTTGCTTGAGAGGCTTGAAGGTGAAGAAACCAGCAGAGAATATGTGAGTCCCTTGCTTTCTTGCCTTGAGGTGTAGGGAAGATGAGGTGGTTGATGAGGCCACAGCACAGTAGGGTTCACTGCTGCGGATTAGTTTCACGGAGCATCCTTCAATTTTCTTGACATCTTTGCTCACTGAGAAGGGCAGATGGACTTTGAATTGCCCATGGCTGTTTGTTTTCACTTGTGCGTTGAAACTTGGTTTTGTTGAAGTCCCATCTTTGCATTCCACACCAACAGAAGCCCCTGCACAAAAACCCCACAAAATTATTGATATTGTGGATAATGCATCCATAACATGTCAGGACGTTTTGTTGTCTGTTGGAAAGAAATCGTGATTGACAGCAAAATCCTACCGTCAAGGAGTTAGTTTAGGTGAGATTTTTTTTTTTGCAGTTGCTCTGTGTTATTTAATTTTTCGTAGTTGTATGGTTGACTCTTAGGAAATACCTGTATAAAGGTTTTCAGTCATTAGATTTTACATTTTCTCCATTTGTACACTTTTGTTTAGTTCTTTCCTTTAATTTTTCTTTGATTTATTCAAATTTAAAGATTAAAATATAAGCATGAGTGTGTATAGAAGAAGAAGGGTGTACGGAAATCATTGAATGGGCTACAATATAAAAATAAAATTGATGAAGAACTTGTTGAAAATTTAAGATGAATTTACCTGAGATGAAATGGCTGGTATTTGAGAAATCCTCTTGGAAACATGTGTCACAGTAGACAGTACCTACAACAACTGCAGAAGGCTGGATCTCCTCATAGCTAGCCTCTGAAGGAGCATGAAATGTAAGAGTAGTAACCAGAAAGATAACTGTTTGAAACCAAGACATTGTTTTACAACCTGTCTATTTCCCCTCTAAGAAGCTCTGGTATTGACTCTAAGAATGTGTTCATACAAGTTGCCTTTTATATCAATTGCCGAGGCCTAATACAAATATCGTCTGTAGGGTTATACAATTTTTTAGGGCTTATTATATTAATACCCCACAAATTGTTGACTAAACCCTATACACTTAATACATCCCACATTTGCTTTTTTCAATTAAAAATTATCTTAATACACCCCCACATACTTCCCTATAATACTCTCACACCCCACTTTCTCAATATACACCTTATATTTTCTACATACACCCCACATTTCTCAAATGTTATAACCCTCATTTTTTATTTTCAGGGGCTGAATCTAAACATTTGAATGTTTAGCTGGCCAAATGATTTCAAAAATATTTAGATTCATTTGAACGTTTTTCAATAATAATAAGAACGATTTCAAAGCTACCATGTTGTTTCCATTTTCTTGTGCATATTTGGTCAAACCAAGTCACCTGCAAGAAAGCATCTTAGTATTGTGCAAGAAAGCACCTTATGAATGTCATTGACTCACTCTGCAATCAGTTCGGAGGCCATGGCTTTTGAATTATGAGATTCATAAGTGCTAAGTCTTGAATTATGAGATTGAGTAGGACTTCGGGGGCCATAGCTTTTGCCCTCACTTTGCCACCAGTTCATGATCTACCAAAAGGACATGGCCATACCATAGTCACTGCAACCACTGCCTAGTCAAAAATCATCATTAAAAATGATTTGGGGTGAGAGGGATTTTGATAGTTGAAGAAGATAAATAATACGTTAAAAGTGATTTGGGGTGTATTTAGAATTTTTTTTTTAACCTAAAAAGGTTTAAATTGTCATTGTATGGTGGGGTAAATAAGTAATTTAATATTAAATTTTAATGTGAGATGGATTCAACATTTTGTGGGGTACTAATATAAAAAAGACGCTAGTTGGCTATTATACAAGTACACAACAAAATTAACTCAACAAATTAATTGTGATTGACAGACAAATAAGGAATGACTATTTTGCAATATTATAACCCGGGGTCCATCAAGCTTCGTTTTTACACTAATGGAAAAACCAGTAAACTGCAAACCAGAAGAAGTGAACGTAGATAAGTTTCATTCCCTACCACCAAACCAGACAAGAAAAAAAAGGTATGGGATGGTGGGCAAGTAGATTGAGGTTGTTTCTTTGTTGCTGTAAAAGGGACTTGGATCCTCTCCTAAGCTCAAGAAGAGGATCCTCTTGACCAAAGGACTTGGGCCGTTAGATGAAAATCCAACGGCTACAAACAAGGAGTCCCTTTAAAGTTATAATAATTATAACCGTTAGATTTTCATCCAACGGCCTAAGTCCTTTGGTCAGGAGGATCCCCTACTTGGGCTCAGGAGAGGATCCAAGTCCCTGTAAAAGTCTCAATTGGGTCCTGGTTAGGTGAGAAACTTGAAAAAAAGATTTGAAATCTTGTTTTTTAATCAATTGCATTATGGCATTTGATGTACCAAGTCCGACACACTTGATGTAACACTCTACACACGAGATATGTAGAGTGGCTACAAATTTCATGAGTCTGAAGCTGTACACTATCAGCGACAAAAGGTTATTGCATGTATTTATTCATGTTTTCTCTTCACACAGAAACAAATGATGCATAGGAGCCTACTTTATTGGCTATGACATCCCTGTGAGATTCTGTCGTGTAACCGGGGATATCTATCACGTACGCACAAATGATGAGCTCCTACTATACTAACTAAAAACATATAAATAAAACTTATTAAGAAATATTAGAGTTTGAAACTTATGCAATTAACCTCCTTCTTTTGGTTAACTCGAGGAAAAAAAGGGATATATCTCTAAGAAATCTCATTCAATTAGATAGGGTAATTAAAAATAGGACACCAAAAGAATTTGACCGCTGAGCCGTATGAGGTCGGAAACTCTCATGTACGGTTTACCCCCTATTCTAACCGGGGAGAACAAGCCGTTCAACAAGGAGATTCCGAAATTGCGGAGGCTTGGTTTGATCAAGCCACCGAGTATTGAAAACAAGCAATAGTGCTTACTCCTGGTAATTATATTGAAGCACATAGTTGGTTGAAAATTACAAGGCGTTTCAAATAAGAATAGTTTATTATTTAATTTATATATTTAGTTTTATAGATTTTTTATATTTGTTATAATTCATTTTCTAGTTAATTGTTTGTTGTCCTATCAAGGATCATTTCTCTAGGAAAAACCAATCAAAGAATTTCATATATACAACCGGGAATATCTAATTAATTATAACTCTTAAACTTGATAAAAGTTGTACATACAGAAAGATTTATTTGCGGTTGTCTCGCAAAACATAAATATGTGTGAAAACTAAAACTTACAATAAAAATGACTACTTACCATGATGTCAAAATATGGAATGAGAAATGTTAAGGAAACCCTCTTAAAATAAGACTTTTCATAGACTCTCTGTCGCCTTCCAGTTTACAGTCAATTTTGGTGTCAACATTATAAAACACTCTATTAAAGACATGAAGTGACAAATAAAGAATCTATAAAGAATCTCACTTTTAAGAGAATCTCCTTAGCATTTCTCAATAGGACTTGAGCAAGAAATAAATAAAGATCTTATCATGACATAATAATGTGACATTAATAAAGGGCTTTAATTATATGTGTGACATTAATAAGGGGCTTTATTTGTATGTGTGACATCCAAATCTCGTGGATGTCTTGTACTTGTGCCAGGACACTTAACTGAATCATTAGCATCATTATTAATTTATTTTTTTAATCCATCGATATTTTTACATTAAGGAAATAAGGAGTTCGGCTAAACCACATAATGGGTAGCCTAATTTGGTATCGAATTCATTATCCACGAGATTCAAATCTAAAACCTCTCACTTTCAAGTGAAGATGTGTATAACATCCAAATTAGGGTTTTGGTACAGTCATGTGTTGGTGTCGCACCTAGATTCCCTTTGCATCAAACTATCGTTTCCTATTAGAAATTTTTTTAGTACGTCGGAAATACGGTATGATATACTTCTTTGTTTTTTTCTACAAGTTTCCATCCAATTATATTATTAGAGTAGGTGTACCAAACAGTGACACACTAAAAAAAAATTATTTTCCTACCCGCAATGTCACAGCCCGTCCCCGAATTATTATTATCGGTAATGTAAAATGACGGTTTTATCCTTGGACGTTAAATGATGTGTGTGAGTTATTATTGGGTTAAATTGTTTTAGATTGATGACCCAATTAGAACTAAGACTTTTCTTTGTGTTGATTGGTGGCTTTTGGACCACACACACACCCATCTTTTTCTCTCTCATTCTCGTGCTCTCTCTCTCTCGCAGACTCTCACTCTCTCTCTCCCTTCTTCGAACGAACCAACCCAAAAACCCTCTCAAACCTTGTAGATCGAAGGTTTTAAGATCACCATTGTGTTCGTGAGGACCATACAAGTTCAAAGGTACCATTTTCAGGTAAGGAAACCCTCGAAAACCCGTGAACATCCTATCTCTGATTTGAGGTACTATTCATGTGGACGTAAAATCTTGTGTTTCAGGGAATTTTAAGGACACATGGAGCTTTATAAGGTCTTCATGAGGCTCGGAGTAGTTCGTTGGAAGAAATTGGACGTCAAGATAGCTAGTTTCGAAGTTGGCCAGTTTTCTCGAATTTCTCCGGCAAGAATTTGTGGGTTACAGGTCCTAAAACATGTATAATGTCGTTCCTCTCATCTCCAGCTTTCCAATGGTGCAAATTTCATAGAAAATGGTGAAGAAAAGAGTGAGAAAATAAGATTTTTCGAAATCCCCAGTTTCCGGCGATGGCGACGGTCGCTGGGGATTTAGGAAGAAGACGACGGAATTCCGTCAATTTTGACGAAATATTCTGACGCCGTCAATTAGAGTTAACAGTTACTGTTGGGTTTTAACTGAATATTCCATGGAATATTCCTAACGGCAGTTAGAGAATCCGTTAGGATTCCCTGCGCGTGTTACCGCGCACTCGTCGGCGCATGGCCGCGCGTGAGGGGTCAGAAAAATATTCTAAAAATTTAGGAATGATCCTGAGGTTGTGTAGGTCACTGTGGTATATTCAAATACCAAAATTGAGCATTGTATGAGAAGTTATTAGCTAGTTTTGCCTATGTGCTTTAAATAATGTTTTTATAGTTAATTCGCATATATGTGAGACTTATCCCGAGGACGAGCGTGTTCAAGGGCGACTCGGGGGCTACGACCCTTCGACATACCAGTGAGTGGGCTTTTGGTTTTCAGTATATATTTATATACTTGATATTTTCCCAGAAAAATAAGTTTAAATGAAAGTATGCCTTAAATGCCATGCATATGAATTTATATTTCGTATATGAATTGGTATATGATGCATTATATATAATTGCGGTGTTGTGGACGCTCAGGTAAGCTCAGGTGAGTTATGTTTGGTTATGTGAATTATCAATGATGCGATATGTGATTGAATAATGTTGAGCTCATAAAACTGCACCTAGGGTGATTGTGATTTAGCCAGAGATATGGCACATGCCTGTATATAATGTCACCTCCTGCACCCTATGCTCACATTGGATCCAATTTAGGTGCACAGTCCTGTCGTATAGACCATCTTAGTGGTTCCGACTCATAGGTGACTAGCGATTTATCGCCCAGCTATTATGTGTGAGTAGTATTGAGCATGATTATATTACACCCATTATTGTCGTACAGACCTTTTCATTTGATTCCGACTCTTGTGCAGTTTAATGTCGTATAGGTCATTGTAGTGAGTCCGGCTAGATTGACTTTTGAGCTATGAATTCAGCCGTACAAACTACCACCGGGATTCCGGCTAACATGTTATATTTATATGAAATTATTCTCACCTGAATTGTTTACTCTGTTATATCTTGGCATGGCGTACATATGATTATGATATTGCGAAGCATGATTTGAATTGATATATTTATGTATATGCTTATTTTCTGATTCTAAGAAGAATTATACATGTTTTACAGCGAGGGGTTTGAAATATTGATGAATGAAATGATTTTGTAAAACATTTGTTTTTGCCCACTCACGTTTCCTGTTTTGCGCCCCTCTAGGTTTTAGGTAAGCTTGCTATCGGTGGCCTTGAGGATTTCGGCGGTTCTGACATATCTAAATAATAGTAGGACATTCCTAGTACTGTATAACCAGTACTTGTCATACTGGACTGCACCTAGGCTTATTATGCTCTGATTAGGAGTATTTACTTTTGTAACTGACTCCTAACACTTCCTATTTTCTAGTACACTCTAGTAGTTTCGGTTTTTAAATATTCGTATATTTCTTATCTTAACTACTTCCGCACTATACACATGGCTACACCACCCTCACGTGACGGCCAACATGCCTTGATCTCGGTCGAGGTGTGTCACGCAATCTGATTGTTTTATTCTTAATTCAATTTCCTGCTTTGTGAGGAAACCTAAACATCTACGACAACCACAACCACAACCCTCTCGGTCCCCAGTGCAATCTTGTGAAGAAATGTTTTCCTTTTATAGTGAAAATGAGTGGCAATTTAGTCGTGTACGAGGTATCTATATTTGTGTTGGTATCTACTTACAGGTTGATCGATATACAATAATTCATAACAATTATTGAAACAAAGAAGGGATGGCTTTGTCCAATTCCCTGTCATTCGCAAAAGACATGTCATGTCTTCCGATCACGGGCGAGTTTAGGGCTGCCGCTTGAGGAGTGAGGTTTAAGGACTTTTTCATGTCTCACCAATTTCCAAATTGTCTGTCATTGGCATTTTCTAAATGTACATGAGTGAATTTAAGCATATTTTGAGATTGTAGGGATGTAGCCGACCTACCGAGAATAAGCAAAGAGAGCTATTATTAACATTTTCAAATAATTATCATGATCCCTCATGGATTACTTCGAGACTGACATGCATAAAACACTGTTTGCAAGTGCTGATTACAACTCTGAAAAATATTAGACACATAATTCATTAGGAGAATTTTGGGGTTTTGGGTACAATAAACCGTGACTTTCGGTGCGCCTAAGCATCAATGTAGTAGATGAAGGTATAAAATTTTGTTTCTTTATATCTCACTCATTCATCAATGCAACGAGATATTGTAAATTTTCACGAAATTTCTATTCGCTTAAAATGTAATAGTGTAAAGCAGCCTTTTCATCCGTACAAAAATACATGAGATGTTTTTTCATCGCATGGAGTTGTCAATTTCCAGAACAAGAAGACAATTGGACTGAAGAGGTATTAAGCTAGGACTAGCATTATATTCTCTCCTCTTTCCATCCCCTTCTATCCTCTCCTCTTATATTCTCTATTTTATCTTTCTCTTTTTATAAAAAATTAATATAAGATGTTATCGTAGCTTAACTATGACCGTTCAAATAGGGAAGGAAACTGCAGGGAAAAAAAGAGGGAATATAATCATACTCCATTAAGCTAAGCAAAAGTTGTCCTTTCATTTAATAAGGGACCAAGTTATAAGGACGGTATTCTCTCTCCTCCCTCTTTCTCTTCCCCTCCCTTCCCTCCTCTCATAGATTTTTTTCTTCTCTCTCTCTCTCTCTCTCTCTCTCTCTCTCTCTCTCTCTATTTTATTCTTCTCTCTTTGTAAAGATAAAATCTTGAGTGTTTAAACAGGAGGGGAGAGAAAAAAAAAAGTGGAGAGCTTGCAACCATCAACATCAACATATCCCTTGTTTACTGTTGGTTGGTTACGTAAAGAACCCTTGTCTGTTGTCGGTTGGTTACGTAAAGAATTATTATTTTCCTTCTTACAACCATCAACATTAAGCTTATATCAATTTGAATAAAGAGCTTTTCAATGGAGCAAAGATTCAATCATATGTCATTTATCAATCTTGTGAGTATTAGCCTTCAACCATTCACGAAGACATGCACAAATAGCAACTATAGGCTCATCAAACATTGCAAAATCCTGCTCAAAAACAAATTTATTTTGCCAATACCAAATAAACCAACAAGCAACGAAAAAACTAACCTTCACTCTAAACCTCCTAAATCAGTGGTGAGATTAAAATGAAAACAATCATGAAAATCAATTTGGTTAGACAGTTGATTATACATTCTCAACCTCAGCCAGACTTCTCTTGCCTTAGGACAATCTTAAAAAAAATGAGTTGTTGATTCAAAGCCACAAGTACATCTTTAACACTCAGGGTTATCAGTCGTAACCCTTTCAACCTCTGATCATTAGTTGGCTTATCAAGAATGAGCAGCCATAAGAAACTCTAAACTTTTGAAGGAATACGAAGATTCCAAATGAGATTAGATTGCAAATTAGGAAAACCACTAGAATTAATGGCCAACATATTACCATCACTTGTGTTCCACTCCAAATACACGTATCCTCCAAAGTATCAAAACCAACTAGAATGCTAAGAATTTGTTCAACAATCTCCTTTGGTCAAACAAGTAGAATATACCAATATCCCAACCATTATTGTAACAATAATTAGCTACGGTAGCTTTAAAGCATATCGTTGAAGAGCGGGCAGCTACCATGATGAAGCAAAATACCACATTTAGCCCATTTGTCAGTCCAAACTTTTACCGTATTACCATTTCCAAATTCGCCAAAGTAGCCGTTCATACAAAAGTTTAGTCCCTTCAAGAATACATTTCCAAGTGCAAGAAGAGCCAAAGCAGTTTTATCAGAGTAACTGACCCAATGGTCAATGTACTTGCCACTGAAAACTTTTGCCCAGAGACCATTATCCCCTCCATCAATCTCCAAGAGTTCTTAGGGCTGGTTTGGTATTACTGTGCTTTGAAAAAAAGCTGCTGTGAGAATAAGCGGCTGTGCTGTGAGAATAAGCGGCTGTGAAATAAAGCCAGTAGAGTGTTTGGTAAACTTTTTTGTGAAAGTGCTTTTGGAAAAAAAAGCAGGATGATAGTGTGTCTTTTCATTAAAGGAGCACTGTAGCTCCGTGTGCTTTGAAAAAACTGGCTTTTTTTCAAAGCAGCAAATAGCAGCTTCAGCTTTTCCTTTGATTTTCAGCTTATTCTCACAGCAGCTTCCAAAATAAGCCCTTTTTTTTTAGTTTACCAAACACAAAAATGACCCTCAACTTTTTTTCACAGTGGTTTTTTTTAAAATCACCTCAATCCCAAACGGGGCCTTAGCAAGAAGAGCTGTTCATAACTCTCATGTTTTTCAAGCCAAGCCCACCAAGAGACTTCGGAAGGCAAACTTAGCCCGACCCTTGTCTGCATACCTAAACTCTAAACCCTAAACCCTGTCTGCATACCATATACTGGGATAGTGGAGGTGGAAGACTGAACAAGACTGGCCCGACCAGCAAGAGATGACAAATCACCTTCCAAGCAGGAAGTCAAGCTTGAGCCATTTCTACCAGGCCTTTGTAGGTGTTTTTAGTAATGCCAGAATGAATGAGACCAGGGCTTTGTAGAAGTGGCAAATTTGATCCAGGAAGACCAGGGAGATCCCGAGAAAATCTTGTTTGCTGAGTACTCGATTAATATTCACAAGTGCTCCTGATCATAAAATGCAAGGAGCTGCTTCACATGATTATGCCAGGCAGCAACGTTTAATCCATCGACTAGGACCCAGTCAACAACAGTTGCTGCTGGTTGCTCCCACCATTCATCAAGCTGCAGAAACGTATTGTAGTTCAGACAATTAAAGAGGGGGAAAACAAGACAACAAAAGAATTAGTACTGCTAACGTAGAAAAATGGACTGTCTATACAACAACTATAGAACTAAAAAATGCAGGCTAACTCCGCGTATGGTGGTCACTCACCAATCCCCTAACATAGTTGCAATCTTCCAAGCACTTTTGAGCACTCAAAATTGCAGCCTTAAGTTCAGGCAACCATTTCTCCATGACAATTTTCTCTTGCTCAGCAGCCATATTTAAACAATAGCTCGTTGTCCTGCAGAGTAGTAGATACAAATTAAGTGCATGTTAATCTAAAACATAGTCAGAGATCCTAAAATGCTAATTAATAACCATCACATATTTGAATGGTTTAATATTTAGAATGAATTTAACGTAACACCAGAGCTATACATCCTTAGTTTTGACAACAGATTAGAACAAAGAGCAAACTGTAATGTATTTAGAATCTGGATGAAAAAAATTCAGAAAATCTAGCGCAACAAACCATGTGAATCTCAAATGAAATAAGAAGGCAGTTTTTGGCACTTTCCCTCGTCTCACAATGCTCAAAATGGAATTCAAGTCTATATTATTTGACTGAGGTCTGCTTACTGAAACCTTCAGGTTTTGGAGGATAACACAGTCTAGTTTCCTGTAAAATAAGGCCATGTGAAGTTTTACCTTTCATATTCTTGTTGAGCTCTATAGGCATGGTTCAACAATACATGACCACTTTCAACAAGATCCTGTCGTGTATGGACCAAATTGATTGCCTTTACCAAGTCCTCCAACACACTAGCTTCAGAACCACGAAGTTTCAAACAGAATTCCAGGGACTCTAGGATTGATGCTAGGGCAGCGTCTGAACCCTCCAAACCTGTTATCCAGTAAATGTAAGTTCGAACTGAAAGCACTCATTAAGCAGGCACACAAACAATGAAATAGAAAAAAATAACACATCAGAACATGCATATGGTAGCATTCATTAAGCTCAGGCTAAGCATCTTTAAGTTTAAGGAGCAAATTTAAAAGCCAAACTGATTATCTTTATATTACTATTGATACAAGTAACAAGCTTAGGGAGCACGAGGTCACTTATGCACAATGTCCCACTGCCTACTAGGGCTTAAAATTATTCAAAACAAGATCCTTGCAGGCTGTCATGTAACAGCACCTCCATACTCACCAGCATGAAATCTAACTTTGCAGTGAGCTTTACCAATTTATTGAAAAACTGATGCATTTTGTTTTTATTCTTAAGTGCAATTGACAAACCATTACACACACAACTCAAAAAAGAAGGCAAAATGGATCTTCTGTTGCCAAGCCTGGGACAAGTGGGGAGGATGAATTTCTTCCAAAACCAAGCCTATAATGGAGGCAGTGCCTTCCAATCTTAGGCATTCCTATAGTGTCATAGCGGATGAATGAAGACTCACCACCAGGATACTGAAGGGCCGCAGATATGCGACATATGGATGGTATTGCTGATGGATCCCTAGCTCCTGCTTTTGCAGTTAATATAGCAGCATTTTTTTCTGCAGCAGCAACAGCTTCAGGTCCAGTAGACCCATTTGTACCCATGGACTCCAATAGTGCCTGATACAAAGTAATTAATGGTTTACATCGTTACATACACAGATTATAGAAGGTGAACAAGAAAAGACAGATTCGTATTTTCTAGCCAAAGAACAGTCAGAAAAACTTCAGGATAATCAAGATCTTACACAAATTATATAAGTCCTGAATTTTAAAATCGTAAAGAGATTATATACAAATTATGATTAGTCGCTAATTATGACAACCTGATAAGGGACATAAGAAACAGATTCATCAATTTTTACTTTCTAGCATTAAACCAATCAATCGCCAACTTAAAAGTAAAAGAGTGATACTTACAGGAATAACAATTCTTTAATAATGATAAAGCCACAAATTTACTCAACAAACCTGTGGAGTTGCTGGAAGCATGTAGAGGCTATTATCAGGACTTTGGTCAAAAGCAGAAACTTCTCTTTCAATAAGATCTTTTGCACCATTTGAAAGATCCATGACTATTGTGCATGCAGGAATAATAGTGCTTGATGCATACTCCCGTGCGGCTAATGGCTGCTGATTCCAGAAGGCAGCAGCATCCTACCAAGTAGAAGACAAAAATAACATTAGAAAATATTCCTGACAGAAGACAAAGAGATAGATAAGCATTATCCTAGCTGCCTCTATTGAAATATTCTACCATATGATACGAATAACAAATGAAAACTATGCAATTGGTGATATCATTTGCATAAGTTCCAGGGAAATTGAAGTCTCCTGGTGAGTTAACCCCAGACCTATAACCATAAATAGGGTCTTTGGGCATCTAAAGAGGAGACCGTGGATTTCATTTAATAAAAAAAGAGTCCATCTACTCATTGGACTGCTAGAAAAATTTTTCTTGAATTTTATATTATATATATGAACTTTTGCCTGGAACTTAAAGAAAAAGAGCCAACGCTCCATGGAATGACCAGACAATGCTTATACAATGCCAGTATATGAAGTGACTAGAAAATTTATAAGCACTGTTGAAGCTGAGATCCTTACCATGTTAACTTTTAGTAATGAGGTATATATGATTTCAAGTTCTGATCTGCGGTAATCAAATTCTTCAATCTTCTTCCACTTCTTTTTCAAAGAATCTTCAGCTTCTTTCCTTTCCGCACATAATTTATTTAAGCGTTGTATTTCAGACATCAGTGTATTCAAGCTAGCCCTCAAGCCAGCAACTTCTCTTTCCTTGGCCCAAACCTCCAGCTACACGAAGAAAATGGACGACTGTAAAAAACCATATGATAACACAGTGCAGGCTAAAAGTAACCTAGTATACAGTATACAACTATGAAAAGGATCAAAAGACTGAAACTAATCAAACCTGTCACCCATGGTGCTATTTCCACCCAACTATTGGTAGTTAATACTTTTAATATGCAAGGAAGATTTACCTCAAGTTGCCTAAGACTGCCCACATTTTGTGATGTTCCTGAAGAAATTACATCACTATTGCCATGCAAGCGTTTTATAAGTTTTTGACATAGGTCCCTAGCTTCTGCAGCTTTGTTCAGTGCATCTTCAGTAGCCAAAAATTGCTGAACATGTGCATTCTGTGAACAATATATTCCAAATAACAAGTTAAACTCTTGCAACAAAACAAAAGCAGAAAAGGTGGGGGTAAAATGGAACCGAGCAATTATTTCATGTAAACAGTATGGTCGTTTATGGAATTAGGGTTTAGACCAACTATTATACTTTGGGGATAAATCATTTAAAGAAAGAGTAGGAACAATGTATCCTTGTAGTGAAAATGAGAATGATATGATGGATGATACAAGTGAATAGATGAAAATATAATTAAATATTAATGAAAAGCTACTATCTAGTAAAGAATATAACCTGTCTTTCAAGAAGTTGAGTTCCTCTAGAAGGTGCATCCGCTCTTATCTTTCCATTACCATATAGTTGATAGTGTAATGGTGAACTCACATCAGGAGAAGAAACATCCATAACTCGGTTGTTCTCATACTTGTACCTGATTAAGGAATTTATGAAACAATAGTCAAGCATATGAAGAATGAATGAGAATTCAGACGCTGAAATGATCGAATTTGAAAAAGGTATGCTATTATTTAAATCAAGCAGCTTCAAGTATTAAAGGTAAGAGGGGATTGGGCAGGGATGGGGAGACCATATTATCAACAATCTTTGGCTCAGCTACTCTTCAAAGAAAAAACAAAGAAGGTATATTGTGGTTGAACAGCCTTGTCTGTAGAAGCTAAGGCAAAGAGAAAATTGAATAAACTCCAAATCTCCAACAGAACTAACAAGGAAGTATTTACCTCAAAGTTTCTGCATCAGCTCTAACATCAATTTTCTCTATCTCTCTGGAAATTAGAGATTTCAACCGTGATGTGTATGAAGTAATTGCCTCAAGCAATTGAGGAGGATTCTTCAACCCATTCACAATTGCAGCTCTAACCTCATCGGGTAATTCCCCATCAAAATTAAAGCCTAACTTGGCTGCTTCTAACTGAGGATTCAAATGAATACCACTTCCTTCATATGCAGGAAAAGAACATCGAATTTTTTCTATCATATGTGCTGCAAGAGATTCACAGGCATTTCGGATATTTCTTTCCTTAGTGGTTTCAATAAGAAGTACATCTTCTGCAGCTTTACTGCCCTTAAGAGTTGAATAAACAGCTTCCTTTTCACTATTTGAACCAAAACTGTTAACCAATTCAAGAGATGAATCAACACCAGACCTTTGAGCATCTCTTGCTTGATTAACATAATAACGAAGACGTTTATGATACTCTGCAAATATCTTTTCCGCTTCATCACACTGTTGATAATAAGCCTCCAACATTACTTGCTTATGCCTGCATTAAGATCAAGGATATATCAACATAGCCCGCAATCCACATTGAATAACTAGAAAATTGAAATACTATACTGTGAATATCATTTGCATTTACACGGCCTTCCAAAAAAAGGTGTTATCTTTTTGTTGCGTGGATCAATGAACTAACACGATTTTTCAAATAATAAGATCATTCTCAAATAAACCTTGCAAAGAGTAATAGCATAGCATTTCCTCCCTAAATAATCTACGTAGCTCATATCAATCTTGTATATGATGATAATCACATATCACAATAGATTTTACAAAGCAAGTTTTCAACTGAACCAAATCATGTACACATGATAATGCCAATCTTTCAGAAAAGTGCAAACCTTTTTTTAGAGCGTTCATCAAGCATCCTCTTCCGTTCGGCCTCGGCCCTTGAAACCTCCAACATTCTGGCCTTCAAATCCTTCCTCTGCCTCTTCACAATGTTCCTCAACTTCTCCACCTCCTTTGCCGCCAAGTCCCTCTCTTGCAGCGCGGCCTCCCTAGTCTCCGCCGCACTCGTACCCTCCCCAAGCTTCTCCTTTCTCCTACCTCCTTTACTCCTGGTACCCTCCTCCTTCCTCGATTTTACCAATGCGCCACCATCCCCGCCACCGCCACCACCGTGAACCGTTATATTCCTCCGAATATTCTTCACCGTGTTCTCCGACTTCACGCAGGTAATCAAGAAATTCCAGATGGGTATCATGTTCCCACGGCAAATCTTCCTCATCGAGTCGATTGAGGGCAATTGCGATTTGCTAGAAGAAGCACTGTACGGACCCAAAGGCCGGTACCCCATTTCCTTCTGAAGCCATTGCAATATCGCCTCCGGCTGAGCCGCCGCAGAGCTGTGCGACGAGCCCTGCATTCTTCCGTATACAACCTAGACTCTCACGACTCCTCAGAGAACAAAAGATTCAGGAACTAAATCGGCATCCGCGGCGAACATTCAATCCCCTAATTCGTGCACTGGCAAAATGAAATTGGAGCTAAATTACTTCAAACGCCTCACACTGACACTGCTACCAGCGCCGGGAGAGTGCGAAAGGTTGCGGATTGGGGGCAATGGAGGTGTCTGCGATAGTTTGTGAGAATTAGGGTTTGGAATTTGGGGGAAAATGTTGGAGAGGGAGAAGTAGATCTGAGACGTCGCCGGCGGAGAGCTTATGTGTTCAACGGTAATTTGATGTTTTTTAAACAACTGAAACGAGCCGTGTAATTTTGTTTGATTCAAATTAAAATTTACGACAAGACGTACGGTATCAATCCAATTTGTCAACCTTTTAAATTTAACTAATCAAATTTAATGCTTCCCTTGACATATGCTGATGTGTCAAGTTTTGAGTTTTGAGTTTTGAATAAGTTTATACACACTTTTTTTTTTTGTGTATTTTAATTGTTAATTTTGATTTTCAGAATTATTAAAAAAAATATTTTTAATATTAGTTATTCAATGTTCGTACCACTTAGTGCTAGGTACTATTAAATTTAAATTCTTTGTTTTTAGTAATAATCAGCATCTTTATTATTTTTATACGAGAGGGAAACTAAATTTAAAATCTAACAACAAAAGTAAATATTCTTAACTAAAAGCTTTTTACTACTAAAATGAAAACAAACAAAAATTTGAAAATCACAGTAATTTAGTGGCTAAAAATAAATATGAGTATGCACGAAGATAAAAAAAAAAAAAAAATATATATATATATATATATATGTATGTATGTATGTATGTATAAGTCACTTCCCTTACATCGTCTATTTTTCTTTTCATACAATTGAGAAATTGAACATAAAAGTTGAAGTGGAAATGTGAGGAATTCTCAACCAAAAGCTCCTTACTAAGAAACCGATTTTTTGAATCAAAATTAGAGTTTGGGGTGCAATGTTTGTCAAGATAATGCGTCCCTTCTATTGTTTCTTTCTCAAACTGTAATATTTATTTGGAGCCCGGTGTTTGTTGCATATAATAGCAAGGCCGACACTTTGATAAACAACAAAAGAGTTTTTTTAGTTAAAATAGTCTATAAGATTGGTAAAATTCTTCATTTTGATTTTTGAGATTTGAAATCGATAAAAGTAGTCATCGAGTTTGTCCACATCAATCATTGAGAGTTGTTTTGTCATTTTATTCTTACTCAATGAAGATTTTCACGAAAATGACCAAAATAATTTATGGTAAACAAACTCAAGGACTAATTCCATTGATTTAAAAAATCATAGACCAAAATGAGAAGTTATATCAATCTCAATGACCATTTTGGCCAAAAAGCCAAAACAAATTGCTAATCTCTTTATAGACCATCAATATGATCATCAACCACTAATTCATGCATCCTACCAAAAATGGGAAAGGGTAATGCAAGTGAAATCATTTGTTTAAATCATATTTTGTAAATAATATGACGTGGTTGTCGATGATTAGATTATTATTTAAGTGTTGATTTACATGTTTTTTATTTATTGGCGACACATCACCTGATTTGTGAATGTGGTCTAAAATGTCTTCTGATTTCATATGTATCATTACACATGAAAAATTAGAAAGAATGAGTGTGAGAGGACAAAGAATGATTCTAACTCTTTGACTTCTCATATAAGAAATGAAAAACAAAGGTAGGTCTTACCTTAATTTCTGAAATCAAACACAATGGTATCTAGAATTTGCATCACCGATTCACTTAATGAGATAAAATTAGTGGTTATAGTTGATAAGAAAACAGATCATTAACAATAAAAAGAAAAACATACCATGGGTAAATACAAAGAAAAATTAAAGAACAGAATAATTGCAACTCCTAGCCAATTCAAGTAAACATATCATGACAATTTATACTTCACCAATAGAAAAGATAAATAAATAGACACCAATTTTTTAAGGTTCTACCAATATAAATAGGCTTAAATATCAAAATGGTCTCTGTGTTTTACTTTATTGTCTAATTTAGTCACTGTATTTTTAATATGGCCAAATTGGTCCCTATGTTTACATCCGTTAGTCAATTAAAGACAATATGTTAAAAGACAGTTAATATTAACATGTCCTAAACTATGTAGTACTCAAGTGAATTAAACAAAATGTCAATTTCTAAAGATAGACATCATATTTATTTAGTGGGTGATTACGTTTTTTGTCATCTCGCGTGCCTGACACATGTCAATTTTAACGTTCCTCTAACGGATTGTCTTGAATTGGCTAACAGATGTAAATATATAGACCAATTTGACAAAATTGAAAACACATAGACTAAATTGGTCTATAGAGTAAAACACAGAGATTAAATTGGCCTATAGAGTAAAACACAAAGACCATTTTGACATTTAAAGCATAAAAATATAAAAAACACAAAACTTTTTTTTTTTGGGGGGGGGGGGAGAATTTTTTATTTTATATTTGGATTGGGATTGGGATCATTAAAGTAAAGTTAATTTCCATTGTTAATGCAAAATAAAATATGAAGGAAATATAGATTCTTCCTTCCACCCACCCACCGTTAGAGCAGTTCCACCGGAGGGCTTTTTGCCCAGCACCCAGCTGAAAAAATAGGCCAGCACCCAGTGAATCCCCTCCAGCCGACGCAATTGACTGGCACCCAGCCCAAGCCGACGCAATCCCCTCCAGCTGACGCCAGCGTGGCATCCGACGCCTGGAACCCCATCTCAATCCTTCGAACTCCATCTCCGGCGAGGAAGATGGCTGGACGACGCTACCTTCGAGGACGAGGTCGCCGACCCGAAACTTCATGTTGAGGACAAGCTGGTCTTGGAAGCTGTTGAGGATGATGACATCAAATCTAGCGATGCAGCTGAAGGTCAGGGTGTAGGTCCAGAGGCGGCGGGTTTGGAGCTGGCGAGCCCAGGCATCGATGTCGACCAATTTGGGGCGGGTCAAATCGCAGAGGGCGGTGGAGAGGAAGCGGAGGGTGAAGGGGAGGTGGGGATTTGATGAAGGGTGGAGATGGGGAGGGTGAGAGAGAGAGCTCACGGTGATGGTGAAGGAGAGAGAGGGAGAGAGAGCTCACTGTCAAATTATTATTTTTTATTATTTTATAATAAAAAATAATAATATTTTAATAAAATGGACTAGATTATTTTTTGTTATGGACGGAGATGCTTTGGCCTATTACTGTTCATAGGAGTCTATTACTGTTCATTAGAGTGGATAAATGCACTGGGTGCTGGCACAAAGTCCTTAGGGTGTACTTGCTCTTAGGAGACAAAAGATTAAAGGAGCGCATTCATGGCTTCTATCTCCCAAAATCCAAAATACAACGAAAGTCCAACACATATTTTACAAATTCGAAGACCCAAATTTATCAACCCACCCACCCAAATTTAGCATCCGATTTTTTAATCATCTATTTATCAAAACACCCAGTTCCTGATTCTGCTGAATTTCCGATTCCTTGGTGACACTTGTCTCTGTCCACCCACCAATATCAATCTCCATCTCTCTCCTTCCACTTCCTTCCCACCTCTCTCAGGTACTATTCAATTTAAAAATCTATGTATCTGTATTTTTTTCTGATAGTTATATGCTTTCTGCAGTGTTTTGAATATTCATGCATCAGGAATGAATTGATATCTGCAGAAGGGATTGATTTTTTTATTTGTTTGCTTTTTCTGATAGTGGGTTTTATTCCATGAACATTCTGATTGCTGCAAATTTGATTTTTGCAATGGGGTTTTGTTTTTTGAACCTTTTGGATGTTCCAAGATTTGATTTTTGCAAAAGGGTCTGTCTAATTACATTGGTTTATGTGTTTTTCTGGGTTCTTTTAATTCAATCATCTTTGAAAAATTGGAATAACTGCTTGTTTTCCTTTCACAATTTACTTTTTAAAGTTTTTGGATAGATTGACTTGACCTTCACATTGCTTTGAATTTTTGTGTTGGTTGGTATATGCCTTTCTTTGTCACCAGACTAGAGGGAGGGTGAGGAACCAAAAGATGGTTGCTTTCTGAATAGATGTGGGGAATTTATGTCTAAAAATACCTCTTTGGTGGAACATTATAATCATAATGACCTTCTCAATTTTCTATGTTTACTTATTATTGAAGTCATGGTATTATGTAGCTGCAATTGGTTAGGTGCTTACGATCTTTCACAGGAAACATGACAATGACATGATTGGTTTATTTCAAATGTATGAACTCTCTGTACCATTAAACTGATCAACATGAATTGCATTTTTTTGGGTCTTTTGCAGCTGGTGAATTTGTTAGAGGATAGCACTCTTGAGTCTTAGATCTTTCCTTGTCGATGTTGTTGTTTTGTTTGAAACTTGAATATTTACTGTCTTCTATTTTGCAGGTGAAGAATATAACCTTAAGTTATACCAAAACCACTGAGGCATTCAACATTGTTAAATAAAAGAGGGAGGGTACTAGTCCGCAGAGGCAGTGGAACTTCTGTGAGCTTTGTGTCCTCTCTCATACTTGTCAAAGTACAGTTATTGCTCCTAGCACTCTTTTGGTTATTACACGAGTGGAGCTTGGTTGGTTTCGGTCGATGAGAGTGTGGAATTGTTGCGGAGATTTATTTTGAAGCTGGCACAATGGGTTCTGTTTGTTGTTGTTTGAATGCTGAGGATTTTGAAGATTATGTGAATCCAAACAGTTCTGCGTATAGGGAATGTGTCTGCCTTCGTTGCTTTCTTCAGAACTTTCTAAATGTGGTATGCTTTCTGCCTTCGTCATCCTCATTACTGAACTAATTCTTCTTTTTTCTTGTCCTTTTTATTTTCTGAGTTCCACATATTTAGAATGCATAAAAGTTTCATCATAGTTCTTTTGTTTATTTGTAGTTATGCTCAGTGCTGCTTTTGTGCCCTCACTTATCTTCTATTGCATTGGCAACCCTGTGGATATTTTGCTGGAACAAATTAAAAGCCGTTTTTTCTAGTTTACTTTTGATTGCTCAAGTAGGCAGGTGCTCACTGTTTAGAAGTTTTGAAGAGTATAAAAACTGAAACTGATGCTTCTTAAGATATTAATATTGATATAAAAACTTAAATCTTCAAGATGGAATTATAACGTGCTATCTTCTCTTATTTTGCAGTATACATCACTATTCAGAAGAGGGGAAGTGCATTCAATCCCCTCATCCATTCAGGGGGCTGCATCAATGAATTCCTCGGCATCACTTGACAACTCCTTATCTGACATGTATCGTTCGCCTCCAAGGCCCTTGCCTTATGATGCTGACCCTAGATACATCCGGTTACAGCGGGATGGGTTGATTTCTAGGCGGGAGAAGGGCTCAAGCCACTCTCATGAGGAGGCTGAACCTCTAAGAAGTGATACTGATGCAGATTCTGAAAGTTTGAGTACAGGAGAAAAATGGAATGGCTCTGCTTGTGAAGATGGGTCAATAGAACATCGTTCCAAGTCCTCAATGAAGTTATCATCAGCCAAAGCCACAACTGGAGTTGGGAACTTCTATACATCATCAGAGGATGAGGATGTTTGCCCAACATGTCTTGAAGGTAATTTTTATTTGGGTTTCTTTGACTGGTGGTGTTTCTCCTTCTTCCTCAATCTCTAGTACCAAAGTTTCTTCATATTTACTTTTTTGTGCGTCTGATGGTCGTTTCCACTTTAAAATACTCGACATGAATGATGACCCTGCCCTGTTTAGAATCTGGTAATTGCAAATGTTTGTTTACCGAATTGAATAAACTCAAATACATATGCAAAGGGTGCATTTTCATGGTGCATTTGCTTTGCTTCCCTAGAAATTCTGCTCCTTCATTAAGTTGGGTCCGAAGCTAGGAGGGAAGGGTCTGGGTAGTGATATTCACCTCCATTCATGTCAAATTCTAGCTTTGCTAGGATAGAGTGTTAAACGCACTTAAGTGGATTTGCAATATTTGTTGCAATTTTGATTGGTTTATGGTTCTGGAAAGTGTACCCTTATGGTACATATAACTTCTGATATATAAATTCTCATTTTTTTTCCGTTGTCGTTGTATGCAGAATACACGCCAGAAAACCCCAAAATAATGACAAAATGCTCTCATCATTTTCACCTTGGTTGTATATATGAATGGATGGAGAGAAGTGAAAGCTGCCCTGTTTGTGGCAAGGTAACATTTTCTTTCATAATGATGATAATCTGTAGGTCGTAACGGCTTTTAGTTTTCAACTACAGTCAAATATTTGTGTTACTGTGTTACGTTATAGGCAAATTCCACCATTGCCGATGTATTGCTATGCATCTTTCGTATTTTATGACTAGTGGAAAGATAACTGTTCTAGTCTACTGCAGTCACGTGAAGGTTAGACGTTTTAACGATTTATTTTTGTTCCTGAAGCACTCGAATATCTTTTTCCCTCACGAACACGCACAGACTCGAGCTGCTTGATCAAGCAATTTGGTTTTGTACTGTCGATTATAAAAAATAAGAAAGTTCATCCTAAAGTTATTTCTCTAGGCTTTTTATCTGATATGACAAATTGTAATAAAGCATATTGCTTTTCTCCTGCAACCTCTATTGTTTTACTCTGGATTTATATGTTTGGCTTTCTAGGTGATGGCATTCGATGAAACGACTTGATCGCGATCGAAAAGGTTTGCGTCGTTGATGAATCCAACAACTTCGGAAGAGAGAACACTACAGAAGTGATTTCATTGTCAATACCACATGTCAAAAAGTGTCCTTTGATAGTACATATAAACTTGATTTCTGATTACTTGTAATTAAATTTTCATTCTATATAAGTTTTCAGCGAAAAGAAATTTATCTGGTACTTCTTGCATTGGCACAAAACCGAGCATTGTGGCGTTCTAGGATTATATAGGCTCCACTTAGTGGGATAAGGCTCGGTAGTTGTGTTTTTGAATTGCTGTGGTCATTGAGTAGTAATTGTCTTCTGTGGAGTAGAAAGTTGGTTAAACTATGAATAATTGTTTCACTTCTTTCTCCCTTAATGGTGTCTCTTAAATCTCACATCAGATTAGAAAGACTGAACAAAGCTGGCCGAATTGTTTATTGGGAATTGTTATCAGCGCGCTAAAATACTGAATGCAAGGGAATGTATTTTTATCGGGTAAAACTAAAAGCAGGATAGGTAAGGATAAATATATGCAGATGAATAGCGCTCATTTGTCGGATATTTGATATTTTATTAGACTGTAAATCAAGATTGCACATTCAAATATGATTTCGCTCGATTAACGATTGTCATTAACAATACTGTAACATTCAAAATTTTTTAACAAAAGGAAATTGCTCAGCATTTAAAACATGTTTCCAAGGCTGCATATTCTTGTTAGAGCCACATAGAGAGAATGCTTTGAGATGGGAAGTTGCATCATTTTGTGGCTGATTCAAAGGCAGAAAGACCTCAGTTGGCTGAGCACCACTAAGGTATCGTTTGGTATGCAGACGGAACGAGACGGAACGGAATGGGACGGAACGGAACGGAACGGAGAGGGAGCAAACATGACCTCGGATGGAAACAAGGATGAAGAAGAAGGAGACGGAGATGTTATAATTTTGTGTTCCATGAATGTGGAACGAGTCGTTCCAGGAGAGTGAGGTAGAACGAAAATTCACCCAAAACTCGTCCCGTGGAACAGTGCGTTCCACCCGTTTTAGGCGCACCAAACGTGGGACAGAACGCCTCATCCCACTCCGTTCTGTCCCGTCTCACATACCAAACGGTACCAACTCTTCCTTTCCAGTAATCTGCCCAAAAAAAAAACTGAAATAATATGTGGATCCGGATCAATGTATTAGTAAATCAAACATAAATAAAACGAAATAATTATCAAATGGGTCACAATTTTTACGGAATGTGAAGTTTTCATCATCCACTGCAAAATATGGGACTCCTTTTTACTCCTGAGTACTTCTTGAGCTCTTCCATGACCTTCTCAATTCCATAAAAAAGAATCATAAATAAGAAAACCACAATGCGCTGTTTTTGTTTTTGCTCGTGTTTAATTCTTGGTTGTTCCCGGATGTATCACCTTCATCGTATGTCTTATTACATGATGATTACGTGATGAGAGCTACATAGAGATGGAAATATATCTCTGGTTGTATGCTAGAATCTCTCAAAGAACATTCCTCATTGAGCCGATTGTTAGGGCCCCTTCTACATCAACCTTTTCAACACGTTGCAGAAGAAAATAAACGATTCAGATCATTGAAATACAATGTAAAGCCTGCCCTTCGAAGGTGTCCCTCGAATAAACTAAGGATTCCTCCTCCCTCTTTATATGGATTTATACGTTGATATTCTTGGTGCATGACAATAAACCAAGGATCCCTCCTCCCTCTTTATATGGATTTATACGTTGAGATTCTTGGTGCATGACGTCTTACATCTGACATACGTTCCTCGAACACTTCGGACAAATCTTCGCGGAGATTTTTCGTCGTAGTACTCTTTCCTGTGGGTGCCTATTTCAGGGCCATCGGGGTCGAGTTGATACGGACGCCATCGGAGCTCGAACTCATATCGATCGTTACCTACCACCAGAGCTTAGTCGAGATTTCTTTTCGCCACAAAGCACCACGGACACACAGTGTCTGCAACTATATCAACTTCAACAGGTTTTTTCCTTCTAGCCATATCGATTGAAATGTGCATCTGCAAAAGATGGATCAAACAAATGGAGCTAAACGTACGAGGATTTGATGATGATTTTGTTTTAAAGTTGTTCATGAATTGGCTTAGTGGGTTTCGGACAACCTTGTGGACTGCAAACGTTGGAAAGTTTTACAACCTACCACGTAGCTCTTGTGCTTTAAGTTTGAGTTTTCATGCAAACAAAATTTTGACCTGGCTAGTATATTTGGGCATGATGAATATTTCTCATCTAAATGAACCAATATAACTATTTTCTTGCAGTGGTTAAAAGCTTTTAGTCTTCTGCACGAGCATCTGTGTTTGATTCCTCTTCCTTGATATCATTTGTATGAAGAAAAAAAGGAACAGAATAATATTTTCAAACGACTTTGAGATTTTGCCTATCGATGCAGTTGTGGGCGTTGCAGAAACATGTCGAAGTTCAAGCATTTTAATCTTATACTAGCAACATGATTCGTGAAAACACAGCGATTTGAAACCATGAACAAAATAAAGGAACAAGAGAAAACCCGGTGTCACATGGATAGACATATATAAACAAACCATTGATGCACATTACACTCAGAACCATTAGCATTCTTACGTCACGCGAAAGAATAAAAGTTTCATGATTCACACTCAAACAACATGAAAATTACTCGTATGTATTGAAAATATATTTCCAACGTTGGATTCTTATTGGAGATGGAGAGCGAAATCTCGTATACATGAGGTTGCAGTTGCATCACTTTGTAGCTGCTTCAAAAGCTCTCAAGAACACCTCAGGCGGCTGGCCGCCACTTAACGCTTGCTTTCCGTTGTTAATCTGCCGAAAGAACCAAGGGATTCATAAGTAGAGGATCTATTAAGCTAATCCAACAAAAGTTCAACATTCATATATGTGAGTTTTCATCACTCACCAAAAAATGTGGGACTCCATTGATGTTTCTCGAGTACTTCTTTAGTTCTTCATTGACCTTCATTTTATTAACGAGCAACATCAGATTTATCGAAAATATAGACGGTTGTTTCTAGCCAGATGTACTTACCAGGTACATATAAACAGAATCTTATAAGTTGAATCAGTCGATCTTCAAATCTACGTTATGTTCTCGTTTGTTAACTTGGCAAATAATAGCAACGTGAAGGAATCAGCAAACAAACCTCATCGAGCCCATTGTTGGGGTCTTCAAGAAACTCTGCGGCCCCTTCTACTCCGACCTTTCGAGCACTTTGCAGAAGATATTCCCTGTATCCAAATTGCAAATATTTGTGTTGTGCCTCTTAATTCAGATTTAAGGATGTAAAAGCATTTACTCCTACTTCATTTGTTCTCCCATGGAAGCGGTTCACAACATTTGACACATAACTATAAAAACAAAGAAATCACTACATACAACCCTAAGGCATACAGATGTAAACTCATCGAAAACTGGCCTGAAACTGTGCGTAATTACCCGTCCGCGATGTATTTTGCCTGTGTGAAGTATCCTAGAAACAGTTCACCCACAAGATCGTGTTGCTTATCATGCCCTTGAGTCCCAGCAAAATAGATAAGCCTGTGGCTATTTAGAGTACTTCCCCTGTACAATTTCGACACAATGCTAATAACTAAATACATAAACTGCAACCCTCCTTCCATCACGAATTTGTTGTTTACAGTTTACACAATCAGCGTAACAATGGAAAAGGAAGAAATAAGTATCCTTTACACTTACGTGAGTCCGGACAGGTTATATTCGAGGCCATGGCTTCTGAAAATCTGCACTTGTCAAAGGGGACACAGTGAGTGACCGGACAGATGAGAGGAAACATGTATTTTATGTGTTCGATTTGTACAGGTGAGTCATAGAATTGCAGCGATACCTCTTGCATCCGAGCCTCCATTTGTTTCGACCTACTAGACCCGAATTTTTCCTCGTAATAACTTCTCTTATCAACGCCTTCTTTAGGCGCATTGGGATTAAGTTGGAATGGATGCCATCTAACCTGAAAAGTTCATATATAGTGACAACAATTTAGGATGGAATCACGGCACAACACAACACCAACAACTTATATACACTTAGGGTCGGTTTGGTACTGCTTTTGTAGGAAGCACTGCTGCTCATAACCGCTTTTACTATAAGTGGTTTTATTAAAAACACAGTCAAAATAGTTTTAATTTTTCCTACCAAACCTATTCAGAAGCGTTTTTTGTTGTCAAAGACGGCTTTTAAACAACACCATCAACAACAACAACAACGTCAACATCAACAACAACAGCCAACAAAAGGGAAAAAGAGAGAACCTCAAAGTTGAATCGATCACGAGATGCCTCGAAAGCTTTTTCAAGATTTCTCTTGCCCACAAAGCACCACGGGCACACCGTATCCGAAACGATGTCGATTTGGATGAGCTTTTTCACACCAGCCATGTATCTACTTCTACCACAAAATTAACGGCAGTTAGAACAATTCCCTTGGGCAATTTTGACATCAAAAGCCAACCAACACCTACCAACATATCCATACAAATTCGAACACAACGATTGATGAAACAAATGAATCTAGTAAAGTAGAAAGCTTTGATGCCTTCATTAAAAGTTACTAAGCACTTAGGTTACCTGTCTGTCTGTAAAGACTGTAAATTCTGTAATTTTATCAAGAGCTTGCGTCTTTGGAGAAAGAGAATGCAATCGCAATCGCAATCGCACTCGCACGTACTGGCTTTATAGATGCACTGCGGACTTTTCCATCTTTTTATTTTCAGGCTATTACCCACGCAACGCAAAAGTCAATGAGAGATAATCTTGAGTGGCATATTTGATCAAAAAAAAGTGGAGGACTTGCATGGCATTTTGACGCGATCCAATGCCTCAGCGATGCATAAACAAGATTCTAAAAAATGATAGGTGCTAGTCGGGCGACGGGTTAGCGCCTAATGCCTAGCTCCTAGGCGGCTAGAGCGGGGTCTATGCGGCCTATAAGGATTTAGGTAAATTTCTAGTATATCTTGTAAATAAGTGCATATTGATACTTACAAAAAATTATAATTATATGAAATTTATAGATATAATAATAAAATAATGATAAAATGCAAAAAGAGTATCCAACAAGTCCAAAATTTAAAAACACATTAAGCATATATGTCATATAACCATAGTGAGGAGTATTGTAGGATGATATATATACAACAAGCTCACAATTTAAAACCACATATTCAACAGATTTAAGTAAATTTATTATATATCGTATAAATAAATGTTTGTTCATATCTAAAATATACATAATTTTATTTAGAATTATAAGATAATCAAATTTAAACATTAAATAATATGTTTTTTTTTAAGCGAGAGCTTTAGCATTTTAAGTACATAATAAAAATACATATGGTATGATCTTAAAAAAAAAATAAAACATTACAACAAAAAAATTAAAAAGAATGAAAAGTAATAACGGGGTTAAGAGTGGAAAAAGAAAAGGGTATAAAAAGTAGTTAAAAAAAAAAGAAAACTAATGAAAAGTGCTTAAAAATTTTAAGTTTTAACGATAAGGATAAAATAAATGACAAAATGAATAGTATCAAGATTGACTTTGTAGTGTAAAAATGTGGTTTTTCGTTAAAGTGAACAGTACCGGAAGCTTTTTGTTAAAGTTCATTTTAAAAAAATGGTGGGGACCATTCAAAGAAAACGTGCAGGCTGCAGCTATAGATCCTTTTCCTAGATAAAAGATGGTGGGACCATCTTAATTGAATCGTGCAAAGTAAGGTTTGGAACAAAGTCGTCTTCTTCGCAAAGCCAACTCTACAACAGAAAAAATTGCAGATTCCAGCTTGTTCATATAAGCCCAATTAGTCTCTGTCTAGTCCTGCCCAGACTTGCATATCTCCACCTAGTCCCACCTAATGTGCTCTTCGATTTTGTAGCCGATTTGGAGTTAAGCGCAGCGGTTGGCCGTCGTCCAACACCTAGGTGGCTGCCTAGGCTGATTTTTAGAATACTGTGCATAAAAGGTAATGATATTTTTACCCTCAAAAGTCAAAAGTTTTCCTGGTTGATGGACTATATGACATGGTGGTATGTCATCCTAATGAAACTAGGAGAATCCTCTTTGTGAGGATATTGGGAATCCTCAAATCATGACTGTTCATCTTATAGCATGCGGTCAGTTTTCGTCATGTATTACTTATATTTACTTTTAAATAAAAGTATTTAAAATGATTTCTGACCGTATGATGTACGATGAACGGACACGATTGATTAATCTCGCGATCAATTTTCGTCATGTATTACTTATATTTAATTTTAAATAAAAGTATTTAAAATGATTTCTGACCGTACGATGTACAATGAACGAACACGATTGATTGATCTCTGGGGATCAATCAATTGTGTCCGTTCATCGTATATCGTGCAGTCAGTTTTCGTTAAGTACTATTTCTATTCAATTTTAAATTCAAAATTCAAAATGATTTCTAACCGCATGATGTACGATAAACGGATTCGATTGATTGATTCTCCGGATCCCCACAAAGAGGATCCGGAGATGATCCTATTCCAAATAAAAATATGTGTAATTTGTTTGTTTAAGTATCGTTTTTTCTTACCACTTAGTACTACGGTCTAGTGGTATTCCTCTTCAATTGTAAGCGAGAGGTCTTAGGTTTGATTCTCATCAAATGTGAATTGAACATATTATTGATTGCCCATTATGAGGCTAAGTCCACCCCCTTCCCGTTAGTGTAGATAATCGTTTATTAAAAAAAAGTATCGTTTTTCTTATTGGCATGAGACATTATGTGACGATGTATTCGTGTCATATAAATTGTTCATCTCAGGTGGACTACACATGACAAGAAGGGACGACATGTTAGACTGAAAATTTGAAAATCTAATAGTAGAAAAAAATTGGCTAGTTATAAAAATTCATAAGAGTAATTAGTAGTGCCTCATAAGGTCAGACGCAAATTGACGAATAGTTCTTAAATTATACAAAAAATAAAAAAAAATTGAAACAAAGACATATTTATTTAGACTAAAGTGGGACAGAATAAATTAGTTGTGAATTTTGAAATTTGAATTTAGGATCACTCACTCATAAACGAAGAAGAATACCAGTAAAACATAATATTAACTAAAAAAATGTGTGTTGTTATTAGTAATAAAAAAATCATTGTGCATTGGTCTGTATTATTTCTCAACTTAAAAAATCTTGAGTGTAATTAAATTTTTAGAGTTGCAATAAAAAATACATAACCTTCACTAACAATATGCTTGGATGAGGAAAATAAACTTGAAATTTTGACAAAAGTCAAAATTTATAAGTTGACATGCACAAATTTCCTTATTTGTATTTATAAACATAGAATTACAGAATTTTTGAGAGGAAAAAAATTTGGAATTTGAGACCTTCAATTCTCAAGTTTAAATTCAATGTAAATATGTGTTATTTCTAAGTTTCTACGAGTGAGAATTTAAAAATAAGAATTATGTATTCAAATTCCATTATTCTTAGGTTAACCAAATAAGAAAATTCATAAATCATAGAAAATAAAATTCCATCATTTATATCTCTGTCATTTTAAAATTTCATAGTAATCTTAAATTTTCTTGTTCAGGCACAAATGTAAATTTATTGAAATATATTTTTGTGGTGAGAAAATTTCATTGGTTCTACACAGCTGCGTGCGTGTCATGCATGCGGGCCTCAACTACTGACCCGACCCGACTCCGCCTTCACCTCCCAGATTCTCGGAACACAACATGTAACTCTTTATATTTCACAGATGACCAACGGCAACCATTTTTCAGTTTCTCCCTTCTTTCTTCCTCTTCCACTTTGACTCCTCAGGTATCTCCACCACTCGCCCTCTCTCTCTCTCTCTCTCTCTCTCTCTCTCTCTCTCTCTCTCCTCTGCTTGGCTGCCGAGAAAATCCAACCAAACAGAGCACCCATTTTGTAAAGCTCCCAACTTTCTCCTTTAATTGGATTCAAATTTGTTAACTTTTTTCAAATTCGTTGACTTGCAAGTTTGCAACTTTGTGGTTCAATTTGTGAAGGACATTTATGAAAATGGACATTGATGAGCTTCTGGGTCGCAACCAGCCGGTCAGCATTCCGACGAAGAGTGCGATATACGTGTGGGGATATAACCAGTCCGGGCAGACGGGTCGGAACGGGAAGGAGCAGCAGCTGAGGATCCCGAAGCAGCTCTCGCCGGAGCTTTTTGGGTGTACGGCGGGGGCTAATTCGCGGTGGCTGGACATTACTTGCGGCCGCGAGCACACCGCCGCTGTTACCTCAGACGGGTCGCTTTTCACTTGGGGTAATTAAGCTTTCATCTTCTTTTTTTTTTTTTTTTTTTTTTTAAATATTTCTGTTAATTTTTATAAATTTCAATTCTTCCATTTTTGAATTTAATCAAATTGCAAATTATGAGTAATGATAAATGGTTGATTTGTGGTGGTTGATGAAGTAAAATTGATCTTTCTGAAAAAAATGAAAGTAAATTTGATGACTTTTGGTGAATAAAATCAGACGGTTGTTTTTTTACCCGGGTTATGATTCATCCGTATGGCTCTGTGATGATAATATTTCAGTTATGAGTTCAATCAATGGCATTGTGGGAACGAACGATTTCCCATCTTAAACCGCCATTTCTCGGTTTGGAAATGGTTGATTACAATGATGGAGACAAGTCGTATGTTTGTGATAGTTAATGGAGTAAATATGTATTGTGTTTGCAATTGATCAGGGGCTAATGATTTTGGTCAATTGGGAGATGGAACGGAGGAGCGAAGAAAAAATCCGAAGAAAGTGAAGCAATTACAGGCAGAGTTTGTGAAATCTGTGTCTTGTGGAGCACATTGTACCGCTGCCATTGCAGAACCTCGTGAAAATGATGGAACCGTCTCAACAAGAAGGCTTTGGGTGTGGGGGCAGAATCAGGTCCTACTATGATTTTCTTTAGCGTCATCCCTGCTTTCATTCCTCTTTGGCAGATAATAATTTGTTTACCTTTCCCCTACTTCTCATGACAGGGATCGAATCTTCCACGTTTGTTTTGGGGAGCCTTTACTCCAAACACGGTATGCTACACTTCCTATTCATTATGCTTTTCCTTATAGGTTGGAATTGTTCGGTCTCAGAATTACGATTTCAAATGACTCGGTATGAGCTCATCAGCTTTCAGTTGTGGGTAAAATCATTTTCTTTTATCAGGTAAATTGGTTCTGTTAAGAAAAAGTTGGGGTGGTAATTTTAATAACCTTGATTAGTATCATCACCCGGGTTGGTTGATGAACAACTGCTAGGGTTTACTGTCACTGCAGGAAATGCATAAAAAAAGTTCGAAAACTAGTCTTAGGTCACAACTCCAAAACCTACGAGAAGATAGAGATGAACACCTGTCGTATCGAATGCTTCAGAAAAGGATCACTATATAGTGAAATGCTTTTATAAGGGTAGAGTGAATGGTTATCAAACTTAATACCTGCAACTTACTAGAAGGTTTCTCACAGATTATCCGTCAAGTGTCTTGTGGGGCAGTTCATGCGATGGCTTTATCAGAGGATGGCTTGCTACAAGCTTGGGGTAAATGCATATTCCATTTCTTAGTTTCTGATGATGTCATATCCCATTGAAAATGAAAGAAACCTGAAATTCATCTTCTCCCACCTCTAATTAATCAAAATTTAATACTGTGATGATACACCAGGATATAATGAATACGGTCAACTTGGCAGAGGATTTACATGTGAAGGATTACAGGGGGCTCGTATAATAAATGCATATGCGAAGTTCCTAGATGAAGCCCCTGAGCTTGTGAAGATTACCCAAGTGTCATGCGGGGAGTACCACACGGCAGCTATATCTGAAAAAGGGGAGGTGTAAGTGATTTGAGGAATTCTTAGATGGAGATTAGGTTATACATCTAAGCTTAAGTATTGTGGTTATCCCCATGGCACATTTAGTTCAGAAGGTTTGCGAAAATCTTCGTATGGGAATCTCACATTTAAAAGGAGACAGGATGCCTAGAATACTGGACGCATTTTATGCGACTATGCATTCTCGGAATTTATATTTGTTTTTAATCTGTGATTTTTTATTCATATCGAACCCTTGTTGATTCTGAACTTCGTTCGTGAAGGAACCGGGCTTATGACAGGCCAGCCATTTTTTATCAGAAATGCTTTGGTCTCAGTTATTTTACTAACCAAGGTTCTAGATAAAGAGGTTATCTGATATTGATGTGTTATGAAGAAGTGACATGCCAGTTATACTCGTATACTCTTGATCTGTTATGTAGTCTTCCCAACGGGTCGGTTATTATTGTACTACAATGTTTATTCATTTGTTTGTTTACCTGTAGTTTCTTTTCGGAATTCTTCCTCACAATACTTTTATTTGGCCCTCATAGGTATACTTGGGGGCTAGGAAACATGGGTCAACTTGGGCATTGTTCCCTTCAATCTGGGGAGAAAGAGTTATTGCCGAGGAGAGTGGTCGCACTTGATGGAATGGTCATAAACGACGTTGCATGCGGTGGCGTACATACGTGTGCTGTGACTCAGAAGGGAGCTCTTTATGCTTGGGGTGGTGGTCGTGCAGGGCAGTTAGGCCTTGGCCCTGAAACGGGATTATTTTCATGCAACCCTAATGAATCTCAGTCATTTTTCCGGAATATTCCTGCGTTGGTTATTCCAACTAGTGTGCAACTCATTGCGTGTGGACACTCCCACACACTTATCTCTACAAGGGATGGAAGAATTCATGGATGGGGCTACAATAGCTATGGTCAAGCATCTAATGAGAAACTGACTTACGCTTGGTATCCATCTCCAGTTGATTGGTACGGTACAGATAAATTGTTCACGATCAGTTTTTTTTGTGGCTATCTTGATTGGCACATTGATTGAAGTTTGCATCGCACAGGTGTGTTGGGGAAGTGCGAAAACTTGCAGCTGGTGGTGGCCATTCAGCCGTGTTGACTGATGCATGTACCTTGAAGGAATTGTGTGAATTTAGGCTTGCAGATAGTGTTAATCTAAAGAATGCTTCTACGATTGAGGACATTGCGTCTAGAACAGGTTCAGATGCTTTAGCACGGCTTTGTGAAAGATTGAGGTATGGATTTCTTTTCACTACGTCAAAAGGTGAACAAATTTGCGCTTCGTCCATGTCCTTATTCCACAATTACATAATGATCATTTATCCGCCTTGGTAAAATCAGGATAAATCTCATAGAACTTTTTTTGGTTGAGAGAAAGTAAATCTCATAGAAATTTAAATATGAATCACATTGAAAATGTTAGTAAATAAGGGTAATTCAAATTAGAATTACAGGGACAAGATTGGAATCGGATCTAAACTATTGTTACAAACAGAAAAAGTGTAGCTTTTGCTTCTTTTACATACAAAGTTCCTTTTGATAAATGAACTACCCTGAAAGAGTTCACTAGTTCATAGAGGTGCGCATTTCCTCCTCAAGAGTGTTATTTGTTGATCACATAATATTCCATGAACTGGTAATGCTCTCGGAGCTTTGCACCGTTGGTTGCGATGTGCTTCTTTTCACTTATTCGTTATGTGTATCTTTGATGAGGATACCAATGTGAGTTTCTATTTCGTGCAGGCAGCATGTGAATGAGAGTGGCGACTGTGAACACGAAGACGATTAGACCAGCAGTTATTCGATGTGAAGAAACGATTGGATTAGATTTAAAATTGACATCCATTAATTCAAGTTAATCACTTTATGGAAGAAGTTGTAATCAGATTATGAAGGGGTTAAACCCATGTATATATGTCAAACTAATATCGTTTGTAACCACAATTAAGTCAAGTACACGGTTGTATTCAAAACATTCACATTGAGATGTCGGACTTGTTTATGTAATTATTCAATATGTGTATAAAAATGAAAGACTTGATTCTCGACCAAATCTGATGACTTCTCAATATAAGCTAAACTGTCGTTCGAGCCCTGAACTATTTACTCCAGTTGAAATTGATTCCCCAAACTATTTTTTTGATAAATTAACCTCCTAAACTATTTGAAATTAGTCAATTAACCCCGTCAATTTTGATGAAAGTTCATATACTTTGCTGTCAAATACTAGCTTGTGATTCACTTTTGAGGGTCAAGTTGTGCTAGTATTTGACAGCAAAGTAGACAAAATTTCATCGGGTTTAACAGTGGGGTTAATTGGCTGATTTTAAAAAGTCCTAAAGATTAATTTACCAAAAAAATAGTTCGAATTTACTTTCAACTGGAGTAATAATTCAAAGAGACAAACAACAGTTATGCTCAGGTCAAAATATAATTGTTAGGTTTTTGACGCGGGACTTTGCATAATTCTTCACTTACAGAGGCGGATGCATTGAGAGGTAGGGGTCAGCTGACCCCACGAACTTCAGTGAATGTCCAGAGATAACTTGAGTGATGATCCTCTGAACTTCGGTGAATGTTCATAGATAACTTGGGTGGTGCCTCTTTAAAGATTGGAGTTGGGTTCATACATGCCCTCCAACTGTAAGAGTGGCTCTTATTATTATTATTATTATTTAATAAATATTACTTTGTTAAAACACATAGTTTCGGACCCTTAGTTTAATAAAAAAAATAAACGCCAAGAGCCAAAAAAATAAACGCTTGGATGATGGATATGTTACTCTAGGGAGATCACAGCGTAGAGCTCAAAGAATCACAAACTTCCATCATTATCATGTGGAGCTCTTTGTTGCTATCGTTGATAAGCAACTTGTGAAATTAAATAGTCGCTTGATGAGGTAAATATAGAGTTGTTTCTTTGTTTAGCAAGTTTGAGCCCGAATGATTCATTCTCGACTTTTGATGAACAAAAGCTAATTTGTTTTGCTCATTTTATCCGAATGAATTTACTACTTGTCAACTCTTGGCACTTGAAGATCAACTTGGGCATTATATTTTTTATATGCTCTCAAATAGTGAATTTTTTCAATTGAAAGGAATTGGTAGCCTTGCAAAAAAAAAAATGGTGGAGACTGGAAGGAATAGAGTATATAATCATGTGTATTTGCTAATTACATTGGCTTTGGTTCTACTAGTTGCTACTGCTTCAGTGGAGAGAGTTTTTTCCGCTATGAATATTGTGAAGATTCCATTGCGTAACAGAATGGAAGATCAATGGTTGAGTGATAGCATAGTGGTTTATATTGAGAGCATGGTATAAAAAATCGATAATATCGGCGATATTTCGCCGATATTATCGTTTTTTTCGGAGTCCGATATTTCCACACACATCCAATAGGTTTTCGTAAAAAAATATCGAAAATATCGCGATATTAGCGATATTATCGCGACATTGCTTGAAAGGCGACGCTGACGCCGATGGAGTAGACGGCGATGCCGATGGAGTAGACGGCGACGCCGATGGAGTAGACGGCGACGGGCATGAGGGCTTGGAGCATCTGGATGAAGGAGACGGAGAGGAAGATGTAGGCGGAGTTGGAGAGCCAGAGGGAGAGGGAGTAAAGAGCGCCGATGGGGACGACGGACGAGATGGTGATGGTGATGTTCCTCGCGCAGGGAGATGGGTGCGTGCGTGCTGCGGTGCAGAGAAGAGAGATGAGGGAGATATGAGAGAGAGCCGAGAGGGAGACAGAAGAAAAAGAAAAGAAAACAGAAAGAAGAAGAAAAGAAGAAGGGAGTCACGGGGGAACAGAGAGAGAAAAGAGAAGAGTGGAGGGGGGGCTGCCACATGGCCACTTCAGAAAGAAAGGGATCCAATGTTTTGGATCCTGATTGGTAGTCAAAGAGGACCAATTTGATATATTAAAATGTTTAGGGGATAATTACACAAATATATCTTTATAAATGGGGGTGGGTGTTACATATTGCCCTAAAAAACTCCAAGTAATTACAACATCGTATTAGAATTGTAATTTATCCTTGTTAGATTTGGTTTAGAAATTCTATGTAATTTAGTGATTGTTTCATATTAGGTTTAGATTTGAATTTTTTACTCCATTCAGATTTTAAAGGATTATAATAGATTTAAAAATTTATGAATTTTGATGAAGTTTAATAAATTTTAAAACTTTTATGTAAAATTTTAAGTGAATTCTCTCAAATTTTCAGGGAGCGATTTGAGAATGTTTAAAATATTATGTAAAATATTTCTATTTTTTTCGAGTTTCCCAACTTTTTAAAAATCTCTTCGAATCAATTTCGAAATGAATACATTTGGAATGTATGAATTTCTTAAAAATCATGATCGAATACCCCTTAAACTTTAAAGAATAACTTAAAATCCTGATTAAATGCCCTTAGATTTTTAAGGAGAATTAAAATGTTTATAAGCCCCAATTGGATGTACCGCTTAATTTAACTAATTGACACAACACAACAAAACCAGTTAAGATTACAAATTAACATAAAAGACGACTTGATGCGAGGTCATATCTAAAAAACTTGCCGCAATAAGCCCCAATTGGTGTGTTTAAACTTCTTTCATTAATTACTACATATTTTCTACATTCACAATGTTTGTCAGCTCGCTATATAATCAACTTGATAATGTTAAATCCATCATGCAATGCATTTCCTTCCAATTTTTTGTGATAAACTAATAGATAATTGACTAAATAAACTTCCTGCAAAGTTTCAATAAAAATTTCCAAGTTTTTCTTACAATTTCCGTGGTTCCCATGTAATTTTTATCGATATCGATATTATCCCGATATTTCCATTGATATTTCCGTGTTTTCGGACTACCGATATTTCCGATATTACCGATATTTTATTCCTTGATTGAGAGCAATGTTTTTTCTTTCATTGACAATGAAGCTATAATGCAACATTTTCAAAATATGAAAACGCGTCGAAGACTATTGTAACTTGTATTGTTATTTGTTCTATAAGTTATGAATGCTGGAACTATGATTCAATTTTTAAAGTTATTATATGTCTAAAATTTGTTTGTAAACTTTTACATGTGACCCCTGAAATATTTTTCCTGGATCAGCCACTGATCACTCATGTGAACCCCAAAATTTCTTTCAAGACGATTAGAATATTAATTACAAGTTTGAAGAAACATTGTTTTTAATATTATTCTTTAATTACAATAGCAAAGCTTATATTTTATTCAAATGGCGAAAGCTTATATTTCATTCAAATGGCGAAAGCATTAGAAGGTATTCCGCCGGTCGAGGTGGTCGTCTTCCGGCGAAGCTTATATTTCATTCAAATGGCGAAAGCATCCACAGTGGCATGCGTGTGTTTGTAGCAGCAGCCGGTCGAGGTGGAGGTCTTCCGCCTTTATCAGAATCATTGTCATCCACTGCTCCTCTTGCCTGGACTCCCCCACTGCATGATTTTCTACATACATATAATTAGCTTTTCCACGCAACCCTAATGTGTTTCCGGTTCTTGTACTTTTTATAGTTCTAAAATAATATGATCATTGGAAACATCGCTCTGAGAGAGAGAGAGAGAGAGAGAGAGATCGTACCTGGTGGTTCGAAAAGTAGGTAGTGTTGGTGTTGATGGGGGTTGGGGCGGCGGCGGCATGAGCATGAGGGTGGATGAGTTGTGGCGGCCTTGGTTAGTTTGCTGCTGCCCTACTAACTGCACCTGGTCATGTTCTTCCTCAAGCATCGTTTTATTCTCCTTCACCTTGGATCAATTATATATATGTTGTTATATCCAAGATTTAATTTTATTAATATTCTAAAAAAATATTTCTCATAAATAAAACATATATATATATAAGAACGCTTTTAAATTTTTAATTACCTTCTTTGCTAGCGACTTGTTTAGTTCCCGTAGAGCCTTTCGCTGGAACAAGTCACAATGTGAGATATACAGACACGCATATATGCGCATGCATAAACACCAGTTTCATTTCATATTTGAATATGATGTTAATCCCATTAAACATACCTAAAGTTTGATGCTAAGCCCACCCGAGTGAAGGTATACTTATAGTTAAGGTAACAATTAAGCTAATTAACCCAGAAACATACAACGATTAGTTAATGTCCTCGCACACGTACAAACACATGCATATTGGAACAACATTCTACCTTCTTGTCCATCTCTGAAATGGATTCATGCACGAGTTGGTTCTGCAAATGTCAGAATTATATATGGAATAAGTATAAATTAATTTATATTAATTAGATGCCAAGGTAGCTTACCTAATCCATGACAGATATGATTAATTTGAGAGTTATTTTAATTGAGTTAAGTAACTTCATTACCTTTCTTGTTCGTATGCGCTTAAGAGCTGTATCAAGCTGTTGCTCCAAATCTTGAAGCTCTCTCAAGCTTAAGGGGTCTAAATCTTCTCCCACAAAATTCCTAGAGAAATAGACGTTAAATACAACCTATGAAAACATTTTCTCAAAACAATTTCTTCATAAATATATCAATACTATATAATATATATATATATATATATTAAATTACTATTATTAAGGCGAGGGATACTATTACAACAGTTTAGGGGGGAGGGAAGTTTCGAACTTCGGATGCATGGGTAGGAACCCAACACCCTATCCACTAGAATATATTAGACCACATGCATCTAGGAATTACTATATCACTCTCACTCGCACAACATTTATTTGATTAGATTTTCTCAATAGCGTTTCCTGTCTGAATAAAATTCTTGAATTAAATAACAATAGCTTAAATAATTTACCTTAGTTTCCTTTGTAAGACTTCAATCCTTGCCGCAAGCTTGGGGTATTCCACCGGCCAGTTTTCCTATAAGAAGCATACAAGCTTTATCAACGCAATCTAAGATTCAGAAATTATTACACGGTTTTTCAAATGCAAGAACATCTCCATGGGCAAGCATTACAAATATTGGTTAGGACTTAGGAGGCTCCTGACATTATTTCTTTGAGAGGGTTCAAATCCCCGACAAGGTTTTAACGAGGGTACATTATGCACAGTTGCTTTTGTACGGTACTATCTAAAAAATAATGAGGTGCATATAAAATGAAAAATATAATTACCAGAAAACTAGGGATTCTGCAGGATCTTTAATGGCTTAACCTAATCCAACCTTATTAGAAAGGTAGGTTTTGCAATCAGTTAACAACCCTAAATCAATCTCTTGCGGATCAGTATTGTATTGAAGGACACGCATGCATAAATCGGATGCAAAACATGAGAGGAGAAAAATGACCTCAATTTGTAACCAATTCTCAAGTCTAAAAACATATATACAAGAAAGAAACCTAATTGATGCAACTTTTCATCTTTTACTACATATTCTTAGTACTAGGTCTAGGATATTAAATACCTGTGATTCAGAATCAGCTCCGGTGCGTTGCCGTTCTGCATAGGAATATTGGTCGTATCGATCCAGAATCCTCACCATGCTTCACAAAAATGAAATCTTTCAGAATGACAAGCCAATGAAGCTTATAAATATAAAATAAGCGCACATCATACATAGTTGTCCAAGAATACATCAGATTCATAAAAGTAGATGAATTGTTGAAAAGCGAAATCAAGAATGATCACCAAAGCCCAAACTTTTGTTATATATAGATTTTGATACATATCGTCGGGAATTAAGAAAGAAGCCCCTAGCTTGAACAATCGGCCAATATAAACTTGCTCTAGAGAACAACCTTTCATATGTTGGAAACTAGCTAGACTCGCAGAGTTCTCCAACTATGCAGCAACCTACGTATTTCTTTCTCTGCCAGCACCACTCACTACGAAAAACCACATATCCAGTTCAACATTTTCAGTTGTAATCTAGTGCAATCGCTAAGGCTTCATTAGGGGGATTACATTCGTTACATTATAGTACTGTGCACGTTAACAGTATGTGTTATTTCTAATACTGGAAATAGAAGAGTTCACCATGCCAGTCATGAACGTATACAAATGTTGTTTACAATTTGGTTTCATACCCTACAACTTGATAAGCATAGGAAACACAAGGCATGTATACATTAGGTTGAGAGTCTTATAATAATGTATTCCGACAGGAAACGACAATCGAATGAACTATTCCAATTAAGACAATTTACAAGCGGTAATTTGGCCAACTCTTCTATTTTTCGAGACTAAACATTAAAATGTAAAATTTAAGATAATTGTTGGCATATATTCAGCAGAAACTTTTAAGCTTTAAAGAATAATGTGTAGTAGACCAAATAAAATCTGTCATATAGACATAATTGGCCCCTCCCTGCTTAATTTCTCCTTATATATTTGACCGTCCCCAATAAGAAGGAGAGAGGTAGGTATATAGGTTAGAAAAATATTAGAGCATAATGTAATCGTTGACTCAGCTCACATCTTGATAGCTTGAACTGAAATTAGGCATAGATTCTAGCACACCTAGTCTGACGGTTTTTGGTAAAACTGATAAGTCCTTTTATCTTGGTGACAGTAAATGCGAAAGAGTGGCTATATCTCTTTAGCTTGCAAAACCGTGGACTCAGGAGCTAGAATTGTAAGGTTGGGGGCCGAGTAAATACAAGTATAGAAAATATATCAACTTGTTGGGATCCAAAAGGACAATACAACAACAACAACAAAGCCTTTTCCCACTAAGTGGGGTCGGCTATGTGAATCTTAGAACGCCATTGCGCTCAGTTTTGTGTCATATCCTCCGTTAGATCCAAGTACTCTAAGTCTTTTCTTAGGGTCTCTTCCAAAGTTTTCCTAGGTCTTCCTCTACCCCTTCGGCCCTGAACCTTTGTCCCGTAGTCACATCTTCGAACTGAAGCGTCAGTAGGCCTTCTTTGCACATGTCCAACCCACTCATTCCTAATCTTATCCTTTCTCGTGAGCCCACACCTCCAACGAAGCATCCTCATCTCCGCTACACCCATTTTGTGTACGTGTTAATGTTTCACCGCCCAACATTCTATGCCATATAGCATCGCCGACCTTATTGATGTCCTATAAAATTTTCCCTTGAGCTTCAGTGGCATACGACGGTCACACAACACGCCAGATGCACTCTTCCACTTCATCCATCCCGCTTGTATTCCATATATTCTGTCTTTGATCGGCTTAGGCGAAAACCTTTAGATTCCAACACTTCTCTCCAAATGTTAAGCTTCGCATTTACCCCTTCCTGAGTTTCATCTATCAACCCTATATCGTTTGCGAAAAGCATACAACAAGGAATAACATCTTGAATATGTCATGTTAACTCATCCATTACCAATGCAAAAAGGTAAGGACTTAAGGATTGTTGATGCACAAAATCAGTGATGACTTTGGTACAACAAAAAGTATTAAGTTTGTGACCTTCGCTAGATTGCTCCGGTCATTAGTATGGATAAGTATGTAAAAGGATAGAGACAGGAGAGCAAACACAAGATGTACGTGGTTCACCCAGATTGGCTACATCCACGGAGTAGAGGAGTTATCATTAATTGTGAAGGGTTTACATAAGTACATAGGTTCAAGCTCTCTTTTAGTGGGTACAAGTGAATGATTTAGTACAAATGGCATTAGGAAATATTTTGGGAGAATGATCTTCTTTTATAGAAGAGAGTTTCTAGCCTTGTTCTGGCATTGACACGTGTCGTGTTGTGATTGGCTTCCGATGTTGACACGTGTTGCGCTATGATTGGCTTTTGATGTCGACACGTGTCGCTCTGTGATTGGCCTCTTGGTTGGAGGGGAAGCTCCTCGGTTGGGGACTTGCAAGATCCAAGCCGCTGAGTAATCACGAAACTTCTAAGTACCAAAGTGTGGTATCGTCTTCACTTGCCTTATCTGTCTCATAGGTAGATGTGGCATCTTCTCTGGAAGTACTCTTCCTCCGTCCAGGGGTGGTATCTTTAACTAGTGGAGATGCACAAGGTAATGTATCAATTTCACTTGAAGCTTACTTGTAGTTTCAGGCTTGGTCAAGCGCGATACAAACCATGTAGTAGGAGTCCCCCAAGTCACCGAGCTAGGGGATCTGCTAAAAGAGGTGACATACAAGGTAAGCAATCAGAGCTCCAAGCAATCAGTCCCATATCAGAAGTTTGATTTCGAGTTCCGACTGATTGTTCTCATTCTCCTTATCTTGCAGGCAATATGAAGGATAAAGAGAAGAAAATGAGAAGAGATGATATGAGATACTTTTACTTTTGAAGAAGTAACTTTCCACATGCTTATTCTTGAACTAGGCTGGAGGGTTTTCTGGTTACCTCTAGAGTATAAGGCCGACTAAAGAATTTGAGGGTCAAAACAAGTCCATCAAATCTAGTGTACGTTCGACCCTGCTGATATGGGATACTTTTGCCATTGACAAAGTAGTGGAAGTATCGGCACGTGTTCTGTTACGCTTGTCTCCACATGCTTCTTTGTATCCTTCTCACTTGCCTTATCTGTTCCTCAGGCAGATGTGGTATTTTCTCTGGAAGTATAAGATGTTGAAGATGAGTACTCGAGAGCAATGCCAGGTAAGTAATCAGGTAAGGGGTTCCAGGCAGTCAGTTCCTAACTGGAAGCTTGATTCCAAGTGTTGACTGATTGCTCTATTTCTCCTTGTCTTGCAAGTAAGAACAAGGCCAAATGAAAAGACAGGGAAAAAGCATGATATGGGATACTCTTGCTTTTAACCCTGATGATATGAGATATTCTTGCTCTAGTGTAGCTTGTTTGCAGAGGTATTATCGGGGGGAAAGAAAGCTGAGTATTTCGAGATGCTTCGTTAGGAGTGCCCTCTCAGATATAAGGAAGGGTTGAGCATTTTTGCAGGTCTGCCTGTCCGTTGAGGATAGAGGTCGACATATATAGGAGTCTCCCTAATAACAAGTAGTAATGTTATTCCTTTACCCTTCTTGGTCATAGCACTGTAGTGGGAGCTGCCAACTTCACGTGTTTTAACTCTGTCAGAGCACTTTGAAAAAATGGTTTATGGTATCTGGAAAGCTGATGTTGCGTGTGAAGATTACAGACAAGCTTTATCCAAGGAGATCTGGCTCTCGAAGTTGAGAAAGACATGCCTCTTCGGTTTTCGAACAAGCGATCCTGTCGGGGATCTGGCTCTCGAGATTCGGAGAACGGTGCCTCTTCGATTTTTGAGAAAGCAATCTTGCTGGGAGTCTGGCTCTTGAAATTCAGAGAGCGATGTCTCTTCGATTTTTGAGAAAGTATTCCTGGTGGGAGTCTGGCTCTCGAGATTCGGAGGACGGTGCCTCTTTGATTTTGAAGCAAGCAATCTTGTTGGGAGTGTTTTCTCGAATGTGAGTAAAGGTTGGGCATTTTTGCTAGTCTACCTTGCCACGGAGCACAGAGGTTGACACACAGGGACTTTCCAATTATCCAGTAGTGGTGCTGTTCCTTTACCCTTGTGGGTAATAATATGGTAGCTAAACCTTCAAAATTTATGTGTCTAAACTTTGTTAGTGTTGTTTCTGTGCTAATCTTTTACCCTTCTTAGTCATAGCAATGTAGTGGGAGCTGCAAGCTTCACGTGTCTAAACTTTGTCAGAGATCTTTGGCAAAGTTATCTATGGTACCCATGAGCTGATGTTGCGTGTGGAAAGTGGATGATTGAACAGTAAGATTCACGTGCTTTCTACTTCACCAGAAATCTTCAACAGATTGCCCGTAATTTCCGCAAAGTTGAGTGTGCATGTGACAGATGCTGACAAAGCTGAGAAAGCAGGTGCCTCTTCGATTTCTGAGATCGGCCCTCGTGGTCTCTGAGCAGCCCAGCTTTTGATAAAGCAAGCGCCTCTCCGATTTTTGAGATCGGCCCTCATGGTCTTTGAGCAACCCAACTTTTGAGAAAGCAAATGCCTCTTCGATCTCTGAGATCGGCCCTCGTGGTCTCTGAGCAGCCCAGCTTTTGAGAAAGCAAATGCCTCTTTGATTTCTGAGCAGGCACCTCTTCGATTTCTGAAGCTCCATCGAGTGCAGATTTTTATAGAGGCTGGCATTAAGTTCCAAAGCACACTTGAATCTCCACCAGTAGAAGCTCCATTCTTGCACTTTTAAGATCTTGATTTGTCTGACCTCTTCTCTCTTCAACACCTTTGAAAATGTCTGGCCCTTCCGACCATCGTTTTGACTTGAACCTTGGTGAAGAGGCAACCGCGCCTTCTCCAGACAACATATGGCGCCCATCCTTCTTATCCCTTACTGGTCCTCTTACCGTTGGGGATTCCGTGATGAAGAATAATATAACCGCTGCGGTGGTGGCAAGGAACATTCTCACTCCCAAAGATAACAGATTTCTTTCTAAACGGTCTAATGAGTTGGCTGTTAAGGATTCTTTGGCTGTCAGTGTTCAATGTGCAGGTTCTGTGTTGAATATGGCCCAACGCCTATTTGCTCGAACCCGCCAAGTTGAATCATTGGTGGCTGAAGTGATGAGTCTCAAGCAGGAGATTATAGGGCTCAAGCATGAGAATAAACAGTTGCACAGGCTCGCACATGACTATGCTACAAACATGAAGAGGAAGCTTGACCAGATGAAGGAATCTTAAGGTCAGATTTTACTTGATCATCAGAGGTTTGTGGGTTTGTTCCAAAGGCATTTATTGCCTTCGTCTTCTGGGGCTGTACCTCGTAATGAAGCTCCAAATGATCAGCCTCTGATGTCTCTTCCTTCTAGGGTTCTGTCCAGTACTGAGGCTCCGAGTGATCACCCTCCGGTGCCTTCTCTTTCTAGGGCTCTACCGACTGCTGAGACTTCTCTTAAGCAACCTTTGTGAAGGCCCCTTCTTGTTTGTTTATTTTGACTCATGTATATGTACATATTTGTAACTTATCGGAGATATCAATAAATAAGTTTTGCTTCATTTCAACGTATTGTGTTAAATACACTAAAGCCTTCTTCACTAAGTTCTTTGAATTTTTCTTTTGTTGAAGCTAGTATGTTGAAGCTTTATGAGTGAAGCATGTAGATTGAGGTAGTGTTCCCTTAATTTCTCGAGTGAGGAAAACATCTCGGTTGGAGACTTGAAAAATCCAAGTCACTGAGTGGGGTCGACTATATGAATCTTAGAACGCCATTGTGCTCGGTCCTGTGTCATGTCCTCCGTTAGATCCAAGTACTCTAAGTCTTTTCTTAGAGTCTCTTCCAAAGTTTTCCTAGGTCTTCCTCTACCCCTTCTGCCCTGAACCTCTATCCCGTAGTCGCATCTTCTAACCGGAGCGTCAGTAGGCCTTCTTTGCACATGTCCAAACCACTATAACCAATTTTCTCTCAGCTTTCCTACAATTTCGGCTACTCCTACTTTACCTCGGATATCCTCATTCCTAATCTTATCCTTTCTCGTGTGCCCACACATACAACGAAGCATCCTCATCTCCGCTACACCCATTTTGTGTACGTGTTAATGCTTCACCGCCCAACATTATGTGCCATACAGCATCGCCAGCCTTCTTGCCGTCCTATAAAATTTTCCCTTGAGCTTCAGTGGCACACGGCGTCACACAACACGCCAGATGCACTCTTCCACTTCATCCATCCAGCTTGTATTCTATGGTTGAGACCTCCATCTAATTCTCCGTTCTTTTGCAAGATAGATCCTAGGTAGCGAAAGCAGTCGCTCTTTGGTATTTCCTGATCTCCGATCCTCACCCCTAACTCATTTTGGCCTCCATTTGCACTGAACTTGCACTCCATATATTCTATCTTTGATCGGCTTAGGCGAAGACCTTTAAAAACAACACTTCTCTCCAAAGGTTAAGCTTCACATTTATCCCTTTCTGAGTTTCATCTATCAACACTATATCGTCTGCGAAAAGCATACACTAAGGAATATCATCTTGAATATGTCATGTTAACTCATCAATTACCAACACAAAAATGTAAGGATAAGCATTTATGAACTGGCCATTAACCTCAATTTTATGAGTAATGCTTTCTTGTAAACACGTTTAGCTTATTACATTGTTCCATGCAAGTGAAATCATTTATGTTGTGTTTCGATGAGTGATTTCCATGTACGAATGAGTTTAGTCTAATTAGTTACAAACACACCCGAGTGGGAGTTGCCGAAAACTTGCCTAGACGTGGTTGAGGTGTGCCATGGGGTGTCTTGGGCAATTTTTTTTAGGCTGATATTTAGCTATGCCTTTTAAAACTTCATTTTGATCTCACTTTGCTCTTTGTAACTTATAAGTCACAACTTTACTTCCTGAAACTCATAGGTCGCTCCACTTTGCCCCCTAAAACTCGATTTTAACACCATTTTGGCTCCTGAAACTTGAAAGTTGTCTCTATAAAACTCAAAATTCACTCCACATAGCCTTAGATCTGTTAATTTCTTATGTGAGTTTAATTTGGTTGCGCTAGGCTAATCAATTTATTTTTTTATTTTTTTTCATCTCTTCAATCTCTTTAACCTTAATATTCTTTTATTGTCGAATGTTAACGCATAATGGAGATTTATAATCAAATTTATTGCATGTGGCATTGTCATATAGAGTCTTGGGTCCCACATGTGTTTCAGGAGGCGACCTATAAGTTTCATAGATGAGAGATTCTACAAGTCAAAGTGAAACGAATTTTGAGTTTCAGGAAGAAAAGTGGTGACTTTTGAGTTACAGTGGGCAAAGTGAGATCAAAATGAAGTTCCAGAGGGCGTAGCTAAAAATAAGCCTTTTTTTTTTTAATAAAACTTCTTCTCAGTCTTCTTCGTTCGACACTCGAGTCCTCGGCAACCTCGCGTTCTTTTTCTTCTCTGTGAAACACTGAAACTCTCCCTTCTCTTCTTCGCGTGATACTACCAACTGAGCAACACCGCTACCACCCAGCGAAGAGGGAAAGTGAGAGTAAGGGAGAGTACCGAGGGAAAGAGTGGTGGGGGATGTATACGGACCATTTAAATGTTGTAAATGAGTGGACATTAACGAGAAAGAGACACAGAGAAACAAGAGGGAAAGTCAGAGTAAGGGAGAGTACTGAGGGAAAGAATGGGTGGGGGGTGTGTGTGAACTATATTAATGTTGTAAAATGAGTGGACATTAACAAATGAGATGAGGGAAAGTGAGTGAGGGAGAGTGTACCGACAGTGAGTGTGGGATGTATGTGGGCTATATTAATGTTGTAAAATGAGTGGGATATTAATGAGGAAAAAGACAGTTTGTTACCATTTTTTTTGTTTTTTGTTTATATTTCAATCTATGTGGACCATATTTGGATGAATGATTTCTTTGTTTGTTTGTATGTTTAGTTAAATTTACTAATGACTTGTGCACTTCTGAATGACAAAGGATTTTTGTTTTACAGAGTATTATATTTTGTATAATATAATTATAATTATATTTATATATATATATATATATTTAAAAAATTAGGTCATGAGGCTTCACCTTATGCCTCAAAGCTTTGTTTAGGCAGGATTATCCATGAAACGCCTCGTCTACGCCTTCATCTTAAACAATGGTTTCAAATAACTCATTTTAAGTAGTAATTTCAAATCCCTTGGTACCAACAAATTTCATTAAATGCACTGCTTTTAGACTTCAGAATCCACATATCTTATATTTTGTAGTACTTTCTGGCTAATATAGCTTAAATCCCTTAGTACTTGGTCATCACTCGTCCAAACACAACATACATGATTTTACTTGTTGGGAAAATTGCAAAAGTTATACTTGATGACAATATACATTACTCGTGAAATCAAATAACTTATTTCCTTACAACCTATATTTAGTAACTTTTTTTGCTAAAGGGTGAAGAAGGATTGAGGAGAATGGAGTGCTACTAATGAAGGATAATTAATGAAAAAAAAACTTAAAATTAGTGAGTTTTTAGTTTTTAATTAGTTTTCATTTTATATAGTATTCTTCAAACATTTCTACCCCCTTCCTCCTACCATTCTTTATCACTCTTTTCTTTTGTATACCTCCTCTCCATCTTAAACAATAAGAGAAATCTAAAACCAATAGAAGGAATATGTTACAGAACATGCCCTTAGATTCACATAATCTCATAGATATAAGTTTCCTAATATCCACACTTACATTCTATTATGTCCAATGGTATCATGCATTTTATAAAACTTTCTATCTCAATCTAAATTGAAAAGAGAGAACTGTTGAACGAAATATTTATAGTAAGGGGTGGAGAAATAAATTGGTATCAAACTTGCCATTTACGAGATTCAAACCTAAAACCTCTTACTTACAAGTAAAAAGAAATACCACTAGCTCATAGTACTAAGTGGTGAAAGAAAGAGAACTTAATGATAGATGTGAGCAAATATTCATTTATGAAATCTCTTAGGTAATTTCATACTAGTTTAAAATGTTTTCCAAAATTTTGTAAGTTCTCATCCACCATTGGGTAAACAGACACAAGTTTAGGAAATTGACCTAGCTAACCATCAATATAAAGTAATACTTGGATTCCTGTTAGCTACAGATGTCCCTAATTCTTGTTGTCTTGTCTAAATGGTTAATCACACCAAAATGAAAAATCCTTTTGAGAATCGTAATTTTTTTAATTAAAAATTATCAATATTTTACACTAATCTGTACTTAAAAAAAAAAAAAAAGTTTTACTTCGAAACACGATAAACTGAACACAAAAACTCTAATCACTAGGACAATCCACTAATTTTTGAAAAATCATATTTAGTAACGAACCAACATACGTTTTCCTCTTTTTCTTATGCAACTGTTCCAGAACTTACTGGATGATTGGAGGAGTGCTTTCTCCTAAGCCCTAGGTGCGCAACCAGAATCATATTGGGTATGCTACATTTACAAGATGCTCAAACATATATCCTAGGTAACAAAACCTAGGAAAACACCAAGCCCATCATGACTCATTGCTCAATAACCCTCACACGGGTCCAACACCTGTTGAACAAATTATTTTAAAAATTAATTGCTAATTTTAAAAGTACAAGTAAGAAGAGCAACCCCCATGGCACTGCGTCCTATTTTGGTTTTATATGAGACAATAACCCTTATCTCAGACATTACGCAAGTGGTGGTATTTATTTACTGCCTTGTATCCAGTGTCTTATGTAATCTTCATACATAAAACCATTGGATTACAGAAATTAATTATGCCTTTTTTAAGTATATGGATAGGATATAAATATTTGCATACTCATTTTTACCTCTTATATAATTTTATTAATTTTTATCTATTAATTTTCTTTAATTCATCCGATCTGACGATAAAAATTTAAAAGAATTCTGAAAGAACATCATCCATATAGATATTTATATAAAATTAGCATTTAAAATTTAATTAACTAATTCACTCTCATGATTTGACCAGTAAGTACTCCCTTGTCACGTCTGCGAATGGTGAAATGAACAAGGGCTATGTACGTCTTCTGACAATAAAAAAACTGAAGTACTTATATTTTGTGTATATCTTTGTCATGTAAATATGTCGACCTCTTAAATATGGGACCAAAAAATCGATAAAAAGGGCCGATCCAGAAAAAAGTAGAGGGATAGATGGAGCTTAAGTGTATAAGTTGTTTAATTAAGTTTAAGTTTATTTTATGTTTAAGATGACTGGCGTAGCACAAGCAAAAAATACTAACAACAAACAAGAAAAAGAAAAGAGATGTATATACCCAGATAAAATCTAAGCTCAATAAGCTTGAGTAACGTTCAGACCTGAAATCAGTAGAATACTCAAAGAGCTTCCCTACGGTGGAGAAGACAATAACTGCCACCTCAGCATCACACAGAACAGAGATCTCATGAGCTTTTTTGAGCAATCCACTCCTCCTCTTTGAAAACGTTACTTGCCTGCTTATCTTGTTCTCGATCCGCTTCATCTGCACCTTACCTCTTCCCATTTCTTCTTCTTTTCCCTCTCTTGTTTTTTCTTATATATTGCTAAAACTAGAAAGGGGAGAAGCGGAAGAAATAGCACTTTCTTTTTTAGTGCTTAGAAACCCAAGAGATGGAAAATATACCAAATTTGAGAGAAAACCCTAATTTGGTTGATACAAGAAAGGAAAGGGAGCTGAATGATGATGAAAAGCAAAAGCAGGATGAGGAAGACAGATGTTTTTTTTTTTTTTTGGTAGTATATTTCTATTTTTGTATTGGGAGTGCCTTGGTTTTAATTGTTTTGATGAAGAAAGGCGCTGAGTATATAGGACAGAGCTTGGCTGTGAAAAAATCAGCAGCTGCTTCTGCTGCTAGCAAATCATGAGTAAACACGTGTTCAATTTATGATTACAAAATTAATTATTTGAACATGTTTTCACGGTTTACTAGTAGCAGAAGCTTGGCTGCTTACTCCGTTCGAGCATAAATATGGGAAAATAGAGAGAGGAGAGAGAAATAAATATGATGGTTTTGGGGAATGCGTTGTCGAGATGGGAGTGGTCCAAAAGACTAATCAGCTGTTTGGTCTATCAGCTTAGTCACAGGGTTGCAGACAGTCCGTACAAATGTCATGTCAGATTAAGCTCTGCCGGGCCAAACAGAGGCGTCATCGCAGCGCGGTAAGCATTTGCCACTGCTGACGGCGCTTATGTTTTCCAAAAAATAAAAACAAATTAAGTATATAAACTATTTTTAATATTGTAGCTATTCCCATAACTCGAGAAAGGATTCTCATGGGATTTTCTTTGTGAGAATTTCGGAAATCTTCTAATCATATTTGTTCATTGTATATCATACAATTAGTTTTTATTAGGTACTTATTTACAATAATTTCTAATCGCATAATTCTAAGCATAACATCAATTTTAAATAAAAAAATTTACAATAATTTTTTATTACATAATTATAATCATAACATCAATTTTATATCTTTTGGTGGTATATTATTTAGCACTGCACTAACTCTTGGAGCTCTTACTTTCATCCTTCAACTTTATTTATTTTTGTCTCCAAGTTGTCCTTTATTTTTGAAAGTGTGCTTATTAACAAATTAGGAGTATGCAGCATTTGTGATAAAAAAAATGAATGAAAGTACCAGCCCAAATTGTCAATTTAATTTGGATTTTCAAAATCGCCATTAAAACTGAATGAAGAAATTTTTTACCCTAAAAAATATTTTAGTAGAATAACCGAATAATACGTTTTAGTTACTGTCTTTTATTACAAGTAGTCGTTCAGTGTTACATTTGCTAACAAAAAATCTTATATCAACTTGACTTGGTATCGATGCAAAAAGTTTTCGAGCTAACATAGTTGATATTGTGGTCTGTTAATTTTGTAAATGAAGTCATTGTTGTTCTTATTTAACAAAGTTTTTTTTTAATTTTTTTTTAATTTTTTTTTAACAAATAATAACGTTAGTGGATTAAATTGTTCAATGTTATGGTAAATGAGAATAAGTGGAGATTAAACTTGCATCATGATGCATAAATATTATAGTTTTACGTCACTACGGTAAAACGTCATCTGCATTTATTTAACACATCTTTAACTTACCTAGGACAAAAAAGTGTTTGAGAACAAAAGTGGAACAACCACTAGAATTAGGGAGAAGTTTGTAATTAACTCAAGATTGTATATTAATATAATGGGTAATGCTATGGAAATTAAACTTTTAAACTAAATTTGAAAATTAAATTATGTGTAACCAACAAGAAGTAAGTACATCAACACTTAAATAAAAATTTAATCATTAACAACCACATCATTTAATTTACAAAATTAAAATTAAAATTTTAATCTCTCTAGTATTACCCCTAATATAACTGAGTAGATTCATGAGGTAATAAATTTGTAACATTGATACTTCGGCGTTGTTGCGTTGAAAGTGCACAATACCAATTTGTATCTAATTAAATCATAGGATAGGTTTTTTTTTTTTTTTTTTGTTAAATTCAAACCATGATGGGTTTTCCAGCCTTCATCAAGCATTATTTATGTGGAAAATAAAATCTATATTATTTTTAGATATCAATTTTGTAGCTTTCTTGACATGAGATAAGTTGGACAAAGAAAAGGTCGAAATTATAACCTAGCTGGATACCTAAAAGTCAAACAGCAGCCAGATCAACACTCAGCAATTCAGTTACCAAGGGCAATTAACATGATCCAATTACATGAACATCCCCAGCAGTTATATGACGAGGCTCAACTTTATTTCTTCGTGGTAAAGAGGGGTAAAGGACAAGCATCTTCAACTTGAATTTATACGTGTAAATTGCGGTGTAGCTAAATTAGCGATAACAATATGTTTTACTTTTTGCATTCAAGTTTGTATTTTTTTTATATATATTTTAAATTAATTTAGTAACTATACTATTATTGGTAAAAAAAATGATTTATACGTCATTAATTAAAATATTCTACCCCTCATTTTTTCTTCATCTTTTGTCTCAATCTTTTATCCGAAAATATTTTATTTTATTTTATTTTTAAAAGTAAAAAATAAATGAGACGAAATGCCGATAACTTGTGGCGCCTGTCTAGCACCACGATTGCAGTCTCCTGGCCACACCCACCCACACTGTAAAGGGAAAAGGCAATAGGGAGGGCTTCATTTGTAAAATATCAAGTCTTCTAGTCAACTACTTTCATGGATAATTAGCCAACATTTATTGGCATGTTTGCTTACACGAAAGCATTTGAATTATTTTGATTTTTTTTAGTGTTTCCTAGAGGCGGATATACTCGAGACTTCTATTGTGTTTACGGACAATTACGACACCAAGACGTATATAGTTAGACTTCACATTAGAATTCGTAATCCAATGTTTGAAGTAGCAAGAATAAATAGATTATGAGGTAGTTGATCTCAAATTTATTTACTTTCTCCCACATTCTTAACTTTCTCGTTGGATATTGTTATTCACATATTTATTTTTACTTTCGACATACATTTGTTAACTTTTTACTATTGATTTTCTTCAATTTATTCTATCTGATGAACGAAAATAAAAAAGGTAAATAAGAAATAAAAATGAGTTTTTGAATAAGATTACAATTCTCATTTCATGACTTCCCTCGTCCAAAGTAACTACGTAGGAACAGACTACTAGCTAGTAGCTGCAATAAAGCCATCTTCAATTTATGCGCATAAATATTGTTACATTCTTTACTAGTTTTATGCACAAAATCCATAAACAAATATGGACGTCACAATAATGGGAGAATCTTTGGATGAGCTCTTTGATCGCGTGGCATATTTCATCACTTAATATCAACAACTGTATATTAAATATTGAAACGTTGTTTATTTCATTAATGGTGTCGATATTACAATTACATAACTATCAAAATAAATCCATTGAAATGTTGTTTGTTTTATTATTGTTACTTTCTTTATCGTGTTGATATGTTCTTTAGTTGAAAACTGATTGTGCGTATGATTAGTTAGTCAAAATAAATCCATTGGAAGGGGAAATCAAGAGGTAACTGTAGAATGTGGGTATTAACAACATTGGAAAATATGAAGGATTGATATAAAAGAAGATGATAGAGAAAGAAACAAGAGAGAGATATTGAAGAGGAAAATCAAATCTTGAATTAATTGATATTTTCTGATACAATATTTTTAGCTGCTATATATATGCATAACACTATACCAATAGGGATATTCTGATGGGACCGAGGAATCGGAGTTCTCTCCTTTAGGGACAAGGTCGGATTGAGAAAGTACACCTCCCGGAGCTATTTGATCAAGTGCCGAGGGGTTTTTTTTACAACTATTTCCCAGTCTTCGATCGCCATTATGGCATCCATTGATTCAACAGATTTAGATACTCAAGCGGAAAAGGCTTAAGTTGACCTACTTTGGTTGAGCTGCCCGTAGAATACTTTAACTGGAATGGGCACGAAGTTATATAAGAGGGGCTTGTTCAAAACTTATATCTTTCTCCCATTTCTACACCGCAATACATCAAATGATGTCGTCTGTCTATTGCATTTAACATATCAGATAGTGACATTACTTAATAGTGGGTACGTAAAACAGTAAAGGTTTGCTTCCGCAACAATAATTGGGTAAGTAGTTTGCTTACTATATATTTGGCAAAATCAAACGGAGGGATCTTTGAAGCCGACAAAAAGACATTGTAAGTGAATAGTATCAGAAGTAAATTTTTAAAGTAAAAATGTCATTTTTATTAAAAGTGAACAATACTAAAAATGTTTCGTTAAAACTTCCTTTAACAATTGCTGCATAATTTCTCTTTTCCAATTGTTACCTGCTGCTGCTGCTGGTTGGGTCTCTCTCTTTTGTCAAATAAATTATATTGGGTTTGTTTTTTGTTCGTGAGGTGGCTTCTTGTGTTTGTACTTGGGGTTGGGCCCTTCGAAAGAGGAATGACTTACCTGCACTCTTTAGGTTTTGACGTTTCTTGTGTTTAAGAAGCCAGACGTTAAGGTTATGTTCCGAATCAATAATACTGTCTTGTGCATGTTTAAGTTTATATCAAATAGCTGTTTGCTCGTAATTTGTTTACTTTTATGCACTCCTTTGTGCTGGTTTGTAAATTAATTCGGGATTTCTGTATTATGCTTCTATATATGTACTCTATATCGAATTTTTTTGCAAACTAAATACGAGCTCATTTGACAACGACCTAATCCTTTACTACTAGTGTATGATATTGATCAAGAGAAGATCGACAAACAGGGGCGGAGGCATTGTATTGTATGCACAAAACTCTTAAATTCTATTCACCAATAGTTAAAACAAGAGGTCTTTTTTTCTTTTAACCCAACGACACTAATCCTAAAACTAAATTTAACTCTTATCTTGTAAACAAGTCAATAACTCTTAAATTTAAAATTTGAAGTCTACTTGAGTTTAATCAAAAAATTTCTTTTACATCGCCAACCGAAAGAATAATAAACTTTGAGCTTTTCCTCCTTTTCTTGTTGAATTTCATATATTTTGTCCTCCAAAAACAATATTAAGGTTTGTAAATCTTTTTCTTTTTTTTTGTCGAATTGTAAATCTCTTTGTTCTCTTTAACTTTTTACTAACAATATGGTCTAAAAACATGATCTCCCTAGCATTTTTCATTGACTTGATATTGGAAGGTTAATTTCTTTTAATCCTCTTTAATTTTGATTAACTACTCTCTATATTGAATAGATATTGGAAGGAAATTTTTAATTAGCTCACAACTCCAAGCATGTATTATACTCTCTTGTGAACATTATCTTCTTCTTTTTTTAACATTTAGTCACTCAATACTACGGTCTAGTGGTATTTCTCTTCACTTGGAAGTGAGAGGTCTTAGGTTCTAATCTCGTAGACGGCGAATTCGATACCAAACTAGGTTGCCCATTGTGTGGTTTAGCCGAACTCCCCCTCCCCTTAATATAAAAATATCGATGTACTCAAAACAAAAAAATGAGGCCCCTCCTCACGTAAAATCCGGGCTCCGCCACTGTCGACAAAACTAATCAAATTTAAAACCTTTTACAGCTATCAATGCATAGTCATGGCATCTGTGACTGTGACCACCCTACTCTTGAACTTGAAAGGGGTGTGATATCCACACACCCCATTTTACTTCTGACACACCTTTTTAATTTTCGACTGTCGGATCAAATGAATTGAAGAAGATCAACGGACATAAATTATCAAGGAGTGTGTGAGAAGAAAAATGGGATGTGTAGATAACACACCCCCAACTTGAAATTGTTATCTGACTACATTTCCAAAAGCACCGTATTCCATACCTTTTAATAATACGGCTATATGGATAAGAGAGGGGACCATTTACTACAAACTATGAAGTCCTAAAATTTCAAATTAGTATGGTGGAGAACAAGTGTGATAAAAAGGAAGATTTCTCACTTTTTTTTTTGTGGTTGTGCACATTTATTTATTTTTATATTGTTTGGTTAGTGATATTCGCTTGCAAATTTTTAAAGTGAACTTACGGGGCTTGGGTTTGATGTCAAATTTTGTTGATGAGTTTCGCATTCGATTACTTGAAGTGCGTGGTAGGCCTTCAAGAGCGCCCAAAATCTATGAGATTCTTCGGCTTTCTCTGTAAATTTGAAGCCAAGCTTAATACTGATGGTGCGGCTTGTGGCTCTTCGGACTAGGTTGGGTGATAGGATTTTTACACCTGTAAAAATAAGATAAAAATACTTGCAAGAGAACATCATAATTGTAGTATAAACGGTTCAAGTAAAGTCATTTTCCAAAGAGATTGATATGAATAACTTGTATTTAAAGCCAATTCTTAGTTAACTATTTAAAACAGATTTAGGAAAAGAATTTGAAATTGTGAATGAAACCTAATAAAAGCAGAAAATTAAATAAAACACATGAAATCAACTTTTAATTGAAATCAGCAGCAGAAAATTAAAGAAGACTCATCGAGACCAAGTATTCTTGGATTTACGCTTATCAAGCTGCTTCATGAATGTCTCCACTAGCCGGTCTATATTAGTTTCTCTCTCTATATATATATATATATCGTGAAGGTATTCAAGTGGTTAATTGTTTAAGCAAACTTTGGTGATGGCCATATTGGGGGTTCATTTGTGAAATTCTTATCCTTGGTGTGATGATGCAACCTTTGTTCATGATCTTTCAAGGCTTTCGAACTTACACTTCTTTTAGGAGTTGTTTTTAATGGATTTCCTATCTTCGGAATTTGAGTTTTCGTGTTGGTTTGAGGCGGGTCATCCATTTCCCCGTAACACTTTATTTTTTGGGTAAATTACATAGTAGCCTCTCAGGTTTGAGCTCTATTACAACCGCATACAACATCTTTAAAACATTTCACTTTCATACCTCACGTTCTATTTTATTTCAAAATAATACATCCGTCACATTTTCCATCCATTGATCCGTTAAGTGCTGACGTGGCTGATACATTTGTGCCACGTGGCAATTTTTTTTAAAAAAAAAAAAAACCTTAATCTTCTAAATTAAAAATAAAATAAATAAAAAAACCAAAATACTTGATTATCCCCTCCCCCCCCCCCCCCCCCGGCGCTCCCTGCATAACCCATATCCCATTAAACCCCCAACCTATTATTCCCCAGATCCAATTATCCACCCCCATCCCATAAGACCCTCGTACCTGCAACGCATCCCATTTCCCCGCAACCCCCCCTCCCCGGATCTTCATCTTCTTCCGCAACCCAGAAAAAAAAAAAAAAAAAAAAAACCCCTTTCAGTTCGTCTTCTCCCCCCTCTCTTCTTCCCCTGACCCCTATCTGCAACCTAGAAAAAAATAAAAAAATAAAAACCCAGATCCCGACCGCCATCGTCGGGTTCGTGAGGTGAAAATGGGAGAAATGAGTGTGGATTTAAGGAGTGGGGTGTGTAGAGGAGGGAAGAGGGTGGGATGGGGGCTTATGGGATCTGGGTTGTGGGTTCCAGGTACGAGGGGCTTATGGGATTTGGGTTCGCGCGGGCGCGAGGATGGGGTGGTTGGGGGTGGATAATGGGATATGGGGAATAATGGGTTGAGGGGATAATGGGATATGGGTTTCGCGCGGGGGGGGGGGGGGGGGGGGGGGGGGGATAATCAAGGGGGATTCGCAGGGTTCAGGGGCTGGGGGATAATGGGTTTCAAGTTTCTGGTTTTTTTTTTTTTTTTAAATTTAGAAGATTAAGGTTTTTTTTTTTTTTAAATTGCCACATGGCACACATTTGGCAGTCACGTGGCACAAATGTGTCAGCCACGTCAGCACTTAACGGATCAATGGATGAAAAATGTGACGGATGTATTATTTTGAAATAAAATAGAACGTGAGGTATGAAAGTGAAATGTTTTAAAGATGTTGTATGCGGTTGTAATAGAGCTCAAACCCGAGAGGCTACTATGTAATTTACCCTTATTTTTTAGAATAATTGAAAGACATGTTGCTGCCATGCTCACTTTTTTTAACTGATCTGTACTTTCAATGGCGGAAAAAATATCTGTTATCACAAACAAACTTTTCACACTATCGAATGAAGCATATATAGCTACAGTACAACCAAATTACATTCACATGTGACGTGTGTGTTTGCACAGATATATATGGCAATTTCACTTTTGAAGGAGAAACTTTCGTGTTACTGATGCAAAGTGCCAGTGAACTTTGATGTACTTAGGGAGTAAGATAGGTAAGAGGGTGACGGTGAACTTATTTTATATACGATTAAGATTTTCTTCCTTCTTTTTTTCATTCCCTTTCATCCCCTCTTCTCATATTTTCTATTTTGTTTTTCTCTTTCTATAAAAAAAATTAATATAAGATGTTGATGTGACTTAACCGTGACTCAAATAGGAGGGGAGGGAAAAGAAAGAGGGGAGAGAATCATACTCCTTTTATATATGTATAGCATGTGTGTGCCGAGATCATTGAATTTTTTTTTTCCAGAAAATGCTTTTAAATGGCTGAAAGTGTTTTTAGAGAAAATATTTTTAAAACCAATATTTAGTAGAAATGTAAAGTTAAACTCTAGAAAAGCACTTGAAGTGATTGCAGGAAGCACATAATTGGTGTTTTTTCCAGAAAGCACTTCAAGTGTTTTTGGTATAAAAAAATATTTTCTCTAAAATCGCTTTTAATCATTTAAAAATATTTTCCAAACGAGTCCATAATTTTTAGACTTACTCCTAGCTAGATAGGAGTATAAAGTTTTTCTCCTTTTTTTCCCTTCTGAATTTCTAATTAAACGAATTTTTCCAAACAAAAAGAGAATGACTAGATTATTATTATTTTAAAGGGTAGCGTTTGGTGGCTTCGCCACTGCAAATCATCTTTATAAAGGTCGGAAAGCCTCACAGTGACATTTCAGTCTCCTCTTACCATCATCTAGTGATTCACTAACGCTAGGAATTGAACTCAGAATGTACCATATTGAATACGGACATGTAATTCGTTCACAATTACTTAACCACCCATGATGTTTGAGAATGACTAAGCTGTTGGCCATGTCATTGTTTGTTGTTGCTTGTTGCCTTATATTTTCTTTATATACATATAAAAAATTAATATGATTGAATTTTGCAATTAATAGTGAATAATACTCAAGGATGTGGGGAAAATGTTGCATATTATGAGTAAATTAAGCTGAGAGACCGCGGCGGGGGGGGGGGGGGGCCAAAACATCATGTAATTAAGCTGCATATTTAGTACTTAGAAACCTTAAAATAATGATGAGATGAGAATAGGGGTGCAACTTGGGTTGGACTAATTCGAATCCGTTCATGTCCAATCCGACTTTAAACCTAAACAAGTGGGTATTTTTTAAGTTATAACCCTCCCCCCCCCCCCCCCCCCCCCCCCCCCGCGGGAACCCAACCCAAATTTAACCCGTTTATTGATTGGGTTGATCAATTGTCCGTCCATCCCCAACCCAACCCACCCCAACTAACCAAACTCAATCTAACCATATTGTATAATGCTCATACTACACCCAAGTGAGCCAAGTCCAAAAACCAACACACTATTGTATAATGCTCATACTACACCCAAGTGAGCCAAGTCCAAAAACCAACACACTTTCTAATTTTTTTTTTTAATAAACTAAGCTTTATAATTACTTAAGTTTTTAGGGAATAAGAGGTTTTGATTAGTCAGCCCATATTTGTAGTCTCTGAATCCTAAAGCTTTATAGTAGATGGATTTATGAAATTAAGGTTAGCTAGCTTTGATGCTACTTGGCTTAATTTTTTTAGGAATTCTTGAAAACTAAGTTGTTACAAAATTAAACTAGAAAAAGTTGGGCAACCTAAATTCAACCCAAGTAAACCCAAACCCAATTAAACCCAAGTCCAAATGAATCAGAATGAAACCCAACCCGAACCCAAGCCCGAATGGTAAAAATTGGATTGGGATTGGATTAATCTTCTAACCCGCCCGAGTTGCACCCCTAGATAAGAATAGTACACATGCAAACTAAACGGTCCCAATGAATCAACCGTTGTTAAATCAAACCTCGTAAATCTATATACATGCATCTCTTTGGTCGAGCACATGCATATATGGGACCATCTGATTCTCTTCACGCGTATATAATTCAACACTTCACACTATCTCAAATATATGGATAATTAAATTAAAATGTAGCCCTTATTGCTTTGGAATATGCACCTATATATGTAAGGTACTAATTTATAAATATAAATAAATATAAAAAAATAATCTTTACTAATTTATCACCAGCACTATACACCTCTTAAAATGTTTTGAACACAATATTCATCATTTTTTTTTATTATATTTTTCTTTCCCCTTCATGTGGGCACCATCAACTTTTACTTATCCTTTCATTTTTTTTATTCTTTTCTCTCTAACCACTTATATTTATATTATATTTTATGATGACAAAATTATCAAATTACCCCTACATTATTTGATATATTATATTAGGCTGCTTTTGGCTTTTTTTTGGTTGAGGGGCAATTTTGTCCTAATTTTTTTGTCAAATGCGTGACCCCAAAGTTGTTATCAGCATGCGTGACCCCAAATTGGGGCTCTCGCTTTCTATTTTATTTATATATATATTATTTATTTATTTATTTATTTATTTATATATTTATATGTGGGGTTTATTATCCATGTATAGGGTGGGAGCTTCAATGAAGGATCCTCGAGTAACTTTATTTTGAGATACACTATAATGAGAGGAATTAAATTAAAGATGAGTTGAATTGAGGAGGAGTTTTGTTGAAATTATTTACTAAAAATTTTCTGCAATAAGGATAGGAATGGTTCGAATTCCATATAAATGGTTTACTATTCAGCTGAATCGGAATAAAAATCAATATGATTATTAAAATGCCCTTTATATAAATTATTTTTATGTTCATATTGTTTTCTAATCATTTGTATACTAATTAATTATTATCCATTTATAATAAAAATTCGATTAGTTTTATTCATTTTTACCCATATATTTCAAATAAAATAATTATGGTCTCTTTCTATGGTTAATAAATTATTTATAATTTTTTTGGTTAATAAATCATTTTTGGTTTAATTAATAGAAAATCAAGTGAGGGCAGTGTTGGAATAAAAAGAACCAAGTAAGGGCATAATTGGTTAAAGGAATTCATTCCCATTCCCCCGCATGCCAAGGAATTCAAATACCTTCCTTGTCTAGGAGTCTTAGAGCAGTTGGATTTCTAAATTCGCGTGGACACCACATACATTTTGATTATCCCAAAGTTAAGTAAACAAAAAAGTATTCTGTAATCTAAATCTAATTTTTTTAATTTCTACGATTCACTTGGGTCTTCTTTAAAAAATTATCCATTTATAATAAAAATTCGATTAGTTTTATTCATTTTTACCCATATATTTCAAATAAAATAATTATGGTCTCTTTCTATGGTTAATAAATTATTTATAATTTTTTTGGTTAATATATCATTTTTGGTTTAATTAATAGAAAATCAAGTGAGGGCAATGTTGGAATAAAAAGAACCAAGTAAGGGCATAATTGGTTAAAGGAATTCATTCCCATTCCCCCACATGCCAAGGAATTCAAATACCTTCCTTGTCTAGGAGTCCAATTCCTCTAAAAGAGGAGTTGGATTTCTAAATTCGCGTGGATGCCACATACATTTTGATTATCCCAAAGTTAAGTAAACAAAAAAGTATTCCGTAATCTAAATCTAATTTTTTTAATTTCTGCGATTCACTTGGGTCTTCTTTCAAAAATTATCGTAGCAAAATATTACCTAAATTTAAAGCCATTTAATATTTCAACTAAATGGTGGTTATTTTATTTATTCATATGCCCACCTATATAAGAGAGATGATCAACAATGTTATCAGTATTTTGTGTCTAAATGATATTGTTCTTCCTTAAGATATTGCATTCGTCTAAGTTTTATAAGAATGATATTTTTGTTGTGTTGTAGGCCTATTTGACTGAACAACTAAAGAGCAGAGAGAGGGGGTGTGGCACGGCAAGAGAGAGAAGAGAGATATGTGATTTTGAGGTGTGTCTTATCTCAATGGTGCCTTTATTTATAATAGTAGGAAAGGTAAATTCTTTAGGATTACAACTCTAATAGGATAATATCTAATCTATAAGATATGGTAGAATTCCATAAGGATATCTCAAGATATAATAGGATTTACACGATCACATTTCTAAATATTAAAACTACAACACTTTGATCGAGATTAAAAACAGGATTCGATTCATTGAAATAAAATTCGTAGCAAGCCCCACAATATATCTCTATCAAATAAGGTGATTGAAAGAATTTCTCAATAGAACTCCATGATCTTAATCCCCCCATATATTCACATGCTTCTTCAAAATACTAAATTTATAAAAGGTTTTTATATTAACACCCCACAAAATATTGAATGCACCCCACATTAAAATTTAATATTAAATGACTTATGTACTCCATTATGCAATGACAATTTTGACCTTATTAGGTTTTAAAAAAAATAAAGATTTATAAATACACCCCAAATCACTTTTAGCGTATTATTTATCTTCTCAACTATCAAACATGTTGATTAAGAAAAATTGTTTTTGACGAATGGAACACAAAATTGATGTTTCAGGAGCTTCACATGAGGTAAGACTTCATAGTTTTCATTGTTTTAGTGATTTTGATGACATCGACAATTATTTAATCTTGTTTTTGCTGCATTATTTAAACTTCTATGTTCATATTCATTTTTTAGTGTTCATATGGTTAGATTCAATCCCTGAAAATTAAAAATGAGTGTTATAAGTTTTGAGAAATGTGGGGTGTAAAGAAAATATGGGGTGTATGTACAAAATATAAGATGTATATTGAGAATGTGGGGTGTGGGGGTATTATGGGAAAGTAAGTGGGGTGTATAAGATAATTTTTAAGTGAAAAAAGCAAATGTGGGGTTTATTAAGTTTATGGAGTTTATTCAACAATTTGTGGAGTTTTAATATAATTATGTTGTGGTCTATTTTATCTGATAGAGGGACTAGGGCCGGCGACAGAGAGAGAGAGGAGAGAGATGTGTGTTTGTAGAATTGTAGGGGAATGTGTGTGTTGTTATCCCTCCTACATTGTGCCTTTATTTATAGTAGTAAAGGGAGAGAAGATATTCCTTCTCCTCCAAGTAATACAAGTTGTAATAGGAAAGGATAACTAGAATCAAATCTTATCTAGGATTTACACAATCATACTTAAACTATGAATGTTTACAACACTCCCCCTTGAGTGGGTAAATACTCAAGGTAGATTCAGCATCATGCAGAAGTTGAGGAAGTCGACTCGTTGGCATTGATTCCAAGGAACAACGCTTATTCTCAATAAGGTAGGAACTTGCATAAGTAGTAAGTCTCACTAAAAAACCCTAAGGCTATGGCAAAAACCCAAGTAGGGACAAAATCCATAGTCTAAGGAAAAATGCGTGAGAAATGCAAAGTCAAAAGAAACGTCTACAGGACGTCATCAGGGATATGACCAGCCCAAGGTGGGTGCCTCGTTAAAACCTAGTTAGGTAGCAAAAAACCCAGTGGGAAAAATGCTCCTAATCGTAGGGAAAAAGAGTACATTAAGATCAAGCAAGTATCTAGAAGATACTCCCCCCTGAGTTTGACATAATTCCACAGAGAAATAGCAAAGTTACAACTCAGAAAGTTTACGCATACCAATTTCATGAACAAGCTTCTGAAACGTCGCCTTCGGTAGTGATTTGGTGAAGAGGTCGGCCAGATTGTCTTGTGATCGGATTTGCGTGACTTCAATCTTCTGATGCTCTTGTTGTTGATGTGTAAAGAAGAACTTCGGCGCAATATGCTTGGTGTTGTCTCCTTTGATGTAACCCTTCTTGAGCTGTTCAATGCAAGCTGCGTTGTCTTAAAAAATCGTCGTTGGGGCATTAACGGCGGGATGAAGATCACAGGAGCTTCGAATATGGCCCACTACTGCTCTCAACCAAAAGCATTCCCGAGTTGCTTCATGTAAGGCGAGAATTTCAGCATGGTTAGACGAAGTGGCAACTAAGGTCTGTTTAGTTGACCTCCAAGATATTGCGGTGCCTCCAACGGTAAAGACATAACCCGTTTGAGAACGCGCCTTGTGCGGATCAGATAAGTATCCAGCGTCGGCATAACCAACAAGGCGAGAATCAACCCGATGAGCATAGGGTGCGGCATCACTCGAGGATTCGTAGGGATAGAATAAGCCCAAATCCGTAGTACCCCTAAGGTAACGGAAGATGTCTTTCACGCCAGTCCAATGTCTGCGTGTTGGTGCATTGCTGTATCTTGCCAAAAGATTAACAGCGAAGGAGATGTCGGGTCTAGTGCATTGAGCTAAGTACAATAAAGCGCCTATCGCACTTAGATAAGGAACTTCAGGCTCCAAAATCTCTTCATCATCCTCCTTCGGACGGAAGGGATCTCGCTTTGCATCTAGCGTACGAACGACCATAGGAGTACTCGAAGACTTCGCTTTATCCTCATTAAAACGGCGCAACACCTTCTGGGTGTAGTTCGATTGATGTACTAGGATTCCATCCGAACAATGCTCTATCTCGAGACCGAGACAGTATCGAGTCTTACCTAGATCTTTCATCTCAAATTCCGACTTCAGGTGCGAAGCAGTTCTCGCGAGCTCTTCAGGAGTTCCGATGAGATTCATGTCATCGACATATACTGCAACAATCGCAAATCCGGAATGTGACTTCTTAATGAACACACAAGGGCATAGTTCGTTATTCACATATCCCTGACTAGTCAAATACTCACTTAAACGGTTATACCACATTCTTCCGGATTGTTTCAAACCGTATAGTGAACGCCTCAGCCGAATTGAGAGCATGTTCCGGGGTTTGGAAATATTTGAACCAGTCAATGTAAGTCCTTCGGGAACTTTCATATAAATTTCCGTATCAAGATCCCCATAGAGATACGCGGTTACTACGTCCATCAGCTGCATATCCAGTTTTTCGGAAACTACCAAACTGATAAGGTATCGAAAAGTAATCACATCCATAACGGGTGAGTAAGTTTCGTCATAGTCAATCCCGGGGCGTTGTGAGAAACCTTGTGCTACAAGACGAGCTTTGTAACGCACAATTTCGTTCTTCTCATTACGCTTCCGAACGAAAACCCACTTGTAGCCAACGGGCTTCACATGTGGAGGAGTAGGAACTACAGGTCCAAACACCTTACGTTTCGCAAGTGAATCAAGTTCGACTTGGATTGCTTGTTTCCAGTTTGACCAATCAGCTCTACGTCGACATTCATCAACAGAACGCGGTTCAATGTCATCGCTCAACATGATCTCAGTAGCTACTGCAAATGCTAATGCATCGTCGACAATCATCTCATTTCTACGCCACACATCATCTAAGCTAGCATAATAGACCGAAATCTCACGATTCTCGGGAGGAGGATTCGTCTCTTCAAGGACGCTTCCATAATCTAGAATTTCCTCATGAGTTGGGTAAAATGAGTAAGCGATAGTCGGATTCACGGTAGGCTCTTCAGGACCTTGTGCCGTGGTTTTCCTCTTCCGGGGGTGTGAATCCTTTGAACCAAGGGGTCTGCCACGCTTTTGTGTAGGGGCAGATGATTGGCTAGCCGCTAATGTACGTGGATCACCAGAATTGGCGTCCCGGGCTTCCAGGAGGGTAGTCCGTCGTACATTTGGTACATCCATCTTTGCAGGCGTATTCGCAGCTGGAATATGTGATCTTGTCACGCGCGCTAGATCGGTGAAAGCATCTGGCATGCTCTGAGCTATGCTCTGGAGATCTAATATGCGCTGCACTTCAGCTTCAGACTGAGCGGTGCGGGGATCTAAATGAGACAAAGTGGGAGTCGTCCACGATAATTCGCGTCGTTCATTAGGAACGTTGACGTTCTTATCTCCCCCTAACGACGGGAAGACTGTCTCATAGAAGTGACAATCCGCGAAACGAGCGGTAAACAGATCGCCTGTCAAAGGTTCTAAGTAACGAATAATCGAAGGAGAATCATATCCGACATAGATTCCCATCATTCGCTGAGGCCCCATTTTTGTACGTAAGGGCAGCGAGATCGGCACATAGACCGCACAACCAAAAACGCGCAAATGCGATATGTCGGGTTCGCATCCGGTGACCAACTGAAGGGCACTAAATGGTTGTGTCGCAACAAGCCTCAGGCGGACCAACTTTGCTGCGTGCAATATTGCATGGCCCCAAGTAGCGATCGGGAGCTTGGTACGTATGACCAACGATCGAGCAATCATTTGTAAACGCTTAATAAAAGCCTCTGCCAGGCCGTTCTGGGTGTGAACATGGGGTACAGGATGTTCAACTTCAACCCCAACCGACATGCAATAGTCATCAAAAGTTTTAGATGTGAATTCTCCAGCATTATCCAATCGAATAGATTTGATCGGATAATCAGGGTGGTGGGCCCTGAGCTTGATAACCTGAGCCAACAGTTTGGAGAATGCAGTGTTCCTTGTGGACAACAAGCACACGTGTGACGAACGTGTAGAAGCGTCAACCAAAACCATAAAATATCTAAATGGTCCGCAGGGAGGTTGAATCGGTCCACAAATGTCCCCCTGAATCCGTTGTAGAAAAATGGGAGGATTCGAACGAATCTTGTCATAAGAAGGCTTAGTAATAAGCTTTCCCATAGAACATGTTTGACATGCAATTTCATGGATCGAACCTAAGCTTCGGGTTAGTGGATGCCCGTGTGAAGTTTTGAGGATACGGCGCATCGCTATTCGTCCAGGATGTCCCAAACGATCATGCCAAAGTGTAATTTCGTGCGCGGTCCCTGTGGTAGGGCCGGCCACATAGTGGCATTCTATGGGGCGTATGGTCGTAGTATACAGACCACTCGGGTTACGCTCCATCTTCTCTAGAATACGCTTCTGGCCATATTCGTAGGAAGTTACGCACAGAAATTCAACTCCGTTTTCTATGTGGGTTTTAGCGTGGTAATTGTTATCTCTAATGTCCTTGAAACTTAGTAACGTTCTTCCGGAACGTGGAGAATAGAATGTCTCAGCAATGGTCAAGATTGTACCATTGGACAACATTATACGTGCCTTACCGTATCCTTCGATCAGGTTGGATAGGCCTGAAAGGGTTGTCAGAGGTGCATTCTTAGGTACGAAGTTAGTGAAATAGATGCGTTCACGCAAAACAGTATGCGTGGTTGCACTATCTGCCAGACAACTAACTTTCCCACTAGTCATACCTAGAATGAAAAATTAATTTGAATCGGTCACATGCATAAAAGTTTATAAAAACAAGTATCAATTCAAAATAATTTCATTTATTCAAGGAAAAAACTTAATATCCAAAATAAATCGCCAACTAATAATCCAAAACATAAAGGAAAATTGTTCAAAATCAACCAAAAAACAAGGTGGGGTTCGGCCACTAGGTGGAATTCGGCCCCAATTGTCTTATTTTAACTGAAAAATAAGTCTATGTCTAAGATTCTAATCTTCCATAGGAGTGGTATCCTCCTGAAAATCAGAAACCTCTATCTTTGTAGTCTCCGGTTCGTCCACTTGCAGGAAGTTTGATTCAAACTTCGTACGACGAGAATGATATGCATCCACAACCTTCTTGGGAGCACGGCAAATACGGGACCAATGGTCCTTGGAACCACAACGATAGCACATATCGTCATTCATTGTGGCAGGTGTTTTGCCCTTATTCTTGAAGTTCGGGGCCTTGGGAGCGAGGTTTGGGCGCTTCTGGGCTTTGTTTCCTCCCTTGGATGGGCCTTGGCTCTGTTGACCTTGGTGGGATGGCTTCTGGCCGCCCTTACCACGCCTCTTTTGGCGTTTGGGGTGCTGATTAGTGTTATAATGTGCTTCAGGCACAGCAGTAGCCCCAGTAGGTCGAGCTTGATGATTCTTCATCAACAGCTGGTTCTGCTTTTCAGCAAGAAGTAAAACAGAGATCAAATCCGAGAACTTAGTGAACTTCTGAGCTCTATATTGTTGCTGCAGGACAATATTAGAAGCAGAGAATGTCGAGTAGGTCTTCTCCAGGAGATCCTCTTCAGTCAAAGTTTCATTGCAAAACTTGAGAAGTGATCGGATTCGACAAACTTCAGAATTATATTCATTCACAGACTTAAAGTCTTGGAAGCGCAAGTGCTGACAGTCGTGTCTTGCTTCAGGCAAGAATATGTCATTTTGGTGATCGAAACGATCAGCCAAAGCGACCCATAATGCACGTGGATCCTCCTCAGCAAGGTACTCAGTTTGTAAAGCGTCATGGATATGTCTTCGGATGAAGATCATAGCAGTGGCTTTTTCAGCTTCGCCAACAGGTGCATCCGTTGCTTCTTCAATAGCAGGACGCAAGTTCTTGGCAGTGAGGTGGAGCTTCACATCTTGAACCCACTTGAGGTAGTTCCTTCCAGAAACCTCCAAAGCGGTGAAGTCAAGTTTGTTCAAATTCGACATGTTCCTATCACAAAATGGATGAACAAGATGTGGTTAGTGTAATGGAGAAAAATCAATCCATTCACATAGGAGTAGAACATACAGGTTCTAATATACATGTATTGGTTTAATTTTGCATGAAAAACTTCGGGTTTTCATGGGTGATATATTTAAGTGAAAACTTCGGGTTTTCTAACAAGGCATGTGTATAAGAAACTTCGGGTTTCAAAGTAATTATGAACTTCAGGTTCATATATTCCTGCAGGTAAACACAAATATATATGCAAACAAATATGCAAAGAATATATGCAGAAATATTGTATAATGATAAGTGAATTAATTTATTTTTGGTCTTCGGGACCAAATTAAAGTGTGGGTGAAAATATAAAAACCCATATTTAAAAAAATATTAAATAATAAAATCTCGGGGCCTAAAAGTATAGGCCAAGAACCCTCGGGTGGGATTACAGGCCCACGGGGTGAGAAGAGGGGAATGGGCTGCTGTGTGCAGCCCTAAATTTTTTTTTTTTTTCGGGCCGTTCCAGGTGAGCCCAGAATTTTTTTTTTTTTTTTTTTTTTTAATTAGATGCATATATAATTCAATGAATCACATATTTACTTTGATGCATATGCAAATAATAGTTTCAATGCATGTACATATGTAAGATTCAATTCATGGCAAATATCAAATTCACATAATTGTAGCAATTTTGATGATGAAGCATACACAATTTATGTAGAATCTAAAATACGTTAAACGTAAAGTTGGGTCATGCATCATGGTGAATGTTCATGCTATCAGGGCTTGCAAAATATCGAGTTAAAAGCCGTTGTTTGGAAAGAACCTGATTGCGTGATGATATGGATGAACTGGTTTGATGCAGAAAAAATCTCCAACGTCAGATTCCTAAGCGCAGCGGTAGGAGCGTGCTGATAACGTGTTGTGGTCTATTTTATCTGACAGAGGGACTAGGGCCGGCGACAGAGAGAGAGAGGAGAGAGATGTGTGTTTGTAGAATTGTAGGGGAATGTGTGTGTTGTTATCCCTCCTACATTGTGCCTTTATTTATAGTAGTAAAGGGAGAGAAGATATTCCTTCTCCTCCAAGTAATACAAGTTGTAATAGGAAAGGATAACTAGAATCAAATCTTATCTAGGATTTACACAATCATACTTAAACTAGGAATGTTTACAACAAATTAGCCTTTATAAAAATTTAATTGAGCATTATAGGTGACTACTATGTACTGCCACTTATTATGGGCTTAAGTTATAACCAAATTATATTGGGCTTATGGAGGAGAAAATGTTGTAAACCCCAGGACAATGCAAACACATAGGCCCAACTTTTGTTTTGAACAAACTGACCGGGCTTGACACAATTAAGAGACCTTTGATTCAACTAAGGTCCCAATTTTCTGCACAAGCTAGGTATTTGTTTAGAGATATTTCTCTTCTCAATGGCGAAAGAGGTCCCAATTTCGAATTCTTCGCTGCAAGGTTTATCATTGGATGCACTTGATCCTAATAACTCAATATTTTACCCTTCAATTTTTGGTCTTCATCCCTATATCTTTATGTACAAATTTAATGTGCATGAGAATAAGAATTATCTTTCTATCTATCTATTTATCTATATAGGTTAAGGTCTTGGGGACACACATTTCTGACATACGTTTGTACACGTTTTTTTGGGAGCCACTCCGTTATGTATTTCATGATCCAACCATCTATTTTCTATGTCATACTCAAATTTCATGTCTACCAAAAATTAGCCAAATCCGAAACCATATGACTTGAATAAAAATTATTATTTCTTTGCAAAACCGTATTTGTCAATTTTCTTCACTACAAATAAATCTCTTGATGGTTTTGGATTTATTTAATTTTTTACAAGGATGATCTATGAATACATTACAAAATGGGCCTTATAAAATGGGTGTCAAAGCAGGATCCTAACCCTATACATATATCCAGTCTGCCACTACGATAAAGTGTCATCTGCAACTACTCTTCTCTTAAAAAAAGGAAAACATTATATAACCATAGTCTCAAAGCAAGAAATAAGTTCGCAATATTGTAAACTTAAGCCCTCTAACAAAAGTTAAAAGGACTTTAGGCCTTTGAAAGGTCCCCTTGAAATGCAGTCACTGCTGATTTTATGTGAAATTAAGGTTACATGCAGTTTATATATTGCCAGAAAAAAAGAAAAAAAAAAGCATAAACTTGGGTATATGTTTTTTTATGGCTGATTAGAGGCACTGATCAGATTCATCAGCAGCACAAACTCAAAGCATCCATCCGGGGATGAAACAGTTCACTTGTTGGGCATGAGTTGTGGCACCCATCTGCTCTGACCCCTCTGCAGGGTACCTGTAAATTATTTAAAGTAATTAGCTTGTAATTAAGCTATTAGTGAAGTTTAACATAACTTATTTAGATGAATAATTAAATATTAAATACTTGTATAATTACCCTATTTGCAAAGTGGGATTGCAATCTAAAGGCTGGAAGAACCCTTGGGATTGAGCATGGTGATGCTGGGTTCCATATGCCATACCCTGGTCACCTCCTTCCCATGACTGTCTAAGTTGATTTCTTGAACCAATTTCATCCAACTGCAATATTCATATGGTAATATTATTGAATATAAATATTCAGAATTAATCAAGAGAGCACATTGGACCGTCGCAAGACTCGTTAGTTTTTTCTTACGGATGACAGTGTCACAATCAAAAGAGCACATTAAAAATTTAACTGCAGTGAGCCTTGAGACAGAAATTTACCTTCATTGTCAAATCCCTGTTGGCTTCGATTAACAGTTGTTCCTGTAATTAGAACAAGGTAGATAATTCACTTTTAAGCACATGAAACTGCAATGCCTTCATTTCTCGGCAAAACTGAAAGGCACATACCTTGTTCTGAAGGGCAGAAAGTTGGTCCAGCATATACTGGGTCTGCAAAGCAACATGAGATGAACAATTAATGCGACATCTCCTAAAAGAGCTGAAAGGGGGTAGTTCAAGCCAATACTTCATTAAAATCTAAGGGTTTGCGCGAGAATGCTTTCTGAATGGCTAAATGCACTTCCAAATAACGAAAATTGGTTATGGCTATGCTAGGCATAACTAAAAGTTGTTTTGATTCCTAAAAGCACCTTTACCAAAAGATTTGTTGTGTTTCCATTAAATCACTTCGAGCAGAAGTTCTAGTAACATAAGCAATCTCAAACGGGCCCTAAAAATGGATGATGAATTCTGCCATATGGTCAATGTATAACTCATAATTTGATATTGAACTGCAGTTACCTTAGTGGACCTAACTTGCTTCAAGGAGGCCTCAAGTTGGCGCTCAAGCTGCTCAAGCTCCTTTGTGTTTAATGGACCCAATTCCTCACCAAGAAGATTTCTACATGCATGGATACAACATAAGTTGAAATTATTCATCAAAAATGTAAATTTCTAAGCGATAAACAATTCCATGAAGACCACAGTTAATCCATTGGCTTAATTATAATTCACAGATGATTAATTACCTCTGAGTTCGTTGTAGGGACTCACATCTACCTTTGAGTTTCATGTACTCACGATAGCTGCTCTGATATATATCCATGCAAAGTAGCAAATATGTATTAGCGAAGTAAAACGTTTTAAAATTTATGCACGATATAGAAAACTAGCAATTTCTTAGGTGTTACCTCAAGTTCCTTTGCAGGTATGTTGACTTGATCCACCGCACCATAACTGCACTTTTGGTACCTGTCTACGGTTTGGAGAATGCTAAAGAAGAAGGGAGGAGAAAAGGAAGGAAGAAAAAAGACCAATTAATTAGGATAATAAAAGATGAAATTTTTTGTTTATGAGAAGAAACCATAACATGCATGCCAATCCATGTTGTAGAACTATTTTCCCAGCGAAAGACACCAAGCCAAAACTCACAGCTATCATTTGATATGAACTTCTCATGTCTCAAATGATTGCACATAGATAGCCAATTATTGTACATATGATTTAGTGTGCCAGAAATACGGGACGGAATACCATATGTCATAATACAATTGGAGGTTCTCCGATTGTATAATAATACGTGGTGTTATGTGTGTGTGTGTGTGTGTGTGTGTGTGTGTGTGATATTATAAGAACAAGAGCTTGTTGATTTCTTTGCATAAATTAAATGCAGCAAAGTATTTTCACCAATTATAAATCGAAGCATCCAAGACACAATAGTCATCTTAATCACTGGATTCAGCATATAAATACGCCATGTATTCTTTCATGCGAGCAACATAATTGTCCTAGTTTAACTACATTTCAACAAAGCAAGGAGTTCGCTCATTATACTCAAGAATGGTTAAGTAACATTGTCTTCCCGATTTACATATTATGATGTCAGACATTTAAATTAACAACGAATCCAGACAAGAAAGTATATGATCAACATTCGAAATTGACAACCTAATACAAATGTTTTTCCTAAATCCTTATAGTTAGTATTAACAACAAATATAAACAAGCATTTTTTTTTTCACGCATGAAACATATCTAAACCCAAGAATCTTATTTCACAAGTAAAGTAAAGGGTTTCCTATTAGTAGTAATTTCTGGTTACGCCAAATAGATAAATTATATTAAAAGAAAAAGACAATGAAACAGACAAATTCATCAAATATCTTCGTAAAGATAAAAAAAAATAGCTTGTCAGCACTCAAATGTATTGTTGAAACTCTTTACGTAAACCAAATTTATGGTTCTGATTGGACATCTTTTCATATTCGAAAGTACCAAACTTTAGTTAAAAAACTTGCCTCTCATTACTTACATTGGATTTATGAATGTGTCCAATCCACTTTTTTTTTAAAGAGAGACTAGTGGTGGCTTCACCACCATAGTCCATTCTTTTGGGGGTCGTATGGACTACGGGTCTGGAATTTATTTCTAACTACTGGGTTACTGCATGGTGGTTCACTTACTAGTTAAACATATTTGATTTATGAATATCCTACACATACCTAAAAATTACTAATAATTCCTGAACCCCCATATGTAAAAACACTAGAATATTAATTGTCTCATGAACACAATGAAAAACTAAAATTTGCAGTGTTAAAACTTAACAAACATGATTTGCATGCACAACAGACATACATATATAATCACAAAGATCAATGCTGAACAGAGAGCAAAAAACTGTCTTTAATTAAGAAGTGGTGAAGCAAAAAGGAAAAAACTTTAAATTTTCTTTTAAGTAATTCATGATTTGAAAGATGTCACACAGCTTATAATCCACTGTACAATAGATATAGTTATTCTTTGATAGATGTGTCAAATATACGGGTTTCAGAGCAAAAATAATCACAAGAAGTAATTTTCTCAAAGACATGCATGCCAGAGAACTCTAACTTTCAAATTCTATGGGAAAAGCAATATAGGATCATTATGATCTCAGGCTTTTGATGCTCACACCTCTGGAGCCGATCGGCCATACTCTCTTTAACTCAATCAATTCACAAAAGGGGACTCGCTTGAACAAGATAGTGCAAAAGATGAAATACTTTTTTTTTTTTTTTGGGTCAAAGCAAAAGATGAATTACTTAAATTTTATTTAATTAAATAATTAGAAAAGTTTATATGAATTTTAATTATAGAATAATAATGTTTTACTTTCTCGTTTCCTTCTTCTGCACTTCTCCCTCAGGGTTGTGTTCTTTAAATCCCTTTAATATTTGTTCAATTAATCCTAAGGATAGAAAATGAGGGAGGATTGAAGGGAGAGAAAATGGGAGTATGAATATCACTTTTTAATTATATTTCACAACTAGACATGCAAGGGGAAGAAATTAAGGGCAAAGAAGTAAAGGCAATATTTTTTCATTTAACCATAAAAAAAAAAGAAAAAAAAAAGGAGTCAATCCTTTCTTACAAAGAAGAAATCAAATTAGAAGAAAGAACTCCAAATGCTAAGTAAAATGGGAACATTTGTGCTTCAGATCCAGTAATGCAAGAATTAATACCCAAAAAACTGACAAAATATCAGTTTGTGCAATCAGGTACATGAAATTAGATGAAAACCCAGAACCTTAATCGGCTAATGCAATAATTGTAGTGTCCCAAAAAATGCAAAAATTAGCCCAAAAAATGAACAAAATATCATTTGGTGCAATTAGATACATGGAATTAGATGAAAATCCAACATCTTCTATAGCTTATGCAAGAATTAGTACCCAAAAAATGAACAAAATATCACTTTGTAAAATCAGATACTAAATTATATGAAAACTTAACACCCTAAATTTTTTTGAACAAAAACTTAACACCTTAATTAGCTAAACAACACACACACATATTTATCACAAAAAATTAATTTTAAATAACGGATAAGAAAATGAATCTTTTCAGGTAATGGAACTTAAAATTAATTTATATCATCAGCCTTGTGAGACTATTATAATTAATGTTTCCAATATATATAGCACTAAAAATTAATTTCAAGAAAAAGTAGAAAATTTACAAATAGATGCTTTTGCGATAGTAGAAGCAAATATCATATATATGGATCCCAGTTGAGCCCATGATGAAATCTAAATTTGTATCATCAGCCTTATGAAATTAATTAATTAAACAAAAAAGATAGAAAATTTATGGAAGAGGCTTTCATTTGTAGAAGCAACTAAAATCATATATGTGGATCCCAATGAAACCCATGAAGAAATTATAATTTGTATCATCAGCCGTATGAAAATTATTAATTAAACAATTAAAAGGAGAGAAACTTTGTGAAAGGATTACACTTGTAGGGGCCATTAAATCATATTAAATTGATCCCAATGAAACCCATGAAGAAATCAAAGAAACTATAGAGAGAACAATTAACAGATCCCAACTCAAATCCAGAAATTACAGAAGAAAAAATTGATCAGACCATATATATATAAGGAATTACCTAGGGCTGCTACAAAACTCATAGAGCTTGCCACGGTTGGAAAAGACGATGAGAGCAACCTCAGCATCACAGAGAACGGAGAGCTCATAAGCTTTCTTCAGAAGCCCATTTCTTCTCTTTGCAAATGTGACTTGCCTGTTTATCTTGTTCTCTATCCTCTTCAGCTCCACTCTTCCTCTCCCCATGTCTTTAATTACTAAAAATATTATCCACCCAAAAACCACCCCCACACACCACACACCCACAAACCCCTTAATTATTTTTCTTTCCCTTTTTTTAATGTATATATTTCTTAATTTTGTGCATCTAATCACCAAAAGTTTTGATCTTGGCAATATTTTCTTTCCCTTTCTTGTTCTTCTTTCTCTCTTTGGTGCAAATAATCCTCCTTTTCTAGGTCAGTACCAAACTGTAACCAAATTTGTGAAAAACAAGAGAAAGTTAGATACTCACTCAGTTGGAAAACCCTAAAGAGATATGGAGGGGAGAGAGAGAAGAGAGAAAGATCAGAGCTTGTTGTCTTGTAGTTCTATCTCTTGAGTCTTGGCTTATCTTTTAACCTCAGGTTCCGATCTACACCCAGAAACTCTGAAATGAAATTTAGGGTTGGTGTTCTTTCCAGTTTCATATAAAATCTCCTTTTTTATTTCATTTATTTATTTTTTTTTTGTTTTGTACTATTTCTTTTGTGTTGAAAGAATTCTACAACCAATCACAGTTTGAGCGCGTTTGGCTGTGTCTGTATATCTTTTGTAGGAAAAGACTTATGTGAAAATGAAAGCTCACATGTACTATTGTGAAATTATATGATGAGAAACGCTAAGATGATTTTCTTAAATTGAGGCTCTATATAGACTCTCCGTCATTTCATGTTTTTTGTATAATATTTTATGATGTTGGTACGGGAATTGTGTTAAAAAAATAAGATGGCAGGGAGTCCTACTTTTGAAAGAGTCTCATTAGCATTTCTCTTATATGATTTACTAATTAACAATTTTGCAACATGAAATCATTATTTTGGTTGTCCATTGTGGTTTTCCCTAAATGACGAGTTCAAACTAAATTATTATGATTGATTATTGTAAGGGCTGGTTTGGTATTGCTGTGCTTTGAAAAAAAACTGCTGTGAGAATAAGCGGCTGTGCTGTGAGAATAAGCGGCTGTGCTGTGAGAATAAGCAGCTGTGAAATAAATCAGCAGAGTGTTTGGTAAACTTTTTTGTAAAAGTGTTTTTGGAAAAAAAGAAACAATCTGATATTGGGTCTTTTCATTAAAGGAGCATTGTAGCTCCGTGTGCTTCGAAAAAAAGCCAGTTTTCCAAAGCTGCAAATAGCAGCTTCAGCTTTTTCCTTTGATTTCAGCTTATTCTCACAGCAGCTTCCAAAATAAGCCATTTTTTTTTCAGTTTACCAAACACCTAAAACCCTCACAGCTTTTTTTCATGGGTGTTTTTTTTTTAAGCACCTCACTCCCAAACCACCCCTAAGTCTTAGCCTAACTTTTACCCTTTATTATATATATATATTACTTTTCATGTTTAGGGTGATTACAAAATTGTGGCTTTCGCTTTCTCATTACATTATGAGGTTTTGAAATTATATTCAATCTATATTTTAACCGTTTGGATGCTTGAATCTTTGTTAATTTGATGACTGGACAGATGATGTAAGGGTTCTGAGGTGTGTAAAAGCCATACTTGCAATATTATGACAAACTCTGTAATTAGTTGTCGTTTAGGGATACAAATTTAGCATGAATTAAGAAGTTGAAGCTTCGTGTGACTATTTTAGGTTCATATAGATTGTAGTGTATAGTGTGACGTCTACATCAACTTAAAAATGGTAATTTTGTGGCTCATTTTAAAAAAACCATCCTAATCACATTAGCGAATTTGCGAACAAACGTTCTTTTTGAAAAAAAAACATTTCTAAATGGCATTAACAAAGAAATTTTCGCTTAGTTGATTAAGAGCATTATCTTGCTTTCAAAATACTGAGTTCGAATCTCTCTTACCCCCAAAATTGCTTGTATAAAATAAGGATTAAAAAAAAGAAAAAGAAGATCATTTTTCACAAATGAGTTTGGGAGGTATTACACACGCAGTAGGGCGCGTGGTAATTTGAATCTGTTGGAGTCAAAATGGATTTCTTGATATATACTGTTCTCACAGGTAGCAGATCGTCGTCACCTACCTTAAAACAGATCTCACGTGTTTGTGTCTCACTGGCCTGATCTTTCTTTTAAAAATTAGAAATTAAAAATAAAATGGTTTCTTAGACCAAAAGGCCTCTAAAACATTAGGTTATCTCTAATCGACCCGTACAAAGGGTCATAGGGCTAAAACTAGCTCGGAATAACACAAAAACCGTCTTCAACCGAATGCCAGACCAAAAGGCTTGTGGGCCCTCAAGCTCAGCCTATTTGAATGCCAACGACTACCTGGCGTCAGCATGATGCCAGCTAGCTGCCGTCAGGTTACCGTTGTAATTTGAAATTTTTTTTTTTGGACGAATTTAAAAAAAAAAAATCTAATTTTTTTCCTATAAATACCTACAACATTCCTACAACATTGAAAGTTGAAGATAAGAATGCCACATATATAAGAATCCTATCTAAATTTTGCACAATCAATTATATCTCGACACGTGGCACTTGAAATCCTATCCAAAAGATTATTAAGATTACAAAAAGATAAAAAATTTGGAGAGTTCTTCACTTTAGCAACACATGTCACTAGAAATCCTATCCGAAAAATTATTGAGATTAAATAAAGATAAGAAATTTGGAGAGTTATTCACATTAGCGACACGTGTCACTCGAAATCCTATCCAAAAAATTATTGAGATTATATAAAGATAAGAAATCCGGAAGTTTATTCATTTGGCGACAAGTGGCACTCAAAATATGTTCGAAAATCTTATTTTAATATGGTAATTTAATTTAATTAACTATATTAATTTAATTAAAATAATAAATTATGTTTGGCCTCGGTTGGAGATGATATAAAATATGGCCTAGCATTGTTCATTAAAATATAATTTCTTGCAGGACTAGAGGGCTAAAGGGAGCCTTTTGGCCCTCATTCGGTTGGATATGGCCTTAGGGTGTTGTGGTACACGGGATTATTTCGGACTGTATTAGCTTCAAGGACTAAGTTGAATTGAACTTGACATAGACTAAGTAGTATAAGAATAATGAAACGTCTGGTGCGATGTCGAATTAAGTTGCAGACTACATTATTTTTGAGATCCAAATATGTTTTTATCATTTTATTAATTCATTTTATTATTTTAACCCCTCTCTCTACCTTTCCTTTCTCTTCTCTTGATTTCTTTTTTCCGTCAGTCAAATGTCCAAAATAACCCTAATACAAGTCATGTGCAAGTATTTTGGATGAAAAACTTAACTGTGTTAGGATATAAGATGACCTATTAATAATTTAGGAAAAATTAATATGACAAATCCCTTAAAATTTTAGTTCATATAACAAATTGAAAAAAATGTCTAAGTTCGTATGATAATTTAAAAAATTTCCCAAACGATGTGTATAGTATGAACTATGAATTATATATGCAATGTCCATAATCTAAGAACTTATCCATAGGTTGTTTAAATCAGAAATGTGACGAAGAATTTGAGACATTTCAACTCCTAAATATAAATTTATAGCCGCAAGAGTAAACAATGTTACAAGTGTTACATTTATTGATTACATTGTAAGAAATACAATTGTGGCTTAAAGACTTTGTAGTAGTCTATTTTGTTTGGTTGGAAGTCTAAAGATCAATGTGCATACGAGTTATTAGTCTAGTTGTATTTTTCTTCCGGCACATTGTTGAAAGAAATCTCAATTTCAAACTTCTTTTTCTTTAATGCCTTATTTTTATGAGAATCTAAATACCCCAAATAATGTATGACCACAAAAATGTAAGAGACAAGAACTAATGAACAACCATTTTAGAATGAAAGATGCATTTCAAGAACAAAAGGTTAGAACAGAACATTTAATAGGGTTGCATGATTACGGCAATTTTCACACAGAGTGAGGACCATCGTGAAGTTGTGAGAGACCAAAATATAAAAAGTTTCATGCTTGTTATTAGATCATCGATCATTCAGTTATGACATTATAACGAGGTCGTACGTGTAAAACCAAAGTACAAAGTCAAACGAGATGCATAAATAGAATGCCAAGGATTGGTTTTACTTCTTTCTACAAAGCCAGAAATGCTACATTGCTTAGACCACAGGTTAAACCAGAATTGCTGATACACAAAGGGCATTCATATTATACTCAAGAATGGGGAGATATTTTTTCAGTGTGCCGAGAACACGACATGTTACATCACGAGTCATAATACAAGTGGTTGGATACTTGAAAAAAAAAATTCAACCACTTGTATTATGACACTAGGTATACCGAGTTTTGTTCCTAACACACTAAAAAATTAGGAGGCAGGTGGGTGTATATATATATCCTTCTGATGGGTAGGTTTCTGAATAAATTATTGAACAAAAAATAGAGGGTTTCAGAAATTAGATTAGATCAGTTTCTGGAATACAAGAATATTACCAACCTCCTCACGTTTTGAGGTCCATGCGTCCCCACAACTCGCTATCACTCAATTGCTACAAAAGGGCTAATAATGTCATTGGAAAGATATTTTTCTTTTGGACAATGCTTGTGTTATAGGGACTTACTTAATTGTCCCCTTATTTCCGACTAACGAATCTTTACTGGACGAACATCATAATTGAAACAATTCATTATCTTGATCATCATCTAAAGATCAAGGTATGCAAAATATTCAATTTGGAGATCTTTTAGTTATTCATATGCATAAAACAAATAAACAGTTCATCAAGAGGATGCTACTTGTTACCAAAATTATTGATTGATTTGATATGTATGGTGACTAAACGATCTTCAAATTGAATGATCTTTTGCAAATATAATCCTTAAATGATGATAAAAAAGAATAAATAATTTTGATTATGATGTTGGGACGGTAAAGATTCATTAATCGTATGTGGGGGAACAAGTAGGTTATCCGTAGGAAAACACATGTATTATCCTCATTCTTTTCCCTCGACAAAATAATTAGGGTTTCTTCATATATTAACACATATATTATCTTTAAAATGTCGATTTACGATACTACATATTGCGATTTGCATGCGATCCTTCTTGACATGCGTGATCTTTCACGTAATGTATTTTCGTGGTTTAGGGTTTAGCTTAGGTCAAAATATAATAATTAAGAAGAAAATGGCGAAAATTAGTCTGCTAAAATAATAAATATCAACAATAGAATTAGTTATATTATTGTAATTAATATTAAAAATAGTGCGATTGTGTAAATCCTAAGTAAAGATAAATTATGAATCATTTGGAATCTAAATTTTTTTTCCCAATTATACTTTATATTACTTGGAAGGCAAGTTATTTTCTTTATTTACAGTAAATAATGACACTAGGCATAAAAAATCATATTCCAGAATTCCTCAAGCCTTTCTCTATATTCTCAGCATCACTCTCTTTTTCTCTCTCTCCTTCTCTCTCTAAATTTAGGTGACCTATATAAGTAATGACACTAGGCATAATAAATTGTATCCCAAAATTCTTCCAGCCCTTCTCGATATTTTTTGCCCGGCACTCTCTCTTTCTCTCTTTAAATTTAGGCGACAACATCTATATATATTTTTCGGTGACATGAGAAGTGACTGGATGGCGCTTCTTTTATGGGAAATATAAGAATCCATAGAGTTAAAGTAATAAATTTGGTAAGTACGACAGATTTTTAAAGTTGTAAACCACAATCATGCATGGGCATGTAGTTAAAGATGAATGAGTACAATTTTTCAGTATGTGGAACCCATCTAAATTATTCCTCTTCAGTTTTGAATTGTATATCTAAAGAATTGTACACGTAGGAGAGATCTTTGAGTATATATATCATCTTGTGTTTCAGATACACATTATGGATAAGCCTATATTTTCGTCCAACTAGACTCAAAACTTACCCTAAAAAATAAGCCGGTCATAATAAAATATTGGTAATGAAACACAATGAACAACCTAATTTTATATATATATATATATGTGTGTGTGTGTGTGTGTGTGTGTGTGTGTGTATAGATGAAGATTCTTTAAAGGAAGGGATCTCTATTTTTTTTCAAAAAATGGGGATTAGTCGTGGGGCCCACAAATCGAATTTCAAAGATCTGAACGTCTATTTTTTCAAGTTGCACCTCATAGATTATCCTTGCAGAATATTAGCCAAATTGGAAATATTTGAGGCATCTAATTGAGTTCAAAAAAATTGACGAAACTATGTTCCAATAAACATTGAAATTTTATCGGAACAATTAAATGGACAAATGGTTTCGGATTGAATTGAATTTTTTCACTGATGACCTATGAATCGAGATATACAAAATAGACGGTTCGAATCGTTAAAGTTCGATATGGAATGAGTCCCACAACTAATCTCCATTTAAAAAGAAATAAAAATCCCTTCCCTTAAAGGGCATGTATAATGAAATGTATGATAGAATAAGGGCTATATAAATATAGAGAAGAGTGGTGGAAGATTGGTGAAAGATATGAGGTATACCAAATACATTTCGGTATTTTGTTCTCGTTCTTCCTTATTTATTTTTTCTTCACCCTCATTCAACCTTTCTTCATTCCCCGCGTACTTTTATCGTATCTCAAATAAATTAAAATCAAAAATTCATTTTTGCTCATCACCATAAACTATGGTGTTTGCTCACCATATACTTAATCAATTGACACGTGTTATTTCACTTAATCTTGGTTAATTTTTTTTTTTAAATTGAAAAACTAACATTTAATGTGAAAGTTAACTAGAGTTAGGTGAAAGAACACATGTCAATTGATTAGGTGTATAGTGAGCATACACCATAGTTTATGGTGGTGAGCAAAAATGTTCCCCTACAAAATATAACTATTTTTTAGGCGGAATGATATCTGTACATATTAATTGTCTTGATTTAAAATATAACAAGTTAGGAATGAATTGTACTCGAGGTGTTAAGAATTTAATAGTGTTTTTCATGCATTCGAGGTCATGTTTAAATGCCCTCTCGTTTAATATATCTTATAAAAAATGTATTCAACATATTTATCGCAAGATGAATTTTTTCTTGCCTATAAATGGCCAGCTTGAGCAATCTCTTTCTTGTAAGCAATTCGTAATGGCAAATATTATCAGATCTCTCGATCTCGATACATTATTTTATAATTCTCTCTTTTGATGGGCTACTAGCCCCAGTATTTAACAAAAAAATTAATCTAATGGGTTATTAGGATAGAAAATTCACATGGTTTTTATTTTCCTTGCAAGTTAAATGCTTAAAAAACTAAAGTTAACCCTCACGTTTAATCCATGCTTAATCATATTTAAGGCCAACCAACAATGAACATTATCATTAAAGAAAAAAAAATCAATGAACAAACTTAGGGGGTGTAGTCAAATTAAGATTTTAAAGGATTTTAAAAGTGATGGATTTTATAGGATTTAACAAGATTAAAGACTCCTACAAAATTCATATGGATTTTAAAGAATTTGAATGGATTGTGGTGGAATGATTTGAAATCCTAGGGGGTGAGGTTGAATTCTTTTTAGTCTTGGTTATATATACTTTTACTCTCAAATTCCACAAAATCCACAACTTATTGAAATCCTACAAAATCTAATTTTTTGAATCCACTTATTTATTTGGATGAATTTTAAAATCCTTTAAAATATTTTAATTGACTACACCTAGATTTAAATGGATTCTAAAATCCTTTAAAATCTTTTAATTGACTACACTAGGATTTTAAAATCTTTTAAAATCCTCTCAAATACGAGTTTGACTACACTCTAGTACTACGGTTAAATGATACTTATCTTTATTTGCAAGTGAGAAATCTTAAATTTGATTATCGTCAAATACAAATTTGAACCACATTATTACTCAATCGAGATTGAATCATAAATAAAAAGACAATGCTAGAACCAAGAAAGGCAAAGTCGAAAACGGAGATAAACCAGTTAAACACGCGTTTCCATAGGAAGAGTCCGTCTTATGTTCCGACCTCAGAGAAGCGCCAGTTTCCAAGGCCCAAGAGGAGTGTCAAAGCAGCCATCCACCGACTACGTGTCGACCGCCTATTGGGGGTCAGAACAGTGCCAGGTGACGGACAAGATTGATGGCGAAACCGCCGTACGCTCTCAAACGGCGTTTGCCCCTCGAACAGTAAAATGCTCTGCGCGGACACGTGTCGCGAAACGACAGGGGTAAAAACAGGAGTTACTGGGTGCTTAATTTTGGCTGTCGACGTCTTGTCGGACGCGTGCTGGGGAAAAGCTTGAAAGCTTGAAAGTAGTCGTTTGCCCGTTTGATTATGCTTTTTGGTTATGGAATTCACGTTGTCGTACACAGTAAATGGTAAAAGGTTAATAGTAAAAATGGTCTTAGGAGACTAGTAGTAACACTGTACCTTGTAAGATGTTAAAAGTCAAATAGTTCTCATTATTTGAAGGGAAATATTGTAATTTTATTTTTCATTGGAGAAAGTCAATTTTAATTTATTCTAATTTGTGCAGAAGTTGATTTGAACTCGAATCTAATCTCAAGTGGCTAATCTATGTCACCTACCATGTTTGCTGATAAAATTGGTTTGTACCAACGAGAATTTAGTGTTTGGTAGACTTAAATGCATTTCGGACCGTAATAATAATCTTGAAATGAAATCCAACATAGGAGGGACATGGATTCTTTGATCCAAGCTCAAATGTGTGTCACAACTGAACCCGAATCAAAGCTCAATCTTAGTACCCTAGTCATCCTTGCTCAAAACTCGAAGCTTAGTCTAGTATTGACTAGGTTGAGCCACCAAATGAGGCCCGGTGTGGCATTTCACATCTTTTAATTAAAGCGATAATGAAGAGAGTGAAGAATTAAACTCATGATCTCATATGCATGGATGTATGTTCTTAATCGAGGCCATGCCATTTTTCTTCCTTTAATTCCAAATTTATGATGGGCCACAATTTTTGTTTATTTCTCTTTACAAAGTCATCAGAATTTTCTGAAATAACATTACAAATCTTGTCCAAATAACCAAATTACATTTGAATTCTGGTTCTCTTAGCCTTCTCCCATCAAGTGTGCAAGTATCTTCTTAGCTTAGGTTGCCAATATAAGAAAGGTATATTACCTTGCTATATTAGGGAAGAATGAGATCTCCAATATCCAATACAAGTTGAGTATTCACAATTCGGAAACAGATAAACTTTTGTTGTCCCCGAATGAACACAACGGCATTCTTATACCATATTATTTCGTTGTGTTCATTCAGGTTCATGTGATGCAAGTTATTCTCCGAAAGAGAAAGCACGGTTCTTATTAATCGCAATGTTGTAATTCAGATTCCCTCCAAATTTTGCAGTACGGATTTGACGGACCGAGTAATTTGAACAGTTTAAGAGAAGGGGAGAGAGATCCAGACTCTTGATTTGTGTAAGGTGGACCAATAGAATTGGGTATGAGGCTGTAAGATTTAAAATGAGTTTTCTAGATTTCTCGATCCGTTGGCTCCAAACTGCAAAGATTCGGATAAGATCTCGATTGGTCCTAAAACAGTGGCACATATCAAATCCATCATAGCAGGATTTATCATCTCAGTGAACTTAGTCAAGTTAGGCCCTGAGTTCACTGCTGCTCAGTGCACTAACAGGCAATAGCTGGTTCCAGGTGCCTTGTCACTTCGCAACATTTATAAGCATGCATGGAAATATGCAAAGCACAAATGCGATATGATTCCTCCCACAAACACAATAGTACCGTGCTTTAAGCTTCGCCCGTGACACATGCGAGCATGTCTGGGAATCAAAGCGACACATGCTAAATGCAAGGTCATTCTGTCACTTACAATACCCCGTCAATATATCTAAGCATAATTTCAATGTATCAGTGCGAGTGTTTACGAAATCTGCAGATTTTAGAATCCTAAAGGCAAATTGCCAAGGCACAACCACATACAGTAAATATCACCCCTTCGGCCCTTCCCCTAAACCAGCATTCCTACCAATTTCAAAGGGTATATATACTTTTCTTGTGAGCTGCTATCTTTGGCAAAAACCTTCTCTTTCCAGCTAGCAAGGCACTTCCTAATAGTTTTGCATCAGTGTCCAGTCTACCATTTGGTCTTACAACAACACATTCCGGATATCTTAAATTCCTAGATCGAAGAAAAGAACCGTGGTGCGAGGGTGGGGGGAATGAAGAAAAAGCCGTATGATATCACTTCTAATCAAAACCAAAGTTATGACGGTGTTATCAAAGGCGTGCATCGGGCACCCCTTGAGAGTTATGGGCCTACTGAGGCCAAATATCAGATCAATAGTAGGAGCAGACGGAGGGAGAGGAGGGAAGCCGTTCATCTGAAGGTCAGATGAATGGTAACTTCTTGTGTATAACATATGCCCCGTACTAAATTCTCAGGCTCCACCATTCAACCGGGAGCATAAGGGCATCAATCAAATTCAAGCACATACATTATATCAGGCTTATCAAAGATGAATATTCCACGAAAAGCAAGAACAACATAGGACCATAAGGACATCAAACAAATTCAAGCATTTTATCAAGGATGAATATTCGACGAAAAGGGAAAGTACAGAAAGTTTCAGAATGTATATATATGGATTATGCACCGCTATATCTCTACTGTCTAATTTGGGTTCATAAATTTCATTGGCCTACATCACTGGTACCAACCAAGTATGGTGACTGAGGGCGAAGAAAGCTTTGACATTGATTAATCTTTCTAAGATAACACAAATAGCCTGATCAAGTTTTAGTTTACACGATCAAGCAAACTCAAACAGATGTTGGTTTAGAGCAATCGGGGCATGAAAAATGACCTCTAGCTTGACACTTGGTGCAAGAGATGGATCTTACTTTCAATCCTTCACCACCAAGCGATTCATACATGTCGTCGATGAGATTTGATCCGAGCATTTCACCTTCTTTGATCAATCCAATTCCTTTGCATCTTGAGCAAGCTATCAACCTCAGATTGCCACATCTCTTGCACATTCCCAAAGAACTGAACATTCAAAGGTTTGACGTACACAAAACATAAATTAGAACAATAATCCTCGAGTCACCAAATTTGTTCAAATGTATCAGTGTATGCGTCGAGCTCCTTAATTGTTCGTAACAAATAAGGTCTAAAGCGGACGTCAATTTAAATCAATCAAACACTGTCACGTCATTTGATGAACAAATTTGGCGTATCTAACATTACTCAAATCACCAAAAACGTCTAATTATATTGATGCAGAGAGGAAAATTTCATAGGTACAAGGGTTATTTCTGCAAATCTTGGAAACTAATCAGAAGTTGAAGAAGATTAATAAGTAAAATCATTAGAAAGGCTAGTGTTTAATGAACATATATGAAACGGGGTATTAGTAAGTGTTACCTGCGCTGAGACGCGGAGATGAAAGCGTCAATTTTCGGGGCAGCAATGGTGGCGCTGAGGAGCAGAGTTCCGACACCAAATCCAGCCAGCTCGCTCGCCGTTATGTTATCCATTTGCTTTGCTCTCTGTCTCTCTGCTTTCCTCTCCGGTCGACCAGAACATGCTGATAAGTGATCAGTGAAAAAGCTCCTTATCTGAAACTTAAGTTTCCAACATAATAAATAATTTGGTGCTATTGGACAACAATGGCCTATTAGCTCAGCTGGTTAGAGCGTCGTGCTAATAACGCGAAGGTCGCAGGTTCGAGACCTTCATGGGCCATTTTTTTTAAGTTTCTTTTTTGGTTTCTGGGCTTTAGAATTACGTGTTTAATCTATCAGCCCAAGTACATTTTAACAATTGTGTTAAGCAGTCCGTGTTCTTCTCTTGCTAGATAGAATTCTACGAGCCCATAACTAATAATAGTTTGATTCTTTATTCCTGGATGAATATCGGTTGATTCGGACAATTAAGATCATTTACCTCTGCATCCGTAGTTTTACTATTGATTTCCCCCTCGGTTTCTTTTCTTTTCTTTGCTGAAAAGGACTCAATTTCTTATATATATATATGTGTGTGTGTGTGTGTGTATTGTATTATTGATTAGTGCATACGATTCAATGTTATCATCGTTTACCTCTTTACCAACGTTGTGATAAGGTAAACTTAATTAAGAAGCGGTAAGATTTGTATCACGGTGAAAAATAGGTACCAACGATGTACCTGCATGCATGTATCTAAGCTCTTAATTAACTGATTAATTACTGCAATTACATAGTAGTATATGGGCAGGCTGATCTGACCTTTGATCTTTTAGTTTCACCGATCAGTCGGTTGTTCGCATGCCTGCCTACCTCATGTCAACAGTTAATTAGCTTTCAAAAGATATATGCTTATAAGTGGTCGTGATCAGCTTCGATTGTGTATATAGACAACTGACTTAGTCCTTGATGAGGTTTTGATCAGTTCAGCTATTGGTGCGTTCGCAGTCCCCTTGGTTGGGGTTACTAGTGATAAAATCGATACTTTTTATCTATCAATCTCCAATAATTTTCCATTTAAAATTAAGTGGTTAAATTGTTGCAAAACAAATTGTTTCTATTTTTTTGGTTACAGATCAGTGTCTTTCGTTGATCACTGCATAAAACTGTGTTTTCTTTCAAGCTAATTTGAAGTCCATATATATACTTTGTTTTCTTCCTCACTGATCACTCATCTAAAACAAGTTTAATGGATACAAAAGATCACACTACCTCTTATTTATCACGCTTTGAAAGATAAAGCAACATATATATATGTATATATAGAATTTTATAGATATGCTTATGATAGCTAGCTAGCTGGATCAGATCGAAGTTCATCATCGATCGTGTCTGTTGGCGACATAAAAATAAATATAGTACCAATCTAATGAATGATCAGCATTTCTAATTAGATGACGTAGCCTCCCCCGTTATAGAATTGTGTTTGAATGTCCTGTTCCCCAAAATAAAGCAGGTGATTTAGTTTCACTTCAATTTGTGCATTGATATATTGCTCGATTCCCCTCCAGTAGATAAAGTTGCTGCAGTAATCCCTTGATTATTGATCTGCATGGCTACTTTGTTGCACTGGTCTAAGCTTGTGTGTTGCAGCGGATCCATTCGACCATTTACGTCGTCCAAGTTCCAGAGCTTGCCCATATAAAGCCCTTCTCCTAATAAATCTGACCAAAATTCAACACTTGCTTGGTGCATAAATTTAGGCATGCAATATTTGTCTTCCTCCATGTTTTCTTGCCTTTTTGCTTGTGTTTCATGGATATCAGTATTATTCATATTGTTTACTATTCCTCGGCTGCAGGCTTCCAAATCTTGATGTGGTGGGGGTGTGGCTCTTGTTTTCATGTTTTGATCTTCCTCTAATTGTTGTTGTTTTGCTTCAAGAATCTGAGCTTTTATTTTCTCTTGCTTCTGAGTGCATTTCTCTTTCCTTTTGAAATGGGTTCTCCAGAAGTTCTTTACCTCATTGTCTGTTCTCCCTGGCAAGTATCTTGCAATGGTAGACCATCTGTAAATTCATATAACAATTCACATCGGAAAAATATATTTGACTGTACTTGGAAAATATTTAATCGAGAGAGAGAGAGAGAGAGAGAGAGAGAGTGTGTGTGTGTGTGTGTGTGTGTGTGTACTAGCTAGGGTATTGTCCTTATTACTGACTTGTTACCCCATAAAGCATGCAATTCAACGATGATGTCTTCCTCCTGAGGTGTTATATGCCCTCTCTTTAGTCCTGGCCTCAGATAATTTACCCATCGGAGTCTGCAACTTTTCCCACTTCTTTTCAAACCTGAAAATAAAAAGAAAACCCTAATTGAGCATGCATGTCTAAGACTATCAATTAATCCAAAATTAAAGCTAAAAAATTATACTAATTAACTTGGTTAATTATTACCTGTAGACCTAGCCACAGAACCCCATCTTCCCTCTCCATGTAAGCTGACATATTCACCGAGCAGCTTATCCTCCTCACGACTCCAAGAACCTTTCCTCCATCCTTGTTCTGCAACGCCACCCCAACCCATCATAGCTACCATCTTTCAGCTCAACTCAATAAGTAGTATTTGCTTGTTTTCTTTGTATTCTATGGGACGCTGGTTATATTGCACAATGCATGGGTAGGTTAACTTCCCCTTATATACACACATAACACATGGTAAGTATCTTCTCTCTGAATCAGTGGCTTGAATATATTTTGCTTTGTTTAATACATTGATGATCTCAGTCAAGATCTTTGAATCGAATCTCTGCTTCTGTCTCTCATCATGTCATGAAATCGAATTGACCCTTCCCTCTACAAACCTGAGTACACGTGTTGAGACATGGGTCTCAACCATCTCAACACTTCCAACCAATCCCAGTACAACAGCTGGCTCGTCGAGCCCTACTCCATTTACTATATGACATCACCCAACAGGATCTCTCCGAATCCTTTAGGTGAGAACCTTAGGAATTCATGAATTGTATCTGTTCATCGCATATAGTGTGATCAGTTTTTATCAGATACTATTTGTGTTTAATTTTAAATAAAATTTTTTAAAATGATTTTTAATTGCACGATGTACAATGAACGATGAACGAACACGATTCACGGTTCCTCCGGATCCTCACAAAGAGGATCTGGATTCTGACATCACCACTAGATCATACGTTCTACATAACAAAAGCCACGATAAAAAAAAGATCACTTATCGATAAAAAAAATAGTGGTATTCACACTTATTTTTACCTATTACGCATTCATATTCATTCGATTCGGCGGTAAAAAATTAAGAAGGTGTGTGAGAAGTAAAAATAAGTATGTGAATAACACTACAAAAATAAACACACAAAGCCACATTGTATAACTAATCTGTCATTGTTATTTAAGATTAACAAAGAAGTTTCTTAATAAATGAATGAAGCATAAAATTCTTAACTAAGCCGAAATGATTTAGTGGGTCTCCTTGGAAAGTAGCCCTTATCCAACTAGGGTTCAACATCTGTGAAAAAGTATTTGCATGCTTAATCACCATTGTTTAGGGTAATGGGGGGCAAAAAGTTTTGAAAGGAGAGGGGAGACGATTCACCTATCCTACACCTGGCCTTTGGGCTTCATCTAATTACCTAATTTGGAAAGTTGAGAAGTGCTTTATTGTATTAACTCATTTGTTTATGCATTCTATGCCTATATGTAGGTATTGATGGTTATAGAAACTATATATTAGTTGCTAATCTTTGGAAAGGTTAGATAAGAGTGTCAAGATCTTGTCAAGCTTAAAGATTTACAGTGTGAAATGCACGATTTGATGAGGCCGAAAGAAAAGAAAATATTTTACAAAAGCTTTTGCTCCTCCAAACCCCTTTGAGTAATATTACTTCATCAATGACGAAACCCTACTTTATGTTGAACAAAAAGGTTGGGCTAATTATAAGTTTAGAAATGCGAAGAAGACTTATGGGAAAATTGTTAAAGTATCATCAATTGGAGATGCAAAATGCATTAAGTTAATATTTTGTATTTTTGGTTTGCTGAAAAGCTCTTCAATAGACGAGATGTAAAAAACTATTTTGGTTGGAAAATATAAATAAAGATGTAACTTTACATCTTTTGAGGGTCGACATCATTAGTCAAAGAGAGAAAAGTAAATGGAATACATCTCTCCCATTGAAGATGATCTTTATAAACCTCACAATTGACTAGTAATAATATGGTTTAAATTCACCTTTGGTGAGAATCGAATCTAAGACCTCTCACTTATAAGTTAAAAGGAAAAGGAATACCACTAGACCATAATACTAAGTGACATCAACAAGGGGTCATGTGAGGGAGATTGTTAAGAGTCATATAATTTAATGTTCGAGGAGCATCTACTGTTGTCAATAAAAGGATTACTTGTAGGAAGATGTTAGGAGCTTTCCAATAATATCCATCGATTAATGTCCAAATTTGGTGTTATGGTACAAACGGGTCGAAATGACCCATTAAAGTACTGGCAATAACTCGAAAGACGATATTGTATCGAACATGCACCGAGATCAATAACATGCACCGAGTCTCATCCATTGAAACTCACTTGTGTACCAAGTTCGGGCGACCCGAAACTATGGATCCACTTTTTCAGAGCTATGCATTTTTGCCAAATGGGCCTCCTCATCTGAAAATCACTTGTGTACATAGCAACAAAGCTCTTTTGGATAAGTTGAGCCCAAAACTTGAAAAGGAGACAAAGTCCTTACACATTCCCTTACAACATAACCCACTAAATCTTTTGTCTTAATTCTCAATTTACATTTTGTTTAGCCCAAGATGACCGTAATGCCTAAATTGACAGTCATTTTGGACCTAACACAAGCAGTGGAGTCAAGGAGTGTAAGCCAATGGGTGAATTTTTAGGCACGGTGAGGTCAATGTCACAAAAATTGTTGTTGTTGCTAGAACAATAAGCTCACCACAATTTGAGCCGTTTAGTGGACAAGTTTATTGAGGACTTGCACTAATCGTCAAGTGAGGAAAGATTATGTTTATGAGGATGATTTAGTGGAGGGTTACAAGATTGTGAGTGACGAAAAAGAAATGTCAATTTATAACTTCCCGTTCATGTTACAAATGTTTTGTTTATAGTAAACAAAAAACAAACACCATTAATACATGAAATGATTTATTTCATGCACTATAACATATATTTTTCGAGACATTATTGGGGGTTGTCCAATAAATTTTTTAACTTAGGCCTCCCACAATAAGCCAAGAAAAGTGAGTTTGAAACCAATATAGGAATCACACTCCTACCGTGGTCAGAAAATTTAAATGTGATACTTAACATATTGAACTCACTCTTGTGCATTATTAGTGTTGTATAACTTATGTTATATGTATCAAACTAAAGTTGTCTGATACATATATACAAGTATCACACTCACTCAAACTATTATGAAAGACGTACATTTATATTAAACGACTCAGTTTTATAACAAAATATGTTTGTATTTGGCTATTTGGCTTAGTGATATTAATAATTAAAAAAGAAGAAGAAGGTTTTGTTTACAACTTTTCTTATTTGGAGCCCCGGATAGGGGGTGACCCGACATCCCCTCCCACTCCACGCACCACTTTTACAACTTCCCGTTCATGTTAGGGTTTAAGCAGAAAAAAGAAGAAAAAGAAACGTCAATTTATCCGAAAAATCAAAACTTTAATCGCGATTAGCAGCAAAAGATAGGGTTAATTAATAAGCATATTTGTACTGTCTACAGTCTACCTATAAAAAGTCTTCAGTTTGAGGCTCCTTGCACAAATTCGCAGACTCCGGCCAGGGGTTCCATAGAGGAAGACGAAGAAGAAAGCCTCCTGCTTTTTAGAGTTTTGACTTTGTTCTCGGAAGGAAGAGATTTGGGGTTGTTTTTTTTTTTTGCTTGGAAGTGGAGGAACAATGGCGACCGATCTCAGTGATTACGCCATCATCAAGGAAGGAGAGGCTGAGATTCTCATGCATGCTAAGAACCAAGTGTTTTACAACAAAACCCAGGTGCCAAAATCTTCCGTTTCTGTGATTTTTGAATTGGGTTTGTTGGGATTTTTGAGATGAAATGTTTGAGGGTTTTCTGTGTTTTTGAGTTGTTCTGAATTGGAAGTCAGTTGGCTCAGTGTTAGTTGGTGAAAAGTTGTGTTTGGTTGCTGGGGTAGTATCGTAGGAATCGGAAAGATTAATGTTTAGAATCGAAGAATTTCGATATGCGAACGGTTTTATTTTTTTGATTAGTAATCGTTGAGGAATGTGTGTGATGAAGCCTTGGATTGGAAATGTTAATTGTGTCTCGCATTTGGGAGCATGTAAGTGGAAGAAACCCAAGGCTCATCATTTAGATTATGTATTTCTGCTTACGGTTTATATATGCAGTGCAAATTCAATATGGACGAGTTAACCTAGTCGTCGCCCAAAGTTCTTTGCTTTCCAATACTTAACATCCCGTTTTGGTTATGTTATTAGCAGTTTTTTTTAGTATTGTAAATATTATGTAGGGGGTGATTTGCGATATGTATGACTGTTGAATTTTCAGCATTATTGATCACTATTTATTGGATACATTCAATCACTTAAGTTTGCTGGCTGACTTTTAGATTTAGTAATTCAGGAGTCTTGATTGTTTCATTGTGTAATAATTAGGTGAACAACAGAGACGTATCCATTGCTGTTCTGAGGACATTCATAACTAAACGCAAGGAGGAGCATGAAGCAAGATTGTCCAAGAAAACAAAAACTGCAGTGAAGGAGTCTGACAAAGATGCTTCAAACTGTGTCGTAGAAGAAGTACCTATTGAGCCTGCTAATCATGAAGAAAAAACCAATGGAGATTGTGAAATGGCAGCAGAGGTATCTCAAGATGAACCATGTAGCGTTTCAGAAGAACCAGAGAAGGTCACTGAGGGAAAATGGCATGGGGAACTGAAGCCACCAAGAGTTCTTGAGGTTTTTTCATGAATTTTGATCAGAATCAATTAATTAGTTTCTTTCATCTTTGTTCTTTAATCTGGAAGATGCAAATTCACATTTCTCTTTTGTATCATTTGCGTTCACAGGCCTTGTCAGCTTCTGGTTTAAGAGCTCTTAGGTATGCTCGTGAAGTGGAAGGAATTGGTCAAGTTGTTGCTCTAGACAATGATAAAGGTAGATTTTAGGTTTTCTCGAACTACTGCACTTAAATGCATATGGCCAGTTTTTTTGTTAACCTTTTAGAAGGTTACTTTGTTTGTTCTTAAAAGAAAAGGAATAATTAATGGACATATAGACCAAATTAGATGAGATTATGGACTTCTAGTTTCTATTTAAATACATATTGATATACCCAAGTTGTAGATCCATATCAGCTTTTCTTATTGCTTGTAAACATCAGAACAGTTATCACTATTCGTCTTCCTGCAGATGCTGTTGAAGCTTGTAGGAGAAATATCAAGTTCAATGGTTCGGTTGCATGTTCAAAGGTGGAATCACATCTTGCTGATGCCCGTGTGCATATGCTCACCCATCCAAAAGAATTTGATGTGGTATGCCTATGCTGTTATATAGTTTATGCTATTTCTCAAGGAATTCTCATTTAGAAATTAGAATATTTATCAGAATAAAATATAATATTCTAAAATTATTTGAATAAAGAATGGACTGGAATTGGTTTCATTAACGGGCCCACACACTTCACAATGATAATGATTACCCTTATTCCTTTCTTCCCTAGAGATAATTCTTTTGTGCGGATTCCTATCATTTAATACTTTTTAGCATAAAGAGTAACATACTCTTTGCTGGTTATTGGTGTTTCAGGTCGATCTTGATCCTTATGGTTCTCCCTCTGTCTTCTTGGACTCTGCGGTTCAATCTGTTGTTGATGGAGGATTGCTAATGTGTACGGCAACTGATATGGCTGTGCTATGTGGTGGTAATGGGGAGGTTTGCTATTCAAAGTAAGCACTCATACCTTTTTGCTGATTGATTTTGATTAAGCATATATTCTGATTCTTGGACTGAGCTTTCTCAAACTGTTCTGTTGATTAGATATGGTTCCTATCCATTGAGAGGGAAATATTGTCACGAGATGGCTTTGAGGATCCTCCTAGCTTGCATTGAGGTATCATCATGTCCTTGATTAGACATTTTACGTTGAACATGCAAACTACTTGAAACCTATTATTTAACAATTTAGCCTGAAAGGAAGCAGAATTGATATTGCATTTGTATTGGTAATGTAGTTGTTGGCAAATGTCTTTTCTATAGCAAATATTTACTGTATTTTTTTGGGCGTAATGATGGTGTTGGTCACAATTATAGGTTTTCAATTAAGTTTAGCTTGAAGTTAGTTAACTCGATAGGCAAATGACTTTAAAAACATGAAGACTGCCCCTAATGGACCATAAGTTATATTTCAACTCATTTAAATTGGATGTGTGTGCATATATATATATATATAAATTTTTTTTTTGGTGCATAGTTAATTTCTTCTTTGTACAATGCAGAGTCATGCAAATCGATACAAACGATACATTGTTCCTGTGCTATCTGTACAGATGGACTTTTATGTCCGAGTTTTTGTTCGTATCTACTCGTATGTGACCTATTTTCTATATCATTCAATGTTAGCTATTAGACTTCTTCCTTTTGCTGTTGTATGATAGTTCAACAATTGGTTGCAGTTCTGCAAGTGCAATGAAGAACACTCCCCTTAAGCTCTCCTATGTGTATCAGTGCATTGGTTGCGATTCTTTTCATCTTCAGCCTATTGGAAGGACTGTCACAAAGGTACGGTGATGATATAATATACCTTGAGAGTTAGGTTGTGCTCATCTATTCATGACAAAAATCATGTTTAAAAAGTTGATTTTCTTGCTTTTCCTGAAGTATACGTAAACCCCTCATCTAAATTATAGTTGTAACAATGACTTTAAAAAGTTAAATTGACCGTTATGAGGGTTGATTGTTTGACACTACCTTTTAAGACAGTTATATCTCAATTATAGGACAGTTAACTTCAATTATAGGACGTTGATCTCTCATAGTTATTGTTCTATTAGTAAGCTTTGTCCCCTTGCGGAATATCTTCATATATTTGTCCCTGTGTGTGTATTAGATATGTTTGACTGCTCTGATTTTTACAAAGATTTGTGTCTGTAGCAGGCTTGATGCTTCAGATAAATGGATTTATTTTATTTCCGTTATTTATATCAATAATTTTCTGATAAGGGATTACTTTATTCTTTCAGAACACCAGTGTGAGATATTTACCAGGTTTTGGTCCCGTTGTTCCTCAAGAATGCAGTGATTGTGGAAAGAAATTCAATATGGGTGGGCCTATATGGTCTGCTCCTATTCATGATCAAGAATGGGTGACTTCCATACTATCTGATGTGAAGTCTATGAAGGAGCGGTATCCTGCTTATGATCGCATCTCTGCTGTACTAACAACAATTTCAGAGGTGTGCCCTTTGTCTTAATACTGATCCTATTAGACATAAATTAGATGTGCTAAAACAGTTCCACTGATGTCTGTGTTTGTTTGCAGGAACTGCCTGATGTTCCTTTGTTCTTGAGTCTGCACAACCTCTGTGCCACACTTAAGTGCACTTCCCCATCTGCTGTGATTTTCCGTTCTGCTGTGATCAATGCAGGATATCGTATATCTGGAACTCATGTAAACCCATTGGGGTTGAAATCAGATGCTCCCATGGATGTCATTTGGGACATAATGCGCTGTTGGGTGAGCTGTCACTTTCAGCTCTCATTTGTTTCTTGCGTGATGCGTGTATAAAATTTTCAACTAGTTCACAATCTTCTAAGATCCCTGCACGGAGATTCCTTCCCACTCCCCAATTAACAGTGTGGTTCTGTTGTTGCTTTTCCTGCCTCTACTCTCTAAATTATGTAGACTTTCTATGAGATTAGTGCTATTTACTAGTTCTTGCGTTGGGCGTGTGGTATCTTATTGTGCCTTTATTTTGTGTAGGTGAAGAATCACCCGGTGAAACCTCAGCCTGCAGATCAGTCAGGAACCGTGATACTTGCCAAGGAACCTGTTCTTCAAGTATGTTTCTCCCATTTTTGAATATTAATAACGATTATTTGTTTCTTCTGATTATATTTGCCTTTTCTTCTTTTGCTATGTGCATGTAATTTCATGGAACAAATCACCCCGTGTGTATGTGCGCGTTCGAGAGGGGCAGTGAGAGATATCTAGCTAACCACTCTTTTTGACATTTTCTCTTTTGCAGGCTAACTTTGCTCGAGCTGTTGCGTCTCTTAGCAAGGCACAAACCAAGAAGGTAGCACGCTTCCTTCCAAATCCAGAGAGGCACTGGGGGCCAAAGCTGAGGGCAGGTCGTACAATCACCAGCAAACACATCTCTCTCTTGGGTCCGGAGGCTGTCAATGAACATCTTAACCATGAAGATGGCGAGGAACATGACGCCAAGCGTCAAAAGTTTGAAGATCAACCCACCCCAAATTGAAGATGAACGGTTTTAAGTTTGTTGACCAAGTTGGCCTAGAGCTCCATCCTCCCATTACCGAAACACCGTACATCCTATTCCTTTTTATTTGGAGACAGCGACGAGCAACTGGAGCGGCAACTTTATATTTAATTAGAAGCTAATTTTCAGCAATTTTGAGTTTGATAGACGATTTTTATTTATGTTTGCGTACTTTTGAGTTTGTAAGCAATTTATCTTGGTCACATTGACTTCAATTTTGATTAAATTCTGTCTGATATTAACAGTGCAGTTAAGTTCCGGTTTCTTATCTCTTATGTTTGAGTTGTCTCACATCAAACAATTCAAACTTGAGCATATGGTCTCTTGGAGCTCCCTTCTTGTTTATCATATTTATTAGCGAATGAAGAGGAGCCCCGCAAATGAGAGAAACTTAGATGCAACGGGATGGTGTAATGATGTCAAACTGTAGATTGACTTGGGTCGGGCTCTTGGGAATACATTACATGGTCTTCAACCTCGTCATGTAAAAAGACTTAAATGAAAAACAGAAATTATATTTGGACGTATAAAACTGACATTTCCGATCAAGATAGTAGAAAGCTTGACAAAATATGCTCAAATACTAGGAAAACATTTTGTCTCTGGATTTGAATTCTATATGAACTACATACTTTTATTGCACTAAGCTCATTGGACAAAGTTAAATAAAAATTACATCTGTCGATATGCAACTCGAAGCGATGACCAAAGTGGCTCAGGAGGAGGGTAAAAAACAAAAGATTACAGTCACTAAACTAACCATAAGATATAATCCCAGAAAGTACAGTAAAAATATAAAGAGCATAATGCAGTTGAATCAACTTTTTAATAATTTTTTTTTTCACTTGGCCTTGCCGTTGGCCAGTTTAGCTCCAGGACCATTAGGGTTGAGCTCATCCCAAGCTTCAATCCATGTGACCATGGCGTCGGCCAGCTTGTCGAAGTAGGGATCGACCTTGCTGAGCTTCTCCTTGACCTGCTTGGAGAGCTCAATGTAGCATGCTTGCACGGTGGTGCAGTCTTTGGGAAGGACAGCAGACTGGAAGAATGGGATGATCTCTTCCTGCCAGAAGATGCCCTTGTACTCCTTCCTCAGGTTCACAAATGGATTGCTGGCTTTGCTGTGGTAGATATATGGCAGCCCTGTCTTCACTCCAAGCCCCAAATGATCTGTTATCACCTGAAATATTTATGACCATACATTGTTAATATCTGGGACGGCATATTGTTCTAACCAACTGACCTAACCGATATATGCAACATAATATATCATTCACATGAAAAAAAAAAGAACAATGGAAGAATTAGAAGACATATGGGCATATTGTATGGTTAAAACAAGAGAAGAAAGGGAACCTTGGTGCACCAGCCAGCCCACATATCGTCGTAACGTCCAATTGGTTGACCGTCACCCATGAGTCCGAAGTACATTGCGGGGCCGATGAGGTCGCGGTCGAAAGCCAAGTTCATCCCACACATTGGGAACAATGTGCCCTTTGGGATTGTCAGAACAGCATCCACAAATCTAGTGAAAGCATAAGCATATAATTTTAGGAAACATATGTTGCATAATGCGTACAATGCAAAAGATAAGGTTTTAGGGCGTGTCTACCTGGTGTTTCTCTCAAGTGGCTTCACAAGCTGTGTTGGTGCATCATAATCCGGGATGTTGAGCCAGAGACCGTGAGAGACAGCTGTCGGAACACCCTCACGGAGACTGAAAGGGTATCCACGAACAAAATCCGCACCGTCTCTGAAGGGATCATACAAGGTGTTGAAGAAAAATGGGGTGGATGGTGAAAGGATGTTCTTGATGTGTTGCTCCAGTGCATTTACTGGTTTGCCAGATGGGTCTGTTGCAACCTATAAGCATACACACAGAAAATCATGATCACTTAAAAATATATGCTAACAATTTCACAGTTGTAGTACAAACAAATTGAAATTAAGTACTTCAGAATTGGGAGGAAAGGACAGAAGCAAGTTGCATATAAAACAAATGCATACGCTATATCTTTATCTAGAGCCCATTCCAAATTTAAAATAGTGGGGAATGGAGAGGAGAATCATTTTCATACAACGAGGATGTCACTGTAGCAACAATATTCTAAAACAACTACAAAATAATATGAAGAAAAATTAAAAGGCATTACAATCTGTAATTGAATTGGACGCTAATCACACATTGATATGTGAGATAGTTAAAAAGCAAAACATGTGTGATTGGTTTGAGATACCATCAGTGTCATTACAATTATTGCAAACAATTTTCTCTATCTAAGGAGAAGGGGACTATTACCTAAACTGATTTAAGATAGGGATTTACCTACGTACATACAGATGCTACTGTCTGTAGTGATATATCACAAGTCAAATATAGCAGTTTCATGTGTTTAATTATACACTTACAAACATTAATCATTCCAAATAAGCTCGATCACTATTGAAAAATTATTGTCAATTCAGATCAAACTAGATGCCATCAATAGTGCTTTTAGACATACATTCTCTACAAATTGAGGAAGCTTATATCATTTTATATGTTACAGTATTAGATGGTGTGTAAGCAATGCCGTCAATATTCATATAATTAAAATATATAAAAACAACAATTTAAACCTAGACTCGTAGTGATCAAACATATAATTAAAGGAAAAAAAAAACGATAGTGACAGAAGAACGTGCCCCATGTATGATGCAATCATCTATATTTCACGCAAAAGTATGAAATAGAAGATCGAATAAAACCAAGATCCAGAGTTTAAAAACCCAAAAGAAAAAAAAAAGGAATTTAAAAACAAGAGGATTGGAAAACCTAGAAAAATAAGAAGAGGAGAGGATATACAAAGCAGTCATCGTCGATGGTGAAGATGTACTTCTTCTTGGAGACCATGTAACCAAAGCATCGGCAGGCAGAGTCTTTGAACGAAATGCAGGACGACCTCGGACCCAGAATCCTGTTAATGTCGTTGCGGTTGTAGAGCTCGTAGTCGAAGCCGTCGGGGACCTTGATGGTCTCCGTCGGATCACCGTCCTGGACGATGATGAGGTGGTAGGGCTGCAGGAACGGCCGCCACATCTCGAGGAAGTCGAGGTTTCTGATGGTCGGGATCACAATGTCGAGCTCATCCGTCAAAAGGGGTGTCGCTGAAGCCATTGGAGGTGAAAGGGGCAAAGTTCGAGAGAGAGGGAGAGGGAGGAGTGAGAGGCGTTGGAAGGAGGCGAGGGAGTTCGTATAGGAATATAAATGGAGGGGGGACGTGGTGGCACGTGAGGAGGAGGAGGAAGCGGCACAAGTGTGGGGAGTTAGGGAGGAAACGTGTCCGAGGTTTAAAGGTGAAAGAGAATGGTTCAAACTCTCCCAAAAGCAAGCTGAGATTGAGATTTGCAACTGTAAAAAGACCAGCTTTTGATTTTATGAGGTTTAAAAAGGACTTGACTTTAGCTTTTTAGATTCTAATTCTAGTCATCCATTATTAACGTCCCACGTGTTGTTTATGAAGAGTTTATGGCATTCGTTACAAGAAATTTTTCAATGTGATCGTTACACTGTCATAACATATCTTTTTGTTTACTATTAGTATACTTTAGGTTGGGAGCATAAGAAAAACTTCAATGTGGCAATGAGTCACGTCTTTGACCTTCATACTCTCTCTCACGCAAACACACATCTGTTTTTTGGTTAATCAAACACCATTTGTGTCAACCTGATAACACTTTATTGGCTTAGTATACATGACCGTTCACGAGACATCTATCGAAGATTGTCTCTTAGTTTGGAAAGTATACTTTATCGTCCACATATATTCTAACATGCAAATTAGTAGCAACGTATAACGGTGTGACTGTCATATTAAAAAAAAATTATTTATGCTTGTCACGCTATAAAAATTTTCATGTATATACCTGAGATATTGCGTTAGCAGTATCTCGATTAGACCTTTAGGTTCGGCTTTAGAGAAGTTAGGTTTCATGTCCCCCTCTTTTCCCTTGTATCTTTTGTTGATTTTGTTTCTAGAAGGGTAATGTTTATGTCCCCTCTTCTTTTCATGAATTTTTTTTTATCCTTTTTCCTTGTATTATGAGGGGTTAGGTTTATGTCCTCCTAATTAGGTCTACCTTTTTTTTCTTTCTATATCAATAAAATTCCCCTCATACCATCGAGGTTTTCTAAATAAAAAAAAAAACATTAGCAGTATCTCAAACTAATCATACATTGTTATTTGAGACGGTTAAAGACTTAAGATATGACTAGCCTCTCCACACACGCGGCCACAGGTGACTTACAAATTTTAAATTATGCGCGAAATGTGAGACACCACATGGCTTTTTTTTTTACAATTTGGGAGGAGCTAATTTACAACTGTACATATGAATTTACCACAAGTTAACTGAGGATGTATAAGTTACGGGTAAATTATGGCAGCGGTTTTTGAATTTATACTAGTTTTTCACTTTAGTCATTCAAATATGTAACTTCCCACTTAAATTGTTCAAATGTAACAGTTATGTAACTTTCGTCTATTAATATTTGAGTTTAAATGTTTCATTCAAGATAGTAATTGGGACACTTGATGCAAATGGAGGGCAATCGGACTAAATTAGAAGACCAAAGTGAAACACGATTACAAGTTGACCAACTTGTAACCAGGGGCAGATCCATTACAGGACCGGGTTGGTCCCAGGACCCTCCGGAAGATTGGAAAAGCATCTGTGAAGATCGTTGAGGACCACCCGACTGCATGGTACCGTGCTGGTTTTGGAACTCCATGAATTTGCAGCGCAGCACCCAGTAGAATTTAGCTAAGAAGAAGGAGGTTTAATATTGTTTTTAATGACCTGGCCAGACGGTGCCGTTTTGAGCCAGGTCATTCAAAATATTAACACTCTTTTTCGTCTACAAACCCGAGGCCCAACTATTTCTCATGCAATTCCCTCTTTTAATTAGAACAAAACCCCAAATCCACCCATCCAATACAAACCTTACCCCGGAACCCCACCACAATTATTCCACCTCTATCTTTCCATCATCACCTCATTACAATATTGAATTTCAAATAAATTTTATGATTTTGGTCTTATGTGTATTAGATGAAAATATCCATATGATTATTGTGATGTAGTTTATGATTTTTTTATAACAATTTGATCATTGTTGGTTAATTTATAGAGAACTTTTATCTATACTTTAAAAATCACATTTTGCACTCCTCATAAGTGTAGATTTCTTTCTCAGTTTGAAATACAAAGTGATATTTTTAGAGTGCAAATAATAATTTTTAATATATATATATATATATATTATGTCTTTGTTAGTTCATATGATATATTATTTTATTTTGATTAGATCAAACAATCTGATCTTGGAATGTTTCTCTCTAACATCAAATAGTAATTTATTGTAAAAATTTTCAATGTTATTCTCGTTTAAGTTTTTTTGAAACTTTTACAATTAGGACCATCCAATGTTCAAATTTTGGATCCGCCATTGCTTGTATCGTAGATTGCAAAGTAAAAGAAACCAAATTTACTACTAGTGTTAAACCAACACATTGTACGCAAGGAGGAGGAATTGTTGAGCACAGACAATCTAGACGGTTAAAAAAGAACAAATAAACATTAGATATGGAGAGAGGAGAAAAATACTTCCTAGTATGGACCGGTGTAGTTTACACCAAAATTTGTAACTGTTGTTGAATTTCTTACTGCACATCCAGCTCTCTATTCAAATAGTGCATGTCGTACACTTGAGCATGGTATCGAAAGGCATGTGGGATTAGAAAGTTACACATGTAATAGCATAGGGGCTTGAGTTTCTTTTTGCGTCCAAATCACACTTTCGGTTACAGTGTATATGGGAGTCTGGACAGGACTCACCTTGATTCCCGCACATTTATTTTGGGAGGCTTAAGGCTGGTTTGGTATTGCTGTGCTTTGAAAAAAAAATTACTGTAAGAATAAGCGGCTGTGCTGTGAGAATAAGCGGTTGTGAAATAAATCAGCAGAGTGTTTGGTAAATTTTTTTGTAAAAGTGTTTTGGAAAAAAAAAACAGTCTGATAGTGGGTCTTTTCATTAAATGAGCACTGTAGCTCCGCGTGCTTTGAAAAAAAAAACCAGTTTTCCAAAGCTGCAAATAGCAGCTTCAGCTTTTTCCTTTGATTTCAGCTTATTCTCACAGCATCTTCCAAAATAAACCATTTTTTTTCAGTTTACCAAACACCTAAAACCCTCATAACTTTTTTTTTATTAGTGTTTTTTTTTAAGCACCTCACTTCTAAACCATTCCTTAATCTCCATATTAAGCAACCCAATAAGTTCATGTATGAGACCTTATTTACGTTTCCTTCCTCCATTAGTGCATAGAGTTGTCAATGACTCGGAACAAAAACCCAATGGTCTAGAATTTCACTCGGGTACACCTTAACCCACTAAACTATGGACATCTTGATCAGCCCAAAGGAGAATGTTTGGATTTTGCATTTAGACGACCTGATCACGTATTTTGTCCAACATTAATACAACAATATTACATCGTTTTTTAATTTTTACTTAAACTTTTGTTGACAAGTATATCAAAACGACGAAAAGGTGGTTGGACAGTACACATGGCTGGGCTGCCTAAACCAAGATTCTTTCTTATTCCAATCCAAAAGTGGAATCATTGCTCTCAACCACTAGGATTGCGAGTGTTTCTAATTAATGGAGAAATGAGAACTGGAACTTAAGACAACTTCAGACATCGTGAAGAAAAATATTATTAAACTAAGAGTTAGTTGGTGAGATCGTACTCTATATTTAGTAAAATTTGAATCTCAACACACTTCCATACTGCCAAATACCATAACCTTCTTTTGTCCTTACATGTATACTGCTACATTGACGCAATGGAAAAAGGAAAACATTTTATAGAACCCAAATAAAATTCTTTTTGTGCATATTATTCTTTGTACAAATATTATAGAATTCATTTGAAGATACCTTATATTAAGTGCAAGTCTGTAAAATATAGGACGGAGCCTGCTCTACAAGGACCTAGGGAAAAACATTTTTGGCATTATAATTATTTGTCAGTTGACAGTTTTTCTGTGCATCTCCACTGCAGAAATAAAATAGATTGCATTTTTGCTCATTATTTTCGAGAAATTTTTAGTATGTTAAAAATACGGTTTATTACATCAAGTGTTATTATATAATTAGTTGTAATTTTTTTTCTTTAAGTTGCCAACTAATTATATTATTATACTTGTTGTATCGTGTCATGTCCTAACACATTGAAAAATCTCTCACCATCTCCAACTGATGGTGATGCTCATCCCCAAGAGATTTTTAAAGGTGTCTAGAACACAGACACATAAGCCATAAGTCATTATACAAGTAAAGAGACACTTGGGGAAAAAAAAAAGCTTTCCTTTCCTTGTATAACAACATATAACGTAACGTCTCGTGCTCCGGACACATTGAAAATCTCTCCTTACCACCTTATTAATTACTGTTAAATTAGTTTAAATTTTAAAATTAGTATAATTGATAAATTAAATCAAATTCGTCTAACGATAATCAATTAGATAATAAATATCACCATCACTTTAGGTTTAGGTTAAGTTAAGCAAATATTTTCAATACGAATATCCGACAAAAGGAAAATGCTCAAATTCCATTAATTTCTCTAATGTGTTAGCACCTTATCATACATCATATTTCTCTCCCATGACCTATATATTGTGTTCTCTCTTTTTTCCATGTACATAAATTAGTCAGTAAGATGAAACCCTAAGGTGCAGTCCATTCGGGGCCTCTACTCTTGGAAATTTCATCAGTTTGTCTCCCCCAACTTCTTCCCACCTGCAAGGATATTAGAACTTTATCTTTAATAATTTAACAATCGAATCAACGAGCTAAAGCTATGTGATGAAGCTGAATGCTTAAGTTACACCTAGAAGAATAATTGATCAAATTTGTGGGCGGTCCTACGAAAGAAACACTTATTATACTTTATTTTACTTTTGGTAAAAATCAGATCAAAATTTACCTGTATCTAGTTACAAAGTAGTGCAGGAAAGTTGAAATTTCTGCTATCCCTAGCTCCTTTCCTGGACAGAGTCTGGTGCCACCTCCAAATATAAAGAAGAAGGTTGAAGACTCCAAGCTCCTGTCCTGCATTTTGCATTCAAACCCAGTTTAGAAATTCCGACTTTTGTTCAAATTCCGAGTTTATTTCCCTTTTCAAAGTCGAGGGGGTCAGAGAAAAATACAAATAGTTTCACTAACCAGCCATCTCCATGGGTTGAAGGTTAAAGGTTCCGGATACAGAAAGGAGTCATAATTAATCTCTCTTGTATACACATAGATTCTCCATCCTTTCGGAATCAAATATCCTGTTTAAACATACAAAAAAAATTGTTAAAATTAAAAAAAATATATATATTAATCATTAAAAATAATCTTAAATATGTAACATATATATTTTCTTACCATTTAGTTCCATATCTTGAGTGGTTTTTCTTAATACCCCATTCACAATGGTGGCTAATCTTGAGGTCTCAAATATTACCTGCAGGGTTAAAAACAGCATGAAAGATATTAGCAAACCAGCTATCATAACCAGAGCAAATGGTAAATCCAAATTTATCAAAGGTGAGAAATTTCTTACCGCACGAGTAAACTTCATAGATTTCAAGTCGTTCCAGTCAATTGGGTCCTCTGGATTTTTCTTTTCTCTAATTGCCAAATGCTCTTTCTACAAAATGTGCAGTTAAAAAGTCAGAACCAAAGCTCCGAAGTTAAGCAAGTTTGGACGAGACTAGTAACAAGAGAAAAGCATATCATAAACTTACTCTGAGTTCTTCAAGCACTTTGGGATGATCATGGAGGTACTTGACAGCCATCATGGAAGTAGTCGAAACGGTCTCATAACCCGAATACAAAATCGTGACGACCATATCGATTATTTCTTCGTCACTTAGTTTGTTTTTGTTTTCATCACTTCTCAGTAAGCAGCCAAGCATGTCCTGATGGACTTCTTTGGAAGCTCTTCTCTCCTCTATAAGCTTTTCCAACATGTTTACAATATTCTTCCTTGCCTGCATAGAAAACGTTTCACCAATCTCAGTTGCTGGACCTTCCACAACAACTTCCATCAGAGATTTTGGTGACGAGAAAAAAAATCGGATGTATACCTGAAAACCGCGGCAATAATTCGTGCCAGGAAGATCAATAGGCAATGAAATGGTGCCTAGCACAAGCTTGAAGAACTCTGTCTTGAATGCTGGAGTGATTGAGCTTGATTCAATGCCTGCAATCTGCTTCAGAGATGATAAAAGTGCCATCTGTATAAAACAGTTGGAAAAAAAATCCATTACAACAGTGAATATTGAAGGAATATTACCATAACATGTTTACTAATCCGTAATTAGCCACGAGGAATTGAACTGAGGAGGAGTTCAACTCCACCATAATGATATTTTGTGGGCCCGACTTATAGTTTAATTCCACACAGTTAGTAAAAACACACAAGTAATTTGTAATTAGAGTCAAACTAACTACAGTTCGCCTCCGAATATGGGTTAAGGGAGAACATGGGATGTTGTTACACAAACCTCTTTGGTTTTTTCTTGAATGTTGATAACTTGGTTGTCCCAGCCTGTGAGGTGGGATCTCATGAACTCATCAATTTTGGGCAAAATCTGGTCTCTGATCATGGTAGGGTTGATGAGGGCAAGCAGTGCCCCTCTCATGTACTTGTGAGTGGAGCCATGGACTGCTGCAATGTTGCATTTTCCCAAAATATCCAACATGGATTGTGGGTAGCCAGGAACCAGCCCTTTGGCTTCATTCATTAGGATGTATCTGTTCACCTCTGGATCCATGGACACCACTGTAGGGCACCCCAATATGTGGGATTTGAAAAAACTCCCATACCTAACCAAAAATTAGCAAATTAATCAGAAGAAGTTTACTAAAACAAACCCGCAGAAATATTCTCTTTGTCAACTGGTGACCAAGAAAAGCACGATCACTGACTGTTGATTTGATATCAATAGTGGAGAATAAATAGATAACCACTAATGGTTTAATTTTGACCGTTAATATCAAATACAATGGTAGGTGACCACAAATTCTTAGTCACCAGGTGATTGAGAGAACGGGACTCGAAAAATCCACCCATTTTTTTTTTTCTAAAACAAACCCAGAGAAAAGCAGAGCAAAACTTGTACGGAAAACAGAGGAAAGTGAAAACTATAATCACCTTGCTCTCTGGTTTTTCATGAAGTTTGGACCTTGTTTGAGAAACTCAGTGGTTTCACCAAAGACTGGCCAACCCATTGTGCCTGGAGGGAGGCCTTTCTTTCTGTATCTAACTTCATTCCATCTGAGAAGAGCAGAGCAGATGCAGAGCAAACAGAGGAAACAGAGAACCACTACCATGAAGACAGCCATTGATGCTTTGCTCTCCTACAAGCTGCAAGTAAACCCTAGACAGAGGGAGCATTCAATGGTATGGGCATGCTCTAGTTTTGTGATGTAGCCAAAAGTGTTGCACATGTATATATATATAGGAGTCGACCTCTCCCAATTCTCAACCACCATGTGAGAGAGAGGAGAGTGAGAGAGAGCATATTATAGGCCAATCCATGCAACCTATACAAAGTGAGGGACCCTAATCTCTGACCTCGAGTAGTAAAAGCTTTCTAATGGCTAAAAAGTGTTTAGTTACGTAGAAAACTAGAGCACACGTGTACAACTGGGCTATAATATTGTGAAAGAAAGTTGAGATTTTATCGTAAAATTATTTGGCAACATAATTTAAATCAATTAAGAGTTGGTTAGGGTTGTGTGTCCGCCTATTTACAGTCAAATACAAACTCACTCTTTACAAATTAGAACAGTTTAATTAAAACCCTATAAAAACTAAAGAAGAAATCAATCCTTCCAAAACTTGTAACTTATCTTACCGCACGACCCAACAAAGATTTGAAGTTCCAAAGCCAAAGCAATTGAATTAACAATGTTTTTCCAAAAGTGAATAGTTAAAAAAGGTTTGAACTATCGTATTCATAAACTAGTTTGGACTCTCGGGGAAGGATGCTGACAGTAAAGTGGGTGGATGCTGCGGAAAATTTACCACTGTAATATTTAAGGTAGAGGGTACGAGATTTCAAGAAATGCTATAACTTTAAGTGGTGAATTTGAAAGGCACATGCAGACCACCCTATAGGGCCTAATAGAAAAGTGAATCCTTCACATGTTCGTCAACAAGATCTGCCAATGGAATTACGAAAACCAGAAGAAGACACAGGAGCTTGTTTACCATGTGAATAAGACACAGGAGCTTGTTTACCATGTGAATAAGTGAGGAGAGAGAGAGAGAGAGAGAGACAGTACTTTTGGTTCCATTCCAACGTTTGAAACTTGGAATGCCCCTTGTTCTAGTTTGAAGCTGTGGACTGTAAATTCCTAAACCCCACTATTGACTTTTGGACTTTTAATCTCAACACTTTTCTAAACCCCTTGTTATAGTTTTGGATCTCTCTCTGTCTCTCTCTCTATATATACGTACATATACACACACATATATATATATATATCTATATATACGTACTTCCAAAAATAATCTCACAATACCATAAATCATGCCTCATGTATGAGTATGGAACAACATATCCCCTAACTAACTTCGACTTAGATTATAAATAAGTCATTAGTTGAGTTAATTCTTATTTGAATGTGTGATTCTATGATAAATTCATAAAATGATATGATAAGTATTTATCGTGTTTGAATTACCGTTATCATATAATGAAGGCCTCAACCTTCTTCTTCAATGATTGATGAAAAAAGGGCCACAAACATTTATCATCCCACCCACCATAGTTAGCAATTTACGTCTAAATCCCGTCATTAGTAGGGCATCTTTACTAACAATCAAGTTAAGCAGCATAAGCAGGCTGAACACAGGAACATCCTTACATTGTAACATAGTTTACGATCATATTTTACAAAACATAATCTGCTGATTATATGCATCGTGAGTACTCCTTTTTCCTTATCTTTAATAACGATATGCCAGTGTTCTTTAAAAGCTTTAATGGTAGCCATTGATCATCTGTGCAAGATCAAGTACCATAAATGTTACATTGGTTGGTGTGAAGAAGATGCCGTATTTTGCTATTAGACCATCTCCAATTGTTGGGCTAAAAGCCAAATATTTTAGCACAAAAATAGCTTTTCTGCTCTAACAGTTTTAGTCTAAAATTTTAGCCCGGGATTATTAAAGAGTGAACTTAGGCTATTTTTTTTGTTAAATTAAATTAAATTTTTTTTTGTAGATTATCGTAAATTAATTTTATGAACATTTTAATCTAAAAAAAAAATAAATTTCGATAAATATTAAAAAATTTAAATTTTGATTTTTGGGCTAAATTTTGGAAGGAATCTGGCATTGGTTTAGCAGTTAGCATTTAGCCCAAAATTTCCCCTTAGGTTGGATTGGGTTTTGGGGGGGGCAGGGGGAATTTTGGGGGGTAATTTGACTTTTAGCCCACCATTGGAGTTGGTCTTAAGGATGGAATCAAAGACTTTGAAGTATGAGGAAGGCGTAATGTTAGAAAGACTAAATTTTTTAAACCAATAAGAAATCGGCATGTTAATCGACACTTGATTAAGTATCCAATAATCAATAACCACATCATTTGGTTTACACAATTTAATTAATTTAAAATTTTGGTCTCCCTAGCATTACCCATGAGGAAGTATATATCTCTACGTGTTCTTACTAGAAGCAATCCTCAATAGGTCAATATGTTGAAACTTAAACTTCAAATGCCAAATGAATGAAAATTTTGGTCACAAATAAAGCCAAAAACCCTAGAGTGCTAACTAGACCCAGCTAGTTATAGAAATTTTCCATTAACTTCTTTCTACTTGTTTTTATTGAATAATTTGTTTCAACAGAAGAAATCTATGGTCACTTGTTGCTTATGATATTAAGAGTGTAAAGAGAACATAATTGTTTTGTTTCAATACTGATTCTCTATGAATCAAAATACTGATTATCCATTCTCTCTCGTTTGATAAAGGGAGGGAGCTCAATCAGTGTGCTAGGGTTCATCGTGATGATCAGGATCATGATTCATAATTAACATGCACCACACATTATCTTCGGGCGGCTCCGTACAGTAGGTGTCGATGATCGTCAGTCTAATCAACATGTTATATTATTTTGATAAGACATGGTTCGTCCTGTAATTTCCCGTTTATCTCTTCTACTCTCATTTTGTTTCTTGACATTGGTTTGAAGCTGATGGCTTGTCTTTGAGTGGCACAGAATGTGGATCGGATGGTGACTTGAAGAAAGGTGTGGATCCATAAAGAGATCCTTAGATAGAGATTTGACAAAAAAGGTGCATTTACCAATCTAACTTGGTTATCAAATTAAACACAGTCGGTAATTGTACTAGGATAATGAGAGTTATTACGGCGACGATAATGTTATGTGTGATCCTCATGCACTTGTACACTAGTAAAAAAAAAAAAGAGATATTTTGTAGTTCGTCATTTTATGTACGTTTTATAATCGAATACGGAGTTTCAACGTATCGTATGATCCAAAATCTATATTATCATTTTCTCATGTAGTTCATTGAATCTGGTACGTTTTATCTTTTAAAGTACTTGTTCCAAATGGAGAGTAGCTAGATTTCAAAAATTGAAGAAAGATATGTCCCAACAAAGCCTATAGGGATGTATATCGAAACTCCTTGGAGTTTTCAAGTGCACACGGGTGTCTTTTTTAGCAGTTGACAAATGGCACTTAGACACCCTTTAATTCTCCAAGTTGTTATCCAATTCCAAAATATTTTGCTAGAATTACCATGGCATGATTAGGAAGAAGATTGCATGCCGACATGAAATGCATAAATAGATTGATTGAACATGCTAAAATTCAGGAAAAATAGGGGCCAAAGCAACTTAATTATGAAGAAAATAATAATAAGAGAGGAAACTAAGGGGAGAATGAGAAAGCGATATGTGAATGATAAGGAGTAGGGGGACTACTTATGTGAATTAAAAAAAAATTGCACTGTACGGAATTTGCAGATGGAATGCATACGATACTGGCAGGCTGCAAAAGGTTATTATAAGAGAGAAAGAGAGAGAGAGAGAGGGGTGGGGGGGCCTGAGGGGCCATATGCCTGGCTGCTGCAGAGGGGCAGAAGAGAGAAAAGGAAGAATGTCTACCCACACAAACGCACACATGCGCTTCATGCAAAAGCTCTGCTTTTTTGATGAAATTAATATTTATATGAATATGAATGAATAATTATGTGATATAAAGTTGTGATGTACATTGACACATCCAGTTGCACGAGGGCCTCTATTTTGTTCTCTTCTACTTTTTCATGCCAGAGCGGCAGAGATGGGTACCCAACCAATTATTTCCTCTAAATTATTGATCTCTTATACAACACAGGGGTCGATGGAGATGTATGTGTGCGTACGCAATTCATCCAGGCACATTAAGTTGTAATTGATAACTTAATTTGTTTTATTAATTCAAAAGCATGAACATTATGCAGATGTGGGATTTGGATGAGCATGATAGTGTGTTAGTCCTCGTAATCTCTCTTATCAAATAGTTTAGATTATCGTTTTTTTTAAAGAAAAATTCTTAAGGCTATCTTCAATCTAATGGTCTAAAATTTAGCTCTATATTTTTAAGGGTAAAATATGTTTACTACCCTCATATTTCGTGGTTTTCAACATTTAGTACATCAAGTTTTTTTCGTCTAAGATTCATAACTGAAGTGTAAATTTTGGGACAGTCTCATACATCCGTTAGTCAAGCTGTTAAGTCTCCCGTTAACTGTGACGTGGCGCACTGACTGAACGCCACGTGTTATCCACGTTTTTTTTTTCTTTTTTTTTCTTCTTCTTTCTTCTTCCTTCTTCTTCTTCCTCCGACTGCAACTTTTTTTTTCCTTCCTCCTTCTTCCTTCCCCTTCTTCCCCTTCTTCCTTCTCCTTCTCCTTCTTCTTCTTCTTCCTCCGAATCTGGGGAAGTTTTTTTTTTTTTTTTTTTTTTTTTTTTTGCTTCTTCTTCTTCCTCCTTCTTCCTTCTCCTTCCTCCTTCTTCCTTCCTCTTCTACCTCATCTTCTTCCTCTGAATCTGCCCAGATTCAGTTTTTTTTTTCCCTTCTTCTTTCTTCTTTCTTCTTCTTCCTCCTTCTTCTCATTCTTCCTTCCCCTTCTTCCTTCTTCTTCTTCCCCCGAATCTGGGGAAGATGAAGGTTTTTTTTTTTTTTTTTGAGGAAGAAGAAGGAAGAAGGAGAAGAAGGAGGAAGAAAAAAAAAGTTGCAGTCGGAGGAAGAAGAAGAAGAAAGAAGAAAAAAAATATTAATTTGGGCAGATTCGGAGGAAGAAGAAGAAGAAAGAGAAGGAGAAGGAAGAAGAAGGAAGAAGGGGAAGAAGGGGAAGGAGGAAGGAGGAAGGAAGAAGGAGGAGGAAGAAAAAAAAAAGTTGCAGTCGGAGGAAGAAGAAGAAGGAAGAAGAAAGAAGAAGAAAAGAAAAAAAAAACGTGGATGACATGGCACCCAATCAGTGCGCCACGTCACAGTTAACGGGAAACTTAATAATTTGACTAACGGATGTATGAGACTGTCCCAAAATTTACACTTTAGGTATGAATCTGAGACGAAAAAAATTTGATGTACTAAATGTTGAAAACCATGAAACATGAGGGTAGTAAACAGTCTTTTACCCTATTTTTAACTATTTATCTATACATGAGATTGGTCAATTTTTTCCTCAAACTATAAGGGACCTGTCTGTCACATCTCAGTCTCGACTCCGTCGTAGCACGATATTATCCGCTTTGGGCTTACCATTCCCTCACGGATTTGTTTATGGGAACTCAGATGAGAACTTCCGAGTGGATCACCATCCTAGGATTGCTCTCGCCCGAACTCGCTTAACTTCGGAGTTCCGATGAAATTTGAAGCCAGTGAGTTCTCAAAAGGCCTCAAGCTATAGGGAGGGGAACATGTACATATAAGACACATCACCCCTCTCCGTTGGTCGATGTGGGATCTTACAATCCATCCCACTTAAGGGGAACCCGGCGTCCTCGCTGGCACATCCGTACCGAACGGCAGAGTGGCTCTGATACCATTCTCTCACATCTCAGTCTCGACTCCGTCGTAGCACAATACTGTCCGCTTTGGGCTTACCATTCCCTCACAGCTTTGTTTCTAGAAACTCAGACAAGAACTTCCCAGTGGGTCACCCATCCTAGGATTGCTTTCGCCCGAACTTGCTTAACTTCGAAGTCTGATGGAATTCGAAGACAGTGAGTTCCCAAAAAGCCTCGTGCTATAGGGAGGGGAGCATGTACATATAAGGAAAATCACCCCCTCTCCGTTGGTCGATGTGGAATCTTACACTGTAACCTTCACCTCCAACTTTATAATTTATTAAACTTTTGTATTTCATTGTTTTTTTTTTGGCTAATAATTTTGGAAATAGTTTTTGCATAATCTATCTTGTTTTATTAGTATGAACATTTTATTTTTAAAAAAAAAATTAATTAAAAAAAAGGTAGTGAAATATGAGAAAATTGACTCTTTTTTTAATTTATTATTATTATTTTTTATGGATTAGTGAACAAATGGATAGGTATTTATAGAATTTTGGAGGAGTGTTGGTGTTGGATCTGATTTAGATTACTTAATAATATTATTATGAGTTATGACTGCTGAATTTAAATTTGAACCATTGGATTTTTTTTATTTACGTTAAAATTGATTAAATTGGATTTCAGTCAATGCATTTAAAAAAGGATGTAGCTAGGCGAGCCGCACTACATCAAAACCCATGAGACACGCCAGCCACTAGATCTCAACGTAGCCAATCCCTGCAGTAGAAAGGACGCTTGTTGAGCGCCTGCCACGCAGACAATTCTTCCCCACTGGGGCCCACATGGCTGGTCTACATGTGTGCAGGCAAGCTAGGGTCCTCGACCCACTTTCGTTATACAGGGGGAAATGGGGATAACAGACCTAAAATCCTATTTTTCCCAGTCCCAAAATACGTCCCTTGGAGATGGTTTGGACCCAAAATTTGGTGGTTTTTTCTCAACCCCCCACCCCTCGCACTGACATTGGTGATAGCGTAACGTCATATTTATTAAGAGATGGAGCTAAAGATTAACTTCGGGGGTCCTAGTGTAAAAAAAAAAAAAAAATCCTTTTTAACATGTTTTTTTTTCCTATAGTTAATCATTTGGGCATTTCGTCCTCTACCAAGCCATGCTGCTTGCATGCTGGCATTTGTTGAGTGTTATCGATAGGGGACCTAAAGAATTTTTTCGAGTGGCCTTTCTAAATTATGTCTAGATCTCCTGTCGAGTGATGTTGGCTCATTATGTTGAGTATGTCAACACGTCCTATTTAGTGTCACTGAGATATGTTAAACATACATTTCATTGAACACTTAATGGACACAAAAAGATTATGTATTATATATTCTAAGAGTCCATGAAAAAGCTTCACTATTGTATTTCCCCGACTCCGGACCACTCGGATTCCTATGTAAACTGGCCCTGTTAGAAAAGGATCATCGCTAGATCCTTTTTTCTGGGTATTCATAAATTATGTCCGTTCATCGTACATCGTGTAGTTAGAAATCATTTAAAATTTAAAATTAAATATAAATAGTACATAACGAAAACCAATCACACGATGTACGATGAACGAACATGATTTTTGGATCCCCCAAATTCCCATACGCACGCATAGTATACATTTGCATGTGATGTAATCTTTATAGAAAACATATAAAAAAAACTATATTGGTACTACCTCCAAGACGGAGTATTCAATTGGAATATTGAAATTTTTTAGAAGAGTTTAAAAATTCAAGGTATTCAATCAAAATTTTAAACAAATTTATTTGAAAATTCAAGGATATATATAGTAAGAATTTTAAAAGAAGGGGAATATATAAAAGTAAAGATGACATCCAATGTATCCAGTCATGATTTTGGTTATCCAATCATGTTTTGATTTTTTTGACCAAAAAAAATCATGTTTTGGTTTTTTATTTTGAAAGGTTGAAGATTTATTTGTTAAAAAAAATGCTATGTATGATTTTGTAATTTAACAACAATACTTATATGTATATAATGCAATTTATATCTTGACTACTAGATGGTAATTATATAACATACATATATTCATATGAATATATCTTACCACATATGGTGATGGTATTAAATACATAAAAATATTGTAGCCAATTCTATGATTTTGATGGATTTAGAAAGATTTCATAGTGTACTTGAGGCCTTAACAAATTCAACATCTCCCTTGTTATTTTGAAAAAAAAAATTACTCAAATCACATGATGTATGTGAAAATCCATTCAAATTCATGAATTTGTAACTCTTTTAAAATTTTAAATCACATTAGGTAGTGATCTTACTCAAGACAAAAAAATAAGAGTGATCGCTACAGTTACTTACTTAAGTTGTTACAGATGGACTTTATGCAACCGGTGGAACCGAAAGGTATTGGTGGAGGATTGTGTGTTTTTTGGAAAGATGTGGTGGACATTTCTCGTATTCTTTGGAGTAGCTTTTATATTGAATTGGGTGTGGGTAGTGATTCGAGTAGTCGAAATGGAAGTTGATAGCGGTATATGCAAGTACGGATGATAAACGAAGGAAACGGCAGTGGGAGGAGCTAAGTAAGCGGATTAGTAGTTCACGTGGGAAATGCTTGGTGATTGGAGATTTTAATGATATTGTGGATGATGAAGAAAATGAGGGAGGTAACTATCATCTGGTGGAGGAGTCAATCAAAGGCTAGGGGATGTCATTGGGTGACGTGGGAAAAATTGACTGAGAGTAAGAAGGTTGTAAGTTTGGGCTTTCGAGACCTCATTGGTTTTAATTTGGCTATGCTTGCTAAAATTAGTTGGAGGGTGTTAAGGAAGCCGGAGTCGATGCTTAGCATGGTGCTTAGGGACAAATATTTTCCCAACACATCATTTTTGGAGCCGAGTAAGCAAAATAAGTCGTCATAGGGGTGGAAAGGCATTCTGTGGTGGAGGTAAATTTTGAACTGAGGCCTTCGGTGGAGGGTGGGGAATGGGGAGTCAGTTAGGGTGGCAGACCTTTAGCTTCCCAAGCCTCATTAGTTTAAACCGGTATTGAGGAATGGGGCTCCAAATTTAAAGGTGTCTGAGTTGATGAAGGCAGATAGACAGGGGTTGGAGGAGGTTGCGATTATGGTGACTTCGGAGGATTTGGAATTGATTTGAACTATACTGATTAGTCGACATGCGTGCGAGGATAAACGAATTTGGCATTATACAAAGGATGGTTTGTATTCGGTAAGGTGTTGCGATGGAAATGATGAAAAATGGTGAGCTTGGAAGGAAAGGGAGTGGGATGCTGAGTTCCTTAGGTGCACTGGGAGGGTATGGAAGAGGATATGGTTTCTTACAGTGCCGAATAAACTCTGGTTCTTTATTTGGAAGGCTTGTAAGAAGGCTTTGGCGGTTAGGCACAATTTGGAGCATCGGTGGATTAAAGTAGTGAATAGATGTGATTTGTGCGAAGCGGGTGATGAAACAGAGGCTCATCTTTTCTTTGATTGTGAGTTTAGCCGTGCATTTTGGTTTGGGATGTCCTTGCAAATTAATATGGCGGCAATGGGGGTTAATGAGTTCTTAGAGGGATGGCAGCGGATCGTGCAGCGTATGGAGAATGAGGAGGATGCTAATGTGATGTTGTAACATGTGGTGTTTGGGTTGTGGCATATTTGGAAATGCAGGAATGAGGCGGTCTTCAAAGGGTTGCGAATTTTTCCACATGTGGCTGTTGATACATGGCAGCGGAAAATGGTTGAATTTAGGGATGCCATGGGGGATACGGTGGGGAATGGAGGGGAACATAGAAGGGATAGGACGTCTGGGGTGGGGAGAGGCAGCAGTTAGGGGTGGGGATTGGAGAGGGAGCAGGGCAATGGCAGAAACCGTTATTTGGGGTGCTGAAATTGAATTGTGATGCTGCATGAAGGAAAGACATGAAGGAGTGATGGGTTGGGTGGGTGCTTCGGGATTTTGCTGGGCTCCCAAAGCTTGCGTGAGGGGAATGAGAGGGCGGTTTAGGGCTATTATCATGGCGGAGGAGGAGGCGGTTCAACAGGGTTTGGAGGCAATTGTGAGGAGCGATGTGGAGGCTAGTGCTAGGCTGGTGGTTGAATCGGATTCTAAGGGATTGATTCAGATGATCAACAAGGAGATCACGGTTGATGTGACTCTTGAGATTTACCTCCAAGATATTTGGAGAACGGCAAGCTTATTCCAGTTGGTGAGGTTTTGCTTTACCCCTCGTCATTGTAATCGTGCAGCCCATTCGATAACAGCATACATTGTTAAGCATAGGGGGAGATTTGGCTGGGATGAGTTAGGACCAGAGTTTCTTTTTAATATTTTAGCAGAAGATGCACATGTAACTATTCGTATTTAAGTTTAATAAAATTTCTCTTTTTAGACAAAAAAAAAAACACCCTAAAATTTTATATGCTTGAAAGTTGAAATGGGCTATCTACCATAAATTTGGTTAGCTCTATAATGTTCGAAACTTCAGGTTGCTAACCATTATGTTGAAAGATTGTTTTCCTGTTACACAACATGATTTCTCCATTATATATGTGACATGCATGATGAGAAAATATTAAGTGAAATCAAACATGGAAAACAGAAAGTGAAACCCTAAAGTGAGGAAAACAAAAAGTGGAAACCCTAAAAGTCAATATTTTGGCCGGCCAAAAAAGGGCAAAGAATAATCAAAACTCTCTTTTTACGACAGTAAATTAAAGCAGTCGGTGTAAAATATGTCGAGTATCAACTACATGCCAGTGCCACTGAGAAACGCCTTGAGACTCACAAATCTCAGTTCCCAAGCTCTGAACTTGGAAAATAAATAGACACAACAAATATTAAATAAAAACTATTTTTATAAAATGAAATAATTAAAAACATCTGTGCAGAAGTGGTACACGGGTGCCCTAAAATCCAAGGAATCCCTTGACCGAAGGATGCATGGTAAAGATTTTTCGCTATTTCTTTTTTTGTCTTGTAGTTTCTTGACGTCTTTATCCAAACCACAAACCCACTCCCCATTCCCATATGATGATTGTGTGCACGTGTGGTAGGTCTATCCACGTGCACCTGTTTTATTCGCTGAATTGATTGATTTGTTCCTTGCTTCTCCTTCTCTCTCAACCCTTCTTCTTCTTGCCCTGGCTCTCTGATAAATTTTACCCCTTTGCTTCTGTCTCTTTGCTATCTGGCACCTCTTTCACCCACGCTTGTCTTTACTTCTTACCTGGGGTTAATAACAATATTCCATTTTAACCTTGTACTGTTACTCCGGCAAAGTCACGGTCGGTAAAGAAGGGGGACCAGAAGCCATATGTAGTTAAGTGCTCATAGTCATGGCTCATTATTTTTTTGGTCAACTCATAGCTCGTCAAATCCCTCTGTACAAGTCGCACCTTTTTGTTTGTTTGAGAAATTATCATAGCCATAGTATACCTTAGCATGTACAACCTTATCATCTATTTATTCATTAAGTTACGTGATAAGTTATATAAAGACGTTATAAGATGAATTGTTACTTTATCTCTACTTAAGAGAATAGCACCTCTTAAACTACTTTTAATTCCTTTATTTTTCAGTTAGAGAAATAACAAATCAAATGAATAAATCCTGTAATTAATATGGCTTAGGTTAGAAATATAAGCATATACAAACATGCACTTATCCACACACACACACACACACATAATACAGAACAGAAGTGACTACTTGAATTCCATTATTGTTTCTTTGTCCTTTATGCTGAATGAGTGATTAGACAAAAAACAAACTACGTCCTATTGGTATTACAACACGTGTGTTTTCCCTACGAACAATATCACCTAAAGCAGAATTGATCCTTTTCCATTCTCTAAGAGAACTTTCAATATACCTGAAACACGAGTACGTACGTCATATGTGATTATACAAATAGAATGATAATAGGAAAAAATTCTTTTTATTTGTATAATGACATATGACGTACTGTCTCATGTTTCGGCCACATTAAAAAGTCTACTCATTCACAAACAGATTTAATTGTTTGGAACCCACTATTGTTTGGTCATGGATTCTTCGTAACATTAATTGCATGAACATTTACTTTAACAATTTCCACTGGTAACTACTATGTGTTAATTCAAAAATCAAGGGGTATACATTTTTTGTTTCATATTTTAACATCGTCTAAGATTTTTTTATTAAACAATTATGCTTTCTCATTACTATTCTTTTCAAATTACGATTGTGTACGCTTGACGCATTGCACCGAACTCTCAATTCTGTATTCATTCATGTCAAACGGGCTGCGCATGGGGCACCACTGTATAATTTTCCTTTCTCGAAGATCAACCCATCCCTAGCTTGTTTTATTATATAACCGATGCTAACTTGCATGTGTCCTAAACTACAAAATTAGGGTTTACTTTTTCATATGTCGCAGCTTCTAAATTGAAAGATTTAAATTAACAAAAGCAAAGCTGCAATTACGGTTGAACGTAATTATGTCGATCGAGGGAACTTCTTAATAAAAATCAACCATATATCCAGATAGTTACTTACGTTGGTAGTTGCTAGTTGTAGAAGGGCCACTAAAGTACCACAAGTCCTCTGGATTTTCCAATTCCTAGCTAGCTAGTTTTTGCTCGTGGCAGTCCTGCAGAGAAGAGGTCAGCTCACGCGTGCTGGTATGTGGCCAATTGGCCAGGGCCATGGGCATGGACGTACATACGTACGTCCGTTTGCATAACTAGGGTTTCCTTGTCTATCTTATATTCCAGTAAACTTTCAGCTACTTGATGCCCATAATAAAGGCCTACTACACTCTTTCAGATAAAATAAAAAAATAAAAAACCTAATCCCAATAGTATTGTACTCCATGCAAACTCGTGCATGCGAGGCGTCCCTTCTCTTTAATTTGTACGTGCTCTCTCTGCCCTAGACAGACAAATCTTCCAATTTATAAATATATTACATATCTAGGTACCAGCTAGTTTTGGGTATATATATAATATCCAGAAACTAACAATTGATATACATATAATTAGTGTTTATAAATTTGTAAGTTGGAGAGATTATGATGAAAAGCTTGGGGAGGCAATAAGTACGTATGTGGTTCCAAGTAACAATTTTGGAAAAGATTCTGATACAACTTTAGGTACCTTGGTTGGCTCCACAGCAGAAGGTTGAGCACCCCCACTCCCATGTGTGAAAGGGTCCCCATTTGCAATGTGTAGTGATGCATAATTGCTTGTCTTTGCTGTTGTTTCTTTCATTCCTTCCCACTATTGTATTTTTAAAATTATATTATTTATGTTGCTTGAATGTGTGTTTGTGTATACATTCTCATCTCCATCTAGAGTAGTAGTGTACGTACTCCCTTAAATTGGAGATAATTTTTTTTTGTCTGCAACACTAATTATTTACCACGAGTGAGGAACTTGATGAGTGATGCTCGTGAAGACAATATACAACAGATTACGAGCAGACTCGCTCACCATGCATGCATTGAGCTTGTGCTGCTTGGGTGAGTTGAGTCCAGGAATCCAGATTAGGTAAGCTAATGGTTACATATGGGCATGGGTGCCAAAACCCACGTGATCGGGTGGCTGCTTGGACACAACGAGTGAGCAAGGATGAATCTTGTGGTGGGGCTCTCCACACACAGACAGGGGCTGGTCTAGTCCTGTGGTGTAGTTGTGTGCATTAACAAACAACAATGGAATTATCAATTATGGATCAAACGATATGCCCAATTTCATTTGCATGTTACCCCCTCGTGGGTGTTTCGTAATCGTCCTTGGTACCTTTGTGGAATATATAATATTGACAAGTACCAGACACTCAGCTCCTAGTGATCGATCGATCGATATCCATCATCCCAACCCCCCCTACCCACAATATCCAACCATCGATTGATCATTTCAATGTTTTGTCACAAAAAATTTAATTTTCATTTCATTCATAAAAACAAACATCTTTAATTTATACACTTGCGAATTCATGTGTCGACTATATATAGGATGCGACATGTTAGTTAGTCTTGTTAATGCACACGAGTGCTATACATGCCTATGCCGTGAACATGAAATGAAAAAATACGAAGAGAATTAAATTAGGTCATGATGAGGGCTCGTTTTTAAGAAATCCAAACCAAAGAAAAATGCGAAAAGAAATATACTTAAGGAACGTATTATTAATAACCCCTCCATGATCTAGATTCAGACATGATTATATTTTCAACTAATCTGTACGTTTTTGCAATATAACAAATTAGAGAATGTGCTGTATGCCAATAAAAGATTTCTCAACAGACCGTGCATTATTCAACCCTTTTGAGCGAAATAATATAATGTGTATAGGGAATTCTTCAATCAATCGGTAGCTATTGAGTAGTGCGTTGACGACAAGAGTACCACGAACACATAGTCCAAATGATATCAAATACATGCAGTGAACATTGTATCACAAAATATATACCCATGAATATGTGAAATTAGAAAAGAAAAAAAAAACATTTTTCTAAAGTTTCATTCATGATACACCAATAACATGAGGCCCATTATTCTGGCACAAAAGCAACATCAAAGCATGTTACTGGTTAAAGTAATATTAATTAGGTAATCACAAGTTGATCTGATATCCTATATTATTCCTATCACTGTATAATTGAACCTAAGGACATTGATTTTACAAATGATATAAATATTTTTATTCCTTTGCTCAAGATTGCTAGCATGTGTTTGGATGCCTCCTAACCTACCAACTCACATGCTCCACACCAATTAAGATCCTTAAGATTAATTGGGAACATAATATAGGATTTAATTAGCTACTCGACTCTAACTAAACTACTGGGAATGTATGCATTGTTTGACTCTGGATTCATCAGATTATGACCTCTTTAACTTCGAATCTCTTAGTTAGTTTCACGACTACCCATCCAGTCGGTGATGCCAGAAATGTTAGATCTTGGATGGCTAAAATTCTGAACAAATATAAGTTCTTTAGAATTTAGCCCTGATTTCTAATAAGTTAAATTTGACCACTGAGTCACTGACTAGTGATGAATTTCAGTTTTTTCGGGAAGCTTTAAGTCTATAACAATACAGTGTACGTAATAAGAAAAATTAAACTTGGTCACACTCACGAGTCATGAATTTGACCGAATCAAATTTTAGAAATCACCAAATTGAGCTAATAATTTGATTACTTAGTCAAGTGCACTTGTTTTATTGGTATAGACCTATATCCCTTAATCAAACTTTATTCACGTTCTTTTCTTTCTTTTTCTTCGTTTGGGTAGTAGGTCAAAGATCATAAAATTCAACCAGACATTAGCCTACTAAGGTTAAGGTTAGATTATCCAGTTTGTTGCTATGCGTGGAAATATTGCCCCTGCAGGTCCCTAGTGATTAAGTGAACGTGACATCCACTTCAATATGTAAGTAAGTTTACTTTGGTTTTATTCACCAAAAAAAAAAAAACTTTACTTCAATTTTAGTTTTTTAATTTGCTTGTAATTAGCATCGATGAGACATCAATTAAATCCATCAATCTACTCCTAATATAGGTCAAACAAAACAAAGAAATAATGTATTGCAATGCAAGTGGTAAATTGTTATGATAGTTAAGATTTTTCTCGTCAACTCATTGTCATACGGAATTAAACTCTCTCTCCTCCTAGTTGTGTAATATGGGCTGTATTAAAAAAAAACAAATTAAACAAGAAAAAAGGGGAAAAAAACACAAAACTATGTTAGAAAAAAATAAGGATTGCAAGAGGCTTTATAATCTCATGTTTGTTATAGTATGTACTCACTAAGATGCTCGATTCTTCTTCTTCAAAATCATTTGTATTAAAACAACCGAGAGAGATAATTAATGAACTAATAAGGGGAACAAATGAAAACTAAAACAATTATAGATTTTGGATACAGATGTAGTACAGCTCAATTATTGGTACAGACTAAACCTAACTAAACAAGATGCGATCATTTTTGTACTATCAGTGGTTGGTTGGTTCCCATGACAATGCATGAAAGGATAATTAAGGGGTTTTCCTTGTATTATCTAATACTCACTTTCCATCAATGTAGCCCATTGTTTGCACAAGACAGCATGGAAAACATTAACTTTGTTTTTGGTTACCTATACAAATACAACATAATTAAAGCCAAAGTTCTGAGCTTTTAATTAGTTTCATGCAGCATAAACAAATTAAGAAAACAAAATTAAAATAAAATGATTCTGATAAGTACTTTGGTAATATATAGCATAGGATTCCATCACATGATGTTTTGCCTTCAATAGACAATTGGAAATCATTACAAGTTTCCACATATTAAACGTGTATGAACTAAGTTGTTCATGCACTTCGATAAATTCTCTTAAGTTAATCATGTACGTTCTGGAAAAAATTTTCATGTAATAATAATATGGAGTTTTTATTCACTTGGAAGGAAGATTGTTGGTTAATTTATAAACCATTTTTCTTATGTAATACTGTTGTTCGTGGACTTCCATATTGTTTCTTACAAACCCCCAAATGTCATATTGTATAAAAAAAAACAAACCTGGATTTAGTATGCACTATATATCGTTAAAAAATGAGTAATGTTGTTGCTAACACTAGCTATCCGATCCCCCATGGAGCTACTTAGTTATGACATACACTATATGTGACGATGTTTTAGATGACATCATTTAATGTTGAAGTCTATCTCGTAGAGGTGTTCAAATTGGATATTGAATCCATTTTGTATTTTATCCATCTAACTAACTATCATTAACATAAATAGTTCGTGTGAGAAAATCAAGTTATATGAGCCCTACAGGATTGACAAAGTAAACTGGTAGTTTTCGAGTGACAACATCTTTCATCTACTAAGAAGGAAGTGACAAGGAATTTCAATATATATTTTTTCCAAAGAGCAATTACAAACCATGCTGATTCCTTGCAATATTCCTACAGTTCTCAAGATTTAAGCTTTATTAAATGAATTTGTATTGTCACTTCTATGGCTTGCAAGACCCTGGAGGTGATCCTGGCTGCAATCGAGAACATAAATTATTAAAAAAAAAAAAGATATATTTTTATGAAGAAACTTTGCTAAAATACAAAAAAATTATTTTGGTGAACAAGAACCAAAGTTTCTTAGCTTACCACACATGCATGTACATCGTTACATCCACACAAGAGCTCCCCATTGAGATTGTCTAAAGCTCGAAACGATCCTCCTCCATCACTTCTCTGCATCAAGAAACCATACATGTATAAATGAGTAAAGTTTCCTATTTTAAATTTCAGACCTAAATTTAAAATTTGATTATTCAGAGGCTGTTAAACAGGGGAGGAAAAAAAAAAAGGCATGCCTTGTAAAAATCAACAGCAACAAAGTTAGCCCATCTGTTGCCAGCAGCACCATGACAAGTGTAAAGCATGTTAATCAGATTCCCAGAGTTATCTACGCAACTGCCTTTCTTAATGGGAACAGAAGCAAAATAATTCACCAAAACCAAAGATTTGGTCTTGTCATCAAGAGTTGATGATTCTCCTCTATTTGAACAACCGTCCTTCATTCCATCATCCCCATCTGCAAAGTTTGGTGTTGTAAAGTAAGACATTCATTCATACATTCCCCTTCCTTAAGAGGCATCCTGATCCACGGTAGATGTTGCGGGATCCATATCAACAATTATGTACTCAAAGTATCGATAGTATATCAACAATGCAGACAACATTACCAATACTAGATAATGCAATATGCTTGTCGATATGGATCCAGCTCCAGGTAACTTAATAACAGATGGAAAATCATTTGATAATATTTTAAAAGAATGAAGTTGGTATGTTGCTTCTTACATTGGTTTTCAACCATGTAGTTCCACTGGTAAGCGATTCCTTCGGATTGTTCCTTGGCTTTTTTTGAAGTAAACACAAGTAGCCTTTGGTTCTTGGCAACCATGTCACTAACTAGTGGCCAGTCCTGGCCAGTTTTGGGCATGCTTGTCACTGGAAACCAATATTTCTTCAACCCGGAAGCGTCGAAGACCTTTGTCAATCCATTTGGAGCTTCCACATAGTCCTCTAATATCAATGTCACAATTTCTGATGGGTTGGCTGATAAAAATGCTTCAACTTCCTTCAGGGTATCTATAGCTGGTCCCTATATATTTGGGAAGCAAGGTTGATGCAAATACATTTTGTGTGCAAGTTTCTTAATCTCAAAGAATATATATACAAGAAGAAAATGAAGTATGGCAGATGGTATTGCTTACAAATGCAGTAAAGTCATGGCATTCTCCTTTAAAAGAATGGCACAACCACACATCGTCCTTAAAATCATACGTATCCAGCATCAAGGCTCGAACTCCACCCTGTAAGAAGTCAATGAGTAATGAGATACACGACTAAAAGAGAGCTACTATTAACACTCTTAACAAGTCATCATGCACAAAGGCAGAACTGCACATTGTGCATGATGACCTTTTCGAGAGTGCTAATAACAACTTCTGAACAAAATTGAAAAGGCACAAGGCCTGCACGTATATGGATGAAGGATGCAATACACTGAGCTGTTGAGTGACAGTTTCTTCTTGATTGTTGAAGGTAACGCGAGGAATTCCAGTATGAGATGGCTCTCCGTCAATTGCAAAGGCATTGTGGGTTGTCAAAAACGCATACTTGTTGAACGGCAGAGAATTGTTCTATGTCAAATAAAAAAACACAACTAATCAAATATACGATTAACCTTTCGAGGCAGATTCGGTGCTAATTGAATAAAGCTCAACTCCACGAGAATCCGAATTAAAAGAAGATATAATTCAAGGAAAATGATAAACATACATCATGTTAATTTCTTTTAAAGTTTAATCGTGCTCGGTGTTTCCGTTAGATTATTCAATCAAATATAAAAAAATAAAGAAAAGTGTGTTAGAACTTAAAAATGTTTGTAAAATTCACTTCTTATCATTCAACCCTAGCTAATTACCAAGCCTATTAGGTCAAAGTATGAAAACCCCAAATCGACATGCATGAGTGCGCAGTATCCTCTGCCCTAAACGGGCCCAATTTCCAGGCCCAAACTAAACTCCTTAAGGCCAGTGAATTGTGGGCATAGGAAACTGTAAAATTCTTTTAAATGGTTGTGACATCCGAAGACGACCCAAAAAAAAAAAAAAAGACATCCAAAGGAGCCGGCAAAGTCATGCTCAGATTCCATGGAGTCAATGTGACATAGTGGACCCCACCCCATCCCTACTCAAAATCTCCTGTTTTTCCTCTTCATGATATGGTTATGTTTATCTCAATTTTGTTCTCGTCTTTTAGAAATTTAACCACTCGAGGGCGTTGATCATACTCAACGGAGTTTTGAGTATTGCTCGAAAGGCCTCAAGAGCTGCTCAAGCAGTTTCAAGTGGTTGGATTTCTATATCTTTAAAAAATAAGACAAAAATCTTGAATATATTACAAGAAACGATAAGTGTCCAAATTTTCTAGAGAGAGGGGGGTAGGTAGGTTAAGTGCCCAAATTTTCTAGAGAGAGTGGAGGTAGGTAGGTCACATACCAATAGTTTGAACTGATCTGTAATGGCTGATCTTATACATCTAGTGCCTGAGAAGCCTTGTGGGCAAGACCCGCAGAGAAGTCCGGCCTCACAATCGGCGTCCGTCGAGCATTCGTCCAAAAGCTACACATTTGAAAGCAAAATATCGTCAATCTTTCTTTTTTCCGTCACAAAAATTACATAATTCAGATGCATATATATGAAAAAGAGAGGCACAAACCTTGCACTGTCCAATGCTTAAAACCGCTGCGAAAACCGTGACTAACAAAACGAGGTTCTGCTGAGTAAACCCTAAGTTCTGCAGAGTCTTCATGTTGCAAGTTGCAACCAAAAAGTGATGCAGAGTCTTCATATTGGAAGTTGCAACCCAAAAGTGATGAAGGGAAACTGTGGTCGTTGGGTTTTGGTGACCGAACTTAGGTTTCTCAGTTTTGTCTGAGAAAACGAAGTCTGCAGACCTTCTGAATGCAGATTAAACTGTCTGGGAATTCTTACGGGTACGGATATAAATGTTCATCCCAAACAAAACCAATCACATCCATTTACAACAACCACGTTGGGATGGAGAAGAAGAGGAAATGTTTGAATCACTCGAGCCGTAACGGAACATCCTTAACCTTGGACCTTCACTCCCATGTGAAAATATTGACTTGTGGCTAAGGACTAAGGAGAAACAAAATTAAAATGGTATAATTTCCATATTCCATATATGTTTTTGTTTATCCACCATATGTGTTTAACTATGTATAGTATGCAAGTGTCTACCTTTCTCGGCCGTTTGGCTAAGAAGGAATGATTTTTTTATTTAATTTATAAGACGCGAATGAAACTATGTATAGTATGCAAGTGTCTACCTTTCTCGGCCGTTTGGCTAAGAAGGAATGATTTTTTTATTTAATTTATAAGACGCGAATGAAATTTATCTTTTCTAACCTTATCATATTAGCATAGTATTTTCATTATTTTTTATTTGTTTTTGACATACCTTGAGACTTGAAGATGGTAAGTTATTCAACTCAGTTGAATCTAGCAATAAATAAAGGGTGGTGCTACATATATCAAATTCATGCACCAAATATTGTGGCACATTCTACATTGTATACATTTTTATTACAATTATTAATCAAATTTTAACTTGAATTAAAATATAAATTTGATTGTTTCCACATCACTTGTTGCAAAATTTATAACTATTTGATGTGCCTAGTATTATTCATAAACGAATACCAATGGCTAATATGTATGTAGAAAGAATATAGGATGCTACATTGAATGTGTTCAAGGTATCAAAATGTGTAAAATTAACACTTTAAAATAAAGGGGAAGGTGATGGTGATGGTGATGGTCTTGACTTTCTTATTTTTTGTGTTAGTCATTGGTCAAAGTTTAGGGAAAGAAAACTGCAATTTTACATCATAAGGCTTGGAGGTCATTTTCAAAATGAATCATGAGGTTTTTAACTTTCGCATATTACACGTTGCTTTTGAAGTGAACCAATTAGACGTTAAATGTTGACATAATATAAATTAGGCCCATATAAGAGACACACGTTGATTGTCAATTTTATAAAATGATTAAAAGAGTAAAATAGTAAACTACTAATAAGCAAATGTTGGCTCAACTTATACTCCGTCAATACTTAACGTCTAATTAGACAGTAAAATTGACAAAAGTGTTAAATTAATGCACTTCAGACATCACATGATGTATTAAAAAATTGAAACCTCATAACTCATTTTGCAAATGACTCTGACTTTAGACCATCTCCAAACCTGAGCTAAAAGCCAAATTACCCCCCCCCAAACACTCTCCAACCCATGTTAAAATTTTAGGCTAAATGCCAAATGTTATTTCTGGGCCAAATACCCCCCAGCTTTCCCCCCGGGCTAAATGCCAAATGTTTATCGGAATTTAAATTTTTTTAGATTAAAATGTTCATAAAATTAATTTACAATAATCTACATATTTATTTAAAAAAAAATTGATTTAAGAAAAAAAATTAGCCTAAGTTCATTCTTTAATACTTCCGGGCTAAAATTTTAGGCTACAAGGGTTGGAGCAGAAAAAATGTTTCTGGGCTAAAAGCCAAATTTTCCGGGCTAAAAAATTTGGCTTTTAGCCCAAGGGTTGGAGATGGTCTTATGGTGTAAAATGCAATTACTAAAATAGAATCACATTCATTGTCTCACATGGGCCGAACTTAAACAACAATAAACATATAGCAATGGTCCTGTTTTTTATCCAAACAAATTGTTTTCTTTTATGGTAATATGATCCAACAAATAGTTAATAGACTACAATAGTAGGTAGGGGGAGCCCAAAACAAGCCCAGGCTCCAAACAGTTTGGCATGCATATTTTCTCTTTTATACATACACTTTCTATTAATTTTATCATTTGACTCTCTTTAATTCATTAGATCGGGAGATCAAGAATTAATTAAAAAATATATGTGAAAAGTACAAAAGAGGTTTGGAGTACTTAGAGCTAATAATAAACTTGACGCAACCAAAAATCGAGTGAAGTGACGTTCAAAAATTCATACGCTCAACCTCACTCAGTTGGGTAAGTTGTTATTTTGAGCGACTTCTCCCGTTTGGAAATATTTGAAGTTCATTGCCTGGTGTTAAAACTACTTCTGCATTATTACCGGGGAAAAAAAAAAAACTTCTGTACAATGTACTGAATTATCAGAACAACCAAAAAAGATTTTTTTTTTCCTTTTTTTTTGGCTGGGGATTGTTTTCTTTTTAATGCGATTCTTTCGAAAGTATCAAAACGACAGGCTCATTATTAATAATTTAATTTTTTTTATACAAAATGAGGAAACATGAATGACATCTGTGGAATTTCACAAAACTCGATTAAACCGGCCCAAAGCAAAATAGTATAACCGACATGAACAAGTTGCTATAAAGCTCTTAAAAAAATAAACCCCCCTTCACAAGTAAACTTTTCACGAACGCGTCTGAAATTATTTTTCTTGAGAGAAGAAGTGGTTGATGGTAGGCATGATCTCCGGTGGCCGTGTGCGGAGGAACTTCCGGAGCCCGTGCTCGGCGTACTTCTCTCCCTCTTCTTCATTTTCAAGCACCGCCATTCGACGGTGAGCTTTGTTGATTCTGCATATTAATTAACTAATTAACACGTTTATAAATTAAGATCTTTAAATTATATATATATATATATATATATATATATATATATATATATATATATATATATATCTGTGTGTGTATGAATCTGTACCTGACTTCAGGGTTGAGGAACATGTTCCGTGTAAGCTGAAATGCGCACAAGCTTGTAACAAATGTCATCGCAGCCATTAACGGATACACCTAAATATATATGTCACCCACAAATTCGGATTAATTAGCTTTATTGGATGTTTTTATTCACAAAATTAGAGAAAGTGATTTTCACGCACTCATTTTCTTTTTTATTAAAAAATAAAAACGAAGAGATGAGTAAAGAAAATAAAAATAACCTTATGAAAATCACTAACCCGGATTTATTCTAAATTACTTTAACTTCCGAGAGAGATTCTAATTCGAATGCAAAGAGTACCCTAACTGCTAACATATTGAAAAAAAGTAATTAAACTAAAAGTCGAAAGCTTTCTCACCTCAGGCCTAACCCAACGCCCCATCTGAATTCCAGATATGTGAGAAGAAAGTATTTTGCTTTTCTTTTCTTTTTTTCTGCTTCCTGCTTTTTGCTGTTGCGTTTGTATTTCTATGTGCCATGTATGTATGTGTGTGTGTATATATATATATATTGTGTTACGTGGATTGGAAAATATGGTATTTGGAAAATTAGGAGCTACTTACTGTGGGCAGCAATATACTTTTGACCACCTACGGCTAAAACCAGCGGCTTAGCCTCTGGATTTTCTTAAACGACCCAATAGGAAAGAGCGTTTTGCCTTGTGGGTTGACAATTTTAAACTTAGACCTTATCACCAAAATGTTCCATACGGCAATCAAACTACTTTATATAACAAATCCGAAGCATGAAATAGACTCCTTATGAATTCTAGCATGTTCTTTCGAGGAAAACCCTTATAAAAAAACATTCAATACCTCTTAAAAATATGGCAAAACCTATATTAAAAATTGGATTTTCTTTTGGTTCACGAAAGAATACATTTACAAAAGAAAATATAAAGGGTACATTTTTGTTTATAAACATTTTCATTAGAAGCACGTTAGAAATGTTCTTGTTGTTTCTTCATAAATCACTGATTTTTGTTATGTTTTTGTAATTGGCAATTACTTCTAAGTTATTTTGTGAAACTCTGGTGTAATCACATTTGCTTGAAACTTCGCCGCTTTTGTTTGAAATTGAACTTGTAAATTAGCAATTAAGCTTTATGAATGCAATAAATAACCATGCTTTTACATATAACAGTAAAAAAGTTGGGATTCAATCATAAAATTAAGGGAGTTTTAACGAAAAGTCCACGGTATTGTTTACTTTAACTAAAAACCACATTTTTACACTAAAAAGTCAATCCTGGTACTATTCATTTTACCCTTTATTTTGTCTTAAAACTCAAAGTTTTTAAGTCATTTTCATTAATTTTCCTTAAAATTAATTGGTAATACATGCAATAACTCAATTACTTATAAGTACATGCAATGTTCCTTTTTTCTTCAACGTGAGATTTACTCCCAACACGCCTTCGCCCCCCACATATGACAAACTTTTAAGTCTAATAACACTTGAATAACACAAATTTCGTAACGTGTAGTACGTGTAGCCATTGGGCTTCACAAATGGGACAATGTGCTCCAATACTGTGAAGAAAGTTGAGGTTCTACCATAAAATCCATTGGCTATGTGGGACTTTATCCTCACATTCTCACATGCCCCCTCACGTATAAAGAATTGTCAAGCCTAACACGTGAATAACATAAACAGAATGACGTGAAGCAAATGTGACAATTGCGGTCTTCACACATAATATCCAGTTGAGGTTTACATCCAGCCTTTTGAAGAACTAATTCACAATTAATGGGTTAGCTATCAATCATCTTCCAAGCAAATAACGACCAAAATTTCATTTTCGTTAATACAAACGATAATAGAAAAAGAAAAAATTGAACACACCACCTCATCATATACATTATCAAAAGTTAATACTTAATACTTTTAATCAAGAGAAGAGCCAAAATTTGGGTTGGGGGCTGGCAAAATCCATAACCAATAATATTCACATATGTGCATTAACTTGGATTGGGAGCCACCATCTACTTTTTCACTAAAAATCTCCTACCATATTGTGAAATAACTTTGCATGTACAAAGGTTGGAAAAAAGTTGGGTTGGTGGGCATGGCCACTAGGAATCTAGTTGTGACTTCGTCATTGTTATTAATCACTTGAGTTACAAGCCTACGAGTTCTTTGCGATTAATTTCGATTTTTTTTCAAAAAATGAGGATGTCTTCCCTTAAAGACTGAATAGAATTTCTCTTAGCTTGAACTTCTACTCTCATTACCTGTCAACTTCAGCTGCAAACCAGGGACCGTTGAGATGGTGTGCTCACTGCAAATATATTTGGAATGCCTAGCGAGCTAAAGCAGTTGCTTTTAGGACTTGGAAAGCCAAACAGAAGTCTCGAGAGATCAGAGAGACTGAGAGAATTGGACATGTAGTTCCAAGTATGCGACAACCATTAGGTAATCCATCTGTTCACAAAGCTAACAAAATTTTCCTTTGCACAATCTCTATCTTCCTTAAATACATACACTTCCATTTCCCACTAAATGCTCCTGCTCATGGCTTAAGCTAAGCTTACAATCCAAACTCAATCACCGTAAAGTTGATGATTAGGGTTTCGGACCGGGGAGAGATGAGAAGTTTGGTGTCAGTTCTCTTCTTTCTTGCTATGTTTTCATGTGCCAGTAAAACTCTAACTCCTTAGACTACACATTGGATTGAAGAAAGAAAAATAATCATTCATCTGATGTTTTCTGATTTGATGAAGCTGCATATGATCCTTTGGATCCGAATGGAAACATAACAGTAAAATGGGATATCATGTCTTGGACACCAGATGGTTATGTGGTGAGTATCACTTTTTTCTTATAATTAACTTGATTTCTCACGTATCCGATGTCCGTTACTCGATCACATTAGTTGAACGAATTTCACCTTCATCAGTTGTCTAAGAAGATTGTTCTAAGAAGATTTAGAGGTTGCATACAAAATGCATCAACAAGGATCGATTACGCCTCTAATGAATTTGTTTCAGGCGGTTGTTACCATGAACAATTTCCAAACGTACCGGCACATCATGAGCCCGGGGTGGACGTTAGGGTGGATGTGGGCTAGAAAAGAAGTGATATGGGCGGCGGTGGGAGCTGAAGCCACGAAACAAGGTGACTGCTCCTGGTTCAAAGGGAACATACCTCATTGTTGCAAGAAAACCCCCACCGTTGTGGACTTGCTTCCTGGTGCTCCTTACAACCAGCAATTCACAAATTGCTGCAAAGGTGGCGTGGTGTCTGCGTGGGGCCAAGACCCATCGACCGCGGTCTCATCCTTCCAGCTCAGTGTTGGATCAGCCGGCACTACAAAACGGACAGTCAGACCTCCTAAGAACTTCACGCTGCTAGGCCCCGGACCAGGGTACACCTGTGGCAGGGCAAGAGTTGTGCCTTCCACAATATTTTTGTCACCTGACCGACGCCGCAGGACTCAAGCTTTGAGTAAGTTCCTCTGCGTCACATGACTCAATTACTTTGCTCAACATTTTGTTATAAATAGACAAAAGTTCGAGAGATAACATTTTGCTAGGGGACATGAAAGAAGTGGATGCAAAATATCACACTGTTTAGTTTCGTAACTATAACACAAAAGATTGCAGGAAAAAGAGGAGGGAGGGATACTGATATTATTGCTTTCACTTCTTTTCTTTGCTATGTATTGTAATCACACACGGAGTGCTTTTTATATAGAGTCACATCCGTGACAAACCAAAAAGTGAAAAGATTGCTCTTTTTGAAAACTTCACATAACAACAATTACACTATTGTTGCCCTTTTGAAAACATCACATAATAACAATTACACTACTGTGGGCATTCATTCTCACAATTTTACAATTCATTTTAGATTATTGGTTCATTTTGATTAGCATGTGACATGTCAAATGCATAACGGTTATCATATTTTATGCAGTGACATGGAACGTGACCTGCACATATTCACAACTTCTGGCCAAAAAGTACCCAAGCTGTTGTGTCTCTCTCTCGTCTTTTTACAATTCCACAGTCGTTCCTTGCCCTTCTTGCACTTGTGGTTGCCACGACAAGAGCAATTGCGTCCAGTAAGTCCTCAAACAAGTGACATATATTGCATTACCTGTGCACAGATATATACATAAATCACATGTCAAAAATGTTGATTGTTTTGCAGAAGTGGTTCCAAAATTGTTAGCACGGTGGAAGATGACGCTACAGAGAAAAGCAATGTGCAGCCGCTACCGCAGTGCACACGCCACATGTGTCCGGTGAGAGTGCACTGGCATGTGATGCTGAATTACAAGGACTATTGGAGCGTGAAGGTGTCGATTACAAACTTCAACTATCGGATGAACTACACGCTTTGGACTCTGGTAATTCAGCATCCTAATTTCATCAACGTCACGCAAGTTTTCAGCTTTGATTACAAGCCTCTCGTTGCTTACGACTCTATAAGTGAGTTCCAATCGATTTCCTCCTCCACATTATAATTATCGTAGTCACAACCTAACGTAGCTGTCACGTTATATGCAGATGACACTGGCATGTTTTATGGCTTGAAATTCTACAATGACCACTTAATGGAAGCCGGGAAATTTGGGCACGTTCAGTCGGAGATGCTGCTTAAAAAGGACAAGAATACCTTCACTTTGAGGGAGGGGTGGGCATTTCCTCGCAAAGTTTACTTCAATGGCGATGAGGGCCAGTTGCCTCCACCTGATGTCTACCCGTTTCTTCCCAATTCTGCCCATGAAACTCTACTCTCCTTCTCACCGTTGATTTCGTCATTCACTTTCTTGTTCATAGTTATTTGGTGATTTGGTTCCGTAGATTCCAGAATCGTGGTCGATGCCCTAAAAGCTTTGAACCTGAGGTATGAATGATATTTTGCAGAGAGAATTGGAGCACAGGTACTTAAACTTCAAGCATTCTTTGAAGAATGCAAACTCAACTTACTTGTATGTGTATCTTGTGAACAGAGAGACTGAATGAGTCTGGTATATGTTCTCTGAAATCATATAAATTACAGTACATGATTGGCAAATGAAATCTTTAATTTAATGCAGAACTGCCATGATTTGATTAAATCAACGCAATCACACGACTGCTTATGTACACAGTAAGAACAGATAACAATACTCTGATCAGATTCAATTGCGCGTTTGGGATTTACAATCATGACTACATCATCTGGTAAACCCTACAACCAAGAGGGTCTGGCTACATGAATATTCATACAACACTACAGCCAGAAGCAGCCCGCCTTTACAGTAAGTAATACAAAAAATGGACATCAACAGCACATTTGACGACATCAAATTTCGCGTCGGAAGCACTTCACCAATACGCATCAGAACATCCAGTGGCTTCCAAAATTTCCCATCTAAGCTGTAGTACTATACCCTTTGAAAATCATAGATTGGAACATTTTCGAGCTCGGGTTAAACATAAGCATACATGACTGCAACGGTCGATAGAAAAGTCATGATTAGAGTAAGTAGAGAGACATGCTGCCGGAAACCAGAATTTGGCAACCGTGGATAGGCATCCGGAGGTGGCATCACACAGTTATCACCATTGAAATAGACCCTTCGAGGGAACGCCCAACCCTTATCAAATGTGAATGCTTCACCCTTTTGGAAAAGCAGCTCTGACTGTACATTACCAAGAGGCCCAGATTGCATCAGAACATCATTGTAGAACTTAACTCCCCATAACATGGCAGTGTCATCTGTTTGAAAGAAATCCAGATCAGAGATTTGTAACTTTCAATGTTATAAAGGAAGAATAACATACGGAGGTATTTAAGAAAACCATACAAAACTTCAAGTTTTAGTCAAATCATGTGAGCAAAGAACATATGAAAAGTAATAGGAAGTAAGGGTTAACATACTAATTCTTCCATATGGAGTTATCGACTTGTAGTTGTAGCTGAAAATCTGGGTCAGATTGTCAAAGTTTGGGTGCTGGACAACCAGGTTCCAATCGGAATAATTCATCCGGTAATTGAAGTTTGTAACTGTAATCTTCACTCGCCAGTATTGTTGGTAGTTTTCCTTGACATGCCAGTGAACTCGGATTGGGCACATGTGATTAGTGCATCTAACTAGAGGCGTGTAGCTATGCTTGTTGGAGGCTGAGACAACTGAAGCCAAATAGGGGGAATTTGATCTGCAAATTCACAGAGAACATAAATGTCTTAACGAAAAAAATTAAAAGTAAAAGCTTAAAGAAGTTAAAAGAAGCTGATTCCGGAAGAGAGCTCACTCTACACAGCTTCCTGGATGAGTTGCGTTACTTTGGCAGCCACATGAGCATGTTTGGCAGGGCACTACCGTGTCATTGTAGAAGGATGAGAGAGAGACACAGCATGTAGGAGTTGCCTGAGCCAGGAATTGCGAATATGTGCACGTCACATTCCATGTCACTGTCACGAACAAAGGGTAAGAACGACTGACAAATTTATTAGCGCAAACATTTATGTTTAAAAGGATTCATAACACTTACTCCTAGCTTGAGTGACTCTCCTTTTATCTGGACTGATAAATTGAGTTGGCTTGACAACATTGGCGGGACCACAAGTATACCCAGGACCGGGTGTGTTAAGGGTGAAGTTTTTAGGAAGTCTGACGGTCTTGTTCGTGGTTCCTGCTTGACCAACACTTATTTGAAAAGAAGCTGCAGCATTTACTGGATCTTGCACCCATGAACTAAGTACTCCTCCTTTGCAACAATTTGCGTATTGTTGATTGTATGGAGTTCCGGGCAATAGATCAACAATTGTAGGAGTCTTATCACAGCAGTGGGGAATTGTTGTTTTGAATTTTGAACAATCCCCTTGATCTGTGGTTTCTCCCCCCACCATGTTCCATATAATCTCCTTCTTTGCCCATGTCCACCCTAGCAACCATCCTGGTGCCTGAATGTGCCGATACTTTTGGAAGTTAAAAAGTGTAACAGAGGCCTGTGTATTCATTCAAAGAGAACACTGATTAGATATTCACTCAACTCAACTGTACATCGGGGAAAGGTAAAACAAACCCATGTTATATGCTGCTGTCAACAGCTAATCGAGATTTGTTTCACTAAAGCAAAAGTGGAACGTCTAAATTTGAGTGCAACTTGTGATTCAGTTTTTAATCTTGCGGGGACCAAGACTTGTTACTCCTCAGAAATTCATTGCACGTATATTTCTTCGTACGCAATGATTTTACACATTCCGTGCAACGAATGTAAAAAACAAACACTTCTCAGATAATACTTACAACATAGCCATCAGGAGTCCAGCTTAAGATATCCCATTTGATGGTGATATTTCCGTTCGGGTCGAGTGGATCATACGCTTCTGGCAATACACAAGCAAAGCAACGAACAATGTGATGATTCGAATCAATAAAAAACCATGTAAAACAATAATTTCAGAGCCTTGTTTGCCACAGTTTCTTCTGTTAAAATTCAAAAAGTTCAAATTCATCCCGAAACACAAGAACTTCATAACGAAATACAATTTTTCCATAAAAAACCAATCTGAGAAAACAAATTAAATAAAAAAAATTAATAAAAAATCATCCTCGTATGTAACAGTGAAAACCCAAAACCCCAAAGCTGCCAAAACCTCACAAACAATGAAGAAAATAAGACACATTAGGCCAAGAAAACCCACCAAGCAAATTAAAGATTCAAACTTTGAAGAAATCACAAATCACCAGCTAAAAATATTCAAACTTTGAAAAAAAAACAGACCGAGTCCGAGCATATACACCTGTGGCAATGAAGGTGCTGGTGCAAGAAAGCACAAAGACGAGCAAGGTGGCGAAACTGACGAATTTCGGGACTGATCGAATCATGGGCAGGAATAGAAACCCCATTTCCGGCAATTAGACTTTGTTCTGATCAGAATGTTTGCGTTCTAATTTGTCTTGGGTGCCGCAAAGTTTCTTGCGGTTTTGGTCAGAGGTGGTGGCACAGGTTTCGTTTCCGAAGCAGAGAAAATAAGGAGTGAGGAGAGAGAGAGAGAGAGAGAGAGAGAGAGAGAGGAGAACGCGGTAGCGTGTGCGATACTGATCACTTTGCAAGTCTGCAAAGACAGTTTAAAAGAGTAAATTTTTAATTAACTAATTTTATTCTAATTTGGAAGTCTTCGGTTTCTTAATTAACTGATTTTATTCTAGTGTATGACGGGTTCTTAATTAAATTATTATAGTTAATTCAATGTATAAATTAGCTCAGCTTATTTTATAATTTAGTATCTATCAGTGTACAATAAACATAAAATTTCAACGGTTTAATTCTTGAATATCGAATCGTTACCCTTATTTATTCGGCATATATCACATACTAGACATGATAAAAAATTTCAAAAACTATGTGTTATGCTGAGAGCCTAAGAATTCATTTTACAATAATTATTAATTTGTGGGTTGTTTTATGCTAATAATTAATTTATAAAATGGGTTAAAAAAGATTAATTGACTGTTTCAAAGTAAATAAAGTGGTTGACAGTTGTGATGATCACAAATCAAAATCAAGGGTCTGGCAATTGGTAATTGGCATCTTGTCTAGCACAAAAATATGAAATCGGCAGCTTCTTAGACTTCTAGTAGTTACTTGGTTTGGAACTTAGTATTTTGTACAATTTTGTCTTGTCAGATTTTAGAAGACTTCTAGTGGTTGTTGTGATTTGGAACAAATTTTAGGTCCGTATTTTAAATAGTATGTCTTGAATTCAATTCATAACGCTGGTGCATCACACGATGATGTTAGAAAAAACTAAAATGTTTCTGCAAGTCTTCCCAACCCAGAAAAATAGACTACCAAAATAAAGCTACTAACTGGTCAATTTTGAAAAAAATTGTATGATAGTAATAGACCTTATTGAAATGTTAAAAGGCAAAAGGTTGGATTCATGCATTCTTATTTTATGGTTTTAATAAAATATTTCTGTCGGTATTAATAAGTTTGGGGGATAAAGTCAAGGCCCAAGATCTATTATTTTTATTCCAACACTTACAAACACCTTGTCCAAATAGCACTATTTTCTTTTCATTTGTGTATGAAATGTGTATGGTATTAGAGGAAGGGTAATGTTAAGACAACTAATTTTTAAACAGAATTTTGAAAACTAAATAATTTGATTATTGATGATTAGATTATTACTTAAATGTCGATTAAGTTGTTTATTTTTATTAATAAAATATTATTTAATTTACAAATTTAGTTTAAAATTTTGATCTACTAACATTACCGACGAGAAAATATAGGAAACAACCAGCTCATATGCCACGCGTAGACGCCAATAGACATTCCCTAAAATCCAGTTTTCAACATATATATTTGCAATTTATTGACGTAGTCGTAGTCAACCAATATTGTTCGGCTACACATTTTCTCTCTACAGCCCAACCTACCCTAGTTCTTAAAACTAATTTTAAAATTAAATAAATAAATATTTAAAACAATAACATAAAATAAAAAAATTAGGCCCCACCCCCCTCAGTCCCACCACTCGCCCAGAACCATGGCCTCCCTGACACCTCCTTTACCAGCCTAACCTCCCCCGCAACCAACCGCTGCCAGCCCACACCCAACCCTGCCCGTCCTCGTCTCCAGCCCCATATATTCTGTCTCATAAAATTACAGTAGTGAGCACTGAATTCTAGTTTTTTTTTTCTTATGTGGAAAAGTTCTGACAACCCCATCAGCATTAATGTGGATGCCAAACTAGTGAAATCATCATTTAGGGTGCGTTTGGTACGTGGGACGGGACGGGACGGAACGGGACGAGGCGTTCCGTCCCGCGTTTGGTGCGCCAAAAATGGGTGGAACGGGTTGTTCCACGGGACAGATTTTGGGTGTTTTTGCGTCCCACCTCCCCCCCTGGAACGGGTTTGTTCCACGTCTGTGGAACACACTGTTTTACCATTTTAAGACAAATATACCCCATGTCTTTTTCAAAAATTACACCTTCGTTCCGTCCCGTCCCGTCCCGTCCCGTCCCGTTCCGTTCCGTTCCGTCTGCGTACCAAACGCACCCTTAACGATCAAACAAGCAGATCAAAGATAAGATATGAAGTTGCAATCAAACCTAATTGAAATTTCACGAGTCATAACGCACCCGTCACACAACAAATCTACTTTGAAGATGGCTTATTCTCTTGGCCAATTGTCGGAATGCACACGAGATGTCATAAGGGCTCAATATCTCAAAAGCATCTTTGTCTAAAGCTTTGTATGAGACTTCATATCCAAAACACAGTCGGCTTCCGCTGCATGCATGCATGGGACTCGCTTATTATGTTAAGGCTCAATAGAACCTACCCAACTGGGCTATCTGGCTGTTCAATTGTACAAACCAGGTCCAGACCAAATTTATTGCGGGCCCTATTTACGTGCAGCCCACTGACGAGAGTTGGTCCAGCGCCACGCGGTGCATGAAGAAACATGCACTCTCACAAAGAAACGGTCACGATGAAGGATCCATTCTGATCCAACGGGTGCACGCGGAGTCATTGTTACGCGCCGCATTTGAATTAGTAAGGCTGATCAATGCTGACAAGACATCTCAAAATTTTGAACCAGCAAATTTAAATGAATTGTTATTAACACTCTGGTTATATTCAATGATTTTGTGCACAAATTGTAGAAATGAATCGGTTGTTACTTTTTAAAACGATTTAGTTTTTGAATTCTAGATAACGGTTGAAACGGATTATTTATAAGGCTAGATTTAAAGGAAAACTAATGAAAAGAGCTTGAAAACTTTGAATTTTAACAATAAAGACAAAATAAAGAGTAAAGTAAATAGTAACATGATTGACTTTTTAATATAAAAATATGATTTTTCATTAAAGTGAACAGTACCATGAGTTTTTCGTTAAAGTTTCCTAAATTTAATGATCCTTAGTTTAAAAATTGAGTTTAAATGATTTGTTTACTTGATAGATCAGTTCAAATTGACCCAAATCTAAATCAATCTGTTTACCGATCTAGATGAAAATCGTATAGTTCGTTGTTAGTTGGAATAATTAAAGAGTAACGATATTCACACACTTTTTTCTATATTTATGTATTAAAATTTTTCATTCATTCGATTCGATGATCTAAACTAAAAATAAATAAAAATAAAAATAAATGTGCGAATATTACTACTCTAATTATTCGAGAGCCATGAAGAGGAGAGTGTTCTTAACATTTCTTTTTTGATTTTGGTCAAAAACAAGCTCCTGACCCGCGCTGAGCCGACGTAAACAGAAGAAGGGTCAGCCAGTTGACCTTGCTCCAATTCCTCCTCCTGCAACTCCAAGCATTCAAATTCTCCCAATTCCAAATTCCAAATTCCAAATTCCAAATTCGAGTAGAAAACTCCTTCCATTTCCACGCGCTAATCGCTCCAACAAAACTCGGTACCCGTTTTGCAAAACGCATCCCGTTTCCCAGAATCTTGGGGCGCTTTTCGGATTCGGAAACAAGATGCGTTCTTGATTCGCCAGTCGCCGCCTTCCTCCTTCTCTTTTCGATTTCGAGCGACCTCCATGGCGGTTTCCATTGGCAACACCGAGATTAATTGGGACAAGTATGTTATTTACTTCGATCAATTTTAATTTTTGTTCATTAGTTGAGAGATATCCCATTTGTTATACTTTCGTTTATGAGCTCAAATTATTGAATTTTATGTTTCATTTAATAATGATATGAAGTTCAATTAATTAAGGAATTCGAAACAAAATCCGAAACCCATAATTTATATGTATTGGTTGAGTGCTTAAACTATTGAATTTTGTGCTTCATTGAATTTTGACATTAATGCCATGAAGTCTTCAATTAGTTAAAGAATTCGAAACCAAATCCGAAACCCGTAATTTATATATATCTATGTGTAATGTGCGTGTGTGTGTGTGTGTTGGTTGAGTGATCAAATGAGTGAATTTTTTTGGTTTATTGGATTTTATGCAGGCTTGATAAGACTAAATTTTATGTGGTTGGAGCTGGCTTGTTTACAGGGGTCACAGTGGCACTGTACCCAGTTTCCGTGGTGAAAACCCGCCTACAGGTTGCTTCCAAAGATGCTCTAGAGAGAGATGCATTGTCTGTGGCCAAAGGCATTTGGAAAGCAGATGGTATTCCTGGTTTGTACAGAGGGTTTGGCACCGTGATTACCGGCGCAGTTCCTGCCCGGATCATATTTCTCAGTGCTTTAGAGGCCACCAAGGTGGCTGCTTTCAAGATGGTTCAACCCTTAAAGTTATCTGAAGCTACAGAGGCAGCTTTTGCTAATGGAGTAGCCGGAATGACTGCCTCGCTTTTCGCTCAGTCTGTCTTTGTGCCCATTGACGTGGTAAATTATTTTATAGGATCTATCAATTTCATTTGAGTACTTTTGTAGTTAGGGGTTTGAGATGGTAATTTTGAGTAATGGATTTTCTTTAGATTAGTCAAAGGCTGATGGTGCAAGGTTATTCGGGCCATGCAAAGTACACCGGAGGGCTGGATGTTGCTCGTAAGGTTATAAAGTCGGATGGCATACGCGGACTTTATAGAGGGTTGGGACTTTCTGTTATGACTTACTCTCCATCTAGCGCTGTATGGTGGGCTAGTTATGGTTCAAGCCAGCGCTTAATCTGGAGGTGAGAAATGGTAATTTGTTGTCTATTAACTCTGGTTGTGCTTATTCTTAAACTAGGTCACCTAATTGATAATTCTTTAATCAGTAAATTTTATATCTTTCAAATGAATGTCAGCAATACATAACTTTAAAATTTTCGGTTGAACATTTGATTTTTCATTTTACAAGGGCATGAAAAGTTGGGAGGTGTATCAGTTTAATGTTCGTTTTAGATGGTCTCTGGGTTGAGAGTGTTAGTGGAACATATTAGTTATGTTAAGAAGTAATGGTTTAGATTCATTTGTGTTTTGTGCGAATTATCTCCAGAACAAGAAATTGGTTATTGGAGAATAGGTACCCATCTGGTACCTGTTGTACTTGTTCTTGGTAATGAAAATCCTTATCGCTTCTGTCAAAAAGAAGTCATGAGTTGTTGGATGTAATCATCAATACTGCGACTTTGTTGATTGTTAGGTTGTTTAGCAATTCTAAAGTCCATCAAGCCAATGAATATCTATAATTAGGTTAATGAACTTTGTTCCACTTAAAGTTATAAGGTGAAGGAGTTTAGGTGAATCAAATACCCTTTTGTCCACAGTTTATCTTTATTGCGTGACAATATCTCTCTCTCTTATATTATCTTTGTTTATTAAGCAGTTTCTTAGGCCATGGAATTGGCTCTGAAGAAGCTGTTCCGAGCGTGGGGAATATAGTGTTGGTTCAAGCTGCTGGAGGAATTATTGCCGGTGCAACAGCATCCTGCGTAACAACCCCATTGGATACCATCAAGACACGACTGCAGGTATTCATATAACCAGTTCATGCACCTGGTTACTTTGCTGGCTTGCAGCTTGCTCATCTTCATTTGACCAAGTTATTGATAATTCGTGTTTTTAATAAAACTTTGTCGCTGCAATGTAGACGATGGGACATGACAAGAGACCTACTGCAAGAGAAGTTATTAAGAACTTGATTAGAGATGATGGCTGGCAAGGTTTCTACAGAGGGCTAGGTCCAAGATTCTTCAGCATGTCCGCCTGGGGAACTTCGATGATATTGGCTTATGAATATCTGAGTACGAACTCTTACCCATTGCGCTTCTTTGTTATATATTTTGGGTCCTTTTCTCTTGATGTTTCTGTGGCCTCATGTTTACCCAACTTCAAGGTTCAATCTACTTTTAAAGTCCTATCTCGAAATCCATAGATACAGAAATGATAAATTCCTGCTGTTCAACTTCTCAAGCAATAATCATCGGACTTGCGAATACCAGAAATTAATAATTGATTTCTATTTTGTTGTTTCCTTGTACTTTCAGAGCGCCTGTGTGCAAAAGATGAGTAGGTGCTATTCCTCTTCCATCCAGAACCTTTTCCTCTTGCCGTGGAGCAACTATGCAACGACGGAAAATTTGGTTATGAAACAAACAGGTACCGGACATTTTTGATTGGGAAATTTGATCCCGTGATATCTTAAAATGCATTAGTTACTAACCTTTGGAAAGGTCCGCTGAATTCTTTCAAGAATTTTTCTGATAGATAGTTGTGATATCACTTCTTTAAAAATTGAATTGAATTCATTTGAATTGTAGCAAGTGTACCTTTACCCTGAGCAGGGAATTTCAACTTGTTAATACAAAGTTCATATAATAATTTCATTTTTCTATATTCTTCTCTTTAGAACATCAAATTCATTCGCCCGATTGAATTAACGACAATTATTACTCGTTTAAACACGAAGATATTGAGAAATTTACTCGTTAACGACAATAATTAACCTATGATTGGCTTCTCCAAAACAGCTGAGAAGAAAAGCTCATCTCCAAGCTTATCAGTCTTGGGAGCTACCCTGAGTACCCGCCATACCAATGGCTTGTAACCTAACCTCTTAAACTCATCCATATACAACTTCATGTCCGCCTTGTGACAGAAGAATCTGTCTATCCAAAGAAGACCCTTCAGCGGAAGGACGAGTTCCCAATCAAACAGCGCAAATTGAAGGATTTCAGCTCTGATCCAGCCATCCAAGAACAAAGTGGAATGGATAATGTCGAGGGCATTGTCGAAGAAAGGCAGCCTCGAGCCGATCTTCCTCTTAGGCGATTACCTCATTAGAAGGAGCCCTTAAGTTTAAGGTACTAGAGGCAATGGTAATGTTCTTTTCCTTCATGATACAGCAAACGTTCCCATGGTCGGGCTAAAGTCTAGGCCGATTCTTATCTCCCCCGGCTTGAAGCTTAGAACTTCGTCAATGGTGAACTCAGCTGATTCAGACTCATTTGTTGGAGTGTCCCAGGCTTGTTTCCAAAGGCCTGAGCATTTGAAGAAGCCTCTTTGGGATGTGGTTTGTTTCGAAACAAGACAAGAGTAGTCTTCTTCTTGGCAATGGATCACACCATGAACTACAAGCTTCTGAGCTATTTCCTAATCACCTGGGCACATGCCGTGGATCATTCAATCTTGAAGCTGTTTACTTGAAGAGTGAAGTTCGATTTCTCTTATTTTTCTACTGAGTTTTCGATCCTCCAAAAGCAATGAATCTTGATCTGTGATGATATTAACAAGAGCCACTTCATTAATAAAATCAAACAAAATTTCAAGGTTAGTGTGGCGAAAATTACGTGTCGACTACTAAAACAAAGAAAGAAATACGAAAAGGAAAAGACGTTGATCATTTAACTTCTCCAAGACCTTCTACAACTGTGTTGAAGAAATGAGAATATCATTGCCCAATTTGTCACTGATGGTACAAAGATTAGCACGCCATTTCGAACCTGCGTGCAAAAGATGGGCACGCTACACGATCGTGACCAACTGGCCTAACCGACATGTTTGCTACCGAAATACTACTTAGTACCTCTTTTAATTGCAAACATGCGTCTCATCTTCTTCACCTTCACCTTCACCATCCTCCTCCACCATCCTCCTCCACATCATCATCATCATCGTCTCTGGTTGCCGCTGCATATTCTTCAAGCGACGCGGAGGGGAACAAGTCCCCCGCTTTGCCTCCTTTCTCGCCTGCAGCTTTCGCTACACCCGCAGATTTTCCAGCATTCATCTGTTGAAGCACAATTCGAGATTACAAATTACGCAACTTTTCATTCACAATCCAACACAAGAATCCCAAAACCAAATGTGCTTAAATTCGATAACATACCGCACGCAACAGACTCCTCCTATCTCTTTCTCTTGCATTTTTGATCGCCTGCGCATCACAAATTCATAAGACAAAACAAACCCATCAATTTTTGCCAATTTTCGAATCGAAAACCAATTAAAAACTGAAAATTTTACAATAAAATAAAATAAAAATTAAAGAACTAAACCTCTTGAAGCTTCTTCTGCTCAGCCTCCACTTCCGCGAGGTCTTTTCCGACGATTTGCTCGACACGGCAGCAGCACTTGGCACAAACACCTTGTTCCTTGGCGCAAGCAGGGCAGAGCTTATGGTGGGACTGCCGGACGGCGCGTTTGGTACAGCGTTGGCACTTGGCGGGCTCCGTCAGGGTCTTGTACTTTCCGTAACGGCGCTTCCACTCGATCTGTTCCTTGCAGCGTTGGCAGACCCCCGTGATTTCCGACAGCGGCCGGAACCGGCCTCCGACCTCGGTTTCGTTGATTTTGACGCCGAGGTTGGGCTTCCATGCGAATTTGTTTTGGTGCCGACCGCCGTTCATCATGGTTCCGTACGATTTTTAAAGACTCAAACTTTGCGTTTTTGTGAAAACAGAGCAAAAGAAAGTCTTGGGTCTTTAGGGTGCGTTTGGTACGTGGGACGGGACGGGACGGAACGGAATGAGGCGTTCCGTCCCGCGTTTGGTGCGCTAAAAATGGGTGGAACGGGTTGTTCCACGGGACAGATTTTGGGTGTTTTTGCGTTCCACCTCTCCCCCTGGAACGGGTTTGTTCCACGTATGTGGAACATAATGTTTTACCATTTTAAGACAAATATACCCCATGTCTTTTTCAAAAATTACACATTCGTTCCGTTCCGTCCCGTCCCGTTCCGTCCCGTCCCGTCCCGTTCGCGTACCAAACGCACCCTTAGGGAAAGACAGACGGAGAAGACTAACCCGATTTGAAAACGGGTTTTTATGACCCGTGTTTGATTTGGATGTGGTTTGTTTGGAACGAGATTGGGCTTTTGATTTTGGTTGATTTGATATGTCAATATAGCCCTTTGGGAATGTGGACACTAACTGGCCTAAAGAGCTTGAGAAAGGTAAGAGGTTTATTTGACAATTGGGTTTTGGATTGGAACTGCGTAAGACAGTGCCCGGACCTTTATGCTTTTGTACGTGTCGGAGCTTGTTCGACAAGAAATTTTACTACTTTAGGAGCGTTATAGTTATGGTCACTACTCTGGAGTTTTGGTCATCGGCTGCCATGTTATCAGGTCACTGCCTTTCTTGACCTTCCAGCACTAGACAAGCGTTGGCCCCTATACATGGTCTTACAGCTTTACGGATTCCATCCAATCTACGCAAAATTTGATTTACTAATAACAGTATTAATCACATCTCATACAAAACACTTATGTTGATAAACAATATGTTATATATTACGAGATGAGAAACGGCACAACTTAGAAATATGACCAACGATTACCATGGTATTTTTTGGGTAAATATTTAATCACAATTAACCCATAAAATGTATCGTTGTCATGTAAAACCCAATTTTGCATGGTTCCTCTACGGCTGCAGTTGGTACAAAGCTTTTATCTCTGCAATATCATCACTGTGCAACGCCCTTCTAGTCTTCCCAGCACCAACATAGGCATACATAATGGCATCAGACAATGTACTGTGCTGAAGTCCAAGAACATGCCCTAATTCGTGCGCAGCCACCCACACCAGGTCGTACTGGTTCTTACTTGGAGGCCTGAAGCTCCAATTCTCATCTGCGTCCAAGTGCAGCCTTCCATCCGTGGGAGCAAAAGCATGCGCCAAAACCTTACCGGCCCCGTCAAATGGGCTTCCATCTCCATGATCGCGGCGTTGAAAGCTAATCAAAATGTCAGCTGGTGAACTCGGCACTACCTGTTGAAACGTAAAGTTGGTAACTTCGGCCCATAGATCAAATGCTTGTCGACATGCCATCGATAATGCATATGGCGCAGCGGGATTTTTGGCTCCGGCGTTGAATTTGTAGGTAAGATTACGCTTTGTAGGTGGCCATTTCCTGTTTCCTTCGAAGAATGTGTAATGAGAACCCATACGAACAGCATGTGTACGTTGTTCCGTTGCATTTAGGTTGACAAAATTATCAGACACACCACACCTCGGAGTGCTTATTAGATCAACCGTGCCGGAATCAAGCGTTCCTGTGACATTCAGATGATATGTTTTCTGAAAATTTTTCAGTGCAGTTTCCAAAACGTCATCAACCTCAAAGCTGCTGATAAAATTTCTGGAGTTTTTTGGAACACTGTCGGTTAGGTATCCGAAGGTCCCCAGGTAGCTTCTAAGCTCATCGAGCCCTATTGTCTTTCCCTCTTCCTTTTGAATTGACTGAACTGTGAAAGCATGAATTGCTAGAAAGGAAAGTAACGCTCCCAATAGATTACAAATAATATTTGTGGCCATTTGTCTCTCAGAAAACACTACTCACACTACACCACAAACCATTTTTTATAGCAGCCCATAAATGCTATAGAAAGTGCTCCATAGCATTTTCTCCAATGCTATATTAGGCGCGATTACACTTTCTATAGCATTTTTCAACTTCTGTAGAAAAATATTTGTTATGAAATGTTTTTTTATAGCATTTATTGAATTCTATAAGATATCATCTATAGCATTTTTCAAATAACCAACCTTCATAGCATTTAAAAATGGCACTTTTATACAATCCATAGCATGTAGCAGCATATAGAAAACATCTATAGCACTGAATTTTTTGGTGATTATGTTTTGAAATCAATCCTTAGTAAAAATCAACGTGGATCTTGGAAGAGCACTTGAAGTACTTTTGAACCCAAAACCAACAAAAAACGTTTTCAATTATTTTAAAAACAATTTCAAATGAGCACATAATCTACGATTTCTCCAAGATCAAGAAGACTTGAGCTGCTAAGACTTCTCTCATGGCAAAGAGAAAGGTCAAATGTATTAATTAAAGATAAGATTAATAACTAAAAAAAATCTTATCTTTAATGCTTTTCTTTTTGAAGACCAACTCAATCAAGTAAGGAATCACAGTAAAATCCAATCAGAGATTCCATTACATAATTCCAAGATATCATTAATTAAATAATATCTTTGAGATTATTTCTCAAGTATCTGAAAGATATCACAAAACCTAGTGCATCTAACGGATGACACATATTGTCCAACTAGACGTTAACACATAGCATGGCAATCCTACACACATGGCCAACTAGTTCTATTTCACCAAATTTTAATAAGTTTTTGTTACACAATTAGGCTCTAAACTTTTTTTTTTTCCAGATGAATTGACTTAGCATCAAAGATCAGTGACCAAACCCTGCTACTACATGGGCACGTGACTTTGGCCTTTGATCAAAGTTGTTTAATTGTTTTGTAAGTACAAATTCGCCAACATGGAAGACGACGGATTTATACTACCGGAAATTGGTGCTTTCATTGAGAGCCTGATTCAAATATCGAAAAAGCACTCACCATCTTTTTTCGAATGTCCCCCTCTTCGATTTTCTCACACGCTTGTGGTCTCTGAATTTTTTTATTAATTCCTGGAGAAAAAAAAAAACATGGCTGGAAATTCAAAACTAGCTACAACGAGTGATACTTTCTACGCGCCATGGTCTTTACCCACGCGGCGGACATGGAGCGATGACGACTGCCACCACCACCCTGGACCATCGCAGCAGCCTAAACCAGAAGGCTACAACTCAAATTTTGTGCATGTTGTCCACCACACTTCCATCACCAGTGGAGATGCTCATCGCAAAAGGAGCAGAACATCCAAGTTCTATTAGATATTTTTTTATTTAAATTTACATGAAAACTTGTGGTTTCATGAGTGTAGTGTTTTAAGAAAATTTTGAGTTTCTATGACACTTATTCGGGTTCAAATTTATGACTTCAAGTACATGGGTATCTGCAAGCAAACTCAATATATACAACAGGTAAATAAATGTAGGTTTGCAGGCTAGTCTCCATAGTCATGCCATCTAGTATTCTTGAAGGTCCATGTTGGTAAGAGTGCAGACGCACCATATACCCAAGGGTGGACTATAGACAGTCGGTACCCTGCCATTATTGGATCAGGTAAATGATCCAATGGCATAACATATTATGGGCGGCTTGGAGAGTCCATGGTTCATTAGTGGCATGAAATGCCAATTACTTTAGAACAAACTACGTCTTATTCCCTTAGAATAACTTTGTGATATACTCACAACATCAAAGGTAAAATCGTTATCTAGAGCTTATATTTTATGTTCCTATTACAAGTGGTTTAATTTGTGTCTTTAAAATTGTTATGCCATCCATGAATTACATAATTATTACAAATTTTTATAAATATTAACTACTAAAGGCAGTGGCGGATCCAGGAAATAATGTTTGGGGGGTCAACAAGGATAGCGCGCGCAGCGCGAAATTTTTTTTTAACAGAAACTGCATGCATATCGTCATTTCATCGGGTCTTGGTAGAATAGCGTGATCAGCCTCTCGCCGATAGTTACCATACTGAAAGGTGCCTTCACTTTCCCTGACAACCAAAAATAAACATAAAATTGGGTTGGATGGTTCATAATAAACATAAAATTCTGATGTCAATATGGTGGTTCATAATAATATTTTTTAGAGATCATATTAATTTATGTTGAATATAAAGAGAAATAAAGTTGTTAAATATGTGGATGTGGAAAGGGCACACACATCATTACCATTAATTTATGTCAAATATGTGGATGTGGACGCATGGGAACTTTGCAATCTGCACCAAGACTTAATGGTGACATCTTCAACTTGACACACGAACCGAACTGACAGCCTATGGCTTTTTACACAAAGCAAGCAATTTGATGCTAGCTGTACAAATTTGATTGGAGAGAAACTAAGAAAAAAAATTAAATAAGAAGAGTGTGTGGTCACGTGGTGTGAAAGGAAGAGAGAGAACGTCTTCGTCTTCGTCTTCCTCTTCCGCCAAACCGAACGAAAACCAGAAGAAACCCAGAAAAATGCAGCAGCTCCAAGAGGTCGCACCAGCAACTTTAAGGGGTCGCACCAGCAGCTCCAAGGAACCTCTAAGGTTATTTCCATGGCTTCCAAGGGATCGTGCGACCCCATTGACCCCACTGTGGCTCCGCCTCTAACTAAAGGTTTAGTGTTGGTAGCATTTATTGAACGTTTAAATCATAAATTTTATCAAATCGTCGATGTTTTTGTGACTAGCTGGTTTTGTCTTATATTTAAAGTTCAGCGAGTCTCGAAACATATATGAAGATTAAAACAATGTAAGTTTAGTTATAAACACCATATCAACAAAGAGACTAAAGTACAAGATCAATCTTATATAATTGATTTTTTTTCCTAAACTAATTGAGGAGATATATACCATTTACTATGAACGCTGCTTCGCTGCTAAACATTTCAGCAGGATGTCCTGATCACACCAAATCTCGGGTGGACACGTGTCCAAATTGTGATTAAAAAAATCAAAATTTGGACACGTGTTCATTCGGCATTGGGTGTAAGTAGGACCTCCTGCTGAAATGTTCAGCACCCAAGTCTTATTCCTTTACTATTGTTGCCAATATTATTTATGACAACCAAGGGTACTTATTTTTTTTTATTTTAGTAAAGATATATTTTAGGAAACTTTCATGAAAAGGGTTTGGACTAAGTTTATCTTAATAAAAAAACCATGATATAAATTTATTTAATGAAAAAGACTTAAATTTTAAATAAAAAAAAGCTCTTAAATTTTAATAAAAATGACAAAAAAAAAACTTAAATTTTAACAAAAAATACATAATTTTAATATTTAAAAAAAAACTAATGCGCAGATTCATGCGCCCGCCCCTCACACAAACTATTTATGAAACTTACTACACTGTTTATAAAACTTAATGGTACTATACTGTTTGTGACATTTACTACGATAATGCATGTTAATCACCCAATACATCAATGGTATCAAAATTGGTATGATCATGACCTCACTAAAAGAGATCAAGGTATGATCATGACCTCGCTGAAAGAGATCAAATTAATTGAAGAGTTGTATCAGTCTATAATCATTACTGTTATATTATTGAATGTTGATTATATACATCTTTTGTCCATAAAATTTGAGCCCTTAACATTGCTCTAATTAATCACATCATTGCATTGAAAATTTCTTTTTCCAAAACTCACATTTCACACAGTAATTACGACGCTATATATTGTATTAGAATAATCAAATATATTGTGGATGTAAATTTCTTTCTCTTTGATCTTGGATAAAATTGCACCTGCAAAACAAATAACACCTTACGTCAAGGCCAAGAGCCTCACGCGCCCACGATGAATGGCGGGGGGCTTTGGCCGAAGAACCTCCGATGCAAAAGTTAGAATTTTAAGAGAAAAGTGTTTGAGAGCTTTAGAGAATTTTAGCAAGAGTGAAGACCTAGGTTTTTGGTGAGAATGTGAACCTATTTATAGGGATAAGGTTCTTGATTTAGGTTGAATTTAGAAGTTATGAGAATAATTGACTAATTAATTTAGCAAATAAAATTATTGCCAAATTAACTAGATAAAATAGGTAAATATAATGGGATTAACAAGGGTGGCCAGCCCTTTGGGATTTTTGGGTATATTTTGTAGGTGTTTTAATTGGTGATTAATGGATTAATTAGGAATTAATCCATTAATTAGCCAATTAACCTCCACTTAAATGTAATGTTATGTAGGTTATAAAATAATTACATAAGATGAGGATGGATGAGAATATCTTTGAATTGGTTACCTATTTTGGACACTTTTGACTTGATTGACGGATGATTATCCGCTGCTCGCGCGTAGGAATCCCGGTATGCCTCAAGGGTATTTTTGTCCTCTTTTACCCAAAAATCCACGTGTCGCCTTGTGATTACTTTTGGCTCCACAAATGCCCCCACACCTGTTGGGCTGCTCCTAGGAAAGGGCAGCATGTGTAAAGATCATCTTGCTTTAGGAAACGTAGGACTACTTCCTATTTTGATCTAGATTATCTCTTTAATAGGAAATTAGGTCTTTCTAGGAAAGGGAAATAAATTTCTTTCAAAGCCTATTTAAGTCCACCTTAAGTGGGTTATTAAATCAATTTTGGAGAACGATTTATTCTACTCTACAAGAGAAAGAGCTTAGAGGATATTTGTTCCCCCTCCTCTAGCAATCTTCTACATCTTACCCGTGCAAATGACCATCTTTTGTTGATTTCTTCATCTTCTCCATGCTGCACCGATATAAGAAAAATTTAATTTTTTTCTTGTCTTCTTCTTGGATAGTGCTATTGCGGGGCAGCCGTCGGGGTGGTGCGGCACGTCGACTGGAAGGTACCAGGAGTCTGCTCGGCATGGGCCGATAAGGCGTCGTGGCAGGAGCCACTGCTTGGGCTGTTTGGCTTGGCTAAAGCCAAAGGCAACTTGTGCGGTCGGGGCCGTGGATTGTGGCGTTGGGGCGCAGTGCTAGGCGAGCCACATGGCTCATGCTCTTTGGGCTCTTGGACTTAACTCGGGCCAGGCTGGCGACTAAAAGAAATGAGGAGGTCGTGGGCCTCATGGGTTGCTGGAATGCTGGACATGCAGGCCTCCAACCTGCTAGAATGTTGGGTTGATCTTCTATACTGAGTACCGTGAATGGCGTTGGTTGCTTAGTTCTCTTCGTTGAAAGTAAGGTGGACTGCTCCCAAATAGGAGGTAAAGAGGATCAAGGCGGATGCATTGGCTCATCTGATCATTGTCGTGGAGCTTACTATGAATAAAGGTGGAAAGAAGAGATATTCCTCACCTACTCAAGAGATGTCGGTTGAGAAAAAATTGAAAACTTCCTCCGTTGCTCATGATGATCTGTCTGCTGTTGAGAGGCCTGTGATTGGCATGACTTCTTCCAATAGGAAGAAAAAAAGAGGCTGCTAGATCTGAGCATGTGGTGCCTTCTATGTTGAGAATGGCTAGTACAATTGTTGATAAGATTGCTCAGCGTAAAGGTTTTATCATGCCCTCAGTGCTGAAGTCTGTACCAGGACGTTCATTGGGAGCTAAGTCTAGTTCACCTTTGGAAAGACTTGCTATTATAAGAATGGTAAGGTGGACTCTGCTGCTAAAGTGGCGCCAAGGCCCACTCCCTTTGCTGCTGAGACTGATTCAATTCGGAAGGAAAAGACTGCTCGCATGGGCAGTTGTGAGAAATTCACTAAACCTGCTTCTGGGGAGGCTGCTGAGGTCTATGTGCTTTTGAAGCTAGATCTGCTTGAAGACATGGACGTTTGTGCCAAGTTTGTTGGTGGCGGTAGAAAGGTTGTTTGCCCAAGTTCTTTTGCAAAACATATGACCCAATATAGAAAGACTGCTCTGCTTGCTATGATGTATATACAACAAGGCTGCCAAGGAGGTGGCGAAGACTATGGCAGTTGAAGCTTATTCCTCAGTCGAGGAGATCAAGAGGTTGGATTTTAAGCTTGAAGCTTGTTGCTTTGAAGGGGTCTAATATTTCTGCACCCACTTCTCTGCAGCTTGAGACTGCTCGCCACGAGATCGTTGACTTGAAGACTAGGCTTGACGCGATCCAAGTTAAGTATGAAAGTGTAGAGAATGAGATTGGATGTTGCATACCTCAGATTCAAGATCTTGAGTTTGCAGTTTCTGAGCTTCGTTTTGCTGCTTATGCAAAGGATGAAGAGTTGATTGCTGCTTATAATCAAGTGATCCACTTCAAGAGAATCGTCGATAGACTTGAACCCCAAGTGTTGGAACTTCAAGATGTACTGAAGATCAACGAAAGTTTGAAAAAGGGAGTGGATGAGCTGTAGCGCGTCCGTGTTAGTCTGCTTGAGAAGAATGAGCAGCTGAAGGGTGAGAATAATGAGCTTAAGGTTTCGAGACCTTCTCTATTTCTCCGGAAGACTTGCTTGCTTTTACTTTTGAAGCTTCCATTGGTGAAGTAGTTGAATAAGTTGGTGCCCAGGCTGGGGCAGTCGGGGGTGAAGCGTCGGATGATGCCGCTGCTAAGAGCATTACGGCTGTTGAAGGTGTGGCGACTGAGTAGTCATGGGATGTCCAAGCTGCTGTAGTCTTCTAGGTAGTCTTTTGGATTTTATTTGTTTTTTCTTGTAGCTCTTGTTTTGCTTGAACTCCTTCGACCTTTGCTAATTGTTTATAAACATGTTTTCCTTCGTTTTTCTTCATCTTTGCTTCTTTTGTTCATGCCCTAACCTTTAGACTTGATAGACCAATGGCATGCATGCTACTTTTTTTATAAGTAGACAAGCTCGTGTAGCCTATGCAGCCGTAGGTGTTGGTGTAGAGCTTTGCAAAGTTGTTAGCCATAGGGTTGGCAGCCGGATGCCTTACTTACAGAAGTAGACTAGTCCGCATAACCACTAGGCTGTTAACCTTGACTTTCTCCAATTTCGTAGGTTGCGTAGCAAGTATCACAACACTTTAGGACTTGGTGTAGGTTGAGCTTCGTATATGCACGCTAGCTTGTTTAACCTTTCATAAGAATGTGCGGTTGTATAAGTTTAACGTCACTTTACTGCTCGAAAGGCAAGCCGTAGGCAGTCTTCCGGAATTCGTAGGCTACCTTAGTACACTCGGTAGCATCTTTAGGGTTCTAGGGCAGCCGTCTGTAGGGCATACTGCCTAATGTGCCCCTTCGTCTCTAGGGCCCGGTTCCTCACTGATTAGGCCAAGAGACCCAAAATCCTTCAGTTAGCTAAACCTTGAAAGAGACCATTGTGGCTACTTCTAGGAATCTCGGCACAAGCCATCGTGCATCTAGTTATACTAGGGTAGCCAGGCTCATCCACGTCTGAATATTCGGAGTGTAAAATTTATCCTTCCATCTTGGAGAGCTGACCCATATGGGTGTCGGGGAATTTGTTTATCCTATCGCACTGGAGAGCAATTAGTTTACCCTCTCGCACTGGAGAACATGGTTGGTCCCTCGGGGTGCGCAATTCCTGCAATGAGTCTCTAAGAAGGGCGCAATCTTCTTTTGAAGTGCATAAGTGATTAGTTGTTGTAAGCATGCAGCCAAGCCAAGTTGTGATTACTTCTGAATTCCTCATTGAAAAACAAGTGAAGTGAACGAGAACTTAGCTATAAGGTAGGAACTGCATAACAACTGGATAGTCATCGGCTTCTGAGGTGGTGCCCATCGAGCTGCTTGAGTCTTCAGGCTTTGATGTAGCGGGATGTCACACATGGTACTTCATCAGATTGTAGGCGTTCCACTGCTTTGCAATTTTTTTTTTCGTTTCATGGTGTAATTACTTTTACCGCCTACTTTGCTGATCTTGTATGGACCTTCCTAGATGGGACCCATCTTTTTGGAGCCTTCTGTACGAGCAATGGTGAAGGCTTTTCTTAGGACTAGATCTCCAGGCTGGAATTGTCGGATCTTGGCCCTCTTGTTGTAGTTAGTGAGGAACTGTTGCTGGTAGGCTGCAATGCGGGTGTTGGTCTGCTCGCACTTCTTATCTGCTAGATCTAAGCTTGTGACCATCTCCTTACTGTTCTGTTCAATGCTTGGTAGTAGAGCGATGATACATGGCTTGGTGACATTAGGATGAATTATTACTTCCGAACTAAATGCCAAAGAGAAATGAGTCTCACCGGTTGCTCATCTTTTGGTGGTGCGATATACCGATAGACATCTGGGGAGTTTATCTGGCCATTTTCCCTTCTTGTTGGTATGGGATTTCTTGAGGCAGTCGAAGATCGTTTTAGGGATGCTTCAGCTTACTCATTGCCTTGAGGATATATTGGCATGGACTCGCCAAATCTTTGCCTAAGAATTGCGGGCCGTTGTGGGTGACGATGGACTGAGGGATGCCAAATCGAAAAATGATGTTCCTCCATATGAAGCGCTCTATGTCAGTCTAAATCGTGATCATCATGGGCTCTGCTTTTATCTATTTGGTGAAGTAGTCGGTTGCCACGATCATCATGCCTTTGCCCCTAGTAGTCTGGCTGGTGATTAGCTGGGAATCAGAAAGAATTGAAAGCTTTTTCACCACCAAGTCTTTTGTCATTTGAATGCCTACTAGTGAGGCTTCGTACTCTACTTCGTTGTTAGATGCTTTGAAGCTTAAAGTGATCGCCTGCTCGAGCATTGAACCGCCTGGGGTGGCAAGAACCACGACTGTTCACGAGCCTTTGTAGTTGGATGCGCCATCGACATGCAAATGCTAGAAATCTCTATTGAGGAAGCAGGTGTGGCTAAAGTGTGCTCGGCTGCCTTCGGGGCATCGTTGGGCCACTCTGTTGCGTTGTCAAGGCTAAGCTTAGAGGTGCGGTAGGGAGCTGTGGAGCTGGGGCCATGTTATATGTAGCAGGAGATGCTTAACTTTTGGTATTAGGCCACTCTAGAGCTGAATAATGGAACAAGGGTCGGCTAGGGCTGTGTGATGCACAACAGGAGGTAATGCTCGACTGCCAGTACATGTTGCTCTTACGTAGAATCTTTTAGGGCGACGAGGACAAAACTTGCTTTTGAGTGTTCCTTCTAGTGTTCTTCTGCACTTGGCGTGTCTTTTAGGCCTAGTTGTTACGTTCGTCAGAAAACTTTGCATCTGCCATGGTCTACGCCTTTATTGTCGTGGGTTCGGATTCGGTGAAATAGTGCGTTATGATGATGATTGCGTGCGTTTGAAGGTAAAACTTAAGCTTTTGGGTTACAACAACTATCACTAAAGTTAGCTTTTGAATTTTTAATAGCATCGATGAGAGCTTTTGAACTGTAGAATACAGGTAGTCGAGCCCCCAGCTCTTCTCGCATGATGGTAGAGCTTATTACTACTTTAGATATCGTCAAACATGCAAATAAGTCCTCCGCTACTTCTAAGGAGGTAATGACAGGTACTTCTTCAAGTCATTGAATGTGCATTGGCGAGCCTTGTCCCAGAGTGCATGCTTCTCTGCCAAAGCAAAAGAGTCTGCCAGAGTTAGATCTTCTTTCATGATTAATATTCCAAATAGCGGGTGGTCTGCTAGAAGGCCTTTTGGAAGGCTGCTCTAGGTATCGAGTTGTTGTGTCCAACTATCCTTGCCTTCTCTGCATTGAATCTCCTCACATAGTCACGAAGTGACTCCTTTAGGTTCTTCTTGACGTCAAACAAATGGTCGGACTTCTTTTTTATCGAGCGATATGATGAATATTCTTTGGTGAAAACCAAAGAAAGTTCGTAGAAATTCTGGATGGATTGTGGCGGTAGGGTGTAGAACCAATCTTGCGCCTCGCCTTGTAGAGTGGTGGCGAATATCTTGCACATGAGATCATCGCTGTTTCGATAAAGGATCATTGTGCTTTGGTAGTGCTTTAAGTGTCTCTTCGGGTCTTCATCCCCTTTGAAAGATGTGAAATGTGGCATGCTGAACTTGCATGGAGGCTTTGCCTGCTCGATTTCATCCGTGAAGGGTGACCTGCTCATGTTGGTCATGTTCCGTCGTAGTGCCTCGTCGGTGACCTCGTTGCATTGGAAATCGTGCAATCGCTTGGTCAAGAGTCTCTCTACTTCTTCCTGATTTTGCCTTTGTTGGGGGTAGCGGAGCTTTCGGCTGCCCTCAGCCATGACTTGCTGGTCTAGGCTGCTCTTTCATGTGTCTGGCTCATCTATGCCGTGTATGCAGTGCATGTGGTGCATTCCTAGCAGGCGAGCGAGTTCTTCGCAGGCTGCTGGTTGAACTTGAGCTGGATTGAGTGACTACTTCTCTCCGTCCGTCGTGCTGCCTACTCTGATGTGAGGTGGATGATGCTCATTGCAAGCTTAGCTGCGAATGAACACTTTGCCTGGAAGGTTGCTCATGTTGACTATTGGAGTGTGACCCCAACTGTGAATGTATGCTCATCCGTGGGCCTAGTCGAGAATGCATGCTCCTCCTCGCGCTAAGACGGGAGTATACGCTATCTCGGGGGCCCAATCGGGAGTGTACATTGCTCGAACACTAGGCTTGTGGCTTGTTAAGTGGCTACTTGCCAGGACACTGCTGGAAAGGTTCGTCTACTCTTGTCTTACTTCGGGATACCTCGTCCGGGGCACGTTGGATCCCGGTGCATTGCAAAAGTTGATTCACCAAGGTTGTCTGTTGTGCAAAGGCGCTTGTCACTCTATGACTTGTCGAGACAAATGTTGTTCACCATTTGGATTGGAATAGCTCAGAATGAATGCATATTCTTGAGCAGTGGAAGTGTGGTAGACTCCGGGCGCGAGATTTGAGTTGGAAAATGTCAAATCCGAAGAAAAATATGGTGAAAATGCTCCTGGTTCGATTATTGGTCCGGAAATTTGAAACCGGGATGGTTGAACTAATCTTGGATCAATTTGGGTTGCTTAGAAAGCCACGGGAACAGGCTGGGCCACAAGAGTAGGCTGCTGGCAAGAGTCGGCAGGGCCACGGGAATGGGCTGCTCGGCGGGAGCAGGCTGCTTAATGCGTGATGCATGCGGATGCGAGGCTTGGGCTCGGGCTCGTGCAAGCTTGGATGGCACGGCTTGGGCTATGGTGGAACCTCGTAGTGGTGGTACCACTCCGCCTATGACCACATTTAGCACCTAAGGTGTTTTAATTGGTGATTAATGGATTAATTAGGAATTAATCCATTAATTAGCCAATTAACCTCCACTTATATGTAATGTTATGTAGGTTATAAAATAATTACCTAAGATGAGGATGGATGAGAATATCTTTGAATTGGTTACCTATTTTGGACACTTTTGACTTGATTGACGGATGATTGTCCGCTGCTTGCGTGTAAGAATCCCGGTATGCCTCAAGGGTATTTTTGTCCTCTTTTACCCAAAAATTCACGTGTCGCCTTGTGATTATTTTTGGCTCCACATATATCATTGTCATGTAGAATCCAATTTAAGCATGTTTCCTCTATGGTTGCAGGTGGTACAAAGCTTTTATCCCTGCAATATCATCACTGTGCAACGCCCTTCTAGTCCTCCCAGCACCAACATAGGCATACATAATGGCATCAGAAAATGTACTATGCATAAGTCCAAGAACATGCCCTAATTCGTGCGTAGCCACCCACACCAGGTCATACTGGTTCTTACTCGGAGGCCTGAAGCTCCAATTCTCATCTGCATCCAAGTGCAGCCTTCCATCCGTGGGAGCAAAAGGATGCGCCAAAACCTTACCGGGACCGTCAAATGGGATCCCATCTCCATGGTCCCGGCGTTGAAAGCTAATCAAAATGTCAGCTGGTGAACTTGGCCCTACCTCATGAAATGTAAATTTGGTAACTTTCGCCCATAGATCAAATGCTTGTCGACATGCCATCGATAATGCATATGGACCAACAGGATTTTTTGCTCCGGCGTTGAAATTATAGGTAAGATGGCGCTTTGTGGGTGGCCATCTCAAGTTTCCATTGAAGAAGGTATAATAGGTATAATAAGAACCCATACTATACTCTATGGTTACATCTTAAAAACCATAAATGTACAAATAAATATGGAGTTACAATATAACGGACAGTTGGCCAATATTCTATAATTAGTGTCATTAACTATTGTAACTCCCTAACACATATGAACACCATGTGTACGTTGTTCTGTTGCATTTAGGTTGACAAAATTATCAGGCATACCACACCTTGGAGTGCATATTAGGTGAACCGTACTGGAATCAACCTGTGACATTCAAATGATATATTTTTTGGAAACTTTTCAGTGCAGTTTCCAAAACCTCATCAAATTCCAAACTGCTGGAGCTTTTCGAACTGCTGTCATTTAGGTATCCGAAGGTCCTCAGGTAGCTTCGAAGCTCATCGAGCCCTATTGTCTTCCCCTCTTCATTTTGAACTGACTGAACTGCGAAGGCATGAATTGCTAGAAGGAAAAGTAAAGCTCCCAACCGATTGCAAAGAATATTTGGGGCCATTTGTCTCTCAGAAAACACTACTCAAAATGTATATGGAAAATATATATTTTCCACTTCTTTCGTTTAATTATTTATACTAATGTGTTTTGAGAGTAGATTCATGGATTAAAATGTTTCAATTAATAAAAAAAATAGCCCATATTAATTGTATAATATATATTGTGCATCCCCTTGATCGAAGAAAGAAACTGTACTATTGTGCATGAATAAGAAGAAAACTTGGTCTTGTGCATGAATATGTTGGATTTTTGGATCGACGGGCTCATGGGGTTCCACTCTAACGACATCGATATTATCCCCAACTTTACCATCTGTCTAATCCGTCAGGTGTGAGGTTTTACCACAAAATGCCTCTGTATTAGTTAGAGTAGGGCAATCATATTTAAACCCATTATTTTTTTTTTGCACCCACCAATGTGGGATTCTAACACTCCCCCTCATGTGTAACCCCATTTAGTGATTCACACATGGAGATCCACACATCAGCTATTAAAACTCAGAGGTGACTCTATGTTAAGAGTTGAGACTTGTTTTCAATGGAACTCAGAGGTCGGCTTTATGTTAAGAGTCCTGGCTTGTTTCCTTCTTGGTGACAAGCTTGTTAGCTTGCATAGTCCGAACCTTGGCTCTAATACCATGTTGAAATTTTTTAGATCGACAGGCCTGGGGAAAACAAGTTTGGACTCTTAACATAGACCTGACCTTTGAATTTCAATTGCCAATGTGTGGATCTCCACGTGTGAACCACTAAATGGGGTTACACGTGAGGGGGCGTGTTGGCAATCCCACATCGGTGGGGGAAGTCAACAAGGGTGGTTTAAATATGATTATCCTACTCTAACTAATATCGATGTCTTTTGTGGTAATCCCCAGCACCTAACGGATTGGGTAGGTGATAAAGTTGAGAACAATATTGATGTCGTTAGAGCGGGGTCCTTCGGGCCCATCGATCTAAAAAAATTTCAACATAGTATCAGAGCCCACGGTTATGGGCCCGTGCAAGCCAAAGGCTTGTCACTGGGGAGTGTGGGCTTGGAAACAAGCTTGGACTCTTAACATAGAGTCATCCCTTGAGTTCTTAAGAGGCACTTCCTGAAAAAAGATTGAAAACAAGCCTGGACTTTATTGGAAACAACCTCTGAGTTCCAATTGCTGATGTGTGGATCTCCATGTGTGAACCACTAAATGAGGTTACACGTGAGGGGCGTGTTTGCAGTCCCACATCAGTGGGGAAAGTCAACAAGGGTGGCTTTAAATATGATTACCCTACTCTAAAAAAATTCAACAGTGGGCCCTCAGGCTCGTCGATCTAAAAAAATTTAATGGCAGTCCCACATCAGTGGGCCCTCAGGCTCGTCGATCTAAAAAAATTCAACAGAATAATCAGCAGTACATATTTCTAAACAATGTCACTATGTCATTCTTGAATCACAAAATTATTACTAATTTTTATAGGGGTAATGTTGGGAAGACCAAATTTTTTAAACCAAATGATGTGGTTGAAGGTGATTGGATTATTAGTTAAATGATTGGATTATTAGCTAAATGTCAATTAACGTGTTTGTTACACATCATTTGATTTACAAATTTGGTTAAAAATTTGGTCTCCTAGCATTATCTTTTTTATAAATCTTAACTAGTAAAAGTTTAACCATAGATTTTAGTAAAACGTCAGTCTTTTTGTAACTTGTTGGTTTTGCCTTACTTTCCATTTCAAAATAGATGAGCATAAATTCTATGAAAACAATGTACTAGCTTTTGGGTTTTTTGAGTCGTACATCGATATTTTTACACTAAGTAGAGGGGGAGTTCGGCTAAACCACACAATGAGCAGCTTAATTTGGTATCGAATTCGCCATCTACAAGATTCGAACTTAAGACCACTCACTTTCAAGTGAAGAGAAATACCACCAGACCGTAAACAAGAGCTATAAATCTGAGTTGCATGCATGACAATGGGATCGAACGACCATTGATGAATGATATTGTAGATAGAATTTGTATATTTTGTTAAATTGTATTATTTATCTCTCCAATATGGAGGTAATATATATACATCCACACCCTGTAGCACAAGGAATAATAAAAGAGAATTTAACCTAAACTAGGAAGGAATCTCTCTAACATCGTAAACCAAATTACATTCCAAGCAAGGACGGAGCTACCATGGGCCTAGGGGGGCAGATGCCCCCACTGAAGTTTTTCTGATGCTGGCATGCTGCTCAAACTAATCTGGTTCTGCAGCAGCAAAGCCCCCACTGAGATGTTTCTGGTTCCTGCGATCTGGTTCTGCAGAAGCAGAGCTTGGTCTTTGTTTTTCTTTTTTTTTTCAAAACCAGGCCAAAACGACGTTGTTTTGGTCCTTGTAAAAAAAATTAAAAAAATGTAAACGAAACGACGTCGTTTCGTATATATTTGGGAAAAAAAAAGTTATGTTATAGTGGGGGACCATTTGTCCCCACGGTCCCAGACTCCCATTCCTTCCATCTCTTTATTTCATTTTCATTAGCCTTTGCGGCTCCAATCAGAGAGCAGAGCAGCGTGGTGCTGCTCTTCCCCCAACGCCAACAGCTTGAAACGGAACGGAAGTTACGGAACAGGAGCAAAGTTGCTTTTCCCCCAGCCACTCCAGCCGACATATATATATTTAGGTAAATTTTTTAATTCTTAAATCTATAATCCCTAATCTTAATTAATTATTTAAGATTAATTTTTGTTTAATTGGTATAGAAATATAGAATCATATGGATATGGTCATACACTAATATGGTTATTGACTTATTGATTATTGATTATTGATATGAATTCTATGATTATTGATGAATGAAATTATGAAATGGATATGGGTATACATTTATTCATATGATTAGTTGAATTAAATGTTTATTTGTTGAATAATTTGTATGCTTATTGGTATTGGTTAATTGAATTGTTGCCTTGGTTGGATCTTGGTTTGATTAGAATGCTATGTTAATCAAAATGTCCCATGTAGTATGTTATAGGGTTAAAGTTTTACATAAGTGTTAAAATGTCTCAGTTGCATATCTAACTTGTTTCTCATGTGTTTTCATCCTGAAGGTTAGAAAAGATGGGATTTTTATTGAGATTTTTATTCTAATAATTTTATTGAGATTTTTATTCTATAAATTCTATAAATTACGTATGAACCTTATATGTTATTGGGGCATCAATTTGAATGACTTTGCAGACTGAAACATCAATCGGATGAGAGATCAATGGATGAATGACAACATGATTATTTTTATAGAGAGAGAGATATTTGATGGTATTGGTAATGATGTTGTCATGCAACGCTTTCAGAACATGAAAACACGTCGAGGGATATTGTAAGGGACTGTTGTATGAAAAACTTTATGGATTAATATATAAGTATTGTGTTTAGTAAATTCTTGAGCTTTTTAATTATGACTTTGTTGTTTGAGGATGCCCCCACTCACACTAATCTCTGGCTTCGTCTCTGATTCCAAGACTAACTAATTTACGACTCACGTCAACATTGTGTGGGGGCTTGAGTTTGCTCTGTAAAGTTCAGCAGAGTGCGGGACGAGATTCGAATTTGGATGATGGAATGGACGGTGGAGATGAGGTTGAGAGTGTGAATGAGAGTGATGTAGGGTTAATTACTTGTAGCTGGGAGGACTCGTCGGAGTTGAAGAACAGCAGGGTGAACAAGACTAGTAGCGAGCATAATTCTACTACTAATGAATCGATTAAAGGAATACATGGGACAGTCTTCTCTGAGATCAACGATCTAATGAATTTGTTGTTCCTTAAATTCTGCAAAATTAAATTTTAAAGTTGTTGATACACAAAACCGGAGGGGTCTTAGAACAACGTAAATCCGACCGTGAATCTGCAAGAAAGTAAAGAATATAAGATGTATCGTGGTTCACCCCAATATTTGGGCTACGTCCACACTGATGTTGATTGTATTCCTCTGTAACTGTATGTATGGATTACAAAGTGTTGTTGTGTTTGTGAGGGTATTGCCCTCTGTTGGGTTCACAGAGGAAGAGAGTTGAGAGAGGGATGCTCTGAATATGAGAGCCTCTGTTTGGGGATATGAGGCTTGAGGATTGTGAGGGTGAGGAGTCACTTTTATAGACTAATGGCTCATCCCCTTTTACATAGATCATGGACTCAATGTCTGGAAGTCCAAATAACGAGGCTCAATATAATATGGTACTAACAAAAGTAGTGTTGAACAATTAAGTATTCGTCTTATGGTATTTCTCTTTCTGATTTTGATAGAGAGGTTAGCTAGGTTGTACGTAGAATATCACCAAGATTCCGTGATCCGTTGCTGAACGTCAAAAACAGAATAGGACGACCAAAACTAGTACCGATGAATGGATCAACACAGGATCAATGTTTGCGACGGTGTTTATTAAACTAATAAGGCAAGAGTTGATGATCGAGTCGAAGAAGCACAGGAAATAAAAAACGAGCTGGAGGATATAATTGTCAGTCGTGGCGCGATAAGCGCAAATTGTTTAATGGCAATTGGTTCGAGTTACAAATATATCTTTATCAAGCAACCTACCATTCTTATTGACCTTTTAATTTCCTCTCTTACCACTTGATTTCTTAAATATCAAGCTACCATAAATCTTTATTTATTTATTTATTTTTCTTCCTTGTAGCAAGAAGCAAATGGAATTAAAGAATGCATGCATAACTGCATATGGTATGTCGAAGTTCCATGTACTTGTCCATCTATATATCCAATTCAAAGTTTGCTTATGCAGATCAATCTCAATTTCCGTTTAAAGTCTGCGCCAGCCACTCAGCAACCTCTATGAATTCCAATCGAAATCGTCCTTGTACAAATTAGGAAAGAAAAAGAGACTATACAGTTGGATAATTTGATAAAACTTCGGTTGGTCAACCCTAATCTAAATTATTTGTCGGTAATATGGTATAAAATATGCCTCATTTGATGTAAAAGCTCATGCCTAACGTGTACCGTTAATTTTTACTTTGTGTAGTAAAGAAGCATTATTAGGCATGTATAACACAAACTAAGGGCTTGTTTTGGAATCAATTATTAGTAAGAAATACACAATTAACTTGCAGGAAGCACTTCAAGTGATTTTAAAACCAAAATTTTTTCTTTAAAAACTTTTTTCAATCATTGTAAAAGCTCTTCTAAAGGATCAAGCTCTAATACAATAATAGATTAGTACCTAGTTTCATGCAGTGTTCTAAAAAATGGCTTTGGCGGCCGCCTAGGCGCTGGGCGCCTAGCAACCGAGGCGTTTTTAGGCAAATCGGGAGGAAAAATCGGGTTGGGCCTAGGCAGTCTAGGCGGGCTGGGTGGTCTAGGCGGGTTAGGCGGGTTAGGCGGGCTGGGCGGTCTAGGCGGGTTAGGCGGGTTAGGTGGGCTAGGCAGTCCTAGGCGGTCCTAGGCGGCCCTAGGCAGTCCTAGGAGGTTTTTTTTATTTTTTTATTTTGTATTAATTACGTGCTTTTTTCTTTTTTGGTTTCATGGTGGTATACTTATGAAAATGGTGTATCTAATTTGCAAATGATGGATTTACTACAAGTTCATCCAATACTTATGGAAATAGTGTACCTAATTTGCATTTTATCATTATTTTATTATCTATACAAGTATATTTTTTTTTAGGTGTCAATATGCACTTATTTACAAGATATACAAAAAATTTACCTAAATCCACCTAGGCGCTAGGCGCTAGCCTGCCACCCGACTAGCGCCTAGCGTTTTTGAGAACCTTGGTTTCATGTGCACACGCATTACTGTCTCATTTAATTTGACTTTGTGCACATTCAGCCGTACATGCATCTCTTTCTTTTTATTGTGAATAAACTAATCCCATAAACCCTAAAACAAATCTTTTGGAATGTTTAACCAAAAACAATCTTCTAGAGGATGATGTTGATAGTTGACCAAGAAAAAAAGAGCATTCATTATTCCCAAATATAAAAAAAGCTTGTTACAGGTGAGGAAAGGGGTGTGATATCCGTACATTATTTTTTATTTCTTTCACATCTTTTTTATTTTTGACCGTCAGATCGGATAAATTGAAGAAGATCAACTGACAGAAATTAACAAGGGTGTGTGGATAGCACACCCTGTGAGGAAATTGGCACTTTTCACATTATAAAACATAAATTAATTACGCCGGGATTACATCTATGTCATCTTAAAGCCAGATCACTTTCGGGATAAACGATTTTGTACGACTTTTTCACGTTTTCCCCTTTAAATACGACCACCCTTCATTGAACTCTTCCATGCAAAGTTTCGACTTTCAATTTATTTCACAATTATTCACAACATTCTTTACTTAATTAGTTCTTGGAAACTAGAACACAATGTTGCACAACCTGCTTGGCAAAATCACGGGCCAGCAGCAAGATGGGGAGAGTAATATTGGAAAAATCAATGGGACTGTGGTGTTGATGAAGAAGAATGTGTTGGACTTCAATGACTTCAATGCTTCGGTTCTTGATCGTGTGCATGAGTTGGTCGGCCAAAGGGTTTCTCTGCAGCTCATCAGTGCTGTTCATGGTGATCCTGGTGAGCTTCAAATCCTCTTTGCATTGTTATTTTTGTTTTTAGAGTAGTTGATAGGTCTGTAAAATCGGATGAGGTTCGATGAAATTGCTCAGGGTCGAGGGTCGAGGGTTGAGGGTCTAGGGTCGAGGGTCTAGGGTCGTTTAACCGTATTTTGGATAGTGGCCTAACTTTTTTTTCCTTTACGAAAATTGTCTTGAAAACTAAATTATAGCAACTTGCACAAAATGGCCCTTACTTGAGGTTGTTATTTGGATGATCATGATAATATAATGCATATGCATCTTATTAATTGATTAATTATTGGTTTACCAGATAATGAATTGTAGAAGATCTGAGAATATGATTTAGTTTGGATATATGTATTTGTTTTTGTAGACAATGGATTGAAGGGGAATCTTGGAAAACAAGCATATCTGGAAGACTGGATTACCACAATTACACCGTTAACAGCAGGAGAGTCTGCATTCAAGATTACCTTTGACTGGGAAGAGGAAGTAGGAGTCCCAGGAGCATTCATAATACAAAACAATCATCATAGTGAGTTCTTCCTCAAGACTGTCACACTCGATAATGTCCCCGATGAGGGCCATGTCCACTTTGTTTGCAATTCATGGGTTTACCCTGCCGAAAAATACACCAAAGACCGTGTTTTCTTCACTAACAAGGTAACGGATGATTTGCGCCGACTCGTTGCAATCTGCCGCACTTTGTGCAAGCATAGTTTACTATATGAATAACGTTCGTGACTGCAATATGTTTGTGCAGACTTATCTTCCGAGCGAAGTACCATTGCCGTTGCGCAAATACATAGAAGAAGAACTAGTAGAATTAAGAGGAGATGGAAAACGAAAGCTCGAAGAGTGGGATAGAGTCTATGACTATGCTTACTACAATGATCTGGGAGATCCTGATAAGGGTTCGGAATATGTCCGCCCAATTATGGGAGGGTCTACTGAGTACCCTTACCCTCGCAGGGGCAGAACTGGCCGACCACCAAAAGAGACGGGTAAACGATTAACATATGATGCTTTTCTTTTTGCTTTTGGTGTAGTCTCTCTGACAACTGTACAAGTTGATCTGCTTATTTGGATATTAACTAACTGATGTTATGATCGCTGAAATTTTTCTGATCCTATAATCTAACAGATCCTAACACCGAGAGTAGGTTACCGATTGTTTCAAGCTTAAGCATATATGTGCCAAGGGATGAACGGTTTGGACACTTGAAGATGTCCGACTTCCTTGCATATGCACTGAAATCTATAGCTCAGTTTATTAGACCAGAGATAGAAGCCTTGTTTGATAAAACTCCTAACGAGTTTGACAGCTTCAAAGATGTGCTTCAACTCTACGAAGGAGGAATTCCGTTGCCTGAAGGTTTATTCAAGGAAATCGGTGACAGCATACCTGCGGAGATGCTCAAGGAAATTTTCCGAACTGATGGTGCACAGTTCCTCCGATTCCCAATGCCTGAAGTGATCAAAGGTAACGATAACATATTGAATTTTGACGCTTACAATTGCCTATGAACTATGATTTCTATTTTCTTTCATGTAACGTGCTAATGGTTTAATGATCTGGAGCAGTGGACAAGACTGCTTGGAGGACTGATGAAGAATTTGCCAGAGAAATGCTGGCTGGAGTGAATCCTGTCAACATTCGCCTTCTTCAAGTAATCTTCATAGAAAACTTTCGATTGTCATTTTTCTTTTCGTTTTTCTCCATCTTTAATCATATTTGCTTCAAATGAATTGCAGGAATTCCCGCCAGCAAGCAAGCTAGACCCAAAAGTTTACGGTGATCAAACCAGTACAATAACGGAACAACATATAAAGAATAACTTGGATGGACTAACAGTGGATGAGGTAATATCTTACATTCGTTTCCTTTGATAGAAAAACTGATAGTATGCTGGTACATTGCAATTGGCTGATGTTGACTTAACATCATTTCGTAATAATGAAAATGAATTTGGTTCGATAGGCACTCAAGAACAAAAAGCTATTCATATTAGATCATCACGATGCATTGATGCCGTACCTGAGGCGGATAAACTCAACTTCCAACAAGATCTATGGTAGCAGAACTCTCCTGTTCTTGAAAAGTGATGGAACTTTGAAGATATTAGTGATCGAATTAAGCTTGCCTCATCCCGACGGAGATCAATATGGTTGCATTAGTAATGTTTACACACCAGCTGAACAAGGTGTAGAAAGCTCCATATGGCAACTGGCTAAAGCTTATGTGGCTGTAAACGACTCTGGAAATCATCAACTTATCAGTCACTGGTATAACTCTTTTGAAGAAAAAGGTCTTAGTAAAAAGTTTATCGTACATATTGAAATGTGATTTTCTGATTTTGATTTTTTTTTTCCTTATGTTTTGGTGACAGGTTAAACACCCATGCGGTGATTGAGCCGGTTATAATAGCTGCGAATAGGCAGCTAAGCGTGGTTCATCCAATTTACAAACTTCTGCAGCCTCATTTCCGCGATACCATGTACATCAATGCAATTGGCAGGGGAATCCTCCTGAATGCTCGCGGAGTTATAGAGTCGACAGTTTTTCCAGCTAGGTATGCCTTGGGGTTGTCATCAGCTGTTTATAAAGATTGGATTTTTCCTGAGCAAGCTCTCCCTGCAGATCTCATCAAGAGGTAACACAAATCAACAATTTCCGACTTATTAGCAACTAAAAGTTACTCAAACGAGCAATATTCATTTCTTATTTTAACCACATTGTGTTGCTTTCCATCAATACAGAGGCGTGGCAGTCAAGGATGAAAATTCTCCGCACGGTCTTCGCCTACTGATAGAGGATTATCCATATGCTGTTGATGGGATTGAAATCTGGTTTGCAATAAAAACTTGGGTCGAAGACTATTGCACCTTCTACTACAAGACCAATGACATAATTCAGACAGACGTCGAGCTCCAATCCTGGTGGAAGGAGCTCGTAGAAGAGGGTCATGGGGACATAAAAGATGAGCCCTGGTGGCCTAAAATGCAGACTTTTGAAGAGCTAGTTGAAACTTGCACTATCCTCATATGGACTGCTTCTGCTCTTCATGCAGCCCTCAACTTCGGACAGTTCTCTTACGCAGGATACCTTCCCAACCGCCCAACCATAAGCCGAAAATTCATGCCTGAGAAGGGAACTCCTGAATACGAAGAGCTGGAGGCCAGCCCTGATACCGTTTTCTTGAAAACAATTACTGCTCAGCTGCAGACTGTACTTGGTATTGCCACCATTGAGATTTTGTCAAGGCATTCCACTGATGAAGTGTATTTAGGGCAGAGAGACACTCCTGACTGGACATCGGACACAGCTGCATTGGAAGCTTTCGAGAAATTCGGAAAGAAACTGGCTGAAATCGAGGATCGAATTACAAGTATGAACAATGATGAGAAACTGAAGAACCGAGTTGGATCAGTCAAGATTCCGTACACTTTGCTCTTTCCTACTAGTGAAGGTGGAATTACTGGCAAGGGAATTCCCAACAGCGTCTCTATCTAAACGGGAAGTCTTTCAAGCTCCTATAAATAAAGAATGAAACCACTCATATGTATTGTATTGTATGGGATCAAACAAGCGTGCATTTGAGAAAATAAACAAGCGTGCATTTGACACAATTTGGAATTTAAGAAAATAAACACATCTAATTTCCTACTAGACGTCTAAGAATGAGTACTCAAAAGATCAAATGCCAGAATTATATGTTAAAAGTACAAGTTTTTCCTTTTGGAGTGTATTTGAATTCTTTTCGACATTCACGAGATCAACCGAATGTGTATTTGACACACTTCGGAATTTTAGGAAATAAACACATCTAATTACTTCAGTCTAAGGTAGGAGGGAAAAAGGTACTGAGATGCCATCAATTCTTTGCTACTCGATTTCATCTTATTTACAAGAAAAACCATGAGATTTGAGATGGGTTGGAAGGATAATTATTAGAATATAGAAGGGTACTTTTGTCCGTAGGGTTTTTTGTTTACCCCTTGATTTCATCTTATTTACAAGAAACCCGTGAGATTTGGGCTGGGTGGGAGGGTAATTATTAAAGGTTAGGAGGGTAATTTTGACTCTGACCATATTTCGATATATTTACGGTTTTACCAATCTATTCTAAAGTAGACCCTCGATTTTTCATTATTTACATTTATGCCACCTCAAATCAAGGGATGTGAGAGAGAGACAGAAACGCACCCATTTGGCTTCGATTCCCCTTTCTCAAACCCTAGCAGGCACAACACCATCTCTGGAGTAGCATCGGCTCCTGCTTCCTAAAACCAAAACACACTTCCCCTTCGCAGGTTGGGGACGAGGACGAACGACGAATCCGGACTGAGTCAGCTCGGCCGCCGCCGCAACCCGCTCATCGTCTTCGTTTCGCTTCAAATATCCGAGCTTTTCTACATGTCGGTGAAGTACAAATTTCTTCCATAACTCTCGATTCAACCTCATCTCTTCTCATTCGGTAAGATTATTACACTACTTTTAAGAGAATTGAAACTTGAAAGATTCAAACTTTTGGATGGTCGAGAATCTGGATTTTGTGCAGAAAAGAAAAACAGGGCTGTTCAGTGTTTATCTGTACTGGTTTGTCTTGCGGAATTATTATTTCAAATGAAGCTGTCGGCCAGCTTCTGTTTTTTCCTCCAGTCTGCTGCTTCAATCTGAAAAATGCCAAAAGAAAAGGAAGGCTACTTCTTATCCTTATTTTCTTCCCCAAAACAGGGAACAAACACAAAGATTTTATTTAGCCGAAAGTGAATTTGGCCACATATTCAACAGTTTTTGCAGAAAAATGATGAATGTGCAGCAAAGCAATCAGCGGTATGGGCTGCACTGAGAGAAGGAAGGGGGACAGAAGGGTTGACAGGTTGGAGGGAGAAGTTCGCCGGGATTTAGGGGAGAGGATTTTCGGCAGTGAGGTGCGGGTGGCTGTGGCTGTGGCTGATGCATCGGTCAGAGGGTTGTTGGGGGGACGAGAGGAGGAGGACAAAGGGACTGACAGATTGGAGGAGGGTATGGGTTTTCAGTTTTCAGTTTTTTTCCCCTGATTCTGATTCAATAGGTAATGCACTGTTTTAAGTTCATTGTTTATTGTTTGGTTTGCCATTTGCTTTGTTAAAACTGTCATTGAAATTTTGTTGTTTCACTGTGCTCATTTCTGTGCTTCTTCCTGCTGTTTGCTTCTCTTCCCTCTGTTGGTAGATTGTTTTTCCATTTCTTGGTTCCTTATGTATTTCTTGGTTCCTTAATTTTGTTAGGTGTAATTACTGATACAAATCTCTTTACTGTGTTTGAATACAAACTCTTATTCTCTCTAATTTTTGGCTATGTGATGTATCCTTGCAGGTGAACCATATGGACGTTTTTGAGAAACAGAGAGCTTCGTCCACTGGAATGTGGAATTGATAGCAGCAGGTTAGTTCCCCTTCTTTTTCTTATCTTGATATGTTACGAACAACATGATCAATGGTCGTGATTGTATTGTGGTTTTATCGTCGCTGTAATATGTTTCACCGAAGTCACTTTCCTGTCTTTTGATTGATTCCTGATTGTTAGATGTATTGTGCTACATGACAGCTCAGTGTTTATAGTTTGCATTCATGTCTGCTTTAGAGAGCATGCTGCCAACCAAAATGCCAGAAAACTGTATTGTATGTGAGACCCCAAAAACCTGAGACCAATTTGAGAGTTAATGGAAGCATATGCATGTTTCTACCTTTCCCATGTATCAAAAATGTCATTAGTAGTTCTCCAGCTATCTCCTTCTTTAGCACCCCATAACCAATTCCCTGCAAAGAAAGTGCGTGAGCATTTCAAGATTCTCTGACAACATATCATCATTGGAGATGTTGATTGAGTGAATTGATTACAACCATAGATGAAAATATCGATAATATAACGATATTTCGCGAGTATTTCTTTAATTATCGCTATAATATCGCGAAAATATCGATAGTATCGCGATATTATAGATAATATCGCGAGATGAACCTAAAAATATTTGAAAATTTCTGAAAAGTCTCAAACATGCACATAAAGGGATTCGAACTCCTCCCATCTAACTCCTTCAGCGCCTTGACCACTATACCACTTACGTTTTTGTGAAAACATGCTAAACTATTTATATATATGGTTTTGTTTTGAATTCTTTTTGCAAGAAACAAATTTGCACATATTCCAAATTTTTTGTGGTATTATATTTTAAATTGTGTCAATTAATTACTTAGTCAATGGCATGTGGTTTTTAATTTTTCTATTTTTTATTTGGTCACTTACATGTATGGTTGGAAAAAATTCTCAAAAATCCCAAACCAAACCGAAAAAGTCCCAAACCAAAACCATCCCGAAAAATACCGAAATTTTCGATATGGGATTGGTTTCCAAATCCCATTTGTTTGGTAATCCCGAAATCCCGAAAAATACCGAAGTATTCGGTTTCCTATTGACTTTTGGGTTTCGGTTCTTGAAAGTCATTGTCATGGTTGTTGACTACTCTTCACAATACACTTACTCTACACATAGAGATGATGAAGATAGTGAAAATTTAGAACCTCATAGGAACTCTATGTGGTACTTAGTCACTCATGTATCTTACCATGCAATGTATAAAGTGTAAAATATTGTACTAATTCATTATATATAAATGATTATGGTGTGTTTAAACTTCTTTCATTAATTACTACATATTTTCTACACTCACAATATTTGACAGCTCGCTAAATAATCAACTTAAATCAGTTAAATCCATCATGCAATGCATTTCATTCTAATTTTTTGTGATAAACTAATAGATAATTGACTAAATAAACATCTTGCAAAGTTTCAATAAAAATTTCCAAGTTTTTCTTACAATTTCCGTGGTTTCCATGTAATTTTTATCGATATCGATATTATCCCGATATTTCCATCGATATTTCCGTGTTTTCGGACTACCGATATTTCCGATATTACCGATATTTTCTTCCTTGATTACAACATATATAACTATGACAGTTTCATACAACAACAGAAAAGCCTTTTCCAACTACGTTGGGTCGGCTATGACAGTTCCATAAACAAGATTAAATAATAAATATGGTTTCAGGTCTTTAGGTATTGAGATTCAAAGTTTCAGGCCATGTCGATTATAGCCCAAGTGGGTTGGAATCTCCTTGGAGATTTGATCAAATGAATAATTTTTCCATTAAGGCTGAGAAAATTATTGTGTCACCTGATGGCAGCATTATAAATGGTAACATACAGCTTAAATATTCATCACGTTAAGGTTTTCATGGTTATTCGAGAAATATCATATTTAGATCACTATAATTATTTATATAGTACTGACTGGGCTCCAATTTTAAATGACAGGTCAATCCCCAATTTTTATGGCAGGCTTCGGGTAGTATTATATCCTTTTGGACCGTATAGACTGAAGAGTGTTTTCAAGGCATGAAATGAAAACAATTTGGCTTTTGGTTTTTGCCTCATGAATTATGAGAACGATTGATTACATTAATATGTGTTTTATTCATGGTTAAGGTTGGTGCGTTCAAGTCCCGCAACAACGCGTAGGTATTTTTACTAGTATACTACTAAACCTCTAAAAATAAATACTCAAAAAGATTAAAAACCCGTTGGGTGAACTCTCCCAATTTGTTCTCTTGTATTAAAGGACAATGCATAATTAAACAAATAAAAAAAATTAAAGTGTTAAAAAAACATGAAAAAGAATATGCAGAAATCACTTTCCGTCTCCCATGACATGCATGCCAAAGACTTCATAGATAATTCGTCAGGCCCACTGCCTACGTGTACAAAAGAGAGAAGATATAACGTGATTAATAGATGTTGATCGAGAATCTTTATTCTAAAATTTGACGTGAAAAGTCTTTGATGATCATATGTCGCACTTAAATCTCAGCAATTTCCAGTGAGAGAGAAACACACACAACCACGCATATGACATATCTATAAACAAGAGCCGAACAGCGTATTCATTCATACAACCCCAGCAACAAATTAACACCTTTATACCATTTACCATACTATGATTATATCAAATTTCATCTCTCATCTGTACCTTTCCTTGTTTCTACACATGATCATTGCCACCACACTCGCTGCCACCGATCCCCCACCTATCTACACTCCGGTGGAAGATATCGCTGTCAATTGTGGCTATTCCGGCCAGTTATTTAATCAATATGATCAACGAAATTGGAGTGGAGATATCAACTCAAAGTTTACCCCCATAGAGGTACACCGAGCAGCTGGTGGTAACACATCCATGTTCAAAGAAGCACCTCGCTCGTTCTCTGTCTCCCAAATTCCTTACAGCACAGTTCGGCTTTCTCGCTCTGAATTTACTTACAGATTTAACCTCACCGCCGGCCAAAAGTTCATCCGCTTGTACTTTTACCTTGTTTCGTACCCTGACTTTGACCGCTCCAAAGCGCTCTTTTCTGTCAAGGCCAGTGGATTTACCCTTCTCGACTTCAATGCTTCTGTGAATGCCGATGCTGATGGGGTGGAGACATTATACAGAGAATTCTGCATCAACATTGAGGAAGAAGAACAAAGTCTAAACATCACATTCACTCCAAGTCGAAGCAAAGCAAGCCCAGATGCTTATGCGTTTATCAACGGAATTGAAATTGTGTCCATGCCCCCAAATCTATACTACACTGCACCAGAAGACCTTGATATTGAAATCATAGGCACCGAAAATCCAATTCGCGTTGAAAACAACACTGCTATGGAGACGGTTTACAGAATCAACATAGGCGGACGCGGGTTGTTTTTCAATAAAGACACCGGCATGTACCGCAACTGGGAAGGTTATTTGTATGAGCAAACTTTCTTGGATAATGCAAGTTTTTGGTTCAGCGCTCAACCAGTTAACGCAAGCCTTCATCTCAACTTTCATCTCAACTTTGCAAAAGCACCCAACTACTCCGCTCCGGAACAAGTTTACAAAACCGGGAGGTCTATGGGCCCAGACCCCACCATCAACCAGCGGCACAACCTCACCTGGGGATTTCCTGTCCCTCCCAAGTTTTATTACCTGGTTAGGCTTCATTTTTGTGAGCTTCAGCCTGAAATTAGAGAGATTGGTGACCGAGTGTTTCTGATCTACATAGCCAATCAAACGGCGGAAACACGAGCCGACATAATCCAGTGGAGTGGCGGGAATGGGATTCCAACGTACAGAGACTATGTTGTGTTCATGCCTCCCGGCACCGGAAACGAGGAGAAAGTATTTCTCTACGTCACACTGCAAGCAAACCCTCAACATTGGAAGACTAAGTCCTTGGATGCAATTTTGAACGGGCTGGAGATCTTCAAACTGAATGAAACAAATGGTAATCTCGCCAGACCAGACCCCGATCCCCCACATCCTCATCCCCAAGAAGTGATCCCATCAAGCAAAAATCTTTCCAAGTCAAGGACTCATTTTATTGCCGTTGTTGCTGGTGCAGTCTCCGCCGCACTCGTAGTGTTTTCCGTACTAGGGTTACCCTTGGTTTTTAGACACCGACGGAAATATGTCAAGGGCTACGTACACTCTAACCGCAGAGCGGCAAACTCAACCAAGTCACGGGGCGGCTCAACTCTGCCGTCCGATTTGTGTCACTACTTTTCGCTAAAGGAGATCAAAGCCGCCACCGAAAACTTCAATGATACTTTCATTATTGGTGTTGGCGGATTTGGCAATGTGTACAAAGGGTATATCGATGGTGGGGCTACCCCGGTTGCGATCAAACGACTGAAACCCGAGTCTTCACAGGGGGCCAACGAGTTCAAGACGGAAATCGAGCTGCTCTCCCAACTCCGCCACCGTCATTTGGTGTCTCTCATCGGATATTGCACGGATAAAAATGAGATGGTCTTGGTGTACGATTACATGTCACGTGGGACCCTGGCCGACAATCTCTACCACTCTGACAACCCGCCTCTGGCCTGGGGACAACGCCTCCAAATTTGCATTGGAGCCGCGCGAGGGTTGCGCTACCTTCACAGCGGTGCCAAGGGCACTATCATCCACCGTGACGTGAAAAGCACCAATATATTGTTAGATGAGAAATGGGTGGCCAAGGTTTCGGATTTCGGGTTGTCAAAAATGGGAATGACCACCGCTTCTAAGACTCACATCAGTACAATGGTCAAAGGCAGTTTTGGGTATCTAGATCCAGAATACTACAGACGCCAACAGCTTACTGAGAAGTCTGACGTGTACTCATTTGGTGTGGTTTTGTGGGAAGTATTGTGTGCAAGGCCAGCGCTGATGCATAAAGTGGAGCCGAGGGAAATGAACCTCGCGGAGTGGGCCAGATTTTGCCATGGAGAGGGAACACTTGATCAAATCATTGATTGTAACTTGAAGGGTAAAATTGAAGCCGAGTGCCTGAATAGGTTCGTTGAGATTGCTATGAGTTGCATTCATGATAAAGGAGTTGAACGACCTTCAATGAATGAGGTTGTGAGGGGGCTTGAGTTTGCATTGCAGCTTCATCAAAAAAGCATTGCAAGTAATGGTGATGGTGGCGTTAGTACTGAACAAGGTTGTGCTAGCAATGAATCCATTCAATGTATATCCGCAACAATCTTCTCTGAAATTAATGATCAAAACGGAAGATGACGCGAGCAACGTTTGGCCAGAAAGCAATTGTATTTCAATACAAAACTAATTCAAGAGAATTATGTTCCAATTGCATTCTTTTTCACTGTACTCAGTACTAAACTGCCCGAATCCGATACGATTAGTTTAGACTTTGTCCACTCCTGTTTTTTTAGTTTTTCCAATTAAACAAATCAAAAGAAAATGAATGAAAATAGTAAAATGTAGTGTACAAAAAATGAAAAATTATGTCAAAAATCACTTCACGACTCCCAATTGATGACAAGCATGCCAAAAGACTTGATTGATATTTCGTCAAGCCCACTACCTACGCAAGAAAGAAGCCAGAAGCTGATGTTGCGTTCATGAACAATATCAATGCATATATTAGGGTGTAGTGGCTGGGGAGAGTCATCGGATTCGATGACCAAAACAAGTTGATTTATCCTCGCTGTGGATTTAACCAAAAAATAATAATTAACGACCATACCTTATATGCTTGATATCATTAGGTTATCTCCAATTGAAGAGGCTAAAATCTTAAAATTTAGCTCCTGTTGTAAACATTCCTAGAATAAGTATGATTGTGTAAATACTAGATTAGATTTGATTCTAGTTATCATTTCCTATTACAACTTGTATTACTTGGAGGAGAAGGAATATCTTCTCTCCCTTTACTACTATAAATAAAGGCACAATGTAGGAGGGATAACAACACACACATTCCCCTACAATTCTACAAATACACATCTCTCTTCTCTCTCCCACTGCCGCCGGCCCTCTCTATTTTGTCAGATAAAAATAGACCACAACACGTTATCAACACGCTCCTACCGCTGCGCTTAGGAATATGACGTTGGAGATTTTTTCTGCATCAAACTAGTTCATCCATATCATCACGCAATCAGGTTCTTTCCAAACAACGGTTTTTAACTCGATATTTTGCAAGCCCTGATAGCATGAACATTCACCATGATGCATGACCCAACTTTACGTTTAAAGTATTTTAGATTCTACATAAATTGTGTATGCTTCATAACCAAAATTGCTACAATTATGTGAATTTGATATTTGCCATGAATTGAATCTTACATATGTACATGCATTGAAACTATTATTTGCATATGTATCAACGTAAATATATGATTCATTAGAATTATACATGCATATAATATAATTGAATTAAAAATAAAATAAAATATAAATATTTTTGCGATTGGGGAATTAGGGTTATGTTCGAACCCGTGCACTTGCACCATGCAAGCCACAAGCCACCAGGCCCGCAGCCTGCGATGGCCCAACTCATCCCCATGCTTTCCCGAGTCGAGAACCAATCCTGGAGCCACGGCTCCAGGCCCAACACCCAGACCCGACGCCCAGAAGGCGTCGCCACCCATGAAATCATCAACCAACATGGCCTGCAGCCATGGTCACCATGACTCAAATCGAGTCTTAAACAACACCCCGACCGACGCCAGAAGCGCCAGGTCCGGTGTTCTTCTCCGGCGACACACACCCAGCACTCGCTGGGGTGTTTAATCCCAAAAACCCGAGCCCTAGTGGGCTCCTGTCCCTCGACCTGCATCAGAGCCCTTTGGGCTTGCTGCTGCTCTGAGATGTCACGGTCCAGCCCGTGCGGGAAAAGAAAAAAAAAACAAAATTTTTTTGGCACGCCTGAAACGACCCGTGAGAAAAAAAAAAGAAAATTTTTTTTTTTGGGCTGCACACAGCAGCCCATTCCCCTTGCCCATGTCTCCCCGTGAGCTCCATGTGCCACCTGTGGGCTTTGCCTATATTTTTAGGCCCCGAGATTTTATTATTTAATATTTTTAAATAATATGGGTTTTTATATTTTCACCCACACTTTAATTTGGCCACAAAGACCAAATAAATTAATTCAATTATCATTATACAATATTTTTGCATATATTTGTTGCATATTTGTTTGCATATATATTTGTGTTTGCCTGCAAGAATATATGAACCTGAAGTTCATAATTACTTTGAAACCCGAAGTTTCTTATAAACATGCCTTGTTTGAAAACCTGAAGTTTTCTCTTAAACATATCACCCATGAAAACCCGAAGTTTTTCATGCAAAATTAAACCAATACATGTCTATTAGAACCTGTATGTTCTACTCCTATGTGAATGGATTGATTTTTCTCCATTACACTAACCACATCTTGTCCATCTATTTGTGATAGGAACATGTCGAATTTGAACAAACTCGACTTCACCACTTTGGAGGTCTCTGGAAGGAACTACCTCAAGTCGGTTCAAGATGTGAAGCTTCACCTCACTGCCAAGAACTTGCGTCCTGCTATTGAAAAAGCAACAACTGAACCTGTTGGCGAAGCTGAAAAAGCTACTGCTATGATCTTCATCCGAAAACATATTCATGACGCTCTGCAAACTGAGTACCTTGCTGAGGAGGATCCACGTGCATTATAGGTCGCTTTGGCTGATCGTTTCGATCACCAAAAAGACATATTCTTGCCTGAAGCAAGACACGACTGGCAGCACTTGCGCTTCCAAGACTTTAAGTCTGTGAATGAATATAATTCTGAAGTTTGTCGAATCCGATCACTTCTCAAGTTTTGCAATGAAACTTTGACTGAAGAGGATCTCCTGGAGAAGACCTACTCGACCTTCTCTGCTTCTAATATTGTCCTGCAGCAACAATATAGAGCTTAGAAGTTCACTAAGTTCTCGGATTTGATCTCTGTTTTACTTCTTGCTGAAAAGCAGAACCAGCTGTTGATGAAGAATCATCAAGCTTGACCTACTGGGGCTACTGCTGTGCCTGAAGCACATTATAGCACTAATCAGCACCCAAAACGCCAAAAGATGCGTGGTAAGGGCGGCCAGAAGCCATCCCACCAAGGTCAACAGAGTCAAAGCTCATCCAAGGGAGGAAACAAAGCCCAGAAGCGCCCAAACCTCGCTCCCAAGGCCCCAAACTTCAAGAATAAGGGCAAAGCACTTACCACAATGAATGACGATATGTGCTATCGTTGTGGTTCAAATGACCATTGGTCCCGTATTTGCCGTGCTCCCAAGAAGGTTGTAGATGAATATCATTCTCGTCGTAAGAAGTTTGAATCAAACTTCATGCAAGTGGAGGAAACGGAGACTACAAAGATGGAGGTTTCTAACTTTCATGAGGATATCACTCCTATGGAAGATTAGAATCTTAGACATAGACTTCTTTTTTAGTTGAAATAAAACAATTGGGGCCGAATTCCACATAGTGGCCGCACCCCACCTTGTTTTTGGTTGATTTTGAACAATTTTCCTTTATGTTTTGGATTATTAGTTGGCGATTTATTTTGGATATTCAGTTTTAATCCTTGAATAAATGAAATTATTTTGAATTGATACTTGTTTTTATAAACTTTTATGCATATGACCAATTCAAATTAATTTTTCATTCTAGGTATGACTAGTGGGAAAGTTAGTTGTCTGGCAGATAGTGCAACCACGGATACTGTTTTGCGTGAACGCATCTATTTCACTTACTTCGTACCTAAGAATGCACCTCTGACAACCCTCTCAGGCCCATCCAACCTGATAGAAGGATACGGTAATGCACGTATAATGTTGTCCAACGGTACAATCTTGACCATTGCTGAGGCACTCTATTCTCCACGTTCCGGAAGAACGTTACTAAGTTTCAAGGACATTAGAGATAACAATTACAACGCTGAAACCCACGTAGAAAACGGAGTTGAATTTCTGTGCGTAACTTCCTACGAATATGGCCAGAAGCGTATTCAAGAGAAGATGAAGCGTAACCCGAGTGGTCTGTATACTACGACCATACGCCCCATCGAATGCCACTATGTGGCCGGCCCTACCACAGGGACCGCGCACGAAATTACACTTTGGCATGATCGTTTGGGACATCCTGGACGAATAGCGATGCGTCGTATCCTCAAAACTTCACACGGGCATCCACTAACCCGAAGCTTAGGTTCGATCCATGAAATCGCATGTCAAACATGTTTTATGGGAAAGCTTATTACTAAGCCTTCTTATGACAAGATTCGTTTGAATCCTCCCATTTTTCTACAACGGATTCAGGGGGACATTTGTGGACCGATTCAACCTCCTTGCGGACCATTTAGATATTTTATGGTTTTGGTTGACGCTTCTACACGTTGGTCACACGTGTGCTTGTTGTCCACAAGGAACGCTGCATTCTCCAAACTGTTGGCTCAGGTTATCAAGCTCAGGGCTCACCACCCTGATTATCCGATCAAATCTATTCGATTGGATAATGCTGGAGAATTCACATCTAAAACTTTTGATGACTATTGCATGTCGATTGGGGTTGAAGTTGAACATCATGTACCCCATGTTCACACCCAGAACGGCCTGGCAGAGGCTTTCATTAAGCGTTTACAAATGATTGCTCGATCGTTGGTCATACGTACCAAGCTCCCGATCGCTGCTTGGGGCCATGCAATATTGCACGCAGCAAAGTTGGTCCGCCTGAGGCCTGTTGCGACACAACCATTTAGTGCCCTTCAGTTGGTCACCGGATGCGAACCCGACATATCGCATCTGCGCGTTTTTGGTTATGCGGTTTATGTGCCGATTTCACCGCCCTTACATACAAATATGGGGCCTCAGCGAAGGATGGGAATCTATGTCGGATATGATTCTCCTTCGATTATTCGTTACTTAGAACCTTTGACAGGCTATCTGTTTACCGCTCGTTTCACGGATTGTCACTTCTATGAAACAGTCTTCCCGCCGTTAGGGGGAGATAAGAATGTCAACGTTCCTAATGAACGACGCGAATTATCATGGACGACTCCCACTTTGTCTCATTTAGATCCCCGCACCGCTCAGTCTGAAGCTGAAGTGCAGCGCATATTAGATCTCCAGAGCATAGCTCAGAGCATGCCAGATGCTTTCACCGATCTAGCGCGCGTGACAAGATCACATATTCCAGCTGCGAATACCCCTGCAAAGATAGATGTACCAAATGTATGACGGACTACCCTCCTGGAAACCCGGGACGCCAATTCTGGTGATCCACGTACATTAGCGGCTAGCCAATCATCTGCCCCTACACAAAAGCGTGGCAGACCCCTTGGTTCAAAGGATTCACACCCCCGGAAGAGGAAAACCACGGCACAAGGTCCTGAAGAGCCTACCGTGAATCCGACTATCGCTTACTCATTTTACCCAACTCATGAGGAAATTCTAGATTATGGAAGTGTCCTTGAAGAGACGAATCCTCCTCTCGAGAATTGTGAGATTTCGGTCTATTATGCTAGCTTAGATGATGTGTGGCGTAGAAATGAGATGATTGTCGACGATGCATTAGCATTTGCAGTAGCTACTGAGATCATGTTGAACGATGACATTGAACCGCGTTCCGTTGATGAATGTCGACGTAGAGCTGATTGGTCAAACTGGAAACAAGCAATCCAAGTCGAACTTGATTCACTTGCGAAATGTAACGTGTTTGAACCTGTAGTTCCTACTCCTCCACATGTGAAGCCCGTTAGCTACAAGTGGGTTTTCGTTCGGAAGCGTAATGAGAAGAACGAAATTGTGCGTTACAAAGCTCGTCTTGTAGCACAAGGTTTCTCACAACACCCCGGGATTGACTATGACGAAACTTACTCACCCGTTATGGATGTGATTACTTTTCGATACCTTATCAGTTTGGTAGTTTCCAAAAAACTGGATATGCAGCTGATGGACGTAGTAACCACGTATCTCTATGGGGATCTTGATACGAAAATTTATATGAAAGTTCCCGAATGACTTACATTGACTGGTTCAAATATTTCCAAACCCCGGAACACGCTCTCAATTCGGCTGAGGCGTTCACTATACGGTTTGAAACAATCCGGAAGAATGTGGTATAACCATCTGAGTGAGTATTTGACTAGTCAGGGATATGTGAACAACGAACTATGCCCTTGTGTGTTCATTAAGAAGTCACATTCCGGATTTGCGATTGTTGCAGTATATGTCGATGACATGAATCTCATCGGAACTCCTGAAGAGCTCGCGAGAACTGCTTCGCACCTGAAGTCGGAATTTGAGATGAAAGATCTAGGAAAGACTCGATATTGTCTCGGTCTCGAGATAGAGCATTGTTCGGATGGAATCTTAGTACATCAATCAAACTACACCCAGAAGGTGTTGCGCCGTTTTAATGAGGATAAAGCGAAGTCTTCGAGTACTCCTATGGTCGTTCGTACGCTAGATGCAAAGCGAGATCCATTCCGTCCGAAGGAGGATGATGAAGAGATTTTGGAGCCTGAAGTTCCTTATCTAAGTGCGATAGGCACTTTATTGTACTTAGCTCAATGCGCTAGACCCGATATCTCCTTCGCTGTTAATCTTTTGGCAAGATACAGCAATGCACCAACACGCAGACATTGGACTAGCGTGAAAGACATCTTCCGTTACCTTAAGGGTACTACGGATTTGGGCTTATTCTATCCCTACGAATCCTCGAGTGATGCCGCACCCTATGCTCATCGGGTTGATTCTCGCCTTGTTGGTTATGCCGACGCTGGATACTTATCTGATCCGCACAAGGCGCGTTCTCAAACGGGTTATGGCTTTGCCGTTGGAGGCACCGCAATATCTTGGAGGTCAACTAAACAGACCTTAGTTGCCACTTCGTCTAACCATGCTGAAATTCTCGTCTTACATGAAGCAACTCGGGAATGCTTTTGGTTGAGAGCAGTAATGGGCCATATTCGAAGCTCATGTGATCTTCATCCCGTCGTTAATGCCCCGACAACGATTTTTTAAGACAACGCAGCTTGCATCGAACAGCTCAAGAAGGGTTACATCAAAGGAGACAACACCAAGCATATTGCGCCGAAGTTCTTCTTTACACATCAACAACAAGAGCATCAGAAGATTGAAGTCACACAAATCCGATCACAAGACAATCTGGCCGACCTCTTCACCAAATCACTACCGAATGCGACGTTTCAGAAGCTTGTTCATGGAATTGGTATGCGTAAACTTTCTGAGTTGTAACTTTGCTATTTCTCTTTGGAATTATGTCAAACTCAGGAGGAGTATCTTCTGGATACTTGCTTGATCTTAATGTACTCTTTTTCCCTACGATTAGGAGCATTTTTCCCACTGAGTTTTTGCTACCTAACTAGGTTTTAACGAGGCACCCACCTTGGGCTGGTCATATCCCTGATGACATCCTGTAGACGTTTCTTTTGACTTTGCATTTCTCACGCATTTTTCCTTAGACTATGGATTTTGTCCCTACTTGGGTTTTTGCCATAGCCTTAGGGTTTTTTTTAGTGAGACTTACTACTTATGCAAGTTCCTACCTTATTGAGAATAAGCGTTGTTCCTTGGAATCAGTGCCGACGAGTCGACTTCCTCAACTTCTGCATGATGCTAAATCTACCTTAAGTATTTGCACACTCAAGGGGGAGTTTTGTAAACATTCCTAGAATAAGTATGATTGTGTAAATCCTAGATTAGATTTGATTCTAGTTATCCTTTCCTATTACAACTTGTATTACTTGGAGGAGAAGGAATATATTCTCTCCCTTTACTACTATAAATAAAGGCACAATGTATGAGGGATAACAACACACACATTCCCCTACAATTCTACAAACACACATCTCTCTTCTCTCTCCCACTGCCGCCGGCCCTCTCTATTTTGTCAGATAAAAATAGACCACAACAGCTCCGTATTTTTAACTATTTATGTGTACATAAGAGATTAGTAAGTTTTTTTTCTCCAACGGTAAGAGACCTATAATTCTCACCCCCCTCCCCAAAAAAAGGGAACTTTAACGAAAAGTTTCCGATACTATTCACTTTAACGAAAAACCACATTTTTACACTAAAAAGTCAATCCTGATACTATTTACTTTACCATTTATTTTGTCCTTATCGTTAAAACTCAAAGTTTTCAAGCCCTTTTCATTAGTTTTCCTAAAAAAAAAAACTTTATAATTTTGTTAAACTTTTTAATTCATTCTTTTTTCTTTTTTTTTTGGCTAATAATTTTGGAATAAGTTTTTGTATAATCATCTTGTTTTATTTTTATGAACATTTTGATGTAAAAAAATTCAAAAAAAAAAGTAGTGAAATATGAGAAAATTGATTTATTTTATTTTATAGATAAGTGAACAATATGGATGGGTATTATATAATTTTGGTGTTGGATCTAATTTGGATTAATTAATAAAATTATTTTTACCGTTTGATTTAAATTTGAGCCATTAGATATCTTTTATTACCGCAAAAACTGATTAAATTGAATTTGAGCCTTTGGATTTTAAATGGATGTAGTTGGGCGCCACACTGGATCCGAACCCAGGAGGCGCTTCAGCCACTGGATCACAACGGCGAGCCAATATGCACCGTAAACCTGTTGCTCTCCATGCGCTCGCCCGCAGAGAATTCCTCCACCTTATGTTGCTGACTTACGTTGGGCCTGCGTGGGCCTTGTTTCACGTTATGGAATAGAAAAAGCTAGGGCCTTCGGGCCACTTAAAATCATGGTATAAAATATCGATATTTCGCCGATAATATCGTTTTTGTGAGAGAGCAATATTTTTACATTTATCTACTTAATTATCGTCAATATATCGCGATATTATCGATATTATCGAGATATTATTGATAATATCGCAATATTTTAGGACTGGTGCGAATCGGAGAAGAACGCCAGAGCTTCTACAACTCCGGCCGACTGTAAAAGAGCACCATAGACTCCGATCTAGGTATCAAAATGAAACACAAGACGAGAGGAATGTTTTTATTCCTTCTGTTTGCCATGAAACGGTCGGAGGTGTTCGAAAAGTTCCTCGACACTCACGGCCTCGCCGGAGCTGAGTGTGCTTTCCCCGGGTCAATCTCGTTCTAAAACCTTGTTAAAAAAACGAGATAAAACTTAGTATATCTCAACCACACAACATCCAAAATGAATTGAGGTAACCTGAGGCTTACCTAACCGGAGAAGGATCAAGAGAACTCGCCGGAGAGTTCCTGGGTTCCACTGTCCTAGCAACACCGAGAGAAAGGGAGAGAAAGACGAGGTTTAGATGGTGATAATGATGTCGTTGACGGAGTACTACGAAGGGTGTGCGGTGATTGGATGTGTGTGTGTTCGATGGGAAGATGAGAGAACACAGAGAGACTCGGGGAAGAAGAGGAAAAGGAAGAGAGTGTGAGGGAGGGAAAGAGAAGAGAGAGAGAGATAGGCTTGGACCCAGGGAACAACGAACAAAGGTAGGCCCCATAGCACACCTATTAAGACTCAAAAACAATTTTAAAAGTAAAATAAACTCAAACTTAGTGAAAATACAATTTAAATTAGGGGTGGGTGTAACAATCTACCATGTAATGTAGAAAGTGTAAAATATATCATGAATTAGTACAATTCATTATATATGCAATGTACAGAGTTCCTATGAGATTCAAAATATTGTACTAATTCATTATATATAAATGATGGGTAAATTACATAGTAGCCCCTCAGGTTTGAGGTTTATTACAACCTCATACAACATCTTTAAAACATTTCACTTTCATACCTCATGTACTATTTTATTTCAAAATAACACCTCCGTTAGATTTTCCATCCATTAGTCTGTTAAATGCTGACGTGGCTGCCACATTTGTGCTTATGTGGCTGCCACGTGGCAAAAAAAATTTTATTTTTTTTTAGAAAAACCTAAATCTTCAAAAAAAAAAAAAAAAAAAAAACCTTAGAAAACCCAGATCCCACCACTTCCCCCCCTCCCCGGCCACCGAAACCCCATCCCTTTAGAAAACCCATAAGCAGCCATCAAGACCCCCATTCCCTTAAATTTCCCAACACACTCTCCTTCTCACTCTCACTCTCACCCAACACCTTCCCCACACCCCCAAAACCATGAATGTACCTTCTCTTTCTTCCTCCTCCTTCCCTCTGTTTCCCTCGACCTCTCCCGCTGCAACCTCTCCAGCCAAATCTCACCACAAATCTGCCACCTTTCTTCACTAATCCACCTCAATTTGAGTGGCAACACCTTTCACGGCCCTCTCCAGCCCGCCATTTTCGAGCTCTTCAACCTCAGGATCCTCGGCATCAGCCACAACGACTTCAAGTCGGATTTCCCGCTTGGGATTTTGAAGCTCAGTGGTGGTGGTGTGTCTTCGGTGCGTGCGTGGTTGTGTAAATGGGTGCGTGCGTGGGTGTACTGTCGTAGAAAGAGTCCGAGAGAGAGATAAAGAGTGAAAGAGTGAGAGATCCGAGAGAGAAAACCCCCCGGCCCTGCCACGACCCACGACCCGCGACCCACGACCCACCTCGCTTCCCCCCCCCCGGACCTTCTGACAACTTTCCCGCGAACTGGGCTTTTTTTTTTTTTTTCTCTTTTTTTTTCTCCCTCTTCTTCTTCTTCTTGTTGCAGGTTTTAGGGGGATGAACTGGGGTTTTTTTTTTTTCTTTTCCTCCTTCCTCTTCTTCTTCTTCTTGTTGTTGTTGCAGGTTTTTAGGTTCTAGGTTAGGGATAGGGATGTGGGTTGATTGGGGGGAGGTCGTTGGGGGGTGGGTGAGAGATAGTGGGTAGGGATTGCAGAGAGGAGAGGGGGAAGAAAGGGGATCTGGGTTAGGGTTTTTATGCTTTTTTTTTTTTTTGGAAGATTTAGGTTTTTTTTAAAAAAAGTTAAAAATTATTTTTTTTTGCCACGTGGCAACCACATCAACACAAATGTGGCAGCCATGTCAGCATTTAACAGACTAATGGATGGAAAATCTAACGGAGGTGTTATTTTGAAATAAAAAAGTACATGAGGTATGAAAGTGAAATGTTTTAAAGATGTTGTATGAGGTTGTAATAAACCTCAAACCTGATGGGCTACTATGTAATTTACCCATAAATGATTATGGTGTGTTTAAACTTCTTTCATTAATTACTATTTACTACATATTTTCTATACTCACAATGTTTGTCAGCTCGCTATATAATCAACTTAAATCAGTTAAATCCATCATGCAATGCATTTCCTTCCAATTTTTTTGTAATAAACTAATAGATAATTGACTAAATAAACATCCTGCAAAGTTTCAATAAAAATTTCCAAGTTTTTCTTACAATTTCCGTGGTTTTTATTCAATTTTTATCGATATCGATAATATCCTGATATTTCCATCGAAATTTCCGTGTTTTTGGACTACCGATATTTCCGATATCATCGATATTTTAAACCTTGCTTAAAACCTTATCCACCGAGGGGAGAGAGGGGAAGCAATCAAAATTCCCACCCCAAAAACCAAAAATACATCCCTTTGAGATTTATCAGGTCTAAAATTAGAGTATTTTTTTGTTTCCCATCATCCTTGGAGACAACCTTAGGATTTTCCTAATATGATAGGCATAAGGCTAACCGAAACTTGTAGCCAAACACTAGTTTTATGTCATAAGGTTTTCTGGAAATTTCGGCACTTCTTTCACTTCTGGTAGTTTATTTTTTCTTCGAGGGAGTTTGTGGAATGATTTTAAAACATCAACGGGTGTTCGTGTTACTTTCAAAATTCGAGGGGGTTTTGGGAAGAATCAATAAACCTCAAGACTGTATGCGTAATGAACCTCTGTCAAAAGTTGTATAACAATTAAGGGTGCTTTTGACGTTTTCAACTCAATGATTGACAAGTAGGGTTTTCTAACCAATAGTAAGTATAAATGCTGCCAATGGCAGACTTTCATGCAACAAATTAATACTGTCATAATAGCGTTTCAAACTAATAATAAAAGTCTTGTGAAGGATTCCCTTCAAATGATCTTGTATACTAAGCTCTTCATAAATTCAAGTTGTGATGTGGAAGGAGCAACCAAATAAAGAACAATAGTTGGCTGGTCACAAGAAGAGTAGGAGTTCCTAATCAAAATTGTTTGTTGCCGATTCATAAAACTTCGTCCTTATGATTAGAATCTTTCCTATTATAAAGTACTCTATAAAGATCACATCTGCAAAAAACAAATTAAAACTAAGGTTGTTTAGTCATCGAACTGTATAAAAATAGATGAGCGGAAGGTAAAGCCATTAAGAACCGTCTATGTATTGGCTACAATAAATTTACTAAAGACCCTAGGTTTAATTTAGCATAGATGGTATTTACAGAGTAATTCATAATATGAACAATTCTAATCATAAGCACAAAATTTAATGATTCAAACACGAAGAATTTGAGTAGAAGTTCTTATTCATCCTTAAGCAGTCAAACATTGTTTCCAAATAAATGAGCGGCTTAATTTGATAAGCAAGTATGATCTTTTAGTTCACTGAGATTTTTTTTTTTCTTCCAGTAATTAGTGCAGTGATTGTTTGTGACCTGCGAAGCTAGTATGACGCACCATATAGCAGATAAGATTACTGCAAGCAACAATTCTATCAGTCCGTAGAAGACTAGTATGCATTATGCATGCGTAAATCCAAAGAGCCAAAGGGACCAAGGCGAGTGGGCGTGGGGCAAGGGGGTTTGCATTGCCAATGAACAATACTTTGCTCAAATTCTTCTCTTTAGACGTGGCATAATTTATCAAACAAAATTATAAAAGTTACTCAAACGAGCAATACTCATTTCTTATTTTAACCACATTGCTTTGCCTCCGATCAATACAGAGGGGCAGCAATAAAGGATAGAAAATTATTCGCACGGTCTTCGCCAATTACTAAAAGACGATTATCCATTCGCCTGCTAATGAAAATTACATGAGAACGCCTCCATTTATGAAAGGGTTTTCGGCATTCACGGTATCAAATGAGTGTACATTTGACACACTTTGAAATTTGAGAAAATGGTCACATCTAATTTTTTTTATTAGACCTCTAAGACCGAGTACTGAAATTTTCAAATGCTCAAATTAGGTGTCCAAAGTACTCAATTTTCCTTTTGGAGTGTATTTGAACTATTTTCGACATTCATGGAATCAAGCGAGCATGCATTTGATACACTTTGCAACTTAAGGAAATAAACACATCTGATATCTTAGTAGACCCTTAAGAATGAGTGTTTAGAAGGTCAAAAGCTTATTGGGTGTCAAAAGTACACAGTTTTTTTCTTTTGAAGTGTATTTAGACTATTTTCGGCGTTCATGAAATCAAACAAGCGTGTATTTGACACACTTTGAAACTTTAGAAAATAAACTCTACAAGACCCCTAAATTGGATAACATGCATGCCGAAGACTTCATTGATAATTCGTCAAGCCCATTGCCTATGCAAGAAAAAATATATAACTTGACTGATAGATGTTGATAAAGATTCTCAATTCCAAAACTTGACTTGAAAAGTCTTTGATGGTCATATGTCCCACTTAAATCTCAGCAATTTCCAGTGAGAGAGAAACACACACAACCACACATGTAACATATTTATAAACGGAAAGAGATTCTCTTCGGATCTCTTCCATTAAGGTCACCGGATCAAGTGATTCGAGCCTTTGAATTTTCATCCAGTGGTAAAAACTTATTATAGCTTTTAAGGGATCAAAATAGATGAGCCGTTCGCCTCCGATCAATACAGAGGGGCATCAATCAAGGATAGAAAATTATTCGCACAGTCTTCGCCTACTACTAATAGAGAGGATTATCCATCCGCCTACTAATGAAAATTACATGAGAACGCCATCACTTATGAAAGAGTTTTGGCATTCACAGGATTAAACGAGTGTGCATTTGACACACCTTGAAATTTAAGAAAATAAACACATCTAATTTCCCATTAGACCCCTAAGAATGAGTACTCAAAATATCAAATGATTGGATTAGGTGTCAAAAGTACACAGTTTTCCTTTTAGATGTATTTAGACTGTTTTTGGCATTCATGGAATCAAACGAGCATGCATTTGACACACTTTGCAACTTAAGAAAATAAACACATCTAATATCTTACTAGACCCCTAAGAATGAGTGCTCAAAAGGTCAAAAACTTATTGGGTGTCAAAAGTACACAGTTTTTCCTTTTGAAGTGTATTTAGACTGTTTTCGACGTTCATAAAATCAAAAGAGCGCACATTTGACACACTTTGAAACTTAAGGAAATAAACTCATCTAAGACGCTACAAGACCCCTAAATTGGATGACATCCATGCCAAAGACTTCATTGATAATTCATCAAGCCCACTGCCTACGTATACGCAAAAAAGAAGATTTAACTTGACTGATAGATGTTGATTGAGAATCTTTATTCCAAAACTTGACTTGAAAAGTCTTTGATGATCATATGTCCCACTTAAATCTCAGCAATTTCCATTGAGAGAGAAATACACACAACCAGACATATGACATATCTATAAACAATAGCTGATCAATGTATTCATTCATACACTGATATCATTAGGCAATCTCCAATCCAAGAAGCTAAAATTTCAAAATTTAGCTTCATATTTTCAACTATTTATCTATACATACGAGATTAGTCAGTTTTTTCTCCAATCGTAAGAGACCTATAGTTCTCACCCCCAACTTTATAATTTTGTTAAACTTTTTAATTTGTTGATTTTTTATTTTTATTTTTTTGCTAATAATTTTGGAAATAGTTTTTGGATAATCATTTTGTTTTATTTTTTTAAACATTTTGATGTAAAAAAAATTCAAATTCCAAAAAAAAAAAAAAAGTGGTAGTGAAATATGAGAAAATTGATTTTTTATTTTATTTTATAGATAAGTGAACAAATGGATGGGTATTATATAGTTTTGGGGTTGGATCTAATTTGGATTATAATTAATATTATTTTTACCGTTGGATTTAAATTTGAGTAATTATATATCTTCTTTTTTGTGAAAGACTATATATCTTTTATTATCACAAAAACTCATTAAATTGAATTTGAGCCATTGGGTTTTAAATGGATGTAGTTGGGCGCCACACTGGATCAGAACTCAGGAGGCGCTTCAGCCACTGGATCACATCGGCAACCAATCTGCGCCGTAAACCTGTTGCTCTCCATGCGCTCGCACGCAGAGAATTCCTCCACCTTATGTTGCTGACTTGCGCTGGATCTGCGTGGGCTTGTTTCACGTGATGGAGTAGAAAAAGCTGTGGCCTTCGGCCCACTTAAAACCTTATCCACCCGAGAGCAGAGTGTGGAAGCAATGAAAATTCCCACCCCCAAACCAAAAGTACATCCCTTTGAGATGTTTCAGGCCCAAATTTTGAGTATTTTTTTGTTTCCCATCACCCGTGGAGACAACCTTCAAGATTTTCCTAATACGATTGGCATAAGGCTACCGAAACTTGTAGCCAAACACTAGTTTTATGTCATAAGGGTTTTTTGAAATTTTCGGCACTTCTTTCACTTTAGGTAGTTTTTTTTTTTTTTTTTTTTTGTTCGAGGGGGTTTGTGGAATGATTTTAAAACATCAATGGATGTTCGTGTTACTTTCAAAACCTAAGGGGGTTTTCGAAAGAATCGAGAAACCTCAAGAATGTATGGGTAGTTAACCTCTGCCAAAAGTTGTACAATGATTAAGGGTGCTTTTGACGTCTTCAACTCAATGACTGACAAGTAGGGTTTTCTAACCAATAGTAAGTATAAATGCTGCAAATGGCAAACTTTCATGCAACAAATTAATGTACTGTCATAATAACGTTTCGAACTAATAATAAAAGTCTTGTGAAGGATTCTCTTCAAATGACCTTGTATACTAAGCTTTTCATAAATTCAAATTGTGACGTGGATGGAGCAACCAAATAAAGAACAATAGTTGCTAGTCACAAGAAGAGTAGGAGTTCCTAATCAAAATTGTTTGCTGCCGATTCATAAAACTTCGTCCTTATGATTAGAATCCTTCCTATTATAAAGTACTCTATAAAGATCATCTTTATAAAAAAATCAATTAAAACTAAGATCGTTTAGTCATCGAATTGTATAAACACAGACGAGCGGAATTGGTAAAGCTATTAGGAACCGTCTATGTATTGGCTACAATAGATTGACGAAAGACCCTAGGTTTAATTAGTTTTTGCAAAAATGATCTTTACATAGTGATTCATAAAATGATAATATGAACAGTTCTAATCATAAGTATAAAACTCAATTATTTGAACACGAAGAGTTTGAGTACAAGTTCTTATTCATCCTTTAGTAGTCAAACATTTTTTTCCAAATAAATGAGCGGCTTAGTTTGATAGGAAAGTATGATCTGCCACTGATATTTTGTTTTCTTTCCCAGTAACTAGTGCATTGATTGTTTGTGACCTGGGAAGTTAGTATGACGCACTATATAGCATATAAGATTACTGCAAGCAACAATTCTCCCATAGTGCATAGAAGACTAGTATGCTTTATGCATGCGTAAATCCATAGAGCCAAAGGGACCAAGGCGGGTGGGGATGGGGCAAGGGGTTTGCATTGCCAAAGAACAATACTTTGCTCAATTTCTTCTCTTTAGACGTGACATAATTTTATCAAACAAAATTATAAAAGTTACTCAAACAAGCAATATTCATTTCTTATTTTAACAACATTGCTTTGCCTCCGATCAATACAGAGGGGCAGCAATCAAGGATGAAAATTATTCGCACGGTCTTCACCCACTTATAATTGAGGATTATCCATTCGCCTACCAATAAACATTACATGAGAACGCCTCCACTTATGAAGGGTTTTCGGCATTCACAGCATCAAACGAGTGTGTATTTGACATATTTTGAAATTTAAGAAAATAATCACATCTAATTTTCATTAGACCTCTTAGAACTAAATAATTATATGTATTTGCTACAATAAATTAACTAAAGACCCTAGGTTTAATTTTTTTTGCAGAAATGATTTTACAGAGTGATTCATAATATAAACAGTTCTTATTATAAACATAAAACTCAATGATTCGAACACCAAGGATTTGAGTAGAAGTTTATATTCATCTTAAGTAATCAAACATTGTCTCCAAATAAATGAGTGGCTTAATTTGATCGGAAAGTATGATCATTTAGTTCAGTGATATTTTTTATTTATTTCCAGTGACTAGTGCAATGATTGATTGTACCTGTAAAGCTAGTTTGAGAGAAGATTACTGCAGGCAACAATTCTCTCTTTAGTGCGTAGAAGACTAGTATGCATTATGCATGCGTCAATCCAAAAAGCTAAGGGGACCAAGACGGGTGGGGGTGGGCCCGGTGGGGCAAGGGGTTTGCATTGCCAATGAACAATACTTTGCTCAAATTCTTCTCTTTAGACGTGACATAATTTTATCAAACAAAATTATAAAAGCTACTCAAACGAGCAATGTTCATTTCTTATTTTAACCACATTGCTTTGCCTTCGATCAATACAGAGGCGTGGCAATTGATAAGATTTTGACTACTCATGTGAACGGGCTTAAATCTCCTATTTTACTTGCAAGAATCACAAAGTTATTGTAGTATAAACGGATCTCGCAAGGTCGTCTCCACATGGATTATTAAATAATTTGAAACTAATCAGATTCCATCTAATTATTGTAAAGTAGAAATTGAGGTGATTGATTTTATAACCTAATTAAAATAAAACGAAATTAATGACTTAAAATAAACAATCTGCAATATTAGAACTAGAGAGAAAAGATAACAGTGTTGGGAGAATCAAATTAAGAAAGTACTAGGGTTCCACCATCACCTAGCAATCTTATGAATTTTTACCAATTACTTATGATCTACACATGCCACTTTGAAGGTTAGATTTTCCTAATTCATATTCTAATTGGAACCTTCAACATAGAATGTATATCTAACATGCAACCCGTCCGGACGTTCGGATCAAATCTGAACATGAAAGACTCATTATGCTTTATGAAAATCCTTTGAAATACCATGCAATCCTTAAAACGTGATATTCATCATAAGTGAAATTACAATTATTAATCACAAGAAGCCAGCATCAATTTCAGGGAACCTTCGGACCAAAATTGCATCAAATTACTTTTCTAACGATCCTAATGGTGATCAGGCATTAAGACAATTAGATAGTTTATATCATGATGATTAGCAATTCAAAGTATGCATGCAATCAATCATAAGCAATTAAATAAAAATCACATATTCATGCTAAGGCTTAAGACTTCGCCCTAGCAATAGAAATTAGTTCCGCATATTCATAATTGAAATCATAGAAAATATTCTTAAGAAAATGATTGAAAACACCTTCAAGTAGAAAATCTCCAAAACCCTAACAATTCTCTCTGTCTCCAAAATTGCATAAAAGAAAGCGTTCTCTCCCCCAAAAAAGCGGTAGACGGCCAAGCAATATATTTCCTGAGCCACCACACAAACCCTAATCCAAATAAAAAATGAAACATAACCCTAAATTAAATGGTAAAATTCGCCCAAAATCTGAACAGCCACGTTTTGGACCCATAAGCTGCTCCAAAACTGGCCCAATATAGCTGGATTAATGTTTGGAATATTCTGAACACTTCTCCAGAAGACCACGAACCCATCCGAGGTCATCTTGGGCTCCAAAAACGCCATTTAAGCCCAAAAACGTCATTTTCCAGCACTGCGCACTGCTTCTTTCTTTTATCGCCAGAAAATAACCTCTTGATGGAAAAATCCCAAATTTTGATACGATCAAGCTAAGTGACTCACGAACGTCCTCCAACTGGAATCACTCCAAAATTCGTCCATTTGGTCCTATTTTGCTGAAGAGAAAATCGAAAGTCCTATATTGAAAATACAATTCAAAGTATCAAAATTCTTCCAATATATTAACCAAAATATACTAAGCTTAGGGTAAAATATATAATATAAAATCTACTCATCAGCAATCAAGGATGAAAATTATTTGCACGGTCTTCGCCTACTAATAGAGGATTATCCATTCGCCGCTAATGAAAATTACATGAGAACATCATCACTTATGAAAGAGTTTTGGCATCCACGGGATTAAACGAGTGTGCATTTGACACACTTCGAAATTTAAGAAAATAAACACATCTAATTTCCTATTAGACCCTTAAGAATGGGTACTCAAAATATCAAATGCTTGGATTAGGTGTCAAAAGTACACAATTTTCCTTTTAGAGTGCATTTGGACTGTTTTCGGCATTCATGGAACCAAACAAGCATGCATTTGACACACTTTGCAACATAAGGAAATAAACACATCTAATGTCTTACTAAACCCCTAAGAATGAGTGCTCAAAAGTTCAAAAGTTTATTGGGTGTCAAAAGTCTTTTGGAGTGTATTTAAACTGTTTTTTACGATCAGAAAATCAAATAAGCGCCCATTTGACACGCTTTGAAACTTAAGAAAATAAACTCATCTAATTCGCTATAAGACCCCTAAATTGGATGACATCCATGCCGAAGACTCCATTGATAATTCGTCAAGCCCGTTGCCTACACAAGAAAAAAGACATAACTTGACTGATAGATGTTGATCGGGAATCTTTATTCCAAAACTTGACTTGAAAAGTCTTTGATGATCATATGTCGCACTTAAATCTCAGCAATTTCCAGGAGAGAGAAAGACACACAACCACACATGACATCTATAAACAAGAGTTGATCAGTGTATTCATTCACTGATATCATTAGGCTATCTCCAATCCAAGGAGTTAAAATCTCAAAATTTTGCTTCGTATTTTCAACTATTTATCTATGTATACGAGATTAGTTAATTTTTTCTCCAACGGTCAAAGACTATAATTCTCACCCTCAACTTTATAATTTTGTTACACTTTTTTTATTCATTGATTTTTTTATTTTTTTTCTAATAATTTTGGAATTAGTTTTTGTAAAATCATCTTGTTTTATTTTTATGAACATTTTGATGTAAAAAAATTCAAATTCCAAAAAAAAAAGGTAGTGAAATATGAGAAAATTGATTTTTTTTTTGTTTTAGGGAATTTTAATGAAAAGCACTCGGTACAGTTTATTTTAACGAAAAACCACATTTTTACACTAAAAAATCAATCCTGGTACTATTCACTTTACCTTTTATTTTGTCATTTTCGTTAAAACTCAAAGTTTTCAAGTCATTTTCATTAGTTTTCCTTTTTTATATAGATATATGGTTTTGGTTTTGAATCTAGTTTGGATTAATTAATAATTCTTTTTTTACTGTTGGATTTAAATTTGAGCCATTAGATACCTTTTATTACCGCTAAAACTGATTAAATTGAATTCGAGCCTTTGGATTTTAAATGGATGTAGTTGGGCGCCACACTGGATCAAAACCCAGGAGGAGTTTCAGCCACTGGATCTCAACGGAGAGCCAATCTGCGTCGTAAACCTATTGCTATCCATGCGCTCGCCCGCAGAGAATTCCTCCACCCTATTTTGCTGGAATTTTCGGCGCTTCTTTTAGTTCTGGAATTTTTTTTTTTCCTTCGAGGGAGTTTGTTAAAAGATTTTAAAACATCAACGGATGTTCGTGTTACTTTCAAAACCTGAGGGGGTTTTTGAAAGACTCAAGAAACCTCAAGAATGTATGCGTAATTAACCCCTGTCAAAAGTTGTACAATGATTAAGGATGCTTTTGACGTTTTCAACTCAATGATTGACAAGTAGGGTGCAAATGGCAAACTTTCATGCAACAAATTAATTTACTGTGATAATAGCGTTTCGAACGAATAATAAAAGTCTTGTGAAGGATTCCCTTCAAATGACCTTGTATACTAAGCTATTCATAAATTCAAGTTGTGATGTGGATGGAGCAACCAAATAAAGAACAATAGTTGGCAAGTCACAAGAAGAGTAAGAGTTTCTAATTAAAATTGTTTATTGCCGATTTATAAAACTTCATCTTTATAATTAGAATCCTCCTTATTATAAAGTACTCTATAAAGATCATCTCTGCAAAAAATAAATTAAAACTAAAGTTATTTAGTCATCGAACTGTATAAAACAGACGAGCGAAATTGGAAAAGCCATTAGAAACCGTCTATGTATTTGTTACAATAGATTGACTAAAAACACTATGTTTAATTTATTTTTTGTAGGAATGATCTTTATAGAATGATTCATAATATGAACGGTTCTGATCATAAGTATAAAACTTAAATTATTCAAACACGAAGAGTTAGTGTAGAAGTTCCTACTCATCCTCTAAATAAATGAGCGCTTAGTTTGATTGGAAAGTATGATCTTTTAGTTCATTGATATTTTTTTTGGAATTTTAACAAAAAAACTCTTGATATTATTCATTTTAACGAAAAACCACATTTTTACACTAAAAAGTGAATTATGGTATTATTCACTTTATCCTTTATTTTGTCTTTATCGTTAAAACTCAAAATTTTCAAGCATTTTCATTAGTTTTTTTTTAATGAGGATCCTCTCTAGATCCTCTTTGTGAGAATCCTGGGAATTCTCAAATCATGTTCGTTCATCGTACATGGTGCAGTCAGTTTTCATCAGGTACTATTCATATTCAATTTTAAATAAAAGTATTTAAAATAATTTCAAACCGTACGATATACGATAAACGGATTTAAAGATTCTCAGGATCTTCGCAAAGAGAATCTGCAGAGGATGCTCATTCATTTTTTTTCCCAGTTACTAGTGCAGTGATTGATTGTGACCTGTGAAGATAGAATGACGCACTATATAGGAGATAAGATTACTGCAAGCAACAATTGTCTCGTAGTGCGTAGAAGACTAGTATGCATTATGCATGCATAAATCCAAAGAGCCAAAGGGACGAAGGTGGGTGGGGGTGGGGCAAGGGGTTTGCATTGCCAATGAACAATACTTTGTTGTGGTGTGATATCCACACACCTATTTTTACTTCTTACACACTTTTTTAATTTTCGGCCGTCAGATCGGATGAATTGAAGAAGATCAAAGGACAAAAATCAATAAGGGTGTGTGAGAAGTAAAAAGAGGTGTGTAGATAGCACATCCTTACTTTGCTCAACTTCTTCTCTTTAGACGTGACATAATTTTATCAAACAAAATTATAAAAGTTACTCAAACGAGCAATATTCATTTCTTATTTTAACCACATTGCTTTGCCTCCGATCAATACAGAGGGGCAGCAATCAAGGATGAAAATTATTAGCACGGTCTTCGCCTACTACTAATAGAGGATTATCCATTTGCCTATTAATGAAAATTACATAAGAACGCCATCACTTATAAAAGAGTTTTGGTATTCACGGGATTAAACGAGTGTGCATTTGACACACTTTGAAATTTAAGAAAATAGACACATTTAATTTCCTATTAGGCACCTAAGAATGAGTACTCAAAATATCGAATGCTTGAATTAGGTGTCAAAAGTACACCGTTTTCCTTTTGAAATGTATTTGAACTGTTTTTGGCATTTATAGAATCAAACGAGCGTGCATTTGATACACTTTGAAACTTAAGGAATTAAACTCATCTAATAAGCAACAAGACCCCTAAATTGGAGCAGGTGGTCCTCTACTACAGTGGTGGAGAGGAGTGGCGCCTTTACATAACGGCGTGGGTTCAAACTCCATCAATGGCAAACTAATTTCTAACTTAACGACAATATCGCTCAACTCAAAAAATAAAAAATAAAAAAAATAAAAAAATAAAGAAAAATAAAAAAAGACCCTTAAATTGGATGACATCCATGCCGAAGACTTCGTTGATTATTCGTCAAGCGCACTGCCTACGTATACACAAGAAAGAAGATATAACTTGACTGATAGATGTTAATCGAGAATCTTTATTCCAAAACTTGACTTGAAAAGTCTTTCCTGATCGTATGACCCACTTAAATCTCAGCAATTTCTAGCGAGAGAGAAACACACAACCACACATTTGACACATCTATAAACAAGAACTGATCAGTGTACTCATGCATACAACCCAAGCAACAATTTAACACCTTCATACAATTTACCATGACGAAACCAATTTTCATGTCTCATCTGTCCCTTTCCTTGTTTCTGCACATAATCATTGCCACCACACTCGTCGCCGCCGATCCCCCACCTATCTACACTCCGGTGGAAGATATCACTGTTAAATGCGGCTCTCCCGGCCAGTTATTTAATGAATATGATGAAAGAAATTGGAGTGGAGATATCAAGTCAAAGTTTACCCCCATAGATGTACACCAAGCAGCTGGTAGTAACACATCCGTGTTCAAAGAAGCACTTCCCTCGTCCTCTGCCCTCCAAATTCCTTACACCACAGTTCGGCTTTCTCGCTCTGAATTTACTTACAGATTTAACCTCACCGCCGGCCAAAAGTTCATCCGCTTGTACTTTTACCCTGTTTCGTACCCTGACTTTGACCGCTCCGAAGCGCTCTTTTCTGTCAAAGCCAGTGGATTTACCCTTCTCAAGGACTTCAACGCTTCTGTGAATGCCGATGCTTCTGTCAAGGCCGATGGTTATGAGGTGGGGACATTATACAGAGAATTCTGCATCAACATTGAGGAAGAAGACCAAAGTCTAAACATCACATTCACTCCCAGTGGAAGCAAAGCAAGCCCGGATGCGTATGCGTTTATCAACGGAATTGAAATTGTGTCCATGCCCCCAAATCTTTACTATACTGCACCAGAAGACCCCCATGGGATTGAAATGATAGGCACCGAAAATACGATTCGCGTTGAAAACAACACTGCCATGGAGACAGTTTACAGAATCAACATAGGCGGACGCGGGTTGTTTTTCAATGAAGACACCGGCTTGTACCGCAACTGGGAGGGCTATTCATTTGAGCAAACTTACTTGGATAATGCAAGTTTTAGGTACATCGCTCTACCAATTAACACAAGCCTTCATCTCAACTTTGCAAAAATTCCAAACTACTCCGCTCCGGAACAAGTTTACCAAACCGGGAGGTCTATGGGCCCAAACGCCACCATCAACCAGCGGTACAACCTCACCTGGGGATTTCCTGTCCATCCCAATTTTTCTTACCTGGTTAGGCTTCATTTTTGTGAGTTTGAGCCTCAAATTAGCAAGATTGGTGACCGAGTGTTTCAGATCTACATAGCCAATCAAACGGCTGAAACACGAGCCGACATAATCGACTGGAGTGGCGGGAATGGAATTCCAACGTACAGAGACTATGTTGTGTTCATGCCTTCCGTCACCGGAAACGAGAAGAAAGTATCTCTCTCCATCACACTGCAACCACACCCTGTGCATTGGAGGGTTAGTAGGTCCTTGGATGCAATTTTGAACGGGCTGGAGATCTTCAAAATGAATGATACAAATGGTAATCTCGCCGGACCAGACCCCAATCCGCCTCTTCCTCATCCGAAAGAAGTGATACCACCAAGAAAAAAAGGGTCAAGGACTCATTTTATTGCCGTTGTTGCTGGTGCAGTCTCCGCCGCACTCGTAGTGATTTCCGTACTAGGGTTACTCTTGGTTTTTAGACACCGACGAAAATATGTCAAGGGCTACGGACACTCTAGCCGCAGAGCGGCAAACTCTACCAATTCACGAGGCGGCTCATCTCTGCCGTCCGATTTGTGTCACTGCTTTTCGCTGACGGAGATCAAAGCCGCCACCGAAAATTTCAACGAAATTTTCATTATTGGTGTTGGCGGGTTCGGCCACGTGTACAAAGGGAACATCAACACCGGCGGCCGTGATAGTGGGACCACCCCCGTTGCGATCAAACGGCTTAAGTCCGAGTCGTCGCAGGGGGCCCAGGAGTTCAAGACGGAGATCGAGCTGCTCTCGCAACTTCGCCACCAGCACTTGGTATCACTCATCGGGTATTGTACGGACGAGGGTGAGATGATCTTGGTGTATGATTACATGGCGCTTGGGACCCTTCGTGGCCATCTTTACAACACCGATAATCCTCCTCTTTCGTGGGATCAACGACTCCAAATTTGCATCGGCGCCGCTCGTGGGTTGCATTATCTACACACAGGCGGGAAGTACACGATTATTCACCGAGACGTGAAGAGCACAAACATCTTATTGGATGAGAAATGGGTGGCTAAAGTGTCCGATTTCGGGTTGTCGAAAATGGGCCCCACCACCATGTCCAAGACCCATATTACTACCGTGGCGAAGGGTAGTTTCGGGTATTTGGATCCGGAATATTACCGTCTTAACCAGCTGACGGAAAAGTCTGACGTGTACTCGTTTGGGGTGGTGTTGTGTGAGGTTTTATGTGCCAGACCAGCTTTAGTGCGTGGACCAGACAAGAAGCAAATGAGCCTAGCTCACTGGGCAAAGAGTTGCTATCTCAAGGGGGAACTTGATCAAATTATGGACCCTAACTTGAAGGGTAAGATCGGAACTGCGTGTATGAATAAATTCGCTGACGTCGCGATGAGTTGCATGCATGATAATGGGATCAATCGGCCGTCGATGGATGACGTTGTGTGGGGGCTTGAATTTGCATTGCAGCTCCATCAAAAAGAGGAACAAGGAGAATTAGGTTTCGACATTGACAAGAAGGGAGAAGATGAGGTTGCGGTAATGAACGATAGTGATGCATTAGGGTTTAGTAGTAGCTTGGGAGAGTCATCGGATTGGATGACCAAAACAAATAGTAGTGAGCAAAATTCGACTACAAACGAACCGATCAAAGGGATGTCGAGGACAATCTTTTCTGGGATCGACGATCAAGATGGGAGATGATGATCAGTGTCACATATTTATTTAGTGGTGTGTATGTGCTACAATTTCAACTCAACTTGTAATTTATGTATTTTTTTTTAATTTCAAATAAACTCGTAATTTTTTTGTTCCAATTTCCCTGAACCAATTAAACGTAAAACATGTATTGACAAAGGAAAAATAAAAGTAAAACACGCATTGTGACACATTCTTTTCTTTTTGAACACATTCAAGTTTATTTCTGATTTTTAAGTGAAAAAAATTAAAAGATATAAATAAATAGAAGCGTGAAGAATGAGGAAATGAATGCAGATAAATCATTTCCTTAAAGCATAAACTTGATTTTATTAGTGTAAGTAATAATAATCATCATGCAACATAAATTTATTTGGATTAATCTCAGTTTACTATTTTGAATTTTTTGGTTTTCAACATTTGGTACATCAAATTTTTTTCATTACAGAGTCATAAATTTGGAACATTTTCATACATCCATTACAGCTGCTATTAAATTAACCTTTAACTAGTGACATGACGCTCACGTGGACAATGACTGGGCCTTGATCATTGTTCACGTAGGTGTCACGACATCAGTTAACGGCTAATTTAACAGCAACCTTAACAGAGGTATGAAAATATCTCAAAATTATAACTTTAAGTAGCACTTTAGAATTTAAAAAAAAAAAAAAAAAAAAACTTGATATATAAAAGTTGAAAATCAAGAAATTTTAAGGTAGTAAACTGAGATTAACTCAACGTATTTTATTTGTAATTTGTGAGTGTGAAACTAACAAATAAATCTTTCTGAAAAATGGTTTTATATTTTTTATCTTTTTTTCTTCTGGTCAAGTACTTTATAGTCAACTATCAAAAGCTGTACAATGATTAAGGGTGTTTTTGACATTTTAAACTCAATGATCCACATGTACGAGAGATTTTTCAATGTGACCGTCACACGAGATGGTATACCACATGTCCTTATATAAATAGTAGGTTATGTGTGTTAAAAGGTTAATAACTTAAAATTTAAAATTTTCCACCACTTGCATAAAAAATATGTGGTGTAACATCTGTATTCTCGTCACAACTAAAAATTTCTCCACAGGTACGGTTTTCTCAGCAACCACCAGTAGTAAGTATAAGGAATTGGATCTTCTCCGAGGCAAAGCCTCGGGATCTTCTTGACCCAATAACACTTGCCGTTGGATTTTGATCCAACGGCTACAATTATTATAACTTTTAGAGGGACCTCCTGTTTGTAGCCAACGGCCTATGTTAGTCGGTCAGGAGGATCCCGAGGCTTTTCCTCAGAGAGGATCCAATTCCTAAGTATAAATGCTGCAAAACCAAACCCTTGTACAATTTAATTAGGAATTATGATTCTTTTGTAAGATCACACATCGTCCAGGGGAGTGATCCTTATATGTATATTCACATCCCTACCTAGCAAGAGGCATTTTGGGAGCTCACTGGCTTCGGGTTCTATCGGAACTCCGAAGTTAAGCGAGTAACGCACGAGAGCAATCCCATGATGGGTGACCTACTGGGAAGTTGCTCGTGAGTTCCCAGAAACAAAACCGTGAGGGCGTGGTCAAGACCCAAAGCAGATAATATCGTGCTACGGTGGAGTCGAGCTCAGGATGTGGTTGGGGACGAGGCCGGGATGTGACAAATTGGTATCAGAGCCAATCTCTAACCGGAAGTATGCCGACGATGACGTCGGGCCCCTTTAGGGGGGTGGATTGTAAGATCCCACATCGCCTAGGGGACTGATCCTTATATGTATATTTCCATCCCTACTTAGCACGAGACATTTTGGGAGCTCACTGGCTTCGGTTTCCATTGGGACTCCGAAGTTAAGCGAGTAGCGCACGAGATCAATCCCATGATGGGTAACCCACTGGGAAGTTGCTCGTAAGTTCCCAGAAACAAAACCGTGAGGACACGATCAGGGCTTAAAGCGGACAATATCGTGCTACGGTGGAGTCGAGCCTGGGATGTGGTTGGGACCCAGGACTGGATGTGACATCTTTCCACTCCAAATCTCCTTCCTTTCCCTTCCATCGTCTCTCACTTTTCTTTTTCTTTCTTTTTCTGTATAAAAAAATCAATATAAAATAGTGACGTGAATTAATCGCAACTACTTAAATAAGAGAATAAGAGAATTTGGAGCGAAAAAATATACTCTATAATCTAAAGAGACATTTATGGAACAAAATAATATAAGAAATACTAAGGAAACTCACTCAAAAGTGAAACTATTTAAGGACCTTTTGTCCTCATGTTTTAAGTAAATATTTTATAATGTTAACACACAAATTAATGTTAAATTGTGAGGTAACAGATAATCATAGAGAATCTTACTTTAAGAATGCCTCCTTAACATTTTTTCTAAGATTTCTAAGATACTATCGTAATAGAGTTTCGGACTAGTAATAGAAGTCTTGTGAAAGATGAGAAATGCTAAGAAAACTCTTTTAAAAATGAAACTTTTCATGAATTTTTTAATCTTTTATATTTTAGACACAATATTTAATAATGTTAACACATAAATTAATATTAAATTATGATAATCTTTTGAATATTTCTCGTGCATGATTATCTTCGAATAATTTTTTATTATTACTAAGTTATTTGTAAATTCACGTGCTGACGCGGATGGACCAACCAAATATACGAGTGGCTTAAATTGATTGGATGACATGAGCTTTCGATTCTATCGAGATATTTTTTTAGTATGATCAAAATATAGTGATATATTACGTGAGGGCGTAGTTGGGGCCCAAAACGGACAATATCGTGCTACGGTGATAGAGCGGGCCGGGGATGTGGTGGATCCCACATCGCCCAAGGGAGTGATCCTTATATGTATATTCACATCCCTACCTAGCACGAGGCATTTTGGGAGCTCACTGGCTTCGGGTTCCATCGAAACTCCGAAGTTAAGCGAGTAACACACGAGAGCAATCCCATGATGGGTGACCCACTGGGAAGTTGCTCGTGAGTTCCCAGAAACAAAACCGTGAGGGCGTGGTCAATACCCAAAGCAGATAATATCGTGCCACGGTGGAGTCGAGCCCAGGATGTGGTTGGGGCCGGGGCCGGGATGTGACAAATTGGTATCAGAGCCAATCTCTAGTCGGAAGTGTGCCGACGAGGACGTCGGGCCCCTTTAGGGGGGTGGATTGTAAGATCCCACATCGCCCAGGAGAGTGATCCTTATATGTATATTTCCATCCCTACTTAGCACGAGATCTTTTGGGAGCTCACTAGCTTCGGGTTCCATTGGGACTCCGAAGTTAAGCGAGTAGCGCACGAGATCAATCCCATGATGGGTAACCCACTGTGAAGTTGCTCGTAAGTTCCCAGAAACAAAACCGTGAGGGCGCAATCAAGGCTTAAAGCGGACAATATCGTGCTACAGTGGAGTCGAGCTTAGGATGTGGTTGGGACTCAGGACGGGATGTGACATCTTTCCACTCCAAATCTCTTTCCTTTCCCTTCCATCGTCTCTCACTTTTCTTTTTCTTTCTTTTTCTGTATAAAAAAGTCAATATAAAATAGTGACGTGGATTAATCGCAACTACTTAAATAAGAGAATAAGAGAATTTGGAGCGAAAAAATATACTCTATAATCTAAAGAGACATTTATGGAACAAAATAATATAAGAAATACTAAGGAAACTCACTCAAAAGTGAAACTATTTAAAGACCTTTTGTCCTCATGTTTTAAGTAAATATTTTGTAATGTTAACACACAAATTAATGTTAAATTGTGAGGTAACAGATAATCATAGAGAATCTTACTTTAAGAATGCCTCCTTAACATTTTTTCTAAGATTTCTAAGATACTATCGTAATAGAGTTTCAGACTAGTAATAGAAGTATTGTGGAAGATGAGAAATGCTAAGAAAACTCTTTTAAAAATGAAACTTTTCATGAATTTTTTAATCTTTTATATTTTAGACATAATATTTAATAATGTTAACACATAAATTAATATTAAATTATGATAATCTTTTTAATATTTCTCGTGCATGATTATCTTCGAATAATTTATTATTATTACTAAGTTATTTGTAAATTCACATGCTGACGCGGATGGACCAACCAAATATACTAGTGGCTTAAATTGATCGGATGACATGAGCTTTCGATTCTATCGAGATATTTTTTTAGTATGATCAAAATATAGTGATATATTACGTGTTATTATATAAATAATAAGATATATAAGTTAAAAATTTAATAATTTTAAGTCTAAAATTTCTTATCATTTGTATAAAAATATTTGGTGTACTTCTAATCACAATTAAAAACAATTTCGGTTCACTGATACTTTTTATTTTCCTAAAGACTAGTGCAGTGATTGATTGTGACATGTGGAGCCAGTATCACGCACTATATAGGAATCCATTTATGCATGCGTAAAACAAAGTGCCAAGGGGATCAAGGTGGGGGTGGGTCAAGGGGTTTGCATGATTACATTGCCAATGGACAATAATTGGCTCAAATTCTTTCTCTTTAGACGTGACATAATTCTATTAAGAGAATTGTTAATTAAGGAGACTTTGTCAAGATTCTAGATAAATTCTCGGCTACTTTACAATTTAACATTAATTATCTATAAATATTATAAAAATAAAAAATGAGATGTGATATTTACACATCATTTTTTACTTCTTACACATCCATTTAATTTTCGATCGTCGAATCGGATGAATTGAAGAAAATCAAGGGACATAAATCAACAAAAGGTGTGTGAGAAGTAAAAAATGGTGTGTGGATAGCACATCCCTAAAAAATATGAGATAGTAGAAAGTACATGGAGAATTTTACTTTTAAAAGAGTCTTCTTAGAGCATTTCTAAATGAGGTGTCAAATTTTAAACATCGAAACAATATTTGATGGCTTATGTGACAATTTGATATTTTGTATAATTTTTTGCTCCACCGATATGTTAAATAATAATGTCATTTTATAATTTTTTTTATCTCTTTGCGGGCTCCAATGATTGAGATAACCAATCGAATACTTGAAAAACACAAAAACATTTATTATATATTATAGTACATCTATTAAAAACCTATTTAATAAATTTGACATCAAAAGGTTTTGTTTTCAATCGATTCAAAGCCATTAAGAAATTGAAGGGTCAATTTGAGAGAGTTTATTATCATTTTTTACTGTAATATATCTACGTCGAGATGCTCTTAGCATTTCTCTTTTATCAAATAAATATTATAACATAAACTGTTTAGTTTCTTTTTTCATTAAAGGAATAACAAGACATGGCAATGTAATTGAAATGGATGAACAAATGTAAAGGCTAACCTATACAACTGTTTAGTTTCTTTATTATCAATAATGATTATATAAAAAAAAGTTCATTCGATTTGAACGCCATTTTTTTATTTAGATGAATCAAACAAATTTACGATTCACCATAAAATTATTACATGTTATCATAATTATGGATTTGTTTTAGAACAACTGAATGACTAAATCTTCTTATTGAACTAAATGAATTTTTTAAGAATGATATGATTTTAAAATAGTGAACTAATGTCATGAGGGGAGCGTTCTTTGCTAATTGGCTATACAAAATGTCACATCCCGAACTCGACTCCACTGTAGCACAATATTGTTCGCTTTTGGCCCCGACCACGCCCTCACGGTTTTGTTTATGGGAACTCACACGAGAACTTCCCAGTAGGTCACCCATCATGGGATTGCTCTCGGACGGACTTGCTTAACTTCGGACCACGCCCTCACGGTTTTGTTTCTGGGAACTCACACGAAAACTTCCCAGTGGGTCACCCATCATGAGATTGCTCTCGCATGAACTCGCTTAACTTCGGAATTCTGATGGAACTTGAAGCCAGTGAGCTCCCAAAAGGCTTTGTGCTAGGTAGAGATGAGAATATACATATAAGGCATAGAGGATCCACTCCCCTGGGTGATGTGGGATGTTACAATCCACCCCCCTTAAGGGCCCGACGTCCTCGTCGGGACACTTCCGGCCAGGGATTGGCTCTGATACCAAATTGTCACATCCCGGCCCGGGTGGGACCACTTCCCGGGCTTGACTCCATCGTAGCACAATATTGTCCGCTTTGGGCCCCGACCACGCCCTCACGGTTTTGTTTTTGGGAACTTACACGAGAACTTCCCAGTGGGTCACCCATCATGGGATTGACCTCGCGCGAACTCGCTTAACTTCGGAGTTAAGATGGAACTCGAAACCAGTGAGCTCCCAAAAGATCTCGTGCTAGGTAGATATGGGAATATACATATAAGGCATAGAGGATTCACTCCTCTGGGCGATGTGGGATGTTACAATTATTGTAAGATCACACATCGTCCAGGGAGTGATCCTTATATGTATATTCCCATCCCTACCTAGCACGAGGCTTTTTGGGAGCTCACTGGTTTCGAGTTCCGTCGGAACTTCAAAGTTAGACGAGTTTGCGCGAGAGCAATTCCATGATGGTTGACCCACTGGGAAGTTTTCGTGTGAGTTCCCAGAAACAAAACCGTGAGGGCGTGGTCGGAGCCCAAAGCGGACAATATCGTGCTATGCCAGAGTCGACCTAGGGAAGTGGTCCCTCCCGGGCTGGGATGTGACAATTTGGTATCAGAGCCTAACCCTGACCGTGGTGTGCCGACGAGGTCGTCGGGCCACTTAAGGGGGGTGGATTGTAAGATCCCACATCGTCAAGGGAGTGATCCTTATATGTATATTCTCATTCCTACCTAGCACGAGGCATTTTGGGAGCTCACTGGCTTTGAGTTCCGAAGTTAAGCGAGTTCGCGCGAGAGCAATTCTATGATAGGTGACCCATTGGGAAGTTCTCGTGTGAGTTTCCAGAAACAAAACCGTGAGGGCGTGGTCGGGGTCCAAAGCGAACAATATCGTGCTACGGCGGAGTTGAGCCCAGAAAGTGGTCCCGCTCGGGCTAGGATGTGACACAAAACAAGTTGCAACGACGGTGGCACTCTTAATTAGGTTTATATGGGATATACTAGTCCTCATGCATATAGAAAATATGAATAGAAAACTAGATTTTAATTCTTAAATAAGATGAAGTTTAGAAAAACGTCTTATACAAGATTAAAAATTGAATTTAATTCCTAGATTCTATTTAATGCTAGCATATGTATTCAATGTTTATCTTTTTTATTTATAGTTTTATAGTATTCATAAATTAAATTTTATGAAAAATTATAAATTTTAATTGTCATTATGGTACGTATCTTACATAAGAAAATATTTTCTTAGAGATTTTTTGGTACACTTACATTTTTGCATATTTTCTTATTTGTCACTAATTCATTACAATATATTTAAGTACGAACATTTCGGTACACTAGGTTAGTATAATATATTTGGGTACGGATATTTCAGTACACTAGTTTAGTATAATATGTTTAGATACCGATATTTTGGTATACTAGTTTAGTATCATATATTTAGGTACGGGATTTTCGGTACACTTATGTTTTTGCTTATTTTCTTATGTGCTACTAATTCACCACAATAAATTTAGGTACCACAATATATTCAAGTACAGACATTTGGTACACTTATTTTTTTGCATATTTTCTTATGTGTCATTAATTCACTACAATAAATTTAGGTACTACAATACATTCAGGTACAGACATTTCGATACACTAATTTAATAAAATATATTATGATACAGACGTTTAGATACACTATTAAAGGAAGTTAAATAAAATTAATGAATTAAAATGTGTATAATAATACATTTAAAATTTAATGTAATGATATTAAAGAAAATATCTATTAAATATTAAAATAAAAATATAATATAAATTTGAATTAAATACACATTAAAAAACTAAAATCAATATCCAATCTAACACCATATTTTTATTAAATATTAATCTTCTTCAAGGATTAAAGTTTAAAAACTCCAAATAATATTTGGAGAAAAGAAGCAATGGAGGATCGATAATTCGATCGGTCATACATATAATATACATATCATGGATTCATCTGCAACTGTGGTGGTGATGATGCTGCTGATTATGGCTACGACGTCTCAGCTGCCCGTCACAAGCCATTGCATGGTGATGAGCAACAGCAGGACAAGTCAGCGGTGCAATGTGATCGGAAACCGTATGCTTCTGCCATCCACTCGCCGGAGCTGGCAATCCTGAAAACTGCTACGTGTACAAGAAAGGAGGATGTTAATATTGGAATTTATATTACATATATGCTATTTCAATTTCTGTTGTTGTGCTTTATTATTTATGTTTATTTAAGAAGAATTGCATAATATTCTGCTTGTAATCTGTTGCCCTAGCATTCTATGATTTATAAATCTCAAGTCAACAATTTAGGTCTCAAAGGAACTGGTAGTGGCCTGGCTTTAACCTTTGGACATTTAATGATGATATGAATCAAATAAATTAACGGTTCATCATAAATCGGAAGTTAAACCTTTGGGCACTGATGACTGTGCATTTTAATAATGTCAGTAAGGATAGAGTTTGTTTGGAAGAAGATGGATAACAACTACAGATTTTTCAATGCTCGAAATACAGAGCCGAACATAACATGTCATTATACAATTAAAGGGACACTTGAATTGATCGGACAACATGAACCTTCAGTTCACTGATATTTTTTTCAAAGATGATCTTTGCATGATGATTCATAACATGAATAGTTCTGATCATAAGCACAAGTTCTGTAGTTCAAACATGAAAAATTTTAAGAAGTTTCTACTCATCCTTGAGTAGTCAAATATTGTTTCCAAATAAATGAGTGGCTTAAATTGATCGGGAAGCATAATCTTTTAGTTCACTGATTTTTTTTTCCTAATGACTAGTGCAGTGATTGATTGTGGGAGTAAAATTCTCTCATTTTCAAAATTTTCTTTTCTCTAATTCTCTTATATTTGAACGATCGCAATTAAATCAAGTTGACATCTAAAAAAAGTAAGAAAAAGAGGATTGGAAGGGACGCACTATATGTGTGTCCTCACTGCAGGCAACAATTCTCTGATAGTGCGCATACTGGTCATAGTGCGCACACAGCGTAAATCCAAAGAGCCAAAGGGACCAAGGTAGGTGTTTGGGGGTGTGGGGGTGACCACTTCTTTCACTTGTTGTTGTTTGTTTGTTTGTTTTTTTTTTTTTTTTTGGGGGGGTGTTATGGAGAGGGGTTTGTAAAATTATTTTGAAACGTCAAATGATGTTTGTGTTGCTTTCAAAAACTTGAGGAGATTTAAAAAGAAAAAACAGAAATTTTAAAGGTGTATGCGTGATTAACCTCTATTAAAAGTTTTACAATGATTAAGGGTGTTTTTGGCATTTTAAACTCAATGATTGACAAGTAGGACTTTCTCACCAATAATAACCTAATAAGTATAAATGCTGCAAAACCAAAACCCATATATAGACAGACTGTCATTGAACAAATTAATTTACCATCAGAGTAGCGTTTTATACCAAAGTCTTGTACAAGATTTTCTTCAAATGACCGTGTATACTAAGTTTTTCATAAATTCACACTGACATAGAAGGAGCAACTAAATAAAGAATAATACTTGACTACTCAAATAATAAGTGTAGTTCTTAATCAAAATTATTTGTTGCCGATTCATAAAATTTCGTGTTTATTATTAGAATCGTTCATATTATAAATCATTTCATAAATATTATATCTACAAAAAATCAATTAAAACTAATATTGTTTAGTCATCGAACTGTATAAAAACAGAATTGGTCAAAGCATTGCGAACCGTCTATGTATTTGCTACAATAAATTGACTAAACGATCTTAGTGTTAATTCATTTTTTTTTATCTTATAGAGTAATTTATAATATGAGTAGTTTTAATCATAAGTACAAACTTATATGATATGAATACAAAGAGTTTTGAGTAAGAGATTCTCCTCATCCTTAAGTAACCAAATATTGTTCTCAAATAAACGAGTGGCTTAATTTGATCGGAAAGTATGATGTTTTAGTTCACTATTTTTTTCCCAGCGATAGTGCAGTGATTGATTGTGAGCTGTGAAGCTAATATGGCGTTTCTATGCTATTTAGTATTATGTTTTAATGTTATTTATCTTTATTTGTAAATAAAAGATCTTAAATTTTATTTTCATTAAAAATAAATTTGAACTATATTTTTACTAATTTATTATAAGGAAAACTAATGAAAAGGGCTTGAAAACTTTGAGTTTTAATGATAAGGACAAAATAAAAGGTAAAGTGAATAGTACCAGGATTGACGTTTTAGTGTAAAAATGTGGTTTTTCGTTAAAGTGAACAGTACCGGGTGCTTTTCATTAAAGTTCCTTTTATTATAAGGTTATTCCAAATTATTTTATTTTAATATTAAAAAAAAATTATTGCGCTATCTGTAAGAGATAAGATTACAGCAGCCGACAATTCTGTGATAGTTGGCAGAAGACTAGTATGCATCATGAATGCGAAAATCCAAAGACCCAATGGGACCAATGCATGGCCAATGAACAACACTTGGCTCAAATTATTCTCAGATAAGAATTATAATACAATTGCTTTTTTATTATTATTATCATTAACAATTATCTTTTTAAAAAAATCATCCAATTTAAACGTCTTTTAATCATTTATATAAAGGAAAACTAATGAAAAGAGCTTGAAAACTTTGAGTTTTAATGATAAGGACAAAATAAAGGGTAAAGTGAATAGTACCAGGATTGACTTTTTAGTGTAAAAATGTGGTTTTTCGTTAAAGTGAACAGTACCGGGTGCTTTTTGTTAAAGTTCCCTTTATATAAATCAAACTATTCACAATAAAAAAAGCTCCTTATTATCATAATTGTCGATTTATTAGGCAACAAAAGGATTAAATCGAGTAAATTTTTTTTTAAAAATAATCTTTAAATAATAATAAAGAAAATTTTATTTTAAAATATTGAAAAAATGTCAAGTAGGAATGCTTGTTCTTTGCTGATTGGCTCGTACAATACAAGTTGCAACTAGTGACCACTGTCGGATTTTTTCATAAGCCATAGCCTACAAGTAGTACCCATCCGGATGCATGAGATGTACTATTCCAGTTGCTCCAGCATATAGAAAATAAGAATATTTGGAGAAAAAAAGAAGGATCGATATCATGGATTCTCCTGCAACTGTGGTGGTGATGATGCTGCTGCTTATGGTGACGATTTCGCAGCTGCCCGGCACAAGCCATTGCATGGTGATGAGCAAGAGCAGCAACGTCTCCAACTGGTGTGACGGGCGTTTCGGCCGGTGCCAGCTTATTCCACAGGAGGGTTTGGATTTACTGGAGCCCGATGATAGTTTCAGGCATTTGGTGGAATTGGATACTTCAAATGTTCAACAAACACAGCCAATTTCCTTTGGCACGCTAACGCCGCAATGTGGTCGGACAAGGCTGCCCCCCTGCGCTACAACCAGACCAGATGTAAGACTTGAAAACTGCGGCACGTACAACAAAGGCTGTTATCGTCATCCTCAAATATAATTATATCTGTGCTATTTCAATTTCTGTGTCTTGTGCTTTGCTATTTATGTTTATTTAAGAAGAATTGCGTAATATTCTGCTTGTAATATATTGCCCTAGAACTCTATGATATATAAATCTCAATTCAAGAATTCAGTTTTCAGAGGAATTGGAAGTGGCTTGGCTTTAACCTTTGGCCATTTTATTATTATATGAATCAAACAAATTGACGGTTCATCGTTAATCGTTAATCGGCCACTGATTTCTGCATTTAAACAAAGTCAGTAAGGATAGAGTTTGTTTGGAAGAAGATGGGTAACAACAAAGTCTTCGCCCTCTATTTGCCATGTGAAATTTGAATGGTCCCGGATGTATGAAGTGATTCTTTATTTTTCTATTTCATTTTATTTATTTTATTACAAATTCAATCGTCAATAATCTTGGAAAGATTTAAACTTTCTTATCATTTCGGTTTGAGGAATGCAAACAAGACTTTTAAAAGTAAGACTCTTCATGAAGTATCTGCCACCTCACAATTTAACATCATGTGCTGCAAATGAACGAAATCTCAGAGGTCAACGATCCGAATGGGAGATGATGAGCGACTTAAAAGTACTTCTAGGCCATAGAAGCGTTTTCTAGAAAAAACAAATGCCAAGTGCTCTTAATTTTCCTGTTTTAAAATGCAACAGAAGTTGCCCAACGAATAAGCAGTCGATCGTCATTTCACAAGAGTACAATGTTATAACATTTGTAAACAAGCGCCTATGTTCTTGTCAAAATTTTCAGAAACATTTGATCCAAGTCGAAAATAACTGGGAACCAATAATACTCGTTCAACCTCTCATAAGTCAATCAGGCACCTACGTTAAGACGTAAGTTTCTAACGAATAACTAAGCCTTGCACTGCCTGTGATCCATCGTCAGCTATCCTGTTAGCTCGAATGGTGCTGATAACGTTTGCAATATTACCCTGAAAATGAAGAACTCTGTCAATATACGATTGTATAATGAAGATATACGAACAATATAATACAAAGAGTGGTTTTTCATACGATAGCAATCAAAATCGGTTCTTAGTGGGCAGTCAGTAATGAAAACGCAGCTGCAGTTACTTACCCTCCAAGTTGCTAACTTTGTTCTTAGTGTAAGCCATTGTTCTTCCCCAAATACTCTGAGAGTACAGCGGCTGCAGATGAAAGGCCAATTCAGTTCAAGAACAAATATATACGTCTTTGTGTGTACGCAGAAGGTATGAAACACAAACTAACCTCACAATCACCACTTGATTCATCTGGTCCATTTTACAGTCCATTAACTTGGCAGTTATTGCCTTTACCACCCAAAGTTCAACTTCATCATCATTAATCTGCCAAAACGAAGTGCATAAGCATAATTAACCATGATGTCAAATAAAAACCGCTGGAACCAGAAAGGTAATCCAAACTAACCTTAAGAGTATCTCTGATAACACCGTAAGGAATCTGTCCAGATTCATCAGAACCAAGATCCATCAAAGAAATCAACCTCATCTTAGTTATGCAGTCTTCATGGCCAAGACCTATAACGTTTCAAAAAGCATAATTTAGACAAATAAAACAAAGTAATAGTCCAAAGAAAACGCAGTCAGTTGAAACTAAACTTTACCGTAGCTTTTCAGTAAATCAGAATTTGCAGCCTGAAACTCCAAGTAAGCATCCAGCCTCTGAGTCAGAAAGATCTTTAAAAGCTGATAGGCCAATGCATGCTTAGTATCCTTCTCCAGTTGCTCTACAGCAGGCATATTTAGCAAATCACACTGCAGCATAACAAAACTGACATATCAGTTATCTAAATGCCTAATGGAAGGGGACGATATGATCATCACAGCCAAATGCCTAGTTGTTTTGAAGTGCTGATCTTAAACCAGCACTTCGTCGTGTGTTTATTCAGACTAATGCCAGAAAAACAATAGTATTAATATATTACTTTATATGAATCAATTTTAAACTACTACACAATCAACTGGATCCACCACATAAAAATAGAGTTTTTGTTAACAAGAAAATGTAACTTACTTTGTAAAGGATCTATCACAAGTAAATAAGGATGAAGAGTCACCAAAGAGAAATACGGCCCAAAAGATTAGTATAAAAAATCTTCAAAATTCCACTAGATCCTACAAAAATAACCTGAAACATGTCTGGGGCCTTCACAAACTCAACAATTGTGCGTACAGCTTCCTCTTTGGCTTCACTCAATGTATGTGCATCTTCACCAGAAAAAGTCGCCAAGTACTTGGTCAGGAATTTGAAAGACTCCTTTGCCAAGCTGAAAATACAACAGACAATACAACCAATTGTTCTTAAAACAAATCGAGGAGAGACATGTATATATAGAAAAAAATATTACAAAACATACTTTTTATGTTCTTTCAGAACATTAGCAATGGCAAGAAATAACTGCCTCTGATCAGAGATCCCAATATTCCACTCTTTCAAAAAACTTTCCACCTTTTTGAATGAAGGGATGACATGTTCAGCGACCTTCCCATTGATTGCCAAATTAAGCGCACTCAAGTAGACTAAGAACCGGCTATATGGGTTCTCCAGTAGGTTGTACAGATTGAACAAACTGTAAAGAACAACGAAAAACGGTCAGAAGTACTTAAAATCAAAAAAGCTAAATTCGTGATCACAATGGTATCATACATCTTTACGCGCAGTGCAGGCTTGTCACTTGGTTTTTGAGTAATCTTTGAGGATATAAGCTTTGCCATCTCAAGTGCTTCATCTGGACTTTCCGACTTTGTAACCACATTGCAGATAACAGTGAATATGCACTCAAGATCTAGAAGGAAAAAAAATAGGAAAAAAAAAAGAAAAAAAAAAGCATGAATTTGTGTATGATAAACATTGACAAAACCGTTAAGCTATCACTTAATTATCTCTAATAATTGAATGAGTTGATTCACCTACGATGCATGGACACGGACACAGGGATACGACTTGACACGGAGATACGTCAAATTAACAACCACAAGGGAATACGACATGACATGACACAACACAAGGATACGAGGGGATACCACCGTGCCCATGCATCACAGTGATTCACTAAGTCCATAACGTCCAGCATTGATCAGGAACATTTTAAAGAATATTAGCAATTTCAATTTCTACATTGTTGAGCATCTACGTCACTGACCAAAAACATATGCAGAACTTTGATGTAATTATGCTATAGAACTTCAAGCAAAAATTAAATAATAGTGGATGAACGAGGATTGGAAGAAAAACCTCTGTACCATCAACATGATGTCCTTCACATCAACATCAATCAGCTAAATGGTAAATTTGTGAGAACATACAGTCATGGAATGCAATACTAAGCCCCTCAATCCACTTAACTTCTTCAAAATAGTACATAAAATTTTCATAATACAAATTGTACCTTTTTCCGAGACCTTTGACAATATGACCTCAGCCGATGTAAGCATAAGTGACACCAAATCGAACGACCTGCCCATTTCCACGCATTCTTGGGCTTCAGCACATAGTCTAGTAACTTGTGGCTCAGCAACCTGGCAGTTAGTCATGACGAAGATAAAAAGAAATTCACCAACTTCCGTAACGATATACATATGCACAGTATCTATACACACATTACATCCGCAAGTATTTCGGATTTCTTTTGTTAGGAAAAAATGGTGGTGAAATATCAAATCTTCCTTCACATTGTCACGAAATTCGGCAAACCCAAGCTTCGGATTTGAAAGCATTACAGTTAAAACTGAGTGTAGGCTTAAGCTGTTTAGAGATTAATCATGTAATACGCAACAAAGAACTAAAATTTAAGAAAACAAATCCAGTATCTAATCACAGATTAACACTAACAAACCCTAAAATTCAGTTCAATGACTCGATCCAATAAACCGAGTGGAAAGCATCCAACCACCGAATTGAATATAGAATAAACTACAACACAATCATATCTTGACCTAAATGCGCAGAGAAAACATGGAGGGGGAAATTGAGAGAGGAGAGAGAAGAGTACCTCGTGGCCGGCGTCGGCCCAGGCGAGCTCCGAGGTGAATCGGACGACGGCCAGAGCGGGATCTTCCTCGGAGGTTTGCACCACAGTCGTCATTGTTGGAGCTCTCCGCAGCTGCAATTTGGTTGTTGTTTTGCAGCAGAGACAGACAAGGGAGAGAGAGAGAGACGAAAACCCTAGCCGAGGCTTAAGCTATCTATCATCTAAGTTCGTGTGCGATTATAGATGGCTATTATCGTCTATAATTTTCGTGTGCGATTATAGATGGTTATTATCGTCTATAAGTTTCATTTATTTGCAACCCCACTCATAAGGGTGGGGTGCCCTACTAACTCGAGGGGTTTAGGGCGTGTTTAAAGTGACTTCACAAGAGTAGTGAACAGATTTCAACCAACCATGCTTCATTTGACCAAGGCTCCATCACCCATCGCTTTAATACTTTGCTTAATTACAAGTCCACGCTACTAGATTTGACTATAAGTTTTGTTTATATTTAGAGTTGTTATTTATTTAAATTTTAATAAAAAATTAGTGAAAAATTAATATAATTTGCTAATTAGTCATATATCAATAGTTAATTATTGTTTTCGACCTAAATAATGCTATACTCTAGAGTCCGTTTTTACTCAACCCCCTTACCCAAAGCGACAGTTACCGCCCCCTACTCCAAAATCATGACATGTGTTAAATTAGCTAATCGTGTTTATTTTACGTACTTACTAGGGGTTAGGGGAGTTGAGTAAAAACAGACTCTATACTTTATTTCTATAAATTTTAGCAGTAGGATGACTTTGATTGAGCTGGATTGAGTTTTAATCCCAAATTCTGATTGAGTCTCGAATTATATGTTCATATGGATTGCAATTGTGTGTACCAAGCATTTTTCGACGACGCTCTCAACGAACATGCATTTCATGAAGCACTAGATAAGTGCTTCTCCGATGAAGCACTACAAATCCTAAACTATTTTTTAACTATTTATTTTTTTCTAATCAGACATTGCTGAAAACGCTTTTAATTGTCAGAAGGCGTCTTTAACACTTTTAAAAGCAATTTCAAACGAGTCCGAGTCAGTGAATGGATGAAGTAGAGAGTACAATGAAGGCCAAACGACAAAGAACTGCAGAACCAGTGCATTATGCACTTGCATTTGGATTTGTAGCCAAATTTATATCCATCATACAACATTACATTTGCAAACATGACATTTCTGGAGCATGTAGGTATTCATATTTCTGAATTATACATACATATATGTATATAATTGTGTATATTATCAGTGCTTGTGGTGATTTCTATATAAGCAAGTTTCAGTTCCCACTCCCACCACCAAACAAATAGCCAAGGGATGATCCGCCACCGGGAGCCGCGTGAACCTTGGTCGATGGACGATCCTGCATCCACATACATAACCCGTCATCAACAAAAACATATCCTCACTTGATAAACAACGAATGCGCCATCAAATATTGTATCTGTATTTTAAATAACGTACGATAACATGGTGGTACATTGTTTTTGCTACAACGATACCAACATGCTATCAATAATCTGTCCACAGTTACAGAACAGACGCATGTGTCATAGCCGGACTAGACTTGCACGACATGGTTATGCGACAAAGACAGAGTTATAACCATAAGCCTATGAAACAAGTAAACTAATTAAAAGATTACGCACCGTGATGAAATTTCCGCAGTTCTGGCCATCAACTCGGAGGTAATTGTTCGTAGGCTTGCTGTGAATTCCGGCTGGAAGCTGCTTACCGCTCGGTGACGAAGCAGGAGCTGGAGAAGGAGCAGGAGCTGGGCTAGCATTCTGGGGTGGAGGTGGTGTGCTGTTAGTAGTTTTTGGGGTTTTGTTAGCAGTGGCAGTCTCTCCACCTCCAAACAAATACCCCAAAGAGCTTTTTCCACCACCGCAGCTGACTCCACGCCCCATGTTTTCTTTTCCTATTTCCAGCAACAAGTCCCAAACCAAACATGTTATTTCAAAGGACGGCAACATTTGCACTTGAAAGTTTAGACTTTGATCACAAGCCAACCTATGTTTGATAATTAAAGAGGGTATTGTACGATTTATATCGTGATGACGTATGCAAAACCCAGCTAAAAGATACCTATGAATGCAAAATTGGTCCATACAACAACAGATTATCGACGCATTACAAGATAGTGATTTAGCCATATGCACTCTAAACGAGGAAGAACAAAACTGTAGCCCTAGAAGAAAATGTACCACCTCATGTGCACAAGGCATTGACATATATTACCAGAGAAAAGGGGGGATAATTAACATGAAATTGGAAAAACAGAAACAAACAATCAGATCATGGCAAAGAAAACATGGTAATTGATCTGAATTTTGCACAGATAGAAAAAAAAAAAATGGAAAATTAACGTACGTTGTTTTTGCTTCCTCTTGCTCTTGGGGCCTGAATTTTGGAGCCCTGCAAAAGCAACAGAGAGGTTTGTTCGCGTTTAGATTTGTTTTTTTCTAACCAGAGACATGGTCAATTTCTGAGCTGGTGATATGGTTCGAATCCGCATATGGCGTTATTTGGGATCAATGATTCACAGTTGCGCACCCACGTTGGTGAGGTGGCAACTCGTCCAACTGACTATAACTCGCGTGATGAGAGAAAAATAAAATATATCCCCGATGGTTGCGATCTGGAAATTTTGCAATGAATTGTGTTCCAAAGGTTTGGTGTGACATGTTTCATTTTTGTATGTTTACTCAAAGTTAATAGTCTAAACTTCATCTGAGTCCTACTAAAACAAGTCTGAACACACTGACGAAATTGCATTTGATCGGAAAAATTACCTCAAAAATACGAACTCATTTGGAAGTGATTTTAAAATAACTGATACTGCTTTTAGCAAAAATGATTTTGGATTCCAAGCACTTTAAATGTTTTTCCAAGATTCACTTGCATTTTTACTAAGGATTGGTTCCGAAAACATTTTCGCCAGAAGCGCTTTCAACCATTTTAAAAGCACTTCAGAACGAGCTCGACATCTTTTTGTGAACATGTCTCATAAAACGAACAAACACAACTTTTATCCTATAGCTATGTTTATTTACATGCTTAACTCGATATCTTATCTAATTGAACTGCATAAATTACGGATGATTCCGGCGGCATTTCAATCATATGCCAGCGGAGATCAAGAAAGAACAGCTTTATAGACGACACCCAGCAGGAAAAAGGTGGTGTCTCTATGTAGAAATCTTTGAAATCTCCACCAATAACTTGTGCAGGGCTTGAGGCTTTGAGAAAAAAGGTGAGTGATCAGCGCCTTTCAAGCGAAGGACCTGTTCGGGAGGGCTTTCTTTTATCATGCTCTCCTGGACTGTGGTGGGTATGGCATTGTCTTCAGATGTTTCTATATAGAACCGCCTCACCGAACCATATTTCAAGTCGGATAATGAGAGCTTCTCCAGAACCGGGGCAAATGGAATTGGCCTCATAGAGACGGATGCCAATGCGACATCCTGGAGCAACAGAAGTAAAAGAAATTAGCAAAACTGATAGGGAAAAATGGAAAACCACTTGGATGCTTTTCGTCGGGAGCTTGGTACATTTAAAGAAGTGAGGCATTACCTTGGCAGGACTTTGGTTAAATAACAAATCCTTCAACAACGATTTATCAAGATCAATAGCAGTTGGAGGCCGATCATTCCCATTTGCGTACAAAAATACTTGGGCTTGGCGCATAAGATCGTCTGAACTTGCCTGCAATAATTCTAAGCATTAGTCACTCAACAATTCATATAAACCTTAAATAAGTTATTCAGTTCAGAATTACGATACTCGTGTGTAAATATTCCGTAAAACATAGTGACAGGACGTGAGGCAAAATGCTATTGCAAATTGCAGAGAAGAAAAATGGGTTCTTTTAAGTAGATTCAGAGGATAAACATTAAACAAATCTATCTACACATATTAAGGTTTCAAGGATACGAAATCTAACGTCAAATTTCAGATTTTGAAATCCATTCACCTGAGGGAAATTACAGATTTATCAATTCAAAGACAAAAAGTCTGAGGGAAAACCTGTTGGGAGAACATTTCAAGAGTACTTTGTCCGTTCTTTAACATTGCTGCAGCAATAAAAATGGCCTTTGCGACTTTATCTGGAAACAACTCCATTGCATATGATACACATGCACCACCGAAATCATGACCCGCCAATATTACCTGCATAATACAGCAAACAAAAGAATTGAAACAGAGAAGAAGTTATATACCGAAGACGCATACTAGTCTAAGTACCAAACAATAAATATAGCTCATATTTTTTAGCGCGACTATAGAGCAAGTACATGTTTTTCAGGCATAACTGTTTTAGTTTCGTTTATATGAACATTCCAAAACGAGCTAAGTTATAGAGTCTCAAAGGAGTGCAAAGTCGCAAACTTTACATCCCATAGTTCTTGAAAGCTACACATGCGGCATATCAAATCACCAACAAAGTGAGCACCTTTCGAAAGTTAAAGTGGTGAAATCTCAATTTTACCAATTATAAGTGAGGTTTGGCAGTGAACTAGTGTTAAGATGACCATGGAACAAATTCAAGCTAAAACAGCAGCATAGATAAGATTAGGAATCGGGAAAAGTAATTGGAAAGCAATTGAATATACCTTCTTCCCCTCCGGAAGTTTTTCGAGAAAATCAGAAAGAGGCTTCACGTATTCTGAAAGACTTGTAACGCTGTTTGTATCAGATGAATGAATACCAGAGCCGGTCAAGTCTACGGCAGTAACTTTAAAACCACCCTCCTCTAGAAGTGCAATGGTTTTATACCAACACCAAGCACCAAAGCCACCTCCATGTACAAGGACAAAATGGTTGGTTTCTAGATCATCAAGTTTAACGTCCTATCAAAACACAAAATTTGTTAAGAACCAAAAGAAATTCAACAATGGCAACAATCGAGCACGTCATTGCGGAAACTAGACAATAACTTAATCAAATCAGTGAAAATAAACCGTATTCGAACAATCACAACAAAGGAATTCCATACATCAACACCAGAAACATCACGTCGATTCTCTGCTCCATTATTTACATGATCATGATAGTTTAAACCCGCCACTTCTCGGCATTCGGTAAATAAACATTGACGTAACTTGAAATGCAAGTTAATTCATCCAGAAAGATAAAACAAATTGCAACATATGGAATATAATTAAAACAAAAAATCGAACATCTTTAAGGTACACAAGTACGTATGCAAAAACAGAGGTATACACATGTATAGATATAAATATGCATGTATTTGTCAGTTTGTGCACGTGTGTAAATAGAGAAAAACACCCAGAAGAGGACATTGTTAATTAAGTCCACAATCCACTCCAAGTTCGAAACTTTAATCCAAAAATTAACAAAATTTATCCAAAAATTAACAAAATTTAATCAAAAGTCATTAACACTAACCTGATTGACAAGCTGGTGGGGCTGGAGGAGGGGGTCGGTGAGGGACCTGGCGCGGGAGCTGGAGCTGCGGGGCAGGGCATTGCTGCCCTTCTTGGAGGTGGAATTGGGGTAGCGGAGGGAGGCGGAGCGATCAAAGGGCAGAGAGCCGTTCTGCTGGTGCTGCTGGAACAGAATTGCGGCGGCGAGAGCTTGTTCCTGGATTAGAGCGTCGTCGAGCTTCTCTTTCCGGGAGGATCGGACACGGGTCCAGCGGTTGCTGGAATTGGGTTGCGCCGGCGGGTTGGGTAGGCGCTTTATGGGCTTTCGCTTGGCGGGTTTGGGTGCGAGGATGGCGCAGAGGTTGCCCATTGGGATTGGTAAAGCATGTAGAGGGGGACTGTGAGGGGAGAGAGAGAGAAAGAGAGAGAGAGAGAGAAGTTAAAAGGAGGCAAAGAGGAGGGTGATGACTGATGAGCTGAGAGAGTGGTGGCAAACGGCCGAAGGGTGAGTTGAGAAGGTGGGCTGATTGGGTTGGTCGATGATTGAGGAGGTTTAAATATGTATTTATAGACTAATAGAGAGGGTGTGGAATATTATGGTAAACCAGTAATGAGACTCGGTTTCCTTGGTCACCTATTTTTCTACGATATTTTATAATATTTACACGAAAAATGATGTTAAATTGTGAGATTGTAGAGAAAAAAAAAATTGTGAGATTATAGAGAGTCTCACTTTAAACCGTATCCTTAGCATTTCTCATGGCTAACAACTTCATAACTGTTATTTAGTACTACGGTTTAGTAAGAAGTCTTAGGTTTGATGCTCGCTAAAAACGAATTTGAACCATATTATTGCTAGCTCATTATGAGACTACGTCAACCCCCTCCTTAGTGAAGATACTATCTTTTGTTCACAAAAAATAAAATAAAAAATAAAATAAATTCATAACTTTGGGTTTTCCACTTTTGAACCGAGTCTCATACATTTTTTTTAGGGGTGTGCTATCCACACATCTCATTTTACTTTCCACACACCCTATTTTACTTCTCACACACCCTTTTATAATTTATGTCCGTTGATCTTCTTCAATTCATCCAATCCGACAGCCGAAAATTAAAAAAGTGTGTGAAAAGTAAAATGGGATGTGTGGATATCATATCATTTTTTTATCGCTTGGTGATTAAGATAACATTTTATATTGAATTAGTCAACTTATTGACTCTAGTTAATCTAATTTTTAAACTTTTTTTTTTTACAAATTAATTCTCTAAATTACTATGTAAATAGGTTTAAATTTGACTGCCAATGCAAAAGCGAACCTGCTCACAATTTTAACCAATTAGTTTAACTCACGTTTTTTTAGAAAGTAGGAAGTGGATCACACCTCATTTCAAATCAAACTCAACGCTCAACCCCACCGTAACATGTGAGCCAGTAACTTGAAGAGAAATTAAGGGAAATTTAAAATTTTAATAATAGTATCCTTTGTTATTTCAAACTTTCTAAGCTTCTGAATTTATTTACATTTGAGAAATGTTCATTCACGCACATATTATACATGGTGAATATATCTAAGAATGTTATTATTACCGCTTTAAAATAGTTAATCTGCACTAAAAATTTAGGAGAAAAATATATAGGAATATAGGTTTTTGTTCATTTAAATCTTTCTTTACTTGCATTTTGTTTATATATAGATATAGGCAACAAATCCATTATTGGGTATCATAAAATAAACAACTAAATATAGTATGTTGTTGTTCATAGTGATAATTATTTAGGTACCCACCTCTCATCATTGCGATGGAATTTTGTGGTGGCCTCTTTTTTCTTCAATGATGATGAAATACTCTCTAACAAGAAAAAACAAAACATAAAAGTTGTCCTTCGTACTCATCCTCACTAATGAATTACGGTTCGTAGTTATGGCTCACTAATGAATTAGGGTTCGTAGTTATGGGATTGAGATTCTCCCTTTGAATCTTACATTCTACTTATCATGAATTGAGAATTCGAACTGTTCAATTTAAATTATGATGTTCTCATTAGTCAATTTAAATTATATTCAACTTAAATCGTGCAATTCATATTTCTCAATTCGTCAGCTCTAGAATATGAAGTCCGGAGAGTATCTCAAATCAATTTGTAGTTGTGAGATTTCGTTAACTTAAGGCCAACTCATTTAAATAGAATTTGATACTATGATTTGTCTTAAAACTTGAAACCAGAACAACTTTGATTTGATTTTTTATGTCGTGTCGGCGTTGGGGGTCCCTGACGTTGATGTTTTGGGAAAGAGACTAATTTCAGCATTTCCGGTGAGCAATTAATCAGTTAATTCCTTAGGACTCATACTTTGTCAGTTTCTAGCAAGCAGCAACTACCATGCCCAAAATTTATTCTTCCTTCCGACATTAAATTTTTAGAAAAATTAATGAAAAGAGTTTGAAAATTTTGAGTTTTAACAATAGTGATAAAATAATGGGTAAAGTAAATAGTATTATGATTGATTTTTTAGTGTAAAAATGTGGTTTTTCGTTAAAGTGAACAGTACCAGGAGTTTTTCGTTAAAGTTTCCTAAATTTTTTTCACTCATTTTGTTCGTGACTTTTCTGTAGTTTTTGTTATTAATTAATTTGTGTTAAGTTTATAACAATAAAATTAATAAAAATTAAATTTATTAACACGTGTCAATTAATGATAGATGCTACAAAGAGGCTGCACAAAAAATGGGTGTAGAAGATTTGAACTCCTTCATTCTAACCATCACAATACAACATTGTGTTGCTAATTCACTTATATTGTAATGTTATCGATTCAATCATATTATAGTACGTGTATTTACTTAATTAGTTATATGTCAATGAAATAGAAAAAATGTATATCATTTTTCTTTCCATGCACACCTCTATTGGTTTTTGGCTTTTAAATCAACTAAAATAAAGTAGAATCAAAGAACAAAAGTAAACATAAATAAAAGGAGTGTGTATGTAGGAAGAGAAAAATGTTGTGCATAAATCATTTCCTATGAAACATCAACTGTGCGGTTTATTTTACTTATGATATTATAATATGTACGTACATATAATAATAACATTATGTAGCAGTATAATTATCTCGCCCCAAAAAATTTCAACAAGGAAGCCACCAAACAAGTGATACGTACGATTACGATCCAACTGAACTCAGTAACCCGATGCACATTCAAAAAAAGATACGGTTAATTTTTATAACAAATTTGAATGGTAAATGGGATACGTACTTTAAATTTATCATAAGTAACAACTGTTAGACTTAATGTGAATCATATAAAAGACCTCCCCAACAATATCACAAATGTCATGACAAATATGAAGGAAAAGGGAAGGGAAAGATGCTAAGAGTGTCACAAATATTATAGCTTTTTCCAACTTATAACACAAAGAATCGGAGCTATAATATGGATCTTAGATACCATTATTTTGATAATCCTCTTAATTGGACTGGAAGTCTGTTATTTGATGATATGACAAGAGTCTTTATAACTCGAACTATCTGTAACAACTCTTTGAGCTAGTTTTTGGGTGATCGATCGCCTTATGTTACCCAAAAAAAAAAAAAAAATTTGACAACTTCAATCAATTCTAGTACCAAATACTTTTAATTTTTGCCAAATTTCCAGTACTGTCAGGGAGGAACTTTTTAGGTTTATTTAGCTATATATCATTAAGAGTGTTCTTGTGAGGAGGAAATTCTCAACAACCAAAGAACAAGGGAAAGGTTGCACTCATTCTTTATACACCAAATTTTAGCTGGAAAAGGATTGATCTCATGATATGAGCAATAGAAAAGCTAAGACAATGTAGCACATCAAAATTTGTAACAAATTAATCAAGATTACAATTTTGAACATGATCAACATGGTCTCTACTTGATAAGAGAATGTCTCGAGTTCTATTCATATAGATGCTAGAACGATATACACATATAATATATATATATATGTATGTATGTATGTATGTATGTATGTATGTATGTATGTATTTTTAATAAGTTTGATATTAAGTTGTGACCCATTATAGATTAAGTGACTAACTGCTTGTTATTTAAGTGTAAATATCATATCGTCTGACAAACAAAAAAAAACACCAAAATCACAACTACAAGTGGTGCATGTAACGTAAAAGTGATCTATTTTTCCCAAAAAAGTGTAACACTATTTCTTAATCTAAATTTCTGGTTTGTTTTAAGTATTCAGAAAGAATTGAAAATGTTGTATTATTTTCTATGATCAGTAGGTAGATGAGTAGCATGATTGCTTTGGTTATGCCACATAAATAAAGTTGGTTGGGTCCAGAATTAAGTTTTGATATGTATATTTTCTGGCAGTACTAGTAGTACTGCTCGACGTTTCCCTCTTTCTTTTCAAGCAAGGCATGCATGGGGTGGTGGGAAGTAGTGGTTTGCAGATTTCGTATATCAATGCCCATCCAACCTCCACAGTCCATACTTTAATTAATCTTCCACCTTACCTACCGACTGCACACATCTCTCTCATCTCTCTCCTCCACAGCCCAGCCGGTTAATTAGACCATCTTTAACCGAGAGTTGGCCAGATAGTTCGTTTTAGCAATCTGGCTCTCTAAGATATTAATATTTTAATGAACAGTACATGGTCATATTTACCTCCGTCTCCAACCGAGGGCCAAAGGGCCATATAGCTCGTTTTAGCCCTGTCACGAAAAACCGTCTCAAACCGAGGACCAAACATAATTTATTATTTAAATTTAAAAATACAACAACTTAAATTCAAATCCAACAACAACTTAAATTTAAAAACTACAATGGTAATTGGCCCAAAAAACCAAAAAAATTATAACTTAAATTTAATGAATGGTTTAGGTATTTATAGAAAAAAAAAATTTGAATTTTTAAGAATTAAAAAAAAATTATTCGCCCAAAAAACCAAAAAAAAAAAAATGAATACAATGGCTAGCTGACTAGCCGTTGTATTCAAAATTTTTTTTAAGCAGTGACACACCCCGATCCTAGAATCAAGGTGTGACGGCCAGCACGCCTTGATTCTAGGATCGGGGTGTGTCAACAACATAATAAGAATGCATCAATATAACAGGTGACATAATGAATCAACCGGAGACCTTGCAGCTGTCATGTACGGTTAATTCTATAGCTCAATATCCAATCCAACCGAAGTCACCACTGTGACCTGTACGGTGCTACTCTGCACATAAACCGAAACTACCTAAAGTAGTCTGTACGATAAGAATGGTGTAAGAATACGCTCTAGTGCTTTTCTCATCAACAGCTGTATAATAATCTAAGATCACCTATAAGTCGGAACCACCTCTAATGGTCTGTATGACATGTCGGAACCCTCTAATGGTCTGTACGACATGCACCTACTTGGATCCAAGGTGAGCATGTGGTGCGGGGTGAATAATATAAGCACTAACACCAGGGGTGCAGGTTATGAGCTCTCAACACAATTCACATCATCAATAAATCGTATGAACAATATAACTCACCTGATACTCACATGTGCGTCCACATCACCATTTAACATAATATGCAACAATTACTAATTCATATATTTCATATATACGTATGCATGACATACTTTCTGGTTTTTGATAAAGATTGGTGATTTGAGATATTTGAAGAATTATATGCATATTATGTTATTTTCTGGGAAAGTATACAGGTTTTACAGCGAGGGGTTAGAAATGTTATTAAATGAAATGTTTTCGAAAAGTTTTGTTTTACTGACCCACTCAATCTTGTTTTGCGCCCCTCCAGGTTCTAGTTAGCAGCGTTGGTGGCCCACGAGGATTCCCACGGCGTACTGACAGACTACATAAATGTAGGACTCACCTTTGGGTGTTGTAATTTATGTATAGTCATACTTGACTGCACCTAGTACTTATGCTCTGATACCAAACTGACACACCCCGATCCTAGAATCAAGGCATGACAGCCAACACGCCTTGATTCTAGGATCGGGGTGTGTCAAGCAGTCATGTCGGTTATAACCACCAGGATTGCTCTATTTCTGCAGCTAGCCCTTTGGCCCTTTCATATTTCGTGGGGCCCACGAGCCCTCTGGCCTAGCCCTATGTTTGAGACGATTTTCGGGCTATTTTCGGCCCTTTGGCCCTTTGGACCCTTCTGTTGGAGATTACCTTAATTTCTTTATCTAGTCATTTTATATCATAAGAATTGGACGTGAAGAACAAAGTGTTGGTTGTTGACTACCTGATGCATTCTTTCTTATCCTTTATCCAAGCTTGGAACCAATAGTGTAAGAAAAACTTACACATGTAGAGTTATAATGGAAGATTTGATGCAAAAATGAGTGCACTGGCGTTCTAGGATTTTGGTGAACCGAAGACCTACAGATGTCCCAGTTAGAAGATGCATCTATGAGATGGAGGCTTAGGGCAAAATGGATAGATGAAGACCTTAGAAAACTTGGAAATAGACTATACGAAAAGATATGGAGTACTTGGAGTTAACAGATCGAAAGACTTAGGCGCAAAACCGAGCGCAATAATATTCTAGGATTTATACAACCGACCCTACTTAATAAAATAAGGCTTCATTGTTGTTTTATCTAGTTGTCCCTAATTAGTATATGGATGAGGTTCATCGGTTAGCTGCAGCAAAAATATATTACAATGGAAAATGAGAGTGGGAAAAGTAATGTGATTTCTTATCTAACAGACAATGTTTTGCGGGGAGAAAATGCGATGATGAGTAAGTTTGATCGGTCTATTACATCGTTTGGACATGTTTGAGAATTGAGACTGTTTATGTTAATACGTTTGATAGAATACTTGAAAGAGTTTCTAGGTCTTTGAAGTTGTTTTTTAAGAAGCACTTCTTAAAAAAACTTGGGTAATAGTAAAAATTTCAACGTGTTTCTAGCAAAAACACCTATAAAGCAAAAGTACTTCCTATAAAAGCAATATCATTCTAATAAATCTTGGCTGGTGTTTGGACCGTTTTGGTCCACCAATAACACTCCTGAACTCAAATGTTGGACTAGAGTTATAAATAATCAGGTCCGTTTGTCCCTAGTTGAGGAGAGATACATTACATTCTTCTGAATGTTTGGTCCACCAACAACGTGACAAATTCTTATTGGATATGTGGATCACTTTTTGAACACATGACAAACATTTTTTGGTCAAACGACGCTACCAAGACTATAAATAAATAGTTGCAAAGAGAATCTCGCTCTTCTGATAAACGATCCAAAACCAAGCCATATCACAGCCATCCCTGTCCAGTACTCAACTCATTCCAATGCTATTCATATGTAAATGCATATATGTGTATATGCTTTCACTCCGTCATGTGAAAACCTGAGAATTAATGGGTAAATTTGTCCACAACTCATATAAATTTAGGACCACTTGAGCTTTTGGTTCCATTGGGGATTCTGCAACTGGAGAGAAAAATGCGCAAATGCATCATAGCAAAGCATATGTTAGATGGAAGCTACAACCTATAGCCTTCAGTCAGCAGATGCAGGCTCAACAATTATCTAATACAAAAGCTTGTGAATATATAATCATGGCATGCATGATAAGCACATGATCCTAATAACCTTCGTGCAAAGCTACACGTGGCAAAGACCCAATTGGCCACGACCAGGCTTTAAAAGATTTGAGCACATGAAAACGAGCTGATCATTTGAAGTAAAGAACACTAGAAGTACTAGACAGAACATTTCTAAACTTATTAGGAGATTTGTTCGCCTTTTGTTTCTATACTTTTCAAACCTTATTGGCATTTGGTTGACTCGTGGTCCAAGGTTTCTCGGATCGGCATGTCACTCGAAGAAATTTTTTTTGATCTTGAGGCATCAATCATTATCATAGTTCGCGGGGGCGTGGGGGGCTCTAGTTGGCAAAATGTTACGCGTGCATGATTATGAGACTCACATGCATCTAGATATGGGGGTGACGTTTTTAAAAAGAATGCTAAAGTTAGTGACGCATGACTGATTCTTAGCCGTTGATGCATGTGGCAATGCTGGTTGAGAATCACTAATGTGAGTAAAAAGTGGTCGTAACATATGTTTAGGGTTTTACAAGTCAAGGAAGGGTGAAACTTGCATGCTATTCATACTATGTCCAACGGTACAGATATTCGATCCACATACATCAACGGTTAAGAATCTTACGCGCACTGGGAACAAACCATAGCAAACCGTCTAAAATATTGATATAATCCCGATATTTCCATCGAAATTTCCGTGTTTTTTTACTACCGATATTTCCGATATCATCGATATTTTAGACCTTGATAGGAACTCTATGTGGTACTAAGTCACTCATGTATCTTACCATGCAATGTACAAAGTGTAAAATATTGTACTAATTCATTAATACTACATATTTTCTACACTCACAATGTTTGCCAGCTCGCTATATAATCAACTTACACCCGTTAAATCCATCATGCAATGCATTTCCTTCCAATTTTTTATAATAACCTAATAGATAATTGACTAAATAAACATCCTGCAAAGTTTTAATAAAAAATTCCAAGTTTTTCTTACAATTTCCGTGGTTTTTATTCAATTTTTATCGATATCGATAATATTCCGATATTTCCATTGAAATTTCCGTGTTTTTGGACTACTAATATTTCCGATATCATCGATATTTTAGACCTTGCCGTTAACCATACAAGGCTACAACCCCTAAAAATAGTTTGCCAATCCAACGCCTTATTGGGCTAAGCTAGCAACCCAATGATTGAGCCATGGGCATCATAGGCCTGGATCTTACATAGATGGCAGCAGCAAGTGGGCCTACTGGTCGGGGGCTAAGACCTAACATTTGAGGTTACGTGGTCATTAGTTGTCTTTGAGTTCTTCTAAAATCCGATAAATCCGCCCCCACCTCCTCCTCTCCCTCTCCCTCCCTCTCTAAACTCAGAGGTCAGCTTCCTCCGCAGCGACGCGGGATACCAAAGGTCAAATCTCTCTCCCTCTCTTTCTCTCTCAAATTTGAGAATTTATACATGCAACATGAATTCATATAGTATTTTACACGTACTAGGAACTACCTTTGACAATTCGATTTGCTGTGTTCCAAAGTTTTGATATCTGTTGGATGATGAAATCTGTTTGTTTCCCCAGAAAATAACGTAGGAAAAATACCAACTTGTAAAAACTAAAATGTTCGAATAATTCCACTTGGTTATTGGTTTGGTGGGTTCATTTGGTATTCTATTTGTTACATGGGGAGTAAAATTTAAAGTTTGCAATTCTAAATAGATGGTAGGTGAGTTTCTTGTTGCAGCTTGTAGAGAAGCAGAATATTTTTTATTTATTTATTATTCTCTAAAAATACGGTAAGCATTAGCTTACATATTAACTAGCTCATTGAGGGCGAGCTTTGGCATAATGGAAATGTTGCTTCTTTGTGACCGAAAGGTCATGGATTTGAGTCATGAAAACAGCATCTTTGCAAAATAAGGTTAAGGCTACATACTATAGACGTTCCGCCAATCCGTTTGCGAGGAGCCTTGTTGGCTTGGGGTCACCCTTTACTGTGCGGATGTAATTCTTCAATTAAGTTGCAATCTCAGATGATTTTGTTTCTTGTACTTCGTAAGTAGTTTTGAATTTTCTTTCAGAAGGTGGTGTCTTTCGCAAGTTCTGTTGAACAACGCTTGAGCTAATCCTTTTGTTTTGTAATGACTTATTGGACCTAACAAAATACTAACTTGAATTAGTGAATAAAACAGTAAAGCAAGCATGAGAGAAGAGAATTTAACGGGGTTCGGCTGTGTGTGACTACTTGCAAAGGAAGTGGAAATTAGTAGTGATACAGCCACGGGTATATGGAACGATACAATTACAAACGATCACCAATAATCAAGGAAAGAATTATGATGTAAATAAGCTACAAGATGAATTTCTCTATTTTTTTAATTATGCACATTGACAGTTTCTGTGGATCATGTGGTGCATATAATGTTTCATAAAGTAGTGCACTTGTGTGTAAATAATTATTGAGAAAGGCTATTTTTTCCGTCTTGTTGAAAAGATCATTGTTTCCATACTGCCCACAACTTGCAGGGAAGTAGAGAAAGGGAATGATTGAGGGTTCTGTAGAACGTGGGGAAACTGACCTTGTTAGACGGGTAGTAGAAACCGGTCATTCTAAGAAGATAATAGCTTATGATCAAGAGTACTAGTTCCTTCACAATGCCCAAGGGTGAAGTCCAAGTTAATCTCTTAGTGAATGCAGCACCTCGGCCTTCCATTGTTAGAATTATGGAGACAGGTGCAGAAACAACCAAAAATCGTGTGCGGTCAAATCAAGTGTTGAAAAAGAAAAGAAGAAGGAGACGTAGGATGAAGAAGCCAAATTTACTGCAAGATACAGGTCTAGCTGAGAACCTGCCTCGGGAATATGGTCAAAGCGACACTAATCATATGCATAGATTGTCAACTTTAAGTCTATCTGATGAAAGAAGTGATGACATTGTAGTTATTTCATCAGGAGGTGTTAAAACCATGAATGAAGAGGACAACAGATCAGGGATTTCAAATATCTCAATTGTAAGAACACCTGTTTGCGATACAGAGAAAAAGCTTCTTATTCTTGATATAAATGGACTACTTGCGGATATAGTCTCTCCTCCTCCGAAGGGACTTGCATCTGACATACGAATTCAACGGCGAGCAAGTGAGAAATTTTCTGTATTATTGTTTCACTTATAAACTCTAATACTTCATTATTCTTCGTCTTTAATTGCGTCATTACTTTCTTTGTCCAGTTTTCAAGAGGCCCTTCTATCTTGATTTTCTTAAGTTCTGCTTTGAGCGTTTCGAAGTGGGTGTGTGGTCTTCAAGATCCAAGTAAGTTTGTTATCCTTTCTTTCTTTCGTTTGGCTTTTATTCACTTATTCTTTTATTTTAAATTTAAGAACTTTTATTTTCGTTTCTGCCTCTGTTTACTTTAGCAATATCTCGGTTTGTTAACTTATCCATTAGTTTTAGGAATAGTTAGTGACAGCAATACCTATTAATTTGTTGAAGGAGAATTGTGGAAAAAGTGATTGATTATCTGATGGGTGATATGAAGCACAAGTTGCTGTTTTGTTGGGTAAGTGCTTATATCCCTGTTCGTTTTGGGCATCATCTAACATTTTGTATGTAGAAATTGCAATAACATTCTCGATTCAACCTTTATTGCTTGCTCTTATCCTCAATTACTGTTTGGGATGATATTGCAATGAGTCAAAATTAAAGAATTTTCATGAATCTTTATGATTCGTATGGCATGCAAATCGTTGTCTAGATATTATTACTATGTCTATTGATTATTTCTTTGTTATGTCAAGATGAGTCGTCCTTTTTTCTCGGCTAATTACTTTGGTGACAGAGAATCAAATTATCACTAGATAGATTCCTTTTCCTACCAATGGGCTCCTGCAACCATAAAATAGCTCAAACATTGATTTCCTTGCATCCGAGTTGTGGACATCTTGATGGATTTTATGATGGCGTTGCAGGATCTATCCCACTGCACTGCAACAGGGTTCAGGACGCTAGAAAATAGGCATAAGACCTTGGTTTTTAAGGAGCTGAGGAGAGTATGGGAAAAACAAGAGCCTGGTCTTCCGTGGGAGAAGGGTGCATATAATGAATCAAACACAGTGTTGTTGGATGATTCTCCCTACAAAGCCTTGCTTAATCCTGTAAGCTTCAGTTTTAATTCATCTGTTCTCTTCTTTTGGATACTTATTTAAGTAATTCTAAATTTTGATTTTGTATTGAACTCTTCTCTCATAGGCACATACTTCAGTGTTTCCGTATCCATTCACGTTCCAGCGAGGGAGCGACACTTCATTAGGTAATAAAATATATTCCTTACTGCTTTCTATCTTTCTTTTAAAGTTTGCAAATGATGAAGTTTTGAGAAATGTTGGGAGGGGACACACTTGTTGGATTTTCCGAGTTCATCGTTCTTTAGTATCAATCCTCTGGTTCATTTGAATGTGGTTATCTGCGCAAAAACAAGTTCGCCAGAAATATACTAGAAAAAGAGAATGTAAGAGTTATTCAGAAGTTCATACAAATTGACTTGTCAGCTACCTCCAATATAAGGAGATGGAGTTGTACATTACATGCGAAGAGAACCTTCACATTGTTTGCTTACTAAGAATTTTCATAACTTGTTGGTTAGAAAGTAAACGGCCAATGTTACGGGAGAAGAGGAACTGAAATTAGCAGGACGCCCTTTTGTTAAATAATGCATCTTTCCTAGCTCCACTCCTTGATGACAGAAATATTTACTTTGCACTTGGGTTGCTTTATTTTGGTTTTTTTTGAATGGTATCAAATGTCATTCTTTTCAACGGGTTGGAGGCAAATGATAAATATAAATGACCGTAATGCATGGCAGGTCCTGGAGGTGATATTCGGGTCTATCTGGAAGGGTTGGCTGCAGCTGAAAATATACAGGAGTTTGTAGAGCAACAGCCTTTTGGCCAAGGACCTATTAATGAAAGTAGTGCATCTTGGCCATTCTACCTCAAGGTTCTTAGAAAGGTGTATACTTTAGAAACCGCCAACATAACTTGTAATTCTACGGTGAAGGGTTAGGTATGCAAAACTCGTTACTTGTATTTTTGCTGTGGCGATCCTTTGTATCTTCGGCGGAGCTCTGCTCTCATCCCCGAAAGGAGTACTCTTCCGAAGCTTTGCCAGAACAAGTGGAGCTGGTTATTTGCCAAAACAGACGTAGCTTGTAGGAAAATTGACGGCTTGAAAAAACTGTAATCGAAGTGTTCATTGGAACAAATATTGGAAATTTACTTTCTGGTAGATCCATTTTTCGAAGTTGTTTCCATTTCAGATCAGATATTGACATTCACATGGTGGGTTTTATGTTAATTTTCTTGAATGCTGAAGAGGGATTAGTTGCATATAAGTGCAAGGAACATCTAAGAGTAGTGTTGTTTTGCTCACCACATATTTATTATAAAACCAGAAATCTATCGAACTAGCTTTTAGCCTAGCGGTAATTCTCTTCCTAATGTTTGCATGCTTTTTACGATAACTTGCCTGCTGTGCGTGATTAACGTGGATGGGGTTGGGGTCCATGTTGTTAGTAAGTTCCTCTCCCTATTAGAACATGTTAAATGGAATCTTATTGCATTTTTTTTTTAATAGAGTGATAATGTTAATGAGTTAGAATTAATAGAGTGATAAGATATCGAACATATTAGATGTTGCATAAAACCCAAGATATGCAATTTTTTATTGAAGGTTTTACATGCCTGCCAGTTTATTAATCTAATCTTCCTACCATTCAAAAACAAATAATACCAACTACCAAGATATATACAATCTCCACGCAAGTGATGGAGACATTACATGGGATGAAGTCTCTCTACCCATGAGTGCCATTGATTTTTCCCATACGTGCTTTGGATGATGACTTCGCATGCACTGTGCAACAGGCGGATGTACGACTGTCGCTGTCTCCTGCATATTTTCATCAAAATTGTACTATGCCCTCCGTTTTCTTTAACATCTCTACCTAAATTTGACAACAAAGCTACCGCGTACCACAACTTGTTGAAACACTCATGACTTTGTGATGCCATAATGTTCTCTCTTCCTCAACATTTTAGCTAAAGGTGTTGACTCTTCGACCATTCTGCGTCGAGTTCCCATTCCTCCTCTTGAACTTTCCCCACAAATCTCACACAAGAAAAAGTTTACATATATATATATATATATATATATATGTATATAAGTTTATAGATAGGGACATTATACAAAAGATCATCCCATATGTGTACTGTAAGTTTGTACTCGATTTGAAGGGGGCTGACATGAAATCATGATGCAGCTGCATGGTTCACAAAAATCGTTATGGCAATTCTGAGATTCGGACGATGAAAACAAGGACATACATATAACAACACATGGGGGGCCATGCACTAGGAAAAAACCAAGATGGGGCTGGGGCTCCAATGGTTTGATTAGGAAAGGGACTTGGGTGTCAACCTAAAGTATCGTTCTCGGAGATTGTGTGGAGTTCACGATACGCAGACGGATGAGGAGGTCTTTTTCTTTGAAATTGTTTTGCAATTTTAACCACTTGAAATCGTCAAAATTGCATCAAGTTTTTCTTATACTGGAATTATATACATTCAAACTTGTTGTCAGACATGGCATGTGATGTAGGCGACTTTCGATCCCAATTACCTGGCAAACTGATTTGGATGTTTGGTGCTCGACATATTCCCTACCGCATCTTATAAACTAATGAATTTAATCCCACTAATATCACTCTTCTCAGTACACGTGACACTTGCTATTATTTATTATTTATAATTCTAATTATATTCCAAGTCCCTGTATTATACAACAGTCATGTGATTGGTAATAATTCAAACTCTCGTTCTTCCCGTATAGAATAGCAAAAATACACACTTGATGAAGAAGCACAGTGTTGGCTTGTTTTGCTTCACATAATTAAAAACTAAAAATTAGAGAGAAGCTTTCAAATAATTGAGTTGTATGGTTTGGTTTTCTTGCACCCCAAGTTTAGATATGGTGTAATGTTAGGTTGACTAAATTTTTACACCATATTTGCAAATCATTTGATGTATTACTAATAAAAAATAAGCACATTAATCAATACTTGAGCAATAATACAATCATCGTCAACCACGTTATATGGTTTACAAAATATAGTTTAAATAAATGATCTCCCTAGAATTACCCCTAATATATTTGATGAAGGCTCTCACCCTCACGTGCAATCAGGGGATAAGATATGCTTCGTACATTGACTTCATTAGCCAAATTGAACAAAACCCTCTAACGTGGAACTATTGCATATATATATATTCATACACACCTTGTTTAACGGACACACAATTTTGGGTCCTCCATGAAATTCTATATATATATATATATATATATATATATATATATATATATATTCATACACAACTTGTTTAACGGATACACAATTTTGGGTCCTCCATGAAATTCCTAAATAAGAATATTGAGAATAGGAACCGACCCTACTATAAATCTCCCTCATTGTGATTTAGTGCACATGTGATTGTTTGTTTTATACACTTAATTAATTAAAGGAGTAATTAGGTTTTCATCCTTATTTTTACTACTCTATTGATTAAAACCTTATTACTTTTCAATTTTTGATCAAGGTCCTTTGTATTAATAATATCATTAATTATTTCAATAATAAAATATTTTTTATTTCTAAATATATTCATTTAATATTAAAAATGTTACAATTAGTATATTTATATTTATGGCTAAATTTTTATCATATATTTTTATTTTTAGTTTGTACCCATTTTTAATTTGCAACCCTTTTTTAATTTGTACCAATTTTCCTTTCAATTTTAATTTGTACCCATATATTAATTTCTTTTTGTGCCCATATTTTTTAAAGTTTTATTTGTATTGTACCCATATTTTTTTATTTATTTGTACCCATTTTTATTTTTGCTAAATGTACCCATTTTGAAGAATGTACCCATGTTTTGATACAATAATTTTTTGGTTATTTTTTATGAATGTACCCATGTTTACACACACACACACACACAATAGTATATTTATATTTTAATATTTTTAATCCCACAAATTATGTTTTTTATTTAAAATCTCATTACTATAAACAACTATAAATTTTAATTTTTAATTTAAAAAATATAGTAACGTACATAGAAATAAATTATCAATTAATTTTAGGGACTTGGATTAAAAATTGAAAACCAACAAAGTTTCAATCAAAGATTATTCATAATTAGGGACCGCATCCAAAGTCTCCCTTAATTAAATTATTGGGAAATTATCCCATTTTGTTGACTTTTACAAAGCTCCTAATTTTGTTGACGGGTAATGTTAGAACGACTAAATTTATAGACAAAATTTGTAAACTAAATGATGAATCACCTATAAGAATGAGCACGTTTATCAACGCTTAAGTCATAATCCAATCATCAAGTTCCATGTTATTTAGTTTACAAAATTTTATTTACAAATTTAGTCTCCTTAGCATTACTCTTTTGTTGACTTTCATAAATCTCCTAATTTACTTATACAATTCCTTAGCATTACTCTTTTGTTGACTTTCATAAATCTCCTAATTTACTTATACAATTGGTGATTTGATGATGAGAACTTGTGGGTGGATATTTGGAGATCATGTGCCAATCATGGTGGGTGGAGGCTGCGATGCTTCTTCTTGGAACCTAGTTTAGGATTATGATGGAGATGCTTAAATCAGTTGGTCCACGCCAAATGAAGCTAAGCTAAAAGGCAGATAAGTAAATAAATCCTCATGTGATGTTTGCACTTTTTCCATGTGGCCCTGCACCCTCCACACCCCCTCCTCGGTTTCAATTATATATATGTTTGATATCTATCGGAATCACCACACCTTTTATCATATAAGATCGCACAAGTTAGACGAAATAATTAAGTAGCTAGCTAGGTAACCAGATGCACCCTGAAATTCATGTATATATGGATTTAGTAATAGGTTAAAGCTAGAAAGTTAACATTCCCCATGCAAGCAAAACTAGCTAGCTTATCTCCCAAGTCTTAAATTTAAAGCTAGGTAACTCATGGGATTTGTAGTGGCTGTGTAATGGTTTTATTGACACCTTATTTACAGTAAGTTGTGTGAACTACTCTTCAGATCAAGAAATTAATCTCTGAATAAAACGTACTCATTTGACATCTTCTTGTATTGTGTTGTCTTAATTAATAAATTTTTTTATCCTTTCATGTCAACAAGAAGAAAAGTTAAATTCAAAAATTCCGTAAAAAGAAGGGAGGGGGAGGAGCGACAACATCTATCGTACGTAGCCTTACCTTTACTTTGCAAAGAGATTATTTTCACGACTCGAACCTATGACCTTTCAGTCACAAAGAAGCAACTTTTCCGTTGCTCCAAAACTCAGCCTCAAATTAAAAAATTCATAATTTTCTGTTACTTAGTTGATGTGATGATGCATACCCACCATCACACTACTAAACAAATCTGAGCATATAACGATAGATTTAAAAAAAAAAGTTTTAGGATCTTCACTCCATTGGCATCAATATATATATTAATAATGTGTGGGCACATCTCAAATCTCAAAAGCCAATAAAAAACTATTTCAGTGTATGTTTCATTCATAAACGGTCGCTGCTATGCCAATGTGTGCTGTGTGATGGTTGTAAATAAAATTTTTCTTTTAATTTATATGCAAGAATAGTTAGTATTCTGTATGAAATTAGAAGGTCTCTGTATGCAAGCATGCTGAAATGCTTCCAAAACGCGGTTTCCATAAACATAAGATAGCTTGGCATTTTTGCTGGCACCTAACATGCATGTGTTTAGTTGAACACGTACGTCTTCAAGGGCTAAAAAAGTATAGGGAGGGCTTAAGCGTTACTAATTCGATGGTTAATTAGGTCAGATATGTGCTTTTGGTTTAAAAACGTTGGAGTGATCGATGACTTCGATGAGTACTCATTTTTTTCCAAGAAAGTTTTAATTAGGCGTATTTAATTGGGGTTATCAAGAATTCTTAAAAATGCTAGAAGTTTGATTGAGTTTTAATGGACTTTCATAGACTTTATTTGAATTTTGAGTGTATGCTTCAAAATCTCAAAGGGAGATACTGAATTCATTAAACCTAAAGGACACTATGAAATCGCTCCAAGTACATCAAAATTGTTCATTTTTAAAATTCGTGTAAAATTAAACTATGATTGAATACACATTAATTTGACTTCTTCAAAATATGATTGGATATATTTCTGTGTAGACTTTTATAATATATACATATATATATATATTTATTTATTAAAATTTTGTATTGGATAATCCTAAATTTTTAGACTCTTAAAAATTATAAAAATTACAATTGAAAACATCCATTAAATTAGTTTTCTGCCATTAATGGAATTATGCTCATTGTAATTCCACTACCCTTTTAACTTTTTAACAAATAGGAAAAAAAAAGTGTCCAAAAGTCCAGATCTCATGAGGTCATGGCAACGTGTTCTTGTACAAGACATTGAGTCATGCATTAGGGCTGGCCAACTTCGTAATAATTTCAAATCCTTGGCATATTCATTGAAGCAGCCAGGAAATTTTGCCTGGCGTTTTAGTTTTATATATTTTCTTCTGAAATTTTGAGCTTCGACGTTTTACACCAATAACAACTATACCCATCAACACTATAATTTGTAAAAAAATAATACTCCGGCTGGTTTATTGTGCCAAAAAATGAGGTGACATACAGTCTATAAAGAGTCTTACGTTGAGAGAGTCTCCTTAGCATTTCTCACATACACACACATATATATATATCCATACTCCATGTTGAGGCAAAGGCACGTGCCCCTGTGACAACCCTTAATTAATTAGCTTACATACATCGTATGGAGATTATCATGAATGCGACTTCTTTGTGTATGCATTCATTAGGTTTAGGTTTGAGTCGCTGATTAGTTTAATCCGAGTAGTGATTAGTAAAGATAATGCTACCATTTGTAGCTAGTTGTTTGCCGTTTGCAACTCGTATCAACTAAAAATAAAAAACAAAGACATTATGATAAATATCATTAATGTATAAAAAAAATATACTTGACAGAGCCATTAGACCATAAAAAGCAGTATTAGGTCTTATCATCACATCATATTTACTTAAATTTAGAGTTTGTCTGATAATCATTTTGTTTTTTGCTAGCTCCATAAGCAAAAGCCCCTATCATGATAAATCTTGCGATGTGTTGAGGGTGAGTATATAATGCAGCTTGAGTAGTACAGTCTTGTGCTATTAACGCATGAGCAACTAAAGAGTACATGCACTAAGGAAAATGAAGGAGGAAGGAGAGTGGTGGAAAGATGGCAGGAGAGATGTAGAAAAAATATACAAGAAAAGCCACACAAAACGAAAATTAAAGCCAAACCAAAACTATTTTTAATTGTTTTCATTTTCAAGTTTTTTTGTTTCATCTTATATTCCTTATTTCTTTCCCTCTCTTCCATCACCCTTCTTCATCATCCTTTTCCCCATATACCTTTCTCATATGTCAAACACAAAAAGTGAAAATTAAAAATTAGAAAACGAAATGTTTATTAAACACGTCCTTAGTTTCTACCATATAGACCATTTTCGGTTCTAACAAAAAACGTGGGCTGTGTGCGACTAATCACCTGAGGGATAGGAGTAAGCGCATATGCATCAGTATACGTAATTTGGCCACTATACACATGATATACCTCACTTGAGCAGGCAACATATATATATATTTGTTCTTCTCTTTCGTATATACTTTCTAATTTTCCTTTTTCGGGTTTCAGATAAATATATGCAAGAAAACATACAAACAACCAAATTAATGGGGGCTGTACGTGTCATAAAAAATTGGGGGCAATATGTTATGTAATATTCTGGCAAGGAAGTGTGTTCTTCCAAATGAAGATAATCTATCTTCTGCACAATTTTGGAAAACCTAGCTTGCTGGATGCCTAAATACTTGTGGGTCTGAAAGTACAACGTACTTAGGGCATATTATACAGAGTTTTGTAATTATGTATTGGACCACCCCACTTCGCTAATATGTACAAACTACAGCCATACACTTTGTGTACGTGTTGGCATTATAACAACAATACCAATGAATAAGTAGAGTCATATATGAATTTTAAAACATCACTACATTCGGTTTTGTGCCAAATCTTACGTTAGCTCTAAGTACTCCATGTTTTTTGTTAAAATAATTTTCTTAAGTCTTTCTATGTCTTCTTTTACTCCGTTTGCTTAGAGTCTCTGTCTATATCACATTTTTTAGCCGGAGCATTTATAAGTCTTCATTTCATTACATGGCCAAACTACTTTAATTGATGTTATATCAATCTTTAATTGCGGTTACTCCTACTTTATCTGTAGGTCTTTGCTGGACGTGCTAGGCATTGGGTAGAAAAATAACAAATAAGGTTGTAAACAAACAACAAATAGAAATGAAAAAAGAAAAAAAAAAGGAAAATTTGTTGTGGATCACTTTCGAACATGCTTTTCCAATCAACCATAAATTATAAAAATCTTTGTACACCTTTCACTATCTCTCCGCTGATGCATTAACATGATGGCATTTAATATGGTCCGTAATAAATATGTTGAACAAAATTTACAAGTGAGAATCAAACGTGGACTCTCGATGGATTACTGTGTGCAATTAAGGCACATCTTTTAGCTAAAAACGTACTTAGTGGTCTGATCTATATAATGCACTGTCTAGTGATGTAAATTTTAATAAATAAAGCATCTGGAAAAAAAAAAAGATCCAATGGTTTTATTAATAATTGTATTGTAATAGATGAATCAAATATTTTGCACCTATTTTGTGTGGCCTCTCTGGCCTCTATCATTGACTGACACATGTTAAGTTTATGATAATGTTAGATTTATTAACACGTGTCAATCAATAAGAGAAGTTACAAAGAAGTCACACACAAAATTGATGCAAACGTTTGAACTCGTATCGGATAGCAAAGAGAGGGTTGTTGCATTTCATGCATACAATGTACAAAGTAGTGCACTCGGTCGAGGCACAATATATTGGAATATGCCGACAGACTTTGATTAGAAATATACATGTAGGGTGAAAGATAGTATACATTCCTGAGATACGGTTTGGTCCAGTACGTAATAGATGATATAACGCTGAGGAGATGAGCATGTTTTTGAGTTTATCCAATATAGATTTCCTGCGCTTATATTATCTTGTTTTTCATGGATATATGGACTCACAAAAAGCACATATATGTAATTAATATATGTATATATATTAGGGTTGGATATGATGTTCTGGTTAGAAGGTCTAGAGGAAGACCTAGCTAGGAAGACTTGGAAAGAAATTTAAGAAAAAATATGAAGTATTTGGAACTAACAAAAGACTTGCCGCAAAATCAAGTGTGGTGACATTCTAGGATTTATATAGCCGACCTCACTTAGTTATAAGATAAGATTTGGTTGTTGTTGTTTTGTAGGTCAATCAATATATGGGATTAATCCATGGACCTTCTTCTTTCTCCAGTAACGTATATATCAGCAAATACCATGCATGTGACAATCTAAACTAGTAGCAGAAAACATGCATTTTTCCAAGGGACTCGATTACTCAAAGCGGCACAACCACTGAAAATGTGCGTCTTTTCCACACAATTTTGGGAAACCTAGTGGTCCAGCGGCTTGAGGATATATGCATTTCTGCAGCTTAAAGTTAAAACGTCCAAAAACTTATTAATCAATTTCTGCAGCTTTTAAGCCCGCAGTACTGATCTCGCCAACAGATTTCAGCATAAAGTTAAAAATTGACAAAAATTGTCTTGTGATAGTAATAAAAAGAATTATATAGTTGTTCATGACAAATAGACTTAATTTTTGGCGACAGTCTACAATATTCTGGAGTATTGAATACTCCGTCACTTAGAATTAGATTCAACTCAATGGTTATCAAATTTTCTTTAATTGGCTATTGATTGAAGCAAAATACTAAGTGGTGGGATATTCAATACTTAAGGCTTTTTTTTTTTTTGTAGTTATTTACAGCTTTCAAATCGTGAAAATAATTTCTTTGCAAAGCAAGGGTAATACTCCGTACGATATACGTTCCTTTTCTAGTCCTCTCAAAATGGGAAGCTTTGTTAGCTTGAGGTTGCTCTTTTGTAATTGTTTAATGCTAAGTGGTCATTGAAAATCAAGGGATTTCAGATAATCTAGAGGAGGATAGCTTGGTAAATTGGATAGGGGAATGGCTGGAAAAGTGGTTTTATTAGGCTTGGGAAGCTGCTTTCCAGTACATTAATCCACTTTCTTATTTCTTCCACCCTCTGACAAATCCACATGCTTATGTAGAGAGAGGTCCTGCCCTTCCAGACCCACACACATGGAAGTGGGGAGAAAATTGAACAAACCACATCTGTGATCTGACCCACCCATTCACATCTCTCCCACCTCTTTCCCACCCCGTCCTTCCTCATCTTATTACCCTAATTCTCCTTTATTAGGGTTTTTAAATGTAAATGACTGGGTAGCACTTCTACCATCAATAATATGACACTTGTTCTTTTTCAAAACTTATGATTTTAATTTGTTTTTAATAGAGAAAGACTAACATTGAAGTATTACTTAATTAAAAGGGTTGAGATCCCAATTCTTATGCTTCTTAAATTATAAAGTTCTGAAAACTGTGTCATTTTCTTTAAATAATCCTAGCTGCAACTCTTATTTTTAATATGTTTCCAAAATCCCGCCTCTGTCAACAAATGTAAGTGTAGTCAAATTAGTTAAAACATTATGTTTTCATGCTAAGTACTTAAGTTTGAATTTCGTTCTTGATCTGAGAGTAATTAAATTAAAACAGTATGCGATCATTCTATATACTCAAGTTAGAATTTTCTTCCCCATAATTTAGATTAAATTTATAATATAAAATGTTAGTCACCAATTCTCATTCTTTGCTATACTGATATCGAGCACTGCATATATAATACATACAACCACAAGCCTCTAATATATATATATATAGGGGTGTGATATCCACACATCCCATTTTACTTCTCACACACCTTTTTAATTTTCGGCCGTCGGATCGGATAAATGGAAGAAGATCAACGGACAGAAATTATCAAAGGGTATGTGAGAAGTAAAATGGGATGTGTAGATAGCACACCCCTATATATATATATATATATATAAATATATATGCTGCCTTCCCTAGAGAGAGCCAAAAGGCAAGTTATTCTCTTGTGCTGTGTGAGAAAACCCAAAAGATCAGAAAAAAAATACAAAGACATCTCTTCTTGGGTCTGCAGAACTTATTAATCCTTCTGTTCCGGCGCACTATATTTTTTTGATAGATCGTTGTCCTCCTCCTTACTCCTTACTCCTTACTCCTCCTTAGAAAGGTGGGGCTGCTGTGGGTGACTGTTGAGTGTTGGGTCCCTTCCCGTACGTCTCTTTTATTCCTTTTAGTTTTGCAGACGGATATTGTCTCCCTTGTTCTGTGAAACCCAAAAAACGAATTTTATTTATTTTTATATATCCATAGGTAAGGGACTTTTTTCTAAGCACTTAGCATGTTTTTTTCTTGTGCATTTTGTTTTTCTCTCGTTCTCTCTTCTCTTTTGTTCACTTAGCATGTTTTTTTTCTTGTGCATTTTGTTTTTCTCTCGTTCTCTCTTCTCTTTTGTTCTATACAAAAACTTTAGAGAAAATCCAAGAAAAAGAAGATTATTAATATATAGAGGGAAAAAACTCAATGCAGATTAACTAGCTAGAAGAAAATATAGTGGCTCGAGCAAAAACTCAGACAAAATCTGTTGTTTTTGGCTGGACAGAAAACTCAGCATTGTTTTTGAAACTATATGGATTTTGGGGTCTTGTAAAATTCTGGAAACCAATTATTTATGAGTGATTTGCTGCCTGGAATTTACAGAAATGGAGGTTTCAAAGGTGTGAGCTGGTGCGTTTGTGAAGCAAGAGGGAAAGGAGGTGGAAGTGAAGATGTCTGCAAAGATTTTGCATTCTCTAACGGATGAGAACCGGGACCTCCATAAGCAAATTGGGTGCATGAGTGGAATTTTTCAGCTCTTTGATCGCCACCATTTCCTCTCCGGCCGGCGTATCAACGGCCAGAACCACAAGAGACTTCCTCCAGGTATTTCTTATTTCTACCTTTTGCTTATAAGTGCAGTCAAGCTCAAAGCAGTTTTGGAAAAAGTGCTTTTAGTAAAAAAAAAAAGAAAAAAAAAAGAAACGTTAGTTTTGTAAATGAGGAGAAGGATTCTTATTGATGCGGCTCCTTATGATTTACTATTTCCTTTTGCATTTGATTTATATCAGCTCAGAAAATGTAAGAGTGAACTTGACCAAGTTTTAAGCAAAAATATTTTACAGAATTTAATTAAGCAATAAATATTTAACAGAACCATCAGCAAATTGTTAATAACATGTTTTATTTTGCTTTTTTTTAATATGCGTTTATAGTTTCACAATGCATGGTATGAACTTTCAAATGTATTTATACATTAATATTTATATTTGTATATATTTTTATCCAGGTGAGAATTGCAACCACGCAGTCGAACCAAGCACAGTGCAGAAAGCTACAGTAAGAATTCAGCACTTAGTTAATCACATTAGTGGATTGAAATTTTAATTAGAAGTTTCAATCTTTTGGTTATTAGATTAAGCAGAAATATTCATTACATGTATTTTGGAATTGCAGGAAAAAATTCGAAAAAAGGCGGTGAAAGAGAAACAACGAAACTCCACAGAATCATCGAAAACCACTGTTTCTTCTTCTTCTTCGTGTTCGTCTAGCTTGTCGTCTTTTGAACATAAAAAGGCAACTCAGCAAGAACCATCTTCGCCCAGCCAAACCATTTCCAATGACAAAGACGCTCGGGACCCATTCGTGAAACAACCAAATGTTTTGATGCACATACGCCGGCAATCCTTTGATCTACAAGGTCTTGTCAAAGACTCGATGCACAGAGAAGCCCGTGGCATTTCAGTTAAACCTGCAGCTAAAGACGGAGTTGGTCACACATTGAAGTACATAGACTCCCCGAGGCCTTCAATAAAATCCACCAAGCCAAGGGTTTCTGGTGGTAACGAGTCATTTCAAGTTCCCGCAAAGCTTCAGGTAGCAACTTGGCGTTCCAATGAAGAGAAGGATGGTTGCGCGCGCTTCTTACCAAAAGATGCTCGGAGGTTCTCTTATGATGGAAGAGAGTCGCGAGATGCATCAAAATCCACCATAAAACTCAAAGAACTCCCAAGGCTTTCTTTGGACAGTAAGGAACGTTCCATAAGGAGGGGTTGTAACCCAGAAACAAAAGGAAACTACTCCATCAAGGATCTGCAGAGAGAGTACAGGAACTGCAACAAATTGCTTGACTTGCAGCATGAACCCGGAAGCGCTAAAAGACCGTCTAATGTCGTTGCAAAGTTGATGGGGTTGGATCTACCAGATTCCGTGTCAACCACTGATAGTCCATTAAGGCTGATTAATACTGACCAATCTGACAGATCTGACCCCTTCTCCGGATCATCAAGAGCAACCAATGAAAACAAGCAAGATACTTTTTCTGGGATACTCCTTGCAAATACAAAGAAAGACAGCTCACCGCAGAGGAGAGGCACTGATCAGGTCATGAAGCCCACCTCCAATTCTAAGTTTCCAATAGAAGCAGCTCCATGGAGGCAGCCACACAGAAGCAAGGGTTCTCAACGATCAGATTTCAAGCAACAAGAAGAACCTATAAAAGCTCCAAATTCATCATCTTCAGTATATGGTGAAATGGAGAAAAGGCTGGCAGATCTTGAGTTCAAAAAATCAGGAAAGGATCTCAGAGCTCTTAAGCAAATACTTGAAGCGATGCAGAAGACGAAAGGAATGATAGATACAAGAAAGGATCACGCCTCAAATTTTGCATCTCAAATAAGCAACGAAAGCATTTCTTTGGACAGCACGGTATCAGCAAGCCAGAGATATCTACAAAGTAACATATCAGTTCCTGCCACGGCCAAGGGTTCCCAATCTCCAAAGAGTTATAAATCACCCACAGTCATATTGAAACCAGCTAAACTCATTGATAAAACCCACAGCTCTGCTTCCATGGTGAATTCCATGAATGACACATTGGGTCTTCGGAAGCTTCGGACCAGTGACCCTGGTGATAACAGAAAGGGATTGGTCGACAAGAAAACAGCCAAAGATCTGACACCAAGGAACAATCATGTCAGAGATCCCTTCAATCGACGACTCCATTCCACTGATGATAATTCTAACACAAGAACTTTGAAATCTGCACAAAAACCAAAGGCATCGCAAACTATGAGTGAAGAAAAAGTCACCAGCTCAAGTAGGAGTCCAGGAATCAAGAGCCCAAAAATGCAACAGAGAAGACTTGGATTGGAGAAGCAATCTCCTCCAAGCACTCCATCATTGAATTCAAGCATGACGAGAAGGCAACACACCAAGCAGTCACTAGAAGCAACCACCCCAGGTAGAAAACTTGGACACAAGACACCCAGTTTGCATCAAAGTAATGTGCAAATGAGGGAGACTAGCACCAAGACGAGAGATATGAGCCATCACGATGATTCCACTTCTCAGCAATCTGGGAGCACCATCAGCTTGGCCTTGCATACAGACACAGAAGCCACAAGCATTCATCAATCAGATACGATCACAGGCACGCATTTCAACAAGCATAACCAAAAAATAAAGGTAAGGGTGTCCCAGTTCTCATTCATTCCTGTAAGCTTTTTTCTTATCTGGGTTGACAGATGTTCTGTTTTCTTTCCCACAGCACCCAGCAGTGGGGTTGATTGATGACAGGTCAATGGCAGAAACTAGGAAAGCTTCCTCCGAACAACCAAGCCCTGTCTCTGTTCTTGATTCCACATTCTATCGCGATGACTCACCGTCTCCAGTGAAGAAGATATCAAATGCCTTCAAAGGTATAGTTCTTGTGCAACTGAGCCCTTATATGTAGTATAGAATGCAAGACGTATATTAAATTTCCTCGAATTTCTTGCTGCAGACGATGAAGCACAAATTCTGGAGATAGCAGAGTATGACCCAATGAACCAAGCTCTGTTATACAACAACACAAAGCCCGGTCTTGGGGCAGAAATTGATCATAAAAGATTAGAGAACCTGATTCAGAATCATCGATGCATGAGCAGGACACATGAGGACCCCATCACTGGTCCCCTCTGTGACAGTACAAATCCAGACCACATGTACATTTCAGATATACTGCTGGCATCAGGTATTCTCGGGTACCTCAAATCTACCTGGACAACCAGTGAGCTCAACACATCAGACCACCTGATCAACCCTAATTTGTTCCTTGCACTGGAAGATATCAGAACAAATACAATGCCTTCTGATCTCCAGCCCAAACCTGATGAGAAAATTCAAAGAAAACAAGTATTTGAGGTTGTTAATGAATTCCTTGTTCAAAAACTAGTGGTTGGAGAATCTTTGAAGCAGTGGTTCCCACCAAACAAGCTGGCAGATGGGAAACCAAGAAGCCAGCAGCTTCTGAAAGAATTGTGTTCAGAGGTTGATCAGCTACGAAGAATGAACTTGAATGGCAGCCTGGATGACGAGGATGAAAGTTTGAGAAACATCTTGTTGGAAGATTTCACGGATCAAGCAAAGAATTGGACAGAGTGTGACAGTGAAATTCCTTCTGTAGTGTTGGATGTCGAGCGGTTGATCTTTAAAGATTTGATAAATGAAATTGTGAGTGATGATTCAGTTGGCCTGCATGGTTGGTCCGGTGGGCATTGCAGGCAACTGTTTTCTGGGAAGGGGCTAAGGAAATATTGATTTCAAAAACTCAAATGGCAGCTTAGATGATGAGGAAGATAGTTTGTGAAGCATCATATCGCCAGATAACACATCAATCAAGGAATTGGGTGGATTGTGACGATTAAATTCAGGGTTTGGTGTTGGATGGTTGATCTCTAACGCTCTGTAACTGAAGTTTTGAGTGGTGGAGATGTAGCTGGTTTGCGCATGGTTAGTCTGGTAGGCATTGCAGACTTGCCAAGAAGGGGCAGTTGATAACATTGATCTTTTCCATCAAAAAGAATATTCTTATGTAGTCTTAATCATTTCCTCGGAGTCCTTTTCCTCTTTTGTTTTTCTTTTCCAGGTTTTGTTGGATAGAACAGAAGAGGGAGGAATATTTTTATTTTAAGTTCATAACTATCGTGTAGTTTTATCTTCTGTAAAGCCACAAATAACTACTGAAAAAAATTTAGCTATTCTCTAACATGTAAATCTTTGATAGAGGACACAGATCTATAATACAATTATGGTGTATGCATCTTTCCCTTCCAATTTCTCATTCCAGTTATGCGCAATTTATTGGACAGGAAAACACAGTTGACCTTTCTCTGCTCTATAAATAAGAAACTAAACATCAATTTTGACTCTATTTCGTTTACATGTTGATAAATCAACAAAGTGCACAACAGATTAGGAATAATATAATACTTGTGCACGCATTGAGAGTAGTATCATAAAATAACGAAAACAAAATAATTTCTATTAGAAAGAATCATTAACTGGTGTATCACTGCAACTGACACTAACATACCTTTGAAACTTGTTAAAGTGAGAAAATTCCCTCCAGAATTTTGTAATATCCATTCTACAATGTCCAGATGCAGACAACTACGCGAGCCAGCTTCCACTGCCAGTATCCTAAAACAAGTGTACAAATTCTAGTCGAAAAACAACCTAATTTATAACTCAGCAAGCTCCTCTGGGTTTTTCATGGAATCCTTCAGAATTTTCTCAGCCCTCCTTTTCTTTTCATCCTTCTCATATTCTCTTTCAAACAAGGAATAGGTTTTCTGAAAACCCTTGTTGTATGGGCTTGAATGAAACGTAGTACTTAAGGACTTCTTTGCAATTCCAACCTTAAATTGCACAATTGGTCTTCTGCTCACAAGAATCTCTTTCTGCCCCTCCTCTAATTCACATGATCCACTCTTCATTGTTTCAATAGCTGGAGCAAAGGTCTCCAGCAGTGAACACTGATTCAGGACATGGTTCTCAGCAACAACATTTCCCACTGTGGCTTCACTTGAAATTTTAGCTGGAACAGCAACATGAGATACATCCGTCTCCCCATATTGCAGAGGTGTAGCAAGAAAAGGGTTACTTTCTCTTGCTTGTTTTGCCTTATCAGCATCTTCAGGCTCAACAGAGGGTCCCTCTGACCCATTGCATAACAGCCTCCGCTGCAAATTGAACAGAGACCGCTCCACATTTCTCTGTTGTTTTTCTTGCTCAACCATATCAGTTTGAGGTTCTATAGCTCTCTCATTCAATATGGGTGACTGGGCATATGTATGTGGTTCAGGAAAAGCAGGCAACCAACTAGGTATATGCTCACCAGGTGTCTCTACGCTGCTTTGCCAAAAACTAGGGTTCAGATTTCGGTCCTTAACAACTGGGAATTGAGGAATAGAGTAGGAAAATGGAATAGGCTCAGTTTCAGTAACATACTGAGCAATTTCCCTAACCGTCCCTGAACTTGTAAGACAATGATCAACATCTGAAGCACCTAAAAATCCCTGCACCAAGCCCAAATCTTCCAACCCTTGAATCATATCAAAAACATTGCATTCCGTTCTACCAGCTAAATTAGCATATAAATGCGCAGTCTTTCCAATGTTATGAATGTACTGAACAGCAACATCAGAGAGTTTTTCGAGAGCAGACAATTGGAACGTCTGAAACCCCACTATCTCACATACTTGCGCTATTGCAATCTTCGCAATTGCTCGTGCAAAGTCATCACCACTCGATTTTCTCTGTGTTCTATTGTGTTGTTCATGCTCTCTTCGACTCTCCACACCCCCATCGGTCATATTCAACCCCTCATATCAGGCCACCCAATGCAGTATAATCAAAACCAACATTCTTCGTAAAACCCTGCCAAACCCCACCTTATCTACCGGCCAAAAACCATCAATTTATCGATTATGCCTCGGTGTTCTTCCTAAGAAAATGCAAGAAAAAACAACATAAGATAAAATAATTTCACTGAGCTGGACCTGATACAACGATTTGATTTTTTTTTTTCGTTTCGGTTATGAAATTTTTTCTCAGCGAAGGGGAGCTTCCAATCACTGGAACTACTAGCCGTTACAAATTACAAAAAAAAAAATGCAAAAATATTTATAAAAAAAAATGAATCAAAGCTTAATATTCTGGACCTTTCTCGAAATTAAAAAAGCAAACCCTAAAACTTCTGACTTGGAATTGAAATCAAACCAATTGAATTGAAAAAAAAAATGCGGAAGCTACAGAAAGAAATAAACTTTGAGGAGGAAGCTTACCGGTGAAATCTACGCTTTTACGATCCAATTGAAGCACCGGCGGAGCAGAGGCTGATGTCAGAGATACGGCGGCGCTCGGAACACCGGTCGATCCGAATTGAGTACGTAAAAGGGGGAAAAAAAACGTTTCTTTGAAGAGAGAGATTGAAGTTTGAGATTGGGCTAAAACCCTAGAAAACCCTCTGGATCGAGAAGGACGTTGAAGCTTGTACGGGAGTTTGGGAGCTCTCAAGTTTGTTACCACTTGCGAACGAGAGGAAGGGAATCGGGGAGAGAGAGAGAGAGAGAGAGAGGCTTTTCCACGACTTGTCGTTTTTAGAGCGAGGACTGATGAACTTTGCGACAAGTAGTATAAATCTTTCTCCCGATGGCTTAAAACACAATTGGGACAAATTACTTGTTTTTACTTATAAAAAAATTATAATTAAAACAAATTAAGGTAATGATTTTCACACTCTCGTTTTCTCATTCTACATTTTTATTGTTTTAGTCACCTATTCAATCCAGTGAGCTTGAAACATAATTCGGATTAATTACTTGTTTTTACTCACACAAAAAATACCATTAAATAAAATGAACTTTAACGAAAAACTCACAGTACTGTTCACTTTAATGAAAAATCATATTTTTACACTGAAAAGTAAATCTTGGTACTATTCATTTTACTCTTTATTTTGTCCTTATCGTTAAAACTTAAAGTTTTCAAGTTATTTTCATTAGTTTTCTTTAAATTAAATTAAGGGTAATAATTTTCACACTCACTTTCTCTTACCTCATGTTCTCATTGTTTTTGTTACCTATTTAGTCCAACGATTGAAAGTGCAGAATAAAGAAAGATGAGTGCAAAAATTACTTCAATAAATTCATTTGATCATTTGCCAATTGGGGCTCTAATTGTTGATAAAGGCACATGCACTGAGTGCGCCAATTTTTTAAGTCAGTTGGATCAAATTCAAAGATCATTGGCCTCCAATTTTAAGTTGTTGAAACAATTGTTAATTATGTCAGTTTTGCGTAATTTTTGGGGTACCTGCAAACACTAAATGTCAACGTTTTTGAAGCTGTTGGATTAAGACATTGAATTTGATCAATGGTCAATTGTGAGAACACTTGCATTGTGAAGCTGTTGGATTAAGACATTGAATTTGATCAACGGTCAATTGTGAGTACACTCAATGCATGTATGTATCAAGTAAGAACAGTAATTTTGCCTTCAAATTCTCATCAACACTAGGTTCGAAAGATGTGTGAACTATGATCAATCACAGATCAAGACTTGACGACCATGATGAGAGATTGACGGGACTAGATCAGAAAGTATGAGTGATTTTGGATTCACGGGAACTAAAAAGAACAGAAAGGAACAGAAAGTACGAGTCGTTTTTATTTTTATTAGTTACTACTGCTTAATTTGCCAGAAATGAATCAGATCGACTTCACTTTTCTAGGTTATAATTTGTAACTTCATTTGTTTTGGCCAATCCTCTTTTCTTGATTATTATGCGCCAACTGCATGGAACAGTGCTACTCCTGTGCCTCCTGTAACAGTACTGATCCATCGTATCTATGTAAAACAAATTAAGCAGGGAGGCAACACATAAAGCTTTTGCAGTTCTAACTACTTGTAGTACTGCTCATCAACTCCTGATGAAGGACTTGTTATACTAAATCTGCTTAACAAAATTCATTCACAATCATGTATATCTTTTTACGGTTTCGACAAAAAAAAAAAATCATATTTTTACGGTGAAAATCTACAATGCACCGGTGTGTGCTATACATTGGTGCATTGAACGACTGGATTTTGACAATTTCAATCTAACTGTTCAAACATTGGTGCATCCCATAAACAAGTTGTTGTAGAAATGGAAATGGCTTCTAACATACCTTTTTTCTTTCTTTACTCACCTTTTGGGTATTGACAATCACAATCTAACCGATCAAACATCTGTGTATCCAGTACCCTAGTGTGATGTAGAAAGGGAAATGACTTATGCATGCCATTTTTCTTCCTTTACACACATTGTTTATTTGTCTCATTTGATTCTCTTTTATTTTATTAATTCAATGTGCACGGAGAGAAATTTGGTGTGTAAAAAATCACTTCATATGCAGATAGACTTTTGATAGTTTCTTATGATGTAAACAGCTGGCTTCAAGGACACATGAAATGCCCTAGCTAGAGATATCATATTCTCTTAATACCAGATTCTAATTAACTGCACTAGTTCAACATATAGGTAATAATTCCAACACAAAGCACTCATAACCCTATATAACTAGCAAAATTGTCAATCCAGCACCAGATTTCTTGCAAGTAAATATATATATATATATATATATATATATATATATATATATATATAATTATGTTGTTGGATCTTGTGTATGTGATGTTGACACGAGCTACTGCTCTCATAATCTCACTCTAGGTCGTACAATTAAAGCCTGCAGACTCTCTTCTTACTTTACCTCCCCCTCGATCAGAAGGCTATTCTACTGGTAATAATGTACACTACTACATTTACTCGATCCTGTCATGTTTGCAGTCCTGCCTGATGTCTAGCAGAAATTAAAAAGAAAACAAGCTTAGACATTTCACATTTCAGGTTGCTCCTACAATCTCTCTCTCTCTCTCTCTCTCTCTCTAGGGTTTTAAATCTTTCTTTGCAGTTTTTTTTTTTGGTAAATAATCTTTGTTTACAGTTGCTAGCTTAGTTAGAGAGAGAACAATTAATGATAGTTTGCAGAGAACAATCTCGTGAAGTTGTATATATCTGAAATAAGGCCATCCCCACGCATACATAAAGAGATAATGCCATGGCGCACAATTCCATTGGCATTTAGTTATACAAAACTAATTTGACTCTAACAACATAGCATACACCGAATCTAACTGACATTCAGTCGAATATGAATAATGAACACAATGTAGCTTCACACCATTACTGATGCTCCACTCGAATTTATGCTCGAAAATCTCTTTCTTATACTTTAATTTCAAATGCAAATGTCAAATAATATAAACCAAAATAAGTAGGAAATCAAATCATATGTAGCATCTTTAATCTGAAATGAACATTAATAAGAAGACTGACTAAACCCCGTAAAGTAAGATGTGTTCTTGTACCTTTGCCTGCGCTCCCTAGCTATACCTAGCTCCCATTTAAGAAATACCAATCTGAGCCATTAAAGCAAGCTTATTAGCCTTTCATGAGTCTTTGAATTAAAAGCATCAGTACGCATCATCGAGGCAGAGGCCCCTGATCGTTATTTGACTGATGACCACTTCCAGTGTTGTTTGAAGAATGCACAAGCTTAGTTACCATACTCAAATGGGGTGCTCTCAGAGTTTGGCTACTAGGGTATAGAGCTGGTGTGGAAAGAGAATTGGGCAATAGGTTTTGTGAGGTACTAGTACTACTACTTGAGTTTAGCAATTGCAAATGGTTGAATTGTCTTGGATCTATCTCTCCTGTAGCCGCCGCGTTATGCGAAGGAAAATAAGATTGTGTCGTGGATAAAGACAATGTGGATGGCAACGAGAGGACATTAAGGAAATTGTGGAGATCTGTAGTTTGGGATTGGAATCCATGGCTTCCTAATTGAGATAGTGGAAAACTTGAAGTCTGATGAGGATGATCCCAATTTTGATAAGCATAAGGCATATTCGTAGAACTATTCAGGAGACCTGGAAAGAACGGAGGGTTGGTATTACTACCTCTGGTTAAGAATGCGTTTGATGAATTACCATCAATATTATTGCCTGCTTGTTTTTGATCATCTGATATTCCAAGATTATCCTTCCGTTTTTCTTCCTCCTCCTCATTTCTTGTGTCTCTTGCAATTTCTTTCGACTTTGCTCGCCAAAAAGCATCCAAATTAGTAGGCCAAACATTTGATCTATCTATTCCACTGCTAGGGCCTTCTCCTCTATGATTATGAGATAATTGGGGATGAGCATTGGTTTGATCATCATGAGATGAAGTGAGCACTAATGATGGATGATTTAAACCAAAAGTCCCGGGTGGTGGCATTGGCAGCGGAGGAAGTTCATCGATTTCATGCTTAGCGGCATCAAGCAACCAATCGACAACCTTGCTAGGCTGGTTAAGACCAAGCTTATCTTGAAGATCGTACAATTGGATTGCAGTGGGTACCGATAGCCTCACCCGCCGATCTCGAAGCCCTCTTATGGTGCAAACCTTGCTATGCCTGTCCTTTCCTCCAAAAGCTCGGGACACACGTACAATCCTTGGATCCTTCAACCTTGGCCATGGAGTTGATGAACGAGATAAATTAGGGTTTGATGAGGTTTTATTAGCTTGTTCATCACGACTTGCACTGCCAGCTCCTGCTTCTTTAAAATCTGCTTCACTAATGAGACTCTTAATCATCTTCTGCACTCTCTCGTCATTGGTTCATCATTTCAGCTCAACACGCAGATTTCTATTCTCTTTGCAATGATAACTTCACTTCACGAATTAATCATGATATGCTTCTCTTCTTCATGTGCTTTCTTTTTTTATCAGAATCTGCCACACCATCAATCATGAAAGAAATGAATTATAAAAAAAATGAAAATGATAAAAAAGTGTTTCCTACTAAGCTAGCAAATATCTATGACATATATGTGATGATCCACAAAATAAAAAACGAAACTAATATATATACAGCTTTCATGAATTGTTTCATGAACGAAATTAATAAGGAGCTCAAAAGAAGAAGCGATTCACAAGCTATAGAAATGTTTAGTTAAGGAATTCCAATTTTACTTGTCTCGCGTATGTATATTAATGGAATTAAAGCAAAGCAACAAATATAAAGCTAGGTATGTGATGCTAATGATTTTATAATTCTAGGGTTACCCAACCAACATATTACTTGAAATTGACCCAACTTACATGAAAGTAAACATTTTCTGCTTCTTGTTTTGCAGACAGTTTTCGGTGCTTGGTGAGTTGAATACACAGTATTACACAGAATGGTAAAGAAAGGTATATGGTTTTGATTTTCTCAACTTGAAATTGGCTTTGTGAGTTTAGTAGAGAAGTACTAAAATCAACTAAGCAGCCGTCTGTACTTTTGAAGATTAAATTATTCTGCAAGTATGTGGAGAATATGAGAATAAACTTCTTGAAGAAGAAGAAGTAGAGACAGCCGTTTGAGAGGAAAAAGTAAGGCGCCGGAATTCCACCGACCATGCCCAAGGAAAGATAAAGCAGTGGTACATACACTGCCACGTGGCACTCTCACTATCAACTCAAATGAATGTGGGTGTAGCTATGGTAGCTAGTCGATATCTCATCATTTCCTCATCACGCATGCATAAGGTTAATTAGAGTAAATTAACTATGATTTAGGAGTTAATTGAAGATGAATTTCAGACTTTTATTTCACACGGTATGTTCTAAGTTCGATTCTTTATGATATTGAATCACATGATGATGATTATGAGAAGGCTGAAATGTCTTTATAAGTCTTCCTGGCCCCCGAAAAAATGGGTTGTTGTCAGTGCTGTAGCCATGATTTGAAAAATGGGGTCATAATATCAACAAAAAAAACTTCATTAGCCATTCGTCGAGCACTTACGAAGCACTGCCAATTCCTGTCAACATATGTTGAAAGTTTATGCTAACATATGTCACAACTACTATTATTAGTAAAGGCTTGTCTAGGGTTGATGCATGATACTGTGGAATAATGTTGAAAATTGCCTAGGCTTTTCAACTAAGGTATTTAATTGAGTACATGATCGCACACAAGAAGAGAGAAAAACTAAAGAATTTCATCGAGCACATGATCGCACAATAGAGTCGCACACAAGAAGTAGGAGGGAGAGGTTGTAATTTAGTTTGCCTTAGGACCTTTATAAGGGTCAAATATAAATTATATAATACACAAACAAATATACATGGAGTTTTCAAAATTGTGGATTTCGTGATGAAGCCATCAACTGATCTCTTTTTTTTTTTTTTTAAGAAGAAAACAAGGATTATTTATTTATTTTTTTATCAAAAGAAAACTAGGATTTAAGAGGGCTATGAAACTTAAAATCTCTACCTAGCTGCTCAAATCACATTATATATGATACGCCTTGTAGGCAACATAATTGATTTATACTTGGTGATAAGTTGAAGCTGCTAATATTTATGTATATACATGAAATACAAAAGTAGGAAATTTCACTTGGGGGACCATATGGATGCATGTTGCACATTCGAAAGTGGTGAGTGTTGCTTTATCGACAATTAACAAAAGATTTTAGATATATCACTTTCATATGCACGCCTAAAGTACCAAAAAGGATGAACATGTTCATGTGGACAAAGTAGCGGAAGCTTTCCTCCCATATCCAAATACTCAAGATGTGTGGTAATGATTCGATGGCCGGCATAGATATGTTGTGTTGTGTGAGTACACTTCAAATATATGAATCCAATTAACCAATCATTGGAATTGACATTCATCTCTGCTGCCTAACAAAATATATTTCTCACAGTTTTCTCTCTAATTGCATCACACAGTTGAACTATCCCCGCTTTGTTTTTATGCCTCTCTTTTAATGTATTTTTCTTTTTTCTTATTCTGTACATGAAGAGTAAAGTTTATGTCCTCAATCGTCTGTCTAGGTAGAATGCTTTTTCTAATTCAATAAAATATCAAGGTTTCTTGAAAAAGAAAAGCATCACACGCTTGAAACTATAGGGGAGGACAAAGAGAAGAAAATAGATGGACAAGTGACGTGGTGTAATATGTAAGGGAAAATCAAGCAACACCTTGTAACATAATATGAAAAGCAAAGATGGCAAAATTCCAGAAAATATCCTCAAAATGAAAATCTTTTAAACCTAACGACAGAATTTGATGCAAAATACTCGTGTTACGGAGCAAATGTGAGTTTGGCTCGTCTCGCTCTTTTTATTTTATTGAAAAGACGTATTATGCGTCAAATTAAAGTTCCAAAACCAAATCTGAAAATAGTTTTTGCTGTTAGTGAACTGGCCTATCAAGCTGCTCCTCAATCATTAGCCAACTGTTCTATGTCAACAAGCTGATTACATATGAAGATTAAGTTTAGATTAGAAAGATGTATATATCCACTTGGTATCATGGGCTACAAAAATTTGTGGTATATATACTCTGAGCATTAGCATGTGTATGATAGGTACTTCGGACAATGAGAGGCTACCTAATAGTTGAGGGACCAATACGTGCATGCATTTTCTTTTGAAAGGCCGAATAGTGAGTTCGAATAGGACCACACGACTTTTTATTGCAGAGAGATATGCACGAAGTAATTTAAGACTTGCTGACCTAGCAGCTGACAACCTACCCAGCCGTAACGAAATTGCATTGCTCTTTTCAACAAAACCAATTTATTAAGCCATTGGAAGTAATAATACAAAAAAAAAAAAAAAAAAAAAAAAAAAGCCATTGGAAGTAATGATCTTCTCGATGAACTATAGAGGTGTATGCAAGGTTCTTTCTCAATTGTTTATTTTTAGTCCTTAAATGTCAAATATTAGTGCTTGAACCTCCAGAATGATTAGGTATTTTCTGTTTGAAGAGGTAATCGTGATCGTAGAACTCCAAAACCCTAATTGCAATATGGCACCGGATCCAAAAACCCTAATTTAAATTATCCCAGAAGTTAACTGAGAACACTAGCAAGAAACTTCAAAAACCCCCTAAACTTTGAAATCCCTAATTACGTACTTCAGAATTCTCAGCGGAAGAGTTTTCTGTTGGTATTCAATTAGAGCTGCACTGCATACATAGTTATTTCACATATGAGTGACATATACAGGGAGCGAGTAACACTGCAGCCTGCATATTGTTTGAGAGTGGAAAAAATTAAACAGAGAGGCCCTTCACTGCTTCTTTTGCTGGGGGAAGAAAGAGACAGGACAGAAAGACTGTTAGGGTTTTCGTCTAAAACAAGCAGTACTGGCGGGCATCTCAAGATCGGGCACAGTACGTACAGAGCTATATGTTCATAAACTGACTATGAAGGGCGTTGGCCCCAATAAATGGTCCCTGGATTCCAGACACAACCCTTCTGCCACCTCTTGAGTCATCACGCTCAACCTTCTGAATCTACCCGCAATATGTTACTCGTTCCAATTTTTTTTTTCCCAACCAGCATGTCTCTTGAACGTTTTGAATGTTAATCTAGAAGAAATATTGATAAGTTATTAAGTATATTCTACCACTATTTGCAGTGAAGCTCACTCTTTTTTCTTGATATTAAACCATTTTAATTTTTTTAAGGCCAATGCTAAGAACCCAAATTTGTCAGTATGTTTATTAATCTGGACTTATTCAATTCTTAAAAAAAAAAAGTTAACCCAATTAAAAAATGGAGTTTTAACGAAACACTCTCAGTACTGTTCACTTTTAACGAAAAATTACATTTTTACCTTTCCCTGTTACTATTCACTACACCTTTATTTGTCATTTTTCATTAAAACGAAAGTTTTTTTAAACTGTTCGTTAGTTTTCCTATTATAAAACCCCAGAAACGAGCCATCGCCGACCATCACATGTCTCTGGCCTAGACAAGGGTGGAGCCATAAATTTTTTTATGGGTGGACTAGCTAAAAAAATTACCCTAAAATTAAATGATATTTTTTTGCCAAATACGTATTGTAAGCAAAAGTTTAAGTCTAACTTTTGTATTTGTATAATTTAAAATTTACTTAGCATGAACTCAATAGTTTTGCAATTGCAAATTGCAAAAATTACAATAAATCATCAAATTTCACATATATTATGATGTAAACACAAGAAGATAGAAACTTGATACATGGACTATCTCAATTACAACCACACAACTAGCACAAAACCAAACAATAAAAGCAGAAGTAACAAAGAAAATTGATTGAAAATAATATAAAGCCTACTGAATTAAAGCAAAATAATCTTGAACAAAATGACATCACAATTTCCATGATAACTTTATATTTTTAGTTGTGCTAAATACTCACTGAGCTAGTTTCATTAAAAAATAATTCTTCCTGCATTTTTTTGTTTGTTTATAATTCTTCCTGGATTAAAGCCCACCGTAGCCTTGGTGTGGCTCCGCCAGTGGGCCTAGATCGCAGACAACTGATCCTAAATATATGAGTGACATTTTTTGGGCTATATCAACTGTAATAGAGTCTACATTGTTACAAACGTGAGAGAATAGCTTTTAGTCTCATTGAAAACGGAAATTCTTATTTAACACCATGGATAAACTAATATATATTAATTTTGAATTATTAATCGATTTATTTATTTATTTTTTAATTCTATTGCGAATACTAGAAATATGAGAACTCATTATCAGGTGGTGTGATGGCATGACATTGTGACAGGAGGTCGCAAGACGTATAAGTTTGGGTTATTGTTGGTCTCAAAATCCGTCTCGGCCTCACAACGGATAATTTCGGGATCTCTTGGTCTTTCTAGTTTATGTTGCTGGCATGCCAACTTGTAGCCTAAGGCCAAGGGAATAAAAGAGAAGAGAAGTTGGTGATTTTAGTTGCGCTTGATTAGACTTCTTTCAATGCTATTGAGGACCGAGGAAGAAACGTGTCTCGATCAAGCGTTCTCTGCACCTTGGGTGCAAGGACTTTGAATAAGTGTTATTTGTGAAAGTGGAGTGGTATGAATTTAATTAGTGATTGATGTGGTGAGATGAGATGAGATGTATGGAAAGGCGAATCACATCAACCCAAACAAACTGGTCGAATGGATCGAACTAATAAGTAACTAAATTACAATACTCCTATTGCAATAAAATAAAATCAAGAAAGTGAATTTGCAATGTAATAAGTTTGAGAGAAAATTAAAATTACTTTATAAATTAGAGAAAAAACGAGTTACACTACGAATATAAAGTGAAAAGTGTATCTAGAACGAGAAATAAAGATAAAAGCATGCAAGGTGTACATAAAATAAAAAATGAGTTTTGTGTTTGGTCGGGGACCTCTAACAATGACCTAAAAAGTCCCTTTATACTAACTGTCTGAGAGCATCCATTCTTGATGTCTTCCCCTTGGTTGCCTCTTGAGCGTTGAAAATTCTTAATCAAGTTCCTCATTGAATGTCATGGTTGACTCAATTCAAGATGAAGATCATGCCATGTAGATGGTGCCAAATACTGCTCCAAACAGTTAGGATTAGCTCCAGGCTTGAGTGGATTAACCGACTCGTTTGGAAGGTCTTATTTTCAATGGGCTGTTGCCAAATGGCTTTGATCACATGACAACACCAAACCGGAATAGTCTATAGACATATGAATCTCCATGCACAGGAAAAACGAAAAAACAAGAAGCCGAAGTTATCAATTTCTACGGTAAAATTCACTAGATCATATGATCAATTTCTTTTCTGGTGCGATACGGGTATGGGCCGGTTTGTGTTGAAGGGATCAAACCAAAATTCCTCTCAGGGTAAACACTAAATTATTTTTAGGATACCATTAGAAACAAAGTTGAGCTAGCTAGTTATTCCTCAACCACTAGATATAAGAATTTCATAAACAACAACTATTTGATGAAATTTAATTAAAATTAGAATACGTGAACCAATTGGAAATATGAAAATTAGCCCAAACTTTTTAAACACATGAATTGTCGCTTAATTTGTCGATGTGAGATTCGCACTCTAAGCCCTCACTTCATGAGCGGGGTCATTTAAGGCTTTACGCATAACATATAAACAATACGTATTAAATAATGTGATAAATGTGAGATACTTATTAGAATCAACACGTATGTTAGATTGGTGTGATACTATGAAGAAAGTTGAAGTTGTAGGCAATACTATTTTTCTTAATATATTAATATTCAAAAGCGAGTTTGAATCACATTATTGCTAGCCCACCCCATTTCCTTAGTGTACATAATATCGTTTGTTCGAAAAAAAATATTAATTTTCTCATATGTTGTGTAGCGTAATTAAGAAGATAATTGCACTTCAAAAAAATTGGTTGACAAATTCTTAAATTTGCCTTATTTTTAAAGAATTGTTATTGTCTTATGAGGAGTGCACAATTTGAGTTATGAAGTGACAATAATAATTCCTTACATCTATAATGAGCAATACTTAAATTTGATGTCAAGATAAAGTAAATTTAGTCCAATTTCAAATTCATACAGCATCTTCCAGTTTTTTCAATTGCATATAATGACTAATGACTTCGTATCAATGAATTACAAATTTCTTAATTTCGGTTAGTTTCTCCTTTATCTGCTCATGCGAACGTTGTGAGCCCCATAATATTTGACACGTAGATAAATTAAAAAAAATAAAAAATGGACATTCTTTGTTAAAGAAAATCGTGTTAAATAATTTAATTAATTAATTAAAAACACTTTAATAAGAAAGAACTGCCGCTACGGCCACCAAAGTAACCAAGCCTCTCCTTCTTGTTACCGATCAAGGGCGTGCCATTTGGGCCGGTGACGTTGACGGCTTTGACATTTCCGTCCTTGCCAAAGTATTTGAGTAACTGTAAAGTTGCAATTAGCATTCGGATATAATCAGCCACACTTAAAAAAGTCTTGTATAAAAGTAATAACATCCAAACCAACAATATCCCAACATGACTAATAGGAAGAACCAGAAAAGCCATCAGGTCTCATAGCACTAGAAGAATCGATAAAGAAACAACAATTCTAATTTCATCAGCTAAAGGTAAATAAGAAAGAGATTATTTTTTACTTCACTAACCATAAGGTGGAATTACACCACAACATCTTTAACTACACTCATACTGATAGAGGAATTATATAATAACAAATAAAAGTTCATCTAAAGCGTTTTCAGTTTTTTAAAAGCAATTCCAAATAAGTACAATAACTTTTAGGCAATTGGCCAGCTAAAAGCAAAAATTTAGCTAGTAGGGTTGGAGATGCTCTTAAGATATCAACCTTGCCATAAATATTTTTTTACTGAAACTTCATGATTTTTTAAGAGTAATGTGCTTTACACACCAATTTTTACTTTTCACACAATCTCTTAAATTGCGGTCGTTAAATTGAATGAATTGAAAAAAATCAATAACAAAAAATTAATTTTGACAAAAACAAAAAACTAATTAGGTTGTGTAAGAGGTAAAATGAATGTGTGAATAACACTATCTTTTAATTTTATTTTATGATTAAACTCGTTTGACTTTTGTACACCTCACCATTTTAGCATTAATGCGTTTACATATCAGGTATTTTATTTATTTTTTAAATCAAAAAATTGGATTTGAACATTGCCTACTACACAAGCATCTTCTTTATGAAACGTTAGTTTGAATATGGCCTAATTTTTGGGATTTTATTCTCATAAACATTTCTACTCACGCGGATATTCCTAGTAGTTTCGTTTGAAAAAAGTTGCGTGCATGGTTTGGCATCTCTTTGGTAAGCTGCCACGAAGAATGGAATAGGATTCTGTTTTCTTCTATTCACAATCACATTCCATGTCATTCATTATCTGACATTTGATTTTTTATTTTATTATCTTTATAAAAAAAATTAATATAAAATATTGACATAACTTAGTTAGTTAATCATAATTATTCAAGTAGGAGAGAAAAAAAGGAGATTAGAGAGAAATTAGGAGGGAAGATCCTCCTCCATAAAGAACAGTGAACTCATAACGAAAACATTTACCACATTAGAAACAACACCAATAAATAAACAACATAAATAGATCGACACAAAAGGAACATGCATGTAATATCACTGTCACATCGACATATATGGCTACACTAGGCGATGTGCATGTGATACTAGCTTCTAACAAAAGATGATCGCAGAGCGATGTATCCTTCTTATCTCAAGAAACTTGTGGTTGCGGCACAGTTTCTATATCTTTTATTTATTTCCTCGACAGCCTCTAAAACTCTTATCAGCTACATCTTATCATTTCAGTTAAAACGACACAAGTCACCACCCTAAAAACTGATCACAAGTTGACGAGGTTTGCACACCCTAAACTCTTCTCCGATGGCACACCCAAACTCTGTGAAAGTTGTTAAGGTTTGCAAGGTTGCTCCACAACCACGCTCACTAGCTGACTCAGCCACACCACAACCACCACCCGAGTCCCTTCCTCTAACCTTCTTTGACTTGCTCTGGCTAACATTTTCACCCGTCCAACGCCTTTTCTTCTATGAAACCAACCATAATTCTTCCAACACTTACTTCTCTGATTCAGTACTAATCCCAAAACTCAGAGCCTCACTCTCTATCGCCCTCCGACACTTTCTACCTCTAGCCGGAAACGTCATATGGCCGCAAAACACCCCTAAACCTATTCTTAGTTACGTCCAAGGCGACACCGTTTCGCTCACGATAGCTGAGTCCGACGCTGATTTCTGCCATCTAGTTTCAGATAAAAGTATAGGGTTTAAATGATATCTTTATTCTTCTCTTTCGGAGGAATATATATAGTTGTACAAGAGGTCCTATAAATCAGGAAACTAGAACCCCAATTATATAGGATATCAATCACATGATTACATACTCAAACAATACATCTATAATCCCTGAAATATAGCATTGACTCATGCCAACATTCCCCCTCAAGGTGCGTAGAGACGAGTGAGTCTTGAAACACCTTTGATGCCACTGCATGGGTTAACACATCAGCTAACTGCTCGTCTGACCTCACATATGGAATGTCAACCAACTTGACATATAGCTTTTCCTTGATAAAATGCCTATCCACCTCCACATGTTTGGTATGGTCATGTTGAATGGGATTATTAGCTATCTCCCTAGCCGCTTGATTATCACAATACAACAACATAGGTCCATGTGGCTTGAATCCTATCTTTGTAAGAAGAATCCTCAGCCATAATAACTTACAAATCCCATGTGCCATACCACGGTATTCGACATCTGCTGTTGACCTAGCAACCACATTATGTTTCTTGCTCCTCCAAGTCACAAGATTTCCTCCAACAAATGTAAAGTACCCTGATGTAGAGCATCTATCAGTAATATTCCCAGCCCAATCAGCATCAGTGTACCCTTTGACCTCCAAATGCCCATGTTTCTTGAAAATCAATCCCTTTCTAGGTGCACCTTTCAAATAACTCAATATTTGCATTACTGCAGCCATGTGATCCTCACTAGGAGAGTGCATAAATTGACTTACTACACTAACAACATATGCAATATCTGGTCTCGTGAGAGACAAGTAAATCAACCTTCCTACTAGCCTTTGGTATCTTTCTCTATTTGCTGGGACCTGGTCCGGGTATATTGCCAAATGATGATTTTGAACTATAGGTGTTTCTGCCGGTTTACATGCCAACATTCTTATTTCAGACAAAAGATCTAGAACATATTTCCGTTGAGATAAGTAAATACCATTGTTGATGCACAAAATCAGCGAGGACTTTGGTACAACAGAAAGTGTCAGGTTTTGTGACCTTCGCTTGGTTGCTTCGGTCACTAGTGAGGATAAGTACGTAAATGAATAGAGACAGAGAAGCAAACACAGGATGTACGTGGTTCACCCAGATTGGCTACGTCCACGGAGTAGAGGAGTTCTCATTAATTGTGAAGGGTTTACACAAATACATAGGTTCAAGCTCTGGTTTAGTGAGTTCTAGTGAATAGTTTAGTACAAAATGACATTAGAGATTATTGTGGGAGAATGATCCCTATTTATAGAAGAGAGTTTCTAGTTTTGTTCTAATATTGACATGTGTCGTGTTGTGATTGACTTCTGATGTTGACACGTGTCGCGCTGTGATTGGCTTCTGATGTCGACACGTGTCGCATTGTGATTGGCCTTCTGGTTGAAGGGAAACTCTTCTGGGTCCTTGACGGTATAACGTTGACCGGTGCTCAGTAGTTTCGGGATTAGTCAAGTATGGTACAAACAGTGCTCCCCTAAGTTCCCGAGTGAGGAAAGCTCCTCGGTTGGGGACTTGCAAGATCCAAGCCGCTGAGTAATCACGAAACTTCTAAGTACCGAGGTGTGGTATCGTCTTCACTTGCCTTATCTTTCTCATAGGTAGATGTGGCATCTTCTCTGGAAGTACGCTTCCTCCATCCAGGGGTGGTATCTTTAACCGATGAAGATGCACAAGGTAATGTATCAATTTCACTTGAAGCTTACTTGTAGTTTCGGGCTTGGTCAAGTGCGATACAAACCCTATAGTAGGAGTCCCCCAAGTCGTCGAGCTAGGAGATCTGCCGAAAGAGGTGACAGACAAGGTAAGCAGTCAAACTTCCAAGCAAGCAACCCAGGATCAGAGGTTTGACTTCGGCTTCCGGTTGATTGTTCTCATTCTCCTTGTCTCTCATTCAACTGCCAGGATAAGGAGAAGCAAATGGATAAGAGATGATATGAGATACTTTTGCTTTTGAAGAAGTAACTTTCCACAGGCTTATTCTTGAACTGTGCTGGAGGGTTTTCTGGTTCCCTTCAGAGTATAAGGCCGACTCAAGAATTTGAGGGTCAAAACAAGTCCATCAAATCTAGAGTACGTTCGACCTTGATGATATGGGATACTTTTGCTGTTGACGGAATAATGAATGTGGTATGGAAAGGTGTCGTGCTGTAGTGATCTGTTTCAGCTCACCGTTGAACCTTCTGCTTCAATCTTTTGCATGGCAGAAGTGGTGTGCAACATTTGCATTTAAATGGTCCTTCAGAACATTCCTTCATAGTGACTCATCCACGCTTGGCAGCTTCAGTGTAAAGAGCCAATATCTGATCAACTGTCATGAGGTATTTGCCGGTGGAATTCGTGACCTTGACAGCAGTTGAGGATGAGTACTCGAGAGCAATGCTAAGTAAGCAACCATGCAAAGGTTCCAGGCAGTCAGTTCCAGATTGGAGGTTTGATTTCAGGTTCCAACTGACTGCTCTCTTTCTCCTTGTCTTGCAGGTGTGGACAAGGACAAAGACAAAGACAGGGAGAAAGCATGATATGGGATACTCTTGTTTTCAACCCTGATGATATGAGATACTCTTGTTCTTGGTGTGGCTTATTTGCTGAGGTATTATCGGGGGGAAATAAAGCTGAGTATTTCGAGAGGTTATGTTGATGGTGCCTTCTCGAATGCGAGAAAGGGTTGAGCATTTTTGCAGGTTTGCCTGTCCGTTGAGGATGGAGGTCGATGTATATAGGGATTTCCCAATAACAAGTAGTAATGCTATTCCTTTACCCTTCTTGGTCACAGCAATGTAGTGGGAGCTGCCAGCTTCACGTGTTTTAATTTTGTCAGAGCACTTTAAAAAAGTGGTATGTGGTATCTGGAAAGCTGATGTTACGTGTGAAGATTACAGACAAGCTTTATCTAAGGAAATCTGGCTCTCGAAGTTCTGAGAGTTGTGCCTCTTTGGTTTTCGAACAAGCAATCCCGTCGAGGATCTGACTCTCGAGATTCGGAAAGCGGTGCTACTTCGGTTTTTGAGAAAGTAATTATGTTGGGAGTCTTTTCTCAAATGTGAGTAAAGGTTGGACGTTCTTGCCAACCTGTCTTGCCGCAAAACACGGAGGTCGACACACATAGGGACTTTCCAGTTGTCAAGCAGTGGTGCTGTTCCTTTACCCTTGTGGGTAATAATAGGGTAGCTAAAACTTTGAAATTCTCGTGCCTAAACTTTGTCAGAGATCTTTGACAAAGTTATATGTGGTACCCGAGGAGTTGATGGTGCATATGGAGAGCGGTGATTGAACAGTAAGATTCACGTGCTTTCTACTTCACCAAAAATCTTCGACAGATTGCCCGTAATTTCCGCAAAGCTGAGTGTGCATGTGACAGGTGCTGACGAGGCTGAAAAAGCAGGTGCTTTTTCGATTTCTGAGATCGGCCCTCGTGGTCTCTGAGCAGCCCAGCTTTTGAGAAAGAAAACGCCTCTTCGATTTCTGAAGCTCCGTCGAGTGCAAATTTTTATAGAGGCTGGCATTAAGTTCCACAGCACACTTGAATCTCTACCAGTAGAAGCTCCCTTCTTGCACTTCTAAGATCTTGATTTGTATGACCTCTTCCCTCTTCAACACATTTGAAAATGTCTGGACCCTCCGACCGTCGTTTTGACTTGAACCTTGGATAAGAGACAGCCACGCCTTCTCCAGACAACATATGGCACCCATCCTTCATATCCCCTACTGGTCCTCTTACCGTTGGGGATTTTGTGATGAAGAATGATATGACCGCTGCAGTGGTGGCCAGGAACCTTCTCACTCCCAAAGATAACAGACTACTTTCCAAACGGTCTGATAAGTTGGCTGTTAAGGACTCTCTGGCTCTTAGTGTTCAGTGTGCAGGTTCTGTGTCTAATATGGCCCAACGCCTATTTGCTAGAACCCGCCAAGTTGAATCATTGGCTGCTGAAGTGATGAGTCTTAAACAGGAGATTAGAGGGCTCAAGCATGAGAATAAACAGTTGCACCGGCTCGCCCATGACTATGCTACAAACATGAAGAGGAAGCTTGACCAGATGAAGGAATCTGATGGTAAGGTTTTACTTGATCATCAGCGGTTTGTGGGTTTGTTCCAAAGGCATTTATTGCCTTCGTCCTCTGGGGCTGTACCTGGTAATGAAGCTTCAAATGATGAACCTCCAATGCCTCCTCCTTCTGGGGTTTTGTCAAGTACTGAGGCTCCGGATAACCACCCTCCGGTGCTTTCTCTTTCTGGGGCTCTACCGACTGCTGAGACTTCCCCTTAGCAACCTTTGTGAAGGCTCCCTTTTGTTTGTTTATTTTGACTCATGTATATGTACATATTTGTGGCTTATCGAAAATATTAATAAATAAGCTTTGCTTCATTTCAACATATTGTGTTAAATACACCAAAGCCTTCTTCAGAAAGTTCTTTGAATTTTTTCTTTTGTTGAAACCTGTATTGTTGAAGCTTTGTGAGTGAAGCGTGTAGTTTGAGGTAGTGTTCCCTTAATTTCCCGAGTGAGGAAAACTTCTCGGTTGGAGACTTGAAAAATCCAAGTCACTGAGTGGTTGTGAGACTGCCGAGTATCAAGGTGCAGTAGCATATGGTGGGAGTCCCCCAAGTCTTCAGGCAAGGAGAGTTGCCGAATGAGGTGTCTTGCTTGCTACTAATTTGTCAAAGTAACGAAGCCGTGTTTTGATGTCACACCTTCATATATGCCTTATCTAAAAATATTTCCAACTTTTGTGTGTTTGATGCTGCATGCTATTGATTAGACAAGATCAAGTGCAATTAGTAGCTTTTCTCTCTTTTTCATCTTTTCTTTGGTGGAATTGCTTTTCGTTTCCACTAATCAGCCTGAGTGGAAGCAAGATAACACCATTCTCTATAGCTCAGATCGCAAAGTCGTCTTCATGAAAGTTGTTCCTTATCTTGTGAACTACAACATATCCAAATTTAAGATCCATCGGAGTAGTACAACTTCAGAAATTCAGGTATGATGAGTAACTGTTCATCAATTTTCTGTTAACCCGTCAGACTTGTTGTGAGCTTCTAAACTCCATTTTTTCTTGTTCAGATCAGCATACTTTCTTCATCTAAGTTGTTCCTCACCTTGTCAGCTACAACATATCCAAATTTGAGATCCATCGGAGCAGTACAAATCCAGAAATTCAGGTATGATGAGTGACTGTTCATCATTTTTCTGTCAACCTGTCAGACTTGTTGTGAGCTTCGAAACTCCATTTTCTCTTGTTCAAATCAACATACTTTCTTCAACTAAGTTGTTCCTCACCTTGTCAGCTACAACATATCCAAATTTGAGATCCATCGGAGCAGTACAAATCCAGAAATTCAGGTATGATGAGTAACTGTTCATCAATTTTCTGTCAACCTGTCAGACTTGTTGTGAGCTTCGAAACTCCATTTTCTCTTGTTCAGATCAACATACTTTCTTCATCAAAGTTGTTCCTTATCATCTCTTTCATGACATATCAAAAATTCAGAATGAACTAACGGTTAAATATTTCCAGATCTTCGAAACATCACAGCAGTCTTTAAATTTGCGGGAATCCGACTGTCGTGTTTGGAGCCTCAACACTTTAATTTCCGTCGCTCAAACAGAAACGATTCCTTCTTGAAAGTTGTTCATCTGCTCAAGAACTATAGGGTGTCCAAAATTCAGCTCCACTGGAGAAGAGCAAAGGTTGCAGAAATTTGATAGATGAAAGGAGGCGGAAGAGGAAAAAAGGGAAAGAGGTTGCTTGGGTTGGTTTTGTAGTTAAACTTGGGATTTTGGCTTGTTGTTTGATTTATTATAATATGTTTGGAAACATATACATAATTGCTTGTTTGGTTATGACAGGGATGTTGTGGGTGTAGAACAAAACAAATGTTTGTGTTGACCCATGTTTTTGTACAGGTTCAAGGGAATCTTGGTTTTGTGAACAAAATTTGTTTATTTGTCACAAGGTTTTGTGTTTGGGAAATAGTTTAATAGGTAAGGTTTATTGACTATAGATTTTTGCTTGGGTATATAACGTGACTAGTTGAAGCTATTTTTAGGATACAAAACTTGAATTAGTTTCGCACTATCTTGATGAAGAGTGTGCGAACCTTTTATATGTTTTGGTGTTGAAATTTTGTATTGTAGGTGAAGCATTGGGGTTGAAGCTTGATAGGTGAAGCTTTGGTGTTGAAGCTTTATAGGTGAAGCTTTGTGTTTGAAGCTTTATAGGTGAAGCTTTGGGGTTGAAGCTTGATAGGTGAAGCTTTGTGTTTGAAGCTTTATAGGTGAAGCTTTGGTGTTGAAGCTTTATAGGTGAAGCTTTGTGTTGAAGCTTTATAGGTGAAACTTTGGGGTTGAAGCTTGATAGGTGAAGCTTTGTGTTTGAAGCTTTATAGGTGAAGCTTTTGTGTTGAAGCTTTATAGGTGAAGCTTTGTGTTGAAGCTTTATAGGTGAAGCTTTGGGGTTGAAACTTTATAGGTGAAGCTTTGTGTTGAAGCTTTATAGGTGAAGCTTTGGGGTTGAAGCTTTATAGGTGAAGCTTTAGTGTTGAAGCTTTATAGGTGAAGCTTTTGTTGGCACCATAAATTGATTGTGCTTCGCACTATCTTGATGAACATAGTGTGAAGCTTTTGAGATTGATACTTGTCCTCCATTGATGAAGTTTTTGTTGGCACCATAAATTGATTGTGCTTCGCACTATCTTGATGAACATAGTGCGAAGCTTTTGAGATTGATATTTGTCCTCCATTGATGAAGCTTTTGTTGGCACCATAAATTGATTGTGCTTCGCACTATCTTGATGAACATAGTGCGAAGCTTTTGAGATTGATATTTGTCCTCCATTGATGAAGCTTTTGTGGGCACCATAAATGGATTGTGCTTCGTACTATCTTGATGAACATAGTGCGAAGCTTTTGAGATTGGGAGTTGAATCCCATTGATGAAGCTGCTGTGTTCCCCTACCCTTTTTTTTTTTTTTTTTTTTTTTTTTCGGAAAACTAGAAATTTGAAAATGTGGGAGAGACAACGTATACAAATTTTGCTTCCATACTGTTAAGCGAGAGATTGTGATGCAAGCCACATCTTGTAGTAGTCGAAGGTTTGGATGAACCATATAAATTGAATTTGCTTCGAACAGTCTTGATCAAGAGCGTTTGAAGCTTTCTATGAGTTGTAGTGTTTGCATTGTTACAGAGGAGAAATGTCTGAAGCAGATGCAAGAGGGCTGAAGAGCTTGATCTTCGTATACCATGCATTGAAGCCATTGTTGGCTTGCAATAAGACTTTGTTGGTGACTATAGCTCTTGTTAGGCATAAGTGCTCCCCTAGTTGAGTTGTAAAGCTTGATGGTTTTTGATTATTTGTGAATGCTAGGAGTTCACATGTATAAGTTGTACCACTCGTCTTCTGGTTAATGGAATGAATGGTAGGTTGCTTTCATCACTTGGTTGGTGGTACGAATGTGAATTCCTTAATCACCTTTCATCACATTTCATCACCTGGTTGGTGACATGAAGGAGAGTACACGTTGTACATTTCATCACCTGGTTGGTGGCATGAAGGAAAGTACGCGTTGTACATTTCATCACCTGGTTGGTGGCATGAAGGAAAGTACGCGTTGTACATTTCATCACCTGGTTGGTGGCATGAAGATGAGTTCCTTCTTCACCTGATTGGTGATAAGGGTGGCAAGTTTCCAAATAATATTAGAGTACGAGTTGTACATTTCATCACCTAGTTGGTGGTACGAAGGTGAGTTCCTTCATCACCTAGTTGGTGAGAATAAGGGCAAGGTGTCGAGGCACATTGTGGCAAATGTCGAATGACACAAAGTGTGTTGAACCCTTTCGAAGCACAGTTGGCTTATGTATGGATGTGTTGGAATGTATGATGTTTATGCATGAATGTGTTGGAATGTATGATGTTTATGTATGAATGTATTGGAATGTATGATGTTTATGTATGAATGTGTTGGAATGTATGATGTTTATGTATGAATGTGTTGGAATGTATGATGTAGATCCTTTGTATAGTCTTGTTGACACATACTTAGATTTTGTTTTGTATTGGAAACATTTGCGTTGAAGCTTCAACACTTGAGTGTTTCATTGCTCAGAATGGAAAAGAGTTTATGGCCGAGTTGGCTAAATCACCTCTTTATTGAATTCATACCAAATGGTCTTTGTTACATAGGATGCCGAACGGCTGTAGCTTAACACTTGTACAATGTGAGTCTATTTGTAATAGTACTTCAAGTGGTCAGCATTCCATGGATGGCCAAGGGTCTTGCCGTCGGAGTTTCTGAGCTTGTAGGAGCCAGGGCGGCTGATGCCGACGACCTCGAACGGTCCGTCCCAGTTAGGACTGAGTGTTCCTTCACTCGGGACTCTATCACAGAGTAATCTTTTCTTCAGTACCCAGTCTCCCACTTTGAAAGAGCGAGGTTTGACCCTTGAGTCGTAGTAGTTGGAGATGCGCTGCTTGTAGGCGATATTCATCAGGTGAGCCTGATTTCTGTGTTCCTCGACTAGATCCAGGTTGAGGGTGAGTTGCTTGTCGTTCTCACTCTGTATGTAGTTCTGGATTCGGTATGTTGCTTGCTCAAGCTCAACTGGGACAACTGCTTCTGTACCAAAAGCAAGTGAGAATGGAGTTTCTCCTGTGGAAGTCCGATATGAAGTGCGGTATGACCAAAGGACTTGGGGTACGAATTCTGGCCAGCAACCTTTAGCTTTGTCCAAGCTAGTTTTCAGAGTGCGCTTGATTATTTTGTTAACGGCCTCGACTTGTCCGTTAGACTGGGGATGGGCTGGAGAGGCAAAACATAAGTTGATGTTGAACTTAGAGTGGAACATCTTGAACTTCTTGTTGTCGAACTGCCGCCCATTGTCCGTGACTATCGCATTGGGAATGCCGAATCTGCAGAGGATGTTCTTCCATACGAAGTCTTCTATTTTTCCCTCAGTAATGGTTGCCAAGGGTTCTACTTCAGCCCACTTTGTGAAGTAGTCAACTGCAACGATTGCATAGCGGACCTTACCTTTCCCTGCAGGCATTGGGCCGATCAAATCAAGTCCCCATTGGGCGAAGGGCCAAGGGCTGATCATAGGAGTGAGCGGCTAGGGAAGGGAGTGAGGGATAGTTGCGTAGCGTTGACACTTATCACATGAACGAGATATTCTGATGGCATCTTAGTGGAGTGTTGGCCAATAGTATCTTTGGCGAAAAGTCTTGTGTGCTAGGGATCGAGACCCAGCATGATCTCCGCAGACTCCTTCATGTATTTCCCGAAGGACAATTTCCGCCTCCGCAGGTGTAAGGCATCTTAGGTATGGCAGGGTGAAACCGCGCTTGTAGAGTTGGTCATTAATGATCAGGTAGCGGGCAGACTTGTATCGAATCTGCTTAGCTTGGACTTTGTCAATTGGGAGGGTGCCATGAGCAAGGAATTTATAAATTTGGGTGATCCAACTATCTTATTGTTGTAAATTGCACACCTCCGCGACCATGGTGCTTGGTTCTGCCAACAATTCAACATGAATTTTTCTCCCAATCTTGTCTTCCACTGCCGAGGCGAGGCGAGCCAAAGCGTCTGCATGACTATTTACCGCTCGAGGAACTTGGGTGATCTGGTAGTGGAAGTGCTTGAGCAAAAGTCGCGTTTGCGCAAGATATGCTGCCATGGAGCTATCCTTAGCATCAAAGTTGTTCGTGACTTGGTTGACCACTAATTGGGAGTCACTGAAGATATCAATTCGTTTAACCCCGAGGTGCTTGGCCAAACGTAAGCCTGCTAGAAGGGCTTCGTATTCGGTCTCATTGTTCGATGCCTTGAATTTGAAACGAATAGCGTATTCCATCGCCACTTTGTCGGGGGTAGTGATGACTAATCCTGCTCCGCAGCCCTGTTGGTTGGATGAGCCATCAACATACAGACTCCATGCTGGGGTTGTTGATTCTATCTTCTGAGCTTCCGATGGTAATGAAGCTACTGCTTCAGGTGTAGAAGCAATGTCAACAGGATATGTGAAGTCGGCTATGAAATTTGCTACAGCGTGACCTTTTTCGGCTGGTTTTGGTTGGTAAGAGATGTCAAACTCACCCAATGCTATCGCCCATTTGATCATTCGCCCAGACGTGTCAGGACTCTGGAGTATCTGTCGAAGAGGGTGATTGGTAAGCACGATGATGGCGTGTGCTTGGAAATAAGGGCGAAGTTTTCGAGCAAACATGACCAATGCTAAAGCTAATTTCTCAATGTTGGAGTATCGTGTCTCCGCATCTTGTAGGGCCTTGCTAGCGTAGTAGACGGGCCTTTCGACCCCACTGTCTTTTCGAATAAGAACAGAACTAACTGCTGAAGCCGAAACCGATAGATAGATAATGAGAGTGTCACCAACTTCTGGTTTGGAGAGCAAAGGGGCTTTACTCATGTACTCTTTGAGGTTCCTGAATGCCTTGGCACATTCCTCCGTCCATGTAATGTACTTCTTATTTCCCTTGAGTGCTTTGAAGAAAGGAGCACATCTGTCTGTGGCCTTAGAGATGAATCTGGTTAAGGCTGCCACCTTGCCAGTAAGGCTTTGGATGTCTTTTGAAGTTATTGGCTATTTCATGTCGAGGATTGCTTTGATCTTTTCAGGGTTAGCTTCAATGCCTCGTTGGCTAATCATGAAACCTAAGAATTTGCCATAGCCCACGCCGAAGGCACATTTGTTGGGGTTCAACCTCATTCGATACCTCTTTAGAATGGTGAAAGTTTCAGATAGGTTGGTGATGTGTTGGTCAGCATGTTTGCTCTTAACTAACATATCATCAACGTAAACTTCCATGCTCTTCCCAATCTGTTCGACGAACATTGAATTGACCAGTCTCTGATAAGTTGCTCCTGCATTCTTTAGACCGAAGGGCATGACTTTGTAGCAATATAGTCCCCTGTCAGTAGTGAAGGCTGTGTGTTCTTGGTCTGAGGGGTTCATGAGGATTTGGTTGTATCCCGAATAAGCGTCCATGAAGCTCAAGAGCTCACACCCTGCTGTAGAGTCTATAAGTCTATCAATGAGAGGAAGAGGGAAACTATCCTTCGGGCATCCTTTGTTTAGGTTGGTGTAGTCGACACACATTCTCCACAAGACCTTTTGAAGCAGGAGACTTTCCTTGGTCGGATTTTTCTTAACAAAGACAACATTTGCTACCCATGTTGGGTAATTGACTTCACGGACGAAGCCTATGTCCTTGAGTTTTTCAACTTCTGCTTTCATCGCCTCGTATCGCTCAACATCATAAGATCTTCGCTTCTGTTTTACTGGTTTGGTCTTGGGATCAATACTCAAATGGTGACAGATGATATCGGGAGAGATGCCCGGCATATCTTTATATGACCAAGCGAAGACCTCGGCGTTCTCTTGCAAAAAGGAGATCAGCGACAACCGAAGGGGTGGTGACAAAGTGGTGCCAATCTTCACCATGCAGTCTGGATGGTCTTTAGAGATAGAGACATTCTCTAACTTTTCAGCGGGTTGTGCTTGCTGGGTGAAGGAGTCATCTCGAGGGTCGTCGGGTTGACTGTTGCCATCCTGAAGACCCGAGTTGGATTCATCTGGACTGGTCTTTACGACTTGGTTATGTATAAAGAGAGTCTCCTTAGGGACAGTCAGGTGTTGTTGTTTGACTGAAGTGTTGTAACATAATCGAGCACTAAGTTGATCTCCCCTGATGTACCCATTGCCGAAAGGGGTTGGAAACTTCATCAACAACATATGTGTGGATACCATGGCCTTGAGATCATTGATGCCTGTGCGCCCAAAGATGACATTGTATGTCATCGGGCAGTTGACCACTAGGAAGTTAGTGGTAATAGTAGCTGTGTAGGGGCATGTACCAATGGTGAAGGGTAAGTGTATACTCCCTAAAGGTTGCACGATATCGCCAGAGAAGCTTATCAGAGGAGAAATCGAGCGATCGAGCAAGTGTTCAGCTACATTAAGTGCCTTGAAAGCTTCAGCAAACATGATATTGACTGAAACACATATGTCTATCAGGATTCGTTTCACATCAAAATTTGCTATGTGAGCTTTCACGATCAGCGGGTCATTGTGAGGGTAGATGATACCTCTTTCTTCCTCAGGTTAGAAACATATTGGATCCCAGTTAGGCTTTTGATACTTGCCTCCTCTGATGTCTTCCACGTGAAACACTTGATGGCCAGGTCTCAAAGTTCGTTCACTGCTTTTCATGGCCATATTAGAAGATTCAGACATGGGTGTGCCGCCGCTTATGGAATATATCACATTCACCTGGCGTTGGTTACGGTTATCCCTTGGAGGGTGAAGGAGGAACTGATCAATTTTTCCTTCACGTGCCAAAGCTTCAATATGGTCACGGAGGATAATGCATTTCTCACTATCATGGCCATTATACTCGTGGTAGCAGCAAAACATGCCCGTGTTCTTCGTGGACTTGTAATCTGGCTGTCTTGGCTTTGGCTTTGGTATCAGGTGAGTTATACTGGGGTAGATGGCAGCACATGTAGCATTCAAAGAGGTGTATGTCTCATACCTCGGGGTAGGGCCTGTCTTGACACGTGATTGGCCCACTGCGTTGACTGCCTGGGGGCGGGCATTATTGTGACGATATCCTGAGTTATCGCGATAGTGCCCTTTATTCTTTTTATTAAAATGAGATTGGTGAGGATGGAAGTCTTTCCTTTTGCCCTGAGATTGATATGTCTGCTGACTTGGCGAAGCATTAAATGAGGCAGGGGGTGTGCTGCTGCCATTTGGAAGGTTGATGTCTTTTCATTCGGTTGGATCTGGCCTCCACTCCCTACTTGCTGATAAGGGGTGACTGTAGGGGGTTTCCCTTGATATGTCCTTGCCTCGGCGGAGGCATGGTTGTAAGCTTGTGTCATCACCTCAGAGTAAGTCTTCCAAGTGTTGGCATTGATCATGTACTTGAAGAAACAGTCACGTAAGCCTGCAGTGAAAGCCTTGAGGGCGGTCTTGTCATCTGCCTCAGCGCAGCGAGAATACTCATGGCTGAAGCGGCCAGCGTACTTTCGTAATGACTCGTCCGGCTTCTGGCGAATAGTGTACAAGTCATCTGCGGAATGCAAGCGATCGGTCTGGAAGATGTGTTGAGAGACAAACAGCTTTCTTAACTCTTCAAATGAGTCTACTGTCTCAGGTGGAAGACGGCAATACCAGTTTAAAGCTCCGCAGAGAGGGTGGAGGGGAAGAGAAGGCACCGTTCTTCATCGGTGTGTCCCCGGTATACCATGGTGGACTCAAAGAGGTTAAGGTGTTCAATCGGGTCTTCCTTTCCAGTATAGAGTTGTAAGTCAAGCTTCTGCTTTGTCTTCGCTTGGAGGGGAGTGTTGAGGATCCTTCTTGTGAGAGGGCCAGGCCTGGGTTGGTTCCAGTCAGGTATCTCGGCTTGACGTTCAGCCTTCAGCTTGTTTACTTCCTCAAGGAGCTGCAGGACAAGGGGGTCCTGAGCGGAGTCGTGCACCACCGAAGTTTTCTTCTTTAAGTCCCCATCGCCTCTTGGAAGTAGGAAAGTTTGATCAAGATAGCGTGATCTTTCTCTGGACTCGCCATACTGACTTCTAGAGTGAGTATGTCGGAATGTTTTCGAGTCCCCAGTACCTTCATATTCTTCTGGGACTTGTTGCCCATTCTCTAGATTGGCGGCTGGCCTGGGTCGTGGAAGAGGACCGAGTCTTTCAGAAACCCTTGGGTCATTGATCTTCGAGCTTATGTGGATGGGATTCTCTCGACGTTGCTTTAGGAAGTCTCGACAATCGCGATAGACAGCTTTTGATCCTTCCACACCCTCTGTGAGGAGGTGTTTTCCTCTACTTCTCCTGCTTCGGGTTGAAGCAGCTGGGTTGAGAGAAGTCTCATGTTGATTATCACATTGATGTGTAGCTCGATCCCTATCAGGGATGTCTGTGTCGGATATCGGCGACCCTCCGTGTTGGGGGGCATTCAGTTGATTGTTGACCTCAACAGGGGCGACGAGCTTATGTGTTTGAGCCTGCCTAGCCTCGTGAAGCATCTCGAAAAGTTTTTCATATTGTTCCTGGAGGACTTCATTCTTCATCGCTATCTTGTTGTTCTGAACCTCTAGCTCATCGACTTTAGCTTGAAGAGTAACTCTATTTCCTTCCTGCTTTCGTTGCTTCATACTAGGTCCAGCGGGGGTGTCATTCTGTGTGCTGTGGCTTCTTTCGCTCCCCATATCGGAGAGAGATGCTTGGCCAAAAGAGAGTGTACGAGCGATGGAAACCAGCTTGACAAAGCTGAAGAGAGTGGGAATAAGTGTCGTTTCCCACAGACGGCGCCAAATGTTAATGCACAAAATCAGCGAGGACTTTGGTACAACAGAAAGTGTCAGGTTTTGTGACCTTCGCTTGGTTGCTTCGGTCACTAGTGAGGATAAGTACGTAAATGAATAGAGACAGAGAAGCAAACACAGGATGTACGTGGTTCACCCAGATTGGCTACGTCCACGGAGTAGAGGAGTTCTCATTAATTGTGAAGGGTTTACACAAATACATAGGTTCAAGCTCTGGTTTAGTGAGTTCTAGTGAATAGTTTAGTACAAAATGACATTAGAGATTATTATGGGAGAATGATCCCTATTTATAGAAGAGAGTTTCTAGTTTTGTTTTAATAATGACACGTGTCGTGTTATGATTGGCTTCTGATGTTGACACGTGTCGCGCTGTGATTGGCTTCTGATGTTGACACGTGTCGCATTGTGATTGGCCTTCTGGTTGAAGGGAAACTCTTCTGGGTCCTTGACGGTATAACGTTGACCGGTGCTCAGTAGTTTCGGGATTAGTCAAGTATGGTACAAACAACCATCACGGGAACAGGCAACTTCAATTCCCAAGAAGTACTTCAAACCACCTAGATCTTTCATCTCAAACTCTGAAGAGAGATACTCTTGTAATTCTTTCATCTCCTCTGTATCATCACTTGTAACCACCATATCATCCACGTAGATTATTAACAAGGTGACCTTACTCCCCTTGCGTTTGATAAACAAGGTATGATCTGCATTCCCTTGTTGGTAGCCATATTTCTTCATTGCATCAGTGAATCTTCCAAACCACGCCCTAAGTAATTGTTTAAGTCCATATAGAGCCTTCCAAAGTCTACACACTTTGCTAGCTCCATTTGGCACTTCGTACCCAGGTGGAAAATCCATGTACACTTCTTCTTCCAAGTCTCCATGCAAGAAAGCATTTTTCACATCAAACTGTTTCAAAGGCCAATCAAAGTTAGCGGCCAAGGACAACAGAACATGAATTGTATTCATTTTTGCAACAAGAGAAAAAGTTTCTTGATAATCAACCCCTAACGTCTGTGTGTACCCTTTAGCTACCAATCTTGCCTTGTATCTGTCTATGGTTCCATCTACTTTGTGTTTGATGGTGAACACCCATTTACATCCTACTGGTCTCTTCCCTTGTGGTACTGACACCACATTCCATGTTCCATTCTTTTACAAAGCTTCCATTTCTACCTCTATGGCTTTTATCCATCGAGGGTCTTGCAATGCCTCTTCCACTTTTGTTGGTATCTTAATTGCGTCCATTTTATTCACCAAGGCTTGGTACTTGGGTGATAGTCGATGAGTAGACATGTATTGTGCAATTGCATATCTTACTTTTCCATTCGGAGAAAACCTGTCAGGTGGTTTCCCACGATTTTCTCTAGGGAGTAACACATATGTAGCCAAGTTATAAGTCTCATTAGATTGAGATGAACGTACCTCAAGGATATCCTTAGGGACATGGGTGTGCAAGTGGAGGATGATGGTTATTATCTAATGTGATTGTTTTAGGCCCACCAGTCTCATCAATGGGTTGCTCCTGCCATGATTTGTCACTAGGCTGCTCTTCCTGTGACTTACCACTACAATCAATGGGCTGCTGCTTATCAATTGCCTGCTGTAACCGTGGTCCAACAGTGGGTTGTTGCTTGTCAGTGGCTTGCTGTTGCGGTGGCTCAACAGTGGGCTATTGTTGCCGTGGCCTATTTTCCCCAGCAACAATTTCATTTGGCTCGTTTATCTTAAGCTTGGTTAGCTCGGCATCAGTGGGCTGCTGCTCATTTGTCGCTGCATCTCGTAAGTCCCCAAATTCCATATCATTTTTTGTACCTAAATTCGGTTCGCTTCCATTGTCTTGCCAATTAGGGATAACATCAAACCAACTTTGATCAGTGAAAAAATTTTCATTCTCAGAAAATGTGGTATCCATAGTGACATATAGATGTCGAGTCGGTGGGTGATAGCATCGGTATCCCTTTTGTTGGGCATTAAATCCCAAAAATACACAACGAACGGCACACGGATCCAATTTACTACGTTGGTTTTTGTGAAGATGCACATAAATCACACATTCAAATATGCATGGTGATAACTGAAGTAAGGACGGTAAAGTAACATAGTCCGTAAAGGCTTCTATCGGGGTGCGAAAATTAAGAACTCGGGAGTACATTCGGTTCATGAGATAAACTGAATAGGTAACGGCATCTGCCTAATAAAAGTAGGGTGCGTGAGCGCCAATGAGAAGGGCACGAGTGGTTTCCAATATATGACGATTCTTACACTCAGCCACACCATTTTGTTGTGGAGTTTGAGGACAAGTAGTTTCATGAAGGATGCCGTGTTCTTGAAAAAACTGAGAAAGTTCAGAATTAAGGTATTCTCCACCATTATCAGACATGAGAACCTTAAGCGAAAGAGAATATTGGTTTCTTATCATCCAGTATAACTGTTGAAAAATTGGACCCACATCACTTTTATGTTTCATTGTATAAAGCCATGTCATTCTCGTACAATCATCCACGAAAGTAACGAACCAATGAGTTCCATGTTTGGTAGCTATTGGGGAAGGACCCCACACATTGGAGTGAACTAACTTAAACGGTACCGTTCTTTTACTGAAACTCAAATGATAAGAAGCACGATGACTTTTTGCAAGAATGCAATCATTACACTGAAAATCAGAGTCTGAAACGCCGCTAAATAAAGATGGAAGCAATTTTTTCAAATAACCAAAAGAAGCATGCCCTAGTCGACGATGCCATAACCAAATTGTCTCGATCTTATTGTTATGACCACTGCAGACTTGATTTACTCTGCTTGCGATCACATCATCCCCATAATATAACCCCTTCATCTTAGTACCACGCCCAATAATCACCCCTGTTTGGATATCCTGAAGAAGGCAAAAAGTGGGAAACATTTGCACAACGCATTCTAATTGTTCGGTGACCTGACCAACTGAAAGTAAATGATTTGATAATGATGGAACAAGTAGTGTGTTATGCAAAGATAGAGATGGAGTAAAAGAAACATAACCCGCTCCCGTCACAGGTGCAACATCACCGTTAGCTGTGATGACATTCTCCTTGGACGGGGAGGTCATGTGGTGAAACAAGGATGCATCGTAGGTTATATGGTCAATAGCCCCAGAGTCTATTATCCAACCAGAGTCGTGCGTGGTGGATGCCATTAAAGCAGTACCCATTTTACATGAATCTTCATAATCGTCAATAATTGAAATTTGTTTAATCAGGGACAACATTGGACCGATGTCCTTATCCCTAGCTGCTGCATCCTTGTTGCGCTCCAAGTCATGATCTGAAGCCATGCTACCCTTGGGCCCAAACTGACTTGCTGCAACACAGCTACGCCAGGCTCTGCTTTAGGCCAACTTACTGCGACAACAACCATGCTATCTTTGTCGACCATTGGAATTTTTTCAGTGAGGTAGCCATGCTTGCCAAGTTTGGAAGCAAGAACCTTTATCATCTTCGACCAGTCTTCGAAGTTCGTGTCGCTCAACTGAAATCCAAACGGTACGCCGCTAATGTTGGTGAACTCCATCGAACTGGACATGGGTTGGGTGGTAACCAACTCTCTACTCTTTCTATTTTCTGCCATCGCACCAGGTTGATTGTAATTTGGCAAGATTAAATTTTGATGTAGCTTTGATGATTACAAAGCTATGAGGGTTTTGTTTGGTTTCTGGGTTCAAATTTTAAGAACACTAGGATTTGTTTTTTTCTTATGCAATCTTTCCAAAATGCACGGCTTGGGGTTTGACTTGTTTTAGGGTTTGGGAAGAGACAGGCCGAAACCTGCTCTGATGCCAAAATAAAAGTATAGGGTTTAAATGATATTTTTATTCTTCTCTCTCGGAGGAATATATATATAGTTGTAAAAGAGGTCCTATAAATTAGGAAACTAGAACCCCAATTATATAGGATATCAATCACATGATTACATACTCAAACAATACATCTATAATCCCTGAAATATAGCATTGACTCACGCCAACCAGGGCCAGTCCAGAGATTTTTGAGGCCCGGGGCGACGTAAAAAAAAATGTCCTAATTTCATGTAAGAAAATTATTTATTTTCACACATAAGACATCGAAAAAATTATACTTAGAAAAACACTTCAAACTCAATAATTTAGAAACACAGAAAGACTAATTTATTTTGTATTGAGAGAGGGAAACAAAAAAACTGCGGGCTTACAAGTAGATAAATGATGAGTTTTGTTTTCCATTTGAACTTTGAATGTGTTTTTGAATAAATTGTGAGGTGTTTTTTTCTTATTTACTAAACTTGTCAATACTGGACTAAAAAATAATGATGTTTTCGAATCTTTAATTAATATGTATTATTAATGAATGGGTACTAAATTAAACATTTTGATGACACGTCATATAATTTGCAAATTTGGTCTACGTATTATTCTTTGTTGAAGATTAGACTTGAATTAAAACGAATATTTAAAAATAACAACCCACATAGCTACTAGATAGTAACTAAAAATAAATTACCAACCAAACAAAAATTTGTAAAAATTGAAAAGAATAAACATGAATATAGCATTTCGAACTTAGGACCACTTGTTAATTTTAAACAACAAAAATCATTGTTTCTAATTAAACTTTTTGATCCTTTAACCAAATTTTCTAAATTTATACTCTTATAAAAAAAAATTTGTAAAAAAAAGAAAGTAAATAAGCACACATGGTGTTTTGAACCCAAGACCTCCTTATTATTTTCAAATGACAAACCACCACTTCTAGTTAAATTTATGTGTCTTTGAATCAAATTTTATAAATTTATACTCTTATAAAAACATATGTAAATATACCACCCTAATAATTTTGGTGCCCCTAATTTTTTTGGGCCCTGGACGGTTGCCCCTCCTGCACTGGGCCTGGGCCGGCCCTGACGCCAACAGTTTCAAGTAACAACTTCAACATCAAAGCCGAAGAATACCACCCTCTTACACCCCAGCTTGCCGTGTCTCACGAACGAGCCGCCGCCGTGGCATTCCAAGTCACCATATTTCCTAACCGTGGCTTTTGTATTGGAACATATATGCACCATGCAATCCTAGACGGCTTGACTTCAACCATGTTTGTAAAATTATGGGCTCACATATGCAAACACGAAAATTCCAATTTGTTACCTGACCAGCTCAAACCAGTATACGACAGAAGCGTCGTCCAAGACACCGCCGGGCTCGAACCAATTTTCTTGAACCAATTGCTAAACATGGATTCAGACCGGCCCTTCAATAGAAGCTTGATGTTCGTCGACCATTTTAAATCTCCAGCAGAAGACACAATTCGAGGAACGTTTGTATTCACTCGGGAAAAAATAGAAGCACTAAGGCAATCAGTGAAGGAGAAGAGACAACAACATGGTCATCAATCGGTTCAATATTTGTCTACGTTTTGTGTCATATGTGCGTATGTATGGATTTGCTTAATCAAGGCAAAAGAAATACAAAGTGATCATAAAGCTGCAGTTCTGATGGGCTTTACTGTGGAATGTAGGTCGCGTTTAGACCCTTCTATACCCACCACTTATTTCGGCAACTGCTTATCATGCAGCTGAGCAGTTGCGGAAACAAAAGCGGTTTTAGGAGAAGATGGTCTGATTGTGGCAATAAATGCAATTAGTGAAGCTATAAAACGTTTGGACACGGACGGAGTTTTGGGTGGATTAGAGAATTTGCTTCCTTTAATGTACTCAACGAGTATAGATCATGAGAGTTTACTCTCTATTGCTGGATCGCCTCGCTTTGAAATTTATGGGACTGACTTTGGTTGGGGAAGACCAAAGAAGGTGGAGGTCATTTCCATAGAAAAGACTGGAGCAATATCTCTCTCAGAATCCAAGTATGGTGGTGGAGGCGTTGAGGTTGGGTTGGTTTTGAAAAAACATCACATGGAAGCGTTTTCGAGTCTGCTTGCTAAAGGTCTTGCAAACATCTGAAGCTATGTTATTGGCACTATGCTGATTTCTAAAATCCTCGTTTTTATTTTTTTCTATTGTTTTTTTCAATTAAGTACAATAGAGAAGATTAGGTGAGATTAACTCTTCATCAATAATCGCATGCGAGGCACCTACCCTCTCCTGTAGGGGTGAGGACCATTACACCCAGAAACACCCAGCCTGCCCTTCCTCCACCATTTCTAAAATCATAGTTGTTACGTTGTTTTATAATGTGTGCCCCATTCAGGTTCACTATTGTTGAAAAGTTTAATTTTAATGGAAATGGTGTGTAATTTGGGGATTTTCTTTATGGGATTTCGGATTGTAGAATACTCTAGGTATTTTAACTGTTAAAATTTTTTGTTTACTAATACAGCAAAAAATTAAGATCGAATGATTAAAAGCTACAGAGTATATGGGCGGTATAGAATTTCTTTATGAACAACAGTGACTGTTCGATTAAAAGTGAAAGATACAATGCTTGCTTTTTAATTTGAAGATATGCAATTCTATCTTTCTTTAGGAAAAGACGTAAAGTCGTCACTTTCATTTCTTTTTATGAAGCCTACAACTCATCCAGCATAGTCACAACCTTTCATTCGCTTCTGTAAGTCACAACCTTGTACATCTCATTCAAGAAATCCTATCAGTTCATTCATAGCATTAGTGAGTCTTGCATACATAGAGATTTAAGTGAGCATGATTTCTATTAGGAGTAGCACAGTTCGGTTCAGTGCAGTTTTCAGTGAAACCAAAATCGAAATTGAAATTTTTCGCATTTCGGTTCGGTGTGATTTCGACGCCAAAGTCAAAATGAAACTAAACCGTTTGGTTCAGTTTGATGTAGTTTCAAATGGTTTTGGTTCGGTTTTTTAGAAAAGATGTACAATTTAAAATTTACACATATTTAGGAATAAGACGATCTAATTTTTTAAACGTGAAATAAAGTTTCAAACGTGCAGCAAACTTGTAGCAAACTGCAGTAAGATTATACGAAAAACAACTTTTTTTTCAAGATTATAAAACACCCCCCCCCCCCCCCCCCCAAAACGCAAAAAAACAAAACTTCAATGCGAGGGATATCAAAGTTCACAGAGGTTTTCAGAGAGAAAAGTGAAAGTGATTGTTGAGTCTTTCTGGGATTTCAAAGTTCACAGAGATTTTCAGAGAGAAAAGTGAAAGTGATTGTTGAGTCTCTCTCTCTCTCTTAATAAACTAATCAACTTTCTAGTTTTTGCGGGAAGCTGATGTATTGATATATAAGCATTTTGTATGCTAGGTTTTGGGTGTTAGATCAGATGAGGCCTCATATGTGTTTTGAGAGAGTGAGAGAGACTGATGACTGATAATTTGGTATTCTGTCGAATAGGAATGAAAGGGGATTAAATTCTAGTGTGGTTGAGTCCATACTAAATGTACCAATAAAAACATGACATATGTTTGAGATGTGGTTTCAGTTTCGGTGTAGTTTTCAACAACCAAAACCGAAATCAAACCGTTTCCCTACACTATGGTCGGTTTCAAAACCACAAAACCGAACCGTTCGATGTGGTCCAATTTATTTGGTTCGTGTTTCGGTTTCAATTCCAAATGCCCACCCATGTTTTTATATAATTTCTTGGGCGCACTAAAGGCTTATGATTTAAAGTTCTATGATACAAAGTTAGTGGCGCGTCTTAAGATTGTTAGAAATTTGTCACTTAGTAATACAGTCTAGTAATATTTCTTTTCACTTGTAAGTGAGAGGTCTTAGGTTTGATTCTCACTGAAAGTGAATTTGAACAACGTTATTGCTAGCCTATTTTGAGGCTTAGCATACTCCCCCATCCCTTAGGGTAGATAATATCGTTTTCTGTAAATAAAAAAAGAAAAGATTGTTAGAAATTTTATTTTTCTGAATTAGTATGATATACTACATTAATTGAAGAAATGAGTTTATATATATATGCATTCTCCTAGGGGGATGAGCACATTCCCCTTTGCAAATAACGTATTTTGATCGAACAAATTTTAGAATCGGAGCGGTTTAACTTCTTAATTTTTATTTGAAGATCACCTATACAAAAAATCAGTTTAATCGGAAATCATTTAGTCATTCAAATGTGTAGAATAACCTTGCGAATTACATATTTTGATCGTATAAATTTTATAATCAGAGCAATTTAACTTCTCAATCTTTATTTGAAGATCACCTATACAAAAAAAAATCATTTTAATCGAAAATTATTTAGTCATTTAAATGTATAGAATAAATTGGCAGCATAACAATCGATTAATATATTCATCATAAACTATCTTTTTACTTGATACGTTTGGATAATTAAACGATCTCCAATTCAAATTATTTTTTGTAGGACTAATCTTCAAATGAAGATTAATAAATCAAACGATTGATTGATTTTATTTGTCAAGATACGCTATTCACAAATGAGAGAATATGTGCATTCCCACATGGGTAAGTGTTATCCTTAAATATTTGTCACGACATTTCGAAACGAGTTATGTTTGGGTCAATATAACAATTTGATCAAGTGAACCAAACTATTCCTAGTTTTTCTTTTTTTTTTGTTGAATGATACTGTGCATGCTTGTTTCTTGGTTCTGTTTTCCTTTCTTATGCCTTGCTAATTTTTCTGCTGCTATGCCAATAATACATATTGGTTGTAACTAGGCTACTGTTCTTTTTTCCCTTCATTTTTTATTTTTCGGTTAGAAGTTCTTTTTTCCCTTTATATATAGCCGTTTATTTTATCATTTTCCCTTTATAAATAATTGTGATTTAACAATTTTATTCTAAGTTAAAATGTTTGAGTGAGAATGAGATAATCATATTTTACTGTGAGCATGCAATTCTTTATGGGGTGTGATATTCACACACCCCATTTTACTTTTCACACACCCTTCTAATTTTCGTCCGTCGAAACAGATGAATTGAAGAAAATCAACGGACAGAAATTAACAAAGGGTGTGTAAGAAGTAGAATGAGATGTGTGAATATCACTTCCCATAGGCCTTAGGGGACGTAAGATTTGCCAAGTATGGTCCCCGATTAAAGAAAGCTGAAAACGAGATATCAATCAAGCACTTGTATACAGTATCTAGGATGATGTCCCTCTCCACTACCAAGTAAGCATTAACCAAAAAAAAGGGGCAAAAGGAACACAAGATTCACAACAGCTCAAGCTTCAAACTTCCAGATCTCCAATTGCTAATGGCATACACAAACTCAGTGAAAGTAGTTGAAGCTTGCAGGGTGGCTCCTCATCCAACCTCGCCAGATTCAACCGCCTTGCCGACCTCCCTTCCTCTTACCTTCTTTGACATACGTTGGCTAAGGTTCCAACCGGTCCAGCGCCTTTATTTCTACCAAATTTCTACTTCCTTTGATACCAAACTTCTCTTCTCCAAACTCAAAACCTCACTCTCTATAACCCTGCAACACTTTCTACCTCTAGCAGGAAACCTCACTTGGCCGCAAGAATCCCCCAAACCCACCCTCAATTATGTTGAAGGCGATGCAGTTTCACTCACAGTAGCGGAGACTGATGCTGATTTCTACCGTCTTTCAAGCGACAATGACTTTCTTGAAGCCCAAGAATACCATCCTCTTGTTCCCCAACTGCCAGTTTCTCATGAAAAAGCCGCGATCATGGCATTGCAAGTCACCATCTTTCCAAATAAGGGCTTTTCCATTGGAACAACCATGCACCATGCAGTCCTCGACGGCAAGTCTTCAACCACGTTTGTAAAATCATGGGCTCACATATGCAAACATATCGGAGAAGGAGAGGGACAAGTACATCTGTCCTCATCTGTTTCGCTACCGGATGAGCTGAGACAGTTTTATGACAGAAGGGTTGTTACTGACCCAGCTGAGCTCGGAACTCTCTTTGTGAACCAGTATCTAAACTTGGGTGGTCCCAACAACAGAAGCTTAAAGATTTGGGAAACTAAAGTGCCGCCAGGCTCGATCCGAGGCACCTTCAAATTCACACGAAAAGATATCGAATCGCTGAGGCAACTGATGAGGACCAAAGCTGGAGAGAAGAAACAAGAAGATGTTCATGTGTCAACTTTCACTCTAGCATGTGCCTATACATGGGTTTGCATTGTCAAGGCGGAGGAAATAAAAGGTGAGACAACACGTATGGTCTTTATGGCCGACTGCAGGCCTCGCCTAGACCCTCCTCTACCCACAAATTACTTCGGGAACTGCACAGCGGGATGTGTACCAGTTGTAGAAACAAAAGGGCTTTTTGGAGAAGACGGGCTGGTTGTGGCGGTATATGCAATCCGTGAAGCTATAAGAAAGTTGGAGAAGGGGGTTTTGGATGGAGCGGAAAATTGGGTTTCGAGAGTGGTTACTGTGACTTCTGGGAGAATGATAAGCATTGCCGGTTCACATCGGTTTAGGGTTTATGATACTGACTTTGGATGGGGAAGACCAAAGAAGGTTGAGATTGTTTCCATTGATAGAAACAGAGCTATCTCATTTTCAGACCCCAAGAGTGATGCTGGGGTTGTTGACGTTGGATTGGTTTTGGAAAAACATCATATGGAGGTTTTTGCTTCTCTGTTTTATAAAGATCTTAAAAGAAATATTTGTTAAGAACTTGTAACTCAAATGATTAAGAATATTTATTTCTAGAGATCTCAGGTTTGTTCTCTATACCCAGTATTGCCGATATCCAAAACCAAATTAAAAAACGGCTTCATGACATTTGAAGCTTTACTGTTGAAACTCCTCATCTATATATGCTAGTAACAAAACTTTCATTTCAACTTTATGTTTTGGGGAATAATAATTAGGAGCTATTTGGTCAATATGAAACCAACATTGTAGCTTCTATCAAAATTTGAATCACAATTTTTTAGTTTGGTAGTATGAAGTTTTTTATTTTTTTATTGTCGCACGACCGCATAAGAGACAAATTTCTTTATGTCATAATATATAGGCATTTTAAAGTTACGCCAATCTTGTTAATACAAATTATTTTGTCAATAAAACAACAATCATATCAAATTATATCATATGAATTAATAATTACAACACCTAAGATTTTTTCATGAATTACAAGTTCACATCTAACTTTTAGTGAAATAGTTATTATCACAACAAACTTTCTATGGAATTTTATAATGCCAATAGTTTGCAGCCCAACTTTATAATTGAAACATATGATGTACTTTTATAGAATTCCTACTAAATTATTAATCTACTGACTACTTTTTTTTTTTATCATAACTGAAAAAAAAAATATATATATATATATATATATATGAAATATTGCCATAAATTATTAATCTTTCAAATATGTTATTCTTATCATCTATTTATACCAAAAAAGATAAGATCCACATGCCTTAGTGGATCTAATCTCTATTAATCTTCCGCTAACCTACTTTTGACCATCCTTCCATCGCCATTTGTACCCTACTGGCAGTATTCACGAAAAGCCGCTGTGATGGCCGTTTCAATCACCCTTTTTTGGCAACAAAGGCGGCTTTTTTCCATGGGAATATCCATGTATCATGCAGCTGTTGATGTCAAGACTCACTTCTTGTTTCTAAAATCACGGGAATGCAAACATGCATCATCAATCTGATGATATTTTGTTACCGACCAATTTCTAGATAAGATTTTTAGTACTGTAAAAAAGAGGGCTAAAATCACACAAAGTACTCACAAGAGAACAAGGTAATTATAATAAAAGTTGACACATGAACAAGGCTATTGATGAGGACTAAACTTGGAGAGAAGAACCAACAAGATGTTCATGTGTCAACTTTCACTGTAGCATGTGCCTATACATGGGTTTGCATTGTCAAGGCGGAGGGAACAAAAGGTGAGACAACGCGTATGTTCTTTAGCGTCGACTGTCGCCTCGCCTAGACCCTCCTCTACCCACAAATTACTTCGGGAACTGCATAGCGGGATGTGTACCAGTTGTAGAAACAAAAGGGCTTTTTGGAGAAGATGGGCTAGTTGTGGCGGCAAATGCAATCTGTGAAGCTATAAGAAAGTTGGAGAAGGGGGTTTTGGATGGAGCGGAAAATTGGGTTTCGAGAGTGGTTACTGTGACTTCTGGGAGAATGCTAAGCATTGCCTGTTCACATCGGTTTAGGGTTTATGATACTGACTTTGGATGGGGAAGACCAAAGAAGTTTGAGATCGTTTCCATTGCTAGAAACAGAGCTATCTCCTTTTCAGACCCCAAGAGTGATGCTGGGGTTGTTGATGTTGGATTGGTTTTGGAAAAACATCATATGGAGGTTTTTGCTTTTTTGTTTAATAAAGGTCTTAATAAGACAAATTTGTTAAGTACTTGTAGCTCAAATGATTAAAAGCATTTATCTCTAAAGATCGTTCATTCTCAATTCCCAATAACACTGTTATATATTGTGTGTAAAATTTTATAATATCACTAGTTAGCAGCCCAACTTTATAAATGAAACATATGACAATGTGTCCATTCTTTTTCTTGAATGGGTTACCACATTTATATTTTTTTTCATGAATGAGTGGCTAAATTATTGATCTACTGACTATTACAAAATAGGCAACATATAAATCAATAAAAAAAAATTGGGTACATGCATCGTGGTTGATGTTTTCATGAGATCAGGACTTATAAAAAATTGATTTCGTGTTTTAGAAAAATCTGGATTGGATGGAAACGATGAAAGCCCTTGAATGTTATTAGTAGTAGAAGATCATTCTCTAAAATTCTTTAGTTTCTTAACACATCAACGGAAGCGAGCCGATAACGTATTGTAATGGGAATTTAGTGAGAGAGATCGGCTAGAGAGAAGAGAAGGGCTTGGAGAATTCTACGTGTTATTGCTCATACTTTGTACCTTATACTAATTAGTGAGAGAGAATCTTTGCTGTCCAGAAAATACAATTACAACAGAAGGATCCTACACATAATATTTTTGTGTGCAGTGGCCTTTTTTGTAGTGACATTATTTGCATCTGTCATTGGACAATTGAATTGGAATTTGAAATCATATTAAGAACTTTATTTGATGATGATCATAATTCAGATAGGACTACTAACCCTACATATAAATATAATCGAGTTTCGGCAGTAGATTAATAATTTAGCCACCCATCCAAGAAAAAAAATATGGGCACTCATTCAAGAAAAAGAACTAATTTAGTCAGAATTCAATCAGAAGTACATCATATGTTTCATTTATAAAGTTGGGCTGCTAACTAGTGGCATTTTAAAATTCCATAGAAAGTTAGTTGTGATAATAACTATTTCACTGATAGTTAGATGTAATTTTTGAAAAATTCTTAGGTGTTGTACTTATTAATTTTTATGATATAATTTGATATGATTGTTATTTTATGAGCAGAATAATTTGTGTTAATGAGGCTAACGTAGTCAGTTTATGGTCAATAAATGAGAATTGGATTCCATTCGGAAATTATTAGATTTTTTTTATATTTAAAATTAAATATAAATAGTATATGATGAAAACTGACCGCACGATGTATGATGAACGATTAGGATGTGAGGATTTCTAAGATTCCCACAAAGTGAATCTGGAGAGGATCCTCTTCTCAATAAATGTAATCTCAATATTATTAAACATGCCTATATAATATAACATGAATAAATTTTATGCGATCGTGTGACAATAAAAAATAAAATAAAAATTTCACACTACCAAACTGAAAATTGTGACCCAAATTTTGAGAGAAGTTACAATGCTGGTTTCATGGTGACCAAATAACTCTATGAGGAGCTTCAAATGTTTTGAAGCCGTTTTTTTTTATTTGGTTTTGGATACCGGCAATACTTGATGTTAGCACGATGAAATTTAAATATTTTTTTACAACATAATGTTCGTGAATTTTTTTTGAACTCAATTAGATACCTCAAATATTTTCAATTTAGCTAATATTTTACAAGGATAATTTGCGAGTTGTAACTTAAAAAATAGATGGTTTAAATCGTTAAAATTCAATATGATGTTGGCCCACATTCATTCCCTTAAAAGCTGTATGTGTATATGTATGGTCATTACATTCCGCACTTAAGCTACTTTCCATCTCCAATATATGGTGCAAGTAAAACCCATCTCCAATGATGTTTGAAGCCTAACTGGGCTCATATACTATTTTTTGTGTCACAAATTTTGTAATTGTCCATTAGTAAGTTCAACCATGCATCAATATTGTTCTCGATTCCAAGTTATATAAGGCTCATTCAGCCTCAGATATAAAGTTTTATCATAAAATATCTCAGTATGACCTCAAGTGAATAAACCATTAACTTTAAACTTTAAATTATTGGTGTGCTTATCCGACATGGGACTCGCCCATCATCAACACGTTTACATGTGAAAGTTATGTGACGGGCACACATGTCCTTGCCTAGTTCATGAGCAAAAGAAGGAGATGACATAAAAAGACATAGTGTTATTCACACATCAATTTTTATCTCTCACACACTTTTGTTAACTTTTGGCTATTGATTTTCTTCAATTCATTTGATCTGATAATCGAAAATTAGGAAAAGTGTTTAAGAAATAAAAACGGTTGTGTGAACATCGCTACCCAATACAAAGGGGCCAAAATACTTGGTGGTTCTTACAGTGGACTGTCGTTATCGCTTGGACCCATATCTTATGACATTTCTTTATAGCAACTCCACCCATGGTGGTTGCTCGGGGGACAGGCTCCAGGAAAGGGCCCGAGGGCCGGTGGGAGGAGGTCCAGCGTTGGAGGGCTCGAGTGAGGGTGGGAGCCCGAGTTGCAGGCCCTTGGAAAATTGACAGGCCTGGTGCCCGAGGTCTGTGACGTCAGGCTGACGCAGGGCCTGGGTCCGACCTTTTTTTTTTCTTTTTTTTTTTGTCAGGCGCGTGTCCCTCACTCGCGAGTGGGGGCGCATCGCCCGACCAGATTTTAGGGCACGGACCTGCGCGAGGCAGAAAACCCAGTGACCATTGGGAAGCCACGTGGCTTCCCACGGTCCGTTCGATCCCAATGGCTCTTTAATACGAACCGTCCGATTTGCAACGGTAAAAAAAAAAGGCTGATTTTATATCAACCGTTCGATCTGAGATCAACGGTTGATATTAATCTGCTTTATAAATTTTTTTTTTTAAAAAAAAGAAAAAATAGTTTTAAAATTAAGAAAAGTTACCGTTGTGACACATGGCACAATCTGGAGTGTTGGAATTCAAATTTTTTAAAATCCAACGGCAAATTAATTATTTGAATAAACATTTAAAATAATTGTAAAAAAATTAGAAAAAATTGTAAAAAATCTGAAAAAAAAATTGTAAAAAATTGTTTTTACTTTTCTATAAATACCACTTCTTCTCCATCTACCTTACATCACAATTTCATATTTTCTCAACTACTTTCAATCAAATTCCTATCTTTCTCTCAAAGTTTCAATCCAATTTTTTTCCACAAAATGACTACTGATGCAGGTACGAATTGGTCGCTTCTTGAAGATGTTGCGTTGTGCACTGGCTAGGTTGAAGTTACTCATAATTCCCTTACGGGTAATGAGATGCAGTTTCGAGAAATGTGGAGTTTAATTCATACCAAATTTCTTGAGCAAATAGGTGGGAAAAGAACCAAAGAATCGATGTCCAGTCATTGGAAAATACTTTGCCATTCCTTTAGTACGTGGAGAGATGCCTTGACACAAACTAGTAGTAATGTTCGAAGTGGGGCAAATTATGCGAATGAGGTAAGAATATATTATAATTATTTGTTTGTATTATTATTTTGTTACCTAATTTGATTATAATTATTTGTTTGTATTATTTATTTGTGACTTAATTTCATTATTATTATTTGTTTGTATTATTTATTTGTTACCTAATAATTTCATTAGTATTATTTGTTTGTATTATTTATTTGTGACCTAATTTCATTAGTATTATTTGTTTATATTATTTATTTGTGACCTAATTTCATTATTATTATTTGTTTGTATTATTTTACCTAATAATTTCATTAGTATTATTTGTTTGTATTATTTATTTGTGACCTAATTTCATTATTATTATTTGTTTGTATTATTTATTTGTTACCTAATAATTTGATTATTATTATTTGTTTGTATTATTTATTTGTTACCTAATAATTTCATTATTATTATTTGTTTGTATTATTTATTTGTGACTTAATTTCATTATTATTATTTGTTTGTATTATTTATTTGTTACCTAATAATTTCATTATTATTATTTGTTTGTATTATTTATTTGTTACCTAATAATTTCATTATTATTCATTTGTAGCAACTTCAAGCACAAGCATGGTATGCTGCCAAAATCAAATCAAGAAACAAATCATTCAACCGGTGAGAATGTTGGAATATTGTTAAAGATTGTCCTAATTTCAAAGTTGTGCATGTTGGTCCAGAAGTATGCATGAACAACACCTCTCTACACAGCACCCCTCCACACTCTACACCCGATCATGGCTCCCATGTTGATGAAGAAGATGGAGAAGAAGTGCCTGAAACGCCCATTCCTGAACAAGCGTCGGGGTCGACTCGTTATCCAATTAGGCCTCAAGGTAAGAACGCTTCAAAGAGGAAAGGGAGTGCTTCCAAGAATGATTATGGAAAGTACATGCAAGAACTTGCTCGTCAAAGTGAATTGACGTTGGCGCGGGAATTGGCGAAATATGAGGCTGAAAAGGCTAGAGATGAGGTAAAAGCTGCAGCTATTCAACAAGCATTTCAAGTTGAACAGAGGGAAATAGAACTACTTAGGCAAGAAAGGGAGTTGCTTAGAGAAGACAGAATTGCACAACGAGATCGTGACATTATGAACACACGTTTAGAAGGGATGTCTCCAAATTCTAAATATTTTTGGCAGTCGGAGAAAGCGGATGTGGTGCAAAGGAGGCATGCAAGAGAAGCGAGATCAAGACAAAATGGTCCTAGCACAACAAGACAAGATGATCCTAGCACCACAGATTGGTTAAGTGATGATGAATAAGGTAATTTTTGTAATCGGAGCCCATAGTTTTCCAATCACTTTGGGTTGTAATTTATTATTTATGTTGTTTCCAATTTATTGAAGTTAGTACTTTATTTAAAGTAAAAGTATATTTATTTAATTTCGTAATATATTTATCCTAATAATAGAATCTTTATTCATCAAATTGTTCACGTATAATGAAATTATAAAACACACCAAATAAAACTAAAAAACTCACCAAATGGAATTACATAAACACACCAAATAAAATTACATAAACATACCAAATAATAAAAAAAACTCACTACAAAAAACACACCAAATAAAATTACATAAACATACCAAATAATTCACACCAAATAAAATTACATAAACATAGCAAATAATAAAAAACTCACTACAAAAAACACACCAAATAAAATTAAATAAACACACCAAATACGAACAAACATACTAAATAAACCTAAGTATCTTCAGCTTGTTTCAATGCCCACTGGTGCTCTATCAAGTCAATTTGCCGATCATTGTGCATAGATGACCTTTGAAGTGCAGCATATCATTGAATGACCCTTTCATTGTAACATCCATCCCTTTCTAATGGCTTGTGTTGCACGGGTTCTTCGGTGGCATCATGCGCACAATATATCCGTGTTTTTGAATTGTTCATCGTGTCTGGCTCTGGGTCATATTCATCAACTGCATCATAATCGAACTCATCTTCCACAATCATGTTGTGAAGAATGACGCACGTCATCATGATGGATCAAAGTGACTCTACATCGAACATTCTGGCAACACCCCTGACGATCGCCCAACGAGCTTGAAGGATACCAAAACAACGCTCTACATCCTTCCTGCACCCCTCTTGACATCTTACAAAGTGTTTTTCCTTTGCACTTCACAGACGTGGCACTGTTTTGACAAATGTTTCCCACCGTGGGTAAATGCCGTCAGCTAGGTAGTATGGCCTATCATACCTACGTCCATTGACGACGTACGTGACTTTTGGTGCCTTTTCTTGCAGGATGTAGTTGAACACTGGGGATTGGGCAAGGACGTTGAGATTATTTTGAGCCCCCGGAACCCCGAAAAAGGCATGTCATATCCATGTATCAAAAGATGTCACTGTCTCCAAAATGATAGATTTTGCTCATTTTCTATCCCCATATGCGTCTTGCCATGCACTTGGACAGTTTTTCCACGTCCAGTGCATACAATCGATGCTTCCTATCATCCCAGGAAACCCTCGCATCTCACCCTTCTTCAAAAGCCTTTGCAAGTCCATGTGAATAGGTTTTTGGAGGTACTCTGCGGTGTACAAAGATTCGACTGCTCCGTAAAACCTCATCAGGGCCTCAAGAATGGTTGATTTCCCCATCCTCGTTATCTCATCCACTTGGTCTGCAGATGCTCCATACGCAAGCATCCGCAACGCAGCAATGATTTTTTGCTCAGGCAGGAGACCCATAACACCACAAGCATCCTTCTTTTGCACAAAGTAAGAATCATGGTTGCAAACATCAGTCATGATTCTGTTGAACAAATGTCGTTCCATTCTAAAACGACGTCTGAAGTACGTATCAGGAAATGCATTGTTATGGACAAAGTAATCGTCCAACAACTCTTCACCCCGTCGTTGCCTGCTTCTATCAAGGTTTCTTGAATGGCTGGGCCTGCATATCTGAGAAACAGTCTGGATGACTCGACGGGAATGTGAGGCTTTGGCCATTCTTGTTTCGTCATCTCTCCTTGTACGCTCATCATCCTCTTCCATCTCATTTTCGGCTATCTGAAGGTTTAACATTCCTTCAGATTGGTTAAACAATTCTTCCTCTTGCTGATTGATTTCCCACATCATCCTTGATGAAGAATAAGACATTGTAAGGATGGATGGTGAAGAAGAAGCAGAAACTATGAATAATGAGATAGAGATGTTGAGAAAATTGGTGTGAGATTTATGAAGATGGATGGTGGATTATATGGACGATTCAGAATGGATTGGATTGTAGATAAGGCCACGTGCAATGCCGTCATTTGTTAAAAATCTGATCAAAATCTATCCTCAAAGATTCTGAAAAGATAATGACACGTGGCACGATCGTATTGGATAAAAATCTTATCGAAATCGATCTCCAATAATTATCTTTTCGGATAATGACACGTGGCGCAATTTTGAACGAGTTAAAATCTGATCGAAATCTATCGTCAATGATTCTCAAAAGATAACGACACATGGCACGATGACATTGGATAAAAATCTTATCGAAATCCATCGCTAAATAATTGTTTTTTTTTTATAAAATGACACGTGGCGCAACGAGAACAATTTAAAAAATCTTATCCGAAATTACAAATAATTTTATTTTTTATTATTTAAACAAACAAAAAAACCTAATATTTTATTGCCTATTGCCAGGGTGGAGATGCAAATGGCAATTACTGTTCATTAAGGGTAGTTACTATTCATTAAAGGCAGTTATTGTTCAATAGTGGATTGCCAGGGGGAGGGCTCTATGGGTGGAGTTGCTCTTAACGTGGACGTCACTGACGAGTTTCAGAAAGAAATGGACTGTATGGGAGAAGTTGGGTTGGTTGTGGGGCTGTAAATGCGATTGGTGAAGATATTGACGATTCAACCTCTAAGTAGATTAAGAAATAAATTAAGAGAAACTAGGAAACAATCACTTAGCCAAACATAGAGAATCTGCCATCAAACTGATTAGCCACGTTTTTTGCTCAAAATAGCCCCAAATCAAGCCTAAGATAGCTTATTTTAAAGCTTGCGACATTCAGAACATATCTCCAAAAGGACCTGAACCCAAATGCCTTTTTTTAAGAGTACAATGATATATCTTACACTAAGGGAAGAGAGAGTTCGGCTAATCCACACAATAGGCAATCTAATTTGGTATCGAATTCACCATCTACGATATTTGAACATAAGATCTCTCATTTATAAGTAAAGAAGAATACCACAAGATCATAGTACTAAGTAGCAAAAGATATCATCTTAGACTCCAAAAAACTCAAACAAGCCCAAAAACGTCATTTTGGCTGCACTGTGCCTTACTCCTTTATTTACAGGAAAACTAATAAAATGAGCTTTAAAACTTTAAGTTTTAACCAAAAAACACCTAATAACTTTATTTAATAATTATGACAAAATCCAACATTTAACAACCCAACAAATTAGCCCAACTACCATTTTTTTCTCTTTCCCTCCTTTCTTTTCCAATGACCCCACCCTCTTATCTTTCTTTCTCTCTCTCTTTCTCTCCATCCCCTCTCTCATCCTCCGTCCATCCATTTCTTCTCTCTCTCATCTCACATCTTTTACTTGGCCCACCTCTCTTTCCTCTCTTTTCTCTCCTCACGTTCATTCCTCTTTATAAATATATATATATATATATATATAATTTTTTTAACTAAAACTTATTTTATAGTTTTATTATTTTAGAACTTATTTTATCAATTTTTAAAATATTAAACTGAAATTATTATTAAGTATAATTGTTTGAAAAAGACACATCGATATAATAGTGAGATTTTTTTTTAAATTAAAATTTTATAAATTATTTTATAAAAAACAATGTGACCATTAATTCTATAAATAGTTTCACCGTATGGCACCAATTCTAAAAATAGTGGTAGCAATTCTAGAAATAGTGTCGTGGTTTGGGAATAATATCGTCATTTCTAGATTTAGTGGCACCAATTCTGGAAATAGTGTCATCGATTTTAAAAATAGTGTGACCATTTCTAAAATAGTGTGACCCTTTTCATAAATAATGATACTGAGTCTAGAAATAGTGCCACTGTTTCTAGAAAAATTAAAAGGCTTATTATACAAAATAGTCCCTAAGATTTACATTATTAATAAAAATGGTCCCTGAGATTGAAAATCAATAGAAATGGTCCATGAGATTGTCCACCATCCATGATTTTAGTTCTTCTGTTAAAAACTCTTTAGGCAATTTTCAAAGATTTGTAACGCAATCGTTTCTTGACCAAATTCAACTCATAATATATCGAAATGAAGATAGGAAAGTGTAAAATAATATTATACCTATTTAGAAGCCCAATGGTTGCCGAAGATGGTTGGAAAATAGCCTGAAAGGTGACTGGTCCGTGGGAAAACTAGAAAACTTGTCGGAAACTGGGTAAACTTTAAACGTTCATAACTTCTACAATACTCAACAAAATCGAGTGATTCAAAAACAAAAATCATACTTCTTGACGAGATGAAGATAATGGTACCTTTTTCGAGGGCTAACTCTCCGTGATTTTATCGTACAACGGCTCGAAAGTGGCTAACTTGAAAGTGGCTAACCATTTTTGAGTTAGCCAATTTCGAGCAGTTTTCCGGCCAAACCACGGAGAGTTAGTAGTCAAGAAAAATGCCATTCTCTTCGTCTCGTCGAGAAGTATGATTTTTATTTTTGAATCACTCGATTTCGTTGAGTATTGAAGAATTTATGAACATTTAACATTTACCCAGTTTCCGGCGAGTTTTCCAGTTTTCCCGCGGACCAGTCACTAATCAGGCTATTTTCCGGCCATCTTCGGCAATCATTAGGCTTCCAAATAGGTATAATCGTGTTCTACACTTTCTTATCTTCATTTTGATATATTATGGGTCAAATTTGGTTAAGAATCGATTGAGTTAGTTTTTAATGGAATGACCAAAATTATGGATGGTAGACAATCTCAGTGAACATTTCTATTAATTTTCAATCTCAGGGACCATTTCTATTGATCATGCAAATCTCAAGGACTATTTTGTATAATAAGCCAAATTAAGAAAACCTAAAAGAAGCTGACTGACTTCTATTTGGCTATCTACTGCCTTCTCATAGGTTAGGGTTATTATGCATTTTACAGTGAAATGGATCACAAATTCGCAATATATAAAATGACAAACAAATTCCTAAAAGAAACACAAGTGACACTTTTCTCAGCCTTGTTTCCAAAAAGAGAGGCAAAATAATTCCAAGAAGCCATGTCCATGCACGTAGTAAAGTAAAGCATATTGCATGATTGGCTTTGTACACTTAAATCTTAGTTTCACTACACAACAATACAGACTAAAGTGTAAGCTTGTGAGGGAAAATGTATGCATTTGTCACGTCGAAGGGGGTTAAGATTGTCCAAGGGGCACTATAAGATAAGTAATGCTTGCGTAACTTACCTGATGTTTTATATTAAGTATTTGAGTAAATTGTAGTTATGGTCCCTTAATTTTAATTTAATTGGAGCAATGGTCCCTCAACTAAGAATCCATTACCATTGGTCCCTCAACTTATCAAAACGTGCAGCTATGATCCCTCAACTGAAAATCCATTACCATTAGTCCCTCAATTTTAATTCAACTGGAGAAATGATCTCTTAACTTTAACCCAATTGTAGCAATGGTCCTTCCAACACAACTCGTTTTGACAAAAATTTTGACGTATTTGACAAAAAGGACCATAATTACATACTTTGATGAGTTCACTACAAAAAAAATGGGCTAAGAACACAATTGATTTGTGCCATTCTCAGTCTCATTGAGCACAAATACATAATTGTGCTTTATAAGGTCCATTGAACACCCAAATATCTCAATTGTGCCCTCTAACAAAAAAGCACATTAGTTTGTGTCGTGTATTTGTGCCTACTAAAGTTTGAACACAAAATTTTGTTTCTAGCTTGCATGTGTCCTTATAGATATTATTTTTTTAATTTACAAACGCACAATAAAAGGGTTTTGTGCCCTCTAATATAATATATTTAAATAAATATTATTTTTTTTATCCTTCAAATTTACTTTTAGCCTCTCTCTCTTTCCACTCTCTCTCAAACTCTCATTGTCCTTAGCCACCTTCCTTTCCCCCGCCCGTATCCTCTTTCTCCCCCTTCTTCTGCACGCAACAGCACCGCCGTCCCCCGATCACCAACGACCGCCAAATTATACCTCCAGAATCCTTTTTCCGTCCTCTTTCCAACCCCCAAGTTAATTTCTACAAATTCATAGCCGGATTTCCTCAATTTCAAATCTAAGAAACGGTGACCGCGGATTTTTTGGCCAGTTTTCGGCCAAGCCTGGCAGAATTGAACCTCGACCCTAGAGGTAAAGATGATCATCTCTTAGTGGGTTGTCCTCCAGTGTAAGTTCTTTTCTAAAATAAAAACTTTCAATTTTGGGATCCATTTTAGATTTTGAATTTTAATTCCCTTTTCTGTATGCATGTCAAAGTTTACTGGCTTGGAGACTGCTTCGGAATTTCAAAGTTTAGTCGCATGTAATATTCTTGTTTTAAATTGGTCATTTAATTTTTAATGTTTATAGCTTATTGTAGTTTGTTTCATCAACTTTTCTGGCATTTTTTTTTTAAGATTTCTGTTTTGGTTGCGTAGAAGATGAAGGAAAATAAATAAAATAGAATTCCATGTAGTCGCTTTTGTTTCCCCGGGGAAAGAAAGATTGGAAATATTCGAACAATATCAATCAAGCCAAAATGTTGAATTTAATTTAATTATTTAAATGCATTTCCATGTCGTATGATTACAGGATATTTCGTTGACTCAGGTGGTTTTCAACTTTTTCTTTCCCTTAATTTGAAATGGCAGTAAGATTAAGATACGATTACAGGATAATTACAGTGTTTTTCTTTTTGTTTTTTATTTTCCAGTTAATGAAAGATGCCAAAAAAACTCAGTTGGGTTCCTACAATGTAAGGTCCCACGGTGTCACTCCGATGGATTGAGTTTTGTGATCTATCTAAACTACCCATGATCAATCACATGAACAAATCATACAGGTAGTGCAGAAGTTGGTTATCTTCTTCCATTCATTCCTTCATCTACAAAAGATAAATGTGTGAGTTCACTTTACATAAATCTTCCACTCAGGTTTACATATTAAGGCAGTCTTATCAGATTTTAGGCAAAAGTGTTAGTCATCATGTGGTAGGTTTAGATAACTTATAGTACTATAATAAAACTCATCATTTAAGCAAGTGTAAAATTGTAATATCTGATTACTAAAAAAAGGGCATGATGCTAAAGGCCTTAGTTAATGAGAAATTTGTAAATGAAATTCATGAAGCGAGAAGAGAGATGTAGAATATCATTGTAATTAAAAAAAGTCATTGAAATGGTGGGAGACACATTCCATATGCCCCTTGAAAGATGCCTCATTTGCATTATCCTTTAAGCCATTTTTTCATAAGCTAATTAAAAAAAAACAGACAACCAATTGACAGGAAAAAACAACTATTACTCCAAAATCAAAGAAATGACACTTCTTTTGCTAAAAAATCAATTGGGTTCCCACATTGTAATGTCCCATGGGTTCAAGGAGGCAAAGGTTCATATGCATTATTGGCTAATTATGTTGGTTCTTGTCGGGATTGATCTCGATTTGTAATTGATAGAACCGTTTCACCACTTTCTGCTTTTGTAGATTAATTTTGTATTTTTGTTATCCATGAGTTACTTTTACATGTTTAAAATAGTTGTAGTTCTACATTTACGTGTAGTGTTTGTTGATTAAGTTTGATGAATTAGATCGATCGTTTTAATTTTTGGTACTATTCATGACTTTGGCAGTGGTCCAAATACCACACATATCATCCGGATTAGTTCGTTTGTGGAGCAAAGATTGGATGAGATGCAAAACTGGGGAATATAAGCAAGGTTAGATTTCAAAATACTTATTTATTAGACTCTGCTTTGCAAATCCTATAAGGTTTTTAGCAGTTGCTATCTTTCTTAGAAATTAATGTCATAACATTGAGATTTATCTCACTGCATTTGACCTAAGCTAAATGATTGTCCAAACTTGTATTGTTTTGTACATCTTGTTTGCTAGTAATGATGGTTTAGCTGCTCATTTAAGTTGCATGTTTTGTTCGTTGTTATTTAGTATAACAAAGTAGCAATGCATCATTGCTTGTGAGTTCTCAATGCCGATTGAAAGTTTTGGTCCTTGAACATCACTGGAAATAGGTCCTTAACAATTTATTTTCATTTTCCCTTTGGTTTGGATTTCAGGAAAATGATTGCATTATCCACCAAGTTGGAAAAAAGAGGTGAAATTAGTTTTGCCTGGCTACATGTAGAGATGCATGGATTGCTTAAGTTCTGTTGGATATATCAATTTTGCCTGGCTAAAGTACACATGTTTTTTTTTATGAGGAATACTTGTATACTTTCATTAATGATATTTCATTCTAACTGCTGAAGCCGTTGGTTTTCATTTTATGAAATTTTTAATCTTTTGTTTTGCTTAAATTTCAGTTTGTAGCCTGCTTTGATTTTTCAAATTTTTTATTTTTTTTAAATACACCTTAATAGGCACAATTTCAAAAAAGTGCCCGTCAGGTGGTTGGTTGTTAGATTGTCTGACAGACTGTCAGAATGTAGGCACAAAAGGACATCTATTTGTGCTGAACTGTTTGAGCACTAAAAGCCATATTGTGCCCTTTGACAAATGGTGACGCCCATAGAGGGCACGGACAATATAATAGTAGCTGCACTGTTGCCATTGGTCTATGGGCACATATGTTGGTGCCCTTTGGCCTCAAAGGGCACAAATAATTTATTGTGTGCAGTGCCCTTTTTTTTTGTAGTGGTTGAGGGACCCTAATTATATAAATGGTTATTCCAACATAACTTATTTTGACAAAATTTTTACGAAATTGATGAAAATGACTATAGATACACATTTTGATAAGTTGAGGGACCAATGGTAATGGATGTTTTAGTTGAGGGATCATTGCTCCAATTTGATTAAAGTTGAGGAACAATTATTACAATTTACTCTAAGTATTTTATTAAAAAAATTATTGATAATAAAAAATTTATAAAAAAAGGAGGGAGGAATGAGTGACATGAGAGAGAAAAGAGAGAGATGATAGTGATGCAGAGATTTTGAAGTTGGATTGGAATACGAGGTGATACACCTTGTGTCATTATACAAATTGTGGGATATGTGTGTTTAAAAGTTAATAACTTAAAAAATACAATTTTCTACAATTTATATAAAAACATATGGTGTACCATCCGTATTCCGATCACAATGAGATATTTCTCGACAGTGATGAGTGAAAGATGCGAGAAATGATGGTGATATGTGAAAGAGGAGAGAGATGATGATGATGGGTGAAGAGAGAGACGGTCCATTTAGGTCAGGGAGGGTGGGAGAGAGAGAAAAGAGGTGGGGAGGGGAATTTACGGGTAAGTTTTTAAAATTTTTTTTTTGTTGTTGTTATATTAAACTTTTGTCATTTTTAATAAAATTCAAGCTTTTTTTTTTCATTAGATAAAGTTATTAGTTTGTTTTTTTGTTAAAAAAAAAAAAGTTTGTGGAAGCCCTTTTCATTAAAGCTTATTTATTTTATTTCTAAAAATCAACTGCTTGGTAGATGTAGATAAATTTGAAACTTTAACACGAACAAGTTGAAAGACTCACGAACATCCTCTAATTGAATCACTCCAGAACTCTTTCGTTTGATCACTTTTTGCTCAAAAGGAAATCGAATATCCTGCAGTAAGAATATATAATAAATATCAAAATTTTACTAAAATAAATATAAAAAACTACTAAGAATATGATCAAATACATAATATAAAATCGACTGATCAATCAGCTCAAACCGTCTTACGACATAACCCTAATCCAACACTCGATCCGTCTCCAACTCGGAGTGGTTTACTTGAACCAGTTTCTAAACATGGACAGATGACAAAACAAACGAAGCTTGATGAGTTTATGGTTGCAGCCCGCTATAAATCTCTAGCGATACCTAATTCATTTCGAGGCACTTCGAATTCACAAACGCGAAGATACAAGCTTTACGGAAATGGGTCATGACCAGAATGAAAGAGATCACCACGAAAAAAAAAAAAAAACAACAAGAACATGATCGATCGGTTCATATGTCAAAGTTTTCGCAAGTCTACGCGTACAAATGGGTTTGCTTGGTAAAAGCAGAACAAGAAGACGAAGAAAAAACAAGGGAAAGTACCTGTGTTGATTAGCGTAGACTGCCGGTCGCGCTTAGCCCCTCCTTTCCCTGCAAACTATTCATAATAAAATCGATAAATGTTATTACTCACCTTAATTACAATGAAAATATAATTATTGTACATATTATTACTCCTAACACACACATATATACGTTCAAATATATATATTACTACCATAAGCTCAATATATATATACACACACACATATATAGTTCACCTATATATATACACGTATAGAGTTTACCTGTATGAACTTATAGTAGTATTATATATATCGTTCACATACATACATACATACATACATACATACATACAAATATACACACACACACACACATGCACAGTACTACATATATGATCAACCATATTAAACTAATTAATATACCTATATTTAAATTTAGTGTAAATCTCAGTTTACTACCCTTAAGTTTCGTGGTTTATAACATGAAGTTTTTTTTCATCCTATATTCATACCTAAAGTGTTAATTTTGAGACAGTCTCATACATCCGTTAGTCTGACTGTTAAGTTTCCCGCTAACTGATGGCGTGATGCACATGTGGACAATGACTGGGTGCCAAATAACATATTTTTTTAAGTAAATTAATATTGAATCAAATAACATTCTTTTATTTTGTAGGTAATTTATTTTCCATGTATTATTACATATATTTGGCACATTTTATTATTTTAAGATATGTTGATGCATAAAATCAGGGAGGACTTTGGTACAACAGAAAGTGTTAAGTTTGTGACCTTCGCTAAATTGCTTCGGTCACTAGTGTGGATAAGTATGTAAATGGATAGAAACAAGAAAGCAAATACAAGATGTACGTGGTTCACCCAGATTTGCTACGTCCACGGAATAGATGAGTTCTCATTAATTGTGAAGGGTTTACACAAGTACATAGGTTCAAGCTCTCCTTTAGTGAGTACTAGTAAATGATTTAGTACAAATGACATTAGGAAATATTGCGAGAGAATGATCTCTATTTATATAAGAGAGTTTCTAGTTTCATTCTGATAGTGACATGTGTCGTGTTGTGATTGGCTTTTGATGTTGACACGTGTCGCGCTCTGATTGACTTCTGATATCAACACATGTCGCGCTGTGATTGGCTTCCTGGTTGAAGAGAAACTCTTTTGGGTCCTTGACGGTATAACGTTGACCAGTGCTCACGTTCGTCGAATCCTTCGTTAGAGGTGTCCCCGAATAGTCTTCCTCCGTAGCTTGCCTAGACGGGGTACCAGCAAGAGATACTCCGATGCTCAAGTCAGTTAATTGATTCTCTATTCTCTGGTTTCTCTCGGGTTCTCATTATGTACCTTGTACTTTGGCTCCTCTCCCTATTTATAGGATTACATGATTGAGGATCAAGTACCATGACTTGTCCTCCTTTCCCACTTCCTTCGTGGTCCTCCGTTGTATAACTGCATGCTTTGGGAACAAGTACCACAACCTGTCTTCCTCTCCCACTTCTCCTATGTAGTGGGGATAGTTATCTAGGCACGTTCCCCTTGCGTTTGTAGGGGGTAGTTATCTAGACGATTGGTATTGGCCCATGAGTTGAAACCGGATTTTATCCTCCTACAATATATAAGTTAAAGTTGGTCCCATATACGCTTTACCTCACAGTTTATCTCATCGATTGATTTCTTTGTCACAATTACATTGAGAGGAACAAACTTCAATTTCTTGGCTCTTTTTCCTTGGTGAGAATTAGAGTTTTTGAGTTGGGTTGATTTCTATCACTTCATGGTTGGAATGTTTCAGCTTTTTGATAGTCTAACAATGTTGCTTACTAATGGATTGTCATTTAACATTGTGTTGGTGTTTTTGTGTTTTTTTTTTTTTTTTTTTGGTTTTTTTTTTTCCAGGTCAAGAAGGGAAAATCTGTTTCGATAAGGTCCCATGTTGTGAAGCCAGGTATCTTGAATAATGTCAATAGTCTTGAAGCTTGATTCGGTTTACTTTTCTAAGGAACAAAAATGCATTCTTTAAATTGATGTCACTTTCCTTGTGGAAGTCTTCTGGATGTTTTTTATTTTTATTTTTATTTTTATTGTGCATATCTGTTGTGATGATTACAGCTGGAATTTTAACTTGTTCTATACTTTTGTTTGGTTTTATGTTGTTGGGTGTTTTTAGTTTAATTTATCTTCAGGATACTTGAAAGATCACATCATGTAGCTTTACTACTCCTCACTTTGAAGAATAGCTAGGTTATGAGACTCCGGCGTGACTTTAAGATTACTGCTAAATCCCCATTCTCAAACTCTTTAACTTATTATCCTCAAGATACATTCTTATGGTTATGTAAATTTGGTGACATCAAACTTTTAAAACTAGGGAAGCCTATGCTTGCTCTCTGAAATAAGAAGTTGTTTGATTCTTCTTTGTTCTCTGAAATAAGTTGTTTGATTGTGTACAGGAGCTGCTATTTGAAAAATAATCAGCCACTACCAAGTATATTTGGATTTTTGTTTTTGCTTGTTGTTGCTGCCAATATCAAGAGACCAATGCATATATCCTTTAATGCTATTTATTTATTTTTGTTGTTGTTGCTGCCAATATCAGGAGACAAATGATGCTTGAGTTCTTCATTTTTTTGTTTGTTGACTGACTGACCAATGCATATTTCTTTTAGTTGTCTCTTTTTGTTGACTTGGTGACACTACCAAAGACATTTGCATTAAAAAGGATATGTGTTGTATGCAACTTTATATAATCAATTTTAGAAGATGTATTTGAATGCATGATGATTTGGTGTTCAAATAATTTAGTATTCGAAACCGTAAACCGGCAAGAATCGAATCGGAACCGATGTAGACCAAGCCGTACGGTTCTATTAATAAATTTAAGCGGAACCGCACCGAATCGAACCGTTGATATTTTTCGGTTCCGATTTAAGGGTGGAACCGCGCCAAACTGCACCGTGTCCACCACTAGCCGATCTCCTTCACTAAATTCACATTACAACATGTTATCAGCACGCTTCCGTTGATGTGCTAAGGAACAAAAGGATTTTCGAGAAGGATATTATACTACCAACATACATGCCCTTATAATAATAGCAACAATGCAGCAACTAAAGTATTATGTGTGATGTTACTTAGTACTACCGTCTAATGATATTCATCTTTAATTGTAAGTGAGAGTTCTTAAGTTCAATTCTAGCATAAGGCGAATTTGAATCATATTATTACTAACCCATTATGAGATTTTACCCATTTTCTCATGCTCTTAATGTAAATAATATTGTTTTTTTTTTAAATAATAATAATATTATGTGTGCCTTCTAGTGATGTGCCCTTTAGTCAGAGGTCACGTGCACACTTACACTACACAGCTGGCATAAATCTAACCATTGAAAACGTTATAATCCTAGCCCTCGATTTCAACTAAGAATAAATACATCCAAAACTGAAACAAATGAAGAACAACTGAAGGATTAAGCTGGCATTGATCTGCAACCAAGCTTGTATCTCAACAAATAACTCAGTGAAATTCGTTGAAGTTTGCAGGGTAGCTACACAACCACTACCTGGCTCATCTCAAGGAGAGAAACTTACGTAGAACTCTATAAAAATGGTACATTTTCAGCAGTATTCAAAATCAATCACGCATCACCGCCTCACCAGTTGTCTCTTCCGCTAACCTACTTCGACCACCAATGCATAAGGTTTCCACCTTCCATCGCCTTTTCTTCTATGAAATATTGCCATGCTCTTCACCTGCAGGCACTTTAATTTTTTTTCATTCAACAATTATTCCAAAACTCAAAAGTCAAAACCTCGCTCTCTATAGCTATCACCCTCCAACATTTTCTACCTCATGTCGGAAACATCACTTGGCCCTAAAACTCTCCCAGCCCACCCTCAATCACGTCAAAGGCGACACCCTTTCGCTCTCAGTAGCGGAATCTGATGCCATTTTTTGCAGCCTCTCAAGCAATGACTTGAAAATCGAACCCAAAGAATACCATCCTTTTGTACCCGGCCAACTGGCGGTATTACGAAAAAGCCGCCGTGATGGCGTTTCAAATCACCATTTTTTTTCCAACAGCGGCGGCTTTTCCATTGGAATATCGATGCACCATGCAGCTCTTGACGTCAAGACTCGCTTCTTGTTTCTAAAATCATGGGCTCACATATACAAACATGTTCATCAATCTGGTGGTATTTTGTTACCGGATCAGCTCAAACCATCTTACGACAGAAGCCTAATCCGACACCAGATCGGTCTCCAACTCAAAGCAATCTACTTGAACGAGTTTCTAATAATGAACGGACGACAAAACAATCGAAGCTTGATGGTTGCAGCCCGCTATGTATAATCTCCAGCGATACCAAAGTCATTTCGAGGAGTACCGAAGTGGTTCGGAAAAATAGAACTGGAGAAATCACTTTTTCAGATGGCAAAAATGGTGGTGGCGCTGTTGGCGTTGCGTTGGTTATGGAAAAACATCATATGGACTACGGAGGCTTTTGCTTCTCTATTTGCTAAAGGTCTTGAAACCCTTTGAAGTTTGAAGCCTCATTTCATGTGTACAGGTGGACTGAAAAAGTGTATGCTTCTTTTTCATTAGTTAATCTTGTGATGATGTTTTTCTTTTATGTTTGTTTCGTTTCCCCACGAACAGGAGAAATTTTGACTGAAATACAAATGTTGCATCCACGTGTTTTAATAGAATTTGTAGAAAATTTTAATTTTTAAGTTATTAACTTTTTAGCATACATATCTTACAATTTGTATACTGACATAGCACCACGATATATTATCTTCTATTCTAAAGTTGTTTGCCCCTCGGTTTTGCTTTATTTACAATAAAGACATGGGATTTAGGGCTGGGTTGGAAGGTAGTTATTAAAAGTTAGGAGGGTAATTTTGTCTCTGAACAGATTTCGAAATATTTACGGTTTTGCCAGTCTGTTCTAAAATGGACCCTCGGTTTTGCGTTATTTACATCACTGCCAGGTGGGCTGTGTGCTTCTGCCATTACTTACATTTCTGAGGGCACTTTTGTCACCACTGTTTGGGACTGAATGGGCGCAGGCGTTGCGGGACAGGCGCTGCAGAGAGATGGGATGATTTCGATGGCTACGAGGGATTTGCAGAGAGATGAGAGGATTTTCTGCAAGGGTTGAAGAGAACGAGTAAGGGAGAACCATACCTCGCCGAGGCGGACAAGATCGATCGAGTTGGCTTTCGTGTTCAGTTCAACTTTCTTTTCCAGTTTTCTGTTTGGTTGGTGGGAAAATCCCTATTCTGTTCATCCCCAAACCTTTAAAATCCACGCTTTCAAGGTAATACCCGCCGGCTTCTTAATTTAATTCCATTTTTAATTCAGTTTTCCATTTCCAATACCTAGAAATATAATTACACAAGGAATAATAGGAACTAAAATATCACATCTCCAGAAATTTTTGTTTTCTAATCCTCCGCGGTTTCTCGGCAACCAAACGGATCGTTAAATCATTTTAATTAACTAAAATAACGATTTTTATTTATTTATTTACAATATTTGTCTACAAATTTAGTCTCTGGATTACCCAATTTTTTCCCGATTGAATGCTAACGGAATTGTATTATTTATTTTTGTTTCCTCTCTTAGCCCTGCACAAAGGCTTCTTCCATAGCTCCAATGGCAGAACCAAGCTCAATCAAAGTAGTTGAGGTTTGCAAGGTAGCCCCAAATCCAAGCTCACCGGATGATCAGTCTCTTCCTCTAACCTTCTTTGATATCTTGTGGCTGAGGTTTCCACCAATTCAACGCGTTTTCTTCTTCGAAATACCCTCATTCAACACATCACTCTTCTTTGATTCCATACTTCCGAAGCTCAAAACCTCGCTCTCCGTCACCCTCCAACACTTTGTACCTCTAGCAGGAAATCTCACCTGGCCTCAAGACTCCCCTCCCATTATCAATTATGTCAAAGGCAACGCCGTTTCGCTCACAATAGCTGAGTCTAATGCTGATTTTTACCATCTAGTTTCAAGCAACAGCTTTAGCGTTGAGGCCAAAGAATACCATCCTCTTATACCCCACTTGGCGGTGTCTCATGACCAAGCTGAAGTGCTAGCATTGCAAATCACCGCATTTCCCACCGGCGGTTTTTCCATTGGATCAGCCGTGCACCATGCTGTCCTTGACGGCAAGACTTCAACCATGTTTATCAAATCATGGGCTCATATATGCAAACATGGAGGAGGAGGACAAGGACTGTCTTCGCCGTTGTTGCCAAGCTATGACAGAATGGCCATCAAAGACCCGGCAGGGCTCCACGCAATCTTCTCGAAGGACTGGCTAAGATACGGTGGCTCCAACAATAGAACCTTAATGCCTCTAGAGTTTACAGGTGCAGGAAGCTTGATTCGAGGTAGCTTCGAAATCACACGTGCCAAAATAGAATCCCTAAGACAATCAGTGATGTCTATGATGGCAAAGGAGAAGCAACAAGCTGGTCATTCAGTACCAGTTCATTTGTCAACGTTTTCGCTAACGTGTGCCTATACATGGGTTTGCTTAGTGAAGGCTGAGGAGATCAAAACAAAGAAAGTACTTCTCGTCTTTAACGTGGACTGCAGGTCTCGCTTAGACCCTCCTTTACCGGCAACATATTTTGGGAATTGCATTACACCCCATGGTGTAATTGCAGAAACAGACGACCTGATGGGAGAAGATGGGTTGTTCGTGGCCTTAACTGCGGTTAGTGCAGCTATAAAAAGGTTGGACACTGACGGTGTTTTGAACGGGATGGAGACTTGGATACCAACCATGTTTGATGCACAGACTAGTACTGATAGAATATTTTCTGTTGCTGGTTCGCCTAGGTTTGAGCTATATGATGCAGCTGATTTTGGATGGGGAAGACCAAGGACAATTGAATTCGTTTCGATAGATAGGACTGGAGCGATCTCTCTTTCAGATAGCAAGAACGGTGGAGGAGGTGTTGAGATTGGTTTGGCTTTGAAAAAACTTTCTATGGAGGCTTTTGCTTCTCTATTTGCTGAAGGACTTGAACAACTTTGATTTTTTTTTTTTGGTTTCCCTCTATGTATTTTGCTCTTAATAATTTGATGAGGAAGATGGTCGATTGTGTTTATGATGCATCTTTATCTGTTTGATTTGGATTCTGTATAAATTTTCATGGAATGAACTTATATGAGATTTGAGTGCAACTCATGTTCATCATATTTTTCATTTACTTTGTGACCGTAATGTCACGGTTCGAGTCTTGGAAACAGTCTCTTTGTAAAGTAAGGGTAAGGTTGCATGATGGACGTTCCCCCCTCCTCTGACCCTCGCCAAGCCTCCTCTGACCCTCGCCAAGCGAGAAACCTTGTTGGCTTGGGGTCGCCCTTTAACACCATTATTGAATTGCATTTCACACAATGCTCTATACATTCAATCAAATAAAGTGAATTCCGCATCAAATTTCTAATATGTTGAACTTATAAATGTTTAGACTGAAGTTATTAAATTGAAAATAATTTAAGATATGCTACTCACAATAAAATTTGTGTAGATTATCATAATATCACATTGACCTATTGAAACATGGTGACCAAGTCCTAGGACTCATCCTATGTTGTTTTGAGAAGATCTTTTGTCAACAAAATGTCCTCTACACATGACCAAACATATGGAGGTAGTCGGAGCCAGCCGAGACTAATCAACGGAGGGAATGAGATGAATTCCAATAATATTGTCGGTGAACTATATCATGAGGAGCACAATGATAATGAGGAGGTGGATGTTGGTGATAGGATGCTGTTAGTAATTGTTGATTGTTAGTGCTAAGCATCCTATCTGTTAGTAGTTGTTGATCGTAGTGCCAGTAATAATCTGTTGATTAGAAATAAGATTTGGGAAATATCTTGTACCCGCCTTAGCTTGCAGTTTAGTATATATACTGAACACTTTTCTCTCTCTAAAACCCATCTCTTTCCTCTTGGAATCCCAAACCTTTCAGGGCCACGCACGCCTCTGCGATTACAAACCCTAATCCTTTGTGCGGTCTCAAGAATTGGAGATTTTATATATATAGTGTTGATTTATATTCTTTTTTTGGCGTATGGAGCTCTGAGAAAAAAAATCCTCAGGAAGTTAATCCGGCTGCTACCGGTCACGAGCTTGAGGACCATACCTAGCCGAGGCGGACGAGATCGATCGAGTTGGCTTTCGTGTTCAGTTCAACTTTCTTTTCTAGTTTTCTGTTTGGTTGCCGGTATTCCATCCATGGTTAATGAAAGGTTGTTGTAATTGTTTTCTCCATTGGCTGTGTTCGTTATGTTTTTCATTGCACAATTGATTAATCGTTATCTTCTCACTAAGGATTTTCAATTTGAATATCACATGAGTTCGAAAGCTTCTTTTCACAATTTGGTAAGGTCGTGGAGCATAAGATCATATGCGATCAAGTCATAAAGCGCTATGAAACACGTATTATATTCCAACAAGGATATGATAAGAAAACTAATTAAACTGAAAACAATAAAATTACAGCACCCCATGTAATTTTAATGTGTATAATGTAGGAGGAAGAGGTTGTTGGAAATTATATATTATAATATGAAATATTGTAATATATAATTTTAATAATTGAATGAAAAATAGTGTTAACCAATTTCTTAGAAAGGTTATGTTGTTTAGGTGTATTCTCTTTATAAGTGATGTATACTTATAGATGAAAAGTTACATCTCCTTAACAAAAAGTACTTGGGTTCTATATAAACTCATGAAACCATTATCATTAAATATAGAAAAATAGAGTTAATTGTTACTCTCTTGAGAAATAGGGTTTCCCCAACTTTGTTTCTCAAATGATTCGTGTGTCAAATTCCGAGTCGTGTCTTGAGAGTACGGAATATATAAAGTTCGCCAGAGTCCGAAGATTGAAGTGCTTTGACTTCGGATTATAGATTGTTGAATCCTGGGAGATGGACGCCTATTGAACTACAAGCACAAGAGTAGGGGTGAAATTCTATCTTTAGGACATTGCATTTATGCAAGCCTCAATCTCCAAGTTTGTCAGTTATTCTAACTTTCACTCTAGTAGTTTATATTAATCTCATATATAATTGATGTTGTGAATTTCTGTATGATTATTATCATTGGAATTATATTGTTATTTCTCATATTTTCTATTATTGCTCCAACAATCTAAAGATAGAAGTTTCTTTATGCAATAATTAGAAAAATATGGATTTAAGAAATAATTATATTGAGAAAGTAGGAAAGAATGATTTGAATATATGTTAGTGAAACTGCCGTTTAAAACTTTGAAACGCATGCATATTGTTGTGAAAATATTGTTCTTGAATTTCATTAAGAACGAAATGGGCAGGTTGTTAAGCTATTGTTTATTTAATTCTTTTTGCCATTTAACGTTACTGTTGTTGGTTCAATACTCTTAAAATTAGACATGAGAATGGCGATAAGTTCTTGTGATATGTGATTGTAAGATGCATATATGCAGGGCGTGAGGATCATGCATTTCTTACATACTTTGGCATTATACAGTTAGTTTATGCATTAATCTAGATCACTGAAGTATAATTCTAGATACATGTTTCTGTGAAATACATGATCAATTATATATAAATGTGCAGTTAGTTTAAAAATAACTAATTGTGGTGTTTTCAATTTCTTCTGGAAAAAAGAAGAAAATTGAGATACTGAAGCATGAAGATATATTGCAAAACTGTCGCTAATCAGAAATTAGGGATGATGAAAATTACATTATATAATATTCTTTGTATGCTTTTATGCTTAAAGACCTTTATGTAATATCTGAGTTATTTTTGTGTCAATCGGTTATGTTTGCACATAGATGGATGAAACAATATGACTGTTCGTTGACACCTCATAGGCACATGCATATCCCTATCAGTAAGATTTTACTTATGTTAGGCATATCATGGAGATCCATCTACAAACCATGTTTGACGTTGACTCTTTGTAGAAGAGAATTGTTGGTTACCAAGTGAAATTTTATAGTTTAAAATTTGTATCATCTACAATAAGTGTAGAACGGCCATTGTGGTGTACTGGGTTTAGCTTGGATGTTAGATGTGGTTCTGCCAAACTCGTAGCAGTTCTTGGAAAAGTTCCTTTTGCAGAAAGGAATTGCATCTGTATAATTGATGCAGTTAATCCCTATTAGGCAGATGTGCGAAGGCTTCAAGGCCATAGTGAATTATCTCAGAGTTTTAAGTGAGTTAATATGTCCTTGAGTTTTACAGGATAGTTCCGTATAAATGGAAACTATGTATAATGGAAACCACAAAACTGGGTTTGCCATAAATCGGGAATGGTCCAGACTAAAAGCCAAGTCCTTTGAGAACAATAAGACACCAAAAGTGTGGGGATCTTTTATAACTTTGCAGAAAGACGTTATGTTGCTTATTTAGTAAGCAATGGCAACCAATGAGTGTGTTTTATCAATGGTTACTCATGGTAAGAAAGCTTTTGTGATAACAAAAGAAGATACTGTATTCAAATTAAATCTTTGAACTCATTTTAGATGAGTTATTATCATCTTGAAAAGACGATGACTGGATTAAAAGTGTGAAGGTCTTTTTGAAAGAAATGACAAGACACTAAAAATGTGGGAGCATTTTGCAAAATGCATTAGACCCAATATGGCTTTATAATAAGCAAGCGTGGGCTTGGATATTTTCATGTTAGTCATGTATGAAACCAAAGCCGATTCCCTTGAGAAGAATTAGACATTGGAAGTTTGGGAATACCTTGCAATGATAAGAGTTTTGCTTTCTCTTGTTACTAGTCATAGCGAGGAAGAGTCAAATGAAATTTAAGATCAACATTCTTTGGCGGGGATTCTAGTCCCATGATAATTTAAAAACTCAGATGATAAAGTGTGAAAGCCTTTAAAAGCTTTTCCTGTAACAGCTTAGTGAAGCGTGAATGCCTAAAAAGATAGATAAAGTCTATCTTAGTTGTTCATTACTTAAAGTGGAAAATGTGATCGATTTAATGATAGCATTAAAAGAAACTACAATTATGAAAGAATTGTGGGGGTTGGTTAAAAGTAATTTGCTAATTGAACGACATTTAAGATGTCATCTCTTGTAATGAGTACTTGTTTAAGATATGACAAGATTAGAGATCTTCTTACAAATACCTTAAATGTGGGGGAGTTTACCCAAGTGCTTAGTGTTAGCAAATTACTTAGTAATTAAGTCCTAATATAATTTTGAGGACTTGACATTTCAAATAATGTCAAACAACTATTCTCGTATGAAATATAATTTCAAAAGATGGATTGTGCACACCATTAAAGATAGTCAACCTAAATGGTACCAAATATTAAAGGTTTGACTAGAGAGTAAGTTGATCATCGAGGGGAATGAGGCTAAAGCCAACATAACTAATGAATCAGCCGGACGGAAACCTAACTTAGTTGATTGGAGATCCCATGGTCTAAGTTCAATAGGCAAACTGGTTGGGCATGATTCAAAGAAGTTAACACACTATATACCTCATTCCTATGATGGAAGAAGTGTGTTGTCTGCAGAAGTTTTAGGGTGTATATTTATATTTAATGACAGTGATATCTTATAAATAAGAGGAATAGAGCAGACTATTCTTAATCAGTGGTCACCTATGTGAGAGTAGAAATGGGTCGCTTCTATGAGAATGAGATGGCTAAATTCTCTAAAGCTCTCATGAATCCGGGATTTGTTCAGGACCAAAATGAACACAACCGTATGAACCGTAATATATTAGGATTAGTGATGTGTGTTGCTTATTGTCTCGGTTTACTGCTGCGGTGAACAGTTCAAGATCTTCTACATCCACTGCGTCACCAAGTAAACCCGATAAGTATTCACTAGGGTAGGTTCAAGTCCAAAAGACACCTCTCCCGATGCATCTCTTGTCCGCCTGTACTCTCAAATTCTTCCTAATTTTTCATTCATGTGGGGGATTGTTGGAAATTATATATTATAATATGAAATATTGTAATATATAATTTTAATAATTGAATGAAAAATAGTGTTAACCAATTTCTTAGAAAGGTTATGTTGTTTAGGTGTATTCTCTTTATAAGTGATGTATACTTGTAGATGAAAAGTTACATCTCCTTAACAAAAAGTACTTGGGTTCTATATAAACTCATGAAACCATTATCATTAAATATAGAAAAATAGAGTTAATTGTTACTCTCTTGAGAAATAGGGTTTCCCCAACTTTGTTTCTCAAATGATTCGTGTGTCAAATTCCGAGTCGTGTCTTGAGAGTACGGAATATATAAAGTTCGCCAGAGTCCGAAGATTGAAGTGCTTTGACTTCGGATTATAGATTGTTGAATCCTGGGAGATGGACGCCTATTGAACTACAAGCACAAGAGTAGGGGTGAAATTCTATCTTTAGGATATTGCATTTATGCAAGCCTCAATCTCCAAGTTTGTCAGTTATTCTAACTTTCACTCTAGTAGTTTATATTAATCTCATATATAATTGATGTTGTGAATTTCTTTATGATTATTATCATTGGAATTATATTGTTATTTCTCATATTTTCTATTATTGCTCCAACAGAGGTGGCAGCAAGTGAACAAGTACATGGAGGTATTCTTAATGTGTAATTTTAATTATATTCGGTTCGGTATTGGCTTCCACCATCAGATTCTGTTCTTTCATTATTTTATGTGTTATTGTTCTTCCTGACCATTACAGGGAGCTATGTTTCATAGGTGGTGCCATATGTGGGCTAGAAGAAGCATCAGCTTCTGAGGGTGTCATTCATTGCATGTGGTATGTACCTTGTGTTTTACGGACTTACGTTTTCTGTGCTAATTTTTTATTGTTATTGTTGTTGGCGCAAGTATTTAAGTTAAGTAGTAGCAAACATAGTGTTTTTACTCTTGCAAGGGAATTGTCTTTTTACCCCAGTAAGTTACAAGGATTTAGAATGGGAGTAAGTGCATTGCAGATTGTTCTGATCCATAGAAATATAGACATGCAAGGTGGAACCGATTGCGTATTTGGACCTTATTTTTGGAAGATGACTGCATTATTAAATAAATTGTATATAATTTGGGTTGGGTTAGAAGATATGGCTACAAGAGGAATTAAATATGTGGATTGCTTTCTGAATGGCGTGTGTAGTCTGCAAAGAGGGGAAAAGAAGGGGAGAAATTGAAATTCCTTCCCTTCCATTATTTGGTTGGTCAAGGAAGAAAATACTCATCTTTATCTCCCCAGTCCTGCCTAAATCAACTGGAGTCGGAAATGTTCTTTTTTAGAAAGAGTTGGAAGTTTTTCTATTACTAATTTTTGTTACACAATCAATCATTTACAGGTCATGCTATTCATAGAGTGGTTCAAAGAATTCCAAGAGTTTCATTCACTTAATTTATGCTCTTCATGTAAAAATTCTTTTAAAAAGCTCAAACATCTTTCAATGTAAATAACATTAACTTTTGTAACAATTTCTTATAGCTTTGAAACATGGTTTCTAATCCCGCAGCAACGCGCGGGCCATATTTCTAGTTTACACTAAATATATAGTGGAATTAAAACGAACTTATTATCTACAAAATTCAAAACTTACATATATGTTGGTGATCAACAACTACTGTCATTTACCAAATACTCTTAACGGAAGAATGAAGCTATACATCTAGTTTGAATATACATACATATATGTATATATATATATATATACATACATGTATGTATTTATATATACACACATACATGTGTATATATATATGGTCATTAGATTCCTCACTTAAGCTTCTTTCCATCTCCAATGACGTTTCAAGCCTAACTAGGCTCAGGTACTATTTTTTGTGTGACAAGTTTTGCAAGTGTCCACTACTAAGTCCAAATATGCATCGATATTGTTCTCTTTTTAAGTGATTTAAAGCTTATTATGAGATGTCGAGTTTGGTAGAGACACAAATGAACAAATCACTCACATTTCAAACCTAAGTGGGACATCAATCGGTTCACATGTGAAAGTTGTGTAACATGTGCCGGCACACATATTCAGTGTACTTGCTTAGTTCATGAGCAGAAAGAAGAAGGATGAGAAACAAAAATCACAAAATACATAGTGTTGTAAAATCGACGGTATGTGTGCAGTGGAACATAATGTAAATAAGACAATATTTACGAGGTTTGGCAAGTGTACCTATGTCCTCGGAGCAACAGTAGTATTTTCTTTCATTAACTAAAATAATAGGAGTACAAAGATAACTCTCATTATTTTATCTCTTCTCTCTAGCCCAGCTCACTGTATTTTATTATGTATCTCTCTTCTTTCTCTTATTCTTCTCCTCTCTCTTCTTTTCTTTCTCGGTATGTTTTTCTCTCCTCCCCTTCTTCTTCCGTATGCTCTCATTTTATAGGCCAAAAGGTTATTGTAGCAACACTATTCATTTTACAAATTTTCCTTGAATGAATAGTGAAATATTGTGCATGCATAGTAACTCATTCGTTTTTCTTTATATGAACTAGCCTTCATACAAGCGCTCACGCACGTACAGAATGCATTTTTTGAATTATGACGTGCTACGCGCGACTTACACGTTTTAAATGTATTTATATACGTAAATTACTTTTTGAATCACGGCGTGCTACGCACGACTTACATGTTTTAAATGTATTTATATGCGTAAATTGACAAAAGGAAAGTCAAATATTTGAAGTAAATTAATAATCTTAGATCATGCTAGAAGAAACCCCTTATAAATCAATTAAAATAGATGAATTCACATAATTAAATCGGTCTGTATAGAATTTAAATTAAGAAAAGAGAAAATAATATTTAATAAACAACTGATTGAATCACATTATTGCTAGCCCGTTATGAGGCTAAGCCCACCCCCTCCCCCTTAGTGTAGATAATATCGTTTGTTCATATATATATATATATATATATATATATATATATATATATATATATATATATTAGGGGTGGGCACTTGGAACCGAAACACGAATCGAATCGAACCGCACCGAACGGTTTGGTTTTGCGGTTTTGAAACGGTTTTGGTTTCGAAACCGAACCGCAGCAAAGAAAACGGTTTGGTTTCGGTTTTAGGTTTTCAAAACCGCACCGAAACCGAAACCGAAACCAAAACAGCACCATATAATAAAATTAATAAATAAATGTTATATTTTAAACTTTTAATTAGTTCAACTAGGTTACTAGACTATCATTATCATCTAGTTTTGAATCTTTAATATGGGACGAGATGAAACATGTTCTCTGACCTTTTTTTTGTTGGTTGGGGAACCCTTATAGACAAGCTGTTACATTTTCTAAATATGTGTTTATTGGGTTGGGAATCATACAATTTTCATCATGGAGACTACACTAACTCAAACAAATATTTACTGGATATGTGATTCAAATAAGCAACTCACTTTGAACCTAAAGAAACAAATATTTACTGGATATGTTTATTTCTGTTGTAAGCACTGAGCAATGACAATGAGCATCGGTCATATTGAATTTGAGGGGGCTGGAATAACAAAATAACATTAGCACTTTCTTTCTTCGTTTGTTTATTTCTGTTTTGTTGTTCTCTAGTAGATTATGGCATTGAATTATTTTGTTCTGTTCTATTTTGGAGCACTGGTGGATTATGGCATTGAATTCAACATGCCAATCTGACAAAAAAAAAAAAAACTCATTAATATTATGGCATTGAAATTCAAAGTTAGGACATTACTTTAGTAAGTATTAATATTAATCAAAGTTAGGACATAAGATCGTCTTAATTAATATATGAGGAAAATAAGACCGTCTTATGCATAAATAAGTGTATATTTTAAATTGTACATTTTTTCTCAAAAACCAAACTGAAACCGTACCGAATCGAATCAAACGGTTTGGTTTCATTTCGGTTTTGGCTTCAAAACCGCACCGCACCGCAAAAAGTTTCGGTTTCGGTTGTGGTTTCACTTGAAAAAGCACCGAACCGCACCGCGCCCACCCCTAATATATATATCATTTGATAACTAATTTAATCACATTATTATCCTCGTGCGAAAGACTTTTTATAACCGGCATTACATGCCTCTTAAGATGTTTTGAACGTGTTTAAAATAGAAAAAATAATATTTAATAAACAAATAATTGAATCACATTATTGCTAACCCAGTATGAGGCTAAGCCCACTCTCTCCCTTAGTGTAGATAATATCGTTTGTTAAAAAAAAATCATTTGACAACTAATTTAATCACATTATTATCCGTGTGCGAATGAAATTTTTTATAACCGGCATTACACGCCTCTTAAGATGTTTTGAACGTGTTTAAAAACAGAGAGACTGAATCATATTATTGATAGCCCATTGTGAGGTACTAATTATAAAAAAAAACCACAAAAAAATTAATTATTAAAAAAATACTATTAAGATGCCTTTGAAGTTTATTGTTTTGGGGCATTTTTGTCCAATTATTTTTGTTGAAGCTTGGTGACACCAAAGCACTATTCACCTTTTCCTCTCTCTTTGTTTGACAAAAAAAATCATTTTACAACTAATTTAATCACATTATTATTCGCGTGCGAGAAAAACTTTTTTTATAACCGGCACTACACGTCTCTTAAGATGTTTTGAACGTATTTAAAATAGAGAAAATAATATTTAATAAACAGCTAATTGAATCACATTATTGCTAGCTCATTGTGAGGCTAAGCTCACCCCTTCCCCTTAGTGTGGATAATATCATTTGTTAAAAAAAAATAATTTGAGAACTAATTTAATCACATTATTATCCATGTGTGAATTTTTTTTTTTTTATAACATGCATTACACATATCTTAAGATGTTTTGAAAGTGTTTAAAAATAAAGAAATTGAATCACATTATTGCTAGGTCATTGTAAGATACTAATTAAAAAATATTAATTAATTAATTAATTATTAAAAAAATATTGTTAAAATGATGAAAATGCTCATGCCGTATTTGATGCATTATTTTGGGATGCCTTTGAAGTTTTTTGTTTTGGGGGCATTTTTGTCCAATTCTTTTGTTGAAGCTTGGTGACACCAAAGCACTATTCACATTTTCCTCTCTCTTTATATATAACTAGCCTTCATGCACGCGCTCACGCACTTGCAGAATGCATTTTTTGAATCACAGCGTGTTAAGCACTACTTACACGTTTTAAATGTATTTATATTCGTAAATTGACAAAAGAAAAGTCAAATATTTGAAGTAAATGAATAATTTTATATCATGCTAGAAGAAACCCCTCATAAACCAATTAAAGCAATTGAATTCACATAATAAAATCGGTTTCTATAAAATTTACATTAAGAATAGAGAAAATAATATTTAATAAACAATTGACTGTATCACATTATTGTTAGTGTTACAACCACCCCCAAAATAATTGGAAAATTTGTTATTTTCACCCCAAGCCGCCACATGTCAATCATCCAACTCCATTTCTTTTCCTTTTCTCTGTCCCCCACCCCCGTGACTCTCTTCTTCTCTGTCTCTCTTTCCCGTAGCTCTCTCCTTCTCAACTCTCCCGTGTATCTCTCTCCCTCAAACTCTCGTATCTTTCTCTCCCCCTGGACTCGCGAGGACCCTAGCACCACCCGGATAGACTCTCTACGAAGCAGGGATCTCTGCCCAGCGAGATAGACGGCTCGGAGCAAAGCTCCGACGAGTTTTCTTCCTGTTTCAGTAGGGGTAAGTCTCGATCCCTCATTCTCTTACCCAGGTTGAACTTTGGTTGTGATTTGGAAGTTTAAACCTTCCATTTTTGCGTAGGTTTTACCTCGGGATCGTTTTGGGGTGAGCACACCCATTTTTCCGGCGAACCCGTGCACTCCGAGGGCTTTTCCAGTCACCTCCGACCGAGTTACAGTATTTGGAAGGTATAAATCTCTTCCTCTCTCCTTGTTCTTCATTATCGTACCTAGATCGGAGCTTGAAGCTCCAGTTTTCAGGTGGCCGGAGCTGTAGCAGCTCTGGCCTTCTCTCTCGGCAAGCCAAGGCCAACCGGCCTTTCCCATTTCCTTTCCTGCGGGCCTCCAGCCCGTTTTGCCTTAGCCCAGTACCCTAAGAGCAATTCCACCCCTGTGGACTTTGCGCCAGCACCCAGCGCATTTATCCACTCAAATGAACAGTAATAGACTGGAGTGAACAGTAATAGGCCAAGGCATCTCCACCCCTAAAAAAATGCGCTGGCACCCAGCGCATTTATTTGGTGTGTTTTTTTTTTAAGTTTATTTCGGATAAGATTTTTAACCCATTTAAAATAAAGAATAAAAAAATAAAATAGTTTTAATTTCGGATAGGATTTTTAACCAATCTCGTCACGCCACGTGTCATTATCTGAACGTACTATTTTGTGAATAGATTTCCGATATTATTTTCAACCAATCCCGACACGCCACGTGTCACTTCCATGGTACAATAATTTAGCCAAGATTTCGATAAGATTTTCAACCAATCACGTCATGCCACGTGTCATTATCCGAACGTACTATTTTGTGGATAGATTTTCGATAATATTCTCGACCAATCCTGACACGCCACATGTCACTTCCGGTTTACAATAATTTAGCCAAGATTTCGATAAGATTTTCAACCAATCACGTAGTGCCACGTGGCATTGTCCAGAACCTCATCCTTTCTTTTTTTGTCCATATAAACCCTACATCCCTACATCCATCCTCACACCAAGCTCAATCCTTATTTTTAGCTCAGAATCCTTGTTCATCATTTTCAAATCTTGAGTTCTTATTACAATGTCTTCTTCAAGAAGGGTGTATAAGCAGTTGCAAGAGCAACAACAAAGGTTGTTGGCACAACAGGCAGAATTGGCCAATCTCGAGGAAGGTGGAGGTGGAGATGAGGCTTTCTTCATGGAGGAGGATGAGGATGATCACCATAGAAGGCAGAAGGCCTCACATTCCCGCCGTGTCATGGAAGCCGTGGGTCAGATAGCCAAACCAAGACGTGTTGCAAACCTCGATAGAAAAAGGGAAAAACGAGGTAAAAATCTATTGGAAGATTATTTTATTCCCAATAACATATTCCCTGATCATGTTTTTAGACGGCGTTTTAGAATGCAACGACATTTGTTCAACAAAATCATGAGTGATATTTGCAACCATGATTCATACTTTGTGCAAAAAGAGGATGCTTTTCATGTTCTAGGTCTTATTCCCGAGCAAAAAATTACGGCATCCTTGCGAATGCTTGCATATGGAGCATCTGCAGATCAAGTGGATGAGATCGCGAGGATGGGAAAAACAATTGTTCTTGAGTCCCTGATGCGGTTTTGCTCTGCAATTGAAGCCCTCTACACCAAAGAGTACCTCCGGACACCTACGTCAAGGGACATGCGAAGGCTTCTGAGGAAGGGTGAGATGCGAGGCTTCCCTGGCATGATTGGAAGCATCGACTGCATGCACTGGACTTGGAAAAACTGTCCAAGTGCGTGGCAATGAGCATATGGCGACAGAAAAGGAGCCAAAAGCATCATTTTGGAAGCGGTGGCTTCATTTGATACATGGATTTGGCATGCTTTTTTTGGTGTTCCAGGAGCTCAAAATGACCTAAATGTCCTTGCCCAATCCCCAGTGTTCGACGAACTGCTGCAAGGAAACTCGCCGAGATGCACATATTGGGTTAATGGTACCCAATACGAGGGATCATACTACCTTGCAGATGGCATTTACCCAAGGTGGTCAACATTTGTCAAAACAGTGCCACATCCACAGACTGAAAAGGAAAAACACTTTGCAAAATGTCAAGAAGGGTGTAGGAAGGATGTCGAGCGTTGTTTTGGTATCCTGCAAGCTCGTTGGGCGATTGTCAGGGCTGCAGCTAGAATGTTTGATGTCGAGGCTCTTCGATCCATCATGATGACGTGTATTATTCTCCATAACATGATTGTTGAAGATGAGTATGATTATGATGCCGTCGATGAATATGAGCCAGATCCGATGAACAACTCAAGAACACGTATTTATTGTGCTCATGATGGGACCGAAGATCCAGTGCAACACGAGCCGTTGGAACGTGATGGACGTTACAATGAATTGATCGTTCAGCGGTACACTAATGTGCAAGAGCCATACTGGCACGTAACCCGCCAGAATGACTTGATTGAGCACCAGTGGGGATTGCATGGAGGCGAAGATAATTAGAATGAGGCTTGTGGTTGAAGAATAAATTGTATTTTTTTTAAGTTTAAGTAATTCTATGTAGTGTGTTTTGTTTTTAAGTTTATTTGGTGAGTTTAAGTAATTCTATGTAGTGTGTTTTGTTTTTAAGTTTATTTGGTGAGTTTATGTAATTCTATGTAGTGTGTTTTGTTTTTAAATTTATTTGGTGAGTTTATGTAATCTTATTTCATGTGTTTAAATAAAGTACAAAAGAAATTAAATAAATAATTACATTAAAATTGCATAAGAAATTAAATAAAGTTCAAACCTAAAAAAAGAAAAAACATAAGAAATTAAATAAAGTTCTACTAGAAAAAAGAAAGAAAATACATAAAAATACATAAGAAATTAAATAAAGTCTCTCGAGTTAGGATATGTGGTGCTAGGATCTTGGTTGCCATGATTTGTGTAGCTAGAACCCCCTTGACTTGTTTCCGCATCTCTTGCACGCCTCCTACACATGGCATCTCTTTTTTCCGATGTCCAAAAATATTTAGAATTCGGAGACAGTCCTACTAGAGACTTGCTCATAGTGTCACGATCTGCTTGAGCCATCCTTTCTTCTCGAAGCAATTCATTTTCTCGATGAAGTGCTTCTCTAACCAGCTCGTTCTCTCGATTAACTACTTCTCTTTGTCTTTCAGCCGCCGCATCACGGGCCTCAGTAGCTGCTAATATTGCTGCCATAGCAGCAACTTTTTCCTCATCTCTAGCCTTTTCTCGTGCCAAGTTTAGTTCACCTTGGCGAGCAAGTTCCTCCATATATTTAGTGTAGTCATTTTTGGAAGAACTACCTTTTTTCTTTGACGCCTTTTTACCTAGAGGCCTTAGGGACTGACGAGTCGGTTGGGTCTCGGGCACTTGTTCAGCCGTCCCTTCCGTGTCATGAAATGTGTCGGCTTCTTGTTCGGCCATGTCTGGTTCTGGAGAACTATGTAGACCCATACCGTGCATGACAACTTCTGGACCAGTTGCCACAATTTTGTATTTAGGGCAATCTTTGACAATTTGCCAACATTCCAATCTATTGAATGATTTGTTCCCGTTCTTTGAATTGTAGAATGCTTGAGCTTGTAGTGTCTATAAAAAAGTGGGATAACATAGTGTTAAAAAATGCGGGTGTAACACAAATAAATAAATTCAAAATATTAATACGGGTGGAATGCATATAAATTACATAAAAATGACATAAGAAATTAAATAAAAATGACATAAGAAATTAAATAAAAATTACATAGAAATTAAATAAAAATTACATAAGAAATAAGATAAAAATTACATACGAAATTAAATAAATCAAAATATTAATGTGAGTGGAATGCATATAAATAAATAAAAATATTGTCACCTGATCCGCTAAACTTGTCCCACTACAGAGGTTACCGGAAGCATGAGAGATGACGTTTTTCCAACAAGTAAATGATGCGTTGAGTTTTTTCCAACGACCTTGAAGACCTTGACTAGTTCTGGCGTTTTCTCCATGTACATCACAAAACGCTTTCGTAATTTTACTCCACATCTCTCGCTTATCCATCTCATTACCCGTAATCGGATCATGAGTAGTGTGAACCCAACATTCACACAACGTAACATCTTCAATGAGCTTCCACGAAGACATTTTTTTCTCTTAAAGTGTAGAAAATATTGAAATGTAGATAGTATAGAAAGTGTAGAAAATATTGGAATGTGGTGTAAAGGTAGAAGATGAGGGTTAGGTATTTATAGGAAAAAAAATTAACATTTTTCAAAATTTTCTGTAATTTTTTTAAAATTTTCTGTATTTTTTAATAATTTTTCTGTATTTTTTAATAATTTTTAATGAATTTTAATATAGTTAATTAATCTGGACCGTTGGATTTGAAAAATATTCAAATCCAAGAGCTAGGGAGTTGCCACGTGGCCAACGGTCATATTTCTGACCGTTGGGCCCTTTTTTTTTTTTTTTTAATTTACTTTTTGTGAAAAAAACGTGGACCGTTGATCTTTGATCTGACGGTCTAGTTTAAAAGTAAAATTTAAAATTTTTTTACCGTTGGAAATCCAACGGTCTAGAAAACTAGCCGTTGGAAATCCAACGGCAGAGAGGTAGCCACGTCGCAACTCGGGGGGGGGACTGACAGCGCCTGCACGCGGGCCCCGGCGTCTGAAAGCTTGTCGGGCACTCGCCAAACGGCTGCGTGAAGTGCACGCGCCAGCTTTTTCCCCGGTTTCTGTCTCAGTCTCTTTTGGGCTGGGCTCTTGCCCAGCTCGGGCTGGGTACCAGTCAGTTTGTTGGGGTGGACTTGATTGACAGAGGCCTGGCTTGGTTTTTGGACTGGAGGCTGGGACATTTGGTCCCCGGTGGAATTGCTCTAACCCATTCCGTTTTTATTTTTAGTTATTTAGTTTTAAAACCCAAAGGGCTCGGGCTCAGGCCCTAGTTTGAGTGGCCTTGGGCCGGAGTTAAATCAAGGGCTTAAAGCCCTGTTTTCTGTCAGTGAGGCCTTAAGGCCTTGTGCCTGGGGGTGTGTGTTAGGCATGCACATGCATGTGTGTGTGTGTGTGTTGTTAAATATATGTTTGGGCTTAAGCCCAAACCCCTTTTCCAAACCCTAAACCCATCCAAACCCAATTCCCTTATTTTATTAGTTTAAACCAATCTTTTAGAAAATCCTTTTATTTAATTATTACATTCTTGTTCTTAGGTAAAATTGCTAGTGGAGAAATTATGTATCCTTATTCGCACGACTCTTCTGCTAAGGCATATTTGTGAGTGGACCCCTTCTAAAATTACATGATTTGATGCATAAATGATTAGCATGCCTACAGATTTATAATTTGATTTATGTGAAGCCTGATGATTTAATATATTGATTATCGTCTCGTGTTTTGGTGAGAAATTAATGGTTAACCTATATTGAGCTATATTTTAATATATTGTATTTTCTATAAAAATCATGAACTGGTAGACTATATGATAGATGACGATAGGATGCTAGAACGTGTTTTGAACCCCTCTTTATAGTGTAGACGATGATCGGTAACCTATGCTATGAAGTGGTTATTTAAGATAGACGTAAATATTTGTGCGTACCTAGTAGAGACTATGCCGCCTGGGGCGAGGATCTAGTGTTGGCATGTGGGCCGGGAGAAATAATCCCTAGCGAAAGGCTGAGGGACACGGAGATAGGCATTGGGCCGGGAGGGAGTTATCTCTAGCTACGGGCACAGAGACTGAGGTGCAGGCATTGGGCCGGGAGTTATATTTATTCAGTGATCTTTCTAGTAGCACACCGCGTTTACGAGACGATTTATGATACGTTTATTGTTTTGATTTCTGCGATGATATTCCGCTATATATGAGTTTTGAGACATTTGGCATGCTAGGATTTTTATTAAATCCATCACTTATTATGCTAGTAGTTTTCATTTATATAAACTTTGGGGGTTAGTATCTTGATAACTGTTTCATTATTATCGTACATATGAACTTGGTCCACTCACATTTGTTTTGCGCCCCCATTCAGGTCATAGAAACGAGGACTATGACTGGACGTACGAGGCATTCCCCTACCAGTAGCACTCCATCACCCACTTGTGTGATATCTTGTAATGTTCTTTCTTTTTTTTAAATCTGGTTTTAAACTGTGTCTGGTTCATTCTAGACGCTTCCGTGGATGTTGTTAATTACTCTTAAATTCTGACGTTATTCATGAATATTTTCTTCTAATCATTACTCTTGTAATCAATTAATGGCTTTCGTCACCTTGGGTGTCGCCCAGCACGTGTCTATCCTGATATTCGAAAGAATATCAGGGTCGGAGCGTGTCAGTTAGCCCATTGTAAGGCTAAGCTCACCCCTCCCCCTTAGTGTAGATAATATCATTTGTTAAAAAAAACAATGATTTGATAATTAATTTAATCATATTAATATCCGCGTGCGAAATGCATTTTTATAAAGAAAATAATATTTAATAAACAACTAATTGAATCACATTATTGCTAGTCCATTGTGAGGCTAAACCCACCTCATTTCCCTTAATATAGATAATATCGTTTATTAAAAAAAAACAATCATTTGACAACTTATTTAATAACATTATTATCCGCATCCAAACGACTTTTTTATAACTAGCATTACACGCTTCTTAATATATTTTAAACACAATATTCATGATTTTTCTTATTTTTTATTATATTTTTCTTTCCCCTTCACATGGGCACCATCAACTTTCACTCATCCTTCCCTAATTCTATTTTTTTATTCTTTTCTCTCTTACTACTAATTTTTATAGGGAACTTTAACGAAAAGCACCCGGTACTGTTCATTTTAACGAAAAACCACATTTTTACACTAAAAAGTCAATCCTGGTACTATTCACTTTACCCTTTATTTTGTCCTTATCATTAAAACTCAAAGTTTTCAAGTCATTTTCATTAGTTTTCCTATTTTTATATTCTATTTTATAATGACCAAATTACCTATGCATTATTTGATATATTATAGTGGCTTCTTTTGAATTTTTTTGGTTGAGGGGCAATTTTATCCTTTTGTTTTTTGTTGAAGCCGTGACCCCAAAGTGGGGCTCTGGCTTTATATATTATAGATGGATAGATAATAATTCATCTGGATGAATAATAATAACTATTCATGTGGGCCATAGTGGTTTTTAAGGTGGACTGAAGCTATTATATTGGTTTTTAAGGTGGACTGTCGCTCTACCTGGTTGTCTGGCAGTGCGATTGCTGAAGCTAGTATATTGTCGATGAAGATTCAGCCTCTAAAACGAAACAAAAAGTCAAAATAAAGATGCTTTTTTACATATTATATAATATATACACACATTAAAAAGATTTGAGCTTTAGTCTAATTGATCACCATAATCTTCTATCGCGTCAGCACTCAAATTCGAAACCTTTCGACGTATTTTATAACGAGAAAAAGAGTATGTCAGATTTTTTTTGAATTATTGTTTGAGAGAATAAATTTGTAGATAAAATTTACAAACTAAATAATGTGTTACTAATAAGAATGAATACATTATCAACGTTTAGGTAATAATCTAATCATCAACTTATATGTTATTTAATTTACAATATTTATCTACAAATTTAATCTCTTGCATTAGTCAACTTTTTCCCGATTGAATGCTAACTGAGTTGTATTATTTATTTTTGTTTCCTCTCTTAGCTCTGCACTAAAGCTTCTTCCATATCTCCAATGGCAGAACCAAGCTCAATCAAAGTGGTTGAGGTTTGCAAGGCAGCCCCAAATCCAAGCTCACCGGATGATCAGTCTCTTCCTCTAACCTTCTTTGATATCTTGTGGCTAAGGTTTCCACCAATTCAACGCGTTTTCTTCTTCGAAATACCTTCATTCAACACATCACACTTCTTTGATTCCATACTTCCGAAGCTCAAAACCTCGCTCTCCGTCACCCTCCAACACTTTGTACCTCTAGCAGGAAATCTCACCTGGCCTCAAGACTCTCCTCCCATTATCAATTATGTCAAAGGCAACGCCGTTTCGCTCACAATAGCTGAGTCTAATGCTGATTTTTACCATCTAGTTTCAAGCAACAGCTTTAGCGTTGAGGCCAAAGAATACCATCCTCTTATACCCCACTTGGCGGTGTCTCATGACCAAGCTGAAGTGCTAGCATTGCAAATCACCGCCTTTCCCACCGGCGGTTTTTCCATTGGATCAGCCGTGCACCATGCTGTCCTTGACGGCAAGACTTCAACCATGTTTATGAAATCATGGGCTCATATATGCAAACATGGAGGACAAGGACTGTTTTCGCCGTTGTTGCCAAGTTATGACAGAATGGCCATCAAAGACCCGGCAGGGCTCCACGCAATCTTCTCGAAGGACTGGCTAAGATACGGTGGCTCCAACAATAGAACCTTAATGTCTTTAGAGTTTACAGGTGCAGGAAGCTTGATTCGAGGTAGCTTCGAAATCACACGTGCCAAAATAGAATCCCTAAGACAATCAGTGATGTCTATGATGGCAAAGGAGAAGCACCAAGCTGGTCATTCAGTACCACTTCATTTGTCAACGTTTTCGCTAACGTGTGCCTATACATGGGTTTGCTTAGTGAAGGCTGAGGAGATCAAAACAAAGAAAGTACTTCTCATCTTTAACGTGGACTGCAGGTCTCGCTTAGACCCTCCTTTACCGGCAACATATCTTGGGAATTGCATTACACCCCATGGTGTAATTGCAGAAACAGACGACCTGATGGGAGAAGATGGGTTGTTCGTGGCCTTAACTGCGGTTAGTGCAGCTATAAAAAGGTTGGACACTGACGGTGTTTTGAACGGGATGGAGACTTGGATACCAACCATGTTCGATGCACAGACTAGTACTGATAGAATATTTTCTGTTGCTGGTTCGCATAGGTTTGAGCTATATGATGCAGCTGATTTTGGATGGGGAAGACCAAGGACAATTGAATTCGTTTCGATAGATAGGACTGGAGCGATCTCTCTTTCAGATAGCAAGAACGGTGGAGGAGGTGTTGAGATTGGTTTGGCTTTGAAAAAACTTTCTATGGAGGCTTTTGCTTCTCTATTTGCTGAAGGACTTGAACAACTTTGATTTTTTTTTTTGTTTCCCTCTATGTATTTTGCTCTTAATAATTTGATCTGAGGAAGATGGTCAGTTGTGTTTATGATGCATCTTTATCTGTTTGATTTGGATTCTGTATAAATTTTCATGGAATGAACTTATATGAGATTTGAGTGCAACTCATGTTCATCATATTTTTCATTTACTTTGCGACCGAAATGTCACTGTTCGAGTCGTGGAAACAATCTCTTTGTAAAGTAATGGTAAGGCTGCATGATAGACGTTCCCCCTTCCTCTGACCCTCGCAAAGCGGGGAACCTTGTTGGCTTGGGGTCGCCCTTTAACACCATTATTGAATTGCATTTCACACAATGCTCTACACATTCAATCAAATAAAGTGAATTCTGCATCAAATTTCCAATATGTTGAACTTATAAATGTTTAGACTGATGTTATTAAATTTGAAATAATTTAAGATCTGCTACTCACAATAAAATTTATGTCGATTATCATAATATCACATTGACCTATTGAAACATGGTGACCAAGTCCTAGGACTCATCCTATGTTGTTCTGGGAAGATCTTTTGTCAACAAAATGTCCTCTACACATGACCAAACATATGGAGGTAGTCGGAGCCATCCGAGACTAATCAACGGAGGGAATGAGATGAATTCCAACAATATTGTCGGTGAACTATATCATGAGGAGCACAGTGATGATGAGGAGGTGGATGTTCGCCATGAAATCTTTAAGCTATTGGATCAAGAGTCAAGACTAGAGCACTATATGAGCAGCTATGGAAAAAAAATTAAGTGGTTGGAGTTGAAGAATTTATGAACAAGAACATATTGTTTTCGTTAATTGTTTTTTGTGAGTATTGGTCTATCCCCTCTCTTGTTTTATTTTTTTTAAATAAAAACTAGTATAGGGGACGTTTGGTGGAGTGGGGGGCAAAGGAGGGTTCTGGCTGCAACAATCATTTTTCCTTTGAGAAAGGGTTGGTACTTAGGACATGACTGTTGACGAATAGCTAATCTTGCATAATCCTTCTCCAAATTGTTTTTTTTTTTTAGTCTTATCTTAAAACTAAGTAGCATTTGCCTACACATTTTGTGTGTATGTACACATTTTTTTTAGAACATGAGAAGGAGAGAGGGAGAGAGAGAGAGAGAGAGAGGGAGAGAGAGAGAGAGAGAGAGAGAGAGAGAGAGAGAGAATGTGGGGGGAGTGGAAGGTTTTTGTTTTCGGTTTTTTTTTCAATAAAAAATAGTAAAATTTGGACTTGTGAAATTACATTATTACCCATCATTTTTTTGTGTGATAGAAGACTAATTTGTCTTTTGACCCTAGAGAGTTTTATTAATTACTATAGATAAGAATAATTAGAAAAGTACTAAACTTCCTTATGGCTTAATTTTTCCTTTTTTGGTTCCACTTTATCCTGTTTTGCCAACTCGGTTGAAAGATACGTTTTTTAGCTGACATGGTAAGAGATATCTGGTTTTTTCGATTTGTTTTCACATTTTGGACAAAATAAAAGATCAAAATCCACCGGCCAAAATTATTCCAAATTCCCTTACTGACGACCAAAGTACTCATGTTTGTCAACAAAATAGAGTGTACAAGGTATATAAGATTTTATATAAAATGCGTGGTGTATAATTAAAAATAAGGAACTTTAACGAAAAATTCTAGGTACTGTTCACTTTAACGAAAAATCACATTTTTACACTAAAAAGTCAATCCTAGTACTATTCACTTGACCCTTTATTTTGTCCTTATTATTAAAACTCAAATTTTTCAAACCATTTTTTATTAATTTTCCTTTAAAAATAAGCCTAATATAAGTGTTTACGTGACTCTTTTCAATTTTCATGCCCTCAGGTAAACTTTAATATCAAATAATATTGTACGATTACAACATTCATCCTTCCTTGTTAGAATACAATTATAATATTTCGTCTTCCCCGCTATTTTAACTAAACTCAAGGTCTTATTAAATTTTATTGGAGTAGTAAATTAGGTTAACAAAACATCCAATTCAAACAACAAAATTAAAAACATTCAAACTTCAAATTCCTTTTAATAATACCTTTTTTTTATTACTAATAATATTTGGGTTGTTTTATTAACATCCCATAATTTGTTGAATACACCCCACAATTAAATTTTTTCTTCATAATTCCAATTGTACCCTTCTTTTTGTTAAATCTACCCCACCTTCCAAAAACAAAAACAAATAAATCTCACAACCAACCACCCAATCACAACACCATGGCCGGTGACTCCATTGTTTCCTTTGAATCATCTGAATCTTTAGAGAGGATTTAAGAGCATTGCATGTACCCTGTTTTCTAGGGGGTTTTTCTGCAGGTTTCTAGAAACTATATTAGGAGTTCGTACCTAGCTAATTGCTTTTGATAATGATCTTGAAACTAAAACCATATCCTATTATCCAAGTTTCACGCTACTGCATTACGGTTTTGTTCTTATTTTGTACCTTTTCTTCTGGATAATATTCATATTCTTGCTTGGGAATTCCTGGTTGGACTTGGTATAGTTTTCAAATCGAAAACTGATATCAATATTATGCAAAAGATAAAGAACAAAAAAAAATAAGTACAAAGATGATTATAATGATGTTGAGAAAATGCAAACAGTATAAATAAATGGTGAGGATCTGAACAATGGTTATGGACTAGAGAGTTTTATTTTTGGAGTTTTAACAAAATACTTCCGGTACTGTTTACTTTAACGAATTTTTTTTAAGTCATTTTCATTAACTTTCATTTTTATTTTTGCAGGTTTAAATGAAGGGTAAATTTGGAATTATAGAAGAAAATTTTGATTGTGGGGTGTTTATAAAAAAAACCCATAATATTTTAAACATTAATTAAAAATTAGTAAAGGAATGCCCTAACTACATAAATAGAAGATTAAGTAAACAAAAAAATTGAGAATTATTATGAGCACTTAAAAATTAGTCATTCTGCATCTTTTTTTTTTCACTTCATAATCGTGATAACTACTTCATAGTTTCAATAATTTATCCTTGAAATTTTAAATTTGATGAGGTTTAACTTCAATGTCACAAGCGTTTCAGCTGTTAGATTCAATTTTCAATACTGTTTAGAGTTTTTATATTTAATATCAGCCTTTTATTTTCGTATCGTAGTATTAAAAAAATTTCCAATTTGATGACCAAAATCCTATTTCTAAAAAGTCAAAAAAAAAAAAAAAAAAAAAAAAAAAGAGAAAAGTGTAAAAGAGTTCTACTTGAAGTCTTGAACCAATCTGCGCAACCCGAAGTGTGAATTTTGCATCAGGGTTCGGTGTTGGCTTCTCGCAAAGACTCTTCCTTTTTGTCGCCCGCTAACTGTTCGTCTTTCCCTCTCTCTCGCTCGCTCTCACAGTCTCACTCACTCACTCACTCACTCTTGTTTTGCGGAAGGTACCCTACCATCTCCATCGACCCCAAATCTCTGTCACTCCCAAACCTATATAGCATTCCAACAAAAGGGTAACTTTTATTCGCGTTCATTTCTCTGATTATTCCATCTAACTTACTTACTGTGTAATTTTCTACGTTGTATTTTAGATTCCATGAAGCTAATTTTTTTTCTGTTATTTGAATCGTATTGTTGCTCGGATTTTTACTAATTTATGTGATGACGCATTGCCCTAATTGGTGGATTAATGGATTTTATTTTATGATTTTGTGCCCGGCGAGTGTGAACGTTGGGCTGGTTGTCAATTTCTCTGATTTTATGAGATGGGTTTTGTGTATTTTTGGAGTATGAGGTTGGTTTTAGGGTTTAGTTCTTGAGCTTTACTGCGTTTGGATCCAGGTAATGTGGTTCTGCTGCTTCAAAGGATTTAGGTTTTTTCAGTTTGTTCTCTCAAATTTTGGGATTTGCCTAAATTTTCAGTGCGCACTGAGCAGATTATGTTGTTCTCGGTTTTATGGAAAATGGTTGTAATTTATGGTGGTTCTATGGCTTCTCTCAGAATGTGGTGGTTTCGGCTTCTCTTTGCGCTTGTCTCTTGAGTTTTCTTTATAAGAAAGTCGTATTTTGTATCGTTAGCTCCTTCCTGTTATATATCCAGGCAATGTAATCATACTGGTCCATAAGTTCTTAGTTCCTACTATCTATTTGCAGTTATTACTTCACTTCTTTTCTTTCTTCGAAAGAAAGATTAGTTCTTTAGTGCCTTTGATACATTTTATGTGCCTATTGTTATGTTTAATTTATGGATTTTTTTTAAGGTTCCATTACCCCTTGTGGTTTTGAGTTAGTTATCTTTTAGTGATTGGTTTGATGAGATATGAACAATTGTGTAGTGGTATTTTATTTCTGGATTTTTTGCGCAGAATGGCCTTGCAGACAGCAATTCCTCCACCCACTCCTAGTGCCCAACTTGTTGGAAATGCTTTCATTGAGCAGTATTACCATATTCTTCACAATAACCCAGGCATAGTCCATCGGTTTTATCAGGATTCAAGTGTACTAAGCCGGCCTGATTCTAATGGTGTGATGACATCAGTGACCACTATGCAAGTAAGTTTTTGGTCGCCAAGTTTTTATTTTTTCTGGGTGTCATTGCCAATGGTCTATGACATCAGAGACCACTTTGCTAGTATGGAACATTTGTTGAAAAAATGTGCTAAAACCATCAAAGAGTACATTAATAAACAAATGCATGTTGGCGACTCATAGAGGCAGTTCTTTTATGTTTGATGTTTTGGATACCCTATGGTCCGCTGAACTATTGAAGCACATTGATTGTTTACCTGATCATTTGCGCGTGGTCTTTTTAAGTTTTAATCTGTTGCTTTTTTGTCCTCTTTAATACTTATTTGAATGTTCAGTCCTGCAGACGCTGCCATGCTCTCAAATTCCCAAGGTCATTAGTCTTATTTTCTGTCAATTTTTTCTTGGAGCAGGGAATCAATGAGAAGATCCTTTCATTAAATTACAACGAATATAAGGCTGAGATAATGACAGCTGATGCTCAGAAGTCTTTTAAAGAAGGGGTGACTGTGTTAGTTACTGGATGTTTAACGGGAAAGGATAACTTGAAAAGGAAATTTGCCCAATCATTTTTTCTTGCCCCTCAAGACAATGGGTTCTTTGTATTGAATGATGTCCTTAGATTTGTGGAAGATGGACAACTGTTTGAAAACCATTCAGTTAATGAAGTTAATGATGCCACAACAGTCCTCTCAAGCCAGGATCCAGGTAATCCTATCATACATTTTCTGTTCTTTTTCGTTACTCTAGTTTTGGTATTGTAGCAGGAACTTGTTTACACTTCGCATTATTTGTTTGCAGAGCCAACTCATGTTCTTGATCCTCCTGCGCCTGATCTGGAAACTACTCAAGTTGAAGAGAATTTAATTGTTGTTGAGAAAACTTATGACACATCGGACCATGAGAGACAATCCGCTAAAGAATCTGACCTGGAACCCCCATCTTATTCAAATGGAAACAATGTCTCTGTGGCAGTTGAGCCAGATTCTATGACAGCACAAGAGGATACACCAAAGAAGTCGTATGCATCAATTGTGAGTTAAGGGGCACAAGTTTTTCCTTTAGCCATAATTTTTCTTAAAGACTTACAAAAGTTATCAAATGTTATTGTAGGTTAGAGTTCCCAAAGGGAGTCCAGGGCCAAATAAGGTTTATGTGCCTACTAATACTGTAAGAGTGGCTCCTAAGAAAGCGGAAACTAGTTTGCCTGGGTCAACTGCACCTGCTTCGGTGCCTGAAGCATCAGCCCCAACTAGCACTAGTGCCCTAGAGAGTGGTGATAGTAATGAGGAAGGTATGCTTGGTTTTTCTGACTTTTTCCCCTTTTTTCTTCTGTTTATATTTGCTAGTTTTTTTATTTGAAAATCTAAATAAAAATAAAATATATTTTGTAAATTTGCATGTATCTAAATTTAATCATTTTATTTTGTTTATATAATGACACAATTGCATTCGTTATAGTCGAGGGCTATTCTGTTTACATAAGGAATTTGCCCTTAAACGTGACGTCTGATCAGCTTGAGGAAGAATTCAAGAAATTTGGACCAATAAAGCAAGGAGGAGTCCAAGTCCGGAATAAGAAAGTTAGTGTTAAAATGTCTTGCATCCCAAAAGTATATCCTGCCCGGATCTAAATTTTCTGACACATTTCTCACCCCTTCCATGCTATTTTGTGTGTGCAGCTCCAGGGCCACTGTTTTGGATTTGTTGAGTTTGAGTCTTCAAGTTCCATGAATAGTGCCATCCAGGTAGGTCTATTTTTTTAATTTATTAATTTCTGCTCTCTGAAATATGATTTCTAAAAGATCTGGATGCTGCTGTATTATTAATTTCCATCATTCTCTCTTGATTTCTCTCTCTCCTGAAAACCAAGTCTGTCAGACTTGAACAATATGAATAGGATATGGCAATTCTTTCTTCCACTGTCATATTGTCGGGCTTGTATTTTGGTACTCTGTTCAATCAAGTTTCATAGCGTGTTAATTTAAGCTCTAAGTGCATGTAGTTTGAGTTGTCATAGTTTTAGGCATTCGAATAAACTTCATTGTTGTTTTAAGTTTTTAGGAGTGCCTGTAAAACTTCATTCATGTTTCACTTGTACTATTTCTGATGTTTGATTGGGTTTCTTCCGTATCTAATAAGAGAACCTAATGTTTCAGGCTTCACCAATCACTATCGGTGGCCGTCAAGCTGTCATCGAGATAAAGAGAACTACAACTCGAGGTAAGTGGACATACAATTTATGCTGTTATCCTTCGCTAATCCAATGGAATGTGTCATCGGAAGATATTTGAAAGCTCATGCACGTAGAATGCTTGTTTTTCCAGTTGGTAGCAGTGCAAGAGGTAGATTTCATCCAGCTGGAAGGGGAGGGTTCCGGAATGACAGCTTTAGAGGCCGCGGGAACTATGGTGGTGGCCGGAGCTTTGGCAGAAGCGAGTATGTGAGCAGGGGCGAATTCTCAGGCCGAGGCAGAGGGGGTCCAGCCGGGCGCAGTGGAGATGTTTATCAGGTGCGAGGGAGGGGTGGACGTTCAAGTGGACCGCAGCAGAATGCTGTTTCTGCGTAAAATCTAACACGTGCATCGTGATTTTTTTCGCTGGAGTGTTTTGACAAAATTGGTTTCGTGATTGGTGCACTCGGAAGTGTTGACGGTAAGTAGTTTAATCATAATCTTATAAGATGAAGAGGCATTTTGCTGTGTAGGTTTAGGATTAATTTTTACCATTAGAGAATTTTGTCTCAATTGGGAATATGATGCAACTGTTCCCGGAAACTTGATGTCAGCCTCTGTTTTTCCGGCATAGTTGGTGTCCTGTGGCTGTAATCAGAAGACCCTATAGAGTTAAATAGATGAGAATTTTTTTTGGGTATGCTTTGAATTGTTCAGAGGTCGCACTTGGTGCGATGGCAAGTGCCTTCGCCCATGAGCGGTAGGTTTCGGGTTCGAGACTTGGGAGTAGCCTCTCCATAAATGGGGGTAAGGCTAGCCGACATTTACCTCTCCCAGACCCTGCGTAAAGCGGGAGCCTTGTGCACTGGGTACGACCTTTTTATGCTTTGAATTGTTCATGGATTCACCAGTGATTTTTTGGTTTCGAGTTTTCGGTGTTTTTCTTCTCCTCCGTAGAGGGAACTTTTTAGTGTCAGAGGTTAGACTGCTGCGTGGTGTTACTAATTCATGCACTATAACATGAGTAGATTAGCAGCACCGCCACCTGCTTCAATATATCCTTGTGCCAAACGATTTCGATGTTTAATAGTAGCCCAAAGTTGTCTTGGGCCCTAAATCAATGTGCGGTTGGGGAAACTATTTCTGTATGATAGTTTGATTGCTACGTAATGTTACTAATTCACGGGTTATAACATAATTGAATCGGCACTACTGTGTAAAGATGCAATCGTAAACAAAGATAATTTTTCATGAATTTGGATATACCCAAAATGTCGTAAAATGGTAGTATTTGAATTTGATGTGTTATAATATAAGTTAATAGGTAATACTCTGTTGACAAGAAATATGATAAATAATAATTACAATTTTTTCTAGGAAAATTAATAAAAAAAATTTGAAAACTTTGAGTTTTAACGATAAAGACAAAATAAAAGGTAAAGTGAATAGTATTAGGATTGACTTTTAAGTATAAAAATGTGATTTTTCATTAAAATAAACAGTACCATGAGTTTTCGTTAAAAATTCTCAATTTTTCTTCTCTTACAAAATACTCGGTATTTCGAATAATTATTTAATGAGCTGACATAATTAAATATAAATGCTTAGAAACATATCGTTTACCAAAATTATTACTTAAGAAGAGTGAGAAAAGGAAATGTTAGGAAAATCTTTTTTTTATTGTTTTTACCAATTTAAAGAGAAAATTTAACTATTAACTGTAACATCACGTGCGTAAAATATTGTCTAAAAATAACATCGCCCGTGAGAAAATAATATATGAGCGTCTGATATTTTTAATTTAATTTTCTCAAATTATGTGATAATTAGTCTGACACGACGCGTGCGTGAGACACGCGAAGTGGACAAGTTCACTTTTCCTCGTGGGCGAATCCCCTGTGATATTTCCTTGTCTGCAACTTGGGCTCGCTGTCTCCATCCATTCCACGTGCCCCCTGACTGCATGTCGACACGTGGCAGTGCTCTGATTCCAACGCATCTCCCAACCACTGGAGATAAGAAAGGGGTCATCTCCGGATTTCTCGCATCTAATTCTTATGACCCACAAATTCAGACTCTTGAAATTTAATCTAACGACTAAAGTTATTATAATTTTTAATGAGATCATCTGTTTGTAACCGTTAAATTAAATTTTAAAGATCTAAATTTATAGATCATAAAGCTTAAAAGAAAGGGATCCGGAGACGATCCCTTTTCTTGGAGATAAAACAACAATTGCGCAAGTTGGCCCTCTTGGGGCTTTTGGGGTCCACACCTGACCACCTCACACCGCCCTTTTGCGTGTCACTCTCACCTCCTCACCTCGTCCTCCGTTGGATTCTTCTGTCTTTGTCTACCTTATCATTACATTTTTTTAATTAATTTGTTTAGCATTTAGTTTATGATGAAGTGGGTGTGGACTGGGAATTTATTTAATTTTTACCTACAAGATTTGACCGTTGATTTTTGAACATACTGTGAGACTCTTTTCAGACATTCAGTCGAATTATTTTGTCTAATTTCTCAGCTTTATTTTCCTAAGTCAATTTTACAAAATATCAACCAAATTCAAAATCGTTTAGTCATGCAACAACTATTGTAATAACGTTTCAAACTGTGTTAATTAGGTGGTGTAATAGAAAAATCAAATAATTTTAAATTTAGTAGATTTTTGTACAAAGCTAATATGTAAATGGTAAACTATAAAATATACTTTCATACGATCATCGCTTTAACTTTATAAAATACGAGGAAACGAGATGGTTTAATTGAAAAAAAGTCGATGGCGACTTCCTCTAAAATGTAATAACATGTTACCGACGCATTATCAAACAAATTTTTATTCGATAGATTTTTTAGAAAATCAATATGTGAATATTAAACTCCAAAATAGACAAATACGATCATTCAACATTACAAAAAACGAAAGAGATCCGTGAATCATGTCCGTTTATCGTACATTATGTGCTCAGTTTTATCAGGTAATGTATGTGTTTAATTTTAAATAAAAATATTTAAAATGATTTCTGATCGCACAATATACGATAAACGAACACGATTTAAATAAAAATGATCCGGATTCGTTTATAAATGGATAGATTTTCACGCTGCGGATAAAGCGAAATGGCACTCGACGGCGACGGAATTTTATCCAAGCCACGTGGAGCCCTATGATGTCACGACACGTGTCCCGGCAACCTAATCCGGTTAACCCAAGATTGGCGACGCATGTTGGGCCCGTGTCCTCACATCTGCCGTTTCTACAAGCCACGTGCTTGTCGGGGCTCTTCATGTTCACCACGCGTCGCCACTCCACGACTCTCAGGGGCTTTTTCGGTATTCACATTTCTTGTTTGCTTTCTTTTGGTAAAAAGTCTATTTGTTTTCAATGTTCTTGGGAAAATGCTTCTGGCGGGGTTGCTGATGCGCGTGTAGATGTTCTTCTGCTTCATGGTCTTCGTCCTCTGGTGCAACTGAGATGGATTTTCTCGCCGTTTCCGTCGAAAATTCGCACCGAGAAAGTGCGGGGAAGTATGGGATTTGTGTTGCTGTGTTCGTGGAAACATGGCTGGAATCACCATTCGATGTAAATCACAAGATAAATTAAAATTTACCCAATTTTTCATATTTTTTTTTAAAAAAAAATTCTGCTGAATTTCTACTTCCCGGTTTCGAAAATTTAAAACGATTCATCCCGGTAGCTCTGAATTTGACCGTTTCGATTTGGGTTTCCGGCGGTTTCTTTGTTTCTCAGTTTTTCACATTTTTCTGGGGAAATTCAACTTCTTTGTTCTGAATTCGTGAAAAAAAATTATCTGGGTAGCTTCGGATTCGATTATTAGATTTGGGTTCCGGCGATTTTCTGCAATTTTTATTTTTTTCAATGGCTCAAACAGAGGAAGGCGGGAACATAGCAACCCAGCAGGAGTTCCCAATGCAGGGGAGTAATTTTCAAGGCGATTTGTATGGGAAAATGGTTGCCGGAAACAGTTTTCCGGGAAAATTCGGGGAGCTGACCTCCGAGGATTCGGAGGAGATTGAGCTGAGCCTGGGCCTGTCGCTGAACGGTCGGTTCGGAGTGGACCCCGCGAGAGCCAAAATGGTGGCTCTGAAACGCTCGTCGTCAATCTCCGATTTCGGTTTTACCCCGGCAAGAGAAGAAGAGACATGTGGTGTGTCAGCCTCGTCGCGCGCGGTGCCTCTGATGAGGGCTTGTTCGCTTCCGACGGAGACAGAGGAGGAGTGGAGGAAGAGGAAGGAGCTCCAGAGCTTGAGGAGAATGGAAGCGAAGAGGAAGAGGTCGGAGAAGCAGCTGAGGAACTTGAAGGTGCCGAGGGATCGGAGCCGGGAGAACGGCGGCGATGAGGAGAAGGCGGCGGAGGTAGTGAATGGGGTTCATAGGAAAGAGCAGTTTGTGAAGGTTGTGGATGAGTTTAGAGCAATGGGGATGCCCAATTGTCCTGCTCCGCCGATACCGGCCGCATCTCGAGGTAGTGGCTCAACTGGGATTTCGGAATCTGAGAGCCAATCTGCTGCTACGCCTCAAGGTATTCTCATTTCAAAACTTCTTTTCCCTAGTCGAGCGATATTCTATTCTAATCTAAATTACACTGCTCTAGGCAACTTAGCTACGCACATGCGTCGTTTCAATTTAATTGCAGTTGGTTTCAATTGTTGTGAGTGAGTGATTGTATAGGATCTTGAATTCTTACAAGAATTTTATTCAAAGTTTCATCATGCTTTGAGATTTTCGAGTTTTTAAAAAAATGGCAATAGGCCTCCCCTTCCCTTCCCAATGGAAAGAGATCCGTATCTTTTCCTTCAAAGGCCAGGATCAAGTGATCGGACATTTGAAATTTAATTCAACGGTTAAAAACAGAGAAGATAGGAAAAAAATTTAAAAGCTATAATAATTTTTTTATCGATGGATCAAATTTCAAAGGTCCGGATCACTTGATCCCTCGGCTTTTGAGGAAAAGATCCGGAGAGGATCTCTTTCCCTTCCCAATTAGGTACTAGATGTGTACCCGATTCGTAAAATGGTAATGTTTGACAGTGTACGTGACTATAGTTTTTGGTAATTCTGAATTGCCTTTCTCGATGAACCGGTTGAGGGTGCTGCTAGCCATGTTCTTAGGGGTTTATTTGTAATGGGTTTAACCTTGTTACAATGTAACCCAAGTTTCTATGAGACCTAGTGATAAGTATCGTCTCGAGTGAAATTCTAGACTAGTAGTTTCGCATGACTGACTTTGTTTAGGCGCCTTTTACATTCGTTTGGGGCATCTCAACGGCGCCCCCTTAGATCCCCTCTGTGGTGCTTTACCACCAAAGCTCCTTATCCACTTTACCTTCCCGTAAAACCTTAAAGGCCTAGAGTAAGAACTTCGTCTCTTAAAGCGTCTAGGGGAAGTGGCAAACTAGTCCACGAAACTAGCTTTAAACAAATAACTGGTTGCAGAGATTAACACAAGTAAATTATGATGTGCCGTCTGTGATATGATTCCGGTTGATGTTTTATCAACCGATTTCCTCATGTTGCAGATGGATAGGATCTGTTAAAATCTGTTTCTGGACTGTGTTGTCATAGCCCGTGTGTTATCTCACATTTTACCTCTGGATATGCAAATGCAGGAGTGCACAAATGCACCGAAGCAAGAAGCCACGCCGAAGCTCAGTCTTTGCCAAAGACTGAGAAGGAACTGCTAGCCACACCAAGGATGATAACCGCTCAAAGGTCATGTCAGTTCATTGGAGTCCAAATGGAAATCAACTGTAATAAACCCCCAGTTCCAGAATCCGGCCCCAACAAAATCGTGAGGAACGTGTTGGAGAGCATGCCTTGTGTGTCTACGACAGGAGATGGCCCTGACGGGAAAAGAATAGAAGGGTTTCTTTACAGATACAAGAAGGGTGAGGAAGTTAGGATAGTATGCGTTTGCCATGGCAGCTTTCTCTCGCCGGCGGAGTTTGTGAAGCATGCAGGCGGTGGTGACGTGGAGCACCCGTTGAAGCATATAGTGGTGAGTCCTAGTCCGTTACTGTAGTTGCTAGTGCCCTTTTGGACCATGTCAAAACCTAGATGTGAGGACGAGGGAGGAAGTAGGGAAAGATGCATCAATGTTGGTTTTACCCTTTGTTTTTTGGTACATTTATATTTGGTCTTTCAATGGATTTGTGGGCACTTGTATTGAACTCGGTACATGAAGCTTCTTGTTGGAAGGCTATGATGTTTATAAACTTGAAGACTCGAAATAGGTCGTTCAGTTCTATTTTTTTTAGTATTTTCATTTTTACTTTATTAACTTTTAGTCTTAATAATGTTAGAGATAAACACTTGCACTTTACCGCACTGGTACTATAGTTTTATGATATTCATTTATTATTTATATGTGGAGGTCCTAGGGTTTTTTTTCATTTAAAAAGAGGACCAGCTGGTGAATTTGCAATAGCAGTCCATTATTCCGGGGTTGAGAAGACTCACAAATGTATTTTAGCCTCAACCAGTCACCATCGAGCGATTCACCGGACTTAGGAATCAAATTCATGACGTACTGTATGGAATACAAATCTGAAATTAGTACTCAAACCACTAGCGACATATCGTGGTGAATAAGTGGACGTCTTAAGTTCAACTCTCATGAATGTTGAGTTCAATACTTAATTATGTATGGCTTATTTGGGTTTAGTATTAATCTTGATGCCCCAATATGTTTGTATCAAACATAAAACGAGGGAAATGATTTATGCATATATATATATATTTTTTTTTTTTACTTCTTGTATATTTTCTCGGCTACTAAATTAAATAATTAAAAAAAAAATTCAACGACCATGATTAAAATGGTGAGCAGAAACTTAAAACGAAAGTGCAAAAATTACTTCAGTAAAAAATAAAGTTTCCGAAGACACTTGGGGCATCAGACACAAGGGGTGAGATCAGCCAAATTATTATAGGGTCCGTCCAAGTGGTCTGGATGTCCGCACTTAGAGTTTCTCGTTTTGAGGGGCTTATTTTAATTAATTTGTTGAAAGTGATATATCTCCATTAGAAAAAGAGGTAATGAGAAAAAATAAGGATCACGTAGTTGTTATGCGCCGGATCACTTTTCACCAAATTCATCAAATCTCCAAATATGAACCTTTAAAATTTAATCCAACGATTACAAACAAAAGATTCTTTTAAAAGTTATAATAACTTTAACCGTTGAACAAATTTTAAATAACCGAATTTGATGATTAGGTGAAGGGAGGATCCCTTTCCGTTATGCGTACGGAGGAAAAGAAAAAGTTAAATTGCCAATTATTCTATCTTCCTACCAACCAGTTAGGTTGTCCCCAGATGACTCTCGTCGCATGGGGTTGCTTCTAAACTACACACCCCCCCCCCCCCCCCCCCCCCCCCCCCCCACCCCAAAAAAAAAAAAAATTCTTTTTTAAAGTGACAACGATGGCAAACCCACCGACAATCATTGCACTAGAAAGTGGAAAAATAATTAACTTCAAGTACCATAACACGCGTATAAAACAAGGAACCGAACACGGGACCTCGGGTGCATAAGCGAAGGAGGCTCTTAGCCAAGGGTCATACAGATTACTATATGTTACACCGATACAGGCCTCGTTGGCCAGCTAACGAGGGCTGAAGTTGCTTACACCGCGACTCAATTCGCCACAAGTTGTCGAAAAAACTGCATCACGAGGACCTGCATGCCATGACCCAGCAGTAGAGCCCATGCAACAATGTCGAACCTCCTTTGGTCCCTCGGGCCTCAGCAACAATGTCGAATCTGTTTTAATCCCTCCATGGCGGACAAAGCTGCCTCTTGTTTGTCTGGCTGGAAGCAAGGCTGAAATGGGAGGATAAGAAATGTCCAAATCTTGTCCCTGAAAAGTCGAGAAATACAAATTATGAGCATACTCGGAAGTACGGACAGTGTCTTAAACTCATTACCAATAACACGGTAACAATAAAAGAGAATAAGGACTTCACCTCCAATAGCTTCCCCTCCGACAGAAACCGCTCGCACCTGTATAGTAACAATCCTCCACAGAAGACTTCTAGAGGATGGTCGGAGTCATTGCAGCAGCACAAGATATTAAGGAATTGGATATCATATCCTCGGATAGGTCACGACTGATCATTTCGGTGCATGTCATATAACCGATATGAATAACATGTCCACTCTCTGTGTTATTGAACAAATGAAGCTGAATATACACGTATAAGACGAGGAAATGGAATATCTGCATTCTTCTGCAGATTCATTGGCCAGGCCCCTAATCAGAGAAGCAACACTGAAAAAATTGGGGGCTGAACTATCATTCAATGTACAAGTGGGATCACAAAGGTTCAGAAATCAACCTAACGCCAGTGTCCCCAAAAGCGCACCGAATGCGCAGGCACATTAAAATTGGAGCTCCTTTCTACAAACTACTAATGTTAACCAATACAAACCTTGTAGAGCAGCTAACAGGATGGAGGCTGAAGTTGCTTAAGCCGTCGTACAACTTGCCTCATTGTAGGCCTGGTTGAGAGAGAGTCAACCGTGCACACTACTGCCAAGTGCAGAACTTCTACTAAATCATCATGGGGGCCTGCATCCCATAACCCAGCAGTGAAGAATTCCTTTGCACGGCCTTGCCGAAGAAGCATACATGACCATTGAACGATGTTGAATCCATTTCCATATGAAGAGAAAGAGGGATCCAGTGCCTTCTTGTCAGAGAGTAACTCCAGAAGCACAACGCCATAACTATATACATCAGCCTTATCTGAAACACGGCAAGTCATTGCATATTCTGGGGCAACATATCCAAAAGTTCCAGCAACGCCAGTAGTAGCATGGGTCTCCGAAGTTCCCAGAAGTCTGGCCAAACCAAAGTCTGAGAGATACGCATTAAAATCATCATCCAACAAAATATTACTCGGCTTGACGTCGCGATGAAGGACACGTGGTACGCACTGATCATGTAGGTAGGCAAGTGCACGGGCTATGTCCAAAGCAATCTTGTGAAGTACCCTCCAATCCACAGCCCTTGTTGACCTTTCCTGAATAAACTTTTCCAAATTACCACCCGCCAAGTAGTTGTAAATTAGAAACATCTCTGTATCACTGGCATGATAACCAAGCAAAGTGACAAGATTTGGATGGCGAAGCCTTCCAAGGGTTTTGATTTCTGCATGAAACTGTTGAACTCCTTGGAACCTTCCAACTGAAAGTCGTTTAATTGCCACCACGATTCCAGGTGATATCTCTGCCTTGTAGGTAGCTCCAAAACCTCCATTCCCAATACAGTTACTAGCATTGAAACCTCCTGTGGCTCCCACAACATTCTCAAAGGTCAATGGAACCCCAATGTTTGTGAAAATTGTAACTTCCTTCCTAGTAGAACCTTGAGTTCCAGACTTTGGATTCCATTTCCGTGTATACAAGAACAGAATAACAAGAGCAATAAGCACCAAAACTATGGCCGATGCAGATGTAATGGATGCTATTTCAATTGAATTGAAACCGTTCCCAGTCTTCTGAGCTGGACCTCCCACTGGTGAAGCAGCAAAAGGTTGTGAATCACCAACTCGTCCTTGAGAATCTGAAGCTGGCTGTGCCAGAGAAAACATGGGGCAAGAGTCTAGATTTGGGTTTCCAATAGCAGCATTGCATTTCATCAGGTTATTATTCGCAGGCAGTGAACCTGTGATGTTATTGAAAGACACATTGAAAGATGACAGTGTGGTCACATTTGCCAATCCAGATGGAATCTGACCAGAAATATTATTCCTATCGAGCAGAAGAACAGTCAGGTTTCGCAGATTCACAAGATCTTTCGGTATCTCACCAGTCAGATGGTTTGAAGAAAGTTCAAGCACTTCTAAAGAGGTCAGCTGCCCCAAACTAGACGGAATGACACCTGTAAGGAGATTGCCAGATAAGGAAAGATACATCAGATTCCTTATCTGGCCAAGACTGGTCGGGATTTCACCCCTCAACATGTTCCAACTCAAATTAAGGGCGACAAGAGACAGTTTCCCGATGGTAGAGGGAATTGGACCAATAATCTGATTCCGAGATGCATCTAAACCTTTAAGAGATTTGCACATAGTGCCTACTTCAGCTGGAATCTGACCTTCTAACTTGTTGTGGCTTACATTAACAATCAGCCACTCCAATCCCTCACACTTGCCAAATAATTTACCTGGAAATTCTCCAGAAATCTTGTTTTCTCCAGCAAAGAATGCATAAAAAGTTTGTTTCCCTAGTCTTTCAGGTGCAATAGGCAGCGTCTGCAAAGCGCCAGTAAAATTATTGTGCGCGAAGTTGTGTACTACTATAAGACTGTCACCCTCCCCGTGCATTTGCAATGGATTTCCAACTTGGGATTTAGAAGCGAAAAATGCAACATAGGTTGAGGATGGATCCTCAGACTTGAAAGAAAAATCTCCAAAAGGAGAAGCACAAGTTCTGTTGAAATATTCAGGTATTGAACCTGACAACATGTTTCTGCTGATATCAAACATAACCATACAAGGAACATGAAGATCCTGAACAAGCTCCCCACTAAGCCTGTTAGAGCTCACGTCAAGAAACTGAAGCTTCCTGCAGCGACTAAGTCCACTAGTAAATTCCCCAGTCAAAAAGTTCTGAGCCAAATTGATCATCTCTAAGTACTCACAACCACCCCAATTGCTTGGGAAAGTGCCCTCAATACTTGCCCTTGGTGCCCACAAGATCCTTAGCTTTGGAAGGGTTGTAATTTCTACAGGCATTGTACCTTGAAAGTAATTGAAGTCGTCATTCATAGCATTCGACTGCTCCAGCAAAGAGTCCACTACGGTATCGTTACCTCGTGGAAGTGGATTAAACATAGATGACAGCACAAGGACAGACAACTGAGAACAATTCCCCAGCTCACGTGGTAATGAACTACTCAGGGTATTCCTTGACACATCCAACACTTCCAGAGCTTGAAGCCGTCCGAGTTCAGCTGGAATACCCTCTTCAAACATATTTGAATACAGCAACAACGTCCTCAACTGGCTGCAGTTTCCCAAACTGCTTGGAATGTTATGAACCAAGAAATTACCCGACAAATCAAGATGCTCAAGCTTCCCACAATTTGCTCCAATCTCACTGGGAACATCTCCACTAAGTGAATTGTATGACAAGTACACTGCCTTTAACCTACCAATGAAACCTGGAACGGTTCCATTTACGAGATTCCCAGCTAAACTCAAGATCTCTAGGCTCATATAATTTGACCACGAGGTCGGTATCTCACCTTTAATCATATTAAACCCCAGATTAAGAACCCTCAAATTTGGATTAAGCTGAAAGGGCAGCGACCCAGTTACCGAGTTTCCCTCAAGATCAAGAACCTCCAAGTTTTCCAAGCCCAAAACTTCACTAGGAATTTCACCATAAAAACCATTGAAGGGGAGGGACAAGACCCTAAGCTCAGTGAGCTTACCAATTACAGAGGGGAGCTTCCCGGCCAATCTTCCTCTACTACCCTCACAGCTCCTTCTGATTCCGAATCCATAAAGCGGCAACTGAGAAAAATCTGAGCACGCAATAGTTTTCGATCTACCTTCGGTTTCTCCGCCATTCCCAGTAAGGTTGAGCGAAACCACTCGAGAATTTGAGTTGCAGAAGACGCCGGTCCATGAGCAATGACCAGAACTGAGCCGACCGTTCCAGCCAGAAAGCAAGCCTGAAGGATCCAAGACAGAATTTTTTAGCTCAAGAAGCACCGATGCGTCAGTATCAGCGAGAACAGCACAGTTCTGGGAGCTACAGAACACCCACAAGAGCAAAACAAGCTTCAGAACAAACACTGGAGAAGTGGGTCTGCGAAAAAAATGTCCTTTGATGACCGAAGAGGAAGACGGAGAAAAACCCATCTCTCAAAACCCCTTTCTGCTAAGCGGTTCGCTGCGAAAATTACAAAATCACACACAAATTCAGCATAAATCTTGAAATTAAGGAAAAGACTTAACACTATACCGATTCAAAAGCATTGAAATTTAACTCACAATTCTTACAATTTCAGCTTAGAATTATGACCATAATTCTTCAGTTGCTCGACCCCTTCTTGCTCTTACATGAATGCCGTCTTTCGGAGGCCATGGCGGCTGCAACAAATTAACATTGAAATTTTCATTTCCCACTACCAACTGTACGGACACAAAGATCACTACTTTAACTAACGCTCTACTGACCAGTCAAAAACCCAAAAACTCGGAACCAAATCCAAATAGAAAAATTGGACTAAATTTAACATCACACTACAGGTACCTTCGCAGCAGTAGGAGTAAAATCCTTTGCTTTTCCTTTGAAATCTGCTTTTTCTTGTCCCGGAACTCAAATCCAATCGATGTAAGCTACCAGCGCGGTGTTGCTAATCGGATTTTGCTCAGAGACTGCGTATTCCTCATGAAAATTGGGGAATTCATGTCGATCCTGCGGCGGAGAAAAGAGTCTTCGGAACCCAAGAGATCAAAACCCCAAAAACCCTTTCCTTGGACTTGCACACCCTTTCCTTGCACAGAAAGAGTAAGGGGTTCATGGAAACCCTAACCCTAAACTTGTTGGCCCTTGATGAGGGAGAGAGATTGAGCGGAGGACGAGGAGAGAGAGAGAGAGAAAGAGTCAAGTCATTCAGCTGTGTTTCTTATGGCACGAAAACGCGTTCTTCTTTTTCTTCTCATGTTTTTTTTTCTTCCTTTTCTTCTTTGTTTATTTTTTTTTTCAATTAAAAAAAAGGTAAATTCTTCACATTTTCGCGGTCGTGTTGCATTTGGTGGGTGCTGGGGCCCACTAGACATGCATAGAGGGACGGGGTCCACAGCCGGTCAATAAATGCACTCAAAAATGGCGTACTTAAGCCGGTCCGTCAACGCGGCGGCTTCGTCAACCGATAACGAAATGTCATGTGTTTCAAATTTATAAATGTAAATGAAAGTGCGCAATTAGCTAAATTGCTATTACCCTATAAATATTAGTTGATTAGCTTTAAAATACCGTCACCAATGCGTTTAGTGATAAAGTTATTCTACTTTAGTGACGCACGACTTTGTTACGTGCTTTGGAGTATCTGATACTTCTGAGAAATTTTTAGTTTATGATGAGAACATAAGTGGTAAATTACGTGTTTTAATAGGAATGGTAGAAAATTTTATTTTTTAAGTTATTAACTTTTTAGCACACATATTCCACATTTTGTCTAATGACACGTGTTGTATCATCCCTTATACCGATCACACTGAAAAATCCCTCCATACTTCTAGTGTTTTATCCGTAAATTCTTTATTTAAAATTTTAAAAATTGAAATTTAAAGTTAATACATCCGAAGCACTGGGGCTCCTTGGTGGTTTATGTGAGTGAGAAAGGGGTTAAAGAATTCTTCAGGGCTCAAAATCTCTGCACACGTGGCTGCATATTTAGTGTACCGGAAATCCGTTTCGGTACATTAAATATCATAATAAATTTTGTTGAAATTTTTGTCTCAAATTTTTAACTAATTATATTATTATACATGATGCATCCGACCGTGTTTCTAACACATTGAAATCCCTCTCTTTTTAATGGAGGTGGATTGTCTACCCTTCCATTTCCATTTCCTATCCCCTCCTGTTTTATATGGTTACGGTTAAACCACGTTAACATTTTATATTCCTATTACTTTTGTTTTATTATTTTTATATAAAATCAATATAAAATATTGACGTGGTTTAACCGTGATCACATAAACAAAAAAAAGATAGAAAGAGTATGGAAATAGAAGAGAGGACAATCCACCTCCCTTTTTAATAGGGTGTTGGGGTCTACTCTACCGTTGATGAGGTCCAGATAGGCAAGGGAATGTGATTGATTGTGCTTTAATTTTTTGGAAAGCTACAAGCTTGGAATGCGATTGATAGGTATTTGATGTGTACTTGCTACTTTTACCCAAAACAAGAGAAAAATCCCGGGTAGACAAGTGCTTGTGTTCCTTCCACCAAATAAAGGTTGGTATCCCTTATTTTGTGGTTAAGATTGATTCTACACGCCACTAGTACTACTGTCTAGTGGTATTCCCCTTCACTGATACTTAAGAAGTCTTAGTTTCAAATCTCGTAAAGGCGAATTTGTACCAATTTATTGCTAACCCATTGTAAGGTTATGCCCACCCTCTCCTCTTAGTGTAAATAATATCGATTGTTCAAAAAAAAAAATTTATTCTACACAACAACGAACTTGTGGCGTAAGTGATTAAAAATTACAACTTCAGCATCAGAGAACAGTGTTATAAAGATGATTACAAGATCACGGATCTTATAAATGTTGGTGAAGGATCATGATGCTCCCAGTGTCTATGTCTTTATGTTGTTTTTGAAGACTTTTTTTTTTAGATAACTGAAAAAATTAATGCATACGTGATTGGTTTCTCGATTATAAACAAGATTGATATTGCTTATTTATTACAAAATAAATAAGATACTCAATCCTGATAAAATCCTATTTTTAAAGAGTTGTGGAAGTTCTATCATCTTGTTTTTCTTCTGGCATGAGTTATATAATAAGGGTTTGGTTGATTGAGAAGATCCTATATCTTATGCACCAGCAAAGCCACCTTGATTGCTTGGTTTTCAAGTTTTTATCAATTGAACGAAACTTGATTTTTTTATTTGATATATACAGTCATGGATTCGAACTCAGAGTTTTACATACGAAAATAAACACTCTTAACTAATTGAGTTACACAATCATTGCAATAAAATTTGGTATCATCCCCCTAGAACAACGTTCTCTTTCATACCTTTCAACCAATCGATACGACCCCCGAAAGCAGCTTTTGCTAAAATTGAGACTTTTCTTGAAAACTCGTTCCCAATATTAAACTTTAAGTATTTAGAGATGGTTTCATATTCCTAATAATATGGTTCGGTAACAAACCCGTTCGTTCAGCTTCCAACAATCCAGTTAGTTCTCCGTGAGTGTTGTTTCTCAAATTAAGAGTGTTATTTTTCAAATTCCTTGTTTAAAGTTCTATATAAATTATCATATATATGGTGGGCAAAGGATGCACGTATAAACATACTCTATTGAAAAAGCAACTGCATATATAAAAATTGTAGGCTTTTCTCAGCATCCAGACAGGTTGCTTTTTAGATGTTTTGTCACGTACCTAAAGTTCCGAAACAGAAAGTTCACACCTCCACCTCATAAGAAAAAGCCAACTTAGATGTTGAAATTTGAACATGTAGTAATCCTGACGTAGGAGTGACGTTCTTTAACTTGCACAATAAACACTTAGTAGTATCACACACCGTCACGTATTGTTATTAGAGCATAAGCTATAACATAGTTGTACGACAATAGTAATATTTCATGGACCTGACCGAATTGCATCCTTGCGGGGTATACGTAAATGTTGGTCATGTGATGAAAAAACACTTGATAATACCAATATGGTTACGTTTGTTGTCAATCTTACTCCAATCTAGTCAATTTTTTCTATATTGCCCATGTGCATTGGTGAAATGTCATTTTAAGGAACTGAAACTTATTTGGCCCTAGAACTAAGATCAAAATGACTATTTTATCTCTGTAAGTGATTGCGTGCACGAAAAAAATTTAGGGAGTACAATTAAAATTTCACCACATAGACATCAAATCAAAGAAAAATTAGATGCGTTTTAAGCAAAAGTATATATAAATAGTAGTGTTAAGTGAAAAACCAACTGCTCTATGTACATGATATAGATCTATCTACATCATTTTTCAATCTACCGTTAAACATCATATAGTATAGATCTCTATGCACATCAACTTTCACTTTTTCATCGCTCTCTTGGTTTCTTCTTTTTCTGTGGCTTCTCTTCAACCCAAACCCTAGTTGGAGTTCCAAATCTAACCCCTAGTGGAACTCCACCAATTGGACAAGCCTTGAGATTCTTTGAAACTTGGGTAGGAAGCAACTTTGAAATCCAAAGCATCAGACTACCTATGAAGGCTTTTTAGATCAACGGCGGGCGGTGCAACAACAGAAACACGAAAACCAACTAGTTGTTTGAGTTGTGGCTGCCTTTAGGGGTGTTTCTTGGGCCTCAGTCCCTACTTGCTTATGCATCTCCTGCTGTGCATGCGCTGACTGTAGCTTTCCTGAGTTTATTTCTGCAGGGATATTTCTTTCAACCTCATGATTTTCCAACCTGAAAAACACTTACTGTTATCAGTTCAAAGCGTACTGACAAGTTATTAATACAAATCTGTCATTTAATAAAGAATGGACGTCTTGCATTAAGAATTGCTGTTGTGCAAGAATCATATGCGGTAAATTTCCTGAAAATTTGGATGATATGTTTTGATTAAATTTGAGAGGGACTGCCTTCCCTTTCAGAAGGCTCAATTTGCAATATTTCAAGTATTCTATTCCTGCATTGCAGAGTGAACAAATACCAGATAATCCTATCTGCATGGAAATGAAATTAATAATGCTTACACTGGAAACTGGAATGACTTGGTGCTGTTATTGCTCCCATCAGATTGGTATGAAGCAGCAGAATTCCGAATTTCTCCGATAAGAGGCACCTTTTCCTTTTTTACGGCTTTTGCATTTGCAGATTCATCTGGTCCTTCTGTTTCTTCTACTGATTCCGTTTCCACATTTTCCCTCATGCTTTCAACCTTATATTCCACATTTGCACTCTCATTTTCTTCGATTTTCGCCTCCATGTTCGGAGCCTTGTTTTCAACCTTCTCTTTCCCCACATTGTGAATCTTTATTTCAATAGTTTCTACCTCAGTAACTGTGGGAAGTGGAGTTGGAATGTAGATGTATTCATCATGCCTCGTCAGTTCACCGGATTTATAAAGCTCTCCGGATTTGTAAAGCTCTCCGGACTTATTCAGCAAAGCGAATTGATCTCTCGAGAAGCTGTTGTTCCCCACATGAAGACTAAACAATGATTCATTTGAAGCAACACTCCAATCCATGCCTGCTGGCGGTTTACTGGCGAAAATATTCGATGGGATTCGACTCGGGTCATAACCTGCAGGCCTTCCCATCATCTGAAACGGAGAGGATTGCGCAGATGATCCGCTTTGCATGCTCCCAGGCAGACTCGGAGAAGAATAACCCTCTGGTAATGATAGAGCCCCCTGAGACTCCTGGTCTGGTCGTGTCCTTGTTACGCAGGGATTGTTGCCATCTTTTTTGTCATTGACAAATGATTCCAGCGATGAACGTGGAGATGACGATGATGATGATGATGGTGATGATGGTGATGATTTCGAGGATGATGGGAAGCTTGAATTTCGGCGGTAATTAACCGCATCGCTTTCAAAATTCACCCTTAGATGCTTATTACCACATTCATCCCTATATGCATCATCCATGAGTTTATAATTTGCAACAGTTGATTATCTTCAAAGCCTGTCTCTAATTGATATTTAACTGCATGGTATGAACAATATCAACAATAATGAACTATTTATACACAATATGACAACAAAAATGAAAGAACAAAAATCTGGTCAGTTGCTGGCTTTTATGCAAACACGTTGAGGGCTAAATGCAACATTTCAATAATCATCACAAGCATACTTTCACGTATGGTAGCACTTTAAACATCCTAATCATATGTAGGCTAAGTCAGTTGTCAGGGTAGTATGCATGCCTTGTGCAATCAAGTTTGAATCCTTCTCGCCATAAATAAAAGTAAATTATAGAAGAAGAATAAACATCACAATCATAGACTTTCACAAAAATCTTTCAAAATTTCAAGCAAAACCCTAATCTTAATCTGAATCATGCATAAAGGTTAATCACAAATCAAACCCTAAGAGATGCATATCTTTGACTCTGGAAACTGGGTTTTGAGCAACAAACTTACCACGAAATGGAAACCCAAAATAATCAACACACGTAAATAAAAGGTCGTTACTTGAATCTTCGAAAACCCTTTTCGATATCGAACCTTTAAATCAAATCAAACCCAGAAGATCTTTAAGATAAAAGCTGAATACCCTTAAAAATCACAGTTATAGTGATCCAAAAGATGGTACAATTTGGGGCTTGGAAATAAAGGAGCTAAAATGAGTGGCAAAGGAGACAACCTCGGAGGGTTCCTTACTTTGTTATTGTGAAACAAAAGTAACAAACCGATCAGATGGAAGGTCTTCTGTTGCCAATTTTACTAACTGACTAACTGACTGGAACTCTTGTGAACCAAAAAGATAAAGTGACAAACTAACCGGTTCACGCGGGAAAGATAAGAAGAGGGTCTAGAAGTTGGCCCCACTTGTGAGGCCCATTTGATATCATGGGCTTACTTGGCTTGGCCCATTTTGAAGTCCAAGTGAAATTGTCTGAGGGAGGGAGGGGTAGAATTGCAAATACAATGGAATATGAGGTTGACAAGTTTAGACTACCAGAGGCTGAGTTTTAACATGTTATCTGCAAAATCTTGTTTTGATTCACATGCCTGTGGATTTGGAATTTTAGTACCAAGAAGCTGAAATTTGCAGGAACAATGGTTTCAATGGAAGGAGCTTTGAAGAAACAGTTGTTCCATGGTGGATTTCTGACCCTTAACTGTAAGCTCTACTCTTTTTTATATCTAGACCTTCTAAAACTATAAGTATATATATTTTAGAAAATAATGCCCTATCACCGGCGACGTTATTAATGTATATGTGATAAGAAACACAGACGCATAGTTGTATATAACCGGTAAAACCTAGCAATCTTTTCCAAGAATTGAGTCGATTACACAATTTGCATTTACTACTTTATGTTCTTGAGCATTTAGCATATTTTAACATCACTAACAGCATTATAATTGCAGGCAAAGAAGGTACAAAGTGCCAGATTCGAGCTCCGTTGATGCAGTTAGTGGCAACAGGAAAAGATGATATTAGTATTCATCTTAATCTGTTTAAAACAAGGAGTGTGCAAAGAGACGCAGTCAAGGTAATATTAGTATTCATGTACCTTTAAAAGAATAGCGTATTCATGTACACATGAAGTTCGGAATCAAAACCTTTACTTCGTCAGCAAACCTAGGCGTAGTCATGTTGGCTAGAGTGGATACTCCCTTCCCGTAGTTAAGATTCAGTTAAAATAGAATACCGCTTGAATCAATGAGGATGAGTTTTTACTTCGGCATGAAATCCTAGTTTGAAAATTTTCGTTGCAACTTTTGGACAGGTTTGTGCAGTGAGGAGGAGAAGGATATACCATAATAGTGAAACTTATGTGTTACTGGAGCCGGGAGAGGATGAGAAGTTTGTTTCAGAGGATGAGCTGAGGGACAAGTTAAAAGGTTGGCTGGAGAACTGGCCAGCCAAGAAACTTCCTCCTGACCTTGCAAGATTCGAAAGCATCGACGATGCCGTTTCTTATCTAGTGAGGTCTGTTTGTGAACTTGAAATTCATGGAGATGTAGGTTCAGTCCAGTGGTACGAAGTTCGAATGGAGTGAGAAAATCATTCAAGCCTTTGAAGATTAAAAGTTTTTCTTTTGGCTCAAGGAATTGAGAGTATGATTATATTTACTGAGATTAGTAGTTGGTAAAGCATAATCACAAATTGTAACAGCTACACCCTTGGGGATAGTTTTGTTTTGTAACATCCTACCAGAGCATATACGTGTTCTCACGTCATCTAGAACACGTGTTAGGCTCGAGAGATTAAGAAGACATGTTGAAACTATTTTCACATTGAAGACTAAAGAGATATTTTCACATTATGTGTCTTGCTTAACGGCCATACGAGTTCTTATGCCACCCAACAAAAATTGAGCACGTGTTAGGCTAAAGAGACATGTTGAGAGTATCCCACATTGAAGATAAAAGTCTTACATAAAGTGCATAAACGATCTTGTAGAAGATACACAGTGTCAATTGGTTTTGAGTCGGAAGCTCGAATTCTAACAGAAATAAGGCATATGGTTTCAATTAGAACAAGGGCAAGTACAAAATCATTGACACAAGTTTTTTGGTACAATCAAACACGAGTGAGTGTGAGTGAGCATGAGGAGGATATGTTGAAAAATCTTATTATTCATTCACCAGAAACACAACTGTTTCCAAAATGCACACTGATAAAATCACATACAACCATCAACTTCCACCGAGCCTTAAACAGTGGAAGTTGAAACAAACAGATAAAAAAAGCTGTTGGAAAAAGTCCCAAAAGTGCTTTTCCTCATAGCCTTCAATTATCGCACCCAAACTTTAATTCAGCAGTTGGACCACATCCCACACCTTCAATTCCTGAATCTGATGCAGTGACCCCAAAAAAAAAACCCAATTGAATTTTCTGCATCACGATTATTAATAATGTTCATGCAGTGATATAATATGTATGTATGTATGTACCTTGAGGAGGTTTGGGTAGATTTATGCTAGGTGGCAAGAGGGCACCACCCTTTCTGTTTCTGGCAAGAAGGCCTTGTGTTACAGGGGACATTATCATATCGGTTGGGCTAGTATACCTACAAAATTTTAAAAAGTACATCATACATAAATCATAAATCTCATGTATAGGTTGTCTAATCAAGAACAGACCGCATCAATATCGACATATTATCGATAATATATATATGTGCACGTGCTATAATTTTATATGTCAATATGAATAGAAGATTTAATACCTTTCTGGGAACTTAAATGCCTTGGGGACCTTAAGGCGATCCGGCGTAGTGATTTTGCGTAAATCGTTGCCGGAGTTTTGAGAATTTTCATCCTTGTGTTGAAGCGGAGGCGGTGGCGTTATGCACTCGGAAAATGTTTTCTCTGGCTGAGTCGGCCTCATAGGAGGCACTTCTGCTATGTTTTCCATAGTGTGATTCGTGAGAGAGAAGATTGAACTGAAAACCTTAATAAATTCAGAAGGATTTTAAACACTGAGAGGAAGTGTGGAAATTTGATGTGATAGGTTACCGTTTGGAATGAGGAATATAAAAAAATTTAACGGTCGAATTTCGGCTTTGTCAGGATTAGGTTTTGGTCGAATTTGAGATTCAAAATAAAGTTAGAAGGAAATTAGTATTTGGGGTGGAGGCCCAACATCTAACGTTCCAATTAATACCCAAATTGATGTAGTTTTACCCATTCAGAATATAACTGCAAACAAATCATCTTTCATACCATGTAAGAGTACAAGAAGGAAAAAAAAATGAAAATAGCTTAAAAACTTTGAGTTTTAACGATAATGACAAAATAAAAGGTAAAGTGAATAGTACAAAATTGACTTTTTAGTGTAAAAATGTGGTTTTTCGTTAAAGTGAAAACTGCCGGGAGTTTTTCGTTAAAGTTAAAAAAAAAAAAAAAAACATTTTTATAAGAGTATTTTGGAATACGGATAATAGCTCTCTACATAGTATGGTAATCGCGGATTCTTACTAAGGACATGTACTAACTATGAGGTTTAATTGTATTTAAAAAAAAAGATGAAAAAAGAACTTTTTGTAAAGAATAAAATATAGGGAGTTTTAACGAAAAACCCGCAGTACTGTTCACTTTAACGAAAAACTATATTTTTACATTAAAAAGTCAAATTTGGTATTATTCACTTTATCCTTTATTTTGTCCTTATCGTTAAAACTCAAAGTTTTCAAGTCATTTTCACTAGTTTTCCTTAAAATATATCGATGACAATGAACGGTTAATTTGTTCGTTCAAAGATAATGATTGCAAAAGTTCATCCAAATTGAGATTATTGTTGTGAACATTTCATTGTTTATGGATAACACTATATCCATAGAGTATTGTACTCAAGTGAATAATTAGTATAGTATTAACTAATTGTTAAGACTTTGATACAGTACATCAGCAAGTTAGAAAAACATGTTATGTAGAGTTTGCAAACCAACCCATTGGGTTGTTAATGTTTAGCTATTAATATTTGTTTAATTTGATAGCACCATAATATAGAGGTGAGATTAGAATTGATGGTGATGATGATGTAAGGTAAAAGCAAATTAAATGGGTCTTAATGGGTACTCATTAATCACCCAACAAGTTGATTTGCCAAGTGTTGACAATGAATCATACATTGATAGGAAAAATGATCTTGCATGGGCTTATATGTAAATTGAGTTAGTTCTACTCTCCAAATTTCCATTTAATTTTACGATAAAACCTTAACTTATTTTAATATCATATTAATACAATTAATACAACTACATAGCTTGGCAACTGACGGCATCTTTTCTACATGATCCCTGGATCCGTGAATCGAGTGTTGGATATATGTCAACAATCCGCAATAAAATACAAATGCTAATAATAAATATATTCCAGAGACTCAACAAGATGAAATATTAATTAAGCAGAGTAACAAAAGATCGAGGCTTGCGTACCGCAATGTCCTTGAAACAGAAATTTCGCCCCTACTCAGTGCTTGTAGTTCTACGGACGTCTGCTTCACCAGGATTCAACGATCTAAGTCAGAAATTCCAGCACTGGAAAATTGACTTCTGGTAAATATTAATGTGGTTCTCTTAGAAAAAATGTTTATGATTGCAGGAGAAGATTTATGATTTTTTCTATGTTATAAATGCCATACAGATGAATGTATATATAATGCGATTATACCTGTTCGCAATAGGTATAAGGAAGGGATGCATCTGTTGGGAGACATCTGCTGAAAAAGGTGTTTTTGTTTTTGCGTTTTCACACTTCAGACTTCATCTGAAAAGATGAGTCTGTTGGTAAAAATAATTAATTAATTTAAATTCGAAATTAAAATAATTAATTTAATTATTAGAGCCCAAGAGGCCTGAGGCCCAAGGCCCATATTTTGACAATTAAATATATATTAATTATAATTAATTATATATTAATTAGTACACCCCAAAGCCCAACCCCAAGGGTGAGCCCAATTTTAGTCTCTAGACCTATTACTCAAATCACTTTCTATAAAGGACAAAGCCTTATAAAGTGATAAAATCTTTTGGGAATGACCAATGTGGGATAAAGAAATTTCTACTCAAACTACTCAAATTTCCAACAATACCCCACATTTGAGTTGAAATTTCATTCAAACTCCAACAATTACCCCACATTTGAATGCAAATGTAAATGCAAATGGATGACTAGGCTGCCTAAAACTGAGAGAGAATAGGCATGATATGCATCGGGTGAAGTGTCTTTTGGACTTGAACTTGCCCTAGTGAAAACATATCGGGTTTACTTGGTGACGCAGTGGATGTGGAAGATCTTGAACTGTTCACCGCAGTAGTAAACTGAGACAATATACTACACACATATCATGTCTGCCACACGTCAATTCATTCAGTTGTGTTCATTTCGGCCCTGAACAGATCCCGGATTTCGTAGGAGCTTTAGAGAATTTAGCCATGTTAATTCTCATAAATGTGGCCCCATTTACTCCTATATAGGTGACATTAATTAAGAATAGTCTGCCATATTCCTTTTGATAACAAGATATTAATGTCATTAAATGTATAAAACCCCTCAAACATCAACAGACAACACACATTTTATCATAAGAATGGGTAAGTTGCGTGTTCAACTTTTGAATCAAACTCAACCAGTTTGCCTATTGAACCTAGACCATGGGATCTCCAATCAGCTAGGTTAGGTTTCCGCCCAGTTCGATTCATTAAATTGGCTTGAGACCCATTCCCCTCGATGTAAATAATATTTGCTCTCTTGGTAGGCCTTTTGTCAAAGGATCAGCTATATTTTCCTTTGACTTCACATAATCAATGGATATTATTCCATTGGAGAGCAACTTCTTAAGAGTATTATGTTAACGCCTGATGTGACGTGACTTCTCATTGTATACATGACTTTTGGCCCTTGATTGCTCCAGAAATTTTTTGAGTCACTCGGCTTCTTCGCAAGCCAAGTCTAAAGCTATAAACTCGAACTCCATGGTGGACCGAGCTATACATTTCTGTTTAGAAGATTTCCAAGATATTGCTGCACCTCCTAAGGTAAAAACATATCCACTTGTCGACTTGGATTCTGTAGTGTCAGAAATCCAATTGGTATCACTGAAGCCTTCTACAACAGGTGGATAATTTATGTAGTGTAATCCGTAGTCAAGTGTATTTTTCAAATACCTTAACACTCTTACTAAAGCATCCCAATGCTCTTCCACCGGATTACTTGTATATCTACTAAGCCTACTTACTGCATAAGCTAAGTCGGGCCTAGTTGAATTCATCAAGTACATTAGACTTCCAATTACTTGAGAATATTCAAGTTGAGATTTGGCATCGCCTTTATTTTTCTCCAACTTGCATCCAGCATCAAAAGGAGTTGCAGCAAGTTTGCAGTCAAATTGACCAAACCTTCGTAATATTTTTTCTGCATAATGGGATTGTGTAAGGACATATCCTTCACTATTTCTCTTAATTTGAATTCCTAAAATGACATCGGCTTGACCTAAGTCTTTCATGTCAAAACTTGAATTCAACATTTTCTTTGTTTTGTTTTTACATCTTTATTGCTTCCCATTATGAGCATATCATCCACATACAAGCAGACAATAACACAAGTTTTATCATTACTCTTAATGTAGACACATTTATCAGATTCATTTATTTTGAACCCATGTGTCAACAAAGTATGATCAAATTTCTCGTGCCATTGTTTTGGTGCTTGTTTAAATCCATATAATGACTTAACTAATTCGCACACTTTGCTTTCTTGTCCTTTAAGCACAAACCCTTCAGGTTGTTCCATATATATTTCTTCATCTAGTTCTTCATTTAAAAATGTTGTTTTTACATCCATTTGATGTATATCAAAGTTGTATACAGCCGCAATCGCTATTAACGTCCGAATTGACGTTATGCGAGAAACTAAAGAATAGGTGTCGAAATAATCCAACCCTTCTTTTTGGCGATAACCTTTGGCTACTAAACGTGTCTTGAACTTATCAATGATTCCATCCGCCTTAAGTTTCTTCTTGAAAATCCATTTATGACCAATTGGTTTACTATCGGGAGGTAAATCAACCAATTCCCATGTGTTATTTTCCTTAATAGATTCCATTTCACTTTTAATTGCTTTCTTCCATAAAGGAGCCTCAGAAGAAGACATTGCTTCTTTAAAAGTTCTAGGGTCATTCTCAGACAAGAAAGCAATAAAATATGGTCCAAAGTTTTTAGAAACTTTGATTCTTTTTCCTCTTCTTGGTTCCACATCATTTCCTCATTTCCTTGGACACCAGAAGAAGAGGCTTCATCATGACTATGATCATGAACCCTCTTTGTATTAGAACCAGATTCAATTTCTTTGTAAGGGAATATATCCTCAAAGAATTCTGCATCCGCTGATTCTAATATAGTGTTGACATGTATGTCAGAAATCGAAGATTTTACAACAAGGAACCTATAAGCAACACTATTATTTGACTGCACCCCAAGGCCCATCTTTTGAAAATTAAATATATATTAATTATATATTAATTACCAATTAATTAGTACACCCCAAAGCTCAATCTCAAGGGTGAGCCCAATTTTAATCTCCATGCCTATTACTCCAATCACTTTCTATAAAGGACAAAGCCTTATAAAGTGATAAAATCTTTTGGGAATGGCTAATGTGAGACAAAGAAATTTCTACTCAAACTACTCAAATTTCCAACATCGAGTTGGTCTTTTAGGCTTATAGCACATTACCAAAGCAGCAGGGGACCCAAATTAAATCATCCTAATTCATTAATCATTATACATCTTCTTTCTTGGTCAATAATCATTATACATCTTCAACTAGAAGCAAAGCTACTAATCAAGTCAAGCTCACCATCTTGCTGCAATTTGCATTCCCTCATTTGACCTGTGACCAACTGCAAAATCATATACTTTTTTAGTGGGATGATTCCTTTCAACGAAACATACACGTTTGCCTGATTTATATACGTAGATATGGTTATTTTCTTCTCACACTTGGCAGCTTGATATGTTATTTCATCTCTTAATTAATGAAGTTCGAGCTTGACCACAAGCTCAATTGACCTAAACCCGGATACCATGGCCACAATCCTGGATAATTATGCCTCCAAATCTAATTGCACAACTCATTATGAGCCAATTCGTGAAAAACAACTTGTATCGCGAACGTGTTCACTGCCACGTTTCAATTCAATAATGCAATGTTATGCGGAAAGAAATTTACACACGACATTGTATTATTGTACTAAAATGCCACGGGACGATAAATATATGGTCCTATAATAAGTCCTTCTCCAATTTGTGAGCCGAGTTGAATTAGGGTTTAAAGGTCACGAGATTTGGATATGTCAATGTATTTACAATAAGATCCGAACGTAACGATGCTATATATATATATATCTTTGAACATGTAAAATAAACACACTTTCTTATATAGAATCCACCTCCATTAGATTGCGTATTAAATAGTTTTATTGCAATATAACATTTAAATATATATATATATATATATATATATAATTTTTTTTTTTTTTTGAGTCAAAAATTTTTCTGTGGCACCATTTGACCTATCTGTACTGTATATCATAGTTTGTGTGGATGAGGTTAATTATTGTTGTAAAAGCACATCATCCATCACATAGCTAGCCTCCTGCGCAGTTTTTGAGTCATGATAGGTAGGTTCCTTGCGGAGTAGAGTTGACAAGATTACTTAAGTTGACTAACCCAGCCTTCGAACCCTACGCGGACCATGCAGTAATCCTGCAAAACCATCCATATCATCATTGGAAAAGAAAAAAAAAAGGATCGATCGATCTAAACCTAGCTGGCTGTTTGTCTATATGATGGTTCAGTCAAAACTTAATTGCAAAGCATGATTATAATATGATATTATAAAGTACACCTTAAAATATTATGACATTATGTAAAGCAAATTCCATTTCGCATTAATGATGATGAGTCTTCTATTGGAGATTTCAAGTTCAAGATAACGTCCCTGCAAAATGATTTATATTTGGAAGCTTTTTGAGTTTCAGACCTCAACAGGGCCGATCCTAAGAATTTAGGTGATATAAGCAAGCTTTTCAAGTGAAACCTAGAATAAACAAGGGTGTTCAGAATTTGGTATTTGTTTGGGGAAGGCGACAAAGGCCAAAGGGTTTGGCCATTTAGGGTTTGGTGTTTGGCTGTTTGGGGAGTGCGACAAAAGAAGTAAACAAGTTTGTTTTTCAAGACAACGTAACATGTTTGAATCGCTTGACATTTCCCGTGTAAGACAAGTTTATTGTAGTTTATTCAATTAATTGTATAATATAATTAAATTTTACAAATATTGGGCCCAACAGCTCATTCCAATGAAATACTGTATTTAAACAAAAATTCAATGACTGTAATCCTTTTATTTTATAACATTAGGTTATATATATGTAATAATACCCCTCCTAGGTGGGGGCCCTAGGCAGTCTGCCTACTCAGGCTACTCTCTAGGGTGGTCCTGGATATCTCATGAAGTGTATAAAAACAAAGTGAAAACAATTATTGTGTTTTGTCCAGTTTAATATAATAACATATATATTGTTAGAGGAGGAATGGCTAAATGGATAAAGTATATATTTGTTATTTTAATTAACCGTATATATAGTAGCCATAAACCCAATTGTCCTCAGTAGTCAGACTGGATTAGCACTCCGTGGATGGAACGAAATCTGAGCTGCTATAGCTGATGAGTGGTATGATGCAACATGCATTTGTTTTTTGTTTTCAGTTTTCTGGACATCAAAGTTATGCTACGGTTCAAAAATTGCTGTAGATAAGCCAGCACTCGCTAGCTGCAGCATCGATTAATGGAGACCAGTGATGCAAGCTTTTGGATCACACAGTGTACGTGTGATCATGCAGTTGCAGGCTCACAACCACCATTCAGACCCACGCATCTATAATACACACACACATATATAGGATAGATTTTTTAGTGTGACCGTCGCATGAGATGGTACATCACGTGTTCCTATATAAATGGTGGGTTATGTGTGTTAAAAGGTTAATAACTTAAAAATTAAAATCTTCCACCACTTGCATAAAAACACATGGTGTACCATCCGTGTTCTCCTCACAACTAAAAATTTCTCTTGTATCAGTGGGACCCCTCCAAACTGAATCTGGTACCTTTAATCCCACTCCTTCAGATGATCAGATCCCCTCACACAGACTCAAAGAGATACGAACCTTCTGAGTGGATGAATGTGAGAAGCAATAGATTGCATGTTATGATTTTAACTGCACTGTTTTCATAGGCTAGGAAAAAGAAAAGTTACTGCAACAAATATTGGAGGAAAACGATCTAGGGTTTCCAAAACCCTAATTAGTAATTACCCTAGTTTTTATTCGAAGGAAACTAAATAAAATCGAGAGGGTACCCCAAAAACCCTAATACGAGCATTTCAAGGTTTCTGCAGGTTGATTGTTGAGAGAGAGAGAGAGAGAGAGAGGGTAGCATTGACTACCGCTGAAAGTGACTCAACTCTATAAGTTTGCTTCATCGCTGCTCGTTTGAAGGGACCTTCAATATCTCCCACTTCCAAGTTCCAACTACTTTCTGATTTGCACTCTGCTCTCTACTAAATGTCATAAATACCATCATTATTTTCACCTTCTCCTCGGTCATCTACGCCTACTCTACTCTACTATCGATTTACTGACATACATATATTTACTATTTAACATGCACGTATATTATACAATGTATACAACTATATATACTAGTACTAGTACTACTATACCAGCTAGCTAGTTTGCTATGGCTCTACATAACAAACTATGCATGTACAATAATGTATTTTAATGATCAAATCGTCTATCTTTTATGTCTTATGTCAAGGATGATGTCTACCAAAAATCATCAAAATTCGAAACCATATGATCGTTGGACTGAATTTAGTGTTTCTTTGTAGAACCGTATTCGTCAATTTTCTTAACTCTAAATGAATATCTTAATGATTTTGGATTTGTCTAATATTTTACAAAGATGATATGTGAACGATGCATTCAAATATGTACAACTCGGATCGTTGAAACACACTACGAAGTTGACCCTACAAAATGAGTGTCAAAGGCGCATGTTCCTGATCCTAAACCCTATATATGTTAAAAAAAAAAAATTTAGAAAGGTTGTTTTAATAAGACATCTTTCACACTAAGTAACATTTGCGTGACATCGGATGAGACCAAAATACAAAAGAATCTCATACTGTTTGTACGAGTATGCCCTACAAATAACGTGGACATGAACCCGTGGTGTACCTAACAGAGTTGTTCTCATTTTTCATTTTCTTAGAGGACGAAAAGGAAAGGCATGCAGCATATATCGCAAATCTTGGCAAATAAAATTGGAAATTTCAAGCACCGAATCTTCTAAAGTCTTTGTCAACCTTACCAAAAGGGATCTGCACAATATATACAAGTACAAACAAATTAAGCACATAAATACAGTGAATATTAAGATATGGAAAAAGAAATATTTGATGAAAGCTAAGGGCATAAATATAATGATTGTGGAGATAGAGATGTTGGAGGAGTTTATGATGATTATGAACGACAGTGCTAAATTTGGCTAAATACAAAATAGTGGAGGGGGTTGAAGGTCGTGTTGTATTCTCAAGCTTTGGAAGGCAATGCCAAGCCAAAACAGCTGCTATCATCATCCTCATGGCCACACACACCATGCTGTTTTTAGATTTCAATGAAACCCTCCCTCGCGTGCACGTAAAGAGAGCTTATGGGAAAAAGCTTAGGCCCCTCCCCAGCATATAATATACATACTTTCTGAAGATTTTCCGGAAAATGAAGTTTTTTATTCGTCACATAATATATGATGTAGGTAAGTTTTTTAGTTAAAACAGTATTTGAAATTGGCATAACTCTTTATTTTGTCCTTGAGATTTAAAATTTGGTCATTGAGATTGTCCACCGTAAATCATTTTAGTCATTCCGTGAAAATCTCCATTAAACTGAGGGTATTTTTGTCAAATCAACTCCTCTGTACTTTAACTGGTGGTTTCTTCAATTTAATTGAGATTTCATCATAGAATGACCAAAATAATTGACAGTGAACAATCTCATAGACCACTTCTATTGATTTTAAATCTTAATTAGGAATCGAAGTGAGAAGTTATACTAATTTTAGAGATTATTTTGGCCAAAAAGCCTAGATATTATAGTCTGTTACTATATAGGTCTAATATTAGACAAGAGCCCTTTCATACTGTGTGTAAATTTTACAGAGTGAAAGATTGTTAATCGTTGATGTTTATGTGTCAATGACAATAGTAGTGGAACTCGCCAACAAGTATTAGAAAGTAGTTTCATTTTCGAAGCATATTCATAAAATTATCTTGAAATTCATAATACTAAGTTAACTAGCAGTTTCAACGGTTGTAGAATGGACTGGTCGATTCTCTAGTAGTAAGATTCAACTTTGGTTTGAAGATCGAATAAGTAGTATGCCTATGCTTCAACGAAGTCAATTTATTTCTAAGAAGTAGCTTTTTAACATAATTCACGTGTATGTACTGCTGAATATATGGCCAAAAATCCAAATAACTAATAATTCAATAGCTAAAAATCACAGCGCATACTCGCTAAATAACCCTAGCAGTTTAGCTGCCATTTTTATGGCGTGCTCACCCCAAGCTAACCTCCAAATTCCAATGAACAATAATTGCCGGAGGCCGCAACATGAAGTGCCAAACTAATAATCTAGCTATCACATTAAATATTCCCCAACCGCCTTATAATTCGACGTATTATTATATGAAAATTGTTGAAGATACTTTCTTAAAATGAGATTCTTTATGATTATTTGTTATCACACAGTTTAACGTTAATTTTCGTGTCATTTTAAGATGTCTTCTTAACACTTCTCTTATATTTTTAATTGAATTTAAAAAAAATCTGATCAGAATGAACCCATATTAAATGTTATCCAAACTACAAAACACTCAAAAGAAAAAGAAAATGGAGAAAATCAATTAAAAAGCTTTAAAAAATGAAAAAAGAAGAAGTAAACTTAGGTAGGCTAGTCAAAGTCGTCTCTCGTGTGGTATATGAATACAAGAGGAATTAATGGAGGATTAAAGGGACTGTTTTATGGGCATGCGAAAACCATGTGATCCCATGCATTCCTCCCTATAATAATTAAGACAAGATTAAGACACCAACCGTTAGCATTTAGCAATAGAAAAAACAAAGAATTTATGTTGGGGCCAGTTTGTAAGGGCACCCCCTCTCATTCCCCATAATCCTCCGTTAATCAATAATTACTTGCCAAGAACATCTGGTTTTGACTAGAATTTGGAGAAACTTTTTGTGTATACTCGGAACACTATCGCATCGTATTATTATTTCACATGATATAATATAGGCAGACGATATGGTTATGTGTTTATATTGTATAGTGTATATTAATAAGAAACAAATACAGGAGTGCTATAGTTTGAAGTGAAACAATACCATCATGTGACAATGTTTTTGTATACATCTAAAAACTACATCAAAATATAGGTTTTTATAAGGGTATAAATGTCTTTTCGTAAGAGTGCTTGCCCTAGATAACACTCCAATTCCATTAGGTTCCATGTTCATTATTTTACTCTCCTATTTAATCCATACTGAATTGCAGTCTTACTTCCCACCATATACACACACTAGGAGGAGTGCTATATACTACAATATATATATATTTTTTTTTCTCTGCTAGTTTAGCTTAGCAGCTCCTCCTCCTCCTCCTTCTGGCCATGGTTACCATGGACAAAACGCAGATCCTAATCTCCGTTTTGATTCTTGGGCTGTTTAGTTCTGCAAAGTGCAGCAGCCATGGAAGTGGAGTAGGAAGAGTTGTAAACAAAGAAGAAGAAGCCGACAGGATTGTGGGACTACCTGGACAACCCAAGGTTTCGTTTCAGCAGTTTTCAGGATACGTGACAGTAAATCAACATGTTGGGAGATCCCTCTTTTACTGGCTCACTGAGGCTGCCGACGATCCCTTGTCAAAGCCGCTTGTTGTTTGGCTCAATGGAGGTAATTCTAAACCACTTATCTTCAATATGTGTTTAGGGTTTACATCTATAGTTGCGATTAATTCTAAAGTTCGAGACAATATCAACGTTGATTAGCAGTGTCAGTTGGCTGCCTCGGAAATCTTTTCAATATCTACTGACTGTTATATTGCTCAATTAATATATGTGGTTCATATTTTGCCACATTTCTACTGTTGGTAGGTTAACTTATCCATATTTTTCTTCGTTTATTATTGGAGCTGGATTTAAACTTGGGATCTTTTCTAGCATTGTGAATGATAAATATCAATACACCAATAACTAGTTGGTTAACTTATTTATGCTTTAATTGGACAGGGAAATTTGGTTGTCGACATGTAATTATATGTATATGTAAAAAAATTTATGAACATGCTTAGATTGCAAGTAAATATTTTGTTTGGTTTTTATATGCATTAATCGGCCATGAACTTCTTTTTTATTTAGTTTCCTTTTTTTTTTATTTAGCTTCAATTTTTTATACACATGAGGAACAAAAAGAAAAGAAAATTAGTAAAATATGGGATAAAAATATAGGAATCCATAACTACCACTGCATATATCATGACCTACCCATGGCCAAGAATGATGGCCTAACTACCACTGCATATATCAGAAACATACTCATACACAACCTTCTACCATTTCAAGTTCCAATAGACATAAGAAGGGACTCTCATTGGAGAGATTCTATCATCACGTGACAAAAGAAATAAATCAGAAAGAGAATATATTCCAGTTACACCCAAAATTTTGCCGAAGTTAAAATTATAAACTTGAATTGCATGGATAGTGCTGACAACGAGTCGTTAATGCTATGAGAGCAACCAAAAACAAACTTCAATTATTAAGCCATAGCCAATTGCAGTTGTGTTTGCTACCTTTTCAGTATCTACTGGGGCATCATTAATATGTACTTGCACACACATGAATAGTTAATTAAGCTTACCAAGCTTAATTAGATCCACCAAAGGACAAAGCCTATCATATGATTTTGGAACAAAATTCTTGGGTGCTGCGAGTGTTTTAACCGTTATCTTAATTTTTGTATTTTAAACGACAATCTAACTGTTAAAATACCCATAATACTGGGAAATTCAAAGCACTCAATAAAGTCCCATTTTGGAATAAGGTTTGGAAGTTTTTAGTAAAATAAAGTCATCATTCTGCACTCTTCCTTAAAATCATAGGATGTAAACCAAAGTTAAATGATGCGATATTTTTTATGTCTCACAGTTCTTAATCAATAAGATATATATTTATAACATATACATAGTTCCTTCACTATTTTCTAACTGAGAATATTTTGATGATTGCATAAATTAGGTCCCGGCTGCTCTTCTGTGGCATATGGTGCATCGGAAGAGATAGGACCATTTAGAATAAACAAGAGTGCTTCAGGACTAAACTTGAACAAGTTCTCATGGAACACAGTTGCCAATCTCTTGTTCTTGGAAACTCCAGCCGGGGTCGGCTTCTCCTACAGCAACCGCTCCTCCGATCTCTTTGACACCGGTGATGCCCGCACTGGTAATTATCGTTAATGATTTATGCACATCTGCAAGTGCATCAGTTTGTGATTAACTTTTAAGCACCGAGTGCTTATGATTGTTCTTTGAGTAGGAGGTACTAGGGCCATACTTATGTCGATCACGACTAGCTAACCAACTTATTAATTATAGTAAATGATTTATGGAAAGAGTCAACAACTACTGCTCCAAAATTAACACGTGGAATGCTGTTCAATTATTGCTTCTTCTTTTTTCATATAAATTGCCTTGATGAATTAAGATGAGAACCAATTTTTCCTACTTGCGACGAGTTTGATGGATCTTTATTTTTGCATGCCCCCTTTCAGTATTGTTGTCTATATATGCGGCATACTAATTTGGTGGGGTTGCTATAGACACTCTAAGAAACCATTTGAGTCTCAATCAGTCATTTCTAGTAAAAACAGTACAAAATAAGCGAGTGCATAATGATTGTTTTTTTTTTTATTGCTAGCTAGTTGCGGTTTAATTTTGCTCACCACCCTCGAGTGATGGTAATGCTCATCATTCTATTTATCATTTTTGAATAAGTTAATTTTTGAGATTTTTGTCTATCAAATACACAGATCTCAAAATTTAAACGTATCTAATGATGATAAATAATATGATGAGGATTACCACTTGAGGGTGGTGAGCAAAAATATTCCCGACTAGTTAATAGCAACTCCCATTGATCATCTCTACTCAATTAATATATACATATATATTTCATTCGGCATGGTTTACTTATTGGCTAATCAGAGACGTCCAAATTTTTATATCAAATTTTGTAAAACAAATGATGTGTTTGTTGATGATTAGATTATTATTTAAGTATTGATTAACATGTTTATTTCCTATCGGTGACACATCATTTGATTTGCATAGCATTACCCTTATTTATTTTCATTTGTGTTCGGATTGGAATTAGGGTATGCGAAACTGATTAATGGGGTGTTAATTATATTTCAGCAAAGGACTCATTGCAATTCATAATCCGATGGCTGGATCGATTCCCACGATACAAGGGCAGAGAAGTATATCTCACAGGCGAGAGCTATGCAGGACATTATGTTCCTCAGCTAGCCAAAGCAATTTTGACCTACAATTCACAGTCCAAACACCCAATCAATCTTAAAGGAATAATGGTATACATCAAATTTAATTCACCTCTAATCCACTTAACATTCACTTATAGCTTATATATTTGACTAACGTTACTCTATTATACGAACGTGTGAACACATTAATTAACAGTTCATAAAGCTATACAGTATGAAATATACGAGAAAACCCTTTGAGATCCACGACTTAAAAAAGTTTTCTGTGATCGATCATTCGCGGTTGTACCATAGAATTTTCCATGTTGTAGATGTATACTGTCGAATTTACTAGTCAATCTACCTCAGATTAATTAGTTAACGCAAAATGCAGGTGGGTAATGCAGTGACAGACAACTACTACGATAACCTAGGGACAGTGACATACTGGTGGAGCCATGCAATGATCTCCGATAAAACCTACAAACAACTGATCAACACATGCGATTTTAGGAGGCAGAAGAATTCAGATCAATGTGAGTCGTTGTATAGCTACGCCATGGATAAAGAGTTTGGAAACATAGACCAGTATAACATTTACGCACCACCCTGCAACAACTCCGATGGAAGCACAAGAACTTCTACAAGGCAGACTGCTATGCATTTGCCTCATCGACCGGTATAAATAATACAAATATTTCGTCATGTATCTTCGATTCTTTGCACATTAATAAGAATGTACTTACAAATCTTTCCGTTTTTTACTTTTGTTCTCAAGATGTTCCGGCAAATATCCGGCTATGATCCTTGTACGGAGAAATATGCTGAACTTTATTACAACAGGCCAGATGTACAGAAAGCACTCCATGCCAACATAACCAAAATTCCTTATAAGTGGACTGCTTGCAGGTGATCAATGCAACTCCAACATTTTTATTTTTCATTTCTTTTCCAGGTGGAGGGAGTGCTTACGTTTATCTTAGTTAACAGCTGATTAATTTGTGTAATTATTTGATGATATAAATTGCAGTGAGGTTTTAAATCGAAACTGGAACGACACAGATGTATCGGTTCTTCCTATTTACAGGGATATGATAGCTGCTGGTTTAAGGATTTGGGTTTTCAGGTATATTACTTAACCTCTATAATTACTGTTTTATTTATTATCAAACTCTTTCCTTGTATGATATTAATTCATGATTATAACTTACTGAACTGATGCATATATGTATATACGTATATATATAGTGGAGATGTGGACTCAGTGGTGCCAGTCACAGCCACTAGATATTCCCTTGCACATCTCAAATTAGCTACCAAAATTCCATGGTACCCCTGGTATACTAAGAAGCAGGTCAGTAAAATATTAATCTGGTATTGTAAAATTGAGAAACGATAGATAACTATATAACTATATAACTATAACTATATATATATATATATATATATAATTTCTGGTGCATATGCTGTGAAGGTGGGAGGGTGGACAGAGGTATACGAAGGGCTGACATTTGCAACAGTGAGAGGAGCAGGTCATGAAGTTCCACTTTTCAAGCCAAGAGCAGCTCTTGAGCTTTTCAGATCATTTATTCAAGGGAGGCCTCTTCCCAAATCCTCATGAAAATTGAAAAAAAAATAAAATAAAAGATAAATATAAAGACATGAAAAGGAAAAAACTATTCCTTGTCAATTCTAATACCAATTGGTCTTCTGAAATTTTATTGTCCTCCCAGCTTGACAAGAAAATGTTCCACTAGTGTTGAGAAACAAGTAGAGAGAAATGAGAGTATGATTATGTTTTAGGATAGGCATATGGGTTGAAATATGAAAAAGGTGTAGTTTGTAATTTGTGGTTGTTTGCTTCCCACCATCTAGTGTGACTTTTGGTAGACCCAAGTGTAAAACTCCATTGATGGGGGTGTTTGATTCTTATTCAAAGTGTCAAGTGATGATTCAAATATTCAGACAACAATATGCTTTGTTCAAAATCCGACCTCGGAGTCTAAATCTACAATGCTTGAACCGTGTTGCTGGATTCCCCGTTGTTGTGTTGTTCTTGGATGCTTTCTTCCATTACATTATAGGTAACCTTATAAAGCATAAGTAATGAAAATTATTTAAATCGAAGCGACTGCCGATTCCCATTTGCATGTAAAATTGGACCGGAAACTCGAGGGGGAAGCATTCGCTGGTAACTAAAGCGCCACTCCTTGGCGTTGATTGAATCCAATCCTTAAGTCCGGAAACGAAACAAAGTTCGTTCCCTTCATTTATACTAGCATATGGGCACACACAAAGTGTGTGAGATTTTTTTTATTTTTTTATTTTTTATTGAAATAGAAGGAGAGAGGAAGAAAGTGATAGAGAATGTGGGAAATGGGAAATTTTTTTTTTCTTTTAATTAGAGATATGTTAGGATTATATGTAGGTGAGGCTTTGAAAAAAAAAAACACAGCAAAATTTGGTTGTGTGAAATTACATTTCTGCCCCATATTTCTTATTTATGTTATGTTTTAATTAGAGGGTTAAACTGGTAATTTTATAAGATTTTGGTTGACAATGAGTATTTTATTAATTAATAGAGATTAGGAGAATGCTAGGGAGATCAAAATTTTAAACCAAATTTGAAATTATCTTTTTTTTTTTTTAAAGGAGGGACAATTTGTGGCAAGTCACGATTATTCACTATTTCAGGGCCCAAAGAGGCTATGAGGAATTTTACCAAGTGCATGTGGCCACAGTCAAGCAGACTCACCAGCTCGGAGCATTGAACTCGGAACCTCCCGCATTTTTTTGTTTATTGGGGAGCCACAGTCTGCGCTCTTACCACTGGGTCACATGTTGTGGTTAATTGTAATTATCTATAGGTTTAATTAAATAGTTGCTTTTCTTGTTAAAATTTTGGGTTTTCTTCGGGGAGATGGGGATTCTAAAAACTTGGCCCTTTTCCAACTAGCTGTATGCTAATTAAATTAACATATCTTGCATCTGCAGCACATTATCACAACCAATATTTAATGTGATGTTGCAGTGAACTATAGAGCTGCTAGACTCACTCAGTGTGCCATTCACATTATAATCCAACCAACCATAAAAAAGTTGAAAAAAAAAAATATTAAAATGTTAGTTTTAAACCCACTATTTCCTAAAATAATATTTAATATGCTACTTCTCCACCCACTATTATTTCTAAAAAAATTGAAATGCTATTTCCCCAACAACGAAATCTCCTTCGACGATAATCTACTAGTAAATGAATGACCTTTAAAATGCTCTGTTGATGTGTGATTGCTGATAGGGAATTTACCGCACATGCAATTGGGTTAAAAAACTCCTATAATACTTGCAAAGAATGACAAGGATATTGTACTATAAATGGTTCTCGCAAGGTCGTTCTCCAGATGGATTATTAAACAATTCAAAACAAACCAAATTCCAATTAATTATTGTAAAACAGAAATTTGAGATGATTGATTTTTATGACCTAATTTAATAAAACGAATTTAATTAATAAAAATAAAACAATCTGCATTATTAAAGTTGAAAGAAAAAGAAACAGTTTTTAAAATACAAATTTATAAAAGCACTAGGGTTCCGCCATCACCTAGCAATCCTATGCATTTTTACCAATTACTTATGATTCACACATGCCATTTTGAAGGTTAGGTTTTCCTAATATATATCCTACTTGGAACCTCCAACATGAATATATATCTAACATGCAATCCGTCCGGATGTTCGACCAAATATGAACATGAAAGACTCATTAAGTTTTATGAAAACTCTTTGAAAAACCATGCAACCCTTAAGACGTGGTGTTCATCTTAAGTGAAATTACAATTAACGTCAATTTCAGGGAACCTTCCGACCAAAATTGTATCAAATTACATTTCTAAAGATCCTAATGGTGATAAGACATTTAGACAATTAGATAGTTTTAATTACAGTGATTAATAATTCAAAGTGTGCATGCAATCAATCATAAACAATTAAATAAGAATAACATATTCATGCTAAAGCTCAAGGCTTCACCCTAGCATAAGGAATTAGTTACGCATATTCATAATTGAAATCATAGAAAATATTATTAAGAAGAAAAGGAATGAAAACACCTTAAAGTAAAAAATCTCCAAGAACTCTAGCAATTACTCTCTGTCTCCAAAGTTGCATAAAAGAAAGCGTACAAAGAATTCTAAGAACGGCAAAAGCCTTAAAATCTCCTCTAGCTATCGCACAAACCCTAGTCTTTTTCTCCAATTAGGAAACTAAATAATAAAATAAAATAACTTAGAAAATAGAGTCCTAATTAAGCTAGGAGAATTTGCACATAAACTGTCCAGCTACGTTTTAGCCTCAAATCTCCTCCAAATCCAGCCCAGGATAGCTTGCTTTAAAGATCAGGACGTTCCGAACACATCTCTAGAAAGCCACGAAACCATCCGAGGTCATCTTGGGCTCCAAAAACGTAAGTCAAGCCCAAAACGTCACTATTCCAACACCGTCCATTGCTCATATATTTTATTGCCAGAAAATCATTGCTTGGTAGAAAAATATGATATTTTGATACGATCAACTAACTGACTCACAAACGTCCTCCAACTAGAATTACTCCAAAATTCGTCCATTTGACCATGTTTTGCTCTAGAGGAAGTCGAAAGTCTTATTTTGAAAATACAATTCAAAATATCAAAATTATCCCAAAATATTAATCAAAATATATTAAGAATAGGGTTAAATATATAATATAAAATCTACTCATCAATTGCGCACTCCAATAATTACCATAAATATCAAATCATCATCAGTTTTTAGTTTCTTACCCTATACATGGAAAGGGAATACACATTTTCTCATTTTAGAATTCCTTATATCCTCATGCTTTATGCCTTTTTTACAAATTCGGCTTACTTATTGTCCATTTCTTTCAAAATTTAGTGTTGGTCTAGGAAACCTGTTACCTTTCTGTATCCAATCTATTTTTATTATATATATTTTAAAGTCATTATCGGTCATTTTACAGATAAGTTAACTTGTAATAAAAAAATTTATTAAAAAATAGTGCAGAGATAAGACTAGGTGAAAAAAACAACACTTTTCTTTCAATATGTACTATTCGGTTAGAACTTCATTTGGATTTCATACACTTGCATCTTAGAAATGTCTTTGGTGTGACATTACAAAATCATGAATTTGGAGGTTGACTGGGACTTTTGTGAGTTTGGTTGGAAGCAAAACATTTTTAGAGGACAAGACTTCTCCTCTTCTCATTCAAAACTTATTCAAAAGGTTGTCTTCTGGAATAAGAAGGAAAGAAGATATTTTGTTTGATAAAACGAACGAAAAAGAAAAGAAAAAATATATATAAGGAATGGGAACCACATTATTTAAAAAAAATGAGGATTAGTTGATGGACTTACTCTATGGTGAACTTCAATAATCTGAACTGTTTATTTTTTTAAGCTGGTACCTTATAGATCATCTCTACAAACATTCAATTTAATCCAAAATTATTTGCATGTTTAATTGTCAAGATGAAATTTCAATGTTTCTTAAATCATAATGTTCGTCAATTTCTTTTAACTCAATTAGATTTCTCAAATATTTCTTATTTGACTAAGATTTTGTAAGAATGAATTATGAAGTGTAACTTGAAAAAATTGATGGTTCAAATCGTTAAAGTCCGATGTAGATTAAGTCCCACAACTAATCCTTATTTGCTTGAAATTATATATATATATATATATATATATATATATATATATATATATATATATATATATATATATATATAGAAAGTTGAGACGATGACTGGTGCTAAGGGAAAGCCAGTAAAGGTGAGATAACGGCGGATGTCGTCGATATATTGACAGCGAGGAGGGATCGGCTCTTACTTTTATCCTTCCGAAAATGACTTTCAAAACAGAAATTCAAAATTCATTATTAATTTAATTATTAGAAAAATGTCTTTATAAAAAGTTACTTACAATGAAAATACTGCCCACTCACTACTCCAGTTTGGTGGAATTCTTCTTCACTTAGAAGTGAATGTCTTAGGTTCGAATCTCCTGGATGGCGAATTCGATATCAAATTAGACTGCCTATTGTGTGGCTTAACTAAACTCTCCCTCTCTTTAGTGTAAAAATATCAATGTACTAAAAAAAAAGAAATTTAAACTAACAAAGAAATTTCATTGAGTTTTGTTTGCAAAATGATGCCATTATTTAATTAATTTGAATCTATTCACGAGAAATCTAATTATTAAAGCCTCAGTAGTTTGTTTTTAAGTCCGCCGTTAAATCTCAATGCTCCACTCTAGACATGCAGTGGAAACTACGAAGCTGGAGTGTCACATCTCGGTCCGGGGTGGATCACTTCCCGGGCCCGCTCCACCACCGTAGCACGATATTGTCCGTTTTGGGTCCCGACCACGCCCTCACAGTTTTATTTCTGGGAACTTACGAGCAACTTCCCAGTAGGTCACCCATCCTGGGAGTGCTCTAGCCCCCTTCTCGCTTAAATTCGGAGTTCCTACGGAACCCGAAGCCAGTGAGCTCCCAAAAGGCCTCGTGCTAGGTAAGAATGGGAAAATACATTTAAGGATCACTTCCCTGGATGATGTGGGATGTTACATGAAGTACATTAATTAGAATATTAATATATACATTAATATTAACAAATCAATTAATGAACAAATTTGATAACTAATTTTAATGACTCTAGTATCATTTTAAAAAATTAATTTGGCATGAATTATGTAAACGAAAACTAGTTATATAAGTTTTCAAAAATATAGTAAAGTAGAGGTTTTTGGTTTTTGGAAATTTTCTTCAAGCACAAGAAGTTGGTAGGTGTGATTTGTCAAAATAAATCGAAATATGTGAAATGGACGGCTTTAATAAATATTGTCCACATGGGAAGTGGAGACACCACCAAGGTAACTGAGTAACATTATACTATATTTTTATCCTTATGGAAAAATTAAAAGGCTAGTATTATACTTGTAATCCGGATCTCTACGGATCAGAATTGAGAAATTTAGACGGTTCAAGAGAGATAAAGATTCAAACTATTCAAATTTTTTGAATTTTTGTGAAGTACATCAACGTAATGACTAATGAAAGTCTTACGATTAAAATTAAATGGTTTAAATCTTTCAATTCAAGAACATGAACACAGAAATTGAGAGTAAATCCCAATCCTCTAAATAATATAAGAAATAATACGTCACATATTTAGTTTGTCGTTGATATAATATTCTTTGGTAAGCATCGTAGTTAGACGGTAGACTCAAACCGAGAAGGTCAAAGCATCCAAGCCCAATTGGTGGTATTTTCCTGTAGATAATTTCAGTGCGAAAGTTCCACCGTTATATCCGCACAGTTTCTTGACTGCTTTTACTGGCTGCCAGATCTTTTGCTTCAACCATTTTTAAAGCAGAATTTTGGGGTCTCTTTGTTTTCCCCTTTTGTATGTATTGCATATCTGCAACCTGCAAAAAGTTTGAATCCTGCAAAGAGAAAGAGGTAAGCATATTTTCTGCTGTTAATTTGCTTTTTTTTTTTCTTTTCTTTTTTTTTTCTGTTCAACTTTGGGATTTTCTGCACCTTATTGTTTATGGTGGTTCCCATTTGCAACTGATGATGACCAACTTTTTGAAAAGATTGGTCCTTTTTCCTAATTTAACAATAAAATATTGGTTTTTTTTTCTAATTTGACAATAAATGTTCCTACTGTTTGCAGGACTTTTCTTTCCTCTGCCGCCTTTTGGATTCCCACTTGATTTTTGGAGAGTTGTTCGTTGGGTTTTTGCCAGTTTTCAACGCAGACTACTTGAGTGGATTCAAAAGTACTGATTTTGGAGTTGTTTCACCAAAAGGGGTATCGTTTACTTTTCTGAATTTCGGAAGAAATTGGAGGGTTTTGGGTCAATTGCTGAAGTTGTTTCTTATACAGTGGTGGATTTTGAACTAGGAAGGGCCTGAAGTTCAACTCTTGTTCTTGATCCGAAAACCGGAAAGATTTGAGTTGGATTTGTTGGTTCATTTCTGGGTGTATTTACTGTATGGTTATGGGGGATTGTAAATCTGTGAACCCGGAAATGGAAGGAGAGTGCGATTTGATTGCTGCGGCGAAGAACATAGCGAGGGCATTGGGGTCGAAGAAGAACCTTACAGATGGTGAGAGGGAGGTTCTGGCTAATCTTGGCACCCAGTTGTCCAGCATGATCAGACTCGGTGAGAGAACTGATGAGAAGGTAACTGAGGTGGCAGATCGCCTTAATTCGATTCAGGAGAGGATCATGAGGTGGGAGGCTGATCAGTCGATGATATGGGATTCGAGTCCGAATGAGTCTCTGGAGTATGTCAAGGCCGTGGAGGAGGCTCGGAGGTTGATCGAAAGATTGGAAGCGTCGTGTTGGGATAAAAATGATGAAGAGTGTGAGGTGTTGCATAGAGCTCATGATGTTCTTCAGACAGCAATGGCTAGGCTAGAGGAAGAGTTCAAGCACATGCTTGTTCAGAACAGGCAGCCCTTTGAACCCGAGCACATGTCTTTTCGTTCGAACGAAGAGGATATTACGGATGGCAGCTCGATAATCTCTTTTGGGGATGATTCGATTGAGGACTCACTTCAAAGGGATAGTGTCAGCAGAGCGTCTGAGGAAGTCATCATTGATTTGGTTCATCCCGATGTAGTTCCTGAGCTCAGAGGCATTGCAAATTTGATGTTCAATTGCAATTATGATCAGGAATGTACGCAAGCTTACACCATCATCCGAAAGGAGGCATTGGATGAGTGCCTCTCCATTCTCGAAATCCAGAAGCTGAGTATTGAGGATGTGCTGAAGATGGAGTGGGGCTGCTTGAATTCCAAAATCAGAAGATGGGTCTGGGGTATGAAGATCTTCGTGCGAGTTTATCTAGCTAGCGAGAAATCGCTCAGCGATCAGATTTTTGGGGAGCTGGGACCGGTTTATTTGGATTGTTTTGTTGAGGCATCAAAGGCTTCAATGCTGCAGCTTCTGAATTTTGGTGAAGCCATGTCTATTGGCCCCCACCAACCGGAAAAGTTGTTCCGCATTCTTGACATGTATGAGGTGCTTGCGGATGTTCTTCCCGATATAGATGCTTTATATGCAGACGAGGCTGGTTCTTCTGTAAGGATTGAGTGTCACGAGGTTCTGATGAAATTGGGTGAGTCTGTGAAGGCGACATTTTGTGAATTCGAGAGCGCCATTGCATCAAACCCCTCGACTAACCCTGTTGCTGGAGGAGGAATACATCCGCTCACCAGATATGTGATGAATTACTTGAGGACTCTCACGGACTATGGAGAGACCTTTAATGTGCTCTTCGAGGACAGTGATGATGCTGATTCCGTTTTGCTGTCTCCTGACACGAGTCCTTCCTCAGAAGAGGAAAACAAAGCCACTGATTCTCCAGGCAGAATTTCCCCAATGGTTTGCCAGTTCCGATCATTTACTTCAACTCTGGAAGGCAACCTTGACGAGAAGTCCAGGTTATATAAGGATCCTTCCTTGCAACATGTATTTTTGATGAACAATCTACGTTACATGGCTCAGAAGGTTAAGGGGGATGAACTGAGGCTCATTTTTGGAGACAGCTGGCTTAGAAAGTGCAACGGGAAAGTTCAACAGCACGCGATGAACTACCAGAGATCTAGTTGGAGTTCCGTCCTTAATTTACTCAAAGAGGAGGGCATTCAGAATCCCGGTTCAAATTCTATCTCAAAAACCCTCCTCAAGGAAAGGCTCCGCAGCTTTTATCTTGCGTTCGAGGAGATCTACAAGAGCCAAACAACATGGCTCATTCCGGATCCTCAGCTTCGAGAAGATGTGCAAATCTCAGCGTCCTTGAATGTAATCCAAGCTTATAGGACATTCGTGGGAAGACATTCGAATGACATAAGTGACAAGCTCATCAAGTACAGTGCGGACGATTTGCAGAATTACCTCTTGGATCTCTTGGAGGGATCCCCGAAATCATTACAAAATTCCAGCAGGAGGTGACAGCAAAGTAGATGGTATAGTCACCATTGTCTTGTTATTATTTACAGCAGACGACAGATTTTGATTTTACGTTCCCCTCTGCTGCTCATGTATGTTTTCGTGTGTTTAACGTTGTTATATGATGAATCCGGTTCACTTTTGTGACCTCTGCATTGGATGTCATAACTGATATAACTTATAAGATTGAATGAAGTAGAATTTCTTATGAAATTCTATGTGCTTTTGGTGAATCTGTTTCTCTTCTTTTTTTTAAAGTTTGTCAAATTTGGGTGGTGATTCTGTGATTAGTCCTCTCTGCTTCAGCTGCTGCTGCAAACTCAAGACCATAATACCAAGGTTTAAGTTTCAGAAAGTGATAGAAGAGATTCTCTTGTGTAATCAGTGATTCATCATCAAATCACGTGATGCGCAAGATAGACATATAGTGATAAATCACAGGCTGAACGAAAAATTTCTCTAGAAAGGCTTGAAAGTTTAATGTATTTGAAGTTGGGGAGCTACTTTCCATTTAACCGAGATCCACACCCTTGTCTCTATCTCACTCATCACTTGAGCAAGCGTTTTACTCACAAACAAGATATCACAGACAAGGTAAAGGAAGTCGCGTGACGAGCGAGACAGAGTTACGTGAACATATTTCCGGCTGCATTTCCCGTTTTCCTCTCGAAGTCAAGGTCCAAGTCGCAGTAAGATTGTTCAGCAAGACTTGTCAAAACGGAGACGCAAGCTTGCGGTCACAACGTATTTCATTTTTTTCGTCCAGTCCAGGTTGACAGAATTTGCCAACTGACATTTGAGTCTTGACAAGGACCGGACAGCTAACTTTTATTACATGTAGGTCCCTGGAAAAGTTTGCTTTTGTTAGGAAATGCCATCAATTTAAGGCAATGGTAGTCCCTAGTGGTGGTTAGGGACATTGATGGAGAGCTGCCATGTCTCTGATTTTTGTGGCTGAGAAGAAGCCCTAAGGGACTCTAAGGTCTGAGTCAAGCCTCCCAAGACCCCATACAAATTGCTTGATCGAGTCCTCCCCTTTATTTGTCTCTTGTCGCGGAGAAGTTCTTGTATCCGCCAGCTGTGTATAACACACGACCGGGTAGTAGAACCCGTGTGAGATCAGTGTACCCGTCAAACAAGAGGGACTGGACCGTTGTATCAATGACTGTATGGGTGACCGGTGACCTGGTTCGGTCAAAAGCCGTACCTAAAAATTTCTCCTTGCCAACATGTAGCTTTTATTTGTTTCTCTTTTTGCACTCTTCAAAACGGCAGCAACATACCATTTTTTGTGATTTCTTTCTATCAAAGAATCGTATTTATTTTATTCAATTCAAAGACCGGAAATAAACATTGGTACAATGCAGGACAAGATAAAAGAAAGCACAGAAATCCCTTATCGTAAGAGGGATTATGGTCTCGATTAGTCGAAAATAGTCAACCACTGGAAAAAGCCACTTCAACTGGACAGATTCAGTTTGTTCTATCCAAGGTTTCAAATATGCAAATGCATAATTAAAAGGGTATTTATTCTTCAACTGCATTGTTTCGAACAGAACATGAATTATGTTGAAAGGCAAATACAAAACCGCGGAAAATTCATCGTGAATTCATATCATATCGATACACACCTTCGATCTTAATGATTCTTTATGTAACCGTTGGCAGCGAATGTTATACTCACAAGCTAACTATCTAATCAAAACTACCCATTAAACTACAACACATAAAAATTATTACTATTGACTCTAATGACGCCGAGAGCAACACATCTTGAATTTGCAAAGACACAAAACATTAAAAACCCATTGCCTTTTAACTTTCTAATGTCTATAT